>NC_069378.1:21310000-23810000 GCF_021730395.1 Mercenaria mercenaria | reverse complement strand
GATTTTACAGACTTCATCTTTGCATTCATATATGATTTTGGGGTGTATTTCATCTGGCCCTTGGGATTTTGTTGGGTTAATTTCTTGAATAGCTTTAAATGTGATTCTATCATTGATTTCTGTGTCATATATAGCAACTTTTGATATTCTTTCTGTATCTGGTATAGGTTCTGTTTCAGTGGTGAACACTGTTGTGAAATGCCTATTGAATTCTTCTGCGATTTCTATGTCGTTATTAGTTTTGGTTCCATTAACTAGTATTCCATTTATTCCAGACATTGTTTTAGAGTTTGATCTTACATATTTCCAGAATCTTTTAGGATCTTTCTTAACATTGTCTGCTATGTTCTGTTCATATTTGTATTTTGACCTCCTAAGATGATATCCTACCCTATTCCTTGCTATTTTATAACTGTTGTATGTTAGATGATTTTTCCTGTATTTGTATTTCAGCCACTTACTTCTTTTTCTTTGATGGCCTTTGCAGTTTCATTGTCAATATAAGGAATCCGGTGTCCTCGATTATTTGTCTTTTTTGGAACATGATTTTCGATACAATTGGTAAGTTTGTTTTCAAACAATTCCCAAGACATCTGAATCCCCACACTGTCAATAACTGTCCAATCTGTCGTTTTGATGTCCTCTTTTATGGCGGAGATGTTAGCTTTATTATAGTCAAATCTAGGTGCATTATTGGTCTTTATCTCCTTAAAGCAGATAAATTCAAAGATCAATGTCAAATGATCACTTTTCCCTACCCCTGGGTTATATATGATTTCTGTAACCATGTCTTCCTCATTTGTGAAGATCAAGTCTAAAATGGACGGTTCATTTCCTGAACGGTATCTAGTTGGCTCTTTCACGTGCTGATATAAAAACAAATCCTTAACCTTCTCTACAAATTCAGTTTCAGGATGATGTTCACTTGTACTTGTTGCAAGTAGATCCCAGTCAATGTTTTTGAAGTTAAAATCACCCATCACTAAGAGGTGGGAATAATTCAACGCACACATATGGTTTAGCATTTCATACATTTTGTCATGATTTATTCTGTCGCTATTTGGACTTTTATATATACAGCCAATCAAGAGCTTATCATTTCTATCAAGATCAATTTCTACCCATACAGATTCATTAAAAGTGTTAGATTTCTCAATCCTAATGGCACGAAGTTCTTGTTTTACATATATCACTGTTCCCCTTTTACCATTATCACCAAAAAATGCATCATATCCATTATTTTGTATAATTCTTCCTGGGTACAGTCAATAATAGAGTTTTTTGGATATACCTCAGTTATTGCCAAAATATCACATCTCTTTTCAGACAAAATTGTTGTTAATTCTAGCTGTTTTTCTTTTGTGAGACAATCTACATTAGTATAAAGGACACTTAACTTGCTCTTTACATAAAATTCCAATTCAATTTTTGAAGTGCGTTTATTCCCTTCATTACAATCAAATAAAACATTTTCATTCCTATTCACAGTTAAAACATTACTCAGTTTGACTGCAGTTTATGCACGGTACTGCTGTCAGTCACACATGCTTCAACTGGAGCTCCTAAGTTATACTGACCACTGGCATGGATCCCCCCTTGAATAGTTACATCATTGCTCTCAGGGTTATGACTTGTATTCATTATAGTTTCATCACTGAAAACATCTCGTACTTGTTGGCTGAATATGTTGGAAGATAACTCCATGGGACTATTACCTCCAGTAGGTGGTACTAACAGAAGGTTTGTTTCTACATTGTTTTCATTCCCTTCTAAGTTTCTCTCTCTTCGTTTTTTGCGGTCGCTTCGTTGCTCCATTGTAAGGTCTTTAAAGATGACTACTTTTACGTATTTGCCCTCTGCTTTACTTGCGATGTTTGAAGAGTTATCTAGGAGTGCCTTTCTTTGCTTCCTGTCCTTTAAGATGACCTTAAGTACACGGGTTTTTTTGTTATCTTTTTTTCCAAGTCTGTATGACGTTTCTATCAGTAAATTGGATACACCTATTGCTTCAGCTATTTCTTTGAGGTTTTCTTCGTCATATTCCTTGTTTTCTTTCCCTAATTTTTTAGTACCTTCTACTAGGTTGAACACCACTATATTTAGTTCCCGCCTTCTTCTTTCATCTAGTTCCTTAGTTCTGGTGTCGACAATTTTATTTATTTTTTCCTCAATGTCATCCATTATTTCAGATTTCACTCCTTTCATCTCATCTCTGATTGTATCTTTAGCACCAAGCTCTATTCTTTTGACCTTTTCTTCTAGCATTGTTAATCTTGACTCCTGTTTTTCTCCTATGTATGTGAGTTTTTTATCTATATTTTCTAGTGTTGGCAAGGTCTGTTTGCAACTTTTACAATGAAAGTGATAGTCATCAAGCCCACCTCCATTAATGAGTTGTAATGCAGTCATACTCAATCCGGAGCATCTTGCGCAAAAATACAATTTACACCCATTACAGTCAATTTTGTTCTCATCCATAACTATGTCATTATCACACCTGGCACATGTTGTTTGTAATTTTTCTGGACTGGATAGGAATTTTCTCTTGGCATCATTTTCAAGTCTGTATTTCCATGATTCTCGTCCACTATATATATATATATGTATACATATGTATTGTTTTCATTCAT
Organism: Mercenaria mercenaria; assembly: GCF_021730395.1. Taxonomy (NCBI): domain Eukaryota; kingdom Metazoa; phylum Mollusca; class Bivalvia; order Venerida; family Veneridae; genus Mercenaria; species Mercenaria mercenaria. The sequence goes on along the minus strand of NC_069378.1, from coordinate 23,807,370 downwards.
GGCTGTAATAGTTGCAATAAAATATTATTAAACTAAACACTTAACATCTATTTCACAAGTAAGACTTCCGAGAATTAAAATGGAAAACAAACAACAACAACATACATATCATTGAAGGAAAGAAACATTTTGCGCAGTAAATTTGTTCTACTGATATCAGAAAGGAATAATCACTTATTCTGCCAAATATTATTGAGATATGTCTTGTACATTCCTTTAACATGTAAGACTACGTAGTTTTAGAAGAACATTTAATTTCTGTAAATCCTGAAGGCTTAAAATTTTACTCGCCCTTGTTGTTACCTGTCAAAATGGGTTCACAGCAGAGCAATCCTCGTTTTTGCGTTTCGGTTTTAAATTAACGTCTGAAAATGTTAATTATGATAATTTCCTCTTTTGTATGTCGTCCGATGTAATGTTTATCTAAATAATTTACAATATTTAATGCATATTTAATGTAGTAATCATTTTCTATATCGCCCAACCATCATCAGACGATAAAGCGTAATTGAATTATGTCAAAATTCGGTGCTTGTCAAGCAATGGCAATAACATTTGATTTTTTTACTAAACAATACAAAAAAAGGTTGTCCGCTTCATCAAAATTAAGCAGAGGGTTTTAGGGGAAGTCCTTTATGCAGAATAATCAACTCTAAGATTATAGACACACACGTTTGTGGAAAGCAGTGTTTTTTATGCCCCCGGCAACTACTGATGCGGGAGACATATAGTGATTGTCCTGTCCGTCCATACGAGGTTAACCAAATGGGACCGTTTCGTCTAGCATCAATACCCCTAACTAGAATGACTTGATACTAATGCAGATGTTACCTGTGACCATTCCTCATCTTCAGACATCACCTGACCTCAGTTTGACCTTGACCTTGAACTTGACCTCGTTTTGGACTTAGGTTGCTTTGTATCGACAAGGATGCCACCGGAGCCATCAAGCGTTTATTGAACGCAGCTTCATGTTTTGTTTTTAAGATTTTGCAGGAAACCTAACATAAGATTCCTTAAACGTCTGCTCTAGAATTGTAGCTCAGAAGCTTTTGATTAAAACATGTGCCTCCGTTTGCCTCAGTGTAATTACTGGCCTGTTATTGTTACTTGCATGTGAATTTTGCAGATACACCCAGAGCAGTGGCGATTGTCCAGAGTATTACCATAACAGCTGTTTCGTTTGGCATAATTAATACATTGTTTGATCAAGAAGCGAGCACTCTGACAAAAGAGCTTGTGTTGTAACGCAGGAACACACTTCAAACTTTCAACATTGATTGATTTTTTTTCACAAAAGTTCATTCAACAATATATTTTAACAGATTCGTAAACGGACGGAGTATTTTATTTTATTTTTACAGTAACTTCAGCCTATCAAGATATCCACTTCAATAATTAGCCATTCCAGTAGTTAACAATTGCCAGTTTGTTTGACATAACCTCGCCAGTAGTTAACAATTGCCTGTTTGTTTAACTTAAAATCACATGTATATCATGGTTTACAATGTGCTTGTATATATGTGCAGTGGTACATGCATAAATTGTGCTTTTGTTTTAAATTTACGATGTATATATATTATGCTTTTGAGAACTTTGTTGTTTTTGTTTTACATTTACTATGTATATATGTTATGCTCTTCAGAAATGGAGGAAATAAAAGATATTATTATTATTATTATTATTATTATTATTATAGTTAACAATTGCTAGTTTGTTTGACATAACCTCTCCATTAGTTAACAATTACTAGCTTGTTTGACATAACACCTCCAGTAGTTAATAATTGTATCTGCTAGTTTGATTGACATAACCACACACGTACAAATATAGTTATCTCGGTTATTTTTATTAATGTTTGGGAGGGCGTGTGTCATTGTCCTAACCAAGTTCATATTTCATTCATGCTTTGGAGGTTTAAGAGTACTTATATATAAATCATACTATTGAATTTCTTACAGAGAACGTTAATTTGTATTGTAAAAAATGTGATATAAAACATAAACGTAAACAAACAAAAGTTTTAAATGAATACTTACCTTTGTATATAAAAATCAAATAGAATGACACAGCACTTACACAACATATCAGGCTAAACTGTGCCTTACTTTTGATCTGACCATGATAACTGAGATCGTAATTCCTGTAAAATACAATTGCTTTTATTTCAACCTATTCGCTAGGTTCACTTTTATATGATGCTTAAGAAAAAAGATTGTCTTTTTTACTGTCATATATATGCAGTAGTAGTTGTAGTCATAGTCATAGTGGTCGTGGTCGTGGTATTGGTAGCGGTAGTGGCAGCAGCAGCGGCAGTAGTGTAGTGGTAGTGGTAGTGGTAGTAGTAGTAGTAGTAGTAGTAGTGTGTAGTGGTAGAAGTAGGCATAAAGTTCATATCATGTAAGTCTTCAATGTTGCACATGTACATCTGTTACTTTATTCTTGTTTGGATTGATTGATACCTGTTCTTGATATTCATGTATCTAAGTAACGTTTTATAAAATTTGCAATCGTTTAAATTTTAAAGCACTTTTGAACTTAGATACACACATGAGGTAAACTACTACTACTACTTCTACTATTTGTACTACTAGTACGACAACTACGACGACGACTACGACTCCTACTACTACGACTACTACTACTTCTACTACTGCTATTACTACTATTACTACTACTACTACTGCTACTGATACTGCTATTACTACCACTGCTAGAGCTACTGCTATTACTACTATTTCTACTACTACTACTACCACTACCACTACAATACTGCCACTGCCGCTGCCGCTACCGCTACCACGACCACTACTACGACTACGACTACGACTACGACTACGACTACCACTACCACTACCACTACCACTACGACTACGACTACGACTACCACTACGACTAATACTACCACTACCACTACGACTACGACTACGACTACGACTACCACTACGACTACCACTACCACTACCACTACGACTACTACTACCACTACGACTACGACTACGACTACGACTACGACTACCACTACCACTACCACTACCACTACGACTACGACTACCACTACGACAACGACTACGACTACGACTACGACTACGACTACCACTACGAATACGACTACTACTACCACTACCACTACGAATACGACTACGACTACGCCTACGACTACCACTACGACTACGACTACGACTACGACTACGACGACCACTACCACTACCACTACCACTACCACTACGACTACGACTACGACCACGACCACGACCACCACTACGACTACCACTACCACTACCACTACGACTTCGACTACCACTACCACTACGACTACGACTACGACTACGACTACCACTACCACCACGACTACCACTACGACTACGACTACGACTACGACTACGACTACGACTACCACTACCACTACGACTACGACTACGACTACGACTACGACTACCACTACCACTACCACTACGACTACGACTACGACTACGACCACGACCACGACCACCACTACGACTACGACTACCACTACCACTACGACTACGACTACGACTACGACTACCACTACCACTACGACCACGACCACGACCACCACTACGACTTCGACTACCACTACCACTACGACTACGACTACGACTACCACTACGACTACGACTACGACTACGACTACGACTACGACTACCACTACCACCACGACTACCACTACCACTACGACTACGACTACGACCACGACCACGACCACGACCACCACTACGACTTCGACTACCACTACCACTACGACTACGACTACGACTACGACTACGACTACTACCACTACGACTACGACTACGACTACGACTACGACTACCACTACCACCACTACTACCACTACGACTACGACTACGACTACCACTACCACTACCACTACGACTACGACTACGACTACGACTACCACTACCACTACGACTACGACTACGACTACGACCACGACCACGACCACGACCACCACTACACTACGACTACCACTACCACTACACTACGACTCGACTACCACTACCACTACGACTACGACTACGACTACGACTACGATGGGACTACGACGACCACGACACACTACGACTACGACTACCACTACCACTACGACTACGACTACACTACCACTACCACTACGACCACGACCACGACCACCACTACGACTTCGACTACCACTACCACTACGACTACGACTACGACTACGACTACGACTACGACTACGACTACCACTACGACTACCACTACCACTACCACCACGACTACCACTACCACTACCACTACGACTACGACCACGACCACGACCACGACCACCACTACGACTTCGACTACCACTACCACTACGACTACGACTACGACTACGACTACGACCACGACCACGACCACGACCACCACTACGACTACGACTACCACTACCACTACCACTACGACTTCGACTACCACTACCACTACGACTACGACTACGACTACGACTACGACTGGCACTACCACTACCACTACCACTACGACTACGACTACGACTACCACTACCACTACCACCACCACGACCACGACCACCACCACGACCACGACCACGACCACCACCACGACCACGACCACCACCACGACCACGACCACGACCACCACCACCACCACCACCACCACGACTACCACTACCACTACCACTACCACTACCACTACGACTACGACTACCACTACCACTACGACTACTACTACTACGACCACGACCACGACGACTACGACTACGACTACGACTACGACTACGACTACGACTACGACTACGACTTCGACTACCACTACCACTACCACTACCACTACCACTACCACTACGACTACCACTACCACTACCACTACCACTACCACTACGACTACGACTACGACTACGACTACCACTACGACTACGACTACCACTACCACTACCACTACCACTACCACTACCACTACCACTACGACTACTACTACCACTACCACTACGACTACGACTACGACTACTACTACCACTTCCACTACGACTACGACTACTACTACCACTACCACTACGACTACGACTACTACTGCATATATGTTACAGTAATAATGACAATCCAATTTCTTAAGCATCATATAAAGGTGAACCAAAATAAAAATATTTTTTTCAGTTTAAAAACAAATTCATCTGGCATGACAAGTAGTATGTAAATCGAATCAATACACATTCTTAAGACTGATAAAATATTCATCAAAGTTTAAATTTCATATGATAAGATAAGGAAAGCTGGTTAAAGATTTCTACAAACATGACACAATATATAGAACACTCAAGCATAATGTCTAGCGAATCGGGTGAAATAAAGCAGTTGTATTTTTACAGGAATTACGATCTCAGTTATCATGGTCAGACTCAATATAAAGGCAAAGTTTAGCCTGATATGTTGTCTAAGTGCTGTGTCATTCTATTTGATTTTTGTATACAAAGGTAAGATTCCGTTAAAACTTTTATTTGTTTACGTTTATGTTTTATTTGACAATTTTTACAATACAAATTAACGTTCCCTGTAAGAAATTCAACAGTATGATTTATATATAAGTACTCTTAAAGCTATAGCGTGTCCTTAAGACAAAAGATAAAACATAAAACCGTATAAAACGTTAGCAACGTTACTACATTTGTTAGCTCGCTCAGATGCAAGGAGATCAAGTGCAAAAGATGACCATAAACCTGTATGAGGATCAGGATCGTAATGGGTTATTAGTCATTTACGGGATTCGATTGTTTTCTAGATCTAACCAAATTTGACTTGACTATTAATCTAGCGGTAGAAAGTTTTAATAAATTTGCATCTTTTAATGGTTATTAGATTTGTATCGAGAAATGTGCACGGGCTCTGCAGCGGAAATATTGCGCGACTTTAGGAGCCCAATATGATTCTGCGAAAGAACGAGTGCATATTTCTTGATGCAAATCTAATTATCTGTTTATTACATACACATACTGCACTTATAATTATTATACAAATGATATAAATTTGTTCTTTAGCCTAAGTAAAATTGAAATATCGCCGTTTAAGAACTTTAAAACGCGACGACATGCTTGAAACTGACGTCACAAATGACGTCACGCACCCGATATGAAATTGGAACGTCGATATGGAAAAATATTGACGTTTCAGGTTCCACTGTAACTTAACCGAATTTATAAATGAGTATGTAATAATAGGACCTTAAACCTTCTGGGTGCCAACGGCTATAGATACTTGAATTATTAATGCGATATGCAAAACGTATCTTGCATACACGTATATTGTGACATTAAGAAGAAAGAATTTTCTCTGCTGTCTTCCGTTCAGTCAAATGTTTACTTTGAAATCACATAAAATATACACATTATTTTGTGCCCGCTCTCTATATATATATTACGTTTTTTATAACTTTGCTCATCCCTCGATGTACCTGAAAAAACGGTCGGCTATGTACATTCAAAATCAAGGGCATACAACAAGATCAGTTGTCAAGTAAGTAGAGATCCATTTTACCCGCTGAAGAGCATATTACATGGCAAAATATTCGCCACAATATACTGGGAAGCAGGTTCGCGACCAAGTTCTTACTCCAGAATAACATTTATAAGAAGATTCTTTGGAAGCATAGAATGGAAAAAGTCCTAGGTCACATTCAGGGCTTATATGGATTATACAGCTTATTTCTTGTGTTGTTACGATAGTTAGTGGCAGTCATATATCTTTTTGTATAGCGTACTTGTAACCATTCGGTAGGACTCAAGGATACCAGCTGAATGTGTCTATCGTTCGATCATGCTTATATTTAGAGATATATCAGGAAACCAAACAACTAAAGGCATCTAGGTATTTGTGAAAATAAGAAAAATTGCGTAGGGCGCATAGATGTTTGCACTCCATATAAATACTTTGCAGATAAGCTTATCATTTTACTTACGTTATTAGGAGATCATTGCGATACTTTTATATTTGCTCGAATGACATATGTTTTGCGAAATTTGGTTTCACAAATTATGACAGAATTGTCGCGAAATATTTTGCTTACGTCATTAGGAGATAATTGTGATAAAACTTTTGATTTTAATTGCGATGCTTTTATTTTTGCTCTAATGTTTTGGTTTACAAAATTTATGTATAGTTTCACAAATTATGATAGAACTGTCTCAAAATAGTTCACTTTATTTACATCAAATATGGAAACCATATCTATCGGTACGAAACGACAACCTCGGTATAACAGCTACTGCGTGTAAGTCAGAAGATTATAATTCATATTCTTGAATTAAATGATAAGGCATGTATCTTATATGAAAATGTCACACAATTTAAAAAAACAACAAAGAATTGATCCATATGAATGTGGAATGTGTAAATGTTTGAGCAGTCGTAATTAAAGTAAATCCTAAAAGATTTATCTAAGATCGGACCATGTTATCATAATAAAAAAATATACAGAGATTTCTATTTGTGATGGGTTCGTATATACGTGCAGTATCACGGTTTTAAAAGCGTTGGCCAACAGAATTTGATTTAAAATGGAGGTCTTTCTTTAAAGTTAAAGTTTGGTGGTATAGAACATGAGTTACTTGTTTCTAAAATATCTAAAAACGCCAAAACACGAACAAAACGTGCCGAGAATCGAACTCGGACCGCCGCGGCAATAAATGGAGAAATTAGTAAAATAGCTAATTCTTGTGTTTTTACAAGATCTCTCAGCACAATTTTTTGATATATAAAGATTTTCTCTTTTTTGTTGAGGTAAGTGCCCTTAAAACGCCAATTAAAAGCATTTATATCACTAGGTGTCAGTGTTGAAGCATGGTAATTTTAGAACCTGCGTCCTTTTCAAGTCATTGTGTTTTATTAAAATCTATCATGGATTTAATCAAAAATTCGCTACACTAAATTATGTTGTTTTTTCTTAGAGAAAACTTTCGACATCATAAATAGAGTTTTTACACCAGATATATGATTGTTCAACGAACTTAAACTAGTTTAAAAGTAATAATAACAATGATGATGATAAAAATAATAACAAAACTAATCAATCCTACACAATATCACATAGGGCTATTCAACAATTTTGTATCTATTTCTCTGTTGCCACTAAACTTTTGGAGAGCACAGAAAACTTGAATCGACAGCTTTTCCCCCCACTGCGGCTGGGGTAGTTTGTACTTGTATTACATTCCCAATTGTATGGGAATTGTTTTTTTGAAAACTGTATTGATGCAGGGTGTTTATGCTGACTGCTAAACTGTGAAAGAAGTAAACAAGGAATCTTAATTTTTAGTTGAAACTTATCTACTTAAGTTTCCTTATTTCAGATGTCAGTGTATGCGTTTGTGAAAAATGTCGCAAAGCAGACGGTGGCAGTCGATTCTATAACCATGATGCTGTTGCTCACATTTCTCCTGATGCTAGGAGTAGACAGGTACAGTGAAACAGATGTTGAATATTGACATGCTCCTTTTGTTTCATTTAAGAAATTATAATAATAATAAATAATTAATGTTGTAACGGAAGCCGATAGACTCAGACATTCACCGGTATCATCATACAGCGAGTATTTTATGTTATGACTGAGCTGCCGAAAGAGCAGTACACTAGATTGTCATAAGAAGAAGCATATTTACAATCAGCGCTGTTCTACTAAACCGAGAAATACAAAATATAAATAATACCGTCAAAAAGTGCATCACATCGATAAGATGTGTCCGAATGTGATAAGCATGTGAAATAAATTTATATTTAGTACAGCACGTTGGTTTGTTTAAAACTTTCACTTTTTGCGGTGAAAATAACTTTCTAAGGAATTCCATGTTACGTAACCAGTTTGCGACCAATGAGATAAGCGAAATTTCCGACTCATGAAATAACAATAATACTTGAATAGTATTATCTTTAAAATGCAGTATGAAGGGACATCTCTTTTAAGTGTTAATTTAAAGGTAAACTGCATAAAATATTTAACTTATAATTCAAGGGTTTCGTGCTTTAGCGAAGAAATGGACAACACAGTCCACTTGTGCATATACTTAATACTATTCATAAGATTATCAATATAGCTCAAAACTGCTTCATAAAAATATCTTTGCAGTCCATGTAAACTAAAGGAAAAGCGAGAAATATCATTTGCAGGGTATTGGTGGGCCTGTGTCGTATCTGGAAAGTGGTAAGTATGCATAGCTATTGCAGAATTTCTCCAAAAAGAAAAAAAAAACACAACAAAACAACATCGACGACCGATTTTGTCTAAAATCATAGTACATATAACAATTGAACAGACAGAAGGGTTTGAAAGAGACAAAACTGTACAATCAGTGAACTTACGACAAATTTGCAGCCTTTTCAAAATAAAGCCGATTTACCTACACTATATAGATTTATTGTTAAAGTATTTTTAACACCACGTTACCCATTAATATGATGTTATTAATGTCACCACAAACCTGAAATGAAATATTGACGTCGTTATATTTAATACTGAAGAATGCGCCATCGTAACTTAATGGACTTGAAAAAAAAAGAGAATGAAAATATATCAATCACATCACTTCTGCATGTACTGATGTCATTGTGGATTTACACATTTTGTTGACAGTTCTGTAAGTGTTACGGATCAATGGTTCTACATTAAGTCTTTATTATCACAACAAAATGATCATTCCAAAGCGTGACCAGTTTGAATTGGAATTTGAGATTACAACAACCAAGCAAAATGTTAAGCTAGAAATGCGATTAGGGATGCTATTATCTAATGTTAATAATTCATTTGGACTTTGCTGCTGTTCGGTAAAGAGGGAGGTGAACAACAGCAGTAGTACTGTTAGTATTATATACTGCAGCAAATGAATTTATCTTAGAAAAGAACAGCTAATTCAATCTCCTTTTCATCAAAGTTACTTCAGTTTTAACAAGCATAAATGACTTTAATTAGTGTACAAGTATTATAATTATTACAGGTGAAATTGACACAAGTGACCGCCCTGAAACTCTTCATTTCAATGGCACTGACACTAACACTAACCACTCTACGAAATTTATACTGCTGGTAACCTATGGTCGTTCAGGATCTTCATGGCTTGGGAACATAACTGGTCAAGCAGAAAACACATTTTACGTGTTCGAACCTTTTCAGAGGACTTTACCACAGGGATACTTTAAAGAAAATTTCGTTTGCTTTAATAATAACACGTGCAGGTAGGACGCATATTTCTTCATTATTCATTTTTATTTCATATATTTCAATTTTACAATTTTATTTGCATATGCTATCTTGACCAGTATTTCCTCTTATGTCCCGGAAGGCATGAAAATAAGTTATCAAAATCATCATACAAATGTATTAAGTTAGTTTACTCAGTACAATAATCTGAATCGCATACCACTCTGCTATTTCTCCATTCTTATTAAGCCAACCTTTGTTAGCAATACCCAGAGATCAAAACAAAATATGCCGCATTACACTCAAAACTAACCATTTATTGATAGAACACTCTTTAAACTAAACTCACTTGCAGAGTGTAACAGTATTGTGTAAGAATATTTAAAAAAACAGTCTGAATTAAAAATATTGTTACTATGTTTAAGGAATCCACAGGACAAAATAGAGAGATACACAACAATTCTTGCCACAGTCTACCAACTATTTACCTGCCAGTCGTCGAAACTTCATCCATTTCTACAAGACATATTTATAAGGAATTTGAGAAGCAGACAGCACGTGGAAACTTTGAGAAAATGTTTGAATATATCATCTGTTGAAACCTGTTTACCGGAAATCGACTTTCTTTGCTCTTTAACATCTCATCGAATACTGAAAACAATCAGAATTTCAATGGAACTTGTACGTATTATGATGAAAATGTGGCAAAATTTGAAAGTTATACACTTAGTTCGAGATCCCCGAGCTATAACACATTCACGACTTCAACTCAATGCATTTTCCATGTCAAGAAATATACTGTCACATTCACAAGATCTTTGTACACGAATGAAATATGACAGCTTGATTTCTCTTCAACTTCAAAAACTTTATCCCAATCGACTGAAAGTTGTGTCTTACGAAGCCTTAGCAGAAAGACCAATAGTTGGTGCAAAATATGTATACAAATTTCTAAATATGTCTTTCAATGAAAACGTGTTTCACTCAATTATTCACAGTATAAGTACAAAGAAAACACGAAACTCTGAATATCCTTATTTGACTGTCCGTTATAACTCTTCTGCCGTGGCAAAACAGTGGCGACTGAATATGTCACTTCTCCAAGTACAAGTCATAGACTATTTCTGTAAGGATATGTACTCTGTTTTAGGATACATTGCCATAAATTCTACAGATGAACTGAGATCACTTTCAACTCCCTTAAGACGAAGTATTGACATTGACGGGTTTCTTTAGCTCCAGTTAGGTCTTTCTTTAATCTGCTGCATTTCTAGTGCAGTCTTGTAAGTATGTTTTACTAACATATCTGGCCGTGACATATGAAATTAGCCCCAATTTTAAGAAAAAAATTAAGTTAAAAACTTAGTTAAGTCTGTTATTTTAAAATCGCGCTATTGCTTAAGTTATTGTTAATTAATGTTGATTTTTATATAACAATGTATTTATAACTAAATTATACTATGGTTAGTAGTATTTGCCTGCAGTTCTTATTTCAGTTAAGCAAATATGATATTTCTATTTAAGCACGACATCACAAACTTAAGTATTTGCTTAAGATTATTTCTTTTTTTTTCACTTCGTTTCCTGTAAAATTCAGAATGTTGTGTTTTGATCTATGAAATAATCATAGATGGTGCTAATATAGATGAAAATGTCAAAATTGAAGACACATAAAGTGCAAAAAAAAACAGACTTAGCTCAGCAATTACTTAAGTGTTTTCGAGAAATAGGGGCCTGGTCTGAACAAAAAATATAAGAAATGTTACATTTTGAAATTTTACGTACTCTAAATAGGATGTTTTAAGTGTGAGCAAAATGTTCAAAAGCAAAGGTTATAATGATCATTTGTAGTAACGACTCACGTGTGATAGAAATGTGTTTATCTTGTATATCATGTAAGATATACACAACTGCGATGCAGGATGTCAATTAAATATCAAAAACTGTTTATATTATAAAACATTCTTTTAGCGGTCAGTTTTGAATGACCAAGATTAGTTTAAAAATGATTTTTGTACGATTATTAGAGTTTTATAATTTCTTAAAAGTACTGCGACAGCTTCAAATTATGTTCTACTTAAGTAATAATGTATCTCATTTAGATGCAAAGGACTTATATCATGAGGGCGCAGCTGAACGACAAACCATGATTTTATTCAAGAGCAAATTACTAAATGAGATATATTATTTCGATTCTAACATATTAGCAGGGATTGTTGTCTACATCTTGAAATAAAAATAGCACATTCATTTGTAATCGAAACGGTGTTTTTTCAGTTTAAAGTAAAGTGTGTTTAAAAGACGGTTTCTACAAAATACTTACGGTGGCTATAGAATAGCACACAAACGTGTTAGTCGCGTAGTAAAAATGGATACAAAATCGAAGACAGCTGATTTCTTAGATAAAATATCAAAAGGCTTTTGATTTCAGATTAAACAAATTTAAAATCTGGTGTCACTTTAATTAAGATCAAGGCAAAGAATACTGGGTTTTTGTATTTGGTGTTTAATCTGTTTTCGTTGTGTTACTCTAAATTTGTTAATGCATTTTGTGCAACTGTATTTGTCTTGTGTATTTGTACTAACAAATATATGTAGGCCGGCCATTATAATTACCGGGCTTAAATATAATCAAACACAAGGTCAGCTTTTTGTAGTATTAAGTTAGTCAGTGGGCCCGTTTATTGTTCCTTCTCAACAGAAGGAACACTTATGGTGAACATGTCACACTTGACTGAGCATGTAATGGATGCAAGGGTATCATCAAAGGAATCCGATTTCCCGTAGGGCGCCGTCATCTTGGACTCATGCATATTCATTACAAATAGCCTCTAGCCCAGTATATGTTTACGCATAATCAATCTTTATTTCAGTCTTTATAGTGCAATACAACTACTAAAATAACAGAACAACAAGACACAATAATAAAGTTTAAATCATGTAACTCCTCAATTGAATATATTATAGTAAAGAATCGAGATTAATGAAATGAATATGAATATGCATCATCTAAAAATAGACTTCCGCCAAAAAAAAATTACGTAATGAAATTGTCCCTGGTCACGTGATTTTTTTAGCTATTAAGTTTCGGATTTGCAGGTGCTTTCTTTTGCGTACTTTTTTTACTCTTCCTGACTTGTTTTTCGAATCGTAAATGCATGTATTAAATTTCTTTGTGTTAAATGTGCAGGTACTCGCTGGTGTAGTCGCGTGATGAAAATATCCGGAACACAGACTGCAAGACAAATGCTTCCAAATAGCAGAATATGTACTGCACTTGCTTATATTAAAAAGCAATTTTGGGTTATGATAAAACTGTTAATACTTAGATTAGTTCTTAATTAAGTTTGCACCAATAATGACAGCACACATTTTTCTCATTGCGTTATTAAACATTTGTAACATTATGCTAAAACAATATCCCTTAAAAAGAATATTTTATATGCGCTAGAAGGAACCTTTTGGTAAGCTAAATCTTGTTATGCCAATGTTCAACATAACTGAAATTGAGAAATTGGTGGTTATATATACTGGTGCACCCTCGACCAGTTACACAAAAAGGAAACTTTCGTTTAGAGTCTCTTTGGGTTTATATATTGGAATAGCTGGTTCTAAGATTGACAATGCGTTTGCAATTTCTCGCATTACAAGGCAAATTAAAATATTCTCCATGGGATTAGTTTCTGTCGTTTTCGTTGTTTCAAAGAAAAATCCTTTCGTAATACCGACCCGTTGAGACGGGTGAGAATAAACCGCTTGGTGTGGAATAAAGTAGGAAGATATAAAGCTAATCGCAAAAAAAAGTCTAACGTATTATTATTGATACAATTAGATTAAACAAGAGGGTCAGGATGACCCTGGATCGCTCACCGGAGTAATATCAGCTACATGTTTCAAATGTCAAACTGATGCTAAAATATTAAGAAAGTAGGTCAGTAGGTCACATTCATGGTCACTGAAAGTCAGTTTTAAGATCGGTGTGCAAAACTGTACATGTCATTCAAATTTCAAGGCTGAGTCTTAAAAAACAAGAAAGTAGGTCAGTAGGTCAAGGTCACAGTCAGGTGACCCCTAATCACTTGGGGTCATCAGGTAATTATAATTAAACAGTCTAAGAAATATGATCTGATGATTTTTAAAGTATTTGTTCATATATAACTCGTATAACAAGTAACCCCAAGGGCGGCGCCTTATTTCATCCCAGGGGCATAAATGGAACAATCTTGTTAGAGATCTACTAGGCAATGCTACATACTAAATATCAAAGGCCTAGGCCTTGAACTTTCAGACAAGAAGATTTTTTTCCTATATAAGTCTATGTTAAACTTTGGACCCCCAGGGCAGGGCCTCTTTTCAACCCAGGGATAATTTGAAAATTTTTGGTAGAGGACTACAAGGCAATGCTACGTACCAAATATCAAAGGCCTAGGTCTTGTGGTTTCAGAAAAGAAGATTATTAAAGTTTTTTTCCTATATAATCTATGTAAAAATTGGGACCCCCGCGGCGGGGCCTCTTTTCACTCAAGGGGCACAATTTGAACAATCTTCATAGAGGATCATTAGATGGTGTCACATGCCAAATATCAAGGCTCTATGCCTTTCTGTTTTGGACTAGAAGATTTTTAAAGTTTTTCCTTTCGGTTGACATGGCAATCAGAGTTCTACATGGAATCAATTTTTTGAACACTTCTGGAAGGGGCCACACCAGAATCATTCCTCTGAAGTTTGGTGTAATTCTGGTTGGTTTTCAAGAAGAAGATTTTTTTAGAAAATGTTGACGGACGGACGACGGACGAAAAACGACATATGACGGACGACGGATATTGAGCGGTCAGGTGAGCTAATAAAATTAAGGTGCTGCGTTCTGTAAACGCAAAATCATGCCCATGGGTGTAAGACCAAGAATGTTGATTTTAAAGCTTAGGTTTAAAAGTGAAGATCATATGATGGTCAAAGTCATCTATATGTATGTTAGTTCGTAGGTCTTGTCACAAGGTTTGTCGAATGTGAGTTTGAACGAAGTAAGGAAAGAGGGAAGAAGTTATGTAAAAATGTCGGATTTTGATACTCTTGGTGTGCAGGTCAAGGTCATATAAAGGTAAAGGTCATCAAATAGGTCAAATTATAGGTTTTGCCACCAGGAGTGAGTATGGACTAACTCGATCGGGGTCATTAATGTGGTCTGTATGCGACACTATAAAATCTGGTTCCCTACGGACGGACAAAAGAGCGAGCAGATCCATTGTTTTATGCCGGGGGCATGAAAAAAATATCGTGGGTTCATTATTATCGGTTTACAGCCGCTGCCAGACTCTTATTATTTCTCTGTAATAGCAATTGTGACATGCTAAAAACTGAATTCCGGTGCAAAATATTTCCTTAATAACTGTAGTTGGTTTCTTGCATATTACAATAAAAAACAATCTTAAAGTTTACATATGTTCACAAGCAAAATATAAATATGTTAAAATATTAAAAAGGTAATTAAGATAAAGTCTCTGTTCGTGTCTTAGTTCGTTGTGTAGTTCTCTGACTGTACTTGATTAACTTATCGCTTAGAGAGGTAGTCTACTCGGTTTAACCCTTACCTTGCTAAATTTCTATAAGGAACTTGTCCATCTTTCAAACTGGACAGTACTATTAGCTGTTAAAAGGGGTGCTTAGCAAAAAGATACTGACTGAATGGCGAACAGTGCAGACCATGATCTTGGTCTGCACTGGTCGCAAAGGCAGAATCACTTTACTGCCGCCAGCAGGCTTAGGGTTAATGTAGACACACGACTACCCATTTTGTACTTATTTTTTAGGTGTATATTTGAAAAAAAGTACTTTTGCGGTTTTTGTTGACATGCAAAAGGAAGAAAGTAATTATGACGGAAAGAAAAAAAAACAACAAGGTGAAGATAAACTGTTCCAGTTAGTTAATGTTAAATCTTAACACACTCCTCATTAAATTGTAGCCCAGTAATATATATAAGTATCAGCATTAGGCTGTACATTTATTTCATAGGCGATCAACTTTATGTTTCAATGAAAGAGCTAAATATGATGTTTATACATAGCAATGGATATGACAAGCGTCAGGGCATATGTCTCTTTTCACTTTAGAACGTTTGTCCGCGGGAATCCTTTTCAAAATGAAATGACATATGATATTTTCAATACTTTTATAATCACAACAAAAATGTAATGAATATTTGAAATAGAAAGAATGACCCGTTCATTAATCTTCTCGTACACAATCTATTTGCTTTTGAAATTCTATATTATCAGGAGTTCAACAACCAGTTACTGTACTCTTTATTTAAATAGAACTAGGAAAGAAGTCCAACACGAGAGTCACATTTAAAAAACGCAGTGGTCCATACAATAGTACTCCACACGGATACTGGTTTAAGATGAATGTATACATAGTACGTATATATGTAAACACACAATCGTTTAAAGACCAACCACAACCTAGTGACCTACTTTCTTCTCTCTTATGAACTTCATGAAAATCATTCTGATAACACTGTTATAATACACAAGAAGGTGGCAGGTGGAGCATTTAACCCACCCACCCCCCACCCCCACCCCAAATTATTATGTTTTCACAACTTCGTCTGCAAATTTATCCAGTCAATCTCTTTTCAGTACAGTCATAAAAACATAGATATATAACCATCTTACACTGTAGAAACAAAATATGGCGTAAACACAACTTAATCATCCAGTACTGTGCATACTGCTACATTAATTTAATAAACTGTTTGGACGGACATTAAACACATTGTCTTGGCCTTATATATAGCACAGTGAATTTGTAAGTAGATACTTGTTTTTCTCAATGTTTTCGTTAAAAGCATTGTAATATAAGTAAGTAAGTAAGTAAGTAAATTGTTTATTATAGTGACTTGTGTATACATAAATTCCGAATACATAATACAAATACATCAAAAGACACCCGGCCCATCTGACCTATAAGTCACCTTATTACTACATTTAACATATAAGTTGTGAACAAAACCAAGAGCGAAACATGAATGAGATCGAATGTACATCTTTATATATATATATTGAACACTGATAAAAATGGATAAAAACATACTACATATATTGTGTATTAATAATTGCAAAGTAGCTTATATTTACTTATCATAAAGTAAGCTTCTTCTCAACATATATGCTCTAACTAGAAACTTTATAACTTTATTCTGATAATTTTTCATAAGGAAAACTAGTTTTTCACTGTCTGTCATGTTGATATATACATCATTCGAAATAATGTCATTAAATATCACTGGTCTTGTATTGTTATACACAGGACAAACAATCAAAAAATGAGTTTCGTCTTCAGTTAATCCCGTTTGACATAATGTACAAAGTCTTTGGTCTGGAGATTCCCCGACATACCTTCCAGTTTCTATTCTTAAGGGCAGAATACCGCATCTAAACTGTGCATAGATGGAACGTTCGTTTCTCTTAAGATTTAAAGACAAGTAATTTTCGCACGAAAATTGAGTCTTAAATGTTTTGTATGTCCTTAACTTAGGCACCTTTTCATAATCACTTTTCCATATGTGTGCATAATATTCTCCAATTTTCGATTTAACATTAATCCATATCTACCGTTACTTTGTTATTAAAATGAGTGATAAGGTCTAAAATAAAAGGATACAGTTATTCTGTGTCGTGTCTTTAAGTTATTTCGCTTTTAACGAATCTGCGTTGCATTGTTCAGATTTTTTCTGAGGTATCTACCAGTTATGTTTGTTTGTTTGTTTTGGGTTTAGCGCCGTTTTCTCAACAGTATTTCAGTTATCTAACGGTAAATTTTCAGAGAACCCATTGCAGTACGGAAGAATGAAGTTTGCAAAATGCTCCATATTAAAAACAATTAACATCTTATATTGATTTTTAGAAATATTTCACCTGATTTCCTTTTTTTCCATATCAGATATAAACATGGAAACATACACAAAACTATTCAAATTTTACACACACAAAAAAAAATGTGAAATATGTATAAATGTATATTTGAAAAAAGGTAACGTTTACAATTTCATTTCACACAATAGATACACAAGCTTTTACCGTGATTCAAGGCCCGAAAATAAACTATTTGAAATGTTTAAACGCTAACCTGATATTAAACACTTTCACATGAACGTGGAAGGTTAAAAAATTGAAGACAACTATATATACCATGGTGTATTTTGTTAGAAAGTCGTTTATTTTGGTTATATTACTATCGACCTTAATTCTGATTTTCATAGTTCGGGAGCTCGACGGTAAGTACATTTCCTTTGTTTTATATGTTGTTTGGCTTTTTAAGTATTTGATGACTACGAAAGATATTAAAGGCATATTTGTAAAATTAAAAAGAAATTCGTGAAAAAAATTGTAACAGTAATTATACAAGCAGAAGATGTACAGCGAACATGTTTCAATCATTTTCCATCTTCTAATGAACAAAGTTTATGAACGAAAATGAAGCTATATTTATTAACAAAGACATGGTCGAAAAAGTAAAAAAATAGCTGGGATGTGAATGTAGATTCTAATTTATTAATACGGGAAAAATGTATCAATTACAGTGACTTTGATATACCTACAGTGACTAAACATCATTAGAAAGTCGAAGACAGATATCCGTTGATGCTTTAATTTTGGTGGAGCAAAACAGCGCATACGCATATGAACATACATATACAGTAAAACCTTATATACCCGGTTTTTGCACAAATCTGTGTAGAACGAGTGTTTTAATCACACTTTTTCACTGCTAGAATACATTCTGCATGAAATGAGATGGTTTTCATGTTTAAACTCCAACAATGGCGAGTTTTGTAGATCGAAACCGAAAGTAGGGGTTTATTGTGCGGACAAGGCTGAACAGCACTAAATCCAACTCTTCTTTATTTCATATAAAATCCACTTACTTCACAACGGTTTTTCGACATTTTCTAGTATATCGGATTTTCAGAGACTTATATTCCCATAAAGAACTAGATCGCTACTTTAGAAAAACAAAAAGAAAAGGGGTAGTTAACTTTTATACAAGAAAACTACAGTTCGTTAAATACAACCCGCTGATTTTACTACTTTTCGCTTCTTTCAGTTTCTCTTTTCGAGACATTAAATTCTTACGCCACCATTTTTACCTAACATGCGATAGCAACATGCCGATTTCAATAGAATGCAAAGTGATACATACTGAAACGCGGTAGGGTAAAAGTAAGCACGTTGCTGTCGAGAAAATGCACTAGGAAAGGAAAAAAAGATTAGTACTATTTATACTTGGACTACTTGCTTACATTCTATTTGGTAGTGATCAGCCACAAGAGCACTTTAACTACCGAGTTTAGATATTTATCTGGGCTAAAAGTGATAAGTATATTATAATAAATTAAGAATACACTCAATGTACAAAAAATATTTTAGGGTATTTCTTGTCTTTAGAATACAGGATATTTTACCAGGCAGAAAGTCACCGAAAGTGTTATTGAACTTCTGTTTTTTTTTCCATAATCCTTTTAAAATTAAATGACGTCTACTAAAGATTCGTGTCAACCGATTATTCACTGTATCTCACACTTTTGTAGAAGTCGATAAACTCCCTAGACCGACTAATCATTCTATTTTCATCCTTTGAGATTCGTCAAGTATACGCGTGTATCATAACTGGCACGTGACATTTATTAGGCTTGAATTGTAGTGTTTCTTTATACCTAGTAGGAAATCTTACAATGCAGCAAGTATTGAAACATAATGTGTATTTGTATTCGCCATCCAGTACGTACTTTCACTGAGAACTTTCTGCAAGTTTCACATGTTTGTATGGTATAGCTAACGAGGGTTTCTGTATATCCATCGACACAGTGTTAGATGGAAAAGCGATTAAAGTCCATAGATACCTGTGTTTTTCCATTCTCTGTTAAATGAGTTTGTCGAGTAGAAAACGTACATATATTACAAACCCGCGAGAGGCCTCAAAAGGAATGTGCACCGTAAGCGACATCCCATTCTGACAGCGACTGTCAATGTAAATATAATAGGGTAATTATAATGGTAGCTTGATCTGGGATGCTGTATTCTGCTCGAGTGGATTTTGCCAGGTTGGATCACACGAGGCGCCGCAAGTGTCGGATCACACGAGGCGCAAGTGCCTCGTGTGATCTGACCTGACAACATTTACGAGACCCTTTTATTATATACCTCCACATTTTTGTTTGTTGTTTTGTTATCGAACGAAATCTTCAATGTTTATTGATGTTAAAATAGAATTGAGTGTAGTTTTATGTGCGCTATTTATAGATCTGTGTCAGGTCATGCATATTAAATAAAAGTAGTCCGGCAACATACAATACAAAAGGTATAATACAGAAGTTTTTTCTGCCCGTTTGTATTTTCTTATGAAATACAAGCCGTATTTATGACAGAATTTATATACTAGGTATATAATCAATTATCGATTTTGATTTTGTGGAGTCGGAATTTAATACTTCTGAAAAAGTGTTTAATTAGATCTAATTTGATTTCGAAACATAATTGTTTGCTATATGTATGTAACGAACCTAGGTTATGAGAAACACTTTTCCAATGTCGCGCCGAGTTCGTTATATCCGAATTTTATTGTTTTGAGATCAGCAGATTATAAGGATCTTACATGCCTGCCTGTATAAGACGGGGTTTTCCCTACCCGAGGGACAGTGTGGAATGGAAAACCGAGCGTTAGCGAGGTTTTTTATCCATGCTGTCCCGAGGGTAGGGAAAAAGCTGTCTTACTAAGGCAGACATGTTAGATCATTTTTCTTGCCTATCATGTTCAAAATAGATCGTTGAGACAAATAGGTTTTTGGTATTTCCTGACATTATTTATAAAATTTATGACGTCACAATGGTACCAGTACTATGTGACGTCACCTTAGTGCACGCTATTTTAGACAAGGTTTTTCCCTAGGGAAAGACAGGAATATCTATCCCCGGCGCATGCTTGGATAAATGTATACTTTCCCCGATAGGTAGGCAAAAACTGAATGTCTCGTTGAACTCGATTGAAAACGCGAAATATCTAAGTTTAACGCTGTTTTTCAACAGTATTTCTGTCACGTAACGGCGGGCAGTTAAACATAATAAGCGTTCCTGGATTCTGTACCAGTACAAACCTGTTTTCCGAAAGTAACAGCCAAATTCCCCGCATGAATAGGCAGACTTGACAGATTCCTTTGTAGTACCGAAAATGAACTACGTTTTTTATATGTATTTTGGCGAGAAATCTACACGTACCATCCATGCTGCTCATTCAGTTATCATGACCACGTGTTTATCTTACATAAAATTACACATTAGCGCTATGGCATGACCGCAGACACGCTTAGACAGTAGTTAAACTGTGTTTCATTAAACTGTAATAAAATGTTTTACAACAAAATGAAAATTTTCGCGTCAGAACTGAATGAATTTCATTTTTCTATGACTGTGACTAACGTTAAAATATTTGAAATTATGATAATTTTCTTTTTAAGGTCTTAATGCTTTGTTTATTCAACTTCCAGAAAGAAATAATGTTAATGTTTGATCATCAAAAGGCTGATAACGACGATTCGTTTGCTTATTCTTGCGAACCCTATCGACCTACTCTTTGAAGTTCTGAGTTGGTACCAGCAATCAAACATGTGCTTATTGTGACCTAGTTCTTTTTCTCTAAATATTGATCTCACATGCATCTTTCAAGGTTATTTGACGATTGTTATGAACTGAACATTCGTCTAATTCTTGTTAAATCCTATTTTCGATAATTGTTCTCTAATATATTTGCCAAAGGTTTGAATATTGATTAACGTAGCATATTTTTTATTGAATCGATTGTTTACAGATGCCTTATGTCAGATTTATAAACATTTTGAATAATAATAACCAAGAGTGTACATCTTATTATGTAACAATGCTTACATCATTTTGTAAAACTGACTTAGTTAATTTGGAACTATATCGTACATTAAACAAACAACTTTAAAGGAAACTATCCAGTTTTATGTAAGCACCAATCCGCGCAGTACTTTAATTTCATGTTCAAATGTTTTACTTGGGAACATCTCCTGTTACTTACTGAGTCTCCTTTTGCGTTTAATATGAAAGTAAATGTGGACGGTAGCAGACAATTCTAGTTAATTGAATGAGAATGTTTCAGCTGGCAGACAACTTTATAGAGCCGTTTTATGTGCACTGGAAAGGTAAATGCATTCAAAATAGAGATGTCTAGACGGAAAAGTATTGAAACACTAGTATGAGGCTGTTATCGTTTAGTTTATGCAAGATACATCCATGTCACCGTTACAGTTTATAGAAATGCATCTCTGTTGTTAATATATGTACAAGAAATAATATTTTAACAATAAAGGCCATCAGAAAATGTGCAATTTCCGTTACTCTTTTAAATATATTACACAAGGAATTTTCTCGGAAATAAAAATTTGTTAGTAGATTCCCTTTGTATTGCTGTATAATGTACTTGGATTTTGAAGCGGCTTTGTCTATCTATTTTAACATAAGAATAATAATGAATTTACCACGAAATATTTGCCCGGAATCTGGTTCTTTTCGTAAGAAAAGTAGCACTTTTACGACCTAATTTAAGGCCCTTTACGTCATTAGGTCATATTAACTGTATTTTCGGATGGAGCAATTAAGAGCTGAAATTTTTGTAAGGTTAGTTTCAGTAGTGTAAGTTGATATTTAAAAACCTAACGGATAGAAAAACATCGCGTTCTGCCCGGAAACTGGTTCGTAGCTGTAGAGTGAATAATCGCGCAGAAGCCCGGAAACTGGTTCCTAGCAATAGAGTGAATAATCACGCAGAAGCCCGGAAACTGGTCCTAGCAGTAGAGCGAATAATCACGCAGAAGCCCGGAAACTGGTCCTACCAGTAGAATGAATAATCAAACTGGTCCTAGCAGTAGAGCGAATAATCACGCAGAAGCTGAACATTCAAATAATTATCAATTCACAAGCCATAATCATCCGCAAAATATTTTTTTTTTTCTTTTAGAAAACATGGTACACGTATTCCTCATAAATAAGTGTGGTGCTTCGTTCAGGTTATTTCGTGTCGATAATTTATTGTAAACATCACAACAGCTAGATCTTTATTTTTAAATAATGGAAAGAACATCACAAGAGATGATTTGAATACTTGATGTCTGCTTAGGATTCCTAACGTTATGTCAAATGTCACACCTAGACAACTTTTACAGTTATTCTTAACTTTTTATTGTTACTGCTCAATTCCTGTCTTAATTATGTTAAATTTTCAACATTGATATCGATTTTAGCCCGATATAATTTTGTTAAATTTTTGGATATTTTAGTTATTTACGTGTTGTACCCTAAATCCAAAAACTTGTAATCCCATATTTAAACACAATCAATCGTGTTTTAATACAAGGATGTTGATTTTAATTAAATCCATAGAGATGTATTGTGATTTAAACATGTTTACTGTCAGGCCCGTTTTGATGTGTGAGGGAACAAGTGCATCTTTAATGTTATAATGTAGACAGTGACTGAAAACAGAACAACTTGCTTGTACTTTTAAATGAGGTTCAACGGGCGATTATCATCTCAAATTAAACTTTCTATTGTCTTTTTAATCACCTTAAATGCTGCATTTTTAGCGACAAAAACCATTCCTTTATCTCTGCATAGCTTGATATAATTTAAAAAAGTGAGTTAAATGTTGCAAGACATTGACTAAGGTCATGCAATAGCTAGTAATTATTTTTTGTTTACATTCTTTAGACATCAGGCAAGAGAGCAATGCTATATGTTACAATGGAAACACGGAGGGGCTGAATGTTGATCATGATATAAAGAAGAAAGTGCAATCTTTTACCAGAGAGCGAATCAGTAAAATAAATGCCGACGACAGAAAAGACGTCAAATTGCTGACTAAGGTGAATAAACTAACAAGTTTATTAAAGAGTTGAGATTTCAAAACGTGTACGTTTATACCCTCTTGTAGTAAACTCATTTAATATGCAGTAATAATTGTCGGCATGCTCGCTACATTTATAGAACTTCAGATAAAGACTCAAACGTGCACGATTTAAAAAATAATATATCCCAAACAGTGGGCAGTCGTTGAAAACAAAATCATTCTAAGTTTAGGTGTGTAGGAATTATATCTCGAGGGCGCAGCATTTGAACGAAAAGGTGTCATTTTTATCAAAAGCAATTCACTGTTTGGGATGTATTATTTCCATTCTGACACTTTATGAAAGTTTATCGGGATAATTATCTAAATTATTGAAGACATCGACCAATAATTTGTCTTTTTTGTTTTGTGTCGTTTTCTTTTCCAACGCACCGGTATGACGGTCGACGCTATGATGTAATAATTGTGGCTCACAAACAGTGAGTATGGTGCAGACAGTTTCAGTCTTCTTTGTTTAACCAGGGAAATAAATTGGGTCGTGTTAAAATAGAATAGGGATAGTATAACAGTTAATTGATCTGCGATGTTGTATTCTACTCTAAAGGATTTTGTCAGGCTGGGATCCCGAGAGGCGCCTGCGCTGAGTATGACCCGGCTTGGCAAATCCACGAGAGCCGAATACATCACTGCAGATCAATGTACTGCTTTAATGACCCTTTACATTTATCTACTTCTGGTAAAACTGACTACAATTTAAGAGAAATAAGACAGAAAACTAGTTTCACATGGTAATTCTTTACGTAGGGAACTTCGAAACATCTTCATTACGTCATTTCTGACGGTATATTTGACGTCACAACTAACACAAGTAGTCCCATCATTAAATATTTTTTCCGTATCCGACGGGAGTTAAATTAAGGGTGTTTTATTCGGCTGTATTTCAAACAGGTTCGCAGGTATATAATAAATAATTATATCACATGTGAATATTGAATAAAGATTGAAATCCTATATACATCCGTTCACGAAAAAAACCTCGACCTCTCTAAAATAGTTATTGTACTTCTCAGGTTAATCATTATTGTTATTAAACGGATGTTTTGAGGGTTTTTTTAAAAATTAAATTCAGTGTAAAATGTCTGTTTAGAGTCAACATCCTTTTGAATTCTAGATCAACTTTGCATGCCGTCTTTTACGGATACACATAGACAGTAGCATACTTTAAATTTGGACGATAGCTCTCCATAATGGAAAAATAACAACTCCTCTAGCTGTTTCACATAAAAATGTGTTATATGGTATATGCTACTCTAGTCTTCAGGTACGACAGCTTCTGAAAAGCACAAGGTGGAAATGGGTATGTGAAACTAGAATACATATTTTCAAGAACTTTACCTGTTTTTTAAAGCATGTGGCTTTTGACTTTAGTGTACATATTCAGTAAAATAAACTACCTGATATTTTGTTGACATATTGATATAAATAAAAAAGGTAAAACCTAGTTTACAACCATTTTGTTTTGTGAATCGTCCTAAGGGAAAACCTTTTAGCGTGATGTATCAAGTATAGAGATAAACTTAAATTATAGATACAATAAATATTTAGTGGCTGCATGTTACATTTTCTGAATTCCATGATATATTTTGTAAAGGATGAGATATAGTAAGATATGAGTACTGATGAATTGTGTAAATTATAAGTAATTACAAATGAAATGGCGTTATTTCATAATGAATATTAATGTGAGCGCCATTTTTGTTCTTGTCATATCCCGTCCTTTAAATGGCACATATCTAGGGCCCCGTGGTTTTGTGGATGGCCGATATTAATCGCTCCGTCCGTCCGTCCGTCCGTCCGCCTATTTGCCAATCCGTTTTAAGACACCTTCTGGTCCGGGTCGGAACTTTAAAACCATTCAAGAGATTGTATTTATTTAGAAAGTGCAGTGTACAGGAATCATAACTCTAGCTTGCTTACTCATTGATCTATTCTCATTATTGGAGTTATTTGCCTAAGCCACGACTCTTAAACCACTGAATGGAATTTAAACAAATTTACAAAGATTAAAGGTATTAAGAGTAAGGGGTGTCTACAAAAATAGACTGCTTACTTTTTTTTATTTGTTTTCTTTTATTACATTTTCCTCCGGCGAAGTTTTGCGAAACGATCAACGGGATTTGGTTGTACTATATCACACAACAATAGAGAACGTTGTGAGAAGAGCAGTGGAATAGAACCATACATCTACTTTGCTTACTATTTAGATTATTTTCCTTTATTGATTTTACATGCCAGGGACATGATAATTGCTTACCAAATGTTATACAAAGATATGTTAAAGGGCATTAAGGGACATTGCACTGCACAGGAACTGTTCTTCTGCCTTCACTACTTGCGATTGAAATACATTTTGTTGTAACTGTACATGCCCGTAATGTATACAATTAATGATATTTTCAGTCCATTCTTCAAATGAAAGTGAACACTCAGAAAAACATATGTGGCGCTTTTACGAGACGCTTCGACTGAAAACAACGAATACATCTATCACCTTTGTACTGCTAATAACTTACGGGCGTTCTGGGTCGTCATGGCTCGGAGATATGATTAGTCAAGCTGGCAGCACCCTCTATGTGTTTGAGCCTCTGCAAAGAACTGCATCACAAGGATTCTTTAAAGACAATCTGGTTTGCTTTAATAGCAACACGTGTCGGTAAGTTGAATAATAAGCCACTTCTCTGTAGTTTAGATGAAATTTTTAACTCTTCCTTTGAACAAACTGGATAAAAATATGTACCTAATGTTGAATAAAAAAGCAAAAGAGGTGAAAACTGATGTAGAATATTCTTCATCCTATCAGAAGGGTCGTTCCGGGTTTTGTTTGTAAGATGTTGCCTTTATATATTACAAAAATACGTCTAAAACATTTATGATTATAAGTTTCTATTAATGGCAACTTGCACAAAACATAATTTCAGTACGTTTTGAAGGAAATTCGATTCTTTAACAAAATCTTGCAAACGATTAATTTTAAAGTTTTCGTCAAACATTTTACACAAATTCGTTTGTGTTTATAAATTTTGAAAACTAAAAATTTATATACTTCTAATGCAGATCTTTGAAGACTTTAAGGAATAATAATTCAACAAAGCGTAACACTCCATCTAAAATCAGTTTTAGATCTATGCGATGCAAGTGTCTATCTCTTTTAATGAAAGCTTGCTAAAACACGTTTTGTTTTTCATTATGGATTATTTTCTACGCTTAATGTCATAATTTGTCATAATAGAACATTCATTTTGGATAAAGTAAAGTCTTAAATCTTCAAATAATTGTGAAATATATCATTACTAAGTTGCTCGCACTGTTATAGAATTAGGAAAGGTGTCAATCGGTAGAAGATCAAGAAGCAATATGTATGCTTTCAGGTGACCAAGAAAACTTATTGAAAGACATACCACCATACTTACAACACTCTACAAACTATTCACTTGTCAAATGTCTAGATTGTTGCCATTTTTCAAGCGAATAATGAAGAACAACTTGAGAAGTAAGAACCATGAATTAGCTTTAAACCAATGTAGAAGTAAAAACACAACAACTTTCAACTCGTGTCTCAAGAAAATGGAACCCATCTGTGCTTCTACAACGCATCGTGTTATAAAAACAATCCGGATATCAATGGAACTTGCGGATATTTTTATGAAACTTTGGCCAAATCTAAAAATTGTTCATTTAATTAGAGATCCACGAGCGGTTACACGGTCACGTCTACGATCCTCGGAATTTTCAATGGCAAGATATGTCTTTACTCATTCACAAGACCTTTGCAGTCGAATGTACGAGGACGTTATTCAGCATATGAAACTTCAGAAACTTTATCACAATAGGTTAAAACTTGTAATTTATGAAGCATTAACTGAAAGGCCAATGAATGGTGCAAGAGATATTTACAAGTTTCTTAACATGACAATGACCAAACAGGTTGTTCAGTGGATTTATCAAACAACACATGCTAATAAAAAGGCAAATTCTGAGTATTTTGGTACGTCAAGGAATAATGCAACAGAACTCGTGTCATCCTGGAGAATAAAGATGGATTTACTCAAGGTCCAAGTAATAGACTATTTTTGCAAAGACCTGTACACTTTGGTTGGATTTATTCCAATGAATTCTACAGAACAACTTAGATTACTGAGTGTGCCTTCCAGAAGGAAATCAAGCATTGACGGATTTGTGTGAAAGCAAGAGTTGTAATATAATAATTAAGGTTGTACCCTGTAATGACATTCGGCAATTTCCGTGTGGTTACGTATTCTTGTTAGGCAATTCGGCGTTCTTCGGAGGTAAAGTAGGTCAACACACACATACCTTATATAATATGGAAACTGTCCGAATCGCATATGAAGAAAACGTAATTTGCTATCCATTATCTTAAACTTGCCAATGGTATTTGTAATGTATTAAGACTATTGATCAGCAAACTGCCCACTGCTATGATAAGCCTCGCCTAATGCAACTGCCTCTCTGATACCAATAGAATTGTATGTTGTTGAATTTGAGAATTAGAATAGATTTAGTAACTATCAAGATGACTTGTGTCTTTCTAGTCCAATGACTATATAAGATTATGTCATATAAGAACCCACAAGAACATTACAGTATTAAAGTTGAAAAGGCATTATTTGGGCATTTTTAGAACTTAATTGAAATGTCGGAGCTACTTTGCATTATACACGCATATTCAACATCACTAATTTTTTTTTCTTATTAGCCTCTTAGTTTAAGAGGTAAAAATATTAGTATACAATATTTTTCGTCCTGTTTTCGAATAGAAAGAATTTCAAGAATGAATGATAATGTAGTGATTTTTACAACGATGCAAAATTATTTCGTAACATCGTATCGTAGAAACAATGTTTGAATTAAACTATGTGCACACTCATCGGAGGTTATTGTCTTTGAGCCCACAATCCCATCGATCGTGTGCAGTAAAACTATCGTTATAAACACGCAAAAAACTTCCGCCAATTGATATACGGACTGATAAGCACCGATTAGTTATAAATTGGTTTTTTGAGTTTCAAGTGTATTTATTCAGTTTACGTTGGGTATAAAGCCAATCAGGACGTAGCCACCTATGTCCTTCAGATAAGATCAGTTTTGATTATTGATATAACATTATATTGACCAAAACATGAATGAGATTTAGAATATAATAGCTTGTCCTATCTAGCTTGAGTTGAAAACTACATAAGTTTCATTAAATCATACTGAAATTATAACAACGTAAGTTCGATTTTACATTTAAAAAGACATATTTCGATTTCTTTATCTTGCGGAAGAGCTCAATTCGGGCGAAAATATTGGCGAATTATTCTGTAAAGCGAATAACCAACTCAGTATATTTGTAAATCAATCAAGACAGTTGTGCAATGTAACATTTTGTTTTAAACAAGCTTAAATATTTGATCAAATTTGAAAGGGTAATTATTGATGAATACATGGCGCTAAATATCACGTCGACGGGACGTTAACATAATTTCGCTGTGATGATTTAAGCAGTGCTTAGTCTATAAGTTACGCTTCTGGCTAATGCAACAATCCCCGTGTTCATTAACTTAAGTATAAATCCCACGGACAAGTGGCTAATTCGTAAGTGGCAGGATTTATAAAATGTAAACATCTCGTTCAATACCATCTCCATTCAGTCCATATTTATCTGAATTGTTGCGGACAACTGCTGAAATACGTAAATCCAGATATTTCGGTACTTCCTGACTCAGCAAAACTGAGAGGCCTACGGTCATAATCGAACAAGTCAAAATCTGTTTCAAAAGCTAGCAATAGCTTCTTTATAACTGCTTCCGGTAAAGTTTTCAGAGCCTGAAGTAAAGCTTCATGTCTGTTGTTTTTCAAGTCTTGTGGGGAACTTTCAAAGTGTGCCATAGCTAAATCTCGTTCAAATTGTTCTTGTTTCAATGTGTTGATTTCTTCTTTTGTCTTATAAGGAAAATCCATTTTCTTACTTATTAGGCCTCTGCTCTGCAGCCTACTCCATTCTCTGAATAAGGCACAAGAAAAAGACACACCACACGCGACTACCTTTTCCTTCTCCTTATATACCCAGCTGGAACTGTCCATTATGGCATCAAATACAGCGTCAGTCTCAAAATCATTAAACCTTACCGCATCAGTCAGATCTAATAATTCGATTAGAGCAGCTATATCTTCTTTTATTGTTTCATATTTTCCTATGTAACGAAATGGCAGATGACACGGTAAACAATGGCTGTACATTGAACTGAAATGACCATCGATGCACTTATTTGAAAGCATTTCATGAACAGTATAGTTAACAAATTCTACAAAAGAGACATCCGAAGCACACCGAATGGAATCATTGTCCAAATCATGGCGTTGTGATTCTAATATATCTTTGCCAGTTTTATTCCAGTAAAACACGTTTGGAGAATAAAATTTGTCGAGCCAGCCGGAGAAAAGTCTAGAAAAAGGGTTTCTAACAAACAAAACTAGTTCTGTACGTTTAAAAAGGTTTTCAACTTCTGCCCATTTTTTATTTTGCATGTTCCTGTACCCACCTTTCCCGTCGTATGCCTTGCTTATCTCTATACGTGTTGGGTTTGAAGTACCTCCCCAACCACCTTCAACGTGTGGAATTCTTCTCCAAAATGTGTTTCCTGTTTGTTCAATAGAACAGTATAAAACATTCTTCTTTTTGACATATTTCAAATTGTTTTTCATTTCTTGTTGATCTTCGCACGCAGTGTGATTATTGGTTTTTAAAACTTTCAGACATCTACGACGTAAATGCCTTTGCCTTTCGTGAAATCGCTGATATTCATGTTTGTACTGAAAAATCCCAAACAGAATAAAATCTTATGACTTTGTATTCAAGATAGGTCTTTTTGTTTCATTTCACTGGTTTGGTAGCATACAAATATACATACAGGCTTTTTATAAATGCATTCATGTATAAAATTCAACAGGTTTTAGAGTAAAATTGACGTTTACGTTTGAATACCATTTCATTTGATGTGTTAATGTTACAGGTGTCCTTAAACATGTCTAGAGGGTTTCTTTTTTTAAGTATTATACTTGAAAATACTACGTAATATATAGAAATAACCTATTTAACACAAATCATAGTATTTATGTTCGTTAACTTACCTTTGTTTCATTTCTTGTCCAGCGCTTTCTGTTGTTGTCAACTAGTACTGAACTACCTGTATTATAGAATGTTATGGTTACTTTCTGTCACGATTTATCTTAGGAAACGTATTAAGAAAATTTTGCGATTTTGACAACTTTAAAATGGTCCATATGAACTTCTGATATCAAACAAGTTGTTTAATTATGTTACAGCAGTAGCTGAAGAATGCCAATAATGTATTTCTACATAGTTCTATGCTATCTAACATTTGAAGAAAGAAAAATATGAATTCTGCAAATTACCAGTCTGTCGTCCTTTCGTTTTGTCGAACCGAAAAAGCGTAATATAGACACAACGATAAACAAGAGAAATTGAATATAGTTTTGTCAGTGTGCTAGGTGAGTGTTTGTGGGGAAGGGTGGGTTTAAGTTACCATACCTTTTGTAGTTATTTTGTTGTCTCGTTAAATTTGTGCCCGCCAAAATGACAGAAAAAAAATCAATAGTTGTAGGAATCGATATTGGCATATGCCTAACTGTCCTCGTCCGGTCGTTGCGGCAAGGTGAAATTACAAGACTTAAAAGGTCTTATATTGATCTGCAAGGCGACAGAACGACTAGAAATGGCAGAACTCAGTCGTCAAAGGTATATTCAATTGCATCAGTTATGTTTTACACCGTTTATACAGTTGGCGACTTATCAAAGACTATTACTTTTATCTGACAAAGTAAAAATCATATAGAACTTACCGTTTTCCTTTAAAATCACATACAATAAGACTGCAATTAAAGCAAAATAGAAAATATAAAGACACGTCCTTTTATTGCAACGAAACATCTGTACCATGTGCAAAAGACTGTATACCCACTCACAAAATGCAACTCGGAAAAATGCATTCAATTCAATATCAGATACGTTATCGCAATGTCAATACAATACATTTGATAAATAACACGAAAATTATTTATAGCTTTTAATGAAATTAATACCATGAGCAAATCAACGAATGATAAAAGCTATTGAAAAAATTGTTTGAAAAGTGAGGCAGTCTGATCACATAGATGTGCAATAATGTAGGGGTTGTAATAAAAATATACAAAATCGTGTTAACCCTTACGACACGATTGATTTTGCCTTTCTTTCGACCAGTGTAGATCAAGATCAGCCTGCACATCCACGCAGTCTGATCATGATCTCCACTGTTCGCGATTCAATCAGTATCATTTTGACAGTTAATGGCACAATGGTCCAAATTAAAAGATGGACAAGTTTATTGTAGAAATTTTGCAGGGTAAGGGTTAAAGACGCTATTTCAGACACAAGCAAAGTCATACTGTACTTTTATTGGCAGTTTGGGGTAGAAACATTAAAATGTTTCTGACACATATTAAAGGTGATAGAATGCAAGCGTTTATCCTAGTGTTCGAAATAAAGATGATTTTTGTCCATGTACCCTTTTCATCAGTGTTTGGAGCGGATGCGTGCAATAAGCCAAACATGTACTGTATATGAATTTTTATCCAGCCTTGATGTACAGATGGTATTCTAGCCTTACTACTTTTCTGATGATATTTATATCACAGCGCACATTATAAATATGATATAATGTAAAAAGCACTGGCAATTCATATCAACATTCTATAGATGAGAACATCTAGGTCGCAAATCGATTCCTTTAAATTATTGTACGATGTCTGTTCATTCTAAGACATTTACTACCATTGAATGAATAGAAAATTGGAGATGACGGTGGTTTCAATATGTCACTGGTACACCAAAAGCTCGAAATTTCTGTTAAAACAATGATCTAAACTTAAGGGAATCATAGAAACTGATTAAATAACATCTCCTAACACGCTTTGCTTAGTTAGATACGTATACGTAGTTAGATTTGTTGCCTTTTGTCAAAAGTATGATCATAGTTTATTAATTTTCTATTTCTTTTATTTCGAAATGTATGAATTACATATAAGTTTTTTTTAATATCTAATTGGACATTTT
The DNA here is from genome assembly GCF_021730395.1 of Mercenaria mercenaria. Classification (NCBI taxonomy): domain Eukaryota; kingdom Metazoa; phylum Mollusca; class Bivalvia; order Venerida; family Veneridae; genus Mercenaria; species Mercenaria mercenaria. The sequence continues at coordinate 23,774,119 of NC_069378.1, read as the reverse complement.
CCTTTTATAACATATCTGTGATCAATTTTTATCATACATTAATTTTGTACCCTTGCAATCTGTCCTTAATATGTTCATATTTAATGAACTGAAGATATGTTATCATGCACCTGGTTATCAAAGACACGTGTTTATATCGTAAAGTTAGATACTACCTCTTATATCATTTAAATTGCTGGTCAGTAGTTTACGCTAAATAACCGGTCTGTATTCAACACATTAGCTGGGCTTATTAAACAAAACCTAAAAAATGAACTGTGAACATTACTGCCTGGTGTCATGTTATAAAACACTTCTTAAATGGTTTGCCGGTCGATATTTTAAATAACTGACCCTCGTGACTTTTGACTGCGGGCAATAGTTTTAACTAGCATGCTATTCAATAAGTTTATATTATAAATGCATATTATGCTTAATTTAATGCTATAAAATATGCTTAAACCATTGTTTAGATAGCAGTTTTCTAAGCCAAATGTAAAATAATGATTATATTACTTTACTTCGTATAAACTGCCATCATTACTATATCAAAGCATCTTTACTATATCAAAGCATCTTTACTATATCAAAGCATCTTCAAACCAAGTCTGTTTTCATTGTAAGACTGCTGACGTAGCCAGTCCAACACCAAGTAAATCCTACTTGATAATGAACAAAATAATATTTATTTATAAATTCTAATAGATCTATATATATGTAAAATGTGATATATATCCATGATAAATCTGAACAAGCATTTTATGCAAAAACCATACAGATATAGATATGTAAATCAAACATAATATGCTACAGTCACCCAACAATGAATTGTTTATGCATAAGTTATATCGAATACAACAGGATACTTATATAAAGGACATGTGTTGGTTTTAATGTAAGATCGAAATATATTTCACCGTGTGAACACTATAATGCAATATTTTCACTTGTGGCACAGCCTCGGGTTAAAATGTGAAAACATGGTATTTGCAGGTGAAATATATTTCGATCGTACTCTAAAACAAATAAATTTTCTGTTTATTCTATGCATTTTGAATGGTTTTAACCAAATTATATCCAGTTTGTCCGCACAACACCACGCGCATCGCATCGTGACGTCATAATGTCATGACGTCAGGATATCTTTGTAGAAAAACTGTAAATAGTTCTGCGACATTTCCTGGTTTCTTTTACATTCTATTATGATAGAATGTAAATATCTATCTATACCTTTACTGAACAATATTTTGCAATGAATTTTCTATCATTTATAGTTCAATTTCTTTCGAAAGAAGCAGACTACTCATAATGTTTTAAAATTCTTGGTAACCGTTAACAAATACTTAACGCTGCCAGGACCAATATTTATGCTAAAGTGACATCAATTTAGTGATATGCTTTGTTTAAAATAACACATGATTTAAACTTCTTAGTAACGCTACGAATCGTCATATACACATCCACTCATCAGTATTTGTTAAGCTAACAAATATAAAGCAAGACGTGTAATCTTAATCAAGTTAGCTAAAAATATTCTTTCAATACACGAATCCAGTCATATTTGAGCTGGCAAATATGATCTCAATACCGTTATCAAATAAAAAGAAATATTTGAAAAATGAAACTGGATTAATATCTAGTAATACTTAAGGTGTGGTTTGAATCTCTAAAATGTAATGAATGGCTGTTTCAATACGTATGCATCTTTGAATTTCTATTAATACATGTAAATGAGTGGTAAAGCAGTTATCTAACTCTAAGTGTAAACAGTGTAAAATTCAGATTCGCCGTCACAGATAAGGACATAAATCTAGTAGTAATACATGCTTTTTTTTCGTCAATACAGCATTATGCGATTTTAATATGTGGTCGATCAGTTCTACGTTATTTTCAAACAGTTAAGATAATATTTCTGCAAGGGAAATAGTTGATTTGAATACTAGTACATGACAAATGTTACATTATATCTAAAACCACATGATACGCTAACTCCCATTTAACAAAACTGTGAAATTTTGTCTTGGAACAAATTATACCAATCGTTTTATTCCAATGTTATAAAAATCCGTTAAGGGTAAAGTCGATTTTACGTCTTGACTGCACACTAAGAGAACGGATATCTTCAACCGAATGCATTTCAACAAATCCGATTCTGTATACGTCATGACAGGAATGATCTGTTATTTGTACGGTTTGGAATTCTAGATGATTTCGCCAGCAATACGCAACTCTTGTTGAGTTGTAGCTCCAACCAACACTTTCTTTCTCGTGAGTAGCTTGGTACACCCTGTATCAAATTTTGTCGGTGTAAAGCATGTTTAGGAAATCGTACATATAACTCGCTCTAGGATACGGGGTCTCAACAAAAGCCTCGTATGACATCACAAGGATCCTTTCTGTGTATTTCCTTTGAATGTACCAGTCAAACTTTATATCTTCATATATTCTTGAGTTGAGCATAACTCCTGAGAATGGTTTTCAACATTGAAAGCTAGTTGTAAATTTCCTTCTACTTTTAACCGCGAGTGAACTATTCCACGCGGATCTCTAACAATGTGGATTGCCTACAAATTTGGCCAAAGTTCCATCATGTCTATCACAGTCTCCATTGATAAGCGTGTTGTAGTCATAATTCGATGAGTTCTAGACTCGCATAAATCTTCTATTTCCTCAATGCACTCTGGCAAAGAAGCCGATTTAGTTTCATTACAGTGCTTGAAGATCACTTTTTTATAAACCTCAAGTGTGTTTTTCACTAATGCCCTTTTTGACAGCGGGTGTAATTTAGCGAACTGGCAGGTAAAAAGCCTGTGAATTGCCGTGAGCATGAAGTCATGCCTTTCTACGAGTGATCTAGGTCTTCTACAAAATAAAAAAGAAAATTAACGACAATATTTTTTAACTGTATTTAAATGGTACTTTTCAATATACTAATAAATAAAGATAATATGCAGCCGCAGTGGCAAGGAGAAACATATCTTCGTCAAACGAAGCTATTTATCACTTGGATATATGTAGTAGCCAATATATCTGGATTATAATTTTTTTTGTATCTTCGCATACTGCATGACATAAATAGCAACATATAAAGAAAAGTAATATACATATTGTGAAATTTAGGCCTCTGTAGATAAGTACTTCGAATCACTTTGAGTTCCGCTTAGGGCATTAAATTCATCGTGTGAGAAAGCCATCCTGCAGACATATGGAAGGTTGTCGGTTCTACCCAAGCGCCAGCCCGTGATAAAATAAAATGCAGTGTCTTCCTCTGCCATGAAATGCTGGAAAGTTGTCATAATTATGACATTTAATTGTATCGATGTGGTGTTAAACCCAACAGAACATATATTGTTACAGGAGTACACTTTGGTGCTAAGTACTCAATTCACACACTTTACATATCATTCTAGTTTTGAAACATTTTTGTTCAGCCTATATAAAGAAACAACAATGAAATAGACCAAAATAGGTGTTGATATGTCTGTGCTGTATCCTGAAAGTGGTAAGTATGCATAATTATTTCTTAATTCCTCCCCAGATGGCTACATTTTCGCCCATTTCTTTCTTAAATAGTAGTAGATATAACAATTTCACAGAAAGAAGGGTTTGAAAGAGTCAAACCTATGGTGGCTGATTCCTGCCATTTCGTGTGTTCGTGTCGGCGAGGCGAAATGTCGAAGTAACGAAAACACGAAAGGTCGAAATAATGCATATTTGTTCGTGTCGGCGGGTCGAAATGCCGAAGACACGGAAACATGAAAAGTCGAAAACTGCTAATTTGTCGTGTGTTCGCCTTTCGCCGTTCGAGACGAATACACGAACGGTAACGAAACATTGAAGGCGAAATAACGAAATTTCAGAGGCGAACAAACGAACTTTTGTCTTAATCACTTTTCGTGTCGGCTGGTGTCAAAACTTCGTGTTGTCGCCCTTCTTTTTTCGTGTCTTCGTGTATTAGACTCGAAAGTCGAAAGGCGAACACACGACAAATAAACAGTTTTCGACCTTTCGTTACTTCGACCCGCCGACACGAACACACGACAAATGTGCATTTTCGTCCTTTCGTGTATTCGCCTTCCGGTAGGCATGCGCATAACAATAACACATATGCTGCTGAAACGAATATGCTATCTAAATAATGTGTTTTACCATTTATAAAATAATATTTGTCCGAAAACGAAAGATAATGATTTATATGCCATAAAAGATGTCATTGTGTAGAGATTTTATCACTAGTATTAAATTTGTACATACATAAAGCTTCTGTCAGTCTTACGGGGCATATCATTACGCCAACCTGAACTTTGAATGCTATTTATATATAATGTGTTTTACCATTTATATAAAAGATCTTCTCAATTTATGATAGAAAATGTTTCATATGCAATAAAACATGTCACTCTTCAAGTATTTCAGTTCTGGTATTAAATTCATATATACATTACGCCCCATTTTGCGCCATTATAGTGTATTAAGGCAGCCCATTCACGAAACCTTTGTCGTGTGTTCATGTGGCGGGTCGAAGTAATGAAAAGTCGAAAACAGCTCAAAGTTCGTGTGTTCGCCTTTCGCCTTCCGAGAGGCGAATACACGAAGTAACGAAACATTGAAGGCGAAATAACGAAGTTTTAATATCCGCCGATACGATAAGTGATTGATACAAAAGTTCGCGTGTTCACCTCTGAAATTTCGTTATTCCGCCTTCAATGTTTCGTTACTTCGTGTATTCGCCTCGAAAGTCGAAAGGCGAACACACGACAAATAAACGTTATTTCGACCTTTCGCGTTTTCGTTTCTTCGACGTTTCGCCTCGCCGACACGAACACACGAAATGGCAGAAATCAGCCATCATACAAAACTGTACGATCATGAACTTACAACGACCTTGCAGCCTTCCAAAAAAAAGCCTACAATATGTAAATCTTGGGGTTAGTATAAAGTATTAAAATTCTGACATTCACCACAAATTAAGTTTAAATTTGTTCTCAGATTACAAAAAATGTCATTTGCTACAAGTTTTATCATTTTGTACTTTAATTAACAATTTGTTTTTGTTATCTGTTGAATATTTTTTGTTGGATTTAACGTGGCCCCCACACAATCATAGGTCATTTAGCGGCTTTCCAGCTTTGCTGATGGAGGAAGACTCGAAGTGTCCCTCCATACATTATTTCATAACAAACGGGCACCTGGATAGAGCCACCAACCTTCCATAAGCCGGCTGGATGGCTTCCTTACGTGAAGAATTGAACACCCAGAGTGAGGCTCGAACCCACCTCGGCGAGGGGCAATTGATTTGAAGTCTTAACCACTGGGCCACGGTGGTTTTCTGTTGAGAATTGACATAATTTCAATATAAATTGGACACACTTTGGAATGATATCTTCACCTGAATAAAAGAATCAGATGTAAGCATCTACGTTATCCCTAAAACAAGAAGTCACATAATAAGTGCACCTAAGGATGCTGTCTGCTGTGTAGGTTGAAAAAATGTTGGCCTACCCTACACAGGACACCGTTATTCGGATGATCTACAAGTATATATTTATAGGTCATCGGATTGATATTAGGTCTTTAGCAGTTACTATATTGCGCGACTTTAGGAGCAACCTGTTACTTCGCAGTTAAAATAAATGAATATTTCTCGCTGCAGATCTCATGAAAGTTTTGTTATAATACACATTCTACTATTTAGCTGAGTAAAATTGAATTGTATTGTTATAGTATTTTGAACAATACACCACCCATTAATATAATGTTTTAATGACACCACAAATCTTAAATGAATTATTGACGTCATTATAGTTAATTTTGAAGAAAGCGCCATCGTACGGTCATTGTGGATTTATACATTTTTATGAATTCTAGTTTAGGCTTGCCTTTCTGTGAGTGTCATGAATTAATGGTTTTGCTTTAAATCATTAAAGTTAAATGATCATTCCAAAGCGCGACCAATTTTACTTGAAAATTGAGATTACAGCAACCAAGCTAATGGTTATGCGATCAGGGTTGCTATTATTTTATGTTAATGATTCATTTTGACTGCTGCTGTTCAGTAAAGGGTCGATGAATAAACTTACGTTTTAGCTATTTTAGTACATCTAGTTTTATTTACTGCAGCAAATGAATTTATCTTGGATAAGAACAGCTATTTCAGTCTCCTTTTCATCGAAGTTGCTTCAGTTTTGCTAACAAGCCTAAATGTTATTACATTGTAATTTGTATACAAGTTTTATAAATATTACAGGTGAAATAGATTTAAGTGACCGCCCTGAAATTCTCCATTTGAATAGCACTGACAATAACCAGTCTACGAAATTTATACTGCTGGTAACCTATGGTCGTTCAGGATCTTCATGGCTTGGAAACATTACTGGTCAAGCAGAAAACACATTTCACGTGTTCGAATCTTTTCAGATGACTTTACCACAGGAACTTTAAAGAATATTTCGTTTGCTTTAATAATAACACGTGCAGGTAGGACGCATATTTCTTCATTATTCATTTTCATTTCATATATTCCATTTTTACTATTTCATATGCATATGCATATGCTATCTTGACAAGTATTTACTCTTATGTCCCAGATGGCATGAAAATATGATGAATGCGGGGGGCGGGGATACATTCTCACTTTGTTGACATAAAGACGTAATATTGTCAAGGATTGTGAATGGAAAACTGTGCACAAATAACATAACACTGTCTGAGATTTTGAAAGGAAAAACATGGACAAATAACGTGCCACTGTTCGAGATTTTGAATGGAAATGTAGGGACAAATAACGTAATACTGTCTGTTCTTTTTTTAAATAAAAATGCGAGGACAAATCACGCATATCACACTGTCTAACATTTCGATCGGAAAAGAATGAGGACAGATAAGTTTTACATCTTTTTGTATACAAAAGTCAGGACAAAACCTTGTCTAGTCGCTTATTCCGATATAAAACCGAAGTTGCGTTTTAACAGTATTAAATGATAGCCCTGTTGAAGATTTTTAAGCGCGTGTTTTTTGTTTGTATAGTGGTTTAACTACATTCTATTCATGCAATTTCACATCCAGTCTTTTGAAATAATAACCGATATGGTTATAACCAGTTAAAGTAACTGAATCAGATATTCCTCCTCTTCCCTTGAAAATAAGTAAAAATGAGTGAATGAGGGGTTCGTCCTCACTGGGTGGAGGTAAAATGGGGGATTTCTCCTCCCTCGGAGGAGATAAAATGAGGGGTTCCTCCTCCCTTGTAAATGAGTAAAATGAGTAAAAGAGGGGTTCCTCCTCCTCCCTGGGAGGGGGTAAAGTGAGTAAATAAGGAAGTTCTCCTCCCTAGAAAATGATTAAAAATGAGTGAATGAGGGGTCCTCCTCCCTAGAAAAAATGAGTAAAAATGAGTGAATAAGGGGGTTCCTCCTCCTTGGAAAATGAGCTATAAGAATTTATCCTTTACAGAAATGACTTAAAACTGGTACCTTGTACAAAAGTGGTTTCCTTTCTTATGAAACGAAATAGAATTGACAATTAACATTCTATTATGACAACTCATAATGATATTGGATTCTTTGTTGTAGTAGAGGAGGATTAGGAGGATGGGAGGAGGAGGAAGTATATAAAATTTGCTAAAACCTACTTCCTTTGTCATTTCAAAAACTTGACACCATGGTGTTCACATGTACTTACTGCAATAGAAAATATGGGAGAAAAGATAATCTAAAAAGACAATTACAAAATACTCATAACGACAATATATCTGAAAATGTATCAAAGAATGGAAACTCTTAAGATGAGGAAACAGACTATAGTAAGTCCGACAATATTTTTGACCGATATAAGAAAAGCTTAAATGCTGCTGCTGCTGCTGCTGCCGCTGCTGCTGATAATGGTGATTCTGGTTATGGTATAGATACTGATACTAAAAACCAAGAAACATATTGATATATGGAAATACTTTGAAGATCTTGCATGCGATGCAGAGGATGATGTGTTAAATGAAAAGGCTAACGGGTATCACCGGAAGAAATTAAAGACTTAAAATCTTATGAGCTGAAATCATTTTATAATAAACAGTTCAGACAATACTGTACTGACTTCATTTTAAAAAATGAGTGCACTTCGTAAAAATCCGATACATCATAAAATTATGAGAACTGCAAAGCGGTTAAGAGAAGAAGACGAATTTTCAAAAGATGAAGCAATGCAGTATGTTGTAAAATAGAGGAATTATCTTATTGAGAGTGTGATGGATCAATTCCCGTTGCCGGAGCTTGAGGAAATATATGAAAGTAGTGAAGAAGAAGAGAGCACAAATAGCTCAAATAAAAGGTAAACGTAGATGACATAGTTATAACAATATAATATTATTATGTTTAGTGTTCCATCTTGCTTATTCGCACTGTATTTTTGTAGCACATATCGATCACTGTCACACCTGTAGTAAATGTATGTAATACAGAAAAAAAATGTTTTCAAGCCTATTCCTTTGTTTCCTCAAGTTTCTATGTGCACAAAATGTACCTTCAAATGATGACTTGAATGATGAAATATGATATGAAATATGATCATTTTAAAGCTTGGTGTTCAAACATCCTTACTCTCCAAATCTTTAAGTACCAAATTCTATAAAACCATGAAACAATATTTAGTTGTCACATTTATGGTAACAACAAACGACTTTGTTCTTATATTCAATAAGTCTCTTTCGAAAAACATTTACAATTTTGTGTCTGCGGTTTAAGAAACGTTTAGTACATTTGTATAACTATCTTGAAATCAATCTGTGAATCAGTCTTTTGCAAAACAATATTATAATTGTTATAATTATCATACACTTATTTTCAATCGCCAATGAGCGCTAGATGCTGGCTTGGTCATAGGTAAATAGTGTTTATCTAGTACATAGAGGATAAATTTGAAGCCTTAAATTTATATAAAATTTAAGGAATTAAAGCTTTACAAATATTATAAAGAATGAAATCGTCTACTTGAAACAAAGATGAAGCTAAAAATGAAACAAACTTAATAGACTAAGATACTAATTGTTTATTTCTTTAGATAAAATGTAGGAAGGTAATGCATCTGTCAACTACATTATAAAATTGAGTATGTCCAGACACTGCTGCAGCATTGTTAACCAGAAATTTGGCTTACCTGGAAATAAAATCTTTCAACAACCAATGTGTGGAGAAGATTTGTTCCCTCAAAAGTTATCCCTCATAGCTAAGTCAATGTTTTGCTATCAATAAATTGGGATTTTGTTCATAATTAGAATCTTTCTTATAAATCGATTGGCCTGTTGTCATTTATTGCATATGTAGTTTACTTGTATGTTCAAATGGATGAAACTTTAATTAACTATGAACTCTAACTGAAACACGTCTTGAATAATTGAACATGTTATTGTTGTAAAATGTAATCCTGTATTTTTTAATATATTGTATGATACAGGTTGTCTTATGACCATGACCATTCATTCATTTTGATTATAATTATTATATTTTGCCATCATTAAGTCAAATGATTTCATACGCTACCTTTAAGTCGAGAAAATATTCTATAATATTTGTTAAAAGTCTAAGTCATTATGGTAGTCATAATAATTTAACATATTACTGTTTTTTTTCATTATTTACTAATTTACGAATACAGTGTTCGTCTGAAGGTTTTCTATTTCGTAAATCATATAACCAGTTTGTTTTATTTCTCATCAGTCTGTTTGTTTTCAACATTGACAACTTTCCTTCATAAAATTGACTAATTTTGGTTTTGTGTAAGGACTTTTATTCAAATCGCCGATTTAACTCATTGTCAATTCTATTTTGTTTCATTAGAAGGGAAACCACTCTTATACCAGTTATAAGTCATTTCTAAAGACTTATTACTCATTTTCCAAGGCAGAGGAACTCCTCATTTACTCATTATCACTCATCTTCCAGGGAGGAGGAACTCCTTATTCACTCATTTTATCTCCTCCCAGGGAGGAGGAGGAGCCCCTCTTTCACTCAGTTTCACTCATTTCCTAGCGAAGAGGAATCCCTCATTCTCTTATTTTATCTCCTCCAAGGGAGGATGAACCCCTCATCCACTCATTTTAACTTACTTTCAAGGGAGGAGGAATCTCTGATTCAGTTACTATAACTAGTTTTAACCATATCGGTTATTATTTCAAAAGACTGGATGTGAAATTGCATAAATAGAATGCAGTTAAACCACTATACAAACAAAAACACGCGCTTAAAAAGTCTTCTACAGGGCTATCACACATACCGTTAAACCGCAACTTTGGTTTTATATAGGAATTTGCAACTAGACAAGGTTTGTCCCGACTTTTGCATACAAAAAGATGGAAAAGTTGTGCTCATTTTTTCGTTCAAAGTGTTAGACAGTGTAATATACATGATTTGATCTCACTTTTTTATTCAAAAACCAGGACAGTATTACGTTATTTGTCCCTACATTTCCATTCAAAATATTGGACAGCGGCACGTTATTTGTCCACAGTTTTCCATTCAAAATCTCGTATAGTGTTACGTTATTTGTCCACAGTTTTCAATTCAAAATCCTGGACAATATTACTCTTTATGTCAACAAAATGCAGGTGTATCCTGCACACCCTATCCCCATTCATCAAAAATAAGTTATCAAAATCATCATACTGAGTTTACTCAGTACAATATCTGAATCTTACCAAGGCAAATGCATTCTACTCTGTTACTTATCCAGTCTTGCTAAGCCACCTTTTGTAAGCAATACCCGGGGATCAAAATAAGATATGCCGCTTTACACCCTGACGCATCATTTATTGATATAACACATTTTTATACTTAACTACTTTGCAGTGTGTTACAGTATTACGTATGAATGCTTAAGAAAAACAGTCTGAATAAATATATTGTAACTACATTTAAGGAATCCACAGGACACAATAGAGAGATACACAATAATTCTTGCCACAGTCTACCAACTATTTACCTGCTAGTCGTCGAAACTTCATCCATTTCTGCAGGACATATTTATAAAGAATTTAAGAAGCAAAGAGCACGTGGTAGCTTTGAGAAACCTGTTTACCGGAAATCGCCTTTCTTTGCTCTTTAACATCTCATCGAGTACTGAAAACAATCAGAATTTCAATGGAACTTGTACGTATTATGATGAAATTGTGGCAAAATTTGAAAGTTATACACTTAGTTCAAGATCCCCGAGCTATAACACATTCACGACTTCAACTCAATGCATTATCCATGTCAAGAAATATACTGTCACATTCACAAGATCTTTGTTCACGGATGAAATATGACAGTTTGTTTTCTCTTCAACTTTAAAAACTTTATCCAAATCGACTGAAAATTGTGTCTTACGAAGCCTTAGCAGAAAGACCAATATCTGGTGCAAAATATGTATACAAATTTCTAAATATATTTTTCAACGAAAACGTTTTTACTCTATTATACACAGTATAAGTACAGAGAATTCAAGAGATTCAGAATATCCTTATTAGACTGTCCGTTATAATTCTTCTGCCGTTGCAAAACAGTGGCGATTGAATATGTCACTTCTCCAAGTACAAGTCATAGACTATTTCTGTAAGGATGTGTACGCAGTTTAAGGATATATTGCCATAAACTCTACAGATGATTTAAGATCACTTTCAACTCTCTTAAGACGAAGTATTGACATTTACGGGTTTCTTTAGTTCAAGTAAGGTCTTCCAATAATCTACTACATGTAGAGCATTTCTTCTGCAGTTTTGTAAGTATGTTTTACTAGCATGTCTGGCCGTGACATACGAAACTTTTCTAAACAAAGAAATGAGAAATGTTATATTTTGAAATTGTATGTACTCTAAATGAGATGTTTTTAAGTGTAAGCAAAATGTTCAAAAGCAAAGGAGGCAATAATGAACAATGTAGTAACGACTCACGTGTGATAGAAATGTTTTAATCAAGCATAATTATTATCATGTAAGATACACACAAACTGCGAGGCAGGATGTCAATTGGATTAAATTGAATATTATGAAACATTCTTTTAGTAGTCGGTTTTTAATGACTATCATTTGTTTAAGAATGAGTTTTTTCTTAGTCGTGCGCTTAAAAGTTAGGCTCTTGTTGCTCTGACTTCAAACAAGTTGTTGAGTAATTTGTGTAATGTACCTTAAATTTACCTTAATTTTATGTTTTGCTTAATTTATCTGTTACTTTTGCACTAACGTTAGTGCCTTTCTCAGCGGGGATTTTATTTACATTGTGTTGTTTAACTTGTTGATAAAAGGGTAAGTGAGAGGTTGGCATGCTCTAAACGCGTTTAAACCTTTATTTAGGTTACTGACCGTTGCAAGGTGGTGCCACTATTTTCATCTGGTTGTTTTGTCTGTCTTGTATTGTCTGTTGCGTATGTTTTCTTTTTTGTTGTAAGCGTTTCTTTTTTCTCCGCCCCACTGCCCCCTGTTGCCCTCTCTTTTCCCTTGTATTTACCCTACTTTTTGCATCCCCTCCTCCTTTACCTTTAGTAAGTTTTCGTGGCTCCCTATGTTTTTGCAGCTGAATCCCAAGACGGTACTTGATTGTTTTTCCTATATGTGTGGGTGCTTGTGACAGGAAAGGCCGTACCGGCGACAGTAACCATCAGAACAAATCAACACCCTTTACAATATTTACAAATTTATTTACAAAAGATGATTATTAACAATGAATAGATATGAAAAGAAAAAAAGACTGATTATAAGAAAGAAAAAAAAAAGAAAGTTCAGTATCTCTAGATACAAAAGTTCTTAAATTCCATTCTAATCTGACGTGACACAGTTCTTTAATTCAATTGTGAACTTTAAGTAGCACAAACAATATATGACAACATATCTTCTAGTCCCTTTAAACCGTGAATACGTTGATTCCGTGTTGGCTCCCTATGGTGGTAGGTGATTGCATCCCTGAGCTGACTTCAGAGGATAACAAAAATCATCGTCTTTGCGGTTTACGGCACAACCATGGGACGAAAGCTCTGCGCTGGGAATATCACATCCAGGCGAGTGAAGACAAGTGAACCTCGGGTATTGTACTTCCGGGTTATGACATCACCAGGAAAAATCGTCTGGCGGAAGAAGCTAAAATATATAACATATGGTAAGCACCATAGCAAAACAAATAAGTCAGGGCATAAAACTGCTCCTTTGGGTACACCATACCTCCGTAGGCTCCCATAAATAATACGTGCTACTTATACAAAACATATGTGCTACTAAGTTCAAACGTCACATGATTAAAATACGTCACTTATTACTTCCATATTACAAAGATTACTTACTTAAAAGACTAAAGTTAAAGTATGAAATGATATGAAAAGTATATGATGAAACATTATAGATACGGACATGATAAACTGCAGCTATTATTACAACTACAAATTAACAAAATTCAATATAAATCAAACGTTATATCATAGTTGGCATCCATAAATATCAAATGCCATACATTACAACGGACATTAATTAGATGTGCTATAGACTGGCACACAATTACAAATTACAATAATATATTACAAACATGGCACTAGACTTGCCATATAAATTTATACATAACAATACAATGCAGTAATGGCGTTCCATAATTAACAAAATGTTTGACATAAGTTTTTGAAACAGTGCTTTACAATTATCACGATACAAATTTCAGTATAAATTTTACATCTTATATAAACGAAACATTTAAGATTCCTCTTTCTAAATAATTTACAAAAGTCTGAAAAATTTAATAAATCATCCTGACATACCGAAACTAGCTAAAATCACATGCCGAAAAGTAAATGTTACAGAATTCTGTAGAATGAACAAAAATTTACCAAATAAAAATCGTAATGCAAAAATCATACAAAAATCTAACAAATAAATTTCTTACCTCGATCGAGCATAAATTTCTAGCAAGAAAATAATTCAGACATAGATTCGTCTATAAAGTCGTAAGGTGGTGTGCGCAAGGCATATCTAGTCCAGTCTATTTAAAGGATAATGTCCCGCCAAATACTAAATTTCATAGGATTCACGGCTAAGCCGTGGACTCTTACTATTTCTATTTTCACGGATTCACGATATAGCCGGGAATCTAACTACTTTGGCGCGAATTTAAATTGACAATTTGAGGCCCATTATAGTGGTTTTGGGATAAAAACACGAATTACTGAAGTTTATAAAAATATCAACTTTCTTATTACTGAACAGAATTTAATGAAATTTACATGGAAATTTAAGTTATGAAATACAGAAAAACATGGAGAGGTATTTCATGCGTGAAATCTGACATTTACCTCAATAACTCAAAAATTTACAAAAAGATGATGCAATACCTGCATTTACACTACATATAAAATAAGGCCCGTATGTCAATTTGTGACACACGTTCCCCCTTAAAAAGAAAATTCATAATTTTCTTAATTGAAAGCAAAATGACATACTGAAAATAGCAAACACAAAAAGAAAACACACACTGTCACTATCTGTACACAATATAATATAGCCACCTGTCTACACTCTACTCAAATAATCTGCGCCTACATTTTCTCTACCAGGAATTGCTCTAATACTGATCCTATATGGCTGTAATGCCAATGCCCATCTCATCAGCCTGGAATTGCTAAGTTTCGCTTTATTCAAATAAGTGAGCGGCTGATGATCTGTCTCTAATACAAAGTCTTTACCGAACAAATACCGGTGAAACTTAGCTACTGCCCATACTATCGCTAAACACTCCTTTTCTATCACTGAGTACTTTTGCTCCCTAGGTAGCAATTTTCTACTAGCATACGCTACAGGTAATTTCTCTCCATCACTTTCCTGAAGCAATACTGAGCCTAAACCTAAATCTGAAGCATCTACTCTCAATATAAAAGTCTGATCTAAATCTGGCAACTTCAAAATAGGCGGACCCATTAAGCTAGCCTTCAAAGTCTGAAAAGCCTTTTCTTGACTTTCACCCCACTCTACAAGATTTGGCTGACCCTTTTTCGTCAAATCTGTGAGCGGAATTGCAATAGCGCCGAAATTTGAGATAAACTTAAAAAATATCAATAAAAATACACATACAAAATAAATATCTGTCAATACATTTGAGAACTTGTCTAACAAGTCTACTACTTCCTGTTTACATTCTACTGTTAACTCTGGATTTATCTCATCATCTTTGTACGTTTCTGTACCCTGCTTTATAGGACACAAAACTATATCCTTTTCTACTCTACTCGAAAACTCATCACTACTTTCATTTGGATCTAATCTATCATAATCTCTCTGATCCTCCTCTACAATAGCTGCTCCAACCTTACTTAATATACCCTTATCTGGTATAGACTTACTATCATCCTTCCTTTCACAGTACTGTTTCAGCATGTTTGCATGAAACGTTTTCAACTTTCCGTCTACATCTATCCTGTAATCTAGTCTATTTACTACCTCTACTACTACGTAAGGACCCTTCCAATGTAACAACAACTTATTATGTTTCGTAGGTAACAATACAAGTACCTTACTACCTGCCTTAAACCTCCTATCTCTAGCCTTCCTATTGTAATACTTCTTGTATCTAGCACTACTTTTTGCTAACTGTTGCTGAGCTATCTTACACGTATCCTCCAACTTGTCTTGCAAATCCATAACATACTGGTAAGTGGTTTTAACCTCATCATTCTCCGTCTTACCAGCCCATAACTCTCTTAGCACAGTTATCGGTCCACGGATTGTTCTACCATAAAGTAACTCAAAGGGAGAAAATCCCAAACTTTCTTGCGGAACTTCACGGTAAGCAAACAACATAGCATTCAAATACCTATCCCAATCTCTAGGTCTCTCACTACACATACGCTTCAACATTTGCTTCAAACTACCGTTAAACTTCTCTACTAAACCGTTTACACATAGGGTGATACGGTTTTTGTAGTTAACTGCCTTAATGACAATAACCTACTAACTTCTGCCATAAGGTCTGACGTAAACTGCGATCCACAATCGGTAAGCATTTCCTCTGGCACTCCTAATCTACTGTACATATCTACTAATGCCTCTGCTACTCTCTCAGTTTCAATACTAGGTAGTGCTATAGCTTCTGGATATCTAGTAGCATAATCTACCATAGTCAAAATGTACCTGTTTTTCCTATCAGTCATAGGTTCGATCGGACCAACGATGTCGACAGCAACTGTCTTAAACGGAGTATCAATCAAAGGCATTTTTCCTAACGGAACTTTACTTACTCTACCCTTAGCTATAGTACGTTGACAAATACTACATGACTGACAGTACCTCCTAACCTCTGCCATTACTCCTGGCCAGTAAAATTCGCCTAATACCCTATCACTAGTTTTCCTTATACCTAAATGGCCTGACAGTAACGAATCATGTGCAACTTTCATCACAGTTTCTCTAAGACATTTAGGTACAATCAACTGTCTACTTTTGTCTAAATTCTGGGCGGTATACTCTCTATATAACAATCTATTCCTAATCTCAAACCTAACTGAACCTTTACCTCTACACTGCTTAATCGTACCTTCCTCAGCCTTCTTTCTACACAAATCTAAAGTGCTATCATTCTGTTGCTTTTCTAAGAATTCCTCTCTAGATACATCTAAAATCTGAGACGGAACTTTAAGCTTTACTTGCTTCTTAACTTTGGCTTTCGCCCTAGTTTCTACTGCTGACGCTAAGCTACTAAACTGAGGTTCTACAGCTCCCTCTACATTACCAATTATAACATCATTGGTAGGACTATCTACAACCAACGCCTCTACTGTACCCTTGAAATACGGACAATCAATATCTATTCTAGCTACATCTAGCCTATGTTCACTCCCATCTATGTACTTACATCTACGGGTTTTCTCTAAAAACTGACTTGCTTCTACTAAGTCCCGTTTCACTATCACACATGTACAACCTGTATCCCGCATAGCGATTACATCCCTACCATTACAAGTACCGGGTTTTGTAGGACATGTACTTACACTAAGCATACCTAACTCCTCAACATCACTTAGTTCTATAATACTATTTCCACTCTCTGACCTACTTGACTTACTCCTATCTCTATCTCTATTTCTTCCTCTACCTCTACTCCTAGATCGGTCACGGCCTCTATCTCTATTTCTACTTTCCTTACTATTTTTATTCTCCCCTTTACTACTTTCCTGTTCCTGCTCTACTTCTAACTCTGCTGCTGCATTAGCACTGTTACCGCCGTACTTTCCACTCCTACAGTAATATGAACTATGCCCTATTCGACCACACTTATAACACTTCAGTACACCAAAGGGTTGATAACCTCTACCTCTATTAGCAACATTGCTACTACCTCTATTACTAGTGCCTACATTACGACTACTAGGATACTGTCTCTGAGGTATTTCATATGGTTTATAGCTCCGGTCCTTATTGGTTCGATTCACGACATACTTGGGACCTCCACGAGTCTTTGCAAACAAATCTGCATCTTCTGCTACATCCTTAGCTTTAACTAACCTCTTACTACTCAAATTCTGGTATAGTTCTCTATTACATACATCTAAAATTGGTCCCTAAGAATAAAATCTAACAATCCTTCGTACGTTTTTCTCTACCTTACTCAATCTAAGCCAACCATCTAAATATCTACTTATTCTGGCTAGAAACATCACAAGGTCTCATTATCCCGAGGCCTCTCAGTTCTAAACTTTTTCTTATAGCCATCGTCAGTGAGTTCGAACTGACGTAGCAAAGCGGCTTTCAGTTTATCATAATCCTTCCTATCTTCCAACGGAAGCCTATCAAAAACTCTCTTGCCGTACCCTTTAGAAGGAACGGTAAGTTAAGTGACCATATCTCTTTATCCCAATCCTGCGCAACAGCGTACGTTTCGTACACATTCAAGTACGCATCCATGGATCAATTTTCTCATCAAAGGGAGACATCTTAACCTTTACCTTTTTCTTACTCATCTTTTCTAAGTCTGTCTTAAACTTATGCTCTGTTTCTAATTTCCTACTTTCTGCTTCCTCCTTCTCTGTTTCTAACTTTCTAGCTAACATTAACTTATCCTTTTCCATTTCTAACTTATCCTGTTCTAACTTACGTTCATATTCTATCTTTTCCTTCTGCAACCTAGCCTCTAACTCTAACCTTACTCTCTCTGCTTCTAATCTTTCCTTCTCTGCTTCTAAACTACTTTGTTTTTCATATTCTATCTTTTCCTTCTGTAACCTAGCTTCTAATTCTAATCTTTCCTTCTCTGCTTCTAAACTACTTTGTCGTTCATATTCTATCTTTTCTTTCTGCAACCTAGCTTCTAACTCTAATCTTTCCCTATCTCTTTCTCTCTCTGCTTCTAACCTATCTTTCTCTGCTTCTAATCTACTATGTCTTTCCTCACGTTCCCTAGCCTGCTCTTCCTTAACAAAGTTACGTAACTCCTCTCCTTCATAACCTAACTCTTTTCCTACCTTCGTTAGCTCTACTACACTAGTCATGATTACACTACGTTAACACTATATAACACTACAGTACAACAGCTACTATAACAACCTGAGACACTAGTTAAACAAACGTGAGGGAATACTAGACTACACTAGTTTACACTAAGGCTATACAGTTACCACTGAAGCCAAAACAAAGTACTATACACTACGTATATACTACACAAAACGTCCTCACTAAAATAATACACTAAGTTGCGCAACAGTACTATGTGTCAATCAAGGTTGCATAGGCAACAATCAACAAAGTACAGTGACAGTAGGCTGTAACAATACCTTAACCTTATCAAATATCAATCAACTGTAACTAGTGTTAACACTTTAGTGTAACAAAATAAAACAAAATAAACCAAAGTGCTTTATCCTAAGATAAAGAATAGGTATAACACAACTGTGTAGCACTAAAACATAAGAGTAGGTTAAAAGTATATGCAAGTAAACAATCTTGCTAACACACACAAAGTAAAATACTGTATCTGGTATGTATACAGTACACTAATACAAAATAGGATCACTGGGAGAAGTAGGGCGACGCACAATTAAGAGTGAGTAGGATAA
This sequence comes from Mercenaria mercenaria, assembly GCF_021730395.1. Taxonomy (NCBI): domain Eukaryota; kingdom Metazoa; phylum Mollusca; class Bivalvia; order Venerida; family Veneridae; genus Mercenaria; species Mercenaria mercenaria. Next base: position 23,755,099 of record NC_069378.1, on the reverse strand, counting down.
CTCTCCTTGTCAAGGGCGGTCACTCTCAGCACAGATATATGATGGCTTAATCATAGAGTGACACAAAAACCCAAAAGAAACATAAAAGGAACGAACTCACCCCAGAATCCAAGTGTCGTAAACAACTGTCTATCAGTCTGTGACCACAAAAGCTGGTTAGCTGAAGCTACAGATCTGTCTTGTCTTGTCTGAGGTAAGACGTCACTCTGAAAAATGAATAAAACTATTATATGTGTAACAATAAAACAAAACAAGAGGAATCTTTACAAATTATTGCTGCAGTTAAATGGGTGTTAATAATGTTCGAATAGCTACTGTGTCTGGTCGACCAATCCCACTTCTGACACCATTGTGACAGGAAAGGCCGTACCGGCGACAGTAACCATCAGAACAAATCAACACCCTTTTCAATATTTACAAATTTATTTACAAAAGATGATTATTAACAATGAATAGATATGAAAAGAAAAAAAAACTGATTATAAGAAAGAAAAAAAAAAAGAAAGTTCAGTATCTCTAGATACAAAAGTTCTTAAATTCCATTCTAATCTGACGTGACACAGTTCTTTAATTCAATTGTGAACTTTAAGTAGCACAAACAATATATGACAACATATCTTCTAGTCCCTTTAAACCGTGAATACGTTGATTCCGTGTTGGCTCCCTATGGTGGTAGGTGATTGCATCCCTGAGCTGACTTCAGAGGATAACAAAAATCATCGTCTTTGCGGTTTACGGCACAACCATGGGACGAAAGCTCTGCGCTGGGAATATCACATCCAGGCGAGTGAAGACAAGTGAACCTCGGGTATTGTACTTCCGGGTTATGACATCACCAGGAAAAATCGTCTGGCGGAAGAAGCTAAAATATATAACATATGGTAAGCACCATAGCAAAACAAATAAGTCAGGGCATAAAACTGCTCCTTTGGGTACACCATACCTCCGTAGGCTCCCATAAATAATACGTGCTACTTATACAAAACAATGTGCTACTAAGTTCAAACGTCACATGATTAAAATACGTCACTTATTACTTCCATATTACAAGATTACTTACTTAAAAGACTAAAGTTAAAGTATGAAATGATATGAAAAGTATATGATGAAACATTATAGATACGGACATGATAAACTGCAGCTATTATTTACAACTACAAATTAACAAAATTCAATATAAATCAAACGTTATATCATAGTTGGCATCCATATAATATCAAATGCCATACATTACAACGGACATTAATTAGATGTGCTATAGACTGGCACACAATTACAAATTACAATAATATATTACAAACATGGCACTAGACTTGCCATATAAATTTATACATAACAATACAATGCAGTAATGGCGTTCCATAATTAACAAAATGTTTGACATAAGTTTTTGAAACAGTGCTTTACAATTATCACGATACAAATTTCAGTATAAATTTTACATCTTATATAAACGAAACATTTAAGATTCCTTTTTCTAAATAATTTACAAAAGTCTGAAAAATTTAATAAATCATCCTGACATACCGAAACTAGCTAAAATCACATGCCGAAAAGTAAATGTTACAGAATTCTGTAGAATGAACAAAAATTTACCAAAAAAAATCGTAATGCAAAAATCATACAAAAATCTAACAAATAAATTTCTTACCTCGATCGAGCATAAATTTCTAGCAAGAAAATAATTCAGACATTAGATTGTCTATAAAGTCGTAAGGTGGTGTGCGCAAGGCATATCTAGTCCAGTCTATTTAAAGGATAATGTCCCGCCAAATACTAAATTTCATAGGATTCACGGCTAAGCCGTGGACTCTTACTATTTCTATTTTCACGGGATTCACGATATAGCCGGGGAATCTAACTACTTTGGCGCGAATTTAAATTGACAATTTGAGGCCCATTATAGTGGTTTTGGGGATAAAAACACGAATTACTGAAGTTTATAAAATATCAACTTTCTTATTACTGAACAGAATTTAATGAAATTTACATGGAAATTTAAGTTATGAAATACAGAAAAACATGAGAGGTATTTCATGCGTGAAATCTGACATTTACCTCAATAACTCAAAAATTTACAAAAAGATGATGCAATACCTGCATTTACACTACATATAAAATAAGGCCCGTATGTCAATTTGTGACAGTGCTTGTGAGTCTATAACGGTGCCCTACTGCTTTCTTATGTTTTGCTTGTTCGTTTTTCTATGTTATTTAGTTGATTGTAGTTGTGTGTTTATCTGTGGTACATGAGTGTCTGCGCTATTGTTGTTTACGTTGTAGTGCGACTGTTTTTAAAGAACATGACATTCCTTTGTTTATTCGTCCTTGTTCAACTTTCCCCATCGGATTCCTCCCCGACCCCATTTCGCCCCTTGCCGTTTCCTTCCACTCCATCAATATTTAGCATAATTTAATATGTACTTGTTGGATGTTTGAAACAACCCGTCTGAAATATTTTCCATTACAGCTTCTTTTTGTTGTGGGCCTGCTATGTAAATGCAGGGCTCTGGGGCTGTGTTTTTGGTGCTCTGTGCTTCCGAGAAATCGGCCCTTACTTATTATGTTTTGTAATGAGTTTTATATACATTTAAAAGTATTGCGACAGCTTCAGATTATGTTCTACGTGAGAAACAATATGTATCTCATTTAGTTAATTGTTGTTGTTTGGAGTTCAGATGCGAAGGAACTAGAACATTTATCAAGAGGGCTCTGCTGAAAAACCATGATTTTATTCAAGACGAAAAAATTGCTAAATTAGATTTATAATTTCGATTCTAACATATAAGCTTGGATTATTGTCTACATACATTTGTATATTAAGGTTTTCACCAAACCTTTCCCTTATTTTTGTTATTTTCTTTTAGATCGCGAAGCTATGACGTCTGACGCTATGACATAATAATTGTGACGTACAAACTGTGTGTGTTTTGCATTCAAACACACAATTTCAGTCTTATTTCAAATCAGGTCGGGTTAGAATGTATCATATTAAACTAATAGCTCTAGTTTATGTCTTTTCTACATTCCTTATTTGCCTCGCTATATGATTTTCTTTCTTTAACATTAAACGCGTATGTTTTTCTCATTGTTCATAGTTGTATGTAAACCTAGAATATGTTGAATAAACATGCTATCTTATATGTGCGGAGTATAATTCTATGACATGAAATGTTTTCACCTCTCAGTCAGTTTTATCACTCGCCTTGAAACCGCGGACTCTTCTCGACTATCTCTATAAAATGTAACATAATTTTTTTCAGTCTTTGAAAGATTACTGCGTCCTTGTGATATAATTCCTTCGCATATAAACTCCAAATAATGATTTTATTCAACGACGAATAGTGTTTCTGTAGAGTTCTGAATACACTGATGGTTGATCGATGTATAAAAATAGCACATTCGTTTGAAATCGATTGCTGCTTTCATCATTTTAAATAAAGTGTTTAAAAGACAGTATCTATAAAATACTTATGGTGGCTATATAATAGCACCAAAACGCGTTAATGAGATACAAAACCGAAGACATAAGATATCAGTAGCCTTTGGTTTTAGATTAAACAAATTTGAATTCATGTGTCCCTTTAATTAAGCTACTCTTAAATTTGTTAACGCATTTTGTGCAACTGCATTTTGTCTTGAGTAGTTGTACTAACAATTGCGTTTAGACATAATCCAACAATATTTTTACAAAAGATATCTGTTAGTTTTTCTTGAAATACTTTTTTACTGTACTGTTGGATAGGTGTTACTGGATCTAAAACATCTGTTCTGAATGAAAATATGGATAAAAAAATTCTCCCTTAAGGTAAACGGCGTGAAAAATATCCTCTTTTTAAGCTCGATTATTCGAGGAATAGTCTAGCTATTCTACGCACCCAGGCGTCGCGTCGGCGTCGGCGTCACACCTTGGTTAAGTTTTTGCATGCAAGCACATACAGCTATCATTTAAAGGCACATAGCTTTGAAACTTATTATTTCTTTTTCTAGGTTAATTACCAACCTCATTGGGGCAAGTTCCATAACTCTAACATGTATTTTGTCAATGAGCAAATTATGCCCCCTTTTGAACTTAGAAAATTCTGGTTAAAGTTTTGCATGCAAGTTACTATCTTCAAAACTAATGCAGATATTGAATAGAAACTTCACATTAGTCTTCGGGGTTATAAAACTAGTTGAAAGTACAAAGTCCCATAACTCTGACATTCATTTTGGTCAAATTATGCCCCCTTTTGGACTTAGAAAATCCTGGTTAAAGTTTTGCCTGCAAGTACATACAGCTATTATCAAAAGGCATAATAGATTTGAAACTTATTTTGTCTCTTTCTAGATCAATTACCAGCCTCACTGGGTCAAAGCCCATAACTCTGACATGTATTTGTGGCAAATTATGTCCCTTTTTGGACTTAGAAAAATCTGGTTAAAGTTTTACATGCAAGTTACTATCTCCAAAACTAATGCAGATATTGAATTGAAACTTCACATGTGTCTTCGGGGTTATAAACCTAGCTGATAGCACCAAGTCCCATAACTCTGATATGCATTTTGGTCAAATTATGTCCCCTTTAGAACTTAAAACTCTTTTGATATTTAACATTTTGGGTAATATTTTCCTGCTTCTGGGACAATATTTCGAATAGTCGAGCTTTGCTGTCTTACGGACAGCTCTTGTTAATTGACGGGGATCGGACACAATTTCTGCGTGCAATATTCATATTTATAGCAACTACAAAGTAGTCCGTCATGTCAACAAAGAACGATGAAAACAATTGTTTGAAGCAGTCTAAAGTATACTAGTATTTTTAAACGTAAATCGTCAGAGCTTTTGAAAACAATAAGGGTTATATAAAGAGTGGCAGGAACTAGATACATGTCTTGTCTGTCTATTAATACATTTGAAACGGACTCCGGAAGTATTTTGAAGCAGCCCTTGATTTTGAAAAAAAAAAACAAGTCCAATTCTGTTATCAAAGTCTTCATCGTACAACTTATGATAGACGTAATCGTAGTTTGCCTATCTGTTCGTATACTCCGTTCCTAGACAAATTTATTGGTGTATATTTTTTATAACTTATTCAGAAACATACCCGCAAATCTAAATTATTTAGACCGACTCTTTTTCCGATTGAATGAACCTTAAGCCTTCCTCTTTTATAACTTGGTGGACTTATAAAGGTCGGTCCTTATCGTATGACACAAGGGCCATCACTAAAGCAGAATCAGTTCATGATTTATTACCATTGAGAGTTTGAAACTGCTCTGTAGGTCAAAGGTCTAAGTTGCAAATTGAACTCAAAGATCAAAACTGTCCAACACAGCATGTCAACTAAACAACCATGTAAGTTATTGACTTCAAGCTTGTCATGTAGGTAGATGGTAATGACAGCAGAGCACATAAATCGGGTCTATAGATCACAGGTCAGTGTTACATATTAAGCTTAAAGGTAAAATCTGTCTGTGGTATTTCGTCTCCGGAAAATAACTTATTAACAAGAGAAAGTATTTACTTCAAACTAAGCATGTACGTAGGTAGTGAAGAGACAATAGGCATAGGACATTAATCGGTCTGTAGGTTTATGGTCAAGGTCACTGTTTCAGCTCAAAGGTCAAATATTGCCGTCTAATTTAGTGTCCAGAACATAACTTATTCACTATGGACGGACGGCATTTATTTCAAACTTGGGATGTTGATAGGTGGATGAACCAGATCAGTTGAGCAAGGTCAAGGTTAATTCTTGTCGATTCGCCAAAAGCATTAGGACACCTTCGACGGCTTTGAAATTAGATGCATGATTTCAAATATTGTTGCTGACAATGCTTCCAAATTTGGCGCATTCGTTACAGCCTGTTGTTTAAAGATGGTCTAGGTGAATGTGGAAATCATTAAAAAAACTGACTTCAAACGCCTCTAGTATTATCAGTCATATGCTTAGAAAATTGCCTTTGCATCGGAAATTCTGTGAAGAGAGAAACTTCTACAGGTAGCTAAAATTCTCATTTTTATGCTGTGATCGGTTTTGGAAGTGTATAAGGACACTGGATTATCCTCATAAACTGACATCTTATGAACGAATACTTCCGGAAGATAATGTGTAATTCTCAGAGCCTTTGAAGAATCTACATTGGCGGTTCAAAGAAAAAGAAGAAAAAAGTTATTGCAAGTTTGACTTTTCCTTTGTGTGTTTCACGTAAGACACAATTTAAAACTATGGCATGCACATACATACAATGATAAAACACAGATAACATCACTTAACAAACGACTTTCAAAATACAAGGGAAAATGAAGATTATATGACACTATATTGGAGCCATGGTTTAAGTTGTCATAGTGTGAATCGGGTTCTGAAAGAGAACAAAATATCTCCACCCTGAAAATGAATTCCAGCACAGATTATATGTCAGCTGATTCCAAGTCACCTCCGCAGTAGCTTACAAACCTGCTACTGGCATCTTAAGCTTTCTACCAAGAACAAGCAAAAGGAGACCTCGTCTGAAACTAATAATGGGGCTGATATATATCTGGCTGAAGATTCACTGGAACTATTTTCCAGACCCTCTTCAGTACTGGAAAAGTAGCTCTGACGAACTCCCTGCTTTGACCAAACTTGCCCTGACCTGAAACTCTTAGCATGTAAATTTTACATTGTTAATATATCTCGACTGAAGATGCTCGTTATGACATGGACTGTGAAATCCTGATGTTTCTAAAATGCAACAAAACCATAGAGAAAATTTAGAGCAATTATGCAAAATGTGTGTTTATGAAAATAGAACAAAAAAAATAAATATTTAGAATTTAAAGTGTTGTATGAAAATAAAAAAAAAACATTAATCATTTACACATCTTAAAATAACGAGTAATCGTAGATATTGAAGAAAAAATATAATCTTGTTGATAATGATTTTACAAACCTTTTGTAATTATAACTGATTTTAAACTGACTGTAATGTATTTTTGAAGTAATGAAAGTTGTTTATATAGATCTTTGGTTTGTTATTGAAATGTAATTAATTACATAAGAATGTAATTGTAATTTGATTAATGACTTTCCAAAATAGTTGTACTTGTAATTTATTGATAAAATGTCAAGTAAATGTAAGCTAATTTATTACATTTCCAAGTAATTAACCACAGATCTGAAGTACGAAATCATTATGGTGTTTAGAGAATAACGTAAAATATTTAGGGTATTATCTTGGAATACAGGCAGGTGGTTAATAGACGATGTTGTGAAGGCAACAATCTACATAGCAAAGCAACCTATTACTCTCACCCACATTAGAAAACAAGAAAAATAAGTTTCTTGCCCTTTAATGTCATTTTACTACCATAGCAAATACACACCCTTGTTTCCCTTCCCGCACGACCCACCGCACACCTCCCACTAAAAGTCGTTATTTTTAAATTTTGCTTTTAAAACTTCGGGCGTATGTTGCTCCGCTTGGCGGAACTTTTGTGATTATGGATTGGTTTCAGACTTGAAACAGTTATTCCATATCATCCCGCACTTCTTATAACGCTGGTACATTACTCTTGGATACATTTCTATTAATAATGTCCCTTCTGTACTTTGAATTTAGCTAAAAAGCGAACAGCGCAGACCAAGTAGACAAATCATAAATGAAATGTGAAAATGATTCATAGTTCGGTTCGCCAGGTTTTTTTTTCTTTGACTTTGTGTTGATGAATAAAGAAATGTCATACTGATTAAATGTTCAATGATGTTTCATTTAAATATGTCTACACTTCAGAAAACTAACATCACAATCTTAAAATATGTTTCAAATTTCGACATTCGTTGACTTGTTCGTAAGGCCATGTGCAAGGGTTGATAACCTTAATTCTGATACCTTTATTTGACTGAATCGGAGAATAAGTATGAACTATTCATGGTTAAATAGTTTCGGTTTTTATGTAAATATTTTGTATGTCGTTCGAGATATTTACGAAATGTTAATTTAATTAATTTACAATTATATTTGATTAACTTTTCTGTATACTTCATTATTTTCTTCCACAAATATATCTGGCAGCATTTAATGCATATTCAATGTAATAATCATTCTCCACTTCGCCCCACCATCACCAGACGATATATTTAGGGGTATATCAGGAAACCAAACAAATGAATGCATTGAGTTGTTCTTTTAAACTTGTGACAAATTAAAATGTAAGCGCGGAGGCTTTCACCCCATATAAATATTTTGCAGATAAGCTTACTAGTTTACGTCATTAGGAGATAATTGTGATAAAGCTTTTGATTTAACTGCAATACTTTTATATTTGCTCTAAAGGCGTATGTTTTGCAAAAATTATGTGTGATTTCACAAATTATGTCTCAGAATAGTTTGCTTTATTAATATCAAATCAGGAAATCATATCTATAGTTACGAAACAACTGCCTCGGTATAACAGTGGAGCTTGCATTGGTGCATAGTGTAAGTGTTGACTTCTTATCTGTAAATAAACAAGAGGGCCATGAAGGCCCTGTATCGCTCACCTGACCTCTTGACCTAAAGATCATCAAGATTAACATTCTGACCAAGTTTAATTAAGATATGGTCATAAATGTGGCCTCTAAAGTGTTAACTAGCTTTCCCTTTAATTTGACCCCGTGACCCAGATTCAAACTTGACCTAAAGATCATCAAATTTAATATTCTGACTAAGTTTCATGAAGATACAGTCATAAATGTAGCCTCTATAGTGTTAAATAGCTTTTCCTTTAATTTTACCCCGTGACTCAGATTCAAACTTGACCTAAAGATCATCAAGATTAACATTCTGACTAAGTTTCATGAAGATACAGTCATAAATATGGCCTCTAAGACTGTTAACAAGCTTTTCGTTTTATTAGACCCGGTGACATAGATTTTGACCTCGCATTACTCAGATTCGAAGCTGACCTAAAAATCATCAAGATTAACATTCTGACTAAGTTTCATGAATATACAGTCATAAATGAGACCCCTAGAGTGTTAAAAAGCTTTTCACTTGATTTGACCTAGTGACCTAGTTTTTACCCCGCCTGACCTAGATTTGAACATTATCTATAGATCATCAAGATTAACATTCTGACTTACTTTTATTAAGATAAGATCATACATGTGGCCTCTAGTGTTAACTAGCTTTTCCTTTGATTTGACCTGGTGGCCTAGTTTTTGACCTTAATGACCCAGATTCAAACTGGACCTTGAGATCATCAAGATTAACATTCTGAACAGGTTTCATGAAGATACAGTCATAAATGTGGCCTTTACAGTCTTAACAAGCTATTCCTTTGATTTGACCTGGTGACCTAGTTTTGAACCCGAGATGACCCAATATCAAACTCCTCCAAGAGTTTATTGAGGATAACATTCTGACGAAGTTTCAATAAAATGTGTCCAAAATTGTGACCTCTAGGGTGTTAACAAGCTTTTCATTTGATTTGACCTGGTGACCTAGTTTTTGAACTGAGATGACCCAATATCAAATTCATCCAAGATTAAATTAAGAGTAAGATTCTGACCAAGTGTCATTAAGATTGGGCAAAATTTGTGACCTCTAGAGTGTTAACAGTCAAATTGTTGACGACGGACAGACGGACGACGGACGACGACGGACACAGGGCGATCACAAAAGCTCACCTTTGAGCACTTCGTGCTCAGGTGAGCTAAAAACAAGGAGTTTTGATTTTTTAATGGCACTTATCTACCTGATTTTCCTAATTTCAGATGTCAGTGAATTCGTTTGTGAAAAATGTCGCAAAGCAGACATTGGCAGTCGATTCAATTATCATGATGTTGTTACTCACGTTTCTCCAATGCAGAAGTAAAAACACAACAACTTTCAATTCGTGTCTCATAAAGATGGAACCCATCTGTACTTCTACAACTCATCGTGTTATAAAAACAATCCGGATATCAATGGAACTTGCGGATATTTTGATGAAACTTTGGTCGAATCTAAAAATTGTTCATTTAATTAGAGATCCAAGAGCTATTACTCAGTCACGTCTATGATCCTCGGAATTTTCAATGGCAAGAGAAGTCTTTACTCATTCACAAGACCTTTGCAGTCGAATGTACGAGGACGTTATTCAGCATATGAAACTTCAGAAACTTTATCACAAGAGGTTAAAACTTGTAATTTATGAAGCATTAACTGAAAGGCCAATAAATGGTGCAAGAGATATTTACAAGTTTCTTAACATGACAATGACCAAACAAGTTGTTCAGTGGATTTATCAAACAACACATGCTAATAAAACGGCAGATTCTGAGTATTTTGGTACGTCAAGGAATAATGCAATAGAACTTATGACATCCTGGAGAATGAAGATGGATTTACTCAAGGTCCAAGTAATAGACTATTTTTGCAAAGACCTGTACACTTTGGTTGGATTTATTCCAATGAATTCTACGGAACAACTTAGTTCACTGAGTGTGCCTTCCAGAAGGAAATCAAGCATTGACGGATTTGTGTGAAAGCAAGAGTTGTAATGTAATAATTAATGTTGTGGACCTGTAATGACATTCGGCAATTTTCGTATGATTACGTATCCTTTTTAGGCATTTCGGCATTCTTTGGACGTAAAGTAGCTCAACACCCACATACCTTATATAATATTCTAATATGCTTTTCTCTGTTAAAACACTCTTACAATAGAATGACGTCACGTTAACGTGCGGGGACGTCAATGTTTTTGTTGCGACCAAGAAAGAGCACTACGATATTTTATCTACTGTTTTAGATTAAGGGCAAATTAGAATCGAAATAATTTATACCAAAACCGTATTTTAACACTATTTATACACTCGGGCTGTGCCCTCGTGAAATTATTACGCCCGACGTATAACCGCCCATCGTGCATAAATAAGTGTTCAAACACTCTTTTGCTATAAATTATTTCTTAATGGAAACTGTCGGAATCGCATATGAAGGAAACGTAATTTGCTATCTATTACCTTAAACTTGCCAATGGTATTAAAGTTGAAAAGGCATTATTTGGGCATTTTTAGAACGTAATTGAAATGGCCGGAGCTACTTTGCATTTATGCACGCATATTCAACAACACTAAATTTTCTTTTCTTATTAGCCTCTTAGTTTAAGAGGTAAAAATATTAGTATACAGTAATTTTCGTCCTGTTCTGGAATAGAACGATTTTCAAGAATGAATGATAATGTAGTGATTTTTACAACGATGCAAAATTATTTCGTAACATTGTATCGTAGAAACAATGTTTGAATTAAACTATGTGCACACATATCGAAGATTATTATCCTTGAGCCCACAATCCCAGTCGATCGTGTGCTGTAAAACTATCGTTATAAACACGAAAAAACTTCCGCCAATTGATATACGGACTAATAAGCACCGATTAGTTATAAATTGGTTTTTTGAGGTTCAAGTGTATTTATTCAGTTTACATTGGGTATAAACACAGTCAGGACGTAGCCACCAGTGTCCTTCAGATAAGATCAGTTTTGATTATTGATATAACATTAAAATGACCAAAACATGAAGGGGATTTAGAATAATAGCTTGTCCTATCTAGCTTGAGTTGAAAACTACGAGGGGTGTTCAATATGTAATGTTACCCCGTATGTAGTTCCGTAACCGTTGGTTATTTTAATATACGTTTTTGGGCACATTATAGAGCAATTTATTGGAAATACAATGCTGTATAAATTATAAAAATCGGCAGGTTCAAAGTAAAAATATAATCATTTTAGTGAGGTGTACTCAGGTCTACTAGAGCATAATTATAATATAGGTGTGTCCTGGGCATCAAGAGTCTCAGAAAAATAGAATAACTTGTAAAATCACAAAATTCTATCATTTTTTTCAACGAGGTACAGCAATTTGTGATGAGTTTGCGTTTGTTTTAAACTATTTATTGCATTTTTAATTTTACAACACAACTTAAAAAAATCTAAACTTGAGGTTGATTTCCCCTGGAATGGGTGTTGAGAGCCATTAATCAAAGTTGTAAGAACTAGTTTCGCAATCGAGAATTAAGATACTAGTATCAATTTAAAATGCAATTATTTTTTAAACGATGATTATCGCGCCTGACAAAATTGCAGAGGCTTATTATACCTACCTTATCATTTTTCGAGTCAAAATATACACACTAAATTTAAAACTGTTATAAACTTTTTTATCTTAGTTTTCATATGTTTTTGTGAAGATCATGATTTGTTTTATCTGTTTAAACTAAAAATTGAACTATAGTTCTAGTTGTTGAATAGTAGAATCAAGGAATTGCATAACACAATCTCAATATTTTGGACATAAAATTGTCCAGTATACCCGAGTACACCTCACTCAAATTATTATATTTTTACTTTGAATCGACCGATTTTTATAATTTATACAGCATTGTCTTGCCAATAAATTGCTCTATAATGTACCGAAAACCGCATCTAAAAATAATCAGCGGTTACGGAACTACATACGGAGTAACATTACAACATATTGAACGCCCCTCGTACATAACTTTAATTAAATCATACTGAAATTATAACAACGTAAGTTCGATTTTACATTTCAAGAGACATATTTCAATGTCTTTATCTTGCGGAAGAGCTCAATTTGAGCGAAACTATTGGCGAATTATTCTGTAAAGCGAATAACTAACTCAGTATGTTTGTAAATCAATCAAGACAGTTGTGCAATGTAACGTTTTGTTTTAAACATGCTTATATATTTTATCAAATTTGAAAGGGTATTTCTTGATGCATACATGGCGCTAAATATCACGTCGACGTGACGTTAACATAATTTCGCTGTGATGATTTAAGCATTGATTAGTCCATAATTTACGCTTCTGGCTAATGCAACAATCACCGTGTTTATTAACTTAAGTATAAATCCCACGGACAAGTGGCTAATTCGTAAGTGGCAGGAATTAAAAAAATGTAAACATCTCGTTCAATGTCATCTCCATTCAGTCCATATTTATCTGAATTGTTGCGGACAACTGCTGAAATACGTAAATCCAGATATTTCGGTATCTCCTGACTCAGCAAAACTGAGAGGCCTACGGTCATAATCGAACAAGTCAAAGTCTGTTTCAAAAGCTAACAATAGCTTCTTTATAACTGCTTCCGGTAAAGTTTTCAGAGCCTGAAGTAAAGCTTCATGTCTGTTGTTTTTCAAGTCTTGTGGGGAACTTTCAAAGTGTGCCATAGCTAAATCCCGTTCAAATTGTTCTTGTTTCAATGTGTTGATTTCTTCTTTTGTCTTATAAGGAAAATCCATTTTCTTACTTATAAAACCTCTGCTCTGCAGCCTGCTCCATACTCTGAATAAGGCACATGAAAAAGACACACCACATGCGACTACCTTTTCCCTATGCTTATATACCCAACCAGAACTGTCCATTATGGCATCAAATACAGTGTCTGTCTCAAAATCATTAAACCTTACCGTATCAGTTAGATCCAATAATTCGATTAGAGCAGCTGTATCTTCTTTTATTGTTTCATATTTTCCTATGTAACGGAATGACAGATGACAAGGTAAACAATGGCTGTACATTGAGCTGAAATGACCATCAATGCACTCATTTGATAGTATTTCATGAACAGTATAGTTAACAAATTCTACAAACGAGACATTCGAAGCACACCGAATGGAATCATCGTCCAAAACATGGCGTTGTGATTCTAAAATATTTCTGCCAGTTTCATTCCAGTAAAACACATTTGGAGAATAAAATTTGTCGAGCCAGCCGGAGAAAAGTCTAGAAAAAGGGTTTCTAACAAACATAATTGGTTCCGTATGTTTAAAAAGGTTTTCAACTTCTTCCCATGTTTTATTTTGCATGCGCCTGTAACCACCTTTCCCGTCGTATGCCTTGCTAATCTCTATATGCGTTGGGTTTGAAGTATTCCCCCAACCACCTGCAATGTGTAGAATCCTTCTCCAAAATGTGCTTCCTGTTTTTTCAATAGAACAGTATAAAACATTCCTCTTTTTGACATATTTCAAATTGCTTTTTATTTCTTGTTGATCTTCGCACGCAGTGTGATCATTGTTTTTTAAAACCTCTAGACATCTACTCCGTAAATGCCTTTGCCTTTCGTGAAATCGCTGATACTCATGTTTGTACTGAAAAATCCCACACAGAATTAAAATTTTAATAACTTTGTATTCAAGATAGGTAATTTTGTTTCGTTTCACTGGTTTGGTAGCGGATTAATGTACATACAAGTTTCTTATAAATGCATTTATTTATAAATTTCAACAGGTTTTAGCGCTAAATTGACGTTTACGTTTGAATTTCATTTCATGTGTTTATTTTAACTGTGTCCTTAAAATGTCTAAAAGGGTTTTATTTACCCTTGGATGTTATATACTTTTTGTACATAAAAATAACCAAAAAAAAAAACAAATTATATTACTTTTGTTCGTTAACTTACCTTTGTTTCAGTTTTTGTCCAGCGCTTTCTGTTGTTGTCCACTAGTGCCGAACTATCTGTATAATAGAATGTTAAGGTTACTTTCTGTCTAGATTTATCTTAGGCAACGTATTACGAATCTATATGAACTATGAAATATAAAAACAAGTTGTTTGATAATGTTACAGCTGTATTGCAGAATGCCAGCAATGTATTTTTGCAGCGTTTTATGCTATTTCCGGCAGTGTGTGTGTGTCGGGGGAGGGTGGGGTTAGGTTCCGATAAATTTATAGTTATTTTATTGTCTCGTTAAATTGTGCCCAACAAAACGACAGGAAAAGAATATCAAAAGTTTTAGGACTCCATGTTCCATATTGGCACGTGCATAACTGTCGTCTTCCGGTCGTTGCGGCGAGGCGAAATTACAAGACTATAAAACGGTCTGATATTGATCTGCAAGGCGACAGAACGACTAGAAATGACAGATATCAGTCGTCGAAGATATATTCCATTGCATCAGTTATGTTTTACACCGTTTATACGGTTGAAGACTTATCAAAGGCTATTAATCTTATCTGACAAAGTAAAAGTCATATAGAACTTACCGTTGTTTTTCAAAATCACATACAATAAGACTGCGATTAAACCAAGACAGAAAATACAAAAGTACTTCCTTTTAGTGCAACGAAACATCTTTACCGTGTGCAAAAGACTGTTAACCCACTCACAAAATGCAACTCAGAAAAATGCATTCATTTCGATATCAGTTATGTTATCGCAATGCCAATACAATACATTAAATTGATCACACAAAAATTATTTATAGCTTTTAGATTAATGCCATGAACAAATCAACGAATGATAAAAGCTACTGAAAAGATTGTGAGGCTATCTGATCACACAGATGAACAATAATCTAGGGGGGCTGTAATGAAAAAAAGTACAAAATCGTGTTAACCTTAAATTAAGTATCATGCTGGACACGATTGATTACGCCTTTGCGACCAGTATAGATCATGATCTGCACTGTTCACCATTCAGTCAGTATCTTTTTGGTAAGCACCCCTTTTTACAGTTAATGGTACTCTCCAAGTTCATTGTAGCAATTTAGCAGGGTAAGGGTTAAAGATGCTATTTCAGACACAACCAAAGTCATACTGTACTTTTATCGGCTGTTTGGGGTCAAAACATAAAAAGGTATCTGAAACATCTTAAAGGTGATAGCAATGCAAGCGTTTATGCTGGTGTTCAAGATAAAGATGAGTCTTGTCCGTGTCCGTGTCCGTATTTTCGTCAGTTTTTGGAACGGATACGTGCAAGTAGCCAAACATGTACTGTATATGAATTATCCTGCATTGATTATGTACAGAATGCATACTGGCCTTACTCTTTTTCTGACGATTTTTATATCACAGCACACTTTATAAATATGATATAATGTTGAAAACACTGACAATTTATACATGCATTTCAACGTTCTTTGGATGAGGACATTTAGGGCGCAAATGGTATTTGTACTGTATCGATTCCTTTAAATTTCGTTCGACATTTGTGCACTCTAAAACAATTACTACATGTAATGCCATTTCAAGAAAGTAGCAATTGTACAGAAAACGGACGTGGAAATTGACATTTTTTATTGATGGATTACATAATACTTTCACGGAATTTTAGTAAGCACAACAACATTTCTATGCAAAAGGTTTGTAGAATTTTGCAAAATAACTTTTCAAATTTTGTCAAAGGCCAGAATTTTACACAGATAAACATACAATCTGGCTATGAAAGCCACAGCCTTTATACCTTAGCCTGCTAAATTTCTAAAATAGACTGGTCCATCATTCAATTTTGGCAGTACCACTTATTGATTAAAGGGGTGCTAATTAAAACTTCACTGACTGAATAGCGAATAGTGCAGTGCATGCTGATCTTGGTCTGCACTGGTCGCAAAGGCAGAATCACTTGCCGCCAGCAGGCTAAAGGTTAACATATCTTCAATTTCAAAGATGTCCAACTTCTATCTAATGAGTATAACATACCTTGATGTCACAGAAATACCTCAGTTTGCAGATTTGTTAAAACAAACGAAACAAAAATAAAATAATACAGAGTTGTTCTTCTTGTATTATACACTTCCAGTTTTTACAATTGATCGATGGATTAGGATTGAAAATTTTCCTACCCTTTTCCTTCATAAAATGTGAAAATCTGAGTAGAAAATATAGTATTACGTTCATCACTTTCAGCCTTGTCAGTCTGTTACAGGTACACCCAATTCTCGCTATTTCTGTTAACAGATGATTTATAGTTAAGGGCAACATGTAATCTGATAGAACAAACATCCCCTTACACGCTATCTATAAGATCTTGTAAAAAGTAGGTAAGTTGCTTTTTGTCAAAAGTATGATAGTTTATTAATTTTCTATTTTTTATTTCGAAATGTATAAATGATACTTGAGTTCAAATTGGACTTTTCCATTATAATGATCGAACAATATTTTTATAACATAACTTTGAATTTAAAAGCACATTGATATAAATGCCTAGCAAATTTTAAGGTATATTTGTACCCTTGCAATCTTTCTTAATATGAGTATTAAATGAACTTCAGATAAGTTATCATGCAAATGCGTCTGGTTATAGAAGAAACGTTTTTATATCGTAAGGTCAGAGGGAAGTAACCAACTAGGCCTCTGATTGGTTGAAAAAGTATATGGTAACTTGCAGTATATATCTGCCATGTAAAGTGATCTCCCATTGGTGCAAAATATGTTGGATGTGTTTGAAAACTATCTTATTTCATAAAATAAAACTGTAATCCATGATTACTGGCTAAAATAATATGAAATGATGCATTTTGTGTGAGAAACATACATGTTCTATCAGTAAGGCATTTTTATGAAAATAAAAAAAATCATTGCCGGACTACGGGTAACCGAGTTCAAAGAGAAAACAGTGCCCAAAAAGTGATGGTCAACATATATATTTCCTACAGTTTTTCGATTGTTCTTGGATAGCTCTTTCAACCTGAGTAGGTGGCATCAAACGTTTAAATGTTAGGAAAGTCCCATGACAGGAAACATTGCAATGTGGGCCTATGGAAATTTAGTTGGTTCCCTACGACCTAAAGGGCACCCTGAATTGCTATATTACCATGCCATGTCGGTGGCTGTAAGCAGAGAAATACACGTTGAATGTGTTTTATTTGCATGTTAGAGCCTCTTTTAAAACTTTTAAAACATAAAACGCGTCTTCACATAGATTTTTCATGAAATATTATCATAAAAATGGGATTACTACTGGTACTGGTGTGACAGGGAGGTACTTTCCCGCCCCAGAAAGCTATACCGTAGCGTAGATGCTATTCTGTGCATATTTATCTGATTTTGACTGAATTTCGAGTCTAAATATGCACAATTGTGAATATTGTAAGCAAAAACAAGAACCATAACTCTGCATAAATCGGAAAATCAAGAAATGAATACTATTTGGCCAAAATATTTAAAATTGCGTTCTTTTTTTATAAAAAAAGAAGCCCAGTGAATGACTGAAATGATACAGCTGGACCTTGATCTTGTTCATTCTCATACATTTTGTGTTAATTTGTATAAAATTTAGACAACTCTGTATTTGAAACAGTCGCTAATATCATTTTTACTATATTTGCAGTTCTTTTTTCGAAAATCGAAAAAAAGTATCTTTTTCAAAGGTTTATTTGAACAATACATAGGGGGCTTTATAGATAAAATCACTGCTGATTTATTGAAATATAGTCACGTAATTGTGTTAGCACATTGCTAATTATGTAAGAAATATTTTACACTAAAGGGGAACAATTTATCAATTGCGATTGACAATAGAGGATAATACGAATCTGAATTACCTCCATTTAATAGCAAAATACTTATTTTAACTGTGTTCCGTTTATTTTGAGTTACTTCAATGACATGTTTTGTTAGATTGTGTTAACACGTTGACATAAATGCATGGTACTTTCCTTTTTATGCAATTTTTCTTTTACAGAAAGAGAAGAAGGCATTAAAAATAGTGGTCATTTGAGAATTTTCCTTCTTCTTTGCATTATTTTTGGGACTTCATGAGGATTTATGTGTCAGGTTTTTGCTAGTCGGGTAAAACGTAAATAACTTATTGTGGCATTACACTTTTAACATGTACTGCACGTCATATTTTCTAATACAGGCTTTAGAATGGAGCATCGGCAGTCAAATTTCTGCAATTTCTGGACGTCAGGTGCTTATTTTGATTGCTCCCCAGGTTCCGTGTAATGTACATATAAATTTCAATTGATTAATTTTCTTGATTGTACCATTTATTGCTATATAATCATTCAGTTTTGATTGCACTCTTGCATCCCAATGTTGTCTGATAGGCGCATAAAGTGCAAAATCTATGAATACACGCGATTTTGTTGGTGGGTGGGGTAAGAAATAGACTCTCCGTCGACAGAAATATCAGCGTATTCATAAAATATACACATAACATAACATAAAATAAGACGGGACATTTATTAGTACGTATTCCTCATTTGAACCATATGGGTAAAATAATAGGAATATGGTGGTTGATATATCATGTTTTTCTTGGTTCAAATGAAATATTATCTCTATCTCAGAACACAGGCAGGTCCCGATGCCAAAATTTTGTCAGCGATTTTCAGCATATGGGTATCCGAGTGAAAAGGTAATCATATTTCAGTTCATAAATGTCTATTTTATCATTTTGACCAATATTTTTGTTCATATAAAAAAGAAAGATTATCACTTTAGGTCAGAGGGAAGTAACCAACGAGGCCTCTGATTGGTTGAAAAAGTATATGGTATTCTGCAGTATATATCTACCATGTAAAGTGATCTCCCATTGGTGCAAAATATGTTGGATGTGTTTGAAAACTATCTTATTTCATAAAATAAAACTGTAATCCATGATTACTGGCTAAAATAATATGAAATGATGCATTTTGTGTGAGAAATATACATGTTCTATCAGTAGGGCATTTTTATGAAAATAAAAAAATCATTGCCGGACTATGGGTAACCGAGTTCAAAGAGAAAAAAGTGCCCAAAAGTGATAGTCAACATATATATTTCCTGCAGTTTTTCGATAGTTCTTGGATAGTTCTTTCAACCTGAGTAGGTGGCATCAAAAGTTTAAATGTTAGGAAAGTCCCATGACAGGAAAAATTACAGTGTGGGCCTATGGAAATTTAGTTGGTTCCCTACGACCAAACTTATGATAAGACTTCTTATATCATATAAATCGCTGGTCCATAGTTTACGCTATATGACCGGTATGTATTCAACACCATCGCTGGGCTAATACGTCAAAACCTTAACAATAAACTGTGAAAATAACTTTCTGGTGTCATGTTATAAAACGCTTTTTAAATGGTTTGCAGGTCAATATAAAAATTATTGACCCTCGTAACTTTGGTTATAGATACAGCGCAGTTCGTCATCATAGCATTACAAACAGTCGTCGGAAATACAAAACAAAAATAAATTATCGAAAAGGATATAAAATTATGAAGAGTTACAGTAGTAGTGAGCAGGGCGGGTGTTGCCTATCAAGAGCTGACAAATTCTAACCGACTTCGCTCGCTATGAGTTTGCTTTGTGTTTTTTTAAAGGATCGTATTTACTACCTTATACTTCTACACAAGGAAGGTATGATGACATGCGGATTCGTTTTGATTTTGTGTTTTCCGTTTTTATATTACTTTACTTCGTAAAAACTGCCACAGTGACTATTAAGACCATATCAAAGCATCTTCATAGCAAGGCTGTTTTTATTTTATAAGACAGCTGACAAAGCTGATCCAACATCATGCAAATTCTACTTGATAAACAACAAAGTATTTAATACATATATGTAAAATGGGATATATTCATGGCAAATCTGAACAAACATTTTATTCTAAAAGCCGTACAGATATAGATATGTGAATCAAACCTCATATGCTACAGTCACCCAACAATGTGTTGATAATGAATTGGTGTTATCGAATAAAGCAGGATACTTAAAATGTTTAATTCTAGGTAAACGTCAGCAATTATCTAACGCTGCCATGTCAGCACTTCAATATGTATGCTAAAGGGATCAATATGTATGCTAAAAATGGCATTAATTTAGTGATATTGTTATATTTAAACTAACGCATGATTTAAACCAAGTTACACTACCAAATATCATATTCATCCACTTATCTAGTATTTGTTAAGCTAACAAATACAAACTAAATCCAGTTATCTAGTAATTTTAAGCTAGCAAGTGTAATTTTAATCAAGGTAGCTAAATATATTATTCCAAAACACGAATCCAGTAGTATTTGAGCTGGCTAATATGATTTCAATACGGTTATCAAATAAACAAAGAAATATCTCAAATAAGAAACATGATTAATATCTAGTAATACTTAAGGTAGTTCTGCACGTTTGGATCGAACTTTTTTCTACAATGTAGAATTTATTTAAACTTTGATTTTTCGAAACTTCAGAATATACATAGAAAATTCAGCAAATAAAAATGATAGGGTCGTGTGCTTGATTTTTTGCTAGATCATTTTGAAAAATTTGGACATCATGCAATATTTCACAATGGGGGTCTATGGGAAAATCATAATTTCATAACATTTCGCGAATAGAATTTTTTTCCACAATGTAGATTTTGATGAAACTTCTCACAGTGTAAATAAACACATGATCTATGATTGGTGATAATAAAATGTATATGTCGTGTACTTATTTTGAGTGTTTGACATGATTAAAGTGAACCGGACATTTCACGCCAATTTAAGACATTAATTTTGAATATTATTTAACGTGTCATAGTTTCTATCATATTTTGACTTTAGAAATAAAGTAACATTGCATTTAAATTAAATTAACTCCACGGTTGTCATTTAATTCATAAAATGAGTTTCATTTCACGTACGCCGAATCTAGGCTTTATTCTACGTTTTCCGGCTAAATGACGTTACGCCATCACTTCCGGTTTATCAAACGTGCAGAACTACCTTAAGGTGTGGTTAGAATCACCAGGCATTATAAAATGTAATGCCTAGCTGTTTCACTAGGCTAAGTAAACATATGCATCGTTGAATAGAGTAAGTATTATACATCTAAAGTTGCTATAAAGCAGTTATCTAACTCTAAGTAAATATATCAGTGTAAAGTTCAGATTAGCAGTCACAGATAAGGCCATAAATCTAGCAGTAACACATTATGCGATTTTAGAATGTGATCGTCAGTTCTACTTTCTTTCCAACCATTAAAGATGATATTTCTGCAAGGGAAATATGTGATTTGAATAATAGTACATGATAAATTGTCGCACTATATCTAAAACCACATGATCCGCTAGTTCCCATTTAACAAAACTGTGAAATTTTGTCTTGAACAAATTATACCAATCGTTTTATTCCAATGTTATAAAAATCCGTTAAGGGAAAAGTCGATTTTACGTCTTGATTGCACTCTAAGGGAACGGATATCTTCAACCGAATGCATTTCAACATATCCGAAGATTCTGTATACGTCATGACAGGAATGATCTATTATCTGTACAGTTTGAAATTCTAGATGATTTCGCCAGCAATACGCAACTCTTGTTGAGTTGTAGCTCCAACCAACATTTTCTTTCTCGTGAGTAGCATGGTATACCCTGTACCAAATTTTGTCGGTGTAAAGCATGTTTAGGAAATCGTACATATAACTCGTTCCAGGATACGGGGTCTCGACAAAAGCCTCGTATGACATCAGACGGATCCTTTCTGTGTATTTCCTTTGAATGTACCAGTCAAACTTTATATCTTCATATATTCTTGAGCATAACTCCTGGGAATGGTTTTCAACATTGAAAGCTAGTTGTAAATTTCTTTCTACTTTTAACCGCGAGTGAACTATTCCACGCGGATCTCTAACAATATGGATTGCCTTCAAATTTGGCCAATATTCCATCATATCTATCACAGTTTCCATTGATAAACGTGTTGTAGTCACTATTCGATGAGTTCTAGACTTACATAGTTCTTCCAGTTCCTCGATGCACTCTGGCAGAGAAGCAGATCTGGTTTCATTACAGTGCTGAAAGATCACTTTCTTATAAACATGAAGTGTATTTCTCACTAATGCCGCTTTTGACAGCGGGTGTAATTTAGCAAACTGGCAGGTAAATAGCCTGTGAATTGCCGTGAGCATGAAGTCGTGTCTTTCTACGAGTGACATGGGTCTTCTACAAAATACAAAAGAATGCAAACTAACAATTTCAGCTGTATGTAATTGCTATTTATTAAAAGCTTCAAATGGAGTCGCAATATAGTGTATAAATATATTTCTTTAAACAAAACTCTTTATCACTTACATTAGAAGCCATCAACTTTATTGTGTTTTTTTTTCTTCAAAATGTGCACTCTTTATCTGCGTTATAACATATTTGTTTCTTTGGATTTGACATAACGTTAGAAACAACATGTAAAGAAAGGTAATCTATTGTGACATTAGGGGCCTCCGTGACCGAGTGGTTAAGGTTACTGACTTCAAATCACTTGCTCCTCACCGATGTGGGTTCGAGCTTTGCTCGGGGCATTGAATTCTTCGTGTGAGGAAGCCATCAAACCGGCTGACAGAGGTTCCATTGTTCTACCCAGGTGCCCACCCGTGATAAAATAATGCGCGGAGGGGCACCAACATGAGTATCTGGAAATTCGTTATAAGATCTATAATTGTATCGATGTGGCGTTAAACAAAACATATATTGTGACATGAGTACAATTTTAGTTTAAATTAGATGGTCACATGTTGAGATATACTGCAATATTAATTCGATCCATTGAGACTAGAAGTTAAATTGCATATAGCACGCATCATCCTAGTTTTGAAACCTTAATGTTCAGCCTGTATAAAAAAACAACACTGAAACAAGGGTAACAGACATCTTTACTAATAAAATCTATACGAAGATCCATCGATGTGAATGAGTTTACGGAAAGTAAAACACTAGAAAAGCCTTGAGCGCAATTCTTTTGTACAGACACATTGATCAAACAGGACAAGACAAAATAAGAAATTGTAAAAAATGTAACTGCTCTTCAGACGCATCAGTAACAGAAAATTGACCGTATTGCGTAAAAGAAGTAAAATTCTTACCGATACGTGCTGTTTTCAAAGCAAACCAGATTTTCCTTGTAATATCCCTTTGGTAGCAATACCTCTAATGGGTCAGGCATGTAAAAGCTTTCGTCTGCATGGCTCAACAGGCCGCTTATCAGAAAAGAACCAGCACGTCTATAGCTCACAATTATCACAAAAGTAGGATTTGTCAATGATTTTTCTATCTTTAGTTCATCAACATCGTTGTATATATACAAACGTTCTGAAATGAAAATTTATTTTAAGAAAGAAACGGAAGATTGGCGTGTTGTAAAGCTAGTTTGCGAACTATTCCAGGACTGAAGTAAATTTATTACCTATCGTTTTCCAGAATGTTAAAATCATATTGAAGAATTGTATGTCAATAATTTACAAGAACGTATTAAACAAGCGGAAGGAGATGATAGCAAAAAGTAGATCGCAATTGTGAAATAAGGAAAGAGTAATCCATGTTTATGTAGGTTTTATTGGGCAATTCTTTCTGGTTGACAGATTTCTAGGCACACATTGTAAATAATGCTGTTTCTAGTTTGAATACATATATAAACAAAATGTAACATGACCTTGAGTTTATAAATTTTGATACACATGTACATTTTATAATTTTCAGGTCATGTAAGCAGGAGTAAGACTTGGCTGTACCATATTGTGGACCAGGTTTCGTTTCACCGAAGAGAACACATACTGCTTTGTGAGTCGATTTTAACTATATGAACACAGGCTATTTTGTAAAACAATAACTCCATAACATCAGCAGGAGGTATAGATCTATAGAATTACTTACCATCACTAGGGAAGAAGTATTTAAGGATTAAATGTGTTGCGAGAAAAACAAGTACCAACACTATCAGTTTTGCTTTTGTAGACGTTCGTCTTCCACTTCTTTGTTTGTAGCTGTATAAACCGTTGGAAAACCGTCGAGAATACATTTGGGTCTTACTTTAGTTAACCTGTTTTTAAAGAATAGAAAAAGCGTATAAATGACTACAGAAACCGTTATAATTATCAGTGCATGTCACATTCGTAAAAACAGATTCATTACATATTTCTAGTTAAAATGTAAATAGTCTTTACGAGAGTTTGATTTATCTGTTACAGACAAAATACATCCGGCAATAAAGATGAAGCTATTCGGGGTATACATGTTCTCGAAGCCCCGTGTCTTCGAGAAAGAATGAACTTTGTAACAATGCATTTAGGTTTCCTGTAAAGAGAGCAGTAACAGTTTAATAACTGGCCTAGATTGAAATGAAATATTCGCCATTTCTAACAGCATATTGTTCAAAAGAGATGTCGTTAACAGATATTGCGGTAGGTATTTTCCCACCTTGACACATGTTCAATATACATTTTGTTCCCGTGTTTAATGAAATAATAGCTTTTGACGCAAACGAATATCACATTTGTGAAACATGTAATAATAACAAAGAAGAAAATGATCGCTGTGAAAAGTTTATAACATTAATAATAATACAGTGTTCAAAACAGAGAAAAGACAGACCACGAAATGAATTGAATACAATGCTAATTAATTTTCATATATTAGATAATAATATAATAGAGAAAAACCCACCTGTTTAAGAAATTCTTGGCAAGATTACACCATCATTGGTACCTCTTTAGTGATATAGTTTTGATTTCGTTTCCATGGACAAGCCTTTTGCGACAAGATAAAAGAAGGAGTCGCTTAAAGATCTACACGAATTTTTTTCCATGACACTTTTACCACTTTAACTGTTGTGTGCCGTGTCTTTAGAGTACCGAACGAAAATCACCATATTCCTTACTTTCCATATTTATACCTCATGTTTTGTCTATATCAAAATTAATACCATTGATTTCTAACGTTTTCTTTACTTCATGTTTAATGGTATGTCGAGGTTGTAAAGAAAATATGATTTGATACACAATAACAATCAATGAATACTGATACAACTGTTTCAAATGAGCATGATACGCATATGTTGCCTCGTCACATATGTTCAATTAATGTGTTAGACTGCTTGAAACTCAGCCATATAGTTTCTTGTTGATTGTTTTTCTGTTTCGTATCTTACAGCTTGAGTTAAAGGTTTTCTTTACTTTTGTCTGTAATTATTTCTAATTTGTTTCTTGTTAGAGATTTTTTTTCAGTCATATTTTGATTCATACTTCATGGTGGTTATCAATATTGCTGCCATCTCCTATGTCCATAGTCAAATTCTACTGACAAATGTCTGCTGCAACTGCAACAGTTTTTATGACTTAAACGAAATGCATAAATTACATAATATGCATCTGGTAAAACTTGTACAAAATTTATGATTTTGAACAACAAACTTACAAAATATTTATTTCAGTAAACAGCAACAATGGAAGTAAAAGGAATATCATACAAACAAATACACAGAAATATGATTACGAATTAACTAATTAACTAAAACGTAAATAAATAATAAAAATACTCGATAAGTAGAAATAAGATATAGTTAGCCGGACAAGCCTATATCTTTAAAAGGATTTCTCTCTATCTGTTCTGGGGGCTTTATCTTATTCTGTCGCTCTGGTCAGAGCGCTTTGTGTCTGTACTAGTAGAGTATGATTTCCGCGATCTGTGTCTATTTAAAGCGCCTTTGAACGTGTTTATTATGAAAAGGGCGCGATATAAATCTGGTTTTATAATAATAATAATAATGATAATAATAATAATAATAATAATAATAATGATAATAACAATAATGATAATGATAATAATAATATTATTTTAACAGATTTATATAGCGCCCTTTTCATGACAAACACGTTCAAAGGCGCTTTATAGCAACTGCAGCCACACAGGGCGCGAAATCATCCTCTACTGGTACAGACACAGAGCGATCTGACCAGAGGGACAGAGTGAGATAAAGCCCCCAAAACAGACAGAGAGAATTTTTAGATACAGACGTGTCCGGCTAACTTATCTAGCATTTTTCGAATAGACAGTCTGGTTCTTTAACGTGCCCGGTGTATAGCACCGATACACGCGACGCCGTCTTTCCTAGGAAGAACCAGTACAGTCCTCTAGTGAGGTGGGAGACACCCAAGAACATCTCAGAAATTTCCAGTGCCTGGAACGGGATTCGAACCCCGGACCTCTAGATTCACAGCAAGCGTGTTACCACTAGACCACCGGCCCACCTAATATATAGTTAGAGTAAAAAATAAGATTGCCATTAAATCAGAAAAATGCCTTAAATCTATGATGTGTGTTAAAAATGACATAAATAAACGAAGAACTTCTGTCCAGTTAAACTTGTCATAGATGTAACCTATGATAGGGAGTAGCATGCCCCGAGCAGCCACTCAGCCTCAATTGATGTATTGTTCTAATATCAATCTTGTTACAAAAAGTCACATGCCTTAAGCAGCCTGAATGTGTTTGTTCCCTGACTGGCTGCTTTCTACAGGTTTCACTGTATACTGTTGTTATAATGTACAACACGTTTGCAAATTTTAGTGCATGGATATTCGTAAAACCACCCAGCCCAACCACCAAGTAACAATATAATGAATGTCTAAAATGCTTTTTTGTTATTTGTTTAAATGATACCTTTAAGGCTTTTAGGCATTACTTGTGTACAAAGCAACTTAACCAAGAATACACTAGGTATCTCTGCAAAATTTATCCATTACCTCAACCGTTTGAAAACTCAAATGTCTTCGCCGTCGATGTGCACCTCTTGTCAAATTAAAACGGGACATTTTATAGAAATCTCTTTTAACCATGTTTTGAATGTTAGTATACACCCAGAACCAAACCTTTTCCGTATAGAGAAACATGTCCAGAAATTCATATAGATAACCCGCTGCGGAGAATGGGGATTCTGCCAAAGCCTCTAATGACACGAGTTTCAGTCTCCTTGGATACTTTGTTTGTAAACGACGAACAAATTGTACATCATCATTCATCCAGGAACATAAGTTAGATGAATAGCTCTTAACATCGTTATCCGTTGTAGAATATTCTGTTTCATGTATTACTGCGCGAGGATCCTGGACTATATGGACTATTTTCAAGTTTGACCATAGTTCCATCATATTATTTACAATTTCCATTGATAATTGTATTGTCATTATAACACGATGTGTCTTTGACCTGCATAATCGTTCCATCTCTTCGATACATTCCGCTGATTTCCATGAGGGTTCGCTACTACAGTACTGGAAAGGTACTCTGTTATGATACATTTCTAGAATGTTCTGCATAGATTCTGGGTGAAGGTTTGAGAACTTGCAAGTAAATAGCCTATAGAAGGTGTGAATTACAAACTCTTCTTGTTCTGTTTGAGACTGAGGTGGTCTGGAAAAAATGGAAATAGAAACGTGACAAAAATATCTTGCAATAAAAATATACAAAATGTCTTTTGAACTATATCTGACACCAATCTATAGAAGCAAATAAAATTAGATCATTTAAACCCTTCTAAAAACATACTCATGGACTTTATCTACAAGGCCGCATGGTATTCTAAATACCCAGTAAGAAATTAAGACATACATCAAAAGTACTTTAAAATATTGTGGCAACCAGCCTTTTTCGTCGTACAAATACGTAACATGCACGGTGTCCATAATACGGCTCACCATTTATATTTGTGAAAGTTCCATACGGCTTTTAATTTCATGTTAAATACAGCTGTCCAAACAGATGATATACATAATTGTTTGCTATTTTCAGTAATATACATTAACATTCACAGTTAGAGCCATAAAAGGAGGTAACCAAAACCAATCAGTTCAAACAAACGTTCTATTATATACATCAATATCAAAACCTTTGATAAATTTAAGAGGAAATAGTTATCGAAAATAGAATTTAACAACATATTTATATTTTTTTTTAATTCATTTTGAAAAAAAATTGGCAGCCACATTTCAAATAAAGGCAACATTAGCGTCTAAAATAACTGTTATAATGTTAAAAAACATTAACACACTTTCAAGCACATTTTATTTACTCTGTATTTACTTATTGCTTGACTTAATACAGCATATACATGAGCAGTACTTGACTATTATACGTAATAAACTTTATATATAATATGGGGGAAATTACAGAGCCAAATATTGCACGCGGTTGGTGTTATTATTACCAAAATATAGTTGTCTTATATAGCGTGTACAGTAAAACCTGCTTTAGCGGTCACCTCTACTAAGCAACCAACCTGTCTTAAGCAGCCAGTGTTTCATTTCACAAAATGGTCATTCATTATATTAATTACCTGCATTAAGCAGCCACTTGCAGTAAGCCACCACTTTTTCCCACTCCCTTGGCTGGCTGCTTAAGACAGGTTTTACTGTATTTCTAAGCCAAAACATCTTTATACCACAATACTACTTCGAAAGCAAGCACATGCTGTTAGAATGATACAAATAAGAATGTCACGCAGAACGGTTTGTAATTATATAAGATTATTAAGTCTAAACGTCTTCCATAAGATGTTTAATAGTTGTTTTTTCTCGCACGTATGTTTTGTCACCACATCCCCATAGTTTTCTTCTTAGACAGTTCAAAGATCTCCTAAAATCCTTTAGAATGTGCCATCATTGACCACAGATTAATCGGACTTACAAAAAGGTCATGCAACAATGATTACCTAGTTTTTCTTTTTATTTTCTTCTATCAAAACTATTGAAGTGAAACACAAAGTGAAACATACAATTGAATTCAAACCAATCTTTTGCCATTTTGACTGCACGGATCTTGTTTTACCATTACTAAGTTTGTAAAAAATATAGTGATTTTTGACTAAATATAATTTGAAAACAGAACTTGATTAATTGAAAATCAGTGTTCAAGAAAATAATTATTGTAGACTCAGCTTAATTCGTATACAAGTGTTAGGGGTCCAGCAGAAGAGTACTCGATATTTTTTAACAAAATATGACAACGTTATAATAAATACTTATTACCGACAGGTGTTGTTATTAAAGCAGACCAAATGTTTCTTGTAATAGCCATCAGGTAACAGCATCTTCAGTGGTTCAGACACGTAAAAGCTTTCCTGAGCATAACTCACAACATCTCGTGACCAGACGGAGGCAGAGTCGCTGTAACCCACTAGAAGCACTAATGTTGCAGGTTTATCCGATTCACGCAGTTGCACTTCGTCCTTGTCTGACAACATATAAAATGTATCTAGAATGATAACAATCTTAAACGATAATAGACAGAAATCCCATCAGATTATGTCACATATGTAATGAAACTATAGAAATAGAGACAGACTAATCAAAATGCAAAATTGACAGCTTTTATTGATTGTTTTATTTATTCCAACGGTAGATTTTCTTTATTTTGCATAGGTATGATCAAAATTTATTCATTGCAGAACATATAATAATTTTAGCTTCTGTTTACAGTATCAGAAGTATTTAGATGGAAATATTTTACCTCAATATACATAACAAGAGCTGTCACTATTGGTGACAGATGCCCCCGAAGCATGCCCAAGAATGCTACAGTTGTCTGCGCAAAAAAATAATCGTGACCTTGACCTTGACCCAAGAGACCCGGTTCATAAGCGTGACACACTTTCTCAATATGGTTAACGTATGTGTCAAATTATTTTCAAATCCCTTGATAAATGGCAGAGTTATTGACAAGACAAGAAATATCTTTGACTTCTAAGAGTGATCTTGACCTTGGAGGTAGGGGTCTGGGTCTTGCGCCTGACACGGCGTCTCATTATGGTAAACATTTATGCCAAGTCATTTCAAAACACATTCATTGATGGCAGAGTTATGAACCAAACACGAAACAGACCCTCTTAACTTTTAACCTCTAAGTGTGACCTTGACCTTTGAGGTAGGGTTCTGAGTCTTGCGCATGATGCATAATCTCAATACATGTATAAGGAAAATTTATGCCAAGTAATTTTAAAAGCCCTTCATCAATGGCAGATTTATGGACCGGACACGAAACAGACCTTGTAAACATTTGACTTCTAAGTGTGACCTTGACCTTGAAGCTAGGGGTCTGGGTCTTGCGCCTGACACGGCGTCTCATTATGGTAAACATTTATGCCAAGTCATTTCAAAACACCTTCATTGATGGCAGAGTTATGAACCAAACACGAAACAGACCCTCTTAACTTTTAACCTCTAAGTGTGACCTTGACCTTTGAGGTAGGGTTCTGAGTCTTGCGCATGACACGTCGTCTCATTATGGTGAAAATTTATGCCAAGTTATTTTAAAATCCGTTTGGATGGCATAGTTACAGCCCGGAAAAGAATTTACACGGACGCACGCACGCACAGACACACACACGGACGGATAGACAGTGCGATTTTAGTATGATTGTCCACCTTCGGGGGCATAAAAATGTCCGACATTACGAAATGTGACTAAATATATTTCAAAATACTTACCATTATTTGACAGACTGTATTCGAAAATCAGGAATGAGATAGCAATAACAAACATTGAAAGAACAACATTCAGACGTCTTCTCTTTCCGCCTCCTTTGGAATACCCGCCTGTGTCTTTAGAGCGCATTTCGTATGAAATATCAATAATTGTGTGTTATCTTCAACAAAGTGAAGCCTTTTCATTGAAAAGGGATATCATTACGGTAAAAGCATGAACAGTCAAACCAGTCTTTAAAGATCACCCATGTGGCATTAAAAGAAGTCTTTATTGGCAGGTGGTCCTTAATCACAGGTTAAACGACACTGTAAATGTTAAAATAGAAAACAAAACCAGTGGTCTTTAATGCGAGAGGTCTCTGTTCAGAGGGGTGGTCTTTTGCACAACTTTAACTGTATTCGTTTCCTTTGATTAAAAACGTTTTGAGTAACTTTAACTTTATAGTATTCTGCAAAAAAATAAAAAAAAAAATATTCCTGAAAAACTAACCACTAGTAAACTGAAAGAAGTGCTTAGAGCTTAAAGACATGTTGCTTTGTTCTGGTTTGTTGCCTATTCAAAGAACTATACGAAATAAATTAAAAGTAGAATAATTGTTATCAGCCTAAATGGAAGTGAGTTCGTCTTTCCAAAAAACAAACCAACACCGTTGCTTTGATATGATATTAGCGAGGTTTACTTCTACACGTGCATATGTACTAGTAACTCAAGAATATTCCCGTGTGTCATAATAACTCCAATGTCTTTACCAAATTGATAATCTACATGTAAATCGCTGCTCATTTTGTGGAGTAAGAATAAGTAATATCCACAAACACTTTCAGTTAAACATATCTAAACTGTAAACAGAGAAATAACGAAAGCGGACAAATCATGGCACAGATTTGTATATTTACATGAACTGAACATTTACAATGGTTTTTCATACAAATCAACTGCCATGTAAATTATGAAATTAAACCTCTGTTACATTTTTGCACGAATTAGTAGCATTAATATTTGGTTCGCTGTCAATTAACTCTTCGTTAGAATTTGTATCCGATACAAATAAGCCATTCACTAAGATACACTGTAACGGCGAAGAATATGTATGTGGACAAGAATTGATTTAAGAATTGATCAACAACCAACAAGTAAATGTATGCATACAACACGTTTTTCAGAAATTATATAGCTGTGTTTTTAATTGCTCGATTTTCCCGACCGATTTTGTTCTCAACCAAACTTCTTATTTCCATTTTTAAAAGGAAACAAAGGGAAACAGTTATGATAAAAATATGCCCGAAATGATGTACTGTTTAATATAGTCTTTCAAAAGTCAACAAGTGCATTGTGCTCTATATACGCATAATCATGAGTAAAAATGAAAACATAATTGAGCCGTGCCATGGGAAAACCAACATAGTGGGTGTGCGACCAGCATGGATCCAGACCAGCCTGCGCATCCGCGCAGTCTGGTCAGGATCCATCCTGTTCGCTAACAGTTTCTCCAATTCCAATAGGCTTTAAAAGCGAACAGCATGGAGCCTGACCAGACTGCGCGGATGCGCAGGCTGGTCTGGATCCATGCTGGTCGCAAACCAACTATGTTGGTTTTCTCATGGCATGGCTCAATTGCATGATTGGAGCCTTACTCGAGGCGTTGAATTCAAATACCTAAAGTGTTCTATAAACAAGCTTACATGGTTATACGGAATCTCGGTGGTGATTAGGCGTATAATTAAATACATTGTTTGTGTCAAAAACGCAAAGACTGCTGTACACATTAAAAGGCAGGGAAAGCCTGATAATAAGTTAATGTCATATGGAAGCTAATCTCAATCATTTCATACCGCTGAAAGAATTTTTAAAATCGAGCAACAATTGAAAAAGATATGGCTGTTTGAGATTTAAGAAAATGGCCGATCATGGAGGCAGCCATTTTAGTGTGTTAATGACGTCATTTACATACTGCTGAATTTTTTATTTAGCAAATAACCTTTTGAATAGATTTATTTTATATATTTCGTGAGTGTAAGATTTAAAACATGGTAATTTCTTTCATTATAACTGGAAAAAGTGGAGAAATTATTTTACAGAAATAAGTAAACACAATTCAAATACGTATCTAAATGTTGATAAATCCGCCATGTTATTTTTTTTGTTGCCATGGAAACAAAGTGGCCGCAATTTTCATCAAATATTTAAATGCTCATAACTGTCTCATTTTTTAAGCCGATTTTGAAAATTCTTTCACTACTTTAACTGATTAAAGAGTCCTAGAAGATAGAATTATCATGAGAACAACATTGCCTTTCCCTTTAACTCACGGGTTTATATAAACATCATTAAACAACTTAAACTGGAGCAGATCATATACCAACAATAACATCTTACATTGTATACCGGTATATTAATTATGCTTTCATTGCTATAACTATACAGCCATTTACTTAACGCTGTGAATGTAACGTTTCTAAGCATGTTACCTTTGTAACAATTTACAAATATACACGTATACTACACCCGGATTAACAAGTACTGGATTCAGAAATGGCAACATATATTAACAAATGGTCAACAAAAAGAGAAAAAAAGACACACGCATTACGATATATAAATTTTAATGACACTGCATCAAAGAAAGTACATAATAATTACATTACAAATGTATATTTTTATCATTATCCAGATAGGAAATGAAAACCATTTCAAAGATATGTCAAATTATTGTCCTGACAAGAATGTCTTGTGGCTGTCATCTCATATTTTGTGGTAAGTGGCATACCATATTATGTAGCATATTCGGTAATAACTATTCAAGCTCATGGCCGCTGAAAAATATGTATCATATACTAGACACGTGTGTGTTCAGTATCGATTCCTAATAAAGCGTTTAACAATTCAAACAGTAAACACAGAAAATGCATGCATCCCAAACAAAATGATCAATTACCGTTAACATTATATAAACAATCTAATAAAATGAATAAAATAAAATATTTTAACAGACGAAACGAAATTCCCATTGTCAAAACCATCCAATAAGTCTTATCTCAAAGTTTCCCACTTAGGAATCTAGATGCAAAAAGAGTAAGACCATTTTAACACTTTCATTTCATCCAAGTATCTACATACAAACGACTAAATGATAGGCAAGGTCGTACCAATTTTCTATTCGCATCTGGTATCTAGATGAGCATATCACTATTGTTACCACCTCATGTACATTTTACTCCATTGTTATTTCTTGTGGATAATGTACCTATGGATATCTTATTCTATTTCTGACCCCTTATCGATATTTTGCCCTGTTGTAACACCTTTTGAATATTTTCCTTATCGTTAAAACCTGATGAAAATATTGCATTACATAGATGCTGTACCTTAGCGTTGTTTTACTCTGTTGTTACTTTCTTCTGGCTATTTTACTCTACTCTGTTACCACATTACGGATATTTTACAATTTTGTTACGGTAACCACTTTGTTGATATTTTAATCTGCTACTACACCTTATGACTATTTTACTTTGGTAGTGTTACTTCCTAATGGATATTTTACTTTGTTGTTACCATGTTATGGATATTCTACTCCAGTGATATACCTGATGGATATTTTATTGTATTGTTACCATCTTATTGACATTTTATTCCATTATTAATTGGTAACAAGTCACGGACGTTTTGCTCTATGGATATTCTACACTATTTGTTACTTCCTAGTGGTTATGTTACCAGCTTATGGATTTTATATTCCATTGATATACCTGATGGATAATTAACTCCATTGTTACCAGTTTATTGACATTTTGCTCTATCTGGATACACGTCACGTACGTCATTTACGATATTGTTACACATTATGGGTGGTTAATATACCATTTTGTTACGAGGTTTTGATATTTTACTCTATTGTTACCATCTTAAAGATATTGTTCTCCATTGTTACATCTTATTAATTTTATCCTGTTCATATTTAACTCTACTTTTACACACTTTATCGTTACAATTTTATCGATATTCTACAGTATTGTTACCACCTCAAATGTTACTTTATTGTTAATATATTATGAATATTTTATTACCATCTAATTGATATTTAACTCTATAGCTTATTGTTATCTTATAATAATCATCCCTATGGATACCGTCTTCCTAGATTAAAATAGACCTACTATCAAAAGCAATGACACATACAGTAATTCAGAAAAAAACAACTAAATTTACAATTGGAAGAACATGGCAGATCGGCTTCCTCAGGTACATATCCTTACTCTGACTGGAATGATTTTAATAATATGTTGGTCTGAACATAAGAATATGACCAAAGTTTGTTGATCCCATCTATAACAAATGGTATACGATATGGAATTGAACTCAGGCATACTATGGTAAATCGTGTTTCTGTGTAATTGAAACATATCCTGTAGATTGTAGTTTCCTCCTCTCTATACAGCGGTTACGTCGTTTTACCTTAATTCATTAAACACATCTAGCCGGATATAGTTCCTAATGAAGCTAAACCTAATCTGTAATTACTCTTCTCTTCGTACATTTTCCAGTCAGATCCTTATATAAAATTCGTATTACAGATAGCCTTCGATTCTATCAACTTTTTTCCGGGTTCGAATTGTTTCAGAGCGAAGGTCTTCTTCTGATTTTAAAGGAATATAACCAAGAGCCTTATAAACGTGCGCGCACGAAAGATCAACCTCCTGGGATTTATGATAGTCTATATTAGTCCGCCATCGATTAGCAACTTTGGTTGAATTGAATCGCACTGTGGCATAATAGTGGGTTTCACTCTCATTTTTATTTCTCATACTGTTGTACACCCAAAACCATGTTTTCTCTCTAAAGAGAATATTAAGAAAGTCATAAACATATCCGGTGGCAGCGTAAGGAGAATCGGCAAGCGCCTCGTATGAAACGATTATAAGCCGGCCTGGATATTTCCTCTGGATATACCAGTCATATTTTATATCCTCATACATTCTTGTACACATATCAGCCGAATGAATCACAGAGCTTACGGCCATCTGGAAATCCGCCCCTCGCATCCGTGAATATGTCATTGCACGGGGATCTCGTACTAAGTGAACGACTTTCAAATTAGGCCATAACTCTATCATATTACTTACAAGTTCCATTGTTACCCTTATCGTTTTTACAATGCGATGAGTCTTGGACATACATATTCTTTCCAACTCTTTGATACAGAAATACGATGTATACGAATTAAAGTCTTTACAATGTGTAAAAGTGCCTGGGTGCATTCGTACTTGGTGTCTCACCAAAATCTCTTGAGAAAATAAATGGAGTTTTGAAAACTGACAGGTGAACACTCTATGAATCGTTGTTATCATAAAGTCATGTCTCTCCATCAGTGACAATGGTTTTCTGCAATAAGAAAGCAATATATCTTATTCGATCTGATAATGTAAACCTAGAAATATTCGTGAGGTATTAATTTTAGCTCATTCTGCCTTATTGATTATTTCGAGTAAGTTATAACTTTTACTGGAGATATTACGG
This sequence comes from Mercenaria mercenaria, assembly GCF_021730395.1. Classification (NCBI taxonomy): domain Eukaryota; kingdom Metazoa; phylum Mollusca; class Bivalvia; order Venerida; family Veneridae; genus Mercenaria; species Mercenaria mercenaria. The sequence continues at coordinate 23,718,636 of NC_069378.1, read as the reverse complement.
AATGCTTGAAGATAAAACCTCGTGTTTTTTAGACATTTTTACATAAATTTCGTAATTATTTTTGTCACGCGAACTTTTCTGATATTACAATTGGCATTGTGTAAGTGTTAACAAAATTACAAGCCCCGCTGTGAGAAAATCAACGTAGGCCTTTGAGACCAGAATGGATCTAAATCAGCCTACAGTCTGATCTAAATCCACAGTGTTACCTTATCAGTTGCACAAAAGTGTTGAAATTGATAAAGGAACAGCATGGATGTGAAGAGAGCTGTACACTGATCTGGATTACTGTGGCGCTCAATTATAAAAAAATCAATTATATTTGCAAATGTAGGTCAGAGGACAGAATACGTAGAGTCGATCATAAATGTATTCATATTATTTACACGTATATACGTCTCAGATTTTAGAGTTGCAGTTTGCGCTAGCGCCGTTCAAAAACATGTCTTTGCTAATGGATGAGTTTTAAATTATTTGTTGATCGCGTAAATTGTCTTGAGGAGTAATCCAGTAGGTTTCATTTACGAAAAGGAGAAGTTTCTAATGGCCACATATCAATTGATACAAGCCATACATAGTGTTAAAGGAAAGTATGAACGTACTATAAAAAATCATTTACCTGTAGCTATTGTTATTGAAACATACTAAATTCGATGTGTAATAACCCTCTGCCAATGGTCTCTGCATCGGTTCGAACATGTAAAAGCTTTCTTCTGCTTCACTCAGTATCTCGCCCAGCCACGATGATCCAGAACGAGCATAGCCAACAATCATCACAAATGTGGCAGACAATTCAGCTTTTTCTAACTGCAGCTCCTCCTTGTCAGAATATACGTAGAGATCATCTGAAAATGATAAACAAACATGACCTTTTTGATAGATATAACAAGTTTTTCGACTTGTCATTATGTGTATATGGGGATCCGATGTGAGGTTTGCATTATTTCGTTTCATGTTTATTTCTGTTTTGGCTCTGAAGAAAACCTACAACTTCCAGCTTGATATGAGCACTTCGTTGTTAAGAAAAATAATAATAACATAACAAGATAAAAAATAATGCATAGCCTCAAAGCCGAAGTCGTAAACAAATGTGGAGGACGAATGATTTCAGACACAATGTCTTTTATCAAATCGTCACGGAGAACATATACCCCACCAGGGGATCCGTAGATCGGCACTCTCCCTTTCGAGTTAAGCGGGCGGTCTTCCGAGGTAATATATATGTCATCCACAACGTATAAATGTTGAAAATACATACCTTCATTTGTATAAATATAGTCTATCGCCATATGTGTAAAACCGAGGGCAAACACTAGAACTATCAACCTTGACCTAGTTTTCATTGCCATTGTCTGTTGCCACATATACCAACATAAACTGTACGAAGACATTCGTAGATAATGCCATAAATATAGTCCTGTTGAAGAAAGTTAATACCATTAACAATACAATTATATATTTCCAGTATAACAGATTGAACTGCGTAGTTAGTAAGTAAATGGCTTTATTCTAGTATTTCTTTACTTTAGCTGAGCACCAAGTGATTATGAGGAGCTTTTCCAATCGTTGGACGTCCATCATCCACAATCTATTTAAAGATTATCTCCTGTTATACTGCTAAGCCAATGTCAACCAAACCTCACAGAAAAACGTCTTTTGTGGCCCCTTTGATATTCCTTCAAATTTAGGTCTTCTATAAATAAATCTGACAGTGATGGCAATTAAAAGAAAAAACATGTAAAAGTCTTTTCTCAGACACTGCTTGCCAAATTCTAAAAAAAATAATTGGTGGCTCTATTGCCAGGTAAATTTGTTAAAAAGAATGATCGCGAGGGGTAAATGCTAGTTTTCAACATATGGCTCTGACCCTCTATCGAATTCCTTCAAGTCATGTTTATTTGGTCTTGTTTTTTTCTTATATAGATATAAAGAAACTGTAAATACCTTCGCCTTTAAAACCGCTAGTCCTAGTTTAGAATAATTTCTCTAAATTACTATATGTGTGATATTCTACCAAATTCCTCTTTGTTTAGTAACATGGCCCATAGAGAGATTTTATTTGGAATTTATTAGAATCTATTAGGATTTTTCTTGTCAAAAAAAACAGCTGTCTAGATTTTAAAATAATTTCATACATATTGTCCTTCGGTCCTAACAGGACAATACTGAAAACCTATGAAGTCTTAAACAGATTACAAGTGTTTCTTGTCAAACCCATGATAAAGCCCAGAAACATGTATTTCCAATGGACGCCTTAGCTAGTTAATAAAACTCATATTTTCATCAACAAACATTTATCTGAAAAACATATATACGTACTCCATCTGTGTATTCCATTTTTCCATTCGTTTGCTTTAACACGTAGTTTTTCACTAATTATAAGACCAATAGTATACAGTCTTTCCTTACTGCACATTGTCTGCATTTAAACTCAATGTTTAAGTTAATAATTTATATTTATGATTAAGAAAACAAAATATAATCACTGAAAGGTATGAAACTTTAAAACAATTTTACGTTAGTGTAGCTAAGGTTAAACATATTGCGAGTCATTTATTCTGTATACCACAAGTGTCCACTAATTCAATGAATCGCAAAATGAGCAGAATTGTCTCGCGATATATTTGTATTTAAAATCTATATTTTAGTAAAATATGTTTAGATACTTACGAGAAGGGCATATCAACAAGTATTGATTTTACTTCACCACTCATGAATCAATGCTAGTCTCACAAAAACCTCACATATGTTGCATTGTGGCATGTTTTCTTTTAATAAGTTACACATTCTCAATTTCTCATAACGATTTCCATTTCTCCTGGACCAACCTAATCAATTACTTTTCATTATAATCTGTACATGTGTAACATGTAATAGTTGCTGTTACAAATAGCCCTACGTTTCATAAAAGGTTTATGACTGAAAAAACAAAACAACATCATCAAAATGGTAAAATAGCTTTTTGGACTTAAAATGTAATGCCTACTAACAATAAAATCTTCTAAAAGTTTCTAAACCTTCTTAATACCGGTCAGAATTTCGAAATAGTCGTTTTTGATCTGCTTCGCTTTTGCGATCTGGTCTAGACATTTCAATAACTAACGTTGAATTCTATGTATCGTTTTAGAAATACTCTCTTTTCATCCTAAGCCACTTACGAAAGTGCGGGGTTTTGATAGAGCTAAAATGCACCTCGTTTGGTTCTAAATCAGAAGCAAAACCACAATATGATCTCTTCTGCAGCATTAAATATACTTAATGTTTATTCGTTACCTTTTAAAGCCGTTAAACACTGTTTGCTATCAATGAACGCGACGGATTATAGATTGTACGTCCCATTCGTTTGGTCACTTCGCCTTTTAATGTTTCGTCGCCGACCATATTTGTAATGAAAGAAGAAGCAGGAACCATGCAATTCCAGTTTTTGAAATGACTTTTTACTAGTTTTCACAGTAAACTCATATCACACTACCGATTCGCAGAGGCGAACCGGTATTATCGTATATGTATAGTTTTCACATTAAAATCATATCACACTACCGATTCGCAGAGGCGAACCGGTATTATCGTATATGTATAGTTTTCACATTAAAATCATATCACACTACCGATTCGCAGAGGCGAACAGGTATTATCGTATAATTATATGTATAGTTTTCACAGTAAAATCATATCATTCTTCCGTCTCGCAGAGGCGAACCGGTATTATCGTATATGTATAGTTTTCACAGTAAAATCATATCATACTACCGTCTCGCAGGTGCTGTACTTATGAAAAGGTATAGGGTTCGGAAAAAGTAAATATAATATTGAAAACTGATCAGACTGAAAAGTTTTACATGCATTAGATAAAGCTAAAAAGCTAAACATGTTCAAAAGCAGACATTTAACGCGCCAGTGTCCCATCTTGGTATACATTTAAGTACAATAACAGAAAATGAAGCATACAAAAGAATTCACTGTATTTTAACCTAGTTTTTGCTAGTTAGTCCTACAGCAGATTTAAAATTATGTCAATTGTTTGAAAACTTTGTAAACTTCAGTCAAAGTTATAGCGTTTACTTTATGCGTTTTACTCCAGAAGAAGATTTATAGTTAAGGTGTTTAGCTCTGTTTCATGCAAACTACATCCGACTCATTTGTAATTATCAGCGGCTAAGGTAACATAATAATAAAGTACTAGTACAACGTATAGTAAAACTTTGATTTACTTTGACCTTTAACGCGTAAAACGTTTAGCGCGACGAAATAGTCTGTGATCACAGACACTTGGGGTCAGGATACCCCCAATGCTCCACCCCTGTCAATTGTTAGTTAATATATTTTGGCATTTTAACACGAACTGATCATATGTGGCGATCATACAACAAGTTTTGTCACAATGTCGGCAAGTTTTAAAAAATACTCTTCTTACTATCAATGCTCTGAATACTACAATATTGGAAAGAGAGAAACTGACACTGGGAAACTACTCCTTGTGCTGGATATCAGCTTTGTATAGCGTACGCCCTGGGTACCAAAAGTAATAAACATGTAAACTATTAAACATGATTGAGGCAAAACTGCAGCTTGATTTGTTACATATAGATGTTACATGCTGTACTCATTATATTGAGATTTAAGTACTACAAATAACACCAGATGTCGCTTATGTTCTTGCGCCAAAAGTTTCCGTGAAACCGACAACGTCAGTCTGTGTGTATTTGTCCGGTAACCGGATGCATCGCCCAGCCTATCCTTATCTAGGCGTCCGATAATCAACTTAACAAAGGCTGGTGATTCATTAACCTTTTGGTATGTTATTTTATCACGTACAGCCATGAGCATGAAGATGTACCACTCATTTGCAAAAATACAGTAAAATAAGTTTTTTTTTAAAACATTCCAAAGTTATTGAAAGCGGAATCATGTCTTTTTATAATGTAGTTGGATATAGTATATGGATTTTGTTAAATAACTAGTCCCTAGGTGTACCATAAACTACGGAAGGTATATATAAATGGAAGTGTCTGGAGGTACGGATCCGTATTGCTAGACAAGCCTGTTAGGAATGGATATGTAAGTGTTCAATTGTCCGATAGAGAATGCAACGAAAAAAGCTGCAATATATGCCTCAGTACCGTTCCATAGTGAACAGACCAGGTGTAGTAATTATCCGGTTCAATGGAGTTGTAAGTGTATCAATCTTCGTACTCGGCTCCACCGACCTATGGTATAGAAGTTATCGATTTCTCATCGAATTTCGAATGTTAGTTGTCTGGACCGGTATCATTTGACAGACAGGTTGCAGACGTCGATTGATACCAGAGTGGTAACTGTAAAGCCGAGTCGACTATTGTTTCCAATTGTCATTTTCTCTCTTTCCCATCTTCTAGTACTAAGAGCTTTGATAGTACACTTTTTTTAAAACATGCTGAAATTGTGATAAAACATGTCTATAATAACCACATATAGTCAGTTTGTGTTAAAATGCTGATAAATATTGACATACATTTGGCAGAGGCGGAGGATGGGGTACCCAGACCCCAAGTGTCTGTGACTGTGATAAGCCAACTATTAATCAAACATTTAAGCGCTTGAAAATATGCAGATGATCCTTTTTAAAATAATGGAATTTGTGTATAGACAGCAAAGTTGTTTCTGTATTACTTGTTATGTAAACTGAAAACGAAACGTGAACATCATGAAATAGAAAACCATTAGTTAACCGGATATTAAGGTATTCATTTCATTAATACATGTGCATGAAACTTCAATAACAGAATTTTTTAAATGGCCATACTTAAAACATTGAAATGTTGTAAACAATAATCCGAGAATTTTTCGACATGAAACCAGTCACATTTAAGAAAAATGACTGTGCACTAATTGTCAACATTTCACACTGAGCAGGTAATGGATAAAAGGGAACTGTCAAATGCCTCCGAATACCATCTTGGACTCATGCATATTCATTACAAATAGCCTCCATGCTAATGTGTGTTCGTACGTCTTTACGTAAATCTATTGTGAAATATTAACAGCATGCTGACAAGGAACAATAATTCGTATAGAGTACTAACCCGTGCATTGAATATTTGATTCTGTAGAATAGAGATTAATTTAATGAATATGCATGATCTAAACATAGACTCCTGCCAGATAATCATGTTATGAAATAGTTGCTGGTTCTTTTCATTTTTTTACCTGTCTAGATCCTTTTCTCGCGTTTCGTAAATGACTAAGTGAAATATTTTCGTGTATGTAATATGCAGATGCTCGTTTGTGTTAGTCACGTGACGAAAACATAAGAGGTGGGTGTGTGTGTTTGTGTGTGTGTGGGTGGGGGGGATGAGGATGGAGTGCTACTTCTGCACAGAATGTCGAAGATTTTATATTGAACATAAAGTAAACTAACAGACTTTTATCACTGTCATATTAAACATCTGTACTATGATGTTAAAATCTTTTCTTAAAAGACAAATCATTGCATATGCGCTGTTTACTTAATCTGCCAAAAGATTTGAAGTAAAAAAGATCACAGTATTCACAGTATCACCGAAAGTAGGTAAAATAATGAACCGACATATATTTTTGAAATACCAAACTAGTTTCGTTTTCGACGACGGCAAATAACACTGAATTTGTTCTGAAATCAGTTTTTTTGCTCTCAAATCCCCTACCATAGATCATCAAAAATCATTGTGTGACAGACACACGCAGGTCTCGATTTACAGCTTGTAAACACAATAGCACTGTTTATAAAAGTGTGTTTCAATTCAAAGGCCATCTATCTAAACGCGTATTTAACACATATCGTCAACACAATGCAATGCGATGAAGTGACGATATATAACATTGTTAGTTATAAGAAGTGGTTAACGTAAAATTTGATCTAAGTATGATTTAAATTTTGAAGGAATCAAGATGGATAAACATTATCTTTTAATTCTAACGATCGTTTCTCAAGTCGTTCTTTGCTTAGGGGCAATAGGAGCCGTGAAGGATTTCAGTCTTGATGCCTTTTGTCCACATACAAAGTTTTGTTCACTAAAGGAACATATAAACGTAAGCCGTTTAAATGCACAACCATGCTGCGCTTCATGTATGTGTACCGCCGACTGTCATCTCTATGGCAACTGTTGCCCGGATGCTCAACATGAATCAGACGACAGAATACCACTTCCAGTTTGTTACTTTCCGGTCTATAATGGTGATATGGAAACATTGAAAAACTTCAATGAGAGTATATACACCGGAATCAGCTCTTACAACAGTCTTGTAACATGCCCGAAGATATACCAAAACGATGATGTACGGGCAAGGTGTGAAGGTAAACAGAGAAATCTTGAAGATCTTGCTATAGTATCGGACAATCATGGGTATGTTTACAAAAATAAACATTGCGCTGAATGCTATGGGCTTTCCAGATACATTTCATGGAACCTGAAAATAAAATGTCCGACCACAAAAGATCAATCGGAATATCGGATGACAGAATCACTGGACCAGTTTAAGACATGTATGGTCTGGTCAATACCACCTAGGCCAAGTGTGGGCAGAAAATCTCGTTGCTTCAAAACCGTTGACACTTGCAATACTACTGGGCAATTTCCCTCGCTCGTTGAACCTTTGGAGAATGCGTGTCACGCATACACGTTGTACTACACTCACACTATACATGCCGCCAAAACCTCGCTGATCGTGTACAAAAATGTTCACTGCTTTTTCTGCAATGTTATCCGAGGAATGTTGCAGCAATTTTGCCCCCTGGATAAGACTGAACACGGTGAAGATCAAAACTTTGTTGATTTTACTGCACTGATAGATATGACCTCTCACGAAACCGTAACGAAACCGGCTAAATCAAAAATGGAAAGATGCAGTAAACGCCAAATATACGACCCATTGTTTGTAAGTTGCTTATCTATTTCATTGATTATTGTAAATCAGAATTTCATAAAAGTAAACTTTTAATTATCGAATGAAAGAAAGAAAATTGATGTCGAACCGACAGAGAAAAAGATATTCAAATGAATTGTCATTGCTTTATTATAAATAGGAAGAAACATTAATGTCAATCCGACAGACAAAAAGATATTCAAATGAACTATAAACGTAATGTAATATACTACTAGATTCAATTCGTATTAATATGTTTATTTTTTCAGAACAAATGCCAGACACTGACATGTCCGAGAACTTCTGTAGCTTTTTATGGGGAATGTCTCGATAAATATGTTGATACGTTTGGATTTAGTGTTAATGTTTTAGTGGAACTGTGGCCTGTTTTGAACAATGAATCATTGAATTTTAGAGACGCATTCTTTGATTATCCTGGCAACATTGATGATATGGAAGAATTTGCTAAGGTACTTTCCAGATCAGTAGTTCAGCCCAAGACTAGTTGTGGTCACTGCGAAACAACGGTAAGAGAATCCGGAAATAATATGGATAGGCATTTTATCGCCCTCGTTACACATCATACAAACTCAAAATGTAGTACAGATGATTTATACTTGAACGCGTTCACATACGCTCATGCGCAGGAAAAAAACATTGCTTTGAATATTGGCATAAAAGCTTTAACATACAAGGCAATTGTAAAAAATGACTGGAGCGTTGAAAACTTCAATACCTTGAAATACCGAGTAAGTTTAAAGTCAAAGGTTTGTGAACTGCCTGAACCATATCAAGGAGAACTTGTTTGTCCTAAAATAACTCTTAACGAAACAGAGTATAATATACTGGCGACGAAAGCAGTCTATCACGGACCAGTTAAGCGAAGAGTAACAGTCGATACCAGTCCGTCAGACAATGACAATGATGTAAACCACCTGGATGAGAACCCGACAAAAGCTGGGAAACTAAACAACAAGGGCATGACAGACATAAAGGACGAGCACATTGTTTACTATGACTTGTGTTCAAAGCACTATATGAAGGCTGTAAGCAGTGGTAACAGTTGTGAGAAGAAGGATTTGACGAAATACATTTTTGTTTTAATTTACGTCACTGTCATGTTACAAATTTTGTCTTCATTATAAGGGGACATATCATATGAAATAAAAGAATAGGACTCATGCAAAACCTTGCAAAGTTACATGAATTCGCCCAATTAAGCATAAACGAACATTATTTACAGAAACACGAATATAGTTGTACTGTGTATTTCCCAATACATATCAACTTGAATAAGACTGACTTGCATTTATTATATTTATAGACAATGTATATCGTGTTCATCAAAATACTTTACGAACTTTTTTTCAATAGATCTAAGATTAATATAAAATGGAGATAAATTTCCCTTTATTAACACATTACAATTACTTCCATTTCGTAACATGTAAGACGTACCTACAAAATAAAATTGGTCAGTTCGAATCAATATCTTGAAATCACATGTCTACACCTTAGATGCCGTCGTCACGAATCGTTAAATCACAAAACTTGTGAAATAACTTATTTCAAAAGCACGAAGTTCCTTGATTAAAGCCCACCATGAGAAAACCAACATAGCGCTTTTGCTACCAGCATGGATCCAGACCATCCTGCGCATACGTACAGTCTGGTCAGGATCCATGCTGTTCGCTAACGGTTTATCTAATTGCAATAGGCTTTGAAAGGGAACAGCATGGATCCTGACCAGACTGCGCGGAAGCAAAACATTCATCAACATGTTGCACATTTTTATAATTTTACTAGGATTAATGGACGGAAAATATGAGTTATTATTTCTGACTAAATTGGTAATAGAGTCTTTATCAATATCATTATGATACCATCACAGGGAGACATTTCCCATGTTTTGTTCGAAGGCTGATATAGACATCGGCTCTTTACAGCGATAAATATTTTAAAATGGAATCTTTGCTTTTGTAAAATTTAAATCATGTTTTTAACGTTCAACATCTTCAGCATACATACCAGAATATGTCAATGCGCAGCAACATTTAGATATTGGGCAAGCCTTTGATGCATCTTGACAAAATCTGTTTTTTTGTATGTAGGTGGGGAGATGATGGGGATGGGACGGGAGAGGATGTGGATCTTCGTTTTCGAATGTGGCCGTTCAGCCATCACACTGTTTATATCAATAGTTACAACGTGGTATACGTGTGAGACTTATTTTAGTTTAAAATCAGCGAATATCTAGACATGTCAAATGTGCAGAAATACAATATTTGAGCCGTGCCATGAGAAAACCAACATAGTGGGTATGCGACCAGCAAGGATCCAGACCAGCCTGCGCATCCGCGCAGTCTGGTCAGGATCCATGTTGTTCGCTAATAGTTTCTCCAATTCCAATAGGCTTTAAAAGCGAACAGCATGGAGCCTGACCAGACTGCGCGGATGCGCAGGCTGGTCTGGATCCATGCTGGTCGCATACCCACTATGTTGGTTTTCTCATGGCACGGCTCATTTCACTTTCGCGACTCAGGCTATCCTCTCATAGACCGGCCGTTGAAACGGACCGGTGGAAAAAGCCGGTAAGCATCTCCTTTGAGCAACGTAAATGTACCTCTTGTAATGTCCCGGAGGACGAATTTCATTCTGTCGTTGAGTGCTCAGTTTATTTCTCAATATATAAGAAAATGCTATTGGCAAAATCCGAGTAATATTAAGTCTTTGCAATTGTTAAAAAGGGAGAACGTAACAGAAATCCTAAATATTTCGATTTACACCTATAAAGCATTTCAAAAGCATAATAAAGGTTTTTCTTCTTCTTCTTATTTCGGTGATTTTCAGACTATAAAAATTGGTTCCGCCAAAACGACAAGGATCTGTCTTTTCTTGATGGATTAAAGTTGAATGTTACCAAAGCTTAATTAGGTCAATTTGTCGGTAGCGTATTTAGTTCGTCAAAATCTTCAAAGGTTTGTATGCTACATTTATACAGTAAAACCTGTCTACTGCCTACGAATACACCACTATTGTAAACCTTCTAGAGCCACTATTTATTCCTCTGGTTTAATCATAAATAGTGTAAAAATTACCTGCGTGCAGAGTTCACATGACAGCAAAGACCAGTTCATCGTTTATAAAAGGATGTCTTTACTGACACATTTTAGTGCATTTAGAATGTATATAAACCTATATATGTTTTCTAAACAGATAAACCAAAAATGATCAAAGTGCTTTTGACTTAGTCTACATAAATGTTTCAATGTTTTAACAACACTTACAGCTAGTGATACCCTAACTCCTACACCCTACGGACCCTATTACCTATTACCTTGCATTTTATATATAAGTCAAGGCTTGAGAAGTATGTTTCACCTTTAGATAGTGTACTCGTAATGTCACTCTGTAAATCCCGTGTGAATACGTATTCTCTTTAGCCAATTCATTATTTTTCGGACGTATATAGGGACGTACATATAGCGCAACGCGCAGTGGCTTTCCTTAAATACCGGAAGACAGCGAAATAACATACGGAGAGTACATAATTTACTGACTGTCATTGGACTGTTAAGGACAATGATTTCAATTTATTATCCTTTTTGGTATAATTTCGATGGCATCGGACAACGTTGTTCATGATGTTCTAAAAATTCACGGTGTTCTATGTTCATTTGAGTATTGAAAATATTGGTTGTTTAAAAAATGTATGCTTTTTTTTCTTCAACACAAATGAATTATTCATGAAATATTTTGCATCGTAAAAATCCTCTATTGAATGCATGATAGCTTTAAGCATAAAAAGTATCACAGCTTATGTTGTTTTCCAAATTACAAATTATAGGTCCCCTACTGGTTAAAAACTAGTTTCGGGGACTATAGGACTACGCTTTTCCTTTCATCCGCCTGTCATTCCCTCATTCTGTCATTCCGTCCGTCCGTCCGCAATTCGTGCCCGGTCCATAACTCTGTTATTCGTCAAGGGATTTTAATATCATTTGGTGCAAATGTTTCCCATGATGAGACGACGTGTCATGCGCAAAACTCAGAAACCTAGCTCAAAGGTCAAGGTCTCACTTGGAGGTCAAATGTCAACAGGGCTTTATTCATGTCCGGTCTGTTACTCAACAATTCAGGAAGGGATTTTGATATTACTTGACACAAATATACCTCATGATAAGACCATGTGTCATGCATAAATTCAGACCCTAACTTAAAGGTCAAGGCAAAACTTGCATTCAAATGTTTGCATGGCATGAACAGTGTCTGTTTCGTGTCCGGTCCAGAACTCTACCGTCCACCAAAAATTTAAATTTTACTTGGCATAAATGTTCCCCATAATCAGATGACGTGTCATGCGCAACACCCAGAACCCTAGCTGAAAGGTCAAGATCACATTTGGAGATCAATAGTTTTTTTCCTGTCCGGTTCATAGATATAAACCTGAACTTTATTAAGATAATTTCAGTACATTTTCCAACAAGCACGAAAGAAATTAGCATAATTTACATCTTTAACTCGATGAACTTTATAAACCAGTCTATTTGAAAATAATAATTCAGCAGTGTTCATTGATAACAGTAGCCTCCATGATGGTTGGTTGTTTCGGGTTTAACGCCGTTTATCAACAGTATTTCAGCTATGTAACGGCGGGCAGTTAACCTAACCAGTGTTCCTGGATTCTGTATCAGTACAAACCTGTTCTCCGCAAGTAACTGCCAAATTCCCCCACATGAATCAGAAGTGGAGGACGAATGATTTCAGACACAATGTCTTTTATCAAATCGTCACGAAGAACATACGTCTCGCTCAGGGCTCAAATTCGCGACCCCGCGATCCGTAGATCTGCGCTCTACCTATTGAGCTAAGCGGGCGGGCCGTAGCCTCCGTGAAGATGTGTTATGGTAACAGCAATATAACGACAGAAATCCCCATAGGATTTTGGAAGTGGTACGTCTTCATCAATATAAAGAAAATTGACAATAATAATTATAATCACTTATCTTGTTATTTATCTTAATACGAATATTGTCACTGATAATAGAGAGACATAATTCTAAAAAGAAGCAGATGGTTTCGCATTGTTAGGAGCAAAATACTGATTCCACATTCCTCATGCATTGTCCAGATTGAGCAAAGTGGGAATAAAGGCAATGTTGACATCTGTCTGCGTATCTGGAGTTATTCTTAACATGCCGGACAACAGCATTCAAAGCCGGTCTCATTAACAATGCCCTAAGCCCACTTAGCCTAATGTTTTAATATTACAGGTAAACAACTATAAATAAACAAATAGCATGTTCGCATGCATTAACTTGCAAAACAGTACATAGCCTAATGCAAAATAAAAGTTAATATTTTTACTGTACGTCTGTCTTATATTTTTCCGCGTTACCACCACCGGCACAAATATTTACCCTGAGTGGAAAATTGCGATGATTATTTCACATTGAACCACTACTGAAGAGTGTGATAAATCGCGATGATTTTGTAAGACCCGCGATCTATTATAGATAAAATGTCCACGGCGACTCACGATGAAAAATCTCAGCGGGTCGCGCTGAATTGCGATGGATCACGGTGAATCACCGGCAGTCACCGCAAAATCCAGGTAAGGTTTGCTAAGGCGCATATTCATGCACTTAACAAATGGTATTACGCACTATTTGCAATCGCGTTTATTGTAAATATCTTAAAAACTACTTCATGTATCTTTATAAAATTTTACTTTTATCAAATATGTTTTAATAACTTAAATGCAATAATATTGATAATGAAAGTTTTACTTTAATCACGAAAATTTAGAATATAAAAGAAATAATATAAAAGCTTCGCCGTTATTTCAATTCTAGTCTATTTCCTTCGAATTGGGTTGCTACAATTATACCTGATATATATATATATATACAGTATAAGTAGCGTTTTATTTATTTTCATATAATTATAAAGAACGGTCTGCGACATTAAAGTGTTGTAGCTACAACTAAACAAAAATCATACACTACGAATTAATAATAGTTATTCAATAGTGTATCTAGACATGACATTTAATAGTTTCTCACAAGTACAAATATTTCGAATATATTATATATTTTCGTACAAAACAAGGTAAATTTGAACACCAATTAAATTTTCACAGTTGAAAAGTTTATCTCACTTTCAATAAATAGTATTATCCAATTTATAAAAAAAAAATAAACATGTAAGCCATTATTGTTCATGATAATTTTAAAAGCATACTTGAAATGTTGAATAACTAAAATTTAAAAGAAACGTGAAGTGTGATCATATATTGGAAGAAAGTTGTCAATTAACACCTTATGTAAGGACACGCGTAAAAACAACATTGAAATATATCTGGGACCGTATTCATAAAGCATATTAAGTATAAGTAAAAGAAATTGATTATTTACTTAAGTATTACTTAGGTAAGAAATTTATTTTACTTAAGTATATTTGTTATTCATAAAACAACTTAATAAGTAATTATTGACTTTTATTGTGGACGAAAACATTAAAAACAACAACATTAATTTCAGACAGATATAACACGCACAATTATGTTTAAAGTGCTTTTATCTGAAAAACAACATTTTAATGGTACTCACGACGCCATTTTGTTTTCTGACTTAAGTCACTTCTTACGTATCTTAAGTTTAAGCTGTTTTAAGTTTTTTACTTAGACTTAAGCTGAAATCATCACAAACTTAAGTTAAATCTTCAACTTAAGTCAAAACTTATACTTAAGATGCTTTATGAATACGGCCCCTGGTCTCATACTGTACAATGAGAAGCTTGCACACATAACATTTATTTTAATATTATAAAACTTGAATGGAGTTTTTTTTCATTGCTATAGGTAATATCAATTTTACATAGATTTATTACCTCGCATTAATTCCGTACTTTTCAGACAATAATAAAGACCTGAATAAAAGTTATATTTTGAATATTATGACTACACATACCATAGTCATGCCAGTGTCCTTGATTATTATGAAAAAGAATTAGTATCAAATTTATATAACTGTATTTTACTAATGATATAGTCAGCTCAACCACATTCAATATCATGAAGAGTATAATCTAGAACGAAGACGTCACCGCCGAAGTGCATAGCGCCATGTTAGGGGGATCAGGGGGATCTAAGTACCCCCTGGAAATTTTTGAAATACAGGTATTAAATGGTGGCCACTGATGCATTTACTGACGGGGGTACTTACCTCATTTTAGGGGGGTCAGGGGGCTCTCCCCTGAAAATTTTTGAAATACAGGTATGAAATGGTGGCCTCTAGTGCATTTACTGGTGGGGATAATCCTCTCATTTTATGGGGATCAGAGGGCTCTCCTTCTTAAAATTTTGAAATACAGGCATAAAATGGTGACCTCTGGTGCATTTTAGGTCTAAATTTTGAGGTAACGGAGGGATTACTACCCTCTTGATGGGAGGGGGCGTCAAGTGGCTATTCTCATGAAAAAAAAAAGAAAAATAGGTATGAAATGGTGGCCTCTAGTGCGTTTCTGGGTCTAAATTTTGAGAAAATACTATTCCGTTGTCAAAATAAACTAATATATTTCTGATGACTTTTAAAAGAGTACTTTGATAGAAACTGTTTATCTTTACTATTCATTCATATTTACCCACATCAGTGTTGACATTTCTTGTACAGGTGAAACTCAAGTACCTGATTTTACCCTGTTGTGTTATATTCCAATAACTATGATTGCACGTATGTGATAAAATCATTAACCATTCTTTTGTAAGTTTTGTATATAAATATAAAGATAATATCAATAACACTGATATGACCATTTTTCATCATTATGATATTGATAAAAATATTGAGTTTTCACCATATATGTAGATATTTACTTTTTACATAATACGACCACAATATAAAACAAACTAAACGTATTAGAAATGGCAAGACAAAGAATGCCTTATTTTATATTAACATAGCTGTTAGCAAATTTTGTAAGTATATAAATTTGTCATTATAACTGAAAGGATTCATGCAAAACACGTTTGAAATTATCATTATTAAAGATGATGAAATGCCATTTCCTTCATTTTTCTTCCAAATAATAAATGTTGAAATTCCAGTCAGTTTAGTTGCATTCTACGATGTATATAGCATTCATATCGTATTTATCTTACCTGTAAATCGCGGCGATCCACCGCAATTCACCGCGAACCACCGGCACTTCACTGCGATGCGCTGCGACGTGTCTTCGCAATACACCGCAATCAATTCATTGCCTTTGGTCGCGGGGATGCACGAAAAAAAAAACGCGCATCCCAGCGGCTCATAAACTTGTCTGCGCTAGGGTCCAATCGCGGGGAAGCATGGACTTTGAAAAATCCGCGAGCCAGGGACTGTACTTTATGACTATAAACATTAAAACTGCAAGGAGCATGTGGGTACAAATTCAGGCCATCTTCACAAAGGAGTGTTCTCCTTTCAACAGAAACGCGTGTCTCTTGTGCGAAAACAATTTACATAACAAACATTTTTGTTCGTATAACACATGTATCACTTTCACAGGTTTGAACTAATCTCTTGGACTACGTGGGCACAAATACAGTCCCATTTCACAAAGTCAATATAAACTCGTTTGTGCGTAATGAAATTAAACAATATGTAAAACGTGGCAAATCAAATCTTTCATTCATATGACACATACACCTCTCTTACTGGGTTTGTCTTCTCAAGTCTATAATATAACTTACAACATTAATTGTGATGGCTTATAAAGCGTGAACCTTTTAATCAAACCATCTAACAAGTTACATGCGATATATTCAATGCCTATTACATATATACTATAGTTTAGGAAAATGATTTTATATTACCCTTTTGAAAAATAATAAATCAAATATATTTATATATATTGAAGAAAGAAGGAAACCTAAAAGCAACTGAAAATCCAATGTTGCTTTCCGTTTTCTAAATTACATTTGCTTGGAAAATTTACAAGGATCAACTATATCACATTACTATCATACATAACTGGCCTTTGATAACTTTTCAAGAACAGACGTAACCAAACAAAGTATGTTAATATTTTGCTTGTAATGTTCAAAATGATTTTCTTATAGATGTGTTAGATCGTCACCTAGTGATTTCTGTTAAACCATATCAAACTATAATGAATTTGTTCTGTGTTTCCATATACGGGACGATTGTCCCCACTATCATGTCAGTCATAATTTAACACGTATTAATAAGCCTTCAAATAACTTCGAAAGGCAATTTTTAGCCTTTTTCTTATGTTAATTAGTAAAAACATGTTCCTAGCCCCGAAAGAATGATCGAGACACCTAAAGCATTTCTACGAAAAAAGGTAATCTGAAGAATATAACCACCCTAAATCTTACAAGAACGGACGTAGGGTTGGATTTCTATCTTTGAACTTATCTTGTCCTGTCTTTGAAGGTTATCATTTAAGTGACTTCAGACAAGCTAATGAGTATATTGATATACTGATACCTCACACTGGCCCGATTTGTATGCTTTACTTTATACAGTCTTGTATCTAGTCTTGTATCTTGACACTAATATTAGAGCTGATCTCAATGGGGAATTGTTTTGTTTTTTTTTGCATATCCCTATCATTTTGCAGTAGAAATGTCACCAAAGACTCTAAAACTGTTTGCCAAGTTTATCATATGTTTGTTTGAATATGCTTATTAATTCTTTGATAAAGAAGAGTTATATGGATTTACTTAAAAGGTTGGGTATTTTTTGTTTCAAAGTAACGTATTGAAACAGGCAAAAATTTAACTGTGCTAATCCCTCTCCAAATCCATGGTATATGAAACTCATACAGCCGTTATTATAATAAAAAGCACCGGTCCAGTAAGTAATACTTCGTAAGTCGATATCCGGTTTTGAAAATTGTAAAATACATTATGACCTTTGTATTAATACAGTTTGTACGAGTTCCATTTACTATGAGCTTGAAGTTACAGTTAACGTTTTGCCTGTTTCGATAAGGAACTTTGAAAATTTTTAAGTATATCCAACATATTCTACTGGATTAAAGAATCTATAATTAAGTATTAAGAAACAGATTTACTGAGCAAATATCTGAAGTGATTTAAGCAAATATTTTACTGCATCGTCATAGGGGTATGCAAAAACGTTTCGCTATCACACCTGTACAGGTAACTGACCGGTCCAAGGCGGTGTCCATATTTGTCCGTTTCGTTTTTTATGTTGTCGTGTATATTGTTGACGTTATTTCCATTCATCCTACTTTATGGCCCCTTCTTATCCATTCCTATTTTCAACCCTTTTTCTGTGTTTGTTATGTAAAGTTTCACTATTCATAAGGTTTCTGTGATCGACTTATGGAAGGCCATACACGTCAGAATATTATAAAGAAAATATATGCAGAAACAATGACACCCTTCTGCTTTGGTACCCAGCCCTGTAAAGATTCTACAGTGAGACAAAACATCGCAAATATTTATCACGTGACTGTTCTGTCTGCACCAGGTTTTATTTTGGAAAGTCCGCACATGTTTCAAACATTCAAGAACACTTTCTCTATTAAGTAGAGGTTGTGCAATATGTTCGTAGTAGTCACAGAAGTATCGCCCAGATTACGAACAAAATTTCGGGAGTTTCTCAAAATATTTATAAGCGTCTTAGTCGTTAAAATTCAAAACATTGCAATGCATCGAAATGTAAATGTAAATGTACCCACCTGGTTATCGTATATTTGATGTTGCATAATTAAGTGTTACTGATGTGCGCTTGACATTCCCTAGTTGCGAGTAATACTTTTTCTCCCTTAAGTCTTTAAGGGAAAAAAAGTAAATATCTTACAATATTGAAATCCTCCGCCCTCCCTCTTTTTCAAAATGTAACAGGAAGAAATTTGAGCCATTTTCCTTGTGTTGTAAGATCGTGAAAACACATTTGTAGTTTAAACACATTAATATTTTTTTGCAAGGGCACTCTTCTATATATCAATATTAGACATCTATCATCAAATTTGTTACTTTTCAGAAAATAAAATTTTTACATGTTCGGTCTTTATTTGACATCTCGAAAGCCTGAGGATAATGAATTACATTATTTTGAACAAATCAGTATGATCAAAACCGTATTGTCAAGGCCTGATCTTTGAAATTGGATGAGTGACAAAGGGTCATATAATTGACGATACTCCAACTCTCACTCATTGAGTGAACTAAATTAAATTTCCCAACAGTCTTAACCTTACTACATGAAGAACTGGTTTGTATTCACAAAGGTCAGTTTCGGCCTCACGAAAACGCGTGAACGTTGTAGAAGGAAGCGAGGACCTTTGAGTGAACCGGAAGTATTGAATTGCGATGCATAATATAATAATTGTCCACGAATATATATGACAGCAATATCACGGAATATAAGATTCTTTTACTGGTGGTAGGTGCAGATGGGAATATCCGGCTCGAGGGTAACTGTTTTGGCGGTAACGAGACTCTGCCGAGTTACGGCGTAAACAATTACCTGAGAGCCGGATATTTCCATCTGCACATACCGCCAGTGATTGAATATTTTTCTTGCAGGTCATATTCAACAAATAATAGTTAAATAAATTCAAACAGCACTTTTTTCTTACAAAAGCGTATAAACAAAGCGCGGGAACTTTACGTCCGTAGACAGAAAGTACGTTATGACGTTACAAAGACAAACGTAACATAATAGTTTTGTTTTATCATCTGCAGGGAAGCGTTTTGTTTTTTCCGTAAAGTATATTTTTAATCGGGAAATACACTGTAAGGAACAAAGTGGAACTATCAAGGTATTTGACTTTTATCCGGTTTTACGTAAAATCATTATAATTACTAATCTGCTACAAAGATGTAGTTCTTTATACGCCAGTCATCTAACACCCCAGGGTATAAGACTGGGTTTTCCAGCACCGTTGAAATCACCAGAAATCCCAGCATGGTATGCAAGAATACAAGTTTCTAGCATACCAGACTGGGGTTTCTGGTGATTTCACCGGTGCTGGAAAAGTCCATCTTACACTCCGGGGTGTAAGATGACTCTCGTGCTCTAAATGACGTATAACGAAGTACATCTTTGTAGCAGATTCGTGTAGTAATTATAACGATTTTACAGTAAAACCGGATAAAAATCAAATACCTTGATAGTTCCCTTCGGTTCCTTACAATTTATTTCCCAATTAAAAAAAAATGTATTTTACGGAAAAATACATAACGTTTCACTGCAGATGATAAAATAAAACCGGAACTATTCCGTTGCGTTTGTCTATTTAACGTCATCACGTGCTTCCTGTTCACGGACGTGAAGTTTCCACGCTTTGTTAATGCGCTATTGTTAGAAAAAAGTGCTATAACAAAGTCATTTGTTTGAATATAATTTTACTATAATTTGTTGAATATGGCATGCAAGAAAAAGATTTAATCAAAGGTGGTAAGTGCAGATGGAAATATCCGGCGCTCGGGAGAGCCTCGTTACCGCCAAAACAGTTACCATCGGAACGGATGTTCCCATCTGCACCTACCACCAGTGAAAGAATCTTATAGCGTTACACAGAAAACAGATGTTACACAGAAAACACTTTTAAACTATATTTTGGGGAACCAGAAACAGACTGATATTTCTGAAGTTTCTAACTTCACTCGTCACTGCAAAGAAAAGAAAAACATTATTCTGATTAATTTAGTGCAAATGATTTTTGGTAGTGTAGTGTCTTGTTTAAATGTATTGTGAAAGATAACTGCATTTTTATAAATTTTCTTTTGCCAACTGACTACAAAATATTAAAAACTTCTTTTTAAAGTTTTGATTCATTTCCACGCATACAAAATGAAGCAATATCAGTATAATAAGTATGTTGTATTTTTACTACTCCTGTCAGTTTTGTACCATTCATACGTGAAATTATTTACGTAAAAACTGTTTAAAGAAATACATCCTATTTGAAGATCAAAAAGAAACAAAAACGTCATTTAACTATGGCTTTCAACCGAAGGAAAACAAATCAGCACATGATACAGTATTTTACACGTGCATATATCTACAGATGGGTGATAACATTTCCTTTCCAATCATATAAATACTTCATGGTTACCTCTTAAGTGCAGCTAAACTTTCCCATCTTACATCTGAACTTTTTAACTGTAGACTTGTGAAAAGTATCTGTTAGAATTGAATAGTATTTAACTATATTTGACATGTTGTCAAAGTCTCATTATGAAACACTTTTATTAGTGAATACTTTGATTTAATAAAATACCTTCGACGTAAAGGTGAAAGAGAAATGTAACAGGCTACATTTTGTGCCCACTTATGACTGACACATATCACAGCATGACTAAAGAGCATTGACAAAGATAAGCTACTATAAAAGCGCTGAAAGCGAGATTGCATCTTCTAAAGGATACATAATGTAATTTGGATAGTTTTGTGTTGATATATTTGTTTTAAAACATTTCAATTTTGAAAGGAACAAAATGTATAAAAGAACAATTTTCTCTTTGTATATGATAACTTACAGCTGTGTTTCTTTTGTGGCTACAGAAATTGTTCAGGACCTAAACCTGTCGCAGTATTGTCCATACACAAAATATTGCACACAAAATGCGCAGTATAAATTCGGTAGTAGATCTGAGAGACAACCATGCTGTGCTTCATGTATGTGTACAGTCGACTGTCATCTATATGGGAACTGTTGCCCAGATGTCCAACACAAAGTTAACAACACGTTACAACTGCCAGTCTGCTACTTTCCTGTCTACAATGTAGATTATGACACAGAACACTATTACAATCAAAATATTTTTTCTGGAATTAATTCATACAACACTTTTGTAAAATGCCCAGAGACATACCAAGACAGTAGTAAAAGAGAACTGTGCGAAGGTATAAAAGTACAAAGAAACATTGACGATTTCGTGGTTGTATCTGATGAAAGGGAATACATTTACAAAAACAAACATTGCGCTGAATGCCATGGGGTTAAACGATACATCGCATGGAACTTGAAGATAAAATGTCCGACCACAGAAGACGTTAAGACCTTTCAGATGACTCAAAAGATGGACACCTTTAAGAGTTGTATGATTTGGTCATATCCCCCGAAAGCCTCTATCGGAAGAAAGTCACTTTGCTATAAAACCTTCGACGCTTGCAATATCACTGGGCGAATGACCACGTATAATGCATTTTTGGAAGAGTCTTGCCAAGCGTACACGTTGTACTACAGTCATATTTTCAACGGAAGACATTTTCCGACAATGTACAAAAATGTTCATTGTTTTGCTTGCAATGCAGTAGGATACTCACTTATGGACACCTGCCCACTGGAAAAGAATCTGAGAGAGGGGTCCGTTTTCATTCCTTTTACTGCAGTGATGAATTTTTCTTCTTATGAAATCATGACAAAACCTGTCAGAAGGAAAAGATGTTCAAAAATGGAAATGTTTGATCCATTATTTGTAAGTTTTCAACTTTTCCTATTTTTATAATTTTTTTTAAAGTTGCTATAATTTTTATGATATTGTCAAACCCATAAATATTACAGGTGTTATTAAAGAAAATTGCTCACTCTTTCCAGCCCCCACCCCCTACCTGGCCCCCCATACACACCCACTCCCAACCTTCAACCAGTCAGTGAGTCCATCAGTCACACGATGTATAACGATGTGTACGGTTTAAAAGCTTTTTCATGACATATGGATACAGTTGTTTGGTTTAACGTCGCACCGACACAGTTATAGGTCATAGGCGACTTTCCAGCTTTGGTGGTAGAGGAAGACCCCAGGTGCCCCTCCGTGCATTATTTCATCACGAGCGGGTACCTGGGTAGAACCACCGACCTTCCGAAAGCCAGCTGGTTGGCTTCCTAACATGAAGAATTTAACGCCCCGAGTAAGGCTCGAACCCACATCGATGAGGGGCAAGTGACCTTAACCACTCGGCCACGGTGGCCTCGACATACGGATACAAGGCACTTTTCGTGTGTGCGTGTGTGCGTGTGTGCGTGCCTCCGTGTGTACGTCCGTAAGTCCTTCCGTCCGTCCGTTCGTCAGATTATAACTTTGCCGTACATTTGTAAAATAAATAAATTTATCCTTATCTCAGTAAGATTGATTATCGCGGGCAAGCATAAAATTTCTATCTGAAATGTCATACTTGGCTGAGAGGATTGGCACGGCACATGCTCCAAGAATCCATCTGACTTAGGAAAGAATATAGTATTTTCCCAATGTAGGCAACAAAATATAGGCGGACGGAAGGACGGACAAGCGTCATTAAAAATCCAGAGTGAGGAATATCTTCTGGTAACACTTCATTAGGGACTATTAAATCTAACTAACTTTTATCTCCAATTTTCTTCATACTCTAATGTTATTCCGGAAGGCGAAACTACAGCGTTCTGAGAGGCGACGTTCGGTGGGGTGACATTCAGCGGGGCGATATTCGGCGGGGCGATATTCGTGCGACATTTGGTGCGGCGACGTTCGGTAGGGTGACGTTTGTCGGGGCGACGTTCGGCTGGGGCGTTCGGTGGGGCGACATTCGGTGGGGCGACGTTTGGCGGGGAGACGTTCGACGGGGCGCCATAACGACGTTCGGCGGGAGGACATTCGGCAGGGCGACGTTCGGCGGGGCGCCGTAACAACGTTTGTCGTTCTGTCGCTGCGACAGAAAGAAATAACGAAATGACATAAATCAGCCACCATACTATAAAAGATAACGATGTTACGTCTACCTGTTGCTTCGAATGTACGAAGCGTGAGTTAACGTTAGATTGCTGGCGATACTACAAACATCTACTGGTACTTTTGAATGATAATCATGTCAAGATGATATATTTTCCATCATATACATAATTAAAATGAATATGTTGACAAGAAACAGATACACTATGACTATAATTATACAATACGATATAAAAATTGTCATGTTTCTCAGTAGACACATTATTTTTAAATGTTTACACTGAAACAAATATCATCTATAATACAGTTGTTGCAAATACCATGAATTAGGTCTTCCTGCAGTAACCGATTTATTAAAACGTATGACCGGCTGACCACGTCAGACTTAACTTAAAATGACCGGTAAAGTGGTTGGAGAAGTAACTAACTGATGCCCGTACTAACTGATTGACGGTAAATGATATATGGTTGTCTGGGTGTTTTTTGTACAGTTTTTGCCAAACTATTTGTCTGTTCGACTGACTGACTGACTGAAGACTATGGCTGGTAAACTGAATGGCCAGGAAATGGAATGACTAAAACTGTATGATCAGCAAACTAAGACTGAAAACTGATTGTCTTTTACAACAGCAGTCTTGTGTTGTTTGTAAAACGTTTCTCCGTTCTTGGACATTTTCTGGCCCTTTGCGATCATAGAGTCCATTCAATTTTTACGGATAATAGAGTTCAGCTTAAGGCGGACTAAGGGGGCGTGAGGGTTGTTGCACATTTCATAACCTCTAATGAACAGACTCAATCAAACCAAGACTGTTATTATCGCTGCTTGTTTGCGTTCCATGCTTAAAAAGGATTATTTTTATAGTCCTATAGTCCTATAGTGCTGTGTTGCGCCTGTGAAAATTTTCCTAAGTGTTGTTACATTTTCTTGTCCTTTGGGATCATAGTATTCATTCAATGATTACAGGTAATAGAGTTCAAAATAAGCCGGTTTTAGCGGGCGTGTAGGGTATTGCACATTTCATTTCCTTTCCTGAACATATTCAATTACACCGAGTTTGTTATTATTGTTGCTTAGTTGCGTTCTATGATTCCAAAGGATTTTCTTATAGATTTTATAAATATCATAACAGCAGTCTTAATGTGCTGGGTAGGCGCTGTAAAAAGCCTCCCGCGTCACTTGGACTCAGTGTTGTTATATTTTCTTGTCCTTCGAGATCATGGAGTCAATTACATGTTTAGACTTACAATGGTCCGCTTAAGCCAGTACTATCGGGCTAGAGGTATGGTGCATATTTCATTACCTCTCATGAAGAGACTCAATCAAAACTAGTCTGCTATTTTTGTTGCTGGATTGTTTGTTGCTGGATTGTGTTCTATGCTTCTAACGGATTTAACTGTATAGCTGTCGGACAAGCATTATGTCAAGTAAGCTATCTGTCAAATTGGATACCTAGTAATCTGCCTGACAAATCACTTGCGGAAAAACTATCACCAAACGAACTTACAGCCGGACTGAACTAGCAACCATTCTAGCATGTCGAGCTGCAGTTTTGAGCTGCAACCAACATATACACGCACATATACTCAACATATTACATGATTGATTGACATTATTGAACTGACTGAGAGAAAGACTAACTGGTTGTCCAACCAAGGATAATTATTGCTTATCCTGTTATTCATACGTATCAGTATTGTTGTAAGAACTACCTGTATGAAAATAGGACGTGTTTACAACTGTACAACGTTTGAGAAAGACATATATTTTATAATTACAACTGTAAAAGACCAATAGGTGCAAAATTACCAGATGCAATTTTCAGATGTAAACATTGAGATATCCAAATTACAGCTGTAAGAATTTTACTGTTGAAAGTAACAGCTGTAAAACTGCCATGTCTCAAAACTGTAGCTGAAAACGTTTTTGGAGTATTGTCAGCCACCTTAAATGCATTTTTTGCGGGATAAAAATGAAATTCGTGGAGATCCTAAGTCTTCTCAAAATTTATACAAATTTGAATTCTCACTGTAATGGAGTAAGTGAAATTGTTTACACATCTAATATTTTAATTGTAAAAAGACATGCATAAACACAGACATTAATTATTTACAGTTTATTTTAAGCTAAGAAGATCTAAAGAAATGATTACAAGATTATAATATGCTTTCTTGACAAACAGATTTTAATAAACAAGTTCTGAGACATAGATTCTGCATTGTTACTCTTCAATTTTGCAGTTGCTTTACTGTAAGAAAGTTCTTTTCTTATTAGATCATATATCAAATTGCCTTTTTGTAAGAATTGCTAGCCTTTCTAGAGAAATACAGTTAATCCTAAATGTTTTTATACCTCAGCCTCCGTCCTCTAAAATAATGACCCTGCCTGTTTTTAACACCTTCATATTTACAGCTCTATATTTTTTCCATTTGAAGTCTTTCTACAGCTGAATCTACTTTGCATTTATTCGAACTGTTTTCCGGTCATTTTACAGTTGTTAAATGAAATTTACATACGTGACATCAATTTTGCTAAATAAAATCTACAGGATTGGTGTTAATATGAAACAAAAAGCTGTACAATTTCATACAGGAAATATTTACATGCAAGTATATTAACATTCGATTTGAAAAGTTTAAATCTATTCATTATGCTGTATTGCTATTCTACAATACACATTCATCTTCATAATGATATTAATTATTTGCATAGTTACAAACTTATATCATTATATAATATCAAACCTTGAACCCTTAAAAAGCCGTTATATTGTTAATGTTTAAATACATCGAATACTAAGTACATGTATGTTCCGTGAACAAATTGCATTTTCCTGGAAGCAAGACAGAAAAATTATTCTAAATTGCTACCTTATGATTTTTTTCAGAAAAGATGTCGGAAGCTTACATGTCCAATGGGTTCTACGGCTTTCTATGGAGAATGTCTCGGTAATTATCTAAATACGTATGGTTTCAGTGTTAGAATGCTAGTAGTACTATGGCCTTCTTCTAATATTGGATCATTTAGTTTGGAAGAAGCATTCTTTGATAATCCTAACAAAACGTATCACTTAGATAAGTTAGTTAGTGCATTTACTAACTCAACAACGCAGTCGAAGAAAGGATGCGGCCACTGCAGAACAACAATACACGTATCAGGAAGTGGCACCGAAAGACATTTTGAAGCCCTCGTAACTCATCATACAAACTCAAAATGTAGTATAGACGATTTATTCTCAAGCACATACACATACGCCCAGAACAATGAAAAGTTCACTGTAAATATTGGTGGCAAAACGTTGAGTTTCAAGACAAAAGTGAAATTCGACTGGATTGCTGACACCAATGGCCTCGTGAGGTTAAGAACGAGGTTTTGCGATCGTCCGGTACCATTTCGAGGAGAACTTGTATGTCCCAAAATAACACTTAACGAAACTGAGTACGGTGAACTTATGACAAAGGTAATCTATAATGGTCCAGTTCAGCGAAAAATAGTTGTGGATAACGATTTGTCAGACAACGTCAACGATGTTAACAACGTGGACAAGGACGTGATATTAGATGAAACATCTGGCAACAATACCGTCATAGAGTTTGATCTGTGCGTAAAGGAATACATGTTGGCTGTGAATAGAGGCTACAGGATAACAATATCTGCCTTGACAAGATGCATTAATGCTACACTCTGGGCCGTGGCTTTATTCAGACTATTTGCTGTGAAAAACTAGCGAATTAAAATGTGTTGTACTATTTACGGTACATGTCTGAAGCGTGTAACAAGATTTAACTCCCACTGAACAAAATTGTTATTTTTAAGACCGTTTATATTTTGTATAATATCATTATGATGTCCAGAATTATTCGATTATTTCCGGTTAAGATGTTAAATAAATTAAGACTGACGTCCACATACATTATGTGTGATTCCCATTACGTGGTAGAAAGCCTATGCTGAAATATATTCAAACAGTTAAATTGAATGTTCAATGAAACTATTTTACTGTGCCCGTAAATTGACATGTGAAACTTTTTTTATTCCATTTTTACGAAATAATAAATCGCATTTCGTAAAAACGAAATGAAAAAAAGTTTCACATGTCACTTTACGGGCACCGTACTATTCTAAAGTGTTTATGAATGTATTTAATTTTGTGAAGGCGACCTTGGATGTCGAATCATAAATGTGTACATTGTATGTTGTGAAGGCGACCATGGATGCCAGATTATTAATGTGTACATTGTATGTTGTGTTGACGACCTTGCATGCCAGATAGGAAATGTGTAAAGTTTATGCTGTTTAGGCGACCTTGCAATCCGATTATAAAGTACAGTTTGTGTTGTGAATGCGATCTTGGTTGGCAGAAAGGTGATTTTGAATCCGACTTTAATACTTTTCTTTGCATTTTAAAATGTTGCATGCACGGATATTGAAACATTCCGGTAAAATAAAATTGCGCTTCTTGTCCTGGATTAAAAGATCAGAATATTAAAACATTTATCATTTGTTACGAAAGTGAGTAAAAGTCCGCCTTATTACGTTGCAAAGACTAAATTCGGACATCTAGAAAACAGACAATGTGTTACTGAATAAAGCTTTTGGAAATTAGACTGAATTAGTATGCAGTCCACTACTGGCTATTCTTACAGTTTATCTCACTCGTGCATCAAAAAATTGAAACTGTCCTTGTTTTGTTTTGCTTTTGTTGTCGGATTTAACGTCACAGCAACGCAATTATGGGTCTTTAACGACTTTCCAACTTTTCATGGTAGAGGAAGACCACAGGTGTTTCTTCGAGCGTTTTATTTTAGGCACTGGCGGCCACCAATCTTCCATAAACTATCTGGATGGCTTCTTCACGTGGAAGAATTCCACACCCAAGCGATGATTCGAACCCACCGTATTAAAGAGCAAGTGATTCGGCGTCGGTGACCTTAGTAAATAGGCCACGGAAATTGTCCTTTGCAACTATCGTATTAGCAGTAGTTAAGATGTTGAAAACAGTAGAATGATACATAATATACAAAATTGATATTACTCTGTGTATATTGCTTTGACTTGTCTGCTTGCTATTGAGATATAGTCATATTCCGGCGCCAACCAAGAAGTTTCCAAATGATCAGGATCATGACTGTGTCACATATTTTTCCTTAATGTTGAGACCTAGTCATATTCCGACACCAAACTAGGAGGCTTCTCACTGAGCAGGATCGTCATTGTTTCACATTACGTTGGGGTCCTTTCAAGTACAGTGCTAATATGGTTTTGATTTGATACCATTGATATAATCTGGAACTACTCTGGAAGTCAGTTCTGAGATATATGGGTTAAATGATCTTTTGTTTGTTTTGTTTTCAATATGGGTTGTTTGGTGACATCTTGAACATTGAAAGAGTTTTAAGTCGTTTATGTATTGGTCAGAATCTTGAAGTTATTTTGAATAAATCATACAGTTATTTTTGCATGCAGGACAGGAGTTTCCGGTCCTTTCACCGGTACAAGTTGACCCTCATGCAGCTGTTTATTACGTCCATTTTGACGTTTGTATGAATAAATGCGTCATTTATAAATTAATGCGTACATAATGACAAATAAAATTAAAGTCATTCGTTGTATTTTATTTCACCAATTGTGTGTAGAATATGTAAACGAGCTTTTAGACAGAATATGTCAATAAATTTCGGTGTTTTGTAAGTTTTCTTTTCTTACAATGTAATTACAGTACATGCCAGTCTCTTTCCATGAGTTTTCTCTAAGAATGATTGTAAGCATTAGAATGATTGCTTTTTGTAGTTTTATATAATAGTATAATGTTTTGTTCTATTTTGAAATAAGTCATACATGTAGTTTTATTCTTCACGGCTTGCTGTTCCAGTCTTTTTTTCATAAAAGTATCTATGTCTTTGAAACTATCTTTTAAACCAACAGATTCATGAAAACCCTTGATCACAATCGGGAGCAGAAGATGTTTACAATCCAAATCCACAATTTGTTACCATTCTGTTTAGATTTGTTTATGTGAAATATTATATACTTAATAGACGTATCACATAAAAGTCACAATAATTGGCTCGTCCGGTTTGCTCACAAACAGTGTGGTATAATGGTCTAAAAATGCATTATATCCAATAGTACATGTATTAAGTTTTATTTTTAGATTCAGTTTTTGGTCGGAGATAAGTCATGCTATTTTCCTTTTTCAATTAGTTTCAGAATTGAGTACCATGTAAAACTGACAGGTTACATCATCTCGCCCATGTTATCCATCCTTCGGCTACGTATGTTCATCTTTGTTGTTCAATTACTAATTGTTTTGACAGCTGACTTTGTGGAAATTATCACATGTTAGTTATAAACACCCAGTATTTTGATCACGCCGCGGTAAATTAGGTAGGTTGTTAGAATGTAGTATGTCTGATACTCGCATACATTTTTAAAGTTAGTTTAGGACATGGGCAATTAACGTTGAAGTGTTTATGTTAAAAAATAGAGAATTTGTTAAAAAACTGAGACTGCAAAGAAGGACATTGATGCTTATATATTATCGGAGAACTTAGTAGAATATTAAATAGTAGTTTATTTAAGTGAACTATTGTTGTTATTACTGTAGTTTAATGAGAACCCTGTTACACCACAAAATGGGAAAAAAGTGCATTCTAGCTATGTATATTTTGTTAAATATCGTGAAAAATGTTGTGAAAAATGTGTTTTGCAAGTAATGCTGTGTTTTATATAAATTATAGAGAATTTTATTTGGGTTTTGACTTCAAAACCCAAGAAGAACAATCTAGGTCTAAAACAAACATACGACTAAAACAAAAATAAGTGAAATTGGAGAGACTTTTTGATTACCTTACATTATCATGTTATTCTTTGATTGCATATGTATATTATTTATTTGTCTTATATATTCTTGATTTTGTGTATTCAGTTGTGTTCAGTTCCACGTTTACAATTTGATTAAATCTGGATATTAATTTTCAGAACTACGTTAAAAATTTGAATATTTGAAATACCTACTTATTATCTGTTGATTCTGTTAAATGCCTCATGTGAATTTTTGCTAGTTGTCTCATATAACTGTTTCTGTTTTTGTTTTAATTTTTATTCTATTATAGATTTATACAACTAAAAGACAAACACACGAGAAGGGGCGAGTGTGGTATAATGGTATACCCAATAGTATTAAGCTTTATTTTTACATTAAGATTTCGGTCAGTGATAAGTCATGTTATTAAAGAATTTCGCATTTCCTTTTTCAATTAGTTTCAGAATTGAAACACATGCAAACCTGACATGCAAACCTGACAGGTCACGTCTTCTCGCCCAGGTTATTCATCCTTCGGCTACGTATGTTCAGCTTTGTTGCTCAATTACTAATTGTTTTGACAGCTGACTAAGTTGAAATTATCACATGTTAATTATAAACACCCAGTATTTTGATCACGCCGCGGTAAATCACGGTAAATCATGGTTACTCATTAAATGAAATGTTTTCCTTAAATACCAGCTAATTTTGAGATAGAGCTTATGTGGAATACACCGCTTTTCATGGAATTACACGCTAGTGTATCATTAAAGGCTCCATGTGCACCGCCGTATGAACACATCTGCGGATGTCTCTTAAGGATGTAGGAACGAATTTTTTCTAACGTTAAGAATTTTTTCATACTCTGTGAGCTTGAAGAACATTAGTTTCCAAGACAAACAAGAGAAGAAAAAATACAGGTCACCTAACTCGTTTTAATCTTATAGGGCATTTTCTTCACCCACTGTTTAAGCATTTCTGAAATTTTGTAAAATTGAAAAAATGTTGGTACTTTATAAAACATATAATATAATATAATGTTATAGTGATTTCATGTCTTACACGTTAATATGAATACAAGGTGATGTCAGTATTATATAAGCATAAATGTCTCTATCAAATCTCTTTCATTTTTACATGTTGACATAATTACCCCACCCACTTTATTTTCAATCGAAAAAAATGTATTTAGATCTACAAAAAAACTGTGACGGTAAGATTTTAAAAATATTTTGCAGCTTTAATGACACACAAAAATGCTTCAAAATGGAAAGAAAAATGTTGGGGTCACCGTGCATCTGAGAGATTTATTAAGAAAAAAACTGTCAAAAACTGGCGAATTTTGATATGTTTTGTTCCTTTTGTTTTAATTTATATTTTCTATATAAAATAAAGTGCTATCCTGAAAATGTTTATTTCAATTATAGCTTATCATTATATGGATTAGTCAGGAAAATATCAAAACCAAACCTGATCTACTTTCATAGATATTTGAAATTACCTACCCCGTTGTAAAACTTACCGTCAATTGTAGACAAATGCCAGCCAAATAAGGGTGAATTTATTTTTTATTTTGCAAAAAGCAGAATCTATTTGGTTTAATGGTACATTAATAGCCATATTTTAATTATTTAGCATTAATTTTTGGCAAAACCTTTGTTAGAAAGCAATATTCGAAGAAACATTTTTCAAAATGGCGGATATCCTGAAATAAACGCTCGTATATCCTTAAATTGTTTTTTTTTTTTGTACTTGTAGCATGTATAAATGTTGAGTTCTGCTCAACCCGGGGCTAGAGGGCGTGGACGGTAGAATCCAGTTCCACTACCGAACATGAACAGGCTCAATCAAACCAAGCCTGCAACATTTTCGTGTTTGTCGTGTTGAGTGACCTGTGGAGTTTCCACTTTTTCTATTTTAGCATCACTTTTGTTAGTATCACTCTGGCACTTAGGTAGGTTGTTAGAATTTAGTATGTCTGATACTCGCATACATTATTACAGTTAGTTTGGTACATTGGCAATTAACGTTGAAGTATTTATGTTAAAGAATAGAGAATTTGTTAAATAACTGAGACTATGTTAGAGAATTATAAAGAAAGACATTGATGCTTATATATTATCGTAAAACTTTGTAGAATATTATATAGTAGTTTATTGAAGAGCAGTCGTCTTCGTTGTTATAACACCAAAAACATACAAACTTTTAACGTGCCTACAAGCACCAGTAAAAAGGATCAAATGTTTTTAAAAGAAAGATAATCATAACGCATTATGGTTTATGATAATATATATGGTAAAACTGAGAGAATTGACAAGGTTTAAAGATAGTTCATAAGTGTTATTCAGGCATTCCTCCACGCTTGGAAGTCCTATGACTTGCTTTTAGGAAGAGACTTACGGAGATTCATGCAGCTGTTTACCCATGCCTAAAATATAAAACCAAGAAGGGTACACAGATGACTTTCGTCCATGAATGAAGCTGAAATTGCTCCACATTATCGAAGTGTACGTCAAGCACTGAACAAAAATAATTTCGCACTCGAAAGCCTCCAAACAAGAAATCAGCGATTAAACCATATGCAGTTTATTTTCTATGAACCTATTTATGTTTACAGATATTGTATTAGAGATATAGGTTATAATACACTAAATAGCTGTTCTTCTTTATTCTATATAAAATTGACATATTTCCAATGGCTGCAGCACACACCAGGGCCCATTTTAAATGTCTGTAACTTACATTTTCTTGAAGAATATTGTCAGTACTGAATAAAAATTAAAAGAAAAGTGGGGGTCGTGTTTGATGCAAGAAAACTATTTTCAGTCAAACACACAAATTGCAAAATCGGCTAAAAATGAGACCCCAAATTGTAGTGGTGGTGTATGATCTAAGTATCCATGACACGTTATCATTTCATTATAAAAATGCTACCTACATGTCAAGCATAAATCTGTCATGTGATTTCAGCAAAAAAAATGCAAAGAAAGTAAGGAAAATAGCTCTACAGAGCAAAGAATCTGAGGAATATTTGAATCCGCCATTATGCGCCATTTTCCTGTTTAGTGTCTGTATGCCTGTTATACAGGCGTTAGACCAATGTGAAGGTGGACAGTGGATAAGCAATGAAATTAGGGCAGTCTCTTAAAGGTTTTGAAACAATTGAACTTAAACGCTTTATTACGATTTTCACATTACTTATTCCTTTCTTTCGTTGTTCTTCTACTTCACTTTTGAATTGTGGCCGGCGTGCGTGTTTTGTCGTCTTCCTCC
Organism: Mercenaria mercenaria; assembly: GCF_021730395.1. Taxonomy (NCBI): domain Eukaryota; kingdom Metazoa; phylum Mollusca; class Bivalvia; order Venerida; family Veneridae; genus Mercenaria; species Mercenaria mercenaria. The sequence goes on along the minus strand of NC_069378.1, from coordinate 23,684,985 downwards.
GTCGTTTTCAGCTGGCTTCTTAGATAAAACATAAATAAAACCTCGGACGAGTTTGATACTGAAATTATCTTGGGTGAAAAAGTAGGTCACTAGGTCAACTCTCAGAAAAAAACATTGTTAAAACTATATAGGCAACATTTCCTACTAGATCTTTAAGAAAGCAGGTCAATGTGTTTATTTCTATAAAATGTAAATCAGTAGATCCTAGCATAGAAAAATACGTATAACACTCAAGACGCCACATATTTACTTGATATACACTTTATAAAATTTATAATAATTTGAGAACTTTATCATCAAGGGTTAAAAACTAGGTTACTCGGTCAAATCATAGATAAACCTTGTAAGCACCATACAGAAAACATTTTCTACCTGTTTTACATCACACCTGGTATAAATGTTAGTATAGATAAAATTTATTCAAGTTAGACGCTACATTTTGACATGCACTACATGAAGCTTGGCCACGATGTTATAATCTATCTTAATTTAGAAACAGGGTTACATGTAGTAAAAATCAATAGGTCAAATCAGAGAAAAGAGCTCGTTCAATCTCTAGAGGCCAAAGTTTTACTTGGTCTACATGAAACCTGGTCAGAATGGCAAGAAACAGCGGCCTAGTTTTTAGCCTCAGATGACCCAGATCAGACTTGGCCTACATTAAACAAAGACAAATATTTTTATCAGCTTTTCCTTAGATCAAGAAGACAATGCGGTCTCTATTCATGTTAACAATGTTATCTCTATTATCTGATTTAGTTACCGTATTCTTAGTTCCAGTTCCATATGTAACAATTTTACTTTTGACCTAGGAGATATAATGCACATAATTCATTCTGATACGTCTCCTGGAGAAGAGTGGTTACAGATTTTTTTTTTTATGATTTGACGGTAAAGTCACAGTTTAACTTATCTTATCTATGCTGAACTGTTCACATTACAACTACTCGGGTACAAATACAGTTCAATTTCACAAAAGAGTGTTCGCATTTCAACAGAAGTCTTTGTCTCGGGTGTGAAAGTCAATTACTCTAAATGAAGAAAGTTGCAAAATAAATGTTTTATCCACATGACGCGTGTATCCCTCTTAACAGATTTTTAGTTCATAAAGTAACTTATAACATACTGTGTGATGACTTTGAAAGTGAAAAACTTTCAATCAGACTATTTAACATGATTTACGTGAAATTCCCGCACCTTACCTAGATTGTTTACATTCATCGAAAGGGGCATAAAATTTTAGGACTAAGTACGCACCTTTGGGGTACACCTGATATGGCAGGACTGAATCTGAATTATCACTTTCCACAACTCAAGTGTGGGTTCCGGTTATTTAATACAAAACAGTTTTTTTATTTTCAAGGTTTAGAAATTGATATTTTAAAACAAGAGAACCAAAATGTCCTTAAATCGCTCACCCAAGTTTCTCACTCAAGACACAGTTCTGCCAAAGAGTCGACACACACAGTCGTCAGAGATTAAATTTAAACTTACAGGTTATGCGTAAGCGACCCTAACAATGCAGTAAAATTATCGCTTGTTTCAAAAAAGTCCGTTTTATGTAAAATTTTCGACCAGTTTTACATATCTTGAAAATTGATCTAACCATGACTTTGCTGTAAAATTTTAACATTCAATTTTAAACAGGTCTTGAGATTTCTCTAAAAGTTAAAACGGGCATACTCCGGAAAATCTTCTGTCTTAATAGTGAATGCATCATGAAACGGGACATTTTATTTAACAAAAAATAAATAAATAATGACAATGATATAATTGCAAAAAACACAAACACCACAAATTTCCTCCAACTTAATTATTAATCCGCTTATGAAAATTGTGACGATTTTCCGTACAGTTATTAAATGACGAAGACGTATTTTAGAAAATAACCCAGTTAAATGTTCGTGATATATTTAATAACGCTTCCGGACGTGTCTGAAATAAGATTAACAGTTTAAACATATTTTAAAGGCAGTTTGTAAGTAGTGGACTGGTCAAAGCACATTTCTCGTTTTCTGAATAATGTTTTAATTTTGCTGAATATCGTTAATCCATATCAAATTAACAGTTGACATTTTATGCCTTTAAATATTATTATATATTTTGCACTGTACAAAGTTTTGTCGGTCTTATGCCGTTTACCTGACAGTCTTTCATTTGTGTAAAGCAGATTCTATACCTGACAGCTTCTTCACGTGAAACAGATGAGGACGAGAACGACTTTAAACGAAATTATGTTTATTCAAATCGTTGCCATGCCACAGAGAACAAAGGTCTCGAACTACAAACCTCTAAATAAGTAGTACTGTGCTATCTCTTTGAGTTCAATATATTATACTAGCTAAATAAAGTTGCACTAATTTTTGACATAAATGTACATTTTGCAGTATGTCCAAGACAAACTATTGTCAAAGACAAGGCTTATTTCTGGTTTTCAACCTGGTGCTAAGACACTTGTAGACCCTGATCAAGCTGATTAGTTCCAATAGAAATGTGTTCAGATATTTAGAAACTGTCTTTCTAGGGGAGACGATTTGGAAACTATTCTTAGATACATTTGACACCGACTTAAGCTATTGACCAATATCTTCATCCCTGGGGTGGTTTAACACTCTAGGGACAGCTCCAACTTCCTCAGATGTTCCCAATTTTACTATCATGCATTAAGATAGTTGTATGTGCAGTCTCCTGTGACAGCTGTTGTTAGTCTCCTACCGTTGGAACACTGTATGTCACTATAGGAATGCACTTGTTATGCATGCTACTGTACTCAATATCAACAACTAAATTTAGAGTTCTATAATAAATAGGGATGGCAACGGTTAACCGGTTAACCGAGTACTCGCTCGCTGTTCCGAGTATCGATTACGAAATTTGGTAATCGAGTACTCGGAAAAAAAGACAAAAAAGACTAGAAACACGTCAATTTTAACACAGTCGTTTTAACGACACCAAAGTGTCTACCTGTCATCTTTTCGATCAATTACCCAGATTATACAAACACTTAGGTGTGAATTGATGCACAATGGTCAATAATGACCCCTGACAGGTAACACGTGTTTGCAAAATCATGATCGCTGTAAATTGTAATTATGCCGCTTATTGCAGTACCGCTTATATCATAAACAATTAGAAAATCACACCACACCTGTGTGCAAACGTTAAAATTAGCGGTACATCATAAAGAACATATCCTTTATAATTCAAAAAGTAAACCAGTCCAATTTTATGCTGACTTCGCAGTTTGCTCCAGAAGTTCGGCTTAGCGTTTTATTGTGGTATAGACAGAACGGGTATCTATTCGCACGGTGTCCCGTTAGGGTCATCGCCTAAGGTACGCGCGATGCCACGACAATACGATGACACAATGGTGATGACACGATAGTACGATAGCACGATGGTGATGAAGCGATGGCACGATGATAAAGACGCGAAGGTACGATGACGAAGACGCGATACTACGATGACACGATGGTGATAGAGCGATGCTACGACAGCACGATGACGAGTCGAAGACGCGATATTACTTCACGTCTTCGTCATCGTGCTCGCTCTATCATCATCGTGCCGTCGTACTGTCATATCATCACCATCGTGTCATCGCTTTCTTGTAATGGCCTTCGTGTCGTCGTTGTCGTGGTATCGCCTTCGTGGCGAAGACGCGATACTACGATGACACGATGGAGATGAAGCGATGCTACGACAGCACGATGACGAAGACGCGATATTACTTCCCGTTTTCGTCATCATGCCTTCGCTCCATCATCATCGTGCTATCGTACTGTCGTGTCATCACCATCGTGTTTAGAAAGTATACAAACCTATATATTTTGGTAAATATGTTTTAGGTCTCTAAACAGATAAAACACAAATTATCAAAGTGCTTTTGACTACATAAATATGTAGGTAATGAAGGGGATAAGATAGCTTACAAATCATCTATTTGAAAAAAAAAACTTACAGGTAGGTATACCCCTTTCCTTCCCCCCCCCCCCCACCCCCTCACACACACACACCCTATTTCCCAAGCCTTTTAATTGCATTTTATACATTCGTCCAGGCTTGAGAGGTATGATTCACCTTAAGGTAGTTCTGCACGTTTGGATCAATTTTTGTCTACAATGAAGAATTTGATAAAACGCTGATATTTCAAAACTTCAGGATATAACTAGAAAATCTAGTAAATAAAAACAATACGGTCGTCTGCTTGATTATTTGTTAAACTGATTTGAAAAATTTGAACCTCACACAAGTTTTCATAATGGGTGTCTATGGGAAAATCTTATCTTCAGAAAGATAGTAACATTGCCGATTTTATAAATTTACTTACGGGGTTGCCGTTTATTAATAAAGGACTTTCATTTCCGTATACAGAGTCCAGGCTTTATTTTACGTCAACCGGATAAATGACATTTCGCCATAACTTCCGGTTTATCAAACGTGTAGAACTAATTTAAGATAATTTACTCGTAATGATATTCGGCAATTTCCGTGTAATTACGTATTCTCGCTAGCCAATTTCCTTGGAATTGGACAACGTTTCTCCATGATGTTAGAAAAATTCACGGTTTCTATGTTCATTTAAGTATTGAAAATATTGGTTGTTTAAATAAATGTATGCTTTTTTTCTTCAACACATTATCAAATGAAAAATTCATGAAATGGCTTGCATCGTAGAAATCCTCTATTGAATACATGATAACTTTAAGCATAAAAAGTATCACAGCTTATGTTGTTTTCCAAAATGCAAATTATAACTCCCCTACTGGTTGAAAACTAGTTTCGGGGACTATAGGACTGTTTTTCCGTCCGTCTGTCTGTCATTCCGTCTGTTCGTCCGCAATTCGTGTCCGGTCCATATCTCTGTCATTCATCAAGGGATTTTAATATTATTTGGTACAAATGTTAACCATGATGAGACGACGTGTCAGGCGCAAAACTCCAAACCTAACTCAAAGGTCAAGGTCACACTTGGAGGTCAAAGGTCAACAGGGCTTTATTCCTCTCCGGTCTGTAACTCAACAATTCAGGAAGGGATTTTGATATTACTTGGCACAAATGTACCCCATCATAAGACCATATGTCATCATGCATAATTTCAGACCCTGGTTTAAATGTCAAGGTCAAACTTGGCATTCAAATGTTTACATGGCATGAACAGGGTCTGTTTCGTGTCCGGTCTAGAACTCTGCCATCCATCAAGGGATTACAATTTTATTTAGCATAAATGTTCCCCATAATCAGATGACGTGTCAGGCGCAACACCCAGAACCCTAGCTGAAGGGTCAAGGTCACGTTGGAGATCAATAGTTTTTTCCTGTCCGGTTCTTAACTTAATCATGCAAAACATGATTTAAATATTAATCGGCACAATGTTCCCATGGATAAGACGACTCGTCATGCGCAAATTTTGGATTGCTGGCTCAAAGGTCAAGGTCACACTTGAAGTTCAAATGTCTAGAGTGTTCTTTTTCCTGTCCGGTCTGTAACTCGGCAATCTTTAAAGAAATTGTAATATAACTTTGCATAAATTTACCTCATTATAAGACGACGTGTCATGCACAACACCCAGATCCCTATCTTAAAGGTCATTGTCACACTTCGAGGACAAAAGTCAATAATGTTTTCTTCGTGTCCGGTCCATAACTCTTGTCATCCATTAAGGGATTTTTATAATGCTTGGCACAAATGTACCTCATGATAAGACGGTGTGTCCTGCAAAACACCCAGAGCCCTATCTCAGAGGTTAAGATTACACTTGGAGATCAAATGTCAATAGGTTCTTTTTCCTGTCTGGTCCATAACTCTGTCATCCATTGAGGGATTTAAATACTAATTGACACAAAAGTTCACCATAATGAGATAATGTGGCGTGCGCAATACTCACACCCCTAGCTCAAAGATCAAGGTCACACTTGCAGGTCAAAAGTCAACATTGATCTTTTCCTGACCAGTCTGTAAAATATTTTGATATAAGTTTGTCATATGGACCAAAATAAAATAATTTGTTGGTGTATTTTCTTCAGAATTACTTCCCTTTAATATGATGATTTCTTACATTCCCACATATTTCAAAGTGCAATGTTCTCAAATTTCAAAAATACTATTTTTGTATATATAGATTTTTGTATTTATAGATGTTATAAGCAATTAACAACTGCAAATTTATATGTGCAAATTTTAATTCAAATTTTGTGTTGTAACATATTGTATATATAGTACAATATTGTTTATACATCACTGACAGATATCAGATCATTATGTTTTACTGCAGTAGAGAAAATTAGTCGCCTTCCAGTAGGGGACTTTGTATTGCATGGCAATACTTCATTCATTTGTTCTTTCTCGTTTCCTAGAAGAAAAGCGACAGTTGGATTTTAGCTTAATGCACGGTGCTCACGGACCGCGAGAAAAAATCTGTTTCACAATGATAAAATTACAAAGCGATACATATTAACTGACTGTACTAAAAACCTTTTCCTTTCTTTCTGAAATGTCATGTATTTATATCAATCTTATTTTAAAGCAATACCTGCATGTAATGCTTATTCACCTAGGAAAGTATTTGACCTTTGGTATTAAAACAAATAATTACCGCTAATGAAACAGATTTCCTTTAAGGAAAAATAACAACAGGAATTTTGATCTAATAAAATGTCAATATGTCAAAATTTTAAATGTCACATGACCGGTGATAAAACAAAGAAATTGGTGCGTAGCTTCGCTTTCCAGATGATGTCACAGCGCGTGACTCGTAGCACTTGTCTATGTACTGCCTAAGCCTACTAGATTCCTGACTGAATGGTTATTTTCGGCAAATACTGCAAAAATGTATGCGTAAATTTTCAAGCCTCTTAAATAGCATATTTTCTTCTAAGGGCTGAACCATTCAATGAATGTGTTGAAACAGCCTGCTGAAGTTCGCATGCTCTTTATTTGCTACCAAAATACTATTGAAATATTTCTAATACCTACACGTTTTTAATGGGTTGTTTTTCTCATATTTTCATTTAAATGACATGTAGTTCGTGGACGGGTATTTCCAACTTCTTAAGTTAAAGGTTATTCACTCACAAACTAGATAGTTAAACATACTTCCTTACGCTCAGGATATGCTTTCATTTGCGCATAATACGGTTGTTTAACTGATTTGAATTGAGCACGGTATTGGAGATGTAACCGAACGTACTGAGACTGAAAGCATTCATTTTTTTATATATTTATTTCATGTTCTTAAACAATTTACCAAAAGCACATTTATTTATATAAAACACGTGCTAAAACCAAAAACACACAAAAAGACATACAGAAAATCCACATAATGACTGAAACTGTTAAATATGAAATTCTGCGGTGAATATATGCTGATTAAAACAGCTGACTCGAGCCATTTGCTATATTGCCATGGGAAATGAATTTTTGTAAATGTGTTTATTCTGCTGCTGAACTGATTTAAAGTTTTGATATAATTTCATGTATATTTCAATATTTGTTATAAATAGAAGCCATTTTGTGTCCATGGCAACATAAATTTTAGATATAAATCTGAACTTTATTAAGATAATTTCAGTACATTTTCCATCAAGCACGAAAGAAATTAACATAATTTACATCTTTAACACGATGAACTTTAGAAACCAGTCTATTTGAAAATAATAATTCAGCAGTGTTCATTGATAACAGTAGCCTTCATGATGGTTGGTTGTTTTGGGTTTTCCCCACATGAATCAGAGGTGGAGGACAAATGATTTCAGACACAATGCCTTTTATCAAATTGTCACGGAGAACATACGCCTCGCTCAGGGCTCGAACCTCCATGAAGATGTGTTATGGTAACAGCAATATAACGAGAGAAAAACCCATAGGATGTTGGAAGTGGTACGTCTTCATCAATATAAAGAAAATTAACAGTAATAATTACAATCACTTATCTTGTTATTTACATTGTATTTTTATACGAATATTGCCACTGTTAACAGAGAGACATAATTCTAAAAAAGAAGCAGATGTTTTCGCATTGTTAGGAGCAAAATACTGATTCTACATTCTTCATGCATTGTCCAGATAGAGCGAAGTGGGAATAAAGGCAATGATGACATCTGCCTGCGTATCTGGAGTTATCCTTAACATGTCGGACAACAGCATTCAAAGCCGGACATTTAAAGTCATATTCTAAAAAAGAGATGGTCTCATTAACAATATCGTAAGCCCACTTAGCATAATGTTTTAATATAACAGGTAAAAAACTATAAGTAATAAACAAATAGCATGTTCACATGCATTAACATGCAAAACAGTACATAGCCTAATGCAAAATAAAAGTTAACATTTTAACTGTACGGCTGTCTTATATTTTGCTTTTTCCGCGTTACCACCGGAAAAAAATATTTACCCTGGGTGGAAAATTGCGATTATTATTTCACATTGAACCACTATTGAAGAGTGTGATAAATCGCTATAGACCCCACGATCTACTATAGATAAAATGTCCACGGCGACTCGCGATGAAAAATCTCAGCGGTCGCGCTGAATTGCGATGGATCGCGGTGAATCATCGGCAGTCACCGCAAAATCCAGGTAAAGTTTGCTAATGCGCATATTCATGCACTTAAGGACGATTGCGGCAGTTTTGGGTAAAAAAATTCCAATAACAGAATTTGTTCAAACTTTGTATATGCACAAAGTGTCACGTTAGGAACAGAATTATGAAAAAACAATCATAGGTCACCGTGCTTGTTCAGGAGTTATCTGCCCTTGAAGATGCAAATTTGAAGAAAAATCCAGTGACCTATGATTGTTTTCTGCATTTTTCTGTTTCTAACAAAAAACTGCAGCGAGTGTCTATTACGTACTATTTGTAATCGCGCTTATTGTGAATATCTTAATGTATCTTTATAGAATTTTACTTTTATCAAATACGCTTTTAATAACTTAATTGCAATAATATTTAGAATGATAGTTTTACTCTAATCACGAAAACTTAGACTATAAAAGGAATAATATAAAAGCGGCGCCGTTATTTCAAATCTAATCTATTTCCTTCAAATTGTTTTGCTACATTTATAGCTGATATATAAAAGTAGCGTTTTATTTATTTTCATGTAATTATAAAGAACGGTTTGCGACATTAAAATATTTTAGCTACAATTAAAAAATATTACACACTACGAATTAATAAAAGTTTTTCATAACATTTAATAGCTTCTTACGTATACAAATGTTTCGAATATATTATATATTTTCGTACAAAACAAGGTAAATCTGAACACCAATTAAATTTCCACTGTGGAAAAGTTTATCTCACTTTCAATAAATAGTATTTATCCAATTTATAAAAAAAATAAACATGTAAAATAGAAAAAGTGGAAACTCCACAGGTCGCTCAACACAACAAAAACGAAAATATTGCAGGCTCGGTTTGATTGAACCTGTTCATGAACGGTAGTGGAAATGCATGCTACCGTCCACGCCCTCTAGCCCCGGGTTGAGCAGAACTCAACATTTACACATGCTAAAAGTACAAAAAACAATTTAGAGACATCCGCAGATGTGTTCATACGGCGGTGCACATGGAACCTTCAATGCTACACTAGTGTGTAATTCCATGAAAAGCGGCGTATGGTCCCCAGTTAAAATAATGGGTTTGCCCTAAACGAGAAAACAGTGAGCAGAACTAAACAGCCATTATTGTTGATGATAATTTTAAAAGCATACTTGAAATGTTTAACAACTAAAATATAAGAGAAACGTGAAGCGTGATCATATATTGGAATAATAACACGCGATAAAACAACATTGAAATATATCTGGGGCCGTATTCATAAAGCATTTTAAGTATAAGTTTTGTCTTAAGTTGAAGATTTTACTTAAGTTTGTGGTGATTTTAGCTTAAGTCTAAGTAAAAAATTTAAGTCCTATTCATAAAACAGCTTAAACTTAAGATACGTAAGAAATGACTTAAGTCAGAAAACCAAATGGCATCGTGAGTACGATTAAAGTGTTGTTTTACAGATAAAAGCACTTTAAACATAATTGTGTATCTGTCTGAAATTAATGTTGCTTTTTTTTAAAAATGTTTTAGTCCACAATAAAAGCCAAGAATTACTTATTAATTTTATTTTAAGAATAACAAATATACTTAAGTAAATTAAATTTCTTACCTAAGTAATACTTAAGTAAATAATCAATTTCTTATACTTCAGATGCTTGATGAATACGGCCCCTAATCTCATACTGTACAATGTAACATATCATTGAGAAGCTTGCACACATTTATTTTAATATTACAAAAGTTGAATGGAGTTCTTTTTTATTGCTATCAGTAATATGAATTTTACGTAGATTTATTACCTCGCATTAATTCCGTACTTTTCAGACAATAATAAAGACCTGAATAAAAATTATATTTTGAATATTATGACTATACATTACACAGTTATGCCAGTGTCCTTGATTATTATGAAAAAGAATTAGTATCAAATTTATATAGCTGTATTTTACTAATGATATAGTCAGCTCAACCACATTCAATATCATGAAGAGTATAATCTAGAACGAAGACGTCACCGCCGAGGCGCAAAGCGCCATGTTAGGGGGAATCAGGGGGATCTCCCCACCCTCTGAAAATTTTTGAAATACAGGTTTTAAATGGTGGCCAAAGGTGCATTTACTGACGGGGGTACTCACTTCATTTAGGGGGGTCATGGGGCTCTCCCCTGAAAATTTTTGAAATACAGGTATGAAATGGTGACCTCTAGTGCATTTACTGGTGGGGATAATCCTCTCATTTTAGGGGGATCAGAGGGCTCTCCCCCTGGAAATTTTGAAATACAGGCATAAAATGGTGGCCTCTGGTACATTTTAGGTCTAAATTTTGAGGTAACAGAGGGGTTACTACCCTCTTGATGGGAGGGGCGTCAGGTGGCTATTCCCCTGGGAAAAAATGAAAAATAGGTATGAAATGGTGGCCTCTGGTTCGTTTCTGGGTCTAAATTTTGAGAAAATACTATTCCGTTGTCAAAATAGTAGGGTCCATCTTTGATGAGTATAGGTCACTTCTAAGCCAAATGGTGGGGGCAGGAGGGGGGGGGGGGGGTAAGAGGGGGACACGAGAGCCTCGGCCCGGTCCTGGAACCGGGCCTGATGCGACTGCACACCTATTAATAAACTTATATATATCTAATGACTTTTAAAAGAGGTACTTTGATAGAAACGGTTTATCTCCACTATTCATTCATATTTACCTACATCAGTGTTGACATTTCTTGTATTCTTGTACAGGTGAAAAGCAAAAATCTGATTTTACCCTGTCGTGTTATATTCCAATAATTATGATTGTACGTTTATGATAAAATCATTTAACCATTCTTTAAAGATAATATCAATAACAATGATAAGACCATTTTTCATTATTATGATATTGATAAAAATATTGAGTTTTCACTATATATGTAGATATTTACTTTTTACATAATACGGCCACAATATAAAACAAACTAAACATATTAGAAATGGCAAGACAAAGAATGCCTTATTTTATATTAACAAAGTTGTTAGCAAATTTAGTAAGTATATAAATTTTACATTTTAAACACCTGTAACTGAAAGGATTCATGCAAAACACGTTTGAAATTATCATTATTAAAGATGATGAAATGCCATTTTCTTCATTTTTCCTCTAAATAATAAAGGTAACCAAAGAAGACCTAGATCATGTAACAACTTGCGCAGTTGTGTCTTTATTACAAACAACTTTTGGTGGTTTTCTGTGGACACTCCAGTCTCATCTATATTAAAAAACCGTTCAGGCTTGTCTAGTAAGTTGTATTCTTTCAAGATAGATTCAAGTTCACAGTAAAAGTTATCAATGGTTTGTTCTAATGCAGATTTAGAACTAGATATGGCAAGTTTCTATGGTTTTGCAATTTTTAAGTTAGGCCATTTCTTAACAAAGTCATAAAACCAAAATCACTGAGACTTTCAGCAGACTTAACAAATTTTCCAAGATGTAAGGCATAGTCCCTGGCCATGTACTTTATTTTGGACACATTATATCCATAGCCTATGCCTGCCATGTAAGAAATGTGCTCGACAAGCTTTTCTTTTTTATCTTGAGAAAACAAAGGCTTAAACCCCACAGTTACGTCAACAGGAACCAATCCCCGTGTTCTGTCACTTAGAGCTGATTCCGGAACTTTATACTCTCTGGAAGCCCTGAAGACTGACATGCCCTTCTGTGTGGCTTGAAATGCTCTCAAAAGATTTGACCTGCCGTATTTCATCTTGTTTTGCTTTGCATTCTGAAAATAAAGTGTAAATCATTTCAGCAAAATTGTGGAAGAAAAGAAATACAAAAAAAAATCATTTTGATGGCACTCATCCGCTTCCGTAGATTTTCTTTCATTGGCAATTTATACGTCGTAATAACATTTTGCAGGCGGCCTTGACTTGTCAAACTTTCACTCGAAATTTTTAAGGGTGTTTAAAGAATAAAAAATGGGTGAATGGTGCAAACATGAACAGAAATTGTGAGTTTTATTGTATTTTGTATGAATTTAGGGTTACTTGCCAGTATTGAAGATATTTTTACAAGTTGTCGTCCTGATGAAAAAAAAACTTCCGCTTTCAATATCATGTGGTAAACAGTCGACAGAGGGTGCTTTGTATGCAAATTTTGTAATAATCGGATTACCGCGGTATCATTGGTGACGCGGTACCAGCGGGGAATAGTATACAGGTCATATGGCGACTTTCCAGCTTTAATGGTGGAGGAAGAACCCAGGTGCCCCTCCGTGCATTATTTAATCACGAGCGGGCACCTGGGTAGAACCACCGACCTTCCGTAAGCCAGCTGGATGGCTTCCTCACATGAGCCTCAAACCCATATCGATGAGGGGCAAGTGATTTGAAGTCAGTAAAATAATGTTTATCACAGAGATCAGATTAACAGCCATATCAGAGTAACTGTAGAATAAAATTATAAAAAGGAACGTTATTTTTCATTTCAATACATTACAAGGCTTAGATCACTTTTATTGTACGTGATTGTTTTGTTTTCAATCTTTTTCACATGGGAGAGGGGAGGGGTGGGGACAGGGTGAACAGGATGTGGGGGTTAGGGAAAGAGTAGAGCAAAGTCGGTCTGTTAAATGTTTACCTGCCTTTGAGTGCTGCGAGTCATGCAAAATAAGCAATTAGAAATATCACTTTTAATGATAATTTGCTGAAACAACAAAGACGATTTTACTTTTTCTGGAACTACAGGTCATTTTTGAATGTATTTTCCTACACTTGTTCAACTATGAAGATCCCAATTAAATTCCCTTTGTCCCAAATACATATTACAGACAGTTGAGTCTGTTGAAAATATGGTTTGTATTGATGCAGAATCCAGGAACACTGTTAAGGTTAACTGTCTGCCGTTACATAACTGGACTACTATTGAAAACCATATAATGCAAAAATAAGTAATGCATTCTCCAAGTTTCAGTTCTGAAACAATAGTGATATTTACGTTACCATAGGATCGAGTATGATGTGAGTATTGAAGACATACATGTTTACAGACACTTGAGAAAGATTCATATACAAATCTAGTCATACGTGACGAAAATATGTTTTGGTATAGGTTGAGGGAGTTTTTTTTAGTTGTTTTTTTATTATTTGATATTTACGTTACAGATCTGTTAAGCTGAATTTCAGCATTTCTTTTTATACTCTCTGCATAGCTGATGTAAAATGTTTAGTAGATATTCTTAAATTTTGTTATTGGTTCCTTTGGGTATGTTTTTTAATGATTAAAATCATAGGGCCAGTATTTTATTCCTGAAATCCTTTAATTGCAATATGAAATTACACTATGTTTGAAACGGACATGGACAGATATCAATATGCAAATAAATAATCAAACTAATACTATCAAAATGTCTGCTGGCCGAAAATATAACAGTTTTAAACTTTATAGTAGATGTATTCTACTTTATGCAATAGTTTTCAGAGTATTTAAATCAAACATTTAACTTGATATTTACGTTACACCCGAGTGTTCCAGACAGACCGAGTAGTGTTCCTCTATGATGAAAATTATGTTTATGATAAATAGATAAATAGATATGTTTGACGGTAATGCCTAATAGTTATGATAGTGAAGTTTGAGGTTTTGAAACAAAATTATATTCACCTTAACATAAATATTTATGTTTAAAGTCTTTGCATTGAGCATTTAATTTGCATTTTAAGAGACGAATTTGGAAATCTGTAATTAAATATAAAAAAAACACAATGAAAATGTCATATTTTGTTTTTACTTTATTTTTGTACAATACTACCTCACAGCGCAAAACTCACAAATTGTGTTTTACCAAAATTTTCGAGCTTCATTAGCATTTTTCAAGTTGTACTAACTAAAATATGAAAAATGCGGCAATGGAAAATAACATTTGCACTCATTTTCTTTTCACGACCACTTAACAGCAATACGAATTTAACTCATGGCACATTTTCCATTCCTCATCCAGGAAGCCCGTTACTAACAAAAATGTTATATATGACATTGAATTAGCACTTTTATTTTTACTCATTTGTTCTATTGTATTTGGGTCATTTTATTGAGACTGTTCGTTAAACATCTGGAAAGATATATCATATTGATTAACTGTTTTATGACATTTCGCCTGCAGGCGTCGAAAACCACGTATATTCATTTCTGCTATTTCTTTTTTTCTTCAGACTTTGACGATAATGCCGAACGTTCTGCGAAAATACTTCATATACTATCCAATCAGAAAGCCGCAAAAATCTTAAGCGACAGATTCGTGCATATTTATTGGACTCCTGTTTGTTTTTCGTAAATCTGCTTTGCACTTTTCTTTTATTTTTGACCAGCATCAGATCAACAAATAACAGGAAAAGTTGTATTAAAATCAACAAACACAAAATTACATCTCGAATATAAACCAGTTTATCATAGTCACTGAAATGTGGTTACTGAAAGTTGACACTTCTTTTTTAATTTGAATTCAAAACAGATGTTACGATATCCCGTATTGTCCACGTACATTTCAATTTACGTTGATTAAGTCATTCTAAAATGTCGTATATAAGTGCAATAATTGAAGAAACTTGAAATCCGAGGTGTTTCTCGAGGTATAACTGATAACTCTATTTCAAGTTAACATCTTTGTTTGTCCAGAAAAGAAAGATTTTCTTTGTATATCTTGAAAAGTTATGCTATTTTAACAAACGAGATTTTCGACGTCAGGCGATTTGTGTATTTAATAGGAAGTTTAAATTGTTCTATAAAACGTATTCAAATTGCAAAACTATTAAAATGAATTTCATTATGACAATTTAATGCAACTATTATCCGCTATTTCTCCCGCTTATCAGGACATTAGGGAAAACTACAAAGAGAGTTTTGTCCGCTTTTGTCAATTTGTTTTCCGCGTAGATATTGTCCGTATTATGTTCAAGAGAATTCTGTCTATATTGTGAGGAAAGCGGTGTCATCCAAGACGTTTCCATTTGTTTTTGAAAATATATTCAGAAAAGCATGTTGTATTTTCGTCTTTCTTATAATGAAAATTATTCATCGCGCGAGAGCGGACCACGCTGATACGCACGAATTGAAGTTACACTGGGTATGAGAAAGGATAAGAGATGCTACCTTTTTCCGTTGTCCAGGGAACATTTATTTTCAAATCAAACCAAATTAAGGAAGGCTCTTAAAACATTTAATTTACGATTAATACTCAAACGTCAAAAATAATGTTTAAATTAATTTGTCTATAACACTGAGAGTTATACATGCCTATTGTTTTCCTTTTTATCTTTTAACATTTTTCGAACTGATAAAACAACAATGAAACTGTTTTTAACAACACAGGGTGTCTATCTACTACTGTGAACTCGGTATGTTTTACTCATTTTACTACATTAAAACGTCATTAATTTTGAGTTGTCCCCACATAAAACATTTCTTGGAGCCGCCATATTGTTTATATACAAGGAAGCGAGACGACGTCATTTAACGTTACGGTCTATGGTTATAATATAAAAATGATAATCTAACAGCAGATATCAACTTGAAGAAAAGTGCCTAGAGATATTGATCATCCCTTTAGGCTATATTTAAACATATTTTATGACATCATTACACCTATCATAACTTTAACAATGATGTTAACCAGATTGGTGTGACGGACTTAGTATTTTCAATACGCGTTGATATGTATCGTGTTGTTTTAGACTACAAAATATACAAATTTTGATTCATTTTCCCGCATACAAAATGAAGCAATGTTAGTATAATAAGTGTTTCTTTATTTTTTTGTTTGCTATTCCTGTCAGTTGTATACCATTCATACGTAAAAGTATTTACGTGAGAACTTTTTTAAGAAATACCTCCTAGATAGCATGATCACAATGAGACAAAAACGTCGTTTAACTATGGCTTTCAACCGAAGGAAAACAAGTCAACCCACGATACAGTATTTTACACTGGCATACATGTACATACACAGATTGATGATCACATTTCTTTTCTAACCATACAGTTTTTCATGTTAACCTGTTATGTACAGCCAGACTAAGCGACGTTTTAATTTCATCATCTGGCTGCCTATATGTCGAACATAAAAGCACCCATCTAACGTCTGATCGTGTTACTCAAGACGTGTTAAAGGTATCCGATGGAACTGAATACTATAAGTAAGTATATTTCACATGTTATCAAAAATATTCCGATTATGAAACACTTTTTGTAGTGAATGATTTGATTGAAAAAACACCTTCGACGTAAAGGTGAAATAGTGATCTGATAGGCTACATTTTGTTCCCATTTATTATTGACACCTGTCACAGTATGACTGCAGTGCATTGAGACAGATAGGATACCATAAAAGAGCGATATTGTATCTACCAAGGGATAAGTAATGAACTGAGGATAGTTTTGTTTTGATATATTTGTTTTAAAACACTTTAATTTTGAAAGGGACAGAATGTATAAAACACCAACTTTCTCTTTGTATATGATAACTTTCAGCTGTATTTCTTTTGGGGCTACTGAAATTATACAGGACCTAAACCTGTCGCAGTATTGCCCATACACAAATTACTGCACACAAAATGCGCAGTATAATTTCGGTAGTAGATCTGAGAGACAACCATGCTGTGCTTCATGTATGTGTACCACCGACTGTCAGTTATATGGAAACTGTTGCCCGGATGTCCAACACAAAGTTAACAACACGTTACAACTGCCAATCTGCTACTTTCCTGTCTACAATGTAGATTATGATACAGAACACTATTTCAATCAAAATATGTTTTCTGGAATTAATTCATACAACACGTTTGTAAAATGCCCAGAGACATACCAAGACAGTAGTAAAAGGGAACTGTGCGAAGGCATGACAGTACAAAGAGACATTGACGATTTCGTGGTTGTATCTGATGAAAGGGAATACATTTACAAAAACAAACATTGCGCTGAATGCCATGGGGTTAAACGATACAACGCATGGAACTTGAAGATAAAATGTCCGACCACTGAAGACGTTAAGACCATTCAGATGACTCAACCGATGGACACCTTTAAGACTTGTATGATTTGGTCATATCCCCCGAAAACTTCTATCGGAAGAAAGTCACTTTGCTATAAAACCTACGACGCTTGTAATATCACTGGGCTAATGACCATGTATAATGCATTTTTGGAAGAGTCGTGCCAAGCGTACACGTTGTACTACAGCCATAATTTCCATGGAAGACATTTTCCGACAATGTACAAAAATGTTCATTGTTTTGCTTGCAATGAAATAGGATTCTCAATTATGGAAACCTGCCCACTGGAACAGAATCTGAGACAGGGATCCGTTTTCCTTCCTTTTACTGCAGTGCTAAATATTTCTTCGCATGAAATCATGACAAAACCTGCCAAAGGGAAAAGATGTTCAAAGTTGCAGATTTTTGATCCATTATTTGTAAGTTTTAATTTTTCCGTCTTTACACTTATTTCTAAAGTTGCAATAACTTTCATGATAAAGTCAAACCCAAGAATATTACAGGTTGTTTCTGTATGTTGGTAGACTTGATGCCTCTCAGGTCATAGCATAAAGCTGCGGTGTTCAGAGATATAACATGTTTTTTCCAGTGATTACTAAAACCACTTTCGGTCTCCCTTAAGAATGATGGATGAGGTTTATTTTGTTTGAACATCAATATTTTATTACATTTAATATTATAAATAATATTTACTGGATTCGGATTTGGAACAAAATCTGAGACAGAAATGCGTTTTCATTTCCTTTACTGCAGTGTTAAATATTTCTTCCCATAAAATTATGACAAAACCTGCCAAAAGGAAAAGATATTCAAATGTGCAAATTTTTGGTCCGTTATTTGTAAGTTTTAATTTTTCCATTTTTACACTTATTTCTAAAGTTGCAATAATTTTCATGATATTGTCAAACCCAAGAATAATTCAGGTTGTTTCTATTTGTTCGTGTTATCGGTGCCTCCTAAGTCATAGCTTATAGTTACGGCTTAAGAGATAAGGCAAACGTCTTTTCGAGCGATTACTAAAACCAATTTCGGTCTTTCAGGAGAATGATGAATGCTGTTTATTTCGTTTATACATTGATATTTTTTATCAAATTTAACGTTATTAATAATATTACTTGGATTCGGTTTTAGAACACACAGATTTTAAAATATGGTGGCTAATTTATCACATTAGTTATTTTGTTCTTTCGCAGCGACAGAAACGATAAACGTCGTTACTACGCCCAGCCGAATGTCCCCCTTTGTAAAGTCGCCTTGCTAAACGTTGTTATGCACACACTATTGCCTGATATCCCTCACGCCTAGTGATATGTCTACCTTAGAGCAGCAAAATAACAACAAGTGGTGGTTTTAGATTTGGGGATCTATATTTTTTTGGCTTCCCATTAATATATTCTAGTACATGCAAACGTCTAAATACATAAACAAAGTATAAAATAAATCCTGATTGTTGGTAAGAATTCAGCTGTTTAAATTGGAGGTTTTTGAAAACGAATTTTAACGGCCAATTTAAAAGTTTACGAACACTTTTACCTTACACGGCAGACGTTCAACAATTTCTGAATAATACTGACAAGTTTAAAGTGTGTCCGTACTTTTTTTCACCTTAAAGACCTGGAATGTCGTGGAATTATTTATAGTATGCATTGTTTCGCCTACGTTTAATTCTCTTTGCCGAGTGCATCTGTAAAACAATTATTATCAGTCTAATTTGTATTTCTAAAAATCTGTAAACTAACAGTTCTCCGTAAAATGGAATCAGATTTTATGAAATCAGTATTCGTCGGAACGCTTGAGTATAGTTCTGTTATGACATCTTTAGTGGCCTCTTAACATATACAAGAACTATGATAATGACCTTAGTGACATAGTTATTCATATAGTATGTATACAATACATTGATAGTCAAGAGTGCAGAAATGCATTTATATGTCAACACAAAGTGACATTTCGATTTATCAAAAGGGTTAAGCCTATCATATGGGTAGCTGTAGATTGTTTGCTTATTATTTCGAAGTAGAATGCTGTAATAAATGTTTTTAAATAGTCATGCACAAAATATTCCAATGGGAAGCCGAAAATAATAGCACTACTACTCGGCGTTATTGATTTAGTAACTATGTGGTAGACACATCATTCGGCGTGAGGGACATCAGGTTATAGGGTGCTTTATTGCGCTCTGCCGAATGTCATCCTGGCCTAGCGTCGTCCTTTCGCCTTCTGGAATGACATGTTTGTACATAAAAGGTTGTAATAGTTATGTTTAATTAGGATATATTTGTCATTCTTACCAAGTTTAAAGGAAATTGCTCACTCTTTCCCGCCCCAACGTCTACCTTGGCCCATTCCCTTGCGTGTGTGTATGTGTCTGTGTATCCGTGCGTGCGTACGTACGTCTCTAAGTCTTTCTGTCGGTTCGTTCGTCAGATTATGACTTTGCCGTACATTCGGAAAATGCTTTATGCTTTCCTCAGTAAGATAGATTATAGCGAGCTAGAATAATCTTATCTAAAAGGTCAATATCGTACTTGAGAGGACAGGGCACGGGACACTAAGAATCCATCTCACTTAATCAAGAAAATATAGTATTTTCCAAATTTAGGCAACAAACATTTGATGGACGGAAGGATGAACGAGCGCACACACGCATAGTGCCCTCTGTCATTTTGTATGTCATCCAGAGTATGCGATTTCCTCTGATAAAACTTCATTATGGACTAACGAATTTCTCTATTAAATCATACTTACTTTTATCTCTAATTTAATTGTTCGGTGGAGCGAAATTCGGCGGGGCGATGTCGAGTGGGGCAACATTCGGCGGGCGGCGTTTGGCGCGGCAACTTTTGGCAGGGCGACGTTTTGTCGGGGCAACGTTCGTCGGAGCGACATTCGGCGAGTCGATGTTCGGTGGGGCGCCATAACAACGTTTGTCGTTCTGTCGTTCTGTCGCTGCGACAGGAAAAAAACGAAATGGCAAAAGTCAGCCACCATACTTAAAAAAAAACGAGGTTACGGCTACTTAGTGCTTCGAATGACGAAGCGTAAGGCTTGCGATACTACAAACATTTACTGACAGGTACCTGTGAATAATAATCACTTCGATTACAAATACCATGGATTATGTCTCATCGCTGTAACCTCTTTGTTAGCAAAACGCATGAACGGCTGAAAACTGTCCGTTAAACTAGGTTGTGGGTTACATTATCTGTCATGAACAGACTCAGTTAATAAGAGTTTGTTAGTATTGTTGCTTGGATGAGTTCTATGTTACAAGGAACTTTCTTTAAGATTATATATTTCATTAACTGTCTCAGCATAAATATTTAAATGATGTATGGCGGTTGTAAAACGTTTAATAACGGGTAACACATTTCCGCTTTAACCGGTTTTATTTTTGTTCGATTTTCTAGAGCGGTGAGGGGTGCACATTTCATTTCTACTAATACAAAGACTGCTATAATAATTGTCGCTAAGTTGCACTTTATACCTCTAAAGGATGTTCTTATTGTCTTTTACAATAGCGGCCTTGTGTCGTTTTACCGCTGTAAAACGTCTCTCCATACATGAACAATTTTCGGCCGTTTGTGATCATGAAGTCCATTCAAGTTTTACGGATAATAGAGTTCAGCTTAAGGCGGATTAAGTGGGCGTGAGGGTTGTTGCACATTTCATTTCCTTTCCTGAATAGATTCAATCAAACCTAGTTTGTTATTATGCTGCTTGGTTGCGTTCTATGATTCCAAAGGATTTTCTTATAGATTTTATAAATATCATAACAGCAGACTTAAAGTGGCAGGTAGGCTCTGCTAAAAGTCTCCTGCACGGGCACAAGTTTTGTTATATGTTCTTGTCCTTCGGGATCATTGAGTCAATTCAATGTTTAGATTTACAATGGTCCGCTTATGCCGGTTTTGTCGGGCTAGTATGTGATTAATTTCATTGAGGTAATCAAAACTAGTCTCTATTATTTTTGCTGTATTGTGTTCTATGCTTTCAGAAGATTTCATAGTATAGCTGTCGGACAAGCATTATTCCAATTATGCTATATGTCGAATGAGATAGTTAGTAAGCTGCGTGCCTGACAAATCGCTCGCGGAAAAACTATCACCAAACGAAATTACTTGTCTAATTGACTGACAGACAGCCGGACTGAACTAGCAACCTTTATGGCATGTCGAGCTGCAGTTTTTTATTTTGAATCATATTATACTCAACATATTACATGATTGACTGACATTATTGAACTGGCTGAGAGAAACACTAACTGGTTGACCAACCAACTTTTATTGCTTATCCTGTTATTCATACGTATCAGTATCGAAAAAGGAACTACCTGGACGTAAAAGGACGTGTGTACAACTGTGCAACGTTTGAGAAAGACACACACTTTGTAATTACAGCTGTTAGAGACATGTTATTGCAAAATTACCAGAATGCAATTTGAGGTAATTATCAGACGTAAACATTGAGGTTTCCATATTACAGCTGTAAAACTGTACAGTCAGTTGAAAGTAACAACTGTAAAACTGCCTTGTCTCAAAACTGTAGTTGCAAACATTTTGGAGTATTGTCAGCCATCTTAAATGATATAAATTAAATTCATGGAGATCCCAAGTCTTCTAAAATATGGAAATCTGAATTTGTAATGGAGTACGTAGAATTAGTTAAACATATTGTATTGTATTTGTAATAGCACGTGTATTAACACAGACATTAATTATTTACAGTTTACATTAAGCTAAGAAGTTAAAAACAAATAATTACAAGATAATAATATTCTTTCTTGGCAGACAGAGTCTTATCAACAAGCTCTATTATATAGTTTCTGCATTGTTTCTCTTGAATTTTGCAGTCGCCTTACTTTAAGAATGTTCTTTATTGTTAGATCATTTATTAAATTTCCTTTTTGTATGAATTGCTATCCGTTCTAAAGAATACTTGTTTCTATCACAGCTCAAAGAGGTACTCACTTAAAACAATAAAAATGGTTAGTTTCAGTTATTGCTGATTATGTCGAGGCATCACAATATTTCTAAAAATTATTCACACATACTTACATATCAGCCCATTTTTTACTGGCTAAATCCACCAGTAACCGATTGTTGAATAATGAAATAAACATTAATCAAGCGATTTCATATCGGCCTAGTTATTTATCCTCCGGCAGTCGAACTGACCCTCTGCCTAAGGCCTTAGGCCATGACGGTAACCCCTGGACAAATAACGAGGCCAATATGATTTTTTTCATAAATAAGATTATATTAATATATAAAATGGAAACCGCTGAACCCTCGAAAAAGCTGTGATATGGTTAATGTTTTTATACACCGAATACTAAGTACATGTATGTTCTGTGAACAAATACTATTTCCTAAATTGCTTACATATGATATTTTTCAGAAAAGATGTCGATATCTTACATGTCCAATGGGTTCTACTGCTTTCTATGGAGAATGTCTCGGTTATTATCTTAATACGTATGGTTTCAGTCTAAGAATGCTAGTGCTGGTATGGCCTTTTTCTAATGCTGGATCATTTAGTCAGGAAGAAGCTTTCTTTGATAATCCAAACAAAAGTTCTCATTTAAGAAAGTTTGGAAATGCACTTATTAACTCAACAAATCAGTCGAAGGAAGGATGCGGACACTGTAGAACAGTAATAGACGAATCAGGAAGTGGCACGGAAAGACATTTTGAAGTCCTCGTTACACATCATACAAACTCAAAATGTAGTATAGACGATTTATACTCAAGCGCATATACATATGCCCAGAGCAATAAAACGTTCACTGTAAATATTGGTAGCAAAACTTTGAGTTTCAAAACAAAGGTGAAATCCGACTGGAATGCTGACTCCATTGGCTCCATTGGCCTCGAAGTGTTAACGAGGTTTTGTGATCGACCAGTATCATTTCAGGGAGAACTTGTATGTCCCAAAATAACACTTAACGAAACAGAGTACAATGAACTTATGACAAAGGTAATCTTTCATGGTCCAGTTCAGCGAAATAAGGTTGTGGATAACGATTTATCAGACAACGTCAAAGAATTTAGCAACTTGGACAAGGACATGATATCAGATGATACACCTCGCAACAATACCGTCATAGAATTTGATCTGTGCGTAAAGGAATACATGTTGGCTGTGAGTAGAGGCTACAGTGTAACGATATCTGCTTTGACAAGATGTATTAATGCTACACTCTGGGTCGTGACCTTGTTCAAATTATTTGAGGTGATAAACTAGCGAATTTATACCGTTTACGGTACAAGTCTGAATTGTGTGACAAGATTTAACACCAAGTCACTGAACAAAGTTTCATTTTCAAGACCGTTTATATTTTTTATGATGTCCAAAATTATTTGATCATTTCCAGTTAAGATATTAAATGAATTAAGACAAACATTTACATACATTATGTGTGATTTCCATTACGCGACTTGTTGAAATATATTCAAAATGTTAAACTGAATGTATCAATGAAACGATTCTAAAGTGTTTATGAATGTATTTTATTTGGTGAAGGCGACCTTAGAGGTCGAATTATAAATGTGTACAGTATATGTTGTGGAGTCGAACTTAGATTCCAGATTTTAATGTGTTTGTTTGTTTGTTTGTTTTTGGTTAAATGCCATTTTTCAACAGTATTTCAGTCATGTAACGGCGGGCAGTGTTCCTGGATTCTGTACCAGTACAAACCTGTTCTCCGCAAGTGCAAGTAATTGCCAACTTCCCGAAATGAATTATCAGAGATGGAGGGCGAGTAATGTCATACACAATGTCTTTAATCATATCGTCACGGATGACATACACCCCGCCCGGAGATCGAACTCGCGACCCCGCGACCAACGCTATCCCTACTGAGCTAAGCGGGCGGGCATTTATTAATTTGTACATTGTATGTTGTATTGACGGCCGTGCATGCCAGATAGGAAAAGTGTAAAGTTTATGTTGTGAACTTGGAATCCGAATAAAAAGTACAGTCAATTTGTTTTGAGAATGCGCTCTTGGTTGGCAGAAAGGTGATTTTTAAACTAACTTTACTACTTTTTGTATCTATACCTGTAAAATAAAACTGCTCTTTTTGCCCTGGATTTAGACATAGCTTCTATTCCGTCTAAACATCTGATCGCATGTACTGACATAATACCGTTTGACGTCATAGGCAACGCCTGTAAAAACGTCAATATAAGAAGGAGAACTAAGAATGTGCTATGGAACTCCATGCAAAAATTTCGGAAATTTTTGTACAGAAAGAAATAAACATAAATTGTCTTTTTTTTATATAATGAAATAGCATTTTAATCAGTGTAGACGCTTCTAATTTGCCAGAGAAACGTTTTCCTCACCCCTATGCGTCTGTCATGTTTTCAAACAGCGGCCGCCATTAACGAATTTCTCCACATTATAATGACGTCATAAATATGCAAACACAGAGGTCAAACATGCGGTTTCCCGCGTGTTTCTTTGAAATTGTGGGCGGGGCTGGGGGGGGGGGGGGGGGTGGGGGGTAGGTAACGCCTATCTGTTCCTATCTGTTGCAGAACATATAATTTTAACTTTATTTCTGAAGAAAATCAGAAAATAGCGATGAATGTTTTATAATCTGTTGTGTTAAGTACTATCCGGTTATGGTAAAAGTTATTGCGATTGACCATACAAACGGGTTTATTGTTTAAGATTTTTTATCGTATTTATAAACAACTGAAGAAAGCATGTACTTGATATTTTTTTCTCTCGATAATCCTAGTTCATTTATTTAGCTTGAATGTGATAAAAGTTTATTTGATCCACTCTCGAGTCCGATTCCTGAAAAGCAAGTAGTGTCATATATGAGATGATGTGGTCGTGATCTCAGTGGGGCTTGAACCTACGAACTACATGTTGAGCGACCGACACCTTAACTTTAAAAAGGTCTTGAAATTTGTCTGAGAGTTAAAACGGACATAATCCGGAAAATCTTCTGTCTAAATAGAGACTACTACATGAAACAGAACATTTTATTTTGCAAGTAAAAGTAAATAAATGATGAAAATGATATAGCTGCAAAAAACACAAACACCACAAATTTTAATTAAAAATCGGCCAATGTAAATTGTGACGATTTTCCGTACAGTTATCAAATGACAAAGTTATATTTTAAAAAATAACCCAGTTAAATGTTCGTGATGTATTCTAAAACGCTTTCGGACGTGTCTGAAATAACATTAACAATTCTAACATATTTTGAAGGCAGTTTGTACGTAATGGACTGGTCAAAGCACATTTTTTGTTTTCTGAATAGTGTTTTAATATTGCTGAATATCGTTAATCCATATCAAATTAACGGTTGGCATTTTATGCATTTAAATATTATCATATTTTGCACTGTACAAAGTTTTGTCTGCCTTATGCCGTTTATCTGATAGTCTTTTATTTGTGTAAAGCAGATTCTATACTTTTATTGATTTACATGCACAAGTAACTGACAGCTTATGGGATCGGATTTGGGGGGACAACAACGTCTTTAAGTGAAATTCTGTTTATTTAAATCGTTGCCATGCCACGAAAAAACAAAGGTCTCGAACTACAAACCTCGTAACAAGTATACTGTGCCTTCTATTTGAGTTTAATATATCACATCTGCTAAAGTAAGTTGCACTTATTATTGACAAAAAAGTACATTTCTTATTATGTCCAAGACAGACTTTAATCCATAGCAAGCTATTATCAAAGGCAATGCTTCTTTCTGATCAAGCTGATTAGTTTACATAGAAATGTGTTAGAAACTGTCTTCCTAGGGGAGAAGATTGGAAACTTCAGTCCTATTTCAAAAGTGGTTAACACAATTTTATAATGTAACACTTGCTTGTAATTTGGTATATTACCTCGGTCTGATTATTTTGCTCGGATCGGGGAAATACAAGAACAACAGAAAGAAAACAAAAGGTTCAGTATCTCTAGCTAAGTGCTAAAATTTATATTCTATACAGTTTATATTGTTGATTAGTTATTGATACATCAAAACTCATACCCGTCTTTGCACAATTTTATCTGTTTTCCTTTCGTAAAAAAACTTTATACATGTATCTTACAAAATTGTCATGATGGTATGAGCCTTAGCACTTTCTTCATAAATTTTTACTTTTGCAAAAAGAGATAAATCTTTACCATTTCTTTGGCAAACAAAACACCGACAGCTATTATTATCCTGCGAATGCTGTAACGTTATCCAGGAATAGGGATACTGTAAAAGTAGCATCCTAAATCTGTAACATGATATCCTCCACAACCGAGTCTCATGTAGCAGTTCCTCCCCCGTGAAAACGTCATGTGCACGCACCATTTAGCATTATTTATGTCGTAGCATTTGGGTCAAAAGTCTGAAATCCCTCGGGCGGTGCCATAATACACACCGAGCGTTAATATATTTTTACGCGTTTAGCATGTAAATATACACGTTCAGCGTGTACGTTTATACGTTTAACTCTTATTGTTTGCTCGATTTACATTTTGAAACAAATTAGCCAATAATAATATTTAAAAAATCGCCGTGGTACAGGCACCTGTCTGTTGCAGAATTTGGTGGCTATGTTAAATAGTTTTCTGTCGGAAGCAATTAATATAATTAAATCTTCGGTAAGAGGATCCCCAGATAGTATTGAGACATTAAAGGCTTATGCCAACATTCTGTCTGCATTACAGACTTATATAATAACGTGTATTTACAAGATTCAACGAAGTTGACCGGCTGCCTGCAATTATTCTAGATATCATTCGATCTGTTGAGGAGCAGAGAAGGTAGCTTATACTGTCATGAGTTTTACTGAGTATTGTGTCATGACAATAAAATAATATCTACATCTGAAACAGAAAAATGTAGACGCAGTTCTGGCGAAAGGTGTAGTATATTCGGACAGCCAGTAAGTTTGGACACCATTAGAAGTGACAAACTGACATTTGTCAAGTATTCCATTACCTTGAATATGACTTGTCACAGCTCTAAATGCAACTTATAAATGAAATCTGAAAGAAGTTTTCTTTGTCTAGAATATTGCAAAGAGTTGTCACAGAAAAGCAAGAGGGCCATGAAGGCCCTGTATCGCCTGTGACCTATTGACCTAAAGATAATCAAGATTAACATTCTGACCAAGTTTCATTAAGATATGTTCAAAAATGTGACCTCTAGAGTGTTAACTAGCTTTTCTTTTGATTTGACCCGGTGACCTAGTTTTTGACCCCACATGACCCAGATTCGAATTTATCTTAAAGATTATCAAGGTTAACATTCAGACCAAGTTTCATGAAGATACAGTCATAAATGTGGCCTATAGAGTGTTAACAAGCTTTTCCTATGATTTGACCTGGTGACCTAGTTTTTAATCTCACATAATCAAGATTTATACTTGACCTAAATATAATCAGCATTAATATTCTGACCAAGTTTCATTAAGATACGGTCATAAATGTAGCTTATACAGTGTTAACTAGCTTTTCCTTTGATTTGACCTGGTGACCTAGTTTTTGGCCCCATCTGACCCAGATTTAAACTTCACCTTAAGATTATCAAAATTAACATTCCAACCAAGTTTCATTAAGATATGCTCATAAATGTGGCCTCTAAAGTGCTAACTTTTCCTTTGGTTTGACCATGTGATCTAGTTTTTGACCCCACATGACCCAGATTCAAACCTGTCCTAAAGATTATCAAGATTAACATTCTGACTAAGTTTCATGAAAAAAGTCATAAATGTGGCCTCTAACGTGTTAACAAGTTTTTCCTTTTATTTGACCAAGTGACCTAGTTTTTGACCCCACCTGACCCAGATTTGAACTTGACCTAAAGATCATCAAGATTCGAGTTTCACTACGATATAATCATAAATGTGACCTATAGAGTGTTAACTAGCTTTTCCTTCGATTTGACCTTGTGACCTAGTTTTTGACCCTACATGACCCAGATTCAAATTAGACCTAATGATCATCAAGATTAACATTCTGACCAAGTTTCATGAAGATACAGTCATAAATGTGGCCTCTACAGTGTTAACAAGCTATTCCTTTGATTTGACCTGGTGACCTAGTTTTTGACTCCAGATGACCCAATATCGAACTCATCCAAGATTTTATTGAGGGTAACATTCTGACCTAGTTTCATTAAGATTGGGGCAAAACTGTGACCTCTAGTATGTTAACAATCTTTTCCTTTGGTTTGACCTGGTGACCTAGTTTTTGGACCCAGATAATCCAATATCGAACTCGTCCAAGATTTTATTGAGGGTAACATTCTGACCAATATTCATTAAGATTGGGCCAAAATTGTGACCTTTGGAGTGTTAACAAGCTTTTCCTTTGGTTTGACCTGGTGACCTAGTTTTTGAACCCAGATGACCCAATATCAAACTCATCCAAGATTTTATTAAGGGTAACAATCTGACCAAGTTTCATTAAGATTGGGCCAAAATTGTGACCTCTAGAGTGTTAACAGTCAAATTGTTGACGACGGACGGACGGACGGACGACGGACTGATCTAGAAACTATAAAGTATGAATATCCAGACACACTTTTATTTTTGACAGGCGATACAAATGCTAGGACAAAAGACTTTCTAGATTTTATACCTGTTGATAATTTAGATTATATTTTTGGAGATGTTGCCTATGAGGGTAGCAATTTTGACATTCCACGAAACAATAAAGATAACTTAAGGGGAAATAATTTTGGTAAAACCCTAGCAAATCTGTGTGGCATTTTTGATGTGCATTTTTTAAATGGTAGAATGCACGATGATAAGGAAGGTAATTTTACCTGCTTTGCGAATTATGGAGCCAGTGTTGTAGATTATATGATAGCTTCTAGTGAGTTATTTCCATTGGTATCAGGGTTTAATGTTTTAGATCGTGATGACTCTGACCATTTTCCTATTTCATGTATATTAACTCTATTTTTCCTTCAAGAAGGGAATAACCCAATGAATATTGATACTAATGTCATACCGGTACCTAAATATAGGTTGAGGGATTTCCAAACAAGATTTGCTGAAATGATACAAATTCATAATGATAAACTTTTACAAGATATAAGTCAAGATATTGATACTGCTATACATACAATCACTTCTATTTATTACGAATCTGGAAGTAAGATGCGTTCTAGTCGTATACCTTATCGCAGCTCCCATCCTCCATGACGGGACGTGGAATGTGATAACCTTAAAGCAGCTAAGTACTCCGCATTGCGTAAATTTCAAAATGATGATTTGAGAATATACAAGGATAGGCGAAATGATTTTAGAATGCATGTAGTAGGAAAATGGCCGAATTCCAACGTAGTAAAAGACAGTCGCTTATAGAAACTAGAGATAATCCTATAAAAATGTGGAAATTGCTCAAACAGTCACGCACAAATAAGGCTGCTGATCCTAGTATAACAGCAAGTGATTGGCATAACTATTTTAGTCCATTGCTTTATGATGAGCAGAGTGAACCAGTTCAATTTAATCCAACAGATATTAATTTGGATGAGAGTGCTAATTGTTTAAATGAGCCATTTTCAATTGATGAAATAAGGTATTCCATTACAAAGTTGATAAATGGTAAAAGCTGCGGTATAGATGGTATTCCGTCAGAAATTTTTAAAAATACTATGGTTCTCATAGCACCATATTTACATGCTTTGTTTAATAGAATTATGGAAACAGGTAGTTTCCCAGATTCTTGGGGTAGAAGTATTATTTGTCCTGTGCACAAATCTGGATCGACTGGTAATCCAGGAAATTATCGGGGTATTTCTATAGCAAATGTCATGTATAAGATATTTTCAGGTGTTGTGAATAAGCGACTTTATGACTGGGCTGAAATGAACAATAAAATTGATGAATCTCAGGCTGGTTTTCGGCATGGGTACTCTGCGGTAGACAATATATTTTCATTACAAGCAATGGTACAGAAATATCTCTCCAAAAAGGGTGGTCGTTTTTATTGTTTATATGTAGATTTCCGTAAGGCCTTTGACAAAATAAATCACTGCAAGTTATTTGAATCACTAGAAAAGAAAGGTCTACATGGTAATTTCTTCCATTTACTAAAGGTTATGTATAGTAATCTGCAATCTTGTGTTAAATCAGTTAATGGTGGGACTACAGACTTTTTTCCATGTAACATCGGAACAAGACAAGGGAATAAGTCAAGTTCTACAATCTTTACGCTATTCATTGATGAGTTAACAACCCTTTTTCGGGAAAATTGTGGGTCAGGTATCTTTATTACTAATGATATTCCTGAATTATATGTCTATTATTTGCTGATGATGTAGCAAACTGTGCTGAAACGGCAGTTAAACTGCAACAGCTGTTAAACTATGTAGATATGTTTTGTCAGAATACTGGTATGGAGGTAAATCTTGATAAGACAGAAATTATTGTCTTCCGTAATGGTGGCATACTTAGGAATTATGAAAAATGGTATTTCAGAGGGGAAGTAGTTAATATTACCTCTGTTATAAGTATATGGGATTATTGTTTACGCCCAAATTATCTTGGAGTTCTGCACAGGATAAATTAGCTGCTCAAGCTCAGAAATCCATATTTTCAATTATTCGCCATTTGGATATTTCCCTACACATGAACTGTTTAACATTTTTGATGCGGTAGTGAAGCCAATTTTATGTTACGGGTCTTAGATTTGCGGGGTATCAGTATTCTCATATTATTGAAGCTGTGCATAACAGCTTTTGTAAGAAGCATCTTCGTGTAAATATTACTATTAATAATTGTATTGCTCTCGGGGAATGCGGTCGCCTCCCTTTATGTATAACATACTTTAGAAATTGTATCAGGTATTGGTGCAAATTATTACATATGGTAGAAACCAGATACCCTAAAATTGTTACAAGATGCTAAAATCACTAGATGAAGCAGGGCGGATATGTTGGGCTACTAAAGTACAAAACATGCTGCATACATATGGTTTTGGATATGTCTGGATAGTACAAGATATAGGTGATGCCAATATGTTTATTCAAGTGTTCAAACAACGCTTATTAGATTGTTTTAGACAGAATTGGCATAATAATATAAACAGCCGCTGTGAACATTATAAACACTTTAAAACACTACTGAATACTGAACGATACCTGCATCTTGATATACCTTTAAAATATAAAATTGCTTATGCGAAATTTAGATGTTCAAACCATAAGTTTAGAAACTGAAACAGGAAGACATACGAATATCCCTCGAAATGCAAGAGTATGTCAGTACTGTGTAGAAAACTTTCATATAAATGTTGTAGAATGTGAATTTCATGTATTTTTCCAATGAACAAGATTCGATGCAATTCGTAATCAATATCTATACAACTGGTATACATTAGGTACTACTGTAAACGACTTTTATGAATTGTTAAAAACTGATAATCCTGAAAAAAAATAAGAAAATAGCAGTGTTTGTTCAACATTTACTGAATGTGAATGTTAAAGGGAGAATACTCACTTTGTTTAATATGCAATACCTAAAAGAGTTGTCTTTCTTTGATAGACCAGGTACACAAACTACATGTCTATACATAAGCATCATTAATTACAAAATTGAAATTAGAAATGAAACAGGGAGGCATTAATATAACTCCTTATACAAATATCTGTCAGCACTTTATAGAAAACATTGAAACATTGAACATCATATTGATGCTGTTAAATGTGAACTTCATGCTATTTTTTCCTTTTTTTTTCTAAAGCCAAGATCTGATATAATTGGTAATCAGTATTTATACACCTGGTACACATTGGTTCTACAGTATCTTTTTCTAGAATAGCAATGATAGTCTAACATTTACTAAATATATAGATTATTGATGTGAATGTTAAAGGGAGAAAACTCACTTGAATCAAACATGCATTATTAAAAAGAGTTGTCTATCTCTTAAATGCTGGGTGCACAACCACATGTCTTATTACTTGTCTGTTTATGTATTGTGGGCCGGTGGCCTTTAATTACAAAATAAAATTGTTGACTTGACTTGACTTGGACACAGGGCGATCACAAAAGCTCACCTTGAGCACTTTGTGCTCAGGTGAGCTAAAAATCGACGGTCAGATTAGTTCATATTTTGCATCGGCTAGGGGTCCGGTGAGTTTTACACATACACAGATGGCTGACATAAAGCATGCTTCACAGTTTTCAATCAATAGACGATTTGGGTAATGTATCATTGAAATATATACTTTAAAGACTGACTGTAAGGAGAAGAGTTCATTTCTAATAAAGTTGTTTCACAGTATTAGCCACATAAACATAAAACATGCGTTACTCTTGCATATACATTTTGTAATTTCCATTAAGTATGACTCTTTTATACTTAAACTTCTGTCTAGAGCTGCTATAACTTAACTCATTTGACACATAACTAAAGTATTGTCCAATACCTTCATCCATATAGGAGTCATGGAACACTCAAGCAACAGCTCTAACTCCATCAGATGTGCGCTTTTTACAATCAAGCAGCGAAATAGTCGATACATATCCAAAGAAAACCTGTAGATTTGATGTAGTTGCAACAATTAAAATAGAACACAAGGTAGCAAAATTAACAGTTACAGTCACAACTGTCAGATTAATACCAAGTACTTGTTGGATATCAGTATTGTTTTTTTTTTCTGTTTTTTTTTAAATAGATATACCTTAATGTTTTAGGCTGTACGATCTAAACATCAGACCAGGCTGTTCTAGCAGCTCACTCAGGGCAACAATGATCTTTGACAGAGAATAGTGCCAGGCATGCTGCGAGATGAGGGAATACATGTTTAGCGAATTAGCGTAGCCGAGAGTTTGATCAGAGTCATTGACGTTGCGGTAGCGATGAGGTGGTGCACATCAATACGGCGACGAGTTTGTCAAGTTTCAGGCCTAAGTACTTCATGGCATATTGATGGAAATCTCAAGTTTGTATGGTAAGTAGAATTATGTAACTGTTGGGTAATGATCTCGTCTTCAGCTCTAGATAGCAAGGCTATCCAGACCTTGTGTTATGCGTCAGCCAAGGCTTCATGATATGCTGAAAACGTTTAATCAACAGTGTAAGAAGGTTTTATCAGGTTATCTTGGATTTTGTAGTATTGACTTTTTTCAAGTTTGATTTATCTGTCGCTCTATGTTGGAAAAATGTACATGTCCACTATCAAAAGAGTTGCAACTACACGTGTAATTTATAAGTTCATTTATTTCTGATATCTTGATTCAATTACCGTATAGCGGGTTAATTCTGCGGGCAAATAATCTGCGGTTTTGTCCTAAACTGGGCCTAGTTTATTTCTGCGATTTTTATTTCTGCTACCTTCGAGAAAAGCAGGAATTAATTTTTGCGGTTTGCATAATCTGGAAGTAAATTCTGTGCATGGGAAATAGCTACCGCATTCACTATGTCTCTATCAACTACTCAAATGCATATCGTTCTCGTTAGTTTTGTCTAGGTGGAATTATCCAGGTCGAAATCTACGATAATGAAGTTGGCGCAGCTGATTTATGCTTAAATCTGATTTCTCTTTTCATTACCGTGCATGATCAAAAATCAGAGTTAAAAATAAAAGGTCTGGTACAGGTATTTCATTTTGAAAGACATTTTTTTTAATGTAACACTGCTGGTAAAAAAACTACTACTTATTTACAAATATATACAAATGCAAAATTTAGTACATAGTCCGTTCACAGTTCAATCAGTTACAACAGTAACAACACATTTTAGTTAGTTTGTTTAACTTTTCATAAACCTACAATAACAAAAGCAATCAACCACAAAGATACGGTGTGAATAACTTTATAGCATACGGAAAACTCGTAAGATAAAGATAACGGGTCATTATATCAAGCGAAATATCGAAGTTTATTTCTGCGTCAAAACATTCTGCTGATAGTTTAAAATGTGCGGAAATTATTTCTGCGTGACAGTCTCGACCCGCAAATTAGCAGAAATAAAAATCCGCAGAATTAACCCGCTATACGGTATTCAATTTTGATTATATCATCGCCTCCTTGTCATAATAGAGATTATTCATTGTGAAT
The DNA here is from genome assembly GCF_021730395.1 of Mercenaria mercenaria. NCBI lineage: Eukaryota > Metazoa > Mollusca > Bivalvia > Venerida > Veneridae > Mercenaria > Mercenaria mercenaria. Next base: position 23,650,387 of record NC_069378.1, on the reverse strand, counting down.
TTACAATTCTGGTCTGACAAATAGCATGGTTTTCAAGAGATGTGCAGTTACTGTAGCTCTTATGATCTGTCATTTATGCTCCTGGCGATTGTTGTATCTTATACATTGCAAAGGGCAATAGGAACGAAATTTTTATGTGCCGATCAGATTTTGAAACTGATAGTAAACACATTTACTTTAGTTGCCATTTTCAAATGTGTAGTTCGTCATGGTAACACCATTCTTAAGTTTTAGCAAGCTACATTATGTTACCAATAAAATCAAGTAAAATAGTAGCAGACTAGGTTTGTTCATGACGATAATCAAAAGTGCAACACCCGTCAACCTTTTAAAAGGCATATTCTTAAAGTAGTGAGTGAGTTGGGTTAGAAGGCGAATCGACACAAAATGGCCATTTATCGCCGAGGTTAAAGTAGGAAGGTGTCAAATATATCAATTCAACATCTGTAATTCCCTTATACCAATGCAGTTATGTCATTTGGGTAAGTACGTGTACGTGACTCAAATCCTGTTTGAATATGTAAGTGCTTTTTGTTGCAGAGAATGCTTTCAAAGGAGATAGGTTTATCCCACTTAGAGTGGTTAGCACTACCTATTCACTGAACTTGCTTGTTTTCTTGGTAAAAAGATCTTTAATAAACATGTAAAAATAATTCTTATATCTGTTCTTGCATACTGGGTTTTGGGATGCACGGATAATTTTTATTTTTTTCTAGTGTCGTCACATTCCTTAAGGGTGCATTGAAGAGTAGATCAGAAACATTGTAGCAAAAGATAATAGGTAAGGGTAGATTTCTCTGAAGCACAGAGCACAAAAAACACAGCCCCAGAGCCACGCATTTACATAGTAGGCCAACAACAAAAAGAAGCTGTAATGGAAAAATATTTCAGACGGGTTGCTTCAAACATCCAACAAGTACATATTAATATAAGCTAAATATTGATAAAGGGGAAGGAAATTGTAAGGGGCGAAATAGGGTCAATAGCAAGCATCATTCAATGGTACAGATATGTATGGAGTACCATCTCGTGTAAGGTCTGACCAGAGTTTAGAGAATGTGGATGTAAGTGCATTCATGATTGCTTATAGAGGAGCTAACAAGCGTTCATTTATCACAGGACAGAATGTTCATAATATACGCATTGAAAAGATATGAAAAGACTTGTTTCAGACCTGTAGAACTGTGTTCCATCGGTTGCTTCACCTTTTATAAAACAGTCTACAGCTGGACCTATCTGATAATTTGCAGATCTGGTGTCTGCAATAAGTTTGTCTACCCAGAATCCAAAGAGCCCTAGACAGGTATAGAGAAATTCATTTTCGCTCTATCCCATTTATTACCGTATGGATCTAATTTAAACTTATAACAGTTATTCCACATCGTCATCCACATCCTATGAAATAAGGGTCATAAATTTTGCAACAATATTTACACCAACAGCACCGCTAAGCTCAATATCTTGCCTTTATACTTAGAATTCTAGGCTGTAGTTGTGATACACTTTTTCTCTATGATATCTAAGTTAGTATTGAATGGATTTTATTCTTACTTAAAAAAAGTTGTTCCACATTATTAGCCATCTGATATGGCGCATGATGCATTTCTTGTGCTATAAGAGTCGCTTCAGGTACGCGCGATGCCACGACAATACGATTACACAATGGTAAAGGCACGTCGATATGAGAGCACGATTGTAATGGAGCAAAGACACGTTGATAAAGAGGCTAAGGAACGATGACGTAATACTACGATGAAACGATGGTGATAGAGCGATGCTACGACAGTACGATGACGATTCGATGAATAACAAGCGTCTTCGTCATCGTGCCTTCGCTCCGTCATCATCGTGCCATCAAACTTTAATGTCAGCACCATCGTGTAATCACTGTCGTGTAATCGCCTTCGTGACGGTGACGCGATACAGCGATGACACGATAGCGATGAAGCGATGCTACGACAGCACGATGACCAAAAACGCGATATTACTTCCCGTGTTCGTCATCGTGCCTTCGCTCCATAATCATCGTGCTATCGTACTGTCGTGTTATCAACATCGTGTTTAGATAAAAACAAATCTATATATTTTGGGAAATGTGTTTTAGATCTCTAAATAAATAAAACAAAAATTATCAAAGTGGTTTCGACCACTGGCACAAGACCATAAAGAAAATGCCTCTGTACAAGTGATACCTTACCCTAGGTAATCTATAAGAGCCATAGTCGTGAACGGAAAACTGTACTAACCTATTTCAATCGCGCATTTCAAAATAAAACGCTCAGTTCTGTACATGCGTACTATTGATATTGAACAAGTGGTAATATATCTTCCATTGTGCCCCGGTCACATTTCTTCAATATTTCTTATCTTAGAGAAACAACACGTAGTTTACAGTTTTTTTCAACGTTACAGAAAAATCTTGATTGAACTTCCCTAGTGAAATGAAGTTCCCGTTTAGATTAGGACATCATTTTAGATTGACTGATGTGAAAATGTATGTCAGTGGCCGTTTAACTACACGTGTACGCCAATCTGACTAAAGTACTTGATCTTCTAAACGAAGATCTGAGAACGACTGACATGCATCAAGGAATGTTAATATTATTTGTAACAAATATTTCCCATGATGAGACAACGTGTCGTGCGCGAAACCCGGACCCCTAGCTTAAAACCAAAGGTCACACCTGGAGGCAAATGTCAACACGGCTGTTTCGGGCCTGTAACTCAACAATCTGTTAAGGGATTTTGATATATCTTGGCACAAGTGTACCCAGTAAAACGACAACTGGTCATACATAATTTTCAGATCCCTAGCTTAAAGGTCACGGTCAGACTTTGTCGCGTGAGTGGAACGATGCTCTATCTACCATTTTTTAATCGTGGCGAAAATCGCTTCCAAAGTTTAACTCTCGTCTAGTTTCTTTATTTCTGGGCGAAAATGGTGATAAGTATATCTACTTGTTCCTTGCGCTTAGTTCTTTCAGACTGTAAATGCTTTTGAATACATTTCGTTTTTACTTTTCCGCATTTATACATTTTTCACTTTGCAAATTTGACAAAAATAGAAAAAAATGTTAAAGGTGTAATGCTCTATCGGGAGATAGAGCACTGTGAATTTACAAAATTGGACATAGAACAAGATAATATTTATTACAATTGTATATTGAAAATAGTGCGAGAGCTCTTGAACTCATTTTGAAATTAAAGGAGAATTGGATTTGGTTTTAGTATCATCAAACTGACACAATATCATAGGCCATATTGAAACTTTCAAGATTTTCTTTGAGAAATACGACTCTAGTTTTGGCACGCGCGGATACCTGGGTATATGACTTTCTTCGTGTCAACTGGATGGCTTCCTCACATGAAAAAGCGAGGTTTCAAACAGTGGTGAGGGGCAGGTGTTCAAAGTCAGAAGATTTAGACTGATTTGCCAATGGTTTTACCATGCTGTCCGTATTGTTCAGGGTTAACTGAACTGCTACGCTTTAGACATAATTGGCTATTAAACTAGGCACATTGGTCCTACTTATTTGCAGATGGGTATTCGTAAACCATATCGTAGTTGTGTTAAACAACAACAGAAAGATTTTGAAGTTTAATTACTCAATAACCGCAATAATTATGTCTCCCCTAGGAGACATATTGTTTTTGCCCTGTCCGTCCGTCCTTCCGTCCGTCCGTCCGTCCGTCCGTCCGTACGTCACACTTCATTTCCGAGCAATAACTGGAGAACCATTTGACCTAGAACCTTTAAACTTCATAGGATTGTAGGGCTGCTAGAGTAGACGATCCCTATTGTTTTTGGGGTCACTCCGTCAAAGGTCAAGGTCACAGGGGCTTGAAAATTGAAAACTATTTCCGAGCAATAACTAGAGAACCACTTGACCCAGAATGTTGAAACTTCATAGGATGATTGGTCATGAAGAGTAGATGACTCCTATTGATTTTGGGGTCACTCCGTCAAAGGTCAAGGTCACAGGGGCCTGAACATTGAAAACCATTTCCGATCAATAACCAGAGAACCACTTGACCCAGAATGTTGAAACTACATAGGATGATTGGTCATGAAGAGTAGATGACCCCTATTGATTTTGGGGTCACTCCGTCAAAGGTCAAGGTCACAGGGGCCTGAACATTGAAAACCATTTCCGATCAATAACAAGAGAACCACTTGACCCAGAATGTTGAAACTCCATAGAATGATTGGTCATGAAGAGTAGATGACCCCTATTGATTTTGGGGTCACTCCGTCAAAGGTCAAGGTCACAGGGGCCTGAACATTGAAAACCATTTCTGGTCAGTAACTTGAGAACCACTTGACTCAGAATGTTGAAACTTAATAGGATGATTGGTCATGCAGAGTAGATGACCCCTAACGATTTTGGGGTCACTCTGTGAAAGGTCAAGGTCACAGGGGCCTGAACATTGAAAACAATTTCCGGTCAGTAACTTGAGAACCACTTGACCCAGAATGATGAAACTTCATAGGATGATTGGTCATGCAGAGTAGATGACCCCTAACGATTTTAGGGTCACTCTGTTAAAGGTCAAGGCCACAGGGGCCTGAACATGGAAAACCATTTCCAATCAATAACTTGAGAACCTCTCGACCCAGAATGTTGAAACTTCATAGGATGATTGTTCATGCAGGGTAAATAACACCTATTGTTTTTGGGGTCAGTCTATTGAAGGTCAAGGTCACAGTGGCCTGTTCATGTAAAATCATTTTTTGGAAATAACTTGAGAACCACTTGACCTACAATGTTGAAACTTAATAGGATGATTGGACATGCAGAGTAGATGACCCCTATTGATTTTGAAATCATCTGATCAAAGGTCAAGGTCACAGGAGCCTGAACAGTGACTTGAGAACCACTAGGCCAAGAGTGTTGAAATTTAGTGGGATGACTGGACATGCCAAGTAGATGATCCCTATTGCAGCCAACCATCAGTGTCTCTTTGACTTTCGCTCCTGACCCCTATTGACTTCTTGCCTATAGGACTTTGCATTGGGGGGAACATGCGCTTTTTTACAAAAGCATTTTCTAGTTATTGTTAGCAATGAACAAAGATCTAAAATCTTTTTTAGTCGTAACTATTCTATTTGCCAAATACAACTAGCTTTTCATTACGCTGAGTAAGATTGTCCGTGTTTTGTTATCAGTTGGCATTAAGGTTGACATAGTACTAAGCATTATAACAATACCTAATGACATTGTCTTTACAACTAAATGTTCTCAGTAATAACTGTAGTAACTGTTTTTATATTATGTTCAATTTTTGCATGTAACTGCACTTGTCAGTCATACCAGTTCTCTGTTACACAACACAATCCATGTTATATTCATGTCTCTTTTTAGCTATTTGTATAGGTGGATTGTACGGCATCCATCGTCCGTCTTCCTACGTCAACATTGTACTTAAAATTTTTCTCCTCTGAAACTACCGGTTACATTTATACCAAAAACTTGGTCAGTAGAATTTTGGGATAGATCTCTATCACGTTTGATCAAATGGTTAATCTTGGCCCCTTTAAGGGCAGCTACTGCCAGCTAGAGCAAAGAAAAAATAGGAAAAACATTTAAGGAACTTCTCATGAACCGCTTGATGGATCTTTATCAAACATAGTATGTAGCATCATTATAACATCCTCTCCCAAACTGGTTCAGATGGGGACGATTGGCCCCTTTGAGGGGTTACCATAGCTAAAATTAGAAATTCCCTTAAATGATTTTATCTCATGAACCACTCAATGGATCTTCTTCAAACTTGATTTGTAGCATCATTTTAAGAATCTTCACCAAAATTGTTCTGTTAGTGGCACTTGGTCTGTTAGAGTTCAAAACAGAAATACCTTTAAACGACTACTCAAGAACCATTTGATGGATATTCACCAAACTTGGTCTAGAGACCAGTATAAGGTCCTTTCTCAAATTTGTTTGATTAAGGGCACTTTTAATAGTAATACTTTCTGGTCATGAATCGCTGGATGGATTTTCATCAGAGATGGCCGGTGGCATCATTAGAGGGCTCTCTCTCAATTTTATTCAAACGGAGACTGTTTGCTCATTCTAGGGCTAAAATCAAAAATACCTTTAATGACTACTTCTAATGAACAGCTCAATTGACTGTCATCATTCTCGGTCCGTAGCATCATTATATTGTCCCCTCCATTTTTTTAATTGTGGGTTGGGGGTGGGGGAGCGCATGGCCCTCTAAGGGGCCACTAGACCTAAAGCTACAAATGCCTTTATATGACTACTCTTTTGGGGCTGCTAGAGGTGCAAAATAGAGATACCTTTTACTAAATTCCTCTCTAATTCCTGAGTTGGTCTTCATAAAACCTTGTCCGGAGCATCATTATAAGGTCTTTTACCATGCTATGTCTTATATCAAAACTATTCCTTTTAGGGGCCACTAGAGTTGAAAAAGAAATAACTTTAGATGATTTCTTTCGATGGTTATGTGCTTTGGTGCGTGACAGCAAAATGATAATAAAAACTAATGAACAGGTGAAAGGATTTTCACCAAATCTAGTTAGAAGCAAAGTCAGATGGTTAAGGCTTTCTTCAGTTGAAGGACTAAGGCCCATTTAGGCCTCTTGTTATTTTTTCACATAATTCTGACAATTGAATTAAGGCTCAAAGATATTACATCGCAAATAATATGTCCCGGTCATACCTTTCATACTAATCTTATTGTATATATTTCATTTAGTTTCTGCATGTTGTTCTCAAATCTGGTGGCATACATTTCAACTTAATACTGAGTATCATAACAAGAATTCATAATCATTATTTTGCAACTAAACATTTGTAGTCACAGCACATATGTTTCATATTTGGTACAGTTACATCATGTGATACTTTAATAGTTTTGTGGCATTGACTTTGATTCACATCAATGATTTGTAATAATTGACTACTTAAAAATCTAAGAAACATATATATCTATTCTCTCTCACAAACGCAATCGTTTTTATATTCCTTACAGTTTCTTCATGTACGTACTTCCATTTAGTGAGTTGAATTTCAGCATTGCATTCCTTGTTTGATATTTGTCATTGTTTTTTAAGTTTTAATTTTCGATTTTCTCTGTTGTCAAGGGTTGCAAGTTTAACGATAGGATTTTTGCGTCTGGAAGTAGGGATAGTGTACTGCTAGTTTTTGTTGTCTTACGAATACTGCATTCAGCAAAATTTGCATAGTTAAAAAAGTGATCAACAAGAAAATTAGTTAGCGCCTTACTGTAACTTTGTAACGTAAAATATGTTCTGTTTTTGGTTTTATTTCTACTGCCTTTAATAGACAATAACTTACTATCACAAATGTGCTTCTTGGAAACATGTTTGCAGATGCCGTTGTTATATTCAGTGGTATTACTTAAGACACAGCTTCAGAATGACGAAAATATTTTCTATCCGAAATACACATCAATAAGGTCTGTTGCAAATCTTGCATGTATTTTCTTGGCTAAAGCTTAATTGACAATGCTATGTGTTTGTATAAGTAGTAAAATGATACAATAACCTGTGTAAGCAATCTCACCTATGGCTAGCCTATGCATGTCGTGTAGATAGGCATTTTAAGTATATTTCAAACATGCTACAACTATGCCTATCCGCCATATTTTGTTGTGATCACATGCATGGAACTGTGCATTCTATTGCTTAAAATGGAGTTAGAGCAATTCTGGATTTAGTTAAATGGAGATAGAGCACTCTTTAACAAAGTCTAATGATGATCACATGATGTTAGTTTATGTGTATGATTGGTCAGAATAATTTTAAACATTACAATGCTTTAAGTCCTGGAGATAGAGTACTTTAATCGTTACTGTTACATTCAAACAGAGGACATGGAGCAAAGTATTACCGCAGGATCTTTCTCTATGACGTCAAATGTTACGTTTTCTTGCTTCAGAACGATAGAGCTCGGCGAGACAAACAAAATGATGTAAAAATCTCATTTTTTAAAAAAATGGAGATAGAGCACTATAAGAATCAGGCGACGACTTGGCATTCAAATTTAAGGTCTGTTTTGTGTCTGGTCTAGAACTCTGTCATTCGCCAAGGATATTACAACCTATCTTGGTAAAAATGTTTTCCATAAACAGGCGACGTTTCACGCGCAACACTCAAGCTCAGAGGTCAAAGTCACGCATGGAGATCAGAGGTAAACAGGATTTCTTTCCTGTCTGGTTCAGAACTTTATCAAGCAAAACAAGATTTTGATATTAGAGAGTTTGAGATTTCAAACTTCGCCTTCCCCTTCAACGTCTCTCATATACATTTTGGGTAAAACGTCACCGATATGCGTGTATTTCATTTATATCACACGTTGCTACTAAAGTTTTCCATGTAATATCACGTAAGCCTAAGACTTCTCTTTATTACTAAGCGAAATAAAAAGCTTAGTTTCAGGATTTCTGCTTATTAAGTTATTTGATTATCCATATTTATTAAATAGACTAAATTTGATGCGAAACACTATCAATAGGTATAAGAATAATGAAGTTTTGTATGGCTAATGATTTTTAACTAAATACATTTAATTGAACGTGGAAGTATGAAGTTATCAACTGATTTTGAGAAACTTTGAGATTTTGTTCAAACATTAACTTCTCCGGCATATTTGTGTCCCCAGGCGGTATCGATTTTACCAGATGGGCCTTTTTGTCGTATGAAGTGAAGTTTTGAACGTTCGAAGATGTGATATCACGAAAGTCGAAACTTCTTTCTTTTTACATCTACTCTGTCCACATACTCGGCATCAAAGACTGAAATCTGGATGGAGGCACATGGCATGACAGTCATTTTACTTGAAAAATAAATAATTACGCGCGATTATCATTTGGTGGAACATTTTATTTTCACATCCAAATAAAATCAATCTGTTTCTGTCGGACACTTAATACGACAATTGCGTTTTAATTATAAACATAAAATGGTACTAGGAAGACGGAAAATTCTTCTGAAGTATCAGACAATTTCAGATCTATGATATCATGATGAGAGACTTTCCTGTTAGCCGTATGGGATAACTCCATTCTTTAAATGCACGGAACCAGAGCCTGGCAGAGGGACATTGTGGATTAATTCCCCTTTGATTCTTACATTTTACAAAGAAAGTCGGTCTTGAAACTCGGTGTGACCCTACCCTACCCCTACCCCACCCCCCCCCCCCCCCCCCCACATGAAATGGGTGACCCCCTCTTTAATGTTGGTGTCCCTCTAACCAAAAATCCTGGATCCGCAGATGCTTTACTTATAAAATAGTATATTAAAATCATATTGTGCTGTCTGAGAGTTTGGCATTATACAGAGTCATACAGAGTATCATTATCACGTTGATATGATCATTATAGATTATTATCTTTGTATGTGGATATATGCACGAGTTCTGAAGTGGTAATATTGCGCGACTTTAGGAGCGCAATATTGTCCGCGAAAGAACAAGTGCTCATATCCACATACAAAGTTGAAAGCCTTTTTATTACATATCCACTATCAAATGATTAATTTATATCTAAATTATCGTTCTGTCACGAAAGACAGGAAAAAATACGGGAAAAAAATTCTCCGAAAACGCAATAAACAAATCAAATTGATGCGCATTAATATTTTCCGCGAAATTACTACGTGCCAGTATCTAATAAGTCAGATTAATCAAAGTGTAAAAGCAAACAAATTGTTGCATAAATTACAAATTAAAATAACACACAATAGCAACAAAAATCTAAAGAAACGAGATCCGCAATGGGCGGACCGTCAGGGGAGGTAACTAGAGTCACGGATTGGGACTAGTCCGATATGAAAGCGTTCAGCGTCATGATATGGAAAAATATTGCACGATCGCGGTCCATTGAAACCCAATGGAAAATAATTTTAGGTATGTAATAATCATTTTTATTTCCTCTCATGTATGATTTACAATCGTGCATTGTATACTGACTATTCTGACAATTTTATATAAAATCTAAATGTTTGGAGCTCAGCTGCAAGACTAACGAGTTTTTACATTGTTCACATTGTTTTATCGTTTTATTTTATTTTTTTTTATTTTTTTTTTTATTTTTTTATTTTATTTTTTTTTTTTTTTGGTAATCGCTCATATATCCATGCTGTGATTATATTGATTGAAATGTTTTTTATTTAATTTTCATTTTTTCATTTTTAAAATCTCTTGTAAAATTCCTGCCCTTTCGGACAACTGGTATCAAAATGCACGAAAAAAAAAACCGATCATAATTACGGATAAATTGAATGGGCGGATTAAAAGAAGTTAGATTCATTCTAATGTTTGAAATCTCAAGGAATTTTAATCGAATTTCAACTTCATTCGTTAACTTCGCAATAGACGTTGAAGGGGAAGGCGAAGGTCGAAATCTCAAACTCTCTATTATTTGGCACAAATATTCCCCTGGATGAGACGACGTGTCATGCGCGAAATCCGAACCCCTGGCCCAAAGGTCATAGTCACACTTGGAGGTCAAATGTCAAGATGTCTTTTTTCCTGTCTGGCATGTAACTCAACAATCCTTTAAGGACTATGTTATTTTGACAATGAAAAATTCCTATGTAAATCTGAGATTGTCGTAACAACACGATGCGCGGGGATCAAAGAGAAACTAATAATAATGAAAAAAATGCATCTCCAAGTAAATTATAAAATATCAATGACACTCAAAAGCATGTCCCAACAGTGTACTGGAAGAAAATGCATAGAACTTTTCGGGGTAGGTATTTGGTACCGTAAGTCTCTCATATGTATACAATATATATATTCACCAATCAAGGATATGTCAGTGTAAATGAGCTGAGCGTTAGTTTTCTAAGAAAACGTCATTAAACTGTTTTACACAAATCACACGTGCACCGATTTTTTTACAAAAATATTTCCGCCATGTTTCCTTCAGTGAACGAAATAAAAGGAGTATTTTACCTTAGCATTCCTTATTGTATAGTGCGATTCACTCTCTAATCTAAATAAGGCATTACTTTTTTATAACATCCCACTGTCCGATCTTTCTGATTACTTAACGATCACTCACAATTACAAAATAAAACCAATGTGTCATCAAAATTATCACTTTACACGGCTTCATGAAGATCACGGCCTACTAACATTAAATTTGTAAACATACGCCAACCAAACAAATGATGAAAGATCGGGACGTTTTCAAAGATATGTTTTATTTCCAGTATTTTTCGGATATTCTAACGTTTAAGCAACCGAATGGTATGCACATAAATAACGAAGAAGTTATGCAATGTAGCTTTTAGTTTAAATTTTGGACCTATCTTTTTCCAGCCCAACAACACACATGTTGGTGTCACAGATCCGGCTTGTCCTCGAAATCAGTGTCAAAGGTTACTAGAACATAAATACAATAAAATAAACAGTCGCTTACTGTGTTCCTGTAAGTCCCATAAGATGAAACGGCTCGTGTTTATACATTCATATATATTCCATATCGGGAACATTGACAATCACAGTTCGATCTTTTCCACGATCATGGAAACATTTACTTTTATTCCTTTATTTACATTTCAAGGATGGCGATATATATATACGTTCAAGAACGTAAATTTTGTTTCGTGCTTTCCGACCCTCATGGTGTGTAAACTTTTGTAATTAAAAGTAAGGTGTATTCGATTTGAAAACCAGCGTGAATATTTCATAATGGTAAATATTTCAAACGTTACTTCTATAGATGCCTCTATGACCGGATGGCCAAGGTCGCTTAGTTCGAATTCCTTGCAACCGACGTGGGATCGAAACCTTACTTGAGGTGTAAAATTCTTCACGTAAGGAAGCCACCAGCTGACTTAACGAAGGTTGGTGTCTCTAGGTACTCGCCTGAGCCCGAAAAAAATGTATGGATGGGCACCGGGTGTCTTCCCCTACCAACAAAACCTGGGAAAAGTTAATTGTGTCGTTTCGATGTTACTCTATACCCAACAAAATAAAATAGATAAACATTATTCCCGTTTGGTTTGTTTGTTTGTTTGTTTATATTTTTATATAAATGAATATGCAAAAGGGTATTTGTTTGTTTCAGTGTAACGTCAAAATATAATATTACAATTATACATCAACAGTGAATGCCACATACACGATAATATTTTCACGAGGGGTTAATGCTTTGATGCTACATGTAAAAGAAACATATCCCTTCTGTATAAAGGTAAAGGTCTTGTTTATTATAGTGTAATCCCTATTGAAAGGGCCAGCCAATTTGGCTTATGAGACACCTTTATTGTGCTTGTCAATTACCTCCCAACTCCTACCACTATGCCAGGCGCCATGCGGATAGAAGTCTATAACCATTCATTTAACTAGCTCGCGGCTGACGAACCGAGACCCACGATCCCATTACGAAATCATTCATGCTAAATAATACGTACGATAGGTTTGCTTTCTCATTCTCTAACATTTCCGAAACGATCTATTCGATTTTTATCGTAGAGTTCTAGTTTATTTTTCAGCTTTAATTAAAAAGTAAGGAAAGCTTGAAAATAAGTTAATTTTATATGAAAGTCATCATCATAACGCTGAAAGATTTTTTTTTAAATCGGACAACTATTGAAAAAGATGAGATTTAAGAAAATGGCTGATAATGGAGGCAGACATTTAAGTGTGTTTATGATGTCATTTACACACTGCTGAATAATTTATTTAGCAAATAACCTTTAAAAAAATACTAATTTTCTTATGTCTCTTGAGTATAAGGTGTAAAACATGATTTTTTCTTTCATTATAGCTGGAAAAGTAGAGAAATGATTTTACAGTAATAAGTAATGCTGTTCAAATGTGTATCTAAAAATTTAACAAATCCGCCACCAATTTGACCAAAACATTTAAATGCTCATAACTTTATCATTTTTACTCCGATTTTTAAATTTCTTTCACTTCTTTAAATAATTTACTAAGAAATCACAGCTGAAAAAATTCACATTAGAACAACGTACGCTGCTTTTCCCTTTACAAATATAATTTTAAACTTAAACTTTGAAGTTGAGTAGGTTGTAGCATTCTCTAGGTCAAGCGTATTTTTATTACCGTGATATTCCTTCTGTTGCCAGTCATTATCTACACAAATGTATTGTAAAAATGCTTTTTTACCCAAAGTGGAAAATATCAGGAACTTGAAAATGCAGCTTTTGTAAAGGGCCAGTTAGAATTCTCGATGCCATTTGTCAGACATACGGTTGTAAATAAATGATATTATTACAAAATTAATAATGCTGTTTCTTTTGGTGCACTTTATGGACTTATGATAAAGTTAAATATATATATTAATCTGAGCAGTAAATTCCCTGTAAAAGCACACTACGTAAGCGCTCAGGCCCTTCTTGCACACCATACCTATATAGTTCGGACTTCTTTAATGTGTAAAGGCATGTGCACAAAAATGACAAATTTTACGGACACCTGGTTAATTGTAATTTGGTTTTTAGAAAAGTAATAAATGGAAATAGAAAAATAGCTCTCAGCTCATTTACACGGATAGTTCAGCTTTATCATGTATGTTATAATTTTTCGCATTTATGCTTGATAATATAGAATACTTACCCCGAAAATTCACGGTGACCCTAACATACTGATAACTTTTCCCACTTTGGTCTTTTAATTAAAGTAAGAGTTCAGCACTGCATGGTTTTAATATATTGTCACACTGGAATAAAATTTGTTTTACAGTAACTTCGAAATTCCTCAGAAATTATATCATGTACCCCCCACACCTAATTCAGAATTTCAAAATAGCATATGCCTTAAGGGATTTTAATATTCATTGGTATAAAGGTAGGTCACACTTCAAGGTCAAAATTCAGTAATTTGTTTTCCTATCTGGTCAATAACTCCATGAAGTGATTTTAATAAAGTTTGGCACAAATGTACCTCATAATAAGACGACGAGTCCTGCAACACCCAGTCCCTATTTTAAAGGCAAAGGTCAAACTTGGAGGTCAAGAGTCAATATGCTTGTTTTTAGTGTCTTGTTCATAACTGTGTCATCCGTTAAGGGATTTTAATACTAACTGACACAGAAGTTCCCCATAATGACATATTTTGTCAGAGACTCAGGGATCATGGTCACATTTGAAGGTCAAAAGTCAACATTGATCTTTTCCTGTCCAGTCTGTAAAAAATAATATAAGATCATGTGTCATATCTATTTAGCTCTATTTTCTTCACTTTTACTTCCCTTCAACATGATGATTTCTTACATACCCACCAATTTCAAAATGAAATGTTATCAAATAGGAAAACTACTATTTTTGTATTTATAGATGTTATAAGAAACCAACAACTGCAGATCCAAATGTTGTAACATATTGTATACCTATTGCAATATTGTTTATATATCATTGACAGATATCAGAACTTTATTTTTACTGCAGTGGCGAAAATTAGTCGCCTTCAAGTAGAAGACTGTGTATTGCTTAGCAATACTTCATTCACTTTTTTCCTCGTTTCCTAGTAGAATAGCGACAGTTCGATTTTAGCTTTCAGTGACCGCGAGAAAAAAAAATGCACATTAATAAAATTACAAAGTACTAAAACATTTTCCTTTCTTTCTGAAATGTCATGTATTGATATCAGTAAGGTATTTTAAAGCAATGACCTCAGATATTAAAACATATAATTAATGCTAATGGAACAGGATTTATGTAAGGGAAAATAACAAGAAGGAATTTTAGAATAATTAAATATCAATGTGTTTAAATTATAAATGTCACATGATCGTGTTAAAACAAAGAAATTGGCTTTAAAATTAGCTTTCCAGATGATTTTACAGTGTTTGACTGGTAGCACTTATCTATGTACTACCTAAGCCTAGGTCCCTAAATGAATGGTTATTTTTGGCAAATACTGCAAAAAAAAATTGTCTATAAATTTATAAGCCGCATAAATAGCATATTTTATTCCTGAGGCTGAACCATTCACTGAATGTCTCATAACTTCGTTATTGATGCGTTGTTTTTTTCCCATATTTTTATTTAAATGTTAGTTTGTGGACGGATATTCCCAGCTACTTGAGTTAACGATAATTCACTCACAAACTAGATAGTTTACTTTCGCACGTTCTCATTTGTGTATAATACGTATGTGTGATAATAATATATACAATTTAATCAGACTGATTTGAAATGTGCACGGCAATGCAGAATGACTTAACCGAATGTATCACCGCTACAGGTTATAATAATCGGGTAAATAGACTGAAATCATTCAGTTTGATATATTTATTTCATTTTATTAACCTATTTACCAAAGGCATATTAATATACAAAACACGTGTTATAACCAAAACACACAAAAAGAGATGCAGAAATTACGGAATTCCGTTAGGGCAATCGCCTTTGTATGTGTTGATCTGAAACGCGATACTCGATAGTACGATGATGAAAACGCGAAATCACGATACTACGATAACGAAAACGCGACAACACGATGATGATAACGCGAAACTACGATAAAGAAAACGCGATAGTACGATAGTACGATGATGATAATGCGATATACTGTCGCGTTTTCACCATCGTACTGTCGCGTTATCACCATCGTAATATCGTGATATCGCGTTTTCGTTATCGTAGTATCGTACTATCGAGTATCGCGTTTCAGATCAACACATACAAAGGCGATGGCCCTAACGGAATTCCGTAAGAAATTCCACAGAGTGAGCCAATCTGACTGAAGTACTTGATCTTCAAAACGAAGGTCTGAGGATGACCCAATTACATTTATCTTTCTGTATAATATTATTTGGATTTCCGAAATTGCTATTTTCATTTTCGCAAGAAGTCTTTATTATTTGAACGAATCAGACGACTCGTTTCAAAAAGCATTTGACTGAAGCATCAAAATAGCGTCGGATGTCAAAGGGTGAGAAAAATTTGTAGTCAGTCCAGGGCTCGAACCCGGGACCCTTACTTACAGGGCGGTTGCCCTACCGACTGATCTAACCAGCTTTCTGACACCTTACGTGATCAAGTCCATACCGTGACATTTAATTTCTCTCAAAAAATGAGGGCGTAGTCGCGATGTGGTCATCATAAGAATTGTGAATATGAAACCAAGGCTAAATATAGATTTTTTAAACTTCTATTTTTACAATCAAAATGTTGTAAGCGAGGCTCTGAGTGGCTTGCGTAAGGGTAGTCAGAACGAGGCTATCATTGCGCGTGATTAGATCATTAACGTAGCGTAATTGGAGATATACTTTAGTTAGATTGCACAGCGACCGAAAATGTTAAATATATGATTATGCAGTGAATATATATTGGTTAAAACAGCTAAACCGAGCTACATGTATATGTTATTAGGCCATGGGAAAGGCATTGTTGTTATAGTGTTTTGCTGCTGAACTAATTTAAAGTTCAATATAATTTTATGTATATTTCGATATTTGTTATAAACAGCAGTTATTTTGTTAAGTTAACATTATATCTGTACGTATGTCTTATAATACTATTTGAACTATAAACCTTAAAACTGCATGGAATATGGGGATACAAATCCAGGTCACCTTCACAAAGGAGATTTCTACTTTCAACTGAAAAACGTACCTCTTGTGCGAAAGTAATTTACACTTAATGAAAACATAACAAATATTTTTGTTCGTATAACACATATATTACTTTCACAGGTTTGAACTAATATCACAAGTTCCTGGACTACGTGGGCACAAAACACGAATTCAGTATACTGGTTTTGTGCGTAAGCAAGTTTCACAGTATGAAAAAATGTGGCAAATCAAATCTTTTATTCATATGACATATACGTTACTGTTACTGGCTTGCTCTTCTCGAGTTCACAATGAAGCTTACAACATTGACTGTGATGGCTTTTAAAGCGTGAAACTTTTAATCAAACCATTTAACAAGTTGCATGCAATATTCAAGTGCCTTATACATGAATACTATAGTTTAGGAAAATTAATTTTTTGACCATTATATAAACAAATAAATCAATTATATTTATATCTGGAAGAAAGAATGAAGCCTAAAACAACTGAAAATCCTATGTTGCGTTTTGTTTCTATATATGAGCCGCGCCATGATTAATCCAACATAGTGCGTTTGAGACCAGCATGGATCCAGACCAGCCTGCGCTACTGCGCAGTCTGGTCTGGATCCATTCTGTTTGCTAATGGTTTCTCTAATTACAATTCTAATTGTAACTTGAAAGCGAACAGCATGGATGCGAAAAGTATGGCATTATTTGATACCTATCTACTGAGAGGAAAAATATGTCATTTTCTCCGTTCAGCAAGGATGCATTTTCAGTTATTTCTTCAACAAAGAGACATGAGAAGATGCTTCATATAGAAATAAAGTGGCCAAGTGTTGACAATACATTGAACAACGAACGAATGACAAATAAGTATCGTAATAGACATAAGATATGAATGTGTTTAAATACTTATTTTAATCAAACATTTGTAAAATAAGTTAGTAATTTTTTAAGACGACAAACTGGACAACTCATGAAGCACAGTGCAAGTTTGGTGACTAAATTTTCTTCAGAAAGCAACTACGCTTCCCCTTGCAGTGGAAGTGTAAAACTCAGTGATTCTTTTCTCATGAATCTTATAAAAACGGACTAAAGGAGTAGAATATGCATTCCAACATACAACTCCCGTTTTTGTCACTTTTCGGGGATGTTTTAATAGGAGAGAAAACGTGTGTTAACACAATGCTTCTCGAGCTCACGTGCATTTAAACACATTTTGTATAGAAACTATTTATCATTCAGTGCAATTTACAGAATATTACTAAATTAACAAAAATAACAGGTATTGTTATTACGTCTGATGATTCAAATAACATTGTATCTATTTCCAATCAGTCATAAATGCGGGCAACTCCAACGTATAACAAATACAAGGACAAAAATAAGAAAACAATTGTTTCGTATGTTTGAACTATATGTGTACATAAAGCAGTGGGTTATTACATTTTCCAGCTTTTTCCAGCTATACACACTATACAAGAAAGTGGAATCCAAATTGTTGCCGATCAAATATAGAGCTGCCCTCTTCAAAAGATTTATTTGTTCTGTTACATAGAATAATGATGTAGTTATCGCAAAAACAAATTACAGTGTGCATTATGTTAAGAAACAATATCTCATTTTATTATTTGTCGCTGAATAAAATTATTGTTGTGGAGTGCAGATCCGAATGAACTATATCACGAGGGTAATATACATGATCATAAATTGAAATAGCATTCCAAAGTCTATTTCATTAGCTTAGTCCAAGTAAGTATTACATCTATAAGTAGAATGAATAACGGTTATAGTAATTCAGATTACCCAGCAATGATTCAAACTAACCAAGTTGACGGAGGTCTGGCAAATATTAAGCAAGCAGATAATGTCTTTTTAGTGGCATAAATTATATAATGCAATATTCATGAAAATGTAAATACGAAACATGCTGACACAATCGTCCAATTTTAATTGTCTGAAAACAGCTGGGCTGTACGTATAACTTAAAACCCGCAGTTTTTCCTCCCTTAAACAATTCCTGCCTATTTATTTAGTGACTTCTTTGCGACGTACTTGGCCATGTATCAGGCAAATATAAAAATAAATATAAAATCGTAGATCAATAAGTAATGACAATCAAAAGAATGCTAAAATGCACTAAATTTTCGTTGAATATTGAAGAATCTAGAACATTTCTGTAAATAGTGGCACTTGAGTACTTGCTTCAGATTCATGAATATCTAAAAAGACAATATTCATTCAAAATAAAGGCGTCAGAATATGTTTCCCGTACATCCTATCATTTAAATTAGTCTGAAAAAAAAACAAAACACTCTATACTACCTATCATTTCCTAATAACATCCACAATACGTCGAAATTTTCGCCTTTCAGACTTGATTACAAAATATAATGTGCAAGTAAGTTTTCTAGTAGATGGATTATGTAATTATTGCGAAAAAGGAAAAATGCATTTTTTTTACAGTTGCTTTACATTTGTAACAAACGAAGGCACTGACAAAAACGTATGCATATGCATGGAAAGAGCAAGTTCGACTACAAAGTGAAGACAAAACTGATTTACCTTGCTATCTTGCTGACAAAGCCTCCAAACGGTTTGAGTCGAAGAAATCGACACCATGTATTCCCGTACTTTAAATCATTTTTTGCACACGACACGAACAGCTTCGCTTAATATATATATTTGTATTTTTGGCATTAAATAAACCATTCCTTCCCATTGAATTTATTTCTAAGAATTTATTTCGATTTATTATGCTTTCAAAAGTAAATCGGAATAAGAAACCATAAAACCGTCTGCTTTGAAAACACACTATATTTTGCTACCGCTTTCGATTTTAAAGTGACATCACACATGACATAACATTGAATGACCTCACAGTAGACCTTACCACTTTTTCCGTAACAGAGTGAATTGCAAGCCAGGTATAAACTGTACATCATTTTAAAGATTTTTTAATAGAACTTATAGTTTTGATATTATCAAATTATGTTTTCTTGTGTAATTTTTTGGCAAAATTACAATTAAGAAAATTGTAAATTTTACCAAAATATTAAATGGATCTGAAATCTTGTTTTATGGATATGAATGCATTAAATCAGTTCACCTAGTTCATATAATCACAATGACCACCGCATTGTCAGGGCAAAACGTAATTTCTATGACCAGCTAGGAGAGCTTCATATTTCTTAAATGTTGCTTAAGACGCATGATCTACGTGTTGAGTCATTGAAGAAAATATTGATGATACATCTACCTACGGTGTCACGTTAGAGCTATCGCCGCATAATGTGAGCTCAAAACAATGAAAGAATGATTTCACGATGAAAAATCGAAACAATGAAACTACCATGGTGAAAAGTCGAAACCACGATGCTGAAAACATCGAAATCACGATAGATTACAACATCGTACTTTCGATTTTTACCATCGTAGTTTTGAGTTTTCACCATCGTCCTTTCAGCTTTTCACTATTGTAGTTTCGACATTTCGCCATCGCATTTTCGACTTTCCACCATCGTAGTTTTGACTTTTCATCATCGTTATTTAGCCTTCCTGATGCCCATGCCCTAAGATAAGGAAGTCAGGTGGTAGCTTATTACCGTATATAACTGACAATTAGCTGAAATGGCGTTGAAAACTAGAGACCGATGCAGAACAGAACTAAAATAGTTAAAATATTTAACCCGAATTAAACTGCTGAAACAAATGTAATATACTATACTGTGGGGCATAGTGATGTTAGAAATCAACTTACTGATGCTCTAATGATGTGTATTCATTTTATGACATAAAAATAATTTCCGAGAAGTCTCATATCATAAAAAAAAGAAAAAATGCCGATCTACCTTCCCTAATTTTTTTAGCATGTTACCGGAAATAAACAGTTTTTTTAGGCCTTAGGGCCATCGCCGCATACAAAGAACTCGAAGCAAGATAATTTAGACTGTTCATCACCGTAGTTCATTTTTTTCGAGTTTTCACCATAGTAATTTCAATCTTTATATTTTTAATATTTTTATTTTTTTTTATTTTCAATTTGTATATCCTTAAAAGATATGAAATTTTAACAAACCTGATTTTCGACATTAACATGCGATTTGTGTATTTAGTAGGAATTTTGAATTGTCCTATAAAACTTTTTTTAAATGACAAAATTATTAAAATAAATTCCATAATAACAATTTACGGCAACTATTATCCGCTATTTAACTCGATCATCCGGAAATTCGGGAAAAAATACAAAAAGGATTTTGTCCTCTTTTGTCAATTTTTATCCGCGGAGATATTGTCCGTATTCTGTTTAAGAGAATACTGTCCATATTGCAATGAAATCGGTATCATCCAAGACGTGTCCATTTGTTTTTGAAAATATATTCAGAAAGGCATGTTGTATTTTCGTCTTTCTTATAATGAAAACAATTCATCGTGCAAAAGCGGACCCCAGGGATACGCACGCGATTAAAATAGGCTGGGTATGAGAAAGGATAAGAGATTCTACTTTATTTCCGCTGTGCCGGGAACATTAATCTTCAAATCAAACCAAATTTAGGAAGGCTTTTAAAAACATTGAATTACAATTAATACTCAAACATCAAACATAATATTTAACTTTTTTCTAACGACACAGAGTGTCTATATACTACTGTGAACTCCGTAATTTTTACTTCATTTTACTAAATTTAAACGTCAATAATTTTGAGTTGTCCCCACATAAAAACATACAGGGCGCCGCCATATTGTTTATATACAAGGGTAGCGACGCGACGTCATTTAGCATTACGGTCTATGGGGTAAAATACAAAAATAACCATATCAACTGTAAAAATAAAATCATCAACATAAAAAATGCCTAGGGATATTGATCATCTTGTTACGCTATATAAAAACATAATTAAGGGCATCATAACGAATATCATAACTTTAAAAATGATGTTAACCAGATTGGTGGGACAAACATTAGCATTTTCAATACTATTTGAATTGTATCGTGTTGTCTTATATCGTGTTGTCTAAGACAACACATTTTACAAGTTTTGATTCATTTCCCCGCATACAAAATGACAAATGTTAGTGTAATAAAAGTGTTTTTACTGTTCCTGTCAGTTGTGTACCATTCATACGTAAATTTAATTACGTGAACACTTTTTAAAGAAATGCATCCTAGATATGATGGTCAAAAAGAAACAAAAATGTCGTTTAACTATGGCTTTGTGGCTTTCGACCGAAAGAAAACAAGTTCAGTACTTTATACGTGTTAAAAAATGGTGATAACATTTCCTTTCCAGCCATACAATTTTTTCATGGTTACGTCTTACGTGAAGTCAAACTAAGCGACGTTTTGATTTCATTTGACTGCGTCTAATTTTGTAGAACATACTAACAACAATCTAACGTGTTACTCAAGACGTGTTAAAGGTATCCGATGGAACTGAATAGAATTTAAGTATATTTTACGTGCTGTCAACGAAAGTTCAGATTATGAAACACTTTTTATATTGAATATTTTGATTTAATAAACACCTTCGACGTAAAGGTGAAAGAGTAATTTTATAGGCCACATTGTGTACCCATTTATAATTAGCACATATCACAGCATGACTTAAATGCATTGCATAGATAAGCTACTATAAAAGAGCTGAAAAGATGATTGCATCTCCCAATGGATACATAATGTCTTTACTAATAGGATAGTTTTGTGCTGATATTTTTGTTTTAAAATATTTTAATTTTGATAGGAACAAAATGTATAAAAGATCAATTTTCTCTTTGTATATAATAACTTATAGCTGTATTTCTTTTGAGGTTACTGAAATCATACAGGACTTAAACCTGTCGCAGTATTGCCCTTACACCAATTATTGCACACAAAATGCGCAGTATAATTTCGGTAGTAGATCTGAGAGACAACCATGTTGTGCTTCTTGTATGTGTACCGCCGACTGTCATCTATATGGAAACTGTTGCCCAGATGCCAAACACAAAGTTAACAACACGTTGCAACTGCCAGTCTGCTACTTTCCTGTCCACAATGTAGATTATGACACAGAACACTATTACAATCAAAATATGTTTTCTGGAATTAATTCATACAACACTTTCGTAAAATGCCCAGAGACATACCAAGACAGTAGTAAAAGGGAATTGTGCGAAGGCATAAACGTACAAAGAGGCATTGACGACTTCGTGGTTGTATCTGATGAAAGGGAATACATTTACAAAAACAAACATTGCGCTGCATGTCATGGGGTTAAAAGATACATCGCATGGAAGTTGAAGATAAAATGTCCGACCACAGAAGACGTTAAGACCATTCAGCTGACTCAACCGATGGACACCTTTAAGACTTGTATGATTTGGTCATATCCCCCGAAAGCCTCTATCGGAAGAAAGTCACTTTGCTATAAAACCTATGACGCTTGTAATATCACTGGGCGAATGACCGCCTATAATGCATTTTTGGAAGAGTCGTGCCAAGCGTACACGTTGTACTACAGTCATATATTCCACGGAAGAAATTTTCCGACAATGTTCAAAAATGTTCATTGTTTTGCTTGCAATGAAGGAAGATTTTCAGTTATGAAAACCTGCCTACTGGAACAGAATCAGAGACAGAGATCCGTTTTCCTTCATTTTACTGCGGTGATAAATATTTCTTCGCATGAAATCATGACAAAACCTGCCAAAAGGAAACGATGTTCAAAATTGCAAATTTTTGATCCATTATTTGTAAGTTTTTAACTTTTCCTATTTTTTGCAATTATTTCTAAAGTTGCTATAATGTTCATGATATTATCAAATCCATGAATATTACAGGTTGGTTCTGTTTGTTGACGCGGTGTCTCTCAGGTCATAGCGTATCGTTTCGGTGTCTTTTGGAGTGATTACTAAAACCACTTTCGGTCACCATAGAGAATGATGGATGCAGTTAAATTTGATTATACATCAATATGTGATTATTTAACGTTATTAATAATAATTACTGGATTTGGTTTTGGAACACATCGACTCTAACATATGGTGGCTGATTTATGTCATTCGTTATTTTGTTCTTTCGCAGCGACAGAATAATAAACGTCGTTATTGCGCCAAGCCGAACGTCGCCTTGTGGAAAGTCGCCTCGCAGAATGTCGTTATGCGCACCCTATTACCTGATGTCCCTCTCGCCGATTGATTTGTCTACCACAGAGTAACAAAATCAATAAAGCCAAGTAGTGATGATAGATTTGCTAATCTGTAATTTGTCATTTTGGCTTCCAATTAAGATATTCTAGTGCATGGAAATGTACAAATGCCTAACCATATTATACAATAAATTCTGATCGCTACCTTTGCGAATAAAAGGAAGAATTAAGCTGTTTATATTGGAAGGTTATTGAAAATACTGTTTTCATCGGCCAATTCAAATTGTTTACAATAAACTTTGAACACTTTTTATCTCACATGGCAAACGATCAACCATTTGCTGATCATTCTGACAAGTTTCAAGTATGTCCGTACTTCTACAACGACTGTCTAGTCCTTCAAAGTGACACGGGTATGGACACGTATGATAACTATCACCGTAGAGGGATCTTTTTAATGCTGGCTAACACGCCGAGGATCCAAAACGTAGAATGTTGTTCACTACAGAGGACATTTTGCTGTTAAACATCGATTCTGACTGTTTCACCTTAAAAACTGTAAGGTCGTGGTATTATTTACAGTATGCATTGTTTAACCTGTGTTTAATTCTCCTTGATGAGTGCATCTAAAAATGATTCTCAGTCTAGGTTGTTTTTTTAATAATCTCTATACTAACAGTTCTCCGCACAATGAAGTGAGACTTTATGAAATCGGGTTCAGTCGGAATGTTTTGTGTTTAGGTCTGTTTGGTGATCTCTAACATATACAGGGTTTTGCTAAGGTCGCCGGCTTCAAATAACTTGACTCTCATTGATGTGTGTTCAAACCTCACTTGGGGCGTTGAATTCTTCATGTGAGGAAGTCATTTATTTGGCTTACGGAAGGGTCGTAGGTTCTACGCAGGTGTCCGGTCGTGATGTAATAAGGCACGAAGATGCACCTGGGGTCTTCCTCCATCGTTGCCATATGACATATAATTGTGTCGGTGCGACGTTAAACCTAATAAAATAAATAAATAAATACTAACATATACAGCAACTATGATAATAGGTAAGAGTAGATTTCTTGGAAGCACAGAGCACCAAAAACAGCCTCTGCGCCCCCACCCACTCCAAACCTCCAATCGATTAGTGAGTCCATCAGTTACACTAATACTCACCTATATTGATTTTTGTTACTGCAGTAATACATGTATGTAGTACGCACATCACTTAGCGTTAAGGACATCAGGTATTAGGGTGTATTATTGCGCCCCGCCGAAAGTCGTCCCGCTCAATGTCGCCCGGCCAAACGTAGCCCCGCCGATCGTCTCCAGGCCAAGCGTCGCCTATTTGCCTTCCGGAATGACATAATTGTATATAAAATGTGGAAAGGTTATGAATAGTTATGGTATATAAGTCAGTCCCGAACAAGTGATGAGAAATAGCCCACACATTCCCGCCCCACCTACTCCCAGCCTTCAATTGATTTGTAAGTCCATCAGTAACACGATGTGTGATATGTGTAAGTTTTAAAACAAATTCATGATATATGGATACATTTGTTGGGTTAAACGTCGCACCGACACAATTAGGTCACATGGAGACTTTCCAGCTTTGATTGGGGAGAAAGACACCAGGTGCCACTCTGCTTTATTTCAAGCAAGTACCTGGGTAGAACCACCTTCCTTCTGTAAGCCAGCTAGTTGGTTTCCTAACATGCAGAAGTCAACTCGCCAAGTAAAGGTCCAACACTCGTCGATCAGTGGCAAGTGATTTGAAGTCAACGTCTTTAACAGATCCGCCACGGAGGCCTCGACATATGGATACAAGGCACTATGCGTGCATGCGTGTGTCCGTGTGTGCGTACGTCTGAAGGTCCTTCTGTTCGTTCGTTTGTCAGATTATAACTTTGCCGTACATTTGGTAACTACTTTATGCTTACTTTAGTAAGATTGATTACGCGATAATATCTATTATCTGAAAGGTCAATGTTATACTTGGCCAAGTGGATTGGGCATGGGACATACTCCGAGAATCCATCTCACTTTAGCCAGAATATAGCATTTTCCCAATGTAGGCAACAAATATTAGACGTACTGAAAGACGGACGAGCACACATACGCATAGTGCCCTCTGTCTTTTTATATGTTACGGAGTGAGCAATTTCTTCTTGAAGCACTTTATTATCGACTATCGAATATAACTATTAAATCTAACTAGCTTTTATCTCCAATTTAATTGTTCGGCGGGATGAGGTCCTGTGCTACGACTATCGGCGGGGCGATTTTCAACTAGAGGACATTCGGAGGGGCCGCTTTTGGCGGAGCGGCGTTCGGCAGAAAAAAAACGAAATGGCATAAATCAGCCACCATTCTATAAAAGATAACGATGTTACGTTTACTTGTTTCTTCGAATGTATGGAGCGTGAGTTTAACGTCAGACTGATTGCTTGTTGTGCTACAAACTTTTACTGGTACTTATGAATGATAATCACTTCAAAATACCACGAATTAGGTCTTCCAGCAGTAACGTTTTTATTAGTAAAACATATGACAGACTAGCCACATCAGACTTAACTTAACCTTGAAATCACTGATACCCTTAATAACTGATTAACGTTAAGTGATAATTGGTTGTATGGTTAGATTTCTTTGTACAGTTATTGCCAATCCATTTGCCTGTTCGATTGAAAGACTGAAGACTATGGCTGGCAAACTGAATGGTCAGGAAATAGAATGACTAAAGATGTATGATTAGCAAACTGACAGAAGGTTAAAAGACTGAAAACTGATTGTCCGTTAAACTGTATGGCGGGTTTCATTACAGACTCCATCAGTCCGAGTCTGTTTGTGTTGTTGCTTGGTTGCGTGCTATGATTACAAAGGATTTTAAGTGATGTATGGCGGATTTAGAAAGTTTAATTACTGGTAATACAGTTCCGCTTAAGGCGTTTTAGTGGGGATGTGAATTGCACACTGCATTTCTTCTCATGAACAGACTCTGCTATAACTGTTGCTTAGAGTTGCAATCTATACCTCTAAAGGAGCTTCTTTATAGATGTGATTTATCTTTTACAGCAGGAGTCTTGTGTTGTGTGGCCGCTGTAAAACGTCTCTCCGTACTTGGACATTTACATGCCCTTTGCAATCATGGAGTCCATTCACGTTTTACTGATAATAGAGTTAAGCTTAAGGCGGATTAAGGGGGCGAGAGGGTTGTTGCACATTTTATTATCTCTACTGAACGGACGCTTGTTTGCATTCCATGCTTACAAATTAATCTTTATAGATTTTATTTAGTTTAACCACAGCAGTCCTAAAATGCTGTGTTGCAATAGTGAAATTTTGTCCCGTTTTACAACTTGGCTTTTTCTGATCCTTTGTTCATTCAATGATTACAGGTAATAGAATCCAAAATAAGCCGAATCTAGGAGGCGTGTCGGGTGTTGTACATTTCATTTCCTTTCCTGAACAGATTCAATCCAACCGAATTTGTTTTTAATGTTGCTTGGTTGCGTTCTATGATTCTAAAGAATTTCCCTAAAGATTTCATAAACTTTTACAACAACAGTCTTAAAAAGTATCCCTTGGACTCAGTGTTGTTATATTTTCTCGTCCTTTGAACTCATGGAGTCAATTCTATGTTTAGACTTATGATAGTCCTTTAAAGCCGGTACTATCGGGCTAGAGGTATTGGGCACATTTCATTACCTCTCATGAAAAGACTCAATCAAAACTGGTCTGTTTTTATTGCCGGATTTTGCTACATGCTTCAAATGCATTCAATTGTATAGCCGTGGGACAAGCATTATATCTGTCAAATCGGGTATCTTGTAAACTGCCTGACAAATGACTTGCGGAAAATCTATTACCAAATGAACAAGTTGTCTTATCACTGGCTGACAGCCGGACTGAACTAGAAACCATTATAGCATGTCGCGCTGCAGTTCTGAGCTGCATCCAACTTCTACACGCACATATACTGAACTTATTACATGATTGATTCACATTACTGAAATGGCTAAGAAAAAGACTTATTGGTTGACCAAACAAGAATATATTGCTTATCCTGTTACTCATACTGCCAGTATGGAAAAGAATACAACTACAACGTATGAGAAAGACATACATTTTATAATTACAGCTGCAAAAAGTCTGCTGTAAAACGATCCTTTGGAAGCAAATAATGCAACCAAGAAGAATAATTACAGACTCGGTTTGATTGAACCTGTTAATGAGAGGTAACAAAATGTGCAACACCTCTTTTTGTGTATTATCAGCCATCTTAAATGCACTTTTACGGGATATAAATGAATGCCAAGAAGATTCCAAATCTTCTCAAAATTTATAAAAAATTGAATTTTATAAGATCGTATATTAAACTGCATTTTTGTATAAATTGCTAGCCTTTCTAGAGAAATACAATTAATGTAAATGTTTTCTATACCTTAGCTTTCGTCATCTAAAATAATGTCTCTCCCTGTTTTCAACACCTTCATATTTACACCTTTATATTTTTCCATTTTTAAGTCTTTCTGCAGCTGAATCTAGTTTTCATTAATTCCAAGTGTTTTTTTTTTTTTCGGTCGTTTTACAGTTGTTAAATAAAATTTACATACGGGACATCAATTTTGCTTAATAAAATCTACAGTATTGGTGTTAATTTGAAACAAAAAGCTGAACGATTTCATACAGGAAAAATTACATGCAAGTATATTATCATTTGAAAAGTTTAAATCTATTCATTATGCTGTATTGCTATTCATCTTCATAATGACATTAATTAATTGCATAGTTACAAACTTAAATATCATTATATAATATCAATCTGAACCCTTAAAAGCTGTGATATTGCTAATTTTTAAGGACATCGAAAAATAGGTAGATGTTTGTTCCGTAAACAAATTGTATTTTCTTGTGAGCAAAAAAATGATTATTCTAAATTGCTACTATATGATATGTTTCAGAAAAGATGTCGGAAAAGTTTAAATCTATTCACTGTGCTTTATTGCTATTCTACAATACACATTCAGTTATTTGTTTCATACAAATATAGATACAATTATATAATATCAAACCTTGAACCCTTAAAAATCGGTGATATTGTTAAAATCTAATTACACCGAATACTAAGTTCATGTATGTTCCGTGAACAAATGGCATTTTCCCGGAAGCAAGACAGAAAAAAAACTCTAACTTACTACCATATGATATTTTTCAGAAACGATGTCGGACTCTCACATGTCCAATGGGCTCCACGGCTTTCTATGGAGAATGTCTCGGTAATTATCTAAATACGCATGGTTTCAGTGTTAGAATGCTAGTGCTACTATGGCCTTCTTCTAATACTGCATCATTTAGTTTGGAAGAGGAATTCTTTGAAAATCGTAACAATACGTCTCATTTCGAAAGGTTAGGTAGTGCACTTGCTAACTCAACAACGCAGTCGAAGAAAGGGTGCGGCCATTGCAGAACAATAATACACGTATCAGGAAGTGGCACCCAAAGACATTTTGAAGTCCTCGTATCTCATCATACAAACTCAAAATGTAGTATAGACGATTTATTCTCAAGCGCATACACATACGCCAAGAACAATGAAAAGTTCACTGTAAATATTGATGGTAAAACGTTGAGTTACAAGACAAAAGTGAAATTCGACTGGATTGCTGGCACCAAGTGGCTCAAAATGTTAACGACAAGGTTTTGTGATCTACCAATACCATTTCGAGGAGAACTTGTATGTCCCAAAATAACACTTAGCGAAATTGAGTACAGTGAACTTATGATAAAGGTAATCTTTAATGGTCCAGTTCGGCGAAAAATAGTTGTGGATAACGATTTGTCGGACAACGTCAACGATGTTAACAACGTGGACAAGGACGTGATATTAGATGAAACACCTGGCAACAATACCGTCATAGAGTTTGATCTGTGCGTAAAGGAATACATGTTTGCTGTGAGTAGAGGCTATAGGATAACAATATCTGCCCTGACAAGATGCATTAATGCTACACTGTGGGTCGTGGTCTTATTCAAATTATTTGCTGTAATAAACTAGGGAATTAAAATTTTATACTGTTTGCTGTACATGCCTTTGTGAAGGCGACCTTGGATGTCGAAATATAAATTGTGTATAGTGTATGTTGTGAGGGCGATCTTGGATGCCAGAGTATTGATGTGTACATTATCTGTTGTGTTAACGACCTTGTATACTAGGTAGGAAATGTGTAAAGTTTATACTGTATACGCGACATTGGAATCGATTATAAAATACAGTCTGTGTTGTGAATGCGAGCTTGGTTTGCAGAAAGGTGATTTTGAATCCGACTTTAATACTGGTTTGCATTTTAAAATGTTGCTTGCACGGATATTGAAACATTACGGTAACACGAGACTGCGCTAATGGCCCCGGCTAAAAGAACTAAATGTTAAAGCATTTATCAGTTTTACACAAGTAGGTATAAATCAGCCTTATTGCGGTTCATAGAGTAAATTCGGACATCTAGAAAACAGGCATCGTGTTACTGGATAAAGCTTCTGGAAATTACGCTGAAGTGGTATGCAGTCCTCTACTGGCTGCCTATTCTAACAGTATATCTTACTTGTGCATTCTTAGTTGCGTATAATAGTCCTTGATTTGTTTTGTTTTTGTTGCAGGATTTAACGTCACAGCAATGCAAATATAGGTCTTTTAACGACTTTCCAGCTTTTCATAGTTGAGGAAGGTCCCAGGTGTTTCTCCGAGCGTTTTATTTAGGTACTGGCGCCCAACGATCTTCCTTTCACTAGCTGGATGGGTTCATCGCATGGACGAATTTCGCACCGAAAGGAGGTTTCAAACACACAGTGGTGAAGGACAAGTGATTCGACGTCGTCGACCTTAGTAAACGGGCCACGGAAATTGTCCTTTAGAACTATCGTATCAGTAGTGGTTTAGATGCTGGAAAAAGTAGAATGATACGTAATATACAACATTGATATAACTCTGTGTATATTGCGTTGACTTGTCTCCTGGCTTTTGAGGTATAGTCATATTCCGGCACCAAACCAGAAGTTCCTAAATGATCAGGATCATAATATTATTGTGTCACATATTTTCTTTACTGTTGATACCTAGTCATAATCTGGCACCAAACAAGAAGTTTCTAAATGATCAGAATCATACAATGTAACTGTGTCACATATTTTTTTTACTGTTGAGACCTAGTCATACTAGCAAGCTTCTCAATGCGCAGGATCGTAATGCATCGTGTCACATTTGTGAAATACAGTGCCAATATGTTTTTGATTCGCATTTGATACAATTGATATAATCTGGAACTACTCTGGATATCAGTCCTGGGATATACGGGTCAAATGATATTTTGTTTGTTTTGTTTTCAATATGGAATTTTTGGTGACTTGTCGAACATTGAAGCAGTTTTAAGTCATTTATGATTGCTCTGAATTTTGAGATTATTTTGTATAAATCATACATACTTTGCATGCAGGACAAGAGTTTCCGGCCCTTTCCCCGATACACATGGAACCTCGTGCTGTTTATGACGTCCATTTTGACATTTGTACGAATGAATGCGTCATTTATAAATTAATGCGTACGTAATGACAAATACAATGAAAGTCATTCGATGTATTTTTTTTTTCATCAATTATTTGCAGAATATGCAAACAAGGTTGTAGACAGAATATGTCAAAATATTTTGGTGTTTTTGTAAGTTTTCTTTTCCAACAGTGTAATTGCAGTAATTGCCAGTTTATTTTCATGTTTTGTCTCTAAGTATGATAGTAAGCATCAGAAAGATTGCTTTTTGATGTTTTATAAGATTGTATCGTCTTTAGTTTTCGACTTTGAAATAAAATAGAAAAAAGTGGAAACTCCACAGGTCGTTCAACACAGCTAAAACGAAACTGTTGCAGGCTCGGTTTGATAGAACCTGTTCATGGACGGTAGTGGAAATGCATGCTACCGTCCACGCCCTCTACCCTCTAGCCCCAGGTTAAGCAGAACTCAACATGTACACATGCTAAAAGCAATTTAGAGACATAAGTCATAGTTTTATTGTTCAAGGCTTGCTTTTCCAGTTCTCATACAAGTACCTTTGCCTTTAAACTGTCTTTTAAACCTAGCGGTTCATGGAAACCCTTAGCCACAATAGGCAGTAAAGTATATTAACAATCCAAATATAAAATTTGTTATCATTCTGTTTAGATTATCGTTTTCTTGACGTGAAACATACAAACTTATCAGCAGTATTACATTAAAGTCACAATAATTGACTCGTCCGGTTTGCTCACAAACAGTATGGTATAATGGTCAAAAGAATCCATTATATCCAATAGTATTAAGCTTCACATTTACATTCAGTTTTCGGTCGGTGATAAGTCATGTTATTAAAAGAAATCGCATTTCCTTTTTCAGTTAGCTTCAGAGTTGTGTCACATGCAAAACTGACAGGTAACATATTCTCGCAAAAGATATTCCTCCTTCGGCTATGGATGTTCAGCTTTGCTGTTCCATTTCTAATGTTCTTTTAAGCTTGCAGCTGACTATGTGGAATAATGACATGATAGTTTTAAACACCCAGTATTTTTATCACGCCGCCGTGATTTCGTATTAAATGAAATGTTTATTTCTACCAGTAAGACTTTTGTTAGTATCACTCTGGCACTTCGATAGAATATTATAATTTAGCATGTCTCCTACTCGCATACATTGTTAAAGTTAGTTTAGGACATGGGCAATTAACATTAAAGTATTTAGTACGTTAAAAATAGAGAATTTATTAGCTATACGGATAACTGAAACTATGTAAAGGAATTGCAAAGAAAGACATTGATGCTTATATACTATGGGAGAACTTAGTACAACATTAAATAGTAGTTTATTTGAGTGAACTGTTCTTGCTGCTGCTGTAATTTAGTGCGTGAGAACCTTGTACACCATAAAGTGGGGAAAAGTGCATTTCAGCTATGGATATTTGTTAAATATCGTAAACAATGTTGTGGAAAATGTGCTATGCAAGTTATTCTGTGTTTTGTTATCTGATAAATTACAAAATGTATAGACAAATGTATTTGGATTTCGATTTTAAAACGCAGGGAAAACAATCTAGGACTAAAATAAACAAAACAAATATTTGTATAGTCTACGACTAAAACAAAAACAAGTTAAATTGAGGAGACTTTTTGATTACCTTACATTATCATGTTAATCTTTGATTCTGGCTCATACATGTATGTATATTATGTATTGGTCTTATATATTCTTGATATTGTGTATTCAGGTTTGTTCAATTTCACATTTTTATAATTAGATTTGGATATTAATTTTCAGAACTACGTTAGAAATTTGAATATTTGAAATACCTAGTTATTACCTGTTGATTCTGTTAAATGTCTCATGTGAATGTTTGTTAGTTTCCTCATATATTTTGTCCTTCCTGTAACAAGAAAATGTTCACTCATCTGAAGAGGGCCTTGATTTAATTTTTATTCTACTTTTATTATAAATTAATAGATAACTAAAGGAAAAACACACGAGAAGGGTCGAGTGTGGTAAATGGTGTAAAGAATCTATTATATCTAATAGAATTAAGCTTTATTTTTTTGCATTCAGTTTTGTCAGATGAAAGTGATGGAGTAGAAGTTTGTTGTAAGGGTACAATTAAAGATGTCACTGAAATAGTCCGCAATCATTGTGACACGATAACATGGTTGAAACTAGTCATTTCTTTCATATGGGAGAAGATGTTTATTTGTGCGGGCTTTGTATATTTATATAGGACTCAACAGCTTATAATATTTCTAGTGTTGATTTTTTCTTGCTGCAAGACGATATCTCAGATTTTGACTGTGTCGGTACAGTTTATATAACAGATGACTTGAACAGCAGGGTTGGCATAAGAAATAATTTTATTGAATGTGGTATATTTATTGTTGATGCTGACTTTGATTATTATGTTCGGATATATTACTTATACGGGCCTCACAAGATAAATCATGTAACGGTTTTGGGATAAAGCTTCTTGACCTTTGCAAATCTCCTAGCATGAAAATAGTTAACGGTCGTCTAGGCAGTGATCAAGGTTGTGGAATGTATACATATGCATCTAGGCATGAAGCGTGATTGACTATTTATTGAGAAAAGAAAGTAATTTTAGTAAAATTTGCGATTTTTGATGTGCAGTCTTTCAATGCATGGAGCGATCATGCACCACTGTCTTTCTCTTTAAACTGTACTGTAAATGTATGCACAAAAGAGGAAAGAAATAATGTTTTATATAAGTGGAACAGTAATTTGAAAAAAAAACACGCCTTTAGGGCTGGTATTATTTCTAAGTTGACTGATAACTTAATGATAGTGAATCATTTGACTGATAACTTAGTGATAGAATATATGTCCTCTGTCATTAATCTTGTAAATGAATTTACCGAATTTTCCGAGATGTTGCAGATCTGCTGTTTTATAAACAGTATGTAGCTCATGAAAGTCCGACATTTTCAGTGATTTGTTGTAACAAAGGAATGTTTTGACGCTGAATGTTTAGAAGCAAAATGCGTGTATCAGGAAGCGCTGAGGATTTGCAATGCTAAAAATCAGAATTTAAAAGAGAGCAATTTTGGCTAATTACAAAAATCTTATCCAGAAAAAAACGCTGACAATATGATCAGAAAAAATATAGGACATAGAAAATCTTCGGCGTTCCAAACCTAGGAAATAAAACCCGCCCGCTTAGCTCAGTAGGTAGAGCGTTGGTCTACGGATCGCGGGGTCGTGAGTTCGATGCTCGGGCGGGGCGTATGTTCTCCGTGACTATTTGATAAACGACATTGTGTCTGAAATCATTAGTCCTCCACCTCTGATTCAAGTGGGGAAGTTGGCAGTTACTTGCGGAGAACAGGTTTGTACTGGTACAGAATCCAGGAACACTGGTTAAGTTAACTGCCCGCCGTTACATGACTGAAATACTGTTGAAAAACGGCGTTAAACCCAAAACAAACAAACAAACAAAACCTAGGAAATACTGGAAATATTTTAAGCAAAGCAAATATACAAGTGACGGTAATATAGCAATGGAAGATTTGTACGAGTACTTTTAGAAGTTAAGTGGAGAAGATTTACAAACGGAAAACGTTAAAGCAAATGATTTTGTTTCGAATGATAATTTCGACAATCTTGACTGAAGTTTTGAAGAGTTAGAATTGTAAAATAACGGCTTTTGAATTAATTAATGTTGTAAAATCCCCCAAGCGTGAAAAATCAACAGGTAGAGATAATTTATTGGAAAACATTTATATACTAGCTGCACATAGTTTTACAGTTAAATCAAATTTTACGTAGCGGTTATTTTCCTGATAAATGGATGGAGGGCGTCGTTATGCCGATAGATAGAAAGGGAATAAATCCAATGTCAATAATAATAGTGGAGATACCTTAGTCAGTTGTCTATCTGAAGTATTTACATATGTTATTATTTTAATACGAAAATATCTGACACCCGAGGCATAAACTGATATATTTAGACAACGTCAAAAAGGACCCTATGAAAGATTTGACAAAGTTCTAAAAATCTACATACATTGTATATCCGTTAAGGACCCCGAACTTCGTCAATTCGTTCATAGGGTCCTTTTTTGACGTTGTCTAATGATGTCAGTTTATGCTTTGGGTGTCAGATATTTTTGTATTTGAGAGCTGCAGACCTAGATATTTCTGTCTAAATTGAGAACGACATCCTGTCCTTACCACTGCACCAATTCCAAAGCAATAGATCTATTATTGTAATTCACAAGCTTAAAACACACGGAGTAGAGCGACAAACACTATGCAGATCGTCGTTTCAACCGCAAAAACTGAATAAAGACCAAATTGATTAACCGTCATTTTATTTGTTCTGAAATGGGTATATAGATCGTGCGCAATAAAGTTCTACAAATGGGTGAAATTCCGGAAAGTAAACCAAAAAAAAAAACCATGTGTTAAAATGCTACGCTTATACATAAAAAGCAGCATATCTTAGTGGTATATAAGCCGTATAATCAAGTCATAGTATCGTAACGTGCAAGATTTAGTAATTTGTTCATTACCAATAATGTTGACTAACAGTATGATCGCACGTGGAATGTTCTGTTCTATAGTAAATATCAATGTATGCAAAGTAAGTCGAAACAAAAATGTAAACTGGGCTCCTGAACAGTATCATGACAACAAGCCCCTACGACTTCTACAAACAAACCCGTTTCATGATCAGGGTGTCATTGTAAACCTAAAGTAACGACCTTTTAAGAAGTATATTACATTAGACATTTCAATACTGTTAAGCGATAGTAAAACGGCAACAAAATTTGATGACAAACGAATCAAAAGTCAGTTGGACCGATGTGCAAAAATCTTTTGTCATATTGAAAGATGTTTGAATATCTAAGCAAGTAACTTGCAAAATACATGTTTACGGTGAACATTGTGAATGAACATAAGCTCCACCATATCCATTTACAAAATGTTTTAAATTAACATTTTCATAGCATATCCTTTCCATGGCCGTGATGTACTTAAACGTTTTTATCTCTGGTCGCCTTTTCACGCGTCCATAGAATCAACATTAATAACACGAAATAAATTTTTGAAAGTATTTCTGAAATACCTAGGTCTGCAGCTCTAAAATATGAAAATATCTGACATCCGAGGCCTAAAGTGATATCTTTAGACAACGTCAAAAAGACCCTATGAACGATTTAACAAAGTTCCAAAATTCTCCATACATTGTATACCCGTACAGGACCACTCTAAAAATTGTGTTTTCTTTTTATTGAGTGCAAATACTAATCTTAACACACACTTATATTATCATTACTACATTGTAAACGGATTCACCGTCAGTTTCTTTTTTCTAAAAGAGGTATATAGATCTTACGCAATAAAGTTCTAAAAATGAGTGAAAGGACCTCGGACATTTTTCCATTCAGATTGCCTATCCAATTAAGTAAAAACTGACCTAGGGCTAGACTTCTGAAATTGCAGAGTAAAGATAGTTAAACACCATTTCTTGATATATTCGACTACATTTTACAAGTTTGTGATAAAAAAGAAGACTTTGTAGACATTTCTCATTCTAATTTCTATTGAAATATGAACATTAATCATTTTTACGTTTTAAACATCTTTCCCCCCAGTGACGCAACAAAATATTTCACATGCATTTGTAAGTAATTATTATATACGTATGCTACAAAAATGGTACTTGGTCACAGGGTTGGGGTGGGGGTGGGAAGTGTCTAAAATTGAAAAAAAACTACATACAGGGTGTCAGCAAATAAATTTTACATAAAATATTTTGACACTTACGCATGTGTTTCTTAAACCTTACATATCTACAGCTTTATTCATTTTTGTAAACATTTAAAGCATAGAAAACACTATAATAAATAAATAGCGGACATAGAAAGTCAAGCTTGAAAGAAGATTAATCATGTTAATCTTTCAATCACGTCTATTGCCTCTTGACAATCTAAGTCCATCAATTGAATGTCATCAGGATTGAGACAAGTACGGCTGTCGCAAGTCATGAAGCAAGCAAGTGGCTTAGACATATACCATTAGATGTGTGTGTCTTCAACCTAAACATGACAAAGAGATATAGACGAACTTCTATGGGAATAGTGCAGCTGTGGTGCAAATGTCTTTTAATATTTTGTAGGACACAATTTTGGAGCACCTAGAATGCATTTTAAGAACATCCTTTGCTTCAATTCGAACCAATGAACCACTGGATCCAGCATCTTAAACTACAACAGAACTACACGAGACACCAACTCCTGAATTGACCCTGGTGACTCTGGAACTAACATTGACTTCCCACCTCTAGACACCCCCCCCCCCCCCCCCCCCCCCCCCCCCCAAAAAAAAAAAAAAAAAGACAAATATCAAGCAGGAAATGCCATGTACCAAAACCTCAGCCTCCCTAAAAACGACACCCACAGCACGTTGACGTGTACACCACAAACACGCACACACACGCGCGCGCGCAATAAGAATATCTGCATAAATGTTGATACTAGTTGGTGAATTTCTGTTTCATTGATATATTGGACCAGTCGGGATTACTACATGTATTGATATGTTGTTTTATTCTTTTTTGTATTGGAGTAACAAAAAGCACATTTAAATGTTTGCTAGGCATTAAAGAAATATAGGCTAAATGTGCAGGACTTTGTGGCGTAGACGCTATTACATAAGCACAGGAGGAATGTGCCTACAGATAATTTAGGAAACTAAATAACTAAACACACCAAAAATGCAATATTATTGGACCTTGAAAAGAGCAAACGATGTATCTAGAAAGTGCCCAAATTAGTCATAAAAGCTAAAATCCAGGCACCCCTGAACCCACAGTGGCCTAGGCAGTCTCCTACACCCTTCCGCTACAACTGAAAAAGACCAGCTACACCACTGCATGTGTTCACTATATAACCCTCCACATAATACCCGGTCAGTATTGTACATGTGTAAAAACAGTGTATCAGTAGATGTATAGAAAACAAACAATAGGCTATTACCAATGCATCAGTTATCATGGGCACTCGGGTGGAAAGAACTGAAGTACACTTGTGTTACCAAAGGTTTTGTTCCACTTTCATTTTTTACTTTTCATTTACATTCAAAAATGTTAATAAAACTGATAATATGCATGGTAAAAGTTTATTTATTCTTTTAAAACATTTTATAATAGACATACCTTAAATGCATATGCTTATTTCACTAAAAATACACATTTTGATTTTTTTTTAAAAATATGACCCTTAGGCACAAACTGTTCAAATTTTAAGAGAGCGAATATGAAATAAAATTATTTTTGTGACAGTTTGATAGGAATATGACTTATTTATGAGTATTTGAAGCCGTTATGTAAAACTATCAGCTATAGAATTCAAGAAATGACATCTAAATTTGGGCAAAATCCCTAGCATAATGTCCGATGTCCCTGTGTTAAAATGCTACGGATATACATATATCACCCGTATAATCAAGTCATAGTACCGTTATAAATAAACGAGTTTCTATTTTTTGTGAAGATAATAATGTAATTTCAGATGCCCAGTTTCGTTTTAGAAAGTGGTAATCTACTATTGATACTTTTTATACTTTAACTTCCATTGTGCAAAAGTGTTTAAAAGAAAACAAACGTTTGTATTCAATTTGTTGCTTTATTGATTTGTAAAAGGTATTTGATTAGGTGAATAGAGATGCATTACGGTTAAAGATGTATAAAAGTTGTATACAGTCAAGGAAAAAGTACTGCGTATTATCAGGGACATGTACCAAAAAGTTAAGTCATGTGTACGATCATGCAATAGTTTCTCTGAATATTTCCATTATGCAGTCGGTTTACGTCAGGGGGAGATTATGGCACCTTTATTTTTTCTCTTTCCGTAGAGGACTTAGAATTATTGTCACAGGGAAACCTCGACTCAGGATTGTTAATTATAGACGATATGCAAATGTAGTTCTTATTCTGTAATTATTTGCAGATGATATGGTATTATTAGGAAGTCCGCCCGCTTAGCTCAGTAGAGCGTTGGTCTTCGGATCGAGATCGTGAGCTTGGTCCTCGGGCGGGGCGTATGTTCTCCGTGACGATTTGATAAACGAGATTGTGTCTTAAATTATTCGTCTTCCATCTCTGATTTTTGTGGTAAAGTTGGCGGTTTCTTGCAGGGAACAGGTTTGTACTGAATGCAGAATCCAGGAACACTTGTTAGGTTGATTGCTCGCCGTTACATGACTGAAATACAGTTGAAAAAAACGGCGTTAAACGCAGCACAAACAAACAAATCATTCAGTTTGGTAAATCCTCCCAAAGAGTTGCAGAAAAGTCTAGATTTATTTTGTTGTTATTGTAACACGTTGGGCTAAGAAGTAAATAATGGAAAAACAACGGTCATAGTTTTCAGGAAAATAGGTACAGTATTATGTAATGAATCGTTTTCATACAATGGAGAAATAATAGAAATTGTTAGTGATTTTAATTACTTAGGAACAATTTTCAATTACACTGGTATCTTTGCTTTACCCCAAGAACAGCTTGTTGGGAAAGCTTTAAAAACATTTAATGTGTTGTTAAGTAAATGTCCTAAATATAAAGTGAAACCTAATGTACTTTGTCAACTGTTTGACTGCTTTGTTGGATCAGTATAAGGATACTCGTCTGAAGTTTGGGGCTTTAGTAAATCTAAGGAAATAGAAAGGATACATTTAGAATTTTGTAAAAGTGTTTTAAAAGTTAAATCAAGTACATGCACAGCTGGAATTAATGGAGAACTTGGAAGGTATCCGCTGCATATTTTACGTTATATGAGAATTTTCAAATACTGGTACAAGTTGTTGAATACAGATGTGATCTTGCATAAAGTGTACCAAATATCATATGATGATTGTATTAAAAGTAAAAAGAACTGGGCGTCGAATGTAAAACAGTTATTAAGTGAATGTGGTCTCTTTTATGTGTGAAAACAGCCTAGTTTGGTTAATAAAGAGTTTATTTTCATGTTTGAGCAAATAATTATCGATTGTTTAGTTCAAAAGTGGCAGTCAAATATTAGGACTTTATTTATGCCATGCGGTTGTTTCAGTTAGTGAAACTGTAATTGTAACTTTCGCAAGGATTCTTTATAAAAGTACGCAATGTCAGCCTGTATTATTCAACAGTTCACTCAACACTTACCTGCTGTATTAAATTAAATCGATGTAATGTCCATTGTTGACTGAGTAAAGATTGATAAAAGTTTATGTCAGTTGAAATTTTGACGGTTGTCAACCATCTTGGATTTTCGATGTATGCACCGGGTGACCTCATATTAGGTCTAAGACCACAGTTATTTTTACTATTTGTTCTATATAGGCACTGGACACTATTTTGCAATTTTGCATGCATTACAACCCCCCTCCCCCCCTTAAAAATACCTGAACTCAACATAACTATTCAAGAGAAAAAACCCAGCCACAAGAAACATTGGGTTGACCGGCTCTTTTTTTCCACCATTTTGAACCAAATCACTTCGTATGAAGAATACTCTCTAGATGGCCGCAAACAGGCAAAACAGGCCCTATCAAAAAGTCATGTTATGCATATTCTGACATTCTCATTCTGTCAAATTGTACATGTACCTACTATTTCATATCTTCTCTATTAAATTATGCCATTTATTTCAGGTCTTTCACTCAAACATTCACCAATATTCACCATCAAACAGAGGAACTATTTTCCGCGTATTTTCACTTCCTTAATGTGGTCAACCTATGCCAATTAGCTGTGGTCTTATGCCTAATAGGCGGATCGAAATCGCTTTATACTCTGTAGAAATAGTGTATTGATTGTTAAACCACCCCAATAAACTGAGAAGTCGAGGATTTGATTCAATTGAAGCCTGTGTCATTCTTTACCAGTGCTGAATTTATTTGTGGATACTGCAGCTTTATTATTTTTATTATTAAAATACTGTATATGTTTTATCTAATATAAAAAATTTAGATTTCAGTCCAGGTTTAATGTAATAGATAGCAACTTAAGGCTGTTTCCAAGCCTTGGTGAGTAAATCATCAGTACAATCATCAGGAATAGTATAGACTTTGTTTAAGATTTAGTACAAAGCTAGTATAACCACCAGTGACTTGGTTTGTTGTGAAAGTCGCCTCCAGACTTTGTAAGGGTCATAACCAGACCTTGCCTTTGGTAAAATCGTTACCAGACATTGGTAAGAATTTCTTTTTTTTTGTGTATCTGAAAGTTGTTTTGTTGGTGCGTTGAGCTTGGTATACTTTGTTCTTGGTACATTTCATAGAGCCGTGCCCCGCAGCTTATTAAATATCTAGGCAAACACCCTGTTGAATATTGTAGCCGTCTCCAGGCTGTATTGTGACCGATACCAGGTCAGTGTATAGCGTTAAAGATGTTTCCAGGCTTAGGTAGCATATACGTTTCATTGAATACTAGTTACTGTATCATTTCTGACCTAGGTGTGAAACAGCTGTTTCCAGGCTGTGAAAAACCAGTTCCTTATAGCCAGTTAAATTGCTGACGGTTACCAAGTTAGTTTTAAAGAACATTGTTAAACTTAATTTATACAAATACATTTGTATATATATGTGAGATAATAAAGTGCCAAAACCTTAAATATTTAAATTCTGTAAATATTTTATATTTACTATACGAGTAAAAAATAACAGTAAACATATTTTTGTGTTGTTAAATAAAACAAAATTAGATACAGTCCATGATGGAGACCACTAAGGAAGTTACCATGGACCCAGCTGTATTTTTCGCCCAGATATGTGAAAATGTATATTTGTTA
This sequence comes from Mercenaria mercenaria, assembly GCF_021730395.1. Taxonomy (NCBI): domain Eukaryota; kingdom Metazoa; phylum Mollusca; class Bivalvia; order Venerida; family Veneridae; genus Mercenaria; species Mercenaria mercenaria. The sequence continues at coordinate 23,608,402 of NC_069378.1, read as the reverse complement.
AGGTATTGTTCGGCAAAATAGATATTGCCCTTTTTTCAGTCAACACTTAGTTTACTCTTATATTTTCCCATTCATAGTTCTCAGGGTCAGTGCTTCGTTGTGAACAGATGCACATAAATGAATTTTATAGGTAGATAAAATTATTTATGTCATTGTTGTACATTTGGGCAAATTGGTTCCATTCTGAATAATGTTAATTTATGTACTATGGTAAAAGCCAATCAGGGAGTTCCTTTTATCACGTGATACCGTTGAACCAATCGGGAAACGGCATCTTCCTTCTTCGTAAACATTCAAGGATGAAAAGCACGCTTCTTTTTTTTAATTTTATTTTGGCAAATTTCTGGTTTTAACTTACCACCACCTTCCATTTAACCTCCTCTTTCAAGTGACAATTTTCTTACTCTGAAAGATTTCTCTTAATAATATGTAAATTCATCTACTTTTTTTGATATGCTTCCGGCGGTTTTATCCGCCCTTATATGTGAATATATATATTTGTTATGGTATTGGGCTGTAACTTCGCCAAGATATGAGAGCTTATATATCTATTTGTTTAGGGCGGTATTTTTCGCCCGGATATGTGAAAATATATATTTGTTAAGGTATTGTTCGGCAAAATAAATATTGCCCTTTTTCAGTCAACACTTAGTTCACTCTTACATTTTCCCATACATAGTCCTCAGGGTCAGTGCTTCGTTGTGGACAGATGCACATAAAAAGAAAATATATATTATATATCATCATAACATTTACCAAATACAAGACGATAGTAGACATATTCTTACTCAAGATTATGTTCGAGAGCTACATGTACTAGGTATTTCATGTTAACTATATTGAACGAAAATAAGTCACGGTTACGGTAATATTATCCTAAATAAATGTGCTAATTATGCGTGATTAACAATGGCAAAACAGTTCAGTTTATTTGATCAAATTACCAGTTGTAAAGACTATAGCAGGTGATAAAATGGACAAAAGCAATTACACTTCACATTTACACTTTAATCCGTATGTATGGCGCCGTTGTCGTGTCGTAATACACTTATTTCATTAACACCCTACTTTTAAATTTTAATTGGTACTCCAATTTAACATTTTTGTTATAAAAATTTAATATTTATTTTGTATTAGTACTCATGCCTATTCACATAACATGCAGTCGATCCAGGTAAGGGTAGTAACTGCAACACATACACTTATAGTCACAATGTAGCGCAACCGCCTCGGTAGCCTAGTGGTAGAGCGTCCGCTTCGAGTGCGGGAGGTCGTGGGTTCGATCCCCGGCCGCGTCATACCAAAGACGTTAAAAATGGTACTAGTAGCTTCCTCGCTTGGCGCTCAGCATTAAGAGGATAGTACTAGGACTGGTCAGTCCGGTGTCAGTATAATGTGACTGGGTGGGTTATCATGCCACGTGTCTACGGCGTGATGTTCCAGAGAGGTAGCACTATAAAGTTGGGCATTGTGCTCACTGCTACAAGTAGACACCGTCGTTTATATGACTGAAAAATTGTTGAAAAAGACGTTAAACCCAAACACACACACACACACACACACAGAGAGAGAGAGAGAGAGAGAGAGAGACAATGTAGCGCTCTCTCTCTCTAAAAAGAATAAAAATAATCGACAAAATAAAACACAAATTCCGGTCATTCTTACCGACGTACATTTTGGCTTAGTATATGTTTAACGCCGTGTTTCAACACTATTTCAGACATATACATGCATGCAGTTTACTTAAACATCTCTCCAGGAGATGACCTGTAATAGACTGCCAACTTTCTCGGTCGGCTCGGAGTGTGAACACATAGCCCTTTCCAAACGTCAGTCAAGTAATGTCAGTTATACAAATTGTGTTCAGTTTACAAACCTCTGATACAAGGAACTAGTTCGCTATACGGATATAAGGAACCTCAGTTATAAGGAACAATCTTAATAGGTCCCAGGCTGTTCCTTATAAGCGAGGTTTACTGTATACTTTATCTATCAAGACTTCTACCACCGCCAGTACACTGTCGAACGCCCGAGAGACGGAGGCAACGTCACGGTCGCGGTTACAGTCGATGGACTGCGATGATATATGAAGACAACTTGGTACTAGCCAGCAGAAAGCCGGTGATATTTGGCACGCCTTCCGGTGAGATGACCTGGCGCAGGTACTCAGAGGAGGACAGAGTTTCAGAAGACCAGGGTTTTATTCATCCTGGCAAATCCTGCATAATATCCAGCGAAGAAGCCATGGCCCCGGGGGTCAGGAAAGCCTTGCAAGGGGTTGAAGATATTTTGATACCAAGTTTTTGTACGTCAAATTATAGCGCATGTGCACCCCGTGCACATGTATCCGGTACGATCCCGGGTGATATGATTAATAGTCGCTGGTCACAACCAGATGTTGGTCCACTGGATGAACCTTTGACGGGATATCAGGGTGTCAGGAGCTGAGTTTACAGAACGGTTCCTTGGCCCCCGTGATACTCGTGTTGATGCAGACTTCAATGTTTTTTTTACCTAGGAATGATGTTGGCAGGGAATTGTCAGCATATATATAGCACCTACACCTAGACCACAGATCCAGGGAAATTGTTATTAGCTGAGGGAAAGGTCCAATCTTCAGCTAGGTTAAAAATGTTGCACAAGGATCAATTGATAAACCAAGAGAGACAACTCCGTCGACCTTAAACCCTACCAATTTTATGAGTGGACTAAGGGAGGCAAATCCGTCAACCTTTAACACTTCAATTCCAAGTAGACAGTTAGATGATAAGGAGGATAATGATAAAGAGACATCAAACTAATGGGATGCCGTGTTGCTGGGATTGTCAGTCAAGCTTACTTTGAAGGTATTCAGAGTTAGCATGAGAAAGAACGGAATGGTTATACAGGAAAGAATCAGAGTGAAGTTACAGATGACCAACCAAGAGTGCTGGTGGGTGATCTGTTGATAAATGTTAAAGAGATGAGTCTTGTAGTTTCCAATAAGACACCACTGACCCCCTGAGGAATACAGTGTATTTTTGTAGGGCTTTTAATCTGTTGATAGTAAACTAGTTGTTTTCAAGAAATGCTATTGTTACCACATTTATAGTAAACTTTTTGGTATCAGAGCGGTAACAGTTGACTAAAGGTAGAATATTTGATAATATTTACCTCTGATATAACAAAGTCATAAGAATATCTTTAGTATTTTAACTTTTATTAGCGAAAGTAGATTTTTGACTATGTCACTTCATTTAGCACTATTGTCAGTCAGTGGTTAAGTAATCATTTGATAACATTTTAACATTCCGTTTATAACAAAAACAAATATTTGGTACATTTCAAGTTCAACTGTTGAATATTACTGAGCCCTGGAGAAAACTGAGTTCTGTAACAATTGTTATGTATTGTTATTTGTTGTTAAGAACGCTGTTATTATTGTTACACATTGTATCGCTTAAGGGGACGCATACTTTGAAATTAGAAAAAAGTGGGTGGGGTATGATAAAATTTACCTGCAAAAAAGTACAAGGTTTTGGTATATGAAATGGATACTGTTTCAACTGTTATAAGTACACAAAGGATTGCTCACTAAAATAAAAATGAGAAAACTAAAACAAGGAAGTTATTGTTGAATTACATAAGACTTATTGTGTACATTCAAAGTCAACAATTAAGACTTTTTGGTGCGAAAATAATAGTGCTTCACCTTGTCCAAACATTTATCAATGTCCTACAGATTCTAATTTAAAGAAAGAATGTGAAATATGGTCACTGTCATGCTTTTCATTTTGCATATGTAAGCTAAAACACATTATTTAGTTTGTTTACAAAGTAGTGCATAAGAAAAGATACGGTGGTCAAGGAATGCCACATTCCAAAACTAAAAGAGTATATTCCCCTTAAAACATTAAACATTTATCGTTACAGAAGTCTAGTGGCTTACAATAAGGGCCTAGAAATGTTGCCATTATTGATTTTTAACTTGGTATTCATGAACTACAATGCACTTAAATATCAAAACACATTCAACAAACTTTTGAAAATGTACTGTCTTAAAAATCCCTAAAATAAGGTATGAAATTTGGTTGAGAGGTCCAATCAATGTGTATATGTGCAAAAGTAACATTCTAATCTTGTTCACAAAAGTTACTAATACACAGCAGGCATGTCAATGATCAAAACTGGACGAATATACAGTTATCCTCACTTTAATGTCATTTATAATTTGTCCTTGAATTCTCCACCATACTTTTCATAACTCTGTTTGCACGAGTTGCACGAGAATGCTGTCATTCACGTAAAAAAATGGGGTCAAATAAGTTGTAAATGCAATATCATCTAAACGTAATTAATGGATTATGCAGTTCAAGATAAACTTTATCTCATAACGTAACGAACATGTATAATGTTGTAACAACAACTTTACTTACACTGATTTAAGTAGCAGTCGGTTTATAAGTGACTTTATTGATTCATTTTGTGTTTTGTTATTGTTGTCAAAATGTATAACGGAAGTGCCTCACAACTGAAGCGGAAACCAGTTTGATGCGCAAAGTAGTCCAAGGTAAGTAATATTTTTTGACAAATGTCCACAGAAATTAATAATTTTCTAATATTAAAGACGAATATCTGAATAGGATTCATTATTTGATAAGAAATTATAATCATCGACATGTTTTTTTAAAAATCGTACACGTGCTGACACCTAAGTTGTCTCCCGTTGTTTATTAGAGTTACCTTTCGTCCGGCGCAGTAATACATTTGCAGTGAATCGCCGAGAAGACGTGGGAAAATTAAAAACCATGTAAATAAACTAAAATTAACCACCTTTTCAAGATGAATTTCAAGTGATCGCCATTATGCATTTAAACCGCCTGACCTGTGTAGCATCTTAGATATCTGTTCTAAGGTATTCATTGTGTAGAATGTCATGTTATGCCCTTGCAATGCTAATCCCACTCAGATTTTTTTTGTTTACATTTTTATCAATGAGAAATATGGCGTCCATCCCGAGCTGAAATGACGTGGCGTTAAATGTTTACATGTTTAAGCAAACCTGGTGTGTTAGAAAGAAAATCTCATCCCTTCAACATTATTTGGAACACTGTTATTGTAAAAAACCTGTTTTTTCCTTATACAAAAGCTTAATATTTTGTGTTGAATGTACTTTCACAAAGACCTCTGTTTTCCTATTACATTCATAGTACCACATCCTTATCCACAAAATACTGAATATTACAGGTGTCCATCAGTATTATATCAGTTTAGGAATATGTTTTTTATTTTCCCACCATCGATTTCTTGAATATGCACCCCTTCCGCATTTCTGTATGAACTGTGAATGTAGCAATATGCGTCCCCTTAAAGGACAAATTGCTCAACTGTTGAAAAGACAAACTCTCATGTACTTGTCCAAATGTTGTGTTTATTATTAAGTATGGTACTGCCTAAAATCTGTGATGCAATGTTGGTTGCAGGTTCGAATTCTGGTGTCTATATAAATTATTTCAATATTTATAAATGTTGGTACATATGAAAATTGTTTAAATGCATAGCGTAAATGTAGCAACTATGAAATTAATTTAATTGGTCCAGGAAATATGTAAATGCAATTTATGCATGTGTTTTCTGCCTTTTGTCTAAAAGCAATTGTATTAAATTTATTGAAACCAGTACTTTATAATGGCAGTACAAAGATTCGAATCATATTATTTAATGTACATGATTATATTGCCAATGTGTGTAGGTTACCGGGTGCATACTTGTTCATTGTATTTAATGCATGTTGTTATTTAGTATGATTCTTATCATTATTGCTGTAAAGTAATTATTATTGCTATACTTTGTGTAACAGGCTGTATTGTTTTCAATTTCGAGGACGAAATTTTGTCAGTAGGGAGGGTATTGTTAAACATGAGACCTCACGACCTCTTTTCGTGCAATTGTTTTGTACTGCTTTTACGGCCTATCAGTAGTTTTTCATTTATTTTTTTTTTATTTCAAAATTGTAAGGCTATCTGGCGGCTACTCTTAAATCACAGTTCATTGTTCAGTAACATTTTTGGGCATTGACAGATAACCAGTCACATTATTGAATTGTTGTTTACTAAACTACATTCCAAAATATTAGGACTTTATTTATGTCATGCAGTTGTTTCAGTTAGTGAAATGGAATTGTAGCTTTCGCACGGATTCTTATAAGTACGCAATGTCAGCCTAAATTATTAAACAGATATGTTCGGCTTCCGAATAACGTTATGGTCGGCCGAAGTAAGTTCGTAGCCTCAACACGGATACGGACCTGTCCGGGTATTTCCGACTTTGGCCTTATTTAGATATGGTATTACATCCTCATTTGCATCCCGCATATTAATCCTTAGAATGCAAGAATCATCACTTTGCCTCCGTCTTTCGTATAGTCAGGCTGCTTGTCAGTTTGCTCTTTAACATTTTTTTATTCACACTTCTAAAACCTACACAAATTATCTGTACTTTGAAACTTAAAGGTACTTATTATCATTATATTATAAAGTTATATTTGTTAGCTGATTTGGTTTTCTCTTAGAAACACTCTGTAACTTTAGAGTTTCGTCTCGGTCTGCCTGCTACGCGAATTTTTCCCCACCCAAGTACAGTACCGCGGGGCACTATAATATAAATCTAAAAAGAGTACATAGATGACTTTCGTCCATGAAGGAAGCTGAAATTGACGAAGTTTACGGCAAGCACTGAACAAAAATACTAGTAGTAACCACGCACTCGAAAGCTTCCGAACGAAGAAATCCGCGACTAATCCATATGCAGTTTATTTTCTATGGAATTACTAGGGTTTTACGTGTGTTGTATTAGAGATATACACGCGATAGACCGGTGTGAAAGTGGACAGTGGATAAGCAATGAAGTAAGGAAAGTATCTCAAAGACTGAAACAACTGAACTGAAATCATTTATTATGATTCTCACAATATTTATTCCTCTCTTTCGTTGTTCTCCTATTTCACCTTTGAATTGTGACCGGCGTGCATGCTTTGTCGTCTTATGTCATCGTTTTCAGTTTGCTTCTTAAATAAAACCTAAATAAAATCTTTTTGCGAGTTTGAAGCTGAAATAAGCATGGGTGTAAAAGTAGGTAACTAGGTCAACTCTCAAAAAAAAAATTGTTAAAACTTAATAGGCAACATTTTCTACTAGGTCTTTAAGAAACCAGGTCAATTTATTTATTCTATAAAACGAAAATCACTTGATCCTAGCATAGAAAAATACAGGTAATACTCCATATATTTACTTGATACACACTTTATAAAATTTATAATGATTTGAGAACTTGATCATTGATCATAACAAATCTAGGTTACTCGTTGAAATCATAGATAAACCTTGTACGCACCATACAAAAAGTATTTTCTACCTGTTATACCTCACATCCTGTATGAATGTTAGTATAGATGAAATCTATTCATGCTTTTGTCAGTGGGTAATAATGGTGAAAAGGTCATTTCGTAAACCTTCTGGCATCTGGCTGCCTATATGTCGAACACACAAACACCTAACCCTATATGTGTTAAAGGTATCCGATGGAACTGAATAGAATTTAAGTATATTTCACATGTTGTCAAAGAAAGTTCTGATTATGAAACAGTTTTTATAGTGAATACTTTGATTGAATAAATACCTTCGACGTAAAGGTGAAATAGTTATCTGACAGGCTACATTGTGCGCCCATTTATTATTGACACCTATCACAGCATGACTGCAGTGCATTGCCACAGATAAGCTAGGAGCGAGATTGCATCTTCCAAGGGATAAGTAATGAAATTAGGATCGTTTTGTGCTGATATATTTGTTTTAAAGCATTTTAATTGTGAAAGGAACAAAATGTTTAAAAGACCAATTTTCTCTTTGTATATGATAACTTACAGCTGTATTTCTGTTGGGACTACTGAAATTATACAGGACCTAAACCTGTCGCAGTTATGTCCATACACAAAATATTGCACACAAAATGCGCAGTTAGACGTCGGAAGTAGATCAAAAATACAACCATGCTGTGCTTCATGTATGTGTACAGTCGACTGTCATCTATATGGGAACTGTTGCCCAGATGTTCAACACAAAGTTAATGACACGTTACAACTGCCAGTCTGCTACTTTCCTGTCTACAATGTAGATTATGACACAGAACACTATTACAATCAAAATATTTTTTCTGGAATTAATTCATACAACACTTTTGTAAAATGCCCAGAGACATACCAAGACAGAGTAAAAGGGAACTGTGCGAAGGCATAAAAGTACAAAGAGACATTGACAATTTCGTGGTTGTATCTGATGATAGGGAATACATTTACAAAAACAAATATTGCGCTGAATGCAATGGGGTTAAAAGATACATCGCATGGAATTTGAAGATAAAATGTCCGACCACAGAAGACGTTAAGACCATTCAGATGACTCAAAAGATGGACACATTTAAGACTTGTATGCATTCTTGGAAGAGTCGTGTCATTCGTACACGTTGTACTACAGTCATATTTTCAACGGAATAATTTTTCCGACAATGTTCAAAAATGTTCATTGTTTTGCTTGCAATGACGTAAGATTCTCGGTTATGGACACCTGCCCACTGATAAAGAATCAGAGACAGATATCCGTTTTCATTCCTTTTACTGCCGTGATAAATATTTCTTCGTATGAAATCATGACAAAACCTGTTAAAAGGAAAAGATGTTCAAATTTCCAAATTTTTGATCCATTATTTGTAAGTTTTTAACTGTTCCTATTTTTACAATTATTTCTAAAGTTGCTATAATTTTCATGATATTGTCAAACCCATGAATATTACAGGTTGTTTCTGTTTGTTGGTAGACTCGGTGCCTCTAATGTCATAGCATATAGTTGCGGTTTAAGAGATAAGGTAAAAGTCTTTTCGAGTGATGGCTAAAACCATTTTCGGTCACCCTAGAGATTGGTGGATGCTGTTGCATTTCGTTTATATGTCATTATTTTATTAGATTTAACGTTGGTAATAATATTTATTTGATTCGGTTTTGGAGCACACCGACTCGTAAGTATGGTGGCCGATTTATGTCATTCGTTATTTCGTTCTGTCGCAGCGACAGAACGATAAACCCGCCGAACGTCGCCCCGCAGAACGTCGTAATGCACACCCTATTACTTGATGTTTCTCACGCAGAGTGATGTGTCTATGTTTTATAATTATAGCTGTAAAAAATATGTAAGTGCAAAATTACCAGAATGCAATCCGATGCAATTTTCAGATGTAAACTTTGTGAGGTTCAGTTAAAGTATGTTACAGCATCTTGTAAAAGCGTGCCATGTCCAAAAGTTGTACACTGATAGACATACTCGTTTATTGTGTCAAGCCAACCTATATTAATGCACTTGTTGGCAGGGATCATAAAATATTTATGATCAATGAAATTCATGGAGATCCCAAGTATTCTCAAAAATTATAAAAATTGGAATTCTCACTGTAATGGAGTAAGTGAAATTGTTTAAACATCTAATATAATTATAGTTGCAAAAAGACGTGCATCAACACAGACATTAATTATTTACAGTTTAGAAAAAATTACAAGATTTTAACATGCTTTATTAACAAACAGAGTTTTATAAACAAGTTTTGATACATAGTTTCTGTATTGTTACTCTTGAATTTTGCAGCTGCTTTACTGTAAGAGTGTTAATTTCTTATTAGATCATATATTAAATTGCTTTTTTGTATGAATTGCTAGCCTTTCTTAGAGAACTAACAATTAACCCTAGTTTTTGTACCTCAACATTCGTCCTCTAAAATAATGTCCCTGCCTGTTTGGAACACCTTCATATTTACAGCTCTGTATTTTTTCATTTGCAAGTATTTCTACAGCTGAATCTACTTTGCATTAATTCGAACTGTTTTACTGTCGTTTTACAGTTGTTAAATGAAATTTACATACGTGACATCAATTTCGCCATATACAATCTACAGGATTGGTGGTTAATTTGAAATAAAAAGCTTTATTACATGTATATACATACTAATGAAATACTGAAAACATTCTGCAAATCTATATTTAGCCTTCGTATTTTCATGGTATTTAATTTCCACTGCAGTGAAACATATCTTTCTATATTTTCACTGCAGTGAAACATATTTTCTATATTTTCACTGGTTTTCACTATTTTAGTATTCTTGGGCAGTGACTTTGGTACCATTTGAAGTGAAAAAAAATGTATATGGATAGTGGAGCAAACTATTTCAAGTCAAAATATAGAATTTACAATGATCGCAACCCGCTTATGGTACATTCTAACCGGTATTTCTACGAGTATACGGCATTTAACCTTCCGCAAAGGGAGACTGTTTCGGAAACGCCAGAAAAGCAAACCGCAAAAGTTTAATCCGTATCAAGGCTTATTACAAGCATGTGATAAGAATAAGAAACACACAAACTGAAAAACAGTAGCAAGACATGTGTGACAAAATAAAACAAATCGAAACAGCACATGTATTATTCAAAGAATGTACAAGACTAAAACGGAATGAATAAACCAACAAAAGTAGCCGTACAAAATGCCCAGATTGAAAAAAGTACCAGAAAATATCTGTAAAAATTTACAATTTTGTCAGTGGAGAATGAGTCTAATTAAAACAAGCTAAGATATTCTTACAAAATAAAGCCAGTTTAACAAGTCAAGGTTTACTACTATTATTCATGAGCTGACTTAACTTTAACGTATTTGGATGTCTCGTATAATAATTAGGAATGTATTTATTTCTCTTTGTGAAAAATGGACACTAACAAATAATGAAATTCGTCACCTAAGCAATTATAATTACAATGTTGACAAGTACGTTGATCTCTTTCAATGCCAAAAAATCTACTTTTTTCAATAGGAAACTTATGTTTCATAATTCTAATCTTACAGAGTAAGTAATAATTTTTTAGGTAAAATACCTAAGTACTTTTCATAACCAAACTCAGTGTTATACATTCTATAAACTAAACACTTAGAAGACTGTTCTACACGACCATGCCAGTTCTGAAAAAACTGATCAGTAAGTCTTGTTTTACCCATTGATTTAAAATTATTTTTATTAACGACTGTCTGACTATAAAACACATTCGACAATCCAAGTGTGAACATATTAAGGACGCTCGCTACAGTTTTGTAATTTTTTTCTCAATAATAGATTTTGATGAAATGTTTTGTATTAAAAGATCATGTTATGATGTATTGAAAAATGAAATAAAAATACTAGGTCACCAGCTTTGTTTCAATTTAATTTGCCCCTAGATACGGTGCTACTTTAAACATTTTTCAACATTTCTATAATCCTAAAATATATTTCAGTAAAGTACAATAATCAGCATAAATTTGATATCTAAGCATTTTTATAACGGAAAAAATATATCTATTTGAAACATGCTCAGAGAAATCAAAAGAAAATGATTTTGTAAAGAAAGGAATACTTGTTCAGCAGACCCAAGGGCTATTTTTGCATATTTTTGTCAATTTTAAGTTGGTACTGCTATTTTATCGAGTTTCCCATAAAAGAATTTAATCAAACTCTGCACATACCTTTGGTTATATCTACGTAATCTAAAACAAGAAGAAAATTGATAGGTCACCATATTAGATTTCGCTTAAATCAAATTACAACGAGGTGGGGTGCGGCGGGCATTTATACAACGCAGGTTGGTACGAAATACTCTTTCAGTGTTTGAGCAAATGACTTAAAGAAATATCAAATTATCAAACGGCAGATTTCTTAATAAACGGATTTTAAAGTGTTTCTGAAGCATTTTGATGTCATGGAACGATGAAACTTTCCGCCTTTCTCCGAACAAAACCTATAGTTTACGAATACGTTTGTACGGTATGGGTACGGTACGGGATTAGAAACAGCTGTGACTCAATGCAGAGTTGGAGCGCCGGTATAAATTACAGACTCCAGTATATGTCGGATTGAAGCAATTTGAACTAAAAGTACTTTAAATGTATATATTTTATAACCATGTTGATACTTACCCTAACATTTAGTCAGTATATTATACATATTATACATTAAATGCATGCGAACATACAATAATTTGCAAATTTTTGCCGTACGCGACATTAGAAAATAACATCCGGACATGCGCAGAAGACTGCTCCAACTCTGCAGTGAGCTACATCGATTAGAAACACAACTTAATTGGCACGGTGTTGGGGTAAATATCGACCCGTCCGGAAAAACTGTAGCGAACGCCTTTAAGTAACCCATGGGGTTTGTAATACATTGCCATTATAAAGACCAAGAACAGTTCTATACATAACTTTTTTATCTTCCTTAGCATTCAACAGCTTGCACCAACAGGACAACACCCTATGTTTAACCAGTAATGATACAGGTTTGGCACCAAGCTAACCATAAACCATACAGTCTGGAGTTGAATTTTTAACATTTAATATCAACGTAATATAAAGCTTCAACTGAAACTGATCCAGTGCTTTGGTGTTATCTATACCCTATACTTCACTGCCATATAACAATATAGGTGTTACCATAGCATCAAACAACTGGGCCGAAAATGGTAAATTAAGCTTTCGAGCCTTTTTTAACAGTGTAAACATAGCTTTCCTAGCTTGTTCAATAAGCCGTGATTTTGTCTTAACAAACGATGTGTTATGTGTAAATTAATATTGTGATTTTTGTGATAGTCTCTTATATTAACAAAACGCGATAACTGTGGCCTTTATTTACTAACACCAGATCAACCCATAACAATGAAATAGGGAATTTTGGAATAACGCATCGTATTTAGAGTTAAGAATACTACAATATACAAGTTAACACCACTTATCGGATAATACACCTGCTTTACCTGTTTTTGAATTTTACCAAGTACCGTTAAAATAAAAATATCGCGATCCATTAATAGTTCAAATTTAAACGGTCATGTACTAATTTTATTTATGTATTGAAATGTAATTCTATACTCTGATATTGTACATGGACGAGACGTAAATAAAGATTAACATATATAGTTTTAACAACGCGCGATGAAACGTATTAATTAAAAAAAGTTATTGATTGCAAAAAAAAAAGAAAAACAACCAAAAAACAAAAAAAAAAAAAAAAAACAAAAAAAAAAAAAACGAGCCATTGTAATTAAAATGCACACCAATGTATGAAAACTCTTCAACAATATCCAATCTATCATTATTATAATAAAATTCACTATTTCTTAAGTATTTTTCTGGACTTACCGAAAATGACAACTTTGGCCTTACTGGCATTCACTTGCAAACACCATTGTGTATAATAATCATACATAGCATTTAAAGCTTTCTGAAGCTCATTAGGACTCTCAGCTAAAGTTACAATATCATCAATCTGACTAAAGTACTTGATCTACTAAACGAAGATCTGAGAATGACCCATTCCCATTTGTCTTCTGTATGTTTTGGATTTCCAATATTGCTATTTTTATTTTCGCAAATCTATTTTTATTTGAACCAATCAGACGACTTGTTCGAATGTCAAAGAGTAAGAAAAATGTGCAGTCATTCAAGGGCTCAAACCCTGGACCCCTCGCTTACAGAGCAAGTGGCCTACCGACTGACGTAACCGGCTATCTGACACATTACGACATAAGAATTGTAAACATCAAAAACCAAGGCTAAATATAGATTTGCAAAATGTTGTAAGTTAAGCTCTGATTGGCTAGCGAAAGGGTCGTCAGAACGTGGCTATCAATAGCTCGTTCTGCGATCCTAAGCGTAGCGTAATAGGAGATGTACTTTAGTCAGATTGCAGTATCATCGGCATAAAGTAATAATATGATGAAATTATCGGGAACTGCGTGTTGTACTCAACTCGTACAACTACATTTTCATACAATATCTTCGCAGATGTAGTTTTACGTTTACTTCTAAATTGTTGTTGTCGCTCGTTCTAATTGTAAACAAACGACGTTTTTAATCATCTGTGTTTTTAATAAACAGAAAATTCAAGTTGTTTGCATGAATGTGGTTTTTATTTTCATCTCGAGGTATGAAAATAACATATTTCATACCACTCGATAAAAATAAAAAAAAACCATAGTCATGCGAAAAACTTGAATATGCTCTAAGTACAATTTCATACAGGAAATATTTAACATGCAAGTCTATTAACATTCGATTTGAAAGGTTTAAATCTAATCATTATGCTGTATTGCTACTCCACAATACACATTCATCTTCATAATGATAGTAATTATTTGCATAGTTACAAAGTTTAATTATTTGCATAGTTACAAACTAATATCATTAAATATATCAAACACTAGTATGGGAACCCTTGAAAAAGCCGTGATAAGATTAATGTTTATATACATTGAATACTAAGTACATATATGTTCCGTGAACAAATCGCATTTTCATTGAAGCAAGATGGAAAAATGATTCTAAATTGCTACCACATGATATTTTTCAGAAAAGATGTCGAAAGCTTACATGTCCAATGGGTTCTACGGCTTTCTATGGAGAATGTCTCGGTAATTATCTAAATACATATGGTTTCAGTGTAAGAATGCTAGTGCTACTATGGCCTTCTTCTAATACTGGATCATATAGTTTGGAAGAAGCATTCTTTGATTATCCTAACAAAATGTATCATTTAGAAAAGTTAGGTCGTGCACTTACTAACTCAACAACTCAGTCAAAGAAAGGATGCGGCCATTGCAGAACAGTAATAGACGAATCAGGAAGTGGCACGGAAAGACATTTTGAAGTCCTCGTAACTCATCATACAAACTCAAAATGTAGTATAGACGATTTATTCTCAAGCGCACACACATACGCCCAGAGCAATGAAAAGTTCACTGTAAATATTGGTAGCAAAGCGTTGAGTTACAAGACTAAAGTGAAATTACACTGGAGTGCTAAAACCATAAACATGAAAGTGATAACGACGAGGTTTTGCGATCGACCAGTACCATTTCGAGGGGAACTTGTATGTCCCAAAGTTACACTTAACGAATTTGAGTACGGAGTACTTATGACAAAGGTAATCTTTAATGGTCCAGTTCAGCGAAACATAGTTGTGGATAACGAATTGTCAGACAACGTCAACGATGTTAACAACGTGGACAAAGACGTGATATTAGATGAAACACCTGGCAACGATACCGTCATAGAGTTTGATCTGTGCGTAAAGGAATACATGTTGGATGTGAGTAGAGGCTACAGGATAAACGTATCAGCCATGATAAGAAGCATTAATGCTACACTCTGGGTCGTGGCCTTATTCAAACTGTTTGTTGTGATAAACTAGCAAATTTATACTATTTACGGTACATTTTACGGTACATTTCTGAATCCTGTGACAAGATTTACCACCAGCTTATTGAACAAAATTGTTATTTTTAAGACCGTTTATTTTATCTATTTTTTTATTTTTCTTTTTTTTTCTTTTTTTGAAGATGATGTCCAGAACTATTCGATTTTTTCCGGTTAAGATTTTAAATAAATTAAGACTGACATCCGCATACATTATGTTTGATTTCCATTACGTGGTAGAAAGCTCAACCTGAAATTTATTCAAACTGTTAAATTGAATTCTTACTGTATATCTCAATTGTGTATCCTCCACAAATAGTTGAATGCTACACTATAATATAAAATTGATACCGCGTTGTGTATATTGCGCTGTATGTCTTCTTGCTACTTAGACCTAGTCATATTCCGGCACCAAACTAGGAAGCTTCTCAATGAGCAGGATTGTCATCGTTTCACATAAGCCGTGCCATGAGAAAACCAACATAGTGGCTTTGCGACCAGCATGGATCCAGACCAGTCTGCGCATCCGCGCAGTCTGGTCAGGATCCATACTGTTCGCTTTCAAAGTCTATTGCAATTAGAGAAATTGTTAGCGAACAGCATGGATCCTGACCAGACTGCGCGGATGCGCAGGCTGGTCTGGATCCATGCTGGTCGCAAAGCCACTATGTTGGTTTTCTCATGTCATTTCTACGCCGGGGTCCTTTCAAGTACATGCCAATATGTTTTTCATTTGATACAATTGATATAATCTGGAAGACTCATGAAGTCAGTTCTGGATATAATGGTTTGAATGGCACGAGGTTAATTATACGGTTGAAAGGACGGAAATATTCCTGCATGCAAAAATTGATAATTTATTCAATAACAAGGTTTTGACATACGTAAACTCAAGTTCTCATATCAAAAGTCACATATCTTATTAAAAAACAACAAGTCATTACATTCAAATTCAGTTTCGATTTACATGTATCAAATGAAAAAATTGCACGTACTTGAAGTGCCTCCGGCGTAGAAATCCATTTAGATGAAAACCTACATATGTTGGCTTCAGGACTAGCGGTCCTTCAGACAGTGCCAATCCTCGTGCTATACAATTGATATTATCTGGAAGTACTCATGAAGTCAGTTCTGAGATATATGGGTTAAATGACTTTGTGTTTGTTTTGTTTTTAATAAGGATTATTTGGTGACTTCTTGAATATTGAAGAACTTTTGAAGTCGTTTACGTATTGGTCAAAACCTTGAGTTTATTTTGAATAAATTATTCATATTTTTGCATGCAGGACATGAGTTTCCGGTCCTTTCACCGGTACAGATTGAACCTCGTGCTCTTCATTACGTCCATTTTGACGTTTGTATGAATGAATGCGTCATTTATAAATTAATGCGTTAATAATGACAAATACAGTGGAAGACCATTCGTTGTATTTTATTTCAATCATGTTTGTAGAATATGCAAACAGCTTTTAACAGAATCTGTCACAAAAGTTCGGTTATCTTTTGTAACAGTTTCTTTTCTGACAATGTAATTGGCAGTAAATACCAGTCTATTATTCTTAGGTTTGTATTGAAGTATTAGAATGATTGCTTTTTGGAGTTTTATATGATTGTTTCGTGTTTTCTTTTTTCAATTTTGAAATAAGTCATAGTTTTATTTTTCAAGGCTTGGTTTTCCAGGTTTTCATACTTTGAAACCAATAGATTCAAGAAAATCCTTAACCCCAATCGGGAGCAAAATATTTACAATCTAAATCCACAATTTGTTCCCATTTGTGACCCAATATTTAGATTTATTTTTCTAAATGTGAAATAATAAATACTTATCAGCAGTATCATAATCATTACAGTCATAATAACTGGCTCATCCGGTTTGCTCACAAACAGTATGGTATAATGGTTTAAAGAAGCCATTACATACAATAGGATCAAGCTTCTCTTTTACATTCAGTTTTCGGTCGGTGATAAGTCATGTTATTAAAGAATTTCGCATTTCCTTTTTCAGTTAGCTTAAGAATTGAGTCACGTGCAAAACTGACAGGTCACGTCTTCTCGTCCAGGTTATTCATCCTTCGGCTACGTATGTCGACTTTGTTGCTCAGTTACTGATTGTTTTGAGAGTTGAATTTGTTAAAACTATGACATGTTAATTACAAACACACAGTATTTTGATCACGCTGTGATAAACCATAGGTACTCATAAAATGAAATGTTTCCTTAGACATTAGCTTATTTTAATAATAATTAGGCCTATCGCTTTTGTAAGTGTCACTTTGGCATTCGATAGGTATTTAGAATTTTGTTTGTACATAATTTAAGTTAGTTTTAAATTAGAACATCGGCAATAAACGTGGAAATAATAATGTTAAAGAATAGAGAATTTGTTAAATAACTAAGACTATGTTACAGAATTATAAAAGAAGACATTAATGCTTATATATTATGAATATTAAATGTAGTTTGTTGAAGAGCAGTTGCCGTCGTTGCTATTATACCAAAACATACACATTTTTAACCTGCCTACAACTATCAATAAAGTGGATTAAATGAGCCGTGCCATGAGAAAACCAACATAGTGGCTTCGCGACCAGCGGATGCGCAGGCTGGTCAGAATCCATGCTGTTCGCTAATGGTTTCTCTAACTGCAGTAGGCTTTGAAAGCGAACAGCATGGATCCTGACCAGACTGCGCAGATGCGCAGGCTGGTCTGGATCCATGCTGTTCGCAAAGCCACTATGTTGGTTTTCTCATGGCACGGCTCAGATGTTTTTAAGAATGATTATTACAACGCATTATGGTTTGAGATAATATATATGGTGAAACTGAAGGCAATTGACAAGGTTTAAAAATAATTCATTTGCGCTATTCTGGCATTCCTCCACGCTTGGAAGTCCTATGACTTGCTTTAAGGAAGAGACTTAGGGAGATTTACTCAGATGTTTACCAATGTCTGAAATATAATACCATCGGGAGATTTTTGCCAGGATCTTGGGTAGGAGGAGAAAATAAGAATAAAAATAAAAGTGTTCAAATCCTCGAGTCAAGATAAAAAAAAAAGCACCAAAATGGCATTTATTTTTTCAAGTGCCCCAAATGTCAGCACATTTCTTTAAGAAACGTTCTTTTTTAGCTCACCAGAGCACAAAGTGCTCAAGGTGAGCTATTGTGACCTGTCATTGTCCGGCGTCCGTCGGCGTCCGTCGTGCGTCGTCCGTCAACATTTGCCTTGTGAACACTCTAGAGGCCACATTTATGACACAATCTTTATGAAATTTAGTCAGAATGTTTGTCTTGATGATCTTTAGGTCAAGTTCGACTCTTGATCATGTGGGTCAAAAGCTAGGTCAGTAGGCGAGATCAACTCAGTGAGCGATATATAGGACCATCATGGCTCCCTTGTTTACAGTTTCTGCTCGCTTCTCTTCATGTTTATTTTCTACAGTTTTATGTTTTCCTTTTTCTTTGGATAAGTTTTACAGCATTTCTAGTGATGACTTGCTAGGCCATGTTTGAATCTGGGTCATGTTGGGTCAAAAACTAGGTCAGTAGGTCAGATCAATGGAAAATCTTGTGAACACTCTAGAGACCACAATTGTGACATGGTATAATTTATGAAACTTAGTCAGAACGTTTGCATTGATGATTTCTAGGTCAAGTTTGAATCTTCGTTATGTGGGGTCAAAAACTAGGTCACCTGGTCAAATCAAAGGAAAATCTTGTTAACACTTAAGAGGCCACAGTTATAATTCAATCTTTATGAAACTTGGTCAGAATGTTTGTCTTAATCATTTCTAGGTCAAGTTTGAATCTGGGTTATGTGGGGTCAAATCAAAGAAAAATCTTTTCAACACTCTAGAGACCACAATTTAAGTTTGAAACTCATGAGATTTAGTCAGAATGTTTGTTTTGATAATTTATAGGTCAATTTCGAATCTTGGTCAGGTGGGGTCAAAAACTAGGTCACCCAGTCAAGTCAAAGGAAAAGCTTGTTAACACTCTAGAGGCCACAGATACCCAACCAATTCTTTATGAAATTTAGTCAGAATGTTTGTCTTGATGTTCTTTAGATCAAGTTCGACTCTTGGTCATGTGGGGTCAAAAGCTAGGTTAGTAGGCGAGATCAACTCTGGTGAGCGATATATAGGACCATCATGGCCCTCTTGTTTACAGTTTCTGCTCGCTTCTCTTCATGTTTATTTTTCTACAGTTTTATTTTTCCTTTTTCGTTGGATAAGTTTTAGAGCATTTCAGTGATGACTTTCTTCATCTAGGTCGGAGGTTTGTAACTCAATCTCCTGCTACTCCAAGAATATATTATGCACCTATGCACCTACCCAAAAACATGAATAACTTCAACTGGGGTATCTAGTTCAATTATCGAAATTACCTCTAGAAACCCGACCGATCAGAACATGTTCATCTACTAAAAATTCACCAAGATAACGCCCTCGAATAATGTAACCGAATCTTGCATATTTGGTTCTTTTCCAAACGTTTTCAACAGTCTTTACAGAGATCCATATTTGATCTCGATCATGCAGATGCACAACGAAAATTATCGACAGAACAGACTCTTTTAAACGGAAAAATGTGCATCTATAGGGATTTTTCTAGGGCTTTAAAAAGGGCAGGGTACTGCTAAAAAGGGGCAGGTGCATTTTGCGCGTTGCACACCTTTGTCTACAAAAATCAAATGGTAGATTTCCATGGTTTTTTTATTATAAATGTCTATTTTGTAAGTTTCTACATTGTATATTAGGGTGTGCAATACAATCTTTATGCAGAACTTAACATTATATGATATTTCTAATCAAGCAAACGTGCAAGGCAAAAATAATGAATGCAATCATAAAACAAACAGTATGTATTCATTAAACAAACAGAAATCATGTTTTGTTGTTGTTGTTGTTGTTGTTTTTCATTCGAATTCATTGCAAGCTTCTTCTAGTGCAAATCTGGATACATTTTCAATAAATTTCATTATACATTCATCATATTACTGAACATACCGTTGATACTCGTGTAAGATTTATGACCCCCGGGACCACCCCTGAGTCGTGAGTGCGTAGTATTCACGGGTATAGACGATTTTCCAACTTCAAAATAAGTTTATTTTCGATTTTCGCCATTTCGGTTAAGGGAAACTACTCTCAGCGCTAACTGTCTACGCTAAAATCTAAATTGTCGTTACATAACGTAAAAGATCGTGTGTTGTTGTTTTTTTTCTTAAACAATTTTAGTTTCATATACATTTAATATTATTTTGATGAAAGAAATATAAAAAATCATAGATATTATGATACTAATTAAAGATCGAGTATTATCTCCAACTGAGATCAAACTGTGAACAACAAAACTGACACGAGGTGTCACGCTAATTGCCGATAATTACTGGCCATCTAATAAACAACAGACTGTGTTCTAAATTATGTTTTCTCTCCCTTTTTATTCTGTTTTCCAGTTTGCTTTGTTTGCGGGCCTCTCTAATTGTTGTTTTTGTGCGCCTCAGTCGGTCATCGTTTCTTTAACCGTTCTAATTACCGTTACTTTGTATACATGCCTCGGGCAAATACACAGCACCTGTGTCAAGTCGCCGAGTGTCATATCTGCATATCGAGTGAGAGTTTTTTGGGACATCTCCTATTTTGATAAATGATTAGTGTGTCATTAAAAGTGGCGGTGCTGAAAGGGCAAAAGGGTGCTGAAAAAGGCAAAAGGGCGGCGATTCGGGCAGAAGGGCTGCGCTTAAACAGGGCAGGGCAGGGCGCTGCGCTTTTAACGAAACGAACGAAATGGCTGTTTACAATTTTATTTTCGTTCGTATTCACCCCATACTATCGGCGGGGAAAATACAAAAAAAAAAAAATAGCGAAAATCACTTTATTTTTATTTCAAAACCGAAATAAATCGGGTCGGCGCTCCCGAGAACCAAAATATAAAAAAAGTTATGGCCTAATTAATTCCTTTCTTTTGTGGTTCTTCTATTTCACTTCTGCATTGTCACTGGTGTGCTTGCTTTGTCATCTTCTGCCATCGTTTTCAGTTGGCTAAATAAAACCTTTGACAAGTTTGATACTGAAATTATCTTGGATGAAAAAGTAGGTCACTAGGTCAACTCTCTGAAAAACATTGTTAAAACTATATATGCAACATTTTCTACCAGATTTTTAAGAAATCAAGTCAATTAAATGAAAATCACTTGATTCTGGCATAGCAAACTACGGATAACACTCCAGATGCCACATATTTACTTGATATACAGTTTATAAAATTTATGATAACTTGAGAACTTGATCATCGGTCGTCAAAAACTAAGTTTCTCGGTCAAATCTTAGATAAACCTTGTAAGCACCATACCGAAAATATTTTCTACTTGTTTTACATATGACACCTGGTATGAATGTTAGTAAATTTGTATAGATTAAATCTATTCAAGATTTTGTCAGTGTGTAATAAGGGTAAAAAAGTCATTTTGTCAAAGTACTTAAAACTTTATAAACAGTTTATAGATGCTACATGTTGACATGCGCTACATGAAGCTTGGCCGCGATGTTACACTATATCTTAATCTAGGAACAGTGTTATACGTCATATAGCCAATAGGTTAAATCTGAGAAAAGAGCCCGTTCAGTCCCTAGAGGCCTAGGTTTTCATTTATTCTATATGAAGCCTGGTCAGAATGGCAAGAAACAGCAGCATAGTTTTTAACCTCAGATGCCCCAGTTTCAAACTTGACCTACATTAAATGAAGACAAATATTTTGATCACGTTTTACTTTAAATCAATAAGACAATGCGGTCTCTATTCTTGTTAACAAAGTTATCTCTACGATCTGATTTAGTCACTTTATTCTCAGTTCCATACTTAACCATTTTGCTTTTGATCTAGAATATATAATGCAAATAATTTATTCTGGTACATCTCATGAGGAAAATGTGGCATCTACAGTTTGTTGTTACAAAGCTTTTTCTATGGCTTGACGGTAAAGTCACAGTTATCTGATCTGTGCTGAACTTTTCACATTACAATTACTCGAGTATAAATACAGTCTTTGTCTTCTGTGCGAAAGTCAATTACACTAAAAGAAGAAAGTTGCAAAATAAATGTTTTATCAACATGACACGTGCATCACTCTTAACAGATTTTTAGTTCATGATATAGCTTATATAACACAATGTGCGATGACATCCTAAGCGTGAAACTTTAATTTGATTTACGCGAAATTTCCGCACCTTTCGTACATTATATACATTCATCGAAAGGGGGCATCGACTTTTAGGATTAAGTTTGAGGTACACGTTGTATGGCAGGACTGAATCTGAATAATCACTTCCAACGAAAAAAAAAACAGACAGTAAAGAATCATTTTATATTTAAGGTTTTGAAGTTGATATTTTAAGGTTCATTCTGTCGGAAAAATAGTGGGTCTAAATAATTAAGATTGGCGGGTTTGTTACTGGACAAAAGTCATAAAAGGTATACACCAATAGATTCGTCTTGAACTCTTTCATAAGTCGTACGACGACGAATTTGATAACAAAATTGGTCATGTTTTTTCAAAATCAAGGGTTGCTTCAAAATGCATGCGGAGTCCATTTAAAATGTATTAATAGACAGACAAGACACGTATCTAGTTCCTGCCACACTTTAAATTACCCAAACTTTTTCTAAAAGGCTGACAATTTACGATTGAAAATATACTTTAAAATGCTTCAGACGATTGTTTTTATCGTGTTTTGTTGACATGACGGACTACTTTTTTGTTACTATAAATACTAATATTGCACGGTGAAAACGTGCTCGATTCCCACCAAATATAATAAAGGATAGTTCTTCACGCCGTTTACCTGAAGGAAGAGTTCTTTATCCCGATTATCATTCTCGGCAGATTTTATAGATTCAGTAACACTATTCTATTAGTACAGTCAAAAAGTATTCGAAGAATAATCAATATTTTTTTTTCAAAATATTCTACAACCTGAAATGAAATCTAGAATATCTGATTCATTGAACTATCCAACATTTTTTCAAACGGTCTACTTAATATGATAAAAGCGTTATCGTTCCAAACTTTGTAAAAAAAGTTCTTACATCCATAACGTTTTTTAAAAAAAATGACTACCTCAGAAGCGGATACAGTATTTGGTGTAAGAGGGGGCGTAAAATATTTGAAGACTAGAGCAAATAGGGGGGTCCGGGGGCATGATTCCCCGGAAAACAATGAAAATAATGGATCCATTTGGTGCATTCTGGGCGTTCTGGGGTACTTTATTTGTTATTGACAAAGGACAGGTTTTGTGACAAAATCAACTCAAATAACTTGCTAATTATAGTCACGTCTTATGAACTGTCAGACTTATTCTTGCGCGAGTATCTCGGAATTTCTTAGCCGTTCGTTTTTTCAGGATTTTCATGGACAGGGTTTACCTAGGACTAAAATAAAAAGGTTTTTTGGAGCTCATGCAAACTGTCAGATTTTAAATGTGCTAGCATAGCGAGCGAGAAAAAAAAAATGCATTTTTTTCTATCAATAAAAAACAAACAAACAAAAAAAAAATAACAAAAAAAGAACCAAGTAAGACAAATTACCTGTGAGATAGAGATAAAAATGCATTTTTTATGTTTAACCCAGAACAGAAAACAAATTAAGTTTTCGAGCGTAGCAAGCGAGAAAAAATATGCATATTTTTCAGCCGGAACAAAAGATTAATCATTAGTGCGAGCGTAGCGAGCGAGAAAAAAATACATATTTCATATTTTTCAGTCAGAATAAAAGACAAATTATGTATCAAAGCGTAGCGAGCGAGAAAAAATGTATATTTTGCAATTATTTTACCCAGAACATAAGACAAATTACCTATGCTCCGGCGATTTTAGGGTCGGGAGCGCCCCGGTGACCCCCCTCCCCCCATGACCTCCGCTATGAATCCACTAATGGTAATACTTCAGTCTGTACACAGAAATGATTACTGTACAAATTTCATAACTTGATGGAGTTTTATTGTACAAAAACGGCTTTCGTTTTGGAGTTTAAGTATGCATGCCTGACAACAGAACAACTTCATAATCTCTGCCGACGTCGTTGATAAGCTTAAATGTTGTAAAACTTTGCTAGATCCCTCTTCCGAGATCGACCTTAAAGGCCTTAGAGAAAATATGTTTAGTATACAGCATCTTCTGTGTATGACTGTGCTATTTACGATAAAAAGGATGAAAGTGACGACAAGTAAAGTAATCAATGATGACTGTTTTATTTTGCAGTATAACAAATTCATGCATGTTCACACAAATAAAAGTGTTATGTATATGAGCAAGGCACAATAATGCATAGACAGTTGTGCTACAAAAGGAAGCGAACTCTTCCCCTTATCGGTATAGTTTGACAATATTCCTTCACGGAGGTTGCAAAGCGAACTAGAATGATGTCGACAAAAATGTTTCATTCAATAGCTTATAATAACGACGGGTCAATAATGTTATTAAGGAAAAATATATAGAAGTTAAACAACTGAACAAGAAACAGATGCGCATGTCTACATAATGTTTATGATGCTTACAGGCCTCCTAGCAGGCCTGAATAAAATTAAAGGTTTTTATAAAGGCTCCAATCTATGGAAATAAAGGCCTTTTAGTGTAAAATATTAAAAAATAAAGAGTAAATAAAGGCTATTTTTGTCGGAATTCTCGTTGAAAACACATACTATATATAGGTATTTACTACATGTATGTGGTCTGGTGAACACAACAGCATTCTGAAAAACTCAAGATGAAAGATACACAAGCAGTATCCTAATAACAACACTTAAAAGGGGAGAAGAAATACAGTAGTATAACCATTACTTGCTTTAAACTGGCACGGCAAGCAGTCTGAACAAAAATATTGGTTTGGAGTGAAAATTACAGGCTATTTGGCCATTTTAAAGGTTTTTTCAGAAGATTTAAAGGTGTTAAAGGTTTGCTCTGAAATTAAAGGTTTTAAAAGGTTTTAAAGGTTTCACTAGGAGGCCTGTAGCTTAACAAGTTTTATTTGAAATGAAGAGAAGGAAACTACAATGTAGCTGTCATTCGTCGTTAAAGAAGGGCCACAACTCCAGACAAAATAATCGATCATAAAAGTCAGGGCAACATGTACATATTCATTTCATGCTTCTAATGTATACCTAGTTTCAATTCAGTTGGATGGATTTGTTCGACTTAAGTTCACGAGTTCACGATGTGATGAATTAGTTCAAAATCAAATAGGGCAACAACTCCAGAAAATACAGCAACAAGAATTTGTAATAGAGTTAGCAACGTCCCCTGCCGCCTAAGGACATTTTCATCATACATACTGTATGCCAATACAGCATCTTGGCATGAACAAAATAAAACAAGAGTGCCAGGATGTTAAATATATGCTCGTCAGAAAGATGATATAATAAACATTTTCTGTACAAAACTATAAGTTTGGTAGACAGAAAGCCAAAACAATGATATATCCAATTCTAACAACCAGCGTAAAAAGTTTCAAGAATAATCGTTTTATATAGTAGCAACAAAGGCAAGTAAGTTTTTATTTTGTAAGTCTACAAAAAACTCCTTACCAGAAGAGGTACCTTAAAATACACCTAAAATTTGAAAGTAACACAGAACAAGAGCTGTCTGTAAGACAGCGCGCTCCACTATTCGGGGATCTGACAGTAAAATGAATATATGTCTGAATAAGAGACCTCTACTTTAAAAGGAAGATACGCCAAGGGGCATAATTCCATCAAATACACAAATCTGAGTTATTAGGATTGTTACAACACATGCAGATGATGATGATAAAGATATATTTTGAGTTTCAAGTCATTATCTTATATAGCACCAAATATATGTCCAGAAAACAAAGTTTGTAAAAAATTTAAGTATAAAAGGGGCATAATTTGGTCAAAAATACAATCAGAGTTATGGGGATTGTTATCACACATGCAGATGATGATGATAAAGATACATTTAAAGTTTTAAGTCTTTATCTTATATTGCATTAAAGTAGTATTCAGAAAGCGAAGATTGCAAAAAAGTTTAAGTACAAAAGGGGCATAATTCTATCAAAAACACAATTAGAGTTATGGGGTATGTAGCTGCACATGCAGATGATCATAAACAAATACTTTTAATTTCAAGTCATTATCTTTTAAAATACCAAAGATATGTCTACAAACAAAGCTTTCGGAAAAAATAACATGAAAATAATTCTATGTATAACTCCTTGGTGACCTTGACCTTGTGTATAATGGGGCCAGCCCTTACACATACTTTGTTTGTATGCTGGACAAATTTGAACTTACAGTATGATATAAGCAAATATTAACAAAGATATGACAGAAAAACAAAGGTTGCCGAAAAACTTTAACCTTAAAAATAACCTAAGTGTAAGACTTTGGTGACCTTGACCTTTGGTATAATGGTTCCTGCACATACTTTGTTTGTATACTGGACAATGTTTATGTAAAGTTACAGTAAGATATAAGCAACAGTAACAAAAATATGACAGAAAAACAAAGGTTGCCGAAAAAC
This sequence comes from Mercenaria mercenaria, assembly GCF_021730395.1. Lineage (NCBI taxonomy): Eukaryota > Metazoa > Mollusca > Bivalvia > Venerida > Veneridae > Mercenaria > Mercenaria mercenaria. Next base: position 23,581,565 of record NC_069378.1, on the reverse strand, counting down.
TTTAACCTTAAAAATAACCTAAGTATAACACCTTGGTGACCTTGACCTTGGGTATAATAGGCTCAGCCCCTATACAAACTTTGTTTGTATACTGGTCAATGTTTATGTGAAGTTACAGTAAGATACAAGCAATATTAACAAAGATATGACAGAAAAACAAAGGTTGCCGAAAGACTTTAACCTTAAAAATAACCTACGTGTAACACCTTGGTGACCGTGACCTTGGGTATAATGGGCTCAGCCCCCACACATATATTGTTTGTATACTGGACAATGTTTATGTGAAGTTACAGTAAGACATAAGCAATAGTAACAAAGATATGACAGAAGACAAAGGTTGCCGAAAAACTTTAACCTTAAAAATAACCCAAGTATAACACCTTGGTGACCTTGACCTTGGGTATAATGGGCTCAGCCCCTATTCATACTTTTTTGTATACTGGACAATGTTTATGTGAAGTTACAGTAAGATATAAGCAATAGTAACAAAGATATGACAGAAAAACAAAGGTTGCCGAAAAAATTTAACCTTAAAAATAATCTAAGTATAACACCTTGGTGAACTTGACCTTGGGTATAATGGGCTCAGCCCCTATACATATATTGTTTGTATACTTGACAATGTTTATGTGAAGTTATAGTAAGATACAAGCAATAGTAACAAAGATATGACAGAAAAACAAAGGTTGCCGAAAAACTTTAACCAAGAAGGGTAACGCCGACGCCGGGGCGAGTAGTATGACCCCCCCCCCCACTCCCTATTCTCCGAATAGTGGAGCTAAAAATGGTCTTGATTTCTCCCTACGGTCAATTATAAAAAGTTGTCTATATATTGTTTATAGTGACAACAAAGAGAAGTTAATCTGAAAAAAATCTAAGTCCACAAAAAAGTACTTAGTTTTGCTTAATTAAGGTTTCGATGGAGGCCTTGAGAAACAAAAATCAAACAGCACCAAATCATAGAAAGAAAGAGTTGTTTGACATGAAAATTGAACAGCATGTAAAACATGTATATTACTTTACGAAACAAGTGTCAGTATACTGATATAAACATTGAATTCCGGAAAAGGGCTGCCTAAAGGGGCTCCACTTCCGGACAGTTAAACGCCTTTAAAAACTCACCATTTTCAAAGAACAGTTACACATGTTCGTTTTGATGCATTTGCAATAGCGTGCGAGTGGTGAAATTTCGCATAACAAGGTGGAACACAGTTTTCAGCAATTGTTTATCTTTATTTCTTTACAAATGGCATTCATTTTCAAAGGGAGACAACTGTTCCCGATTATTTTAAGTACAAATGGCATTCATTTTCAAAGGGAAACAACTTTTTCCGATTATTTTAAGTAACCTTTGAGAAAAAGTTGTCTCCCTTTGAAAATGAATGCCATTTGTAAAGAAAAAAAAGATAAACAATTGCTGAAAACTATGTTCCACCTTGTTACGTGAAATTTCACCACTCGCACGCTATTGCAAATGCATCAAAACAAACATGTGTAACAGTTCTTTGAAAATGGTGAGTTTTTAAAGGCGTTTAACTGTCCGGAAGTGGAGCCCCTTTAGGCAGCCCTTTTCCGGAATTCAATGTTTATATCAGTATACTGACACTTGTTTCGTAAAGTAATATACATGTTTTACATGCTGTTCAATTTTCATGTCAAACAACTCTTTCTTTCTATGATTTGGTGTTGTTTGATTTTTGTTTCTCAAGGCCTCCATCGAAACCTTAAGTCTATACATTCTATAAAGTGGTCGTTTTCCTTTGGTAATGAGAGTTTTGCTTAAGTCTATACATTCTATAAAGTGGTCGTTTTCCTTTGGTAATGAGAGTTTTGCTTAAGTCTATACATTCTATAAAGTGGTCGTTTTCCTTTGGTAATGGAAGTTTTGCTTAAGTCTCTCTTTATGGATAGCCTGGATTTTTCCCAACCATAGCTTTATCAGCTTGTCAAATGCTTTGGGTTTTAACCTTTGGTTGAACATTTTCTGTTGATGAAGTTCAATACTCCAGTGCACTTCTTGATTTTATCTTTACATGTTGTTTTTTTAATTACATTGTAGGTCACCAGGTCAGTGTCAAGGTCAAAGTTTATTTCGGTACATAAACCTATGCTTGTGGTCCAAATTTTAAGGCTGTAGTTACAGAAATGTGGAAGTAGGTCAAGATCAAGTTCAACTCATGTCAAGTTCATCTTACTACTCAAACCTATACATATGGTCCAAATCTGAATGTTGTAGGTTATGACAAGAAAAGTTTTTTACTATATAAGTCTATATAAACCATGTGACCCCCGGTGTGGCCATATTTGACCCTAGATGGATAATTTGAACAAACCTGTTAGAGAACTTCTAGATAATACTACATTACAAATATCAAAGCCCAAGGCGTGGTGGTTTTGGACAAGAAGATTTTCAAAGTTTTTCCCTATATAAGTCTATGTAAACCAATTGACCCCCTGGGCGGGGCCATATCTAACCCTAGGGAAATTATTTGGACAATCTTGGTAGAGTACCGCTAGATGATGCCACATACCCAATATCAAAGCCCTATGCCCTGTGGTTTTGGACAAGAAGATTTTCAAATTTTTTCCCTATATAAATTTATGTAATTTATTAAAATAAACAAAGGGCCATAACTCAGTAGTTTCTGTGGAGCTGCGATAACGAGCAAAATAAAACATACATAAAACGTAAAAGAAACTACATCAAGAGGACCATGATGATTAACCAGTCTAAGAATGTGTTTGTATGACACTGGGTGTGCCCCCCACTGGTACAGTTGTCACAAATAAAGGGCAATAATTCAAACGTTTGCAGTCTTAATGGGGTATAGCTTCAACAAACATTTTATGAAAAGGATTCATTATTCTAGGCCATATACTTTTTGAGCTACAATGTATGACCATCACAAACAAAAATCCACCATTTTGGCTATTTCAAGGGTCATAACTCTGTAATAAGCCCTAAGATTCTCAAGAAGAATACCAAGTGTGCAAGGTCACATCATGATAAAGACTAAAGCAAAGTTTCATGAATTTACATCAAATATTTTTTGAGCTAGGCATATTAGGTGAACATGTGCATTTTTTACTATTTCAGGGGACAGAACATTAAAAATAACGGGTGGAGAAAGCCAAAAAATAAGAGGTGTGCAAGTTTATATCATGATAAAGACTTATGTATGTTTTCAACCATTTATATTAAATACTTTTTGAGCTAGGTGCATCACAATGTGAAAAAAATGTGCCTTTTCTGACTATTGCAGGGGCCATAACTCTGAAAATAGGGGGCGGCCCGAACGAAAAATAGGAGGTGCGCAAGTTCAAATCATGATTAAGACTAATGCAAGGTTTCATGTTACATCAAATACTTTTTTAGCTAGGCGTGTCACAAGGTGAAAATGCACATTTTTTATTATATCAGGGGCCATAACTCTGAAAATAGGGGGTGGAGCCAGATGAAAAATAGGAGGTGCGCAAGTTCATATCATGATAAAGACTTATGCAAGGTTTAATCAATTTATATGGAATACTTTTTGAGCTAGGTGTGTCACACGGTGAAAATGTGCATCTTTTACTATTTCAGGGGCCATAGGGGGCGGAGCCAGATGAAAAATAGGAGGTGACTTTTGAGCTAGGCACGTCACGAACTTCGGACCGACGGATGCCCATACGATTCATATATTAGGTGGTCATTCCATTATTTGAAAACAAAAGAATGACCACTTAAGGAACAAAACAATTAAGTGGTTACGGAATGAATACAAAGGATTTCTATTGTCCTAGATACCAATCGTGCACTCGCACAAACGCACGGACGGACGGACGCATGGACAAGACCAAATCTATATGCCCCCACCACTCATGAGCGGGCACAAAAAAGAAGAAAGTAAGCCAGTAGGTCATATACATAGTCACTGAAAGTCAGCTTTACGATTGGTGTGCAAAACTGTACATGTCATCCAAATTCAAGGCTTCTTCTTCTAGTACGCGACTACACTGTCAGACCAGTAGCCTCGATGAAACTTGTGGTTTGCCGCAGATCCTCAATGCCTCCATACAGTTTCTGGTGGATTGAGGTATCTATCGGCCAAGTCACAGCTCGCTCCTGGTCATGCCTTTTACATCTCTGAAGTATATGCTCCGCAGTCTGATCTTCCCCACCACATGTTCAAGTTGGCGATGATGCCAGTCTGTATTTCTTGTACATGTGAGCATTGAGCTTGTTGTGCCCTGAGCTGTATCTTAAACAAGAGGGCCATGATGGCCCTATATCGCTCACCTGAGTTTAACTGCTTACTTGAACAAATTTCTTTGCTAAAGCTTCTAAAACAAAACAAGAGGGCCATGATGGCCCTATATATCGCTCATCTGAGTACCATTGCTTTAACCAAAAACAAAAAGAAAAAATTCTTGCAAGGTACAGATATGTCAAAATACACCTAAAAATTGGAGGTACCATCCATGTGTAAAGTGGTATCAGTTTTTCCCTACGGCCAATAATAAAAAAGTTACTAAATAAGCTATTTATAGTAACATAAAAAGGAAGTAATAAAAAAATATTGTAAGCAAACAAAAGAAGGATCTGCCAAATAAAAACAAGAGCACTGCAATGCAACGCAAATGCAGAGCAATATTCACATAAAACAAAGTCATATGACCCTTGACCCCTAAGTGTGACCTTGACATTGAATTTAGCCATCCGAAACATGCGCTCTGCACATCCTTTCAATGAGTGAAAATTTGTGTCAGGTTTCTCTGAAATCCACCAAGGGGTTCAAGAGTTACAGAGCGGAAGGGAAATTGCTAACCAACACACAGCCAGACAGATGGACACCGAGGCGATAACATAATACGTCCCTGCGGGCGTATAAAAAAGAATCGAGATCTTATGGTGATACAAGCTGTGTGCAAGTTTGATTAAAGTCAAATCATAAATGAAGCTGCTATTGTGAAGACAAGCTCAAAATAGCCAACTTTGGCTCTTTCAGGGGCCATAACTCTGGAACCCATTATGGGATCTGGCCGGTTCAAGAACAGAACCAAGATCTTTTGGTGACACAAGTTTTGTGCAAGTTTGATTAAATTCAAATCATAAATGAAGCTGCTGTTGTGCAGACAAGGTCAAAACAGCTAATTCCGGCCCTATCAGGGGCCATAACTCTGGAACCCATTAAAGGATCTGGCCGGTCCAAGCAAGGAACCAAGATCTTATGGTGACACAAGTTTTGTGCAAGTTTGGTTAAAATCAAATCATAAATGAAGCTGCTATTGTGCAGACAAGCTCAAAACAGCTGATTTTGACTCCTTCAGGGGCCATAACTCTGGAACCCATAATGGAATCTTGCCAGTTCCAGAAAGGTATCAAGTTCTTATGGTGATACAAGTTGTGTGCAAGTTTGGTAAAAATCAAATCATAAATAAAGCTGCTATTGTGCAGACAAGCTCAAAATAGCTAATTCTGGGCCTTTCAGGGGCCATAACTCTATAACCCATAATGGAATCTGGCCAGTTCCAGAAAGGGATCAAGATCTTATGATGATACAAGTTGTGTGCAAGTTTGGTAAAAATCAAATCATAAATAAAGCTGCTATTGTGCAGACAAGCACAAAATAGCTAATTCTGGGCCTTTCAGGGGCCATAACTCTGGAACCCATAATGGAATCTGGCCAGTTCCAAAAAGGAACCAAGATCTTATGGCGATACAAGTTGTGTGCAAGTTTGGTAAAAATCAAATCATAAATAAAGCTGCTATTGTGCAGACAAGCTCAAAATAGCTAATTTTGGCCCTTTCAGGGGCCATAACTCTGGAACCCATAATGGAATCTGGCCAGTTCAAGTAAGGAACCGAGATCTTATGGTGATACAAGTTGTGTGCAAGTTTGGTTAAAATAAAATCATAATTGAAACCACTATCGTGCAGACAAGAAATTGTTGACGGACGGATGCACGGACTGACGACGGACGAAGGGTGATCACAAAAGCTCACCTTGTCACTATGTGACAGGTGAGCTAACAAAAAACTAGGTGAGAAGGTCATGGTAAAGATTCTTCAAGATAAGTACTGAAATCTGCTAAAATATCATACAAATCTCTTTGCTGTAGCTTCAAAAACAAGAAAGTAGGTCAGTAGGTCAGGGCTATGATCATTAAAGATAGCATTGAAATCTTTATCGAAAATTACTGACATGGTCCAAATTTCTATGCTGTTATGATCTGTGTGCAAAACTGTACATGTCATCCAAATTTCAAGGCTGGAATGATAAAAAACAAGAATGTAGGTCAGTAGGTCAAGGTCACAGTTAAGTGACCCTAATTACTTTGGGTAATCAGGTAATCATAATTGAACAATCTAGGAAATACTAGTATCAGATAATTTTTTAAGTATTGTTCCTACATAACTCATATACAAGTGACCGCCGGGATAGGGCCCCTTTTCACCCCAGGAGCATAATTTGAAAATCTTGTTAGAGAACCACTAGGCAATGCTACATACCAAATATCAAAGGCTTAAGCCTTGAACTTTCAGACAATTTTTTTTTTTTAATTTTCCTATATACATCTTGGGGCTGGGCCTCTTTTCACCCTAGGGGCATATCTTGAACAATTATGGTAGAGGACAATTAGGCAATGCAACATAACAAATATCAAAAGCTTAGACCTTTCAGTTTCAGGGAAGAAGATTTTTTAAAGTTTTTCCTATTTAAGTCTGTGTAAAACTTGGTACCCCCAGGGCGAGGCATCTTTTCACCCCAGGGAAATAATTTGAACAAACTTAGTAGAGGACCACAAGGCAATGCTACATACCAAATATCAAAGGCCTAGGTCTTGTGGTTTCAAACAAGAAGATTTTTAAAGTTTCCTTCTATATAAGTCTATCTAAAACTTGGGACCCCGGGATGGGGCCTCTTTTCATCCCAGGGATTTCATTTGAACAATTTTGGTGCAGGACCATAAGGCAATGCTACATACCAAATATCAAAGGCCTAGGTCTTTTGGTTTCAGACAAGAAGATTTTTTAATTTTTTTCCTATACAAATCTATGTAAAACTTACTATTTACTTACTTACTATTATGGGTGGGGCCTCTTTTCATCCCAGGGGCATAATTTTAACAACCTTTATAGAGGAACATTAGATGATGTCACATGCCAAATATTGAAACTCTATGCCTAGCAGTTTTGGTCAAGAAGATTTTCGAAGTTTTCCCTATATAAGTCTATGTAAACCATGTGACCCCCAGGGCGGGCCATATTTGACCCAAGGGGGATAATTTAAACGACCTTGGTAGAGGACCTCTAGCTGATGCACATGCCAAATACAAAAGCCCTATGACCTGTGGTTTTGGACAAGAGGATTTTTAAAGTTTTTCCTTTTGGTTGCCATGGCAACCAGAGTTCTACATGGAATTGAATTCTTTGAAAAACTTTTAAAGAAGACCATCCAAGGAACATCCCTGTGAAGTTTCATAAAAATTGGCCTGGTGGTTTAGGAGGAGATGTTGTTTAAAGGAAAGTGTGGACAGACGGATGACGGAAGGACGGACGGTGAGCGATCACAATAGCTCACCCTGAGCCTCTGGCTCAGGTGAGCTGAAAACAAGAAAGTAGGTTAGTAGGTCAAGGTTAGTCAGGTGACCTCTTTTCACTTTGGGTCATCCGGTAAGTAAAATTAAACAGTCTAGGAAATATGATCTGATAATTTTCAAGTATTTTCCTATATAACACATACATGTGTATATCAAGTGTCTCCTGGGGCGAGGCCTCTTTTCACCCCAGGGGAAGGACGGACGGTGAGCGATCACAATAGCTCACCCTGAGCCTCTGGCTCAGGTGAGCTGAAAACAAGAAAGTAGGTTAGTGGTCGGGCAGGGACCTCTTTTCACTTTGGTCATCCGGGTGAATTAGACATCGGATATGGATCACAATTAAGTATTTTCCTATATACACATCATGTGTATTCAAGTGTCTCCTGGGGCGAGGCCTCTTTTCACCCCAGGGGCATAATTCGAACAATCTTGTTAGAGATCAACTAGGCAATGATACATGCAAAGTATCAAAGGCATAGGCCTTGAACTTTCAGATAAAAAGATTTTTCAAGTTTTTCCTATATAAGTTTATGTAAAACTTGGGACCCCCTGGACTCTTGCATGCAAGGGGCATAATTTGAACAATTTTGGAAGTAGACAACTAGGCAATGCAACATACTAAATATAAAAAGCATAGGCCTTGCAGTTTCAGGCAAGAAGAGTTTTTCCTATGCAAGTCTATGTAAAACTTGGGACTCCCTGGGTGGGGCCTCTTTTCAACTCAGGGGCATAATTTGAATAATCTTGGTAGAGGACCACTAGGCAATGGAACATACCAAATTTCATAAGCCTATGCCTTGCAATTTCAGACAAGAAATTTTTTAAGTTTTTTTCCTATATATGTCTATGTAAAACTAGGGGCCCCCGTGGCAGGGCCTCTTTTCATCCCAGAGTAATAATTTGAACAATCTTTGTAGAGAGCCACAAGGCAATACTACATACCAAATATCTAAAGCCTAGGTACTGTGGTTTCAGACAAGAAGATTTTTAGCTTTTGGACAAGAAGATTTTCCATAATAATATATAAACCATGTGACCCCCGGGGCGGGGCCATATTTGACCCTAGATGGATAATTTGAACAAACCTGTTAGAGAACTTCTAGATAATGCTTCATTACAAATATCAAAGCCCAAGGCATTGTGGTTTTGGACAAGAAGATTTTCAAAGTTTTTCCCTATATAAGTTTATAGAAACAATGTGACCCCCAGGGCAGGGGCATATTATATCCTAGGGGATAAGTATCAAAGCCCTAGGCCTTATGGTTTTGGAAAAGAAGATTTTCAAAGTTTTTCCCTATACAGGTCTATATAAACCATGTGACCCCCAATGTGGGGCCATATTTGACCCTCTTTAGTGTGTACTGCCATATGCTTTCTCAATCTTGGTAGAGCACTACAAGATGATGCTACACACCAAATATCAAAGCCCTAGGCCTTGTGGTTTGGACAAGAGAATTTTTGACGTTTTTCCTTTCGGTTGCCATGGCAACCGGAGTTCTGTATGGAATTCAATTCTTTGAACAATTTCAAAGAAGACCATCCAAGGATCATCCCTGTGAAGTTTCATCAAAATTGGCTTGGTGGTTTAGGAGGAGATGTTGTTTAAAGGAAAGTGCAGACGGACGCCGGACGGAGGCAGCACAAAGGATGGACGCCCGACGATGAGCGATCACAATAGCTTTGGCTCAGGGGGAGCTAAAAACGAAAAAGCAGTTTGGAATTCAAACCAATTAATGACGCTGCCAAACCCATTCAGGCCAAAGTGTCAATGAAAGTTATATCCTCAAGTTGGTCCCCGTACATACGCTATGGCAAAAGAAGATACAACTGATGTATCATGTACACAATTACATTCAAACCGCTGCGCTATAATGACCACTTTTTCCATAACGGAATCTTTTCTTCTGTATTTCAAAAAACCCTTCTAGAAAGACAACTCCGATATTTGCTGAAGTGCCGTGTTTTCTTATGTCCATATTGTTCAAATTACAGAATTTTGGCATAATAGTAAGGGTTTTTTAATGTGACAATCTGGATACTTAGCGCATCACCGTGGCACCAAATCTAGAGAATATGGCTGAAGCAAGTCTGTTGTTAAAACACTGACTTGTCCAAATAAAAAAAAAATCTGCAAACGCACATATTTTCACGGGGTCAAAATTTCACAAATTTGAAATTTTGAGTATGTTCGCAAGGTTTAATATTCGTGAAATTGTAAAAATGGTATCCTGCTTGCATAAGAAATATATTTATGATGAATATTTACATGAGGATTAATTTTCGCGAGATGTAGGATCTCGCGAATATAGTGAAAATTAAACCCTCGTGAAAATTTCTGCTTTTACAGTAGTTGGTTAATACTCATTTTCATTGCATATTATTAACTACAGCAGTGCTCTATGTGAATTACACTGGAAAAATTTCAATATTTTTCAATTAAACAATAAATCCAGTCTTGTCAAACACCTTTACTGCCAAAGCTTTCCTACAGATATAGATATAAGGCTGCACAATGTGTATAATAAAAACATCTTTAAATATTGCACTGTACATCATTCTTAATTGCACAGTTTCAGGTAAATCTTTTATAGACTCTGTGTCAGTTTGTTACAATTTAAGAAAATACCATCAATATGCATTTGGTTATGACTGTGACTAAAATTTCACAAAACCTTTAAGTAATTGCTTAGCTATCTTAGTTTGTTACTTCAAATGCTTGCTTTTTCCCTTGATGTGTCTTCAATATTGACTTTTTCATCTATATCTGAACTGTATATAACTATTTCAAACAAGATCAAAACATGTAACAATTCTGAATTTTACAGAAAACAAAATAAACAAGAGGGTCATGATGTCATCGCTCACCTGAGTAATATGTTTCAAATGTCAAACTGATAATAAAATATTAAGAAAGTCAGTAGGTCACATTCATGGTCAATGAAATTCAGTTTTACGATTGGTGTGCAAAACTATGTATGTCATCAAAACTTCAAAGCTGTATCTTAAAAAACAGGAAAGTAGGTCAGTAGGTCAAGGTCAGAGTCAAGTGACATCATATTACTTGGGGTCATCAGGTAATTATAATTAAACAGTCTTGGAAATAGGATAAGATGATTTTTTAAGTATTTTTTTCTATAAAACTCACATAATAACTAAGTGACCCCAGGGCAGGGCCTCTTTTAACCCCAGGGGCATAATTTGAACAATTTTGGTAGAGGTCACTACTAGACAATGCATCATACCAAATATCAAAAGCCTAGGTTATATGGTTTCAGACAAGAAGATTTTTAAAGTCTTTTCACCCCAGGGGTACAATTTGAACAATTTTGGTTGAGGACCATAAGACAATGCTACAAACCAAATATCAAAGGTCTAAGTGTTGTGGTTTCAGAGAAGAATATTTTTAAACTTTTTTCCTATATAAGTCTATGTAAAACTTGGGACCCCCGGGGCAGGGCCATATTTGACCCTACGGGGATACTTTGAACAATCTTGGTAGAGGACCACTAGATGATGCTACATATAAAATATCAAAGCCCTAGGCTGTGTGGTTTTGTACAAGAAGATTTTCAAAGTTTTCCCTATATAAGTCTATATAAACCATGTGACCCCCGTGGCAGGGCCATATTTGACCCTCGGGGGATAATTTGAACAATTTTGGTATAGGACTACTAGACAATGCATCATACCAAATATCAAAAGCCTAGGTCATATGGTTTCAGATAAGAAGATTTTTAAAGTTTATTCCTATGTAAGTCTATATAAACTTGGGACCCCCAGGGCAGGGCCTCTTTTCACCCCAGGGGTACAATTTGAACATTTTTGGTTGAAGACCATAAGACAATGCTATAAACCAAATATCAAAGGTCTAAGTGTTGTGGTTTCAGAGAAGAAGATTTTTAAACTTTTTTTCCTATATAAGTCTATGTTAAACTTGGGACCCCCGGGGCAGGGCCATATTTGATCCTACGGGGATACTTTGAACAATCTGGTAGAGGATCACTAGATGGTGCTACATACCAAATATCAAAGCCCTAGGCTGTGTGGTTTTGTACAAGAAGATTTTCAAAGTTTTCCCTATATAAGTCTATCTAAACCATGTGACCCCCGAGGCGGGGCCATATTTGACCCTCGGGGGATAATTTGAATAATTTTGGTAGAGGACCACTAGATGATGCTACACACCAGATATCAGTGACCCCCGGGGCGGGGCCATATTTGACCCTCGGGGGATAATTTGAATAATTTTGGTAGAGGACCACTAGATGATGCTACACACCAGATATCAGTGATCATAGGCCCAAGCGTTCTCAAGGTATCGTCCGGAAAGGGTTTAACTGTTCCGGGTCAATGTGACCTTGACCTTTAGCCTACAGACCTCAAAATCTATAGGGGTCATCTACAGGTCATGACCAACCTCCCTATCAAGTTTCATGATCCTAGGCCCAAGCGTTCTCAAGTTATTGTCTGGAAATGGTTTAAATGTTCCAGGTCAATGTAACCTTGACCTTTGACCTACTGACCTTAAAATCAATAGGGGTCATCTGCTGGTCATGATGAACCTCTCTATCATCTTTCATGACCCTTGGCCCAAGCGTTCTCAAGTAATCGTCCAGAAACCGTTTAACTGGTCCTGGCCAATCTGACCTTGAACTTTGACCAAATGACCTCAAAATCAATAGGGTCATCTGCTGGTCATGATCAATCTCCCAATCAATTTTCCTGATCCTAAGCCCGAGCATTCTTGAGTTATCACCTGGAAACTGTTTTACTGTACCTGGTCACTGTGACCTTGACATTTGACCTACTGATCTCAAAATCAATAAGGGTCATCTGCTGGTCATGACCAACCTCCTTATCAATTTGCAGGATCCTAGGCCCAAGCAATCTTGAGTTATCATCCGGAAACCGTTTAACTGTTCCGGGTCACTGTGACCTTGAACTTTGATATACTGACCTCAAAATCAATAGGGGTCATCTGCTGGTCATGACCAACCTCCCTATCAACTTTCATGATCCTAGACCCAAGCATTCTTGAGTTATCATCCGGAAACCGTTTAACTGTTCTGGGTCATTGTGACCTTGACCTTTGACATACAGATCTCAAAATCAATAGGGGTCATCTGCTGGTGATGACCAACCTTCCTATCAACTTTCATGATCCTAGGCCCAAGCGTTCTTGAATTATCATCCGGAAACAGATTGGTCTACATACAGACCGACCGACCGACCGACCGACCGACAGACATCTGCAAAACAATATACCCCTCCTTCTTCAAAGGGGGGCATAATAAGGTTTATCGTACATTCTAATATGCTTGCCTCTGTTAAAACACTCTTACGCTAGAATGACGTCACGTTAACGTGCGGTGACGTCAAAGTTTTTGTTGCGACCAAGAAAAATTGCTTCTATATTATATATACTGTTTTAGATTAAGGGCATATTAGAATCGAAATAATTTATAGCACAAGCGTGTTTTAACACAATTTATACACTCAGGTGGTGATACATCGTTCAAATAATTTCACTCGGGCTGCGCTCTTTTGCTATAAATTATTTCTTAAATAACCCTCGTTTGTCGTTCATGACTGAAATAAAAACTGCAGACAAATACTATTAACTATAGTATAATTTAGCTATATATACTGTACATTGTAAGAGAAAAAATCAACATTACTAATAGTAACTTAAGCAATAGCACGGTTTTAAAATCAAAGACTTAACTAAAGACTACTTAAAGGTCCAATTCTAAGGAAAGTGAACATTTTAATTTCTTTTAAAAAGCACAGAAACTATTTCATTTTATAGGAAAATGAAAGTTGGTAGAAATTCGAAATAAATCGCAGTATATGTACACTTATTTTTCTATGAAGTATGAAGAAAGTTAAAAAGACCTGGGGGGTCATTCTGTCGATTCATTGAAATTTCAACATAATACACGTACATTTCTTTGAGTTCCAAAGACCTTCTGTAAATTTTGACCTGCCAATCTTCATTATTTAGTGTCTTGCAGAAGTCCATGCACTGGCTATGAAAAAAATTGCCAACTCACTTTCCCTTAGTAATGGACCTTTAAGTTGTTTCATGAAATTGGGGCCTGCCATGCCTGATATAAATAAAAGTCCCTTGTATATATATATATATATATATATATACCTGATTCATGCGATCTGAATGGTAAGTATCTTTAATGTATATATTTTGAAACCATGGTAATTTTAACTCTAACCTTTAGTCAGTATGTAATACATATCATACATTAAACGTGTGTGGACATGCAATAGCATCTGCACTTTTTGCCGCGTGCTCCAATAGATAATCACTTCCTGACACGTGATGTGCAGAAGACTGCTCCAGGTCTGTATTGAGAAACATTGTTTGATTATACACTTTTGGAGCTTATCTGTAACAACCTAGGTACCTGTAAGTTCAACATCACAACTCAATGCTTTATCTCCTTCATGGACTTTCATGTGTTTTTTCAGGTTACTGCTGTGATTGCATTTATAACTACACAACTCACATTTATAGCATTTCTCTCCTGTGTGTATTGTAATATGCCTTTTCAGATCACCGTTAGCATGACTTGCAAAACTGCAAACATCACATTTAAAGCGTTTTTCTCCAGTATGCCTTCTGGCATGCATTTTCAAACTGCTTTTATAATTACTTGCATAATTGCAAACATCACATTTAAAGCGTTTCTCTCCTGTATGGTTACTCATATGACCTCTCAGATCCCTCAAGTAGTTACTCGTGTAGCTACAAACATCACATTTATATCGTTTCTCTCCTGTGTGTATCCTTAGATGTATTTTCACATCAGCGCTATGATTACTTGCGAAACTACAAACATGACATTTAAAGCTTTTCTCTTCTGAATGTATCATCTCGTGACGCTTCAACTCACTTTTGTCATAACATAGGTAACTACAAATGTTGCATTGAAAGCAGTGTTCTCCTGTATGCGTTCTCATGTGTCTTTTCAGGCCATTGCTGGTATAACTTGCATAACTGCAAACATCACATTTAAATTGCTTCTCTCCATGGATTTTCATATGAGTTTTCAATGACCCACTGAGATTGCAACTATAATCACAGATCTCACACTTAAAACTCTTCTCTCCTGTATGTATTCTAGTGTGCCTTTTCAGATCGCCGCTTTTAAAACTGGAAAAACTACAAATACCACATTTGAAGTGTTTCTCTCCCGTATGCTTTCTCAAATGGCATTCTAAAAGTTTTCTTCTGTAACTTGCATAACTGCAAATGTGGCATTTAAAAGGTTTCTCATCAGTGTGTTTTTCTATATGCCTTTTCAGATCACTGTAACAATTTAAAGTTTCACCACAAATATCACATCTAAAGCATTTCTCTCCTGTATGAACCATTACGTGTCTTTTCAGATTACCACTATGGTAACTTTCATAATTACAAATATGACATTTAAAACGTTTCTCTTTAGTGTGTACAGCCATATGCTTTTTCAAATCAAAACTATAATTAGTTGTATAATTACAAAGATCACACTTAAAGCATTTCTCTCCAGTATGTTTTCTCAGATGACTTTTCAGAGATCTGCTGTCAAAACTTGCGTAACTACAAATATGACATTTGAAGTGCTTTTCTCCAGTATGTTTTGCCAGATGACATTTCAGGTCTTTGCTGTAATCACTCATGTAATCACAGAGACCGCACTTGAAGCTTTTCTCTTTTGTGTGTATTCTAAGATGCTTTTTCAGGTCGCTGTATAAAGTAGATGCATGACCACAAATATGACATAAAAATGATTTTACTCTTTCATGAATTTTCATGTGAACTTTAAGATTACTGCTAAAATTACATGTATAACTACAATAATCACATTTAAAACATTTTTCTCCAGTATGTATTCTCAAATGTCTTGTCACATCAACTTTATAGTTACTGGAATAACTACATACATTACATTTAAAACGTTTTTCTTCAGTATATTCTGCCATATTACATTACAGGTACATGTATCTATTGTAAGTACTGTGGAATCATTAATATTCGTGGGGGGCTAATTTTCGTGGATTTCGTGGTTGAGTCAATCAACGAAATTTAATCCCAATGAACAAGTAAAATTCCCATTCATTTCATGTTCAAAAGTTGAAATCCATGAATTCTAATCCCCACAAAATTGCCGTTTTGACCAAAACCACGAAATTTCATGCCCACGAAATTAAATGATTTTACAGTATATCTATATGTGTTAACAGCACATTTAAAGCAGTTCTGTTCAGTGTGTATGTTAATTTATTTTGTTTTGTTGTTTTTTTTATTACTGTTGTAACAGGCTGAAAATTAATTCAGACCTGACCGGGTATCAAACCCGAGACCTCTTACACCTAAGGCGAACAGTCTTCCATGTCGCTATAAAAATTAGCTCAACAGCAAGGTTGAATAAGTGCACCCTAGATTAAAAAATTAATATACTCTACCCTACTACACTGTTCTGAGTTTTGCTTATCTGAAAGTCATAATTTTAAGGATTTCTTTCATTTGTCAATTCAGAATACATGTTCACTTTCTCATTATGACTACATCCCATCTAGTTCTCTCAGGAATGAATATATAAACACCAATGTTGCATTTATTCCTTCTCTCCTATATCCTTTTTCATACTTGACAGTTTCACATAAGAATGAAATTTTCAAACATTTTCCATTTTCCTGTCTGTTATTCTGTATTATTCATTATCTCCTGATCTCAAGCAGTGAAACCTCAAACTCTGTTTTCTTTGGTTCTTATCCCATGTGAATGTATGCTTGAAATAAATTCAGTGGTTTTCAGTCCTTGGCAGGGTAACGCCAAGTCCATGTTTTTACAACCATCCACACATGAAGTAGAGTTCTTATTTCATGGACTGTTAATTTTCATTTTAACACAAAATGTCAAAAATATCTACTTTTTTTGGCTTGTGCCTGATGTTCACTGGTTCAAACAGTCTTTTTAGCATCTGCTTGAAAATGTCTATAATGCTGCAAAATAGATGCTAGTCTTTAGAACTCTTCCTTCAAAATGCCTGCGAATATAGAAATATAATGTAAAAAGATAATTAACATTATTTGTTTAAATGATACACAATAAAACTAGAAGGTGTTTTTGTCACAAAACCATATGTCTCCCCTCTATGTATACCTTTAGCACTGGCGGTCATTTTGTGCAGTAAAGCAGAACGTGTCGGCAATATGCACAACTAGGCCTGGTACCGATCACTGCTGTAAAGTTTTGTTGAAATCTGTCCAGCAGTTTGACCTGTGAAAGCCAGACAAGATTTTGCTATTTTTAACTCTGGCGGCCATTTTGTGCAACAAAGTGGAACATGCCAGTGACATGGTTGGTACTGATCACTCCTGTGAAGTTTCTTCAAAATCCAGCCAGCAGTTTGACCTGTGAAAGCCAGACAGGATTTTTAAATCTATAGCTCTGGAAGCCATTTTGTTCAGCAAAGCAGAACATGTCCCCGATATGCACAAATTGTCTTGGTACTGATCACTCCTGTGAAGTTTCGTCAAAATCTGGCCAGCAGTTTGACCTGTGAAAGCTGGACAAGACTTTTCTATCTTTAGCTATGGTGGCCATTTTGTATAGTGAAGGGAAACGTGTTGGTGATATGCACATCTTGGCTTAGTACTGATCACTCCTGTGAAGTTTCATTCACTGTTTGATCTGTGAAAGCTGGACAAGCTTAGTGCAGACGGACGGACAGACGGCAAGGGCAAAAACAATATGCAATTTGCAACTGACTGACTATTTCACTTCATTATTTTTTGCAGACAAAGTCCAAGATAACTATATGCCCTCTCGATACAAATGCAAATAAGAAAAGCATCTCTTGAGAAAAATTATTTGTTATGACAGATTTCGAAAACTTAGTTTTATAGCGGCTCAATTGATTTAGGAACTCATCAGAAAATGTTAAAAAATATATGTCATTTTCTCGCTGTATTATATTATTATTTGGACAAAACATTGTAATATATTCTTTTCTTATTAAAAGTTGACTCCTCATTATCAAAACAAGAGCTGTCCGTAAGACAGTGCGCTTGACTTTTCTCAGCGCAATGACTCTGAATCAGATCTTTGCCAGTAAAAAAAATTCCATTGCAAGTTAAAAAGGGACATAACTCTGTGAAAATTCAAATCTGATATGGGAATTGTTTCTCTTCGTGTAGACTTTGATAGTAAATAACTACATGTACTTTGAGTTTCAAGTCAAAAGCTTTAATAGTAACAGAGATATTTGACTTTATCAAAAACTTTAACCAGAAAATTACAAGTTAAAACGGGGCATTACTCTGTCAAAATTCAAATCTGAGTTATGGGAATTGTGTCTCATGGTGTAGACTTTGATAGTTAATAAGTATTTTAAGTTTCAAGTCAATAGCTTTGACAGAGATATTTGACTTTATCAAAAACTTTAACCAACGGTGACGACGATGCCTGGGCGGGTGCAATAGCTCTACTTTTTCTTCAAAAAGTCGTGCTTAAAATGCAGTCCATGTGCATACATTTAAATGGAGGATCCCAACATGTGAACCATGACTAAAGTCCAATGCAAATGTGAAGTTTAGCCTGTGTATTTTCATTTTCTTTACTTCCAGGACAAGCTGAAGGTCATATGATGTCATTTTCTTTGTTGTCAAGAACATAATTATGTATCATTACTTCACTTTGTGTGAATTTTGTATATGAGCCAACATATGAGCCATGCCATGGGAAAACCAACATAGTGGCTTTGCGACCAGCATGGCTACAAAGTCTATTGCTATTAGAGAAACTGTTAGCAAACAGCATGGATCCTGACCAGACTGTGGGGATGCGCAGGCTGGTGTGGATCCATGCTGGTCGCAAAGCCACTATGTTGGTTTTACCATTATAAAATATATCATTCTATTCCTACTTTTGTTTTCCAATCAGCAATCCGCATTTGTACCATGTGAAGATCTATTACATTTCCATATTGGATAGTATCATAACATTCCATACTGGATGATACTCTGATCAAATGTCCATATTAACTAAAAGAGCACCGCAATGCGGGTGCTGACGCTCATCTGATTTTTTTTGTATAATAGAAATATTGTCCCATGATTTTCTAAGTCTAAAAAGGGCATCATTCTTGCAAAAAGCAGGATAGAGTTATGTTCTTGATGTTCAGTGTCCGCTTATGATGGTTAAAAACTGTTGCAAGTTTTAAAGAATAGCTTTGACAGTTTATGCGAAAAGCTGACTTAAACATAATACTCAACCAAGAAAACTGATTTTCTAAGTCCAAAAGGGGCAATAATTATTGCAAAAAGCAGGATGGAGTTATGTTTCTTGACGTACAGGGTCAGCTTATGATGGTGAACAAGTGTTGCAAGTTTCAAAGCAATAGCTTTGACAGTTTAAGAGAAAAAATTGACCTAAACATAAAACTTAACCAAGAAATCTGATATTTTCAAAGTCCAAAAAGGGGCAATAATTCTTGCAAAAAGCAGGATGGAGTTATGTTTCTTGATGTACAGGGTCAGCTTATGATGGTGAACAAGTGTTGCAAGTTTCAAAGCAATAGCTTTGATAGTTTAGGAGAAGCTGACCTAAACATAAAACTTAACCAGGCAATGCCAATGCCGACGCCCATCAAGTGATGACAATAACTCATCTTTTTTTTTTCAAAAAATCAGAAGAGCTAAAAATGATAAAAGCTGTTGATCATTAAAAGTACCCACAGGACTTGGCCATCTGACAGGTCAGACAGATGAATCTTTTGCACCAGACTAGTTCATCTGAACCATGCTGATACAACTGACCTAAAACCAGGCATGTTTAAATAGGCCTAATGAACCACAAATCACGAGATGTAGGAGTGTTTTCATTTTGGAACATGCCTGAGTATCATTGTGTGATAATTTGCATCATGATAAGGCCTAAAAAAATAAATGTTTGTTTCTGGTAGCACGCTTTTAAACAATTATGGTTAGTAGGTTGGTAATTTTTTGGGGAGTGGGGGGTTATTTATTAATAATTGGGACTTTTCGGAAATTATTTTTGTGTCCAAAAAAATTAATACAAATAAGGAGGTTATGCCTATCGACCATCAGTAAGTTCATTTCTAACATCACTGATCATATCTAAAGCATAAAAAGTTGAAAAAAAAAATCTCCAAGTCAATAAAAACATTAAATTGTCTGGTTGGGCCAAAAATTAAGGGCAGGTCAAGATACCAGAAACAACATTTTTTAGGCCTACTAGTGCTGATGATAAACCCCGGAAAGAAAATGAGGTTTTTCACCTTTAACTTTTTTATTTTTGCAAATTGTTATCAAATTGGTTGGTATCAAAATAAAGTTTAACATCTGCTGAAAAACTGACGTAATTTAAATTTATATTTAGTAAGCATACTCACATGAAGCGAGGCCCTGAAAGGGGTATGTAAAATGGGGACTGTACGAACGTTGACTGATGATAATTTCGACCACTTTGTCATTAACAACATTTTCCTCAAAGTATTATATTGAAACTTTCCCAAAAATGCTGCAACAGTCATTTCTGATCAAATAATGAAAAGTGACCCATTGTCATGATTGTCAGGCCTATATGTGTTGACAGTGAGCATGCGTAAAAAAACACCCTCTTCCCCAGTAATTTTGGATAAATGTTTTGTTATACAGATAAATGTAAGTCATTTATTTTTACAGAATATTTACCAATTTTGTTTCTGTTTACACCAGTTGGTGTTGTAAGTGGTTGCTATTAGATGGTGTGTTCAATTATATATAAATAACCAATTGCAATCGAATAATTCCAAGGTGGTCGACTTTATCATCTGTCCGGGTTTATCATCAGTACAAGTAAGGACATTTTCTGGTTCATTAAACTTTCATCTGTGCAATGCAAGTATTTTTCAATGAATTTGACAAAATGTACAACAACCTGTGAATTGCTTTAGCAAGTGGTACAGTACAATTTTGTTTGCTCAAACATGATAGAACCATCAAAAGTTGTTCAAGTTATACACAGTTCGAGCCATTGAACAGTATACATCATGAAAATTTTGCCTGGACCTGATGATAAGTTTGGGCGAGGGCTTGTGTTTGAACAACTGAGTTAGATCAAACAGATTTCATTACAGAATCAACTGTAACTGTACAACTCGTTTAAATGGTCAACTGTGTTGTTGTACTTTTTATACGGGAAAGCCAAAGATTTTTTCCTCATCTTTATGCTGTAGTAGACGTATTCCTTTTTATTTAGAATAAAAAAATTGCCAAATTGAGTTTTAATTTTATTGCAGTCTAAGAATCATAACAAACTGATATTACATTCAGAATTATGGATAATCATTAATGCAAAAAATTGCGTTAATAACTTAACAGAACATTAAACTTCATAAAAAGAATCTTCAATACCAGGTATTGCCATTAATTTACGATAATACAACTTCTTCAATTTTTTATGGGGCATGAGAACTCTGCCATTTAGATAGCACCTAATTTCATACTTGTTTCCTATTAATTTTGATGTCCATTATTTCCCTTTAAAAAGATAAGTTTTAATAGAATTTTTCTTCTTAGTTTGCTATGAAGCATGAATACTGTCACGTCTGACTTGATGTTGCACCCACATCATCCAAATGCACTGATGCCATGAGGTTGAGCGTGACGTTACGCATGATTAATGTGTACTTTTTTTTTTTTTAATTATTAATTTTGTAACACATGAACTGAAAAGAAACTTTGCATTCCCGGATTCAGAAATTTGTATTAAAGAAACAAAGTGACAGCAAAGGCATGATCGTTGGGGTGCATAGCGCCAAGTGTAGGATCGGACAGTTTTAAATATTAGTATGTAACTATGTAAATATTTGCCTCGAAATCTGGTGCATTTTGGGACTAGATTCTGTGCACCCAAATATCAATATTATCTTTAATTCATGAACACCATTTTCTATCCTCAGTCTAGTCTTGACACATTTGAAGAAATGATTAGATCTCGTTCATTTTTAAAAACCAAACGTTTTAAAAAATTTGCATTTGTTCATAACTCATAACAAGAGCAAAACCATCAAGCTTACTGCGAAAACTGAAAATAACAAAAAAAAAAACAATTTATGCAGAAAGAAGAAAGAATTTGTATGACTAGGTTTTCCTGTCAGATAGGCAGCAACTAATTTCATATTAAAATAGACTGGCCCTATATGTGTATGCTTGTTGCTCATGTCGTATAAAACTATCCGGTGATAAAATTGCATATATTTCGGATAAGAACAGTAGTCGCACGAGCACAAATTCGGCAGCGATTATTATGTGACGATTGATGAGAAGGCTCGAGTCGATGAGAAAAGGGCATACTGTACTTCTCATCAGAAAAGTGCACACGATTAACGTTTACCGTGTCTAAACGCCAATATGCACAAGCGATAAAACCAGTAACTTTACACAAATGTGTACCGACGTGATTTAGGCCTATCTTCCATTATTTTGGTCCTTCAAAGTTTTGACGTTTAGATTGCCCGTCACAAATGTAACAGTATAAAACAATCTGAACATCGAATTATTTCCGACTACCTGTGTAAACAACAGTACAGAATCTACTGTCCATTCAATTGTACAATTAACGACCTAAATATTTTCTTCATCCATCTCTGAGAAAAAAAAGCAAATTAATAACTCAACGTACATGAACTAAAATAGTAAAATAATCAAAATAAAGATTATGTAGATTTACTTTTTGCCCTACGCTTACAAATGGCGTTTTTGTGTAAAAGGGAGGTAACTTGTCAAAATTAACCACAGGTACCATCCACGCCCTCTAGCCCAAGGTTGAGCAGAAATCAACGTTTACACATGTTATAAGTACCAGAATATATTAGAGATATCCGCAGAAACACAATTCCATGCAAAGGGGCGTATATGGTCCCCAAATGAAATAATGGCTTTGCCCTAAACAATGGGCAGCACTGCACAAACTGGAATTTAGAGAGGGGATATCTGTTGATATGGAGCCTGTATATCGGATAATATGCCAAAAGACAAAATCAAAAAAGCAGACCCAAGATGTGATTAAACAATAGATCTACACAAAGCTTTTAAAGCCGGAGTATTTGAACCACCCAAGCCGAAATGTTCAAGCTAGACCTATGTATTTAAATGTCGTGCAGAACAATCTAAAGAGATCGAAATTTAACCGTATATAGAAGCATAGAGCAAAGAGTTAGACCAAAATTGAGAAATTAGATATTCTCTCTTAGATGACAGATTTTGTTTCAGAGACGGGTATGGATGAGTTTAGTCAGAAAATTTCAACAGCTAAAGAACGTTTTGAGATCTTGTTCTGCGTGAGACTGCTGCTAAACATAGCTTAGGCGAGACGGAAACCGACAGTGATGTGAGCGACAGACTCAGGAATATACAAAGTGTAATTAACCGTTAGTGAAGCGGGGAGAATGTTAAGTAGAAATATCTAGAATAATGATGACGCCATGCAGCAGTCCAGGTGATAATAAAATCCACTTCAAAAAATGATAAAAATGATCAGAGAAAACTGTTAAAAGGGGTGCTTACAAAAAAAGATACTGACTGATCGAATAGCGAACAGTACAGAGACTGCACGAATGTGCAGACTGATCATGATCTACATTGGTCGCAAAGGCCGAATAAATTACAAAGGTTAAAAGCTGATCATTGATCCGTACGACCTAGTTGTTACCTTGTAATACTATATCTGTTTATTTTTACAATGTACACGAGTGTCAAACCGCTGCCCTCAGGCTAGTATTAAACAGAGTTTAACCTTTTTTACTATGTACACGAGTGTCAAACCGCTGCCCTCAGGCTAGTATTAAACAGAGTTTAACCTTTTTTACTATGTACACGAGTGTCAAACCGCTGCCCTCAGGCTAGTATTTAAACAGAGTTAAACTTTTTTACTATGTACACGAGTGTCAAACCGCTGCCCTCAGGCTAGTATTAAAACAGAGTTAAACTTTTTTACTATGTACACGAGTGTCAAACCGCTGCCCTCAGGCTAGTATTTAAACAGAGTTAAACTTTTTTACTATGTACACGAGTGTCAAACCGCTGCCCTCAGGCTAGTATTAAACAGAGCTTAACTTTCAACAAGTTAAATTATTGTCCGCGGTATATTCTTTCAAAAATTTGAAAATAATAAATATTATTTTGTACTGTATTTATTTGTCATGTTTATCTTAAATAGATCTACTAACAGGATTCATCTGTTTTACATGGAAAATGTGGAAAACACAAATTGGAATAAATCAAAAGGTAGTTATTTTCTAATATGCTGTCTTAAAAACAGTACAAAAATGCATGAATGTTATGTTTCAAATGTACAAAGCTAGTCTAATGGCGGGGAGTTGGGAAGTGCCCGTATTCATCAAAGTATGAGCATCTTTACTAAAGTATTTTATAAAATCCTCTTCAACTTTACAAATTATATAAATTAAATTTGTACAAAGAACTACATTCATAGTTAAATGTCATGCAAAACTTGTATGTATAGTTGATTGTAAAGAGAAAAAAAAAATCTTTACTAGATTTTTAACCTCTTTTTATATATTTTAGAACTTTTGCAGGTGGAGACACTACAGTCTACACCATAATTGATGTTCAAACCTGTATTAAGCGTCCAGCAAAGAGAACAACACAATAATGAGTTACAGTTATATAGGCATAGCAAATAGAGATCAATATAATTGCACCTTTACTAATCCTACCAGGTGTTCTGTATTACAAAAGTGGATCTATTGTGACATTTTGATACAAGCAAAACTGTTTTATCTGCACTATTATTTACCTACTGGTACTTCGTTTTATTATTGGCTTGTTAAAAGTTAATTTTTTACCATATGTAAGTTGACAGAATCATAGGAACCATGTCTTGAGGGGTAAATCAAACACAAATGAATAAATCCTTAATGATTTTGTTGTGCAAAAAAGTATGATATTGTGTCTTAAACAGTTTTCATTTTCCACTCAATTGTGTAATTGCAAGGGAAGTAAACTAATAGATCTCTACTTATAAGTACTAGCCCAAGGCAAGAGTTGTCATTCTTTGTGGATCACAACTTTAAATTAAAAATTAAAACTTCTGTTATTGATATTAACAAAACTATCATAAACTTCACATTTGTGAAATCATTTTTGGTTATTTCAAGGACTTGGAAATTAATTTCTAGACTTTATTTAATGTAATTCTATCATTGAAAATTTTAGGGCCTATCTCTAAGTTATACAAGTAGGTACTAGATCTAGTATCGGAAGTCTGAAAAGTCATAAGAAAAAACACACAGGAGAAAAATGCTACAATGAACACGATCCGATTCATTTTCCTACCAAACAAAGATGGCCGAAAACAGTGAATTATTATTCAACAATTCACTGTTCTGACATCACAATTATTACGTCATAGCGTCAAACGGCATAGCGGCGCACTGCAAAAGAAACCGATTGAAAACGGGCAATTATTTAATGAATGCCGTCAAGGATGTACTTTAAAATCCTTGGTAACGTGTTAGAATCGAAATAATATATCTCATTTAGTGATTTGCTCTTGAATAAAATCATTGTGTGTCGTTCAGATGCGCCCTCGTGATATAATTCCTTGATTCGCATCTGAACTCCAAACAATGATTTAGACCTATTCACGCGGCGACAAATCACTAAATGAGATATATTATTTCTTAAGTATATACTTTTATCATTTTAAAAGTAAGGGATAATTAAAAAAAAACTATATGTATAAACATGTTCATATTCACATTTAGCTACTTGGGACTTTCAGCAGGAAGGCACTCGCTTCCTGTCAGATATTTTATGAACGGGAAGGATGAGAGACTTCTGGATGGTCTCATATTGTAACTGAATACATACGTGAAATAGTGATAGATAGTTTGTAATGTTTTCTGGAGAATTTATTTCACAACGGCGTGGGAAGCGAACCTATTGCTCGCAGTCTCGAATCTCTGGATTCCAGCCTTGTATAGATGCACATGGTATTTATCATTTGAAAGGGGTTCATATTTCACCACATATTTTAATGCCGCCGAAGGGAGGCATATTAGTTTTCAACTGTCCGCCCGTTCGTTCGTTAGTTAGTTAGTTAGTTCGTTCGTCACAACGTTAACTTTTTGCATGAAGGCACTTTACTCGCGAACCACTGCACCCAGGACCTTCAAACTTCACATGCTGATAGTACTTATTGAGTACACGACCCATACTGACTTTGGGTCACCAGGTCATAGGTCAAGGTCACCAGGTCAAAGGTCAAGGCGCTGCGGGGGCATTTGTCACCATTAGTGACAGCTCTTGTTCATTTTGGTTTGATTCAGGATGAAAGCATGGGCTTTTATCTGTCTGGTAATATTTTTTCGTCCCAGGTCCAATACTCGTGCCTGTGGTTCCAGCGAGTTAAAACAAAACAAGAATTCATTAGATATATCTCTTGTATATGTACAGACTTAACCAGTTAGATTTCAAATATAATTATCCTTTTTGAATTTCACCGTCACCATTTGTAGCATCTAACTAAGTTTACAGCTTTAGTTTTTTTGTACAGTGTATTAAACTTCAAGTAGTTTTGGTAAGAAAGATCTACAAATCATAGGTATAAAATCCAAACCCTTTATTACGTGAAAAACATTGAAAAGTGTCGGAATTATTTAGCCTATGAAGATAACGTATTTGTGAAAGAAGTTGAACTTCAACAAAGACATGTATATCAGGAAGTTCTAAAAAGGTCTGTTCTGGTTTAGCTATTGAATCATAACCTTTATTCGAAACGCTGTGCTACGAGAAATAAGTCCTTTGAGCAGACTTAATCCAATTATGGTAGGTACATGTACTATTGTGAAAGCGTATGGGCATCGGCGTAGCCGCAGGCTCGGACCTACACTTCTCCAGCAAACATGAAAAAATAAGTAACTATGCTAAAATGCAAGCAAATCATAAGGGATGTGTGATGGAGAAGTTTACAAGCTTTACCATTGAACTAAACGATATGAACATTTGAATAATGCCGTTTAAATACTGCATGTGTGTGCTGATACTGGTAATCGCGGGAACACTTTGAAAATGGCAACTGCACCAGGCCCGGCTTTACCTGGTTTCGTAGAAACTTGTCATCCAAATCGGCTCGCAAGTGGGCCTAATGAGCCCCACCCCCAATATGGGTAAATTTGCTATAAAAAAAAAACAACAAATAAAAACATTATTTCTGGGCAGTTCATAAGAGTGTGGGTGGTCAAGTGCGTAGCTGGGGATTTTGGCGTTGTAGGTCTGCTTAGAGAACAGCATAGGGTCAGTTCGCAAGGGGCTCCCAATTAATTTTTTCTCTCGAAAATAAACGTTTTCAAAATTGTGCAGTCTAGTGCATTCTCGAGGGAAGCTTTTATTAACAAGACAGAAGTCGTGGATACCTTGGAACCTTAGGACAATGTTGTACTCTGATTTTGAATATTATATATTATCACAGTGTATAGACTCTCTGTACGCCCGACCGGAAGTCGCCAAAAACTAGGCGTTCAGAAATCAAAACACAAATTTTTGCTGTCGCGGATGGCTTGGATTTTCGTTGTTTATTTCGTTAATATCGCATAAAGTAAGTGTATTTTTTATCTACATATTGTTTAAGAGCTACTGTTTACGTAGATACCAAACACGCCTATTAAAACTCTTAATATACTTCATTTCAAGTCAAATCACGTGTGGGTATTTGTTCGATTTTGTAATAAAACTATCAATTCTTTGAAATACATGTATATTGAGCTTTTGCAAAGAATTGAAACCTTTGCTACTTCGTAGATAAATATCTTACGCATCAATAAATACTAGCATGGCTCTATGGTAACGAATGCGTTTTCAGGAAAATGTGTTTTTCTGAGACATATATGCCGATTACACTGTCTCACTAGTCGATACATTACTGGCCCACTAATCGCTATTTCTAAAATCCGGACTGAACGCTTAGTCGAAAAACTGAACGCCTATTCAAAACTTCTTTTCATTCATATATTTCCATAATTTGACTTTGTTTTATGACAACTGACAGTTAAAAAGTAATAGTTATAATTTCTTTCGTTTTCGTAACAGTCACTGACCAGTTTATATGTTATTACTGCAGTTTCGAATCCACTTTTCGTAAAGGTTAGTGTTTATTAGTAAGTAATTATCAAATTAATTAGTCTAGCACAGGTCAGTCGTTGTAAATGCGCACTAATAAACTCTAACCTGCATTGTGTTTGAAATTATTTCTTTGTAATAATGACTAGATTCTTTACACTAACGCATCATTCATATAATCGTTAAGTGGCCCAACTCAGTGCTTGATCCATTTCCGGCATCTCAGAGACTTGTTCGGACTTTATGACGTGGACTTTATCATAATTCACAGAAGAAACAGCTGCCGTCGGCGCGGCTATTTGTAATTTCTGTTTATTTTAATATCCGGCTCCAAATAACCGCTGATATCAGTCAAAATCAAGCAGATCGAAGCTAGTATCCAATTCTTCGTTTGCATTAAAAATTATTTCAGTAATCGCTGCAGAACAAGCGGAAAATGACCTGGCTCCTATATAGAGTGGATATAATTTGACCAACATGTTATGGGACTTGCTGCTATCAACTAGTTTTATAACCCCAAAGGCACTTGTGAAATTTCAATTCAATAACTGTATTAGTTTTGGAGATAGTAACTTGCATGTAAAATTTTAACCAGAATTTTCTAAGTCCTAAAGGGGGCATAATTTGCCCAAAATACACGCCAGAGTTATGGGACTTGACCCAGTGAGGTTGGTAATTGATCTAGAAAAAGAAAAAAATAAGTTTCAAAGCTATATGCCTTGAAATGATAGCTGTATGTACTTGCATGCAAAAACTTAACCAAGGTGTGACGCCGACGCCGACGCCAGGGTGAGTAGAATAGCTGACTATTCTTCGAATAGTCGAGCTGAAAAGGCTTTGTTTGCACAATGTTTATGTGAAGTTACAGTAAGGTATAAGCAAAAGTTAAAAAAGATGTGACAAAAAAAAAGGCTGCCAAAAAAATCTTAACTTTAACCAAAGCCGGGGCTAGTAGAAAAGCACCGCTATTCCCCGAATAATCGAGCTAAAATACAAAGAAAAAAGCAAAAACAGTGTCCTGTCAAGCTGAGCGGAATAAATACATATTTTTCTCGTATGTTAACGGAAACTCGTATACAGATTCTATTTCCTGTCCAAGACAAGGACATCGTTGGTGAAACAGACTAGTAAATACTGTTTCACTGTCACAAGTAAAATACAATACAAAACTTATATTTATAAATTCAGTAAGTACAGTGTATAGAGCATACAAGCCCAAACACTTCGTCATTTCGTTATTGAATAGGCGTACAGTGTTTTGGCGAATAGTGGGACAGTTTTTCTATAAAGATTTGCGACTAGGCGTTCAGTGTATAATTCATATGCATGTTGAATTTAACAATATTTAAACTATTCAGGATTGTAAATTCATATTTGTAGGTATAAACTCGTTTGCATGAATTTATAATTTAACATTCAGAAGCGGTTCTGACACGTATTTCACTCGCAGTTCCTAAATAATGGGCATTTTAGCCTGAATACATCGTCTTTTGCTTCGACCTTCTAGGTTTTGAATGAAAATACGTTTTATTTTCATGTGTTAATGTCTGTTAAACGGCAGTTTGTTGTAGAGACATTTATCATACATTGAAAAATATATACAACAAGAATATTTATTTCAAATAGCCACAGAAAAACATAAAAATACTCACTACCGACAGCTTCCAAAAATTTGAAAAACGAAAGTGAACGCCTAGTTATTGGCGACTTCCGTTTGGGCGTACAGAGTCTATACACTGTGATTATAGTGTAAAAGATATATAAGCTATTCTTTTGGTAACGGTCACTATAATATGGTTATTAGTCCCCTACTGGCATTGATGGTAAAAATACATTTTTTAAAAACACGCTGATATGTTACAAAATGCGTATTATGATCGTCACCTATGCTCAATACATGTTAAAATGCTAAAATATATTGGCTAAACTTAACCAGGGGCGGAGGAGAATTGGGTGTGTGGAGGTCCGAACCCCAAGTGTCTGTGTTTGTGGCAAGTTAAGTCAATGTCCATCTATGCAAAGTAAAGTAATTGACCAGACAAAAAAAATGACCTAATATCTTTGGCCTCTAAGTGTGACCTTGACATTTGGTCTTGCACTTAAAATGTGGTCTTATTCTGTGAAAGCTGTGTGCCAATTGATTTTGTAATCTCTTGATGAATGGAAGAGTTATGGCACATACATGAGAGACCTTCTAAACCTTTGACTTCCAAATGTGACCTTGACCTCTGGCTAGGGATCTGGTTCCTGTGCTAGACATGTCCTCTGATAACAGGGAACATTTGTGCCAACTAATTTCAAAATCTCTTGATGAATGGCAGAGTTGTGGATCAGTCAAAAAACAGACCGTGCTAACCTTTGACCTCCAAGTGTGACCTTGACCTTGAAATTAGTGGATTGTGTCTTGCACGTGATATATGGTCTCATTATAGAGGACATTAATAATAATTTTGTGCAAAGTTATTTTAAAATCCCTTGATGAATGGCATAGTTATAGACTGGGCACTGAACAGAAACTTTGACCTCCACGCGTGACCTTGACCTTGGAGTTAGGGGTCAGGGTCTTAAATGTGACACGTCCTTCCCTTATGGAAATATATTTGCGTCAGGTAATTTGAAAATCCCTTCTTGGATGGCAAAGTTATGGACCAGATACAAAATGTGACAGACAGACAGACTGATGCAGCCCATTTCTATGTCTCCCTGTTTTCCTTAGGAAACTACAGGGGGTGGAGTGGGGGGGGGGGGAATTCTCTCTTAAAAAGAACAAATAAATACAAACAATTGTTTATATTAAAACAGACATTTATTTGGGCAAAAATAAATTCCCAGGCACATTTCCTCTGGCAAAATTTTGGAAATTCCAAGGAATAAAGTACATTGCAGTATATTCATCAATAATAAATCAAACAAAAATGTGCAAAATCAGTGTGGCAGTGCATTCAGCACTAAGAATATACTTATATGAGCCGCGCCATGAGAAAACAAACATAATGGCTTTGCGACCAGCATGGATCCAGACCAGCCTGCGCATCCGCGCAGTCTGGTCAGGATCCATGCTGTTCGCTAATGGTTTCTTTAATGGAAGTAGGCTTTAAAAGTGAACAATATGGATCCTGACCAGACTGCGTGGATGCGCAGGCTGGTCTGGATTCATGCTGGTCGCAAAACCACTATGTTGGTTTTCTCATGGCACGGCTCATATCTATATCACAGATTCACATGTGTAGTTATTTCACTCATATGAACATTTTCTCAGCTATACAAAGCATGTTGTATGAAAAAAAAATCATTCACTTTGTAAATAAAAATATACAAACATTTAAAAATTCATATCCATTTGTTTACTTTCTTTAAATTAATTGTTTTTAATGAAATAGTAACTTAATGATCATAGACAAGTAATAACAATAGGCAATTTCTGTGTTTAATTACTTATTCCACATTATGTGCAGTTGCTACTGCTAGGAAATCACAAGCTTTTTTAAGCCACATTCACAGTCAAATAATGCCATATATGTAATGAACAGAAACCGCCAAGTTACTGACATTGTGGATTCACTAACTTTAAAGAGTTATTAAGAGTTATGATGCAACCAAACAATAATTGCTTCTAACATTGTACAAAAAATATAGTTTCTGTATATTTCAATATTAATTCTGTATTAAATTTTACATGTTTAAAGGGACTAATCCACACGTTTTAGGCAAAAAGTAATTTCTCTCAAAAATCTGTAAAAAGTGAGTACTCTGAAAGTGACTAGTGGTACAAACTTATTGACACAAGATTTTTGCACGATATTCTTAAAAATAACCAAAAATATTGTGCAGAAGGTAGTAAATAGTTGCAACGCTTTTGAAATAATGCCAAAAATTTACATTCTTCTTGAATTTTTACCAATACCTATCTTTTCTTAAATGCACCCAGACAAGTTTCTGAACAATATGCCAATGTAATTTAAGCAGTCTATAGTTTTGTTTCAGCAGTTTAAACTGATTAATTATGATATATGACACACCCAGTCTATTCTAAATATAACAGTGAACATCAAAAACATATATGGTTATATATAGTGTATGCAGAAGTGAAGACAGGTACTAAAATTCATGATAAACCAGTCAGGTATTCTTTATGAGAAATGATAACCATTCAAACTATGTACTGTTCTTTCCATAACAGATATGATTCTTATTTCTAGTTACTGTATAATTGGTTTATTTCATGACATGCAAATAGAATAAATTTGCAAGATAAAAAACCAAGGACATTTAAAAATTCTCACTGATACAGTATATATAAGTGCTCATAACATCTTAAAGTTCACAAAGTTCATGTATTTGTGAAAAAACACAATTTGAGCCGTGCCATGGGAAAACCAACATAGTGGCTTTGCGACCAGCATGGATCCAGACCAGCCTGCGCATCCGCGCAGTCTGGTCAGGATCCATGCTGTTCGCTTTCAAAGCCTATTGGAATTGGAGAAATGTTTGTGAACAGCATGGATCCTGACCAGACTGCGCGGAATGCGCAGGCTGGTCTGGATCATGCTGGTTGCAAACCCACTATGTTGGTTTTCTCATGGCGCGGCTCAATTTATTTTACTTAATGACAACTTGAAAAAGAGGAATATTCATTTACAGACTAAAATGGCCAAACTGATAAAAAACTAAAGGGGTCTCCTCCAGATAAACCTTTCTAATATGTCTTTTTTTGTTGGCAACTGTATACATTAACATTAATAACAAACATGGGGGTGTTTCAGTGAATTCTTGGCAGTATTTTTGTGTAATACCATGCCCATAATTAACCTGTAACGTATGACGAATACACTGAAACTTTGATGTAAAGTATAAAACTTTTACTCTTCTCAGTATCATACGTTTGCATAAACATGAAATGAGCCGCACCATAAGAAAACCAACACAGTGCAATTGCAACCAGCATGGATCCAGACCAGCCTGCGCATCCACGCAGTCTGGTCAGGATCCATGCTGTTCGCTAACGGTTTCTTCTTTGAAAGCAAACTGCATGGATCCTGACCAGACTGCGCAGATGTGCAGGCTGGTCTGGATCCATGCTGGTCGCAAATGCACTGTTGGTTTTTTTCATGGCGCAGCTCAAATTATATTATACTGATTTGTATTTTCTTATATCTTTTGATACCCCTTTAAAAGACTTGTCTATATATTGCTTTTTCTCCCTTCTATCATAGTAATTAGATAATACTAATTGTAAGTTATATTATCAAGTCATGCATTCACATATCATCAATTTTCTTCCTCCCTATTTTGATTTTTCTATTCAAAATGAACAAAACAGAATCGAGCTATTACCTTTATCTAATACTTAAGACACACATTAACTAAATGGCAATTGTTGATCATGACTGAAAAAGTGTCTTTAATGAGATTCAGTAGGCATAAAGTTTGCATTTTGGTATATCTTTGTCCATAAGTTCTCTCCCTTTGTTATAGTAGTACCAGCAGCCATCTTTTCTTTGCAACTTCTTCACATATCCATTGTGTGGCCATCTCTCTGCCTGCAGATTTAAAAAGAAACATTTATATGAATGAAAATGTAATCATTAAAGCCTCATCATGCTTTTGTTTAAAATATGCTGCACAAAATGCGATACAAATGACTATGAAAATATACATTCTAGCATAAAACTGATGTTCTTGTCACTTTTTGGGGGTATTTAAACAGGAGAGAAAACGTGTGTTAACAGGGAGATTCTCGCGCTCGCGTGCTGTTAAAACACTTTTTATATATCCTTTCGGCTACCATAGCAGACTAATACGTACCATAAAAACGGGGGTCGCTATTACCGCTATCATACACCGACTGACTACCGCAGACACCTAAAACGTACCATCAAAACGAGGGTCCAGATTACCGACATCGTACAGCGTAGGACTACCGGATTTTTAAAATTTTTCTTTGTATGTGGGGGGAATTTGAATGTTTTTTATTTATTGCAGAATTTAATCTGAAGTGTAAACTTTCATTTATGTTATTAACAAAACGGTATAAAATCAGTTAAACTAATAAGTTAAATCATTCATATGACATACTAAATAATATTACGCAACAAATTACAGGTCTCCACAAAATTTAAAAACAAAACCAAACGTCTAGTACGCAATAATGTTCTAAAATCATTGTTATCGTAATTTGTTGGTAAGAAAATCCTTTTCAGACAATTAAGGGATCATTACTCTCCAAAAATACCCATTAGTTTTGATGATTGCTCGTCGCGGTAATTACCGAACTCAGTTTTTAAAACTTAATTAATTACTCATTTCTACGCAACGGTATTTAAAGCTATTTTACTACGTCTGCATTATGCGGCTCCGGCATTCTAGAAGTCTGAAAACCACGGGTCTGCCACTGATGCGTTTTGTAGACTTTTCACCAGTTACTTTCACTGTGGCACTACGGCAGTTCTGAACTTTTTTCCATGAAATACAAAATTTCACTGTGGTAATCAGAAATAGTGTACATTTATACACTACGGCAGTAATATTTTAAACTGTTATTGCACATGGAACATACATATATACACTGTGGTAATTCTCTACAGAACGCTTCATCGTTTTTACGCCGCAACGGTAATACATATGCACACATCGCTTCTTCCATTTGCATACTAGACGTGTGTAAATTTATCCACTATGGAAGAATTGTACTTTTCAAATTTAAAACTCAAACTTTAGGTAAGAATGCATTTAAATTATCCCAAAGTAGACAATGGTAATTTTGACTTTGAGCTCCATGCATTATGCATTATAATGCATGGATACTCTGGAATGCTTTATAAATGGTACAGTATTCAGTATTTCACATGTGCCTTTGTATACTCATTATATTAATTTATAGTCCGGGTCCGTAATGTAGGAGATACATTCGTGCACTTGTAATCTCTGAATCCTCTCACTGACGGAGGGTCGCAGGTTCGAGCTGTGCTACCGACTAGGACTTTTTATGTGAGAAAGTAGGCAGTTGCTTACGGACTTTGGCGTCTAGTACTGGTGTTTCCCAGGAACGATGGTTAGTTGAACTGGCTGCCTGATATAACTGGAATAATGTTGAAAATGGCCATAAATTCAAACAAAAACAGACTCTAAAATGATCTGTTTCCAAAACCGTACATGAAATGTGCCTTCGGTGAAATGAGATCTTATAATTCTTCATTATATGATTAAACAATTGATATCTTAATTGTGACTTTAAAGAAAAGTATCAACGGAATACAGCTCGCAACTGGGATACGCTCTAATTTAGATATAATGCTATTAATAAGTTCAGTTATTTTAAAATCTGTTTGAAAGTCAGTAAGGCATAACAAACTAAGAAAAAGACACTTTTAGCTACTATTATAAGTTTTACCACGAAGTGTCATTCCACATTTTTGAGTTTTGTTTTGGCACTTGCATCGTATACACCACAAAAACAGATTATGAATATGAACAAATTTAAATGAACCTTAATAACGTATAGTTGACGCGTTTACATGGTCCGATCCGCTGACATAACTGGTAGGTGACTAAAAGTAAAATGCAACAAAAACATTTTTATAACAGAAAAAAATAAGATAAAACAATAAAATTAACAACTGAATGAAAACACTACAGTAAAGGCAATCTCCTATGAACGGGTATGAGAAAGAAGAATCATATTTGGACTAAATTTCATGATAGACAGTCTACTTATAGTCCGATCCGGAGAAACGGGTAGGAGACTAAAAGTAAAACATTAAAAGCAAACAAAAAGATTTGACAGAAAATAAAAAAAATATGTTTAAACGAAGCCAAGTTGTAAAAGCTATAACAGATGAGGATCATTCATTACTTACAAATCATCGCAAAAGGTAACATAGAACATATGCAATGTTACACAAAAAGTTCACTAAAAGTCATGAAATAATTCCTGTTTTTTGTTGAATTTGTACTGTAGTCCGTTTAAACTGAGACAATTTTGTCAACAACTTACGACAATAACCGTTAATCTATATATACATGTGTTTTTTGAATAGCCGTCTAAAGGCAAGGGGGTAGGGGGTAGGGTAATTAGCATTGTTAATGACGCATAGAAAGATAAAATGTCCAAAATTCACTTTGATAAACATGTCATCGGTAGAACTGTTTAATAAGTTAGTTATGTGTCTATATTGAATATGCCCGGTTGTATGATTATTATTTCTATACCATATTACAATGTATCAAAATTCACAAGAAGCCAAACTTTATGAAACATGTTTTTCTTGAATTTCAAAACTTTAACTCTAAACACCTTTTCCCTTGAGACAGCTCATATTAGAAAAGTATATTGCATGTGAAAATTAATTATCAAAAGATGAATCAATCAAACTTTCTCATTCGTACTAAAAACATAACGTACATATACACACGACACATAGTAAAAATGTGTACACCATGTAATGTTGTCACTAATCTTAGAAACTGTCTGTTTCTTTCTCCAGTTTGTGCTTAATTTCCGCTAGTCAGACAGTCATTTCTTCTTCGTCGATTTCCAAGATAATTTTATTGGCATTTTACGGAGTGTTTCTATGTACCTTCCTGGGTGATTTTTTGCAACCGTTATGTAGCTAAATTAAAGGAAGGGATGTCTTATTAAAATGTAGTAATAATGAGCAATAATAAAACGTATCAAATTATAACATTTAGAGATTTGCAATGGTTATATATACTAAAATCGATTTTCTGGAGTTTCCAATTTTGCTCTTGTTGCCATAAGTTTTACGGACGTTTTCGGATTGGAGGTCTGTATGGACTTGTCCTTTAGTTAGCCAATCCCAGTTCTGGACGCATGATACGAAAGAAAGCATTCCCTGAAAGTATTATTTAAAAGATCACGAGGATTAACCCTGAAAATTGATGACAAATATTTTTATGTAAGCAAGACATTTTGATTTTCAACTACAATTATTGCACAACTTCTCTGGAACTGGCTTTTTTTACTTAAGGGCTGGATTTCTCGAAACATTTTATTCTGTACTAAGAAGTTTAACCTGTTAAGAGCAGTCGAATATATAATGCAATAACAGACTTTTCCTCTTCTGACATGCTTAAATATTTCGAGAAATTTGACCCAGAGCGATAATTTGAGTACATTTTTGGATTTGAGCGACTTGTTGACTCAGACCCAATTTATATACATGGAGTAAAAGAAAGTACGTTCACGTAACATAGCAATGACTCAATAATACCATGAAATCTTTAAAACTACTCATTAGATCAATATAACTTTTTAATAAGAAGAGTATTGTTATACCTGTGTAAATTGTCTTTACACTGCTTACAACCAAATGATGACGTTGGTGTTCGGAGACCACCGGCGGTCTTTAGTTTCTTCATACTGCAAAACTGACAAGCATTTGTTCGCCCTGACATTGAGATAATTTCATGTGAGTCTGCAAACTCTCGGTCAATGGTATCAACTACCTGCGTTTGTTTGGGTTTCCTAATTCCTGAACGGTAACCTTCCATACTCTAGCTATCATGTTTCCATCTTTGATTTGACGTGTCATATGCTGTCTTTTGTTCATTGTACTAACCGAAACCAGGAATTATAATGTATTACATTATTCCTGCCGAAACATCCTTCTGTCGGACTAATTTCTGTGGTTTCAAATCATATGGCAAGAATTTTCGCCCTTATTAAAAGACCCACAAAGATGGGTTGAGCTGGCAAGGAACGCCTGTGCCAAAGGGATGTGTCTAGAAACACTATACGGTTCAACCAGATGTTCAACAAACTTCCTCGTTAGTTCTACTTCTTTTTTTCCATCTAATATAAACTTTAAACTTCCAAAGATATGCAGAAACTGCATCTGCTAAAACGAATATTTTAAAGCCTCTCTTGAATACATACTATTAACTAAATGTTTATCTATTTATCGTTTTATACTGCATCACTCCTCTTTACGAGTATTACGTGCAGCTGCGCGCCTGTACAAGAATTTCAAAAGTAGAATGGACAGGAGAATAAAAGTAATACACGATGTGTATTGCAAGCATGAATACAGTTGATAGTGTTAAAAACAAGAAGGATTTACAGTTAAAAACAGTTTAAAGAAACAGGTCTATCATGTTATTAATAAGCATTGTGTGCAAGTTTGGTTACACCCTGCCTAAACTGGTTCAGGGTTGGGGCTTGCACAAGTTGTACTGGAAGGGAATTCCAAAGCACTAAGGTGCCTAGAAAAAAGAGTACTTATAGTAATTACAGGGAGTGAGGATCTATGTATAGGAGTGGGGATGCATATGTCTTGTTAGACGGGATTGGGGAGGGGGAGGGGCTGACATAGGGAGGAAGTGGTACAGCAACCAAACCACTCTGCAAATAATTACCACAATAGACGTTTGCAGGAAGAACGAATTTCAATGTAGTACCGCAGTGTAGTTTTACTCGTCCTGTTACTAAGAACTATAGTAGACTTTTGTGAGAAACTTGAATTTTAAGGCAGTGCCATAGTGTAGTTATACATATTAAATGAAATTAAGTGCACTTCCACAGTGCTGAGAAAGTTACCCTGCGAAAGGATTATACTAGTAATCAAAACTTATCCTGTAGGCATTATTTATTCCCCCGATTACCACAGTAGTTTAATGCAGGGCAAGCGAAACCAAAGAGAGTGCCGCAGTGTATTAATACATATTCACACAAAATAGCATGTACTGCCACAGTGATTCAGTGGCCGTTTAAATATGTGACTTTCAATAAATAACATTAACTGTTTGTTTTATCTGCATATAAATACCATAGTAGACTATTGCAGGAAACAAGAAACTATAAGTTGTGCCACAGTGTAGTTATACCAATAACCACACAATGGACATAACGACCATAGTGTAGCAACCGTTTTACATAAAAATTACCGCAGCATAAAAATGTAGTATATTTTTGTTAATTCATTCTATTTTCAATTGCGAAAAAATACAATTTTTACCCAAATACTGCATTATGCGCTATGGAAATGAGCACCCTCATTTTTCTGGTACGTATTAGTCGTCTGTGGTAGCCCGCCTGCAAAACAGTAGAGGTAATGGAGAACCCCAAAAATATAGTCTGCATTTGGCGTCTCAGGTAGTGCGTCGGTGTACGATAGCGGTAGTCGAAAGGATATGCGCTTTCCGTGGCAAAGCGTAAACGCATTACGGCCCCAAAACGGATAATTTAAAAGGAAAGGACGTCAACGTGAAAAAACAACACAGACGTTCCCGCACGTTTCATGGGAATTTAATGACGTTCAGGGATAATTGATTCGTTTATTAGTTTCTTATGCATTTTATGCTAGAATAGCGTTAACGCATGTTCATTTTGTGTTGTAACGTACATCTTCAGAATCCCTCGGGAAACGTTGGTACCTGAGCTGGTACCAATCCATCGGGATTCTGCAGACTTATAACACGAAAAAACGTGTTATCCTACAGTGCAGGTATCTGTGAACTTACAAAGCTGTTTATAGCACAGTAGATTTAGTAAATTTTGTATTACTTTTATTCATGACTTCATAGACTACAGAATTAATCTGATAATTTGGGAATTGTGCTGCATACTTGTTATTTATAAACAAGTATGCAGCACAAGTTCCAAATTATCAGATTAATTCTGTAGTCTATGAAGTCATGGAATAAAAGTAACACAAAATTTACTAAATCTACTGTGCTATAAACAGCTTTGTAAGTTCACAGATACCTTGCACTGTAGGGATAACACGTTTTTTCGTGTTATAACGTCTGCAGAATCCCGATGGATTGGTACCAGGCTCAGGTACCAACGTTTCCCGAGGGATTCTGAAGATGTACGTTACAACACAAAATGAACATGCGTTAACGCTATTCTAGCATAAAATGCATAAGAAACTAATAAACGAATCAATTATCCCTGAACGTCATTAAATTCCCATGAAACGTGCGGGAACGTCTGTGTTGTTTTTTCACGTTGACGTCCTTTCCTTTTAAATTATCCGTTTTGGGGCCGTAATGCGTTTACGCTTTGCCACGGAAAGCGCATATATAAAAAGTGTTTTAACAGCACGCGAGCGCGAGAATCTCCCTGTTAACACACGTTTTCTCTCCTGTTTAAATACCCCCAAAAAGTGACAAGAACATCAGTTTTATGCTAGAATGTATATTTTCATAGTCATTTGTATCGCATTTTGTGCAGCATATTTTAAACAAAA
This sequence comes from Mercenaria mercenaria, assembly GCF_021730395.1. NCBI lineage: Eukaryota > Metazoa > Mollusca > Bivalvia > Venerida > Veneridae > Mercenaria > Mercenaria mercenaria. The sequence continues at coordinate 23,541,621 of NC_069378.1, read as the reverse complement.
GCATGATGAGGCTTTAATGATTACATTTTCATTCATATAAATGTTTCTTTTTAAATCTGCAGGCAGAGAGATGGCCACACAATGGATATGTGAAGAAGTTGCAAAGAAAAGATGGCTGCTGGTACTACTATAACAAAGGGAGAGAACTTATGGACAAAGATATACCAAAATGCAAACTTTATGCCTACTGAATCTCATTAAAGACACTTTTTCAGTCATGATCAACAATTGCCATTTAGTTAATGTGTGTCTTAAGTATTAGATAAAGGTAATAGCTCGATTCTGTTTTGTTCATTTTGAATAGAAAAATCAAAATAGGGAGGAAGAAAATTGATGATATGTGAATGCATGACTTGATAATATAACTTACAATTAGTATTATCTAATTACTATGATAGAAGGGAGAAAAAGCAATATATAGACAAGTCTTTTAAAGGGGTATCAAAAGATATAAGAAAATACAAATCAGTATAATATAATTTGAGCTGCGCCATGAAAAAAACCAACAGTGCATTTGCGACCAGCATGGATCCAGACCAGCCTGCACATCTGCGCAGTCTGGTCAGGATCCATGCAGTTTGCTTTCAAAGAAGAAACCGTTAGCGAACAGCATGGATCCTGACCAGACTGCGTGGATGCGCAGGCTGGTCTGGATCCATGCTGGTTGCAATTGCACTGTGTTGGTTTTCTTATGGTGCGGCTCATTTCATGTTTTATGCAAACGTATGATACTGAGAAGAGTAAAAGTTTTATACTTTACATCAAAGTTTCAGTGTATTCGTCATACGTTACAGGTTAATTATGGGCATGGTATTACACAAAAATACTGCCAAGAATTCACTGAAACACCCCCATGTTTGTTATTAATGTTAATGTATACAGTTGCCAACAAAATAAAGACATATTAGAAAGGTTTATCTGGAGGAGACCCCTTTAGTTTTTTATCAGTTTGGCCATTTTAGTCTGTAAATGAATATTCCTCTTTTTCAAGTTGTCATTAAGTAAAATAAATTGAGCCGCGCCATGAGAAAACCAACATAGTGGGTTTGCAACCAGCATGGATCCAGACCAGCCTGCGCATCCGCGCAGTCTGGTCAGGATCCATGCTGTTCACAAACAGTTTCTCCAATTCCAATAGGCTTTGAAAGCGAACAGCATGGATCCTGACCAGACTGCGCAGATGCGCAGGCTGGTCTGGATCCATGCTGGTCGCAAAGCCACTATGTTGGTTTTCCCATGGCACGGCTCAAATTGTGTTTTTTCACAAATACATGAACTTTGTGAACTTTAAGATGTTATGAGCACTTATATATACTGTATCAGTGAGAATTTTTAAATGTCCTTGGTTTTTTATCTTGCAAATTTATTCTATTTGCATGTCATGAAATAAACCAATTATACAGTAACTAGAAATAAGAATCATATCTGTTATGGAAAGAACAGTACATAGTTTGAATGGTTATCATTTCTCATAAAGAATACCTGACTGGTTTATCATGAATTTTAGTACCTGTCTTCACTTCTGCATACACTATATATAACCATATATGTTTTTGTGTTCACTGTTATATTTAGAATAGACTGGGTGTGTCATATATCATAATTAATCAGTTTAAACTGCTGAAACAAAACTATAGACTGCTTAAATTACATTGGCATATTGTTCAGAAACTTGTCTGGGTGCATTTAAGAAAAGATAGGTATTGGTAAAAATTCAAGAAGAATGTAAATTTTTGGCATTATTTCAAAAGCGTTGCAACTATTTACTACCTTCTGCACAATATTTTTGGTTATTTTTAAGAATATCGTGCAAAAATCTTGTGTCAATAAGTTTGTACCACTAGTCACTTTCAGAGTACTCACTTTTTACAGATTTTTGAGAGAAATTACTTTTTGCCTAAAACGTGTGGATTAATCCCTTTAAACATGTAAAATTTAATACAGAATTAATATTGAAATATACAGTAACTATATTTTTTTGTACAATGTTAGAAGCAATTATTGTTTGGATGCATCATAACTCTTAATAACTCTTAAAGTTAGTGAATCCACAATGTCAGTAACTTGGCAGTTTCTGTTCATTACATATATGGCATTATTTGACTGTGAATGTGGCTTAAAATATCTTGTGATTTCCTAGCAGTAGCAACTGCACATAATGTGGAATAAGTAATTAAACACAGAAATTGCCTATTGTTATTACTTGTCTATGATCATTAAGTTACTGTTTCATTAAAAACAATTAATTTAAAGAAAGTAAACAAATGGATATGAATTTTTAAATGTTTGTATATTTTTGTTTACAAAGTGAATGATTTTTTTTCATACATCATGCTTTGTATAGCTGAGAAAATGTTCCTATGAGTGAAATAACTACACATGTGAATCTGTGATATAGATATGAGCCGTGCCATGAGAAAACCAACACAGTGGTTTTCCGACCAGCATGAATCCAGACCAGCCTGCACATCCACGCAGTCTGGTCAGGATTCATGCTGTTCACTGCCATTAAAGAAACCATTAGCGAACAGCATGGATCCTGACCAGACTGCGCGGATGCGCAGGCTGGTCTGGATCCATGCTGGTCGCAAAGCCATTATGTTGGTTTTCTCATGGCGTGGCTCATATAAGTATATTCTTAGTGCTGAATGCACTGCCACACTGATTTTGCACATTTTTGTTTGATTTATTATTGATGAATATACTGCAATGTACTTTATTCCTTGGAATTTCCAAAATTTTGCCAGAGGAAATGTGCCTGGGAATTTATTTTTGCCCAAATAAATGTCTGTTTTAATATAAACAATTGTTTGTATTTATTTGTTCTTTTTAAGAGAGAATTGCCCCCCCCCCCCCCCCCCACTGTAGTTTCCTAAGGAAAACAGGAAGACATAGAAATGGGCTGAATCAGTCTGTCTGTCTGTCACATTTTGTATCCGGTCCATAACTTTGCCATCCAAGAAGGGATTTTCAAATTACCTGGTGCAAATATATTTCCATAAGGGAAAGATGTGTCACATTTAAGACCCTGACGCCTAACTCCAAGGTCAAGGTCACGCGTGGAGGTCAAAGTTTCTGTTCAGTGCCCAGTCTATAACTATGCCATTCATCAAGGGATATTAAAATAACTTTGCACAAAATTATTATTAATAATCCATAATGAGATCATATATCACATGCAAGACACAATCCACTAATTCCAAGGTCAAGGTCACACTTGGAGGTCAAAGGTTAGCATGGTCTGTTTTGTGTCTGGTCCACAACTCTGCCATTCATCAAGAGATTTTGAAATAAGTTGGCACAAATGTTCCCTGTTATCAGAGGACATGTCTAGCACAGGAACCAGATCCCTAGCCAGACGTCAAGGTCACATTTGGAAGTCAAAGGTTTAGAAGGTCTGTCTCATGTATGTGCCATAACTCTTCCATTCATCAAGAGATTACAAAATCAATTGGCAGATATTAATGCTTCATAGCATTATTGCCAGTGGTAAGCAGGGCATGTGACCTGCAGACTAGATTTTCTTGAACTAGAAAGGACGTCTCTTCATAGTATTATTGCCAGTAGTAAGCAGGTCATGTGACCTGGAGGCTTAAATTATCTTGAACTGGAAACGACGTCTTTTCATAGCATTATTGCTAGTAGCAAGCAGGTCATGTGACCTGTAAGCTTAAATTATTTTGAACTGGAAACGACGTCTCTTCATAGCATTATTGCCAGTAGCAAGCAAGTCATGTGAGCTGGAGACTTAAATAATCTTGAACTAGAAAGGACGTCTCTTCATAGTATTATTGCCAGTAGTAAGCAGGTCATGTGACCTGGAGGCTTAAATTATCTTGAACTGGAAACGACGTCTTTTCATAGCATTATTGCCAGTAGCAAGCAGGTCATGTGACCTGGAGGTTAAAAATATCTTAAACTGGGAAGGACACCTCTTCATAGCATTATTGCCAGTAGCAAGCTGGTCATGTGACCTGGAGACTTAAATTATCTTGAACTGGAAACGACGTCTTTTCATAGCATTATTGCCAGTAGCAAGTAGGTCATGTGACTTTGAGGTTAAACATATCTTGAACTGGGAAGGACGCCTCTTCATAGCATTATTGCCAGTAGCAAGCAGGTCATGTGACCTGGAGACTTAAATTATCTTGAACTGGAAATGACGTCTTTTCATAGTATTATTGCCAGTAGCAAGCAGGTCATGTGACCTGGAGGCTTAAATTATCTTGAACTGGAAAGGACGTCTGTTCATAGCATTATTGCCAGCAGTAAGCAGGACATGTGAGCTGGAGGCTTAAATTTTCTTGCCTACCTACATGACCCAGCGGGGAAAGTATACATTTATCCAAGCACGCGCCGGGGATAGATATTCCTGTCTTTCCCTAGGGAAAACCCTTGTCTAAAATAGCGTGCACTAAGGTGATGTCACACAGTACTGGTACCATTGTGACGTCATAAACTTTATAAATAATGTCAGGAAATACCCAAATCTATTTATCTCCACGATCTATTTTGAACATGATAGGCAAGAAAAATGATCTAACATGTTTGCCTGTGTAAGACAGCTGTTTTCCCTACCCTCGGGACAGCATCGCTAACGCTCGGTTTTTCATTCCACACTGTCCCTCGGGTAGGGAAAACCCTGTATTACACTGGCAGGCATGTAAGATCCTTATAATCTTGAATTGGAAAGGACGTCCCTTCATAGCATTGTTACCAGTAGTAAGCAGGTAAACAGATAAAAACCTATTTTTTTTTCATACTGAATCAATCCGAAGTAAAAATGTGGTGAAATATGTGTCCCTTTCAAATGATAAATAGATCTACCATGTGCATCTATACAAGGCTGGAATCCAGAGATTCGAGACTGCGAGCAATAGGTTCGCTTCCCACGCCGTTGTGAAATAAATTCCCCAGAAAACATTACAAACTATATATCACTATTTCACGTATGTATTCAGTTACAATATGAGACCATCCTGAAGTCTCTCATCCTTCCCGTTCATAAAATATCTGACAGGAAGCGAGTGCTTTCCTGCTGAAAGTCCCAAGTAGCTAAAATATGAATATGAACATGTTTATACATAGATCTATAGATCTTTTGAATTATCTCTTACTTTTAAAATGATAAAAGTATATAGATTCTACTTAAGAAATAATATATCTCATTTAGTGATTTGTCGCTGAATAAATCATTGTTTGGAGTTCAGATGCGAAGGAATTATATCACTCGGGCTGTGCCCTCGTGATTATAATACGCATCTGAACGACAAACAATGATTTTATTCAAGAGCAAGTCACTAAATGAAATATATTATTTCGATTCTAACACGTTACCAAGGATTTGAATGTACATCCTTGACGGCATTTATCAAATAATTGCCCGTTTTCAATTGGTTTCTTTTCCAGTGCGCCGTCATGCCGTTTGACACTATGACGTAATAATTGTGACGTCAGAACAGTGAATTGTTGAATAATAATTCACTGTTTTCAGCCTTCTTTGTTTAATAGGAAAATGAATCGGATCGTGTTAGAATAAATTAATTAGGCTAAGTACACCAGAAGCAGACGTTTCTCTGGTTCCATCTTGTTTCCTTTTAGTAAACTGGACCAAAACTTCGACGGGCTTAAATTAAAACATGAAACTCTTTTATTTGATTAAACGTCTACTTTTACGTAAAAACGCATTCAATGGCGTTTTACAAACACACAAAAATATTTACCTCTAAAAATTAAGACATCTTAAAGACGTAAGAAATAAATGAACATAAATATCATTGTGAATAAACTATTTAGTAAGTATTAAACAAAAGATCAGACATCAGATAAGATCAATGAAATATTAGAATATTAAGATACAGTAATTAAGATAGCTGTTTTGTTAGTAAGTAAGTAGAAGTGAGTTATTCTGACATCTCCATAAGCTTATTGGGTAATCTATACAATTACACAAAATTAAAGCACAAAATTTAGACTCAGATAAATGAAGAAAAGACGGATGATAATCTGTGAAATCATTTAAATTCGCTGGCATAAAATTTCGCGCAAACGTGAAAAAATGACTGTTTCGCGCATTTTCGATTTTTAAATGAAAAAATAAAATTAAAAAATAATATTAGCGCGGTCTTAAATTCGCGCATCGGTTCTAGCATGAAATACGCGGAAATTCGTCCTATGTGAATAAAAAAAAGCTGGAAAAGTGTTACTTAAAGCATGTAAAGACGCTTTTAACCAATAAAATAAAATAAGATAGACAAATGATTTGAATTCAGCTGAAAACTGAAATATCTGCATACAGCAACTCATATGTAACTTCAAAGTATCACTTTAACTAAAACATCAGATTTCAATATGTTTTCTTATATGATTTTTCAGATGACAGACTACGAGGCGAGTGCTTATATGATTGCAAATATCACATTTGTAGCCAGTCTCTCTTTTATGTATAATAGTATGCCTGTTCAGACTACTTCTGTACTTACTTGCATAGCTACAGAAATCACATTTAAAGCATTTTTCCCCTGTATGTCTTTTCATGTGACTTTCAGAGCTGTATAATCAGTACCTGCGTAACTGCAAATTTTACACTTAAAGCGTTTCTCTCCAGTATGTATTCTAATATGCACTTTCAAACCATTTCTTCGATTACTAGCAAAGTTACAAACAGGACATATGTAGCATTTGTCAACGTTATGGCTACCATTATAGAAATGAGCCGTGCCATGAGAAAACCAACATAGTGGGTTTGCGACCAGCATGGATCCAGACCAGCCTGCACATCCGCGCATGCAGTCTGGCCAGGATCCATGCTGTTCGCTAACAGTTTCTCCAATTCCAATAGGCTTTAAAAGCGAACAGCATGGAGCCTGACCAGACTGTGCGGATGCGCAGGCTGGTCTGGATCCAGGCTGGTCGCATACCCACAATGTTGGTTTTCTCATGGCACGGCTCAAATTATCTCCTGTATGTATTTCAATATGTTTTCTTAGATCATGGGCACGACTGCTTTCGTAACTACAAACATTACATTTAAAGCATTTAAAGCATTTCTCTCCAGTATGTGTTCTCATGTGCGTCTTAAGATGGCTACTGTAGTTACTGCCATAACTACAAACATCACATTTGAAGCGTTTTTCTCTTTCTCCTGTATGCATTCTCATGTGACACTTCAAAACACCTTTGTAACTACTTTCAAAATTGCAAATATCACATTTAAAGCATTTCTCTCCGGTATGTATTCTAATGTGCGTCTTCAAATGGTCACTGTATTTACTCGCATAACTACATTTGTAGCATTTTTCTCCAGTGTGTTTTTTCTTATGACTTTTCAGACTTCCGATACTAGTACTTGTATAACTGCAAACATCGCATTTGTAGCATTTTTCTTCTGTATGTTTTTTCTTATGACTTTTCAGACTTCCGATACTAGTACCTGTATAACTGCAAACATCGCATTTGTAGCATTTTTCTTCTGTATGTTTTTTCTTATGACTTTTCAGACTTCCGATACTAGTACTTGTATAACTGCAACTCATTATTGTGTTGTTCTCTTTGCTGGACGCTTAATACAGGTTTTAATGTATTACTTCATCAATTATGGTGTAGACTGTATAGTGTGTCCACCTCCAAAAGTTCTTAAATATATAAAAAGAGGTTAAAAATCGAGTAAAGTTGTGTACCCGTACTAAAAATCTGGCTGTTTTTCTCTCTTTACAATCAACTGTACATACTTGCATGACATTTAACTTTGGATGTAGTTCTTTGTGCAAATTTAATTTATATATTTTGTAAAGTTGAATGAAGAGGATTTTATAAAATACTTTAGTAAAGATGCCCATACTTTGATGAATACGGGCACTTCCGGACTCCCCGCCACTAGACTAACCTTGTACATTTGAAACATAATATTCATGCATTTTTTTTTTGTACATTTTTAAGACAGCATATTAGAAAGTAATAACCTTTTGATTTATTCCAATTTGTGTTTTCTACATTTTCCATGTAAAACAGATGAATCTTGTTAGTATTTAATTAAGATAAACATGACGAATAAATACAGTACAAAATATTACTTATTATTTTCAAATTTTTGACAGCTATACCGCGGACAATAATTTATCTTGTTGAAAGTTAAACTCTGTTTAGTACTAGCCATAGTAAAAATAAACAGATAGTATTGGAAGATAACAACTAGGTCATATGGATCATTGATCAGCTTTAAATAACCCTTAATTACCATGCTGGACACGATTTATTCGGCCTTTGCGACCAATTTAGATCATGATCAGTCTGCACATTCGTGCAATCTCTGTACTGTTCGCTAGTCAGTACTTTTGACAGTAAATGGTACCGTCCAAAGATGGACAAGTTCATTATAGAAATTTAGCAGGGTAAGGGTTAAGCTAGTCTATTTGTAAAGTGGAGATGTCACTTATGATGGAACAGGCAATTTAACTCTGTAATTTCTCGGATCATTTTTATCAAAGTGGATTTTATTATCACCTGGACTGCTGGCGTCATCATTATTCTAGATATTTCTACTTAACATTCTCCCAGCTTCACTACAAGGTTAATTACACTTTGTACATCACTGTCGGATTCCGTCTCGCCTTAAGCTATGTTCAGCAGCAGTCTCACGCAGACGAACGTTCTTCAGCTGTTGAAATTTTCTGACTAAACTCACCCATACCTGTCTCTGAAACAGAATCTGTCATCTAAGAGAGAATATCTGATTTCTCAAATTTGGTCTTTGCTCTATGTTTCTATATACAGTAGGCCTACGGGGTTGAATTTCGATCTCTTTAGATTGTTCTGCACGACATTTAAATACATAGCTTGAACATTTCGGCTTCAAGCCTTGCAGGCCCGTGTCCAGGTTTTTTTTGCTGGGGGGCGGGGGGGGGGGGTGTCCCCTCCCGATGTCGGAAATTTTTTAATATGACACATGAAAAGAGGCATTTTCCTGCTACCTGAAACACCTTTAAAGATGCATGAATGTATTATATATTTAAGGAAAAGTCTTATTTTTTAATCATTTCATCAAGCCTTTTCAATGTATGTATGATTGTACAGTCACAGTGTATGGACTTCATTTTTCTGTATGATACCCAGGTCTCAGTGTTTTGGCTCTGATATCTACCAATCCAATGTATAATTAACCAGCTACCAGTAATAGCGTCGGTCTATGGATCGCGGGGTCACGAGTTCGATCCTCGGGCGGGGCTTATGTTCCCCGTGAGTATTTGATAAACAACATTGTGTCTGAAATCATTAGTCCTCCACCTCTGATTCATGTGGGGAAGTTGGCAGTTACTTGCGGAGAACAGGTTTGTACTGGTACAGAATGCAGGAACACTGGTTAGGTTAACTGCCCGCCGTTACATGACTGAAATACTGTTGAAAAACGGCGTTAAACCCAAAACAAACAAACAAAACCAGTAATAAAGAAGCTAGTGGTTTGTAAACCAACTTTATTTATCATAATAAAACAAACTATATGATTGTCAGCAATAATTATACTACATTTTAATCAAGAAAATCTTTTTTCTAATTAAAAAAAAATAATATGTGTAATTTCACTAAAATGAAAGTTATCAAAAACTGCTCAAAACTGATATACAGAATGACATGATTTGTAGAAAAATTATTTACTTAATTCACAAATAAATATTAATAATAAAATAGATAATAACACAAAAATATTTTTTGAACTTTTTCTGCATTTCTTGTGTTCTAAGCAAATTTAATATAATAAAAAAAAACATGTTGAAGTTTTAAGATGATTGATTTATTTGCAAAATGGCCAAATGTTTTTAGATTTCCAACAAAACAAAGTATTACGACAATTACTATTTACATCATAGATTTCAAATGCGAATGAACTCTTAACTGTACAAACTTTAACATCACAGCACATATTTTTATGTATAAAACCCCTCATAAATAACAAGTTTTAGATGCGTTTTGTAAGATTTACTAAGAAACTACTTTTAAATACATGAAAGTTTTTAAGTAAGTTTTTTGGACCCAAAAGAGTAAACTTGAGACAATAGTTTCAAATTCATAATTGTTGTAAAATTACAATGCAATCTCTAAATCAATACAATTGCAACCTCATGTATCGGGCAACCTCATTGGTCACTTGTTCAAATACCGCCTTTAATAAGCAAGCATCAATGAAGCATGTACAAATAAACTTTTACCTGTAACATGCCTGGGGCTAATTTCCACTACCGGACACAATGGCTCTTTAGCCTGTGTATTGCTGTCAAATCAAGCCAATTGCGCTGGTGTATAAATTTGTAAATTGAGGGGCCCATAGTAATAAAATTCGTAACTAGCCAGCCAGCTGGGGGGGGGGGGGGGGGGGGGGGCCGGGCCCCCTGGCCCCCCACCTGGACACGTGCTTGGGTGGTTCAAATACTCCCGCTTTAAAAGCTTTGTGTATTGTTTAATCACAATATGGTGCCTGCTTTTTTGATTTTGTCTTTTGGCAGTTTCTGGGATTATTTTCCGATATACAGGCTCCATATCAGCAGATCCCCTCTCTAAATTCCAGTTTGTGTAGAGCTGCCCATTGTTTAGGCTGATCACTACCAAATAGAATGTAAGCCTCCGCAGGTCTAGTCACAAGTAGTCCAAATATAAATAGTACTAATCTTTTTTCCTTTCCTAGTGCATTTTCTCGGCAGCAACGTGCTTACTTTTACCCTACCGCGTTTCAGTATGTATCACTTTGCATTCTAATGAAATCGGCATGTTCCTATCGCATGCTAGATAAAAATGGCGGCGTAAGAATTTAATGTCACGAAAAGAGAAATTGAAAGAAGCGAAAAGTAGTAAATTCAGCGGGTTGTATTTAACGAACTGTAGTTTTCTTATATAAAAGTTAACACCCCCTTTTCTTTTTGTTTTTCTAAAGTAGCGATCTAGTTCTTTATGGGAATATAAGTGTCTGAAAATCTGATATGCTAGAAAATGTCGAAACACCGTTATGAAGTGAGTGGATTCTATATGAAATAAAGAACAGCTGGATTTAGTGGTGTTCAGCCTATAAGGGACAATACATGTTATTTTCTGAAACCCCTCGAAAATGAATGGAAATGCCATTAATCTATTCTTTATGATGTAAAACGGTAACAAATGGCTGAAAACGCTTAAATTTCTTGTGTTTTTGGAATTTAGATTGAATTTTCGACCAGGTGGCACTATTTTGGTTCGTTTTAGGACCTAGTAAATGTCTTTTCTCGCATTTTAGCACTTCAGATGTCTAAATAATATTGAAATTAGCATGTTTCTGAATGAAAATGACAAACATCGTAACAATTAAATGGATGTTAAATGTAAATTCCACGAATAAGGTAAAATTAATTGAAATATTGCTTGCACAGGGCTAAATTTTGCATATTTTTGGGGATGGGGGTGACCTGTAATGAATTGTCATTTCTATATATTTTCTCAATATTTTGCACTAAAACAAAGCAGAATCATTGTGAAATAGGTGTACCTTGAGAATGAACGCAAATTCATGGAAAAATCAAACAAAAATTTTCACTTTTGACTGACATGGGTCTGCAGTGCCTACAAGGCGGCCTACACTGATGATTTCTAACAAAACTTTTTCATCCAGCACTTGGCATTAAAAATACAGCATCAGTTAAAGTAACTTCATTAGAGTTATTCTCTTTTATTTATTGAAGAACAATATATGGGAGGATTTTTAAAAATATTACCCCTTCAGGCTTTTTCAAATTTTTGTAATCTAATTCATCTCGGTACCCTGCAACCTGGAATCTCCAGGCTTCCTCTGCCTCAGGGCTCCATTCCTTTGCTCTTGTCATACTGGTGGGCTTAGGACAAGCCATGTCTGAAAGAAGAGAATAAAAAAAACATGATTAATATAAATGCATGTACATGTGTACACAAATCTGGCAATTAAGAAGAAAGTTACTATATGCATCTTATGTAAAATTTAACAAAGTCAAAATTAAGATCGATTGTAGTCCTCCACTGCTTTGAGTAAGTCTGATATGTATAAAATGTCTCGAAGCGAAGAGGTGTCCAGCCATAATTTTCATAAGGATTTTTTTTAATATGTAACACTGTATACTCCTAGGCATTACCAAACTGTAATTTAAATTCCATCTTTGTTAATTATAATCCCCTCTTTCTTTAGCAGACTGGATGAAATTTTACCAGATATATTAGGTAGCCAGGCACATTTGATGAACTCTAATGTGACCTCATAACAGTTGTTGACACTTCATTTAATTAGTCTAATAAAATTTATCACTGTAATAGAATACAATAATATGAAGAATGTGTCATAAATCTTGCAGCTGGTGTGAAACCCAGGTCTTGCAAATACATAGAGGTGTAGTTTATTAAACCAACAATTCAGGTTCACAATATTATTTTCTCTAATTTAAATAAGAATACTGGCCTAAGGGTGTGATATACAGTCTATAAACATGTAAGTAGAGTGGTCAAAGGATTGACTGAGAGTCTCAGGTCAGACCACTATTTCTTGCCAGGTATATACTTAGCAGGGAAAGATAAGGTTATCAGGGTAGAAGATCAGCTTATCTAGCGAAAAGATAAGCTACACATGTGCGCATATTGATGTCATATTATGACATCATAGTGTATGAGGGATATTTAATTTCAATATCTCCGAAAAATGTTGCAATGATATTAATAGTAGGCAAGAAAAATTGTCTAATAATTATTGTCCTCCAGAGTAAGTGCTTTCCCAACCTTCAGGACAGTGTGGATAAAAAACTTCGCTAGCGCTCCATTGTCCATCCCACACTGTCCAGTCTTACACAGGCAGTCATATAAGATCCAATGTAATCCAGTTTTTTGAAGTAGGACACCAACATTGGTTTAAAACTTAATTAACCTTATTAATAAGAAAAGAAAATGTACAAAAGGTCTGTGTAATGTAAAAGTTTTGGAAATGGTTTTGATCTACTGTCATTAATGCATAAAATATTATACAGACTCATTTAATACTTCTTTCACAACAGCAAATGATTAAAAGCATGACAAACTGCGACAAAATAAAAAATGATATTGTATCACATTAACTTAAATATACAGAAATTTTTTATAGGAAACTAGAACACAACTAAATTCTGACACAGGAAGTTTTTTCTTGCATGGGTCAATCCATAACAGCATCTGGGTATTCCAAGTGTAGACCCTGCATACCAAGATAATCTTATAAGATTATCTGCCAGATTTGTTCTTAGTCACAAACCGGAGAAAGAAAACACATGCTGATTGGATAACTTTGACTAAATCATTTTGCGGTCAGGTTTAATCTATTCATTTATAGACTGATATTTTAAAAGTATCTCTTTTTTTCTTGTCAAAACTTTTGCCTAATTTTAAGGCAGTATTTATTTAAAGTGCATACCAGTAAAATGCAGGTGTCCCAAACCTATTATCACTACACTTCTCCCCTTTAAGGTTTACTTTTCAGAGCTTAAACCAGCTCTCCAGAATTAGCCTCCATGCCCACCATATTTATAAGTCCGCCATACACTTCAGACACCATTAAAGTACCATCAAGTTACCAGTTTTCAAACCCCTAAGGAATTTAATTAATTAGGAAAATTTTTATAATTAATGACTTTTACTGGACATAATAAAAATATTATCAAGTCAAGTGATGACTTGCACATTTAAACAGTTAATTTATTAATAAAATATTAAACATATGTTTAGGAATTAATAGTAAATTTCAAACACAGTCATGTACTTCCAACATGTCGCCTAAGATTCAATAACTTATTTTCAAACCACCTACTACAATAATTGTTAGAATGATGTTAGACTAAGAGCCTTTAAAGTTACAGAACTTTTTATGTTAATGTAGTTCTTGATATTCACTGATCACTTTTTATAGTTAATTAAAAATGTACTGTTTGTTGTTGTTTTTTCAAAGCAAAATAAAATATAGAATGACAGGAAAATTAAGAATAGAGTCCGAAAACTAAATGTATTTTTGTGGTTCTTATATTAGGCCAAGTATCCAAACACTTAGAAACATATTTTCTCAATTGAAACAATTTAGCAAAATGACATACCAGTTTACAAGTTTTTAATCAAGGTGATATCACATTTTGAACTTTCAGTGAATAACAGAAAACCAAAGAATATTCAGTTCTTTCCAAAAACCGTTATGTTATGATTCAAACAAATAGTTTCCTTTGTTTACCAGAAAGAAACAATTCTTATATCTTAATATTGAGATCTGGTACCTTTATAACAGACAATAAACTAAAACAATAGAAATGCATATGTGACGCCGGTGAGCTCAACAAAGCAATTTCAAGCACAAATATTAATGTGGAATGTAAAGTAAGTTACATACTACAATATCTGACCAAGATACTTACAAAAACAATGCATTTGCAGAATAGAGAGATAAAAATAATTTTGACAGCTTGTGAAAACTAATGACAAATTTTGACTGGTATATGATGACTCATGACCTAATTAAATTTTTTCTGTTATTTCTAACTTCCAGTTTGATTTTCATAAAAATGGGTATTCTATATTGTAGCTTACAACTCATAAATTAAAACAATAAAAGAATATATTGTTACCTCACTGTCGTTTTGTCTATCCAAGTCACATACGAATTCCTATGGTTTCAGTAATTTGTCACTAATTAGAGCAACTCACAGTGTTGCAATTATACAAAACACATCCCTTCATTATTTTCACATAGATATTGAGGATTTACCTAATGAGTACAAGTATTGGAAATACAATTTTAATACCGATTGTGTATTGCAATAATGCTAAACTATCTCAGACGTGACGTTCCTTAAGAATGGTAAGATTAACTAGATGCCCATGGGCAACATGTCGAGCCCGCCCTTTGACCCCTTACTGTGACCTTGACCTTTGAGATAGAGTCCATCTCATTGAGTTAAACATGCATGCCAAATATAAACAAGATTCCTCAACGCATGTCAAAGTTATGGGCCGGACAAGATCTGACATGATATTTGACCTCCAACTGTGACCTTGACCTTTGAGATAGGAACCTGGGGTTTGCGCAAGACACTCCTTCTCACTGAGGTTAACATTCATGCAAAATATAAACAAGATTGCTCCATGCAAGTCAAAGTTATGGTCTGGACAAACAAATCCGGACGGATGCAAGCACGGACGCACATACACCGAACAGCCATTTGGACAACTATGTCTTCGCATCCGCAAGCGGGCTCGACAATTAAATAGGAATTATTAACTTTTTTCCTGTCACCCAGCTCACATATTTTTGTCAAATTTTACAGAAATCATAGAAGCCATTAAGACCTTGTTTTAATAAATTTGATTATAACAAGAGCTGTCTGTAAGACAGCCAAGCTCGACTATTCGAAATTTTGTCCCAGAAACAGGAAAATATTACCCAAAATGCTAAATATCAAAAGAGTTTTAAGTTCAAATGGGGACATAATTTGACAAAAATGCATATCAAATTTATGGGCCTTGCTGCTATCAACTAGTTTTATAACCCCGAAGACACATGTGAAGTTTCAATTTAATATCTGCATTAGTTTTAGGGATAGTAACTTACATGTAAAACCTTAAACAGAATTTTCTAAGTCCAAAAAGGGGCATAATTTACCCAAAATACATGTCAAGTGTTATGGGACTTGACCCAGTGAGGTTGGTTATTGACCTAGAAAAAGAAAAAATAAGTTTCAAATCTATATGCCTTTTAGTAATAGCTGTATGTACTTCGTGCACGCAAAACTTTAACCAGAATTTTCTAAGTCCAAAAGGGGGAATAATTTGGCCAAGATGAAGGTCGGAGTTATGGGACTTGCTGCTATCAACTAGTTTTATAACCCCGAAGACACATGTAAAGTTTCAATTCAATATCTGCATTAGTTTTGGAGACAGTAACTTGCATGTAAAACCTTAACCAGAATTTTCTAAGTCCAAAAGGGGGCATAATTTACCCAAAATACATGTCAAGTGTTATGGGACTTGACCCAGTGAGGTTGGTTATTGACCTAGAAAAAGAAAAAGTAAGTTTCAAATCTATATGCCTTTTAGTAATAGCTGTATGTACTTCGTGCACGCAAAACTTTAACCAGAATTTTCTAAGTCCAAAAGGGGGCATAATTTGGCCAAAATGAAGGTCAGAGTTATGGGACTTGCTGCTATCAACTAGTTTTATAACCCCGAAGACACAATGTGAAGTTTCAATTCAATATCTGCATTAGTTTTGGAGATAGTAACTTGCATGTTAAACTTTAAACAGAATTTTCTAAGTCCAAAAGGGGGCATAATTTGCTCAAAATACGTCATGTAAGAGTTATGGAACTTGACCCAGTGAGGTTGGTAATTGACCTAGAAAAAGAAAAAATAAATTTCAAAGCTATATGCCTTTAAATGATAGCTGCATGTACTTGTATGCAAAAACTTAACCAAGGTGTGACGCCGACACCGACGCCAGGGTGAGTAGAATAGCTAGACTATTCCTCAAATAGACAAGCTAAAAATATATTTTTGATTATCTCACATAACTTACATATGACTCTGAAGAGCAGACAGTGACTAATTCCTCCATAAAAGATATTGCTTTACATAAAACAGAAATTAAATGCAACAGATATACTATGTGAAACATGCAAAAAGTAATAAGTGAAAAACACCATTTTTGCACATTCCCTTGAAATAATTTATTTTCATGCATTTTTAATTTGGAAGTGGCTATTCGTACGGCTCTCCCGTATGAATAGTGAAATAGCCGACAGGTGGCTATTCGTACGACAGTTTTGTATTACATTGTACTGAAGTCATTCAACTGATATATTTTTCAACCGATTTCTTTACTTTTCGTCGCAAGTATTTCAGAAGTATTTAAAACTCTTTAATCCCGGGAAAATACGATTGCAAATTCGATAAATAATAATTGCAATTTGTATAAAATAATATAAACTTACTGTTTTCTTTAGTATTTAAGACATGGATTATGCTCGTGAAAAAAAGCTGCCTTTTTTTGTAAATATTTTCTTTATAAATAGCTCTCACTCAGGTTGGAGGGCTTGTTGAATATGAAATTTTAACAGCGTTTTTCGTTGTTTTAGATACATTGTAAATGACAGGAAACACTGCTGGAAACAGAATTACTTTTAATTATTAAATCCTGAGAAAAAAAACACTATTGCAAATTTGATAAATTACTGATAGTAATTAGCACTTTGTACGCTGTAATCGGTTTTGTTTTTCTCGAGACTGAAGAATTTAGTTATTTTAACATGGATTGTGCTCATAAATTGTTGAGTTCATTTTACTACTTGAGTAGAGAGCTATTTATAAATAAATTTTAATATTTCCGGGATTTAAGAGATATAAAAAGTAAAAAAATTGGTTGAATGACTTCAGTACAATATAATACAAAACTGCTGTACGAATAGCCACCTGCGGGCTATTTCACTATTCGTACGGGAGAACAGCCACTTAAATCCTTTTAATTTTGACAGCTGTAGCAAGTACATTATATACCAAGTACCTGCAACTTTTACTGAAGGTAACATTCGTGGCCTACAAGTAAAATAAACAGAGAATAAGTTTAGGTTTGAAAACAGGTTGGATTTGAAACTGAGGTAAGTTGACGATAAACCTGGTGGAGAAAATACAATGGAATCTTTCTGTCAACTTCCTCAAACAAAAAAGTAACAACCATTCAGTCTTCGGCAGGTACAATATATACTGACTAAATGTTAGGGTTAGGTTTAATTAACATATGTTTAATAGTGTGCAGGAAAGGTTCATACTTGGTAATCGGACCAAAGCATTGACATAAAGCAGTATGATGATCATGAGTATTCGAGAAAATACCAAGGTTCCTACGGGGTAGTCAAAATTAGACCGATATTACATTCTGATATTTCACGTAATGTCTTGTCATTATGATCGACCAGTCAAAAAATAAAACGAATTAATCTGACCTTAAGCAAAATGATTTGACGATCAGATTGTTTTATATTTGTGGTGGGCAATCTAACCATCAAAACTTCCAAGGACCAAATTGATGGAGGATAAATCACAGTAAACAGTCATGTAAAGTAATTGGTTTTATCGCTTGCGCATAATGCTGTCGCTTGCGCATAATCATCTACATCTACATCTTTCACCCAACCGTCGATTTCCGACTATCACTGGGCGGCGCTGTCAGAGAAACAGTTGCTGTGAATATGCGGTAAACATTAAATGTGGATGAAAATTTCATTCATCGGAAATTTCCTCGACTTTTTTGGTATTTCGAGTGTCTGACGCAAGTGGAGATGTTGCCCATACTTACGGCATAAGAAAAATAACTGATATTTCATAGGATCGTGTCAAATTAGTTGGACTTCTCTGAATCACTGAATGTCTAACAGTGAAACAATGTGAAAGACATAAACTTTTTGTAAACATAATATTAATCATTGAATGGAATGTGTAAAATTTTGAAATTCAACGCGTTTTTTCTGTTGACCCGATTCGATTACCAGTAAAATTCCATCGGGAAAGCAGCATAACTGAAAAACAAACCTGTATAGTTAAATACCAATACAGCAAAATGTCTTAAAGTAGATTTACCTCTTTCTTATTGTATAAATAAAGATATATTTATTGTTTGGCTTGATTTTTCGCAACTTCTCTCTTCACTTGTTTACTTTGTTGCTTGACAACCGATGGCGGCGCGATGCATAAAAACTACACGTTGTGAGATCGATATTGTGTTTTAGGCCAAATAACACTCAAATCATACGCGTTGAATTTGAACTTGTGAATTCAACATCGATAATAGAGAACTTACGATTATTTCAGATGTGTACCAGTTGTTATGTGTACAGGATCTTTACATTCAAATGTGTAATGATGTTCATTTTTTTGTTTTAAACTATATTTTTTTATTCACTATAGATCTAAATCTTAATTGACTTCACTTTGATATTATACGCTTAGATCAAAATTAAGATAGGTAATAACTGACAGCTTGGTTGCAAAGTTATCAAAATTTAATCCTGGCATTTCCTCCTTCAAGCAATTTCCTCGTACACATGTGATATGTATGCTTTAGTTTGACGCAAGGTCTATCTTCCATGTCTTCAGAATCGATTAACCATTGGACACTCAAATAATAAGCTGAAAGTGCTCTTTCATTCCAGGTATATTTCTCAAATCTTGCTAATTTAGACTTTTTATACATCTTTATTTTTCGTTATCTGTAAATTCGAATTTACTTGACTTTGAAAGTAAACATATGTTAGATAATATATACATTGAATACTGGTCTTATACCATGTCACTTAAATCGTAAAAGATGTGTTATTACAATTTCAAACTCAATTTACTTATTTCATTAGACCAGCCTCTAGACTGGTAATAAAGAATGTGTCACAAAATTTAAACTTTTTTTTTCCTTTTATTCTATGTAATAGTGACAAATGCCTGTCTATTTTAGTGACTTTTTCAGAGAACTGATTGTAATATTATCATAATATTGGACATAGGATATAGACTGGCTACATTCACAATTTTAAAAACAAAAAATTGAAAATAATATATCATAATCTAGGAGCAAGTCTATTATTTCATGTTCTTCGTAACAATATTTTAAACACACGTATCATACAAAACTCACCTGTGTGCGTTTTTATATTCGCATTATCAGAACACGTAATTAAAAAGTTTAGGAAAACTTAAAACTATTAAGATTCGGGTTACATGTTCAAATAGTGAGAACAGAGATTGAAATGAAAAAAATATAATTAATGAGGTAAACTTCTCCTTCGCTTTTACAATGGCAAATGGCCCTGATTTACAGCCGCATACATCTGTTGTAATTAGATCCTGATCGACAGGAAAAACTATTTATAGAAAAATCGAAGCATACAAAATCCCATTTAACTGAACTCGGTAAAAACTCAGTCTGTTTCAAAACACGCCGAATACTTGAGAATATGAACATAAATTACACAAACTTCTCTGTACCCGTGAACCATGGTGATAAATTGCAAGGAATTTTGCAAACATTTACAGCACCTGGCAGAATATTTATTTTTGTTTTGGGATGCATTTCATGACCCCCGGACGACACTTTACCAAATAAATATACTAGTAATGCAATACATTTATATCGCAGTTTACCATGATTCTAATTTACATGTATTCTACACATTTGCTCTCAAAACTGCTGTTACACTCAATTTCAATCTTCAATTCAATATACTGCAATATCTTATTGCTGAGCACTGTACCGTCTTTATATAGATACTTTATAGTTAAATGTGATGTTTGTTATTATGCCTGACAGTGTTATGAAACCAGTCTTGTAAACACAAACGAGAAAAAACCTTCAAATTTGATGCTTGTGATTATGCATGTAGAACAAGCGACAATCACAATAAATACAGGGAGAAATGCTTTAAATGTATTGTTTGAATGTTTGTACGATAAGCGGTAAACCCTAAAGACACATATTAGAATACATACAAGAGAAATAGATTTTAAATATGGTATTTGTGACTGTAGAAGTCAAATATAGTGATTGTGATAGTCGGTCAGATGGATAGGAATGCTTTAAAATCAGGTTTGCGATAATGCATTTAACTAATATCATGAATATGGTCGTCTTAATAAAGACACAAGAATTCCTGCATGCTTTAAGCGTGATGTTTGTGATCTTGCGTATCTTGCAAGCACCTGGCTGGCGAAATATCCGATAAAATCCTCGTAAGAAAACGTTATTAAAAGTGTTACTTGGCATTATGCACGGAGTACAAGCAGTTATTTCAGAACTCAGTTTAGATTTAGGGAGAAAACAATGATTTAATTGTAATTTAACCAAAGCGGTCAGTTGAGCAAATTTATGAGAATTCATATTGGAGAAACATATTTCTAATCATGCGTGCAGTCAAACCATTCATCTGAAGATACATCTATCGTAAATATATAATTGATCGACGCGGTCAGCTAACGAAACTTGCGGTAGTAAGTACAG
Organism: Mercenaria mercenaria; assembly: GCF_021730395.1. Taxonomy (NCBI): domain Eukaryota; kingdom Metazoa; phylum Mollusca; class Bivalvia; order Venerida; family Veneridae; genus Mercenaria; species Mercenaria mercenaria. The sequence continues at coordinate 23,520,596 of NC_069378.1, read as the reverse complement.
AACATAAATGTTTTAAATGCTATTTTGCACTAAACAATGTTATCAGCCGATTAGACAAATTTGACAATACATACACAGAGAAACAGCTGTGATTATGCACAGTCATTTAATACAAGCAGTCATCTATGCATGAGAATGTACACAGAGCAGACTCGCTTTAACTAGTAATATACTATGATGTTCATGATCTGAAGACAAATATGAGAATACATGGTGATTTTGAATTTTGACGAGTGCTCATTCATAAATGATATATTAGACGAATCTCGGCTACGTGTTCTTATATACCATATATTGTACACACAAATATTAAATAAACTTTATTTTACACTTATTTTCCTCTGTAAAACGTAACAATACAGTCGTTAAAGATTCTATACATTATTATTCAATGTGATCGAAACGTTTGATAAAATGCAAACGCATTACTGAAAAGAGCAGTGCGATGCTTGTAAACGCTTAATTGTCTCTTGTCTGGACAAAAAAATGGCGATAATGAACAACAACGAATCTCACACTACAAGGAAAAACTTTATTCGTCAATAAGGTTAGTATGTTTTCCCCACACGTCATCTTACGCGGAACATCCATGGGGCAAAACTACCCCTTTCTAGAAAATCTTCAAGTTTCTTGGCAAATTAACATTACTGGAGCAACTGTGTACAATAAATTTAGTTCCTGGCAGGAATGTAATGTACATTTACTAAAATTCAACCGTAGTATGATGTCAACATAAATCAGGAAAATGTAGTTGATTCATCGGCTTCAATGCTTTTTAACCAGGTTTTTCAGAATTGAAAGCCTAATTATTAATTTGGCGATGTCGTTTGGCTGAAGGATGGAAAGAATTGGTTTCCGTTCAATAACTTTAACTTGGCTAGAGATATTGAATGAACTTAGCCTATAGATAGCTTATAGTAAGACAAAGGTTGAGATTGAATTTCGGGTCAGTGGAGTCAATGCCAAGGTCACTGTTACTAAAAATAGAAAAAAGTTTCCGCTCAATAACTTAAGTTTCGATTGATTGATTGAAGTATAACTTGGCATATAAGTTGCTTATAGAAAAAAAAACAAGGTTCGGATTGCATTCGGGGTAAGTGGACTCAAGTTCAAGGTCAGTATTATTGACTTAATTTGCATAGTTAAAAATCTCCACCTTCGCGCAGTTGTCTAGAGTGTTGGGACAAAGCTTCATTTTGTGCTGTGGAATTTATAAATTCATGGGCGGTTCCAATGGGGGGGGGGGGGGGGGGGGGGGAGTAGGAGGGTGTCAGGGGTCCGGTAGAATTTTCAAAGTTAATGGTGAAACTTTTTAAAGCTGCACTCTCACAGTTGAACAAACAGTATAAAAATCGTATTATAACGTACTGACGTACTGCGTAAATCAGGAAACAATTATTACAAGACCTTTTACAACATACAGGAAAGCCCTGTGAAAAGATTCCTACCTTTTGAAACACGAACTTTTTGCCATCAAACGGCAAACATCCACATCGAGAATGGCAATACATGATTTGTATTATACTTTTAATAACCCTTTAGAAGTAGGAGAGTCTTTGGCAGTGTGCTTAAACTTTGTCATTAGGACAATAATGAATTTTTCATCCTTGTTCATCCGTACCCACACTATGCTCGTTTTCATATCATGGGAAAATTTGTAAAATAATATTGGATTTCTTATTTTCGAAGTGATGATTACATTTTAGATGGGATTCAGATTCTTGATTTTCTTACTCTAAAACGCTCGAAATTCATTCTCCGTTGACCCACCAGTAAGAAGGGGAGACCCTCTCCCGCACCTACCCCCATATGGAACCCTCCTGGAAAATATTCCTGGATCCGCCCCTGAAATTAGGAGTACCCTAGAGCTATCAACCATTAAAAATTTAACTAGCCACTGAACGATAATAACAAGACAAGAGACGTTGAAATTCCCCGAAAACCGGGGGCGGGGGTGGGGGGGGGGGGGTTAAACATTTTCTTTCTTTGTAAAATTGACTTTGACTTAACAGTGACTTTTACCCCAGTGTCTAAAATTTAAATACCCTAGTTAACATTTCTTTCCTATTAAGCTACCTACATACAAAGTCCCATTGCAATATCTCATTTTCTAACTAAAGCTAATGAGGGTAAAGAGCTTTTTTTATATTTTTCTTTAGTAACAGCATAGGCCAAGTTTTATTTCAATATCTCAGTAAACCAAAGTTATTGAATGGACACCAAATATTGATGACGATTCCCGCAACAAAAAGCTGTTAGTACTGTGACCTTGACCTTGTCCCAAAGGCATTAAAATGACTTTTTATCACACAAAAATTTAGCCACTCAGTGGGATTTGGACACCAAACATTTTTACTGGCCCAGTAACAGAACTTTTCGAAGCACAAAAACCCGTTGTATAATGTACGAGTATAATACAATGTACCTCAATAATAAGAATGTAAACTTCGATTGCGGCTTACAGCTTTACTGTGTGTATATATAAATAAGGGGGAATTACTCTACAAATCAAATCATGAAAATATACAAATTGATTACGTCCCGTGCACAAGGCCTCTATTCTAAGTGGAAGCTTGTTTCACGGGTGGTAAACACGCATTCAAATTCCCGCTGGGAATACGCTTAAAATGGGTTGCGCAACTTCCGGTGCTGGTGTTGCACGTAAAAAAAGACGAAATTGAGGTATGTGAAGTTATGATTTTGCTTAATATGAGACAAGAATAAATTTTCTCGAAAAAAGCAAAATGCTATTCGACACAAATATGATAATACATCATATATGCAAAATATCTGGTTTGTAATTTATGATTCGGCTCTATTATCACAAAAGCTCAGGCGACACGAAGCGTGAAAAAACTATGAAATCAACAAAAATGGAAGTTTCTGACCTCATACACCTAAACTGAGGACATCCGATGCTTTTTATGATAACTCAACGGTTATAAAGTAACGAATATCAAAATTAGTTACTTCAAATCCTGCTTACGGGGACATAATCATACCCAACTTTTTTCTTCTTAGGCGTCTTATCAAGCTATCCGCAGCGGGGTGCGAGAACAGCCGCCGCAGAGACTTTCTGATATCAGACAGACCTCAGATTTACATTGAAATATAGAAGGATTAAATTTTGTTTTGACCATTCTTATTTCCTGCTTTGATATTTAAATTTATCACTGTTCCTATCATAAAATTCATTTTCTTATCTTTCCACTGGTGTATTTTTTATTGTTGTAACACTATTTCTTCTTGCTTCCAATTTCATTTGAAATTAACCATAGTATTTCCCTATGTAACCTATATAAAATGCAAGCAAACCACGTCTTTCGCTAACTTTAAAGGACATTTAATACTGTTTCTTCTCTGAAACAAATTTTATCACTGTTATGACGTGAAAGTATAACAAACAAAGAGAATGATGATACAAAAATATTTAAAGTAATTCAATAGCATCTTGCTTCCATTTGCATTTAAAAACGGCTAAAATTGCATTTTAGCCACTCTGCCCAAAATGTCCGAGTTATGTTCGGTTAGCTGATAGGAGTATCTGCCTTGCTTGAAGTATTCCGTAGTAGAGGCAAAGATGTTAGGAATACAACTGTATAGCTTAAGTTTTTGGACTGATTGTTTAAAAATAAAAGATAAAATATTGCCTTTATCACATTTTGCGTTACATATCGTTTATTTTATGTAAAAAAAACTGGTGTCAAATATTACTGTGTATTGCGGTCAATGTCATTGTTGTGGTCAAAAATGTAAATTGTCGCAACTACGTGTCATTAAAATATTCGGGGTCTTAGAATGTAACAGATTGTTACATGTGAAATGTCAATAATCACAGTTTATAGTTTTGTAAAAACATCCGCGCTACACTGTGACTGACAGAATATATCGGTTGCATTTTTGTAAAAGTGAAATAAATGAGATATTAGTGCCTGCGAAATAAAAATAGTATAACGTTTGAGATTCAGTATAGAAAATATAAACAAAATCGGAATTCTTATCGGCTTTAACAGAGTTTTAAGACTGTATTATTTTTACTGTTATTATATGTATTACGAGGTTGCTATATGATATAATTGACTGCAGATAATTTAGCACTACTGGAAGTATATAAAATATACTACTGACACAGTCACAGATTCGAGTACTTAATTTTAATTATCATGTTTACGAAGCTTACAGTCGAATAAATAATTGTCAAAACTATTCTTAGTCTAAGTGTGAACGATGGACTGATATGATATATCTTTTAACTTAAATTTAAAATGGATTTTAGTATTACAGTAATATTGCTTTTAAAATAAAACAGCATATAGCAGGTTGGCTTTTTGCTTAGTATTTAAATGTATAAGCGTGTAATGTGTTTCTGATTAATAGCAAAGTGTTAAGTATAGTAGCTGTCAGCATGATCATACCATAAAACTTCTGTAAACACAGCAGGTATCCGCGCCTGTATAAGGATCAGTCATAAAAAGAAAAACTTTATGATGAAAAGAAATGAAAGAAAATGAACTAGATTTTTAAATAAATTATCATACTTCTATACTAAAAATCTATCCTATAACGTTGACTTTTTCGAAAATTTTTATGAATACTTTTGATCACAGAAATGCGAATTTACATAACTGCATGCAGTGTGCGCTATCCATACTGATATACAACCAGATGTTCTGTTGCGCAACATATTATACTTAATTAACTAAGCAAATGCAAATGAGATAGCGGTCAGATAAACCTAAAAATTTAGTACTTAATTATTTGACTGGTGTCTTAAATTGTCATTTCTTTCTGTACTGTTACATATTGTAAATACATGTGTTTTTAATTGCTGCAAGTAAAAGTTTCCACAATGTCAGACTGCCTTAGTCCATTTCATAGATTGTACTCAAAAATGAACTTTCATTTAATAACCAAGTATCTCCGCCCCGAAAGAAAGCCTACAAGCAAAATGTTATTGTAACACTAAATGTTACAAATCGAGTTTTAAAAGCTGTTGGTGAATCAAAATTATCTTATCTGGATATCTTTAATTCACAATTTGAATGATTTCAATTAAAGTTTCATTCACATATCACTGCTGAAAATGATTTTTATGATTTTAATTTATATGACTATATTACATCATAGCTATGTTTTATTGAGGTTGGTTATTGATTCTGTTCATATTTGAGGTGATCATGAAAATATTTTATCCAATAAAATTCTTGCATTAAATATACGGACTCCCATTTCGTCCTTCCTATTCTTTTATGGATGATAATGACAACACTGTTTATTGGCGAGCATTCTCGCATAACAGAGCTCTACCATGGTTCTCCGGTTCGTCTCGGGCACCATGTCGAACATCTGATGAATCAGAATGATTGGTGATAAGATACGTTATGTTACCTTACTGGTAGATAAGGGGAGAAACTCGCATATCTAATTTGTCTTATCAAAGGTAAATACAGGGTATTGTCCCTTGATGAAAGAAGACTTTAGTTTGACATGTGACAAAAAATCATCGGGAATGGGGTTGCGCACCGGGAATGGAGTTGCTCGTATACATCATAATGTGTATTCTGTATACGCGCAACTCCATTCCCGGGGCGCAACCCCATTCCCGATTATTTTTTGCCAATCTTTCCCCCAAAAGCAACATTTTCATTCAAGTGTATGTAATATTCATGACTGTTTTACACGTGTTTGATCATTAGAAGCGTCACATTTCCAGAAAGAAGGCACAAGAGTTAGAAAATTTGCATTTTTCATGACTCCAAGCTTTTTTGACAGTTCGAGCCAGCAGAGTTTTCGTGATAACAGAGCTGATTCTTAAATTAATAAGTTAGTATTTCACATATATGATCTTTATTCATTTTCGTGTCGAATAGCATTTTGCTTTTTTTTCGAAAACACTCGTAAATGTGTCATTATTTACAAAAACAAAAACCAATCTACCTCGATTTTGTATATACAGTTGTATTGATGCGCAATACCAGCACCGGAAGTCGCGCAACCCATTTTTAGCGTATTCCCAGTGGGAATTGGATTGCGCATTTACCACCCGTGTGTTTATCTGTAAGGAGTAACTCGTGACCACACATTAATTAACTCGTGACAACTGGACCAGTAGAAATGTAAACGAGAAATTCTACCTCAATAACAGCTATACGAACCCCTTAAAGTAATTCACCCGTAACAGAAATGCATTTTTGTCTTAAGGGGAAATGCCACAGTTGCCGATATGTATGTAGGCAAAAAATTTCCTACGGGCAGAATTTCTTTAAACTTTGTGTACTGACTGAGAATCAAGTTTAAAACGGAAATATGTATTACAAATCATAGGTACCCAGGCTTGATCTTGAATTACCTGCCCTTGAAAATCAGAAATTACTAAAAAATCCAATTTTCAAGGGCAGATAATTCAAGATCAAGGCAAGAGAACTGTGTATTTTGAATTTTATTTCTGTTTCAGACTTCATTTGCAGTCAGTATACAAAGTTTAAAGAAGTTCGGTCTTTGGACTTTGCGGTATCATTTTGTCATGTTCATAGTTAAGGACATTTGCAACAGTCTCTATATTGACATTGGGCAAACATTTTCTTACAGAAGGAATTTCTTCTTTAAACATTTTTTACAGACAGAGAATCAAATCAAAAACAGAAATATGAACTAAAACAAACTATGGGAACCCAGCCTTGGTCATGAATTATCTGCCCTTGAGAGTCAGAAAATACTGAAAAAAAATCTACTTTCAAGGGCAGATAATTCAAGATCAAGCCTGGGTACCTATGATTTTTGATTCATATTTTTGTTTTAAACTTATTTCCCAGTCAGTAAACAAAGTTTAAAGAAATTCTGCCCGTAGGGAATTTTTTGCCTAGTGTCTTGGTATCTGTTTCAAGCGCTGATGGATTGCGCTTCCAAGGACATTTTTACTGCCATATCGCCGCCCAGACAACATTTTCTTGAGGCGAGGAAATAGAAAAAAAGTTGCATGGAATTAAATCTGGAAAATTTGAGGTGTTGAAGTATTTTTACCTTTTCGTTGTGTAGAAAGTTGATGACGATACTACTTGCATGGGCTGGGACATTGTCATGAAGGAAGAAAAAGCCCTTTCTAACGCTTTGCTATTACCCAGCGGTTTTCGTTTTCCTCAATTGCTTGTTGTCAGACCGATCGTCTTTGGGGTTCAAACTCGAGCAAAACTTTATCTTATTTTGTCTTATAATTTAATACATGTTTACTGTGATGGAAACACCGGGTTTATATATACTGTGATTGCGAATTGTGGAAGGACTTAAATTTAAACCTAAATTCAAATATCTTTGTGTATTTACACTTGTACCAGCGCCAGAGTAATGGATTGTTGAAATCGCTGTCCACCTCGATATATTCGAACTCGCGATCTCCAGGTTAGAAGTCCAGAACTTCTATTCCTATATCATTGCACCCCAACCTGTGACAGACATCACATCCAGTTTTACTATCATTAAGTTCCGCTTAATTCGGCGCTTGTAGGCGTGAGTGATGATGTATTTTTTTTTTACCGCACATGAACAGACTCTGCTATTATTTTGCCTGTTCTAAAGGATCTTCTTATAGATTTTATTGTAATGACAGGTTTAAGTTTTGCAGCGCAAATCTTGGCGGTGACTTGAAACAATCTCAGGTAGTGATACATGTGAAACGTTTGTAGAACCTGGGCAAATCTTATAATTATCTACCATTGCTCATTTTGCAATTTAAAGGTGTATTAGATCCAGATTTTATATTACAAACATGGACAATTACTTCGTTTAGTTTATGTAAACATAAAATTAACAAGTTAATAAATGTGTTTTAACAGTACTATAAATTAGGTACGACTGTTATTGCATGACACTGGCTATCTTTAAGACATTGACATTTTCTGTACAAGTATTGCTTTTTAGTGCCGACAGTAGGAAGCAAAGTTGTACTATATAAGTACAAATATTGTTCACAGTTTTTACTGATAAGCCGAATTTTTTGTGAGCGTAGCACTTGTTACACAGGGCTTCCTGTTCATATGTAGAAATGTGAAAATAACGGAAAAAAAAAACAAACGAGTTTTGGTTGACCTAGAAAGCATACCAAAAAACGTGAAAAATGATACCAGTAGCTCCCTTGCTTAGCGCTTATAATTAAAAGAAAAACTGGCTTCTCTTCTTAATTAACAGAAGTATATCAAGTTAAACATACCTTAGGGTGAGAAAAATGTGCAGCCGGACCGGCAATCGAACCCGGGGTCTCGGAATACCGCTCCGATGCTGTACCGACTGAGCTACCCAGTCGCCTACACCCTTTCTCTCCGTTTTAATATTCAAGCCATATACCGTGACAAGTATCGTGTGTGATTTCACGGAACTTCAAATATATATCCGCATGTGAATTCAGTATCATGTGTGATTTCGTTGAATCATATTCCGCATGTGAACTCTTTAACGTGTGTGATTTCATGAAATCATATTCCGCATGTATGTGTGAGCAGAATTGTGTGACTTCATGGAATCATAATCCCGTTTCAATGTGATCTCAGTAACATGTGTGATTTCATGGAATCATAATCCCGTTTCAATGTGATCTCAGTAACATGCGTGATTTCATGGAATCATAATCCGTATGCGATCTCAGTATCATGTGTGATTTCATGAAATTATGATCTTAATCATATTTTAATGTGATCTCAGAATCATGCGTAATCCGCATATGATCTCGGTATCATGTGAGCTTTCATAGCATTATATTCCACAAGTTGTCTTGGTATCATGTGTGATTACATGGAACCATAAAAATATTTCCATAAATTTCACGTGATTTGTTCATTAACAATGATAATTCATAGTACATGTTTATCGAAATATATCTTTCTCACGGTAAAGAAATACCAAAAAAGAAACTATAAAATGTGTAAATTTAGCCGAAACATGAAAAAAAAAGAAGAAAATTTGTTTGTTATACATGTAAGATCAAACTCTTTTTCACTCATGAACTCCATATTTTACATTTTCACTCGTGGCTATACCACTCGTGAAAATATTTCATCTTGTGTTCACTCGTGAAAGATAGTCCAATCTTACACATAAAATAAACAAACAACTTCTATGCAAGCATGTATATTCAATATCAATAAAATATGCGAACATAATACTTTCAGAATAACATGTTTATTCGCTTTTAGGATATATATAAAGTCTGGTGGTTTTATTTATAGTACACTTACGGCTAATAAAGCCACAAACTGAGCTTGAAGACGGTAATTTCCTGTTTTCCTTTTTATTACTGACGTTTTCATTGGCGCAGTGAAACTGTCAGCCAGTAAAAGGCTTTGTGATTTACAATTTGTCTGATCAGACTTGTGCCAGACTAAGTAAACAAAGCAACACTGAATTATTTAAGAACAGCCGCATGTTTTTATGTTTGAAAAGCATTTTACTGGAAATCAGATATTCAAAGTGTAGTATCGCTGGTTATCAAACTAGACGTCAAAATACCAGTCCTGTTAGAAATGTCAAGGATATCAAATAATAAGATACTACGTTGCAAAGAGTAGCTTTGTTAAGGAGTTAGTTGCACCCAAGAGATAACCGCAAAATATGAGTATGGTTGGGCAGAAAATTTTATCACCATTCTGAACATGTATAGGAAAACTACTTTTTATCATGTGCAATTTTTTTCCTTGATATAAAGTTCCATAAAGCTAAAGATGTACTTCTTTGAAAAGGTTGCATGTGTATAATGTACACATGAATGGTAAAAATACTAAAGCTAATATTTAGAACATGGTGATATTAACGAGCGCTCCTTAAATCATCCTTTTACCACCCAACTATATTCCAAGTTTAAAATCAATATCTTAATAGTTTTGAAGTTGTACTCAGGACACAGGATACAAAGGACAGATTTGAACTCACTTTGTGACCTTGACCTTTGATTAGCAATCAAGTTCATCCGCTTTGCAGACGTCGCCCCGTCGCCGCTTACATATATGCCAGATTTGAAGTTAATTTCAAGTTATATGATCTGGACAAAAATCTGTCAGACAGATAGATAGATTCTTACAGCTCTTTAAAATCAATAGTTTGAATGGTTATGCTCAGAACACGACGGAGTTATGCTCCGGACATGAAATATGGGGGACAGAGGGACGCACGCACGCGCCATAACATACGTCCGATTTTGTTCCAAACGGGAGTATTAAAATGTTAAGTAATTAAGAATATTGCAGTGACCGTTAACTGAACGAACTCACATCTATCACAGAAGATATATGGCACGCGCAGATAGATTATTTATATCTGTATGTGATACGCGCTCTTTTATTATGGTGATCGAAGTATCCGTCACGATAATGGAAGGTCGAAGGTTCAAATACAACTGGACGCTGTTCCGGCATGGCCGGTTGTTGGGCCGTCAGCAAGATTTAAGATTGCATTAAAACACCATAATCATACTCATATTTCAGAGATTTGGAATCATTTTATGAAAGTCTTGAATAAATGATAAAGGATACACCATAGGCTGTAATTGTAAATTTTAACTATTGCGTCTATGCCTGAACATTAATAAATGAACTGTTATACCATCTGCAGAACACATATTATGCAAACAGAAATAAAAAAGAATGTAAAAGGTAAAGGTAAGGTTTCTTGTTTAACGTGGGTAGTAAACGAAAATCCCCATCTGGAATGGATGGAACAACTTATTTCCATCCGATCCAACGGCAGGCGTCATATTTACCCCCCCCCCCCTCCCCCAGCATCCAATCTAGGCCGATACTGATCGAAACAGTACCAATTTAAGTAAATCACCCAGCGCTGAATACAAGTCGGGATATCAACCGCTGCAAAATATTTTAAGGCAGATCATTGGCATGTAATATGTCTTTTTTTCTAATAAGGAATTGTCATTGATTAAACCAGAAACGTTCTTCGAAGAAACAAATATTGACATTTTGTTTTTATATGGATACATGACGTCATACCACAAATGTATTAGTACCCGGTTTAAAAATACATTATCCTTATTACATGTAATAAAATCACGTCAACATTTAATCATGATATTGATGCTGCATATTGTTCTTTTATTGTAAGACAAAGAAGTATAAACTACATTATAGCTCTTTGTGCAAGATAATTAAAATGCGCACAATATCAACAGCGGACAAAAGTATTAAAATGGTAAATGTGTTTCACTTTATTACACAAAAGCTCCCAGGGACAGTGCAGAAGGGTATGTGGTATTTTTGTGTAAGAAAAGTATGAACTGAAGGAAACCGTACGCTTTCAAAAAAAAAAGGAACTTATTGAGGTATCAGATACATTGGCGCTTGAATACAAATATTGCCTCAAACAATGTATATGAGCCGCGCCATAAGAAAACCAACATAGTGGGTATGCGACCAGCAAGGATCCAGACCAGCCTGCGCATCCGCGCAGTCTGGTCAGGATCCATGCTGTTCGCTTTCAAAGCCTATTACAATTAGAGAACCCGTTAGCGAACAGCATGGATCCTGACCAGACTGCGCGGATGCGCAGGCTGGTCTGGATCCTTGCTGGTCGCATACCCACTATGTTGGTTTTCTCATGGCACGGCTCATATAATACCTTATTTAATTAATCAATTATAGACAATCATCATTATAAAAATGCGGTAGTAAAAACTGTTTCAACACAAAACGTTTCAAACCAACAGTTTAGAATTTTGTAACTGGTAACTTATTTCCCATGGTTCAAGGAAATATATTTTGAATAAAGCTTGTATTGTGAATAAATGATAAATGGAAATTTCAATGTGATTGACTTGCAAAAGAATGACCATTACAGCTCCTATTTAGAATAGATATGTCCACAGTTCAAGTTTAAAGTGGTATAATACTTAATCAGTTGATTCGAGAACGAATTTCCCATGGGTGACATAAATAAAAATGATTAATTCACTTGAAAGACGTATTATTGAATTAATTCAGACAGTGATGGCGACTTGGGCCAATCGTCAAAATATTATGCTATAAATCAGTTCCTTTAATCGTATACTGTATATTTTTACGGTAGAACATATCGGTTCCTTCAGCATGTAAAAACGAAGTTTCATTCCCATCCGCATATTCATAAAGAAATATTACTGGAAATTCTTTCTTCTTTGCAAGTCTATCTCTTACGAACATTTGAACCGTCATCTGCATTCCACAACTTACCGAGCCGTTAGTTTGTTTCCCATCTTAAGTTGTTGGCCGTTTAAAACCAGCATAGTGATTCCATTCATTAGCACTACACTGCTTACCAAGTATAGATAAGAGCGGTGTTTGCTTTTCAATGCCAGTCAGATGAATAAACTGGTGCATTAAAATTTGATTCAGTATCACTGCATCACGGTCACATTGCCGATTAAGACACATGGTCAGGGAATTTTCCAATTTCAAAGCAATCAGAGCTCTCTAACAGAATATGCTTTATCATTTTATGCGTTAAATCTGCATATACACGTACTACAAACATTATTTGTATTGTATTGTTTTGTTTAACGTTGCACCGACACAGTTATAGATCATATAGCGACTTTCCAGCTTTGATGGTGGAGGAAGACCCAGGTGCCCCTACGTGCATTATTTCATCACGAGCGGGCACCGGAGTAGAACCGCCGACCTCTCGTACTCCAGATGGTTGGCTTCCTCACATGAAGTATTCAACGCCCCAAGTGGACTGGAACCCACATCGATGAGGGGCAAGTGATTTCAAGTCAGCGACTTTAACCACTCGGCCGCATAGGCCCCGACAAACATTGTTAATATAAATAAAACTGCTTATTAGTGACAAATTCAATAAAAGTTAAATCTTACAAGAGAATGCAGCTCAAAGTCTAGTGATCCAGTGGATAAGGTGACGGCCGCTCAATCCAGGTGTCGTGAGTTCGAGCCTCACTGGGATCACGACCATGACTTCTCATATGACACCAGTACTGGTTTTTCCAGGAAGCAGATTCGAGAGTGGTTCCAATAAGCTTGAAGCTTTCATCATAATCGAGCTAAAACAAATTAGCATAAACTAAAGCCTAACCAACTCTTTATCGAGCCTTGATTTGTTTGAATTTCAGTGATGATTGAAATAGATTTAGTACTGTCGTATTGGCACAATAAACGTTTTACGCTAGACAAAGTTACGAATTCAGCATTGTCTAAACCGTGCTATGCACATTATTCAACTAGCGCCTTTATATGAGACAAATTATTATGGAAAGTAGTCCAAAGCACAATTCTAGCCTGCAATCCCTTGTCCAGAAATTGATTTCAAAAGTTTCTGATCTGAACTAATATTATTCGTATGAAGCTGAATACAAATGTAACACAGCTCAAACTGAGAAATGTTGTATCCTTTACCGTATTCGATGACTTATTGAGTTTCAATTTATTTCAATTGTGACAAATTTATGATTATTATACCCAGAATAGTGCTTCCGTTAGCATTTTGCCGCATGCTAAGATAAAAACTATAACACTGGGTTTCTAATGACATGAATATACAACCGTTCTTGTCGGATATATATGTAAAGCATTTGTCCTCTTGGAACATGTTATTGCATGCATATGCAGAATCATGACACCACAAAAAAAAACGTACATTTGTATTACCATAAGCCCACACATCCTTATCATGGCATGTGTTCGAGACAACATGTAAATGAGAAAATCAAAATGAAACATTATATATATATATGAGAAGTATTTCCTGGTTTAACGAATAGTGAAGGATACGGTAATACATAATCAAGTATTCACTTGCACGCACACGGTTATTTGAAACCAAAATGCAGACTCATAGTTAATAGAAGATGATGCAGTTTACAATTACAGCTTAGTCAAGTAATTTGTATTAAGTATAAGTAGCTGATCCCAAGAAGTGGTGTAGACTCAAGTCCGAATCCAGAAATATTTGATCGGAGGGGCTCCAGTTTAGATCGGAGGCATCACCGGCGAGGTGCATAACGACAAGAGGGGATAGGTAACGGAGGGCGCCCTTCGCTCGTGTCAGCCAGGTCAGGGGTCTCCCACAGGATTTTTTAATGCAGATATGCAATAGTGGCCTCTTGTGCATTTTTTGTCTAACTTTTGAAGTACGGGAAGCGGTCAAGAAAGTGAAAAAAAGTTCGAATACATTTGCGTATTAATGTTAATGTTGTTTGGGATTATTTAAATGTTAGTGCAAAATGGAATTTCAGTTAACCAGGCTAAATCTTAGAAACACTGTATTATATATTTTGATGGCAGTATGCGCTAATTTGTCTTCAGAAATACGAGTTTATGTTGTTTGGAAACTGTTGAACATTTAAAATGAGCTGAGAGATTTAACGCCCACGGAACAGTTTAAATCGCTGCTAAATGTTTTGTGCCCAGTGACGCAGCCGAGTTTTTCGTAATACTAATAAGTGGAATAATTTGCATAGAAATTACATTATATACGGCTTTCTGACGCGTTGTGACACGGTGGTAAACCAATATCACAAAATTGCGTCAGGAAGAAGAAGGTTTATTATTGTTGTATTGAAATAAGTCGAAATTCATTCCTTTAATGTTAAAAAAAGCACTAGTCGCTATTTAAAAAAAACAGAGAAGCACAACTTTATACAATCAACAACAAAGTCTGTAGAAATTCATTGATTTCCCTTGCCACTAGCTTCCTTTCATTTGAGATTAATTGTGTCACTCTCACTCTTTAAACCACAGTTCTATACCGATCTTTGAGATTAAACGAAATTCTGTATATAATAAATATTCTGATCCAGTTGTATTTATTCGACCATATTCGAAAGGCAGACACAATAAATGTTAAACAGCTTCAGAAAAACATTAAAGCATCCGAAACAATAACAGCACATCCTCACCTAACAGGAAATTTTGCAGATAATGTTTGATACATACTCCATTGCTTTTTTTCCCTTAGCTCCTGATTGTGTGTATCTCATTATTATAAGCTTTTGTGGCTACTGCAACCGTGTAGTTCGACAACATTAAACTTTTCAACAAGCCTATAACATCGGATGCAAAGCCAAACAGTATATATATTTATTTCGAGGTCGAGGGGTGGATTTTTGTTGAGAAATATATACATGCAAAAATTAAAGACCTTGGTCAAAATGATGAGATTTGGTTGAAATCACGACCAACCGTTTGACTGGACAATTCATTTCAAAATGTTACGTCTTGATTAAACGATCCTCACAACAGTGCATCCAAATTCACATGCACTTACTATTGTATAATTTCATATATACCTGAAGGCGGCCAAAGTAATGGATTTGTGTTGAATTTTAAGTCTGATCATTTGTATTCGCTTACGTTACTGAGCGCTTAATTCACGTTATATTTTCAGTAGTGTTACTTTTCTTTTTTTTCTTTTCTATCGTTGTTTCCCAATCAACCCATATAGTGTGTATAAAGTATTTTGATAAAATAATTAAGCCTAATAAATGATAAAGATTACTATATCACATTTGTCAATTATTTTATTTGCAATGACAATAAAAAATGACAAATAAAATGTTTAGCCGAAGTTCATTAAAAATGTTTACAAAAGTTTGCACAATCATTGTTACTACCTTCAACTGACAATGTAAAACTAGAAATTGTATTGAAATCAGAAAAGATCTACTTATTTTCTAAAATGATAGCCTATTAAAATAGAGTAACATAAAGTTTTGCCATAGTTACTAAAGGGTTCATTATCAACTGGTATATAACTCTATGTAACGGACATTTTATCAGAATAAATAAAACGTAAAACATGTCATTAAATGCTGCTTATTTCAGACTGACCACCTTAAACAAGGTTTTTGTAACAATCTTCTAATGACAATTGAAACAATTGATAATTCGATAAGGCACATATATCGCAATGAGGAAGTCCATGGCGAGTCTTGTTATGGAAGAGAAAGCAGATGATATATGTGCGTAGGTGACTGTAGCTGTGGACACTTACGCACCAAACTGTTTCGAGACACTCCACATGTTTAGTGTCTAACCCGCTTCCCTCTTTGATTGTGTCTGATAGAAGAGGAGCAGTTTTTAAATCTCACCAGGACTGAACTGTTATTCGGCAGAAAAAGGAATTAGTATGAGAAAGAATTTTTAATGACGAGTGATTTTTAAAAATGTTAGCATATTAAAACCATGCTTCCTCTGTTTCACCTGGCCCTTAATGTGTTTCTCTTGATGCTCTGTCTTCTGCAAAGGCATTGAATACATGCGTTTGTGGTTCTTAAGGTTTACTTTTTATATACTTATACAGGAGCATTTTTGTGTTTTACATGCCTTGCATTTTGATTCCATTGCATGTGCTAGAGATTCACCTGACGGGGATTACTTTTATTTACAATGTCCCGTGACTTTGGAATATGGTGGGGGTAAGAGTGATGGTGGGTGAGCACCATAATCAGGTTTAAGCTCCCCAGTGGTGTTTTAGCCACTGATTTTTTCAAGTTGGTGCCCCATTGTGTTCTTTTATTTGTTCGTATCGTCCTCGTGTGTTTGCTTTGTATCTGCGTGCTGTGAGTTTCGTTTTGGCGAGGTTGCTTTTTTTCAAACTTTCAAGGAAACTTTCGATTATTGAGATAATATTTTCAGAAAGCTTCGCTTTATTAAGATAATTTGCAATTATCGTGATAGCTAACAAATATGCTATCATATTTAGCCTAACTGGAGCACTAAATGAAAAAATGTCTCTTGGAACACATGAAAATCAAATTAAAAGCAAACAACAATAACCACGTTTGCCGGAATAACTTTGCAAGTGAAATTCTGAAATCGAAGCATTTATAACAATGTACGTATGTGGCTAACACAATGTTAATATTTTTATAGAGTTATGAAATTACTACAAACATATATGACTGGTCAGAATGGGATAAAATATAAAATTTGTTAATATGCCATTTGAACACAATTCAGGATGTAAATATTATAAGGTCAGTCAATCAAATTTAAACTCTATCTTATGCCATTATACACTTTTCGTATATTCTATTAGACTTTTATTTATTGAACAGAAATACCCATTAAAAGAGCAAGGTCGCCAGTGGAAATCTATTCTTATTGCTTATATGAAATTTTATTAAACCACCATTTAACATGAATTTATTTGAAATGCCGAGTATTTCGTTTTATTTGAACATATTTTTTAGCTTTACATTTGTATTTGATTTCAACAATATGCATCAAACGACAATTTTTAAAACTGTATGTAGCTTTGGAATTATTATTGTTATTGTTATTATTATACCACATTTATATAGCACTCTTTTCATACAAAATATGTGCGTTCAAAAGTGATTTACAAAGACATTAAAGAACACATACATACATATATATACATGTAAATACATTGGTAAAAGATTAAAAGGAATAGTAATTAAAACAAGATCATCCATAAATTTTGCTCAAGGTTAAATAACATTACATACACTATTAAAAGACAGCAATCGCTTTCTCAACACGAAACTTTGTTATTTTTTCATGTTTGGTTGTTTGTTCGTTTTTGGTTCAACGCCATTTTTCAACAGTATTTCAGATTTTGTTATTTTATATAACATGTGTGAAAGAGATGTGTTTTCAAAGATTTTTTAAATGCAGACAGTGAGCTTGAATCTTTGATGCTTGCTGGGAGGGCATTTCAAAGCTTTGGAGCTGCATGCTTGAAACTTCTGTCACCATACTTTACTGTTCGACTCCTCGGAACAACCAAAGACACTGGGCCATTTGCTGGCCTTAATTCTCTACGAGGCTTGTACACGTCCAGCATATCGACAATGTACTTGGAAGATTCATTCTGCCATGTATTTTTATGTAAGTGTCAAGATTTTGAACTCAATTCGGTGCTTAACCGGAAGCCAATACAACTCCTTCAAGACTGGCGTGATGTGATTGTATCGCGGAGTCTTGGTTATGATGCGGTCAGCTGTGTTTTGTATACATTGAAGTTTTTGCAGTGTGTCTTTTGAAATTCCATACAGCAGCGAGTAACAGTAGTCCTCTCTTAATGTAACCAGAGAGTTCACAAGAGACTTGATAGCATCAGCTGTAATGTACTGCCTAATGAGGCCTATTTGCCGAAGTTGTGCATAACTAGCTCTACATAGAGAGTTAACATGCTGTGTCATGACCATGTTTGAATCGATTCTAGCACCGAGATTCTTCACACAAATTGAAGGTTTAATCCGAGAGGGTCTTACTTTCACGCAGATATCTTCGGGTATTCTTGTGTGTTTGTGTGAAACAAAATGACCTCAGTTTTGTCAGTAATGAGCTTCAGCATGTTCTGATGCATCCAAGAGACTTTGAGACAGATCTCAATTCGAGATAGGGCTTCATGTTGGTAGGAAACATTTTTTTACTTAAACGACAAGTCATCAGCAAAGAAGTGATGATTCAGTCCATGGCTTCTGCAGATTGAATCGACGCGTTTTGTGTACATGATTTAGTTTTTCGGTCCTAGGACAGATCCTTGTGGTACGCTGTATTTCATGTGGACTGGAGTAGACAGTTCGCCATTTACTGAGACTGTTTGGCAGCGTTCATTCGGATAAAAAGTCATCCACTCTAGTGGTTTACTAATGAGTCCTTTTGCAAGCGTTTTAGCAACGTTTCATGGTCGATAGTATCAAACGCAGCTGATAAGTCAAGCATTACCATAATTGTTTTGTGTACATGATTTAGTTTTTCGGTCCTAGGACAGATCCTTGTGGTACGCTGTATTTCATGTGGACTGGAGTAGACAGTTCGCCATTTACTGAGACTGTTTGGCAGCGTTCATTCGGATAAAAAGTCATCCACTCTAGTGGTTTACTAATGAGTCCTTTTGCAAGCGTTTTAGCAACGTTTCATGGTCGATAGTATCAAACGCAGCTGATAAGTCAAGCATTACCATAATTGTTTTGTGTACATGATTTAGTTTTTCGGTCCTAGGACAGATCCTTGTGGTACGCTGTATTTCATGTGGACTGGAGTAGACAGTTCGCCATTTACTGAGACTGTTTGGCAGCGTTCATTCAGATAAAAAGTCATCCACTCTAGTGGTTTACTAATGAGTCCTTTTGCAAGCGTTTTAGCAACGTTTCATGGTCGATAGTAGTAGTGAATATTAGGATGGTTTTGAAACAGTATAACCCCATTTGACCTTTTGACCCTTGGTCAGGACTGGTCAATGCCGGCCAATTTAAAATCCACAGGTTTTGACAACTCATTGTGAAAACCTTCGGTTTGATGAACGTAAGTCCCTGGGAGCTTTTAACTTCCATAAAGTACTGAGAAAATACATATTTAACTTTCAAAATATCTTAAAAAAGCCTTAATAAAAACTTTACACCCGGACCGAAAAACAATTTACAAAATAGTTTTAGCCTCCGGTAAACAGATATTGGGTTTCCATTATAGTATTTCGCAATATTGCATCAGCCGGTTACGACTAGTTTTATCAATACACATAACATTCTTTACTGTTTTAAGTATTATAACGAAAAAAGTGGAATTTAAACAACTGAAATGTAAGTTTTATTTTATTATTTTTTTATTTGTTAACAAGCTTATGTGTGTGTTCGGGTTTAACGTCTTTTTCAATAATTTTCCAGTCATATAAACGACAGTGTCTGCTTGTAGCAGTGAGCACAATGCCCAACTTTATTTTGCTGCCTCACTGGAATATCACGCCGTAGACACGTGGCATGATACCCCACCAGTCCTAGCACTATCCCCATAATGCTGAGCGCCAAGTGAGGAAGCTGCTTGTGCCATTTTTAACGTCTTTGGTATGACTCGGCCGGGGATTGAACCCACGACCTCCCGCACTTGAAGCGGACGCTCACCACTAGGCTACCGAGGCGGTTTTTTAACAAGCTTAAGAAAATAATTATATGTTTAACTCTTTACCAGTTTTTTATTATTTACTATTTATACGTTGTAGAATAAGTATGTTGATATGGGTTTTTAATGTTATTTTGTTTATTTTATAGGTATTCAAGAATTCTACAAAGATATTATTAGCCAGACGAATTACAACGTGAAAAATCCAAGACTTTATAAAGACAACGAACGTTTAACACAAAATATATCATCGGAAGACTTCAAGAAAAGAATGTTAACCATAACATGGTTGAATATCATAATATTTTCATGTTGTTAGAATCACTCAACCGTTTGAGTATGCCATACTCATACGCATGGTTGAATATCATAATACTTTCATGTTGTTAGAATCACTCAACCGTTTGAGTATGTCATAGGCATATGCATGATTGAATATCATAATACTTTTATGTTATGAAAATCACTCAACCATAGGATTATACCATAATCATACACATGACTTAATGTTATGATATTTTGATGTTGTTGAAATCACTCAACCGTTTGAGTATGCCATAGGCATATGCATGATTGAATATACGCTTTTGGGAGTAGTATGGAATATAACGTTTATGGGTGCATTTTTGATAGTAGTAAAGAATATTATGTTTTTGATACATTTTAACCCTTTTTATTAAAATAATTTATAATTGTTTGTTCATTATGTTTTACATTGTTTACTCTCAGTGTTTTATACAATAAATCATAAATGTTTATACCATTTTGTAACATTTTAATGAAAAATAAACAATAATAACCACAAAATGTGTTTGTTTTGTCTTGATATTGTATGTTATTAAACTTTTAATCCAAAAGTCTGTTTCTATCAGAGGATACAGGTTCATCCGATATGTAGAATCTGATGTAACTACCCATCAAAAGCATAAATGTTAATTCTGTAAAGGCTGAATCGTCATAAGGATGAATATCAAACATTGTCCCTTGTTTTAGATAAATTTTAATTTTTTTCTTATACATAGATATTAACCTATCAGTGTCAAAGTCCTCAGCTGCCTCAGCTGTTATATTTACATTATCAAATATATCAAAAAATAAAACATCATCCTGAGGCCTATAATTCCGCCACCTAAATATAAAATGTGATATTGGGCTTTTAGTCGGTTTATACGGTTCACTTAAAGAGCTCACACCCTTTAATAAAAATTTAATATCTATTATATAAGTTCCGGTTTTTCTGACTATAAACACACCACTCAAAAGCATATCTAGTACATCTATTTTATATTTTTGGTCTATGAGTATAAAATCTTCATAATCTACGAAAATTCCAGGTCTTATTTCAAATATATTTAAATAGTTCAAACCAGCCATATTTTTATATGTTGAATGTATCCAGGCATCACGACGGTCAAAATACTTTTTCATTTGTATGTAATCAAAAGGATGATTATAATAGTATTCAAAGAGAAACACTTCATGTCTCACTTCCTCTACCCTTTTTTCTATTTTCCTGTCTTTCTTTTTAAGTTTAAGAATTATTTCAGCTAAATCATCAAGTCGTTTTGTTGTGGCAACTTCAGAAGCAGATAAATTGTCAACAACGCCTTTTGTTCTAGCTAATTGTGTTTCTTGTTTTAAAAAAACATTTTTTACTTTTGTAATTTCTTGGGTATTAGTGGTAATTTCTTCGACATTAGCGGTTATTGCTTTAGTATTAGCAGTAATTACTTGAGTATTAGCAGTGATTGATTCTCCTTGTTTATCCGATATTTTAACTACAGAGTCTAAATCATTTATTATTTTTTTAATTTTATCATTAAATTCATCATTAAATTCATTAATATCTTTTTGTAATAAACCTTTAAGTTTACTTAACTCTTCGTACTTTATATTGTGATGTGCATCGACATTATTAATCATGTTTACAAGTTGTTTTCTCAAATTTTCTAGCTGATTATTAATTATGTTAATTGCTTCAGTATTAGCAGTAATTAACTCTCCTTGTTTAACTGATTTTTCAACTACAAAGTCCAGTTCATTTTTATGTTCTTCAACTTTAGCATTAAATTCATTAATATCATCTTGTAATTTTTTTGTAATATTACTTAAGTCTGCATACTTCAAATTGTGACGGTTGTCAACAATACTAATCCAATTTCGAATTTGTTTTTTAAAGTCATCTATTTTAGAATTGAGCTCTTTTTTAAAGTTCTCTAATGCTGTGTCATGATCATCACCTCTTTGTGAAGCTGCCTTTTCCAATTCAGATTTATATTCTGCAAATTTATTTGAAAATAATTCTAATAAATCTTTATGCTTATTTTCAGTTTCAGTATTTAGTTTATTTATTTCTGTTCTGATTTCTAACTGATACATATTTTGTAACTTTTTCTCAGCTTCAATAATCTTGTCTTTTAGTTCTTCATGTTTAATCATACTATCTTTTAATTCTTGAATTTGGGTGAATAAAATGTTTAAATTAACTCGAAAAACTTCTTTTATGTTGTCATCTGTCAAATCAGATTTCTCTTCAAGTTCTTTAATAGAATCAACCATAGCTTTCATTTCTTCTTCAATTTTACCTTGTAATTGATTAATTAATAATGAATTCTTTTTAAAATCTTTTGTTAATTCTTCAATATTCTTTACTTCTGCTTCTAGTGTTTGTTTTATACTTTTGACATCTTCAAGTTTATAGTCATCTATTACACTTTGAACTTTTTTAAACATAAATCGTCTTGAAACTACATCGGTGGATTTATCTGGATTTCCTAGGTTGATTATTTTATTACCTCCCATATCTAATGCTCTGTTCATTGTGTTATCAAGTTCCTTATTTCTGTGAAGATATGATTCCATGTCCTTTCTAAGCTTTTGTATTGTTTTTTAGTAGCATAATCACTTAAATCAATATCAAATTTAACTTTACTTATACTTTCAGGTTCACTTATTTGTTCTATATTATTAAAAACTCCCATTATATAATTATTATATATTACCAGTAAAGTTTTTTCTTAAAAACTTCCTTGGTTTGTCAATATATAAGAAATCATATTTTTTTTGATTTGTTGCATTAGCAAAAGAACCACGATCTATATTTTGTTCATTACAAATCCTATTATTTTCCGTTGTACCTGGACTTTCAAATAAAATATAGTGTGAACAGTTAATTCGAATATCTTTTGGTGTTTTATAGTTAGACTGACTTAAATAAATAACACAACAGTTTTTGTGACGTCCTTGAATAAAGTATTTTGTTATTTCATTTTGAACCTTTTTATCTTCACATACAAAATCATCAAATATTACTACTTTTTGTTTTTCTGATTCAAGATTCTCACAAGGTTCAATTTGGTTGGGATCAGCTGAATATTCAAGTATTTCATTTGGATCTACTTTAATTTTTTTTGCAATTTGGTTTAAATTGTTAATTAAATCCTGATATTTATATTGTTCTAGGTTTTTAGCATATAAGTATAATTTATCATAATATATAAGAGGTTTTCGAAGTATATGCATTAATGTATTTGTTTTTCCAGATCCAGACGATCCACATATTAACATTCTAAAACATGAATCTGGCATAAAAGGATAAAATTGTTTAAAGTTATTGGATTTATCATTTTTTGTATCATAATTTGGAATTTCCATTTATATAATATTACATTATTTTACATTATTTTACAATATCTTACATTAGTTTACATTATTTTACATTATCTTATATTATTATATAAATGCAATCAAAACTTAATGAAATAAGAATAAGAAAAAACTTAGTCGGGCAAAAGATGAGAGCTCTTAGAGAAGAAATAATGAGAGAAAAAATAAGAAAAGCTACAAATCGGGATATGTATACTGAAATTTATAAGCCAATTACTGAA
This sequence comes from Mercenaria mercenaria, assembly GCF_021730395.1. Lineage (NCBI taxonomy): Eukaryota > Metazoa > Mollusca > Bivalvia > Venerida > Veneridae > Mercenaria > Mercenaria mercenaria. The sequence goes on along the minus strand of NC_069378.1, from coordinate 23,496,859 downwards.
AAAATAGAAAGTCAAAAAGAACAATTATCAAGTCAGTTAAAAGCATTACCTGGAATTAAGGAGCAATTAGCGTTACTAGGTGATGAAATGAAAGACATACAAACATATCAGGGTTTACCATCTCCTGAAGAACTGGCGAGGGAATATAAAAAATACAGGGAAATAAACAAAGAACCTACTGAAAAAGAAATTAAAGAAGTACTGAAAGATTATGAAAAAGAACAAGCTTTAAAATCAGCTTCATCGATAGATTGGGGAGATGAATCTGTTGGATGGGTTCCTCAAGATGAACTGAAGAGATTAGAAGATTATGGAAGAAAAAAGATGGGAATAACTGAAACAACTGATGATACAACTGAAAAATTAGAAGAATTGGGAGCAAGACCAAAAGAAAAGAAAATACCTACAGTAGATTTAGATGTTTCTCTGGATGATGATGTTTTAGATAAATATGGATATTACAAACCGTCTGAAATGTTTGACTTTTTAACTGCAGATAAATCTAATCCAGATAAAATAGATAAAGACAATCTTGAAGCTACAATAGATAAGGTTACTGAAGATATTAAAAAATTAAATGGTCCAATAACAAGCAAATCAAGATCAAAAGATTCAAATAAACAAAAAGAAGCAAAAGAATTAAAACATACCCAAGACGAATTATTAAAGTACAAAAAACGGTTAAATAATATTCTTGATATGGCTCCTACATATGGACAAGGAATAAGACATCATAATCCATATAAAGTTTCGCCAAATGGACAATATGGTAATTTAATTATTAACTTAAATAAACTTTATGGTCAAAATAAATTAATTGCCAAGGATAGAATAACTGGAAAGGAAGTAATTAACACTAAAGTAGATGATGATTTAATTGATTTGATTAATAAAAGATATAACAATAAAAAACATTCAATTCATTCAAGAAAAATATTCAAAGAATTAACAGAAAAGTCAGGATTACCTATCAATAAAAGATCTATGAAATTTAAAAAAGTAATTAGGGGACAAGGTTATGACGTTTGTCCATGTAATCCAGAAGAATTGGTTAATGAGTTGGAGTTAATTTGTGGTTCAATTAATGCTGGAAATAATAATGAAGAACTAAAAAATGAAGGTATTAGAATAATTGATGAACTATTAAAAATGAAAACATTGTTACCAGAACAACATGAAAAGTTATATAAAAATTATTTTTCTTGAATTTAAATTTTAGTTAAAGTTTTAAAACTTTAGTTTTTAATTATATATAAATGGAACAAAAAATAGTATTAAGTTCTGAAACAGTTAAAGATAATAAAAATACTCCGAGTGATTTTACAATCAGATTTAGTCGTTCTTTAATTTTAGATAAAAATAAAACTTATGTTGTTGGTTTGGATAGTATTAACACTATGACCTACTCTTGGCATAATATTAGTGATGAATATGACAATAAAAGAATTCGTTATCATAATGGTAAGGATTGGAAAGATATTATATTTACAAATGGTTCTTACAGTTACACAGATATTACTAATTATATTAGGGAAACATTAATAAGTAATGATGATTTTGAATTTAATAAATCAGAAATTGCTCCAATAAGTTTGGAATTTGATTTAAGTAGTTTTAAGATTTTGATTTCAATTACAGATAATTTTATGTTGGATTTTAGAATGTCAAATTTTCATACATTGCTTGGATTTGAGAAAAAAGCTTTAAGAAATACTGAATGGGGAACTAAAACACCAAATATAACTAACTCTGTGGATACAATTTACATTCATTGCGATCTTATTGATAATTCACTTGTTGATGGTAATTTCAGTGATATTATCTATGCTTTAAGTACTGCAGATTTAACAAGAGCTTATCCTTTTACAAAAGAACCACAAAGAGTTGGATATTCTGAAATTAATAAATATATTATAAATTCAATTAGAATATATATTACAGATGTATTTGGTAGAATAATTAATTTTAATGAGGTTGAAACAAGTTTTACACTAATTTTAAAAGAAATATGAAATTATAAATTTTAGTTTTATATAATGTACAAAAAAGTTTATGACAAAAATAAAGGAATATTTATTTATGTTGATGCTCACACGGGAAAAGAAATCATACACGGAACAGGTATCTTTGACACTTTAACGAAATTGTTTTCAAGCGGAGTTGCATCTTCAATTAGCACAGCTGGAAAAAAAGCTTTGGAAACAGCAGGAAAAGCAGCACTTGAAAGTGGAACAAAAAAGGTTGGAACAGAAGTTGGAAATTTAGCTGCAGCTAAAATTGTTGAAAAACTTAAAAAGAAACCTGCTCCAGCAGTTGGTAATTTAATTGCCAAGGAATTACAAGAAAAGAATAATAGTAAAAATAATGATAATGAGGAGGATATTCATATGAGAATAAATAGAATATTGTCAGGATCTGGAGCTTTAGCTCGTGCTGGAACTTCAGCTCAACAAAAACGTATTAACAGATTAATTTATAAAAAATAAAATAAAAAATAGAATAAAAAATAAAATAATATATAATATATACATGTTTAGAACAAAACAATATTGCGAAAGATATGAATTAACTCCTATTCAATTAGATACAGCTTTAATATCTGTCCTGGGAAATAATGTTAAACAACAAAAAAACGGATATCACTTTACAATTAATGATAGAAGTTCATATTTTGATTGGTTTAATGGTTATTTTGAAGTAAGTTTTAAAGTAAATAAGCTTGCTAATGGTAATAATTATGATGGTAATGATAAAGTTGCTCTAATTAATAATGCAGCTTCATTAATTGATCAGTTAGTGGTTAAACAAAATGGAAAAATTGTATATGATTGTAATAATTTATACAAAGTAATAAATGTAAAGAGTTTGGTTGAACTATCTGAAGATTATGCAAAATCAACTGGAACAAATGAGTTTATTTATTTAGATACTAACGCTAGCACTGAACTCAGAAAAACCGAAGATGAATATAATTCTGGTTTTGCTATTAGAAAGGCATTAATCCAAGGTGGTAAAGAAGTAAATGCTAAAATTCCATTAAATAATTATTCATTTTTTCAGGGTTTAGAAACTAATATTTTACCTCCAAGTCAAATTCAAATAACACTACAGCTGACAGATGATGATGAATTAATTTTTAGAGCTAATACTGCTGATCCAGGTAGGGTAATTGTAACAAAATTAATTCTATGGGTTCCGCGTTTAATTTTCAATGAATTTGGGTTTGATCTAATTACTACTGAAAGTTTTAAAAAAGCAAGATGGTCATACCTTCGGGAAATGATGACGCAATCAACTGATACACAACAAAATAATATAACTTTTAGAATAACGGCTGGTGTAACAAAACCACAACATGTATTTGTTTATTCACGACGACCTGACAAAAGTAATTCACAAGAACATAATCCACATTTATTAGATACATTTAAAGTTAATGCAGCAAATGAAAATTGCACTTTGAGCTCTTGTCGTCTTGAAGTTGGTAATGGTGTTTTTTATCCAGAAACAGAATACACAAGTATATCAAGAATATATGATGATGTAATTAATTATTATTATAAACAAAATAATAAGACTACTGGAAGTCTTTTAAATAGATCAAATTTTTATAATTATTTTGGATTTGTTCATTTTAACTTAGAATATAAAAAGAAAGTAACTACAGAAGATCCTAAGCATATTACATTAACAGCTAAATTAAATATTCCACCGACAGCTAATATTCGTGTTTACGCAATTGTATTGTATGAAGAAACAGTTGAAATAAATACTATTGGAAATGAACTTGTTATTGTTTAAATAAAATAAATATAAATTATATATAATGGTATCAAATTATATTGAATATAAAGTTAACCTTACAGATGGACAAAAGAAAGATTTAGCACAAGCTTATAATAATAAAATTCCACATACTTTTAGATTAAAACATGAACAATTACATGGAAACTTCCCTTTACTTTTAACAAAAACACAAATTAATCAAATAAAAAAAGCTGTTGCAAATAAAAGGGATTAGAAATTACAATTTCAAAAAAACAAATGTACAGTCAAGGTCAAAATGGTGGATTTTTAGGAGCTTTGGCTGGTTTGTTAGGAAAAACAATTCTTCCAATGGCAGCAAAAATAGCTCCAAAAATATTAGCCCCTTTAGGCATTGGTGCTTTGTCTGGGCTAGCCAGTACTGGTGTTAGTAAAATACTTGGAAATGGTATGATTTCAGTAGCTAATGATAAGAGAAATATGATATCACCATATCTTACACATAATCAAAGAAAGCAATTAGTAGGATCTGGAGTGATTAAATTAACACAAAAACAAAAACAAGACGGTGGCTTTTTAGGTATGTTGGCTGCTAGTCTAGGAATACCTTTGATTACATCTTTGTTAAGTGGAAAAGGACTACAGATTGATTCACAACGGAGACCTTACAGACGAATTCCTATAGTAAAAAAAAAAATAAAATTTATAAACAAACCTATTTCTAACTTTGAAATTGAACAATGGGTAAAACAGTTAAAAATTAAAAACTTTAGGGGTGTATTTAGTAGAAATAATTTATTAAAATTAAAAGAAAAGGACGAGTGTGGAATTATAAATTTGGATGACTCTGTTGGTCCTGGAACACATTGGGTTTGTTACTTTAATAATATATACTCCGATCCATTTGGACTTCCTCCACCAAAAGAAGTAATTCAGTATATACCAAATGTAAAATACAACAATGTTCAATATCAAGACAAAACAAGTATGCTTTGTGGATATTATTGTTTATTTTTCATTAAAATGTTACAAGATAAAGTACCGTTGTATGATTTATTGTATAAAATACTAAAAATTCATAATCAAAGAGTAAATGAACAAACTATTATAAATTATTTTAATAAAAAAGGACATTTATTTAACTGGAATAATTAATATAATGGGAATATTCAATAATATAAATGAAAAAGTAAATAAAATAGAAAAACAAATAGAAAGGCAATTAATAAGAAAACCTCCATTGTTTTTAACAAGTTATACCCAAGATACCGATGGTGGATTATTTCAATGGAAAACTGTAAATGCTAGTCCTGGTTTAGTTCAAAATGGTAATATTGTGGCAATTAAACAAAATTGCATCTTAATTATTCTTGTTGATGCAATTAAATTAGATAAAGAAATCATCATAACATGATAAAGATGTTTTATTTATAACATAACTGGAAAGATTATGCTTATCAGAACGAATAACTTTAAAGGTGTGATTACTTTGGGTTGAATTAAACAAAGTATCTTTATAATTTTTATGAACTATTGTTTTCTTAACAACAAGTTTTTTAATTCCTTTACATTTTTTAACATTAACTTCGTTTTCTAATAAATATGAATACATTTTACTTCTTAATCCAACAAATTCAACAATGGGAATGCCGGCAGCTTCATCTTTAAATTTTCCAATTACTTTTTTATTATTATCAAAATAAAATTTTGAATTACTATCGTAATCACTATTATCAAATAAATCTTTGTCCTTATAAAAATCCTCATATGCATCTTTGGTTTTTATTTCATAACATAATGAATCAGTGTCAGTGAATAGTAATTTACAATTACCCTCGTACTTTTCTTTAATGTAATTATAATGAAAATCATACATTAAATATTTTGATAAACCTAGAATGCACATTCCAACATAACAAGGTCTGTTTAATAACAAACTTTCTTTTATTCTATGAATACCAAAAAGGTTAGAGTTAAACATCGTTGAACTAACAAATGAAGGTTTGGCTATGTATTTTAATAAAATATTTTCATCATGAGTTAATTTAATATTAACCCTCTTGCGTAAATTCTCCATCGTCTTACCGAATACAGAATTGTTCATTAACTTAAAAAAGTCCTTTTCAAATGAATTTTTTGCTTTAGATCTTTTTTGAGTATTAAAATCAATATACTTTTTTAACCAAGGACTTTCGTCAAAAGTTAATATTTTATGTATTTTTGTTACTTTTTAACCCTAATTGTGTATATAGTTCAAGATTTTTAAATGAACTACATAATTTTGTTTTTTCATTAAAGTTGGAACTAATTTTTTTACATTACTTTTTCCTATTTCAAATTCTGTTTTAATATTTTTACTATAATCAGAAAGCCATTGATCTGGTATTTTAATTTTTTCAGGAGCTAAAGGATAATCATTGTGGGTTTTATGTAATTCTTTTGGATATTCAAGATCACATTCAACAATAAAGTTAGTTTTACCTTTTGCAATTAATTTCTTAAATTGTTTTTCGGATATAAATTTAAAGTTTCCAGAGGGTAAAGGTTGACACATAGCCCAACCGTAAAGGTTATTGGCGTCGAGGTACATAATGTATTTGCTTTCTTCTTTTGAATTATAATCCTTCATATATTTATTGTTTGCTTTACTGTATCTGTTTGAAATATAACTTATTCCTCCTCTCAGTCCCTTTTCAATAAAAAGATACATATCAATATCAGTTATTAAATCTAACTTAATTCCAGTCATTTTTAACATTGCATCCCAAGCTAAACCAGAACTACTAAAATAATGGCAAGGATCTAATTTGTAGTACTCTAAACATAATTTTCTAAAATTTTCAAATACATCAGCTAAAAGTAATACATCAGTTTTTAAATATAGATCATGATATTCTCCCATTGTTTTAATTTTAAATTTTTTCCAGATATTTTTAGCATGTTCGTATTCATTATCAGAAATATTAGTTTCATTTAAAATTGAATAAAACTCTTCTTTAGAAGGTAATTCTGTTTCTTTGAATTTTTTAAATGAATCCATGTAATCATATGGATAAACACCTTTTGTTTTTAATAATTCAATGTAATCAAATTCTTGAGATAAGTATTTAAATTCTGGAATATTTTTTACTAAGTTATCCAATGATTGAGACATAAATTGGAATGAATCAATAAAGACCAAGTCAGAAATCATAAATGCCATATATCTTTCCATATTGTTAGGAATAACACTAATTTCTTTTTTAAATTTCCCTATTTGTTGCGTAATAAAATGACCGTCATAACCTCTTAAATTATGAAAAATAACAGGAATTTTATGTGTTAGTTTAAAATTAATATTACATTCTGAGTGAGCACTTCCTCTGAATTTTCCTGTTATATGACAATGATCCCGGACAGGATTTTCATTTTCCTTATATTCTTTTTCACAGATATGACAAAACTTTTGTTTTTTAAATTCACTTTCATCTTTTTTAGACATTCTCAAATCTTTGTTAAAATGTTCTTTAAATATTTCTTTACAATATTCCTCTTCCTCAAGCATTTTTTCAATAAACTTATAAACTGCATTAGAGCCTCTATAAATCTGGGTTGGTTTAGTATATTTATCGTCATAACAACAAACAACTTTATAGCCGTAACCACAATCTATATGATTTTGATATGGTTCAGTAAATGAAGATTCAGTTGATGGTAACGCAGTTAAAACTTTTTTAGTTATTGATTCAAAATCAGCATAAATTACAAAAGGTACTGCTAAACCTTTATGATAATTTTTAAATTGTACTTTACTTCCCTCTTTTGGCATTTTAACACCTTGGGTACCATTAATAGCTAAACAATTTGGAATATGTTCATTTAATATTCTTTCTTGAGAAAAATGTTGCAGACAGCTTTTACAGAAGTGTTTTTTATTTGCATGTTTTGTTTTGTTAAACATTAATCTATTGAAGTCTTTTATCCAAACATAATGTTGGACTACAGTTCTTGAGGGCTTACAGTCATCATCAGTTATTTTATCATTTATTTTATCATTTATTTTATCATTAGTAATTAGCAACATGTCACAGTGTTCTTCGTATTGATATTTTGATATGTACAATGGATAAATACTATTTTCTTCATATCCAAATATATTAAATGATATTTCATTTAAAACTTCTATTTTAGGTATTTGATTTAATGTAACAGGAAATTTAATTCCAGTATAATCAAGATCGTTTATATGTTTTTTATATTTTGAAACTCTATGAGGGTTTTCTTTAACAGGAAATTTGTAAGCTAAATGGCACCATCTAAAACATTCGTTATCATCATTCTTTATATTTATTAATCCTTTCATTGGATGTTGTAATGGTTTTGGTAATTCTAAATAACTCGAAGCAGCCAATGGACTATACTTATATCTATTTATATAATGAGCATCAACTGACTCTATTCTCCAGCCACTTCCTTCAGAAATCCAATTACCAATTCTATTTATTATTTCATCAAAAGCTTGATGTAAAGTTTTTTTTTATTTCGTTTGTGTTAATAATTTCTAAAGCCTTTGATTGAAAATAAGCTGATTTATATATTGTATCAGTTTTATCCATTTTTGCAAAAGTTATTTTTAAAACAACGTTTATTTTTATACCTTTTAAAGTTTTAAGTTCAGATTTAAGTATTTCATAAGAGTCGTTTATAGTTAAATATAATTGATTCTTTGGGTCTTGTCTATATGTAATTTTAATTTCAAATTTCTTATAATATTGTTTTGTAGATCTCTCGATTTCCATCTATATATTATATTTAGAAAAAAAAATCATCAGGCAAAAAAGGATTAAAAAAATAATTAAAAAAATAATAAAATAAATAAAGTTTTAAATTATCTTTAAGAAGAAATAAAATATTTAAATTTATATCTTTTTCCATTAACTTTTGATATTCCACATTTTACTCGGTTTGTCCCTTCACAACACATTTTTATTAACCCAGCATTAATACCAAATTCTTTAGATGCTTTGTAAGTGCTTCTATATATTTTTTCTTCATTAGTGTCACAATCGGTTACAATAACTTTTTTAGGATTGTTTCGATAATTATTTGGTCTGGGACAATCACATAATCTTTCATCATTTTCTTCTTCAGTTAATAGACAACCACAGTCCCATTCAAATAAAGTTCTTTTACGAAGATAAGGATCTATAACATTTTGTAATTTATCAATAACGTGATTTTTATATTCATCGCTAACTATTTGATTTAACCAATATTTAATAACATTTCTTCTTTTAAGAACTTTCTTATATGAATTTTTGTCTGGATTCATTATTTCTCCTAAAGTGCTAGATAATTTTGGCATAATCATTCTATCTACCTTTCTATTAACCATCTATATATAATATACTTATAGAAAAAAATCTTTAAAAACGCACCTAATGAAATTATATTTATTTGAGAAATTTGTTTATATTATCTATATCTTTTGAATAAGATTTTAAAGTCATTTTTTCTAAATTGTTATCAACTGTTAAAATTTTAATACCTTTTTGAAACATTCTGTTTAACCATTCTTCGTGTAATTTGTGTAGTTTTTCTAAATAATCTAAACCAACTTTGTTTTCTTCCGTTCTGTTTCTTTTTTGAAGTCTTTTAAAACATATTTCTGGGTCGGTTTTAACATAAACAAATCCATCAATTGGATTTTTTCCGTATGGTTTTATAATATGATCAGTTAAGAAAAGATTGTATACTGCCCACTCGGGGTCATTTATAACACCGTTGTCGTGATGTTGTTTTGTAAAAACGTTACTGTTAGTTAAATAACAACGTTCAAGGACAGAAACACCATCAAACTGTTTAGCAGAAGATAACATTTTTATATGACTGTTTAAAGTTGTTAGCTGAAAAGGAAATAAATATTTGGAAGGTTCTTGAGCAGCAAGTTCAAAAAGGTTATATGAATTATAATTTGCGAAGCTGAACCTTCGGTTGCACGTGGATCCATAACATTTTGCCATTCGTGAATTGGTTCTGGAATTATATTAAAATTAGGATTATATTCTTTAATAATATCTAAAAACGTACTTTTTCCTGATGCAATATTACCTTCAACTGATATAATTTTTCTCATTTATATAAAATACTTATAGAAAAAATCTTTAATTAAAGTTAATACAGCTCTTCTTCTTTTTACTTTTATATCCGTTAAGTTTAAATTCCTTCATGTGCATTTCAAGAGGTGTTGAATAATTTTTTTCTTTCTGCATTTCTAATAGTATTGTAAAAATATCCTGAATAACTTTATTTGGATCTTCTTTATTTACTTTTCCAATCCGTGCTTTTGTTATAAGTTGTTTTATTTTGTGATGATGTGTTTTTTAAAATAAATTTCTTGTCGTCAAGTTTTAGTCTGTTAGTAAATATGGTAATTACTGATGGAACAGCACCAGCAACTGCTACAAATATAGGAATAGCTGGAACAAGTACTAATGCAGCTGAACAACCAAAAATACCTGCTGTAATATATAATCCAGTACTTACTCTTCCGCAAAACTTATAACTTTTTCTGTAAGCAGCAGCTAGTTTAGTTAAGTGAATAATTAATTGATCTATTGTTTCTATTCCATTATTATTAGAAATAAGATTTTTATTACTCATTTATATAATTAAACTTTTTATTTTCTAAATTAAATTTGTTCAAGATCGCTAAACGGAACCCAACTATTAAATTTTTCATTGTAACCTTTCCATTTTACTAAAGCTTGTTTTTTCTTATAGTCTCGTCTAATAACTTTTTCTATTCTAAAAACTTCTTGTGTAGTAGGTAAAAGTTCTTGTTCATAAAATGAACCTTGAATTATTTCATCATTTAAATCTTTAATAGTGTATGTTTCTGGGATTTGTATTATTAATTTTATAAATTATAAATATTTCCTCTGTCCAGTTTGGTGTATATCCTTTTTCAAAATGTCTTTTAAGTTTGCTTAAGCGAACTCGATCACCAATTTTAAATTTTGCTTTACTCTTTGGTATCTTTAAATCACCATATAAATTAAAGTAAACAGTACCTTTATTTAAGTTTTTACTAGCTCGGTTGGTGTCATTTTTATACTAGAATGTTTTGTTTTGTTATATTTATCAACCATATCCTGCAAATTATCTAAATAAGTATAAGTATTATTTGTTGTAAAATATTTCCACATTATTCTTTTTAAAGTTCTATTGAATCTTTCAATTACTACAGCTTTGCCTTCATTAAATGTATGATACATATTAATCTTATTTTTATTCAAAAATGATTCAAACTTTTTATTATAAAATTCTTTTCCTTCATCCACCCATAAATTTATTGGTAATCGCCCTTTTAAAATTATTTTTCAAATGCTTCTGTAACAGATTCTCCGGTTTTATTCTTTAATGGAATAACCCAAGCATATTTACTGAATATATCAATAACGGTTAACAAGTACTTTACTCCTTTATTGTATTTTGAAAAAGCTTGCATGTCAACTAGATCAGCTGATCAAGTATCATCAATGTCATTAACTATTACCCTTCGTTTTTGAAATTTTCGTTTAATTGGTTTGTGTAATTCTTCTGCTAATTCATCACTCCAGCGGTAGCTTGGTACAGTGATTCCGGGGGTATACTCTACCCCTTTTCCCGTTTTTTTGACTTTCGTTTTTGTCCGAGACCAAGTTTGTATTTCGTTTTGATAGCTGGTTTTACAACTAAATGTTTTGCAATCTTTTCTCCAAATGTTTTTGATTTAGTGTTATTTAAATTGGAAAGCATTTGCTTATCACATGTACTCTTTTTTACATCACTATCATAGCAAAAATCATGGTCCATACATACTGCATCCAGTTCGTTGACAGGAGGTCCGTTATCTAAAGGATTTCCTGGTCCACAATAGTTATATCCTGGAAGTGTTAAACCTTTCTTAGGTAATAAAGGTAACATTGCTTTGTGAATATCTAAATTACCTGCTTTGATAGTACTTTTAACAAATTTTGATTTCGTTTTTCCGCAAGACGAACAGGTAGCTTTTATTATTTTTCTCCCATTTTTTGTTATAATATAATGGGGGTTTATATTATCAGTAAATCTTCTTTCTTTCAAACAATATATTTTATTTTGTAAACTCATTTTATATTATATATGTTTAAAATTTTTTAGTTGGTTTAAAATCCACAGATTTTAAATTGGCCGGCATTGACCAGTCCGGACCAAGGGTCAAAAGGTCAAATGGGGTTATACTGTTTCAAAACCATCCTAATATTCACTACTGATAGTATCAAACGCAGCTGATAAGTCAAGCATTACCATAATTGTGATTTCGTTTTGATCCGGGGATTGAAGAATGTCGTTTTGAACTTTGAGAAGTACAGTTTCTGTCGAGTGATGCTTTCTGTATGCAGACTGGTGCTGTTTATGTAGGTTCTTCGAAGTCAGGTGGCACTCAATGCGTTATCAACTACTTTTTTCCAGCACTTTGGAGACAAAAGGTGGGTTTAATACTGGCCTGTAGTTCTTAAATTCAATGGAATCAAGGTCTGTTTATTTCAAAATAGGTCTAACATTAGACATTCTGAATTCTTTTGGAACATAAGAAGTTTTCCAGTGATGTGTTGATAATTTTTGTTAAAGCTGGAAGAAGCTCATCAAGGCAAGTCTTTAAGAGCAAAGTTGGTATTTGGTCTAATTCACACGACTTACATGGGGATACCTGAACAATATTCTTCACTCCTTCTGCTGTAGCTGGAGTACAACTGTTCAGGCAGTCCTCCATTGGTGGTTGTGTTTCAGTGTCATCTGAAATGTCAGATACAGAACAGAATGCTATGTCTGTCCTTATTTTGTCTATTTTGTTTATGAAAAAGTCACTAAAGTCTTGTGCGAGGTGTTTTGAAGGTGCAGCTTTTGGCAAAGTGATGTCATCTGTAGCTCCTAACAGATGCTTTGTGATTTTGAAAAGACTCTTTGAATCTATTTTGCATAATTCTACCTTATCCAAGTAGAAATGTATTTTTGACTTTTTTAATAACCTATTTACTGTTGCACACTGTTCTCTGTACAGCTGGTGGTCTATTGTCAGTCTTGATTTGCGCCATTTCTGTTCCAACTTGCGCCTTATATGTTTAGCATCATGAAGGTCTTGTGTATACCAAGGAGAAGTTGGTCTCTGAATGATGGGTTTTGTGCGCAATTATGTATGATTGTATACTTTAAGTTCTGACTTTAGTTTCAAGGAAATGTTTTTTTTTTTTCACAAATATATTTTTTAATATCAACCAAACCATGTTCTGTAATAGTCTTTATCAACCGCTGGAAATCAAGTTGAAGGATCTACAAATAGCTAGATCGATTGAACAATCTGAGGTTCTTTATTTTCCTTCTACAAAAGTTCTGTTTAAACTTTGGAACAGTCAAACTGACGACAATTTAAGGGGTCCCCGCCATATGCTGAGATAAGGAAGAGAAACGCTTCCGTTTATGTTAATCGAAACAATCGAAATTATTTCAAAAGACAAACTGTTACAAAAGTATTTATTTGAGGTGTCTATCTGTATAGAGATTTTTTTTCAGTTCTCGATATTTAATGTTTCCAAAAGTTTATCATTTTAGCTTTAATTTTATTCCTCTTTTTCTAAGTAGACCCTTAATCGATCATGCTTAAAGTCTGTGAAGTTTGCTTTTTAGCAAAATGATGGCTAATAAAAGCATAAACAGCGCTAAAAGCCACAAATTTCTGTTTCTTTTTATTCAGCATGTTCACTTGAGGTAATAAGACTGTCATGGAGTAAAAAGCCCCGTGACAGACTGATTAGTACAGACTTGTACCAGATTCACTGGAGAATTTCTAATTATTTATATAAAAAAGAAATCGCACCTCAATAGAGATCATTTCTGTTTAAGAAGACTCGTCGGAAAAGAGATGGAACAGCTGTATATACGTAATATTTTGTATGGATGTATGTATTGAAATATACTCTAGGTGATATCAGTTAAATGTTTTTATATTTTAAATTATATAAACTTAGCGGATATATAACGACATGAAAAGTCTACATTACAAGGCATTATGTCCGCGAGTTAGATACGTTTCAAAGTACTCTACTCAACTACGCTAGTATGCACGTTACGTCCTACCGCGTTTATGATGTCAACGTCACTTCCGACGTTATGATATGTTGTTATTGTTATGTATGTTATCGAGAGATTCACAGTACAGATACGAACTTACACAGCGCATTTTATGGCTGGATCTAACTTAGTAATACAAATATACAATAATTACAAAGAATATAAAGTAATTACAAGGAATGTTAATTAATTACAAGGGATATAAAGTAATTGCAAGGAACCAATTACTATGCAATAAAAATCCCAAGTTAATTTATGACGGATTATCTTTGAACACCCCTGGACTTTAAAAAATTCTTTATATGCCCCAACGATAGCGTGGTGTTTACAAACATAACTACAAACAGGTTGAAATGAAGCATAGGGAATTCAACATTTTTGTAACGAGTCAAAATGAAAATATTTTTTCTTGCATACCTGTTACAAATTAGCTCAGCGATAAACCATACTGATTATGTTCATCAGATCTTTTGCCGTGTGGGTTCGAAACTCACTGCAGTTATTTATTTAGTTATTTATTTATTTATTTTGCATAAAAAAGAATCCTTCATTTTCACTATGACACAACCACAGAGAAATATCTGAGGCCAATATGGCAGATGAGAAATGTTATGTGATATTAGTTAAATGCATGTACTAAACATATAAATAGAAAGTGAATAATGATCGTATGTTATATAAAGACATATACGCGCATACAAACCATCAAAGAAAGAAACGAAGAAAACGGGAACAAAACAGGGAAAAAAAAGAAGATAAAATATCGTCATGGGTATTCGAACTCGTACAAAACGATTTTGATGTTCTGCATTCTACCCAACTGAGCTATTTTGCAATACTAGTAATGTTTGTAAGTATTGCACAAGCAATATGATTTGTTATTATATCTATTATCATGAAAAAATGGATGCGTCCTCGCGTTTGCGCGGGAATTACGTTATCACTGGGGATTAGTATCTGTAAAACCTAAATTCTCAGAACATGTTGTTACACACTTACGCTGGATAATTCTATCAAGACAAACACGCACTTTCTTATTAAGACAAACCCACACATTGTAACCTGGTCACGTTTTCCGGACAATAAGTAATAAGAAAACCAGAAAGAAACATTAGATATAAGAGGAAAGCAATTCCCAGTCTAATAGACAGTGAATGAAAAGGCAATAACATGATCACATTTTCATTTGCACGCACACAATTATTTTGGGTAGTTCCGTACGTTTGAATCAATCTGTTTAAAAGAAAATAAAATTTAGTTAATCCCTGAGTTTTCAAAACTTCAGAATACACTAAGACAAATTTGTCAAATAAAAAGATAGGGTCGTCTGCTTAATTTTGTGCTACACCAATTTGAAAAATGTGGACTTGGAGCAAGTTGGCATAGTGAGAAATTCGCAAATTTGATGTCATTTTCGTGGATATATTCTTATTTGCAATTTTAGTTTTTATGAAACTTTTCATAATTGTATATAAACATATTGTCAGTTATATGATCAAATAAAAGGCTTAAGTTCATGTTTATATTTTTAGACATTTGCACATACTTAATTTGAAGAAGATTGAACGGAATTATTTGAACTTAATTCACGTAGTTATTTGTTTTTTATTTTTAGAAAGAAGATTTTCCATTCCATACGTTAGGTCCAAGTTTTACTCTATGTTAATGACCTCCGGTTTATCAAAGCTAATGATGGGTAGTTTACAAATTACAACGACAAACACTGCTGTCAAGAACTTTTAGAAAAAACAAAACAATTTTGATATTTTTAATGAGTGTTCGATAACTAAAAAGTAACATTTTAAAAAGTAAGTAAGAAATGTGAAAAAGGGATGATAGTTGCGAAAAAGCATTGGCTATTATATATTTAATTATCCATTACAATTACTTTTAAACGAATGAAACTCGTTTTAGCTGTAATTACCAGACCGTAAGAATGACCCTGGGTTAATAAAACGTTTGGCAAGGGATTGATATCGTAGACATTTGAAAACATGAGGTATTATTCATCTTTTATCATTATTAATTATGAATGTTATTGCCATATCAGGCCACAAAATAGGAAGTTTGATTAATTAAGCATAGTTTACTAAAAAAATATTACATTTACTGACAAATTAAAGTTTGTCGTGTAACAAATATTTCTTACCAAAAGTAAAAATTATACTTAAAGGTACCAGCAACTAATATAATATAACTTAGATTCAAATACATTTTGAATTTATGTAACATGTAAGTTTTCTTTATGTAACTGTTACATTTTAGCGAATGTTATAAGTAGTTACATCTTCATTGATTACTTCTTAAGTTAAATACGCCAGCTTAGTTCAATAGGGAGAGCTCCGATCTACGGATCGCGGGGTTGTGAGTTCAATCCTTGGGTGGGCCATATGTTCTCCCTGCCGATTTGATGAAAGACGTGTCTGATATCGTCTGAAATATCACACGAAGATAGAAATATCTTATGTACCTCCGGGTATTGTTACTGGAATAGAGGGGTGATGTGTGTGTGTGTGGGAGGGGGGGGCAGGGGGAGGGGGAGTTTGGAGTAACCCTAATGATCAGTAATTTAAATAATTTTAACTTTTAATAAAAGCTTTAGATTTTTTTATATTCGGCTCTTTAAATAATGCTCCGATACGCGAATGTTTGTCGAAAATATATGGATTCCACATATGTTCATTTGCTTTAATACACATTCGATCGTATTGTACTAGAATTGTTCCGTTTTATTGGTGAAAATAATTCTCCAGTAATCGCAAAACCTTTTTATTCACTATTACTTAGCCTCGTAATCACATCCCTTCTATGTAATGTTTCTGTCTGACTTTTCTATTGTTAAGTTGTAGAAATGTTTAGAAAACGTGACGGGAGTTGATCTGCTAGATATTCTCTATACTAAATTAGATAAGATGTAATTATAGTAATCTCATACTCTGTCCTAGTTTGCAGGAGCACATCTTATGGGATATAGTTTCAGCTGTTTGATCAACTTTATTATTTTATTCATAGTTACGTATAATATCAGATTGTTATTTAAGAATTTGGTCAATGACAGTTTTAACATGTACATGTATGTTAAAAATTAAATGTTTAAAACTGAGAAAGTGTCGGGAGCTGCTTCCATTGTTATTTGTAATTTATTGATGTCAAATCACCTTAACCCCGTACGCATCGGTCTAACCTTACAGGGGTGTGTGTGTGTGCGTGTGTGGTGGGGGGGGGGGGGCGGTAATCCTTATATATCCTAATAACAAGAGCCGTTCTCTGATTTACAAATGTACATAACTTACGTTTAATGCTACTTTCTCCTAAAACAAATCTTTCAAAGACAGGGTTTAAATGATGAATGTTGTCTTTTATACAAACTTATATATAACTAGCGATGTTTCTCATTACAGATCAGGTGCAGCCGTTCTGCGCATGCCCGGAATTATTATCAGTTTGAGCGCACGGCAAAACACGCATTTTCTTGCATGTCCGCACGCATTTAGTGTATAATATGTATAATATACTGACTAAAGGTTAGGGTTAGTATCACCATGGTTACAAAATATATACATTTAAGATATTTTTCGTTCAAATTGCTTAAATCCGGTATATACCGGAGTCTGTAATATATCACAGGCGCACCAGATCTGTTTTTAGTCACAGCCTATAACCAGAGGGATATCTGCTTGATTAAATTTTAAATCAAAATAAATTACACCGATTTGAAAATAAAAAACAGGCGTTATAATTTTCTAAGCGCGTAACCATTTGTGAAAATGTAAAATCTTCTGTTCAAAATATACTTTTGAACACATATCTTTTAAAGTGTTCATCAATTTTATCTACACAACTTCTGCCACATGCTATGTGGTCACAAACATTTAAAGATGTGTATGTCCCATGAGGCTGACAACTTGAGCATACAATTATTGACATTTGGGTTTTCAATTTGTTTCAATTCAAGCAAAAAAGTAATTCTACAATTTTCCCCTATACTGGTATCATCAGCATTAAACAGTAAGAGACTCTCGTTTTGGCTTGTTTTCGCTTACAAATGTGATTTATTAAGTTTTTGTTTATCAAACAAACAAATAAGCAGCACATTATCGGGCAATTAAGGTAGTAGTCACGTATTCTAACACGACCCGATTTGTTTTCCTTCTAAACAAAGGAGGCTGAAAACTGTGTGTTATTATTCAATAATTCATTTTTTCTGACGTCACAATTATTACGTCATAGCGTTAGACGGCATAGCGGCGTGCTGGAAAAGAAATCAACATACGTCAGGCAGATATTTGATGGATATCGTCAAGGACGTACATAATAATTAAGAAATAATTTATAGCAAAAGAGTGTTTTAACACTTAGTCTATTTATGCACGATGGGCGGTTACACGTCGGGCGTAATAATTTTACGAGGGGCAACCCGAGTGAAATTATTTGTACGACGTATTACCGCCCGAGTGTATAAATAGTGTTAAAACACGGCTTTGCTATAAATCATTTCGATTCTAATATACCCTTAATCTAAAACAGTAGATAAAATATAGTAGCGCTCTTTCTTGGTCGCAACAAAAACATTACGTCACCGCACGTTAACGTGACGTCATTCTAGCGTAAGTGTGTTTTAACAGAGTCAAACATATTATAATCCTTGATAACGTGTTAGAATCGAAGTAATATATCTCAAACAGCACCCTCGTGATATAATTCCTTCGCATCTAAACTCCAAACAATGATTTTATTGAGTGACAAATCACTGTTTGGAATATATTATTTCTGAAATAACAGTCGGCATTGTCTGTTCAGTTACGTAGTATCCATTTGCGATTTCGGAATTCTCCAGTTTATAGAACAAAGAATTTCATGGTATGGCCAAAATGTGTCAATATCGTAAATCGCTCGGAAATTGCCGATTGTGTCTATTTTGATATATTTAATTCGATCCTAGAACAATCAGGTACGAGATCGGTTTCTCGTTAAACATCAACAATAGCTCCAGCCTCCATCAGTTGTCTGTATATCTGGCAGCTGTCATTATCTGACGTAACAAAGCGTGTTTTATTTTGTTGTACTTTCAGGAATACACTGTGTATGTTATGTAAATCACCATTTTAAATATATATTAACTCAGGCGTTAAAGTCTCCTAGTACATAGACTCAATGACTTTATATTTTTGGTGCTCGGAATCGTGGAGTTCATTCAATTTTTATGTACAAAAGAATTTCGCTTACGGTCGTGCTAGGATCGTGAGAGATATTGCACTCATCATTATCCCTCCTGAACAGATTCAGTCAAACCTGTTGTACTACTATGTTACTTTGGTTGCATTCTATACTAAGTCTTCCTTTCTTATTTTATACTTAACACATATACCTTCGGAGTCGACTTCCAGTTTTGTCAGCGGTTCATTATATTATAATAGTCTTCTGCCATCCATGCCCTATAGATAGACTCCGCTAGTTTATCTGTCTTATAGAACCAGTTATCGAAATCTACTGTAACCAACGGTCCGATTACTTGTATACTTATATATGCATTTAACTAGGTCATTTAAGTTGTATATAATTTAATGCAGAATGCCTTTAGTTCAACTGTTGAAGATGCGCATTATATACGGTCACACAAGCAGAGAATGTACAATTACGGAAAGAGACTTGACATGAATACATTCCACAACCATATTATTGCTTTTACACTCATTGTTGTTGTGTGGTAAAGTGCATAGAATGTCTTATTGATTCAGAAATTTGAATATACGATGTCATCTCTATTCAAATTTTATTACTTTTTGGCTGTAAGAAATCCTCAATAATGACTTAGATACAAAATTAGTATTAGCACACAAATGTCCTATACGAGTCATCTATGGGTTCTGACTGTTTCTGGACAACTTAGAATCTATATTCAATTCAAATGTCTTTAAAATGTAAATGGGATGTTGAATGGGAAACAAACTCCTGCACGTGGCTAGTTTCCTGCATCTGAAATCCATTTCTGTTGAATTACACTTGCAATAAGTTACTGATGCTTATTGACTATGGAAATATTGTTTTTCCATTAAACTCTAACCTGATATCCCTGTGTGCTTTTTGTTTTTAAATAAAAGTGCAACAAATTTACTTGAAGGCAGTCATGGAATTAAAAACATAACTCAAGCCACAGTCATGTCACGTATACCCCCAATACTAAATTATCTCCAAAACAGGTGAAATGCGCCTGATAGATCTGAAGCAAGAGAAAACGAAATACAATAGCAGATATTCATCTTCTATTTACACTTCATAAAATATATATTGAATTAAAAGCTACAAACAAAGTAATGCACCGAAGACTTACATTAAAACATAAAGTGCTAGACGCATTTAAAGTGGTTACACCACATCTCATGAACATGCATAATAAAAGCAAGTCTACTATTATCTGAGCCGCGCCATGAGAAAAGCAACATAGTGGCTTTGCGACCAGCATGGATTCAGATCAGACTGCGCATCCGCGCAGTCTGGTCAGGATCCATGCTGTTCGCTAACGGTTTCTCTAATTGCAATAGGCTTTGAAAGCGAACATCATGGATCCAGACAAGACTGCGCGAATGCGCAGGCTGGTCTGGATCCATGCTAGTCGCAAAGCCACTATGTTGGTTTTCTCATGACACGGCTTATTTTACTCGACTGCGTTCTATGCTTCCAAAAGATCGTCTCATAGGTTTGTTTACTTACAACATGTACGAGTTCTCTGAGAGTCGACTGTCAGTTCTAGTTAGAGACTGTCAGTTCTAGTTAGAGATTCGTTTTAAATATGTAATGAAAACAATTTGTCGGTCTTGACCTGTAAATAGATTGGTAGTTAGTCCCTCTCCACGCGTTAACTATATAGGCACTTGGGTGTATATAAACACCCAGTCATACGTACGAATGTGGAATTTTTACAAAGGCAAGAAAAGCAATTCACTGCTGATACTGTGTGTTATATTTGATGTTATTACATACTCGTTTCTATTCCCCGTTAAGTTACACTGGTACCGGAAACGTCAATATTTTTCCATACACTGACGCCAGAATTTCATATCGGGTGCGTGACGTAATTCAGTGTGTGTTGTTGCACTTCTATTAACATATTTATGATATTTACATAATATTTATACGTGTAAATGCGTATGTAATAAAAAGGTTATTATCTTTGCATCGGGAAATATGCACTCGTTCTTCAGCGGAAGAATATTGCGCTCCTAAAGTCGCGCAATATTTCCGCTGAAGAACTCGTGCATATTTCCCGATATAAAGCTAATAACCTATAAATATAGCTCTAGTGTCAGGTGCTAAACGTGATGATACAGCTTATAACATCAAGCACACATCGTAGTAGAGTTTTACATGTTCTAGGCGAGGGCTTTACAAAAACGGGGTATACGAGTATCAATCAGTGATATCACTAGTACTGATGTTTTATTGAACGTAGCGCACTCACATTATTAATAGTGAAATCTGGCAGTGATGCGTAGGTAGACACATATTCGAATTGACGTCCATCATAAGATATCATGCTTTTTTGACGTCATAACAACGTGACGACGTACATAATTTACCTAAAAGTTGCCAGTTGCTGCTACAATTGGGATACAATAACTCGTTCCCTTTCCTTCAGATTTGTATTTTTCACTAAAACAAGTGTTACCCTATGGGAAAACTGTCGTTTTCATTTTAACTTCGTTTATACTAGCAAAAATGTCTTTTATTTTGTGGTTAAAAAACTTTCATTTTGCGTTTCATTTTGAGTAGAAGTACGTATAAACAGTATGTCAGTACGTGTGACAAGTATAGTAAATGTCTTACTGTTTCTTTCCCAACTAGACTGCAAAGATGATGCAAGTCCAGTTACAGACAGAAAGTTTCCTCTGTCTAATATAAAATGAGCATTCACTAATAATTCCGTGTTGTATACATTCAAGATACAAACTATTGCCTTTGCAATAGCTATCGTACTTGAACAAATGCATTGAATTTTCATATGGTATAACGAATACGATGTCATTTTTATTCAAACTGCACTTGGTTGTTGTTCTCAAATTCTCAATTATGTATTCATGCATAAAATTAACGGTAGCACATTAAGGGTCCCATTAAATTAAGTCATTTACCTAATCTTGATGTTCTTATTATTCCTTGATAACATTAACGTTTTTTACATGTACTGTATATAAAGTCAGCTCAAATGACTTCAGAATTTATATGGTATATTACAAGGAAAACACTCGAACTGATTTGTATCCCGTATTCAATGTAATATCGCTCTATTGTCAAAATATGTTGCCATGCCGCTGTGATAAGAGCAGATTTGGTAGTGAATCTAATAAGCTCAACTCTGCTAAGAAATGTTGAGCTCAACTCTGCTAAGAAATGTTGACCAACTCTGCTAAGAAATGATATCAACTGAGTACATGCAGTGGTGTTATGAAAATGATTCACACTGTGAACCTCTATGCTGCTTGCATGACACCTTATCTTTTATGAAGGCATTAATCATTGGTGTTTTACATGGAGGATATAAGGCCTTCGTGACCGAAAGGTCAAGGTCACTCACTTTGAAGACTTACCTTTTGTCACTGTGGGTTTGAATCCTTGCTCGGGATGCAGATTGCTTCATGTGCGAAAGTCAGCTGGCATACGGAAATCTTGGAGTTCTACCTGGCTGTCGCCCGAGTCCTTTATTCATCTAAATTGTGTCATTGCGTCTCTTAACCAAACACAAATTTATGGAAGATATCATTATCCGAAGTACGGAATACTAGTAGATGGCCATCCTGTAAGCTAACTTAATCGGGCTGAAATTAACTAAACAGGATCATTTTGAAGTTTCAGTCACATAAATTCGCAACTTTATTTGTTCAAAACAAGATTTAAACTTTGTAAAATAGCTGAAGTGGATTGTACAAACTATACACATTGAAACTAATGAATACGAACCGCAAAATTTTGTAATGCGAAACATGGCTTAAAGTTTTTAATTTTCTTTCCCTTCCGCACATCGAGTCTATTCAATGATCATGTAAAATAGTTTTCATTAAGTCTATTCAATAATCATGTAAAATAGTTTTTTTTGTTGGGATTAACGTCACACCGAAACATCCAGATTTTAATGGTGGAGGAAGACCTCAGATGACCCTCCGGCATTATATCATCACGGTGGGGCACGTGGGCAGAACCATCGACCTTTCGTAAGTCAGCTTGATGGCTCCCTCACATGAAAAATTTAACGCCGGAGAGAGGCTCGAAACCACATTGGCAAGGGGCATCAGTGGTGTTGCACTTTAAATTACCTCCTATGAACATAATCAACCAAACAGTCTAACGTATCTCTGGTTTTGTCTATTCTTTGGCTCACATACAGTTTTGAGTAGTTCAAAATGTTTTATATTTCTAGCTACGGACTACATAAGTGCACTTAAGTGATACGGATTAATGTATTGATATATATATTCTAATTTCATTATTTTTGTCCTAATCTCGATCGATGAATCGAAATGTCTGTCAATAGTACGATGTAGAAAAGGATATTCTGCAATGACAATGTAAAAATAGTCCACCCACTTCGCTCAGTATGGATAGCTAAGATCTAATGATCGCGGGTTCGTGGGTTCGATTCCCCTGCGAGGCGTGTTTTCTCCGTGGGGACTAATAAAATATTTCATATTTGTTTTTCATAAAACACCATTGTATTTAATATACGGACTCCTATAAAATGCCTGCCACAGAAACCGGTACCGTACACCTATCGGTGTACTATTAATATTTTTCTCATTGCTTGCATTTTGTTTTCCGGCTTCTCCTATTACACTAAACTAAATTCGAGGACGCAAAATAATCAAACACAATGTAATGCCTTGGGACTCCAAGACAAATAATCGGCAACATATTCTCCTACCACTGTCCTGTTAACCGAGTATATCGTGCTGTAAGACTTGCAGTTCTCCCACGCTCAGTAAAGACTGCGTGTAGACAAATATTGAGTTGTAACTTCAAAATATAAACGTAAACTAATTATGTGTCATTAAAATAAATGAGTTCAGTAAAACATAAGATATTGGTTGCTACCATGACAGTATTTTCCTTTTATCACTGCTAAAAATTCGTAGGACATCATCAAACTAGTTATACAGTTTAACAAAATCAATTTTCTCGGTGTTAAAAAAAGAATGTCTTCACACTCTAAGAAGCTCTCCTGCAAATCACAGACATTAATTTTGTTCACATGACTTCCGTAGTGTACTTATTGCTCTGCAGATTCCAAATATTACCCAGAAAGGTGCAAGCGTCCAGGATACAAGATGCTAGAATCTGTACGTTGTGCCAGGCAAGGTAGCATTTTAACAACAGCTGAAATATTTTTGCCGACCCTACAAAAGCAAATTCAAAACAAACAAGCAAACAACTGTAAAAACACACTGGCCAGAGCTTTCGCAGAAGCGGTGGTTCCAACGCCGCGGCGGTGGAGGATTCGTCGCAGAAGCGGTGGAGATATATGGCCGACGGACTTCATTTACGCTGTCATCGGTAAGTTTTCTAATGAGTTTTTCACTTTTGACTGAAAACAACCAGTGAGACAGGAGGTCACATGTGTGCTCTTCCATTCACAAACACTTGTTCAGTGCAATTCTTTGTCATTAATGTAAACACTTCTGTACAGTTTGACGAGGGACTGTCGTTTTTGTAGAATTCCCATAAAAAATGGTAAAATCTTGTACAAAGCGACCCCTGAGCACGTTTGCATCAAACCGAATGTATGACACTGTCAAGCAATAACTATTTCTTCGTAATCGGTGAATTTCCATCGTAGGCATATAAAATAATCGACTAAAAATGATTCCAATGCAGTGTGCGGTAGGTACAAGTGCAACGCATTACGGTGTATCTTGTTTCTTTGATGTTCGTTATGGGTATTTAACTTAAGTAAACAGCAATTTTCCCGGGACTTTGATTGGGTAAGGTCCATGAAATCACTTTGACATTAGACAGCTATAGAAACTGAATGTTGAGTAATACTATATATTGTTGATTGCACTTTCTGTTTTTAAAACATACACGAAAATTGATATTATATATGATGATTATATTGAACCATAATTATGTCACTAAATCTACTTCCAAGAAATAACACAGTGTTCTTTCGTACCAAACACAATTAAATTATGATTATTCATATGAACGCATGAAGGTTTACCTTAACTTCATTTTCCATAATTATATACAAAATATTAACTGACAACAGTATCGGTTGTTTGATTAAATGCTGATTACATGCGACTTTTACATCATATAGCTTACTAACTTATCTAATGTACAAATTGACAGGGTTTCCGCCGGCCCTCTTTTGTTTTTGGCCACAAAATATCGACGTCGGTGACGCACGGGGTGTATTCTCCAACACTGCAACCATTTGTCATTTTTATAGTTGTTTTTTTTCATCATTTTTTAACATATTTATGGATGTTCCCAGCTGTAATTTCTCTTCTGTTGTTATATTAAAAATAACTGAAATCTGTTGTTTCTTTGTTGTCTTCTTGGCACTAGAACAAGGAGTTAAAGGTCTCTTATGTTTGATTGGCGTTGTGACAGTTTTTAGAGAATGAAGTTTTTGTGATTTATTTGTTGTATCATTGCTTTCTGCTTATCTGTTGCTAGGTTGGTTGCACTCTGTTTCTCCGTTTATTTTTACATGTTGAAACAAACAAGAGGGTAATGATGACCCTATATCGCTCACCTGTTACACTTGGCCTTGGAATCATCAAGATAAACATTACTGAAGATAAATCCATGATTATGGCCTCTAAGATGTTAACAAGCGTTTCCTTTGATTTGACCTGGTAACCTAGGTTTTGACCCTACATGACCCAGTTTCGAACTTTACTTAGAGATCATAATGATAAACATTCTATGTACGTTTGTTTCAAATCAAAGCATAAATGAAACCTCATATGGCTGAAAAGGCCAGAATAGAAAATTTGCCCCTTTCAGGGGTAGTATCTCTAGAACCAGTGATGGAATCTAGCTGGTTTTCGAAAGGAACCGATATCTTATTGTGAATTAAGTTTTGTGCATGTGTGGATAAAGTCGAATCTAAAATGTAAAACTTCTATCGTGTTCATAAGGTAAAAATTAACACATTTTGGCTCTTTCAGGCAGGCCCGGATCCAGGGCCGAGCCAAGGGACTCGTAACCCCAGCCCCTAGTTGTAGCTGACTGAGAAGTGACCTATACCCATGAAAGATGCACTCTACTATTTTGGCAAAGGAATAGGTTTTTTCTCAAAATTTAGATCCAGAATTGCACAATAGGCCACCATTTCACACCTGTATTTCAAAATTGTCCAGGGGAAGAGCCCCCTGAACCCCCATCAAGAGGGGAATAACCCCTCCATTAACTCAAAATTTAATCTAAAATGCACCAGAGGCCACCATTTCATGCCTGTATTTCAAAAAATTCTAGGGGGAGCGCCACCTGACCCCCACTAAAATGAAGGAAGTACAGCCACGAAAAAAATGCACCAGACGCCACCATTTCAAACCTGTATTTAAAAAAAAATCCAGGGGGAAACCCCCTAACCCCGCTCCCTAACATGGGCAAAGGCACTTCCTCCAAAACCTCGCTATGCGCTTCAGTTGTGACGTCTTCGTTCTAGACTGGTTCCCCCCACGTCAAACATTTCTGGATCCGGGCCTGTTCAGGGATTAAAATCTATTGCAAAATGTGGTCTCTATCGTGATCATAAGAAATTGTGGACGGACGAAGGGCGATCACAAAATCTCCTCTTGTCACTACGTTAAAAATCTAAACCTTTTCCTTGTCATTTTGTAGTCCTGCGGTAATCTTTGAAAATAAAAAGATATTGTAGAAGTAGAGGTAAATCAGCCTACTTGTAAAAAGTCTTAACCCCTAAATCGCAGCTGCTCAGTGGCATTTTGTTAAGGTATGCTACGTATTAGTCAATGTATTGTACATTAGTCAAGTTGGTATATTATACGATGCAAAAGTCGCATGTGGCCAGCATTTAATCAAACAATCAATATTGTCAGTTGATATTTTGTACATACGGATGTACAAATCAATATTATATCTATTCTAAACGTTCAGTTTCTATCGCTGTCCAATGTCATAGTGATTTCCTGGAACTGATCCAATCAAAATCCCGGGAAAAAATGCTGTTTACCTAAGTATTAATTCCATTATGAACATAGAAGAAACAAGATACACCGTAATGCGTTGCAATTTTTACCCATTGCACACTGCGTTGGAATATTTTTTGGTCTATTATTTTGTATGCCTGCAATGAAAATTCACCGATTACGGAGAAATAGTTGTTGTTTGAAAGTGTCATACTTACGATTTCATGCAAATGTGCTCAGGGGTCGTTTTGTACAAGATTTTACCATATTTGATGGAAATTCTACAAGAACGACAGTCCCTAGTCAAACTGTACAGAAGTGTTTACATTAATGGCAAGGTATTGCACTGAACAAGCGTTTGTGACTGGAAGAGTACACATGTGGGCTCCTGTCTCACCGGTTGTCTTCAGTCAAACGTGAACAAGTCAAATGGTTTATCGCGGCCAGAAATTTATACAAACCGGACAGAAGTTGCGAAATTGTCATTTGTGCAGGAAAGAAGCGTTTACCATAATGTCCAGTACCGGACAGGTATAGTGACATACGTTTAAGATATCATGCTTTCTGTTTATGCAGGTAAACTTGTGTTTGGTTAAATTTCAACAGAGCACAATTGTCTGAACAGTGTACAAACTCATTACTGTTTTTTCAGGCAAGAGTGGAAAAAAGTGGTAGACAATGAAAGCAGTAACACTTTTATTAAAAAAAATAAACAAGAGACAAACATTTCCAACGTCTTTGGACGGTTCAAAAATCCCATGTTAAACATACAATAAAGCCCGAAACGCGTGAAACTGTTCCGAATGTAAATCGGATGAAGTAGGCGCTCTATGTATAGAGTTAGATTATGCGTCTTGATACTGTACCAGAGGGGTCGGTCAATTGTGGGTTATTGATTACACTGGGCGAGTCTACTTACTTATTACTTGAGGATGAAAAAAAAACGTGTTTTTTAAATGTTGCTCTTAAACAAGGGTGACGGTTGAACTACAAAAAGTACAACAACAGTTAATTCACAACAAATCGTACGGTACGTTTTATAATCAGTAGAAGCTAGTCGTATTTACGCTTATGAGACCTGTTTCACCCATAAGTAAAGAATTCACAGGTCCATCATGAAATATTTTCCCCAGCGCGCATATACTTCACCTATTCAATATGATCGCGATCAATAAACACATTAGAAAAAATACCAATGACATGGTAAATGTAGTCAGCCGGCCATATTTCTCCACCGCTTTTGCGACGAATCCTCCACCGCCGCGGCGTTGGAACCACCGCTTCTGCGAAAGCTATGGCCAGTGTGAAAAAGAAGTGGTTCAAAAAACATTACTAGGTAAGTTTACATCACATTTCAATATAGACATATTGGAGCATATTCATAATCTCCGAACACGCTGACTGCTAGAACTACGAGTAAGTATTGCTATGGTTACAAGCATAAACAGTCAGACATATAGACATATGAGGCACATATTGTATAAAGAATGTAAAGATGTAATTACACTAAACAGCATCTTATAGGAACTAAACAAGCAGGAGTATATCATGCAAATCAATACATAGTTTTGCTTGTAAAAGAAAATTGTAATTATCAGACAAAGCAAAAATAGAACACATTGCGTGAAACAAACATAAAGCTAAATTATAATGTACATTAAATTCTTGCCGGAGAACAAAAGAGTAAAACTAATACAACAAACATGTGCTTAGAGAACACTTGCAGGCTGAGCTATATCAAAAGTGTAAAATTGTAATACACACATTAAAAGCATCTGTGTGCAACAAGTAGCATTATAATATACATAGCAAAATTTTAAAGCAAAGCTAAAACACAATTACATAGCATTCATACTGGAGAACATTAAAGTCAAACTATAACTACAGACAAAATGTAGGTTTAGCAGCTCCAAGTACACAACAGCCACATATACTCCCTTAAGTTTTCCAGAAGCCTGAGATCTGGGAGGCTGTTCAATACCGGAGCAGTTTCATACCTGAAGGAAACAGCATTTAATTTCCTCTAATTCTGAATAAATGTTGTAGCTTTCTTGTTACTTCATACCTTGAAATGGCTTTTAATTCCCTTCAGTTACAAACGTGAAATCAAAGATGTTAATACTGTCGTGCTGCGTTTAATCTTAAGAAAGCTAGGATGCAGTCCATTAGTACGTAT
The DNA here is from genome assembly GCF_021730395.1 of Mercenaria mercenaria. Taxonomy (NCBI): domain Eukaryota; kingdom Metazoa; phylum Mollusca; class Bivalvia; order Venerida; family Veneridae; genus Mercenaria; species Mercenaria mercenaria. The sequence continues at coordinate 23,467,636 of NC_069378.1, read as the reverse complement.
TTCATTCTTGAGATACCGGCGAAATAGTCATTGTTAACCATTAGCCTGCTACTTTTCTGAAATGGACTGGTCCATCATTCAATTTGGACAATACCATTTAATATTCGAAGGGGTGAAAATTAACTCACTGAATAGCGAACAGTGCAGACCATGACCAGGCTGATCTTGGTCTACACTGATCGCCAAGGCAGAATCACTTGCCGCTAGCAGGCTAAAAGATAAATACGGGAAAGATAAATTAAGTAACTCAGGAAAATACGTGAATGTTTACGACAATTTCAAACAGTTTTCGATTTGTACACGTACATTTTTCGCAGCTGGTATCTATAAATGCTCTTTAGAAAATCAGCCTTATAACACATGCGGTCTATACTCTACGTTGCATTTATATGCTTCATTGTGTCTGAAAGGGCGGATGGACCGTAATTAAACTCAAATAACTGAACTGAGCCTTATAACAGAACAAAAATGCAATGTTTTAATTATCTTCCCTTTTTATTCAAAGGTCACTGAAATAATTTAATGGCTTATTATATATTTCATAATTTACAGGTCAAAGACATATTAGTTTGACTTTGATTTGTTTTTTGTTTCTTACTTGTAGCACAAATAAGTTACTGGTTTCAATAGGTCATTTGTACTTTGAAGAAGCGTCATTTATTCTCATATGTCACATAATAGTATTTCAATTTTCAAAAACGGTATGTATACTTTACATACACAATGTATTGACCTTTACAGATCATTTATTCTTTACAGGTCTCGAAATCTTCACCAGTCATCATGTTATTTGTCATTGCACAGAATATATCTCTCTAAGTATTACATGAGTGGATACCAGAATATTTTCACTAGTATCGCAGTATTCAGGTTATACCTATTCTTCCCGCGCATCGTCAAGGGAATTGCTTTGTGGCACGACAATCTCGGAACACAAATCGGACAAATCTGTTCAATATATTTACATTTTATATTCCTGAAGATAGATATAATATATTACAACATGGAATAGTAGATTCTTCGACTCATGCATTCGACTGAAAACAATTGTAAATCATGTGATAATACACGGTGGCCATTAGCACCGTTGTGATAGTTGTAACAAAATCTCGTGCTCGGTGACAAACCACTCACAAGCGATGCACGAATTTGACGTGCAAATAAACGAATTTGATTACACTAAATAGCTTACTCATAAATCATATATTTAAATAATATATAAAAAAAATTATTCATTACACACTTTGCAGTTATACATATGTCACCCAGAGGTACTTTGTATTACACTGAATTAGTCATCCTCTTTTTTATCATTTAGTGATGCCAATCATCAGACCACACTCGATGTCTGTCGTTCCATTTAATAAGTCAATTGGAAAAATGTACATTTTATATAAATGTTGATTTTCACTTAATTTACTTACCAGCCAATGTGACTGACGTCATGTACGATCAAGATAAGTAGATAAAAAAAATTCCGATGTCCATGTAGAATGTTCTCATTTGCTATTTGTGTAATCATCAATGGTATTCCAAAACCGATTACGGTCGCTTGACGACAAACCGTTTTCCTGATTACCTTGTAAATGCTTGTTAATGTCATTTGATGGCTGTGGACACATGTACCCAAACTGTAACGTTGAACAATTTCAAAGAAAATCCATAAGGTTCACAATAGGACTCCGGGAATATTTCAAAAATAAAACTGTTTCATTGCATCGCTAAAGGTTCATTGCTGTAGAATACAAAGTTACTTAACTGCAATATTTCAAAAACAAAGAATGTTGTTACATCCTTTGTTTAGGGAATACATAAACATTTACAGTCCTGTAAGTCGTTGATATCTTATATAATTATATTAAACACCAAAACTACTATTTATCATACAGTTGAAAATACATTGATATACAATAAGTGCTTTATAAGTTGGTTGCACTAGCGTTAGAGTTAGTAGATAAATTAACATCTGTATTTTATTTAAACATATTTTGAAAATTGTGGTATTTGGTTCACTTTAGCTTACAACACTATGAAAATTACCAATACAGTTGGCGACAGAGTTAGATCATTTAAATAAATTCAATGAAAAGAACACAAAATCATTTAAGTGCTTGTGCTGACAAGAAAGGAATGAGGAATGAAGACGCGACTTTACCGTAGTGTTATGCATGTAAATTACTATAAATTTGGTGGTTTCATAGTCAAATGACCATCTACCAAGTTCGATCACTTATTTGAGTGAAATAAAACACATTAAGTAAACGTAACCAATTGGGGAAACAAACTGGCCCATATAATTTTTCAAGAATAGCCAACTGTCTGCTGGAAGGAAGTTGGTCATTCTAATTTGTTCAGTTATTGAGAATATCGATGGTTTAGTTACAGTATTTTTATTTCCACAATAAACCTTTTGAACTATTATTTAAGTAAAGTAAATGTAACGGACTAAAACTCTGTAGCACCTTGTGATCATGTGCATATCTCTTTCATGAAATTCCTTTATTACCCGCTTGCAGTTAGTACATGCAAATTAGATTCTGAAAATAAGTAAGTCTGCACTGTTCGCTACTCAGTCGGACAAATGATTTAGAAATTCTAATACGCTTGCCTCTATTAAAACACACTTACGCTAGAATGACATCACATTAACGTGCGGTGACGTCAAAGTTTTTTTTGCGACCAAGAAAGAGCGTATCTATATTTTATCTACTGCTTTAGATTAGGGCATATTAGAATCGAAATAATTTATAGCACAAGCGTGTTTTAACACTATACACTCGGGTGGTGATACGCCGTTCAAATAATTTCACTCGGGCTGCGCCCTCGTGCAATTATTACGCCCGACGTATAACCACTCACCGTGCATACATAGGGTTAAAGCACTCTTTTGCTATAAAATATTTCTTAATTAATTGTTACTTTATTATAACGATTGTACCTACCTTTATCACGAGAAATTGGGAATAAAGGGTAAATACATTCTTTTAGTGAGATAATTAATGATCGTGGAGATCAATATTCGAGGATTTTAAGTTGCTTCCATCAACGAAATTAAATATCCAATAAAAAAATACCTATTCATTTAATTTCAAAGGTTTGAAATACATTGTATATGAATTTAGTTCAGATTTAGTTTCCATGAAATAACAGTTTGATATTGTCAAAACATCACGAAATTTCGTACCTGCGAAATGGTCATGACTTTGTCCGAGGTATGAACTGTTTTCCTAGAGTTTTATTCGAAATGTTATGAGTTCTTAAAGCATAAGTATATTCTAGAACGACAACTAAATCTCGATACAGAAATTGAGAGTTCGTAAGTAATTCGCCTTAATAAAATTGCATTTACATTTTTGAAATTAAAACACTAACGTATATAAGTGGCTGAGAGCTAAAGAAGATCGGAGCCGGGGCAGGTGGTAAATCATTCAAGTTGTTCTTCGTTTTGATATTATCTAACTGTTTGACTGATTTTCGCTACCTGGTACACGGTATAAAACTGTACATCTGTTCGTCATACAACATTTATATTTTGATATAGCAAGCCTTTTTGACCGGTTTCTTGAGAAATGAAAAACAGTATTGTGTTAAATGACCATATCTTTATAATAGGTTTCACCCTTTTATTTTGAATTTAATCAAATTTAAAAACCAATATTAAGCAGATTCTCAAAACATATGTGCATGCTAGAACAAGATTTAAATCGCCATACAGAAATGTGAGCGTTCGTCAGAATTCACCATAAAAAGCCATGTACATGTACTTGTTAGCGTTCCCCACTATTTTAAATCAATACGGTTTCTATGCTTGCACTGAAGTGCGAACAAAATATTTCTTCCTTTTTTTAATATTCAATTTTCAATTTATTTTATCAAAGATTTCATTAGTAGTGTTTTTGTCAATTTATTTCCGTCATTAGTTTTTTTTATTTCAGTCTATTATTTTCGGGGAAGTCTATAATTTACGCTTGGAAGACTTGTCATATTTTGTGGTACATTTTCATGTACATAACGAGGGACAGTCATTAATTTCCCAGACAGTGTGAACAAATTTGTAATGCTTTAAAATATAATAGTTACTACTAAATCGTGTTTGAATTCGTACTCTCTGTTTAATATAGAGTGAAAGTTTTTATGGATATAACCGTAAACACAAAATGGTTGTTATATAAACAGAAAGACAAATGTCAAAAAGGTGGTTTCGTTTTTCGAAGTAGTACTGCACTTTATGATGTGCTTGACCACATATATAAAAAAAGATGAATGTACAATGCTGAGTTCTACCTAGACACCATTTTTTCGGACAGTCACCTTGAGCACGAGTTATATTTGAAACAGTAAGCATTCAGTCTTGGGGTTGATTTAAAGAATAACATAGTGGTTTTGCGACCAGCATGGATCCAGACCAGCCTGCGCATCCGCGCAGTCTGGTCAGGATCCATGCTGTTCGCTATCAATACCTATTGCAATTATAGAAACCGTTAGCGAACAACATGGATCCTGACCAGACTGCGCGGATGCATGGATCCATGCTGGTCGCAAAGCCACTATGTTGGTTTTCCCATGGTGCGGCTCATATGTAGATTGATTTAAATGCGCAAATCATGACAAAACAATTTTCGGTATGATGGCTTGATGCCTTATCTTGATGAACTGCACTTGGAGAAACTTATACGTGCTTGTCGGTGTCTCTTCTACCAGAACACAGACTGAAGTTAGTGATAACATGCTGCAAGTACGTTTCGACATCGGTTTGTTCTAAATACATTCTTGTGTAGTAGTACCTATTTCCATTCTTTGCTACTATTTTTTTTTATGTGAAAGACGTCAAAATTTCCGGTTGAACATCGAGCTATATTAAACTTACATCATCAAAAAAAAAATCTGCCTCAATGGAGAAAAAAACCACTATCAAAATTAAAAAATAAAAAAAAAATAATTAAAAATAAAAAAAAAGCGTTTTTATAATGTTCCGTGCCCCTATTCTTGTGTTGCTGATGTACCCATTTTTTAAGAAATGCTTCAATGAAGAAAATAAAAGATCAAGCATGATAGTTACTCTGATAATGTTAAGAACACGTCAAGTTCATTGAGCGTAAGCTTTATCGTTGTGTTTAAAATCAACATTAACGGAACTTAATGACTGTTTCTCGTTAACATTATGCATGTAAAGCGTCAATAAAATGCATGTATGGTAACTCCAAGCGTAATCATTAGTGCGGAAGTTGCTGCAAGAATAAAGACAATTAATAACATGCATTACTGGGAAAGTGTCAGTTTAGCATCAAAATATCTTCTTTTCTTGTACTGAATTATAGAACAAACTATTATTCCGCTGTACAGGATTTTGACTTCCGTGATTATACAATATTATTTTCGCTCTACTGTATCAAATTCCTCTGTTTTATAGACATTTGCGTCATTAAATTTAGTCAGCTGTTATTCGTTGTTACTCACATTCTAAATGAATTAAAATAAAACCTAAAAGCATAACAATGCCATGAAACAAGAGAAAACACGCTAAACACTAATTAGTTAATCAACATTTTATACTGTGTCGCCATTAACAATTAACTACCGAAGGCAAGAGCTAAATTGATTCCACAGAATCTGTTGACGGGAAAATATTATCACATAACAATGCAACTGATATGGAGCAGAAACGTAACGCTATAAATTACATACTAAAAGAAAATAAATCCTGATGCAATGTATGGTGCAATTCTTTCAATGGCTTTACCTTTTCATTCATATAGCTTATAATTTCAATGTGGATAAAGGAGCTTGTAGGAGATAATTAAAACTTTTGACCGTATATATTGCAAAAGTCAGAACAGACCGAGGAGAAAATTACGTAGGTGAACTTAAGTTTTGGCGATCATTTGTTTTTTTATAAATTCATTAAAATTTATATAGACTTCCAGCGGAGAAATGTTTTCACAGTATATTACGCTGGCAGTCCTTATTACAAGCCCCGTTAGCCACTGTATTCACAAATCACACAATATTAGCTGTATTGTTATGAAATGAAAAATGTGCAATTCATATATTCCAAATTGAATGTAACTACAAAAGTACCGTACCTTAACGTTTAAATGGAGTATGGATACTTTTTGAAAGTTGACCACAACCTAACGCATGTACCAAGCATCATTACTGTCATAAATAACATGCATAGGATTCCCAAGTCTTATTATCAGATAGATTCCCTTGCAAAGAATCATTGACAATTTAAGAAGTTGATTTATGTACGAGCAGCATTCCTTACCTTACAATTCCACTAACTGAGAAAACCACTCAGTCAAATATGATCTGTCAGTCTTCTAAAAAGCTGATTACATGTCAATTTCCCAGTATTTCAGTAAGAGCGCTACATCCGGTGATAAATTAATATATTTTATATAAATTGGCCATGTAAATGTGTTCCTTGCATCCGAGAGTTCCCTTTAAGTGTGTTCTCTGTAACCATTTTATTTTACATTTAAAGTTGGTCTTTACAACCAGAAATTTGTTATAACCGTGTTCGTTATAAGTGAAAGTTACTGTATAATTAGTGTACTGGATGGAAATCGCCGACACATTCATATATATCCAATACACAACAAGACTACGTTTATTCAGTAAATTGTAGTTACTAACCGACTTAGTATTTTATACTTTCCACTATAATCTGACATGTCCTAATTTAGCAATGAAAGATGACCCTCAGATTGTGAAGGATAAACAATTTAAATTTCTCATGACGTCATATCGCACACAGTCATTAGTAAAGCCATAGTCACGTTCACGGTTGGAAGCTTAAGAGTGAAGTCATTTTTGGCGTCATTTCAAAATAGTTATCGTCTGAAACAAATTCTTGATTCTTTCAATTTGTCAGTGTCAAATCATTCAAAGAAACGATTATTAGATTTTATTTAGAAAATAATAAATAGTCTTTCTTTCATTAAATAATATTGCTCCGCTAAAGATCTCAACTGTAGAAATCATGAACATTTATCCTTACAAATCTAATAACCTATAAATAGATCAATATGAATCCATATACCTCCTCTAAGAGAAAAGTTCACGTATATAAGTTTCCTCACGTTTTCGTGACATTTTGCAGACGAATATGTAATTGGAAAATCAGGGAGAAACATTAGATCTGAAAAGAATGTATTAAGTTGACCCGTAATAGGATGAAATATTCATTTATATACCCAAGTTGTTACATGTAAATGAAAAAAAAACAAAAGGGTTTGATAGTTCTGCAAAATACAATGTCAATTATGGTATGAAAATGAAAATTAGTTCAGGAAAACTCATTGAAATTCTACAAAATGTCTGATTTTGATCTTTTTAACAAAACTAAATCTACTGTTTATATTCATATTTAAACAAAACACATCTTGTCCAAAAACATGTATGTCGAATTAAAAATACTTGCCGGAGTACAAATATTTCTACGCAGCAGAGGTCTTGTGTGTTTATGACTTTGAATAATTTTAACCATTTTCAGGCTTATAATAATAACACAAAAAAGGAGTTATAATACAACCTTACAAATGTGGTATTATCCACCGACCTTCTTCTATTACAGCTTAAAAACTAAAGCTAACAATTTACGATAACATAATATATAGTTTAGCAGTTGTAAATCCTAATATTGATGATAATTAAAAGGAAACCTCAAACTGTAGATGAAAATATTCAAAATGTTTACTGAAATATTTTTGGGTCTAAGTGAACTCCATTAAAGGTTTCACTATTGTGACGTAGCAACAGTTACACCCAGACTGTTTGCACTTTAGATTGCACATATTTGATAGACAACCAATGTCTGGAAAGCTCTTAACAATTATGCCTGAAATGGAAATATATTTAAAAGAACTATACCTGTTAGGGCCGTTTTGACTCTAAAGTTAAAGTAAATAAAAAACATTGTTCCATTTTACTTTTCAGTTCAAGTCTTGCAAATGCTGATTCATATTGACTCGATCCGGCTAGTATTCATAGCATATACTTGAATTCAAAGCTTAATTTTCTATCAACCGTAGAATCATGACTATGCATATTGTTTCGTCTTACTTCAGTCAAAGATTTAGCTCCTCAGATATGTCAAAACCATATATTTGGGAGTTTATTTAACGTCATTATGTAGATAAATGTTGTTTTGTAACCTTGACATTGCAAACGTTATTTTTTTGTCAATCAGCGTGTCTTTAATATTTCTTAATGGCAGTGATTGAATATAAAAGTACCGAATGAATCTCATGAACAGACGTAGTCAAACCATATCTGCAACTGTTTACTTGTTTACGATTTATGGTACCATAAAAGGTCTTACAGATTTTATTCAGATTTAAACAAAGCCTGAAATAAGAGCAAATAACATACACCCGCCTAGGAAATTAACGCAACGGATTGGAAATAGCACAATAATATGTGCCTGAAAATGTTTCCCGTTGTAATAAATTGAAAGAAAAGACAGAACAAAATTGTTCGAATGCAAAGATATAAACGTATATTTTATTTCGCCTACCTTTCATCTGATGAATTCCAAATTTTGCTCGATAAACACTTTCTCTAATTCCTAATGTTTACGTTACAGACAGAAATAAAGAGATGACTGTAGACAGAAAAAAGTGATATTATAAACATTGGATCTATTATTGTTTTCGAAAGCTTGATTATTCAATAAGAAATATACTGAACTTTCTTCCAATGAAAAGATATCAATGTAATAACATTCAATAACAAATTAAAATACCGCATTAATCATAAAACGGAAGTTAAGAAAAATCAAGCGACTCTGAATCTTGCTGCCTACAGTTACTCAAATGATGTTAATAAAAAATCGACAACCTTTAAGAAACCGACCACATTTCCTTCTGGTTTAATGTGTATTTTGCAGGTCTTATCTTAGGAAGAAAACTTAGCAATAGACCTTATCTTTTAAAACATATCTGAAACGAGTGCGTAAGCAAAAAAGGAAAAAGAAAGAAGAAAAAAATTCAGCAAGACATTAAGAGGTTGTAGTTACAACAGAATGTATTTTAAAAAGTCATATTCTGCTGTAGTACAAAATATATATGGAAAGCTCTGATCATTTCCAGAATATCCTTTATGCTATCGCTGGTGGGCACCTGAACATTGTACTTTACGTTTCATGTTGAAATCGATAGATTGCAAGATTCAATGATTATACTTTTTCGACATATCGTGCGAATGTCACAGCTATTTCAATAACATCTAATTTACATGTGACATTGCTGTCTAAATTTCATTTTTTATATCTTTGTTGACACCTAGAAACTTAAAAGCAGACGGTTAATGAAAAGGTTTTGGACAGAAAAATGTATAATTTCTACGAATGTTCTATGGCTGCTGCAAATTACCTGCTACAGTTAATGTTCAATCTCGTTAATGGCCCTGGACATAATCAATGTTCATTAACCGAATTTGTCTCAAGTTGTCTGCACTTTCAACATACTTGACAAATGTTCAACAACACGGTTTTAATGTATAGCACTCACAATTTATAATAATGTAGTTTCAGTTTTGTAGGAAAACGGCTAGATATTCATATGAATAATCATTACAATGAAAATGTTTTGACACAAACGGAACCATCTTTGCCTATAACTGTCTTTAATTAGTCATCTAAGTAGACCTTTTTCGTTTAACTATGTCTAAAGTGGTTTCAAATCATTGTCAAAATTTTTGTCATTTTTATGGCAGTGAAATGAATCTGTGGAATCCCGAATTAAATATTGAAATATTTTTGTATTAGATATAAAGTCTACCAAGATATCATCTTTTCCTAATCAGCAGTATAGTCCAGTCGTCATTTCTGCATAAGCCTGCAAAGAAGTATCTATTCAGATAAAGCCCGTCCAATAATAACTAAGAAGGGATTGTCTTGTATTTAACGGTGTGCCTTTAGCAATTTCATTTCAAATTGGTAGGTACACTACATTAATATATACTGAATCAGCGTTACTGAGAAAGAATTTCTCTTGAGAAACATAATTGGTATAAATAATCCCATCGGAAGAGTGGTACTTATATATCTCGTATAAGCTGGTCAAAAATAAATCATTCCTTTTAATTTGATATCTGTATTGTATTTATATGTCATCATTCTTGTATGGAACTCTTTTATAAAAAGTAAACGTCTTCTGTTCTTTTAAATATATATCATTTAGATCATTTTACAGATATTTATTAAGGTTCTGGAATAAGTGTTCTACAATGAACTTTTACATTACACATACCGGCATCAGCCCGCCCGCTTAGCTCAGTAGGGAGAGCGTTTGTCTACGGATCGCGGGGTCGTGAGTTCGATCCCCTGGCGGGGCGTATGTTCTCCGTGACGATTTGATCAAAGGCATTGTGTCTGAAATCATTCGTCCTCCAACTCTGATGCATGTGGGGAAGTTGGCAGTTACTTGCGGAGAACAGGTTTCCAGGAACACTGGCTAGGTTAACTGCCGCAGTTACATGACTCAAATACTGCTGAAAAACGGCGTTAAACCCAAAACAAACAAAATAAACAAACATACTGGCAGCATTACATTTATCTATGACACAATATCGTATGCTTTATTATGTTTAAAGGCTCATACAGCTTTTGTTTATCGTATGTATTTGTCGTATGATCAGATATGAACATATAAAATACATATGTTCTATTTCTTGTTAAATCTTATTTTTGATAATTGTTTTCTCATGTATTTGTCAAAGATTTAAATACTGACTAACGTACTAGAAAAATATTATTGAATCTACTATTTATGATTATCTCCGATCCGTCTATGACTCTGTGTAAGTTAATGTATGATACTGAAAGTAGTGTTTTGTTTAACAATGTAATTGTGCATAACATTTATTTAGATATCCGATTAAGCTGAAACATAAAATACGTAGATCTCCCAGAGCTCGTATTAAATTGTTGACAAATATTGATCTTTAAAAATAAAACCTAATGTTTTACATGGTTATAAAATGAGCTTACCATGGACGTAGATATTTTGATATCATGGACGTTTTCATAATTGTTTAGTAAAGGAAATAAATTTACACTAAAATGTCATCTGCATGCAATAATAAAAATGTATCGGAGCAAAATAGTGTTGCTTTCTCATGGTTACATTCTCAAACGTTTGGACTGTCAGATTAAATGTCAGTGCGTAGAAATTTATTTAAACTTATTTCAATATCTAAACATTTTCAGTGTAATCTAATTTTGTGTATTTAAAGAGACTGTTACATGGTTTACATGACAGTTGTGTCCTTTCAAAGAGATAAACATTACCTACCTCTTTATAAACATGATCCAACTGTTTGACCGATTAATATACACAATTCTCCACTCTCGAAGCATTTTAGAAAAATAATACAAATCAAAAGCCTTTTTTAAGGATAGCTGGATTGCTACATGGTGACTACAAGATAATCTGAATTCGATTCACTGATACATTTTCAGAGTTGAAAGTACCTTGCTATTACTTTGTGATTAATAAACTGCATGTATTGATCAAAATAAGAAAGAAACACTGAAACTTTTCTGTTTCACTGGACGCCGAAGTAAAAAAGAAGTAAGAGAAAAAACAAAATTAAGAAAATGAAACTACTTGTACGAGTTTGACAACACAACCTAACCTAACAACATGGGAGAAAAACGCATACAAGCTAAAATGTGAAAATAACAGACAAAGAAAATTTAACTTTGTCAATGACGTTTTCTACTACACCAGGCGGAGAGGTCGATTGTTTTAAATATCCTGTAAAGTTTTAAGATCTACGGGCTATTTTTGCAGGTTATACTTTTCCAAATCATTAAAAGATAATAGGACCTAGAATAATCTACTCTGAAAAAAGAACATTTAGCTTTAAATCCTAATCTTTTTTTTACACCCACTTCACAACAACGTCTACATACATACAACAGCAACGTCTAATCAATCATTTTAATATCCAGAAATAGGATTCCATTACAATCATCTAGAGGTTTGTAGAGTTTTATTCATCCGATTCAATGAAAAGAATGGGCCTTAAGAGAGTCAACAATGAACAGTTATGACAAGATAACACATTCACATCAAATCTGATCATTCGGACAAAGGTTAAATGTAGGTTTGTTAGCAATTTGCTGCATTGGATAAACAAGGATATTTGCATATAGGCGTAAGACACGTTTAAAAGAAAGCTTACTTTGGTATTGAAAACAAGTAATATTTAATTTCATGTTGTTTTTTTTTTATTCAGTTTTAAATTGTACCGAAAAGAGCAAGATCATTTTCGTAAATTCCTATTTTCAATTGTGGAAAAAAATCTAAACTTTATTACAGCTACCGGTTGCACCTTGGTTGAACAAACGCATTTATATCGATTTAGAAGATCAATATGTATCGGTGTAATTTAGCCCGAGTGTAAAATAAAAAAGTAAAAGTGCAACAAGCAGATACTTTTATACTTCAGGATATAAAAATTCATTAGAAGAACAGCGTTTTGCAGAGCTTGTCCTTAAAAGTCAAAACTGCTATTTATGACAGGCTTTTTATGAATATATTCAACTTGGTAAAGAAACTAGCAGAAAATGTTCTTTCAAAATGATAACATTCGCAGCGGATATGGAGCAAAAGTTTGTTTTCTTTTAATTCATTTTTCCTTTCCCTAAATCGTTGATATTTACTATGTATGTTCTGTAACTGAAATATAAGCATTACAACTGTGCTGACATTTCTAATCCTCATTTAGAATTTGCGTCATGAAATATGCTCTAATTAACTAGGCATAGTAAAAAAAGAGATCAATATAATTGCGCCTTTACTAATCCGACCAGGTTTCCGTATTACAAAAATGCTTCTATTGTGACATTTTGATACAAGCAGAACTGTATTATCTGCACTATAATTACTTACTTTACTGTTTATTATTGGCTTGTTAAAAGTTAATGTTTTACCATTGTAAGTTGACAGAATCATAGGAACCATGTTTTGAGGGGTAAATCAAACACAAATAAATGAATCCTAAATGTTTTTGTTGTGCAAAAAGGTATGATATTGTGTCTAAAACAGTATTCATTTTACACTCAATTGTGTTATTGCAAGGGAAGTAAACTAATAGATATCTCTGCTTATAAGTACGAGCCCAAGGCAAGAGTTGTCATTCTTTGTGGATCACAACTTTAATTAAAAAATTAAATCTTCTGTTTTTGATATTAACAAAACTATCATAAACTTCACATTTGTAAAATCATTTTTGGTTATTTCAAAGACTTGGAAATCAATTTCTAGACTTTATTTAATGTATTACTATCACTGAAAATTTTAGGGCCCATCTCTAAATAAACGAATACAAGTGAAGATAACTGTCGCGTTGTTAAATCTAGAAATAAGACATAACTGCTTACAGACATTAGTGAGACCTACATTTTAATAACTCTGTTACGAGTAGAAAGCATGCAAAGAGGCTATTATAAGGACTCGACAGACAATAATCAAGACTATGACTAAAAGTTTAAAATTTGAACACAATCAGAGAAAAGTATTACATTGCCATTTTTTTTCGTAAATGTGTCAGTGTCCAAAACATCATGCAAATAGTATAACAGTAAAATCGAAATAATGGCTGTAATTTGAATACATATATCTAAGTTTATAAAAGTAGTAATATTTCATTGCAGAAATATATTCAAACGTAAAATATGTTGCCATGGATATTTTCTATCTGCAAAAGGTTTCTATCGCAGTATAAGTATATTAATGATTTTTTATATATACGAATACGATAACCTTTATAATTCATTATTCCTTTCTTAACAGATGAGTTCGAACATCTCCCGACACAAATTTAATTATTTGGTAAATTAGTACGTTGTTTTTATAACTATGTCACGTTGTTCAAGGGTTCTACAAAACACTTTCAACATGACAAGTCTTTCACATTTTAATATCATATGAATAAATTTAAATAAAGAATAAAGGTATATCAACAAACTGAAAAAATATTAGCAAATGATGTTAATCAGGTTAACTGTGCCACCGGGTTGTATTGATTGTGCTGAAAGCTAAAACATTATTGAATTATTCTCGCTTCCTCTTTGTGGAAAGAAACAAGCCGGGCTCGAACCTTCTGTTTGCACGGCTGACGATATAGCAATCTCACCACCGCTACAATTATTTATTTCGTGATTAACAGATACATCAACGTGACATGCGCGTAAAATGAGAATTTTTGAAATATATTCGCAGTTCTTCGTATGACTACCAGTCTTTTGATTTAATATTAATATGCCTCCCAGTCATAGGTTGGATCATCACAAAGATAGATATAGATTTAATTATCTGAACCTGTATTGAAAAGCGATATAGTAATCCATTAGGTCAAATGCAGTTCTTACAGGACATTTGCGAATACTGTAGCATCATTACAAGCTTTGCAAACAGGTGCGTAACCCGTTTGCTGGAAACATAATACTTTGATTCCAACTATAATAACTGATAACTGAAAGAAAATGCAATATAAGAAAGTGCGTAAAGGAATAGTATATCATTCTGATAAACACGGGTTATTTAGTCCTTGTTGTCAATTAACCACATATCACAGACTATAAGCCGCTGAACTAGGCAAACCGCTTCCTTCAGTGTTGTTATCTAAGATGAAAGTAACGTCTTGAAAATTCATCTAAGGCTTTGCAATTCTGTGCTTCCTAAGAAGTTCTTATTAAGCTCATTAACTAGGAGAAATCGTGTAAATTGTATTAGTGTTGTATAGACATTTGAACCGAGTTGAGTGCAACAGATAGTACTCTTTGTCAGAAAATGATGTCCCTTCGCAGAGGACAGTAAAATTAGAAAATTTAGAGGATTCATATATAATGTTTAAAATGTGTTTAATGTTTAATACAACTTAGGATTGGTTTTGTTTTGGTAGATTAGAATATAAGATAAACAAAATAAATAATTTAAATCTGAGATAAATAACAGGGCTTAAAATCTCGTCTGTATAAAATTATTCCCGCGGTCTAAACCGTCATTTATTATGGAATATGTGCACTCCAGATGTCAGGGAAACATAGCAAGTCCTGTGCAAGAGGCAATGTTTTCCAAATACGCATTAAACTAAGTCCAAAAAGTAACAAATAAAAATATCCTCGTTTAAACAAATTTTCCTCAAGTTTATGTTTTTAAACTTCAACATGTTCAATGTGAAATGTAACAGTATTATCTCATACTGAATAGATCGATGGGGTTCTGAATATTTATTCGAGGCAGAGTGCACAATAAAGAATTATATTAAAGGTTTCCATAACATTCCTTCTTCCTTTGATAAAAATATGGGTAATTCTTGTTTTGTCATCTGTCGAAGGATGAATGATTGGAATCTTTCCAGCTTATTTTAACAATTTTGTAATTTTAATTACAACGAATGCACAAAAGTATCCAAGAAAACAAAACTTAAATTTTACTTATAATCAAGGATATGAATTCCGACTTTATGAAATCTATAACTTGGTTAGATAGTTGTTTGACAGAGCTTTGATTCAAATCAGATATTAAAATTGTTAGATATTTCGTGGGATATTTGTTTTTCTTAATTTAAATCAGGTAGTAAGTAAAACATACATTAGTCAAAAGATTACATTCACATACGGAAACCATCGTTGGCTTACTTTGAGTGAATTAAATCACTCCAAAATGATAAAGGTGAGCAAGATAATCGACAGCGTATTAAAATCGGAGGAAAATCTAAAATTGTCCAACATTGCTGCCAAGCGTTATCTGTGCGCCAGAGTAGTTCTATAGCTTAAAATCCATTTACGGCGTGAAAATGGTACATTTGTATTTCAATGGTGAACGACTGTATTAAATATAGATCTAAATACCAAATTTAACTTGAATATATTTTTAAAAATTAAGAAAGTATAACTTAACTGATTGTTTGAGCAAGGAGTGTATAGTCACTATTACGTAAACGTCTCTTATTTCATATAATGTATCACGTGTATATTGACGGCCTACAACAAAATGTTACGCCGATACCTTATTTTGCTTATTTTGCTTCAGTTCTATTCTATTGATTTCTGTAAAAGTAATGTAACGTAATGTAAAAAATGTGATTTACATAGTTTCCTGCTCTTTCTTTCGACATTAAGCTTCAAGAATCTGTGTCTTCATTTGAATTTTGTCAGACTATCAATGTACATTGTGTATTTGTGTACCGAGTCTAATGACACGTAGACAATGTCAAATAATATATTATTGAACACAAATTTTCATATCTAACTGTTAATGTACGATCATGTTTTGTTTCAAACGGTTTGCTAAATACATTCACAAGAGTTCTTGGTTCAGACGAACCTGGTTGATGGTACATGTCAACAGTTCAAACACATATTTTAATGCTTTACAAATTATAAAAAGCTAATAAGAGACAAAAAAGTGGTGAGTTTTTATTTTTCGATTCTGATGTCACGTTAAAATCCGCTGCAAGCCTCGACTGTCTCATTCAGTCAAATTCTATTTAAGATAGTAATATTAAAATCGCAGAGAATCGGTCTTAACAAGACGTTAGTGTAAGGTAATGGTACATAAAATATTAATGTCTTCTGTTCTGATATTTTTTTCTGGTCCTTTGGGATAATGGAGTATATTCGACTTTTTTTTTGGGGGGTCTTGTTGGCGTTCTATACTCCGTCATAGTCTTCTTGTATATTAGAGTTAAAATGACTGACACCTATAACTGTCATTACAAAGACAATATTCTAACAGAATTACAGTAACTTATGCATAACTTTTAACCTCCCTCCCCATTGCATGAACTTTCCGTTATCAATTCATTAGATCAATAGAGATTTGGGTAAAATATAATCTTTACCAACAGCTCATTTAAATTTTATAATTTCGTGGCTAGCCATACTTTCAAATGATCTACTTTTGCCAGCGGGTTACAAAGTTCAAAAGTTTCTTATATCATTTCCAACAAGAATATAACTATGATATGTTCTGTTACAGTACAGTTCAAAACATTTCATAATAACAAAACCAGAATTATCCATGGCGTCCAAATGACATGAAATAGCATTAAAGCCAATATGTGTGTATTGTCATAAAAACAAGAATAAATATCAAACAGGGAATGTCATGTACAAAAAACGCAACCTCCCCAAAACGAAAGTCTAAGAACGCATATGCACACACACACACACACAATCGCACGCACGCACGCACAAAGCAAACATATACAAAGCAAACACACAAGGACAAAACGAAGAAATAAAGGGACACAGTGTGGCACCGCCTTGGAACGGTCAGTGCCAAAAACACAAATGGGGAGCTTAAACCGGTTTATGGTGCGCATCCAACCTCACTCTTACCCCAGTCATGTTTCGAAGACAAGGGACAGTGTAAAAAAAGTAATCCCCGCCAGGTGAATCTCTAATACACGCAATGAAAACAAAAGTCATGGCATGTACATTTGTAAAACACAAAAATGCTCCTGTATAACTTTAAGAACGAAAAACGTATGTACTCAATGCCTTTGCAGAAGAATAGCATAAACCTTTGCAGTCTTATTAATTTTAAATATTTAATATTTGTTAAACTAAGTATTTGTGAAATTATTTATGTTTCCCAGAATTGCGAAAATCTGTAATATTTGGGAGTTATGACAGTTACATTAATATCGGTATGTACATTTGTGTTTACTTTACTTCTTTCCGAAATATTAAGGCGCAATTATTCTTCTTTATCATATATTTTAAAACCCTACGGAGCCATTGATACATTTAATTCTACATAGTATAATGGGTTTTAGCTTATAAATATACTGGTTTTGTGTTGCGCATATTTTGATAAATGCTTTCCTTTTCTTATTGCAGTTAACGACTGACTCTCTGATCAGTTTTGCGCAATAAACAGTGTTTAACTTACTGACAGAGTAATGGAATAAGGTTATATAAGATGTTCTTAATCTTTTTCTTTTCTTTGTTCTAAGAAAGTGATTGCTTTCAAAAGGTGTCAGAGTTAAAGTAGGGTTGCTTTGTTGCATCCTCATTTTGATATCAAACTAACTTTAAAGGATCGTGGGGTCGTGAATTTGATCCCCATGCGGGGCTTATGTTCTCCGTGATTTAATAAAAACATTGTGTCTGAAATCATTTGTCCTCCACCTCTGACAAATGGGTGGGGAAGTTGGCAGTTACTTACGAAGAACAGGTTTGTACTGGTACAGAATCAAGGAAACTGCCCGCCGTTACATAACTGAAATACTGTTGATAAACGGCTTTAAACCGAAAACAAACAAACAAACAAACAAACAAATATCAAACTAATTTTAATACTACAATTGAAAACTCTGTGAGGCTATTGTTACGCAGTGATGAATTAAAGTGTTTTATGTCAAGATGCATACATTAAACACTGGAGGTGTTCAACTTGTAGTAGAGCATTTTAAAATGGCAGGCACGTTAATTTACAATATTCTACATGTAGATACATGCATTTTGATTGGAAATGTTATCAGTTTCTCCCGCGAAAATACAATTTAAATTAGAGATATTTTGATATTATCCTTGCATATTAAAGTATGAAAAAATGTAAATGAACTCGGATATAACATTTCTCAAAGCTGATTATTATATATTCGTTAAAAATATTTGGTTACTGTGCTATAGTAATAGTATCGGTGAAATTCAGGAAATGTTAGAAAACTTTAAAGATTAGAAAAGATTAAATTCAATTTTAAACCGACCATCGTTTCTCAGAAGTCATTAGGAGATAGTCATTTCCATCTGATTTTAAAACACACATATTACACAGAAATGACAAATCAAATCTACTATACTTTGTGAAAATGAGGCCTGTACATGTACACAATATACGTGTTTTTTCCCCACTCATATTTTGTTACGAATTCAAATTATTTTATTTGCTTTATAATTAACATTTTTACCTTATATTCATGTGCTGCTGATTTGGCTGTTAATTTAGATATGGTTAACGATAAGAGACAGTACCATGTGGCTTTTTAGAAATATCATCAAACTAGAAATCTGACACATGCCATAATGTATGATCATGGTTAAATATGCTTAGTCCAGTGGCTTAATATTTACATAAAACGCTGTATTATGATAGATATCAAAGTGTTACATTCCGACTATTGAAACTTGGATTTGCATTCAGTTCATGCGAGACACAAGTACTAAATCGTCAAAGGAAGATATTTATATTTGTGGGATTAGCGCGATAAATGCCAATTTTATTATATTACACTATACACTTGCATCAATGTCTTTTTCCAAAGTTAAAGTAACAAAATGAATGTAAGGAAGAAGGCCATTTATCTATACTTCTCTATGCAATATTCTGTATATTTTACAAGTAAAGGAGTCTCCGTGGCCGAGTGGTTAAAGTCGCTGACTTCAAATCACTTGCCCCTCGAGCCTCACTCGGGGCGTGAATTCTTCATATGAGGAAGCCATCCAGCTGGCTTACGGAAAGTCGGTGGTTCTACCCAGGTGCCCGCTCGTGATGAAATAATGCACGGATGGGCATCTTGGGTCTTCCTCTACCATCAAAGCTGGTAAGTTGCCATTTGACCTATGATTGTGCCGATGCGTTAAACCCTACAAAATCAATAAATAATAAGCAGTAATTGATTTAAGTACAGGGAAAACCACATGGTCATTTGATAACCGCTTCTCGCCATGCTTGCTTTCATGTTTACATAAACTATCTAGTACAAGCACACGAACTGCCGTCTCATTAAGTACCATCATTGTAATTTCCCTTTGCGCTTTTGCATACAAAATGTAATGTAGCTACGAGAAAGTGTGACAGGACTAAATAAGGAACAATCAACATCAAAACGGTTCTTATATCTACATTTTATTCAAAGGTCATGCTATTTCGAAACGTTCAAGACGTACTGAACACATTACATGACTTATGTTTTTCCTTAAATACCATCCCTTTTGTTATATAACCTCCTTTCTTGACTAGTGTTTTTTTTTGTTTTACATTTTCCGAGACAGGTTTGAGAAACTCCTTTGCAACAGTAACGCATTATGTCTTGTTAATAAATAGCCAATGGTAATGGTTGTTAATCACTAAAATATTTCATCTTTGGATATTCACTTCAATGTATACTTTCTTTATCAGATGTATTTAACTTAAATACTAAATATATAAATTCAGTTTGTATATAGAGCTACATTCATAATCTAATGGCACGTAGTTACAAATGATTGGTAAACAAGAAATATCTTTAAAAATGATGGTTGGCGAATTGTAATAAGGAAAGAAGTTTATGAATTTTTCATCTAACATTCATCTTTCATCTAACATTTTGCAAAACTAAACACCGCACTTTAACAATTTAAATGGTTCTCTTTTAATTTTTCGCAAAGGTTTCGTAGGGTTGCAATTTTGTTTCGTTTATCCTTAGACGAATAATTACAGCAGTAGTTTGATGAAGATTCATGAAGCAGTTCATGAAAGGAGGTCGTTAAACGTGTTTATATTTTTAGCTAAATTGGTTCCTATCCTCATTTGTAACAAAATAGCAGGAGACCTTACGATATTGTTACACATCGAGTTTGATAAAAATCCATTACATTTTAGTGGCTAATGCGAAGAAAGGCATATCTACTTTTAGCTATAGTGGTCCCTAATAGGGCCCAAGTTCCTATATAAATTAATTTGGAAGAGGACCTTATATTGAAGCTCCACCCTTATTCATGTGATACGCAGACCGTATTCAGCTTTTTCTTTAATTTGATATATGTTGCTATTTGAACAGGTTTTTATCATATTATTAAACTTACTTATCATTTTGAGATATATCAATATTCTTGCTAAATATACTGAGCCAAAGTTAGCTTTAATACTGTGAACAGCGTCGTTTAGGATAAACGCTTTGTCTACATTTCACTCAGCGTAGCACAATCAACAGAGTGAAAGAAATTGACACTCTCGTCCAATCAGGCAGAGTGTTGCATAAACCTTCCATTTTGATAAATTGTCTATAATGTGTTATCAAGTAGTTTGAATTTGCAAACTGAAGTCACGTGGCATAGGTAACGAAAACGAATTTAGACGGCGTCGCCGAAAAACAGCCAGTTGTAAGTGGTAGTACACATTGATACTGTGTTTATTATATACATGTATACAGTATAGTACGTACTGTTTTAAACCTAATGCATAGTACAGTTAATGCACATAAACTTGATCATTTTATCTTTATCAACTGTATAAAATAATTGTTCTTGATTTTTAATAAGAAATTTTGTTCTTATTTACCATTAAGATAAGTTAACCAAATGTTCAGTGGACTATCTTCAGGGTATTGGAGCACAATATTATTTCGGGAATGCACGAGTGCATATTTCCCGACGCAAATCTAATAATCTTTTCATTTCATACACATCTACACTTAAAATTATCATGTACTGTAAATGATACAAATTTGTTGTTAAGCCTGAGTGAAATTGAAAGTATGGTTGTTAAAGACCCTTTAAACGCGACGACAGAATGAGTTGGGTTTTACGGCGAACCGACACAAAAGGTCATATATCGCCGAAGATATATGAAACTGACATCATAAATGACGTCACACAAACTGACGTCATAAATGACGTCAAACATCCGATATGGAATTTGAACGTCAATATGGAAAAATATTGACGTTTCAGGTTACATTGAAACTTAACGGAGTTTTTAAAGTGTGAGTGTAATAATTTATACTATAATTTGTAATTTATTTGAGATCGATTCTGATACAGCTATAAGTTTTTTTTTGGATGACTTATCACATTCGTGTCTAATTTCTTGAAAGCACGATTCTGATGTCATTAAACAAGGCGTGGTCGTGACTCAAGGTGGACACGAACTCACGACATCTGGGTGCCACTAACATACATTTCAAACTGGAAAGAGTATATAAGATGATATTGACAAATATGCGAACCACACAACAACACATATTTTCAATGTAATTCACTAGTTTACAGATAATTATAGCAATTATAGTAACATGATCATTTGCTTAAAGCATACAGTATAGAAAATAAGACATCTTTTTAAAAACAACAATGCAGAATGGAACGCAATCAAACTCAGTGCTTCATGTCAGCATTTCAAACATAAAACAAGATCAAACCCAATATTTCATATCTGCATTTCAGTTGTCATTGTTATTTTAGAAAGCATTGCGTGATCAATACGAAAATCTTATTTTACAATTCTTGTCATCAAACTGGTAGTTATGGTCGGATTCTAGAAGACAATGAAATCTTGAATGTTGTTGGCATGAGCTTTACGACAGCAAAGGAATTACTGCATGAACTCAATAAATGAAGTAGAACTTTTGATAGTCAAAGAACGAAAAAGGAAAAATATTATAAATAAGGAATTGAATTAAATCCAAAACTACACAATCCTTAAGTTAAAAAGAACGTGTTAATCTCCTCCTACAAAAAAGTCGAAAACCTCCGATTGTAAATATATGTTTAATTTCTAAATTAAATATAAAGTTCCAGAGCATTCGGTTACCTTATCACTAAACAAATAAAAGAAATGATACAACCGAAACAGAATCCATTTATATAAGCCCCTATTAATATATAAACATTTTCAAAGAGTACACACACACTTGAGACAGACCATATAGAATGTGTCAACATTACTATTCGGAAAACCTTAACATTTATAAAGCATAATTGCATACGAAACAACATTGTCTTATCACGCTGAGGTATATAGACAGTAACGTACTAGACAGACTTCAAACGAAAACATTTAATGAAATAATGAAAACGTGTTAAATGCTGGCTTTAACACTTCAGCCAAAACGAAACAAATTACATAATCTGAAAGGTAACACGTACTCATTTGTATTTGCTGCCAATTAAGTACGTGTCAACAGCCGCAAATAATTCGCACACCACTACTTTCTGTGTTGCTATTTTAGATCTAATTACCGTCTGGAATAGAACGTCTAGTTCTTTGCGAAACCTTTTTGCTATTATTTTGTTTAATTGCTTTCCATGCTTCTTAAGGATCTACCTATTGATTTAAATTACTACAATCAGCTATATCCTGCAAAGTCTAATAATGAGTGTTGTAGAGTAAGGTGCAGACGATTGTACTCAACAGAAACTGAAGGGCACACACGCGCTCGAAAAGTAAAAAAAAAAACGATATAAATTATAAAACATGTCTCTTATCGACTACATGGTCGTTAACAATCCTGAATTACTGTCTAAGGTGATTTTATATTAACGTTAGATTATAATGATTAAGGTGAGTTCTCTCATGCAAACCCGGAATAAGGTTTAAAACTATAGTTCCGTTTTGAGTCCGGTAATTTAAAATGGATAAAAAAATAGAAATAAAATATAGTTTATTTGTAAGCATTAAAATTTCATTGGAAAAAAAGATCAGGATTGCAACCAACAATTATTGAAGTGCATGAGCATGGCAGAAGTCATTCGTGCTTTGTAGAGGTGTTCTGCATATTGCAAGATTTTCATTTCAATTATAATTGTAAAATCAGTGCAAACTTCAGTAATAATACGAAGTTAATATTCCTTTAGATTGTGAAATTTAAAAGTATGATCACATGTATCGCAGATCGAAGAATTTGGACTCCTTCTCGCATTCTTATATAATTCGATCGCATTGAGATTTTGTAAAGAAAATGAATAAGTAGAATATTTTACATTTGTGCATTATCATCTAAAGCTTATATATTGAGTGATTTTTATAGTCTATTTTTGAAAATTTTTTTTCTCATCAAATGTTAACATAATTTGATAAATATAAGGGAAACAGTACCATTAATACCATATAATAAAAATTTAAGCTTAAGAGAAAAATGCCCCAACATCTCAAACATTTATGCATTTGGAATTTAATTATAAAATTTTCGGGACAACTATTTGTAGTTTATGAAAGGTATACTATTTAAATCAAAAAAGTATAATAACTAAAGCCGAATAAACCAAATGAAAGTAACAATTATTGCTATTCGCTTGTCAATATTTGGATTCAAAATTTTACATAATTTGTCTTTACTCAAAAACTTACTGAATGTTGAATGCATAATACATATTTATACAGTGTAGTAGAAAAGGTGAAGAAAAAATGTCGTAACATATATCATCTTTAACGACGGAATTAGGACTAAATATATTCATGCAACTTATCCCATGATTCTTTTTGCTCGTTTGTTTGCAAATGTTCGTAAAACTTGCAACACCGACCAAGTAATCTTACCGATGCTAGATGAAGGCACAGCAATGCATAGAAGAATTTGTTATTATTGTAGTTTCTATAATAATTTCATGCTGTATGACTTTCTTATCAAACTTCAGCTGCTATTTCAATTTGTTTCTGATCATCTGTTTTCGTCTCATTCTAATCTTTGAAACAGTACTGCAAAGTTAATGCATGCTTATTACTCATGTTTCTTCATATTTAATTGAATGATTGTTTAGCCTAGGACTTAAACACCACAAAAATCATTATGTGTACACGTTAAATACCGGATATTTTAATTCACAGAAAAAACTTTGCTGTGTTTCTGGATTGCAGGAATAAATTGTCTTGCACGTATATCAGGAAAAGTTTTACAACATTAGTTGTATCTCGAAGTGATTTGTGGGGCAAGTCGATTTCCATCAGATGGCATATACAAAAGGTAGACCGAGCGAAACGAATAAACGTCCAGCAAGTTCAAAGGTGAATTTTATTGTCCGCGACCTGCTTCATACATAGTCCTACACTACACATTTCGAATATGTTTTGCCCACAGACTTCAGCCCTGAATAGACAACATTATCTATAGATGGGTTGTTGTCAGACCTAACCTGATTTAACTTTTTCCGATCCAGCTTCCTTAGGCAAGCCTCAGAAAGAACTGTCATTTCGGATACATTTTTATTACATGTTTAAAATGAGCCGTGCTATGAGAAAACCAACATAGTGGCTTTGCCACCAGCGTGGATCCAGACCAGCCTGAGCATCTGCGCAGTCTGGTCAGGATCCATGCTGTTCGCTTTCAAAGCCTATTGGAATAAGACAAACCGTTAGCGAACAGCACAGATCCTGACTAGACTACGCAGATGTGCAGGCTGGTCAGGATCCAAGCTGGTCGCAAATGCACTATGTTGGTTTTCTCATGGCGCGGCTCAGATATTATGTGTGCCACTGGTACTTATCCCAAGCAAGAACCCACCCTTCGGCCTTGATAAGATTACTGCCTTTCTTAGTATTAATGTTATACATCACACAAATATCTGCCATCACTTAAAACAGAGCTATACAGACATATACATGTACTTAAATAAAATACCTGAACCACTGTAATAAAATGACCGGTCACTTATACATGTATACCTATTCACACATGTAATGCGTCAATAACTTTACATTACGAATAGTGTATAGATAATCAAGTACAGGTTATTTGCAAAAATATAGTTCTTTTTTTTATTTATTTATACGATTTTAATCTTAAAATGTTATTTTTTCCTTAAATAAACAGATTGTGTCACTTTTTTTCGACCGGAATTCAAATATTTAAAACTTCGGTAAAGTGATGACATTATATTTTTACGGAAATTAAACATTTTATTTTTTCAACAAAATATACCCTGGCCCAGATAAAATAAGAAAAACATCTTGATAGGAACAGATACAAATCAGTTTCTGCTGTAATAAATTAACTAATACATTGGTTTATCATTGACTCGAAACGATTTGGGTATTGTTTAAATACTTAAGGAGAAATTTGCATTTAAAATGTAGGCTAGAAGCATATGATAGTGTCCGAAGTCCTTTAGTGAATACATGTATCTATTCGAAACATCGCCCAAAGTAACTGCACATTCCTTGCCATGTCTTTATTCATTCGATCGAGATTGAGTATTTTCGTTAAATAGAGAAAGTTGAATAAGTAGAATATTTACATTTTGTACTATTTGATTCATCCTTAAAGCTTATAATATAGCGAGTTTTATACTTTTTATTGAAAAGATGCCTTTTATTTGTCTCCACTCAATATATGGACAATTCAGCCATATAATTAACTGATAAAAATGATAAGAGGAAGACAGTACACATTACATACCAATAATACAAACATTATAAAGAAGTAAGAGAAAAAAATGCGTGATACGTCTCATACGTATTTACTGCTTTGGAATTACAGCTGGTTATAAAAAGTTACTCGGTACAACATATTTTAGTTTTATGTTAATAGTAACTTAATACGTATCTTAAAATCAAGTTTTAGAAGAGTATGAATTAAACTAAACGCCAAATAAAAACATTCAAATGAAGAAACAATTATTGGCCTATTCCGGCAGTGTGTCAATCATTATGGATATCAAAAAGAAATTTCTACTATTAAATTTGTCTTACTGGTCAAAAACTTACCTTTGAATTGGTGGATGATAATACATTTATGTTAATCGAGTGTATCGTAGAAAACGGGCTTGGACAACACGACAAATGTCACGTACACACTATGATCATGCTTTGCAACGACAGCGTACCAATTAGGACATAAATAGATATTCCAAGCAACAACTTATCTATGATTCTGTTTTGCTCGTTTTGTTTGCAAAGTTCAAACTTGCAATTCTACCTTTGCCAATTACTCTATAACCAGATGGACTAGATTAAAGATGCACAGCTTTTAATGCATTATAAAGCAAGTTTGTGTAAATAAAGGAAGTGTCTGAGATAAATACAAATTCAAATGAACTGTAAATAGAACATATCAATATCAAACCACTTCAAGCTGCTAAATTGACAAATTTGTTTAAACAAAGATCAGATCCTGTGTATGAGTCTCCCATTCTAAAACATTGAAAAGGTGTCATGTCAAAAGGTTAAATGCATGCTTATTACAGAAATGTTCTATATTTGTAATTGAATGACTTGAGTTAACCTTAAGAACTTTAAACTGGACCGAGCAGAGACATATCATTTTGTTATCTGATTAAAATACCGGATATTTTTGATATTTCATAAACAAACATTTTCTGTGTTTCTAGGCATTCAGGAAATAAAAATTGTCTGCACTTTTATATAAGGAAAACAAACTTTTTAAAAGGCATATATGTTTATCTTCTGAGTGTTTGGTGGGGACAATTTGTTGAATTACACAATGTGCTGTTATAAATGGAGAAGGAGCCGAGCGATATAAGTGAATAAATACCATGTAATAGTCTAAAGTAAATTTACTTTTTTACCCTACATTACCTTCAAAACAACATAGTCTTAATGCTTCAACATTTAACTGTAGTAAAAACATAGCATGACCGATGGTTTTAAATATCCTTTTACACAATTTTGAGACAGTAAAAAATGATAGCCAGTTGTAATATTGACCGCCATAGCTGATACGGGCAAATAATAAAATCAGTAAAAAGATACTTTGGAAGCATAGAACGCAAAAAGCAAAAGCAGACTCGGTTCGACTGAGTCTATTCGTAAGAGGTAATAAAATGTGCAACACACCCAACGCCCTTAGCACCAGTGTAAGCAAAACTATTATAATAGTACAAATGAATGTAATCCATGATCCGGGGGCCTCCGTGGCCGAGTGGTTAAGGTCACCGACTTCAAATCAAATGCCCCTCACCGATGTGGGTTCGAGCCTCACTCGGGGCGTTGAATTCTTCATGTGAGGAAGCCATCCAGCTGGCTTACGGAAGGTTGGTGGTTCTACCCAGGTGCCCACTCGTGATGAAATAATGTACGGAGGGGCACCTGGGGTCTTCCTCTACCATCAAAGCTTGGAAGACCTCAGGTACCCCTCCGTGCATTATTTCATCACGAGCGGGTAGAACCACCGACCTTCCGTAAGCCAGCTTGATGGCTGCCTCACATGAAGAATTCAACCCAAGTGAAGCATAAACATTAAGCAAGCTTTAAAAATAAAGATGTAACAATGACACGAAAACGTTATTTGCTGTGTGATTACTTGCCCTCATAATTGTGATTGAGATTTCAAATATGGACTTCCCTTTGGCACCACAGACACTGCTTTGGGTAAGATGAAGACAAAAGTGCCATTTACAAGATTGTTATCTAAAGATTTTTCTCTTTCAGTTATTGCGGATCTGTGTCTGGAACTTGATGAAATATCTAACAAGAGTACAGTATCAGTTACTACATTAAACGTAATAAACGGTCTTTAATAAATTAGGCGACAGCCGTATATATTGAATAATTCTAGGAAAAAAATATTATTAAACCGTCTCAGCAAGCTAGTGAACCTAATGCAAAAGTAACGATTAACCTTTGATTTATGATGTAATGTCTTTGACCAAAGAAGCAAATGAAAATGTAGCTCCTGAGATAAATTCGTAACAAAGATGCCACATTTATCTTTGCCTAGTTGGTAAAATCTAATTAATAAATAATAGATAAATAAACTTAATTAAATTTTCTCCGTTCACATGCATATGTACTTTTATTTTAAACATCAGATACTCCTTCAAAGACAAAATAGTTAAAAGTTGTACATTAACATCATCGATCATTCGGTCAATTAAACTTTTGGGAGAAGATTGGATGTTATCAATTTACATATATGTAGATGAAAGAAATGTAATTCAACCTGATAATACAGCTGTATGAACACTGCATTTAAATCACAATAATTTCATAGGAAACATGCAAACGTTTGTCATTTGACATCATTTTAAACATACTTTCAAAACGAAATATAAACATCAACATTTTAAATCTTCTACACTGTTAATAAATTCTTGTACAATCTGCACCCTACTACAATGTACTGTCTACCGGAGAAACGTTTTGCTATCGGCTTTATGTAAACCATTTACAGGAATAGTGAGAAGATAGTGAGCGGTTGAAGATGTCTTAAACAGAATCTGATGTATAGTAGTTAAATAGTACACTTCAAATCCGAACCGTACGTACCTGTCAATAACTGAAACTCTAAATATGTTATATACACCTTCCATTCTTTGAATATAACTGACAACAATATAAAAAGCAAGAGATTCCTTAGAAGCAAGAGTAAATCATTTATGTAACTATTTATATTGATTGTTTCCTATTGTACTATTTATATACTACTTTTGCTTTTACATAGCGGCTGCTACATAGACCAAGTAGGAGATTCACATGCCGAGAACGCATGCGTTTTAGACAGAAACCCTACATATTGTATGTGCGGCTGTTTATATATATATTATCTGGTAAAAACTTCAACAAAGCGATTTATGGGTTGTTAATGCCGATGTTTATTTCTCAAAATTTATGACAGTGTAAGTCTATCAAAAAAGAAAGAAGAAAAAAAACATTGGAAATTTAAAATTTGTATCGTGTTGGGGTACCTGTCGTTAACACGTTTTCTATTTATTTCTGCTGTTGTTGCACAACATTTTCATAGTTTTAGGTATAAAAATTGCTTTAGCAATGTACCGCTGCATTTGTTTTCAACCCAATCGCACGCAACCTTACCACAGAGCGCTGCCCTCAGAAAGCACTATGCTTAAGTTATTCCTCTTTGTTTACCCTGTTAGAAAGAATCGCATTTTCCTGCTTATAGCAGTGACTTTTATGAATCTCACCCTACTTTTGCAACCATAAGGAATAATATCATATGTATCAAGAAGTTTAATCCGGTATGTTTTACTTGTCTACTACTGGTTGAAAACCAGTTTTGCGAGACTAAAGGATTGCGTTTTTGTCGTTATTCCGTCCGTCCGTCAAGTAAAAGGTCATTAATGATCTTTTTCCTGTCTAGTCTATAAGATATTTTAGGTTAGTTTTCTTGTCCTTGTTCCATCCATACATCGATATTTGAATAACTTTGTATAAATATTCAACATTACAACCTCATGTGTCTTATGGAACCAATTAAAATGTTGTATATTTTCTTCAGAATTACTTCCATTTAATATGTTGATGTATTTTATTTCATTATATTTCTAATATATAAGTTACTCTAGTTTTCCCACCAGTTTAAAACGAAATGTTATTAACATACTTTTTATATTTAAAGATATTATAAGGTATCAACGACTGTAGATTTTTATAGATGCAAATTTTATACAAACATTGTGTGTTATAAACTATTGTATATATAGCACAATAGTTTGTATACATCATTGTCGGATATAAGAGCATTAGGTTATACGGCAGCTGAGAAAATTATAGTCACCTTTCAGCATGGGACTTTGTTTTTCGCGGCAGTACTTCATTCACCTTTTTAATTTCTTTTCACAGCATTTGCATAAATTTTCGGAGCAGGTCACGTAGACCAAATATTTTATAGTTAATCTGGTATTGCTATTTTATATGTAGGACCTGGTTAAGGATATCTAAGATAGACTGACAGTACTCTGTGGATTCCTTAACGTCATTGCCATATAGCTTGTTTAAATCCCTCTCGACACTTTGAATTAAATAATTGTAGCATAAAATAGTCTAAAACTGATGATAACTTAAGTATATGAGCAATGTTGTCGTTTTTTGTGCGTATCAGCATGTGCAAACAGTCTTGAGAAATTTTTGCGACCTCGCCCGTTACTGCAACATTTCTTCTGGCCTCTGCATGTGTTAGTTCATATGGCACATGGCTTATGTTTCCCAGTAAGTTATTTACTTTCATGTCTGTTATCTAGTGCTGAAGATAAACACGTTAAAATACTTTAACCACACAGCTTTGTATAATTGTGTTTGCAATGGATGTCCTGGTTATAAAATTAAAGTTATGAATAGTATTAATTTCACACTTAACGGTGTAAATAGAACACATTAATATAGAACTTCCTAAGTTGCTGATGTAAGGGATTTTTAAATAAAGAACCATTCTTATCTATTAGTTGTTCTCTTTTGTAAAGTGACCGAGGAATGTTAAAAGATAGGCGCTATGAAAACTGAACTATGTAGGTTTCTTCTAAGGAGGTTATATGCGAACATTGTAATATGCCCTTCACCTAACTGCACTTTAAAGAAGGTAAGGGTAGATTGCCCAGCCTATACAGCACAGAAAACACAGCCAGGGTCATAAGTTACAGGCTACAAGTAAAATGAAAACTTAGTTGAGGGGTTGCTTCTTATTTCCACTAAAATAGCATGTAATTATATGAATAATATAGAAAAAGGCATAGTGTTGAGAAAGTGTGTGGGGGAGGGGGGAGGGGAGGGGAAGGGGTGGAGGGAAGGGTAGAAAACAAGAATGAATTTTCAATAGGAAACCAACATTTCAAAACTTGCAGCCACCAAAATCACAGCAGTATAAGTAGGACACGCACAGGACCAACACGCACACGCACACGCAGGCGCTCACGCACACACATACACCGTTAATGTAAACATGTAATGATGCACACAACATATGGTGCATATATAATTAAACATATTTCGACAGAAGGTATCTTCCATTTAACTGATGTATTGATAGGAGAGAGCATACATTTCTTATGGTTTGTTTATATATGAGCTAAAAGTCGAAATTTTACATGCGACCACATGTATTGAGCATGTAACTTCACTTTTGAAGTTTATATTTCTTCATAATATGAAATTTATGTTCTTATTTTATGCAGTAAAGTTTTAAAAGTAAAGGGATTACAGTAGATCTCTTACTGTTTGTTTACTGTTAATGAAGCAGTTCGCAACGCCAATAAACATAACGGTTAATTTGAACAATGTGTTATTACACCTTACGATATTTTGGAAACTCTAATGAAATAACTATGAGTTAAGGTATGTATTACAATAACATATCAAAATATGCAAGCAATTACGACAACGGCTGGTTATTTACACAGTTTTTGCTACAATATTTGTAGCTCATAATACATATATAAATCAGTACTTGAACATAAGCACCTTCTGCCCTGTAAAAACAAATATCTTGGATGAATATGTAAACTAAACTTATTAGCATAACCTTAGAAATAAATATTTTAATTGTTGTGAGTTTAAAAAGCAGGAGCTCTGATGCAGTGACCATATGATTTCCAGATTGCATGAACACCGAGTGCATATGGTCAATGTGGTCGCCCACGACGCGACATAAGAGGTCTTATTCGTGATTTATACCAAATTATTTAAGGCCTCAGCAATTACAAAGTAATTCTTGCAAAGTACGATGATGAAAGTACGAAATAATTTCGACTTTTAACCATGATGATCGTAGTTTCGTTGTTTCGACTTTTCACTATCGTAGTTTCGTGTTTTCGTCATCGTGGTTCCGACTGTTCACCATCGTAGCGTCGTTATTTTGACTTTTCATCAAGGTAGTATCGTTGTTTCGTTGTTTGGAGCTCACAGTATGCGGCGATGGTCCTAAAAGGACACCGTGGTCTTAAGATAGTATATCATTACATTTTTGCTTACTTTTTTCTCCCGTTGCACTGCATATAACCTGTAAATAACCTATTCATTTATTAAACAATAACTTTTATAAACTTTATAAATCAAGGCTCTAGATAAATATTATATACAAGATAAATTTAAGATAAAGTATTATTACCTAAAGATACCTGCATGCCTGACTGTTTCTATATGTAATTGCCATTTTGATTAAAAGAAAATGTATCATTTAATTGGCTTACATTTCTGGAGATTATGCAGGAGTCCAAATATTCCTGTCACGTCATCTCACGTTGCTAGAAACGATTCAGTTGTTACATTTTTGTTTATGTATCAGATAAGCCAACTGCAAAACTTGAAATAAAATTGATTTAGACAGCAATTAATTCTAAATTCATTTTGCAATGCACACATGCATATTTAGTTTTAAGGCTTTTAATTTAGTTTAAAGAGCGGTCTTTTTTCATATGATCTAGCTTTCTATTTACGAATACGGTTGTAACAAACGATCTGACGTTTATTCCCAATTTATCATATGTATTCGCATGAGTACTTAGGCCAGTCGAAAACTTATTGCATATATATTTCAGCATGTCTGACATTATAGTAATACTTTACATACATTAATAGCACACTATAGACACTGGTTATGCGATTTATTATTTAACGTTTGTCAGATATTGTTTTAATTCTAGTATAAACATCGACATGCTTTTACACTAAATCATACACGTAAGAATGTTTATTTTAGACAGTAGAGATATTAAGGCAGTTTGATAAACTGGAAGTCATGGCGTAACATCATTTTTCTGAATAACATAGAATAAAGCCTGCATCTGGCTTATGGAAAGGAAAAAATCTACGTTTAAATGTTATTCCATGTGTAAATAATAAAAACGGTTAGTATTTTCTAAAAAAAGAAAGTTGTAACAAAGAAGTCAAACCGCAGACTTTTGTCCCGCTTGTGATTGGCTGATACTTTATGTACAGATGTCTTCAAAAGTGCCGCTGAACGTATAAATGGTATTTGAAGTTGAACACATAAAAGAAAATTTGCTGTTTACAAATCATTAAAGTCTACACTCAAAAACATTTTATTCGCGTAAATGTCATCAAAATAGGGAATACCCCAAAGACTCTCACTATGAAACCTTGCGCCAGGTATTTATGTGTCAAATCAGTCAGGCAAAATATCGAGCACACTGTCCTATCTTTATATATTTACCGAACTTTCTAAGAATATTCTGAAATTTTAAACAGTCAGGGTTTAATTATATTTTGCACTGAAGAAACAATACACGTAGGCCTAAATTTCGGTATGCCTTATTAGTATTTATTATTTCTGGGACCATGGATTCTACAGAATTATATCTTTAAAAAACGTCATTATTTTTTTGATTATGCTTATAACTCATTTACTGTCATGGACTTTACAGAATGATAACCACAGCAGCGCATTTTGTATCAGATAAGTCTAAACTCAGAAGTCTGAAAAAATAGCTTAGATTTGTATCTGTTACAACACAGTTAAGGACATGGATCATCAATATCAGCCTGTTGTGAAAAAATAAGGTAAAATCTGATATATTGTGTGTTATCAGACAGAACTATCTGATAGTTATTTGTAAAAGTTTTCAAGATTTGATTAACATAATAATATCAAGTTGCTGTCTAGCATACAAATGTATTCAGCTCATCTGTTATATTTGGTAAATAAATTTTAAAAATATCTGTTACTGATAATTTCACGTACAACTTCTGGAGAGAAAAAACGAGCATGTTATATAAACGAATTATACGTAAATTTTGTTTTCAGTTTTTATTTTACAGGAAAGATGAAAATAGAAATCGTAAAGATTTAACGATCACAGCCAACTGTATGACAAAATGTAAAAACTTTTGTTTGATATTACGAATATTTAAATACATACAGTATAAATTAATAAATACATACAATATTGCAGAAAACGTTTGACTCCTGACCATTACTTGGCACATGCACAGGTAGTTACGTTATGAGCAAATTGCTTATCATCGTTTATAGAGGACCCAATTCTTGTTTTTATCTTGTTCTTGTACAATTGTTGTCCAAAGTAACACAGAATTTGACTTCGACAGTATCAATAACAAAGTGCTATTACTGAATTATTAGCATAATCGTGCGAGATTTACAAGTTACAGCGCGAGGATCATTGTAAAAATTCATAGTTCTAAAATCACACGTTATTCAGATTAAAACAGATTAAACCAATGTAGATCCCGTTGTTTAAGATTTCACATATCTAAATTGAACTATTTTGCAACTTTAATCACTGTATGTTGTTTGAAACGTTAATTGAAATTATTTTTCACACCAATTCACACCAATACATAAACGAGGATTTTGCAAGCTTTAATGATACATCTAACAACTGCTAAGTGGAAGTAATAGTGGTCAAAGACAAAGCAAAAGAAGACAATCAAAATTACTAGAAGATTAAAAACATTTACATTTATAGTCGTGTGAATAGAAATGAAGTTCTAGAATGGTTAGAAGAAAGAAGGGCAGTGCATACACAATGTGTTACACTTACAGTAATAGACGGAACTTTAATTTTGTTGAAGTGTGAATCATGGCTTTATATAGGCAAGTCTTGTTTTACCAAACATAAAGAAACATCCGATGTCGACTGTGAGTTCACACCACTTGAAAATGTGTCCACCATACTTCTTACATTTGTTTGAAATTAGATGAAAATCCGTGATTTTGATAGATTTGTTGAATACATGCTAGGTATTTATTTGACTAAATAAAACTTCAGTGCTTTTAAGTTTTCCTTATTAAATTTTGTAGTCTATAGTTTATTGAATCGTATTGGTAGATTTCTTGTCCTGATTCAGGAGAAATGTGTTTTTTATTCATTTTATTTTCGATTAATGTTCAATTGCTGATAGATCAAGTAGCATCATTTGTCTTTATAGCAGAATTTTGTGTAACGAGACCCGCCAAAGGTACAGTTTCAAGGGAAACAAATTGAAAGGAAAAAAAAGAAGAAAAAAAACATTTCCGACTAAGAAAATATCATCTACAGTTGCTGTTACTTTATGTGCCCAAACATTTGTCCCTCATTTTGCAGGAAAAGGCAAGCGGTAAAAAAGCAATGAGTAAATGATGAGGCTGGGATGCAATGACAACAAAAAACAAATAAAAATCGTTGTGTTATGCAAATGATTTCCTATGCCTAGTTTCAGAGAACAGGAGAATTACAAAGCTAACTCCATTTTCATTACTTTGCGATTTTTTATCAGACCCATACAGGCAAGGAAACAAATTGAAGGAAGAAAAAAAAACTTCCATAGAAAATATCTTTTAACAGTTGACGTTACTTTATCAAACGTTTTTCGAGGCGCAAAAAAGCAATGAGAAAATGAGGCTATCAATGATTTACAATAAAACATATGTTATCTAAAGATTTATGCATAGTTTAGAATTGATCCATTTGTATATAGAAGGAACGCGAAGCAGTAGGAATAAATAAAAACTTTTAATTCATATTAATGCGGCACTGCTCAACCTATCAGTTGGTATCTATATATATTTACATTCGCCCTATTCTTTTCCATTGAAAATTATGACGTTCATTCCGTATGAACAGCAAAAGGAAAGGCGCGAAAGTTACGTCATCGCTGCTTAGTGATAACCGACTGCTGTTTTGGCGACGTCCGCGTATAGTCAGGGAGAACGTTCCTTAGATGACGTCGCAGTTGTTCCGTCTGGTGAACAGAATGGCCGGGAAGCTGATTTTAATGTTAAATGCCACACAATATGTGCAATTTATAATATTATCTTGTTTACAAATGGAAAGGAAATATAATGTAAATATAAGAAATGAAACTATTTTTTCAGTGTTCATGCTTAATGAACGACAGAATAGGATCGGCAAATTTAAACATGAATCGCTAGCGTACACCGAAAAAAACATTTCATTTCTTAAATAGTTACAATGACAAGGAAATAAATTAATGATTGTTAATATAACATTGCAGAACGAGAGTATCGCAGTTTCTATGTATCAAAGGTTTAAATAAGCTAAGTGTTAATCAAGTTAAAATCTAGACGTGTTTCAGGAGTGGTATACATTTAATTTAGAAGTATATTCTATGTTTAGTAAACATACCATACCTGTATTTGTAATAAAAGCCCTTTATTATTTACCAGTATGGCCTAAAACCGGAAGAAACGTACATAATGTACGGTATATTAGCATTAATATCATAGAATTGAATTCCATTGAGTTTCAGTCTGCGAAAAGTTTCGTTGTCTACTTTTGTTAAAATGCTACTTTTAAAAATATACAATTCGTTCTTTTCTGAACA
Source organism: Mercenaria mercenaria (assembly GCF_021730395.1). NCBI lineage: Eukaryota > Metazoa > Mollusca > Bivalvia > Venerida > Veneridae > Mercenaria > Mercenaria mercenaria. The sequence continues at coordinate 23,430,920 of NC_069378.1, read as the reverse complement.
AGAAAATATGGAAAATTTCAAAGTTTTTCTTTTAGGTCAGTCAGGACAATCTCTCATTTTCATTCACAGAGTTCAAATTTTCATCCTTCAAAATGAATTTATATGAGCTCGACAATAATTTGACAGATAATATACACAATGAAGCTAAAACAATGGTCTTGTACACGACAAAATCTGAACACCTATTTCATTTGCACATAAAATTAAATTGATGTATGTCTACATAATTATAGATGGTAGTAATTATGGTTAAAGAAAGAAGACAACTCAAGTTTGCAACGCGTTTCGTATTAAAATACTTCTTCAGGCAAACATACAATGTAGATGGCACATTACACATAAATCATAGTCTCGTCTACAATATGACCAGCTGTGAATACAGCAGTCATTGAGCAATTTTAAATAGATCTCTCTATTAAGGAATAAAGGAGCGAAAAACTGATGACTGCGCCCTTTGTCATTGCAGTCTGTATTGAATGATGTTGTAATTGAGGAATACCTTGTTGTATTGCATACCAAATAACCTCATGTTAAGACAGTTCTCGTTTCTCACAGATTAAGGACAAGCACTGTCAGATAAACACTTATCGAGTTTAGATTTTCTTGATATGTTACTAGATGAATTGTTGGCAAAGAATGTCATCCACTTCATGTGTCAGATTAAAGATGGAACATATCAAATTGAAAATGTCCAAATCCATTAGCAGTGTTCTAACAAACAATGCTACAGTATTGTCGAAAGGTTATTCCTATCATCTTGTCCTTGAAAAAGTCATTCAACGAACAACAGCCTTTCATTTCCATCATAAAGGTGGTAGCTTTTAGGATCATAAAATTTATTTAACATTGAACTGTCTTTCTTATGCCATGGCTTTTCTGTATTATTGTAAAAACACCGTGCATACAGTAACATTACAAAAGGCAAATATGACCTCATTAAAATTTTTGCAAACAGGTGAGTAACCTTTTGCTGGAAAAAAACAACACTTTGATTCCAACTATAATTACTGATAACTGAAAGAAAATGTAATATATGAAAGAAAAAGAAGAAAATATCTGAACACGGATTATTTAGTCCTTCCTGTCAATTAACTTCATGTATGAGTATAAGCCGATGAAATATGCAAACCGCTTCCTTCAGTGTTGTTACTTAAGATCAAAATAACGTCCGGAAAATTCATCTATGGCTTTGCAATTCTGTACTTTCTAAGAACATTCTTATTAAGTTAATTAACAAGGAGAAATCATGTAAATTAAATGAGTGTTGTATAGACATTTGAACCGAGTTGAGCGCAATATATAGCACTCTTTTTCAGAAAATGATGTCCCTTCGCTTGCAGTGGACAGTAGAATTAGAAAGTTTAGAGGATTCACATATAATGTTTAAAATAAGTGTCTATTTTTTATAACTTTGGATTAATTTTGTTTCGGTAGATTGGAATATTAGATAAACAAAATAAATAATTTCATTCTCAGCAAAATAACAGGGCTTAAAATCTCGTCTGTATAAAATTATACCCGCGGTTTAAACCGGCACTTATTAAGGAACATGTGCACTCCAGGTGTCAGACAAACCTAGCAAGTCCTGCGCAAAAGGCAATGTTTTTAAAAAAACGCAATAAACTAAGTGCAAAAAGTAACGAATAAAATATCCTCATTTAAACAAAGTTTCCTCAAGTTTATGTTTTTAAACTTCAATGTGAAATGCAACAGTACTATCACATACTGACTAGATCGATGAGGTATCTGAATATATATTAAAGGCAAAGCGCACAATAAAGAATTAGATTAAAGATTTCCACAACATTCCTTATTCCTTTAATCAAACATGGGTAATTCGCTGTTTTTGTCAATTGTTGAAAGATGAACGATTGGAATTTTTACCGCTTAGTTTAACAATTTGGTAAGTTTAATCGCCACAAATGCACAAAAGTATTCAAGACAAACAAAACTTAACTCGATATTTCTCGGGATTTTCTTAAAAACAGGTAGTAACATACATTCGTCAAAAGAATACATTTACGTAAGGAAACCATCGTTGGTTTACTTTGAGTGACTCGTACGCGATTATCAAAGGTTTTAGCTATCAGCCTTCTAATCACTAGATGAAGATGACTTCTTTGTGGATATTTCTGCAGTAACTGTTTTATTATGGAGATCAAATTATGTGTTCTTAAATTCTGGACATTTTCCTCAATAGAACATAAGATATTTTCTCGAACGCTATTTTGATGTGAACGGCAATATTCTATTTCAATTCCATGTTAAAATCATTTTCTTTCTCGATATTTGTGTTTTGTATCAATCAGTATGTTACACACGTTATTGATATAAGTAAAGTAAACGATTTTGTAAGAATTTGTACTAAAACTTCTCCTTCAAAAAAGGTTTATTGTTTATTGTATTGTTAATGCCATTCAGTATATACTTGAATATTTACTGCCGCATGCTTTCTCAATGGACGTTCATATGGACACTTTAAGAAACTTAATAAATCCAGTACACAATTATGCGTTATAAGTAAATAGGTCCTGATCGGACATTAACGGTTCTCGTCAACTTGATAAATTGTATAAAATAATCATAAATGTTCATTAATTTGCACGTTTTATTACCATAATAGACATGTAACTAGGATAAGAAAACATTATATATTGTAAGATTTCTTACCATAGTTATTCTGATAGCTATTTTTGATGTAAATATTGAATTGAGAAATGCATACTTCTTTCAATGAGAAAGTTTCCAGAATTGTAACTTTCTTTTTATACAGCGGCAATGGCATGAACTTTGCTTTAGGAAAAATGAACAAAAAGTTGAAATTACAAGATTGTTAGACAAACGTGATTTGATGAAATTTCTGTAAGGACACAGACCTTGTCTCATTAAATAGATTAATCAGATTTTAGAAACTAAATACATTTCCTTAGAAATTGTTGTACGATTAAAAGCTTACGTTGTATATAAATTTGTATTCTTTATTGTGTAAAACTTGACATTGAGCTTGACTTTCGAACAAGACGTTAAAGCATCAAGCGTATTCAGTGCAGTATGAAATTCCTGAATAATTCAAGTGATGATAGACGACACATGCAAGCAATATCGATAGACCTAATAAAAAATCATGCTTACGTGTTGAAAGCTTGAAATATATACGAAGGCATATAATGGCCTAAAATAGAAATGTGCTAATCACTCCAAAATGATAAGGTGAGCAAGATAATCTACAGAGTATCGAAATCGGATGAAAATCTAAAATTGTCCAACATTGCTACCAAACGTTATCTGTGCGCCAGATGTTACAACTGTATTTTAATGGTGAACGACTCAATTAAATATAGATTTAAATACCAAATTTAACTTAAAGGTCCATTACTAAGGGAAAGTGAGTTGGCAATTTTTTTCATAGCCAGTGCATAGACTTCTGCAAGACACTAAATAATGAAGATTGGCAGGTCAAAATTTGCAGGAGGTTTTTGGAACTCAAAGAAATGTATGTGTATTATGTTGAAATTTCAATGAATCGACAGAATGACCCCCCAGGTCTTTTTAACTTTCTTCATACTTCATAGAAAAATAATTGTACATATACTGCGATTTATTTTGAATTTCTACATACCAACTTTCATTTTCCAATAAAATAAAATAGTTTCTGTGCTTTTTAAAAGAAATTAAAATGTTCACTTTCCTTAGTATTGGACCTTTAAATATACTTTTTAAAGTTAAAGAAAGTATAACTTAACTGATTGTTTGAACAAGCAGTGTATAGTCATTATTATGTAAACCTCTCTTATTTCATATACAATATATCAAACATGTCTTAAAGACCACATCTCAACAGAGACCACCTGGCTCTAAATACCACATGTTTTGTTTACCATTTTAGCATTTACAGTGTATTTTTAACCTGTGAATAAAGACCACCTCCCAATAAAGACCACATTTTGGCTCTCCCAAGGATGGTCTTTATAGACAGGTTTGACTGTATCACGTGTATATTGACTGCCTACAACAAAATGATACGCCGATACCTTATTTTGCTCTATATAATTCTTTCAGCAATATGTGTTTAAAAATTTACATGCCTTTACAATAGTTTGAAATCAAATAAATTGTGTCTTTATGCTATTACCATGTTACTGCGACATTATATTCTGTTCGCCGCACCTATATACAAAGATTATTTGTTTAACTTATGAGAATGTTTATGGCTGTTTCGTTACGTCATTTATACGGGCGTATCTTTTATGTAAACTTTAAAAGTCAAATACATAACTTAAGACTAAAATCGTGTTTCAAGACATTTGTTTCAGTTCTATTCTATTGATTTCTGTAAAAGTAGTGTAAAAATGTGATTTGCATAGTTTCCTGCTCTTTCTTTCGACATTAAGCTTCTAGAAATCTGTGTCTTCATTTGAATTTTGTCAGACTATATAGAATGTGTGTACCGAGTCTAATGAAACGTAGACAAAGTCATAGATATTGTACACAGATTTTCGTATCTACCTGTTAATGTACGAGCATGTTTTGTTTCTAACGGTTTGCTAATAATAATTCATGAAATACATTCACAAGAGTTCTTGGTTCAGACGAACCTGATTGATCGTATATGTCAACAGTTCAAACAAATAAAACCAGCTAATAAGAGACAAAACGCTTGGTGATTTATTATTTTTCGATTCTGATGTCACGTAAAAATTCCGTTGCAAGCCTCGACTATTTCACTCAGTCAAATTCTGTTTTAGACAGTGAAAAGTAGTGGTATTAAAATCACAGAGAACCAGTAATAGCCGGACATTAGTAGAAGGTAATGGTACTTTAATTTTTTATGCGTTCTGTTTTGGAACTTTTTCTGGTCCTTTGGGATAATGGAGTCTAATCGGCATTTTTCAAACTGACTCTGGTATCATGTTGCCATTGACGTTCTACGCTCTTTTATAATATTCTTGTGTATTTGAATTAAAAAAGACTGCCGCGTTTATGTCATTACAAAGACAATATTTCAAGTTACATTAATTTATTCATAACCTTTCAACCTCCTTCCACATTGCATGAAATTTTATCTCCTTTATTAATTCATTTGATAAAAAGGGCTTTGGGATAAAATATTAGCTTTGCCAATAGCGCATTTATAATTTCCTGGCCAGTCATACTTTTAAATGGTCTACTTTAACCAACGGGTTAAACAGTTCAAGAAGTTTCTCATATCATTTTCGGCAAACTTTAAAATATTTCATAATAATAGAACCAGAATTATCCATTGCGGCCACATGTCAACAAATGGCATTAAAACCAATATGTGTGTATTGTCTCGCGGCTTTACAAGCATAAATCTTTTCAATCTTATTGTTTTTTAAAACTTTCTTAGAAGTATTTGTTAAACTAAGTATTTGTGAAATTATTTATGTTTCCCAGAATTGCGAAAATTTGTAATATGTGGGAGTTATGACAGGTAAATTAATATCGGTATTCACATTTGTGTTTACTTTACTTCGTAGTGAAATATTGAGGCGCAATTATTCTTCTTAGCCCAAATTTTAAAACTCTTCGGAGCCATTGATACACTTAATTCTACACAATATAATGGATTTTAGCTTATAAATATACTGGTTTGATGTTGCGAATATTTTTATTAATGCTTTCCTTTTCTTATTGCAGATAACGACTGACTCTCTGATCAGTTTTGCGTATATAAACAGTGTTTAACTTATTGGCAGAGTTATGAAATACGGTTATATGAGACATTTTCTAAGTCTTTTTCTTTTATTTGTTCTAAGAAACTGATTGTTTTCAGAAAGTGTCATGGTTAAAGTAGGGTGGCTTTGATGCTTTTCTCGTTTTGATATCAAACTAATTTTAATCCGCCCACTTAGCTCAGTAGGGAGAGCGCCGATCTATGGATCGCGGGGTCGTGAGTTCGATCCCGGGTGGGGCGTATGTTCTCCGTGACTTCAAGATTAAATTCCATTTCTAAACCATCGTTTCTGAAAAGTCATTACGAAATAGTCATTACCATCAGATTTTAAACACACCTTTTAAATAGACAAATCAACTTTTACTATCAATCAAACTAAAATGAAAATGGTTTGTGAAAATGAGGCATGTACATGTACACAGAATTCCGTGTTTTTTTTTACCACTTAAATTGTTACGAATTCAATAATTTGCTTTGCTATATAAATAATATATTTAGCATTTTTACCTTATAATCGTATACTGCTGATTTGGCTATGAATTTAGATTTGGTCAACGACAAGAAACAGTTCCATGTGGCTTTTAGAAAATATCATCAAACTAGAAATCTGACACATGTCTATATTGAATGATGGTAAAATATGCTTAGTCCAGTGGCTTAATATCTATATAAAACGCTGCATTATGGTAAGATGTTAAAGTGTTAATTACGACTATTTAAGCTTGGCTTTGCATTCAGTTCATGTAAGACACAAGTACTAAATCGTCAAAGGAAGATGTTTTTATTCGTGGGATTAGCGCGATAAATGCCAATGTTATTATCTTACACTATGCACTTGCATCAATGTTTTTTTTTAAAGATAAAGTAACATAATGAATGTAAGGAAGAAGGCCTTTTATCTATACTTCTCTATGCAATATTCTATACATTTTACCAGTAAAACATTGATTTGTGAGGGATGTATGTACATGTATATTCAAAAGACTTTTGCTAGAGAGAATGCTACACTTTTCGCTTGCAGTTTTGATAAAGCTTTTTTTACTAGCAATATTATTAAACATTATACAATGTGGACCTGTGACGAAGATTGTAAAGCCCTTTCCTTTTTATTGATCAACATTTACATCAGGTTTGGGAATGCAGTGTTTAGACAAGTAGTTGGTATTCCCATGGGAACAAATTGTGCACCCCTTGTCGCAGATTTGTTTTTATATTGTTATGAAAGAGACTTTATGTTAAGCCTTTCTCCAGATACGCAAGCAGATATTATAACTGCATTTAATAATACATCACGCTATCTGGATGATATTCTCAATATGGATAATCCGTTTTTTGGTCAATTGGTGGGTACTATTTATCCTAGGGAGCTTCAGTTAATTAAAACTAACAATTCGGATACTGATGCTTCGTTTTTAGATTTACATCTCTCTATTTATGACAATATTATACATACCAAAATTTATGACAAGAGGGATGATTTTTACTTTACTATTGTAAATTTTCCACATTTGGATGGGGATGTACCTCAGGCTACATCTTATTGGGTATATATCTCTCAATTAATTCGGTTTGCCAGAGCGTGTAGTAATGTCAAGCATTTCAATGAACGTAATCTATATATTACAAGTAAACTTCTTCAGCAAGGCTACCGTTATTACAAATTGCGTAAATATTTTGCTAAATTTTACTATCGTAATTCTGATTTAGTTTTAAAATTCAATAATAATTTAAAATGTTGAAAATTCATAAACCAACACACTTGTCAAAACATGTTTCGCTTTAATAATTTGGTTCTAAAGGTTTGCTTTTTATATTTTTATACACGAGCATTTTTTTGTGTTTTACATGCCATGCCTTTGGATATTTACTTCAATGATAACTTTTTATCAGATGTATTTAACTTTACAAAATATATAAATAATTTAAAGACACTTCTGCGAGAAAGTATTTCAAAACCCGTTTTTATGGAGATGTGGTTTACAAACTTCGTAAGATCTTGGGTCATGGTAATTTTCCAAATGTATTTGGTAAAATTATAAAACGTTTTATTAAAAGAGGTTACGACCAAACTGTTTTGAGACATACCGCGTGTTTAGTGTTCAATACGTTTACAGTTGGATACTACGCTTCCCTCTTTGATTGTGTCTGACGGAAGAGGGGGAGGACTCTATGATAAGCAGTTTTTAAATCCTACCAGGACTGAACTGTTTTGATATCTGTCTTCTGACCTGTTTCGTCGGACCCTTAAGGGTGTTTCTCTTGTTGCTCTGTCTTCTGAAAAGGCATTGAGTACATACGTTTTTGGTTCTAAAGGTTTGCTTTTTATATTTTTATACACGAGCATTTTTGTGTTTTACATGCCATGCCTTTTTGTTTCCATTACGTGTGTTAGAGATTCACCTGGAGGGGATTACTTTTATTTACACTGTCCCGTGTCTTTGGAACATGGTGGGGGTAAGAGTGAGGTTGGGTGCGCACCATAAACCGGTTTAAGCTCCCCAGTGGTGTTTTTGCCACTGACCGTTCCAAGGCGGTGCCTCACTGTGTTCCTTTGTTTGTTCGTTTTGTCCTCTTGTGTAGGCTTTGTGTGTGTGCGCGTGTATGTGTGTGTGTTCCTTTGTTTGTTCGTTTTGTCCTCGTATGTTGGCTTTGTGTGTGTGTGAGTGTATGTATAATTTATATATGTATGTGTGTGTGTTTGTGGTGCACACGTCTGCGTGCTGTAGGTTTCGTTTTGGGGAGGCTGCGATTTTGGTACGTGGCATTCCCTGTTTGATATTTGTCTTTTTTTTGTTTTAGGAAAACCACATGGTCGTTTGATAACCGCTTCCCGTCATGCTTGCTTTCCTGTTTACATAAAATAAATCTAGCAAACGCACTGCCATTTCATCAAGTACCATCATTACAATTTCCTTTTGTAGGACGCTTTTATATACAAAATGCAATGTAGCTACAAAAATGTGTGACCGGACTAAATAAGGAGTAATCAACATCAAAACGATTAATCTTAGTATCTATATTTATGGACTGTGACTCAATGCAGACTTGGAGCGCCGGTATAAATTACAGACTCCGGTACATACCGGATTAACTAAATTTGAACGAAAATATCATACATGTATATATTTAGTAACCATGGTGATACTAAACCTAACCTTTAGTCAGTATTTTATGCATATTGTACACTAAATGCATGAGGACATGCAAAAATATGCATATTTTTGCCGTGCGCTACAATTGATAATCACTTTCGGGCATGCGCAGAAGACCGCTCCAAGTCTGCAATGAGTTACATCGATATTTATGCATGCAAAGGTCATGCTATTTCAAAACGTTCCAGACGTACTGAACACATTACATGACTTATGTTTTTCCTTAAATACCAACACTTTTGTTATTAACCTTTCTTCTTGACTGGTGTTTCTTTACATTTTACGAGACAATTTTGAGAGACTCCTTTGCAACAGTAACGCATTAGGTCATGTTATTAAAGATATCCAATGGTTATTCATCACTAAAATTTTTTATCTTTGGATATTTACTTCAATGTATAACTTTTTATCAGATATATTTAACTTTACAAAATATATAAATTAATTTTGCATATAGAGCTACATTCATAATCTAATGGCAAGTAGTTACAACTGATTGGTAAAAAAACAGCCAGTTTTAAGTGGTATACACATTGATACTGTGTTTATTATATACATGTATACAGTAAAGTATGTACTGTTTTAAACCTAATGCATAGTACAGTTAATGCACATAAACGTGATCATTTTATCTTTTCATAAACTGTATAAAATAATTGTTATTATATTAGAAAAGCTAACCACGGGTTCATTGGAGCATCTTTAACATGGAATGACGTTTACACTTTCATTAAAACTCTCGAAAATATTAGCATAACATATCAAATAGAATAAATAATGAAAATATATAAGCAATATCGAAACCGATACTGGTTAATTAAACCAATAATATACATTTAATTGAAAACCCTGCATATATGACGATTCTGAAAACTTGAAAACTTGAAAAGTATAATTAAGTCAATTATGTATACTACAATTTGTATTCTATTTGAGGTCGATTCGGATACAGCTTTTAAGATGACTTATCACGTGCGCGTCTAATTTCTGGAAAGCACGATTCTGATGTCAAAAAAACAAAAAAATACAAGGCGTGGTCGTGTTTCAAGCTGGACACGAATTCACGACCTCTAGGTGCCACTAACTTTCAATATAACTCACTAGTAAACAGACAGTTCTGATAATTGTAATTATATGATCATTTACCTACAATTCTTTTTAAAGCATATAGAACAGTAGACAATTGTTTTCAAAAACAATGCAGCGTCGGACAAAATCAGACACAATGCATCATGTCCGCACTTCAAGCATGAAACAAGATCAAACCAAGTATTTCATATCTGCTTTTCATTTGTTATTGTTATTTCAGAAAGCACTGTGTGATTACAAAGAAAATTTTATTTTATAATTCATGTCATCAAAGTGATAGTTATGGACGGAATTCTAGGAGACAATGAAATCATTGGTGAATGTTATTGGCATAAACATTACGGCAGCAAAGGAATTATTGCGTGAACTCAATAAATGAAGTGGTACTTTTATAGTCAAAAAAACGAGAAAAAGGATAAAACATATCAATAATGAATTAAATCTAAAACAACACAATCCTTAAGTTCAATAAAAAAAGTGTTAATCTTCCCCTACAAAGAGCCGAAAACCTCCGATTGTAAATATATGATTAATATATAAAATAAAGTTCATTGATCATACGGTAACCTTATCCCTAATGAACAAACAAGAAGTGACACAACCCGTTACCTAAACAGTAGAATCCATTTATATAAGCCCCTATTTATATAATTAGCATTATCAAAGAGTACACACACACTTGAGACAGACCATATAGAATGTGTCAACATTAATCTTCGGTAAATTTTAACTTTTACAAAGCATAAGAAACAACATTGTCTTATCACGCTGAGGTATAAAACAATAACCTACTAGACAAATTTCAAACGAAAACATTTAATGAAATAATGAAAACGTGTTAAATGCTGGCTTTAACACTTAAGCCGAAACGAAACAAATTACGTAATTTGAAAGGCAACACGTACTCATTTGTATTTGCTGCCAATTACGTACGTGTCAACAGCCGCAAATAATTCGCACACCACTACTTTCTGTGTTTTAGATCTAATTATCGTCTGGAATAGAACGTCTAGTTCTTTGCGAAACCTTCTTGCAATTAATTTGCTTGATTCCATTCCATGCTTCTTTAGGATCTACCTATTGATTTAATCAACTATAATCAGCTCTATTCTGCAAAGTCTAATACTGAGTGTTGTAGAGTAAGATGCAGAAGACTGTACTCAACAGAAACTGAAGGGCACACACGCTCTCGAAAAGTTAAACAAAACGATATAGATTATAAAACATGACTCATATTGACTACATAGTCCTTAACAATCCTGAATAACTGTCTAAGGTGATTTTATATTAACGTTAGATTATAATGATTAAGGTAAATTCTCTCATGCAAACTCGAAATAAGGTTTAAAACTAGTTCCTAAACGTTTTGAATTTGGTAATTTAAAATGGATTAAAAAAGATCGAAATGAAATACAGTTTAGTTGCAAGGATTGAAATTTCATTGGAAAATTACACCACGATTGCTATCAACAATTATTGAAGTGCATGAGCATGGCAGAAGTCATTCGTGATTTGTAGAGGTGTTCTACATAGTGCAAGATTTTCATTTCAATTATAATAATTATTTTTTAAAATCACTACAAACTGCAATAATGAAAATCATTCGTGATACAAAACTAATGTTCCTTTAGATTGTGAAATGTAAGAGTATGATCATATTATTTTACTTGATCGAAGAATTTAGTAGATATCTATTCGAAACATCGCCAAAAAGTAACGGCACATACCTTGCCATGTCTTTATTCATTCGATCGAGATTAATTATTTTCTTTAACAGGGAAAGCTGAATAAGTGGAATATTTACATTTTGTGCTACTTGATTCATCCTTTTATAGCGACTTATATACTTTTTATTGAAAATATGCTTTTTATTTGTCTCCACTCAATATATGGACAATTCAGCCACATAATTATAAGAGAAAGACAGTACATATTAAATAGCAAGAATGCAAACAAAACCCAGAAAAAAAAAAACACAAAAAAACCATTAAAAGCAGTAAGAGAAAAAATGCTTGATACGTCTCATATGTACTTACTGTTTTGAATTTCCAACTGGATTATGGGTCAAAATATGTATCTTTAAATTGATGGATGGCAATACATTTATGTTAATCAAGTGTATCTTAGAAAATCGCACAAACCGTTTATGGGCTTGGACAACACGACAAATGTCACGTACACACTATGATCATGCTTTGCAACGATTGCGCACCAATTAGGACATACATAGATATTCCAAGCAACAACTTATCTATGGTTCTGTTTTGATCGTTTTGTTTGCAAAGTTTAAACTTCCAATTCTACCTTTGCAAATGACTATATAACCAGATGGACTAGATTAAAGATGAACAGCTTCTAATGCATTATAAAGCAAGTTTGTGTAAATAAAGGAAGTGTCTGAGATAAATACAAATTCAAATGAACTGTAAATAGATATCGATATCAAACCACTTGAAGCTGCTAAATTGACAGATTTGTTTAAACAAAGATCAGATCCTGTGTATTAATCTCCCATTCTAAGACAATGAAAAGGTGTCTTGTCAAAGGGTTAAATGCGTGATTATTATAGAAACAACTGTTCTATACATGAGTTAACCCTTAGAACTTTAATCTGGACAGGGTTGTGTTTTGATATTTCATAAACAAACATTATCTGTTTTGTGTTGCTCTGGGCATTCAAAAAATAAAATGTCTACGCTTCTTTATAAGGAAAACCTATTTCTTTACTGAGTGTTTGGTGGGGACGATTTGTTGAACTACACACTGTGCTGTTATATACGGAGAAGAAGCCAAGAAGAAGCCAAGTGATATAAGTGAAAAATACTATTTTGTTTACCTTAAATTACAGGAAGTCTTGATGCTTCTATATTTAAATGTAGTAAAAATCTTATCTTTAAATGGTCATTAAATTAGATGATGAAATGTTTCAGCACAGCATTAAACCATGGTGCCTGAAGAATATCTGCTAATGTGGCAATGACCGATGGTTTAAAATATCCCTTTTGACAATTTTGAGATAGTAAGACAAATAACATGTTGCAATATTAACTGTCATAGCTGATACGGGGGTGGGGGGCAACTAATAAAATCTGTGAAAAGATACTTTGGAAGCATAGAGCGCAAACAAGAAACATAACAGCAGACTCGATTCGACTGAGTCTATTTGTAAGAGGTTATAAAATGTACAACACCCCTCACGCCCCCCTTAGCACCGGTTTGTAGTAAAACGAATGTAATCCACGACCCCAAAGGACCAGAAAATATAACACTGAATCCTACAAATCAGGTTAACTAAGTTATAAACATCGCTTCGCTCAGTGTTGTTAAAGTGATCCACATATATTCTGTAACCTTATATCGATATTTAGCTTGTTACTACCTTAATTGAGTACTTGTCTGTACACTCCCATTTTGAACATTCATCTTACATTATCGTTCATACGCGTGTGTTAACGACTCATTTGAGCTCTAAGTTCAAACTTTTTTGTCTGAAATAATTTTCTCACTAGATATATTTCATGATATATCAATAGTTGTGTTTCATGCATTATTAAGACATAAATGTAAGTAATATTTCATACCCAGAAAAGGTTCTGAAGGTTACACACTAGTTGACGTTTAGAGAAAGTTCACACGGAAGCTCTAGGGTATAGTAGAGACCGACTCTTTACCCGATAACCCATTTGAACGGTATAAATCAGTACACCAATCGTACTTTGATTCAGTGTTTTTTCTGGTCCTTTGGGATCATGGAGTCCATTTAACATATGTGTAATAGAGTTCCGCTTTAGCCGGTGCTAGGGAGCGTAAGAGGTGTTGCACATTTCATTACTTCTCATGAACAGACTCAATCAAACCGAGTCTGCTTTTATTCTTCTTGGTTGCTTTCTATGCTTTCGAAGGATCCTTTTACAGATTTTATCAACAATCACAACAGCAATCTTTAAGTGCCGTGTGGTGGCTGTAAAATGTCTCCCCGTACTTGGATTCAGTGTAACGTTGTTATATTTTCTGGTCCTTCGGGATCATGGAGTCCATTCAACATATGTGTAACAGAGTTCCGATTTAGCCGGTGCTAGGGGACGTGAGTCAATTTATGCACCACAGACACTGCTTTAGGTAAGATGAAGACAAAAGTGCCATTTACAAGATTGTTATCTGAAGGTTTTTCTCTTCCAGTTATTGCGGCTCTGTGTCTGGAACTTGGATTCAGTGTTGTTATATTTTCTGGTCCTTCGGGATCATGGAGTCCATTCAACATATGTGTAACAGAGTTCCGATTTAGCCGGTGCTAGGGGACGTGAGTCAATTTATGCACCACAGACACTGCTTTAGGTAAGATGAAGACAAAAGTGCCATTTACAAGATTGTTATCTGAAGGTTTTTCTCTTCCAGTTATTGCGGCTCTGTGTCTGGAACTTGAAGAAATATCTAACAGAGTACAGTATCCGTTACTACATTTAATGTAATAAACGCCGGTCTTTTAATAAATTAGGCGACAGCCGTATAGATAGAAATATTCCTGAAGAATTTAATTATTAAACCATCTCAGCAAGTCACTGAACCTAATACAAAATCAGCGATTAACCTATGATTTATAATGTAATGTCTTTGACCAAAGAAGCAAATAAAAAAATAAATGTGGCTCCTGAGATAATTTCGTAACAAAGGTGCCACATTTCTCTTTGCCTAGTTGGTAAAATCTAATTAATAAATAATAAATAAATAAACTAAATTATCTTTTTTTTCTGTTCACATGCATATGAAAAGATATTTTAAACATAAGATACTCCTTCAATGACAAAATAGTTAAAAGTTATACATGAACATCTGAATCTTCAATATCGATCTATCAATCGATCATTCGTCAATTAAACTTTTGGAAGAAGATTGGGGGTTATCAATATACATATATGCAGATGTAAGAAATGTAACCTGATAATACAGCTGTATGAGCACTGCATATTAATCACAATATTTTCATAGGAAACATTCATTGTCAGAAAAAAAAATGCAATCGTTTGTCATTTGACATCATTTGATACATACTTTAAAAATGAAATATAGACACCAACATTTTAAATCTACTTCACTGTTGCACCCTCCTACTGTCTACCGGAGAAACGTTTTGCTAATGGCTTAAACAGAATCTGATGTGTAGTAGTTAAGTTAAATAGTACATTTCAACCACGAACCGTACGTACTTGTCAATAACTCAACGGAATGATTGCAGTTTTAAAGTCTTAAGAGGTTATATACACCTTCCATTCTTTGAATATAACTGACAAAAATATAAAAAAGCTAGAGATTCCCTAGAAGCAAGAATAAATAATTATGTAAATATTCATATTTATTGTTTCCTATTGTACTCTTTATATATTATTTTTATTTTATTTAGCAGCTGCAACAGAGACCAAGTAGGAGATTCACATACCGAGAACGCATAAGTTTTAGAAAGAAATCCTACAGGGTACATGTGCGGCTGTTTATATTATCTGGTAATTAAACATCAACAAAACGATTTATGGTTGTATTTTTCAAAATTATTTATGACAGTGTTAGTCTATCAAAAGAAAAAAAAACATTGGAAATTTACAATTTATGTCGTGTTTGGTGACCTGTGGTTTCCACTTTTTAAATGTTTCAAATTTTTATGTATAAAAGTTGCTTAGCAATCTACCGCTGCATTTGTTTTCAACCCAGTTGCACATAGCCCTCCCCTTAGCAAGCCCCATTCTTGAGTTTCTCCCCATATGTCTTATTTGTCCACTACTGATTTAAAATCAATTTTGCGAGACTAAAGGATTGCACCTTTTCGTCATTCCGTCCGTCCGTCACGGTCAAAAGTCATCATTGATCTTTTTCATGTCTAGTCTATAAGATATTTTAGGTCAGTTTTCTCGTCCTGTTTGCAGCTTTTTTATCCATGCATCGATATGTAAATAACTTTGTATTAATATTCTACATAACAACTTCATGTGTCTTATGGAACCAATTAAAATTTTGTAATATTTTTTTTCCAGAATTACTTCCCTTTAATATGGTGATTTATTTTATTTCATTATATCTCTAATATATAAGTTACTGTATTTTTTCCTACCAACTTAAAACGAAATATTATTAACATACTGATTGTATTTAAAGATATTATATTAAGCAATCAACGACTGTAGATTTTTATTGATGCAAATTTTATACAAACATTGTGTGTTATAAACTATTGTATATATAGCATAGTAGTTTGTATATATCATTGACAGATATCAGATCATTAGGTTATACTGCATATAAATCATTTTTCAGCAGGGGACTTTGTATTACACGTTAGTACTTCATTCAATTGTTTATTTTTTTTCAAAAACGATTGCATAAAAGATCGGAGCAGGTCACATAGACCAAGACAAATCCAAATGAAAATATTATATCTATAAACTGTTTTTCTGTTTACCTTATTATCAACCGATATACCAAAGTATACCTAAATGCTGTGTGAAATATTTAGAAATGAAAATTGACCATTAAAATATTTTATAGTTAAATATGACATTGCTTTTTATATGTAGGGCCTGGTTAAGGATCTAAAATATAGTAGGCAGACAATATTCTGTGAAGTCTTTGACTTCATTGCCATAGCGTGTTTGAACAAACGCTCGACATTTTGAATCAAATAACTATAGAATCCGAAGGCCGACTGTTCAGTGTGTTAATGTCTAAAAGATACAATAATAAATACTGATAATGCCGTAAGTCATGAAATCATATAAAACCAATGATAACATAAGTACATGTGCGATGTTGTCGTTTGTTGTGAGTGTTAACCTATGCAAAAAGGCTGTGACCTCGTTCGTTAATGCAACACTTCTTCTGACATCTGTATATGTTAGTTCATATGGCACATGGCTTATGTTTCCTAGTAAGTTATTTACTTTTCAAGCCTGTTATCTAATGCCCTAGGTTGAAGATTAAGCACGTAAAAATACTTTAACCAAACACCTTTGTATAATTGTGTTTGCAATTGACGTCTTGGTAATAAAATTCAAGTTATGAATAGCATTATTTTTACACATAACGGTGTAAATGGAACACGTCAATATAGAACTTCCCAAGTTGCTGATATAAGAGTTGTTTCAATAAAGAACCATTCTTATCCAATAGTTGTCCACTTTTGTAAAGTGTCTGAGGAAGGTTAAAAGATAGGCAGTATGAAAGCTGAACTGTGTAGGTGTCTTCTAAGGAGATTGTATGTCAGCATTGTAATATGCCCTGCACCTAACTGTACTTAAAAAGGTAAGGGTAGATTTCTAATCTATAGAGTAAAGAAAACATAGCCAGAGTCATACATAGCAAGATAGACCGACCATAAGTGATGACGGGTGGCTTCTTATATCCACTAAAATTAACATTTAATTATATGAATAATATAGAAATAGGCATAGTGTTGAGAAAGTGTGAGGGATGGAGGAGGGAAGGGCAGAAAACAAATTAAAATGAATTGTCATTAAGAAAACCCACGTTTCAAAAATTGCAGCCACCCAAAGTCACAGCAGTAAAAGTATGTACACGCACAAGACAAAGACGCAAACGCACGCACGCACACACGCACGAACAGACGCACGCACACACACCGTTAATGTAAACATGTAATGATAAACACAACATACATAATTAAACATATTTCGACAGAAGATAGATGTATTGATAAGAGAGAGCATACATTTCTTATTATTTGTTTATACATTTTGTATCACTTAATATTCACTTCACTTTTGAACTTTATATTTCTTCATATTATAAAATTCATGTTCCTATTTTATGCAGTAAGGTTTTAAAAATAAAGGGATTCAAAGTAGATCTCTTACTGTTTGTTTACTGTTAATGAAACAATTCGCAACGCCACTAAACATAATGGTTAACTGTTCTTTTTCCGTTGTTTCGAGTTCATAGTATGCGGCGATGGTCCTAACAGGACACCGTAGTCCTTAGGTCTTTTTTTATCTATAGAACTATACATTAATACAGTTGTCACAAACGGTCTGATGATTATTTCTAATTCATCAAATGTATTCACATGAGTACTTAGGCCAGTCGAAACTTATGGCATACATATTTCAGCATGTCTGACATTATGGTAATGATTTAATTACATTAATAGCACACTTTAGACACGGATTATGTGATAAATTATTTAACGTTTCTCAGATATTGTTTTAATTCCAATATAAACATCGACATGCTTTTACACTAAATCATACACATAAGAATGTTTATGTTAGAGAGTAGAGATATCAAGGCAGTTCGATAAACTGTAAGTCATGACGTAACGTCATTTATCTGAAAGACATGGAATAAAGCCTGTACTTGGTGTATGATACGGAAAATAAACCTACGTTTGAATATTATTCCATGTGTACATAATAGAAACGATTAGTATTTTTCTGAAAATTAAAGTTGTAACAAATAGTCAAACGTTAGACCCCTAATATTATTTTCTGTTCCGCTTGTGATTGGCTAGTCCCTTGTGTAAACGGCAAATATTTACACAAAAAAACCACTGAACAGATCATTAAAGTCTACACTCAAAATATTTTATCCGCATTCAATTAATGTCAACAAAATAGGAATGTATGAAATAGTATCAAATTGCTGTTTAACATATTCAGTTCATCTGTTTTATTTGGTTTTGTTTGTTTGTCTTGGGTTTAACGCCGTTTTTCAACAGTATTTCAGTTATGTAACGGCAGCAGTAAACCTAACATGTGTTCCTGGATTCTGTACCAGTATAAACCTGTTCTCCGCAAATAACTTCCAACTTCCCCACATGAATCAGAAGTGGAGGACGAATGATTTTAGACAAAATATCTTTTATCAAATCGTCACGGAGAACATACAGCCAGCCCGAGAATCGAACTCTCGATCCTGCGATCCGTAGATCGGCGCTCTCCCTATTTAGCTAAGCGGGCTGGTGTTTTATTTGGTAAATATGTTTTAAAATATCTGTTTCTAATAGTTTTACTTAGAACTTTTGGAAAAAAACACGAGCATGTTATACTAACGAATAATACGTAAATTTTGTTTTCAGTTTTAATTTACTGTAAATAAGGATGGGAGGAAATGACAACCGAAAACAAATAAAAACTAGAGCTGCTTTTGATAAAAGCGCATGTCTCCCACAACTGCCTAATCATCTGAATAGTAAAAAAGTACACTTTAGGAGCAAGTTTTGGTTCAGAAAAGTGTAATTCAGGAGTAAGTTTTGGTTCAATAATTCAAAGGGCCACTCGGTTCAGTAAGATCTGGTTAAGTGATTAAAAGTGGACCTGGATGGTTCAGTAAGTTTTTGTTTAGTGTTTAAAAGTGGACTTGGATGAGCGGTTCGAATCAGTAATTCAAGGGCCATAATTCCGAAGTGCCTGGGTCGATTTGGCTAGTTATTGAACTTGGACGAGAATTTATTGGCAAACACAGTTCATTTAAGTTTTGTGAAGATCGCATGAGAAATGTTCGACTTTGAGTGCGGACAAAATTTGTGACAGTCGGACGCACACACACACGGAAAGACAGGTGTAAATTAACATGTCTCCCACCACAGGCCTACTTTAATATCGATCCATTTATATAAGATTCGTTTTTAATTGACGGAAAGCAATGCAGTATGAATAAATGATAACTACTAATTCATAGTAATGTTGCACTGCTCAGCCTGTCAGTTGGTACCTGTTTTGTTACAATGACAAGGAAATCTTATAGTGATTGTTCAAATGTCATTGCAGAACGAGAGTATTGCAGTTTCTACGTACCAAAGTTTCAAATAAGCGAAGTGTTGATCACGTTTAAATCTAGACGTGTTTCGGGAGTAGTATACATTTAATTTAGAAGTCCATGATAAGTAAACATACCACACCTGTATCTGTAATAAAAACTCGTTATTTTTTTAGCAGTTAGGCCTAAAACCGGAAGAAACGTACATAATATACGGTATATTAGCATTTATATAATAGAAATTTCAGTCTGCGAAAATAATTTACAGTGTCTACTTTTGTTAAAATGCTACTTTTAAAACTAAACAATTCGTTCTTTTCTTAACTTATTGTTGGGAAGTTTCCTTTAAAGAATATGGACAATTTCAAAGTTTTTCTTTTAGATGTATCAGGACAATTACTCACTTTCATTTACCGAGTTCAAATTTTCATCCTTCAAAATGAATTTGTATGAGCTCGACAATAATTTGACAGATAATATACACAATGAAGCTAAAACAATGGACTTGTACAAGATAAAATATAAACACTTATTTCATTTGCACATAAGATTAAATTGATGTATGTCTACACATATATGACACATTACATATCTACAGTATGACCAGATGAAAACAGTAGTCAATAGATGTCTCTATTAAGGAATAAACTAGTGAAATAACTGATGACTGCGCCCTTTGTCAAAGCAGTCTGTATTGAATGATGTTGTTTACTTACTAATTGCCTCATTCATTCTAAGACAGTTCTCGTATGTCACAGATAAAGGATATTCACTGGCAAACAAGCACTTATCGAGTTCAGATTGTCTTGATATGTTACTAAAGGAATTGTTGGCAATGAATGGTATATACTTCATGTGTCAGGGTATAAATGGAACATATCAAACTGAAAATGTCCAAACCCATTAGCAGTGTACTCACAAACAATGCCACAGTATTGTCAAAAGGTTATTCCTATCATCTTGTCCTTGAAAAGGTCATTCAACGAACAATAGCCTTTCATTTCTATAGTGCTTAGGGGTAACTTTTAGGATCATGGAATTTATTAAATATTGAACTGTCTTTCTTATGCCATGGTTTTTCTACATTGTTGTATGAAACACCGTGTATACAGTAACAATACAAAAGGCAAATAAAACGTAAGCATTTTGCACCAGATTGCGTTATTTCAATGCGGATATTTTTGTCTGATTTACTTAAGGTAGTCCCCCACCTAAAGGCACGGTTCATGCGACCATGGCTCTAGAGGGCGTGATCGGTAGTTTGCATTTCCTCTACCGTCCATGAACAGGCTCAATCCAACCGAGCCTGCAACATTTTCGTTTATATCGTGTTGGACGGCCTGTGGTTATCTACAGTTTTATTTTCAACTTCACCGTTTGGTAGACATTTAATTTGGTTATCACTACTGTCAATAACAATCGACACTATCTATGTCAGTATTATAACTACATTTTAATAAAATAGATTCAAATTCGATTTGAAAGTGGTGACTTGCAATGATTTATGAAATGTCAAACGCTATAGATTTGAAAGTCTTATTAATGATAACTCTTTGTATTTTATTGATAAAATCTATCTTAAACATAGTATTAATTGTTTTGGTGGACTTCTAGCATTCAAAGAGACTAGATTGACCCTTGGAAAAATAATAACGCTTATAACAGAAATACCAAATACATAGGTCACTAAAAGGAATGGTACCCTTTACACTTCATCAATTATTAAACAAGATTAATATCTCAGGTTGACACCGATACCCTTAAGTTTCTCTGCATCGTATAGTTACACTATTCCCTACCTTAGTGTGACAGTTATGTCAAGCACTTTCTACTGCTTATAGTACATTTGTATCTATTCTAAATGATGTTTCCTAACATAAAGGTACAGACATATTTCCTGGAAACAATGAGCATAACTTACCAGCAAGAGGTATATAATTCACATCTATCAGAATATAGTGTTGAGTGCGGTCCAACGATTTTGATATTTTTGTCCCGTTCGGCTTCTATCCTGTTTTTTATTAACATTTTAATTATATCAAGAAGCTACAACAGACGAAGTACTAAAGATTTTACCGATCAAAAAGAATGCGAGTCAAGTTCCAGCTAAACTGTGTAGGATTTCTCAAGACATGTCTTTTAGTACTTAAGGCAGGCTAAGCGCAGGGCAGTATACCTCAATTTAGTTATATATTTTATATATTTACTTATTGCCAGAATAAATAGCTGTAAACGTGTTACTGGCATGTTCTAGACACCTCAGCAGAATTATGTGATCAGTTAAAGGGAAAGTACAAAATTATCAAAGACATACAGCCATATCAAATGAAGTTAAATAATTTATATATTTACACGATTAATATGTGCCAGTGTCACTTTTAAATACATAATTCGTTGTATATGTTAAGGACAAATTATATATTGGCGAAATTAAACGCTAAGATTTAATATACATTTCAATCTGCCTTAACCGCAACTTCCATTAAGCAATCGCCCAGAAAACGTCCCGGTTTGACATATTGTTCTAATTTTAACTTGTTTTAAGCAGCTATATGCCACAAACACGTACATTATTTTGCTCTGTTTGCTGCTTACTACCGGCTGTGTTGTACTAAAGAACACCATATAATGCTTTAGTTATAAATATTTCTTCCCAAAGGATTACTATTAAATACGTATGTATTACAATATAGTTCCTAGTGCGATCGCCCGAGTCCTTCAAATACTGTAAAACATGCTGCTGGTGAAATGCTAAAACAGACTAGGAACTGAAACAGATATAAAGTCAAACTTGTTTATTGAATTAAATTTAACATACGTGCAAATAATTAGTACTGTAGTTGATTACCGTTTGGCTGCTAATTTAAAGATTTTTTATTGTACTGTGATATCGTTATATTTCCCTTAATGCCTCTTCATATATGGAAAACGAGAATAAGACATGGAGTTTAGTTTTCCTCCATTTATTCCGAGATAACTTGTATAACAGTCGTCATAATCATCATCAATACCATCGTCATTATCAACATTACCATCATATCCGTCAGTACTATTGCTCTGAAAAAATATACAACCAAGAGCCCGATAAAATACTACAAGAGAGCTTACTATAATTGAATGATTTAACATACAGAGCATTCAGTCGCTCTCTATACATAATTATCTATCAAACATACTGACCAGTGCATGGTTTATCACATACTCAAATGTTATGGAATGTATTCTCGTTCAAACCAGGTACCGGACACATATAGCATCGTTATACGTAATCTTACTGTATTTATAAATTTACAAATACAGCACAGTGATCCGATCTTTCCATTTTTATCTATATTACATTAAATACTAAAATACCTAAAATTACATGTAACAAACAAATAATGATCTGACTGTACCAAAAAGTAATTAAGCAACCACACCTACCAGTTCTGTAAGAACTGTAAACCAAGCCGTAAAACAGGCAACACCAACTGAAGATACTACCCTATCTCTCTGCCATGCTTGGTTCTAGTTGTTAAAAAGAACAATCAATTGGTAACAACATGCATGTTAATGGTTCATACACGGGACGAATTAGGAAGTTACATATGAGTCCGCCATTTTAATCGCGAATTCTAAAAACATTACTTAAATTCTACAGCGTCGAAACTATCAAAATGTAAAGTTACTTCTATAGAGTTTAAATCAATCCAGCTGTTACCTTAGTAAGATGAACAACTATCAAACCCAATAGGAGTTGAAAGTAAATATAAAACTTGCAAAGAAATGCGTCCAAGAAACAACGTCTTTCTCTTTTAATCAACCTTGACGAACCGCCACGAAATCTCCCAGAAAACGAGATGTTTACGTTTGTAACAACATTACATGTAGTTTGCACAATTGAAACAAAGCTGATGAAAGACTACAAGATAAACAAATGCAGCTTCTTAGTTGAGAAATTCCACTACTGTATCAAGAATGAAAATGTTCTACACCTCTAAATTAAACCTGAATACTAAAACTGTGTCTGTAACAGAATTCAAGTGGATACTTGCTAAAGTAGTGATATATGTCGAATACAACTAAAAAGTAAGACTCGGTTAAATATCATTTGTTTAAAAAGCAAATATTTATGAGAAAAAAGGAATTATCACATAGATCAGTGTCCTGCAGATGTGAACGTAAGACTTTTCATAACAATTGTCCATTTCTCATTCATGAAGTGTCAATGCCGTAATCTATTTCTCACTGATAACTAAAAATATGTTCTTTTTAAACTGAAGATGTTTTTGTTACAGGTAGATTGTTGAAAGTACGTCGGTTAAAAATAAACATCTCTTGTAATGTTTTTTTCAACAATTTTTGACAAAGCGCAATAGCTGGAACAGTTGAAGTATTCAGGAACAAAGTGACGGGGTATTTTTAATAGATATAAACTAATAATACAATGTACGTTGGAACATACGCATAGTTCGCTATTTGTATTCTTACATGAAAATTAACATGGTATTTTGTACTTTGAAAAATATTCTTTACAATATACTTGAAGAAGTAAATGATAATTGGTATTATTGTATTTCTAATTAAAATTCCAAAGTAAATTTGTACATATTTTAAACAAATTATCAGCAGATTATGATATAAATTGAGCCGTGCCATGGGAAAACCAACATAGTGGGTTTGCGACCAGCATGGATCCAGACCAGCCTGCGCATCCGCGCAGTCTGGTCAGGATCCATGCTGTTCGCTTTTAAAGCCTATTGGAATTGGAGAAACTGTTAGCGAACAGCATGGATCCTGACCAGACTGCGCGGATGCGCAGGCTGGTCTGGATCCATGCTGGTCGCAAACCCACTATGTTGGTTTTCTCATGGCATGGCTCAATTCAATCTGAATGAAGATGATATTTCTAAAATAATTTTTATATGCTTATTTCTAATATTGTAAATTCAATGTTGTTAACATAAGCCAAATAAAATATAAAAAACTAAAAACATGCTTTTCTTCTTTACATCATGGTTACATGATATTATATCCTAAGTATGTTTATCATTTTTATGTTACTACAACATTTTTGGAGCAAAGTAGGTACAAAATATAATCCAGCATATAATGTTTAAATTATAACATATTATCACGGGCCTCAATAGCCGATTGGTAAAGGTCACTGACTTCAAATTACTTGTGGGTTCGAGCCTCACTCGGGACGTTAGATTCCTCTTGTGAGGATGCCATCTAGGTCTGTGGTTCTACCAAGATGCCCGCTCGTGATAAAATAATGCACGGGGGGGGGGGGGGGGGGGCATATAGGGTCTTCCCCCACCATTAAAGCTGGAAAGTCGCCATATGACCTGAATTGTGTAGGTGCGACGTAAACCCAACAGAAAACAACAACAAAGACTATATTATCAATTGAATGTTTGACAATAAAATGAAACACAGGGAAGATTGGTTGAATAAAGTCTTTATTATTATTATTATTATTACTATTATATCCGCTTCTCACTTACTGATATGATAATAAATTGAATGACATTCCAATAAACAATGAACTCCGTGTCTTGACACCATACTGTGAAAGTCATTAGCACCCAACTGTGATAATGAAGACAGATATCCATTGGTCAACTGCCAAGATGTAGGCCTTTAAGAGATAAAGATACCTTATTGTATAGTACAGACATATTTAGCAATGTGTCCATTTCAAGGACTGTATATGGTTCTGTTTGTTTATATCTGTTTATGTATTTCATAAAATTCACAAGGGATTTATATATTCATTAACGACATCGAACGAAAACGTTAACGACGATGGGTCGCTGTACTCCGTCATATATTAAGGTCAATCGCTCTTTGGGGTCCAATTACCAGCCGATTAACATCACGCGATGCACTATCGAGGGACACTTTGCAGGTTTTGTAACAATATACACGTTTTTTTTTTCATCCAAAACTTTATGATATGAAGAAACAATCGTTTTAAAATTGCATCATTTTTAGAATAGTCTAGCTATTCTATTCACCCTGGCGTCGGCGTCGGCGTCGGCGTCACACCTTGGTTAAAGTTTTGCGTGCAAGTACATATAGCTATCATTTAAAGGCTTATAGCTTTGAAACTTATTTTTTTCTTTTTCTAGGTCAATTACAGACCTCACTGAGCCAAGTTCCATAACTCTAACATGTATTTTGAGCAAATTATGCCCCCTTTTGGACTTAGAAAATCTTGGTTAAAGTTTTACATGCAAGTTACTATCTGCAAAACTAATGCAGATATTGAATTGAAACTTCACATGTGTCTTCGGGGTTATAAAACTAGTTAAACCCCAGGGCTCAGTATAAAAGGAAAGGCTCCTCCCACAAGATGTCAATCATTGCATATTCAAAAACCATTCAGACATCCTTCAGTTTTTGACAATTTTTTCTAAATAACTCAAATAGTAATGAAAATTATATAATATATTTTGCCTCATCAATTCTCTAAGTTCTAATCTATTTAAAAATATTTAATTTAAGGTATACAAAAATATCTCGTAGGAGTTATTTTGATTGCAAAATAACAAGAATTTGAAAATTTGACAGTTGAAATTTGAAATCTGAGCTCTGACATTGGTCATGTGATAAAGCAGAGCAGTCAGCAGGAAAATGTAAACACACAGGCCATGTCAGGTAACAAGGCACTTGTTGTACTCAATTGAGGTTTATCACACTGGCTACTTTACTGATAATCTTGCAGTTCCAGTGATATTCTAGATAGTCAATGGTAATTATAAATTATGTAAAAAAAGGATAAATGACCCTAGTCTATTACTCTGTTATAAAACAAATTCATACAAATATGTATCATGTTACTATTGTTCTTTGATAAATTAGTTCAAATTTGTTACTGTAATTCCTACTAATGTTTACAGTGAGTGAATGTGTTGTATTTTTAACATTTCACAAGTCTATATCAAAGACTATTCAAACTTCTAATCACAAAATGTGATAAAGTTAAATAATATACATGTGCCAATTAAATCCAGAAGATATCTTTGTACACTACAACTAAAAAGCCTTCAATGTTTAGAACTCAACTGTTATTCAACGAGTTTTAGAGTAACATAATTCACTTATGCATCTTCCATTTTTTTTGTCAATCACCTAAATTCCAGCAGTAAATTACAAATACTTCCTCTGACCTAATGTACATTTGTAGCTGACCAACAGGGATCAAATACTCTACTAATCTTTTATCAGGGGCAGTCAGCTGATTCACCTGGAAGGAGCAAACTGACCGTTTCTTGACCTCACTCACATTCACATATTTTTAGGAAGCTCCTCCTACAATTTGGGTGTAGGGCCTACACCAGACTGGCCTTTAATAGCATCAAGTCTTATAACTCTGACCTGCATTTTGGCCAAATTATGCCCCCTTTGGACTTAAAAAATCCTGGTTAAAGTTTTGCGTACAAGTACATACAGCTATATCTTAAAGGCATATAGATTTGAAACTTATTTTTTTCATTTTCTAGATCAATTACCAACCTCACTGGGTCAAGTCCCATAACTCTGACTTTTATTTTGGGCAATTTATGCCCCCTTTTGGACTTAAAAAATTCTGGTTAAAGTTTTACATGCACGTTACTATCTCCAAAACTAATGCAGATATTAAATTGAAACTTCACATGTGCCTTCGGGGTTATAAAACTAGTTGATAGCATCAAGTCCCATAACTCTGATATCGTATGCATTTTGGTCAAATTATGTCCCCTTTTGAACTTAAAACTCTTTCGATATTTGAACATTTTGGGTACTAATATTTTCCTACTTCTGGGACAATATTTCGAATAGTCGAGCTTGGCTGTCTTACCACAGCTCTTGTTTATATTACATTACATTTACGTACAAAGTCAAAAGCCTAAGGTA
This sequence comes from Mercenaria mercenaria, assembly GCF_021730395.1. Classification (NCBI taxonomy): domain Eukaryota; kingdom Metazoa; phylum Mollusca; class Bivalvia; order Venerida; family Veneridae; genus Mercenaria; species Mercenaria mercenaria. The sequence continues at coordinate 23,403,341 of NC_069378.1, read as the reverse complement.
AATTCAATACGATTATATATTATTACAGATTATAGGTGGCACTTGAAAAGAACAATATGTTCGACCTTTTGAAATATGTGCAAAATTGAATTACCAATTTAAATCTGTTTAAAATAATACGAAGGAAACATTGTTATTTTTTTTCATCCGGGGATTTATTTGGCGTATGAAAAAATTAAAGAAAGTACTATACTGTCAATTTCACGTTATAAAAACAAGTTTCTGTTCTCAATGAAAAGTCAGCAAAATGGAATTTAAATGTAACAAATGTTATTGGCATAGTCTGAAATCGTATATAAAATATATAAATTCATGCAATTCCATGGTAACTGATTTAGAATAATTTTATGTTCTTATTACTTTTGACTTCATTTGCATGATAACTTATTTCCATTCGACTATAGCATTAAATGAGACACAGAACTTTTATATTAATTAAAGTCTTGGGCTTGTTAAAACCGTTTACCTCTTCATTTGTAAGACCACATCGAAGTGGGAGCCCTAAGTAAAGGTCTCTGAGCAGTCCGTTGTAAATCGTCTTTATTTGACAGATTCTGGCGACATCAGCCGAACTAGTAACAATAACTTCAGCCGATCTAAATATATACCACAGATACGCTGTGCTTATGTGACATTAGTAAACTCAAATAAGCAGAAGTAATATATACTGACATAGTTCATTAATTTTCACCAGCACTTATAATATACAAAACCGTTAGTTAGGAATGATAATAAGTGACACGCTGAATATCAATTTCTTCATTTGTGAACATATTTAAATAATTTGAAGTTATAATTTACTGGAACACTATATGACGTAAAGTAGTGTTTTGTATTTGAAACCATTTGAAACCATTTCATGAATATAACTAATTAGAGTGTTATCTAGCCTAAAATTATATGCATATGGAATTGAGATATAACAGACGTGCGATAAAATAAAATGTAAATAATATTACACAACCGCTACAGGCCTACCAATTAAATGCTGCATTGTACAAAACACAGGACCAAAAATGTAATCTTATTTGTAATAATATCTTAACAGGTATTATTAGATACATGTATCAACAACCGTTCTATTCTTGAAATAGCATGTCCATTGACATAATCATTATTGAAGAAAGAGAATAAAACATTTCAAGTATGCAAGATTCCAATTGTCTGCTTCCTAAGTGCATTGAGAATGACAGCTGTAGAGACAGTGGTTCTGTTGTATTGATATATGACCATGAAACAAAGCTCTCATATCTCGAAAGCGCGTTGCTTCTAGCATTCCTACGGGTATGTATACTGTTTGAATAAATGTGATAATCAAGCATTGGAATAATCAGCCACCACACTAAACCTGCAATAAAAAGGAAACAGTATCGTGTTAATTTAAAAAAACAAGGTTATCTTCACCACATACCTTTTCATAAGGCAGTTCAGCGTTGCTAGGTCACGGTGCACGAAATGTGTGATCTTATATTTCTTGCCATTAGCAATCTGTACGGGGGCTGTTTAAAAATAATGTAGACTTTGTTTCTAGATTTAATATAGTTTAATGAAGCAAAACAAGAAATAACCATCATGATTTGCAATCTCTCTACTAGCTGCACTGCAAATTTGACGTGATAAAGGTCATAAAGTGCGAAGATATACCTCTTCAAAAACAGTCACCTATACAAACTCGGCGCATGGTGATCATATTTCAACGACGTTAACGACGTTGTGCATTCATCGAGATGCGTTCAAGTTTGTCTTGATCTATATTTGTAAATTTCTGCTATTAATTTTGATGAACAATACCTAAGTCATAATAAGTTGTTTGGTTAGAAAACTGAGAAAAAGTGTAAACTTATGCCAAGCATCGTTCCGTTATGTCAACTTGGCAGGCCTGAATGGATATATCAATATTAAAACGCTCCAAGACGTCCAAACACTTATGTATGCTAACAAAATATGTGTTTAACTGGAAAATTGTAGTCTATGTATGAAAAAACACCTTTTATCAAACCGTACTTTAAATAAAACTGTTGAATTTTAACTTATCAGCAATTATCAAAATACAAGTCATTCAAGTCACCATAACGTATCGTATAACAAGTAAATGTTTCAGCAATTGTCATGACAGGCTGATTTTTTCTCAGCAGTTCTGTTCGATTTGCATCATGATTTCAAACACCATTTTAAAGTCAGTAAAAGTTCCCCGAATCCGACTGGTTAAAGACCCACCACAACCTAGTGGCCTACTATTTCCTCCCACATGAACTTCATGAAAATCATTCTGATAATATTAGTATAATACAGAAATTCGACAAGATGACTGAGGTACAATATAAGCCCTGGATTAATGTATTTACACAACTTCATCTGCAGACTTCTTCAGTAATTCTCTTTTCCGTACAGTTTTATAAATACAGAATAATAAATATTTTACACTAGATAAAAAAGTGTGATCTAAACTCACATTAATACATCTAACACTGTGCATTCTATTACATTAATTTTAAATTAACAATATACTGAGACAATAAGCACATTGCCTTGGCCTTATATATGACACTGTCAGTTTATAACTAGATACTTATCATTTCTCATTTTTTTTTCATGCAAACCATGTATAATTACCATCATGGAAATACAAAAGAATACAGTCATTTGTGATGCGTCTTTCAGGTTTCTTGCCCTCGCTGTGGTGGTTCGAAACAACGCTTTGAATGTAGAATTGTTACATCCCGGGAAGTCAGGCATTTAGCTTATTAGTCCCCTACTGGTTGAAAACTAGTTTCGGGGACTATAGGAATGCGCTTTTCCGTCCGTCATTCCGTCATTCTGTCATTCCGTCCGTCCGCAATTTCGTGTCCGGTCCATAACTCTGTCATCCATCAAGGGATTTTAATATCACTTGGCACAAATGTTCCCCATGATGAGTCGACGTGTCATGCACAAGACCAGGACCCCTAGCTTAAAGGTCAAAGTCACAATTGGAGGTCAAAGGTCAAAAGGGTTTTTTTCTTGTCCGGTCCATAACTCTGCCATCCATGAAGGGATTTTATCATAACTTGGCACAAGTGTACCTCATAATAAAACGATGTGTCATGCACAACTTTCAGACCCCTAGCTCAAAGGTCAAGGTCACACTTTGCAGTGGTGTTAACATGGCATTAATAAGGTCTGTTTCGTGTCCGGTCCATAACTCTGTCATCCATCAAGGGATTTTAATATTACTCGGCATAAATGTTCCGCATGATGAGACGACGTGTCTTGCGCAACATCCAGAACACTAGCTTTAAGGTCAAGGTCACACTTGGAGATCAAATGTCAATGAGACATTTTTCCTGTCCGGTGTATAACTTTGTCATGCAAAACAGGATTTGAATATTACTTGGCACAAATATTTACCACTATGAGAGGGAGTGTCATGCGCAAGAACCTGGTCCCTAGGTCGAAGGTCAAGGTCACACATAGAAGCCAAAGGTCAGATTCAAGAATGACTTTTTTCCGGAGCATTTCTTCTTAATGCCTGGGGGGATTTTGATGTAACTTGGCACAAATGTTCACCACGAGACAGCCTTGCTTAAAAATTATGTCCCTTTTTCGTTACTATAAATAGCTTATATTGTAACTTATTTATTACAGGTTGTAGGGAAAATCAAGACCAGATTTCTGTGGTACAACATGCATGTTACATCCAATGTTTATGTGTATTTTAACCTATCTCTGCCTGGTAAAGAGGACTTATGTAGAAATGTTTTTTTTTTTTTTTACTGTAACTTTTATCATACCTTTTTGATAATTGGCCAAAGAAATGCACAACATATTGTATGGTCATATAAATGAAAGTGTAAAATGGCTAACAAAAAAATTGGACTTATCAAGAGATGTTTTACATGTTACACACCCGAGAAAATTAGAACTTTATATATTACCTTGATACGACCGGTATTACTTACGGTTCACCTAAAAAAAGATATAATTCATCTAGAGTAGTAGTTTCAAGAAGAAATATAGATCCGCATCAGATGGCGAAGTCGATAATCCGGAAAAATAAAAGTAAAAAGTAAAAAGGTCTACAGGTAAACCAATTCCTGGGATCAAAATTTCGAGTTACGATGATACAAATATCAGTCATGACTGTATAACTCTATTTTCAAAGTAACATATCCTTTACAAAAGAATTTTGTAGTGGGGCTTTCATGGGGATTTTAGCAAATAAGAACACAAATTATTTAATGCAAGCAGAAGCAATATCGTTCAATATTTAAATGTTGAAGCTTCAAGGTAGTTATGGATCAAAATATTTTCTACAATGTAGAGCTTGATTCGATATTTTTAAACTTCAGAACAAAATATTAAATTCAGCAAACTAAAAAAGAAATGGTCATTTGCTTGATTTTGTTCTACACTGATTTGAAAAATTATGACCATGTGTAAGTTTCCATAATGGGAATCTGTGGGGAAATCAGAATTTCATGACAATTTTGCGAAAAGAATTATTTTTTGAAGTAAAATAAATGAAACTTTTCGAAGTTGTAAATCAATACATCGTCTATTATACGGACAAAATAAAATGTATATGTCCGTATGCGTATTTCCCGATGTTTTCCAGTTGTCTAAAAAATCCGCAAGTTTTTAAACGGAACTGAAGGGTGTTCTTCTTCCTTATTTTTTTTTTAATTATTTGGCATGTCAATATTTTTCTTTTATCATTTCTTATACTCAGGAAGTAAGCAATGCTGTCATTTTCATGAATTACACATAAAAAATGAAATTAATACATAGTTTATTTTCCTGTTCGTAGGCCTGGATTCATGATCAGGATAAATGACGTTACGTCATAACTTCTGGTTTGTCAAACATGCAGAGCTACCTTAATGAAGGGTAAATTTCCTAAACTGAAACCAATGCTGATACATTAACAACTTTACCTGTAGAACTATGTCAAATAGTTTGAGAATACACAAATGTATTATCATGACCAAAGGCACTTATGCACTTGCGCTTAAAATCATTGTGCACGCCCGTCCTTAACACATTCTAGTATCATTCAAACCTATACCTTTTATGATATTTCAAATGTGGTATCTTGTTTATTATATTTTGAACGTATATAAATCTATATACTTCGGAAATGTCTTTCAAAAAATACACTGTTTTGTTTAAATTTTGCGATATTGTTACATTGTTATGAGGATATAATCATCTGGCACTGCGCATATAAGAACAAATATGAAAAATCTGACTGTGACAGCATTCTGGCAAACATGGAAATGAATATATAATGTAATAAAACTTCTGAGTAGCTGTAGGCCTCTGCCAAAAATTGATGGTGAGTGCAGCACATTTATTTTCTTCCGTGACATATTATCTGTTTTGTTGTCGTAATAACTGTACATTCTTTTGTCTTATCTATCTGTTTACAAATGTACAATCCCTTTTAAACATATGTTCTTATTACATTGTAAAGATAAAATATTGAAGGTTTTAGTAAATCAAATGGCCTAATGCATTAAAAGCCACCTTAATGTGCAATCGCTACTAAAAGGTTTTAACTTTTGTTTTGTCTCGGCTGTGTCTTTAAAGTTCAGTTAGTACATGTCTGAAATAGTTAACATTTTATAAATTTAAGATATTGCATAAAATAAATTAACATTTATTTTGTAAATCTATATGACGAAAGGTCTCCATTACTTTGCTAGAACATATGCAATATCAATAAATACATAATTATATTTTAGCCCACTGTTAAAAATCGATCTAAAATATCATATTAATTCCCATATATAACTGAGATCAAAATGAATAACTGCCTTTTCCTATGCTTACCAATACGGTACCTTATTTCGGTTTCATTAACTCATCTAGTAGATTTTATAAATTTGTGCGTGTTAGTTATTGCAAAATCATGGCATAAATTGTTATATCACTTCAATATGCAGTAACTGGATTGTATAAATGTTTACTGGGCAATCTGGTAACCAACCCGTATTTTGGAATAGAAAGAAATGCTACCTAAAGAATGATTCTCTTTCTAGAAACTGGCAATTTATTTTGTTATCAATTTCTTGTATAATACAAAAAAAATGAAATTTCGATTTAGATATGGCCAGCCGAATAATAATTTTATTGTCTTTAACGGTTTTTGTATCTATCTGCTTTAATAGAAACATCGTATTTCAAGATTTCTTTGGTATATGCCAAATCCATGGTATCAAGAATGTATTTCCCATGAGAACCATGAATGTAGTAAATAATCCCACTGGAAGACAGCTCATTGAATTTATCGTATCAACTGTTGGAAAAGTTAAAAGTCTCTCCTTTTAATTTGTCTGCTGTATTCTATCCAATACATATGCTATTTTCATATGAAATGGTTTGTCAAATGAAGTTATTTATTGCTGTTGAATAAGGATGTTGAACAACAAGTCAGAACGATTTATATGTATTTATTTCAATTCGTAAAAATTTTTTCAATTTAGTATTTCGTCACTTTCCTCTGTTCTAGACAATATGGGATAAATTTGACATTTGGAGAAATCTAGAGGGTAGTCATTTGTAAGATGAAAAACATCAAATATGTAAATCTCCTTGATCCCTCGCAAAATACGCTGAAATATGCATTCTCTGGAGAAAATATAAACTCTATTATATGTGTTTGGACCTGCTTTACTTTAATAGTTATTACTGGTATTGGTGGGGGAAAGTCATTTTTGGTCAATGACACAAACGCATAGTGTTTTTGGTGTTTACTGTATCTTTTAACAAGAGCTGTCTCCATAGGATGACACATGCCCCCGATGGCACTTTGAATGAATAGTTATGGCCGATGTTAGAGTTAAGGACCTTTGACCTACGGAGCTGGGTCTTGCGCGCGACACGTCGTCTTACTGTGCCACACATTCATGCGTAGTTATTTTAAAATCCATGCATGAATGACATAGATATGGACCGGACACGCCCATCAATGCACTATCATGAAAAAGGACCTTTAACGTCTAAGTGTGACCTTGACCTTTGAGCTACGGACCTGGGTCTTGCGCGCGACACGTCGTCTTACTGTGGTACACATTCATGCCAAGTTATTTGAAAATCCATCCAAAGGATGACAAAGATATGGACCGGACTCGCCCATCAATGCACTATCTTTTAACGTCTAAGTGTGACCTTGACCTTTGAGCTACGGACCTGGGTCTTGCGCGCGACACGTCGTCTTACTGTGGTACACATTCATGCCAATTTATTTGAAAATCCATCCATGGATGACAAAGATATGGACCGGACACGCCCATCAATGCACTATCCTTTAACGTCTAAGTGTGACCTTGACCTTTGAGCTACGGACCTGGGTCTTGCGCGCGACACGTTGTCTTACTGTGGTACACATTCATGCCAAGTTATTTGAAAATCCATCCATGGATGACAAAGATATGGACCGGACACGTCCATCAATGCACTATCCTTTAACGTCTAAGTGTGACCTTGACCTTTGAGCTACGGACCTGGGTCTTGCGCGCGACACGTCGTCTTACTGTGGTACACATTCATGCCAAGTGATTTGAAAATATATCTATCGATGACAAAGATATGGACCGGACACGCCCATCAATGCACTATCCTTTAACGTCTAAGTGTGACCTTGACCTTTGAGCTACGGACCTGGGTCTTCCGCGCGACACGTCGTCTTACTGTGGTACACATTCATGCCAAGTTATTTGAAAATCCATCCATCGATGACAAAGATATGGACCGGACACGAAAATTGCGGACAGACAGACCGACAGACTGACAGACGGTTCAAAAACTATATGCCCCCCTTCGGGGGCATAACAATCAATATCCTATAAAAACGATACTTTTAGTATTTTTTAATTTAACATTCAACTAAGCATAATGAAATGATATTCTTTTTCTACCTGAATGTTGTGACTGGTTTTTGATTTTCTTATTACTTTGATACTAGCTTGTTTGTTTTGGCTACTAGATTTAGCTTTATATGCAATATACTGTAAAAGCAGAAATTTTCGCGAGGGTTTAATTTTCGCTATATTTGCGAGGCCCCACATCTCGCGAAAATTAATCTTCGCCTAAATATTCACCATAAGTATAATTCAAGTTCAAGTAGGATATATTTATTACAATTTCGCGAATATTAAATCTCGCGAACATACTCAAAATTTAGAATTCGCGACCCAGGCAAAATATGTGTTTTTAAAGTAACGTTATTAGACTACTAAAAGGAGACTTGAAATGAAAGATAACATAACATTGAAAAAGACTTAAGACATTATCGTAGGTTAGTTGGATACACCTGTTGTGCTCAACGTCTCGTTGAACTGGAACCTTAAACTGGATGGTTTAGGGGGCTTTTGTTTGGCAATTAATATCAACTTGTCTTATACTAAAATTGTTGCAATTTTGCTTTAGGCATTTATCTGCCATTATAGTCGTTTTGATTTTCGTCATATCGTTTCTCTTTGATCAACATAGCAGTTACTTTTAATCTATCGAGGTCGTTTTGTTCGAATCAATAAAAAATTTATGACAATACTTATTTCAGCGTAATAAATAGAAATACACAAATCAAATACAACACTTATCTAATAACTGTTTTATGAAGGTAGATTAAAATGTGCATGACTGTGTGCTTTTCTATAACCAGTTCGTTAACATTTAGAATATTTCTCTCAAACGCTACATACGTGAATAATGCGGTACCATATTGGCATTGGCAAAATAATATTTCCTTATGAATATCACTATGAAAAACAAGCATTGATGTGATAGTTTAAATAACGAAAGAGGTAGGTATCCTTATTCTTAAAATCGTCGAAAATAACAAGAGAAAATGTTTTTCTTTCATGATCACTTTTAAATGACATCTTCTTACAACAGAGACCGATAAGAGCAAGTAAGCAATAGTTTTGCTGTTGACAAATATCTTATTGTTTGGTTTGTCATGAGGTTTATTGCTTTCCAATATAGATAATAAGTCCTACGAGAGTCAGCAAATAAACAGGACAGTTAAATCTAGCATTTCTTGCGAAGGTTATGTTAGTCAATTTGCCACATACATTGAAGAAAACAAGCATATCTGGATATAGTGATAAATATATATATAAAAAGAACCAAACAGGTAGTAGAACTATAGACTAAAGTTTTGTTTGATATTAGATTATACCGACAAAAGATACATTATTACAGCAACATTCCATCATTGCTGAAGAAAATTACTCCTTTTAATAAACTGCAATCTTAGCTGGGCAACCGGAAAAGGAACAATTAATTTTAAAATACCTCCAGTGAAATTCTGACATCTATGAAGCACACAGTGGCAATACATGAGTATAAATGTCCAGATGTTAAAGTTCCTTTCTAATCGATAACTTAACCAAAATCAGATTAACCACCATGAAAATGATTCATCAAAGCAACTGTATATGTTTGTAAAATAAATATGCTGCAATAGTTGATAAATACAATACTGTCATGCAAAAATACATATTTCTTGAATCCAGAAAAAATAAAAAGTCAAGAAGATACTGGAACGGCGACAATCAATAACATGAGTTAATTGCATGACAGTGCTTGTACAGAGCTTGTTGATAACGTAGAATAGTTTCCGGTATGTATACACATTGTTTTCTGTGTTAAAGTCACTTTAATCTTTGCCATGAACTTAGACGAATAATCAAGCGAAATAACAACCTCACAGTTATACGCTGCTGGCTTCAATTTCTGTGTGGTTGTTCATTTTGATATAATTATTCGTAAGAAATAGTTTCATCTACCTTCTGATAAGAGGTTTATCAGTTGCCATCAAGTTAGAAACCATGCACGTGACAGTAATGAATGATGGTCAGATATCCCTTGGCAATCATTAGATGATCCGATATTTTAGTGTTCTAAATGCTACTTCCTGAGTCTTGGAACTCGTGTGAGACACAAGTAATTATGAATAAACATGTGTTTTGGTATCAAATGTATAGACATGAAAACGAGTGTCTTGCACTAATGTAAAGATGAATACATTATATATAATGTAGGGAGTGGAACAAAAATCATCTTAAATAATGCGAAACTATAATTCGTTAATAGCATTAAGGTAGTTTTGCATGTCTGATAAACCGGAAGTGATGGCGTAACGTCCTTTTACCGGAAAACGTAGAATAAAGACTGGATTCGGCGTACGGAAATTAAAATTATTTTATGAATTAATCGCAACCTGTGAGTAAATTTATTACAATGGCACCCTTGCTATATTTCTGAAGTCAAAATATGATATTAAAACATATCGCACGTCAAATAATTCAAACTTATGTCTTAAATTAGCGTGAAATGTCCGGTTTACTTTAATCTTGGTCAAATATCTCAAAATTAAACACACGGACCTATATATTTTATTTCATCAAATTATAGGCCATGTATTTATTTACAACTGTGAGAAATTTCATCAAAATCTACATTGTAGAAAACATTCTATCCGCAAAAATGTTATGAAAGTTATGATTTTCCGATAGACTCCCATTATGAAATATTTCGCGAGGTCCCTATTTTTTAAATCAGTCTAGCAAAAAATCAAGCACACGACCCTATCTTTTTTATTGCTGAATTTTCTAGGTATCTGAAGTTTTGAAATATCAGAGTTTAATCAAATTCTATATTGTAGAAATAATTTCGATCCAAACTTTAACGGTATACTAGACCCAAATTTCATATTTTGAAATACCTTATAAAACATAACAAACATATTGGGGTGTAAGACAAGGATGTCCATTGTCATCTCTGCTTTTCATAATATGCATTGAATTTTTAGCAAATTATATCAACACCGATAATTCTATTAAAGGAGTGACGATCAATGGTAAAGAAATTAAACAAACACTTTTTGCAGATGATGCAACCTTCTTAAACAACGGACAAAGAAACTCATTCGAAAAACTTATTGATGTCATCACTAATTTCGGAAACATATCAGGACTAAAACTTAACTTCAACAAATCAACAATTTTAAGAGCGGGATCTTTAGTAAATACGAATATGAAACTGTGTAATGATAAAAAATTTAACTGGACATCTGAATCGGCAAAAACACTTGGTATGACATTCTCGAACAATATTAATAAAAATGTAGACCTTAATCTAGACCCAAAATTAAATACAATGTAGCTTTAAAAACTGTTTGAAACAATGGGAACACAGAAAACTAACATTACTAGGAAAAATTACAGTGATTAAAACCTTTGCGTTACCGAAGCTTATATATCCCTTTACAGTTTTACCAAGTCCGTCTGAAGAAAAATTAAAGGAAATAATAAAGATAATGTATAATTTTATATGGAACAATAAACCTGAAAAAATCAAAAGAGATGTACTACAACTTGATTACGAGAAAGGAGGACTAAAAATGATAAATATTAAGTGTTTTTTGAACTCGATAAAAGCCTGTTGGATACAAAGATTTATGTGTAACAGTGAAAGTGTAATTTGGGGTACTTTCTATAATACAATTCTTAAACCAGCAGGGGGAAAGTTAGTATTTGAATGTAATTTAAATGATAAAGACATTGAAAACATATGTAAAAACAACACATTTCTCAAAGATGTTCTTATTGCATGGCATACCATTAAGAAGGTTGAATTAAATGACATAAGTGGAAAACAGATAATCTGGAACAACTCTGACATAAGGAATGGGAATAAAACATTGTATTACAAAGAATGGTATGAAAAAGGAATAAAATATTTAGAACACTTATTTGATTACAGGAAAAAAGATTTTTACTCTTTTGAACAATTCAAGTATTTATACAGTCTAGAAGATAATGAATTCCTAAAATATTATCAAATTATCACCAGCATTAAGCCGGATCTAAAAGAATCACTTAATTTTAAAAAAGAAAACATTATTTACAATACTACAGACAACCTGCTTAATAAAATTCAAGCAGCAAAAGCACCAAACAAATTACTATACACCAAACAATTAAATGTAAAACTTAAACCAGAAATAAAATCAGAAAAGAAATGGGGATCTACTGTTGAAAACAATAACATAAAATGGAATAAAATTTATGGACAAATTTTTAAAGCAACGATAGACACAAAAATTAGAAACTTCCAGTATAAATTTTTAATGCGAATAGTTCCAACAAATAAATACTTGTACAAAATGTAATTGTCTAGAACAAACTTATGTGATTTTTGTAACATGCAAGTGGAAAGTATAGAACATCTATTTTGGGAATGTAATCATGTTCAAATTTTGTGGAATAGACTAAGTAACTTTCTTGCAGAAAAGGGAATATCGTGCCTGTTCAATCTAGAATGTATAAGTTTTGGCACTGTGCAAACGGGTTAAAAAGCAATACCATAAATTTCATGATTTTTTTGATGAAATATTTTATTTTTCAAATGAAAAATAGACAAAAGGTTCCCGTATTCAATCAGTTTTTATCCTATTTAAATATCAGAATTTGTCTAGAAAAAGAAATAGCAATAATGCAAAACAAAATTGATTATCATTTAAAGAAATGGTCTTTCTTGAATCTTTAATATTAGCTAAGTTCCAATTCTTCATAAAATTTGAAAAATCTAGACAGACCGGACAAAAGTACCAAACTTTGCACAGGGGTAGTTTGGACCAATACAAGACTTTTGGCTGTAAGGGCCAAGGTCACAGCTCTTTGGAATTCTATTTTTAGAACATTCAAAATGGCCGCCATTAAAACAGATAGCTATTTTTAGTAAAACTTAGTTTTTATCTTATTCTTGATACATATTTATGTGTAAACTGATTCATACCTACTCTTAGAGTTAAAGTGACACATTTGAAGTGATGTCAATTTTCACGTCTGTCTGTAAATCCGTCTGTCTGTACGTCAAAAATGCCGTTTATAAACAGTATACTTGTGGTTATAACTATAAGATGAGCCCCGTAATGTGCAGCTTGACTTTAATTATGTATTGGTGCAGCTGAAAAAAAGTGTTTCATCAACTTTTAGGTGAAGCATGTTATTATTTGTTCCGTCCGTCTGTCCGTCCGTCCGTCGCAAAATTCATATAATATTATCTCAGAACAGCTGTTTTGGCTAAATCTGAGGGTTTTTTTTAAAGATTTTTGAAATTATCTTTTTCTATGAATTGTTAAATGCCTATTGCTTTTTGTAATATTCAAGTGACTGTTCCTGAAATACCCTGTTAAAATGCAAAAATAAATGTATAGAAACGATTTGTTTTAACTCCTTAAAGGGCTATTATGGCTTTGTTTATTTAAAATAAATGTGACTGCCGCATGTGCTGTTATGAACATTAAATATATTAATAACTTGTTAAATCTTATTTTTGATACTTTATTAATGACATATTTTTCAAAGGTATTTAAAGCATGATTCACAAAGTATAAAGTAATACTGAGTCCATTATTTTTTATTACCTTTCTTTTATGTAAAAGGATAAATACATGTGCAGTACTGAAAGAAGTGCTTTAATTTCCAATCACGTAATTATGCATATTCTCTTTGTTTTTGAGAGTTGCTGTATCGGATTTTAACATTATGGAATTTTGACACAGTGAAGTTCACCTAAACAGGCGTGACAAAATATCCTACTGAAAAGTACTTTAGGCATGTTGAACAAGTGTTAAAGATGGTTTAGGGAAACATTTTCTTAATCTCTATTCAAAATCATGTTTGATACATGTACCTATTTCTTAATGTCTTGTATAGAGAGCACCATTTGCTACATGTACCTATATTATCTATAACAAATGTGTTATCTTATGGCAGAGTTTTTAATGCATACTAGGGGTTATTTCAAGGTTAGAGAGTTCGATGTAAGGTCATTTCAGAGCATTATTAACTGCAAGTTGCTTTATTAATCAATGTAATGATGATTATTGTATACCAGCTTATGTATTTTACTTGTTGAGAAAGAATGCTATGCTTATAAATGAATTATGTATAGATCAATCATTAATTTAAGTAGGCCTATATCTGAAGTAAATTAGCTAATTGCCCGAACAATGCCATTTTAAGCCAGTGTGATGAAAACATACTAAATTAACATTGAAGATAAAGGGAAAATAGTTTCTTCCATTTCTTTTATTGCTGATGCAGATTGTGTATGCTGCTTTCAATCTATTAAGACATGTTGTTGTCGTTTAAGAAGGAATTGTGGTCATTAATCTAAGTGGTACATTTCCAAGTATTTAAAAGGCAATACATGTATGCTGCAAGCAAGGCTTTGATTGTTTCATTATGCTTTACAATTTTGTTGCATAGTATTTCCATTTATTCATAAGGAATATGTCATAAAGGTGCATATACTTCTGATGATATAATCTATAATTATTTGGGAGATTTTAGTTATAAATGTCAGCATTCTATATCTATCTATATCTCCTTTTGGCTTTTTATCACCATACAGAAGAGAATGTCTATATAAAAGAAGAGGCTTTTTAAAAAAAAATAAATCATTGTGATCACAAAATTCATGTGCATACATCTATCCCATCTCTTTTCTATATGAATATCTATAGCTTTTTAGTTTATACTAATTTATCTTTAAGCTCAATTGTGATGAAAGCTAGAAGCTTATCTGAACCACACTCGAATCCTTTCCCTGGAAAATCGAGTACTGGTGTCATTTGAGAAGGCTTGGTTATGATCCATGTCGGTATCAAACTCTGGGTTGAGCAGCCGACACCTTAAACTCTAGACAACCGCTTCCCTTACCTATAGTTTCTTAACAAGTGACTTATCCCAACAAAAATGTTCTAGTACCAGAAGGCTCTGACATGATATGTGACCGGGATAAACATGAAAAGTATCAAACCAGAATACGTTGGTTTGATGATTTGAACAGGAAAAATGTCCTGTGTGGTCAAAGCTTTCAGTTGCAAGTAAGGTTAACTTTGTTTGAGGTAACTATTTGTTCATGCAAAAGATGAAGTAAGCGGTGCATATAAATCATGTAAACATCTCTAAATGATAAATTATAACAATAATCCAGTAAATAAAGACATAATCATTAAAGAAACGTTTTAACTTTCCATTACAATAAAGCTTTTCAAGATACATGCATATAGATATGATCAAATATTGATACTTTGCAATATCAAAATAAAACTATCTGAATATAGAGATTTTATGTAAATATAATTATGTAATATGTGTTCTATTATGGAAATTACAAAGCTTATCACAAAGCTTATTTAGTCGCCGTATGACCTAGAGTTGTGTTAATGCGATGCTAAAACTACCAAAACCAAAGAGCAAAGCTTATTATTAGATACATGTATATGATGCAAAAGAACCATAAATGAAAATGAACCATGTCTCCCAGTATATGAATGGAATTGGCATCTACATAGTTTTGTCATTTGAGGCCCTAGCGGACATGAAATGCTGCCTTTATATCATTTGGTCTACAATGTTCAACAGTAATATAAAACTTATGTTGCGTTCCACATGTGGTCTCATTATGACTACAAATACAGAGTGGACACGATTTTGCGACAGACAGACAGACAGACAGACAGAAAGACAGACGGACAAACGAAACAAAATGGAACATATCTTCTACAAAAATTTAGTCGTTACACATATTTATCACTTCTAGATCAATCGAGATCAAGCAGCGCGTCACAGGGCTTATGATGCATACACGTAAAAGCGTATAGTTTTAAAAAAGATGACATTTTTAACATACGTACGGACGAATATAAAGACATACCGTTATGTAGCATGACCTAAGATTATGATTATATATCACTTGACCCTAACAGTAAATATGAATTAGTTTACACATAATTATGTATCAAGAATAAGATTAAAATTAACTTTTACTAAAATAGCTTTTTGATTTAATGGCGGCCTTTTGAATGTTCTAAAAATAGAATTCCAAAGAGCTGTGACCTTAGCCCTTACAGCCAAAAGTCTAATAGTGCTCCAAGCTACTGTTGTAAACTTTGCCCTTAATGCCAAAAGTCTTATATTGTCCCAAGCTACCGTGGTCTCGGTATGAATAAAGTACAGAGCGGACACGATTTTGCGACAGACAGACAGACACACGAACGAAACAAAATGAAACATATCTTATACAAAAAATTAGTCTTTACACATATCTATCACATCTAGATCAATCGAGATCAAGCAGCACATTACAGGACTCATGATGTATGTTTGTAAAATCTTACGGTTTTAAAATAGAAGACATTTTAAACGTACGTACGGACGAATGTACGGACAGGCCGTTATGTGGCATGACCTAACTTTATAAAAATGCATCACTTGACACTAAGAGTAAGTATGAATTAGTTTACATATAAATATGTATCAAGAATAAGATAAAAACTAACTTTTACTAAAATAGCTATTTGTTTAAATGGCGGCCATTTTGAATGTTCTAAAAATAGAATTCCAATAAGCTGTGACCTTGGCCCTTACAGCCAAAAGTCTTATATTGTCCCAAGCTATCGCTTTACAAAATTTGGTACTTTTGTCCAACCTGTCTAGATCTTTCGAAATTGGCACTCTACTATATGCATCCTTACCACGTACATCACTGAGACACATGAAAAAAAAATGAAAAAAAAAAAAAAAATATTTGAAATAATCTATTTCAAAGGTAATCAAGAGCGCACATGGGTATACTCTATATTTTTTTCTCTACCTTTATTTTATACAGTGTTAACTTTCTTCTCAATTTAAGCGTCTTATCATGCAAAGTGGATACATTTATTTATCTTTTTTGACATACAAAACGATTTTATAAACAAAACTGAAGGGGAAATAATTGCAATTGTTTTATGTATCTCAAAGATATTATTCCTGTTTTATTATTATTTAGTAGGTCTGCAGAATTGTACAAAACAAGTGTAACGTGTTTGTATGATGTATGTCATAAAAGAGAAAAAATAAATTATAAAAAAAAAAAAAAAAAAAAAACATATTGCTTTGTATTAACGGCATTATACATTAGGTTTACAATACTTCACACTTAATACATACATAGCTTAACTCAACATAAATATGTACTTGTCTTCCACTAATATTCTAGAAATCGTTTTAACATCCGACATTTGATTTATAAATGTGGCTATACATACACAATTATTATCTTTATTGTGTATAGTTAGACACATTTGATGAGGATCGTCTACATTTGAGATAAAATAATTTAAAGAAAAACGGGCATTGGATATCTTTTATAAACTTATTTCTTACTAAAAAGGGCATAATATGTTCATAGCAAGGCAACAGTTTTCTCTGTTTGTTTATGAGAATATAGCACACGCTCACTTACTGGCCCTACGCATAAAAGTACGTTTGCTATTACAAATATAGTTTAAACTTTGTATCTCAAATTCCAAGCGATCAAGCGTTTTACTTCTAGATAACTGAAACTCGACTTAAAATGGGATATTTTGTGCAAGTGTTTTCGGGACGGGATTTGACAATGTCTTCGAGATTGCCGGAATTATAAGATAAGCTAGTTTGATATATCTAATGTAATCTATCAAACGCACCCATTCTGATTGGTTTATACTTATTTTTTAAGCTCAACTGTGACGAAAGCTTCAAGCTTATTTAAACCCTCTGGAGAGCCTGTTTTTTTAAAAAGTCACAGTGTGACTTTAGCTTCAGGAAGTATTTGATATTTTAGTAGCTGTCTGGGGTGCTCTAACGGCTACCTTTAACATAAACAAGCTATAATTGATATTAATATAACTGACATTAACAAACAAATCACGCAGGTACTTTAACAAGAAAAGAACGGCAATTAATGATATGTTTTAGTTTGATATTGTAATTAATTTAGCAAGAGTGGGATGCAACTACAAACTTTTTATTCCTATTTCTACACAAATCAGTACCACTATCATCTAAAATGACGTGACAGAGTCCACAGATTGGACTGGAACAAAGGAATATTAGTTTAGGCGGCTGACATATTAACCATTTCATTATCGTTTCCCTTCAAGTAATTTGATATTCAATGTAATAAAAGGACACATTTAACACTTTTAAGCGGAAAATAAAATAATGTCAAAATATGTTTTGATAAACAGTATCATAACTGCTTTGACAATTTACTGCATTTTTAAATGTCATAATCGAGGAAGTGCCGATTAAAATGTCAGAATGAAAGTTAGTTTATTGTGAAACGAATATCTTTTCAGATGTTTTTGTATGTTGACATTGTCCTCACTACTAACCGTATATTGAATTTACGATTATATACAATATACAGTTTATCTTATTAGAAGTAACTGAAACCCTATGAAAATATCTTTGATATTCGTTCATTTACCAAGCAACAGTTACAGTTTTTAGAAATAGATGTTCTATGTTCAAGGTTTTCACGGGATTGATTGTATATTACATTTAGTTTTCATGCATTTTCTCGTTTTAAAGTCTCCAGCGATTCAAGCATTGTTAGGTATAACATTTTGTTTTTTTGGTTTGGTTTAACGTCGCACCGAGGTATAACATTTATATATGCATTACATATCATTATTTAATGTATATAATAGTTTATAATTTAGTGACAGTTGCCATATCGTTAGAGCCTTAATTAAATTAACCCGTTAGACAATATTTAATATAAGAAATTTTGGAAGTAATTTTAAGAGTAATATGCTTACACGAAAATGTGAATGTGAACATCTAATTTTCAAATGGATTCAGATTATCCTTTTGAAGCATAAAAAGCGAATGAGCCGTGCCATGTGAAAACCAACATAGTGGGTTTGCGACCAGCATGGATCCAGACCAGCCTGCGCATGCTGTTCGCTAACAGTTTCTCTAATTGCAATAGGCTTTGACAGCGAACAGCATGGATCCTGACCAGACTGCGCGGATGTGCAGGCTGGTCTGGATCCATGCTGGTCGCAAAGCCACTATGTTGATTTTCTCATGGCACGGCTCAAATAATGAAACTTATTATTATTAGACTCGCTTTGATTGCTGATTGAATCTTTTCATGAAATAAAATTTCTAAAATCTACGCCAAACAGCAAATGTGAGAGTGGAACGTCATTATCTCGATGCAATTCAATAGACAATAAAATGAGAAGAAATGGAAAAACAGCTGACACAAATAAAGGGAAATCTAAACCATGTTGATGTGTAACTAAATATACTGATAAAATGTTATTGTGAGCGTGACACTCCTGCAAAAACAATAGTGCTTTAGGTAATGTTGTTGTAGTTTTAATCGTAGGCAGCCGCTTGTCAATAAGATAAATTACAAAACATCTTTTAGAAAGATCTAATAGCAAACCCGTAACAATATTGTGGTTTTGTCTTGCATATATGCCAGTGTTTTTGTCTTATTACCGATTTTATTACCGGCTGACAAATGAAGTAGCGAAAAAGGAATTGTCTCAGTTCTTAAATGATTAAATCTACTGTGTTTTTTTCTAGCAAAGATTGTACTGAAAAAGAATATAAATTTTCGCACAAATGAGAATTTCATTATTATATTAATTGTGCAGGAAGAGCTTTTCGACTATGGTAAAATGTTTGATGCGTATCAAATTTTGTAAAACTTGCAGTTTCCGTCTGAATATTATCAGTCAGAAACCTGTTCGAAATTTTGTAGGGTTTATTAAGAGAGAATTTCTTAGTCACACCGAGAATCTCCTTTCGTGTTTACATCTTGAGGCTGAATTGAACTTCTAGAAGATAATGAAATCATTGGTGAATTTATACAATTAACATTAACATCCATCACTGCTGCGAAAGAATACATTTGTTGCGTAAATTCAAGTAAAAAAAAGACGACACCGACGAATACTTACTTTCATTTTTCTTTAGTTTATTTTGAATTCCAGCAATACAGATTATTCATTAAATGTGATTACTACACCTACTTTACCATGTGTACAGCTAAAACTATATAGTGTCGACAACCAAGTACTATACATATATGAGTTTTACATGTAGTACATAGTTCAAAATTAATGTTCGTTCTGTTCCCTATACAATATAGTACTTCAAGTATCAAACTATTATTGATCTAATCCCATATGATAAATGGTGCAGATATGCATGGCACTGCCCGCGGCAGACGGACAAACATATCACAATAGTTAAAGCCAACAATATCAATAAATCCATATTACATACAAATAGAAACAAGATAATTTTATACGGTGTATGAATGAAAAAAAAAAGAATAATAAACTAGAGAATAAAGTAAAAATGATATTGTCAATAGCACTGACAAGTTATAATACTAATATGTAACATTCAGTAAAGTCAAATCCTGACAGCCTTGTTTCAAGGTTGACTCTTACAAGTATCAGTTTCTTTGAACTGTTTCATTTTCACCGAAACTATTCTGCGCATTTGATCGCACAAATATTAGGAGATTGCAAAAATTATCCCTGAAAGTGTGTGTACCCGGAAACTCCTCTCTGGTAAATGAATTTCAGGCTCTTCTTGGGTAAAAAGATTTTTTTCATGGTATATGACTTTTAGACTAAAAACACAAGGATAGATATGAAACAGGGAAAGTAACGATCCTAAAATGCAGCCTCCCAAAACTGCAACCGGGCACGGTCAGTGACATAGACACCACTATTGAGCTTAAACAGGTTTATGGTGCAGCTTACCTCACTCTTACCCTCATCATGTTCTAAATTCACTGGAATGTGCAATTAAAAGTTATCCCCGCCAGGTGAATCCCTAACATACGCAAAAGCAACATAAGGCATGTTATGTATAATACGGTGGTATGTTTAGGACATGCAATTATTTTTTTAGGATTAAATTATCTTGAGCGATCAACATCTTATCTCGTGCGCACGACATCTTATCTTGAGCGATCAACATCTTATCTCGAGCGATCAACATATTATCTTGAGCTATCAACATCTTATCTTGAGCGATCAACATCTTATTTCGTGCGCACGACATCTTATCTTGAGCGATCAACATCATATCTCGTGCGCACGACATCTTATCTTGAGCGATCAACATCTTATCTCGAGCGATCAACATATTATCTTGAGCGATCAACATCTTATCTCGAGCGATCAACATCTTATCTCGAGCGATCAACATATTATCTTGAGCGATCAACATCTTATTTCGTGCGCACGACATCTTATCTCGAGCGATCAACATCTTATCTCGAGCGATCAACATATTATCTTGAGCGATCAACATCTTATCTTGAGCGATCAACATCTTATCTTATCTCGTGCGCACGATATCTTATCTCGAGCGATCAACATATTATCTTGAGCGATCAATATCTTATTTCGTGCTCACGAAATCTTATCTTGAGCGATCAACATCTTTTCTCGAGCGATCAACATATTATCTTGAGCGATCAACATATTATCTTGAGCGATCAATATATTATCTCGAGCGATCAACATCTTTTCTCGGTCATCTTATCAATATCTATTAAGGACCTTTGTGTGAATTCAGATCATTAGTAAAAACATACGGCTGCCACCGTTTTTGTTTTTATTTAGATTATACTTATAACCGTTTCCTTGTTTGCAGGGTTAGACATTTAAATACGGAAACTGATAAAAAAAGGCAGCAAAAAGTCAGTGATGATGCAAAGAAATAAATTTAAGTCCTTGACAAAAAAATAGTATGTAGGCTTCGCTAAGGAAGCCCTGGAGGGACAATTGATTCAACTCCCCCTTCTGACTTCTAACTTTTGCACTTCTCATTTCCAACTTCTTGACTTCCTACTTCCTACTTCTAACTTCCACACTTCTGATTTCAAACTTCCACACTTCTTACTTCCGACTTCTTGATTTCTTACTTCCTTCTTCTAACTTCCGCACTTCTGACTTCTAACTTCCACACTTCTAACTTCCAGACTTTCGACTTCTGATTTCCAACTTCCACACTTCTTACTTCTGACTTTTGACTTCTTTCTTCCTTCTTCTAACTTTCGCACTTTTGCCTTCTAACTTCCACACTTCTGACTTCTAACTTCCGCACTTCTGACTTCCAACTTCCCGACTTTCGACTTCTGATTTCCAACTTCCACACTTCTTACTTCTGACTTTTGACTTCTTACTTCCTTCTTCTAACTTTCGCACTTTTGACTTCTAACTTCCGCACTTCTGACTTCCAGCTTCCTGACTTCATACTTCCGACTTCCAACTTCCACACTTCTTACTTCCGACTTCCAAAAAAGGAAAGTTGGCAGTCAGAAGTGCAGAAGTTGGAAGTCGGAAGTCAGGAAGTTAGAATTCAGAAGTGTGGAAGTTAGAAGTCAGAAGTGCGATAGTTAGAAGAGGGAAGTAAGAAGTCAAGAAGTCGGAAGTAAGAAGTGTGGAAGTTGGAAATCAGAAGTCGAAAGGCAGGAAGTTAGAAGTCAGAAGTGCGGAAGTTAGAAGAGGGAAGTAAGAAGTCAAAAAGTCGGAAGTAAGAAGTGTGGAAGTTGGAAATCAGAAGTCGAAAGTCTGGAAGTTAGAAGTCAGAAGTGCGGAAGTTAGAAGAAGGAAGTAAGAAATCAAGAAGTCGGAAGTAAGAAGTGTGGAAGTTTGAAATCAGAAGTCGAAAGTCGGGAAGTTGGAAGTCAGAAGTGTGGAAGTTAGAAGTCAGAAGTGCGGAAGTTAGAAGTAGGAAGTCAAGAAGATGGAAGTGAGAAGTGCAAAAGTTAGAAGTCAGAAGTGGGAAGTACGGAAATCAATTGTCCCTCCAGGGCTTCCATACTTCGCCCATATATTAAACGATTTTCCTTGTTTTCCCTTAATTAATACATGCAACTTTTCTGCGCGAATTTATCAGTCGAACTGAAATTTGTTGCTGTTCTAACATGCAGTATGCATCATTGGTTATGTTCATTTGATTTTGAAGATAGGATGACCAATTATATGCATTGCTTTCCCAATTGATGTGATAAACTTGTACATGTACTTGTGGGAAGTTTAAATAACAGCGGAATAGGCGGGACCCTAATTAACAACTTGTCAGTATGTTTTACTGATGACCTAAATGCACACACAAAGGGCCTTAATATATATAAATAAGATGTCGTGCGCTCGAGATAAGATGTTGATCGCTGAAGATAATATGTTGATCGCTCAAGATAATATGTTGATCGCTCGAGATAAGATGTTGATCGCTCAAGATAATATGTTGATCGTTCGAGATAAGATGTTGATCGCTCGAGATAAGATGTTGATCGCTCAAGATAATATGCTGATCGCTCGAGATAAGATGTTGATCGCTCGAGATAAGATGTCGTGCGCACGAAATAAGATGTTGATCGCTCGAGATAAGATGTTGATCGCTCGAGATAATATGTTGATCGCTCAAGATAATATGTTGATCGCTCGATATAAGATGTTGATCGCTCGAGATAATATGTTGATCGCTCAAGATAAGATGTTGATCGCTCGAGATAAGATGTTGATCGCTCAAGATAAGATGTTGATCGCTCGAGATAATATGTTGATCGCTCAAGATAATATGTTGATCGCTCGAGATAAGATGGTGATCACTCAAGATAAGAAGTCGTGCGCACGAAATAAGGTGTTGATCGCTCGAGATAATATGTTGATCCCTCAAGATAATATGTTGATCGCTCGAGATAAGATGTTGATCGCTCAAGATAATATGTTGATCGATCAAGATAAGATGTTGATCGCTCGAGATAATATGTTGATCGCTCAAGATAAGATGTTGATCGCTCGAGATAAGATGTTGATCGCTCAAGATAAGATGTTGATCGCTCGAGATAAGATGTTGATCGCTCGAGATAAGATGTCGTGCGCACGAGATAAAATGTTGATCGCTCAAGATAAGATGTCGTGCGCACGAGATAATTTAATCTTAAAAAAAATAACATATGTCCTAAACATACCACCGTAGTATAACACAATATGCCCGTGTAAATTTATATAAAAAGCAATTATTAAAAGAAAACAAAAGGAGCTTAACTAACAAATCCGCTTACAAAAATACACAGTGTTTTATGTAAGATTGCTAAGCACATCTGACGTAATGAAACCCTTACTTTCTGGACCGAATTTGAGAAATTTTGCATTACAGTTGTAAGACTTAAATATGGACAACGAAAGCTTAAGTCAGAAAACTAAACTTATCAATTTTGTCAGCAAAGAAAATCTAAAATCTATCAAAGACTGCCAGAGCAAATGCTCTGTTTTCAGGAAACAAATATTTTTAAAGCTCAAGGTATTGAAACAATTACGAAATTGACAACAAGATATCTAATTTTGTACAAAGCCTCACACATAAATGCCATTTGTACGATGCATGCATGTGTTCGTATTTGAAGGCCGATTTAGCTATTCTGTAAAAGCAGTTTAAACTATTTTTTCTGTATGATCTTTTGCAAGTGCTCTATACTTAAACTGTTTCATTCAGCGAAATAGTTACTGAGGAAAGTGTGCGTTTGGTTTACATGTTGATACCACTAAGTTTAGGGTATGATGTCAATGATGTACATCCTTATTTTTCCAAAACTTCTATTGTCCCATATGCAGTTGTATCGTTTGAGAGTCATTTGCAAAACCAATGCTTTAGACTTCTAGATCGATTTGTTTAACATTAGCTGTAAGAACGGAAGCGAGAAATTATCACGTGGCCTTTCATACAGTTAGTTTGTAAAAGTATTTATTCCGGTCGTACAGATAGCTTCTAAAAGTACTTTTTAGCATATGCATATTCACTTCCCAAAATAATCAAACGAACAAATTTGGAACAAATCAGCAACCTATGCCATTTAACCCAAATTTAGGCATTTCGGTTGTTACTCTTTGTCAGATAATTAACAGGGATAACACATGATTCAGTACGTAATGATTCCGTACAGTGTCATTAGCATGTTGGTTCGAAAACTATAATCACCGCATCATTATGGTCATTCTGCCTTGTTCCTCGTTATTGAAATAAAACGGAAAATAGCTACGTTTCAAATAGTTGTCTTGAATGGCACTAACGTAAGTGATTCTTCATACAAAAGAAGCTTTACGACCAAGGACAAAGTACGTGAGTTATATTACTGTTCATAAAATGGTATGTATTCAAGTCTAGTGAAAAAAGGGAAGATACCTTGTAATTACAGGTACAAATTGACACTAAACATTGATAAACCCTATCACCAAGATTTAATTGAAATTGAACTTTGTACCGTATGCAAAATATGAGTGTGAAACATTCACACTTTTACCAACTGAACTTTATTTAAATCCGACTTTTACTCTTCAAAAGTGCATGGAATGAAAATAAATGACACAATATGTTACAGTTGATGTAGTAATGAAATACTAAAGACTGAAAAGAGAATCTATTTATTGCAACTGTATTTTCAGAGAAAGAATAATTTGATGGTCATGTATGGAAATACAATTTCATTAAGAGATTATTTAGGGTGATCTAGTCTGAGAGCCATAAGTATTGATATATACATGTAATTATAAACAATTGCGATCTCTCCCATTAAAGCCTTTGATAGTTATAGATGTATTAAAAGAGACAGTAGAGATAGTAGACAACATAGTAATTAGTGCTTTAAGAAATATGATGAAAACACATTTTACGATTCATTACTAGTGTCGTTGAACCAGTACAATCATGTAATACCTTCAGTTTATGAAGCGACAATCGTATCATTACAGCAATTACAGTTGTGACTCCGTAATGACACTTAGCAGTGTCTGTATAATTGCATATTGTCGTTAGGCAATTAGTGTTTTTTTCGGACGTTGATGTAGCAGAATACGTGCACAACCTTTCTCAGTGCCGAAATCGCATATGAAGAATATGTTACCCGATTTGCATTATGGGAACTTCTGTAACAGCTGTAAATTGGGCTAAATACTATAGTTCGTAGTGTGTGTGCATATCTAATAATTTAATTCCTTTATTAAATTATCAACAGTCATTTTCCGAACTTCCATTGGTAGATATTCATGTCACAATTACGTCGAGTTTATTGATTGATTTGTCTATCTCGGAATATGTCAGTGAAATATTATAAAGATGCTTACCACCTTCTCGAATATCTACAAGGAGTTTTAGTCTACCCTTTACACCAACTGAGGCATGTTATAATAGTTATCCGTCCCAGAGATCTACATATGAGCCGCGCCATGAGAAAACCAACATAGTGGGTTTGCGACCAGCATGGATCCAGACCAGCCTGCGCATCCGCGCAGTCTGGTCAGGATCCATGCTGTTCGCAAACAGTTTCTCTAATTCCAATAGGCTATGAAAGCGAACAGCATGGATGCGCAGTCTGGTCTGGATCCATGCTGGTCGCAAACCCACTATGTTGGTTTTCTCATGGCACGGCTCATATTAAGGAGTAGAATAAATCTGGAGTCGTAACAGCAGACGATGGCCGTCACAAAACTAATACATAACTGGCATTCATTCAACTGTGCCTGTAAAATAACGATTGGTTTTGTAATAAATAATTATCATTATTTCTACTGAAAGTGTTTGTCTCATTGAACAATGGTTACCATATATAACTTGAACGTTAGTATCAAGAAGACAGAGCCGAAATTTATGATTATTTATTTGTCTGATAAGGCAGTTCCAAAATCTGTTTGCATATTGCCCGTAGATATGGCCCGGCCAGGAAAACTCAGTATGAACATTATTGAGTACTAATAATTTGACACTTTTCTGATGAAGCCGAAGCTCAGCATATAAACGACTGAGATAAATTCTTCACGAAAACTTAGGAAACATTTTGTAAACATTGCTGGGAAGTACACTGTCGTTGTGCATTTCCATCCTATTGACATTTACTTAAAAGATGGATATGAATTATAACTATCAGAGATATAAAATTACAAAACCCTATGTAAGTATATAACACAACCAAGCAAAATAACAGTAGGCTCGATTGGATAGACTCTATTCATGAGAGAAACACGCTCCTTGCTTGACAGAAACGTGAAATATTTTAAAACCTAGTCGACCCCTAGTTGATTTTGACATTGAAAAGAGGGCGAGTGATTCTATGAAGAGCACTCCGTAAGGCCGTGTCAATTTTATATGACGTCATTCTGCCTGCTATCTAAACCATAGATTAAAGATGCATTATCTAAAAAGCCTTGTCAAACAGGTTATGAATGGAACATTTGCAATATGAATGATACTAGCTACAGGATATAAATGGAACAGATCAATAAGGAAGCATCTTATGTCACTTGAATCAAAGAGAGATTTGTAAATAATGCATTCTTCGCATGCATTAGTTGCTTTGAAATTGTGTCATGGACATTTAAAAAGTTCATACTATCATTGTTCCAAGGTGACAAAGTTCTTCTTAGTTGACAAAAGTCAATTATTTGTTATCTGAAATCCACTAATTTAAAATGAATGTGAATACGTCTTTTTTATATAACATCCGTCTGGTTGCTTTTAAAACGTGATTCTTTTTTGTTTATGTTCGCATTTTATGCTTGCAACATGTAAAGCGGATGTTTTAAGATAGAATGCCACATGCTCAATGTTTAGAATCCGACTCGCTTAACAAACACCGGGATAAATCTTTAGTCTTGATCTACTTATCGGACAATCTCCATAATATTTACAGAAAAGTATTTTATGAAAATTGGTATGCCGTTATTCGAATCAGTGTTTACTTTGTCCATGATAAACACAATATATGATACCTATATAAATGTTTTGGCAGGTCCATATCATTAACGATATAATGTGATATATTTAAAGCATAAAGCAAGTGTTTTCTACAGCTCACACATAAGATATTGAATAGTTGTATGATGAATAACACGTAGGCACTGTTTAACACGTGTACAGTGCATTTTATATGATAATTATTTAACAGTATTACTCCCTTTTTTCTTAATTAACTCAGAATTACCTGCACTACCATGTAATATTAAATCTCATGCCATCGTGATTTAATAGAATCTTATCCATATAATTTGAAACGCTTCTGAGGTCACTTAATAATTAGTTCACTTTTTAAGATTTTCATTTCTTCTCAAATTCCTAGCATACGTTATAATAAACTTCACACAACAGTTTAACACACCCAGGGTTGAGAGTATACGTGCGACAAGTACATGTTAACATATAAAATAGCAGCGTACCTGAACTAGAAATAGGTGTATCGGTCACCAAGACTGGTTGTTTACAATT
This sequence comes from Mercenaria mercenaria, assembly GCF_021730395.1. Lineage (NCBI taxonomy): Eukaryota > Metazoa > Mollusca > Bivalvia > Venerida > Veneridae > Mercenaria > Mercenaria mercenaria. Next base: position 23,375,226 of record NC_069378.1, on the reverse strand, counting down.
ATGTTTTCTTTGGTTAAACGTCACAGCAACACAATCAGATATCATAAAGTATGACGCCTTCTCAGCTTTTCATAGTGTAAGAATACTCAAGGTGCACATCTGACCACCATTTCAGGCGGGGACGCGCGTCCAGGTAGAACCATCTCCCTTCAGTAAGCCAGGTGGATAGCACCGTCACATGAAAGTACTCTATACCATAGCGAGGTCTCGAACCAAAACTAGTGAAAGGCAAATAATTGTGTTTAAATGTGCATTCTTAATCTGGATATTGAACGATGTATCGTTTCATTATCTATTCATTGTTATTTGGTGTCCTAAATTTCTTATGGATATCAAAATCTCATGTAGCGATATCACTAATTCATTTATCGAAGTAATAAATAGATTTTTTTATATCATTAAATGCATTTAGAATTATCAAAAAATTGTTTATCTAGAATTCGATTTGTTGATATTTGAATACCAGATTTGTTTTGTGCCATTTTAGTTCAACTTCATGATGTTTTTGATATTATTTTATGATATCAGTAAACGTTTTGATATCAAATATTAATCGAATTTAAAATATCTTTGAACTGCATAACAGATATCACAAAACTTGAGTTCCCTTAATGAAATTTAAATATCGTACATTTTATGATAAATTAGCATAAGTTCACTTATGGATGTCGAAAATAATTACTGTTTTGGAAATCTTATAATCAGCTTCTTAATACCATTTAACAAGTAAATTGCTTACAATAATAAATATAATAACAGTATAAATTATTGATATGCATACTCTGAATTTATAAAACGACGTATGTGTTGTGATATACATTATATTAATTTTCAAACATGATCAGATGATTAAATTGATTTAAAATAGTTTTTTTACCATCTTAGTAAAATTAAGGAAAATATTCGTTTTAAGAGATATCTTATATCTTATTTTGATATCATTAAATAAGCTTAGAACAACATTTACAGATATCATAAAACTGAGTGAGCATAACACAAAATGAATTTAAGGTACCACAAAATAATACATAAATAGTAAAACGGCCCCAATGAAACAACATTGTGGAGATAAACTTCTTGTCAATTGAGAACAAAGGAGTAAAAAGTTGGCCTATGAAGCATTGGGTATACTTAACGTGAAATGTCTGAATTATTCATTTGACGATAGACAAAATGAGGCATTATAACCATAATATGGGTAAAATATGATATATATATATATATGGTACAAGTTTGTTGCTGAAAGGTAACCCTGAAATATATGTAAATTCATTTAATTATTGGCGATAAAAATCAACAGTCGTGCCAAAAGATACAACCAAATTGCAGTAATTTTTGTAGTATAAATTTAACATAGAAGGAACTGCAAGACATTATCTATGTTCAAAAATTGCTAAATTGACAACAGAGAAATGACGTCACACGACTTTCAGCTATTTCCGGTAGTAAAGAAAATGAAAGTAGACATGCTAAAATTGAAAGCGAAACTCGCCTTTGCATTGGTCGATAGTTAGGGGTCACGAGCAGTGCTCACCCTGTCAAAAGTGCGCACGTGTACTGTTTTTTTTTTTTTTTTTGTTTGTTTTTGTTTTTTTGCTAATTGGGAGTCAATTTTCAGCATTTTCTAACAAAACGCCATGTCAGCTTTTCATCTAGAAAAACATATTTGAACTCGGAATAAACACAAATCCACAGGGGTCCGTAACGGAGCAAGGGTACATAGAGATTTTTGGAACTTCGTCAAATCTTTCAAAAGGTTCTTTTTGATGTTGTATGAAGGTGTCAGTATATGTCTTGGATGTTAGATATTTCCGTATGTGAGAGGTTGCTGACCTAGACATTTCAGAAATATTTTCAAAATGAATTTCGTGTAATAAATGTTTATTCTACGGAAGCGTGAAAGGGCCATCAGATGCTAATACGTTTTATTACGTTACAGGTTCGGAAAGGATATAATTATTCTTATACTGTGACCTATTGCTAAGACTAACGTTGAGATTCAAACTGCTAAAACATATATATCAGCTTATAAATTTTGTTCAAGAAAATCCTGATCCTGTTACTTGTGTTGTTTTCTTTTGTATCACATATCTAAATTGATCCTTAGGCAATTTTGATACCATTATGTTGTAAATCTAATAAAATTATGTCTCCGCCCTCGCACTGACTAGGATAGTGATCACCAGGTTTGAATGAAGCATCGATGAAAAGTGAAAATCAAAGACGAAAAATATAGATAATAGTCAAGATATCGACTAGCAGAAAAGTGAAACACATATACATTTAAAGTCTTCTGATACCAAAATATGTGTTACTTAATGTAGAAAAGACACAATTTGCGCAAATAAAACTTCTTTCGTCCATTTTCCTATAAAACATTTTTTGTGGAAGGTAAAGTTAATATATTCTTCAAATACACATGTGTGACACTGTGCGATATTCCTTGCATCCTATATATAAGTAAAAAATGTATGACATTGATCTGTCATTGTCAGTATGAGCTAACCACTTACATACAAGTAAAAGTATAAAAGTATAAACTGTTGCAGCTAAACCGAATATAATTTGTTTTACTGTAAGAACATTTTCACTTCAGTTTCGTATTTTTCTAAGAAATTCAAAGTGGTATCTTTTAATATAAAGATCTCATTCAACCCATCATTCCATATCTACAAACACATTTGTATAAAGAGACCCTGCGGTTTTGATAAATGAAACAGACTAAAACTGCTGCGCAAAATTGATTATTTCGTTTGTTACGTCAATAAGTGATTTTCACAAAACGTATGTGTGAACGCAGCAATTGTTTAGTAAATCCGGATTCAAACAAATAAAAGCACGACCTACGAGACACTCGGTTTGCTATGTCTGACATTTCTTTAAAACGTATACAATATTGATAGCAATTTCACAGTTGTACGAAAATTGAAAAACGTTGAGTTAGAAAAAACTTTAAATCTTACTTGCTAAAGCAGCTCTCTGAATATTTTTGAATTAATACATTTTACTCTGAAAATGATGCATTGTTATGTTTGGTAAAACGATGCTCAAGAGATACAATTCGAAAATAAAACTTTTCGGATAATAATAGGATAGTTTTAAGAGAAACGAGATTATCAAGGTGATGTGTTTTTCGTGTATTCCAACAGACGTGTAATAAAGAATAATACGCAACTGGTATCGCGACATTGTCAAATATCGTAAACTATATGAACATAAAACTGTGCTCGGAGATTCCAACAAATTGTAATAGTTACAATGTTTAACATGCAATCTGAGAACAGCTCATTTAAAGTGTAATTCAGGTAGTTTGCCTACTAGTGTTCATCTACAACATAACAATTTTACGTTACGATTCCCGCCAATTTTAGCAACCATAGGCAGGATCCTGTGTAAAATCATCGACCTTCCGTAAGACAGCTGTAACAGAAATCTGTTTCGAATCCACACAGGCAACTGAATCAATACATTGCACAGAGGTGCTATTAATGTTGGTCCTCTAGAATTATGTTTACTCAGTAATACAATTTCATATAAGCCAGTGACAGAGATTGTACTGAGCACTTTTCATTGCATGCTTTAGACGGGCCTGCTATAACATTGCTTTTAAGTTGTATTCTTAAAAAGTTAATTGATTATAACTCAAAAGTGTCAAAGACCTGTGAGAGTGCGAAAAGAAATTAAAATCAAAATAATTTTATTAGTTTTTAATAGGTCATGAAAACAAAATTAAAACCATTTTGATAGGGTATATCCCATTGTAAAACGTTAGCATTTTAGATAGCTAAAAGTTCTAAAATCAAGTTTTTGGCTTTCTATTGATGTATTATTGTAAACGTTCAGAATATCCTGGTTAGCATAAAAACAACATTTGTGTGTAAATCTTTAGTAATAATTCTAAGACCAAAATTAAAATATGGCAATATTTTTTCACTATAATAATAAACTTAGCATTTTTTAAGATATCTGTTAAATTATCATACTTTCACCACTGAAGACCTTTAGAATAACTAATATCTTGATCTTATATCATGAAATATAACTTCCCGAAAACACCCTTTGACATAATAGGTTTATCCAAAAGTAATTACAACCAAGAATACATAGTAGCTTACATTATTTGAAATATCGAGACTTAAAATGATATAGTATTGGAAAATCCTTGCATCACTACACCATACCGAATTTAAATGCATATAAAATGATAAAACAATTTAAGCTAAAAGTTGCATTCCTGATTATTTAGTAGGCAACGCCGCCTCATAGATCATGTTTTCTGCCACATGAACAGGTGTAAAACTTAAAAACAATAATTAATTATATTTGCATCACGAATGCCAGCAATGTTTATAGCACTTCTCTTATTCTTTGATTTTTATTCCTCTTTTACTACTCAACAGTATTTTGAAATTCATAAATTAATTCTATTTTGAAATATTATAATTATTGAATCATTTGTTTCTGGTGTTCATGCATTAGTCACTTTGCCGAAAAACTCACATATTATATAAATATCTGAAGTGAGCTACCAAACTAATAGTATTCTACACCGCTTTTTTCTTTCATGTTTCACCTAGCCAAGAATTTTAATAACAACTGTCTACCAATTTCTTGGAAATGATATAATTAAGACTATGATTGCTCATACTTACGTCTTCAGAAATCGGAAAGTAATCCCAGTTTTTTTTTTTCAAATATTACTTCGGTATTGAAGTAACTCTGAAATAAAAACATGAATACAAACATGATAAACTGATTGACCTATCAAATTGCTTGAATTAATAGGTCTTGGAATGATTAGATTTTACAACAACTGCATTCTCTGATATTTTTTTTTCCTTCTTTTCGTTTCAGGCAAAGTTATGCTGATGTGCGTTACATCCCGAATAATGTTGAGTGGATATGACGAAGTAAGAATTTGTACAACAGTATCACTTGTGTTAAGAAGATGGAATACAAAGCCTTTATGACACTTTTATTTCTTTTTGCAATAACTTTTCTACGGTCATATTTTCGCAGCCATTTTCTGTTGTCAACACGAAGCTTCGTCTTATGAAAGTGTACCCAGTAGGAGCTGTGGCATTGTGCGATCATCTAAATTTGAGAACATCTTCAGCGTTTCTTTAGTATAATAGAGCCTGTTCGGTTAACATGCCAGGCGCCTATCGGGCACAGAAATATCTTAAACCCAAGTGCTTGGTGCAAATCAAGTTTTCGCTGTAGACATGACAGAAAAGCTGGTTTCATTCTAAGTCCATTTAAACGGTCTGTGACACATTCACATTGTAGAAGGACTCACAGAACCAGTACCAAGGGAGATACACCATCCAAGTAGTCCTTGATTCTTTTTACGTCATTTAGAACGGTCTGCGACACGCAGATGTCCAGGAATTTTGGTGTCATTAGAGAGTAAAGATCACTCCCAACAATCGTGGCAGACGTGTTGTCACGTTTATCTCCCCTTTAACACATGCGGAGTACCGCAAAGTGCAAATCTTCATGAAGGGGTAAATCATAACAAAAGGTATGATTTCCCGCCCGCAAAGGTATGATTTCCCCTCCCACAAAAGGTATGATTTCCCCTTGGTATAATTCCCCCACCCCCCACACACACCCAGTTTTATACGTGCTACCTTCAACGTCCTATAGCCCCGGATTGAACCTTAAATAATACACAGATTGCAATATTCCATGAAAAGCGGTGTATGATCCGCAGGTAAATGACTTTTCGTAAACAAGAAAGCAACGGCAGAACTAAACAAAGTAGAATTTATAGAGGTAATCTGTGCTTATGAGGTATGTGTGTCGCTGCAAAAGAAAGAGAAGACACTATATCTAACAAGTATCTGAACAATGACAAAAAAGCGTCATCCTTTTATCATTATAACAATGTTTATAGTAACAAAGTATAACCAAAGAGAAAAACTATACGTGCACTTTGATTTGTAAAATACCAATTTTTTGAGCTCGCAAGACATAAATTCCTTATTTTCAGTCTTGCTGGATCTAATGATATCATTCTTGCTGATAAATTGTTGTTTTTTTTCTGTGCTTGGAAGTTCTTCCAGGTTTTTGTTCATTTAATTGTTGCACTTTATTGTTTGAGAGCTTTATGTCAGTTGCTGTTGAAAAATTGTTTGAACTGGAAATTCTTTCAGAGTTAATAATTTTTTTTCATATTATTAGTTTATTAGTTTAACTCGCTTTTGATCCCTTAGGGATGCGTATATTCTCTTCGTAACGATAATGATTATGATAAAAGACATTGTGTCTGAAATTATTTGTCCTCCACCACCGATTCACGTGGGGAATTTAGCAGTAACTTGCAAAGAACAAATTTGTACTGCTACAGAATCCAGGAATATGAGTTATTTTAAATGCCTGCTGTTACATAACTGAAATACTGTTGAAAAATGGGGACAAACCCAAACAAAACAAACAAAATATACTGTTTGTTAAGGACTTTAAATTTATCAGTAAGTTTTGAGAATCTACATAAATTAATACGTATAAATTAGAACAGTTTGTCGCCAATATTTAGTCATTACTATCGACGTAAGTATGTACGACATAAACTGATGGTCCTAGTTAGAATCCCCATATATATTTGCTATTTTCAGGAATGTAGGTGGCATTATACAACAATAAACATAAATTATGGTTATTTAAATCTAGGTTCATCTGCATTTACCGTAAATTCTATATTTCACAATAACAGTCTTTAATTCTGGCTAGTTGGCATTTTTTATTTCCAACAGTTGTGTTTCAGCTTTGCAGCTGTGTCGACCTTTTTCTTTTAAAGTAGAAGCAACCTCTAGTCTCGAGTGTTATTCTAGCAATTGTCATACCTGCCTTTGGTTTGAGCTTTCTTCAGCCATATTGAGTGTTGTATACATATTTTATTATCTCGCCTATGCAAAAAAAAAAACTGATAACGGCAAGCTTTATTTGTAATTATCGACTAGCCTCAGGTTTGTTTTACATCTGTAACAATATTTATACTACATATATATGTATCATATATGTCATGCTAGTATAGTCAAAATCAGTATTTCCCAGACGCAAAAGGGAGCCTAAGCTTTGAATTCTTATATTGTTTTTTTATGTTTCATTTAAAACAGATATTATGAATGACTTGCCTAAAAGAGGTATTTTGCTCTTTAGAAGCGCTAATATTTGATATTCGAATTTCGTCTTTATAACACATATTATTGTTTTACTCGTGAATCATTGTATGGCACACGAATAGATGTAGAACTAAAGAACACTTCGCTTCTTTGGTATTATGGATCCTATAGAATACAAGTGAACTGATAATCCATTACATTCTGTATGATTCTCGTAATATCTCGTTCACTCACATCTTGTACCAGTTATGTATTAAATTATAGCATGATCATGTTTTAATTAAGAAATGAAATGATTTTCGATCCTATTCTGTCGTTCATTTCGCATGAACACCGAAAAAAAAAGTTTCATTTCTTATATTTCCTTTCCATTTGTAAACAAGATAATATAATAAATTGCACACATTTTGTGGCATTTAACATTAAAATCAACTTCCCGGCCATTCCGGGAAGTAGTAATACGTCTGCTGAATCATTTCAGCATGAATGTTTGGATACGGCGTATAACCGATTCTAATTAATAACAATAACATAAATCTGCAAGAGATGTATGCAAAAACACTTCTAAAATATTTATGCTTATCACTAAAATTACGCTTTTTACATTGAAAAAGAGGGGATGTGTAACGAAACAACCTGATGATACCTATTGCCTTATTGCTCCACTTGCTTAATAAATATGAAATCACGTTAATGCTATATTTTCAGATGAAAAGAGGAATGTAAAGGGTCATTTCACATTGTTTTCATAATTTTTTCCTTCGCATATAAACAGATACAATTTCTGGCCTTCAAGAACAGCCAATAATTTATTAGTTTAAGTAATTTCGATTTATATTTCTTGATATTTACTAAATAATTTCAAAACTCTCATCCGGACGATTTAGATGCCGTATTAGATTCACGGATTCATGTAAACATACAGTGGTTATTTCTTGACAGACTGAAAGTATATACCTATAATCCCAGACTATTAATATAACATCAAGAGGGTAATATTTCACAACGACATATATAAAAACGGGTTGTGGTTTCCATAGCAACAAGCCGAAATTGTATATATAAATAGTCATATTTCGCTATGTTAAAGTTTACTTTTTACTATGTATATTTATTTGCTTTAATTAAGAAATTCCATATGTACTCTACAGTTCAATGAAAACATTGCTTTAAGTTAACAGAAAGAAATTTGTCTGGAGTTCAGTCAAGTTGAACACAAATTGAAAGCAGCTGCGTTTCATTTTGTCTTTGTTGAACAGGTAAAATATCAACATTTTTGCGTAAATTTTATATTTTCATATTTTACATCATTTTAATTCTGTATAGTCTATTGCAACTGAGTTTCTACATAATATATATCCCAAATAACTGGTGTGGGTTTGTTTCTGTGACAGAAATTTGTTTTCAAACGTTTTTATTAAAACAATTATTCCCGCTTTTCATCTGAAGGCGCTTTCAAAAAATCCTACTTATATTATGAAAATTTCAATTTCTGATTTACCATAAGGGTTATAGGAATATTTCTTATATCACTGTCTCATGTATCACATATCCTTTTCATTTGTCTTGCTTCATGTCCTTATTTCTACGAAGGTTATGTATTTGCACTTTCATTTGCGAGACATCAATTTACTTAAGAGTTCACATGACACATATTCGTCATTGACAGTTTTCCTCGATTTAATGACGGCCATTGTTGTTGATAAATTGTTTAACGTTGGTATTCATTATTATATTTAATAATGTACATACATCTGTGCACTGGAAAGTATTTAAAGAGTTTAATCAGGTTTTGATCAAGTAACGGATTCGATCGAAAGTTTAACAAATGATCATTTACGTTTATTTTGTGTTCGCTGGATCGATTTTCACTGAAAGAATTTTCAAAATTTGATTTCTCTGTCCTGGTTGCCTGAGTTATTTTAGCATATGTATAAAAATGTGTTCTTAATAATAGCACGTCATGTGTGATAAACGTATTCCAGTGCGTTTGTGGACTAGACTGTTTCGCATTTTGTATACCTGCTAAACATACAGCTAAAGATATATTTACGTAATAGAAATTCAGCTGATTATTTCCTCGACAAAAAGAAAACGGAAGATTTGAATTCCTTTGTTTTCCATAAAGCATATTTTATCAATGACTTAATGTGTTTTCCAAGATACAGGTATATATTGCTTTATAATTGCACATATTTGATAGATGCATTTCCTGTTCATATCACATATTGCAGTGCATCTCGTCAATAGTTCCTGGCACATGAAGAGGTGCAGAACTAAAGTACACTTTGCCTTACGCATGGAAGCGATAATGACCATGCAAATAACGGACAGGTTAACTGATAAGCCATTACATTCTGTATGAATTGTACATATTAAAGCTCGAGACAAAACCTCAACAACTCTTGTACCAGTTACGTTAAAAATTAGAAAAATAAATATATCATAGCATAGCCATGTTTTAATATATTTTAACCCGCCGTCGGAACAATGTAATACGTCTTTGGAATAATTTCACGACGAATTATTCTATTCGGTGTAAAATCGATTCTTTGTAGTAACAATGACAAATCCTCAAGTTTCTGCATACTAGAACACTCACTTAGGCTTAATTTTAATTACTTTTATTCGCTTTTTACGAACGTGAATGACACTCTTATTAAGCACTGTCATAAGATAAAATTATACGATTTAGGTTTGAAAAAAATAAAATGGCTTCCTTCCGGTCGTTTCTGATCTCTCCTATTACAAAGACGCAAGTCAAAATTTAATCACTCCTGATTTTAGATTACATTTTAAGAAGTCATTTTTATCATGTGAATTATTAAACAATTTCAGTTCAACCTGTCATTTTTCAAAAAAGAGGAATAGTCTAACGAATCAGTTATTGTCTAGGCCTTGTCTGATAAACAACCTGATGAAAGTTAGGAATTATAATGTTTACCTTTAAGTTAATAGTACACTTATCAGATAAAATAAAAATTATAAAAGGTTTCAATTGCAAGACTTTGCAAACTCTTTTAAAATTAACCTTTTTTCGCTGTTTTTTGCCTTCAAGATCAAAGTACAGAAAGTCCATTAAATTTATTTGATTTATTCATCTTGACATCGAATACTTTTGCTTAAAATAACACAAATTGAACACTTGAACTATCATCTGCATTATTTCAAAACGTGCCGTATTAGATTTAAGGGGTCTATGCCAACCCTACAATTGTTATTTCATAATAGAATGAAAGTATGCTAGTATGACAGACTAGTAATTACACATCAAGAGCGTAACATTAACCCTTAACCTGCTATATTTCTGTAATGGACTGGTCCATTTTCCAATTTAGGCAGTACCATTTATCATTTGAAGGGGTTTTTACTAAAAATTTACTGACTGAATAGCGAACAGTGCAGACCATGATCAGACTGCACGGATGTGCAGGCTGATCTTGGTCTGCACTGGTCGCAAAGGCAGAATCACTTGCCGCCAGCAGGCTAAGAGTTAAACAAAGCAATACGTAACAACGAGTTGTTATTTGCTACCATGGAATCAGGCCAGAAATGTATGTTGAAACTTTCTTTAATATTTTGCAACATTTAAGGTTGCTAATTACTACCAATGTTATTTTTAAGTTTCTTTACTTCAGAAATTGCACTTTGAAAATGATAATAGAACTTTCACTGTACGATGCAATGAACATATTCCAAAAATCTGGGATTCATTTGAACTCCAGATTAGAATAACTTTAATTCCATATTGCCCAAAATAACCAGTATTCAGTTAAAACTGTATTTTCCATACTTAAATGTTTGCTACTTTATTTCGTTTGGTGCTCACTTTAGTTATTTGAATCATTAATGTCATTAAAGTTTTGTCTGTGATTTGATCTTTATTGTAAAGACTCAGTTTGCTGTTTAAGCACTGTTTAAACAAAGGTCTAAATTAAATTAAGTTAAATGATATGCCCGAAATTTATTCGTTTTAAAGTTTGCCTGTTAATGTACAAAAGTTGCAGGTCCTAAAGCACCGTGTGTGTCTATGCACATGAATGAAGAAAAGCATATATGTGCTATAACATTTTTAACTGTACTATCTACCACTAAAAGTTTTATCTTTTACAGTATAAATTAAAAATAGGGACAATAACTCAGTATACCTCAATAGTTGTTTATGTAGTTTTGAACAATAATGATAATAATGTTGAACTGTCCGCCCCTAGGATGTTTCCTTCTTTTGCAAATATTTTACAATAACTCAGTGCAATTAAGAAGTGTATTTTTGTTGAAATCTTAATGATAGTAACTAGTACTTAATATACTGAACAAAATAAGTAACTGTGCAGATTTACGTAAATTTGAAAACAAAGGTTAAATTATTTTTATATTCATTGCAAGAGCATTTCCTGTATGGCCGCCTTGAGCATCGAGCACTGCCTGGCATCGTTGGGTCATAGAACCGACAAGTGTGTTGATTTCGGCCTGTGAAATGTTGTTCTACTCCTGAATTAAGGCTTGTGTTAGTTCATTGACGTTCGACGGTGGAATAGAGCGACATCTAACATGCTGGTCCAAAATTCTGACTCTATCTTGTGGCTCTAACGACTAATTTTTTGATAATTCCGAGTTAAGGTAAGTCTCTACTGTCGAAAATTTTATTTACTTTGATAATTACAAAGTGTCTTTGTTGATGATCCATACTGTTTAGAAAAACTCAATCCAGGGGTCGTGGGTTCGAGCCCCACTGGGGTCACGACCATGAGTTCTCATATGACACCAGTACTGGTTTTTCCGGGAAGCGGACTTAAGAGTGGTTCCAATAAGCTTGAAGCTTTCATCAAAGTCGAGCTAAAACAACTCAGTATAAACTAAACTACACAGGATACATAATCCTGGCCAAGGTCTATAAATCTTAGTATGCTATCGTAGAAAGTTAATCAAAATTTCAACCTGGTAATTCGACATATCGATTTTGTAACTCGACACTTTGAGACATGTAACTTCGACATAGTAGCATAAAATTCAATTTAGTATCTTGAAATTTCGACATAATATCTCTAAATATCGAGCTAATAAATAACGTACACCTCGCACTAATACCCTGTTATAAGTTTTGTTTGTCGAAATTAAAAATATTCTGGATCTCATGTAAACAATAATTATTTAGATCTATAGACTTCTTGGAAACGACTTAGACATTTTTGTACTGAAAAATGAATCGCGTGCCTGAAATAGAATGTCTTGATTTCTTCTATTGCTCTTCGTCGTGTTTCTCTGTTTCTTTTCCAAAGTCGTTGAATACGAACGTACATGGTTCGATGGGTTTTGATTAGGTCTTTACACAAGAATCTTTGTGTTTTCCAATACGTTTTCGCGGGAAATATTACGAATGCTAGCGATTTATTTGACAGAAAGTAATGTTATTTCCTCAGTCATATTCCTAACGATCATTGCTACTGTATATTTGTGTGCTTTTCATCTTATGTTTGTGTTTGTGAGAACACCGTCGGTGTGCATGTACAGTTCTTCAAGTGTATCCTTAATTCCAGTTTGTCCTTTTAATCTATATCTTGTTTCGTATTATCCTTTTATGTTAATATGTGGCATTTATATTAATTTCATCAGTATTCTGCAGCTGTGATATTCAAATGGTCAGACAATTGAATCCATAACCTTTGTGCATATACAAGAGGGAACAGAAGAAAATACTTAGGTTAAGTAATTTGCAGATAAAAAGGACTTAACAATCATCAAATCAATTGGAATAAACTCATATTACGTCATTCTTCTCCCAGATCTCTTATTGTCCTTTTTCTACCTTATTATATGCCAAACACTTGATAAAAATAAGCAGTGAGTTTAAAAGTTTCGGTGTACGTATATGAAATGAAACAGAACCAAATTATGTAAAGACAAATTCATACTAGATATTTAAAATTCCCGACCCCTACCCCTTTGTACATCTTCAATTTTAGGCAACTGCCAGCCAAAATAAAGGGTGAGTTTTTCTTTTCGCAACAATTAGAACCTGTGTGGTAAAATGGTACATTGTTAGCCATACTTTAATTATTCAGCATTAATGTTTGGCAAAAGTTTAGTTAGAAAGAAATATTCGAAGAAACATTTTTCAAAATGGCGGATATCATGAAAAAAAATGCTCGTACATCCTTAACATATTTATTGGAATACAGAAAACGAATCCAGGAAGGTATTAAATATCCCGATAGTTCAAAGGTTTAATACGATACTTATGTTTTAGAAATGAAAAATGTCTAATATGTTTTCATGCAAGTACTGAGTATGTTTCATCCATGAAAAAGGACTAAAAATCTTGAAATGAACTTTGTGGATGAACAGTATTTCTAACTAAAAATTTCCAGTCCAACGCATGTTTACCGTTTTGTCCTATACCGTTTTGTACTTATATTACTGGATACCGAAATCTACTAGTATACAAATGCCATTTGTAAAGAAATCAAGATTAAGATAAGCACTTTTCAAGAACTGTCAAAACGATGTTAAGAAACGGATGTAAGTTACAATCCTAAAAAGAGAGTTTTAAAAGACATTGCCATGTCCTTAAGTGTGACCCCCTTTAAGCTCTTCAAGCAATACTTTTCCGGTATTCAAAGCACATAACTAATACTTGTAGAATATTATTTACGTTTTATGTGCCATTTAAATTTTAATTAATGTCAATCAATTTATTTCTATGATTTGGTATTGTTCGAATTTCTTGAAACAAAATGCCCATCTAATCGTTAATTCGACAATTATATCGTCTTTTTTTCCAGAAATATGTATTATACACTTTACTAATATGGGTCATGTGTTCGAACTGAACAACCTGAGCCAAAACGCATAAGCTTTTATAATGAAAACTACATGTAAATATACTATATCCATCTATATTTGGGCTAGGCCTACTTTTAAATTCATACAGTGTCAACAAAACTTTGCCATAAAATATATTATTAAGTGTATTCAAAATTACAGGATGAAATTTGTTACTTAAGATTTCGTAAATCACAGAGAACGACTTACGGTGTGCAGTTGTATTTGTCCAAATCACTCCGTACTTCCGAATACCGGAAACTTCCAAAACCCGGACTTTTCTTCTCGTCTCGAAGGTGTGCGGTTTTCGGAAGTTACACTGTATTTTGACAGTAACAGGTTATATGGAAATTGAGCCGCATCATGAGAAAACCAACATAGTGCATTTGTGACCAGCATAGCATCCGCGCAGTCTGGTCAGGATCCATTCTGTTCGCTTTCAAACCCTACTGAAATTTGAGAAAACGTTAGCGAACAGTCTGGATCCATGTTGTCGCAAATGAACCATGGTGGTTTTCTCATGGTGCGGCTCATCAATTGTTTGTGCTTATATCATAATTTCATCTTTCACGTAGATGTGCACATTATCATTAGTTATCATTTACTCTCAAGTTCTGATAATCGTTTGATCCATTCCACACGAATTACTTTTATCAACAGTTACTGTATTTTAGTTCACGTTTAGAATTTATCTATACGTTTCTTTCTTACAAATATGGTTAAGACTCATAGTCCAGATGTTTATTGCTTTAAGATTTTGTATTGTACTAAGGGTTCTGTTTTGAAAGGCAAGCATGTACATAGGAATGTACATCATTATCATTCGTTATTTTTACACCAAAGTCCTGATAATCGTTTGATCAATTTCACACGACTTATTTTTATCAACTGTATTTTAGCACAGTTTGGTTGACACTGTATGTTTTTAAAATTCATTTTATCATTATCCAAAAATCCAGCAAGGTATCTTTAATATTGGTGAAAAAGTGTTACTTCAGTTTTTGGAATTTTCCACAGGAATTAAGAAAACGACAGCCAAATTAACACAAAATTTAATGTATTTTTCTTCAATACAAATATTCTTATGAAATATTTAACAAGGTGACAATAAATAAGTATATATATGACAACTGAGAAACAAATTACTATTTCCAGTCAAAACTCTGAAGGAAAATGATTTCCTGTATGGTTGCTAAAATGTGTGAAATGTGAACGTACTTCTAAAATGTGAACGTACTTCTAAACTGGCATAGCTACCCGAACACAAAGATTAAACACTTAACCCTTATCATGCTCGACACGATTGATTCTGCCTTTGCGACCAGTGTAGATCTTAATCAGCCTGCATATCCGTGCAGTCTGATCAAGATCTACACTTTTTGCCATTCAGTCTGTATTTGTTTGGTAAGCACCCCTTTTAACAGTCAATGGTACTGTCCAAAATGAAAGACGGACAAGTTCATATTAGAAAAGCAGGGTAAGAGTTAAATATCTAATCGCTAACAGATTATTTTCATTTCATGGTTAATCTTCTAACCTTTGGATGAAAACAAAAATAATGTTCTTGTACGGCACTTAAAAGCCACACAATACAATTATTGTAAAATCATAGATTAAAAACAGCAAAAGCAACAATAACACTTTATGACATAATTTAAAAAATAATTAACGTGCTGATTTAAGATCACTTAAAACAATAAGTAAAATAAACACTCTTCGTGATGCCGAGTTTTTAGGAATAGAGACGAATTTGACCATTTAGAGACATTACGTTATGTCGTAAATGGTCTATTACTGTTGATGTTATGATGTAACGACTTATAAGAAAAAAGATATTAGTAGCATGGATTAGAGACAGATAAATCTATCACCTGTCTTCAATTATAGTAATTATCTACCAGTTTTCTCGATCTATAAATGTACAATGCATAATGAGCAAAGCTTGTTTTGTTGATTACCTTTCACTTTGGGGCGGTAATAAATTA
Organism: Mercenaria mercenaria; assembly: GCF_021730395.1. Taxonomy (NCBI): domain Eukaryota; kingdom Metazoa; phylum Mollusca; class Bivalvia; order Venerida; family Veneridae; genus Mercenaria; species Mercenaria mercenaria. Next base: position 23,359,292 of record NC_069378.1, on the reverse strand, counting down.
ATACGTCTGAAGATTTTTTTTAGAAAAGTGCATTGAAACATACATTTTCTGTATTTCATACAATGTACATGTACATAGAACATTGCTAAGTACAAATGTATTTCAATGTGTGTTGAATTTTATAAAAGGATGATGTGACTCAGATTCTATCAGTAAACAATCTAACGTTTCGCTGTTTACTGTGTCTGCGGGAAATATAGATATAGTGTGAGCCGCGCCATGAGAAAACCAACGTAGTGGCTTTGCGACCAGCTGTTCGCTTCTAAAGCCTATTGGAATTGGAAAAACTGTTAGCGAACAGCATGGATCCTGACCAGACTGCGCGGATGCGCAGGCTGGTCTGGATCCATGCTGGTCGCAAACCCACTATGTTTGTTTTCTCATGGCACGGCTCATATTGTGTTTACTCTTAATGTGAAAATTTACTTGTATATATAGTATCAAACTATATTAAGTAGAGACTCTTTTTTCTTCATTCTGTCTTAGTTTAACTCAAAGAAAATTCGATTGTTACTAAATAGGAAGACGTAACCATTTCTTATAGAATAAGTTTTTGTTTTTTTTTCAATATTTTCATCATGTTAAAATGGTACCGTGACATTTCATTTCTTGTTTGCTATAAACTGCGATTAAAGTAAGGTTGCAACAGTAGAGGAGTATAACAGAACTGTTAAACAGGTAATAACTGGGTCACAATTGAAAAGTACCGTAAATACCTTTTTCAAAAATGATCTTCACTTACAATATATTTTAAAAAATTGTAACATTATTCAGTAGAAACACTGTTTGAAAAATACCAGGAGAATTTTGATACACTAGGAATATAGCAAAACAGCCTCTACAACCCGAACCCGTCATTATGTTTTCAATAGGCTGTTATTACAACACTGAATATTCTTATCGGAGATAAACATGCAAATTTTCATACAAAACAAGGCCGCATTGACGTCATGTCGGCATATTGTTTGGTGTCATGCAGACGCCGAGAAAACGAAATGTTAAATTTGGTCCAATATTGTATACAAAAGATGGTTCAGAATGAAACTGATAAATGAACAGTGTTACGGCTTATTCACATATTCAGGATCAATTATTAGACGCGCAGAATAGACCACTTGACGTCTACGCACTACTTAGCTATTCAGAGGGGCGCGTTACCTGCTGTATTTTAACGCTTTTAAAACATGGTTGCTTGGTGATTTAGTGTTGACGTACTTTATATGGCGCACTATATGCTCCATGAAATAGGGCTTCCATATTTCATCTACTTGTTCACATAAAATAATCGAAATAAAATAAAGCATGACCATGTTTTAATATACTTAAACACTCTAAAACTTGTTTTGATTATCCATATCTTTTAATAAGAAAACGTAAAGTAAACTAAACCAACATTTGATGTTCAGTCGACGATTTTTGTACATTATACACATTATGCTTTAATGTTTCATAAATAGGCACTTTACACTGAAAATCAAAACACATAAACGGCATAGGGACGTTATTGGCTCTAAAGGTAATATTCAGGGAAACTGGGTCTTCAGTTATCAACAAGTGGATCTTAAAGCATTCTTGGGGGTAAATTGACTTTTAAATGAAACATTTAATGCCATTTAGAAAGATGACTTAAATCCAAAATGCCTTGATAAATGTACACACCGCACAGGAAATTACAAACCTTAAGAAAATAAATTATAGTTATTGCCGCCTAACATAAACATTGATTTGAAAATTAATTTCTAATTTCCATACAACAACACGATATTTTCAAAGAACTGTAAAAGGGACCAGCGGGTATTTTTTATCATAAAAAGTAAGCAGTCAACAATATTTATCCACAATCAACAGCGTCCAGCACTGACATAACAAAATATAATACTTTATACTCGTAAGTACTTAAATCAAAACCAGTAAGGTCCAGTAATTGTGGTTTTGTTTATAAGTTGACAATTCCTTACTACCTACAAATGTATATGTAAAATAATATAAATAAACTAACGGAATGGCAAGATTTGAAAATATATTTAACAATCAACATAGAATAATTTCCCCTTTAAACAGAATTACATCAAGGTAGATGACTGATCACTACATTCGGCAATTTCCGTGTGATTGGCAATTCGACATTATTCGGACGTAAAGTAGCTAAATATAACTCTCCGAAACAACCGGAAATTACCGAAATCACATACAGAGAATATGCAACTTGCCGATTGTCGTAGCGGGCTATTGGATGAAGTAAAATTCAGCTGTATTTGCAAACTAATAAATCTTCCTTATAATTATTTCTCAAAATCTCACATGATGTAATGTATAATACGGTTTTAGAAAAACACCTTTTCAACTAGGTCCAACACATTTAGATATCCGATTAACAATTTTTTACGACGCTTAATTGTTTTATAGTGTATTAAAACAATTAGCAATGAGACCATTTTACGATATCGTTCGGCGAAGTCAATGGATTCCATATGCATTAATACATTCACAATGGAATCTCATATTCATTTATGACATCGAATGAAGATGATTTTGACGACCTCTGTAACTGTTTACTGTATTCCGTCAAATATTTGTGTATTCTATGAAAGGCCAATCGTTCTTTGGGGTCCAATTTCCAGCATTGTAGCATCACGTGATACACTATCGAGGGACACTCTTCAGGTCTCTGTAGCAGTATCCCTTCATCCAGAAACTTTATGACCTAAAGAAACAATCGTTTTGAAGTTCCGATAATTTATAGTTTTCATTTCATATTTACATTCACTGTCTAAAGTAGTCTAGGCTTACTGTAATACGGTTATAAGCGACAATTGAAGTGACATACAGTGTATGGAAGAACAATGTATTCGACCTTGTATATATATATCTAGTGTCACCAAGTTAAGTAAGGCAAAAAATATTGACGGAATAATCACTGTGGGGAATCAATGATCAAAATAGTCTATAAACCAAAATAAGTTTATGACTAATATGGGATAGTATTGAAGCAACTTTTGCTGTAAATCTAAAGTATAGACTATCATATGACAACATAGATGTATCCTAAAACTACACAGATTTCAATCACAATCACTTTCTGATTATCTGGAACACTTCAAGAAACTGAGACTTCTTATTTTCATTAGTGTTTGTAATTACGGGATATCATTATTGTCAACAACATTTTCATTAGTCATATGTTAGGCTTTGTTTAAATTTCATATATTTTCCTGGTAGAAAATTTATCCATGTTCTTCAAAATTTAATTTTTGTTTAGAGATTAATTTGATCATGTAATTCTCCACAGTGATAAGGTACAGTTTTCGACGAAAATCGATAATGGTGAAATACGACTGTATTACTTTGGGAAATCAATAGCAAGAAAATAATTTCTATTTGAATCTAATAAAAAAGAGGGTCCATTTGATCTAAAGTTTTATTTGAATTAAAACCAGTAAGATGTGACAGTAATATCCAGTCTCTAACCTCTTCATTGGTATGCCCATAGTAAGGTTGTCGTCCGTAACTGAAGATCTCCCAGAGCACTACTCCAAACGCCCATATATCAGAGTCTGTCGTGAATCGTCCCCATTTAACAGCTTCTGGCGACATCCACCGTACAGGTAACATTCTCGATCCGCCGATCTAGATATGCAAATAAGTATACATAGATAAGCACGAGCCAATGACAGACTATTTATGCTATCAATAAATACTGACAGTAACTGTCATGCGCTAATATGTATATAAAACGGACGACTAAAATTCCAATTGTTTAGAATAATATCAGACAGAAAACTGTATAATATAAATTTCAAACCAATGAATGTAATGAAACAGATCTAGTCTCGAGCATTATCTAAAAATTGTATGCATAAATGCATCTGTAACAAGTGTTAAGTACTAGAAGACCCGATAATATAAAGGATGTACGGATGGATAAATACAATGTATTGTTGGCGCCCACCTGTCAATAAAATGCTGTCCCATGCTTATCAAATGGTCGGTAAATTGAATCTTATCATAACTAATCATTTTATCACTTACATCATTTCACAGAATATCCCTTTATTTCATACGTCCTTACAAGTAATTAAGATTCAAAACATGTCAAAAATAAACAATCCAAACATCGGGGATTATTCAGACCGGTAAAAACGTATAGAGCTCGCGCCCTCGCCTACCCTACAACCACAGCATTTTGTTATTTGGCATGTCAAAAAGCATTGGAATATTCAGTCACCATACTTACCCTGTAATAATCGCAGGTATAAATATCACGTGACATTCCAAAATCCGATATCTTCACGACAAACCCTTCTCCAACAAGGCAGTTCCGCGTGGCTAGGTCACGGTGCACAAAATGCTGTGATGTTAGATATTTCATGCCGTTGGCAATCTGTATTGTTATGTCAACTAGGTCAGTCTGAAAGCATAAACACTGCCTAAGTTAGAAAATGTATACGCTTCAAAGCAGATTAACAGAATACAAACTTATTTATGAGACTATAAGCAAATATCTTAACTGTAGAAAAGAGTAATACTTGGAAAAAAAAAGAATTATACGAGAAAAGGCAATTATCAAAGAGTAAACCGCTGAAATCTGTAAATTAATTTGACTGTTAAGATATATAGTTACTGGATATTTTTCAATTACAAATGCCATAAATCACTGCTGTGTAATACAAAAAACAGAAATAACATTGTGAAAAATACCTTCTGCAAAATCAATGACGTTTCAGCAATTTTCATGGCCGGGTCGTTTTTTCTCAACAGTTCTGCCAGATCACCGTGCATCATGTATTCAAACACCATATAAGGTGTGTCATTGTTCCCTGAAACAACATTAATACATCGTCAGTATTATCAGCTATTTAGTATAGCAAATATACTTCTGGATTGTACAACGTAATGCACCTAAATTGAATAATGCCAGTATGAGTTTCTAATACCTTTTATTTCAGTTTGAAAGTACGTGTAAAGTAACAAGAGTCTTTTTGAAGTTCGTTAAGGTTTTTGGAAGGAAAAAAATTGTTTAAAAACATAGCAAAATGTTAAAGAATTGTAATGAAAGAAATATGCTATCAAGATACTTTAAAACCAACATAATTATTACAGTGTAACCCAATGCAAAAAAAAATATAACGAAAATCAGCTTTACCTGTAGAAACTGTACCAAGTAGTTTGAGTATATTATCATGATCAAAGGCACTCATGATTTCTACTTCACGCTCAAAATCGGCACGTGCTTCATTGGACACGCCCTCTTTCAACACTTTCACAGCTACCCTTCTAGTGTCATTAGACTCTTGTTGCACAAGTTCACCTTCGAATAAATTGTTTTTCAGGTTAATTAAGAAATTCTATTAATGTCTGAAAAAGTATGTTATTGCCAATCTATACATAAAAATATGTTCTTATTTAGTTTTTAACGTATGTACTTCTACAACAATGATCCTTGTATTAAAAGACATTAAAATTTTGTTACAATGATGTACAATGATGGGAAGGCCGCTATCCAGTAATGAGGCGCAGGGGAATCTAACGTTAGAGCCTTTAAAACAAATTAAGATGACGTCTCATGTCGACATAAATTAACGTTGTTTTTTTAATCTGTTTGCCCATAGCTTACCTTTGTAAACTTGACCAAATGCTCCTTCTCCTACAACTTCTAACAACCTTATCTTATCAACTGGAATGTCAAGTATTACCCACGTTTTGCCATATCCGTCCGCATTTGTTCCGAAGTACGACGGATTTTTATTCACAACATTCATTTTGTCCAGTAATTGAATATCCTCACTAGCTTTCACAATGGCACTATTTTTTCCGCGTTTAGTCTTCCGGCAAACCCGGAAGTATCGGTACAATATGATAAACACGATGAAGCTTAGTAAGAATACTCCCGCTAATGGTATGAGAACTTTGAATGCAATTTCTGAAAACGAGGTTTCAATATCTGAATGGTCAGTCAGCACTTTTAAAGTCGTTTGCTGAAAAAAAAAAAGAAGTAGACGGTTTGCAGTTATTCTATTTCATACATTTTGTAAGTATTAATACACATCTTATAGGTTTCGTAAGGTGTTAAATGTTTCGTCGAAATAGATAAAGCAGCTGTCCAAATAGATGTTATTTACATCTGCATGGTTAGAAAAGCACTAATTTCAATAATGTTACAGTAAAGGCCATAAAGGGAGATAACAAAAACAATGGATTCAATAATACTTCCTACCATCATGTTAATCAATATTAAAACATCTAACACATATATGAGAAAAAATTGTCGAAAAAGGGATTTAACAAGAAAATAGTATATTCTATTTCCGTAACATAAATGCGGAAGCCGCATTATAACTAAGGGCAGTGTGACCCTTTAAACAATAAATAATATAATAGCTTTGTTTAAAGCTAATTTGTTAATAGAACGTTTTAGATTTGTATGTTTCGTGTCTATCAGTTTTGATAAATTAGTACAAGTCTCCAATGTTTATTTTTTCTGAATTTAAGATGATATTGGTATGAAATTTCGTAGTTTGGGCCAAAACAGTTATTTTATTGGAATGTTAATACGTTGATATTTTATTTATTTCTGTAGAAAAAAATGAGCGGGTGTTTTATGTTAGTTTCGATTTAATTCCTACGCTTAACCCCAAAACAAAAATTAATGCCAACGAATATTAATGATTTAACAGTATTTCAAAAGGTAATGGCCCAATTTGTAGATAAATAAATACAAAGGAAGATCTCTATCAAACAGGCTCTATATCGGTGTATCCAGATTTTCTGTTAAAGTATCCGATCCACAAATAAGCAAGTTCTATATAACAGTGCTATCAAAATATATCAAATATTGATGCCTGGTAAGCTCATATAATTTTGGTATCATTAGAAAGTGTATTGTCCACTGAAAAAGAAAATATAAATTACATGACAAAAATATGTTATATAATTTTTATTTTTTGCTTTATAGTCTTCAATGATACAATGATAACAGAAATCCAGTTATAAAAGTTTAAGATTTTTCATTTCACAGTCACAAAACATGACTGTAGTGATTCGTGCATATTATTTACAGTCATTTCATTTACTAAATCTTGTTAGGCACCTAAATTTACATATCTGTGGATCGGATACCTTAAACAGGAGCTTGTTCAACTTTTTTATCGGTGAGTTTTGTTCAAGCCTTCTGAAACTGACATAAAGTTTTAGATGTTACTTTTAATCTATGATGTCTTTTTATGTCATATTTCCACGAAATGACCACATTACCTTTACTCCGACCTTATCACTTTGGTGATATGTCGAACTTAACGTTTTGAAATGAAGAACTATTAATGAAACTGTGTACAATACATTTTTAGGGATATCTGTAAAAACGTTTGAATGCTTAATAACTTACTATAATTTATCAAAAAGTGTATTAAATTCATAATTTTGTTGTTTTCTATAGACTGAAGTAGTTAAAATGCTACTCTATCCCTTACCATGCTGGACACGACTGATTCTGCCTTTGCAACCAATATAGATCATGATCAGCCTGCACATCCGTGCAGTCTGATCATGATCTGCACTGTTCGCTATTCAGCTAGTATCCTTTTTGGTAGGCACCCCTTTTAACAGGGAATGGTACTGTCCAAATTGGACAAATTGGATGATGGACAAGTTCATTAAAGAAATTTAGCAGAGTAAGGGCTATTACAGGTCGGTTTCAATTACTTGATCATTCTAAGTCAAAAACATAAATAAATGTGTACCTGTGTTGAGTTTTCTGATGTGGTTTGGTAGTCTGGGTTTTCTGGTATCTGTCTGAACTTTGAATGTGTAAGGGGAATTACTCCAGACGGGGCCTTCTCATCTTCTGTTATTGCATCTTCTACAGAGGTAAGGCATAAGTTACATTGTAATCGTAATATATCACATTATCTCTGTTACCAAAGCAAATATCCGGGTATATTCGTTCGGTCCTCTGCAATCTGACTAAAGTACTTGATCTTCTAAACGAAGATCTAAGAACGACCCATTCACATTCGTCTTCTGTATATTTTGGATTTCCAATATTGCTATTTTTATTTTCGCAAATCTATTTTTACTTGAACCAATCAGACAACTTGTTCGAATGTCAAAGAGTAAGAAAAATTTGCAGTCAATCCAGAGCTCGAACCCGGAACCTCTCGCTTACAGAGCAAGTGCCCTACCGACTGAGCTAACCGGCTATCTGTCATCTTTCGACATAAAAATTGCAGATATCAAAAACCAAGGCTTTTTAAATATTGCAGAATGTTGTAAGTTAGCTTTTGACTGGCTAGCGGAAGGGTCGTCAGAACGAGGCTATCAATAGATAGCTCGTTGTCAGATCCTAAGCATAGCGTAATAGGAGATGTACTTTAGTCAGATTAGGTCCTCTGTGACCGGGTGGTTATTGTTTGGTCGCTGATTTTCAAATCACTTGCCTTGTTGCTCAAGTTGTCAAGTAAGAAAGTCATACAACTGACTGACAGAAGATTCGTGTATCTATTATGGTGTTCGAATTAGCAGAACAATGTTGCTTATATGGCAACCAGGGGATTATCCTCACTATTAGCAGGCGAACACTCACCATATAATACGGACTGTGTCGAGAATCAATAAAGTACTGCATAAAACATTGAATTAAACACATAATGTCTCAGGCGACGATCTGAATTAAATAGTAGTCCAAGACCTCAGGTTCTCCTTTGAATACTTTAACAAGTATGGGATGATACCTAAATATGTAAAACCATTAACATTCCGTCTGTCTATTTCATGATGTCATCACATAATTGAGAATTTTGAGTGATGTTCAAACCATCACAAGTGGAATGTGCTGTTATCTGCATCAGGGGTAGAGAGGACGTTCTAGCTAAAAGACCTTTTTCGAATAACGCGGCGTCACCCATTGCACGTGTTCCTGACTTTTAGTGGTACAGGAACACATCATGTGTACAAGCGAGTACCTGTGTAGAACCACCCAGCTGGATGGTTTCTATTATGAAATAATTCTACACCCCATTCAAGGTTTCGATCCGAGAGCAGTGGAAGAAAAGTGATTAGAAGCCAGCTACCTTAACCACTGAACACTGAGCTCCTAACAAAATAATATATATATATAAGAATGATTCATGCAAACCAAAATATCAAAATATATAGCTGTTTTAATACCACGATCCAAAATTTATTTCCAATACACTTTACAGGTGTAACGACCAGTTTAACTTTATTGAAAAACTCATGTTAAATAAAGTATGTACAAAATTATTCATGGCATCATCGTGCACACTTATTGCTCACAGCTCTTGACAGCACAAAAATGATTATGGCAGAATAATGAAAATTAACTGAAGTGTTCCTGGAATAAAAAATGAAAAGACATGAAAATAAGATGATTTTAAGCAAAACTGCCAAAAGAACTAAACACATTTAAGTCATCTGAGAATTAATATAGATTATAACTGGGTAAATTGTCTCAACACAGGAATTTCTATTAAATCAATCTTTCGGAAATTACAAAAGCAAGTACCGTCGACGAATAGTAAATGCAATTAGGGGAATAGGTGTGCCTCTCGGCAATATGAACAGCATACGTTTTAATTATATTTGCTAGTTCTCTAAATTCTCTCAAAGTGCTTTCCGTTATCTTAGATAAACTGAACCAGAAAAGAGCCACATTCATAGTTTGACGGCCAGTTTCTCATTCATTGTTTGAATAGTTTGCATGAGACTCAAAACACAACTTGGAGCCTCCGTTGCCGAGTGGCTAAGGTCGCTTACTCCAAATCACTTGCCCTTCATCGATTTGGGTTCAAGCCTCCCTCGGGGCGTTGAATTCTTCATGTGAGAAAGCCACCCAGCTGGCTTATGGAAGGTCGGTGGTTCTACCCAGGTGCCCGCTCGTGATTAAATAATTCACGGAGGGGCAACTGGGGTCTTCTTCCACTATCAAAGCTGGAAAGTCGCCATATGACCTATAATTGTGTCGGTGCGACGTTAAATCCAACAAATAAATCAAAACACAACTTCACAACCATGGGTTAAATACCTTTGCACTCTTGGTCTTTTTTCGCGGGCATCAGGTCATGTATGCACACACAGATGTTCCTCATCTCGATTTTATGTCGAAGTGGGCACGAGCTGTGGGGCGGACAGTCTTCGTCGGACTCACAGCGTATTATCTTCTTCGGATCTGAAATAGCACACAGAAAGTCTGTTTATTATAGAAATTTAGCAATACAAACCTGTTTAAACCCAAGGGGACATCATTCTTATGAGAAAAAAAAAATTCTAGAAATATCTAAAACGAATCTATAATTAAAACAAATGTGTTTTGACAACAAAACTGAGTTTTGTTGATGGTTATAAGAAACAACCTGTCCGTTATCATTCTGAGTTTTGTTGATGGTTATAAGAAACAACCTGTCCGTTACCATTCTGGTTAAGTCTTTAGGTCATCGTTAATTGGTCAACACCTAAACTTAATTCATGCGTTAGCATACCTAGTATATATAATTTTCTTATTTAAAACTCCGTCCTGTTACTCTGAAAAAAATCTTAACTTTATTATCAAATAACAATATAATTTAGATTGATAAACAATGACTACAATTGTACCTTACTAAATTTTCAACAATTCAATAAGTCCAATATGTGTGTTTCAAGATGGCTTAGGTGGCTGCAACATTGCCTGTTTGTTTTATAATTTCGAGACAGTATATTCTTTTCTGAGCAACTTAATATACAACCCGTATTTTCTAACAGACAAACATTCTACTGAAATATTCTCTTTTTCGAAATCGGCAGTATATTTTGGTTATGTTTTGTACCATCTGATAAAACTTTAAACATGTTTCGATCTAGATACAGCCAGCTGAAAATGTGGAAAGATTTGTCTTGCATTTTAACGAGCCTGCAAGCTACTGCTGTTAATAAAAACACCATCTTGCAAGATTGCATTGGTATAAAACTGTATCGGTAGTATCGAGCACGAATTTCCCTTGAGGAGCATGAATGAAATAAATTATCCAATTGGAAGACAGATCATAAAATTTCTTGTATCAACTGGTAGTAAAATTGGAAATCTCTCCTTCTATCTTTTTTTGTGTAACTTATCCAATACATATGAATGCGCACTTTCAACACATATAAGTGAATGTCATCGCAGAAATATGGTGTTTGAAACACTTGCAATCCGAGAGACATTAAGTACATAGATATTTTCAACGTACGTAATTTCAGGTATAGATGGAAGCATAATGTTTATATCATCATTATTGTAACTTAATATTTTGTATAAAAAGAGTCGATATTCCTCTATAATTAATTAAGGAGAATACCAGATCTAATTGCGACTTTCTATCAATAATTGTGGAGGAATATACGACCAGTATGTTTAGATAAAGGTGGCAACCTATGTACAACTTAGGAGTTTTCAGTTATTCCAAAGTTTATTTATACACTGATAAGTATCTAAAGAAACTTTTATTAATTCAGACGTACATCAAAAAGGGAAAGGTGTAACAATTTATATCATCATGTGCTTTTTCTTATCATGATATTTTGAGTTTAGAGCCACGAACATATTTAGAACTAGTATTTGAAATGACCGCTTTATTATGTCAAGACATTTGACTGGTAAAACCCATCCATGATAAAAATGTAAATAAGTCACGAATCTAGGAAACGAATGAAAATTTAAAATGATACTTCAACGTCGAGATTCCAAAAGGTTAATGAATTGCATGATAAAACTTATAATACTATATGCTCAGACACAGAAACGTATCAAGAAAGAACAGAGGAGCTATCAAAACACCTTCTAAAAAGAGGCTATTCCTCAGACTGCGTTCTCGCTGCTACCGAAAAAGCACTTGCATTCTCAAGGGAAGAACTGCTACAATACAAACACAAAACAACTGAATCAAGCAAACGCACACCTTTTGTGGTCACGTACCATCCAAATCTGCCAAACATACGTGCAACTGTAAACAGATACTGGCCTACAATTGAGTCATCACAGCGGCTCAGTCGTATGTTCCCTGAGAAACCCCTCATCGCATACAGAAGGCCTAAAAGTCTGTGAGACATTCTAGTTCGGGCTAAAGTCAAGTCGGCTACAGACACAACCAGTTCAGGCCAGTCAGGTCCTTGTGGTGCCCCAAGATGCCAAACATGCACTACCATGCCAAGCATCAGTACATTCCTTTCCTCCAATGGAAGCAAATCTGCAGTTAAAGGAGTGGCTAATTGCAAAACAGAAAATGCCATATACCTTATGACATGCAGGAAGTGCAACAAAAAATATGTCGGGGAAACAAAACAGACGCTAGCAAAGCGAATGAATCTCCACAGATCTGACTGGAAAACACGCAAATTCAATCGGTCGCCGGTAGCTGAACATTTTAACTTGGAGGGTCACACCTTTGCGGATATCCTACTATGTTGCATTGAATTCAATGACAGATGGACGGATAAGCAAAGAAAGGAAAGAGAAACCTACTGGATCCGCCGTCTCAACACCTTACAGCCTATTGGCATCAATAAGGGAGACTAGATTAGCCTGCTGAAGCATTATTTTCCCCACTAAGATTAAAAACACAGATACTAGTATTTTATTTTAGCAGATATTAAATCACTTAGGCAATCGGACATAGTTTTTTAATTAACATCGACCACAACATAGATTTTCTTTTTCCGCTACCTTCTCTGTTGAAAACGGCGTTAAACACAAAACCAATGAACGAAATCCTCAGGAAAAATACAGGGAACCAATCAAAAACGCTCTATTTTTATAAAACCGTTATTTTTATTTATCACTCATTCTGTTGATCGATATGTTCATTGAGCATTTATATATCGAACTATACAGGCGGTATTTACGTCGTTGCTGTGTTGTTTTGATTTATGCTACCCTTGAAAAAGGCTTTTTTAAAAAGCCGAAAGCGCTCGGGTTTATGATTAAACTTTTGACACTGTTTGAACATATATTTTTTTCTCATACTCTATAATTTTATCTTTATGTTCTTGTATCCTTCCGGGATCCAGTGTGTTTGAAAGGCATTTCGTTGATGTTTTTTCTTTAATATCTCACTTCTATACTCACTTCTATATATATATATATATATATATATATATATATATATATATATATATATACTTGTTTCCGGTACTTCATGGCGAACATTGACTTATAAACAAGCGGAACAACAATCCAACATTCATACGCTGCTGGCTGGAATATTGTTTGGCTTTTCATTTAGATGTAATTATCGACAGGAAAAGGTTCCATTTGGCTTCAGGAAAGAAGTGTAATCAGTTACAGTCAAGATAGACAATCTTGTAAATGCCAGTAATGAAAGATGGTTAGCTACGCCAAGTCCTCTAGAGGTAATTTTAGTGCAATCGTAAGATTATGATCAGATATTTAACCGCTGGTTGCTAACATGTGAGACCCCAGTACTTTACTGAAGAATATGTATTATTCATGGTGGTTTTATTTTCTCTTATATTCGTAAGTAATGCCAATTTCGTATTTAAAATATTTGCAGATATTACTCTTCGTTATGTCCTACAACAAACAACACGGACATTTCGCGAAGTCTTAATATCACAAATATGGCCTCTAATCATGAAATCGCCCAGACAATTATTTGGTAACTTAAAATCTTTTGTGTTAAACGACTAATCGAAAGTTTCAAAACTATGCACGTATAACTCGTAAGTCCATGTAGTTTTAATCGGTTTCTAACTGATGAAGGCAGAATGCTGACCTTTATTTACAAATGGGTTTCTAGTACAGACACATCTATACCGACATATCGCCCAGTACAATAACACAATATTAGCAATTTATTCTGTCAGTTTATCTTTGGCCAAGTTCCTATTAAAGTTCGTTTCCATATCTCTTATCTTAACTAAAAGCACTCTTTATCTAGTTACAAACATAGCGACGATATTACAGTGTTCGTGTTGCTGAAGTAAAACAATTTGTAAAAAGATCCCTTGGAAGTATAGAATGTAACCAAGCAAAGTAATAACAGACTCGGCTTGACTGAGTCACGACTGGGAAAAACTATTTTCATGCGTTATATTTCATTCTATTTATGATAGATATTTATGACTTTAAAATAAAATCTCTGTTGATTGCTATTGTTTCACACTGCCAACTTGAAGGACATATTGCGGAATGCGGAAAAGACATGCATCTTTTGCTGATGACATAAATTAGATTAGCCTCTGTGTATAGAAAACATTTATTTTGTAAGTAATATTATCTTGTACAACATTACGAGCAGTTAGAAAGATCAGATTACAGACTACTTGATATGTCATTATAGTTAATTATATAAAGTTTTTCAAAGCGACATTGCATGTCTATATCTCTTAATTTAGACATGAGTTCTCCTCACACCGGGTATACCCTTATGGTAAATTCTTGTAGATCTGTCTAACATCATCAAAGTGACAGTCGTATATCCCTAACTCCTGTTTACGTCTGAAATACCTTCTCACTAAGCATGCGAACAACTGATTGATATGCCAACGTTTCTAAACTCAGACATAACTCGAATAATTTCACTGTTGTAATATAAAACTTATGTAAAGGCTTACTTCACTCAGACGTTGTCAGATATGTTAAGAAATACCTTTCTAATAAAGTATTAACGAAGGCCTATTATATACGTTTTGTAATTACATTTATTTGTTTTACATTCATGTTTAGTTAATTCATATATTATTTATTATAATTATAACATCTTAGCTTTTTTTAATGTCTGCTGTGTAGCACTCTTTAAGTTCGTGTATTATAATGAATTTAATATTATGATAATAAATAAATGATATTAACCTTTGAACGTTAATCCATACGCCATTGTATTGATCCAGTACCTTGATTGTGTAAAAGAGCACAAGCTAGCTAGTTGGTCTTTGAGTTCAATTAATTTTTTAAAATCACTCCATTTTGCATGACATTTTATTGCAATACAGAACATAGCTAAAGCAAACTGTAAGCTGAGTAAACCAATACATATCAAACAAGATTCTATATCTACAGTTTATCTAAAGATCAAACCACGTTGAAACGTTCCAGAAGTACTGCATACAATACATAACTGATGTTTTTCTTCATATACCAAAACATTTATTATTTATCTTCTGTCTTGACTGATAGGTTCTTACGTCTCGCAAGACAATTTTGAGAGACTCTTCAGTAATAATATTACATTAGTACGACATTAACTGTCCGAAGGCACTCATCATAGCCGGTTGTTCACAGTTTAATTTTATATAAAACTCGAAGCATATTAAATAACTGATACAGGATAAAAGCTTGAACAAATATTGATAAGGAATGGAAATTGTATGTTTTATTATGTCATTAAATTATGCTGAATTGAGTATGATATCAACAACATAAGCTTATACTATAGTCCAAGTATAGAAGGAAAATTATAGCTATTGTACCCAAAGACTGGGCTTGAACAAGCAACTCTCGCGCTGGGCGACCTACGTCTTAACTACTAAACCCATTTTTTCATTGTCTTATTAACATAACTGTCAAAGATGAATACCTCTAGAATTTGCACTCACTCCATTCTATGGTAAGCATTTAAGTAGTTTAATATTTTATGTTAAATATGTACTTTAACTTAAAAGATTTATCTTTGCGCTGCAATCCTGTCAGAATAGGTTATGATAAAGCGTATTATTGCTTTGATATTTTGTTGCACTTTTGAGGTCATAAAATAGTTGGAATGCAAAATGGCAGAATGAAGGTTAATATATTGTAAATTGTATGATCAATCAACAATATATTTTGTATACTGACATTTAAGGGTAAAATGGTCTTGTTTTTAACGTGACTGACATAGGTTTGTTATGAAGATGAACTATATTGATATTTGACATGATTAGAATATTTGATTATAATGATATAGTAGAAATCATGCTTGAACTAATTGTTTGTGATTACTTTCCATTTAAGGCTCATGCCCATCATTGAACGTAGACTTGATCTAACCAATACCAATAACTATACATATACTTTATATGTAACACTGCTTCTGCTGTCTTTAACATGAAAACAAAGGTGATATTTAACTTCAACACAGAGAGAATTAGATACTGTATGCAACGCTGCGAAATTTTATCGCTATACAGTCGCTATACAGTAACCATTTCTCCAGGAATTCCTTCGTCACATAGCATTTTGTTAAACTGCGATTTCTGGATTTGTTGCCCGGCGTGTACAGCATGTACAATGAAAAGACAAACATTTTAATGAAACTATCCTCAAGATAAAAATTTAAATTAAGTTTGAGTACAATAGGCCTTGCACGATGATGTTTGTACCTTTGAGTTTCAAAGCAATAAGAACAGCAGAAAGCATAAAAAGCTACAATGCCAATATATAGTGTCTGTTCTTAAAAGTATTAACATGTGCAACCCATTTGCTTTAATAACAACGGATTTAGCGGAACGTTATGATAAAATGTTTGACACTTGAACGGCAGGGAAAAATCTCGCCGGTTTTGAATAAACGAACACTCGGGACGTGAACTGCACGTAAAAACTTGTTACGATCTTATGTTTGTGGTCTGTTTAAATGTGTTAGAAAATTTTCTTGTGGTATGTTTCTACCGTTACTGTACACAAAATTCAAAATATTTATCCCAACTGATATCTCTAATATTTACGAGTTGCCACAAAGCCTATCTTGACAGACTGGCGCACATTGGTGTACGCCGAAAAACCTAGGTAGTGACAAGAAGCCAAACAAATGCCTGTTGCAAGCGGCGAAAAGACGTGCGTGTCGAGTGTCTTAAATGGCCTAAAGTTAGATTAGACGGACTAAATCATTCAAAAGGGTAAGTATAAATAAAAAAATGAGTCGAATTACGGCAAAATACGAGAAATTAATCATGGAATAAGACAGACTTAATTGTTCATATACTGCAACTGTTAATAAAGATTTTAGTTCTTTTTGTTTGTGAAGTAGACTTTCCAGCAACAATACATATTTCATCATAAGTTTGATGTAAAGAAGGTATATGCATGCTTTCGTTTTTTTCTATATCAATTGCACCTGTCATATATTCGTAAGATCGGAAAAGCAATCAAGATCCACAATAGTGTAGGCACAGAATGTATAAAGAAGCATCTTGTTTAAATATGGCAAAATATGGAACATGCACATTTGACAGATCGAGTAAACATATATATATAAATAATGTTGATTTTACTTGCCATTGTTCTAAGACTTTTCTTATTAAAGATGTTATTGGCAGCTGCAATGTCCTTATCAGTCAGGTTACGAATGCTGGTTTGTCTTGTTTCTAGACATGTTATTATTATATTATTATTATTATCATTATTATACCAGATTTATATAGCGCCCTTTTCAAGATAAACATGCTCAAATGCGCGTTACATAGCGTAAACGCAGCCACACAGGGCTCAAAATTCATCCTCTACTAGTACAGACACAGAGCGATCTGACCAGAGGGACAGAGTGAAAAAAAGCCCCCCCCCCCCCCCCCAAAGAACAGATAGAGAGAGCTCTGGTTCTTTAACGCGCCCGGTGTATAGCACCGATACAAACGAAGCCGTCTTAACTTAGCCTAGCTCTTTGCGAATAGACAGTCTGGTTCTTTAACGTGCACGGTATATAGCACCTATCTTTCCTGGGAAGAACCAGTACAAGCCTCTTAGTTAGGTGGGACACATTCAAGAGCATCGCAGAAATTTCCAAAGCCTGGACCGGGAATCGAACCCCGGACCTCTGGATTGATAGTCAAGCGTGTTACCACTAGACCACCGGCCCATGTTATACTATTTCGCTTGTTCTCTAACAAACGTCAGTACTGACATTGTTCAAAGTGCGATTATTAATTACATAAGTTTTCGATGCTTTTTTTCTATTTTTGTTGTAATTCCTTACTCTAAAATAGTATTTAGTCTTTAAATCATTAAAATAAATTAATCAAACAATCTTGCCATGGTACACTGTGTTCCTTAGACATTTATTTTTCTTTGTCTATGTTTAATGTGTTTACATATACACAGGGTTAGCTTAGTGTAAAAGCTAGTCAGTGACCCGTTTAATATTTAACAATATCTGTGAAGTACATATACTTGTATACCAACAAGCAATTATACAAACAACAACTCTCTTTTGGGTTTATATATTGCAACAGGTGGTTCTTATTTTGTCAATGAACTTGCAATTGCTTGCACAGAAAGCAGGAAAAACGCCTCCATGGGATTCCAACGCTTCGCTAATTTTTGTTGTTTCTGGATGATATCGACCCGTCTAGGTTGGACGGAAAAAAACGTAGATAGAAGTACAGTCAGGAATTCTAAAGAGGTATACAAAAACTAACGTTAAAGGAAACAATATAACAAATAACAAGCTATCTTAATGTTATTCAGTAAGAAGATGAAGTTAGTTATACACATTTTGTGGTGATATGCCTTACTTCGTTTTTAGTTTATACATAATTTATTTTAGGTCGATTGTGAAAAAAGTTCTACAACTTATATTAATCACTCCCGATACCTCATTCCTAATGGAATCCATCGCCACGAGGGTATGAGAGAAGAGGCCAATTTCCCTTTTAATACTGAGCGTCAAGCAAGGGAGCTACTGGTACCATTTTTTACGTCTTTGGTTTTAAGATACAAATAAAACAAAATTTATTGTTGAGATAAAATAGAACATAAAACCCGAACATTTCGTGTATGCATTTCATTTGTTGTTGTTGTTGTTTTTCGGAAAGCACTGAGCTTTCACACAGAATATTTTATTTATGACTGTTTTATGGAAATGGTAGTTATGAACGAAATTCTAGAAAATAATGAAATCAATGGCGAATGCAGTTGACAAGAAAATAACCGCAGCATACTAGTCAAATAAGGATAGTACATAACATCAATAATTAAATAAATACAATACTAAATTATCCGCAAGTGCTTTTCAATTTAACTGTTTTAAATCTCCTGCTTCAAGAAGCCAAAAAAAAAACCCTGTAAAATGATGCCGACAAACTTAAGTATTGTAAATACAGGAGCAATATCTAATATATAGTTTAAAATCTTTTGGTAACCTTACAAAAGAGATGATACTAGAAAAGTCATTTATACCAATGCCCCATTTGCTTCGTTGATTGAGTGTGTTGTCGTAGATCTAATTATTAACCAGGAAAATTCATCTAGCTTTTGGCAAGAACTTTAATCAACAATCCTCAAAGAAGTTATCTGTCATTTGCAAGTAATAAATGTTGGTCAGTTATACACTGCGTTTATTAGATTGTAGTCGGCGTCACAAACTCAAAGAGTACCATCACTGGTACATGGAACATGTAGACACGCGAGACCGAACATGAGTTTATATTTCACTTATTATTTAATAAACTTTAAACTTTTAATCAGAACACTATTTTATTGCCATACTTTACACAACGCGAAAATCAATAGAATATCTTATGATGCGGAAGTATAGAATTAAGACTCTACTAGACAGTTTACCAAGGGAAATATTTAAGGGAATGATTAAGTGGTTTTAACGCCATAGCCTCATGAATATGCAAATTTATAATTTGGTAGGTACCTTGGACTCTTTAGTCCTTGCAACAAAATAACTACGTGTCAACGTTAAAGAAAAAAGCCGTTGTTATTCGCATAATTACTCTTCCTTCTGCGTTGCTATTTCAAATTTAATTATTGTCTGGTACAGTGCAAATAGGTATTGCAAAACCTTTTTGCGATTATTTTGCGTTTTGTATGAGACTCTACTTATTGGTTAAATTAGCCACATCCTACAAACTTTAAAAATGAGTGTTGTTGAGATATTTGCACAAATTAAAACGTAAAGTGCGGAAGATTATACTCAACAGTAACTATATATACACTGATGAATTCAGTGGAGCTAACCCGACTGGATAAATCTGAATAAAAGAAGCACGCGTATTGATTTTATCTCTTCTTAACAAAGCTCAACAAAGCGAATAGAAAAAAAAAACAGTAGTAACAAGGAGCTGCGTTCAATAATCGATTGATGACCCCGGTGGCATCCTTGTCGATACAAAGGAATCTAAGTCCAAAACAAGATCAAGTTCAAGGTAAAGGTCAAACTGGGGTCAGGTGATGTCTGAAGATGAGGAATGGTCACAGTTTACATCTGCATTAGTATCAAGTCATCCTAGTTATGGGTATTGATGCTAGACGAAACGGTCCCATTTGGTAAACCTTGTAGGACGGACGGACAGGACAATCACTATATGCCTCCTGCATCAGTAGATGCCGGGGGCATAATGATTCAAAGCTAATTTCATACTATTTTCATTTAAGTAACAAAACTGCAAGAAACGTTTTAATGGTAATCATTGAATATTATACCGCCACGTATTATTTATAACTGAAACTACGTAATGTCGACCACCATGCAAATACACTGTTAATTTATAATTAATGGTTCAAAAGATCATTTGGTACCTTTACCAGGGTAAAACATACAAAAGGTCTTAAAAATGAAAACAACAGAAGCCAGTTATATCCGTGCTTATTTACATGAACGTGATTTTGTAGACCTAATTATTGGGTAGGAAAGTTCATCTAGCTTTTGGCAAGAACACTAATCAGGTATCATCAAATAAGATATCAGGCACTTGCAAATAATGAATGCTGGTCAGACATAGACACTGAAACTCTAAATGCAAATGTAAGATCTTATGCGCTTCACTTTCACTTAATGTCTTTTGTCATTGTGTGAAAGTTTAGCAAATTTCCACCGACATTTTTTGAAATTATTCTCCTAGCTAAAGTGACCTGACTAAATCTATAAAGGGAGACGATTAAAGACGTATGCAATGTGGATGTATGATCATTGCATACTGCACTTTTCCCTTACTGTTCTCTGTCTGCGCATTTTTTATAAATTCCCTCCCGGCAAATGAGTTTAATACAGAAAAATAATAGGTAGTTGGTAGAGTTATGATTTTGGTAATATCATCTGATATTGTGCGAAATGTTAACAAAATCTGTGCAAAAGATTTAGTGTTATTCTCCGAGAAAAAGAACCAATGAGAAAGAAATTCTAATAACGGCAGATTTTCCAGAATGTGAGTATAACAAAATCAACGTTCCTGTTGACGTCTTTCGAACGGGCTGAAATAAATCCCTTGAATAGTTTCAAAGCTACATCCCGGACAATGTTTCCATAATTTAAAAGTGAAAAAATGACAGACATACGGATGGATCGACAGACGTTCGGACAGACTAATTACGGAAGATATGGAAAAACTAAGGTATTTTGTGACATTATTTAGACTGGTAATTTATACTTACTTCAATCTGCATGTTGTATTTAAAAACGTCTTGCGTAAGTTAAAGTATAAAAATATGTTTATATTATATATTATCTCATATTTAGCTGCAAGATATGACAACTAGGTTATTTTGAGGAATAAGACAAATTTCTTATTTCAATCTGCATGTTTATGTCAGTCTGAAAAAACATATAAAATATGTTTATTAATATCTTATCTCATATTAGCTTAATGGCATTTGATAAGCTCAAAGACATGAAAAACTTGGTAGCAGAAAAATCTTATATCGCCAGGTATTACTATACATAACCTTTAAATATTAATCCAAACGCCATTTGTACGATTCATACACGTGATCGTATTTTGCAGCACAATCTATCTATCAGATCCTTTACATGTATATCATGCTTGAGCTGTATCAATTTAACTTCCGTGTTGGAAAATCATCCTGGTTTTTCACGTATATCCTTCAAAATATACACGTCTGAATTCCATGAAGACCCGATACCACTTCAGAGCATCCTTCCTTATTTTCCAAAGTTTTAGTACAAAGGCTTAATTGATGGGTACATTACTGTATCTCCTGAGAGACATTTTGACAGACTCGTTAGTAAATATAATGCATAAGGGGTCTATTAGTATTATATTAGCTGCCAGAACTGAAGCGAGCAACTATACCATGGCCGGTCATTTACACCGTTTTCTAAAGTAATTAGGAGCATGCAGCGACTCACAAGTATGCATGTTCATTTCCCAAATAAACAAATAAATGACAAACGTCAGCAACACGATTATAACTGTTAATCTAGCCAAGTTAGCCTGCTTTAAACGTCAATGCAGTAAGGTTTTCTTCAAAAGATGATTTTTAAGACCCATACATGTAATAAAATATATGTGCATTATATTGTGTACAAATATGTGGCCATTTATTAAACATTTGTCACTTACAAACGGAGAAACACTTAATAATTTAATCTGTTTAAAAAACTTGCTTTGGAAATTAGAAGCAATGCGTTAGAAAAGTAAATATGTATTTCCAATTGTGTATGTACATATTATTTACATATGCCTTCTAATATTTTATCTTATAAAATGCTTAATGTTGTATTATTTATATTCTGAAATATTTAATTGACATTTAAAGTTATTACTATGTTTAAACGTTTTGTAAATATCTTTTCTTGTTTGATGACCTTGATATGAATTTGTTGTAAGGATGAGAATCTCATTGCTCAAATCTAAATAAAGCTTTCTGTATGCTGTATTCTGTGTTATAAACAGTGTTAAACAGAACTATAATGTTTGTATCTTCAAACTAATTAACACCATACTGAATAATGTACTGTGAAGCATTAAAAATAAGCTGAGTTGACATCATTCAAGCTTTTATAATATAGTGTTTTGTCCAAATTATTTAGACATTCATATTTGGCCGCCATGTTTTTGTTATGAACGTAAGATTTAATAATTTGAGCCGCGCCATGGGAAAACCAACATAGTGGCTTTGCGACCAGCATGGATCCAGACCAGCCTGCGCATCCGCGCAGTCTGGTCAGGATCCATGCTGTTCGCTAACAGTTTCTCGAATTCCAATAGACTTTAAAAGCGAACAGCATGGAGCCTGACCAGACTGCGCGGATGCGCAGGCTGGTCTGGATCCATGCTGGTCGCATACCCACTATGTTGGTTTTCCCATGGGATGGCTCATTTCTAGTTTGATACTATGTTTGATATTTTCGGTAACTGAATTTGTCAAAGGTTTGTATGCATGCTGATAATGACATTTAGTAAAAAAAAAAACAAAAAAAAACATCAACTGTTTTTTATTAAATGTACCTCACTTTATGACTGCAAATGTGTAAGTTCATTCAATATATTGAAAGTTTTACCTTTCTATCCAAATCTAAGTAATTATACACAGTCCCTATTTGGATAGCTGACCTGTTTGTTTTTAAAATAATATAGAAAGCATTAAAGTATTTAACAAGTTTATTAAAAGGCATACAAATATTTGACGCTGATGAAATTAAGAAGTATGAAAAATAAAGTCGGGCCTTAAATTATTTAAATGTGCATTTCTCCAAAAAACGAATAATAATTAATGAAATAAATGAATAAATTTCTGGAAGGTAAGAGACGTTGTTAGTATACAATTCGTAAACAGGTAATTTTGGATGACAATATGGTTATACACGTAATTCGAAACGTAACAGGTGTTAGATAATAAAGCATTTTAAAAAATGTGCAATATATAATACTAATAGGAAATATCTGTGTCATCTTCTATTAACGCCTATAATCAAATAGAAAATGATTTAAACAAACAGAGAATCAGATAGTCTTTAAATTAAAACAAAAAAGTTTTAACGTCCTGAAGACAATGACACTAACAATGGAAAACAAGCGATAATTCTGATTATGCGGTTCCTTTTCCCTTTCTATTCCAATTTAAACCGTTTTTAGCAATTCAAATCAGCCAGAAGAATAGTATTCCTTTGAGGAATTGAAATCGTCACGTAAGACCGATAATTGTTGAACATAAACAACCCATTAAAACGATTCCTTACTAGTGTCGCTGACCTAGTTCATGTAACACGTAGGGTTTCACTAACCGTCATTTTAGCATTAAACATTTCTATCATTACATATATTTAATATCCTTAACTAGTAGGGACTGCTTTAATTTCAGTGTTACAAGATTTTCATTGAGGACGGGAATACGGTCCTCACCTATTAATGTATTTGCTTGAAATGTCAGGTTACATAATTTACTATACCTCAATCACCCTTCAGTCTTCAGAAATGGCATTGATAGATACGAGGTAAAATTGATTGATGTATGTTGGTATGCCTAAGCTGATAAATATTTTGAATTCTACAATATTTTTGTGTACCTGAATGTATACATTTTCTTTAAAAAATGAATTATGTATGATAGCGTTCAGTTAAGGCCAAGTGCAATTGCTGTGTGATTATAATTTACGCATGATTATAATACCTTGAAAAAATTCTGAAAACCAAGTGGGAGATTTAACTAGCCTTATCGTTAAACTAATGACTGGCTTTCAAAGAAATGGCTATTATTCTGATCAATGCTGAGTGTTAGGCTAATGGAACAACGATTACCATGTAATAACAGAATATCAGCACGCAGAGGAAAAAAGCCAAGTTTAAACATTTCTCTAGTATAATTGTTGTTTTAATGGCTAGTGTTGGTGATTAAATTGTGAAAAATCAAAACCATATAGCCCTTACAAGAAAGTTCATTATATATAACTGCTATCACTTTAAATTGACATACGTTCCCGGGGTGTATCAATGATAGCAAACAGATCTAGCGACCCTACATACATTTCAACACATGTTATAAAAAATGACCATAAATTTCGTTTAAATACGACATTTTCTTTTTGTTTGCCTAGGAAAGCCTTAATGTTACCTACATATCATATTTTATTAAATGAATGTTCAAAGTCTTTACTATTTAAGTTTTGTAAGAATTTATATTTGTAAACGGACCTGGCTTTAATTTGGATTATCGCAATGTTTACCTGCAACATTTAAATCGAATGTTTTTAAAAGATAGTAATGCACCATGCGCAATGCGTAGGATCGGAATCGCTTATCAATCTCGGGATAACTTTATGCTTGATTTAGTATAATATTGAATATTCTTAATGATATTTACAGAAAACTATTTTAAGTAAATTGGTATGCCGTTATTCTAGTCAATGTTTACTGTATCCAAGATAAATCAAATATATTATACCTATATTCATATTTTGGCAGGTGCTTATCCACAATTTAACATGATATATATAAAACAGAGAGCAACTGTTTACTAATGTTTACGAATAAGATTATTAATGACTGTATGATGTACAACATAATTCTAGTATTAAAGAACTTTGCATACAGAAACATTTAAACAATTATCGCTCCAGCATCCTTGGCTCGAGCACGAAAGCTAACTCGAGATATACTCTTGGACTTCAGCCATTCTCTTTATGTTTTCTACAGTTTTTTTTTATTTCTTGAAGATACGATGCAGTTTAAATTATTACTGATCAGACGTGCGATATTCTGATGATCGGCAGTTAAAGTACAGAAGCAATTATGATTTTGTAGACATTATTAATCCATTGTAGGTAATATTTGATAATCCTTAATCTTTTTGCGTTCGGTATTTTATCTATAAATTTATATTTACCTGTGCCGCCTTTTGTTATTGATCCTGACGCCATCGTGATTTTATAGACACTAATCCATATGTCAAGCTGATATGCTTCTCAGGCTACTTAATATTAATACCTTATTCGAAAATGCTCACTTCTTCTCAGGTTCAAATATAACTTTCTTAATGTTTGCAAAAACATACAATACGACTTCACCGTTAAGCATCTTTGTACACCTCTTCATGTGAAGTCAGTATATATAAACTCATATGAATAGTGTGTTATTATAACGACTGAGTGGTTAATCAAAATAACGAGTTATTGTCTGTACATGTAACACTAGCTGTCAAAGCTCACGCCAGCAATACTGGCCACGGCTGTGGCCGGTCAATTACACTTTAATTAAGCTAATATAAACTACGATATAATATAGATATAGTATACTCTCCTTAATGAGTATGTGAATATGATGAAGGAGCTCGCTTATAATTAAGGAGGTAGGTTACCTTCATATTTGTATGTGCGCATGTCCAACCGGAAGCTAACGTGACGATTTACGACGACGTTTACGACAAATTAAATGTGTTTGTATATTCATTCTTTTGAAAACAAATCATGAACATGCCTCCGATCTGATACTTTATGGTTTAATAATGCAGAAATAATGAATCAATTGCCGCAGAAACGCATCAAAACAATGTTGCCTTAAAATGACGTCATTGACGTCATGACGTTACGTGTCAGTTACCGCGCAAAATTAATAGCTTTTATATTGAAAGTACGTAATTCTGTGCATTTTCTTTATTTTAACTATCTTCAAATAACAAATATTTGCTGAAATATTTGTTATGAATCTTTTGCTCTGAATAATCATCAATATTTTGCTTCTTTTATGTAGTTATATTGAAACGTTATGCGGATTGTAAGAAAATGGATGATGGTAACCAATGTTATTTGGAATATAGTTGGATGAAAGGTTACTTGTAACGGCCATTTTCAAATAAAAATCTAGCAGTTTGATTTGTAATACCTATTTTTCAGGTTCCGTTGATAATTTGTTACTTATATACTAAAAATAAGATCTAAAACTGTTCAAATTTCAGTAGAAAAATGTGGTTCCTTAAATTTAATTGATGTTACCATGGAAACGAAGCCCGTGACCTATGTATCTAAATGTAAAATTCAAAAGCGTTGACACTGGTCTATTTAAGAAACACAACTTCGGCTTTTTATTTTCATTTCAACAATATTCATTAGAATAATATCAGCATGATGAACGATTTTTCCATGAAAAATGCCAGGCGAGGGCTACTGCCGTATGTATTCTAAGCTGTGAAATTTGTTTGAATCAATGCAAATAACAAGAAAATATAACTTACGTTAGAAATAATATGTTTTAAAGCTACATTAACTAGAAAGATAATCTTATTCAATATTTTTTTATAAGAAATTACGACAAAAAGCAAGATATAAGCTATTTTAAACATCTCTGTTGCCATGGTTACTGTAAACTTTAAGAAAAATAGGGTACCATGTAAAGTGCATGGTATTTTGCTTATACTATTTCCCAAATATTCCATGTTAGTCATTAACAGAATGCCACTTAAGCCGTCGAAAACCCCTATTTTTATACATAGTTGTTTAAAAATGAGAGAAAATGCGTTACCATGGAAACACGAGCCCCGCGACATATGCATTTAAAGCTTATATTAGAAAGCTAACGTGCATACTAGTAAAAGTATCAATTATGCAGACTTCTACGGATATCAATGAAACTAAAATACACTGAAAAGTGTTAAATATCCGTATTTTCCTTCTTCTTTTAATATGAAATACCTTTAGAAGGTCATGTTCTTCAAACCTAGATAAAAATTGAATTTGGAGGGACAGAGACAAACGAAATTGAGATTGTAGCAGGTAAAACTTCATATTACACGAAATACAAACAAATGCTGCGGTTAAACTAACTTGAATTTACCCTTGTAACAAGGTAACCTACCTCCTTAAGATAAAAAATTTATATTCTTTTAATTATAATAACAACGCGTTATATAGATATACTTCCACTAAAACTGGAAACAAGGCCGTAATGCATTGGCTTTCGAGGCATCCTGGCATCTGGTGTGAAATGAATAGCTGAACTGGTGAGTATCGCGTTTAATGTAGTTATGCACGTTTGATAAACCGGAAATGAGTGCGTAACGTCATTTATCCGGAAAACGTAGAATAAAGCCTGGTTTCGGCATACGAAAAAGAAAAAAATAATTTTATGAGTTTATGGCAACCCTCGAGTACATTTATTACAATGACACTGTTACTATCTTTCTTAAGCTAAACTGTGATACTAAAACACCTGACATATTAAATAATTTAAAATAATGCCTTAAACTTAGCTTGAAATGTACGGTTTACTTTAATAATAGTCAAATATGTCAAAAATAAGCACACATACCTATACATTTTATTTCACCATAGATCGTATGTTTATTTACGACTGTGAAAAGTATTATATTTAAATCAACATTGTAGAAAAAAAATCTATTCACGAAAATGTTATGATTTTTCCATAGACTCCCATTACGAAAAATTGCGTGAGGTCCAACTTTTTCAAATCAGTCTAGCAAAATATTAAGCACAAGACCTCTCTTTTTTATTTGCTGAATTTTCTAAGCATATTCTGAAGTTTTGAAAGAAAAAACAGGGTTTGATTCTTTTTAGAATAAAAAAAAATCAATCTGAACGTGCAGAACTACATTAAACGCAAGAAGCAAGTTTGATAGTTTTTAGAAAAGTCATACATTATCATGATTTAAAGTTCGGAGAGATATCTAAAAAACATTGATGATACGTGAAAAAAAATACAATCTTGCTAAAATGATAAATGTTTACACTTAAATCAGGCGAAAGGAAACTCTAAAATTGTCAGACATTATCTGTATAATAAAATATTCCAGGCATTATCTCTATGCAAAGTTAGTTTCCCTAGTGTTATACATGTTTACGTCTGGAAAATGTTGCAGATGTTATTGATGGTAAACAAGTGGTTAATATCAAATATTTGTGGGTATTTCTTGTTGTATATCGAAACTGTATGTACTTTCTAGACACAACCACACACACATTAGAGCGTAATTGATTAATGATTTTCAAGTCTATAGACATACATAACGGCGTACTTTTCTACAATCTGTGCGTTCAACCTGTGAGCATGTTCTGACCTCCTAACCTCACTTTGATTAAATTCTAGGTTGGATGCAACACCAAAGAATGAAACAATGCTTCAAGACGCGTATTCATGACCCGACCCATCACTTTCATAGTTTTTATCTCGAGCACTGATCATGAAGTAAATTTGCCAGGACGCTGATTATAGTTTAAGGTTTCCATATCTAGGTAGCTTTTGAAGGACTAGTACTTTCATCGCACATGGTATACTGATAAATTCAAAATCATAGATATATTCTCAGAGTGCTTAGACCAAATTGATTATGTATTTCAACATCTCTACCACCAAAATAGTACACATACGCATTAACGATACATTAGAGATATGAACTGATTCTGTTTATTTTTTTTTTACAGTTTTGCAGCAATTTTAGACATTAGCATTAGTATGTATTACAGTAGCATTAAACTTTTGTATCCCCCTTAATTGAACTCTTATCGATGACAGTAGCACCAGTAGTTTCATAGAAGATAAACAGGTATGTGTTGCCTAGAATTACTAGGTATCATATATGATTAGGCATTGTTAAAGAGCATTTACATCATTTTTTTTATAAGTTTGGTTTCCTCACTTTAATTTACAATTTCTTCTTGGTAAGCTGTCCTTCGTTCACAAATCATGATTTGTTTACCTTTAGTACTCGTTGTAACATGAAATCATATGAACTTGAGTGTTTTCAAATGTTTGGCGTTGCACTTTACTTCAATAAATTCAATTGTTGGTAAAGTGTAAGTATTATTCAAATTATAATCATTCATCAATCTTTGTTTCGTGCGGTAAAGCATTTTAGAGTTTGTTGTTTGTTCACTAAAGCATTTTTGGTGCGGTAAAGCATTTGTTTGGTGCAATAAAGCATTTTGGTGCAGTGAAGCATTTGTTTGGTGCAATAAAGCATTTTTGTTGCAGTGAAGCCTTTTTTTTTTGGTGCAGTATAGCAATTATTTTTTCTGCAGTAATGCTTTTGCTTTTAAATTTATTAAAGTGTTAACGTTTTACCTGCCAGTTAGTTTAGTTTCTGTAACAGTTTTTGCCTTGCATTCATTTTATTCTGAAATACTTGACTTAGATATGCGTATTATAATTGAAGTTAAACAGCTGTTCTGTACTATTGCAATAATATTATATTTTATCAACACTCCGGTCTTCTTCGCGAAATTTAATTTTATGCCGCGATCAGTCGTGAAGCACCATTTGAAGATTCATCGTTGTGATATCACACATTTGTTCATGTTTACACCTACATTTAAATCAAAATAGCTCCTGTTGTTTCAGTTGATTTTTTTACATTTCCAGATTAATATTTTAATCACACTGCTAAGCAAAGTTGATTATTGCTTGCTGCTTGCAAATCAAATGTGTTAAAATTAATTTTCACATCATCGCAAAACAAAGGTGCGGACTTATCAGATCTAACAACGAACCTTAAAGGCAGAAATTAAACATAATTCAGGTTGTATAAATAGGTGAAAAATGAGGTTTATTGATGACTATCCCCTTCCCACATTGCGTGTTATGGTATAATTTGACCAATGTGCATCACATAAACGTATAACTATTTTTGTTTAACGTGCATGTAAAAATATAAATATTTCTCAACTGCAACTGAGACAAGTTCTTGTTTTCATTCGAGCTACGTTCTAGAGAAAGCATACAAATTGTCTAACTTCTCGGTGAGGTATATGTCTATCAAATATTGATTCAAAGGTACTAAATATCGTCCATACATTAATATAGACCAGCAAATATAGGGCTATCATTATAATATCAAGAAGTGCATACACCCATGTAAAAATTGTTTGAAGCAATTTGTGTATAAAAAGTTACTGCGTCAAACGTAAAACTAAAATTGCCTTCATTTTGTGTCACTACAATCATCGTAAAGTACAAAATTTCACTTACAAATAACACGAAGGGATACAGTTCTACAATTATTCAAGATAAAAGTTTCTTTGTTACATACTTCCGGTCTAAGCGTTATCTGTCACGCACATCTACACGTGATTCTGATTATATGTGTGGTGTGACATTTGAATACCCATGTCAAGCTTATCTAACTAATGCAATATGTTTTGAAGTTTCATTGCCATGTTCTTTATAAAAGAAAGAGCACGTAGGAGTCCATGAGAATAGTAAGAAATATACTAGTGGCCCCTGCGCTTTCTGTTTTGTATCATGGTCCGCCAACATGAACAACGCATTCGGCTACTAATTTTGATTGACAAGTTAACATTCCATTTTAAGCGTTGGTACTCTCACGTGACAAGCGCACTCTAACTGAAATAGAGAACGGTTTCAGGAAGTTCCATTTCCCTACAGTATTCTATATGTAGGCGGGACCTAAGACATGTTCTCTAACTTAGTTGGAGTACGGCTTATAGTCACGCCTTTTTCCTCAGTTGAAGAATATTATATATAGAAGTTAACAGATATAATGATACTGCAGGTAAACCATGATACAATTCAAACTGTGGATTCCGAAGCAGTTTGCTTCACAAATTTCGAGGGACGAGGACAGGTTAAGCGTGTGTCAAGAAGAAAATATAATGCATTTCTACTCTATTCATAGGGATCGTTCATGTAAAGTTTCATTGGAATCATCATCTGAATCACATACACTTCCTTTTTACTAAAAGTTCAGCGGATTTGACGTTTTATTTTTAAGGATAAGTTGTAACCCAAATAAATAACTGATACTGGCTGACGAACGTTTAACATCTGTTATGCCAACCATTATGTTCATGATTCAGAAAACGCAACACTAAAGAGACAACGGTTGTTTATAATGGTTTTCTATTCAAGTTCTCTAGGTTTTTCTCATCATAAAGTTAGTCTAGAATGCTTTAAAGGGTATACTGACAAAATGTTCATAATTTCACTACATTCTTTCATATTCGCGATTTTGTTCCAGTTTTCTACCACATTGCCCTGTGTTAAATTAAACAAGTGCTGGTACTGATAATGCACGTTCTTCCAAGTGTTAAAACATGTTGCAGTTACAGGTAAATAAATGAATTATTTGTCTGCTTGTAAAACAGT
Source organism: Mercenaria mercenaria (assembly GCF_021730395.1). NCBI lineage: Eukaryota > Metazoa > Mollusca > Bivalvia > Venerida > Veneridae > Mercenaria > Mercenaria mercenaria. Next base: position 23,327,535 of record NC_069378.1, on the reverse strand, counting down.
TGAAAAGAGGTCGGTCAAAATCAGCACCCCCAATTACGCTCATGGAGCTGATAAAAACAGGGACTGCATGATAGCTTACAGATTCTGAAATATCAACAGAAAGAAATAAATTTAAAGGCACTTGATTCTAGGTTTTGGCTAAAAATGATCCTTCTTTGAAATTAAAGATTTGCCACATTATGAGCACGAAAACATACTTTTTGTTTCTAAACTATCCTTAAAATACGAAATCAACAAAAAAATGAAGAAATGCACGGGTCGGGAATTGAACAAAAAAAATCTGTCCAACCTGCTTGACCAGTACACCACGGAGAAATTGGTACTGAGTAGTGGTTAACTATTAAGCATTGTAATTAAGGCAGTTTACCTCTGGTACCCCATTACAAACGCTTTTCAGTTTTGAATTGGAAAACATTTTTTACAATATATTTGGCTGTTACTTATGTATTTACGCCTAATAAATATATTATACAGATGATACGTTGTAAGAAAACTAATTTCAAAAGCTAGTTCAACTTAAGAAGGAGGTGGAATTTTGTCACAACAGAAGTTTGTATTTAAATACTTGTGTAATATTTTGCTGGTTATTGATGATTGAGCAATGGTTACAAAATAACCCGATTTGAGATCCTCTTTGTTTCTATTAAGTTCGTTTTAAATATTTTGTACCAGTAGGAAAGGCTAAGGCGCTAATATTGCTTTCAAATAACGTACAATTCTTTTTCATAACAAATATTTCATTTTTTTTTGCACATGAACAGGTGAAGCACTGAACGAATGCTTTTATCATTGTAGCGTATGAATTTACGCATTCATTCATAAATAACAACACGTGAGTCATCTTACACCCCGTGGTGTAAAATGAGTTATTTTTTTCAGCGCCGATAAACACACGAGAAATTCCTGTTCGGCATGCAAGAAAACATCTTCTATTAGTTTTCCTGATATTTTCTGCTAGACGTCAGTTACACTTCACATTAAATTCATAATAATTACTTTAAATTGCATTTTTAATAAAACAAATTACTTCCATGAATGTATTCAGTGCTTAGACAATACTAATTCAACTATACAACTTACAGAAAATAGAATTATAAATATACTCTCAATTTGACGGACTGATATCTAGGATTCCATCACTCTGCTCAGTATGAGAATTCATATAGTTTGATGAAAAATGCGCATTGAATATCATATCAGTCTTTTTAAAATGAAAATTCCTTTCTGCACGTTTGATAAACCGGAAGTAATGGCGTAACGTCATTTATCCGGATAACGTAGAATAAAGCCTGGATTCGTCGTACGGCAATGAAAATCATTTTATGTTTTGTTGGCAGCAGGTGAGTAAATCCTACAAGTTATATTAAACCACATTATAGGCCGTAATTTTAGTTACAACTTTCAAATGTTTCCTTAACATCTACATTGTAGAAAAAATTATATTCGCGGAAATGTTGTCAAAATTATGATTTTTCCATGGACTCCAATTAGGAAAACTTGTGTCAGGTCAAGCCATTACAAATTATTCTAGCAAAAACCAAGCATACGACCCTATCTTTTTCATTTGCTGAATTTTCTAAGTATATTCTAAAGTTTTAAAAAATCAGGGTTTAGTCAAATTTACATTGTAGAAAACATTTTGATCCGAACGTGCAAAACTATCTTAAGATCAGCTGAATATAATAATCACTTTTCAATATCTTTTTTCCCACCTGTTTCAAACATTCTTTCAAATATTCACTTTAACTTAAAGGGATAATCTAGTACTTTTGTCAAGACATGGTCAATGATCTGTCTATATAAAAAAATCACTCGGTCAATAAAAGGAAAGAGATAGAGGCTGTTTTAGTGAACTAAATATTGCTATAATAGTCAATACATGTATATGACCTTATGTTAACTCGCGAACTTGAAAATGTAACACAAATTGTCCGATCAATAATAAACATATACAATTGATATGTGAAATATTACATTTTATAGCAATTTCATAGCACTTACGATCTATTTTAAACTAAGAATGTTACTAAAATATAAGAAACATCGATTCCACAATAACTACAACGCCTTTAATTTTTCATTCGCAATAATTCCGTCTGTGTATCCCTTAAGGATGACTACCCGTAATAGGCCTCAATTTCACCAAAGGCGTACATACAACTTGATAATGTAAGCTTTGAAAATGTCAAACGATAAAAATAAGGTGTATATTGACAAGTTATATAGTGACAGAAGTTCTCAAACATTTCCTTTTGATTACCTCCCCTGATAATTTTGGTTTTTCATGAGTTATCTCCCCTGAAAACTAGAAAATAATAATTTTCTCCTTTTCCCTACGGGGATTTTTAAATTTCTTTTTGATATTAGTATCAGAATCATATTAAATGCAGCTTTCTACCACAAAATTTTCTCGAAACTCAAATTCAGATTCTCATAATCAAAGAAATTATATATTGCCCAAAGGCATCAATGTTAACTTCAATAACGATTATCTCCCCCAAAAATGATAAAATTTGAAAAATCTCTTGGTGAAACGTTTTTAATTTTGAATGTCTTTAAAGTGACCAAATTTCATTTAGATATTACCATCCAGTTACAAGATATGAAATATGGCTATTACACCATGTTATCTTTAAAAGGGATACTTGAGCTGATCATTGATAAAGAATATACAAAATCTCAAAAAGTTTTACCTTCTGTAATTCAACAGAAGATTAAGTATGCTTAACCGAAGGTAGCAACACAAAACCCTTAATACAAACAAAGCAAACAAAGCTATCACCTATAATGTAATTTCCAATGTATTTTAACCCTTAGCCTGCTGCAGGCGAATTTAACAGCCTTTGCAAACAGCTTGGAACCAGATCAGACGCCGATTAAATCGGCGTCTGATCAGGTTCCAAGCTGTTTGCTACTCTGACAATATTTCTTCCAATTTTGGAGCAAATTGAATGAACTTTAAAATTTTAGCAGACGACATTTCCAGCAGACGACAATTTATCTAGCATGCTAAAGGTTAATGAAGCTACATAATTGATTAAGTCTGGATGAGATGCAGGTAATTAAGTTTCCAAAGGGTTCAATTACTTCAGAATAACTCACTGGCAATAAGATACGCATATAAAGTAGGTTTCAAACAGGCATGCCCGACAAGGCTTGAACATTGAATCAACTGATACATAGTTTAAATTCTAAGCTTTTATCACAAGATTTGAAAGTGGGAAAAGATCACATTAGGCATACTGGTAGTTTACACCAAAAACCAACTACATGTGTTTTCAAGAGAGGTTGGCAAACATGTTATAAACGTCATTTCCTTTTGTCTATTACGTTCTGACGTTTTAATAAGATATATAAGACGCATTAGCTATTTGAGAGTGATAATAAGCAACGATTCTATGTATCCGTTGTCTTGACAAAAATAATTAGAAATTATACAGTTTTCAGAACTGTAAGAAATAAATATTGATCAGATCATGCTATAAATAAAACAATAAGATATCTTTAATACAATAAATGCACATCAAATTTGTAAAAATAGTGTTTAAATCTTTAACAAATTTGTACATATAGTGTCAAAATCATTAGCATTTTCTAAAACGTTTAGATAAAGATAAAACTTATTAACCTTTTTTCGAAATTGGTAACGTTAAAAAGGTCTCGTTTTGTTTCTGTATATTGCTCCAGTCATTATCCTTGAAAATTTAGCTTTCTTAATTTTAAAAGAATGAAATTATTTCCTACCGGAGTTTATCAAATGACTACATTTAATTCGTCAATTTTAGACAAGGAACAGTCACTTCACTGACTGAGCCAAAATTTAGAACTATAAATTTCAAAAAAAAAACTTACGTTGAGTGGTGGAAACCTCCATGGCGTTTTATAAATTCCAGATTATTTTAACGTCTGATTACAAATTACCGGTATGTTATCATATGTTCCGATCAATGTCTGACTATTATTGACTTTAAAGACACAATCTAAAATGTAATAAATAGCTTCCAAATGAACATTTAATGACTACAAGAAATTCTTTACATGTCTGCAAGATTTCTACCTGCGTTCTATTTTTAAAATGTGTAGAGTTCTGTAAATAAAGTGGTTGTTATTTCTATGATTAAAATAACATGACGGAAAATTGGCATCCTCTGTTCGAACTGCACATTAAAAAGTCTTTTTATTTATAAAACGAAGGACCTTTTTTATGACCTGTTTTTAGTTTCATCTGTTTCTAGTAAGACTGGCAACATGTATACCCAAAAGTATGTTGTATGAAACTTTCTTAATGTTTTAAAGATAAGGAATGAAAAAGCCCACTGATACCTAAATAACTATTATACGCGTGAACTCAGTTCTATGTTCCATATATTCATTTCATTTAACTACTCTTTTAGGTTAGACGGTACTAAATGTCCCTTCTACATATTTCTATGGGAAGGTAACTGTGTATAACTTCTTTATTAGCATAAATTTTACAGCCTTTCATATCTTACTAGACTACCCTTGACTTGAAGACCTGTCAATAGGTAATCAAAAATGTCCTGAACACTTAGTCACGTGACTGAGGCACTTGGAAAAACGTTGTTATTGTGTAATCAGACATCAGGAACTACTAATTTTTACTTGCATTATAGCAAGCAATGTCTGGAAGCCTAAAAGTCATCTACAGACTAATAATATCTGTCATGTGTTTACGAATCGGATAGAAATATCCGTCCCGAGGGCACCTGCGCATTGGGCGGAAATGAGGCCGAATGACCGCCCATGCGCAGGTGGGCGACTGATATTTTTTCTTGCATATCGTTTACATGCTAGCATTTTATTCTGACAGATTATTTTTCTTGCATACCGCATTTTACAAATAATAGGTAGAAATATTTACGTAGCACTCTTTCTTATAAAAGAGATTGGACACAAAGCGCGGGAAAAAAAAACGTCCGTAAGCAGAACTGACGTCATGATGTTTTGCGTTACGCACAATAACAAAGTTCCACTTTAGTTTTATCGTTTGTCGCGATACTTTATGTTCTTAGGGTAAACTAACGTATTTTGAATCGAGAAATATACTACAAGGAACGGAGAGAAACTATCAAGGTACCTGCTTTTTTCATATTTTACATAAACAATATATAACAGTGCATGAGCCACAAGTTGTCATTAACAGCACGAGAGTCATCTGGCATGGGGGTGCCAGATCGGTTTTGCCGGCATGGGTAAAATCACCGGAAACGCCAGTCCGATGTGCAAGAAATTCTGCTCTACAATCAAGCATCAATAACGCTTGTACGAGATATGTAGGATTATACTAATATAGACTGCATGGACGCAGTCAGATAGTGCTTCTGTATTGTGAAGAAGGTAAGTTTATGATATTTAACACTTAGCCTGCTAAAATGGACTTATTCAAAGGGGTATTCACGAAAATTTACTGACTGGATAGCTAACAGTGCAGACCATGATCCGACTGCACGGATGTGCAGGCTGATCTTGATCTGCACTGGTCGAAAAGGCAAAATCACTTGTCACCAGCAGGCTAAAGGTTAAAGTAATTTCAAATAGTAAAGTAGATAGTATACTCATAATTTATTTGTCTGCTACATGATAACCCAACAAAGCAGACATGTCTATGAGACTTGTGCTTATAAATTATTACTTTGCAAAAGAGAAGTATCTTTGCCAAGACTTTGATTCAAGTGCTCCTTCACATTTCGCATTATTTTTACACATGTTTCTGTGCGAAATTGCCTGTTGCTTGAAAGTTATAACGAACTGTGCAATGCTGTTCACTTTAAAAATGATATTGCGATAAAAAAATAACCCACGTAAACAAGGAGAAGTGCTATAAATTGCGTAGATACTGGAACCATCAATGTTTATTATCTTTATTTTCTGAACAACTGATTGCAGAGCAACAACATTTATCCGTGATATATTGCAAGCATCTAGTGATGCATTCACAAGTTTCTGATATAGTAAATAAATTTATAATTCCATTTTTATTTTTATCTGAAAATAGACATGCTACTATGTTTAAACAACCAGAATGATATATATCTATATAAAGTAAACCTTTCATCCGGAATGTTATATATTAGCAAGAGAAACGGTGCTCTACAGGCACAGTATTTTCATAGAAAATAATAAGGTTCAAAGACTTGTTACTAGTCTGATTGCAAAATTATTTTAATACATTTGAGCCATGCCATGAGAAAATCAACATAATGGGTTTGCGACCAGCATGGATCCAGACCAGCCTGCGCATCCGCGCAGTCTGGTCAGGATCCATGCTGTTCGCTAATGGTTTCTCTAATTGCAATAGGCTTTGAAAGCGAACAGCATGGATCCTGACCAGACTGCGCGGATGCGCAGGCTGGTCTGGATCCATGCTGGTCGCAAACCCATTATGTTGGTTTTCTCATGGCGCGGCTCATTTTTTTGTTATATTATCAATGGACTCACATCACATTCTGATGCATGACATTTGTATAATATATGGCCGTATTATAGCCTTCCGCAGTAAGAGCAGTTAAACATATGACGAGAAATAACTATACCTAATTATAGGAGCAGGATATGATTTGCAGACAAGTATGACTACTGACCAACTCCATGTTAATGTCCATATTTTGGCTGTATCATTTTACGTTATCTATTATTAATGTTCGTTTGTACGTTTCTGGTGTTATCCCTCCCTGCTGAGCTCGATATTTTAAAAACATTTTTTCTGCATTGTATTTACTTTTACTATTTCCATTATGCATTGTTTTTGCTTTCAGTCCAGTTTGAATAAATACAAAACATCTTTCATCTTTTTACGTCCATAGTTAAAGTTTATGTCAGGCTTGTATTTTCGCAGTTATAGGAAAACAATAATATCAGAATGACTATTGCAGCCTTGTCTTTTTCCTTCAAAATTCTGCATTTTAACAACTGTTACTGTCTTACGTAGAAGGAAGTGAAACAACGCTTTCAAACTTCCCGTTAATTTTCAGAAATGTCGCATTGTACATAGCTCAGCTCGTTCGTTACCATACTTGTAATTTCATTCATGTAACACTAAGTCGTACCACTCTTAAGATTCCATTTGCCACATTTAAAAAAAAAGTATATTCGTCCTTTAAAATAATCAAGTTTATTTCTTTAATTTTACCAAGGTAATATATTTTATCTTTGCTTTAGTTCTGAAATAACATAATATTATTTTATATGGCACAGGAGCACAGTTATTTGCCCTTTGTGGACCACAATAAGGAAGTGGTTACTCGGAAAATAGTCCCTCTGTTCGATTATGAATATTGATGAAATCTTGAGGGAATGTGAAAGACCTGAAATAAATGGCATAATGTAATAAAGGAGTATGAAATAATAGGTACATTAGATTTTACAATTTGACAGAATGATTGTCATTATATGCATAATATGGCCCTTTTTGATAGGGCCCGTTTTGCCATTTACTCCTGTTTGAGATTATGTATTTTCTTACATGTTAAACTTCATCTACAGTGTATCAGTAGGAAATACAAACACTGATCATGTACTTGCAGCTATGAAATTGCACTGAATTAAAACTGAGCATATTTTGACTGATGCATATCCCATTTATTCCATGTAATACAAGATATAATACATTTTGTCTCGTTCATCACTTTCTGGCATATGAACAGGTGTAGAACTAAAGAACACTTTGCTTTAAAATAGATATAAAGAAAGCTATGAGAGCAAATATAGATCATAGAAAAGTAAATTGATAACCCGCGTCTTCCTGTTCAAATTTCGTAACATTAAAGCTGGTTTGCCGCAAACAAAGAGTAAACGTTAAGTATCTGTTTGTGTACACTCTGATACAGAATGTATTCATTCTATTACAAATTTTCAGTGAGTTAGTAATTGTTTATTCCTGCATAGTTTCCCTATCAATCATTTATTCTTGCATAGCTTCCCTATCAATTATTATCACAAACTCTGGTCGGCGCTTCATAAGTGTTGCGTGGCGTCCATAAATATTCCGTTTCTGTTGTATTTTCATACAGTGTGGTTATAATGTCTGGTCCTTTTGCACCCTGCAGTTTATACAATGTACCTGTATTGAGTGGAGAAGTATGAATTGTCCGCTGTCTCTCAAAAAGAGATCGAATCAAACTGACGCTGCAGCCATTTTGCCTGCCATGGTTGAGTTTAGAAGATTCAAATTATATTCTTAAAAAATTTATCAAATGAGTAAATGTAAGTACAAAGTAACGTTATCGCTAGCGCAACTGTAGAATCCTCTAGTAGAAAATCTAAAATTTTCGGCCAGTTATGCTAAGGACACACATGTGAGATGTGTATAAAGGTATCCACAGACGGTAGGTTCTAGTTGTAAAACGCCAATTATCTCAAAGATGTGCAATTTTAAAACTGTACAATTTTCACATTCAGACGGTATTCCACTACCATATGAATCACAGAGTTTACCTCCAAAAAATTCATTCCAAAATGGATCCCATGCTGGATTATAGATGGAATTATTTTATTTGTGTGTGTAAGTGTGATTATGCTGCAATTAACATGCAACAGAGACAATCTGACTAAAGTACTTGATCTTCTAAACGAAGATCTGAGAACGACCCATTCACATTCGTTTTCTGTATATTTTGGATTTCCAGTATTGCTATTTTTATTTTATCCAGTCAGACGACTTGTTCGAATGTCAAAGAGTAAGAAAAATGTGCAGTCATTCCAGGGCTCGAACCCGGGACCCCTCGCTTACAAAGCAAGTGGCCTACCGACTGAGCTAACCGGCTATCTGGTACATTTGACAAAAATTGTAAATATCAAAAGTCAAGGCTACAGTAGATATTGCAAGATGTTGTAAGTTAGCTCTGATTGGCTAGCGAAGGGTCGTCGACGAGGCAATGAATAGGTCGTTCTCAGATCCTATGCGTAGCGTAATAGGATATGTACTTTAGTCAGATTGCAACAGAGAGATCGTTTACGGGATAGACAATGGGTTCCTCTATAGTCTTTCTCAGAATAATTCTGATTTTCTATGTCATGTCCCACAAATCCGTCTGCGCATGATACAAACCAATTAACTTTTCAATGTCATTCTTTTCCCCATTGTTCATTGGAAGTCATTTTGTTTCAGATTTATGTTTATATTTTGGACAATTATTTCTGGAATTTCATTCATTTGCATCATTGTCAGCTAATAATTTATCAATTTGTTGCTTGTCAATGTGGGTGGATCGTAACGCAAAACTTACAAAATAGAACATGTTGTAATCTGTAAGTCAAGACTTAAGATTTACAAAATCAAGGAACAGCACATGATACATCAATCAAAGCTGTACTTCAACATTTATTATCTACATGTCTGTAAACAAAACGGAATGCAATTTTCATAAAAGTAAAACTGTTAGATGAAATTAAACTGAGAAAAGTCACTAGAAAACTCGTTTCCTTTACGATTATAATCAAATGACATACTTGTAGAAACCTTTTTTTGAGTCAATACATCTACGTCGGCGTCCGAAAAAATTCTCCTCGTACTTAGATTTTTTTCTTGTATCATGTATTCCATTCAATGTGTCTTTTTACAGACTTTTATTTCTTAAACCGTTGCATTCGTTGTTCAGTGCATTATCTGCTAATTTTGTTTGGATTCGCACTGAGTGTATGGCTTTTATTTTATCATTATAATTATAGTTTTTTGTTCAACTGTGTACCATAAAAAATCAAGTAGCTAAAATTGTACATTTGCTCAAGATGGGCACGATCGAGAATACATTTAAAACATAAACGAATTAAATTCTATTAATATGACCTTCAACAACAGTCTCTTATGGTAAAACTAATGTTTGTGGTTGTCTATAGTATTATTTATCGTCGATAAACTAAATCAGCTTGTCTGCAACTCATAGCAATTACTACTTTTATCCTGCTTCTAAAAATGTATAACTGATTGTTATTTTGTTGTGTTTAAGCCAAATGTGACTGAGTTTCATTATATAAGAGGTGAGGGACACATTAAGAACAACCATTTAAACTATTGAATATCAGCAATGCGGAATTTAAAGTTAAATTAAGTCAACTGATGAATTAATCAGCCAGATATCATTCGCTTCTTTATGTGAACTTTACACATAAATTGCTATCAGATTCGAAACTGCTCTACTCCTGCAATGAACAGCGCTTTCATTTGATGTGACTGTGGCTAAAATTCAAATATCGCTTGTGCTGTATATCAAAATTAAGTTCCAGTGAAAAGAAACTAAAGAACAGACTTTGTTCGTCAAAATGGATGCATCATGTTAAAGTAATATAGTTTCTTTCTCTTCCTTCTTTTTTAACAAGAAAAGAAAAAAAAACTGTATTATACATTACAATCTTAAATTAACAATCACCAAAAAAACACGTTTTCCGCAATCTCATTTCATTCTCTTGGAATGCAAAACAATTTTATCCCAATCTGAACTATACTGCTATTGACAGGAGTAGGCATAAAAATCTTTCAAAGTGATATATTATTAGTCACGCTAATAATAACCTCGTCCGAGTTTTGCGTCAATGAGAGATTTCGGAATCTTGTAAACAGTATAGAAAGCATGACATAATGCTGAACTGTATTGCTGAAAGAAACCGGGTGATAAGAAAAGAACATTATAAATTTCAGTCCGCTTTTCCTGGATACAACAAGAAGCTAGGAAGTCTGTTTTTATATAATGCAATCTTTAATAAAAGCAGAGAGAAGCAATATGATCAGTCATTATAGAATTTTCCTAGACTAGTTTCGTAAGTATAAATCATTTAACTTGTTAATATATCATATCATGAATCATTTATAGCAATTCGAAATTTATAGTATTCTTTACATGGCAGTATATTACAGCTAAGTGCTCTTCAATACAGTTCAACATGAAATCAATGTTCAGTTATTTTATTATATATATATAGATGACACGATCGTGTAGATATGTATTGCACGTAAAGCACGTACAGCACATTGAAAATAAGTTTTCCTGAACTTTACATACGAATATATTAATGTTCTAGTATTTGTCGCTTAAGTAAATCCCTGCACATAACAATAATTATATTTTTACATGATCAAGGGAACTTTGAATATTCTGAATTTGATTACCTAGACGCTTATCGAAATTAAGAAGAAAATAATACACATATGCGTACATGTGCGTCGCATACAATCAAAACCTCGCAATATCTTCTCAGTAGACATTAACCTACTTAAGTGGAATTACAGATTTATTTACACTGGAGACTTTGAATCAAAAATGTACAGATGGGTAAATATTTAAATCAACATTCAGTTGGAAATGAGCGAAATTACGCAAAACGTTAAACACCAAATCTGTTAGTTTGTATTTCATTTCAAGACACCATCTGAATCGAGAAACATTTTCATTAATAAAAACCAGATAAAAATCAGTTAAATAGTGTTATACCTACTATGAAATGCATTTTGGTTCTAGACTTAATCTGACAGAAACAATTTTCTCTTTTTTATTTCAGTTACTTTCAAGCAGAATAACGTTGACGAATTGTAAAACTGTCATGATTTCAAATTGCGTTTACAGAATTGTTATCTACAGCCTGTGAATAATTGCATTGTTTAGAGATCTTCCGTTTCATTTAGCATCCTTGAATAAGCAAATTAAATATTGTGAGATTGAGGTATTCAGTTCTCCTGACTGACTAAGAAACTTTGCATTTACAGTGGATAAAAGTTATTTGTTCATGAACTAAAAACATGTATAATTAAGTGACTTTCATACTCTATTTATTCTTCAGGTATTTATTATCCACATAACTCAGATATTTCAGTATCTGCATATATTTTTTTAAAATCTATTTACCTTTACAAAAGTGTACGATATATAGCGCTACCTAGCGGATACATATATTACTCGATAGTATTGGCTATAACCTAGCTGGAGAGATTCATTCACAGAACATCCTTGCAGCTGATATTGTATACAGATACAAATATAAACCACACACCTCTTATCTGTATGCAAAATGGTTTACATTGTAAGCGTGAACAATATTAAATCGGAGATTTAAAAGAACCACTTTGAAAGATGAACTTAATTTGAAGACTGCTTAATATGCAAAATTTACGTAGAACATTGCATCCACCCAGAGTAAATGAAAGGTTCGTAAGAATGTTGAACTAACGTCTAGTACATTTTACCATACCACACAATGAGTAGCAACCTTTCGCCTATACGAACGGTAACGGATATAACGAAATATAAAACAGTGTAACGGTATTAAGTATGCTCAGCAGACACACGCCCGCAAGTAAAGATAAATAAAAAACAAACAAAATAAAGCAACCTTTGTATATCACTTAACAACGGTATTTAATCTGCTTGAGCACAGCTGGGATGAAAAAAAATCGTTTAAATCCATCCCATCATGATCTGATATAAACAACACATATCTGACATTTAGAATAAACAAAAAACATTTTTATTCTGATCGCGTAGCTGTCATTTGGTAGTTTTACAATGGATTTTTTTTTTGGCAAAATTATCATTATAAAAGTATTATGTCTATAGAATACAAAAGGTTTCTTTTTCAAAAGTTTTGACACACTTTGAAAGAACTTCTTGTTCGCTATACAAGCCAATGCGCGAGTTGCTGTATTGTTTGTGCGAAATTCGTTCGATGGTCTCATTTTAACTACTGGAAAGTCTAAATGTGTTTGATGGATTTACAACTAGACATTCAATGTAAATAGTCGTTTCCTAACACATTCTAGAAATTTTAATGATGATCTGTAAACAAAAAATAGTAAGTGAAATGCGTGAAAACAAGTTCAAAACATACATCTGAATATGTTTAGTTTTATCAGTACAGAAAGCTAAATCTGCTACAGAAATCATGCAGTCAAAACAACAGACTGTGTTTTGCAAGTGAACTCCAACAAAAGCTCAATATTGTGAAACATCAGAAAACTGTTAAATTATAGAAAAATCAAACTTACGTTGAGAAAACGTGAACTCCATGATATTAAATTATATCCGTATCATTTTTATGTCTGATTAGATATGATATTAATGTAATAAAATGCCAGTCTATGTTTCAAGACGGATTTAAAATAAAATATTTCCCCAACGAGCGTTTAATTACCACGAGAAATTTGTCTTAGACTATGCCAGCAAGTTGCCTACCTGCAATCTATTTTCGAAATATGTGGAGCGATAATACAGAGTTATTTCAGAAAATAAAGTCACTGTTATTTCTATACATCTGATAACATTGGCAGGAATTTGGCTTCGTCCTCACTGGCTGCACACTTGAACTGTCATCTTTTTACACACATTCTTCGAAAGACAAAAACATCCAGACTGATCACATATCTATCTTCACTCACTGTATATTATAAATTTCAAGATGTCTTTTGAAGATAATATCTTGTGAATATGTAATTAAAAGATTAACATACTTCATGGAATAATTCACAAAATTGACATACGAATCATATTAGCCTTACAAAAGATTTCCAGAATAAATAATTATAATTGTAAGCTTTGAGTACATAATAATTGTATAGAATTAATACAAATTTGGAATCTATATCGATGTTTCTCATATTAACTGACACTGGTGGAGTTTCACTGTAATTGCGGGCAAAATGTGGTTACAACGCATCCTCCCGCACAGTTTGTACATACAAAGAATGTAAGGATGTTTTTGATATAGATCTGTGTACTTTGATGATACTTTAATAAACAATAAAACATACAGAAGCTACGAAATCTTACATCAAATTTGAGCATAGTTTCCGTTTTGGAGATCAGTTACAAATATTGTGGATGTGTATGTTGTAAACATGTACAGAAAACATAGATAAACAATAAACAAACAAAACAGAAGAACATCGACTTTAAAGCGTTCTTTGAGGTCTCGTTTTACAAAATTTGCAAAATTGTCAAATTTACAAGTAGTTGGCTAGCCTTTCCTTGCAGACAGAGTTCAAGTAGTTTAACCCCAGCAATCAAGAGTGTACAAAATAAGTCGTTCTATGATGATATATTACTAGTTAAAACATATTTGAAAGTTTAAATGTATTCTTGCTTGTATTTCCCAGTTGGGATAATATATCATGCAATAACATTATTAGGAGCATATTTTCTCGCGCGGTGCTACAAAGTAAATGGCAGGGCAACAACGCACACATTGACACAAGGCAATACTTTGAACACAATGGAAGAGTAAGTTTGATACAAAGGTTTTGAAAGATATTGGTAGTTTCCAAAAAGAGACGGGTAATAATTAATCAGTACAATCATTCTAATTACCGAGAAAGGGGCACTGATGTTTTGATCACTAAAACCAAGAACAAAAATTATGACGTTTACAGTAATAGTAATAAACTTGTATACTAGAAATATGAATACAAAAGCAACAGTTTTCATACGGATGAAAAAGCTTGTATATATATATGCTATAAAACGTTAGCAAGAAGATTCATTTTTTATATCACGTGTCCTTTTAATTCATCTCTGATATATGTTACCGTGTTTGCTGTAATGCTGGCTATGTTTTTCAATTACTCTGAATGCATTTATAATCTCATTTGATAAAAAACCTCGGCTGATATACAAATAATCTACTCTGTTTCCACACACTAACCACTGGCGGACATGACGCTAGCGATGTTATTTGGCATTACAGCAGTCGAAATAACTGCTTAGTCGTGTTAAATTTTCTTCTTATTGGCTGTTTTATTAAACTACTCTATGTAAACAAATAGGTTGTATTAGGAAGAAAATGACAAATAGACGCACGGTTATGAGCACGCTCTTCTAACAAACTAATTTCCCTGGACAAACACAATTGCCAGAAAGGAAAGAGATCAATCATAAGGAGGTTCTGTATACTTTTCCTCTATCTTATTCAGCTGATTTTGTAATACTTGGGGTTATACGCTTTTGATAGTGTTTGGAACTAACACAAATCGGACATCAACCATGTCTAAAATAAATATTTACAAGTCGGTAAAGCTTACATAAGACTTCTTTATATTCTTCAGTTTACAAGAGTTCTGCAAGTACGATATCAATTGATCGATCAGTGACTTTCCTAATACAGGAAGAATATATTCTATATATTCATATATTCTGATAAATCCTTTTCAGTTACTGATATTATATCAACGAAATTCAACAAAATTTAAACATTAATGTTCTTTCGACATATCGACAGTTTTAGAAAAACATATATATGTACATGAAATCATAACACAGTATGCAGTTTGGAACTCGTAGTATTTTAGAAATGTCACAAATAGATGTACAGCCGCACATATTATGTACATGTACATAGTTATTACATATAAACAAAACGAATGAGTTTCGTTTACAAAGAAACAAATGCGCGAATATTATTTACTGCTTAAAGATTTTACATAAATTTGGTCAAAGAAAACATGCTAAAAAATTTATTATTGCAAGCAATATATACAGGTATGCATAACAAAAAATGTTATACCAGCAATTTAAGATGGTGGTAAAATATGTCCAGTTTTAGTTCCGAAATTATTTATTTTCGTTGTTCAATCGTATGTTTTTGTAAAACAACATATTAATAAATGATAAACAAGAAAAAATGTACACAAATCACATTCTATTTCAAATTAAATTACATGTTTATAAGACAGGAAATTTAAAGATTGCCTAATACTGTTTTCAGTAGTAATATTTAAAAGAATTAAATGTGATGGACAATAATATTATTGAGCCGTGCCATGAGAAAACCAACATAGTGGGTTTGCGACCAGCATGGATCCAGACCAGCCTGCGCGTCCGCGCAGTCTGGTCAGGATCTATGCTGTTCGCTTTTAAAGCCTATTGGAATTAGAGAAACTGTTGCGCGGATGCGCAGGCTGGTGTGGATCCATGCTGGTCGCAAACCCACTATGTTGGTTTTCTTATGGCGTGGCTCATATACATTACGTATTCCTACACGCAAACAAATGCACATAATTTAAGCGAAAAAATAATATAGTTTTTCACCCTCAAACATTTAAATATTATATATGCCTTCTCGACCATCATTCTTAAATATTTGCGGCCTTCCGAAATGGAAATAATTATCGTATAAGGTATACAACCAGTTTCTATGAACTCATAATTATAATACAATCTTTGGTATTTCAGGAATTCTTGAACTCACAAAATTAATTCACAACAACAAAGTAAAAGTCCTTTAACCTTTAGCCTGCTGACGGCAAGTGAATTTGCCTTTGCGACCAGTGCATACAAAAATCAGCCTGTGCTTTTCGCTATTCGGTCAGTAAATTTTCAGTGAACATATCTTCACAGTAAGCAGAGTCTAGACATTGATCTCAAAGGCCGTAAATAATTGGTAAGACTTGCTTGTTTAATTCTTAAAAACGTATATCTATAATCGCCGTTTGGCTGAAACAAAAATTGTTCACGCACTTGGTAGGAAGTGGAATACAAAAAAAAAAAAAAAAAAAAAAAAAAATACAAACTTAAAGTAGAAACAATCTGTTTTACATATATGTGTAGTTAACTGCATCAAAGCACGTAGACTGAAAAAAAATATTAAAATATCATTTTCTAAAACAAGTTACTTGAGCTGAAAAAAAAAATGATCTGGGATAAAATATTTAAAAAAAACAAATGGGGACAAATCCGCTAAGACTTCAAGGTAGGCTTAAGCGGCTACTGACCTAGTACCTCATGCAAACTATGCACTTTTTACCTCTAGCAATCTGAATAGAATCTGTGTAAAGATCAAATAAATTAATGCCCTGGGGAAAGTGTGACATTTTCTGTGTTGAAATGTTTCAACAAACAGACGATGTTTTTGAAAAAGTCAAAACCCACAAAATGTCACAAGTTAAAATATGTTGAAAAGCTTACTGCTGGAAAGAGAATAATCTCGGCTACCCATATACATGAGTCATAGTATAGGGAAAATATCTAGAAATATGAGAAAAATCAAAGAAATCAATTTCAGGACTATTAGATGCATGACTATCTTATCATGCATAGCATATAACATAGGTAGGTTACTACTCCATTGCACTTATATAACATGGACAGAGTTAGGATTAACAAACGGTGTTCACGCAACAATCTCACTATGTAAACAGATTGCTTAGGGTAAGTCTCTACACTTGGGCTCAGTCATTCCATTGAGATCATGCAGTCCAATTAATAGTTCTACGTAAGCCATTGCTAGAGGACGCGAGGATTGCTGCATATTTCATTATCTATCACGAAAAAACTCTACCTAGTCGGTTGTAGTCTAGCTTGGTTCATGTCAATGCTTCTAAATGATCTAAGCATCATTTCATTCTTCTCGTTTGAAGATAATACCATTGAAATCATTGCCTGTTTATCATGCGTATCGTCAATAGCACCTGTTTTTGAAATTATGTTCCAAGAAGAGTATACCCACACATGTGTTAATGTTGCAGGGCATCGATAATAAACAACTATATGATTATCTAAATGAGAATTGCATTATTACAAAACGCACAACGATGTTAGAAAATTAGCTAAGATCAGTGCAGTCAAGAGAAACAGGTCATTATAAGCTATATAGACTTTTTTTGTGCCGGATAAACTCATGTGGTTTAATGGCTTCAATTTACCTTATTTATTTATCTTGAATTATTATTTAATTCATTGACTTAGATAAAATAAAGACTAAACATAATAATCCACTCAATCTCTATTTGTCTGAATACTGATATAGTACTACAGATGACAAATGGTACTGGCAATTACTCTAGCTTCGTCTTACTGGCAGGTTTAGTAATTTACATCCTTTCAACAGAAACATTATTTAGAAAAATAGGAAACACAATTCAAGACACCAACTGGTGAAAATAAATAATTTGTTCCAATGAATTATTCACCAGTACTGGTTTTTTAACCAGGAAACGGACTCGGGGAGTGGTTCAAATAAATTTCAAGCTTTCATCACTATCGAGCTAAGATAAATTAGTACACAATAAACTAATAGCAAAAAAATAATATGTTGTACAAGCAAATGAAAAGAAAGATGAACTGACAGAATAGTCTGTTAAACAAGTACCTTGCCAAACATTTTATTGCCAATTTTTTAATACGATAGTATCAATCATTTAAGGTTCGTCGTTAAATGAATGTCCTTGATCTTGTCAACATTTTGAAGTAAAAACAAATAAACGACAAGCTGTCTGCACCATATAGTTTATCCTTTCATAAGGGTTTTCTTAAATATAACCCCTCATATACAGTACAGTCCAGTACAGTATTTTGTACAGTTCATTATCTCTGCTAATTTTGTTTGATTTCGTCCTGTGTGTCTGGCTTATATTCAATCATTATAACTATAGTTTTTTCTTCAAATTATAATGATTTCCAAAAGAAAAAGCCTGATGCCATTCGCTCATATATATGACTTTTACACAAGAACTGACATCAGATTCGAAACTGCTTTACTTTTGCAATGAATCAGCGCTTTCTTTTGATTCTTTTTATGTTACTGTGGCTAAATATCTCTGGTGCTGAATATCAAAATTAGTTCCAGTGAAAAGAAACTCAGGAACAGACTCTGTTCGCCAATTGTTGTAGAACTGCTTTACTTTAACGCCAAAGTGGATGGATGCATCTGTTTAAAATAATGTAGTTTCTATCTCTCCCCTCTATTAAAAGTTACTGTATCATATATTACAATCTTTAATTAAAAATCACCAAAAAAACATGTAATCCGCAATCTCATTCTTTCTCTTGGAATGCAAAACAATTTTATCCCAACGTAAATTACACTGCTATTGACAGGAGTAGGCATAAAAATCTTTCAAAGTGATATATTATTAGACACAGTAATAATAACCTCGTCCGAGTTTTGCGTCAATGAGAGATTTCAGAATCTTGTAAACAATCTAGAAAGCAAGACATAATGCTGAACTGTATTGTTGAAAGAAACCGGGTGATAAGAAAAGAACATTATCAATTTCAGTCCGCTTTTCCTGGATACAACAAGAAGCTAGGAAGTCTGTTTTTATATAATGCAATCTTTAATAAAAGCAGAGAGAAGCAATTTGATCAGTCATTATAGAATTTTCTAAGACTAGTTTCGTAAGTATAAATCATTTAACTTGTTAATATCTCATACCATGAGTCATTTATAGCAATTGGAAATTTATAGTATTCTTTACATGGCAGTAAAGTACAGCTAAGTGCTCTTCAATACAGTTTAACATGACTGTAAAATCAATGTTCAGTTATTTTATTCTATAAATATAGATGTAGTAAAGTTAGCACGTTGAAAATAAGTTTTCTTGAACTTTATATATGAAGATTTTAATGTTATAGTATGTGTCGCTAAAGTAAATCCTTGCACATAACATGGTGCGCCTGCAAAGTTATTTTTTTACAATATTTTTTACATGATCAAGGCAAATTTAAATATTCTGAATTTGATAACCTGGACGCTTACCGATATTAAGAAGAAAATAATACACATATGCGTACATGTGCGTCGTATACAATCAAAACCTCGCATTTTCTTCTCAGTAGACATTAACCTACTTGACCTTTACTCTGCTAAATTTCTAAAATTGACTGGTCCATCATTCAATACTGGCAGTAACATTTTATTATTCGAAGGGGTGTTCACTGAAAATTTACTGGCTGAATAGCGAACAGTGCAGACCATGATCAGATTATCTCATTTTTATTTCAGTTACTTTCAAGCAAAATAACGTCGACGAATTGTAAAACTGTGCGTTTACAGAACTGTTATCTACAACGTGTGAATAATTGCATTGTTTAGATATCTTCCGTTTTATTTAGCATCCTTGAATAAGCAAATTAAATATTTGTGAGATTGAGGTATTCAGTTCTCCTGATTGACTATGAACGTTTACATTTACAGTGGATAAACATTATTTGCTCATGAATTAAAAACATGTACAATTAAGTGATTTTTATACTCTATTTATTCTTCAGGTATTTATTATCCACATAACTCATGATATTATAGATATTTAAGTATCTGCATATACTTTTTAAAATCTATTTACCTTTACAAAAGTGTACGATATATAGCGCTACCTAGTGGATACATATATTACTCGTTAGTATTGGCTATAACCTAGCTGAAGAGATTCATTCACTGAACATCCATGCAGCGGATATTGTATACAGATATAAACCACACACCACTTATCTATCTCGATAGGGTGGTATGAAAAATGTTTACATTGTAAGCGTGAACAATATTAAATCTGAGATTTAAAAGAACCACTTTGAAAGATGACTGCTTAATGTGCAAAAATTGCGTCGAACACTGCATCCATCCAGAGTAAATGAAAGGTTCGTTAGAATGTTGAACTAACGTCTAGTACATTTTATCATACCACACAATGAGTAGCAACCTTTCGCCTATACGAACGGTAATGGATATAACAAAAGATAAAAAGGTGTAATGGTAATGAGTATGCTTGACCTAGATATCATCAAGATGAACATTCTGACTAATTTTCATGAAGATCTCTTGAAACATATGGCCTCTAGAGAGGTCACAAGGTTTTTCTATTTTCAGACCTACTGACCTAGTTTTTGACTGCACGTGACCCAGTTATAGATATCATCAAGGTGAACGTTCTGACCAATTTTCATGAAGATCTTGTGTAATATATGGCCTCTAGAGAGGTCACAAGGTTTTTCTATTTTTAGACCTACTGACCTAGTTTTTGAAGGCACGTGACCCACTTTCGAATTTGACCTAGATATCATCAAGATAAACATTCTGACCAACTTTCATAAAGATCCCATGAAAAATGTGACCTCTAGAGTGGTCACAAGCAAAAGTTTACGGACGCACGCACAGACGACAATATAGTTTCAATATCTTCCCTCTTTCTTATCGAGTACATGACCAAGGCATCTTTAAATATTTTGAATCTGAATTACCTAGATGCTTCCCGAAATTAAGGAGACAAATATACACATATGCGTACATGTCCGTCGTATACAATCAAAAACTCGCAATTTGTGAGATTGGGGTATTCATTTCTTCTTATTGACTAGGAACCTGTGCATTTACAGTGGATAAAAGTTATGTGTTCATGAACTAAAAACATGTATAATTAAGTGACTTTTATACTCTATTTATTCTTCAGGTATTTTTTATCCACATAACTCATGATATTACAGATGTTTCAGTATCTCCATATACTTTTTAAAGTCTGTTTACCTGTACAAAAGTGTACGATATATAGCGCTACCTAGCGAATACATATATCACTCATTAGTATTGGCTATAACCTAGCTGGAGGGATTCATTCACAAAACATCCATACAGCGGATATTTGTATAAACCACACACCACTTATCAGTCTCGATAGGGTGGTATGCAAAATGTTTTATATTGTAAGCGTGAACAACATTAAATCGGAAATTTATAAGAACCACTTTGAAAGATGAACTTAATCTGAAGACTGCTTAATATGTAAACATTACAGAGAACATTGCTTCCATTATAGTAAATGAAAGACTGTTCGCAGAGAAATTATAATATTGGTTCGTTAGATTGT
This sequence comes from Mercenaria mercenaria, assembly GCF_021730395.1. Classification (NCBI taxonomy): domain Eukaryota; kingdom Metazoa; phylum Mollusca; class Bivalvia; order Venerida; family Veneridae; genus Mercenaria; species Mercenaria mercenaria. The sequence continues at coordinate 23,305,961 of NC_069378.1, read as the reverse complement.
TGAACTGACGACTAGTACATTTTACTATACCATACAGATAGAAAAGTGCAAAGGTACTGAATATGCTCAACAGTCACGCCCGCTAATCAAGATAAATAAAAACCAAAGTAAAGCACTCTTTGTAGATCATTTAACAACGGTATTAATCTCCTTGAGCACAGCTGGGATGAAAAATAAATCGATTAAACTCATCCCATCCTGATTTGATATACACAGCACATACTGACATTGGTATAAACAAAACATTCTTTTTCTGATCGCGTAGCTGTCATTTCTTAGATTTACATGGATTTTATTTGGCAAAATAATCATTATAGAAACATTATGTCAATAGAATACAAAAGGTTTCTTTTACGAAACATAAGTTTTGACACACTTTGAAAGAACTTCTTGTTCGCTATACAAGCCAATGCGCGAGTTGCTGTACTGTTTGTGAGAAATTCGTTTGATGTTATCATTTTAACTACTGGAATGTCTAAAAGTGTTTGTTGGATTTACAACAAGACAGGCAATATAAATAGTTGTTTCCCAACACATTCTAGAAATTTAATGATGTTCTGTAAACAAAAAATAGTAAGCAAAATGCATGAGCATAAGTTCAATACATACATGTGGTTTAATTTTGTCAGTTCAGAAAGCTAAATCTGCTACAGCAATCATGCAGTAACAGCAGCAATTTTGGTACAGACTGTGTTTAGCAAGTGAACTCCAACAAAAGCTCAATTTTGTGAAACATCAGAAACTGTTTAGTATAGAAAAATCAAACTTACGTTGAGAAAACGTGAACTCCATGATATTTAATTATATCCGTATCATTTTTATGTCTGATTAGATATGATATTAATGTAATAAAATGCCAGTCTATGTTTCAAGACGGATTTAAAATAAAATATTTCCCCAACGAGCGTTTAATTACCACGTGGAATTTGTTTTAGACTATGCAAGCAAGATGCCTACCTGGAATCTATTTTCGAAATATGTGGAGCGATAATACAGAATTATTTCAGAAAATAAAGTCACTGTTATTTCTATACATCTGATAACATTTGCAGGAATTTGGCTTCGTCCTCACTGGCTGCACACTTGAACTGTCATCTTTTTACACACATTCTTCCAAAGATAAGAACATCCAGACTGATCATATATATATCTTCACTATTAATTATAAATTTCAAGGTGTCTTTTGAAGATAATATCTTGTGAATATGCATAATTATTATTCAAATGCATAAAATTATACAGTAAATAGTACTCCAGTAAGAAAAATACTTAATTCTTCATACTTAATACTTCATGGAATAAATCACATAAGGTGCAATAAATTTACATACGAATCATATTGGCCTTAAAATCCAGAATAAATAATTATAATGGTAAGTTTGCAATATATAATATTTGTATAAAATTACTATAAATTCAGAATCTATCTCGATGTTTGTTATATTAACTTAAACTGGTGGAGTTTCACTGTAAATGCAGACCAAATGTGGTTACAACGCATCCTCCCGCATAGTTTGTACAAAGAATTTTTTGATGTTTTCAATATTGATTTGTGATGAGACTTTAATAAACAATAAAACATACAAATGCTGTGTAATCTTACAACAAATCTGAGCATAATTTCCGTTTTGGAGATCAGTTCCAAATATTGTATCATTTTTGTATGAATAACATCGTCCATAACTGTGTCTGTGCGGATGTGTATGTTATAAACATGTACAGAAAACATACTTTTAGATAAACAACAAAGAAGAAAAGAAAACGGAAGAACACAGCCTTTGAAGTGTTCTTTGACGTCTCGTTTTACACAATTTGCAATTGTCGAATCTACAAGTAGTTGGTTAGCCTTTCTTTGCAGACAGAGTTCAAGTAGTTTAACCCCAGCAATCAAGAGTGTACAAAATAAGTCGTTCAATGTTGACCTATTACTTGTTAAAACATATTTGAAAGTTTAAAATGTATTCTTGCTTGTATTTCCCAGTTGGGATAATATATGATGCAATAACATTATTAGGAGCATATTTTCTCGCGTAGTGCTACAAAGTGCTACAAATGGCAGGGCAACAACGCACAGAAGGTTATACTTTGAACACAATGGAAGAGTAAATTTGATTAAAAGGTTTTGCAAGATAAAGGTAGTTTCCTAAACGTGACTGGTAATAATTAATTAGTACAATCACTCTTATTATTGAGAAAGGGGCACTGATGTTTTGATCACTAAAGCCAAGAACATATGACGTTTACAGTTAAAACCTTGTATGCTAGAAAACTGAATACAAAAGCAATAGTTTTCATATGGATGAAAAAGCTTGTACAGTATATATATATATGTGCTATAAAACGTTAGCAAGAAGATCACGTGTCTATTTAATTCATCTCTGATATATGTTATCGTGTTTACAGTAATGCTGGCTATGTTCTTTAATTACTCTGAATGCATCTATAATTTCATTTGATGAAAAATCTCGGCTGATACACAAATAACCTACTCCGTTTCGACACACTATCTACTGGCGGACATGACGCTAGCGATGTTATTTGACATTACAGCAGTCGAAATAACGGCTTAGTCGTGTTAAATGTTCTTCTTATTGGCTGTTTATTAAACTACTCTATGTAAACAAATAGGTTGTATTAGGAAGAAAATGACAATAAGACGCACGGTTATGGGCACGCTCTTCTAAAAAACTAATTTCCCTAGACAAACATAATTGCCAGAATGGAAAGAGGATCAATCAAAAGGAGATTCTATTTTATTCAGCTGATTGTGTAATACTTAGGGTTATACGCTTTCATAGTGTTTGATACTAACAAAAATCGGACATAAACAATGTCTAAAATAAATATTCACAAGTCGGTAAGGTTACATAAGACTTCTTTATATTCTTTAATTTACAAGAATTTTGCAAGTACAATATCAATTGATCGATCAGTGTTTTTCTTAATACAGGATGAATATATTCTATATATTCTGATAAATCCTTTTCAGTTACTGATATTATATCAACGAAAGTCAACACGATTTTAAACAATCATGTTCTTTCGACATATCGACCTGTTTAAGGAAAAAAATATAGTATTACATGAAATCATAACACAGTATGCAGTTTGGAACTCGTAGTATTTAAGAAAAGAAATGTCAAAAATAGATATACAGCTGCACATATTATGTACATGTACATAGTTATTACATATAAACAAAACGAATGAGTTTCGTTTACAAAGAAACAAATGTGTGAATATTAATTAACATTTACTGCTTAAAGAGTTTACATAAATTTGGTCAAAGAAAACATGCTAATAAATTTATTACTGCAAGCAATATAATTTTATACAGGTATGCATAAGAAAAAATATTATATTAGCAAGTTAAAGATGGTGGTAAAATATGTCCAGTTTTAGTTCGTAAATTATTTATTTTCATTGTTTTTTCGTATGTTTTTGTAAAACGAAATATTAATAGATGATAAGCAAGAAAAAATGTACACAAATCACATTTTATTTTGAATTAAATTACATGTTCGTAAGACAGGAAATTTAAAGATTGCCTAATACTGTTTTCAGTAGTAATATGTTAAGAAATGAAAGGTGATGGACAATAATATATGCATTACGTATTCCGACACGCAAACAAATGCATATAATTTAAACGAAAAATTAAAGAAAGAAATAATATAGTTTTCACTCTCAAACATTTTAATGTTATATATGAAGTCTTCTCGACATCATTCTTGAATATTTGCGGCCTTCCGAAATGAAACTAATTATCGTATGAGGTATACAACCAGTTTCTATGAACTCATATTTATAATGTTTGGTATTTCACCAATTCATGAAGTCACAAAATTAATTCACAACAACGAAGTAAAAGTCCCTTAACCTTTAGCCTACTGGCGGCGAGTGAAATTGCCTTTGCGACCAGTGCATACAAAAGTCTGCCTGTACTGTTCGCTATTCGGTCAGTAACTTTTCAATGAACATATCTTCACAGTAAGCAGAGTCTAGACATTGATCTCAAAGGCCATAAATAATTGACAAGTTTAGCTTGAAAATTCTTAAAAACGTATATCTATAATGACCGCCGTTTGGCTGAAACAAAAATTGTGCACGCACTTGGTAGGCAGTGGAACTAAAAGTACAAACTTAAAGTAGGAACAATCTATTTTAAATATATGTGTAATTATCTGCATCAAAGTACGTAGACTGAAAACAAATTAAAATATCATTTTGTGACAAAAAGTTACTTGAGTTGAAAAACATTATTCCGGGTAAAATATTTAAAAAAAATGGAGACAAATCCGTTAAGACTTCATGGTAGGCTTAGGTGGCTATTGACCTAGTACCTCATGCAAACTATGCACTTTTTACCTCTAGGCAGGAATCTTGCATAATTGTCACAAGGATTAGCAATCGGAATAGAAAACTGTGTAAAGATTAAATAAATTAATGCCCTGGGGAAAGTGTGACATTTTCTGTGGTGAAATTTATCAACAAACAGACGATTTTTTTGAAAAAGTCAAAACCCACAAAAAGTCACAAGGTAAAATATGTTGAAAACGTTACTGCTGGAAAGAGAACAATCTCTACTACCCATATATATGCGTCATAGTATGGGAAAAATATCTAGAGATATGAGAAAAATCAAAGAAAACAATTTCAGGACTGTTAGATGCATTACTGTCTTTCCATGCATAGCATTTAACATAGATAGGTTACTTCTCAATTGCACTGATATAACATGAACAGGATTAAGATTAACAAACGGTGTTCACTTAACAATCTCACTATGTAAACAGATTACTTAGAGTAAGTCTCTACACTGGGCTCAGTGATTCCATTGAGATCATGGAGTCCAATTAATAGTTCTACGTAAGTCATTGCTAGAGGGCGCGAGCACTGCTGCATATTTCATTATCTCTCACAATAAAAAAATCTACCTAGTCGGCTGTTGTCTAGCTTGATCTTTTTCAATGCTTCTAAATGATCTAATCATCATTTCATTCTTCTCGTTTTAAGTTATTACCATTAAAATCATTGCCTGTTTATCATGCGTATCGTCAATAGCACTTGTTTTTGAAATTATGTTCCAAGACGTGTATACCACAAATGTGTTAATGCTGCAGGGCATCAATAATAAACAATTATATGATTCTTTGAATGAGAATTGCATCATTCCAAAATGCACAACGATGTTAGAAAATTAGCTAAGATCAGTGCAGTTAAGAGAAACAGGTCATTATCAGCAGTATATACTTTATTTGTGCCAGATAAACTGATGTGGTTTAATGGCTTTGATTTAAATTTATTTATTCATCTTGAATTATTATTGAATTCATTGACTTTAATAAAATAAAAACTAAATATAATAATCCACTCAATCTCTATTGGTGTGAATACTGGTATAGTACTATAGATAAAAGATGGTACTCGCAATTACTCTAGCTTCATCTTAGTGGCTGGTTTAGTAATTTACATCCTTTCAACAGAGACAGAGACATTATGTAGAAAAATAGGAAACACAATTCAAGACACCAACTGGTGCAAAATAAATAATTTGTTCCAATAAATTATTCACCAGTACAATTTCCAGGAAGCGGATTCGGGAGTGGTTCAAATAAATTTCAAGCTTTCCTCACTATCGAGCTAAGATTAATTAGTACACAATAATCTAATAGGAAAAATATAATATCTTGTACAAGCAAATGAAAAGAAAGATGAACTGATGGAATAGTCTGTTAAACAAGTACCTTGCCAAATATTTTATTGCCATTTTTTAATACGATAGTATAAATTATTTAAGGTTCATCGTTAAATGAATGTCCTTGATCTTGTCAACATTTCGAAGTAAAACCAGATAAGCGACAAGCTGTCTGTTAAAAGATTATCCTTTCATAAGGTTTGTCTTAAATATAGCCCCTCATATACAGTACAGTATTTTGTACAGTTCATTATCTCTGCTAATTTTGTTTGATTTCGTCCTGTGTGTCTGGCTTCTATTCAATCATTATAACTATTATAGTTTTTTGTTCAAATTATTATGTTTTTTTTAAAAAGAAAAATCTCAAGCGGCTAAAATCGTACAATTGTTCATGATGGGCATGAATAAGCATACCTTTAAAACATAAACGAATTACATTCTGTTATGACTTTTAACAACAGCCTCTTATGGTAAAGCTAATGTTTGTTGTTGTATATAGTATTATTTGCCACCACTAAACTAAATCAGCTTGTCTGCAGCTAATAACTAATACTACTTCTGTCCTTCTTTGAAAAATATATTACCAGATTGTTATTTTTTGTGTTTAAATCAAAAGTGACTTTCATCTTATAAGCGGTGAGGGACAAATTCAGAACAACCATTAAAAAAAACTATCGGCAATATGGCATTTGAAATTAAACTAAGAAAACATAGGAATTAATCAGCCAGATGCCTTTCGCTCATATATATGACTTTTACACAAGAACTGACATCAGATTCGAAACTGCTTTACTTTTGCAATGAATCAGCGTTTTCTTTTGATTCTTCTTATGTGGCTGTGGCTGAATATCTCTGGTGCTGAATATTAAAATTAGTTCCAGTGAAAAGAAACTCAGGAACAGACTCTGTTCGGCAATTGTTGTAGAACGCCAAAATGGATTGATGCATCTGTTTAAAATAGTGTAGTTTCTTTCTCTTCCCTCTTTCTTAAAAGTTACTGTATCATATATTAAAATCGTGAATTAACAGTCACCGAAAACATGTTTTCCACAATCTCATTTCATTCTCTTGGAATGCAAAACAATTTTATCCCAATCTGAACTATACTGCTATTGACAGGAGTAGGCATAAAAATCTTTCAAAATGATATATTATTAGACACGCTAATAATAACCTCGTCCGAGTTTTGCGTCAATGAGAAATTTCGGAATCTTGTAAGCAATCTAGAAAGCAAGACATAATGCTGAACTGTATTGCTGAAAGAAACCGGGCGATAAGAAAAGAACATTATCAATTTCAGTCCGCTTTTTCTGGATACAACAAGAAGCTAGGAAGTCTGCTTATATAATGCAATCTTTAATAAAAGCAGAGAGAAGCAATATGATCAGTCCGTAAAGAATTTTCTTAAACTAGTTTATTAAGTATAAGCCATTTTACTTGTTAATATATCATATCATGAATCATTTATAACAACTGGAAATTTATAGTATTCTTTACATGACAGTATATTACAGCTTAGTGCTTGTCAATACAGTTCAACATGTATATATAGATGACACGGTCGTGTAGACATGTACTGCACGTAAAGGTAGCACGTTGAAAATAAGTTTTCCTGAACTCTACATATTATGAAGATGTTGATGCTCTAGTATTTGTCGCTCGCTAATAAGTAAATCCCTACACATAACATTGGGCGCCTGCTAAATTATATTTTTTACGAGTACATGATCAAGGCAACTTTAAATATTCTGAATTTTGATTACATAGACGCTTTACGAAACTAACAGGAAAATTCTACACATACGTGTACACGTGCGTCGTATAAAATCAGAATATCGCAATTACTTCTTAGCAGATATTAATCCACTCCAGCGGCATTATAGATCGAAATGCACCGGAGTATTTAAACCAAAAAATAAACAGAATGGAAAAGAACGAAATTATTCCAAATGTTGATTACCAAAATTGATACTTTATATTTCACTTGTAATTGTTACTTTCAAGGCGCCCTCTGAATCAACCACTGAGACTAGAGAAATATATTTTAGTCATTAAACAGACAAAAATCAATTGAATGGTATTATACCTACTATGAATTGTATTTTTGGTTCTAAACTGCATCTGGGAGAAAAAGGTATCTCAGTTTTATTTCAGTTACTTTCAAGCAGAATAACGTCAAGAACTTGTAAAATTCTCATGATTTCAAATTGCGTTTAAAGAATGGTTATGTTCAGCCTGAGAATATTTGTATTGTTTAGACATCTTCTCCTTGAAAAAGAAAATTAATGATTTGTAAGATTGAGGTATTCAATTCTCCTGATTAACTATGTATTTTTGCATTTACAATCTAAAATATTATCTGTTCTTGAACTGAAATAACGTGTACACTTTAGTGACTTTTATACTTTTATACTCTATTTATTCTTCAGGTATTTATTATCCACTTAGCTTATGTTTTTACAGATAATTCTGTATCTATAATTATTTACATTTTTATTCTATTTACCTGTATAAATGTGTAGTCTGAATCACTGACGATATATAGCGCTACCTAGCGGATACATATATTACTCGTTAATGTTGGCTATAACCTAGCTGGAGAGATTCATTCACAAAATATCTAGAAGCGAATATTGAATACGGATACAAATATAAACAACACAACACTCATCTGTCTCGATAGGATGGTATGTAAAATGTTTTACATTGTAAGCGTGAACCATAAATCGGAAGTTTAAAAGAACCACTTTGAAAGATGAACTTAATCTGAAGACTGCTTAATTTGTAAAAATTACGTACAACATTACATCCATCCATAGTAAATTCTTGTAAAGGTTAGTTTGAATGTTGAACTGACGACTGGTACAATAATGGATATTAGAAAGATAAATATATTAAGTATGCTCAACAGTCACGCCCGCTAATTAAGATAAATAAAAACAAAACAAAACAAAATAAAGCACCCTTTGTATATCATTTTGCAACGGTATTAATCTGCTTGAGCACAGCTGGGATGGAAAAAATCGATTATATCCATCCCATCATGATCTGATATAAACAGCACATATCTGACATTGAGAATAAACAAACAGATTTTATTCTGATCGCGTAGCTGTAATTTTGTTATTTTACATGGATTTTATCTGGCAAAATAATCAATATAAAAATATTATATCAATAGAATACAAAAGGTGTTTTGACACACTTTGAACGAACTTCTTGTCCGCTATTCAAGCCAATGCGCGAGATGCTGTACTGCTTTTGAGAAATTCGTTTGAGAAATTCGTTTGATGTTATCATTTTAACTACTGGAATTTCTAAAAGTGTTTGATGGATTTACAACAAAACATTCAATATAAATTGTCGTTTCCTAATTCATTCTAGAAATTTTAATGATATTCTGTAAAGAAAAAATAGTAAGCAAACTGCAAGAAAGTAAGTTCAATATGTACATCTGAATACGTTTAATTTTTTCAGTTCAGAAAGCTAAATCTGCTACAGAAAACAGGCAGTAACAGCAGCAATTTTGGTACAGACTGTGTTTAGCAAGTGAACTCAAACAAAAACTCAAGTTTTTGAAACATCATAAACTTTTAATTAGAATTGTAGAAAAATCAAACTTACGTTGAGAAAACGTGAACTCCATGATATTAAATTATATCCGTATCATTTTAATGTGTGATTAGATATGATATTAATGTAAAAAACATGCCAGTCTATATTTCAAGACGGATTTGAAATGAAATATTTCCCCAACCACGAGAAATTTGTTTTAGACTATGCCAGCAAGTTGCCTACCTTTAATCTATTTTCGAAGTATGTAGAGCGATAATACAGAGTAACTTCGGAAAATAAAGTCACTGTTATTTCTAGACATGTGATAACATTGGCAGGGAATTGGCTTCGTCCTTACTGGCTGCACACTTGAACTGTCATATTTTTCACACATTCTTCTAAAACCAAAAACAACCAGACTGATCACATATCTGTCTTCACTCACTATTTATTATAAATTTTGAAATTAATGTCTTGTGAATATGTACACTTATTTTCCAAAGGCATATAAATTATGCAGTAAATTGTATTCTAGTAATAGAAATATTAATAACATACTTCATGGAATGAAACACATAAGGTGCCTTAAAAATAAATAAAGACTCAATAACTTTGGAATACATAATAATTGTATAAAATTAACACAAATTTGGAACCTGTCTCGATGTATGTTATAGTCATTGAAAATGGTGTAATTTCACTGTAAATGCAGATCAAATGTGGTAACAACGCATCCTGTTGAACAGTTTATATATTTTTACAAAAGCTGTGAAATCTTACAAAAAATCTGAGCATTTCCGTTTCGAAGATCAGTTCCAGATATTGCGGATATTTATTTGTACGATTAACATCGTCCATAGCACTGTATGTATGGATGTGAACATGATTAATATGTACAGAAGACATAGATCAAGTAAATCATATAGACAATGAAACGAAATGAACACAGATGAAAACAGCAGGACACAACCTTTGAACATAAGTGTACTTTGAGGACTGCTTGCTGACAAAGTCCAAGTAGTCTAACCTCAGCAATCAAGGTTGTACAAAACGAGTCGTTCTATGTTGACCTATAACTAGTATTTGCAATAATGTTCAGTCATATATAATAGATTACATACACTTTTGCTTGCATTTCCTTAGCTGGAAAATATGATATATGCTATCATTACAGGTCCGCGTTAGTACATATCATGCAATAACATTATTACGAGCATATTGTGGTGCTGCATGGTACATGGCACGCCAACAGCGCAGACATTAAGACACTTTATGGAAGAGTAGATTTGATACAAAGGTTTTGCAAGGTTATTGTAGTTTCCAAAAAGACATGGGGGATAATTAATCAGTACAATCATTCCGATTATTGAGAAAGGGGCGCTGATTTTTTATCACTAAGATCAAGAACATACGACGTTTAAAGTTTTATCAAATTGTACACTAGAAAGATGATTCAAAAGCTTAATATACATAAATGCTACAAAACGTTTGCATGAAGATTAGCTTTTCATATTAAGTGTCCATTTAATTTATCTTTGATATATGTTATTGTGTTTACAATAATGCTGCCAATGTTCTTCAATTACACTGTATGCATTTATAACCCCATTTGATGAAAAACCTTGGCTAAAAAACAATTAACCTACTCCGTTTCCACGCTAACCACTGGCGGACATGACGCTGGCGATGTTATTTGACATTACAACAGTCGAAATAAATGCTCAGTCGTGTTAAATGTTCTACTTATTGGCTGTTTTATTAAACTACTTATGTAAACAAATATGTCGTATTAGGAAGGAAATGACAATAAAACGCAAGGTAATGAGCACGCTCTTCTAAAAAACTAATTTCCCCAGACAAACACAATTACCAGAAAGGAAAGAGGATCAATCGCAAGAAGGTTCCATTTATTATTTCCTCTATTTTATTCAGCTGACTGGGTAATACTTGGGGATTAAACGCTTTTGTTAATGTTTGATACTTACAAAAATAGGACATTAACCATGTCTAAAATAGATATTCTCAAGTCGCTAAAGCTTACATAATAAGACTTTTTATGTTCTTCAATTTACAAGTGTTCTAAGGTACAATATCAATTGATCAGTCAGAGACACCCCTAATACAGAATGAATATTCTGATAAATCCTTTTCAGTAACTAATATTGTATCGACAAAAGTCAACACGATTTTGAAAAATCATGTTAGTTTCGACATATCGACATTTTTAGGAAAACATAATTATTCATGAAATCATAACACAGTATAAACTTTTGAGATCATGGTATTTTAAAATTGTCACACAAAGATATACAGCTGTACATATTATGCACATACATATAAACAAAACGAATTAGTTTCGTTTATAAAGAAACAAATGCGTGAATATTATTTTACATTTTCTGCTTACAAATTTTATATAAATGTGGTTAAAAACATGCTAAAATTGATTGTATGATTTCAGGCAATATATACAGGTAAGCATAAAAATGTTATGTCAGCAAGTTAAATATGTTGGTAAAATATGTCCAGTTTTAGTTCGGAAGCTATTTATTATCGTTGTTCATTCGTATGCTTTTGTCAAATGACATATTAATAAATGATGAATAAGAAAAAAAATTAACTCAAATCACATTTTATTTTGAATTAAAATTACATGTTCATAAGAGAGGAAATTTAAAGATTGCCTTTACTATTTACGATAATTCTGTTTTCAGTTACTGTAGTAATCTTTAAAAATATGAAATGTGATGGGCAATAATATATGCCTTACGTATTCCGACACGCAAACAAATGTATCTAATTTAAGCGGAAAATTAAAGAAATAAATAAAAAAGTTTGTCACTTTCAAACATATAAAGCTTATATATGATGCCTTCTCGACCATCAATCTTAAATATATGCGTCCTTCCAAAAAGGAAATAATTATGGTATCAGGTATACAACCAGTTTCTTTGAAATCATTTTTATAATGTTTGGTATTTCACGAATTCATTAATTCACGAAATTAATTAAGGTTATGGAGCATATCATCAAAACACAGAAATATTTGATAAATGAACAACATCTTTACCAATATATTACCTGACCATTACATGTTCTGCCATTCAGGCTCATACGACGGACACTTACATATTCTAAAAAGTTGCCCCCCTTTAAAAATGAATGCATTTGTAATGAGTGAAAATAATCAATTGCTGAAAACTGCGTTCCGCCTAGTAATGTAAAATTTCAGTACTCGTACGCAATTGCAAATGCATCAAAACGAACATATGTAACAGTTCTTTGAAAATGGAGAGTTTTTAAAGGCGTTTTACTGTCCGGAAGTGTGACCCCAATATGCAGTCCTTTTCCGGAATTCAATGTTTATATCAGTATACTGACACTTGTGTCTTTGAGTAATATACATGTTTTATATGCTGTTCAATTTTCATGTGAAACAATTATTTCTTTCTATGAATGTTGGTGTTGTTTGAAGATTTTTTTTTTAAAACGTAACGCTAAGCGTTAACAACAACGAATTTAAGGTCTCTTAACCTTTAGCCTGCTGACGGCAAGTGAATTTGCCTTTGCGACCAGTGCAGACAAAAACCAGCCTACAATGTTCGCTACTCAGTAAATTTTCAGTGAACATATCTCCGAATAATAAAATTTATGATTCTGCCCAAATTGAATGATGGACCAATCCAGTTCTTGGTTAAGGTTAAAGTTTATCTTTAATTTCAATATTACACGAGATAGAACCTCAAATTTTCAAAGACAGATAAACATTTAACATAGTCTAGACATTGACCTCAAAGGCCTTAAGTTATTGATAAGTTTTGCTTGATATTTTCGTAAAAATTAATCTATTTGCTGAATCAAAAATTGTCCATGCACTTAGGCTCAGTGTTTCCATTGAGATCATGGAGTCATATTAATACTTCTACGTAAGCAATTGCTAGAGAGCGCAAAGATTGCTGCACATTTCATTATCTTTCACGAAAACACTCAATCTAACTTAGTCGGCTGTTGTCTAGCTTGGGCCTTTTCAATGCTTCTGAATGATCTAATCATCATTTCATTATTCTCGTTTTAAGATTTGGTAATCATTGCCTGTTTATCATGCGTATCGTCAATAGAAATTGTTTTTGAAAGTATGTTCCAAGAGAGGTGTATGCCCATACGTGTTTTAATGTTACATTGTTAATGAACAATTATTCAATTATTATGATTCTTTAAATGAGAAAACACACAACGATGTTAGAAAATTAGATAAGATCATTGCAGTTAAGGGAAACAGGTCATTATCAGCTGTATAGACTTTTCCCCCCAAATAAACGTATGTGGTTTAATGACTTAAATTTGATTTAATTTATTTATTTATTTATTTTAAATTATTATTTAATTCATTGGCTTTATGAAATAAAAACTAAATATAATAATCCATTCAACCCAATCTCTATGGGTGTGAATACTAGTACAGAACTGTAGATGAAAATGGCAATATAGCTTCGTCTTACTGGCTGGTTTATCATTTCACACCCCATCGCAATAAACATGAGTTAGAAACACAATTCAAGACACCCCCGAAGAAACCTTCCGCCAGTACATGGTTCTCTAGGAAACTGACTTGAGAGTAGTTTTAATATTCTTCAAGCTTTCATCACAGTCGAGCTAAGATAAATTAGTATAAACTAAACTAATAGGTAATAAATAAATCATATGTTGTACTAGCAAATGAAAAAAAAAAGATGAACAGAAGGCATAGTTTGTCAAACAAGTGCCTTACATCACGAATGTCCTTGATTTTGTCAACACTTTGAAGTAAAAACAAATAAATGACAAGCTGTTTGTTTTATATTTCATAAGAAATGTCTTAAATACGGAATATAGCCTTTCATATGTAGACAGGTTTTATTACACATAATTTCCTGAAATGTTTAAAGCCAACCTTGGCACGATCTAGCACAATTTTAAATACAGACTTGCCTGAGATTTGTATATTGTTCACTTGATGTAATTATAAATAAACACTTGTCAGATGATTTACTGTATGCTCATTGAATGACAGGTCCGTTTTCCTCATTAAGGTTGCCAATGGAATAGACTTTTTGAACTGAGTAATTATTGTAAGAAATGCACATTATTGTAAAACAATGACTAATAAGTGTGTTTACTAAAATTAGTTTACATATAATTAAAACGAGGACATCATCTATTTATCAATATCAAATTTCAAATAAAACGTAAAATTTACAGAACTGGAAGATTGTAAACATAATTTTAGGTATACCACGAGTCTCTATACTTGGGTTCGCCTTAGTCAAATGATCAGAGAAATGCTGGTAGGGAAAAAGAACTGCACTTCGGCTGATATCTAATCTGATCTGCTAATGCTTTGCTAGTCATTTGAAATTCAAGCGTATACCAATATTAGGTTATTTATCATTATTTAGAGATGCGTTACGAGATACCGTTAAATTAAATTATAACCATTTGATTAAACTAAATATTTGTTTACCATTCATCTTCGTTAACTTGTGAATAACGAATGCATGCCAAGGGTTGTCAGAATATTTCTAGCATAGTTTAGATGCTTTACATATTGTGTATTATTTTGTCTTTGTTTTACTTACTAGTATATGTTTATGTAAATATGTTTATCGTTTAGACGTAAATGCATACGCTGGTGTAGGATCCATGTTTAAATTAACATTTACGGCAAAATATAAGGCCGTATTCTGATAAGGGTTACTCCATGAATGACTTAACCGAAACACAGCTGTGACTGATAATACTTTTAACTTGAAGACTGAGTTACGAGTACTCTTTGCCTAGCCAACAGTTCTTAGGTGAACACCACCTGTTAAACCTACTATAAAATCGTCCCTATTAAAATAAAACAGTCGATTTGTTAGTGAACATTATCTTGATTTCATGCGACTAACTTATTTCAATTTCATTGTTGTTACCACACCCTCTCGTTGATACATTGACACAGCGGAACACATTGCTAACAGAACAAATTTGCACTTCAAAAGAAAACATGCGTGACTAAATCACCAAGTTAACAAGACGACATTATCTCAAAATTACAATTCATCATGGATTTACTTTGTTATTAATCTAATCAGTTTAATTTCCATTCCAACCTGTAACCCTAGTGACAGGAATAGGCGTACAAGGCGTTCGAAGTGATATATCATTTGACAAACTAATAATAACCTTGTCAGATATATCTTTGCTTGACGTCAATTGCAATTGACAGAATCTTGTTAACAATAAAGGACAACACGAATGAAAGTTATGTTTATCCATCCAAAACTACTAAACAGTTTTCTCTGAAGCGGTCGAGGCAATCTGATCTGCGCGCCCTACTCTCAGTAAAATGGGAGTGGTCTGTTTGTCGTCCTCTAAGTAGTGGTGGTGTGGTCACTTGGTTCTGTCGGCAGTTGTTGTGGTGTCTTGGTGTCTGCTCGTCCTTTTTCCAGCAGCGTTAGCTTGCCTCTCCGAAACGCAAGTGTGGCCAGTGTGCACCCTTGGCTATGGTAGTACCGACAAAGTTTGATCACAAAGGCCAGACAAAGACCAAAGACTTAGGAAAATAGATATAAATACCATTCCATATTTCTTTCGCTTTACATTCAGTTTATTTCTCTCGCTTTATATTCAGTATTAATATGCTAACAAATAAAACAAATTAGGTAAATTCATTGTTTATTCTACAATAATGAATACTTGCAAT
Organism: Mercenaria mercenaria; assembly: GCF_021730395.1. Taxonomy (NCBI): domain Eukaryota; kingdom Metazoa; phylum Mollusca; class Bivalvia; order Venerida; family Veneridae; genus Mercenaria; species Mercenaria mercenaria. Next base: position 23,289,984 of record NC_069378.1, on the reverse strand, counting down.
GATTGTCTTTTGAAAATGCGTAATTTCAAAATTAAAGCGTTTGTCCAAAACCTATTTTCTATAAGAAAACCGTAAGCTTAATTATTAAAACTGTTCACTTGCTCTACGTAAAACATCTAGTCTGTTTAGAAAAAACGGATATAACAACTTATGCGTTTTAAACTTGTGAACAGATCATAAATGTTAAACGTACCGACACGTGCCTTTGATCTATATGAAATTAAATTCTACTTAAAATCTACTCCCCGGCTCGTGTGTCACCTTTGTAATACGACGTCAGCTGAGAGTTTACTTGTAATTATTACTCTGAAATGTTATTTCTTCACTTAAAATATATGCGTAAAAATACCTTTCCATAATGATAATATGTGAACTTAATGCAGTGGGCCCATAATGACACTCGCCTCGGCAATTTCCGTGTGACTGCGTATACTCGTGATGCAATTCGGCATTCTTTGGATTTAAATATAACCCATTAACACGTGGCTCTTCGTAAAAAGGCATAAAATGCCGAAACTTGCCGGTTTTCATTACGGTTGCACTACCTTAAAGAAAATATGTTCCTCTTTAGATTTCGAGATGAACACGTGAATCGAGCATTTATTTATCAGAAAAATATATTTACTGCATTTAGCATTCCTCTTTTTTTTTCTTTTTATCTTGAAAAAAATATTCTTTGGATCTATTCCACCAGTAATTGAAAATAATTCGGTTCTTAGGAAATGTACCGTAAAAGCCTGTCAGTTTGTATAGTAAATGGCGATTGATGGTAGTCTCACGTGCAGTTTATTGTTCAAGAAGATACTTTATCGAGTCCCAAAATAGGTAAATCCGTTTTTTACCATTTCATTCACATATAGATGCATGCAAACAATGAAACTGACAAAATAAAAACAAATACCATAAGCACTTCCTCTCAGAAGTTAATACCATGTGTGCCTATCTAAATTATAAAGAATATAAGGGAACAACAGCTGTCCAATGGCATCACACTCGACTGTTAACAAAATAGAAACTGTAATGGAAAGATAGAGTAGACACATAGTAGACCCGAAAATTAAGCGCGAATTTTGAAAGCGTCAGACCTAAAAGCTTCCGAGTATCTTGCTTTCATATAAAGGTTCTGTGACACGAATGCCAACGCGACGCCCTATTATATAGAAGTTTCAACAGAGCTAACAAAGTAAACGTGAGGGAAAATTTTCAGTGATTTTTAATCTGTTAAAACATAATATCGTGCTTAATGCATACTGTTTGAATGATGACCTAAACATGTCATATCGAGTGATTTCTCATCAGATAATTTAACCCTTACCCTGCTAAATTTTTAAAATAGACTGTTCCATCAATCAAATTTGGGCAGTACCACTTCTTATTCAAAGGGGTTTTCACTGAAAATGTACTGACTGAATAGCGACCAGTGCAGTCCATGATCAGCTTGCACGGCTTTGCAGGCTGACCTTAGTTTGTACTGGTCGCAAAGGCAAAACCACTTGCCGACAGCAGGCTAAAGTTTGACATCAAGAGTTTGACTTGTTTAAAGTTTACGTTAATATACACTTTACAACAACAGAAAGCTTTTTTCCAATGCAGTTGTTAAATTCATTACCAGACACTTTTTTTAAATTCAACAGTTTGCTATTATACATTACAAAAGGCCCATTTCGGTTGATGGACTTGTGACAATACCTTTGACGTTGTTTATGACTATAGCTAAGACTAACTTTAAGGTGGCGGTGTCCACCCGGGCTTTAGTTGCTAGTTGAATTTATAATTGTTTTGCTCGAATCGGCGATATGTCCTCAACAAATGAATGTTCGAGATTTGTACTCCAGTGAACTTGCTATTCTGGTATTCAGGTATTATTATTTGTTTTATATTGATCATAATACGATTACTGTGTAGTTTTCATTTGTTGTGAATGTATTGCGAAACTGAAGTACAGAACTCAAAATGCCAAAGCTCAAGCCTAGATATATATTATTAAAAAAGTAATTAGATGTACAGTGCTGCTGATATGACACTGATGACAATAATAAGCAGATTTTGTTAAATTTAGATTGCGCAGTTTACATTACAGGTCTAATTTATTTATCACATGCAAAGTCTTGCTTGTGCAAAGAAAGTGTACGCTTTTCTCGTTTTATGCTTTATCAATAATCTTCTCAAGAAATTCTAAAATTATATTCAAAGGAATTCTTGTTATGATCGACAGTAAAATCGTGTTAACCTATTAACAAAATTAAATAAATAAATAAAAATATGTCTTTGAGTACACAGGTAATAACATATACATATGATTCGTTATACTATTTCAGTTATTAAGTACACTATTTACTAAATCAAGGTACATTGATATATATACCCGAGCTCGGAATAAACTGATCAAGAAAACTAAACAAAAACTCACGATTTCTCTTTTTATCCATTGTCAGTATGAATAAACATTAAACTTGTGAAAGTATAATCCAAAATAATTTCTCGGTCAGTTGATGCCCTATATGCACTGGGACTGTATTAATTTATTTTTGACATGACTATCGTAAAATGTTTCCTTATATGAAATCATTTAAAGGTTACCTCCATATGATAATTTAAAACCAAAACAATTATATATAGTTTGTTACGCATAACCTCGTTCCAGTATTTACGTATGATGATGACTGGTGAAAATTGTTAGTTTTCATTTATTTCGTTTCACTGAGGAAAGAAAGCTATTATAATATTAAAAAAGTAAATAATCGTCAATACTAGTATTACTTATAGTCAGGGATGAAAAGCGCCAGACCAAACGTCGCTTTGTGTCAGAATTACTACTTCCAGAAACAAAACGGTATTTGTTTCGAGGCAAAACAGAACTATTTACAAATATGCTTGAATATTTCAGGCCGTTTTAGGTTTGCATTTACTGCTTAATATATTTAACTATGGTATTAAAACTCATTCCAATACCAGCATGCATACAAAAGTAGTCGAATTAATATTTGTATACGTAAGAGGTTTTGATAACCGGACAAAGCCCGGTTATCAAAATGTCTCACCTACTTATTGGCATATATGTTGGGGTGAAGACATCTGACCTTCCTAATTAACCATAAAATTGCTGTTGTCAAACAATTCGTGTCTTTAGAGGTAAGCTGAGTGTGAAATTCATAATATCAGTATGTCACTGCATTCCTGTAAAGTACACCACAATAAATTAGTTTGATAAATAAATTGCCGTTATCACCTGATTGTGGTCTTATCATGACCTTCCCAATTAAACCTGTCAGTTAGAAATTACGAAATAAGAACCGGGTTCTTACTGAATTTTTTGGGAATCATGAAGAACGCACCATTAAGAAGCAGTTTGCCAATAACAACAATAATACCTAAGCACAAAATGTCGCACAAAATGTCGCAATACCTAAGCACAAAATGTCGCAATGTCTTACAAGCGTATTTTGTAGGATTTAATTTCAAAAAGTGTCTAAGTGGTCAACAATACACTTATCTTTGAAGTTTTAAATGTATAGATAAACGCCAAACACAATTACTTCAATCCGGTAAAATTTAGCATAGGTTTATTTTTTATTATAGATCACTACCGCGCGTGCGCACATGCAGTATGAAATTGCAACCTCTATCGTTTCATAGCTAGTAGGAGAAAACTTTTACTTCGCAAAAAAAGTTTCGTTTTATTGATGTTTACTTTTTTAAGTTTTGCATAGTATTCATTCACTTTGTTCAGATTTGAGACATTTTATTTAGATATATCAACACTCGATCAAACTTCGGGACCATAAAACGCAACCAAACAACATAATAACAGACACGGTTTGATTGAGTCTGTTCATGAGAGGTAATGAAATGTACTACACCCGTTACGTCCCCTAGCACCGGCTTAAGCGGAACTCTGTTATGGTAAAATGAATGTACTCCATGGTCCCACAGGAACTATAACAACACTGAGTCCAAGGACGGGGAGACATTTTCAGCCGCCACCCGGCACTTAAAGACTGCTGTTGCGATAGTTAATAAAATCTTTGAAAAGAGCCATTTGTTACAATGTACAAAATAAATTCAGGAGTAAACACTACTTCAATTGATGAAATATTAAAAACAATTTGCTACATACATTGTAACAAAAGTAAAGAGTAACTTGCGTGGAAGAGAATAATTAAACCCGAGTTCAATTGCCGATTAATTTGTCACGGTATGTAATTTGCCATTAGTATAAAATGTCTACATTTAATTGTGCTTTCAAAGTGGTTGTGATAGAGACGACTTTAATGTGTGAAAATGCAATAATGTTTCAAATGCAGTGTGACATATCTAATATATTATTTTAAAACATGATAAAACCTGTGTTTGCCTTGCAATATATAGCTTAAACATCAACAACTTCCGTTGCTTTATTATTTTTGTTTTAATTCGTTATCGGCAAAAGATCTATCATTTTAATCAATTAAAGCACTCCGACATATGCCGTGTATCTTAAATCCAATACATAACAGACAATACTTAACTAATGTTGTTTAACCCAGTTAATAAGGTCAACTATTAAATGACGGAAAATATTTCAGTTGACAATTTAACGGTGACATGGTAAAACTGACAATAAACCATGCATTGTATATACTGTACATCGTGTTGCTGGTGCTGTCAAAAGCATAGATGATTACATTATTGCGTTTAATTATAAGGTTTCTTTTAAATGACATATTTACTGTATAGCCTGTCGTTTAAACTTTTACTTTAGCGTAGTTTGATTATTATTCGTAATTTTATTGTTTCGAAGCTATTTTCGGTTTCAGTAAATGTCATGCGTAACATTTAAAATATTCAACGAATACCTTGATGCATAACTTGGCTTGTGAACAAGGCATTATGTCAACTCGAAAATAGTTTGTTGTGTTAAATGTTTACATACATTTGCATACTTTAAATGACTATACTTCTAAATATAAATAAAATTAGATATAAAATTCATAAGAACCAACTCGACACGTTCACATACTTTATTGTAATAAATTATTCTCGACAATAATCTTCCTTTGATCTTGTTGTTCATATATCTGTGAGGTATGTATGAACATTTAAAGGTGAAAATATCAAATAAGAGAACTACACCAAAGACTGAATACTATTGAATTATGAATAATTTTAATTAAAATATATTGCCATTTGATGTCAGGTTGTTGACTTGACGCTGAGGCAAAATAAAAAATGTCAAAGTCATTGAAAGAAATTAATTTTAAAGAATAATTGTTCATGAATAATGTTGTAATGCTACTTGTACTATCGTGTTCAATGTGTTACAATTTTACATTGAATAAAACAATAAATATATAAAAATCATGAGAAACGGAATAAGAATTTCAAAGTATTTTGTTGGGTTACACTATTATAGGTCATATGGAGACTGGTCAAGCTTTGGTGGTGGAGGAAGACCTCAGGAGCCCCTCCGTGACCTATTTCATCAAGGGCTGGCACCTGGGTAAAACCAACGACTTCCGTAAGCCAGCTTGATGGTTTACTCACATGAGGAACTCACAGTCCGGAGTGAGGATCAAGGAAATATTATAATCTTAGACAGAAAGTCTAGGTTAGTTCATCTTACTTCTTATAATAAATGATGAACTACAGGATAAATATGTTTATTTTGCTCATTCTATAGCCTAATTCTAAAGACATGTGACATTTGTAAACCGTCAAAATATGTAACGTTCGAATCTGGGTCTGAAAAGGTTATATTTTTGGCGCAAACACAATTAGGTTGATATAAATCTAACGCAATGAAAAAAAAAACGTTTAAAATTCATCAATTGTAATTTGCCATGAACCGCAAGTGTTCTTTAAAACTTACTGAGCGCTTATTTTGCTGCGTAAAACGTCCAAACGAATTCTTGCGCTTATGAATTATTAAAAATGTTTTCGTTACATTCGGTTCGTTTGTGCATTGTATATTTTTTGGTTTTCATCATGATTAAACCTGTTAAAATGTTCATAAATCAAGCTTTTCTCCCTCCTTTCATTTGTGTTGGAGAAGCATCTAAAATTTACTTTTTGGTCTTTTCCCTTATGTTTCCCATATGAGACGTTGTATCTTAGTATGAAAAATCTCAAGCATAGACATTTCAGATCAATATCAATTAAATTTTTCAAAGTTTTATCGCAAAAAGCTATGAATGATTTTTTATAGACAGTTTACAGTTTGTCATCGCACTTTCATCTTTGTTGTGTGATGTGACAGGTTGGGGTGGTGGGGATGGGATTGGGCGTGAAAGAATGCTCAATGGCAAATGTTAAATTAGCTCCTTAACTAACCTTCAGGGATCGGCTAATTTGATAGCTGTCGGTGTTTTGTCTTATTTCTCTGACTTCTGTAACGTCATTGAATACATATATTTAAGGTTCTATGGGTGTTGATATTGTAGTTAGTTTTATCCTACCACTAAGCATTTATCAGGCCAATATCTGCTTGTCGTGTAAATTTGGGGGTTATTCAGTCAATAGAGGTTTATACCGTCAATACAATTGACGGACTACATTTTTAATTATATGTACTATAGGCAGTGTAAACTGGGCCAAGAGTTCGAAGCTCAAACATTTCATCATTTTATGAGGACAGCCCAGGTAAAAAAAATTAAAAAAATGGTTGACTCTATCCTAGTAAACCTCAATACGGAATGGTACGGTGACGGTTTTTAAAGTCAGGGTGAATCGACTTTGACTTTGTGTATTCGGCGTTCACTCATTTTTAGTTAGAAATTTACACAGATAACCAGACTTAAGCAGTCGTTTATTGTAATTATTGGATCTAAACCCTTCATAGTGGAAGGAATTTCATTTACCTCATATTGTCTTGTACGGAAATGGAGCAGTAAATTTAAGGTATAGACTGCGGGCATTTGAATTCATCTCAAGCGTGGTTTTCGTATTTTATCCGAGTCAAAACCACTCTGCTTTTTTGCACACGAATGCCTTGTTAGCACCGGTGATTTATAATACGACAAAGCATGAGGTACGAAATAATGTTTTATTGTAAGGAATCGTGTGTAACTGGATCAAGCAGTCAAGGGCGTAGGAATTTACAGGTAAGTGGAAATCGGGATTATTTTTGTATAGAAAAACATTTTATAAGGAAATATATGTTATACACAGATTTTATTGGCTGCAAGATAAATAGAATATTAGGTTACTGTCTCTCTTTAATTAAGTTTATCCACCTCGTCTCCGAAAGGTTTATCACACTCCGCAAGACTCGGAGCGGATAAACCTTTCCTCCAACTGGGTGGATAAACTCAAGTTAAGGAAGACAGTAATATTCTCTATTTATCATATTTTATTGCCTAACAAGGTACACAAAGACGTCAATATACACACATATGCACAACAGTGAACCAACGGTACATCAATATACAGCTTCAAGGACATATATTACTACATTAATTTAGTATGAAAATATATTCAGTAATTTAACAATAATACAAAAAGGTTGGTCCACACGTTTTAGCAGCCGTCCCGTCCCTTGATGTAAAGTTAAAGTAAGATTAAACTAATGGCGGATTTTTTGTTTTGATTAACATATATTTAAATGAGCGTTTTTATGCTTTGCAATGTATTCCACTGGTAACCGTTAAATGTTATATAGATTCATCTGGGAGTATCATTATTTACTGTCTTGTAATATAGGAACTTGGTAGTAGATAAACAGTGAGGTTTGGCGCAAGTGGACCAGTTTAAACTCTTGAGTGGTGTTTTTGCTGCTCGTCAGTCATTGACGATACCCTAGTGTTTTCCTTCTTCATGTATGTTTATGTCAATGTTATTTCTTTTTTTTAGTTGTGCTCGTGTTTGTAAATGTGAACATATGCTCAGCTGGTATGCACATGTATACATTTACGTGTGTCTCTATTCTCGTAAGGAGTGCTATTTGGACGGTCACGATGTTTCTCTGTTTTATTCATTATAATACCAGACAATGGCAGTAAATTCAGCTACCTTTATGTTTTACTAGAAACATGATCTAATTGCATTTGTACTAACTAATTCCAACTGATGAATAAGTTTCATTTACAGCAGTCTTAACTGCTGAAGTCCATCCACTCACTAATTGCTAGGATTTTTACATGCTTGGAGGAAAATAAATTGTACAGAAACAAAACCGCAAATAGTATCGCCTTACCCTTATAGCAAAAACTGATTTGAAGTTTTACTGTTGCTAAAAACTGCTCGCCCCGCAAAAAATTAAATCTGCGATTTGACTGACTTCACTTCATCATGAAGTGCTATGCAAATCTTCAATAAAATGTTATAAAATAAAATGCACAAAATATGTTAGCGGAAAGGATTTATTAAAATTCCAGTGTTTTATAAACACATGTTCCATAAACATTTCTGGAGATATAACTAATCACAAAAGTTCACAAAAAAATGTATATATTATTCCAGCATACATTTTATCGCTTGTTAACTAATTCTAGATAATTAAGTGCATTTTTGTGGCTCATCAATACTGGGTTGATGTTGTTAAATGGGTAAATCTTTAAAACTTATATATATATTATTTATAATGACATTTTCTAAATTTTTTTGAAATTTGGAATGTTATCAACAACATAATGTTCTAAAAGCAAGCTTATTTTCAACAAGAAATATCTTTAAAAATGATGGGCGGCGAATTGTAATAAGGAAAGAAATTATGAATTTTTCATCTAACATTTTGCAAAACTAAACACCGCACTTTAACAATTTAAATGGTTCTCTTTTAATTTTTTAGCAAAGGTTTCGTAGGGTTGCAATTTTGTTTCGTTTAGCCTTAGACGAATAATTGTTTACGAATAATTACAGCAGTATTTTAATGAAGATTCATGAAGCGGTTCATGAGAATAGGTCATTAAACGTGTTTATATTTTTAGCTAAATTGGTCCCTTCCCCCATTTGTAACAAAATAGCAAGAGACCTTACGATATTGTTACACATCGAGTTTGATAAAAATCCATTACATTTTAGTTGTTAATGCGAAGAAACGCATATCTACTTTTAGCTATAGTGGTCCCTAATAGGGCCAAAGTTCCTATATAAATTAATTTGGAAGAGGACCTTATAATGATGCTCCAGACCAAGTATGACAAAGATCCACCAAGCTGTTCATGAGACGCTGTATAAAGGCATTTCTAGTTCTAGCTCTAGCAGCCCCTAAAAGGGGTTAAATGTCCCAGCTGAACAAAGTTGGCTGCGGGCCTAATAAAGATGCTACAAATCAAGTTTGATTAGAATACATGAGAAAAAATCAATTAAAGGATTTTTTATTTATTATTTTTATTTATTTCTAAAATAGGCCAACTGATCCCGCTTTAACAAATGCATATTCGCTATTTATGAATCTTTGGACAATGACGTCACACCTATAAAAAAAGTGAAGGTCAAGCAAAACATACAATTGTAATTATTTCAATATTTCTGTTTAATAAGCAAAGTTTGACCGTAGTCATATCACATAGATAAACTGTATGCAGCGTACCTTCATTTCAGTGTAATGAGATTCAGTCATTATATAGCATATATATAATAAAACAGATTTCAACTGAGTTCAATATTTGCATACCATACTAAAGAAAGATATTCATATATAATAAATCAGTTAAATAATTTATAACAAATATATCAAAGCAAACAAGTACTCATTTTAATATGCAAATTGAATAAGTCATAAAAGCAAGAAACTTTTTCATATACAGACGACAATTGTAAGGAAAACCTTTCAAAAAGCACTTCTCTACATAACAGACTCTTATCACACCATTATTCATGTAATACGCAGACCGTATTCAGCTCTTTTTTTAATTTGATATATGTTGGTATTTGAACAGGTTTTTATCATATTTATTAAACTTACTTATCATTTTGAGATATATCAATATTCTTGCTAAATATACTGAGCCAAAGTTAGCTTTAAAACTGTGGACAGCGTCGTTTAGGATAAACGCTTTGTCTACATTTCACTCAGCGTAGCACAATCAACAGAGTGAAAGAAACTGACCTCTCGTCCAATCAGGCAGAGTGTTGCATAAATCTTCCATTTTGATAAATTATCTATAATGCTTAATCAAGTAGTTTGATTTGCTAACTGATGTCACGTGGCATAGGTAACGAAAACGAATTTAGACGGCGTCGCCGAAAAAGGTGCTTTCATAAGTTTTAAAGATATTGGCAAAATAAAAACTGGCGGGTAAGCTGCATTGTTCATTATATTTCATTATTCCCGGCTTAAAACATCCCATACGTAGCTCCGCTTCAGTATATTGAATATATTTGATGTACAAACTCATGGTACTTTCGATGTATTTTTGTTATTTGTTAAATTGATTTGTTTCTCTAAAATACGTACTTTGGTAATGAATTCATGAAGTGCAGTAGTAAAGTATATCATAAATAGTTCTTTTACAGCAATGGATGCAATACTCAACATTTAGTTTATACAAAAAGAGTTGGATGTGTCTGTCAACAATTCTCACAATAATACAGTAAAAACTGTTGCACTATCATGAATTCATAAAATACAGTGTTACTTAGATGCAGTATTTAAACACTCGAGAATGATTTATTCACAAGTATACCGTAAAAACCGTTTCCCTCTCATGAATTCATAAAACAGTGTTACTTAGATGCAGTATTTAAATGATTTATTTAGCAGTCATGTTTACAACACTCTAATACCATCACTCAATATTTTATAATGGCTGGATAAAAGTTTGATATATCTGCCAACAATGTTCAAAATACATCCAGGAGAAGCGTCTAATAAACTCGACAAATTTGCACTACGGAAATGCGTGAGTAAATCACTAGGTGAAGATGATGATACTATCTCCAAAATTAGTGTTCACCATAGGTTTACTTTGCCATCAATCTAATCAGTTTTACACCCATTCATTACTGTACCAATACTGACAAGGATAGGCGTAAAAGGCGTTCGAAGTGATATATAATTTGACAAGCTAATAATATCCTTGTCAGATATACTAATGCTTGACGTCAATGGTAATTTACAGAATCTTGCTAACGGTATAGTGAAAACGATGAAACTAATATTCATTCAACAAAACGGATAAAGAAATCATTTTCTAAGTGACTTCATATTAGAAAAAAAGCTCCTTTAAAATCAAGTCAATGTATGGTGGAGTATTTATAATGGCAGTCGGCGAACGGAAAACTAATACTAATATAAAACAATTAAATTGTTCAGCACGCCCAGCGGTAAATAAAAAAAAACAAAAAAGAAAAAAAAAAACGTTTGTACAGTGTTATGACGGAATGCGTAAGTTTGAAATATGCCTTTAAATAAATGTCAATTATGACACCTGCCTTTGAACTTTTATAAATTTAAATATTTTCAAAATCTGCTTAACGGCCCATGTGTCACTTTTGTAATATGATGTTACTTAAGTACTAGTTTGTAATAATTAATAATAATTAATGAAAAAAAATTGCAAAAATATCATTATTCAAACAAGTAAAGTATGTACGCGTAAAAAGCACTTTCAGTACTAATACAATTAATGCATATGCATTGGTATGACCAATTAGATACTTTTTTCAATGTGAAAGCTACTATGTGACACATTGTTCCACATTGGAAGTTTGCACTGTTCTCTTTTTTTTTCTTGTAAACAAATCTTCTGAGCATTTAAAACCTCCCATTTCTTGTAAACACACCAAGATGCTTTAAGAACAAATGGAAATTCGTGCTAAAGACAAAGACGAATGCTATTGTAAAGGAGGTATACCATCTACGGAAAACCACCTATCTATTTCTATCACATCAACATACTAAAGAGTTAAGCGGCATATGTGACCTAGTAAGAGCGACAATTGTTTGCACCAAGCCACAAAACTAAACTACAGAGGTATATCCCAAAGTATTATCTGTCTGGTAAATAGTTGTCATAGGAAAGGTAAGCAATGTCAGTCCAATTTGGACATGCTTACTCCTTACAGAAAACGTAACTGGAATTCAACAGTTGTTATCCTCATGTAATTCTAAGACGTCTCTATTATCAATGCGGATACTTTATACTAAAGGGAAACAACCTGTCTGCATTCCTTTGTTACTTCAATGCGGATCTATATTACTTGCAATAGAGGATAACACAGTCATGCTACAACAGTGTTCAAGTTATTTTCTTTGATTTATCGAATTCTGAGAGAGTTATACACTCTGAAATACATGAATTGACAGCAGAGATTTTTCTACTTCCATTTGACTTTTTATCAACATTTTTTATCTTGTGGAAGTTTTTTTTATCTTGCAGGTTTTGTCTTAAAAACGTCTGTTTTTTTGGAAAATTTGCAGTTCGGAAAACGTTATAATTTCCCTAAGGCATTTCTTGATTTGATCATTACAGATCTATTTTTCCAAGACATTGATCTTTTTCACATTAAACCATCTGCTCAAATACGTCTGTAGTAATTATGCGAGTTTTGCCAGTGCATAGAAGTAGAAGTTTATGTTTAGCATTAAAGATATTTAGTCCCCTTAGTCTACAGTGAAGTTTAGGCGGAGCTAAAGATATGCTAGAATACTTTTTGGCCGAGATATAACTCATTCGGGATATTCTTTTTACAATTAAATGATTGGATGCAGTTAACTACAATCTGAAATACAGTGGCTTTATTGAAGTTTACATTTTAGCTAGAGGGCCTACGTCGTGCTAATTCCTCAATTTTTACCAATACTATATCGTGCCTCAGAAGTAATGCCTGTTTCTATAATATTGCGGAAAACACGTGAAATCTGTACCGCGAAAATACGTATAATTATAATATTGAATACTGACGTTACACACGGTGTTGTGCCTTTCCATTTTATCTTCGGGGTGTCACAGTAAACATTTTTAAGTTTGTTTGTGTTTCTTTGGTTACGTTCGCATGTTATCAAACTATGCATGCATGAGCGCTTTGTAAATTAAACATAGGAAAATTGTTTTCCGTCCAATTTACATTTATAGCACGGATGACAAAATCATCTGAGTTACGCACATGCTGTTTGTAACCCTCAACACCGGGTTCCGTTTGATTTGCACAAATGATAAAGAAATATGTCAAAAAGTGAAAGATTTATGGAGATACATGTCCACATTATTTATTTAAAAGAAGTTCAAGTAATTTGATAATGTACGAGTAAATATGTATCTGAGATGGCGGTTTAATAAAAGTAGCTCTTTTGAAAATATATGTATGTTTTGCCAGGTTCAAATGAATGATAACATATAAACAAATACGAATTTTTTATTCTGATAAATTAAATACAGATTATTAATGTTTAGGCCTTGAGAAGTTCTTAATATGTAGTTAAAATGTTTGTGAGCAAACTCTTTCTTCTTCTTTTAAGGCTTTTATTTTCTTGCATTTTTAACTAGGTTAAACAGAAACCATCGTTCTTAAAAGTAGATTTATTTTAACATTATCGCTCTGTTGGGAAATTATAGATAGTAATATTTGAAAAAAATCTATCATACGTCATTAAAATTATACAGAAATGAAATAAATGACTGGAATATTTGCGAGGTATCAAGAACTTTTAAACGCAAAGCAGAAAAACAAAATCACAATCAAACGCAAAATTGCGTGAAATATGTCTCTACCTCTGTTGCGACATTCTTGTATACTTGAAACAAACAAAAATCTTACTACACGTTACAAGTAAAGATGTACTGGTGGCGGCTGACCTAACCGCTACATGTCGAGAATTTGGAACAACGTGGATAAATCTTGACAAAATCTGACCATTGTTTTCTGTAGACTATATAACGAAATATATACACACAACCCAGTCAATATGTTTCCATACCTACGCCCAGATTGACACATGTACTATATACTGTTCTTTTTATACCTTTACAGAAGACCATAACTGTTCAAATGTTTTAGTTTGTAATGAAACTGATTCTTTGAATGAAAATTCATCTGTGTGGTTTCAGTCCTTATTAAAATGCTTATATCTTTTTACTTTCACACACAAAAAAATATATTGAAAGCTAAACCTTGGGAGCTTTCATCCATCTACTATAGACTTCATCAGCCAACTGATTTTCTTTACATTGACTGAGGATTAAGATTAACACCACCTTAGGGTGTGGGCGATGTTAATGCTGTGTCCTATATGTGCGGTAACTGAAAACGGTCCCCGGTCAATGTAAAGAAAATCAGTTGGCTGATTAAGTCCATAGTAGATGGATGAAAGCTCCCAAGGTTTAGCTTTCAATACATTTTCTGTGTGTGAAAGTAATAAGATATAAACATTTTAATAAAAACCGATTCTTAATCAGTTTTTTTTTAGATGTTGACAAAGTGACTGGTGGCTGTAGAAAAAATAGTTTTGGGTTTTATTTTGCTTTGATCGTGTCATAAGATTTTCCTGTTGCGGGTAATTTTTTTTTTTTTTTTTTTTTTTTTTAAATAAAGAAATCTTAATATAACTTCTAAATTTTCATACTGGAAATAACTCACTGAATTTTACCACATAGGTAATTGTAGATTTCTTAATACACGGGGTAGACTAACTAAATGAAACATTCCACAATTGTCTAAAATAGTGCTTATCTTCCGAATAAAGATGGCTGGATTATACTTTGGCTACAGTATGATGGGAACATATTGTTGTTATCCAAATACTGTATTTTGATCGCGACCGTATTGCTTTGACCTGTCAAGAAGTTCCATTTCTTCCGCAAGGTATAACGATATTGACAGATGACGACGCGAAAGCTTTTCAAAGTGGACAAGCCAATAAAAAAAAAAACACAACCGAATCTTGAACAAAGTAATGGTATTAAAACCCGTTCAGAAAAATATTTACTGATCTCCTTAATGAGCTTAGACAAAGGGGATGCTTCATGTTTGGACTGTTTTACAAATACAAATTAGCCATTGCTTCAAAATTTATTAAGAATGGCGTCAAGTACATATCAGCTTGTTTTATATCAAAGAATTAAATCATCTTTTACCCCCTTCACCCGCCCTGAAGAAGATGATGTACGCTGTTCTCCTCATGCCAGCCGGAAGTTCTGTACATCTGCCTGCCGGTCGACTGGTCAGACAGCCTGTTGACAAGTTTGTTTTTTACCATTTACAGTGAAACATTTGGGTTAAAGGCGTCAAACATAGAATATTTGCCTTGCCTGTAGAAAGTAGACGAACCCTTTGATGTTGAGGTGAGTCGGTAAAAGATAAAGGCCAGTGCGAAGTGAGATTGAAAACAGTTCCCGCTTTATAACTAGAGAACCCCCTGGTCTGAAACAATAAACTCTCTAGATGGCTACTTTATGATCAGGATGAATACCCATGATCAGTAAATGAATCCTGTTTTTATTACGGCCAGTAGGCTAAGCATGACGACTACAATGGAAAGAATATTTCACTTCCATTCAATAACGGAGAATACATGTGTTTTTTTTCCCGAAAACAAATCCCTTGCCTTAGTTCTGCAATTCGTGGAAACAAGTTTGAATAAACAGGTAAGAAATCTTAACTAATTTTAACTAAAATCTGTGATGAAGTCAGAAATATAGTATTATGTATTAAATGTAATAGTTTGATACCTTTAGAACAAGAATATCATGATTATGTACAGTCAAATATTTTACTTTCAAATCATTAAAAGATCAATCTTCAAAGAAGCACTATTCACAGTTTTTAATGACTAAGCATTTGCAGACTTTACTCCGCCACAGGGATAAATTTAATTTGCATCGGGCTTCGTATCATTCTTTGTTAACACTGCTTAGAATGTTTAACTTGATGTGTAACAGCAAATCCGCGCATGTCAGACATCAGGTTTGATCCAATTTAATCAATTCTTCACATACATGTATTTTGAAGTACACGCCAATATAACATTTGCAACAAAATGCAGTCAAACTTACTTTTACAGGGTGCATTTTACAAACACAAACGTTTGACTGTGTGCATTAGGAAAGGGCAACTTCCGTTAAAAGACATGAGACAGTAGCTGGGACCTCCGTCGCCAAGTTGTTGAGGTCGCTGACTTCAAAATCACTTGCCCATCAAAGATGTAGGTTCGATCCTAACTTGGGGCGTAGAATTCTTCTTCTTCTAGGAATCCAACAGGTTGGCTTGCGGAAGGCCGGTGGTTCTACTCTGATGCTCATCCAAGATGAAATTATACCCGGGGGGCACCTGGGATCTTCCTCTACCGAGAAAAGCTTGTGCAATTCCCATATGACCTATAATTTAGTCGGGCGTGACTTTAAACTCAACAACATGAATATAAATTAGACAATACTTATAATCGTACATTCTTCTTAATCCCTAAAACATGCTTTATGACGATAAATAATGCGTCCATTGCGACGATACCTAACAACATTTTGTGATAAAACAGACCTTAGAATGTCCTTTATTACCGTATTTATAAATCTATGTTTTTTGCTAAGGAAACCTTTAATCAGCGTTTGGACACTGACATAAAACCGTGTTTTGTGATTTACTTGTATGAATGAAAACATTTATTTACGTAATGTTTCCGAAGTAAAATCTGTTTAAACCTAACCTGCGTTAGGACGATAACATAAAACCGTGTTTAAGGTAGTAGTTCTGCGCGTTTGATTAACCGGAAGTAATGGCGTAACATCATTTATCTGACAATTTAAAAGTAGAATAAAGACTGAACAAGGCATACGGAAATGATAATCATTATATGAATTAATAGCAACATGTGATTAAATATATTCAAACGGCAACTTATCATCTTTCTGGAGATAAACTATGATATTAAACAGTTTGTCCAATAATGTCTTAAAACCAGCTGGAATTATGGGGATCTCTTTAATCATAGACAAATATCTTAAACAACTCCTGGATCTATAAAACATATTTCACTATACTATACATCTTATGTAAGGTTACAATTTTTAGAAGTTTCATTATAATCTAATCTACATTTATTAATTTACAGAAAAAAAAATATGCACGAAAATGTCATCAAAATTGTGGTTTTCCTATAGAATTCCATTATGAAAACTTGATTAAGATGCAAATATCTTTATCAAATTATTTAAATTTTATATTGAAGGAAATCATTTGTCCTGAATATGCAGGACTACCTTAAAAATGCTTTTATTCTTACTTTTATATTACCTGCTTTTTATCTTTATGTTGGGAGTGTGTTTAGTGGCGATATTTATTTAAAAAAAAAAACAACCAAAAACACGTGCTTTTGAAAATTATATTTTAACATAATTTGTGGTGATACTATAAATGTGCTATGAGATTATTTCTTTAAAATGTATGTAATGTTATCCAGAATTTAGGTTAAGATTACCTTAGAACATGCTTTGTCAGTGGACAGAAGAACGTGCATATGTTGATTTCTCCAATAATATCGTTTTGCCGATACACCAGCCGACATTGTGACGATACGTATGGACGTATTTTGTTTCTAGTATATAGGTAACTGACTGATTCAATTTGCTTTTTGTACGTATAGTATAAAATGTTAGGTATACTGTCTTGTATGTTGGTCATGTTACTTCTTTTAAACCCCAATTTTACGCATCCTCTCCTTTTTACAATGACTGAGGTCAGGTGTCGGCTATATGCTAGACTGACCTCTCAACCACTGGCTTTGCAAATGCCAGTTACTGAGCGTGCCTCACAATGCTCCTTTGTTTGTTATCTCTATCTTTCTTTGCGTGCGTGCGTGTGTGCGTGTGTGTGTGAATGCGTGAGTGCGTGTGTCTGTGTATGTTGTTCTTGTGCGCGTACATGCATTTACTGCTGTGGATTGGAGAGGTTGCGTTATTGGAACTCGAATGTGTTGAATATTTGTCCTTGATCTTCCTCCAACAAACCAATTTTCTTTATCCTGTATCAAATTTTATATTTTTCGTATCTAATTAAAATGTACTTTTTGATCTGTATGTGAAGCAACCTATTTGTTTTATCTTTCCACTACAGTTTATATTTGTGACAGACCTTTTTTGCGATGCTGCTCTGATCCTTTTCTTCCAAGAAATCTAATCTAACATTTAATGTTTATAACTAGATATGCTTTGATAACTTACAGTCTGCTTTGCGACGACACATTAGAACGTGTTGTTTTTAAGAAAAACTTTCACTATGACGATATTGTAAACATGTTCTACACGTAACTAAGGAATAGTTGTCATTTTTATAGAAAACAAAACATTACTTTGATGAAAAATGAAAACACGCTTTATGACACAGCCTAAAGTTGGTTTTTTATATCGTTATTCAGAAATATCCCGATTGCTTTTAAAGAAAATCATATTCCTTAAACAAACAACTGTTACTTGACACTGATATGATATAAGAAACAGCGTATAAATCTGGTTTTATATATAAATCTGGTATAATATATATCGTTTATAAAATACAATACTTCACATTCAAAGACAGAACTCTTACTAGGAAGCTATTTGTTAATGTTATCAACCAAATAAAAGACAAAAAAGGAAAACATTTCTTTCTTACATAAGTATTAAGAAGAAGAATATACGAGTTGTTGTACATGTAATGCTATTTACAAAAAATAAATACAAAATTTTAAAGCATTCTTCTTCCAACAAAAATGGTAAAGTGATATAGTTCTTTAAATAATTTACTGTTTCAATTGATATGAGCCGTGCCATGGGAAAACCAACATAGTGGCTTTGCGACCAGCATGGATCCAGACCAGCCTGCGCGTCCGCGCAGTCTGGTCAGGATCCATGCTGTTCGCTAACGATTTCTCTAATTCCAATAGACAACGAAAGTTAACAGCATGGATCCTGACCAGACTGCGCGGATGCGCAGGCTGGTCTGGATCCATGCTGGTCACAAAGCCACTATGTTGGTTTTCCCATGGCACGGCTCATACGTACATTTCTATGTTCTAAATTGTTAAACAGCTTTAAAGAAACTTACGTTTCCTCGTTTTGTCCATTTTCATTTCAAACAAATATTTATTTCTGAAAGCACAATCCAGAATAATTTCTCGGTCAGTTTATGAACAATACCGGCCTCGAAAAATGATGATTCATTTTTGACACAACTGTTGTAAGATGCTTCCTTATATGAAATCATTTAAGCGGTGCCTCCATAATAATTTAAAAACATAAAGTTCAGTATTGTTTGTTACGCATAACCATGCAATGATGTTTATATGTTTAAAGAATGTATGCTCATTTTGTTACTTTGAGCAGATGAAAACTAGCTGAAATTCAGAGTGCGTCCATTTGCAAACCAATGCACAGTGATATTTCTATCTCATAGTACTTTTTCAAACGCTAGATATCGTCTTCTGTCAAATTTTGCTGAATACAGTGAAAACTAGACCCTTCATTAGACGATTTGTTTCAATTCTTCACCGGAAAAGGTTAATTATGTCTAAGTAATTAACTAACACTTAACACATTTTAAATACAATGCAGGAAAGACAAAATGTTATTAATGTTGTATGACCCAATCACTACAGACATTTCAAGGTCGACATTTTTAAATGATGGGAAAACATTAAAGTTGACAGTTAAGCAGTGACATGGCAAATTGAAAATATCTAAACAAATAATGCATGCTTTAAATTTTGTAGTTGGAGAAAAGTGTAGATTTATATTATTGCGTTTAACGTTAAACGCTTTTCTTAAACAAAATTTTGTATTCCTCATTTCACTAGTGAACTATCAAAATATAGAAGTGGAATATAAAAAGCATTTTTAGTTTGAAAACATAAAATATAGTTATCTTCCGAACAAAACTACACTAAAACGCAGATGACTATACATAATATTATGAATCGTTATCAATACTTTTCATATCAAAACCTGATTCAACCAGAATTCTGATAAAAACGATATGTATCTATATAATGGCTAATATATAAATAACTAAATTGTAACATTTGTTTCAGAAATATTACTACCTGGAAAATTTATTACGGATCATCAAAGTAAATTCATTTCAGTGATTACCACAATGCTTACAGAGGAAACTATAAATGACAAGTTTATTAGGTTATGAAATTCCACGTAAGGCAAGTCATGTTAAAAGTTTAAGAAACAAAACAGACTGGAGAAACTTGTGCAATCTGAACGGTTGTTCCTGTCGTCGAATACTGGCTCGCGTGGTCCAAACCCTTTCAACAAGATATGTCACGGTTATTTAATTTGATGTGTTTTTATCATTATTGTTGTTTTGATGTTATACATCAAGTAAAGGTAATATTACCATGGATCAGAACCTGAATATCACATTTCGGTCTGTTTAAGCCGCATGCTTCGCTTTTCTTAAACCTCTCAGAGACAAGAATCCCTACGATTCAAGTTACAGACCTATAAATAGGTTTACTAATCTTAAAGCTTAATGTTTTAAGTCATTTTGACTATCCTAAGACATTTAAATCTTTACATCGAGTCAACGGGTTTCCACAACCAATTGTGTTTGGTTGTATGACGCCACGGTTTGATTTTTATGGCTAATACTCCAGTGTAGATATTTCTGTTGTGTATTATTTCAACAAATTTTAGAAGCCGAAAGTTTGTTTTTTACTATGTCAATTTTCAGCTATTTTATTCATTTTGTAATAGAAAATATTTATGCCAACGCTGTCAATTTTGACCAATCAGTAGATTAAACACCCGTAATAATGAATCAAATCTTTGTATTTATAAGTTTGTAACTTTTAATGAGGGTACGAGGTTTTGAATAACAGCCTCTAGTCTTTTTTGTTTACAAAATCTCGTATTTTTATTTTTCGGGTTTGCGTTCCAATGATTTGATCAGGTGGATGAGAAGATGCTTATAAATATCTATAAACAATGAGTTCCATCAAAAACGAAAGCGTCCTCATAAGGACATAATGGTAAGCAGTTTAAAACGTCCTTAATCCTCCAAATAAAAGATTCATTTCATGAGATATCATACAGTTGGCATCTTGAAAGTAATAAACTTCGTCAGGTTAATAAATATCACCATCACCTGCCTGTGTAATCTATATCTTTGATATTATTTTAAGCTTCTTTCATGTCAAACATATTGTAATCTTGTGCACTCTGTTAAGAATATTCATGTGTCGAATATGGTTTTAAAACTAAGAAACAGACAGTAATGCATCAAATGAAGTCCGTAAGGAAATAAAAGTTTGTTTGGATCAGAAAATGATGAAACTAAAGACATTGTGTTTGCTGACATCCTCAAAAAGAATGCATTTTTGTCAAAACAGTTGTGTGGCTATGCAAATTAATCCCGCATAAGGGACCAATATAATTGATGTTTCGCTGATAAGGAGTGTTGTTGGAACTTCTGTACTATTATCCATAGGGAAAGCCCCGACCTACGGCTCGATGGATTTGGAGTCCAATCTGCGGACTAGACGTATGTTCTCCGTGACGATATGATAAAAGACATTGTGTCTAAATTTATTCGTCATCCAGCTCAAATGCATATGTGGAGAAGTTAGCAGTCACTTGCGGAAAACAAGTTAGTACTTGCGCAAAATACAGGAACACTGATGAGGGTAATTGTTCGCTGTAACATAATTGAACAAGTGACAAAGTATTGCAGTGGGAATACAGAAGTCCATTACCGGTGAAAAACATTGTTAGTGGTCGTCATTTGTGGTTGTTGGCGACAGATGATGTCTGAGTAATTGCATGATCCAGATTTGCGGACAGACAGGCGGACGGATGAAAAGACAGTTGAGCGAGTTCCCTCCGGTGTTTCATCGGTAGGGGACTAGAATGCTTCTAGGCATTTAAGAGCTAAGAAACAAATACTATTTTTACTTAAATTTCAATAGTGACATTGACTTATAGGCACAGATCATGTACGCGACACATAGTCTAATCATAGGGAAAATTTGTGTGCAGTCCTAAGTTAAATCCATTTATGCACATAATAATTATGAAGCTGAAACAATTTTACTTGATCCTCAACAGCGACTTTGACCGACAAATCTTGTGTCACGTGGCCGACAGATAGTCTGATCATGGTAGTAATAAAAATCATTCAATGCACCTAGATATTATGGAGCAAAATCTATTTTTACTTTAATTTCAATAGTGACCTTGACCTTTGACCACAAAGCATGCCATATATTGTCTGGTCACGAGGAACATTTGCTTGTAGTGGTAAGAAAATCCTTCAATGCATATAAAAGTTACGGAGTGAAAACAAATTTTTAATTGAACTTAAACGGTGACCTTGACCTTTAACTGACAAGCATAGATCATGTGTTGACACTTTGTCTCATCATGGGGAACGTTTGTGTGTAGCACTATATATGATTGCATATAAAAGTTATGGAGCGAAACACGTTTTATTTGACCTTCAATAGTGACCTTGACCTTCAATCTACAAACATAAGTCATGTACGCAGATAATCTACATATTGCCCACTGTCTACATACCAGGTTTTATGAAGTTAGCTTGAATACCTTTTGAGTAATTGCAGGATCCAGATTTGCGAACAGGCGGATTGACGGAGGGCATTCCTTTAGCGGACTAATAACTGTTGAAAAAAATGGCGCTGCCTTTCCCCTCTCCCTCCCCCACCCCCGAAAAATGGTTGTCTCTATTCATGCACACATCGATGAAATTTTCGCTTTAATGCATGCAATTTGGGTTTTTGTGTTAGCTGAGCGGCATATGAACTTCGCTATCTAACTGTTTCAAGAAGTAAATATGGTTTCTCCTGAATTAACTTAAGTAGAGCATATTGTGCTTACAGACAATCATAAGATTTCTGACGCTTATGAATTAGTAAAACTTGTACTTCCAAAAGTGATCTTTCTCCTGGATCATCTTAAGTAGGGCATATTATTTTATGCACATGCTTATTTACTTAAAGAAAATCCGATGCTGATTAAACCTTATAAAATGGGCTTAATCTAATGTTTTGATCACTTTTTCTGTGTTCGAGTGGTCTTATTTTATTTTAAGGTTTACGTTTACGTCCCTTATATCACCCATCTGGGACATATTGCTCTTTTATAAGTATCTTACGGGCTTTCAGTCTGAATCACATTAATCTAAATTACAACAGAAAATAAACTATACTCCTACGACTATACTGAAATTCCTTAGAGTAAACCGGTCATGTTATTAAGCGTTTGAAAAGTAGACGTTTTTGCGATATGTATTGCAGGATCTAGTGACTGAACAAACGAGCGTCGGTCGGAAAATACCCGGGCTTTTCATGCTCCTGTCTTTCCGCGTGCAGCTACCTGCACAGTCATAATTAATTTGTAATTGAAGAACTGAAACGTAACACTGATTTATGACTGTCCTCTCCTCAAGAACCTAGGGCGTGAGAGGTGTTGCACATTAACTCTCATAAACGGACTCAATCAAACCGAGTCTGCTTTTATTCTTCTTGGTTGCATGGATCGTTTTACAGATTTTATAACTACGATACTAATTTCTTTCTGTGCTTCTCTTTGCATGTCTTAAATTTATGATCAAGTATAACACACAAAAATGGCTGGATTTAAGGATCCGTTTCAAAACAATGCGTTTCAATTATGGTTTTATTATAATGCTAGAAACTCGCGAACAACTATTCTTGAAATTTGCAGCATATTAATATGTGAAACATGAGCACGTTTAAGTGAATAAACAGTGTGTGAATAAACAGTGTGTGTAAAGAGTTTTGTGAGAAGAATACTGTTAATGAATACAGAGCCTGAACAGGAAAGATG
The DNA here is from genome assembly GCF_021730395.1 of Mercenaria mercenaria. Classification (NCBI taxonomy): domain Eukaryota; kingdom Metazoa; phylum Mollusca; class Bivalvia; order Venerida; family Veneridae; genus Mercenaria; species Mercenaria mercenaria. The sequence goes on along the minus strand of NC_069378.1, from coordinate 23,266,282 downwards.
TCAACATTTCTTAATACTCGCCATCTGGTAAAGGATTATGTCTGGACAAGTCAACAATTTAATACACTGTCATGAACACACAAACAATCAACTGTTATTCAGAGGAAATTCTGAACTGAAAAGACAGTTAAAATATAAAGAAGTATGTTACTAGCCTTCAACATTTAAATGCAAATTTTAAAATTTGTTTGCGTGTGGATGTCGTAGTTCTGTTCAAAATGCAAACGGTTGTTCACCAATTTTTAAAGTTTATTTCTGGCTTTGACTTGATTATTTCTGGTCTATATTGAATAATAGTCAATTTACTTATTCAACTAACGTTATCGCTTTGACGTAGAACACACAATTATCATAAAGGAAATGGCGAAGAAGTGAAAAGCATTAACATAAATTGCGTGTCAACGCTTTAGCGACCATTGACACCACATAGATTTCGGACAGTACATTTAAAATATCATTCTAAAGATTACTTTTAGAAAATAATGATAAATGTTCGTGTAAACGATAACGGTTGGAACTAACATCATCAACAATATGCAGTCATTCAACATTTAGCACACATTTGTGAAGAGCAACATCTGTAGAGTAGTCTGCCACTCATTGTTAGTACTTAGAAGTCAAAAGGTTAAGCAAATCAGACATACATTAAAAGTGATAATTTAAAGCTCTGACAATACATTTTCATTTTCCCTTTACTGATAACACACTATTCGTACGCATGCACGTGTACAACGCTGTCAGTGATTTTACGGGAGAGTTTATGTAACAAACTTTCGTGACATTAAGTGCCTTAATTGTACATCAAAGAAGAACGGTGATAACCAGCGGAATAAAACGAGAATAAAAATGAAGGCGGATCACCTTAACCTTCAAAACATACAACAGTATTACAATAATATTAAGGTACTGCTTGCGTTTTACGAACTCTAGCCATGTAAAACTGCCACTCGGCAACAATAACGGCCAAAAAGAAATTATAAAGTTCAAGGTTTCGCTAAGAAGGAAACAGAACCCAGTACACAATTATATCATTTCGTTTAAAAAAAATCCATAACAGGTTTACAAGTTGCATCCCATTTTTCATTTATATGAATTTCAGTTCTAAACAGGTATATCATCATTTAACCAATACGGATTCAATAGTCGATAACATCGAAAACAATAAAGACTAGGACCTTTGATGAGAAGAAGGTCTTATAAAGGGCTTGTTGAAATTGTGTATGGCTATTTTCCCGGAGGAGTTTTGTCCTACATGCATTTGAAACAACACATTTACTATATGTTCATGAGGCACAAGTAAAAAAAAAATGCAGGATGAAATGAAATTGGGCTTCAAACAGTATAGCAGTTTTGAGTCATAGATTACACTCAAGTGTAAAAAGTAATGTGCAACACAAACTTCTATATAGCAATTATGCCAGTGTACATATTGTGTCAATATACATAACATAGCTTAGAGCGATGCTTGTGAAGGCCGCTTGTGAAGGACACACACGTACATCGGCACTTTTTTATAACAGTTCATTAAATGGGGTCTGAACACTTTGTTTTGCTTTATCACTGCGATTCCAGCAAAACAGACGTTCTGAATCAATATCTCATATTTTTCATTTGATATAAGTGTTGTGTGTAACCAATACTTTTTGCCACGTTTGGTGCTAATTAACCAGCAAAATAAATTTGAATGTTTTGGAAAGGATCGACTGGCTGCATGACTATATGACTGTTCAATGTCTCCTATATTAATCCTTTTCAAACTTATTTTTCACGGATAAAATGATAGTTAAAATGTATAAAATACACAAAGTCTTGAGGGCTAGAAGCTAGAGGTTAGATGGCGTTGACGGTAGCTTTCATTTCCACTACCGTCCATGAACAGGCTCAATCAAACCAAGCCTGCAACATTTTCATTTATATCGTTTTGGGCAACCTGTGGTTTTCCACTTTCTATACGCCCGTTTGAAAAACGGGACGTATTATGGGAACGCCCCTGGCGGGCCGGCGGGCGGGCGGCGTCCACATACCTTGTCCGGAGCATATCTTCTACATGCATGGAGGGATTTTGATAAAACTTGGCACAGTTGTTCACCATCATCAGACGGAGTGTCATGCGCAAGAACCAGGTCCCTAGGTCTAAGATCAAGGTCACACTTAGAGGTCAAAGGTCAAATTCAAGAATGACTTTGTCCGGAGCATATCTTCTTCATGCATGGAGGGATTTTGGTGAAAGTTGGCACAATTGTTCATAATCATGAGACGGAGTGGCATGCACAATAACCAGGTCCCTAGGTCTAAGGTCAAGGTCACATTTAGAGGCCAAAGGATACAAGAATGAAAAATTCAAGAATGACTTTGTCCGGAGCATACCTTCTTCGTGCATGGAAGGATTTTGATGTAGATTGGCACAGTTGTTCACCATAATGAGAGGGAGTGTCTTGCGCAAGAACCAGGTCCCTAGGTCTAAGGTCAAGGTCACACTTAGAGGTCAAAGGATACAAGAATGAAAACTTTGTCCGGAGCATATCTTCTTCATGCATGAAAGGACTTTGATGTAGCTTGGCACAATTGTTCACCATCATGAGACGGAGTGTCTTGCGCAAGAACCAGGTCCCTAGAGGTAAGGTCAAGGTCACACTTAGAGGTCAAGGATACAAGAATGAAAACATTGTCCGGGGCATTTCTTCCTCATGCATTGAGGGATTTTGATACAACTTGGCACAGTTGTTCACCATCATGAGACGGAGTGTCTTGCGCAGGAACCAGGTCCCTAGGTCTAAGGTCAATGTCACACTTAGAGGCCAAAGGTCAGATACAAGAATGACTTTGTCCGGAGCATTTCTACTTCATGCATGGAGGGATTTTGATGTAACTTGGCACAATTGTACACCATCTTGAGACGGAGTGTCATGCACTGGTCCCTTCTTTTGAATTACTTCCCTTTGCTGTTGCTGTAAATAGCTTATATTGTAACTTTTTCATTACAAGTCGTAGTGAAAAATCGAGACCACTTTTCTGTAGTACAACATGCATGTTACATCCAATTCTGAGGTGTATTTTGAGCTATCTCTACCTCGTAAGGATTTTTGTGTGGACTTGTAATTTTTTATTTTTTTTTTTTTTTGATTTTTTTTTCTCTTTAAAGATTAACTTCCCTTAGTTGTTACTATAAATAACTTACATTGTATCTTCTTTTTTTTAATTGACCGTAGGGAAAAACCAAGACCACTTTCCTGTGGTACAACATTGATGTTACTTTCAAATTTTGGGTGTATTTTAAGGTATCTTAACCTGGTAATGATTTTTTTTTGTGCACTAAGAAAAATAAAAGATTTACAATAATTTCTAAAATAAACAACATTGTAAACAACTAGAAAATAAAAATTCAATTTGCAAATACAGGTGCTAGTGTAAAGAAATTTGCTGTGACGGGCGTATATTGTGACATTCTGGCACTCTTGTTTCTATTTAAATTTATAACCTTAAAACATCAAGTAATTATCAGATGGAATTATTTCATTCATTATATGTATTCCTTCAAGTTTATATTTTAATTATAAGATCTATTACAGTTATGCCTTGCAGTCGTATCAGTAAGCATTTATATATCGAACTGTAAAGGCGGAGGAAATTTGCGCCATTATTGTTTAGATTTTATGCTAACCTGGCAATTGGCCTTTTTTCAATATCGAAAGTAAAGATAGGTGCACTTTAAATGACTGATCACTCATTTTTACAATACATTTACTATCAATTGAACTTCTATGATTTCTCTGTCATATTTTGTCTTTATACGAGATATCGACAAAGTTTCGTTAACATTGATCATGTACGTTTAAATGTTTTGTATTTAGTTTTACTTATAAATGAAACAATAACCCTTAAACATTACACTGATATTGGTTTACAATGTCTGAAACTGTCTATGCAATTATAATCTGTAATCATACTAGTCCGTCTTCCAGTTTGGACAGTTTTATTTACTACATTTAATTGGTGCTTACAAAAAAGATACTGGCTGAACTGTAAACAGTGCAGATTATGATCAGACTGCACAGATTTGCAGGCTGATCATGTTGACACTGGTCGCAAAGGCAGAACCAATCGTGTTCAGCATGGCAAGTGTTAATTAAAAGAATGATATATTAAACCAACATCTAATTTTCATTCACAAACTCGCTTTACATTTGAAATAATATGTTAGGGGGATAACCGAGATTGCATAATATTTACAATGAACAGGCTTTGTATGCTTAGCGCCCTTAGCGACGTTTTAAAAAATTGTTTAAAGCCAACAAAATGACAGTTTTGTACAGTTTTGTTTAATTTTAAAAGAACGTGTACTGAACCATAGAGTCAATTTAATATGAACAATCGAACATACCTTAATAACTACCTCATTAATTTAATGGCTTTTTAACTGATTTCTAATTCATGAACTTTGAAAGCAAAGGAAATCGTTCTTTTCACTATTCCTAATATAAATACCACTCAAACTGCATACAAGCAGTACAGTTTTTTTTTGTTTCATTTTATGCATATAACAAAATATTATATCCAATACTAATACTTATATATTTTATTCATTATTTATGTACCAGACAAAAATTTAACACCCACTTTTCTTCGGAAATAAATATATCAAAAGTTTCTACACAGGTTGTATTAGACAGCAAGGTTAAATGCCAACATGGTCGTTATCCATTATACCAAACAAAATTCTAGACATGTGATAGCTTCTGTGAAATTAACGCAAAGCATAAACCAATTTCCCTAAATCATTTGATAGGTATCCAAACAAAATTTATACTCACCAAAACTGTAATCGAAACCAGGCGACGTCCTGTTGTCATTTTGCAGAACTATGCCTATTTGCATATTACTTAATTTCATTTCCCCTATATGATTGAGAAAAATTTAAATGAAGTAAGTGCACGAAAAAATAAATCAAAGAAATTATTTAAATTCGTGCCGCTTTACTTCTACAAGAAGAAGTTACGATGATCTTAAAACTATCTTTAGTTTATGTAACAAATTTGAAAAGAATTTGAATTATACTTTAAAATTTCAATTCATGTTTCTTTCAAATTTTAATTCCACCTTCGTTTTATGAAACGCCCTTTTGTTTGTGATTGTCCATTATCTCCAGAAAACCTTGCAAAAAGCACAATTTATATTTTTCTTTAACAGTCATTTACTGCATGGGCAGTATCTCTGAATTAATTTACACTCAGAGCGAGACGTGATTTATTGTACCGCGTTTAGTTTTTCCAATAAATATAATGGCAATTTGTCAAACAGCATTTGTCTAGTTACGGAAATGCAAGAAACCCAGGAATTCCGCTGAGTTAGAAAAAGCAATTTACACCAAAGGAAGGCAGAGCGCAGTATAACTTTAAGGTCAAATATTATGAACTAGGTAGCAAAATAATTAAGGTCCACTGGAAATCACGTGACCTCTTACTACTTTGGAATGTTTGTCGATTAATTATAGATTTTGTTTTAAATAAGACATTTTATTATTTTCATGTAAAAATATGACCCAGAGCATTACTGGTTACCATTCCGTGTAACACATCCGTATGTTTAGAAGTTAGTTTTGTTTACCCTGATAATTTTATTTTTCGCAGGGTTCAACATCACTACGACAAAAATATAAGTCATAGGGCTACCTTACAGTTTTTGGTGGCGGAGCAAACCACAGGTGCCCCTCTTGATATTATTTTATGCATAGGCGGATAGGTAAGTGGAACCGCAGACCCTCCGTAATCCTGCTGGATGGTTTACTTAATGAAAGTTTTTTTTTCACCCTTAGGAAGGTTTTGAACCCATAGGGTTGACAGATAAGTGACTCAATGTCAGAGACCTTATATCACTCGTCGACAAACTTATGGCCCCTAATGCTAGTAATCGTTGGCAAAACATCAGGAAATACTGTAAAGGGAATGACACTAAATGTATTGCGGACATCTATCGGTAAGGTTGTAAACTAATTTTGTGCCGTGAAGTACTTTGACAAAACAAATATGCATTAACTTGAAAATTTATAGATTAATAAGTGTAAGTGCATATTCGTACAGTTTGCACCAACGTTATCTTGTTTTTACGTACAGTGTACTCGACTTTTTAGTAGTTAAGCTCGTTTCTGACATCTATCAATGCTTTACCGCACTTAACCGGAAGTCGACCTTTGTAGCAACAACAAAACGAATGGTGAAAATCGTAAAGAAATTGTTTTAAAAATATTTTGTTTCGTAGCGTACTCATACAACCGACAACTGACAGGTCCAGCGCTTTTTGATAACCCACACCGACCAAATAAAGACATGTGTAGATTTAGTGACCATATCATCAACAGGGCCGTCCCTTTTCTAGACGAATACAATTAATTATGAAAATATCTAGACATATAAATGCATCCAAGATTAATAATAATATTATAAAACATCTCCCGGTGCGCACTAAGTGATTTTAAAAGATCAATCATACAATGACAGCTTCTGTTTGGAATGAATTTGTTACGTAAAACGTATATGTTTTTAATTTGACAAAGTGTTCCTTTTATTTTCAAAAGAAGAATGATGAAGTGGACGAACATAAAGTAACATTAAATCCAAGAGGCACTGAACACACTAAACTCAACCAGAAAAGCACAGCACACAAAAAACACACACACAAAGAAAAACGATGACCATCTGTACACGAACGCTATAGCTATTATATAATAACAGAATTAACCTTTCCCATTAACAAGAAATCACGGCGAGCATTTAGGATCATTGGATATTCGTCGGCCCTCGTCGTTCCGTCCTTCCGTTGTACTTAATTAATTTGATTTCTTGGTAACCTTAAAATTAAAAAAAAAATCTTATTCAAATTCCAGTACAATGTAAATGGCTTTGTCAGTTATAGGCCAAACTATAACAAAACATCTAGTGTAAGCGCTAGCTAGGGTCCTTTAAGTATCAAAACTTGCTTATACCCCTCATTTACATCTCAAGTTCTAAGACAAATGACTTTGGGTAAAACTGAACCAATATTTCCGTTAAGTGCCTCTATTTTATTAAAACATCCATCTTGTGCAATGCTTACACCCTAGTCACTATCGATAGGATTGTGGGCTTAATCAAGATAGTAAGACGCGAGTTTTGTTCACCTGATTTCGAAAAATACAACACACTTAAGCATGATTCAGTTCCTCCATTTTCTTTTCTATCCCAATACCATCTCATTCATATATAGTAATAAATAAAAAACCAGAAATACCTAAATTATGTGTCCTTACGCTTGTCACAGCACCTTCATTCCTTTGTTTATCCATATGAAATGTAAATGGAATACAAGTAAGATATCTTTAACCTTTCAATTACTGGCCAGATAAGACCGGATTGTGTGGAATGATGTGTAGCTGATTTAACTAAAACGGTTATTTTTCCATTTAGACTTTTATTTCTGCTTCAAATCCTTACCATGTTTGTACAGATTTCATATTTGTATAAAGTTTGTTAATAGTAAATATCTATAATATATATTCTTTACCAGCGCTTCTTGCACCTGATTTAAAAGTATTACTTTTTTGCATAACAGGTCCAGTGTCTTCACCAAAATAAATGTCTTTAATGTATATTCGGTACAGCGATATAGAACTATATGAAATTATTAAAAATGTGGGGTTAAGCTGATTACAAATTGGTAAAAAGGTTAATACAATGTTTAGTATTACCAAGACCATGTAGCAAATTTCATATGGCCTTTTATAAACATTTGAGCCGTAAGATGTTAGTAATATTTGTGTTTTAAGATTCATTCGTAATGAAAATTCTTCCCATAGTTACATGACTACTTAACGAACCATCTGTGGAAAAATAGGATCAATAAAATGTTGATAACATATAAATTAATTTCTTTCATCTTGGTAAATTTAATCATTTAAATCTCGTACAAATTCGAATCCATTTGTCGGCAAACACATAAATGAGCATTAAGGGATATTTAAGGTACTATTCTGGACAAATCACATAGTATACAAAGCATATAAAATTCAATCATGGTCACTAATTGTGGTTGCTGTATTTCTTATTTGGATTACGACTATTCTATAATAACGAATTGAATGAAAACGATGGGTGCACCTGGAGCGCAAATGTCTCCGTTTCTTACCACATATGTATGTCCATTTAGCTGAGATTTGTGCCGTTTATACAAACACTTCTGCACAGTCCGGCGGGGGAAGGAATGTTGTCAGTTTTTGACAATATCGCATCATATATAGTGATTATCGGGAACAAGTAATTAATTAAACACTTTTTATCTAAAGGGATACCTCTTAAAAACAAAGCACGTGTATTTTAATAAAATTATTCGGGCTTGTTTCAGTAAAATCGGCCGGAAACCTAACGCAGCGCAGTTTCGAGTGGGTCGCTACGCAACGCAATCCAGTGGATACTGTTCTGTGTCTTACTTGCCGGGCCTCTCATATAAAATGTCGTCCATGATCTACGTTAACATCATATTTACCATTAATGCACACTTGTTTTTCCTTCTAAAATCAGTTTTCCATTCAACTAGCATTAATTATGGCATTATCTGGAACATTTTCATGTGCCCACAAGTTTGATAATTTGAGATAGTAAAGAAAAAGCATTGCTATAAATGAACGAACAAGTTTTCATTTTCCTTGGAATGATTATTCTCCTTGATGTCAGATTATAAGACTATTTCACTGATCGTAGGTGCAGATGGAAATATCCGGCTCGGGGGTAACTGTTTAAATGGTAACGATGCTCTGTAGAGTTAACGCAAAACAATTACCTGTGTGCCGGATATTGCAATCCATACCTATAACCAGTGATTAATTCCTTTTTTTGTATGCCGTAAAATAAAACGAATGTGTTTCTTTTAAGTACTCCTTTTACTAAAGTAGCATATTTTCATTCATGAGTCATCTTACACGTCGGGTGTAAGACGAGTTTTACCAGCATCGACGAAAACATTGGAACATTCTGTACAGATTTTATTTTTAAGCCAGTCAGTTAAAACATACTCAGACATTTAACTATTACATCAGATAAACCCGGTAAAAAGTTAGTTTTTACCTATTACTTAATCATCAAAACTAAGAAAAGATGATACTGGTGAACGATTTTGATGCGCAAATCCGTTTTTCACCACATATTCCGGAGGCACACTGGTTTCCCCGTTTGTTTATTAGCGACCGTTATGAGAGCTGAAATTAAACTTTATTTGTACCTAGATCTTGTGCTATTTGGTTTGCATTATCTTAATTACTATTGTAACATAAATGTATCTCCTGCTGCCGTAATAGGGATATGAATGTGTTGGATTTTTAAAGAAGAATCACACACAATCATGGTTCTTCTGTGTTTGTTTGCCTGTTGTTCTTGTTAATTAAACAAAGTGCGTTTTCGCTTTGTAATGAAAGCATGTAAACTCGAAATTGTGCGTGGAATGTAACACATCATACAATAATATAATTACACCATTATGCGCTACATGTAATATGAATGCACATTATATGACGTAGTAACTTTGCACACAAACTACAAGTGCCTTGTATTGAAATCGATAGCTGAAGAGAAGAAAATTTAGTTTTGTGTTCCACAGGCGTAGGAGCCGAGGTGGGCGAAGTATAGAAGTTGCGTCCCCCTCCCCCTACAATATTTCAAAATACAGATGTAACTTGCATGCTAATAAAACAGAAATCAAACTATTATATGATTCTATCTCGGCTTCATTTTTTTCTCGTCATTTTCAACGTTCTTGTTTCTCTCTCAAAATAGATACACGCTTCATCAGGCATATGAATGAAAACATGTACAGATCAATGCTTTTTACCATGGATCAGATTTGATTTATTTTGTTCGAACTACTTAAATGCACAATATATCAGTAATGAAATAGCAATGCATTGTTTTATCAAAAACGGTTGTTACCATTTAGACGCAAGATTTGTTTTATTTCTGCTCAAAATCCTTACCATGTTTGTACAGATTTCAAATGTGTTTTAAGTTTGTTAATAGTAAATATCTGTAAATTTAAAGTATATATGAAATGAACGAAATGTAACTATACTGATTTAAAGAGTTAACCCGCTTGTGATTGTTTTGGTACGCTGTTCAGTACCATACGTTAAGTGGTTCTTGTTTTACTTACAAATATTTAGTTGATGATATTGTTTCGATATTCATATTTGCTTTAAGTTGTTATTGTTGTTGTTGTCTTTTTGTGACAATGTCAGCAAAAATATGTTTAATGTTAAGCGAACATAAAAATGTAAAAGTGCAATATATTAGAAATGGCGAGATCAGTATAATGATATGGAACGTTCTAAAGTTATACTGTATGAGGTTCTAATGACTTTTTATGACGGATAGGACTTTGCAAGTAAGACACAGGAGGATTTCCACTTGATTGCGTTGCGTCGGGACCCACTCGAAACTGCGTTGCGCTATGTTTTCGGCCGATTTTTCTGAAACAAACCCTAATAATTCTATGAAAATGCACATGCTTTGTTTAACAGGTAGTAGCCCTTTAGACAAGAAGTGTTTTAATATTTACTTGTTCCCGATAAGCACTATATATGATGCGATATTGTCCAAAACTGACAAACAAATTCCTTCCCCCGCCGGACTGCACAGAAGTGTTTGAATAAACGGCACAAATCTCAGCTAAATGGACATACATATGTTCTAAGAAACGGAGACAATTGCGCTCCAGGTGCACCCATCGTTTTCATTAAATTCGTTATATAGCGGGTAAAAATTCCTTTAAATCATACTTACAAGACGGGACATTTATACAACCGGTCATATTTCTCCATCTGTTCTGCGTAAAATTCACCGCTCATTATTGTAAATTTAAAACGAATTTACTGACGTATTATGAACATGCAAACGAGCTGCATTACAGCAAGACTGGCCAATGCTGAATTGAAATGATTCTCCAACATTTTAACAATCTGTATCTGAAAATATATGAATCATTTAAACATTTGCATAATTAGACATATTTTTACACGCGACTTCATCTGCTGCGCCCGGGCATGATATATTGGGTCTTAAATTCCAGTTAGTTCGTATACTACAAGTATAAGCGTTGGGAGTATTTCGTTTTCAATCTGGATGCCATATCTCGGACAATATTATTTTCAACGAAAAAAAAACAACATGTAAACAGGTGAGCCTTTCATTTTTGACAGATCGTAAATTTAAGAATTTGCAGAAAAAATAACTGAAAAACAGGAAATAAGTAACTATTTATCTTTAAGGTACAGGAATCCAGAATATACAAATTTGAATGTAGAATATTTATTGGCCACAGAAATAATTCGCTACATTTTGTTTGTACACATAATTAACTAAAAGATATTAATGTATGAACTCTTTTCACATTATCGGTTAGCGCAACGTAACCAACTAGTATTTAATCTAGATAGGGAGAATCAATTACGAATATTAAGTTGTAAATAATTAAACACAATATTATACAATCTCAGTACGACGTTTTGAGATTAAGCAAGTGTTTATAAAGTCAGAAGCAAATAAAGGACAAATTGATAATATGTATAATAAATGACGGTATCATAGCGTCACATACGCTTTGATGAAGATGAACTGTATGAGGTCCTAAAATGTTATTGTGATAGGCTTATTTTAGTACAGTATTTGGCTTATTTTCATTCAGATACTCAATGATATGTGTTTTTATAAACAAATATGTGTGATCAGTATAACTGACTGAAATACTGTTAAAACGTGAAGTCCCGAACTCGCTTCTCTCAAAATACCGGCTATACCGAAGCCATTTTTAAGGTCCGTCTCGAATACACGCGCATAAAATATCATTTTTATCTCGAATTTCGTTTATCTCGAACTAAAACGCTCGATCCCTTGGAGTTTGAATTACCGAGTTTCCACTGCATCTTAAACCAGCATAATGAAGAATTTAAAACTGCAATCGTCTGTGGAACAACGGGATCGATCGATAAGATGCTGATTACATACAGATTAACTCCTTTCATCCTGGTAAATCTAATCGTTTAAATCACATTTATATGCTAATCTTATTGTCTACAATCACATTACCGAAACATATAGAGATATTTTAAGATACATAGAAAATAGCACATGCACTGAACCCATATAAATATTGCTAATCGCAATCCTAGACGGGTGTAATTTGCAATGGCTTTTGTTTTATTCATTTACTTTGTAACGTCTAATTTTGCATTAAATTTGCCGTGCTTTGTCGTTGGCTTGCATCAAGTTATCAAACTGGGTGACATTGGTATATGTAACATTTTGATGCTTCATGTTCAATCAACATAAAGCAGTCGTATGTGTACGGAACGAAAAAGGAGACATGTGTGGGATTATCCCTTTCTATTTTACTTTTTATTTATATTCTACTTTCAAATAAATACCTTCAATCCTGCCTGCAATCCGTAAAATGTTGTCGATTTGTATTGCAAACGGTCCTTTCTGTACGTATGTAAATGCAAAGATTTCTCACAAGTCTAATTTTATGAAAGGAGGAAATACAAACTGTAATACATTGCTGCAAGATGTCCGAAATAACTAGGAAATGTGGCGGCACAACCACTCGAACTTGCATTTTAAACTGCCTTTACGTCAAAAAATATTTTCATCCAATTACAGAAAATGAACGAATCTTATAAAAAGACTAAAAAAAGATTAATGTAAATGCTACACACTGAACTATTTATCACAAATAATATCCAAAAATATGGTCAAGAAATGGCCCAATGGTATTTTAAAAATATATAAATGTATGATATATTATTAAAAATTACTGCATACCAATAAAGATTCTAGAATTTTTTTTCATCAGATACTTTTATTCAACTGGTTTTATTTTAATTTACTGTTATTGGTTAAGTATGATAAGCGCAAGGCAAAACGATCCACATACCATTGTCGTCTCTAAAATATATATGTGAACATTCTTACGTTTCTGCAGGGTAAATCTGAAGTAACTATTTCCTGCTTATTAGTTCGAAAAAGTAATTTAATTTTATAAATATTCCTTCGAACACATGCTGCTTCGATGTCAAAGACAAAATTAAATGAGCTCTTTGAGATAAACTAGAAACTGTTTCACTAACTTTACTACCCGACAATAAATGGACATACATTTCATTTGAGTAAAATCTAACTAAATGTCTCTCGATTTATGTCGATAGGTAGAGGAAATGCGAAGACCTACTAGAATAAATTCATTTTAAGCTTCTTCTGCATGTTTGACAAACCGAAAATCATGGCGTTACGTCATCTATCCGCAATACATAGGCTAAAACCTGAACCGGGTATACGGAAAGGAAGAACATCCTACGTATATAATTTGTTTTACCCCATGTGTACATTTGTAAAAAAACGATAAGATTTCGTTCTTTCAATAGATTAAAAATTATAATGTTGATACAAGATCAGATCAGTTTTGCAAGAAATCAGGCACATAAACCTATCTTTTTTATTTGCCTATTTCTTAATTATTCTATCTTACGAAAACTCACGAGTTTAATAGAATTCTACACTGTAGAAAACAATTAATCAAATTGTGCAGAACTTTAATATTCAGGTCAAGTTAAGATCCTAACGTTGTGTTGAAAATTTACTTTCGTTTAAAGACAGACATTGGAGATTTTACTAGACACATATAGATATGAAAACATTCGGTTAATAAAATACCACCGAGTTCATTTTCTGCTTGATACCAAACTGAAAATGACAAAAAAAATTACCTACAAAATAATGCTTCAATAAAAAGTATCTAAAATACTTACCGTAAGCGCCATATTCAAAATCTGAGGCATGTGAACTGTTGTCAGGCAGTGTTAATCCAAAATTACCAAAGTTAATATTTTTCAAACCGGGTATATCCATATTGGCCAGTCTGCTACCTAAGCTATGTCATAAATATTTTTAAATCTTAATTTGTTAGAAATATTCCAAATGTTTTAATTTAAGAAATATTCAATTTGAACCAATTCATTCTTAAATACATATTACAATAGTATATATTAAGTTAACATATTTAAGAGATATAGTCAATCTTAATTCCATTCAAAAGCGCAAGAATTCATCCTCACCATCTATTTTCTATTTTATCCCCTGTTTAACAGTAAAACTATTTATAGACATCACTGTACAAGGCAGAGAAGCAATTCCGTAATCCGCTTTAGGTCATTGCAATAACAATTTAGTAACCACTAAAGACTTCTGATCTGAATCAAAGTTTTCATTTAATCCTCTTGAACATAAACCAGATGATGTTCTTATAAAAATGACGAAAATATCATCCCACTCTCCCCGTTTATATCAAGGAGCTTCCGGCATTAGAGAACTTTTATTACGTAAACTGAATAAAGCAATATAATATCAATACAAACACTCGAATGGAATTTAAAAGACTTTGAAATACTTAACCATATGAACATAAAATTAACAAAAAAAAACAACAATTATTTAGTGACGTTAAAGCTCTTCAGATGCCGGCACAATATAATCTGATGTGAGAAAGTCAATAGAATTCAGTGATATACGTGAAACAACATCTATGTGCGCGTGTACAAATAACGTTTATTTTACAACTACTCCCAAAAAACTTCGTCAGTCTGAATTTTCCAATAAGCAAACATCTTGTGCGTGTTTTTTTTTCGGCACCAACGAGGAAACTTTCACTTTATCAATCCGACTGCCCATAACACTGTATTTATGAATAATTTCCAGCGAACTAGGATTAATGTTCTATGAATACATTTCATTTGATATTGATCCCTTATATTAGAAATTGAGCGCTGAATAATTCAGAACATATGTGATACAGCAGACTACCACTTATTGCAAACTTTCTGTTCACTTTTACAAAAAAAAATTTACTTTACGTGCTAGAAAACATTGACTGTATATGCAGTTAATACATCGAGAGCATAAAAGAAACAAAAATATATGTTGTTTCTTTTTTCTGTTGCGCAAAATGCGCAAGTAATTAAATGAAGACAGATGACAATAGCTAATATGCTGTCAACGAAATAGCAACGACGATGTCGTACATGTACTGACTATTGTTGATAATATTCGATTTTAAAAAGACGATAAAAATGACGATCACTTTGTAGTATTAATGTAAAACAAGACCAGAATATTTATGAAAATGTTAGAATAACGCGACAACTCTAGATCTAAATCATTTAAATCATGTTATAACTCCTATACACTGACGTGATAAATGACGGTAGCAAAGCTATAACAATAAATATTTCATGCAAGCAATATACAATTCTTATTAGAATATAATACTAAATTAATTATTAGAATGAAATCCTTATTTTATAATTTTTAGCTCACCTGTCACATAGTGACAAGGTGAGCTTTTGTGATCGCGCAGCGTCCGTCGTCCGTTCGTGCGTGCGTAAACTTTTGCTTGTGACCACTCTAGAGGCCATATTTTTCATGGAATCTGTATGAAAGTTGGTCTGAATGTTCATCTTGATGATATATAGGTCAAGTTCGAAACTGGGTCAACTGCGGTCAAAAACTAGGTCAGTAGGTGTAAAAATAGAAAAACATTGTGACCTCTCTAGAGGCCATATTTTTGAATGGATCTTCATGAAAATTAATCAGAATGTTTATCTTGATGATATCTAGACCAAGTTTGAAACTGGGTCACATGCCGTTAATAACTAGGTCAGTAGGTCAAATAACACAAAAACTTTGTGACCTCTGTAGAGGCCATATTTTTGATTGGAACTGTATGAAAGTTGGTCTGAGTATTTATCTTGATAATATCTAGGTCAATTTTGAAACTGGGTCAACTGCGATTAAAAACTAGGTCAGTAGGTCTAAAATTAGAAAAACCTTGTGACCTCTCTAGAGGCCATACTTTTCAGTGGATCTTCTTGAAAGTAAGTCAGAATGTTCATCTTGATGATATCTAGATTAAATTTGAAACTTGGTCATGTGTTGCCAATAACTAGGTCAGTAGGTCAAATAATAAAAAAAACATTGTGACCTCTCTAGAGGCCATATTTTTCATGGGATCTGTATGAAAGTTAATCTGAATGTTCATCTTGATGATATCTAGGTCAAGTTGGAAACTGATTCAACTGCATTTAAAAACTAGGTCAGTAGGTCTGAAAATAGAAAAACATTGTGACCTCTCTAGAGGCCATACTTTTGAACGGATCTTCATGAAAATTTGTCAGAATGTTCACCTTGATGATCTCTAGGTCAAGTTTGAAACTGGGTCACATGCTGTTAATAACTAGGTCACTAGGTCAAATAATAAAATAACCTTGTGACCTCTCTAGAGGCCATATTTTTCAATGGATCTTCATGAAAATTGGTTAGAATTTTTATCTTGATGATATCTTGGTCAGGTTCAACACTGGGTCACATGAGCTCAAAAACTAGGTCACAATGTCAAATAATAGAAAAAACGATGTCATACCCGGTTTAAAACTGGGTCATGTGGGGACAGGTGAGCGATTCAGGACCATCATGGTCCTCTTGTTAATTTAATTGAGAATGATCTGGTTTAACCTCAATTTATTCTGTTTCGTATCAAATATAAATATCCTTATTCTATGTGATACTGTGTACTCGTACTATGTATTTTAAGCAATATGTTATTTCATGTGTTTTTTAATATAAAACCTGTAGGAAGTTTTTTTTTTTATTATTGAGATTTTAGATCACAACAACGGAATCCTTGGCTATTAGACTCCATGATTGTTAATAATTTCTTCACACAAAACGACACACTTTTAGGATGTTTACTGCGGAATGATGGCGGTCATGATGATGGTACTGATGATGTTGATAATGGTTTAATCCATGGCAATTACTACCCACGAAAATTAATGAAGTCAAAACAAACTTTTCTTCATGGCAAGATGATGACAGTGATGATGATTGTGATGATAATGGTAATGATAATAAGGAAAATGATATGAGTGACGATACTTTTAATGACAAAACGTCTGGTAATTTTAACACGACTATCATGACACAGAAACTGATGCAGGTTCCTCATTTTTAAAACAGACGCTTTACAGATGACTGTTATATAATGAATAATCATCAGATAGGCAGATGTGAATTTAATAGCAGATAGAATAGCCTTAGTTATAACACACTATGATGTTATCTGAAGTAAAATTATCGAGAGGATTGCTCTAGTAAATTCATTCAGTACTTTGCGTAATGAAATTGTAAGATAGAAATGTGTTCAAACACCTACGATAAATACATAATTAAATTTGAATTTAAATTGCACACCATGTCAAAAAATGCAATTATGTGATGAACACGAAAAATATATTTGTCAGCCTATTCAAAGTTGTGTAGCCACCGAAAGATGTTTAACATTATCAATGGACCTTCCACGGTCGGAACAAATGGGAATTTCCTTGTTTTGGCAGATTCTTGGCAGATAGTAGATAAAAAGCAACTCGTACATTCTATGTAGTTGAAAAAAAACCTCTTAAGCTAATACCTTTGTTTTGACGGATGTGGCACATTTAATAACCCAGTATTAACAGATTCATTTCAGTCCAGCAGAATCTGTTATATATCATGTTGCTTGGTTGCATTCCAAGCTTCTAAAGGCGTTCTGGATTGACTCGTCACAACAACAGTCTTGGGAGCCATTCAATAGTTCTGTACAAAGAAGTTCCGCTAAATTAGGTAATAAGTGGTGCTAGCGGTATTTCAAACTACTTTACCTTTACCCTCCTAAATTTTTAAAATAATGGACTAGTCATTCAATTCAAGCAGTACCATTTATTATTCAAAGGGGTATTTACTCAAAATTTATTGACTGAAAAGCGAACAGTGCAAACCATGATCAGACTGCATGGATGTGCAGACAGACTTTGGTCTGCGCTGGTCGCAATGGCAGAATCACTTGTTGCCAGCAGGCTAAAGGTTAACTTCTCATGAGCATACTAAAATTCGATTCTGCAATTATTTATGTTTCGAAACATCCCTTTTTAGATATTAACCGAATAATTTGTAAATGTTAACATCTGATATCTATAACCAGGTAAAAATCATAATCGTCAAAAATGTCTTGCTAAACTTTGATCAAGTATGTGTGTGTGTGAGTGTGTGTGTTTGTTGTTGTTTTTTTTTTGGGGGGGGGGGGGGGGGGTTGGGGGGGGGTGGAGCGATGTTCGGGTTTAACGTCTTTTTCAACAACTTTTCAGTCATATAAACGACGTTGTCTACTTGGAGCAGTGCTTCCTCACTGGAATATCACGCCGTAGACACGCGGCATGATACCCCATCCAGTCACATTATACTGACACCCCGCTGAACAGTCTTAGCACTACCCTCTTAATGCTGAGCGCCAAGCGAAGCGAGGAAGCTACTAGTCCCATTTTTTCGTCTTTGGTATGACGCGGTCGGGGATCGAACCCACGGCCTTCCGCACTCGAAGCGGGCTCTACCACTATGCTACCGAGGCGGTGGTGGGATTCTTGTTTTTCTTTATACATTTTGAAAAGTAGTTCCAGTCCTATAGGATGACATAGGTATAAGTGTATTTAGTTTACATGGCTGCGTGTATATAGCAATCGGTGCCAGGGTTTGTATTTGTTTCAAGATGACACGAGTAGGTAGTATTAAAAATAAAGATTGTGTGCACTTACCTTGAGTGAGCAGAGAAAAGTACATACAGAAAAGTACATTTGAGCCGCGCCATGACAAAACCAACATAGTGGGTTTGCGACCAGCGTGGATCCGTGCATCCGCGCAGTCTGGTCAGGATCCATGCTGTTCGCTAACAGTTTCTCTAATTGCAATAGGCTTTGAAAGCGAACAGCATGGATCCTGACCAGACTGCGCGGATGCGCAGGCTGGTCTGGATCCATGCTGATCGCAAACCCACTATGTTGGTTTTCCCATGGCGCGGTTCATTTAATTCTTAAGTCTTCACACTCTAGAAGAAACATTTATTGTGAAAAAAAGTTGATGATAAAATTAATCTCAAAAACTCTCAGTTTATATCTAACGTAATTTGAACGAAAGAGAAAATAATGTTGGCATATAGCAACATGAGAGTTTTTCCCTTTATGAAAATTATATTAACAAATCTCGCGGGTAACATCAAATATCTGTGAGTGCATGACATGACAGACACAACTGACAGACTTTCGCTTGTGAAACCACAGTTAAGAATTGAATATCCCATTAAAAGTTTCTCATAGTGTACTCTTTTAAGATGTTTATTTCTGTTAAAATGGTTGGCAAAAACAAATCAAATCACGCAATGAATTGCAGCAATTTATGAATTATCGTCACATTTGTGTGCCATGGTGTTTACTTATAGTTCTTTCAAAGTTAATAGAATGTCTGATAAAGTGATGAATCTGAAAACAATAAGGAAAGTAAGGAGTATCTTGCAAAGTCATGATTCTATAATGCACAGACTGAGAGCGATAAAATATCCTTTATAAATCACAATCACTGCAGATAATATTAGGGTTATAAGATATTAACCTCGGAACGTGGCGTTTCTCGTCTTGTTCTTCTATTCATCATTGTGTTTCCTTTACTTATATAACATATTTGTGACAATGCTTTCCTAGTAATAGTAGTCTATAAATGTGTGGCATTAAGGTTTCATTATATGAGCCGCGCCATGAGAAAACCAACATAGTGGGTTTGCGACCAGCATGGATCCAGACCATGGTCAGGATCCATGCTGTTCGCTTTCAAAGAGTATTGCAATTTCAGAAACTGTTAGCGAACAGCATGGATGCGCGGATGCGCAGGCTGGTCTGGATCCATGCTGGTCGCAAAGCCACTATGTTGATTTTCTCATGGCGCGGCTCATATATTTATTCGCATTTACACAATTTTCAGAATTTTATTTTTCAAAATTATCTATTTTATCTGCTTAGTATATTTATAGATACAATAAATTAAATCGGCAAGTGAACACAAAAACGATCCGTTGCCTTTTAATTGAACATGGCGGATGTGTATTTGTTCAAAATATGAAGATCTTAAAGCAATAATGTGACAAAACCTAACAAAACAATGAGTTTATTTAAACCTTTGGGTCAGGGCCATAGTATATGTGTTGCATATACTTTAAATATCGTACTGAATCCAACACACGAGTCTTCCATATTTACGCAGTTAATAAATTTAATATCTATAAAACTTGGACATTTTGTCCATTATTTGCTTTTTTCCGTTCAGCTTTATATTTTGTTTTAGTATCATGATTAATTCATACACAAAATAATTAACAATACTATAATAATTCATATTGAACGTGCAATAAATATGGTAAACGTAAAACATAGAAAGAAAAATACATTATATTTTTTATCTTAAAGGTTAATCTTGATAAGCTTCATTCAACGGGACAAGAAGGTTACAATCGGGACATCGGGCTACACAAAATGTATACTAAAACAATCATACAATATTCAGTTTGTCAATTAAGTATGTATTCGTCCGTATTGATTGCTTCTTCTTTCCCTGTTTTAATTCGGTGACAATCTCGGAACTGATGAGTAAAATCATACATTAATTGCACTAGAAACACTATTAAACTCTTTTGCAATTTCTCTGCACTCTAAATAAATCTTGGATGTTACATGGGATCTTTTGTTTAAAAGTAAATCAAACTCCAGGTTTTAACAGATAATAAGACATTAAGGGACATATATTTCCGTTGTACTAGCTATCATGCTTAGTTTGAAGAGTATAATTAGTAGACTTATTGTCGAGAAATTCAATATAACTGACACTTGTTGGAAACTGAAGCATGAAGAATGTCACAAGATATTGGTTTCTTTTGGCGATAACTTTTAAAGAAGGATGAATCTGAATGGTTATGAATAAAGAGTTATTTGTGAGTCATGATTACAATGTTTTAGCCATGTAATGAAAATTGAATAACTAGTCTTTTGAAAACAGATGCATTGTTATGAAATTTTTGAAACAGCAAAAATACAGATATTTTAAAAGTGTTTATATGCGAGGGGTAAAGCAATGAGAAAACGTCTTATTGGAAACTTTACACCAGTTGAGCGCGCGTGTGAGAGTGTGTGCGTGCATGCGAGCATGTTTAGGGTTTAGTGTCTTCTTCAACAATTTTTAGTTATATAAACGACGGTTTCTCCTTGCACAATGTCCACATTTATAGTGCTGTCTCATTGGAAAATCACGCCAAAGACACGTGATATGATACCTCTTCGGTAATCTTTTACTGGCTTTGTATGGGAAAAACTGATCACGGTAACTCAAATATAAGAAGTGTTTGAGGAATTGTGTATCGCTGCAAGCTTGCTTGAAAACACTTTACATTTCAATTTGACTTAGATAAAACTGATACCTAATCAGCTGTAAGCCAAATACTTTATCAGTAACTATTCATGATATTTATATAACAACTTTTTATAAATTTGGGATCATTTTGATAGAAAATTGTCATATCTAGTCAGAAGAACTAGGACATTTTAATATTGCAGTTCCTAAACAATATTCACCACTACCATTTCGCGTTTGACCTTTCTGTCGTTTCGCTGTCTGATTAAAAGTTATTTGATAATCATTTTATCTGTTTTAGAAAATCAGGTATAGAAATAATTTAATGTTCATTTCAATTTTTTAAGAAATCATTAATATTTACCAGCCTGCTCAATTCTTGTGCCGTTCCCCGTGTGTCCCCGTGATGTTAAAACTATTCATGTTCCGTTTCTTTGATTACAGTTTCACCACAAAGCTAGTGTTGATGCATTTAACGTCACATCGGCACAATTATAGGTCATATGGCAACCTTTTCAGCTTTTGATGGTGGTTGTAGACCGCAAGGTGCCCCTCCTGCATTATGCCATCACGGACGGGCATCTGGGTAAAACCATCGACCTTCTTTAAGCCAACTGGATGGCTTCCTCACAGGAAGAATTCAGCACCCCGAGTGAGACACGATGAGGGGCAAGTGATTCAAAGTCAGCGACCGTAACCACTTGGCCACGGAGGACTCTGCTATAATTATTGCATATATATGCCATCAATTAATTAATAACCCAATACTATACTTCAGAATTATTTATGACGTGTTAATTTCTAAGGTCTTCATGTGCAATATTTACATATAGTGTTTGTTACATATGATGTCGAAAATCCGTATTTCTACTTTGTGGACACAATCTGTTCAATGCATCCACTTACATAAATATGCCGCACCGAACGTTTCATTCATTTACAAGTTTTTAGAATATATATTTAAAACTGCCACCCTTCAGCGTGTATATGTACTTGTACCTACGATGACCGGACACGGGTAGCAAGACAATAATAAAAAATATTTGATCCAATCAATAAACAATTTGTATTGCAATATAATGCTAATTGAATTATCATAGCACATTCTGATTTCAAAATTGCACTTTGTTTAACCTTTAGCCTGCTGGCGGCAAGTAATTCTGCCTTTGCGCCCAGTGCAGACCAAAATCCAAGCAAGCTGATCATTGTCTGCACTGTTCGCTATTCAGTCAGTAAATTTTCAGCAAACACCCCTTTGAATAATAAATGGTATTGCCCAAATTGAATGATGGACCAGTCCATTTCAGACATTTAGCAGGCTAAGGGTTAAGATATAACCCTCCATTTATTTTGATTCATATTCAAATTGTAAATATTTTAATTTTTGTGATATTATGTATATTCAAAGCTGTTACATGTACTTGTTTCTATGATGACCGGACATGGGTAGCAAGACAATAATAATATATATTTCATGCAAGCACTATACAATTTGTATTGCAGTATAATGCTTAATGAATAATTACAAGCAAATTCTTATTTTATAGTTTCAATTTAATTATGATAAAACCCTCCATTTAGTTAGTTTCATATTTAAAATGTAAATACTCAAATATACGTGATACAGTAACTATGTAATGCAATATGTACTGTGTATTTTACGCAATATGTAATTTCAAAGATAAAACTTGTAAAAAAAAATTCTTAATAGTTTATTTCGTACTGACATATCAACGGAATCCACGGCAATTTGTCTCCACGAATATTAATGATTTCTTTACTCTAGACGACAAAAGATGTTTTCTTCATTGCGAGATGATGACAGTGATGATGATGATGATGATGATGATGATGACCTTCGGTCTCGGTCAAAAACAATCCTGCGGGCTTCTGCAGGCGTTAATACACAAAACAAACGTGTATTGTCGCTATTCTTGCATAAAAAAACATTACACGACGACTAAATGCATTGTTTTCATATGTGATGACTTGACGATTCCGGTACATTTTTTATTTACCATTCTTGTTGTTCTTGGAAACGGTAAACATGTTTTGAATATCCATAACCGGGGCACACATAACAACAACACTACTAAAAGCGTGATTTGAAAGTTTTTGAGCATCTTATTTTTATTTTTAGTTATTACAAACGTTACATTACACATAATTTTGCATATAACTTAAAAATTGATAAACAGGAACACAATTATTTTAAGAATAAAAACTTTACATTCGAATTATTTTGAGTACGAACAAACAGAGTACAGATGAGTACGAAGCTAGTGACTAGCTTTCGAGGTTTATTATATGAATTCTGCGAACAATCAGGTAAAAACAAACAGACTGATACTAACAAAAATCATTAATATAATACCTAAAAACGGGCAATAGCACAAGTTACACGCGATACTTATTTATTCACAGTTATTTACAATAACTGAACAGACGCTTTGTAAAGGGAGTAAACTCTAAGAGAAGCTAGAGCGTACATTGATGGGGGCAGTACGTTTGGGGTTGGAAACTAATACAGCTAAACATACTATGGATTACATTGTATCTATAATGCTACAAGAAGAGGTTATTATGGAAGAAACAAGATGCAGATGCCAAATATCAGTCTGCGCAGAAATACATAAATACGTCCCTGGCAAAGCATTTCAAAAATAAAAACCATGTATTAACAGCACGTGAATTGCCTTGTTTGCACACGATTTTCCTCCCGTTTATACATGGGCGGATCCAGTGAAAAAAGTAGGTTTTATGCAAGAATACTTGTAATGATGAAAACGTTAGTAATTTTAATAGGAAAATCATGACACAGTAACTGCTGCAGGTTCGTCGTTATTTAAAACAGACGCTTTGGAGAAAGGCATGCCTAGCTGATTGTTATATAATGACATAATAATCAGATAGGCAGATGTGAATTTAAAAGCAGATAGAACTACCTTAGTTCTAACACACTATATGTTGTCTGATAAGGAAATACATCAAGAGGATTGTTCTAGTAAATTCATTCAGTACTTTGCTAAATGAAATTGAAAGGCAGAAATATGTTCCAATATCTATGTTTTTAATAAATACAAATACTTGAATTAACATTACATATCCTGCCAAAAATGATTTAAAACACTCACAAATGATATTTATCAGTCTACTTTAAATCATGTAGCCATCAAAAGTTTGTTTAACATTCCCACATGACCTTAAACGGTTGGAACATAAGGAACGGATGAGGGAAATTTTCATTGTTTTGTCAGATTCATAGCAGATGGTATATAAATAGGGTTTTTATAACAGTAGCTCGATCTGGGATGCTGTATTCGGCTCGAGTGGATTTTTACCAGATCGGATCTCACGAGTGTGATCCGACCTTGCAAAATCCACGAGAGTCGAATACAAAATCCCAGATCTAGCTACTGTGTCAGGTCATGCATATTAATGAAAGTAGTCCGGCAGCATACAATACGGAAGGTACAATACGAAATTCAAAAGATTCAATACGGATTTATTCTGCCTGTTCATATTTAAATGTGAAATACAAGCTGATTTTTTTACAGAATTTATGTAGATATATAATGAAAAGGAATTCGTGCATTCTATGTAATTGATAAAACAAAGTTCCTCCTAAGCTACTGCCTTTGCATTGACGGATGTGACACATTTAATAACCCAGTATAAACAGATTCTTTTAAATCTACCGCCTCGGTAACCTAGTGGTAGAGTGCCCACTTCGAGTGTGGGAGGTCATAGGTTCGATCCCTGGCCGCGTCATACTAAAGACGTAAAATGGTACTAGTAGCTTCCTCGCTTGGCGCTCAGCATTAAGAGGATAGTACTAGGACTGGTCAACCCGGTGTCAGTATAATGTGACTGGGTGGGGTATTATGTCACGTGTCTACGGCGTGATATTCCATTGAAGCAGCACTATAAAGGCGGGCATTGTGCTCACTGCTACAAGTAGACACCGTCGTTTATATGACTGAAAGATTGTTGAAAAAGACGTTTAACCCGAACACACATGCACTCATTTCAGTCTAACAGAATCAGCTATATATTATGTTGCTTGATGGCATTTTATGCTGGAATTAACCTTTACAACAACAGTATTTAAGGGTCAAAACGAGCTCTGTACTTTATATCCATGTTACTATTTCTTGAGATTCGGGAGTCATTTAATGGGTCTGTACAACGAAGATTCGCTAAAACAGATGTTTTGGTAGCGATATTTCAAACTACTTAACCTCTCATGAACATACTCAACAAAATTGAATCTGCTATTATTTTATGTTTTCGAAATATCCTGTTTTTAAATATTAATCGTACAATTTATAAATATTAATATCTGATACCTATATCAGGCATGTATAAACATAATCGGCAAAAATGACTTGCTAAACTGTGCTACTAGTAATCAAGTAAGATTTTTGTTTTTCTTTCTACATTTATCTTTATTGAGATCGAGTTGTGGTTCCAGTTCTTTGAGATGAGATAGGTACAAATGTATAATTGAGCCGTGCCATAAGAAAACCAACATAGTGGGTTTGCGACCAGCATGGATCCAGACCAGCCTGCGCATCCGCGCAGTCTGGTCAGGCTCCATGCTGTTCGCTTTTAAAGCCTATTGGAATTGGAGAAACTGTTAGCGAACAGCATGGAGCCTGACCAGACTGCGCGGATGCGCAGGCTGGTCTGGATCCATGCTGGTCGCATACCCACTATGTTGGTTTTCCCATGGCACGGCTCATATAGTTTACATGGCTGTGTATGTACAGTAATCATTACCAGCGTAAAATTATTTGGTTTAAGCTGGTAGTTAGTATTGAAAACAAAGAACGTGTTATTCTAGTAAGTGAGCAGCGAAAAATTCATACTGAAAAGTACATTTAATTCTTAAATCCTCACAGTACTTAAGGGAATCTATTTATTGGGAAAACTAGTTGATTATGAACATTATCTCAAAAACTCTCGTTTTATATCTCTTGTAATTTGAACGAAAGAGGAAATAATGTTGGCATATAATACCATGAGATTTCTTCCCTTCATGAAAATTTTATTACAAAATCTCGCGGGTAACATCAAATATCTGTAAGTACATGACATTGGCAAAGACAACTGACTGACTTCTCTCCTGTAAAACCACAGTTAAGGAATGCATTTTCCCGTTAAAATCTTCTAGTTTACTCATTTAAGAAGTTTACGTCTGGTTGAAATCAAAGTACACAATGAATTGCAGCAATTTATAAATTGTCGTCATATCCGTGTGCAATAGTGTACTGCCGTGAAGGCTGTGGCATTGGAACGTGGCGTTTCTTGTTACATAATTATCCTTGTTTTTTTTTTTCTTGCACTGCATATTTGTGAAACAATGCTTTATTAGTTATAGTAGCCTATAAATGAGTCGCATTAAGGTTTCATTATATATTTATTTGCTTTTACACAATTTTCCATGTTTTTGTTGCGAAATGATACAAATTTAATGCATGAAGCCGCTAGAGAATTAATCTGGTTAATAGCTGACGTGATGTTGGCTCATGCGTATATAATGATATAGAATTACGCATTGTGTCTATCACGCTGCAATTTTAGTCTACAACAAACAGTGGTTAGGATAACATTTATCGGATAATGTGAACACGCGCAAATTTTTTTATTTTTATTTTTACTTATTCAGTTTTTTCTTAATAGAGAAATCATGCAATTACAGTAATTGTTTCTGATAAAGCTTTTTTGAAATCCTAAAAAAGTATTAGTACATTTTTCCTGCAGCGGCGGTAAAAAGTCGTCCCTTACTTGAAGTATATGTTATTATCTGTTCCTGCCGGATCATCGTTTCTGTCTTGTTTGGTTTTATTTTATGCTTCCAAAGGATATGCTATATTTTTGTTTACCGTAAACATTCAAAATAAATATCAGTTTGTAGAAAAGAAAACAAATTTTGCCTTCAAGTTTTAAGTTATTTGTAATACTCGGTCTGATTCAAAATAGTACTATAAGATATATTTGGTTAGCGATAATAAACAACTGTAGACATCATATCTCTTTTTTTATTTGATAAGAAACTCAATTGCTAGAATGAAATTTAAATGGAAACGGGTTGAAATTTGATAATAATTCATGTTTACTGAGTTATGTGACTGTATACATTTTTCACTGAAAGTAACCTTGCTCTTAGCTCGTTTACTAAGACTAAATAACTAGCGTCACGCGAAGATAATGACAATCGTGTGCTATCCTGTAATACTTATTACTCCAATGGCAAAAAAGAAGACCTATCCTTATGAACACGACTGTTTCTGTTTTTCCTTAAATGACATTTTCAAACCATTTTGATAAAACAAATGCTACTGCGTACAATCTGTCTACGAAATAATCATACATGTTGACAATTTATGTCAAAGACAGGTTTTGTGGAGCATCTTTGATTAAAAGCTGATCAAATTAAAACAAAAATTGAAAAGGGATTGTTTCCTGCACGATAATGACGATCAATTAAAAGTTTATTTTTACAATTAGAAAGGAGTGACAGCCTAACAAGACTGAAATAAACAACAGCCATTGCGGAGGAACATCAATAACGATGTTTTTTTCATCTTTAAAGATGAGAGGATCATGTCTGTGAGGAAAAAACTAACGATTCAACAAAGAATATAATGATTTGAAGTGATAACCAAAATGCATGGGACATGAAAACTTTGAAGGAAGAAAGATTTGTTTGCTTTAATTTGACAACATTATACGTTTTCTTACAGACTCTGATTTTCATCATAAAACATCAATAGGTGACCAGATTTTCCAAAAGGAAAATTAATTAAATTTTATTAAATATTTCGAATATTCGAGCAAATTATTCCTGTTTACTTATTATTTGCACCCAGCAACCTTAGTCATGTCCGTCATTGTTGTTCCATTTCACAATTGTTATAAATGCGATTAATGATCCATCTACATTTGTAGTTAAATTGATAAATGCAGTAAATATATTTTTCCATCTAATCAGCTCCTTCTTACTTTCATTACTACAAACATAATCAAGATTTCACAAAGCATTATTATAATATATAAATATAATATTGCATTTCGGACCATTTTGGACAGGATTTACACTTTCTAATACATACATATAAATCGAAATTTCCTGTACTTTACTAAATCATGCCTTGGTCTGTGTTTTCAACATTTTCACTTTGCTACCGAGCATTAGATAACCTGATTTTCACATTCTCAAGTATTTTCACTGCTAAAGTCCGTATGGAAGAGCGTTGAAAATGGAACTCTTTTTTTAAGCTCAGGATTAAAACGACAAATTACTCACAATGGATTCCTGATTTTTGAAGTTGATTCAAAGCCAGCATACGACGTTTATTTCTTGAAACAACATTGTTTATGTGATAATTAGAATATTACATTTGGACAGCCTCAGCACTGACTTTGTTGAGCTGGTTGAATAAAACATATTATATTCGTCAGGCTAGGATTGATTGAGCTGTTGTACCAAAGCCCTTCTTTGGCTTAAAATACATTTGGCTTCAATAGTCTCATAAATGTTTATTTTATGCTAATTGATGAAAGATTAAGTAAGTCATATATCATTCATCGTGATCGATGTAGCTTTGCAGATCTACCGGTACATTTTGAATTTCTTTTTTTCGCGTACACCGGGATGAAAATTATAGTCACGTTTTGTTTGTAATTTCTCGATGCAAATAACTTTACTTCTTAAAAACAACAATTCCATAAAAGAACTTGTGACGTAACAAAACTTCTAACGTCATTAACGTTTAGGCGTGTCTGTGTACCGCGCTGATAAACTTGTCACATCTTTAATCGCGCTACACACTCGTGAAAATATATGAATGGCCATTCCTCATTACTCAGAAAGATATATTTCATATTAGCTTAAAAATAACAACAACAACTATCCTCCACATGCATTTATGTTTATATCGTTATGATTGCGGTTTCTACATTTTACATTGGTTTTGCTTTCGAAGTTAATAGAATGTCTGATAAAGTGATAAATCTGGAAACAATTTGGAAAGTAAATGAGTATCTTGCAAAGTCATAATTGCATGATGTACAGACCTATAGTGATAAAGTAACCTTTACAAATGACAAGCACTGAAGATAATGTAAGGGTTAAAATCTTCCGTTAAAGAAAGTCAGACAGCAGTAATCCTGAAGACAGTTTTCTTCTTGCATTCAAAATTGCAGTCTCCTGTGTATTCACCGATGCTGCGACTCTTCAATTTTCACCCCTAGATGGAGGTGTAAAATGACTCAGGTTTTTTCAGTAGATTTGTGCAGTAATGATTATTTTTCACGTAAAACTAGATTAAAATCAAATCCCTTATATGTTTCAACCTTTTCTTATAAATGTTGTATATTTCTCGATTCAAAAAACGCTTTTGTGCGAAACACACAAAGCTTTGAAATTGATGTGTGTTTGCAGGATAATATAAATGCTATTAGTTCAAATGGAAAGGCTTGTAAAGGAATTAAATAACTAAATAACAATAGGGCTAGTTGGGTATAACTGCAAAACACTATCGAGGAAACAAATATAATATAAATTGTGCTGTGTTTTACTTTCCCTGAATTTATATAACAATCTTAACATGCATCGTGTCCAAATAATCAAAGTTTCAATATTCTTTCTATAAATTTACCATTTAAAAAATCTTTACTATTTCTTTTCAACTGCCGCATGCTATTATAGACACATAAAAGGTAACGCCTGTCAGCAAATCTAATATCGTTTATTCTTGTGAGAATAGCGTAATATCGGGTATTACCGACAATCGTCAGTTATCGACATCCTAATTGTAAGAGTTCATTTAATATGTTAATGCTACAGTCTTTAATATTTTCTGTGACGTGTTTAAGACGTCACAAGTTCTTCTTAAATGTCTGTGAGTCTAAGCGAAACTCCTGCGCACTATCGTTTTACATCAAGATATTGTTCTTACTGACAGGACGTATCTGCACAGCAATATTTGGAAGAGTTATTGCAAGCCGTAAGGCGGATAGTGTTGTCTCCTTTGAAATTGCTTTCGAAAATTTAGTTATTTTCGCGTTTGCAACACGAGGACCGATTGGAAAGATGTTCTTGACAACAATGGGATGCCAAGGATACAGGACAGGATCGGGTGTCGATATCTGCCGACATAAAAACATTGTGTCGGCAGTTTTCGACCCCATTAGAAAATTCATAGTCTAGATTGTTTCTCTAACCTGTCGATTTAGATCTTAAAATGCTTCTTTCAGAACAGAATATATCTTTATTATATACATATATAAATTCTGTAAAAAAATCGGCTTGTATTTCACAAGTAAATATGAACAGGCAGGAAAAATATCCGTATTGTACCTTTTGTATTGTATGTTGCCGGACTACTTTCATTAACGTGCATGACATGATACAGTTCTATATATAGCGTACATGAAAACCTCACTAAGTTCCATTTTAATATCGATAAACATTAAAGATTTCGTTCAGAGGCATATAATAAATGGGCCATTATTATAGTAGCTAGATCTGGGATTTTTTATTTGGCTCTCGTGGATTTTGCAAGGTCGGATCACACTCGGCGCTTGCGCGCCGAGTGTGACCCGATCTGGCACAAATCTACTCAAGCCGAATACAGCATCCCAGATCGAGCTACTGTTATAATAGCCCTATCATATTGAGACTTTTAGAGCTTCCCTTATACGAAACGTAAGTGCGATTGAGCGTTCGACCTAGTTTCTTAGAAAAAGTGACAAGGATTCTGTTTGTCTGTCTGTTTATTAATGCGTCTGTTCGTTTGTCAGTGTAATTGACTGAAAAACATTTTCCGTTGCCTACATTATCAGATCTAGCCTCTGATATAAACTATTGCTGTTACAAAAAAGTAGGTTTACAGACATGTAACTGTGTATGAAAGCTTAACCCTGCTTACTCGAAAAAAAATGCTACGGAACTAAGGTGATTGGACACTTCTTATATATTCTCTACAGTTGTAGACATTGAAAATTGTTGCGTTTCATCCTTTATTGGCTTTAAAATGTTCTACTGACTGTATACTAAGTTTAGAGCTAGCCTAGGTCTACTTGCACGTGTGTATAACATCAAATAAAAAAGCATCGGCCTTATACACACGGCCAGTATACAATATAGCTCTAGCCAAAATTATGAAAAGTCTTAAACATCTTGCAACTTATTATCATTTTTATTTATATATTTTTAAGAGTTATAACTGACTTCCCTTCATCTCGTAGTTTACTCATCGTTTGTCAACATACTTATTTGATTTAAATGTTAGGGTGTCCATAACTGCCGAATGGTGTCGGTAACTGCCTCCACGACTTTTTGTATGTGTGGTTGTCTTATACTCGTATTGCCTTACAGCTGTTGCTTTATGGACTAATTGATGATGCGGATGAAAAATTAATAATGTTGAAAATCTGTTTCAACTAAGATTATCGTAAGTAAACAATCAGTTATCTTATGCTAATGCTTAAGGTGTCGATAACTGGCGACATTGCTCTAATGTCATTGCGTGTGAAAAAGTAAGTCCGGATTCCGATTTAAAGATTTAACAACAGTTGACAAAGGATAGCTTCTGTTTTCATAACTTTCATAATAATGCTGCTTCGTTGGGATTTGCGTTGGGGATTTCACATTTCGAACAGACCATGAATGGAAAGTTTCCTGTCCGTTAAGATTTTAGCGCATGGATTGACGAGAACAGGAAATCAACGAAGATTAGTAAGTAACGAATATTAATTATTATGTAGAATATATCTTTGGGTTTCATCCTTTTTCCAATCCCTATTTCAACTTATTTATCAATGTTTTTCTTTAGAATCTTATATTTTTGTGACACTTTTCTTATTTGTAGTTTTTGATATAACGTCTACTACGCCCACTTTTTTCAATACAAAAGTATTATGTTAGACAAGATCACAAACGATGCCTTTTCGTACCTGCAGTACTGTGTTGAAGGTATAATAGGAGAAGGTCTTTATAATCTATAGCCTCTTTTCTCATTCTTTGCATACATTTATTATTTGTATTGTGTAGCTTGGAATGCAAATTGTTAAAAGTTAAAATAATGTTTTATATGAACTGTGTTTAAGTTTTAAATAAGAGATACTTACCATTATAGCCGTATTCGAAAGTAATTGTAGAGGAATGGTTTTCAGCAATGTTAATCCAAACCTGCCAAAGTTGATATTTGTCAAATCAGGCACATCCACTCTGTTATCTAATAACTTATTATCATATACTTGTTCTTTAAGAGCGGGAAACAGCCACAAATGTATACATTTATTTTAATTCTTATAAGCGAATTACCTTATAAAGTGTTAGTACGAGATATATTTTAGTACTGAAACACCATGAATCATTGCCACGTCTTTTGTCAGATTTTTCAATCACAATCGTAACTTAATCCGTGTACATTACTTCATTGTTAAGGTTACAGTTAGATACATTCTGGAACTCAATGGCACTGATGTTTGAATTTTTAGATGATTTAATGTACATAAAGTAATTACAGTCCAATAATTGCTTTTCAGAATATTCCAACTTGAACTTGTATTAGATTGTGCTTTATAAGTAAATGGTCAAAGCTATTAATCAAACGGTATAATCTCTTCCGTATCGTATCCTTCGGCAAATTACGTTTTGTTCACTTTATGTAAAGAGTTATTTTGTATGTATGTAAAAGCGAATGAGAAATCGCATATGTACAAGTATAATTAATAAGCTAGTAAAAACTGTGTCATATAAGCATAATATTATGTAAAAGTTTCCGTTATTAGATTAAGCTGAATAAAAACAAATACATTAAATTTATCTGCTACGTTTACGGAATTTACATTCAAATTGTAAATATGTTCACATATAAATCGAGATATTTACGAAGTTTTTTTTTGACATCGCAAGCGTTAGTTTTTTTCCAATAAGCAACTACTCTAGCAAAGATAATTTCGCTCTATCAATCTGATCACTCAAACACCTCATTTTGAGAGAGAGAAAGAGAGATAGAGAGAGAGGGGAGAGAGAGAGGTATGGGTAGTGGTGTAATAGGATACATGTATGTGTGTCGCTCACCTGTTTATTTGAGTGGTTCGCCTTAGTTATGGAAGAGTGATAAGATAGTAAAGCCCTCATGGTGATGATGAAAGTGATAATGGTGATGATGATGGTGGTGATGAAGTTGGAATCCATGGCAATAACTCCTTACGAATATTAATGATTTCAAAGTAAGCTTTATTTCAGACGAAACGACAAAAAAAGATGTTTACTGTGATGATGATGATGGTGATGATAATAGGGATAATGATATGAGTGACGATACTAATGACGAAAGCGCTAGACAAAGTAATGTTTAATAGGGAAAGCAAGACACAGTAACTGATTCAGGTTTTAAGAGAAAAATGACGAACCTAAATCAGTTACTTTGTCATGTTATATAATGACATAATTATCAGGTAGGCAGATGTGAATTTAATAACAGATATGCTTGTCTTAGGGCATACACACTATGATGCTATCTGATAATGAAATATATCTGGAGGAATGATTTTGTAGATTCATTCAGTACTTTGCGAAATGAAACTGTAAGGTATAAATGTGTTCCAATGTTATCTAACTTAACCTAAAGTTACACATAATGTCAACATATTGACTAAATTATGTTAAACACACACAATAATATTTTTCAGTCTATTTTAAGTTGTGTTGCAGTCAAAAGATGCTTAACATTACCATAGTGCCCTCAACGGTTTGAACATGAGGGAACGGATGAGGAAAGTTTTCGTTCATTTGCCTGATTCATAGCAGATAGAAGATTAAAAAGATTTCAATGTTATTGAATAAAACAAAGTTCCTCTTAAGCTTATGCCTTGGATTGACAGATGTGGCACATTTAATAACACCTTCTTAACAGATTCATTTCAATCTAACAGAATCTGTTATATATTATGTTGTTTGGTTGCATTCTATGTTTTCATTTGTTGATTCAACCTTCGCAACAACAGTCTGAAAGTGCCGTGTGGTCTAGTATTTTATATCCATGTTATTGCTTCTTGTCATTTGGAAATACGTTCAGTGGTTCTGTAAAAAAAAGAGTTCGGCTAAAACGATCAGATGATAAATGGTGTAAGCTATGTTTCAATATAAAATCAACTTTGCTATTATCACACCGTAACCGAATGATTTAAAACTATGAACATCTGATACGGGGTGGGGGGAGGGGGGGGGGGAAGGGTAACCTGTAAGCTGGTATAAACCAACTTCTGCTTAACTATCATGATAATCAAGTAATATTATGACTTTTTGTTTTTCTTTCTACATTTTTTCTTCATGGAGAGCGAATTCTAGTTCCGTTTCCATAGGCTGACATTGGTATAAACTTTACATGGATTTGTAGGTATAGCAGTCAATGCCGGTATAAAATAATTTGTTTTAAACTGAGTCAGTATTTAAAACCGAGACCGTGTGCATTCTTTATAAGTGACCGGAAAAGTTCATTAAGAGAAAAGTACATTTATCTCAAACACTTTCATTTTACATCTCTTGTAATTTGAACAAAAGAGAAAATAATGTTGGCATAGAATATCAAGGTATTTCTGTATGAAAATTTTATAACACAATTTCGAGGGTAGCATTAAATATCGTTAGGTGCATGATATGGAAGAGAAAATGAACACACTTCCCTCCTATAAAACTACAGATAAGAAGTGGCTTCAATCATCTTCTAGTTTAGACATTTAAGAAGTTTACCTCTGTTTAAATGGTTTGCAAAAAAATCAAATTACACAATGAAGTACTGCAGTTTATAAATGACCGTCATATTTGTGTGCAATTGTACACTGCTGGGAAGGCTACGGGCTTGAAACGTGGCTTTTTTGTTATATGTTTATCCTTGTTTTTTTCTTTAACTGCATATTTGTGACAATGCTTTATCAGTTATAGTAGCTTATAAATGAGCCGCATGAAGGTTTCATTATATGTATTATATATTTACACAGTGTTTGCAATATTTTGTTGCGAAACGATATAAATGCACGCAACCGCTAGAGAATTAATGTATCTGGTTAATAGCTGACGTGATGTTCAATTAGTCTGATTGGCTCATGCAAATTTAATGATACAGACCTAAACCTTGTGTTTAACACGCTGTAATTGATTCTAGTCTATACCAAAACAGTGGTTAGGACAGTATTGTATCTGTTTAAGTGTACACTTGCACATTTTTATTTTTAATTATTTATTTGTTTATTTTAATTGAATTATTTACTATTTTTCGAGAAATCATACAGTTACAGCAATTGTTTCTTGAAGTAAATATAATCATTATTTCTGTTACTGTAGGATCATGGATTCCATTTTGTTCGGTTGCATTCTATGCTTCCAAAGGATTTGCGATATATTTGATTACCGTAAACATTCAAAATAAATATTCTTGTGTCGATCAAGAAGTCAAATTCAGACTTCAAGATGTAAGTTACTTGTAAGATTCGATGTGATACAAAAGAGTTTAGTTAGTGCTAAAACAACAGTTGACATCACATTTCACATTTTTTCATTTGATATGAAACTCAATCGCTCATATGAAAGCTAAATGGAAACAAGATAAAATTTCTTGGTAATAATGTATGTTTGCTGAGTTGTTTGTATACATTTTTGCAGTGAAAGAAACCTTGTTCTTAGCTGTTTTACAAAGAATAAATAATTGAATTCACGCGAAAATAATGGCAATCGTGTGCTATCCTGTAACGCTGACTTGTTTCTTCATTGTTATTATTCTATCAGCAAGTAAATGAAGACCCATCCTTAAGAGCATGAATGATTCATCAGTTTTACTTCCCTGCAGATGAAATTTTCCATAAATGAAATTTTCCAATGTCACACTTAACATCATTTTAATAAAACGATTGCGTACACTCTCTCCGCGTAATAATCCTACACACTGAGAATTTGTGTCAATGACACTGGTCTTGTGGAGCATTTTTTGTTTGAAAGAGCTCATCTAATTTTTTTTTCAACGGGATAGTTAACAACACGATAATGACAATCATTTACAAATGGAAATGAGTGACTTCCAAAGAAAACTTCAATAAAAAACAACAGCCTTTGCGCAGGAAAATCAAATACCGACATTTTTCATCTTTTAAGATGAGAGAAAATTAAGAAATAACAAGAATTCAACAAAAAAGAAAATGACTTGACGTGATTACTAAAATACATGGAACATGGAAACATTGGTGGAAGCGAACCATTAGACTATGTTTTGTTTGATATCATCTGGCATCGTTAGACGTTTTTGTACAGGCTCTGTTTAAAAAAAATATCAGTAGATTACCACATTTTCGAAACTGATATACTAGTAAGTATTTCAACAAATTATTCCTGTTTATTCATTATTTGCGTAAAGATACCTTAGTTATGTCCTTAATATCCGCAATTGTTATTGTCATTTCAGAATTGCTACTAATGCGATTTATGATCCATTTAAATTTGAAATGAAATTAATAAATGCAGTAAATATATTTTTCAATCTTATCAGCTCCTTACACTGTATTGTTCGTACAAGCAGAAACAATTTTTATAGTATATGTAAATATAACATGTTATATCAAACCATTTTCAAAAGGATATACAATTTTAATGTGTGCATATCAAATTAACAGGAAACTACTTTTGAAAAAAGTGCAACGAACTTACGGACGGACACTACAATTACTATATGCCGCCCCCAAGGTTGATATGACGTAATAAATAACGTACGTGTCGAATTTCCCTGCATTTTACAGAGCCATGCCTCGTTGTTTGTTTTAACATTTTCTCCTTGCTATCGCGCATTAGATAATCTTAATGATGAAGAATTTGCTTTCGAAATTAATAACAAGTCTGAATCTTGAAAGAATTAGGAAAGTAATGAGTACCTTACAAATGCATAACTGCATAATGCACAGACTGATCGCGATAAAGTTACCATTACAAATGACAAGCACTGTGCAAATGTTTGAGAGAAATATTGCCGTCGCTGATATAACTGGCAGCCTCTGATGCCAGGGTTAATTTCATTTACGCCTCATGAACTGCCCCTCAATACTTTAGGATGCAGGTATATTAAAAAAGCTTTTGACAAATGAATAAAAGATGTGCTGTGTTCGTATCCCATTTTAAAGAGGTAAAATACTGAGGTCATACGAAGAGTAAGGCAATATTCAATTAATTGCAACTGGTATTTCAATTGTTTTATTTTTTAAAATTTGTTAACGTTTTTACTGATAAAAGATATAGTGTACTCTTACCCAATTATAAATGGGTAAACATTGAAGGCGTACCACAAATAAAGGAGATATGTATTGCAACCGGCATTTCAATAGTTTTTTTTATATTTTTCACTTGTTAAGATTTTACCAATTAAAACAATTGCAACAGGCACTTCGGCTTTTATTTTTACTTTTTGTACTTTTTATATTTTAACAGTGAAAGATATATTGTGTTTTAATCCCATTCTAAAAGCGCAAACATGTTAGGTGACTCGGAAATCAAGGCAATTTGCTATGTACTGCAACTGGCATGTCAATTGTTTTTTCTTCTCCCTACTTAATGCTTTCGTGACAGATCATGGAAGCCTCATCTTGACGAGCATTCTGTGTTCAGTTTACCACTAGGCATCAAATAAAACACACCACTGTCACATTTCAGTTTGTTTTCATTAAAATGGCTAGTCAGTCGGCGGCACACTTTGTGTACATATGCACTTTTAGCAATTCTATGCATTAAGGAATCGTGTTGATGACATGTCCTGTTGCATGTATTTGTTTAAAATATAATGCATTTAAAGCTTTAAAAGGGATGGGTATTTGCATGATAATATCGACCCTTTAAATGTTATTATTTCAAATGCAAAGAACAGACTGGGGAAGATAAATTAATGGAATTAAACAACACCAGGGCTTGCTGAGAATTACAGTCAAAAACCTATCACATTTTAAATATTTAAATACATGGTTAAGTGTTCAATAATGAAGAAGACGGTTTTTTTGTGAAACGAAACGAGCGGTTATTTCAGGAAATAGTACTAAACGACAAAAGTGCTATATGGTATTTAAATGCTCATCGCATCAAACCTTTTCAAAAGAAATTGTAGAGCAAGATAATACCATTTGTTTGTCTAACGGGAAGGAGCAGGTATAACTGTCAAAAACACATTGCATTTAAAGTATTTAAATCACATCTAGGTGGATAATTAAATGCATGTTAAAATTACATTTTAAAAGTAAACAGACGGCATTCTGTTAAATTGGAAAGACAAAATTAATTTATAAAATGTAATGTCCGTGAATGAACATGATTAAATAACTATCTGAAAACAGAAATTGTTGGAAGCTCTTATTTTTATTATAATACATTTTCATTCGTTTTATTTCAAACGTATGACTGACCATATGACTGGTGGCATGTAATAATATTTAGACAACTTACGACATTATAAATCATGATGATGATATATTCGTATTTTAGTCCCTACGATTGAACATTTCCGTTTGACAATTCTATCAGTCAATTGAAATGCTACATAACCTTTGATAAAAAATAACACCTTGGAAAGATCGCAATCAAAAGGAAATACATAATAGTAGACTTGGTTTGACCGAGTCTGTTTAGGAGAGGTAAAGAAATGTGCTACACCACTTATGCTCCCTAGCACCTAAGGGAGTCAGTGGCGCAGTGGTTAGCAGGTTGGACTACAAGGCCAGCCATCCGGGTTTGATTCCCGGTTGCGGCTGATATCTCGACTAGTGTTCAGTACTTGGTGATTTATTTAAACTGGTACTCCTTTCCAGCAGTATCGGCCTAC
Organism: Mercenaria mercenaria; assembly: GCF_021730395.1. NCBI lineage: Eukaryota > Metazoa > Mollusca > Bivalvia > Venerida > Veneridae > Mercenaria > Mercenaria mercenaria. The sequence continues at coordinate 23,227,095 of NC_069378.1, read as the reverse complement.
TCTGGGACTGGGACTGGATGTTGGGGAAGTAAATATGACGCCTGTCGTGGGCTCGGCTGGAAATAAGTTGTTCCATCTATTCTAGGTGGGGACTTTTGTCTATTACCCATGCTAAACAAGACACTTTACCTTTAGCACCGACATTTAATTATCCTATCATATCGCTCGCTTTTTTTCTGTAAAGTGTAGTATTCGAAGTAAACAAGGTCTTTACGATAATAAAACAATTTCTTAATTTTAAAGATTAATTTTCGTTCAAAAATGTATTTGCCTACGATATATTAATTACCGTAACTTGCCTAGCAGAATTATTCTCCTCTGCTGGATATGCCATGTTATATAACAGATGTACGAAAGAAGATTTTTATCCCTTGATCAAACGTACACTGTACATTATGTAAATGTAAACCAGAGTTGACTTTAATCTAAACCAAACGCCTCCATGTTGTTTTGTTCTCGAATAAATGTTGCAGGATTCAGTTCCGCTTTTGTGACTCGGCTATGAGTTCTGAATGAAAAAGGTAGATGCATTCTGAAGGCATATATATTCAAATTGTTATTTATGATGTTTACAGAGCTAAAGATTTCAACGGACGAGTATTTGTTGTGTAACATAAATTAATTCTTAGATCGATTTCTGTAGCTCCGTGTCTAAAATCTTACCTGAGGTACCGGAACTCAAAAGAACGGAAACGGCCTTCCATCCATCTAGCTTCAGCTTAAATTTGCGGCAAAGTAAACGATTATGAGACACTTTTCTATGCAGCATTTTTATTCGTATGGTCACATGCTTTAAAAATATACACACGTTTAAGGTCAGTCATATGCAGATGATACGGGATAGGTCTCGCTAGGAGTGCAATTTTTGCCTCAAACTTTAGTGTCCTAACACCGAATCCATACATACAAACCACGGAATCGGACGGCTGAAAAAAATTACATGCTGAGTGCTTAATATATTATGCAATACATTTGCTGTACTCTTCCCATACCGTTCTCGAAATTGTGTTTTACATTTCTTTTCACTAGTATCAACGCAAATTTGTGGAATTTTCAGCGTGAAAGATTTATTAAGGACTTTGACAGATAGCTGTATTTCAACTAAGCGTTCCGGGCACACGACATAGTTTCATGTTCATACAAAGACTTAATACTGCAAAGCATTTACCATTACATTGTCCATATGTTATTGTTTTGTTTAGCTGCAACTCTGCTGCAATGTTTGTTGTTGTTAAAGAATTATACATGAGAAATTCAGTAACGCTTTGTGCTAATTGCACTGCGATAGCAAGAAACAAATAATTGTTTACGTAAAGTTTAAGACGACTGATAATGTTGATTAATGCATACATGTATGAAACCCATTTCTTCGATGTTCAAGAAAAATAGTATTTAGTAAAACTACAGCTATCGCATACTTCAATTCTTTAAGTTAATCTTAATTGAACAAGCAAATTTAGTTAATTTATATCCCCCACCGAATAAGTTGTTTTGTGAATGAGGAGACTATATATTGAATGATATTTGAGCCGCGTCATGAGAAAACCAACATAGGGACTTTGCGACCAGCATGGATCCAGACCAGCCTGCGCATCCGCGCAGTCTGGTCAGGATCCATGTTGTTCGGTTTCAATGTCTATTGCAATTAGAGAAACCGTTCGCGAACAGCATGGATCCTGACCAGACTGCGCGGATGCACAGGCTGGTCTGGATCCATGCTGGCCGCAAAGCCACTATGTTGGTTTTCTCATGGCGCGGCTCATTTAATTTCTAGATATACACATGTTCTGTACAGGATAACCATTCCGCCGTTTTGTTGGTTCCTACATTTTATAAAATCAAGGGGAATAACTCTGCCCGATAGTGATCTATATTTTATTAAGTTTTATGAAGATCCATCAATGGGCTCCTTTGTTTTGTGGGACTGTATGAATTTTAAAACAATTAAAGGGCAATAACTATACGCACTTACTGAAGAGATCCAGATGACAGATATGCTTGCACCGCCTCCCTATAGTGATCTTAATTTATGTTGATTGTCATGAAGATTCATCAATGGATGATTTTGTTGTGTGTGGGAATTCATTGACTATATATTGATTCAAGGTCAATAAATCTTGTTAATAAAGTAGCCTTGATGGAATCGCGCGTCCGTCACCGCCCTAAAGCGATCTACACTTGTCTTAAGTTTCATGAAGATTCATCAATAGTTTACTTAGAGTCAAATTCCCTATGTTTTACCAATTCAGTAGGAAAAACTCTGCTTTGACTGGATCAAGGGGGATAATACTACATCAAGTTCATTTACTAATCAGTCATTGAGTGAGGTTTGCTGACTCTAATGAAAATACTTTCAGAAATTAAAGCATTTTCGATTTTTTGGAAAGTCTGTTTTACTGGTTCGAGGTATAGAACTACATATGAGCAAAGTTCATGGGCTAATGTAGGGATAATACACGTTTTTTGTGTATAAACGTCTGCAGAAGCCCGCGGGATTGTTTGTGACCGAGACCGAAGGTCGAGGTTACAAACATATCCGAAGGGCTTCTGCAGACGTTAATACACAAAACAAACGTGTATTGTCGCTATTCTTGCATAAAAAATATCTTACGACGATTTATGTATTGTTTTCATATATGATGACTTGACGATTCCGGTACATTTTTTATTTACCATTCCTGTTGTTCTTGGAAACGGTAAACATGTTTTAAATATCCGTATCCAGGGCCCGGAAATAAACAACAATATCAAAAGCACATCCTGAAGGTATTTAAGTGATTTTTTTATCTCTCATTATTACAAACATAAAATTACCAATAATTGTTCATATCATTTCACAATTTGGTGGACTCGATCACAATTTCAAGAATAATAACTTTGCATTCGAGTTATATTGAGTACGGACACGCAGTTTGAGTACGGATAAGTACGAACGTAGTGTCAAGTTTCCAAGATGTTTATATACATTCTTCGAGAAATTAGATAAAAACATACCGACTGATACTTACCAAAATCATAAATATAATACCTAAAAACGAACAATAGCACAAGTTACACGCGATACTTATTTATTCACAGTTATTTACAATAACTGAACGGACGCTTTGTAAAGGGAGTGAACTCTGAGAGAAGCTAGTGTGTACATTGATGGGGGCAGTACGTTTGGGGTTGGAAACAGATACAGCTAAACATACTATGGATTACATTGTATCTATAATGCTACAAGATGAGGTTGTTAAGGAAGAAACAAGACGCAGATGCCAAATATCAGTGTGCGTAAAAATACATATATATTATCCCTGGCAAAGCATATCAAAAATAAAAATCATGTATTAACAGCACGTGAATTGCCTTGTTTGCACACGATTTTTCTCCCGTTTATACATGGGCGGATCCAGTGAAAAAAGTAGTTTTTATGCAAGAATCAATATTCATGTAAGGCACTGTGAGATTATTTTTATTCGCGTAGGACGACTTTTCGCGTATTTCGCGCTAGGACCGATGCGCGAATTAAAGACCGCGCTATTATTATTTTTAACTTTATTTTACATTTCTAAAATTGAAAATACGCGAATTAAAGCCCGCGCGAAACAGTCCTTTTCACGTTTTGAATTATAACCAAAGTATTTTCTTTTCCTTTCTAAAGAAATCTGGGGAAAAATCTCTGTCTTTACTCGGTGAAGGGAATAATACTATGTGAGCAAAGGTCATTTGCTAATTAATGATTATGTGAGGTTTTGCGATTGTAGCTTATAAACGTTTTGAATTATAAGCATTTTCTATTTCGGACGGACGGACAAACAGTCGTACAGACAAACTAAAAAACAATGTCCCTCCGCCTTCGGCGGGGACGAATATATAGAATGATGTGTCCTTTCAACTAGTTAACCAAATACACTAACATTTTATTATCTATAATTACAAGATGAAACGAGGAAATTAATCCATTGCCTTATGCATGATACAATATTTCTACATGTAAGTAACGTCTCGGTCAAAAGTAATCAATCCTAATTGTAAATGCCTGTAAGTTTGATATGTGACATTATCACTGGATAAAATAAATAAAGGTAAGGAAAGGTAAGCAATTCCCTTTAAAGCGTTAATTATTCCAATTAGCGTGTTGCCTTGATAGAGATGAATTATTAAAACATGTGTTACATAAATAATTAGATAGAAAAAGTGGAAGACCACAGTGTTACATGCATATCAACATAATTGCCTCTCGCTAACGAAGATAAATTACAGTCACGACAGTGGCCGTGGAGTTGTGTTTAGTGTAAAATGTAAACAATAAAAAGAAGACAATAAAGCTGTGTGTTAAAAGGTGTATTTAAACATGATCAAATAATGCTCACAAAATGATAATGGTTTATACTTATAGCTCGTCAATTGTAGTATTATTCGTTGTTTAACCGCCTCAACAACTTACTGATAGAGTCACCTCTTTGAGTGCAGGAGGTCTGAGTTTCGATTCCCTGCCGCGTCATACAAAAGACGTGAAAAATGGTACTGGTAGCTCCCTTGCTTGACTCTCAGTATTTACCAGGAGGTAATATAAGCCCAGGTAAGTATCTGCTACTGGATACCAAGAACTGCCTTTTGATCATATGCGACGTTAAATAAATCTTACTTTTACCTTTACTGTAAATATGAAGTATGTTAGTGTGCAAAATAAAACAACATTTTGATATTTATTTATTCATTTTATCGATTAGGCACGAGACACGTAATAGGTTTTTAATTTGCAAGAAAACAATTATAATATAACTTGTGTAGTGTTTAAATATTACTTCCATGAATTATAACACGACACCTGCTGTCAAAATCAAATTTACAATTTCTGTATATAAGATCCCTTTGCGATATTACTATTTCTATTCAGCTGTCGCATTTCATTAAAGTACATATAGATCGCCACACTTGTCGACAAATTCAATATCGTGTATTCCTGTGAGAATAATGTTACTGCGTGTGACAAATTAAGTCCGGATTCTGATTCAAAGATTCAATAACAGTTGACAAAGGAGAGCGTCTGTTTTCATAACTGCACAGCATAAATGCTACTTGCTACATTGTATTTACTCAAATTAGATTCGTTTACTTTTGCTCGCACGCAGTTTGTTGGTTTTAACCAAAACCTATTATTTCGTTGGAATTTTCATTGTGGATTTCAGATTTTGAACAGAATATGAATGGAAACTCTCCTGTTTGTTGATATATAGTTTCATGGAATGACTCAAACACGAAATCAACGAAAATTAGTCAGTAACGAATATTAATGATTATACATATCTTCAAGTTTTATCTTCTTAGCCAATACGTTCGTATTTACCATTGTTTTTCTTTAGCATTTTTTTTATTGTTGTGACACTGTTCTGATTTGTAGTTTTCTTTTAAATTTTAGCCTCTATTACTAGTATGCCCACTATTATCAAACAAAAAAAATTATATCCAATAAAATCACACAAACAATGCCTTACCGTACCTGCAACAGTACTGTGTTATAGATATAACAGGATAAGATCTTCCTAACCTTTAGCCTCGGTCCTGATCCGTTTCATATTATGCAGATGTATCTTTTGCATCGTGTATTTTGGAAAGTACATTGCTAAGATTGTAAACAGTATTTCACATAAACAGTGTTTAATTTTTAAATAAAAGATACTTACCATAATTACTGTATTCAAAAGAAATCGCAGATGAATTGTTTTCAGGCAATGCTAATCCAAATTTGCCGAAGTTCATTTTGTTCAGATCAGGTACATTCATTCTGTTATCTAATGACTTCTGATTATTATATACTTGTTTTTTTTTTTAATTCATATATGCAAAATACTTTATAAACTGCTCCAATAATATATATTTTAGTACTTAAACGTTATGAGTCATTGCTACGTTTTTCAGAAATTTCAATTTGTTTGAATTTTTCACAAAAAACACTTTATCCATTTACAATATTTCATTATTAAGGTTACAGTTAAATACCCCCTTGAACACAGTGTCACAATTTCTAGAATTATTAGATAATTCAAATATATGCAAAGTAATTACAGAGTCTGGTGACAGTCTTTCAGAATATTCCACTTGAACGTAAAGTAGGTGATGCTTTATACGCAAATGGTCAAAGCTATTAATCAAGCTGTATAGTCTGGTCCGTATCGTATCTTTTGATAAATGAAGTTTCATTCATTTTATGTATAGTAGATGAATGAGAAATCGTACAAGTATATTAGTAAGCTAGTTAAATCTCCGTTTGAAACTCATTTCAGTAATTAGCTGAAACTGTTTATCAACAAATACGTTCAATTGTATATGACACGTTTACGAAATTTTCACATTGAAAATGTATGCACATTTTAATCGAAATATTTACTGAAGTCGTTTTATTTTTGACATCGCAAGTGTTCGTTTTTTTCCCAATCAGCAAATACTCTAGGAAGAGAATTTCGCTCTATCAATCTTATTACTCAAATACCTCATTTGTGAAGCGCTTTGGGAACTTTTGATATTAGCCCGCCATCTTATCTCAACAGAGAGAGGGAAAGCAGAGATAAATCTCCTTGTACAGAATCCAGGAACACTGGTAAGGTAAGCTGTCCGCCATTATATAACTGAAATACTGTTGAAAACGGGCGCTTAACAAAAACAACTACAAACAAATCATTTCATGTTACAATCTGTTCATCAGACTGAAGCATAGGGCATTGTTTAATAGGATACGAGTGCCTCTCAGTTTCACTATTTATTTGAGTGTTTCACCTTAGGTGTGGAAGAGTGGTAAGTCAATAACGCGCTCATGGATTCCATATAGATATATAAACAATATACGCATGTACTCCTGAAAATAAAGGAAGTTTCCAGCAGCTTATGGTTTGTTTTTCTACAAACGTATAAAAGTGATCACAACGTTAACAAGAGGGCATTGATGGCCTTATTTCGCTAACAAGCTTCACATCGTAAACTGGTTTAATACCAGGAAACAATGCTACCGAACTGCTATGAAAACTGGCCTTCACATTTAGAGAAGAAGCTTTTGTTTTAATTTTCTATGTTGGGCAACATGGGCAAGCTTGACCTTGCTCTTGCAGCCATGTTTTAGACGAATCAAAATGTCTTTTACAGTTTTTGAAAAATGTCGACAATAGTTTAGAATGAGACTAACGGTGTAAGAAACACGTATTTCTGCCACTTATTTAAATTTATAATATGAGCAATGCTAGACTCAACTTTGGGTTTTTCATATCCTCGATTCAAATATGGATGCACAAAATATGGATAATATTTATAACCAACAATGAAATGTAGTAAGTTCATTTTTCTCCGCCAACTGCACAGTAGCTAGTGAAGCATTGAAAGCAAGCTATGTTTAGCTGATAGACTGCCTAGCGTAACGTTGTTATTTGACTGGCTCCTCCCACAAATATCACTACCAAGGTAGAAGATTTTGGAGCTTTAAAAACATAGGTCACTGCGATCTTCAGTTACTCGGTGGATACAGTTTTTAGCCTCAACGTAAAATAGTCCCGGACTTTTGGTCTACTGACCATACAACAACATCGGTGAATCTAACGGCAGCAGGCAATCATCGTATGAAGTTTGATGAACCAAGGTCCAAGTGTTCTTAAGCTAATGAGAAGAAACCGTTTCAGTGTCTATGTCACTGTAACCTTGACATTAAACCTTCTGTCCATCTAAAAATGGCGGCCTTCAATCGACAAGAGGCAACCAAGCTTCCTCTAATTATTGGTCAAAATACTATATATATATATATATATATATATATATATATATATATATATATATATATATATAACGATGCCTTCAAGTGCCCATGTTTTTCAACAACAATTACAGCAACTTTTGAAGTGATCATTCAAGGATCTGTGTAAAATTATTTTAAAATCGAGCCAGCATTTCCCGACAGAACAATTTTACAAGTTTTTTTCCTTTCCGTAGTCATGACAAATGAAGTGATACATGGACTGCATCATTTTAAGCACCTTTTGCCGAGGACCATCCACGAAACGTCCAATGCATGCAAAGTTAAATCAACTTCTTCTGAAGTCTTTTAAGAGGAGATTGCACTGACGAAATTGGCTTATTAGCTATCCCGAAGCAGTCTTTAAGTGCCGTTAGACGGCTGTAAATATCCCCGTACTTGGACTCAGTGTTTTCTTATATTTTCTAGGATAATAAATTACATTTCATTTTACTGTTATAATAGAATTCCACTTACGCCAGTGCTAGGGCGCGCACGGGATGCGCCAAATCCATTACCATTCACGAAAAGACTTAGTGAAACAGAGTCTGCTATTAGTTTGTCCTGTTTGCGTTTTGTGCTTCCGTACTATCTTCTTATATATTTTATAACAGAGGCCGGACGATATGAGTGACCATTATAGCTCACATATACTACGTAACTTCTACAGACATTGATAGGAAACGGCACTTATTATATATAGCAAATATTAACTAAGCGTGATCGTGTCACACATTATGAAATTTTATAAACTAAAATCTTTAAAGTGTCTGTGATATTTGTAACATTTAGAAAGTACATAAACAAATATGTCACAAGTATGTGTTCAAATGGACCCCTTAACATTAGGCTGTTATGCAGTTTCTAGAGTTATTGATGACAATTTCTTACAAAATAAAATATTGTACATCATGGCTGTTATTTCGATATCTCATAGTTACATGTCGTATTCGTTTTGTCAAGAATGCGTAATTTAAACATGTTATTTATTTCTTCGACAAAACACCTGTAAATTGTTACAGGTGAAAAGTTTCTTGAAAATAAAATCGTTATCGCAAATATCGTTTAATATTCCATATTTCATTATTTCGTTTCGTTTATATGTAGTTCTAATCTTCTGTATCATAAAATTGTTTAAATTGACTTTAGCAAAAATGTTTTAGGAAAACAAGACAAAATCCTCTTGAGAAAACAAAATAATTATTGTGATTTAATTTTGCCTCGCTAACGAAACACCAAAAAAATCCTTGGACTGAAATAGATCAAATAAATACTAATCAAACATATATTCCAGGATAATTTAAACTTTGTTTGCTTGAAAAAAATCTATAATTGCTTGATTGTCTTGTTTTTCTTTGGCAGCCAGTAGCCTGATTTGAAACCAGAAAAAGTTCTGGCTTTGATCTGAAAACAAACCCCGCAACTGTTCCTGTTTGATCTTATTTTTGATATGTTTACAAGAATTTCTGGCTAAAGCACAATTCTAGAAGGAAGCATGCACTGTTGGTCAGCTATTAAAAATATAAGAAACAATGATATGAACAAGAAAAGGAACATAAACAAATGGTTCGCACCAAGCCTTAATAGCAACATCAGCAAAATGCCTGATGTAATTTCACGTCTAATGCATGCACCTAGTTGATATCCGATTCTATTACTTTAAAATATTTAAGATAAAGCATTTCTTCAGTGGTTTAAAGAAATATTTGAACATATTTTAAGTAATCTGTTTACCTGGCAAACAAACAGCCTGAATAAATTCAAATTGATAATATGTACAACAGTAAGAGTAAAACTGTAAAGATTGGTTTTTAATTTCTAAAGAATGGAATGACAATCCTAGTCACTTTTTACAAATAGACAACGAAAGCTAATGAATTTGTGCGATGCATATATATGATTACTTATCGAAATTAATAGAATCACTGTTGAAATCTGGACTAAAATGACCGTCTCCGGTGTTAGCCTACTGCAAGCTAGGAATTTCATACCATGAAACCAATACGTCTTAACCAAATAAAAAAGTTTGGAAAAATATATTATATTTTTACTAGAAAATTGCCGTTAGCGTCTGTCAATACAAGGATTATCCTTGATTCTGAATATAAAATAGTTAAACGTAAATGTAGTCAGGTAGAGAATGTGTGTACCTTGCCACAGAACCTGCTGTTATAGCGCTGTGAATGTGCCCTCGGATATAGGTTCGAGTCACGACCAGGGCTTAAATATTTCCAGTCTGTTAAAGCACGTATATTTGCAGGGACTTAGACATTGTTCTATATTTTAGCGAACAGTATATTGGACCACTGTTAAACAATCCAGATCACTACTGATTGTAAAATGAAGTTCAGCAAAAAAGAAAATGTCCAATATATCGTGTCCCTCTACTCTACATTTCCAAGAAGAGTTACATTTCCTTGACCAGAAGATTGTCTTCTGTATAAAAGTTTCAAATGCTCATAACCATGCTCTCTTGTTTATAAACGTATTCTTAGACATAATGTTGACATCAGAATGTATTTCAAAGCTTTTTAACCTCAAACCTATGTATACGGTCTCTAATTAATACCTTTCACAATAGAATGTTTCGTCAACGTAGTTCAGTTAAGACTTTGAAAAAAAAGAAATATTAAAAGTAATCAAAAGCAATGAAACCAATAGTATTACTCTTTTCATGCTGTGTTAAATAAGAACTTGAGGCTTAAATTATTGCCTTTCACCATAGATATTTCGTCAACGTATTTTAGTTAAAACTTAAAAAAATATATTTAAAAGGAGTCAAAAGCAATGAAACCAGTTAGTATTACTCTTTTTCTTGCTTTGTTAAATAAGAACTACAGTTTGAATCATACCAGTCCTATACCCGATATGTACATATACGATATCAATCTTAAAGCAATAACTTACCATAGTTACCATATTCAAAAGCGAAGGCTGTTGAATTGTTGTCTGGTAGACTAAATCCAAAATTACTCAAGTCAATATTTTTCAAACCGGATATATCCATTGTGTTAGGAAATAACAGACAATTTATAGAAATGCAATGCCCATGTTACTACACAATACTTTGTTTATAAGAATGTTAAACCGTTTAGTACGTACTTCAATGTTCTATCTAACTTCGTTTAAAAACAAATGAGATTAACGCTAAAACAAATTTTATCGCCTAACAATAGTCATTATTTAATCCACTTGTAGATAAATTTATTACGTTTCTAGTTATATAATAACGAACTTGTTTTGCTGTGTTCACGTGAAGGCGGTCCAGTACACCGAATGCACCTCACAGTGTATTCTGTGTAAGACAGATACATTTACTCACGTTACAATTTCTATAAAACTGTCTCAAATGTTGTATTTAGATACAAAATGTAGGTAAACATAATGTGAACTCTTAGCTATTTGTTCATACATTTGCACAAAAGAATTACATTAATCAAGCATTTCAAATTTACAAGTAAACTTTGCAGTAACCGTGTCAGGTAATTACCAAGTATGAATCAGGCTTTATTAAAACAGCACCTGTGTTTTAATTACGGCATCTCGCAAATTCTCGTCAGTTTGTATTTTCCAATGAGCTAACAGCCTTCGCTGAGCGAAAAAGCTTTCGCTTTGTCAGTCATAATGCTCATAACGTTGCATTTATGAACAATTCCCACCCAGTTAGGACAAACTTTCATTCGATACTGGTCCATTAATAGAAAAGAAACTTTTCAATATAAATAGAAACATTATGAAGAACGTAGGCAAAATGGTAAAAAAATATTTGCATAAGAATCCCTTTAGTAAATGAAGGATATAAACTTATGTAGCAGACGTAAGTTGACAACCTATACTTGCATTTGGTGTTGTGTTATTTTCCAGTTCTGCAGAATCAATGAGTTTATTTATTGCGTCTGTTTAACAGGAGTTAACTTAAATAGATGCTTGGGGCAAGATTTCATTTCCCTTATGAACAAGGCAGTCTGAAAGACAGCTAAATCTCCCGCCACTGCTATGGATAGTGAAAGGGTAAAACCTTTGATTTTAGCTGTGACCTTGACCTTGAACTGACATGGCTGACTCATGAATTCTTGATGAGGTGATCATTTGACCCAAGTTTGATGAAAATCCTTCAAGAGGTTAAGGAGATACAGAGTGGACACCAAATGGAAGGCTCAAACCTTCGACCCTTAGTTGTGACCTTGACCTTGAGCTGGCATGGTTGACTCATAATTTCTGCAAATCATTCTGATGAGGTAATCATTTGACCCAAGTTTTATAAAATTCCTTCAAAGGGTTTAGGAGATATTGAGCGGACACGAAATGGAAGGCTCAAACATTTGACCTTCAGTTGTGACCTTGACCTTGAGCCGACATGGCTGACTCATAAGTTTTGCACATCGCCTTGATGAGGTGATCGTTTGACCCAAGTTTGATGAAAATCCTTCAAGGGGTTAATGAGATATAGAGCAGACACAAAACGGAAGGTTAAAACCTTTGACCCTAAGTTGTGACCTTGACCTTGAGCCGGCATGACTGACTCATGGGTTCTGCACATCGTCTTGATTAGGTGATCACTTGACCCAAGTTTGATAAAATTCCTTCAAGGGGTTTAAGAGATATAGAGCGGACACAAAATGGAAGGCCCAAACCTTTAACTTTGATTTGTGACCTTGACCTTGAGCCGGAATGGCTGACTCATGGGTTCTGCACATTGTCTTGATAAGGTAATCATTTGACCCAAGTTTGATAAAATTCCTTCAAGGGGTTAGGAGATATAGAGCGGCACAAAATGGCAGGCTCAAACCTTTGACCTTGAGTTGTGACCTTGACCTTGAACCGACAAGGCTGACTCATGGGTTCTGCACATTGTCTTGATAAGGTAATCATTTGACCCAAGTTTCATGAAAATCCTTCAAGGGGTTTAGGAGATATGGACCGGACACGATTTTGTTACGGACGGAAGGACGGACGGAATGACGGACAGACGGACGGAAGGACGGACGGACGGAAGGACGGACGCAGACCATTCCTATAATCCCTCCATCCCTCCGCCACGGCGGAGGATTAACAAACTCAATCAAACTTAATCTACTTTGTTTTTGCAATGGTGCATTCTATATTACCAGGAGTTCTTCCTGTATACTTTATTGAAAAAAAAACAACAACGCATGAGCAAGCAGTTATAATCATCGCACTTTTATAATGTATATTATAACAAAAATAAATACTGCTACACATGAATGAATACGGTACTTACTGTACTAACCCTTATATTGTAACTAAACATGACTTGTATGGCGGGGGAACTGTGGAAATTATAGGACAAACATACGGCCTTCGTGATATATTCTTACGCATTATAACTCAAAACTCGGGTAATTCTACGATAAACCACGTTTGGGAACTTATTATTTCTTAATTAACTACACAATAATGCAATAGGTTTCAGGGTATATAATGAACTAGAAAAAAAAAATAAATGTATAGTGAATAAATTATACGCCAAAAAAACTGTGAAAATGGTCAGAACGTGGACAACTGTGATCAAGCTTAAGAAGGATATATTATGTATTATAAAACTTAATGATTAGAAGATTATTTTTAAAGACCCATGACAAAATAACTTTATTCTCTTGTTATTCCGTTACAGTAATTATACTGAATTGCATCAAATAATGAGAAATAAAATGTAGTTGAAATATATTAGGCAAAGACAATTGTTGAATGTCTTAACTTTTAATTGAATTATTTAGCAGTACTTGATGTTTTAATTAAGTTAAATCATACTTTGATTTTACAGTGCACAGTAGCTATTTATCTATGTTTTAAAGAATATAGTGAAAAGAAACTGACTGATTAAATTTACAAGTTGCGAAAACAAATTTATTCAGGAAAGGTCTCAATTGTCCATCTGTCATCCAGTAGTATAGCTGTATTTTGCATGTATTTTTCAGAAAGATTTTCAAGAAGTTTATATGGGTAGAAAAGTAGGTCACTAGGTTGTAGTGGGTCTTTAAGGAATTGCAGTTTTGTGGTTTCTAAGCTATTGAATTTTGATAAAAGTACTTCTTTACCTTTAGGACTGTATTAATGATTGATTCGGAAAAGATTTCCTGAACAAAAATACAAAACCGTTTGAGTGAATGATGTAGTTATGTCTAATTGAAAGGTTAAATACGAAACAATTAATATGATACGCTGATGCAAATTTAATGATCTAGATATGTGCCTTAAGTCTGATACACCGTATTTGTTGTTTTTTTAGACTGGAAGATGGATAAGAGAGTGTCGTAAGTACATTCATCTGATAAAGTATGAAAAAGAAAGAATGTAACGGTAAGAAATATGTGTTGTGGCTAATGTTTTATGAACTCTACAAATCGGGAGGACGGACAGAATCATTTTGACCTATATAAAGAGCGCACATGTCATTCGTTTCTAGGTTGCATTTTCACTATTTGTGAATAATAAAATTATACGATGATAGGACAAGTATATGGAAAAGGTGAGTTGATTCTTTTTGAAAACAGTCTGTAATTAAAATCATTTTTATTTTTAAACATTGCTTACAAATACATGGTACTTGCAAAATACGTCATGAACTGATTGCTTTATACTCTAAACTAAGAAATGTATATTCCATTTGTACTGTTGTTACATGTAGCACTCGATCATGTTCACTCTGTTTAGATTACACAATTTCCTGTTACGCACCACACGAAAGTTGTCTCCGTCCTGTCAGATACGTCCATTATGATTAAAAATTAATTTCAAATTCTGCTTCATTAAAAATTGACTTTTTTGTTTGTGACAGACACGCAAAGTTTCTGCTAAAGGGAAATTAAGTAATTACATTTGCTTCAACATCATTTTTGAAAATAAATCCACGCCCAGTTGGTGTTTGTGTCATTTCTAGGTTAATGTAATAATTTGGGTTTTGAGGTTTTGTAACGTACGATGAAAATACCTGAGGACTTAACTTTATTCTACAAGCAAGTTTAATATACATTTTTTTGTTTTGCCTGATTTGTTTATTAGCACGACTAAATCTATATAGGAGTATAAGCACGCATGCTAAAAACATCGTAAATAACGTTATCAGCGATGACAGAAATTACTACATACTTAAACCAAGAACGATAATTCGGTTGTTTGTGCTCGTTAATCAGACATATAATATCGACGATACAGAAACGCAGAGTAAAAATGACGTCACTCATCCCTTGCGGTCCAATAACCGGTTATTACATCCATCTCATTTCTTGTCCGCTTCCGGCTAATTGGCCTGGGTTACATGATTCTGCCCTATGCAGGTTTGTTACCGTTTCAATAAGATATATAATAATGTATGATATTAAATTTGCAATGCAAGAACCCTTCGACAGACATATTGTTTTGTCGGATTATGTGATCTTATTGCCCATTACATCAGATGTCAATGTGCCTACTCAGAAATAATGCAAATATCAGAAAGGCATGTAGCTGTTTCATCAAGTTAACTGAAATCATCAATGGCCCGTTCTGTAGCATGTTAATCAATCCCACTCTATAAAACTTTTCTATGGAAGCGTCCTGGTGCCAGCAGAGAGATTTAAATTTGTCTTACGTACGACTTACTATCTCCTACGTAGGAGTTAGTATCTCCTACGTTGGACTTAGTCTCTCCTACGTAGGACATAGTATCTCCTACGTAGTACTTAATATCTCCTACGTAGGACATAGTATCTCCTACGTAGGACTTAGTATCTCTTACGTAGGACATAGTATCTCCTACGTAGGACTTAGTATCTCCTACGTAGGATTTAGTATCTCCTACGTAGGACTTAGTAACTCATACTTAAGGGTTCATATTTTGGGGCGCTGCAGCGTTCTGTGGTCCTACTCGCGTTTCCGGTACATGTGTTAATTGAACATTGCTGGTTGACTTTTTAATTGCGTGCTGATAAATGGCATTTATTGCAACATTTGATTTATTTTCTAAACTATTTATATTTTTGTATTTTATGTGTTGTCTCGAGAAGGGGCTTAAATAAATAACTTTTCATTGCAATCAGTGAAATTATCTCTTAACCACTGTTTCTAACCAATAACAAAGAATGAATTTATATAGACCTGATTGCATGACACGATTATCAATGTTCTATAACATTTAGTTAGTTTCAACTAGTCAATTATTCTTTTATCTAGTCACTCTGATCAAACAAAATTGTAAATGTTATTTCGCATGAAATTAGCTCTTATATTAAAAAATAGCCTCTACTGTGAAGAGCGATAAAGGGGAATAAATCATGTTTACCAAGTTACTCGTCCTTAATTTCTTCTCTCTAGGCATATACTTAACAAAACAAAGGATAACCAGATTTAATGACTGAAACCTACAAATTCCGTGATATTCGGTAATTAAAAGATTTTACTGTCAAAAAATGCTTCTCTTTATTTAAATACTATTCTATTCTTCCTCTTTTTTACAACATATACAATATATAGAAGATACACACACCATGTTAAAGAAAGCAAAACCGTCGGACCACAAGTTGATTTGACATTAGTTTTTCGAAGCACTTTCCTCTCTGATACCATTTTCTGAAAAAAAAAAACACTACCTCTTACCTCTGACTCTAACGACTGGACAAATGCGATCTGAGCTAGGCAGTTTTCATCCCAGCTATAATAATCACCATCTCATTAGAGATCATTGCAAATGTGTTCATGATGTAACATAACCCTTGATTGACTCCAGTGCCCTGGATCATAAAATATCCTTTATGACCTTCACAGTCTGTATAATGAAGTGCTTGCCAATGAGTACATTTTATTACCAGATAAATGGGAGGGGTGTTAATGAACTTTATACCTTAATAAACTTCATAAATGTATCATCTTTAATATGCAAATAAAGTAGAAATGAGTGTTTGAAACAAAAAAGTATCAATAGTTTATTATCATATTAAATCATGCTTTAGATGCAGTTACAGTAATTTCCTGTAACTAGTTAATGCTTGACCTGAATGTAGAAAAAGAAAATTGAGCCGTGCCATGAGAAAACCAACATAGTGGCTTTGTGACCAGCATGGATCCAGACCAGTCTGTGCATCCTCACAGTCTGGTCAGGATCCATGCTGTTCACTAATGGTCTCTCTAATTGCAATAGGCTTTAAAAGCGAACAGCGTGGATGCTGACCAGACTGCGCGGATGCTCAGGCTGGTCTGGATTCATGCTGGTCGCAAAGCCACGATGTTGGTTTTCTCATGGCGCAGCTCAAATGATGATAACACCTAATAAATATTGATTATTAAAGGCACTGTCCTTGAGATAGTACACCAACAGAAAAAAAGAGAAATTTTAGGTACCAGTATCAAGAAATTAATGCTAATACCGCTTAAGAAAGCTTTGAATTAATTACTGACAGATTATATGATATTGAAACACATGAGAAGTAGTTGTCTTAATTATTTTTTACACTGGAAATTGAAAAGCGTTTGTAACGTTTTACTGAGGTAAACTGCCTAATTATTGAATATCTACATTTAAGGGTCATTGTATACATATTCCTCCGTGGTGTATATTGTTAAAGACAGCAGGAAAATTTTCATTGCCGTTGCGGCCCGGGTTCGATTCCCGGCTCTGGCATCTTTTTTCCTTGATTGAGTAGATTAAGGATAGTTTAGAAACAAAAACTCGAATTTAAATGTCCATAGTATGTAGGACCGAACTTCAGTTTTAAAGAAAGACCATTTTTAGCCAAAATTTGTAGGTCAGTACCTTTATTGAGAGAAAGTTTATTAATCAAATCACACAATCGGTCAGAACAATAACTGGCGGTAATTATATTTAGTAACTTTCATGATATACTTTAATCATACTTTTGAACTCTCTACATAATTTCAAGAGAGGCCTCCATAGCCGAATGGTAAAGGTTCGAAACCTCACATGACATGTTTCAATTCTTCATGCTCATAAACTGCCCGGTTGGCTTATGGAATGTCGGCGGTTGTAACCTGATGTCTGCCCATGCCTGGAGCAATGCCTAGAAGTGCACCTTGTGGGTAGCGCAGTGTGACTTTACCCAAACTACATAGTCCCCCCAAAAATACAAAAAAAAAAAACAAACAAGAAAACAACAACAACAACAAAATAAAATGTTCAAAAATATCTATAAAAACAAATTTATTGACTACTTCATCTATCAAATTCAGAACTTGGTCAAATGTGTCTTTAATTCATACTTACGAAGTTTGTGTGAGACATTGAAAGAAGGGAGATGTTTAATTATTTACAAATATGTAATCTACCGGTATCAGATAATCAGATAATCCTTACTAAATAGTAGTACACACGTGTATATTGTTCCACTGCGCATGCTTGAGAGTCTTTTAGTCAGTGACATACGTACGAGTTACTAACTCCTACGTAGGAGATACTAAGTCCTACGTAGGAGATACTAACTCCTACGTAGGAGATAATATGTCCTACGTAGGAGATACTAAGTCCTACGTAGGAGATACTAACTCCTACGTCGTACTTAATATGTCCTACGTAGGAGATACTATGTTCTACGTAGGAGATATTAAGTACTACGTAGGAGATACTAAGTCCTACGTAGGAGATACTAAGTCCTACGTAGGAGATACTAACTCCTACGTCGTACTTAATATGTCCTACGTAGGAGATACTATGTTCTACGTAGGAGATACTAAGTCCTACGTAGGAGATACTAAGTCCTACGTAGGAGATACTATGTCCTTCGTAGGAGATATTAAGTACTACGTAGGAGATATTAAGTACTACGTAGGAGATACTAAGTCCTACGTAGGAGATACTATGTCCTACGTAGGAGATACTAAGTCCTACGTAGGAGATACTAACTCCTACGTAGGAGATAGTAAGTCGTACGTATGACAAATTTAAATCTCTCTACTGGCACCAGGACGCTTCCATACTTTTCAGCATTGAAATAAGTGACATTTTAATGAGAATAATTTCAATTCTTGAAGAAAATGCACACGTAATAAAATTCACCAATTCAGAAATACAGATCTCCTACAAAATGTAAAAATCCCATCTCAATTATCGTCGAGGAAAATACTAATGGGTACAATTTTGTCTCATTTTCTAATCTCACGCATTTGGAAATTTCGTAAATGACATGTCTTGAGTACAACTAATAAACTATCATTGAATTGAGAAAAAGATGAATTAAGGACAATGTGTTAATGTGATTTTTAAACAGACGTTAATGTAGTTGTTGTAAATGGGTAGCGTCAAATATTCGTTATACTGATTTTAGTGCAGATTGTCAAGTAACACAATGAAGAAGAGAGACATAATCTACAAATTCCGATGTTCTTGTAATTTTAAAATAATTGCAAAACATGTTTGATGGACAGTTAGTGGTATCGAATGTATAAAATCTTTATAAAACACTGTTTTAGATGGAGTTATATTTTCACGAGTTACGTAGTCACGGCTGAAAATTTAAAATCATTGTTCACGATCGCAAGATATTTTAATTTTACATGTAATTAAAACAAACATATTTTCTTTAAATTTCATGTTTTTGAAATGTGTTTTTTTATCAAATTATATTCACCCTTACTACACTCTTTTTAAGACAGACGTTCATGTCTATATGCACAAGAAGCTCTTTTGAATATCCATTTGATAATTTTCACAAAATAAATACAGAAAATAATTTTAAGTCTTTCAGAGATTAATAGACATAATAATGTAGCTTTATTATTGAAAGTTTCACTGTTTTCAATCAATGGGAATTTCAATTTACAATTCTGAATCTTTACTTTACAGCGAAAGAAAACAACTTTAAAAAGTACCCTTACTTGTAACACTCTGTATTATTCATGCAATTCGATAATTCCATAATTCGTTTTACTTGCTTATGTCATTATTGACAACGCTTTGTTAAAGGTATATAAGATCCGAATTTCATCTATAAAACATGAACTTCATATAGTTTATGGTAATCATATAATTAACAAGTTTATGTCTATTCTAGCATAAAACTGCTATTCTAGTCGCTTTTCGGGGATGTTTTAACAGGAAAGAAAACGTGTGTTAACAGAAAGATTCTCGCGCTCACGTGCTGTTAAAACACCTTTTTAAATGCTGTTGTACAGTTTGTTCATTTTCGGTAGTGGGTACCAAATTTTCAAATATTGATTAACCGGCTTTCTATAAAAGTAACTGGTCCTGTTAGAATCATTTTACTGAAAGATATCAAATGGCCAGATTTCATTAAATATTTTATCTCCAATGTATATGATTCTCATCAAACGTTTCTAACTTTACTAAACATATAGATTAAGTTTGCATATAATGCTACATAATTACTACATTCATTATTAAATGCCATGCATTTTGTACTATGTTTATCTGTACATGTATACAGTGCGTACTTTTTTTAAACCTTATGCATCGTACTGTTAATGTAGGGATAACGCATATATTTTCGTGTTATAACATCTACAGAATCCCGAGGGATTCTGAAGATGTTACAACACGAATTTCAAATGAACATGCGATAACGCTATTCTAGCATAAAACGAGTAAAACGAAAACATTATCCCTTAACGTTATTACCTTTCCATGAAACGCGCGGAATCCTTTTGAATTATCCGTTTTGGGGCCGTAATGCGTTTATCCTTTGCCACGTAAGGCGCATATATAATGAACATTTTTAAAAGTTATTTTTAACATTGCTGCATAAATTAACTTATAAACTCTAAAATGCGTTTAAAAATTATTGTCACTTTTTATATACTTCTCTCTAAGACTGCATAAAATTATGTATAATAACCACTTTCAAGCTGAATAAGTTATTTGTATTAACTAAGCGATAACTATTTTGTCTGGAGTAATAGTCATTTTTGCATAACATATTTACGACCTGTCTTCTTCAGTGTGTTTTATCTTCTAATATTGTATTCCGAGGTGAATTATTAATGCATCTAGAGATCTGAATTGATATTTACTTACTCCGTCATTTCGGAAGAGATAACGTAATGTAGTAGGCACCTCATGTCTGCCGTCTGTTTCTTTTGTTTAACGATGTCTGAAGATCACATTACACAATTCTGCCATTGCTTTATGAATATATTTGGCTTTACTAGATATAAATTATTAAATATAATACTTCCCTGTATCCTATGTGCATTTGTCTCTAAGAATTTATTTATTTGTTTGGGTTTTACGGCGCACCAACACAGTATATGTTATATGGCGTCAAACATGACTATAAATTTTGGTCCACATCTCATTTACATCGGAATAAAAACATGACGTATGGAATCAAAATTTGCATACCTGCTGGAATCACAGAGTTACTGCAAAACCAAGTGTTAAGACCCTATAAGTCGCCTCTTACGATCATGCAAGGGTAAGGCAGTGGTTCCAATTCTTTTCATACACAGATCGTCCCAGAACTACATGGGGCCTCTAAGAAAATACAAAGCTTGTAAGAAAATACAAAGCTTGTAACATTATCATAGTGATGTAACATAATTCCACCAGTATCGTCTTGGAATTAGAACTGAACAACAACACATAAATTGCAATATTTTAGCCATTGCCATATTAATTATCATTCTAATATGCTTGCCTCTGTTAAAACACTCACGCTAGAATAACGTCACGTTAACGTGCGGTGACGTCCATGCTTTTGTTGCGACAAAGAAAGAGCGCTTCTATATTTTATCTACTGTTTTAGATTAAGGGCATATTAGAATCGAAATAATTTATAGCAAAACCGTGTTTTAACACTATTTATACACTCGGGCGGTAATACGTCGTACAAATAATTTCGCTCGGGCTGTGCCCTCGTGATATTATTACGCCCCACGTATAACCGCCCATCGTGCATAAACAGTAATAAAACACTCTTTTGCTAAAATTATTTCTTAATTACTACTTTCTGTATCAAATACAGCCGGTTTCTCAAACAAGTACTACATCTTGCATTCAACTTCTACCGCATAATTATGGAAACAGGGTTACTTGCTTTACTCGTGATGTAAATTAAGACGTCAGATATTATGTCATTTTATCATTTCTTCGACGTTCAAAGCATTAAAAACCTATTCTAACCGTTTCAAATTAGCTTTATGACTTTCTTGACTGTCTAAAATGATAAATAACACAAATGCGTCGTGGGGCCCGCGCCTGAAAGAAAAGGCCACTAAATGCAATACTACAGATCAAGGTACCTTTATTGCAACTTATCTAGCATACATATTGTTTTATGCATTATTTTATCAAATACTCTCTGCATGATTAAATCTCTGAAATGCATCTTGATATAAATCAAAGCGTAGCTATTGAATCAAGTATAAAAATAAGTATTGTATATATAAATATACAATATGTAAAACCGTGAGTTCTAATGTAAACGCTTTTTTTCAATCCGTAGATTTTGTATACTTCGTCGCACAGCAATTTGGTCAGTCAAAAGTACAGTACATACAACAAAAACATCACTCAACTCCTGCAGAAAGTGCTTTCTTCGTACAAACACAACTAAAATTACTTACAAAATATATGTTCACAGATAAGTTTACTAATTTCCTATAGTATGCGTAATAAAAGAAACCCACAGAGATCGGTTTATTACAAAAGCTGTGTTACAATTCTCATTTTCCTTCTATCTGTTCAAATCATCTGGTAGAGATGTTAACATCATTGTTCTATCTCCTCAAAGTGGTAATGCAGAAAAGATTATACAAATGTTTCATTCTAAAAAGAAAAAAAGTGACAGAAAAGAAGTGAACCAAAATAACTTTATATTCTGCCGAGAAAAGAACGTTCAATGATATTTACAGGAACAATATACATATATTCATAGTAAGCTCGTGTAAATTTTAAATATTAAGACTGAATGTTATTATTGTACGTTTATAAGGGAATAGACCACATTGCTAATTATTGGAACATTAGATTTAATGTTTAAATACGATGAACAGTCAAGCAAAAAGTTGCTAGTTATTTCATCCGCCTCCTTGCACCCTCTATCCATGTAAACGAATGATTGATCTTTGTTTTTAAAACAAAAACAAGGCTTCTGGTGCATTTTAGTAGAGAAATAGAATCCCGTCAACAAATCAGTGCAGAAATTGCAGATGTCTCCTAAACAATGTTAAA
This sequence comes from Mercenaria mercenaria, assembly GCF_021730395.1. NCBI lineage: Eukaryota > Metazoa > Mollusca > Bivalvia > Venerida > Veneridae > Mercenaria > Mercenaria mercenaria. The sequence goes on along the minus strand of NC_069378.1, from coordinate 23,204,197 downwards.
ATCGCATTTCAATTCACTTCCTTGGAAAACAGAATGTGTATATTATGCGCCCACTTTCTCAAAGATAAATTCCGGCCTTTACGAAACTCAATGAATGACATACATTTACTATACATTTACTACCAAACGTTCCAAATACCACTGAATGTAAAGAAGGTAAGTTTTTAAAATGCACATTGCATGATGTGAAACAACAATAATTTTGCCTTACATGAAAGAAGTACACACCAGGGTACCACATTAGAATGGTATCTGACAAAACCCCCTTTGTTTATTTCAATCCAGATTTATCGACGCCATTTCATACTTTTTTTAAGATTATATACCACCATAGTCCGTTATAAACATACAGTGGAAATAAGAGTTCTCATTGTCAGCGATTCCGTAACATACGTTACACTAACCAGAGGAACATATTGTAAAAACAAACATTGTCTCGGAAAACATTTATATCTAACGTATTGAATCGCAAACGTATTTGTTCAACTATGCAGAGGCGATACACCATTCAAGGCACATGTCTACAAATAATAATAAAAAAAAAGACATTAACTGAGAAATAAAAGGAAACCATTCTCAATAATGTTCGTTCAGACACGGAACATTGATGTCATTATATGGGTCATTTCATGAGAAAAAATCCTGTACTAGTAACATGATATAGTTATTGCATAATAAATAGTTTATGATGCTGGAAAAAACATTAAATACTGAAAAATCATTGTTTTTTCCTGCGTTTATGCAGAAACAAGAAATTAGTATATTGTAACTCAGTAATCTAAGACAAATGAAATATTATAACATATTTGACGATTAAATTTTATTTGTATTGTCATGACAACTGAAATTCCAAAACGCCCTTTCACCGTTAGAAGACAAAGTTACAGAAAAAAAACCCTTAATGAAACCAAACATGTAAATAAAGTTATTTTTCAGTAAAAATTTCATTGTGTCTCTCAATATTCAAATGCATAATGTAAAGTTTGTGATATACATAACTTGCCGCATGAATGATATTAAATATACATGACATGCATGACAACGTCATACTGCTTTAAGAACGTTCTTGACGTCACGTTCATAAATGCATTGGGTGACTTACTTAAAAACATTAAAACTCTCTACTTATTGACGATAACCTCTTCAAATTTTCAGGTTCAGAAGATAAAAGTTTGTTTTTATAAATATTTTTTATCTCAATTTCTATCACATAATACAGTTTTATTTCATAGAACGGCCTATATCTAAAATTCAGCATTAAAACTACCAGCTATATTTTTTAAAATCATCTTTCTTAAAGTAGCTTTAATCTTTCAATTTTCGTTATTTATCAGTATTTAACTGATATATTTGTTTCAGATGGTGATCGAATGCCATAGAGATTTTTTATCTTTAACGCATTTACGGAATGACAAGTTTATGTTTGTGTGTTAATAAAATTCTGATAATAATTTTACCCTCATATGAAAAAAAAATCAAGTCTTAGAATAAAGATGTATCTGCCAGGTGTCAAGAAGAAAAACAGCTGTGTATGTATTGATGTTTATGTGACTGACATACACACATATATGCACAAACAGGCAAGAAGGACTGAACGAACACATTAAATACAGCTGGATTGGTCAGAGGTACAACACAACCAGATGAGTTTAAATACGTTAATGGTGTTCCAACACTCACACTAAATCCTCACCATGTTGAAAAGTTACAGGCAGTGTTAATAAAAGTTTAACCTTTTGCACACTCAATGATAACATTAGGAAGGGAATATCAAGCGCAAAAGTACTTCTTAAATTGATATGAAATATTAAGCATGAAGAACAATGGTCAATACCTTTGCAGAAGATACGCCATAAAGTGAAACTCCATTAAATTCCCAATGAAACTGACCAGAAGATAGGCATCAAAGCAGCTTTATCGCTGTGGTCATATTTACCTGCTTATCTAGAAGTTATTGATATGTTCCGTCAGGCGCTATGAAAACATGTACAGCGTCAAACTGTAAAGGGTGGAACACCAACGATACCCTAATGTGAATCTCGAAACTGTCGCTCATGACTTCTTTAAACAAAACATTTTATAACTTTACCTCACACAATTTTGAAGTTGCAATAAGCCAAAAGTTTTTCAAGTTTAAAGTAAAAGAAAAACATTTTCATAAAAATCACAGAAAATAATCATGGTTTCTTTGTTGTCAGAACAAAGTTGTTGTTTATTACAGGTACATGTATATACAACACAGGTTTCATAGTTTGTTACCTCATGAATTCAAACCTCAGTGGGGCATTTATGCTACATTTGTACTTGAATATTTTTAAAAAAAACACACATTAAATAAGCGTGCATGTAGCCTCTATGTTAAGTATGAGTTAATTGAAACAAAATTGTTAGATCACAGTATGCTTTCAGATCACATCTAGTTTAGACCTGAAAAGCCTTTGGGAGAAATAAGTCACGTCGTAGGTGATCAGACATTTATCAAGTAGGGATAACACAATTTAGATATATGCCCATACTTTGTCTATACAAGCTGATGCAATTAGTATCAATTTTGTGTCTTAACATGTCTATATAGTGTAATAAAAACATACAATTATGATTGCGATACACGTGGTTTTTTATTACTCACGTCATTCATATTACCATTATTTACGAAAATATAGTAATGTGTCTTCCTTAATATATTTAACTATTGATGCCTGATTCAGTGACATTAGAAATGAATCAAAAGGCCAGAATTAATAATTATCTTACTTCGTCTTACGTACAGATAACGTCAGCTGGTACTGAACGAGTCGGTTTGTGTCTGCTTTTTGTTGCTTTCGTTAGATGCCTCCCACATTACAATTTATGGGAGTTGTGTGCAGTGTACTGTAATCATTCTGTCAGTACCAGATATCTCATGCAGGCGCCATATCTTTAAATATTCATGCTTTGATTTTTATCCGCATTAAACGGCAAAAAGTTGTAAGATTTAAATTTTGGCATTTGTTGTATTTGTTGACGGACTATTTTCAAACTTTACAGATATCTTAAAAACAAGATAATTATCTATTAAAACATTCGGTAAATTTGAGAAATACGCTTTTTACCACAAAATTGATATCATTAAAGATGTTTCAAAAACTCTAAATGATCCATTTACCTACCACGCAGTCCATTAAATGATGTAAAGTTTATATCTGGCTTTTAAAAAAATAAATCCAAAACTCCTAACAAAAAAGTGATCAAAGAGTTTTAAATTTTGTGCAAAGCTTTAATAAGAAAATAATTCTATCACGACTTTCTGACGCCTGGCAAAACTTCCTATAGAATAAATAGTAGTAGCTTGAATCACATGTTGAAAAATAACAACAACAAAAAAACAACAATATTACTAAAGTCAGATACATTTACCACAACTGACATAGACATAAGATGTAAAAGAGGATTACGTACAAAATTATTAAATTTTCAAAACTGATTAAGTATTTTGTCCTTCGTTTCACTATATATTCTTTAAAAATTAGTCAAGTTTTATCTTTCTCTTTTGGAGACGGGGCCTCCGTGGCCGAGTGGTTAAGGCCGCTGACTTCAAATTACTTGCCCTTCATCGATATGGATTCGATCCTCACTCGTGACATTGGATTCTGCATGTGAGGAAGCCATCCAACTGTCTAACGGAAGGTCGGTGGTTCTAACCAGGTGATCGCTCATGACGAAATTATGTAAGGAGAGGCACCTAGGGTCTTCCGCCACTATGGAAGCTGGAAAGTCGCCATGTGACCTATAATTGTGTCGGTGGGCGTAAAACCAAACACAATAGATAAATTCTCTTTTGGAAATTGTTAAGGAACATTTGATCACATAAAAAAATATGCACATATGTATTTAATGAAAGATCAAAAAATTTAACATGTTACGTGCAATTTTTTTCTGTGAAACATTTTCAACATTTAAACTCGTCACGTAAAAAGGGTGCATATGTTTATATCAGCTGCACGTTAGTGTTAAAACGCATTGAAGTAATGAAATACTATTTGTTTCTTTACCAGAAAAAATAAAAGTTGAAGTGGATTTCGTATGTTTTCCAGCAGTCTTAATGATAATATATAAATGTGTTAGAGTAGCAGGTGCGGATACGAGTACGAAAACCGCGTCCTTCAACAGTTTGAGGTTTAAAATTGATTTACGATAGATAATATAAAATGCTAAATTTTCTGTTTATTCCTTACAAAAGCAGCTTCTTTTTCCTGCAAGAAGCAATTGATTTAACATTTTGGATTTGACATGACGATTTTTAATCTCACACTGATTATCAATTTCAGTACGAACGGTCAGTAACAAATGTCAGCTATTTGTTGACTATGTCAATTCCATACAAAATACATGTAAACGAGACAGGCTTACCATAATTTCAATACTTATGACTGTAAGAAGAATAATTAAATCATGAATTTGTATTCTTCACATCCATTGTCAACACGCAAAAGAGTAATTATATTGAGTATCTATTAGAAAATATGTCTATAAAAGGATATGTTACATCCGTTTCACATCTGAGGAATGTGCTCTTCAAAAACAAATACAAATCAAATGTAATGACATCGTTCATTCACATTTTTAAAAGAATATAGCATGACATGTGTATATTCCTTTTTCAATACCGTTTTGCTTATACTCAGGTGAAAAATAAAAGTCAGATCACGTTTCAAAGAGTATCATTTATAACGTCAAGGTCATTATGTCTGGTTTCCACATATTCTACGTATCTTTCTGGTCTTTTTCCTTACAAGAATGTATCTACCATAGTTAAATTTTAGTGTTTTACATTATCTAGAATGTATTGTTACATAGTATCCGCAATTTCAATTGTGAAATTTAAACTTGTTTACATTGCTAGAATCAAATATACTGGACCAAGATAATCCTCACTTTTTTTATTTTTAAGGCTAAATTAAAATGTATTGGGTCAGTTTATCTACAAATTGTAATCTTTTGATGTCAATCTTTGTTAATCAACATTTTTCGAATAAGATAAAAACTGCCATGTCTTTAGTCAGTCTTAGTTTATTGCAATTCAAAAAGTAGAATGGCGAATCAGGTAGTTTCGCGAGTAGTTTCGTTTTATTTTAGTTGCAACCGACCATGACAAATATGAAAAACATATAGGAGTTCGCATGATCTTTCACATACCAACGATTAAAGCGGAAGCATAAATAAAAATGCGTGCGTTTACGGCAATCAACCATAATGCTGCAGATACAACTATTTTACTCTTATATTTTGGACTCAATGCTGTGTATTTTTTTTCAGATCAAAATTTTCAATTTTACCGTTATGCAATAACACTTATGGCTGTGCTAGAAGGCGTGAGGAATGTTGCACATTTCATTACCTTTTATGAATAGACTCAATCAAATCGAGTCGGTTGCTATTTTGCTTAATTTTGTTTTGTGCCCCAAGGTTTCTTCCCACAGATTTTATTAATTTTTTTTCACCATAAAAAAGTATTGAAAGACGCAATTGCCGTATGTAAAGTTTTCAGGTACTAGTTTTATTAAATACAGAAATCAATTTAGCCCAAAAGACATTGTCGATCCTCAGGTATTTACACTCATACTCTGACCAGAATATTTTTACTGAAGCAACAAAGATTTCAGTTTTGTTATTACCGAACAGTAAATTTAACAGTATTTATTTGCATTTTTATGATCTTTCGGCAAAGGTTGTACACATATTGATGAGGCATTGAATATATTGAACAATAGGTAGACTGCATATGATTACAGGATTAGCGGTTATATTAATACACGTAAAGAAACATCACGCACCCCTAAATTTTCTTAATTTACTTACAGGTCAATGACCCTTGCTGGAAGACAACAGGCTGAACAATTTAAAATTATAATCACCCTCAATTAAAATGATTTATCTCATTGTGATCATTATAACTTCAAGATATATATATTTGACGACACTTGCGTTTTTTTTTTTTTTGGGTGGGGGAGATATAAATCTTATTCCGGACCTTTATTGCGGCTTTAAGCGACGTGTAGTGGGCATGAAGTGTTTAACACCAAAATATATTGCTGAAATATGTGTAATGCATTTCAATTCCTTACACGACCTGCCTCGATCAAACTAAGTCTGCTATCATTTTGCTTGGTTGCGTTCTGCGCTTCAAAAACATCTCACAAACTTTACTTTTATCAAATTAAGGTTTGATACGAAGTTTTGAATAACATATTCCCAATAACCTGGTCTCATAGATAATCTGAAACAAAAAATAAAACTAATATTGTGATAAAATGGTATAGCTGTTGATTAAAAGAATGAAATTATTGGGGCATCGAATTAATTTTCCCGTAATATTACGTGTCGCTACTCCTTCCCCTGTAGTGAATGATTCTTAAGGCATTATAAAATAATTTGAATACCTTTCTCTTTAAATGTATAGTAATCTGTAAATGATGTCTCTATATGTCTGCAAATCCAAAATAGCAAATTTTGGCTCTTCAAGCAGCCACAACTCTGGAACCCACGACCAAATCTGGCCAGTTTTCAAATGGAACCGAGGTATGATGCCAATACAAGTTGTATGCAAGTTTGATTAAAATTGATTACAAAATGTGGTCTCTATCGTGTTCACAAGAAATTGTGGACGGACGACGGACGCCGACGGACGATGGACAAAGGGCGATCACAAAAGCACTATGTGACAGGTGAGCTAAAATATAAGCAAAATAACATATGACTTACTTTTGAGGGATACACAGCACAGAGAACCAATATTCAGGCTCTCGTTTAATGTACAAAAGATTCTTACTTAGAGGACATTGTTGAAATTGGTAAATCATTCAATAAAACCCTTTGTAAAAAAATCCTTTGAATATTAGTACTACATGTAAATCCTTTAAATGAATTCAGCAATCTTAGCAACGACCAAGATAGCCGCCAACTGCCAGTTCAAGACCTGTTTCAACAAGCTTTTCTTTTCAGACATAAAAGATAAAAACCATTTTACGCTTAACTTGTTCTTAGACATCATTTTTTATCAATTTTCTACACGTTCATTAGAAAGAGCAAAAGAGCAGTCTTCGAAACATTCAAGAGAGCAAGTTGCCAATTCGCGTTCGAATAATTAACTGCCTACTGGCAGTGTGTTTGAAATTTGTATCTTTGAACAAAATAAGCGCTAAATTAAATGATTTGTTCTTTTTATGTCTTCAAAAAATGAGTTTCTGAAACGTGTCGCGAATTAGCAACTGTCTCTCCTGGCCGTTGCGAAGACAGCTGAATGCATTCAAAGGGTGTAATATTAATATCTTGGAACAAAACAATGCTTCACCTGAATGAATGAATCCCCGTACGTGGATCCAGTGTTGTTATATTTTCTAGCTCTTTGGGATTATGAAGTCCATTAAAAAGATGTGTAATAGAGTTCCGCTTTAGCCGGTTCTAGGAGGCAAACCGAGTCTATTATTCTTCTTGGTTGCATTCTCTGCTTCCAAAGGATCTTTTTTACAGATTATATTATTTATCATTTTGCAATAATAATTGATTTTCACCGGATCTTTATTAAGACTCCTGTATACATTGAAACTGTTACACATTAATACCTAAGAGCAGATCACGCTTTAAGTTGAATGATTTTATAATTTGCGACTGACATCGATTTTCTGAAAAATTAATGCCGAATAACCCCTACCAGATTAATCGCATGCGAATTGTCAACTGGCTCTCCTGAACTTTATTAAGACTTCTGTATTACGTTGAAAGTGTTGAATATTGATATCTTAGAAAAAATCAAGCATTAAGTTGCATGATTTTATCATTTTTATCACTGACAAATTGATATCCGGAAAAATGTCTAATAGCTAACTGCCTACCAGTAAACAGTTAGTTGTTCGCATGAAAATTGGCAACTGGCACTCCTGAATGTTTCGAAGAGTGATCTTTATGTTGAAAGTGTTTGAAATTGATGTATTTCAACAAATTAATCGTTGAATTGTGTCTGAAACAAAATCTGAAACATGTCGTGAATTAGCATCTGACTCTCCTTGTCGTTGCGACTGCTGAATGCATTTACAGGGTTAAGTATTAATATTTAAACCTGTGTTAAAGACCACCTCTGAACAGAGACCACCTGGCTCTAAAGACCACATGTTTTGTTTCCCATTTTGACATTTACAGTGCATTTTAACCTGTGAATAAAGACCACCTCCAAATAAAGACCACATATTGGCTCTCCCAAGGGTGATTTTTATAGACAGGTTTGACTGTATTACAACAAATAGAGCGTTAAATTGAATGAATTTATCCTTTTCGACTACAAAATAGTTATTTCCTAAAAGTGTCGAATAACCAACAACCAACCAGTAGGCAGTTGGTTTATTCGCACGCGAATTGGCAACTGGCTCTCTTGATCTTCATGAAATCTGCTGTATGCATTAAAGTGTTAAATGTTAACATGTTACAGCAAATCAAGCATTAATTTTAAGTGTTTTATCAATTTCGACTGACAAATTGATTTCCTGAAAAATGTCGAATATCCAACTGCCATCCAGTAGGCAGTTGATTATTCACACTCGACTCGGCAACTGCTTGTCTTGGTCGTTGCGGAGACTGATTTGTACTTTTAAACCGTTTATATCAATATCGAAATTAAAACGTTGAATTGAATAATTGTATTCTTTGGGAGAGGTAGATTACTTCGAAATTTCAATAGCCAAAAACTGACAACTACATGTAAAACAATTTTGAAAAAGAAATGTAAGATAGTTTTAGTCAAATACGTTTACCATAGTTACACGGTAAATTATAATAGAAATACATTTTATAAACTCCATTATCGGTTATTCAGCCTAATTTGCAACTTTCTTTTCGACCTGTATACATTTAAACTGCTGATTATTAATGATTTACTATCAAATCAAGCTAATTGGAATGATTTTATCCCTATAAAAGAGGTACGAATTTTGTTCGAAATTTGAGTTACCAACTATCTTCTACTAAATAGTTAAATAATCATGCAAAGTGAAAACTGATAACCCTATTCCTCCAAATTGATAATGTTTAATAACGCGTTTAATTTTGAGTTTATACAGTAATCGAACTTGCCAATAAATTTCGAATAACCAACTAGCACATGGTATATTCGAATGTTCAACTACATACTACCGATTGCCTAGCAGCTTTACCGTCATTGTTAATTGTTCTATTTATTTTGTTACAAGACATTCATTAACTGTATTTCTGTAACATAAAGCGGCCAGATAGTTAACTGCTCAGTGCTCACGGACTCCTTCAAAAAATTAAACTGTAATCATTGTGTCATTTACAGCTTCCCAACATGATGTCAGTAATCAAATAGAAAAACGTTCCGCCCAGGATCTTCTTATCTATGACTGTCTGATTTTAAATAAAACTGAAGGAAGATCCTTTGGACGCGTAGAACGCAACCAAGTAAAATAATAGCAATTTCGGTCCGATTAAGTCTGAGGGGTAATTAAGTTGCAACACACCTATGCACTCCATCACCCCCCGAGGATCAGGAAATGTAACAACACTGATTTCATGTACGAGGAAGAGGGATATTTTTTGAAGGTTTGAAAACTCCGCTGTGGGCTCATGATACGTCTGAAGAAAGTTAATGTTTATTAACCGCTTTTATTACATTTGCTATTGTAATATCCTGACCGAATATAGCGTTGCAATTACATATTGAATGGCTTCAGCTTCAGCGGGATTGTATTAGATTGCCATTATTTCGTCAATAAATTTTTTTTCGGAAACTTAAAAACCATAATGTTGGAATAGATGTCTCTATCTAGCGTTGTTTATACTGGGTCCGAAACATGCAGAATGGTGCATTAAATCTCTCAACTTTATATTTATTTAATACTGACACATCTATCCCAAGATAGTAAACATAAAAATGACAAAATTTCATCTTCATTGCGGCATGTTCTTTTTCAAAACTAAGAACTATTTAGCAGTGAACTTCCATTTGAAACATAAATTTATGTTACACTGACCCGGTTGTTATATATAGAAAACGTTCAAAATGCAACCTGAATATTCATATATGTTGATATTGTAATAAATAAATACTGATGGAGCATTTCATTTTTAATTATAACTTTAACGGATGTAATCATTCTGCGTGTGTAGCTTCAATATTATAATTATAAGAAAAGAGCTGCCAAACAATAAATATAGGTAAAAACCGAGTGGGAAGTGCCACTGATATTTCTGCAGTTGTTATAATATTTCTTCTCATTTATTACAGGCTTATACTTCATTTTGTTGCAGAAAGAGAATTGTTGTGAATTTTAATGAGCAGTAACATTACATGTTTACACATTTGTTTAACTGAATTGCTTAACGAATCACAGGGAAACACCTGTTCAGATAATTACATCTGTAAGGTAGAACTAGATGAAAGTGCAACTACGATACCCAGGAGTATATATTCATGAATTCATAAGAGAGAATATGTACTTATCAAGTTTTTCAAGCTGTAAAAATTACAATTAGCCCTGCTTATTTGGTAGACACACTTTTAGCATAGTCACAATCGCTTCTAAAATGCAACAAAAAATGAGCAACTGTCAGAGTTGTAAAAAATTACCAGCACCTTAAACATACAAAATGCAATGAAACAGTCTTAGTATAAAAGGCAATTCTGCACGAATGAAACAAATAAATGATACTTCCATCGAAAATAAAGTGGTTTGGGTTGACCAGTTAGAAAGGTGAACTATTTAGTCAACCCTCACGTAATGTACTTGTCTATAATATAGAATTTGATAAAACCTTGATTTTTCAAAACTTCAGAATATACTTAGGAAAGTCGGCAAAAAAGATAGGGTTTGTGCTCGACTTTTTGCTCTACTGATTTTGACCTCACACAAGTTTTCATAATAAGATTCTATGGGAAAATTACAATTTTGATAACTTTGATAGATTTTTTTATAATGTACATTTTAAAATTCTCACAGTCGTATATAAACACATGGCCTTTACTATAGTGAGTAAAATGTTTAAGTCCGTTTTGTTGTTTTTGAAATATTTGCACATGATAATTTCAAGCTGATTTTAATACATGATTTTAAAATTATTTAGCACGTCAGATTGTCTTGATATCATTTATAACTCTAGAAAGATATTAACATTGCCGTTTTAATAAATTTACTCAACGGTTGACATTAATTCATAAAATGCTTTCATTTCCGAATCCAGGCTTTATTGTACGGTAGCCGAATAAATGACGTAACGCAGTTATTTCCGGTTTATCAAAAGTGCAGAACTACTTTAAACGCCGCTGTTTTCCTTAAGTCTGTGAGTTACCAAATACTCATTTGTTCATGAGCATGCTAATCAAAGACACTAGTGCAGTTTTGCTGAAATGCTCCATCAGTATTTATTTATACACATTTAATTAGTAAAGGTAAATGTAGTATTTAAATGAGAATTTAGTTGAGAGAATTTCTCTAAGCTTTTCAATTCAATATGTAAAACTGATAAAGTTTTAACTGTCATTCGCTATGAGATATTATGCAGATGAATAGATATTTTTTCCGCAATTAAGATTTTCAAGATTTTAACAACAAATAGAGCACGTTTGTGGTTCATAACTCTTTTTAGATTTTCGAAGCAGCCCGTCTGTAATATTTTTCCGTTACAGCTTCTTTTTGTTGTGGGCCTACTTTGCAAATGCGTGGCTCTGAGGCTGTGGTTTTACTGCTCCCTGCTTCCGAGAAATCTACCTTTACCTATTATCGTTTGTACTAAGAATTATACATCTGGGGAGCCATTTATATATCCGATTGCTTACACAGGTCAGCCATTTGACCATGGTTTAAGGTATGACCCACCTAATGGTGAATATTTCAAATGTTCAAAACAATGCAACAGTAATATACTGTATCCAGTGAGAGACTTGTATGCAAAGTTTAAACAATTTTTACCGTGCCGTTTTTTTTTTTTATAAATTTTGAATAATTCAGGATATTTCCTTAAGCTCAAGTAGAGAAAAAATTCAAGTGATGGCCACTGCCCAAAACGTTTCCAGAGAATTCATTTTACCATTAATTTTGACAAAGAAATGTCAACCTATTGGTAAACAATTATAAAACACAATGTGAAAGGATTTAATGAGACAGAATTCTAACAGACATTGAAAAATTAAGGTCGAGTACTGTTGGACTGTTTTAAATTTTGCTCACGTTATTCAAAAATAATCTTGGAGTAGAAGTAAAACCTACCTACATTTCTTCCACAATATGTAATCTAAAGAGTAAAGGCAAAATAGAGAATTTTTACCGCATGTAACTCAGTATTTTTAAAGATGTCTTACTCTCCCCCTTCTGTTTCAAAGGTAAATTCACTTTGAACAGCAAGAAATCGCTTATCAAATGAAAAGTTTTCACTTTTGTACAATAAATGAATAATAAGTCTTGAAAAAAGTAAAAACTTACTAGAAAAGAAGGATTCCGAATATTAAATATAAAAAAAATGGTCCCAGTGGAGTATGAACCTATACTCCCTGAAATTTTTACGTCAAGGTAGGTTTATTGTAAAAATTGAATACTCTTCAGAAGGAGGTACACTATTACATGGGTCATACATGGGTCATACCTTAAATCATTTATCAGGAAATATAAGTATGCTACTTTCCTTATGTTAATTTAGTAATTTGTATATATTAGTCCAAGGCTGGATTATTTTCCATAGGAAGTAAACCGTAATAAAGTAAACGTTTATATTATTTATCTATCAAGCTACATTGTATTATTATGAAAACGATAATAATAAATCCTTTTGAAGCACATAATGCAATTAAACAAATTAATAGCACACTCATTTTGAGTCTGTTAATGAGAGGAAATGAAATGTTCAAGACCCTTTACACCCTCTAGCACCAGTTTAAGCTTAATTTTATTACTATAAGTCATTTTCAATGACATTTCACACTCCCTGGAACCGGCTTAGTGGAATTTTTTATAGGTCATTTTACTTTGTATTATGCTCACATTTGAGACATACAAAGCCAGACAAAATAACCATGTATTAACCTTAATTATGGTAGAAGCCTTTAGTTTTCACCAGGTATTGTTAGTTGAAAAGATAGTGTCTTTACTCTGAACGGAAATCGTACGTTTTTACGAATTCGTATTAAGATATCGACCATTCACGATGGATTGTATTATATAGTACAACTTTTCTTTGCGGTGGTTTTAATCGGAAGGATAAAGTTACCTCGAACAACTATTCTCATTTTAGGTGAATTTAAACGAAAAGATACAGTAACTCCGTTTCACAGTTATGGCAACCCAAGCATGTTCAGCTGTTATTCATTCATATTTAATGTCAGATCAAGGCTGTTAGCGCATCATTTATTAATTTAGTTCATTCAGTTGAACACTCAATCGTACAGCAGACAAATTGTTTACTTCTCTCGAAGATGCCTACATAAGTGATCACTAATAATAATTCAGTAATATAGTTTAAATATACTGAAACAATTCTAAGGCCCAATGTCAAGCAACATCTGGCATTTGGATGAAACCCTTGTATACAATTTACATTTAGAATCTTATCGGTACATCGGAATAGAAATAAAAAAAATCATTCTTGTCTATATCCGTAAAATTGTATTTGTCTATTTTTATACATATATAGTTCATTTTCTGCTGAAAATTCCGATCTGTATACTTCATGTTGAAACTTTTCAAGGGTTGAAAATGTTGGTCCTTCTGCACAGTAAGGACAGATAGCACACTATGGAGTTGTTTATTAATTGTGTCCCGAACACTGCTCAGAGTTTACCAAATGCTTCCAGGACACAAATGATTTCACAGTACTGATTTAACTTAATGCTTCAATAAATACAGTATGAATTTTATTTAATGCTTCTGGGACGCAGTATGGGGTTTTCTAATTTCTTCCATTACATAGTACATAGTTAAATGAGTGATTCCATAACACAGTATGGAGTATATTAAATGCTTCCGTAACAGTACGGTGGTTAGTAAATCCTTTCATAACACAAGTCGGACTTTACTAAATGTTTTCATATCACTGTATTGAACATACTAAATGTTTCCACAACATATTTAGGAGTGAAATAAATGCGTCAACATCACAATGTGGAATTTACTAAATGCTTCAGTAACAGAGTTAAGAGTTCACTAAGTACCTCCATTACACAGTAAGGAGATCACTCATATTTCAACAAAACAGTACTGAGTTTACAAAATGTTTCAATAACTTAGTACAGTTTTTATTAAATGCTTCCATAAAATATCAACGCTAATTAAACAGCATACTCCTTGCTGAATCAAATAACCACAGCACAAACACTCCGTATGATAACAATTTCAGATTTAGTACATGTGTCAGAGACACTATGTTTCAAACCGATAAAAACTTAAGAAGTCTTTATTAGCTAGTGTTGAAGTTATGCCATCAGTCTACGTATTTACTGAACAACCCTTGTAGTATCGTTCTATTTCTTTGACAAAACCTTTCCGTCAAGACAAATGCAACGAGCGTATGCCCTTATAGACGGTTTATAATGCTTTGCTTTGAGAAAAACACAAAAGTATTGTGCAAAGAATTTGGCTATTTTGTTTTTTTTACTTGGTTTTGTCACGTTATTTTAAGTGCAATAAAATAAGTCAAATTCTGACCCTTTTAAAATGATGCATCAATTCACACTACAAGAATCTCTCAAGCTTGCGTCCACGATTAAGCGGCATAGGAGTGTGTGATAAAGGATGACATTAATGCACAGAGATTAATATTTTCAAACTGGCTTTAATATCAAATACTGCTATAACATTTTTAATTAACTGAGATGATAACAAAGTAAAACTTTGCTTACCAGTTTTTCCATACTTATAACCATGTCTGTAGGAAGAAGAATTAAATCCAGGCAATTCAATTCCAGACTGTGAATTCTTTACATCCATTGTTAGCTTGCAAAAGAATGTTTCTTCACACTTGTTGAATATATCTCATAGAATCTGTCTATAAAGTGATAGATAACATCCTTTTCACATCTTGTCTACGTGCTTCTCTTGAAATAAGTTATTATATCGGCTGTATTTCGTTAATCATTCTCCTTTTCAATAACATTTCACATTAAATGATAACGTTTTTTGTACGTGATCAGTAGATTTGAAATTTTCACAAACTTTAAGTCTGTTTCTCTCTTTAAAGGTCAAGGTCAATCTATTTTTTTCCAGTTATAAACTAAGTTAAATATATCCTGTTTATTATATATCTGAAAGACGACGTGCAACAAGCGATGTTACTGTGGATTGATCAGACGATTCCATAAAGACACCAAAAGGATTGTAGAAAATAATATTTTCTAATGTTGATTGAGCATATCGACGGCTTAGAGCGAAACAGGTCTATCTCTATACAGAAATAGAAACAGATAGACCAGTTTCGCTCTAAGTCCTCGATATGCACAATCTTTCAATATGTGATTGAATCCATATTACGTACCATCAAATTAGGTATCAATCATCTGTCTATAACGAGGGAAAGACCGTTTAAACGTTATAATTGATAAAGTTATTTCTTTTCATTCTTACTTCATTTAAGGTTGTTGACTTAAAGACGTTTATCCCTTTATCTGAATTTCCCATTTAAAGTTTCTATGATATTTGAGACTTTTTTAAGTTTTCATTTCTGTGTCTATCCTTATATACAAATTTTAAAAAATGTGAAAGTTACGTTCATTCTTATACATTATTTATATCACATTTGAGTCATGGTTTCTTTTTACCGTTGATGTTTCTTTCAATCGTAATTATAATTTTACAGTCTTTTTCAATTACACGTTGAAAGAGTCTATATTTTATTTTTGTTAACACGTCCACAAAACAAGAAATAACTCCGACCGGTAGTTTGTCAATTTTTTGTAAGCATTTACACATTTTATAAGTGATGAAGCAAATTATTCAATCAATTAAAGAATTAAACAACTATTATTATTATTATTATTATTATTATTATTATTATAATTCCAGTAGTCAAATAATAAACCATATGCTGTTTCAGTTTAATTATCACGTTTAAACTGTTGAAAGAAGTTGTCTCTTTTATACAATAACTTATTATATTGATTGTATTTCTTTGACAAGAACCAGGTTTGTTTTCGTCAGGCATGACATTACATACATTACATTGTTTTCCACTTAGTTTTAAATCAGTTTTCATAGTCATTAGCATAATCAGTTTTAGATTGTTATTTGGGAAATGATATTGATTTCACTGGTACCTTAATTGCTATCTAATTCCAACTTAATTGGATTAAGTGCAATATATTTCATTGTTGTACTTTGACTTTCCATTACGGATTGATTTAAGACAATTGTATGGCGATAATTCTTGTAACTTGTAATCGGATTCAATTTAAATTGCATGCAATGAAAAGCAGTTCAAAGGACTCTAATTTAAAACCCACAGACAAACACTATAAACAGGAAATTTCGATAATAGATAGTGCAAGATTTGCATTCAGACATTGGTAGGTATTACTTCCGAAATAAATTGTTTGTATTAGTAACTTTGAACATATCAAATGTAAGAAAGGGAGGAGCTAGATCTTTACTAAAACCTTTGAAACTAAATCACCGAAAATTCATGCCATAGTGCCAATGTTGACCATTTATTAAAGTTGTCGTGCATATATAATTTAAAAATGCAGTTTAGCCCAGTAACTTTTGAATTGCGACCCCCTATCTTTGCAGAACAGAAACAAACTGATTTTGAAGTAAATAGTATTGAATTATTTCAGTAAAGTAAACATTTCCAAAGTTACCATTTTCACAGCTTTTTATATTCCATTGTTACTTTTTAGCACCAAAATTAAACTTCTCCTTCCTTATACGATTTAATGTTAAACGCTTCACGCAATGTAAAGTATTAAATATAAGGTAACGGGTAAAAGAAATATCATTATATATATGAAATTATTTATTATTTCTTTTGTCCTAATATGGCTTGTAATAGGTATATCAATAAGGGGCATTTTGTCTAAAATCGTCCACAGGCAATGGGAATGCATTCCTTTTGCAGATAGACACCAATATTCAAGTGCCAACAGCAGGTACTTAGTCTGTGATTTTTTTGGGATGTCTCACATCGCACAAGAGAAAACTATACAGTTTTTGTGTCAGTAAGTCAAATCCGTCAGAAGAACATTCAGTAATCAGATTACATAACAATGAATCTAAAACATATTTTGATAAATCTTTCGTTTTCGGCTTGCAATCGAAAATAATATGAAAATAGTATGAAACCAGGGCCATTGTGAAATTCCTGTCTTCGATAAGATTGATACTGATTATAATAATACTAGAAAGAAAATGTCTGTCTCTTCTATATACTGGAACAGAAGTTGGCTAGAAAGCAACTAGGTGAATAGACATCTTATCAAGATCTGTGTGAAGTAATGGAAATATATATCCTAATTTAATGAAGATATTAAAATCAGGTTTTTTCTGGACTAATTTGCTTTTTGTAACGAATTCAACTTATGTTTTTGAAAATACTGTATACGATTTATGACAATATCATGATTGCACTGATGACAAGGTATCAAAACGGACAAAGGTGAAGAAACGTCAATTAAGTGAAACTTTTACTAAAAATATTGCAGAATATGGCTGAAAATTTAAATATCGGTTCACTTGTTTATAATAGCAACAGGCTACACATATTATGTGATAAAAATTAGAACTTGTCTGAAAGTCCGAGTAATTCAATAAAGCTAAATAGTGCGATGTTTCGTCAAATCAAACACCAACAAAACATACTAATATATTTCATGGCATAATCTGTGTACATCCAAAAGCAAACCAATCACTATTCTCCCTGTCGTCAAGCAGAGGGCGGGTAAAATTAAGATGGGAAATACTTCGCTGATTGAAGCAGACGAGGCAAAATATCTCGGAGTGACCTTTGACAAACGGCTAAACCTGGAAGCCCCACATTAGTAAAGCAGAAGGGAAGGCCCGTAGGAAGCTTGCCAGGATGCGCAAACTTGCTGGAACAACGTGCGGAGCAAATTAGCCAATACTCAAGACAGTATATCAGGGAACAATGAGACCCCATTTAGAGTATAACTCAACTGCCTGGTTCACTACTGCCAAAACTAACCAACAGACTTTAGACAAGGTTCAGAACCAAGCATTGCGGATCATGACAGGTGCTACAAAGTCTACACCAATCTCCTTCATGGAGAAGCTAACAGGCACACAGCCGTTACAAGACAGGAAACATGCAAAGGTCCTGCTTCAAGCAGAGAAGTTCAGGTCTTTTCAAGACCATCCCATGAAAGCTAAGCTAGATGGCTACACCAAAATCGGCTCAAACATAGCAGCTTCGTTCATGAGGCAAAGAAACTCAACCGAGAGTACAAAACTGAGCTGAACTACGACTCCCCTAGGTAGTGAAGACATTATAAACCCACTAGCGAATGATCTGTCCTCCGTGACTGTGAGACTTGCTGTTCCTCGTCTTGATCGCGGGAAGCAAGAGGATGAAGGCAGAAGAGCCTCACACTTGCTATGATAAATGAAGACTATCCTCCGGAATCATGGACTCATGTCTATACAGACGGATCAGCCACATGCGCCGTCAAAGATGGAGGAGCAGGAGTTTTCATTCAATACCCATCTGGCAAGAGAGAAACACTATATGCAGCCACAGGAAAACACTGCAGCAATTACAAGGCAGAGACTGAAGCACTCATGAAGGCCGCCTCAATGGTTTGAAGATTCAGCAGAAGAAAGCTCCTCAGTCGTCCTTCTCACAGACGCACTGTCTGTCATGGAAGCTCTGATCAACAATAAAGCTCCGCAGCTAGCCAGGAGAATGCAGAGCCTGAGTATAACCTGCAAAGTAGCACTTCAGTGGATTCCATCCCATTGTGGACTTGCAGGCAATGAAGAGGCAGGCATTTCTGAATAAGCGAACTTATGACCAAAGGAGTTCTATACTTCTGTATATTTGACACTAACTGATAAGCATGATAATACAAGTACTTAATATTTATTCAAAAGATACCAATTTATTTAATATACTGCACACTTGACTATATACTACATAAGTTATTATTTTCTCTTCCACACGATTCTAGCATTTCCAATGGTTAAAAAGAGGTCACAAGGTGAACTCTTATATCTTATTGAAGGGTCAATAGATTTTCGTTTCGTTTTAGGTTAAAAATAAATGGTCGATACAACAAATCATTAATTTGGTTTGCCTCCCCATTCCACACACCCACCCCAAATTTATAGATTTATTGACCCACATATTTCCACTGAGGTCAGAAGCAAACTCAGTATTAATATTACTCATTACAATTGATAGAGTTATAAATTCACTCAATACACTCTATGTTATGTTAACCTCAATATTACAAAATTGTGTTCATATCTTGATTACATGTCTCCTAATGTAAATTGTCGATCCATAGTTTGTGCCGTATGACTGGTCTATATTCAAGAATGACGAATGATCATCCAGCTGGAAAAGCACGTTCACAGCATGTGGACGCACACACGACTAACGCACACACACGCACGCGCGCAGACAAAAACAAAGGAACACAGTGGGGCATCACACATGTTTACTGGGCTAATTAGTCAAAAGAAGATAAAAACAATGAAAATCAGTTTATGTTGTCATTTGATAAAACCTGTACTGAATGACTTACGGGTCAATATTCGAAGCAATTGACCCTTTGATCTTAAAACTTCAAGCAATAGTTCTGACTATTGACCAACAAACCATTCAATAAGTGTTTAACATTTAGTTTGAGTTTCAAAGTGAGATGGAATGTCCAAAAATGCTATAAGTGCACATTCAATAATAACTCGTGCCTCTCCTTATGTCGGTCAAAACTGTATCACATTCGGCAGTTTGTAAACTAATTAACGATGAAACAAACACAATGATAATGTAGATAATAATATTCTAAGTCAGAATCATATAATTTAAATCATGTTAACAAAGCAACAAAATAATAAAGTCTTGAATACAGGTTTAATTGTTTTACCAGTCTGTCTTAAACATCAAGGATTCTATGGTATTTATACTTAATTTGCGTTTAACATTGAAATAATTACTGTCGTCCGAATTAGTAAATGTATTCATAAACGTTGGTACAAACTGACACTGGCATTAGGAGGTCATAATCTAAATGTTTTACCAAAATACCGAAGCAGCATTCTGCACTTATTCTTCGTTCGGCATACACGCTTTTGTGTAGTCATAGCTATATTGCATAGTGCTGTGGTTCGTTAACAGTGTGCGAATGGCCCAATTCTGCTCTGTATTTGGTAAATGCTTTGATCGAATTTACTCTTGACAGTAATACCGTTTATAAAATGAAATTCAAAACATCATAATAAACTGAAGAAGTTGTTCACTACAGAGTAATGATCATGTAGTCCCCGAGGAACTGCCATATATCGTTATATGTAACAAGACTTACTGCGTCTTTCCAGTGTTTCTCGTTTTTAACAAGCCATTTTGACTGCTACAATAAAATATACATTGAACATGCATATTTTCCTATAACGTTTTGATTTAACTTCAGTTTTTCAAAAGAATACTTTTCGTTATAGACACATCATATTGACTGCTAAGAACTTATCTGCATTTGGAGCATGTATTGTTCTCCTAACGTTTGGATGTCGTGTTATTCCGCATTCGCCCCATGTGGTTCTGGGACGACCTGTGCATGAAAAGAATTGGAACCACTGCCTTACCTTTGCATGATCGTAAGAGGCGACTAAAAGGGTCTTAACACTTGGTTTTGCTGTAACTCTGTGATTCCAGCAGGTATGCAAATTTTGATTCCATACCTCATGTTTTTGTTTGAAGTAAATGAGATGTGAAACCAAAATTTGTAGTCCTGTTTGGCGCCATATAACCTATACTGTGTTGGTGCGCCGTAAAACCCAAATAAATAAATAAGTAAATTCGTAAATCATAAAAATTATTAGTATAAGTGGTATGACAAACAGCTTCTGTCTGGCCAAAAGTAGATATTATCTAACCTGACAATGAAAAGTGTTGACCGTTGCAGTTAACAAGCTTTCACAGTATTCGTTAGAAGTAACATTGTCTTATAATTTGCTTTAGACAGCGGTTGAAAAAAAAAGAAAATAAAGTGTAAGATTTTAACTCAATGTTATGGGGTTGCAATTACTTATTTAAAGACTAACAGTGCACCCTAATGTTGTGATTTAATGAACTTGTGTTCAAAGTTAAAAATGTTACAATATTTTTGGGCCCGTAAGCACATGAAACTATATGAATAAAACGTATGTTTCAAAATGGGAATAAATCTTTTTTCCAGTCACTAATCGGATAATATATATTTCGTTATAAAACAACTAAATTAACTGAGAGCTTTAAAAACGAGTTTGAGTGTCAAATAACAAAAATAAAAGTTATTGACATCGACATTCCAAAAGAGTTCCATTTGTAAAAAATAAAAATGTAACAATACATTCTTGGTAAAATTCAAATACGCATTATGCATCGACTTGTCTGTCTTAGGCAAAGGGGTGTTACATACATAAATTAACCATTTTGTAAGTGAATTGGAAAGCAAGATTCTTTCAACATACTAAACTGTGTTACTTTACTACTGTTCAATGAAATCAAGCTAACTTCAAATGTCAATCTTCAAAGAAACGTACGGACCTGCCTTAGACCAATAATTGGCTGTATCCGCAGTTTAGAGCATTAATTTTGTTCCGAACCTGGATAAAATGCTATAAATAGTGAGGAAGTAGTCATCAAACTAATGTTCTATTCTGAGGTATGTTGACGACTTGAAAGTGAACTTGTTATGCATACAACTAACTATACTTTACAATTTCGAAGAGTTGTTTACAGGTTGTAACAAACTGTTGCGTGAGTATGCCTTTTATAAGTATACGCAATATGTTATCTTAACTGAAGTAGAACCTATTAGCCAGAAAACGATATCTATTACCGTCATATCATTTGCATTCTAATCTCAGGGCAACTTCCTGGAATCGATGGGATATTATAAATTTCGGTTGTATTGCCAAAGGTAATGACACATCTACAGGACAATTAGATAGCACATTCTCATAACAATAACTATTTAGTTTTATAATGAATTAAAAAAAAAAAGCCTTAACCCTTATCATGCTGGATACGACTGATTCTTCTGTAGCGACCAGTATAGATTATGATCAGCCTGCACATCCATGCAGTCTGATTTTGATCTATACTATTCGCCATTCCGTCAGTATCAATTTGGAATGCACCCGTTTTAACAGTTAATGATACTGTTCAGATTAAAAATTGTATAAATTCATTATACAAATTTAGCAGGGTAAGGGTTAAAGACAGACTATATTAGAAGCAGCATACTTCGTGTTGTATGCTTCTTAGTTAATGAATAAATGCCACCGAATGTGTGGAAAACGAGTACAGGTGTATTTAGCATTACATGTAGTTTACACATTTATAAATTTTAAAACATCAAAGTCTTAAAGAAATTTCGTTTTAATTTTATTAGTGAAAATAGGGAAATGTAAAACAGAGATAAGTTTCATGAACATTTACTTTGTGTGGTGTGTTTCCTACGTGAAAAGGAAAATACAATAAAATACAGTAACTGTAAGGGGAAACCTCTGCGTAGGAGATTACCTTTCGTTCTGATCGAAAACGTCGAACTAAAAACTCGAATTCTTGATTGTGAGTAAGGCGCACGACTTATACTGCCTTATATTTCTTAATACATTATTTATATTCAGCTGTATATTGTGCGAATTGTACCACATGCAAAGTAACCTTGCGTCCCACCTGCAAAGAAACCTTGCGTCATTGGTATAGTTTGTGTAATCACTCTTTTAAAATAAAAGAAAAACAACAGACGAATGTTTCTAGACATATAAAATCACTGATAATAAATTTTCTTCCGCTTCCGATTACAGGTCAGGAGTCTGGTAGACTGAAAGGTTCACCTCAACAAGTGCCTAAATGTGTCCCAATGTATACCACAACTATCAAGAGATATGACAAAACCTTTCTAAACCATGAAAAAATGTTAGCAGCAAAAGTGTGTTATTCACCACTGAAAGTAACACATTGTCAAACATCAATATTCCGTCCCTTTTAAACGACAGCATTATACCTATTATACTAATTGTGAAACAAGCAATGAAAATGTATGAAAACAGGTTACTTCCTTTGAGCAAGTTAGATTGTAACAACGTTAGTCTAATGGTCCGTGATTGTTTCCTCCAGTTGAAATCGCTTGATATGATTAATTTACGCAGATATCTAATGTGTTAACAACTCAAACAATCTGAAATCGGTTATTGTAAGCTCGGGTCAGATAGCTGTTACAGTAACGTTAGTTAGTTGGAAGCGAACATCTGGCCCCAATATCACAACAAAAACTTAAGTAATTGCTTAGGTAAGTCTGTTATTTCAAATGCTTGCTTTGCCCTTTATATTGTCGATTCGCTGTAAAACCCAACTCACTCACTTGTCCTTTATACGTCTTCAATGTTGACCTTTTCATCTATATTAGAACCATATGACTATATCATAGATCGAAACATAATAATTCTGAATTATACAGAAAACGGGGTATAGAAATAAGAAATATACTTAAGCAAATACTTAAATTCGTTATTTTTTGCTTAAATGGAGATATCATATTTGCGTGACTGAAATGAAACGTCATTTCATCACAATAATGGGAACATTTATGCCAAGTAATATTGTAATTCCTTGGTGGATGACAGAGTTAGGGACCGGACAGGAAAAAAAAACTGTTAACCTTTGACCTCCAAATGTGACCTTAACCTTTAAGCTAGGAGTCCGGGTTTTGTGCGTGACACGTCGTCTTATCATGGGAAATGTTTGTTCAAAGTAATATTAAAATCCCTTAATAAATAACAGAGTTATGGACCGGAAACGAAACAGACCCTGTTCATGCCATGTAAACATCTGACTGCCAAGTGTGACCTTGACGTTTGAGCTTAAACTCTGAAAATTGTACCTGACACATTGTCTTATTATGAGGTATATTTGTGCCAAGTAATATTAAAATCCCTTCATGGGAGTTACGGACCGGACAGGAAAAAAAGTCTGTTGACATTTGACCTCCCATTGTGACTTTGTCCTTTGAGCCAGGGGTCCGGGTTTTACGCACAACATATGAGTTATGGAGCGGACACAAAATTGCGGACGGACGGACGGAAAGATGAAATGTTTTAGCTCCATAAATATATAAATTTAAATGTGTTCTAGAATGTTTGTTGTGCTATAAGTTTGATTTGCTTTACATAAGTAAAAAATATTGATACATTTCGGTATCTATCGAAAAAAAAGTGAATGAATATTTTGATAGTACAAGAACTTGGGAACACTTTTGAATTACTGTAGAAAACAAGAGCTTTAATTGACCTGTCTTAAAATATTGCTCAATCAGCCATAGGTATTCATTTTAAGAACTTGATAAGACATAATACACCTATATATTATGGTTTCAAAAGAAATGAATGATAAAATAAAAAAAGATATCTACATTCTTCAGTTAAATGTATATTAAATGTTTACATTAACCAAGGGTGATATATTGTTGAAAATGAATATTAAAATCATTTTTCATAATACACTACGTGTTTTAAGCAAAGAAGATGTTCAGTTTAAAACATATTGTCAAGTAAAGTGAATACGATTTTTTTTTTGTTTATGAAGACGTCGTTGACCTGGGCCGCACAGCATACCTCTTGTTTAATCAAATAGCCATAGGACAAACACTCTGCATGGTAACAATTTCAGCAGGAGAAAAACTCTATAAGACATTGTCTTTCGTTCTAATCCTATCCATACAGATGTAATACATGTTTTATATAACTATATGTACATTTATGTGGAATACATATGTTTAAACTATCAATTTTAGATTTAGTACATACGTAGCCGAGACACAATGTTTATAAATGATATAACGTTAAGAAGTCTTCATTGGTTTGTGTTGAAGTTATGACATCAATCTACGTATTTCTTTAACGACTGTCGTAGTTTTGATCTGTTTCTTTGATAATACTTTTTCGTCAACACAATACCGCAAACGTACAGTATGCTCTTATAAATGATACGGTCCATAGCGCTCTCCTTAGAGAAAGACACAATAAGTAATGTACAAAGCAATTTATGCTTTGTCTTTGGCTGTTGTGTCCTTGGGGTTAATTTTGTTTCACTATAGTTCAAGTGGTGTTACAAAATTAGTCAAATCTTGGCCCTTTTAGAATGAAGCATCAATTCAAACTGTCTACAGGAATCTCTCAAGCAAACGCGTGTTTTTTTAGACGAAGTTCACGCGGCATAGGAGTATGTGATAAACATGATAAATGATGACTCAAATACAAATTTTGAAACTGGCCTTAATATCAAATACTGCTTAAACATTTTATATGAAATGAGATAATAACAAAGTATAACGTTACTTACCAGTATTTCCATACATATGGCTGTAGGAAGAAGAATTAAATCCTTGCAATTTAATTCCAGACTGTGAATTCCATACATCCATTGTTAGCTTGCAAAAGAGTGTTTGTTCACACTTGTTGAATATATCTCATTGAATCTGTCTATAAAGTGATAGATAACATCCTTTTCACATCTTGTCTACGTGCTTCTCTTGAAATAAGTTATTATATTGGCTGTATTTCGTTAATCATTCTCCTTTTCAATAACATTTCCCATTAAATGATAACATTTTTGCACGTGATCAGTATATTTGAAATTTTCACAAAGTTTGTTATTCTCTAGAAAGGTCAAGGTCAATCTATTTTTCCGATCACAAACTAATTTAAATATATCCTGTTTATTATATATCTGAAAGACGACGTGCAACAAGCGATGTTACTGTGGATTGATCAGACGATTCCATTTCAGGATAATCAAAGACACCAAGAGGATTGTAGAAAAGTTAATTAAGCATGTGTACAATCTTTCTATATGTGATTGAATCCGTATTATGCACCGTCCAATTAGGTATCAAACATCTGACTATAACGACGGAATTGATAAAGTTTATATGAAGGTATTTCTTTTCATTCTTACTTCATTTAAGGACGTAGGCTTAAAGACTTTTATCACTTATCTGACTTTCACTGTGCACCAATTTAAAGTTTCTATGAAGATTTTTTTAGGTTTATCCTTATACAAATTAAAAAAAAAATATATGATAGTTACGTTCATTCTAAATAGATTATTATTGTCTATAACATATTTGAGTCATTGCTTATTTTTACTGTTCACGTTTCTTTCAATCATAATTTCAATATTAACATACACCTTTTTCAAATGATAGAATTGCACGTGAAAATATTTCATTTTTTAACACCTCCACAAAACCAGAAATAACTCCGACCGGTCGTTTGTCACCTTTTTGTAATCATTCTCAAGCGATGAAGCCAATTATTTAATCAATTAAATAATTAAACACTTATTATTACAATTCCAGAAGTCAAACAACTGACCAATTTTAGCATTCAGCTTCCGAGCAGTTAACTACCACGTTTAAATTGTTGAAAGAAGTTATCAGATTATATAACCATAAATCTAAAACATATTTTGATAAATATTTCTTTTCGGCTTGTACTTGAAAAGATTATGGCAATAGAATGATATCAGCGCCATTGAAAAATTCCTCAGTCTTCAGATTTGTTCGATTAGATTGATACTGATTCTAATAACATTAGAAACAAAATATGTCTGCCTCTTCTATATGCTGAAACAGAACTTAGCTAGAAGGCAACTAGGCGAAAAAACTTCTTATCAACTTCTGTGTGAAATAGTGTAAAACAGATCATGGAAATATATTTTCTAATTTAATGAAAATACAACAATTAACAATTTTCTTGAATAACTAATTGGTATTTTGTAACGAATTCAACTTGCATTTTTGAAAAAAAGTAATTTATGACAATATTATGATTGCACTGATCACAAGGTTTGAAAACGGACAAAGGTGAATAAATGTATATTAAAAGAATGTTTTACTAGAAATATTGCAGAGTATTGCTGAAAATTTAAATACTGGCCCATTTGTTAGCAAAGGTTACATATATTATGTGATAAAAAGTAAAAATTGTCTGACGGTCCGAATTATTCGATGGAGCTCAACAGTTATTGTTTAATCTCACACAAGATTCTAGCATTTTCAATGGTTAAAACGTGGCCATAGGCTGAAAATAAGTGATCTGTAAAACAAATTATTTGGTTTGCCTTCCACACAATCCCCCACACCCCACATCCCTCCCCCACCCCCACTATTTATCGTGGTGACCCAGCAAGTTTTCACGGAGGTGATTCAGTAACTAATATAACTCAGTACCTTCAATTTATAGAGTAGTAAACTCACTATGAACTACATGTTCATTAATATGTTCAACTAACAAAGACAATTCCTCCAGGCTTATTGCATAGGGTTGATCCATCTTAATATATTGATGCATTTTTATATTAAAAGGATTGTGTTACTAAGTTTCGAAATCACAATATAACAAGCCAGGTTTCTAGGCTCATATGCTCATATACTGTGAAATCACTAATATGCGTGGGGGACTAATTTTCGTGAATTTCGTGGTTGAGTCAATTTACGAAATTTAATCCCAACGAAAAAGTAAAATTCCCATTTATTGTATGTTCAAAATTTAAAATCCACGAATTCATATCCCCACGAAATTGCCGTTTTGACCAAAACCACGAACTTTCATGCCCACGAAATTAAATGATTTTAAAGTAATCGTTTGTTAAACTGAGATGCAAGACCAGTTATAGGTGAATATCTGAGCCGAGACACCGTTGATTTATTATCAACACCATTACCTTAGAGCCAGATTTTCCAACCATTCAGTGATACATGTCTTGTTTACAGTATTAAAAAAAATGATATAAGATATAAACAAAAGTAAACGATTTTCAGTTTATCTTTGTTCCTCTTATTCAAACGTACGAGTTAATGCATTTGTTCATAAACGAGCATCACGGTGTAGCTCTCTCAATAAAGACAGTCATCCTATATATTGAGCTGCATGACAACATTTTTCAGCATCGGGGAAATCAACGGTGAAAACTACATGAAAACTCATTCCTGGACATTCAAACTTAGATATATTGCATTAATGCTGGCTCGTTAAATACATCAAGGGCCGTAACTCCGCTGAAAATCACCTGCAATGATATGCTTAACTAGGTTTGGCAGTGATCGCTTTTGGGAAGTTTGGTCTGAATCCGCCCGGTGGTGTTGGAGGAACATTTTTGTGACATACAGACAGACTTCATTAGGGAGACATAAGTAAACCATTGTGCGATTCAATTCTTAATCGCATAATGTTTGAATAACCTGCTAAATTGTGACTTCTATTTTTTATATTAACAATAAACAAAATGAAGGATCAGCTGTTAAAAGAAACCTTAATAATCCTTCCCGTCTTCTGTAAAATTGCTACAAGAAATGACACTGGAAAGAAATATTATGTACATAATTAAATTCCTTGTTCAACGCGGCAAATGCTGGTACTACAGCAGAAACATTCATTAGCAGTTTGTGGAGGTTTGAGAACATGGTATAAACATGAAATATGATAAAAGCTCTTTTTTGTAAGGCTTCAAAAGGACAAAAGCCTTATATGGTCTACAAAATTTCAATTTGTATATGTTTCAATCTGGTGATAACTGAAAAAAAAACTTTCTGATACCAAAATGTTTACCAAACAAGAGGGCCAAGATGGCCCTAGGTCGCTCACGTGAAAAACACACCATAACACACCATAACAGTGTAAACATGTTTGACTAATGATTTCATGGAAAAAAATATTCTGATCAATTATCATTAAAATTGGAGCAAAAAATCTTGAGTATAAATAAGTACTTTCTTTGATTTGACCTAGTGACCTAGATTTTGATCCCAGATGACCAATATTCGAACTTGACCTAAACTTCATCAAGGCTATCATTCTGACCAAATTTCATAAAGATCAATTGAAAAATACAGCCTCTATCGCATACACAAGGTTTTTCTTTGATTTAACCCAGTGACCTACTTTATGACCCAGATGACCCATATTTAAACTTGACCTAGATTTCATCAAGGCAATCATTCTGACCAAATTTCATGAAGATTAATTGAAAAATACAGCCTCTATCGCATACAGAAGAGTTTTCTTTGATTTGACCTAGTGAACTTCTTTTTGGGTCCAATGACCCATAATCAAACTCAATGTAGATTTTATCAAGGCAATCATTCTGAAGAAATTTCATGAAGATCAATTGAAAAATACAGCCTCTATCGCATACATAAGGTTTTTCTTTAATTTGACCTAGTGACCTAGTTTTTTACCTCAGATGACCCATACTCAAACTCGATCTAGATTTCATCAAGGCAATCATTCTGAATTAATTTCAGGAAGATCAATTGAAAGATATAGCCTCTATCGCATACAAAATATTTTTTTCTTTGATTTGACCTAGTGACCTAGTTTTTGAACCAAGATGACCCATTTTCAAATTCGGCCTAGATTTCATCAATGCAATCATTCGAACCAATATTCATGAAGATTAATTGAAAAATACATCCTCTCTCGCATACACAAGGTTTTTCTTTGATTTGACCTAGTGACCTAGTTTTTGACCCGAGATAAACCATTTTCAAACTCGGCCTAGATTTCATCAAGGTTATCATTCTGACCAATATTCATGAAGACTATTGAAAAATACAGCCTCTATCACATACACAATGTTTTTCTTTGATTTGACCTAGTGACCTAGTTTTAGACCCGAGATGACCCATTTTCAAACTCGGCCTAGATTTCATCAAGGTAATTATTTTGACCAATATTCATGAAGATTAATTGAAAAATACAGCCTCTATTGCGTACACAATGTTTTTCTTTGATTTGACCTAGTGACCTAGTTTTTGACCTGACATAGCCCGTTTTCAAATTCGGCCTAGATTTTATCAAGGTAATCATTCTGACTAAATTTCATGAAGATCAGTTGAAAAATACAGCCTCTATCGCATACACAAGCTAAATGTTGACAGATCTAGACGACAGACTACAGACAGACAGACAGACGACAGACGACGGACGCCGGACATCGAGTGATCAGAAAAACTCACTTGAGCATTCTAAAAATATTAAATCTAGTTTTTAACGCAATTATTATTTTGTTCAAAACATGTCATAAAATATTGCTGATATTACATATTTTTTGGAAAATATTCATGCTCTTGAAAAAAAAATGGAATGATTTTAGTTGTGAATACAGTCAAGGACTATGAAAAAAAAATAACCATATGCTCAGTTTCTTTCTTAAAATCTATGGTGAGTTGTGGGATTTATTCCCGTTCTCATATTTTAATCTTCATATTAGTTTAAAATGTTAATTTAAAACATGAAGCTTTTCTTTACCCGTTATATTAAAACTATTTTCAATTACATCATCTATTTTATTTTTCAATAATAAATAACTTGCAAAGTATTACATGCAGTTTGATAAACAATTATAATCACTGATGAAAAGATACTTAGAGTTGTTCCATTTAGACTTTCAGTTTTAAGCCATTTTTGAACTTTTATCAACATAATTTGCATTGAGTTAATACGATTGTTTAAACGTCTTCTAATGTTCAAATGCGATTTAATCGTAGTTTCGTATCTCTAATTACCGCTTACTTTCACGCAGTGTTTAAAGGTCTCTCAACTGTATTCATTACTTGTTAATTGATAACATTTCCATTTGAAATGTTTGATAATACCTATACTAGGGAGGATTCAGTCAAATATTGATTGAAATGACCAAAAGAATATTTTCAATATTTTCAAAAACAAATTATGTATATGCAGCTTTTCCAATTCGGGCGCAGGATAAAGACAATTAACAATTAAAGGAACACATTACGTTCACTGGGCTAATAAGTCAAAAGATGATGAACTTATTAAATCAATTTCTGTTTTCACTCAATAAAAGCCATATTTAATGTCTTGCCGGTCATAAGCCGAAACAATTGACTCTCGGATCTTCGGACTTCAGACAATAGTTCTAACGTTTGACAGGCAAGTCATAAGTGTTTATATCACATTAGGTTAAAACTGAAACACAGATGGACTTTTAAAAACGTTATTAGTGAATATAAGATAAACTATATCACATGCGAAACTACTAAAAGATGAAACAAAAACAAAAAATGAGTGTAGAGCGTGTTGTAGCGTGTTGTAGCGTGTTGTAGCATGTTGTACAGATCCTTTGGAAGCGTACAAGTCAGAATCGCATACACAGTGTACTTTTGAATATGTTAAAGGTCCAATACTAAGGAAAGTGAACATTTTAATTTCTTTTAAAAAGCACAGAGACTATTTCATTTTATTGGAAAATGAAAGTTGTTATGTAGAAATTCGAAATAAATCGCATTATATGTACAATTATTTTTCTATGAAGTATGAAGAAAGTTAAAAAGACCTGGGGGGTCATTCTGTCGATTCATTGAAATTTCAACATAATACACATACATTTCTTTGAGTTCCAAAGACCTTCTGTAAATTTTGATCTGCCAATCTTCATTATTTAGTGTCTTGCAGAAGTCTATGCACTGGCTATGAAAAAAATTGCCAACTCACTTTCCCTTAGTAATGGACCTTTAACAAAGCGAACTTATTGAACCAATGCAGCAACCAGTCCTATGGTGATGAGAGTTATTCTCATTTGACTTTGTAAATGTACTCATTATCGTTGGTACCAATTGACACTGGCATTTTAAGGACAATTATCAAAAACAGAAACAGCGGTCTGCATTGTATTTGGAATAAGCTGTGAAGTTTAGATCAAATTTTCCCTTGACTGTTTAAACGTTTATAAAACGAGATTTCAAAACTTATAAGGAAAATGTTTACTGAACTGAAAAAGTTCATATAGTTTCAGAGGAAGTGCCATTTTTATTGTTATATGGTACAAGTGCGTGCGCTTTAAATATTTCTCGTCATAAACATACAATCTTGAATGCCACAAATCATATTGACAGCCACAATAAGATTCTTTATTACACGAACATGCGTTTTTCCTATAACGTTTTTATTTAACTTCAGTCTTTCAAAATAATGTGTTTGTGATGAAGATATCATATTGTCTGCTTTTTATTTGGATTAAATATACTCTTCTTCTCACGTTTGGATGTCAATTTATTCCGTATAAATTTATGAACATTATTATTAAATATAATTCGCGGGATTCCTCCCTGTATTCACAGATGAAAGTTGCATGACAAACAGTTCTGTCTGGCCAAAAGTAGATAATTATTATCTAACTTCCTAAAATAAGATACTGACCCGTTGCGGTTAACAACCTTCCTCTTTAATCAATGAGAATAACAATTTCTTATTATTTGAGTTCGATAGCATCTGAACGAAATGAATATAGAAAAATGTAAGTTTTAACTTAATCATAATAGGGTTAAAGTTACTCATTTACAGAAATAGAGTGCACCACCCTAATCTGTTAATAGATGACAATGCAACTAACATGTATTTACAAATTGTAAGCCAATGAAGATAGAACAAAGATAATTTATAACGTCATGATAATCTTGTTCAGGGTTAAAATGTTACACTATTTTACGCCCGTGAGTACATGAAATTATATGATAAAAATGTGTTTTAAAAGGCGCGTGATTTTTTAAGACACTAATATCTGGTAATAAAACAAATAGATAAACAACATGTAATAGCTTCAAATCCAAAACAAGTTTGAGTGTCAAGTAAGAAAAATGAAAGTTATTGATATTGACATTCCAAAAAGATTTCCATTTGTAAGCAATAACGTCTTCAAGTAGGTACAATTCAATTACACATTATGCAACGGCTTGTCTGTCTAAGGCACGGGAATGGTACATTAAAAAACAACATTTATTCAACATACTAAATTATGTAACTTTATTAATGTTCAATGGAAACAAACTTCAAATATTAATCTTTAAAGAAACGTACATAACGGCTATAGACCAATAATTGGCTGTATCTGCATTTTTAAGCGTTGATTATGTTTTGAACCTAGACAACATACTATAAATAGTGAGGAAGTAGTCCTCAAATTAATATTTTTGCTGAGGTATGTTGACGACTTGATAATTAACTTGTTAGGCAAAAAAGCTATTAGCTACTACCGTCATATCACACTTTTTTCTAATAGGGCATCGTTGGGATACTATATAGCGGTTATATTTACCGAAGGTAATAACACGTTTGCAAAGACAAATGTACATTCTCATAACAATAATTCTATTGTTTTATAACGAATTAGGAATAGCCCTAAAGACAAACTATATTAGAAGAAGCATACACCGAATGTGTGGAACACGAGTACATGTACATTTAGCATTACATGTAATTTACACATTTATGAATTTGAAAACATCTAAAGCTTTTCGTTTTAGGTTCATTAGTAAACATAAGAAAGTGTGAGGCAGTGATAAGTTTCATGAAAAATCTATCTTGTAAGATGTGTTTTATACGCGAAAATGTCGTTAACAATGAAATTTCCCTACTCCCATTATAAAGGAGAAAAAGTGAAAACTCCGACTGTCGCCAAGCATAACAAAAAAAAAATGCTGCAGACTCGATTTGATTGAGCCTGTTCATGGACTGTGGTGCAAATGCATGCTAATATCTACGCCCTCCAAAGTTGAGCAGAACTCAACATTTGCACATGTTACGAGTACCAAAATGGAATTTAGACACCAGCAGAAGACTTCTTAAAGATCCATTTTATTTTACTCAGTACAGCGAAAAATCAACAACAGCAGTTACCTGCCATTGCACTACATTTACTATAAGGGGAGACAACTGCGTAGGAGATTACCTTCCGTTCTTACCGAAAAGATCGAACTCAAAACTAAAGTGCGCTATTGTAATTAAGTCACACGACCTATACTGCCTTATATTTCTAAATGCATTAAGGCAAATTATATTCAACTGAACATTGTGTGATTTTTACCATAAAATAGCAGTAAGGGTCTGTTCTGAAAGTAATCTTGCGTCATTGTGACATTTCCTGTAATCAATTTTTAGAAAAAGAAAACAGACGAATGTTTCAAAACATATAAACTCACTGAACTTGAGAAAGTTATTTAATTTGATAATATTTCCTTTAAAACGAAACACATGTTTCCTTCTTCTTCCGAAGACAAGTCAGGAATCTGGTAGACTGTATTCTTGACCTAAACAAGTGCCTATATATATGATAAATTACATAAGAACTATCCAAAAATATAACAAAATACTTTTTAAACTATGATACAAATGTTAGCAGCATAACTGTGTTTTCCACCACTCACAGTAACACGTCAAAATTACCACGATTCTATACCTTTGAAATGATAACGACAACAGTACAGTACCTAATTGTGAAAGTAGAACTATCTTTTCCAACTGAGCAATGAGGTATAAACCAACGTAAACAAACAACTTACTACTGTTGCAATAAATGTACAAAGTCATCTTAAATGCTAAAATATTGCATTTTAGTTTCTTGTTCAATACCTGCCAATGTGTGTGCTCATCTAATATCTTAATCATTTCTTTATTACTATTCATTTGTTACAATAATAACTTCACATGTGAACATTGTTTTTTAAGAATCCTCAAAAAGCATGCAACACTGCTTTACATTTCGAGTTTAATGAAGTTCGGTGATGTACAAGTGTGATTAAAAATAGTAATGCAAAGATGCCCTCATGTAATGATCGGCATATCTTGATGACATGAAATTTTATCAACCTGTTTAGTGACACGAATGGTTTGACGATGACTTTCGTATAAATTCGTTCTTTTTTAGTCGACATGCCTTTATTTCTTTATCTGTTATTTAAGTCGCTTTTAACTTTGAATGAACACGTTTTGAGACATTCTTAGAAGGACGATATTTTATTTGACTTACCATTAAAAACACTGAATGAAATTAACATTTGAAAAAATCACTTTGAATCAAAAGCATTTTAAAGACAATATACATATACATGAAATACGAAACGGACAGAAATGCATGTTGAAAATAAGGATACAGCCTTGGTACGGCAAGTAACATATATAAAGGTAACCGGGAGTTAAAACACTTTTGGGGCATGCCAACCTCGCACCTGCCCTTTTTTCAGCAAGTTAAAAAAGACAGTGTAAATAAAATAAAGCCCCGCTGAGAAAGGCTCTAACATAAGTGACAAAATATCAGATGATATAATGTAAACCATATAAATTTATAGGGTCAATGTAAGGTATAATTTTATTGTACTAATCAACTTGTTTGAAGCCAGATCAACATGAGCCTCATTGTTAAGGGCAAGTTGCAAGACATACTTCCACTCCCTCGAACCGTGTTTGTAGGCTTTAGAAGAAAAACATCACATCATTTAGATGAAACGATTTCTATGTAATGTCTGCACGAGGTGTTTATTGAGAAATAAGATATATCTTTCTCCGACATAGACAAGTTGATGAATGAAATCCACGGGTATTGATGAAATTCCAGCAAATACAGCATATAATTTAGTCTTTGCAATGTGATTTCAAAGTACATCAACAAAACATGACTGTCTTGATTGTCCATACCTGTCTATTATTGGAAGGCTTACTGGTGACTGCCAAATTTATGTTAAACGTGTTATGGAAATTACTCAATGAGTTTTTGTCGTGTCTAATATTGATACATAAAAGGTATAACCGTAATCGGTAAAGGAAGAAGTAATATGAAGCTTCTCGTATACATCATAGTATTCAGCATTAATATTGATTAATTAATTTTATATCATACATCGTGAAATATATTCAGATTGGGAAAACATGTTGTGTTTCCTGATGTTTTACGATTATTTTATTATATAAATACTGATGTCTTCCCGAAGCATTATCTGCGTTAATATTTGCTTGCTAACAGCATATACGAGATGTAGAAGCACACATTTTGTATCAAGCCAATTCCATATTTTTTTTATCTCAGATTTAAATTTCATTTCGTATTTTGTTTTTAATCACTGTATCTGACTGGTTTAACTAGATAGACATTGCCTTTGGTAGTCGGGGCAGTAATTGTGTATAAGTATTTTAATATTATATACCTTTCTATAATTAGTAACAAAGAGGCCGTTGAAAATGGTCATTACATAATTGTGCAATGTGCATTACGCGCCAAATCATGATGGCTCCGAGTAATCGGATCGTCCGCGCGTTCGGACATTGACGACAGGTAGTAACGTCACAATGGTGTAAGAAAGGGTACTGAATCGTCTTCATATCGAATATGAAGGATATAAGCCCTCTGCCATGTATGACAAAAGATGTACAGGATGATCCATTTCTGTTCCCGGCTGTCTTCTTAGACGGTATCGAATAATGAATTTGTGTATCATTTGCATTCGTAGATATAATTTAAAATGGTTGAAAATTACTGTGGCAAGTACGTGAAAAGTAAGCATGGTAATAGGCAATATGAATCATCCTGTATATATTTTACGTTTAATTCAATTGAATATTTAAACTATCATCATTAATGTTAATGTTCAAATGTTATCTATACAGTGAGCATGTTCTTACTTCCAGTAAAAATATAGAATAACAGAATTTGAATTATTTAAAATCTAACGATAAGGGATTAAATATATTACCCTTTAAAGGGTGAAAATTCCGATTGTTTATTCGTTCTGTGTCAAATTTAAAAAATACAGTCTAGGTAGCCTAGTGGTAGTTCAGTGCGGACTAGCGAAAATTAAAACGCGAATATTTCCCCTTTTTTACAGTATAATAAAAAGACGTCATAAGTGACGACAAAAAAGGAGTCAAGCCCTACAATAACTTGGCGACATTAGTTATACTTTGGATAAGAAGCACGAAAATACAAAAAATCATATATTTACGTTCAACTTGGTTTTTGTTCTTGTAACATACTTCATTCAAGTATGTAAACTGCTTAAGTATCGACTTCTTTTGACACTTTGTAGCATACATTATAAGAAAGAAAATTCTACAATTTGATCGGCTGGAGTGAGTTCTAAAAATTACAAATATCTAACTAAAGGATTTTATCTGTGGGTAATTTCGCGATTATCTTTTTTCTGGGACATTCCTATCTACAGTACGAATATCAAAGTTGATTATTATTTTATATAATATCAAATCAAAGGATCTAAACAGCACTCTCATCTCCTCGGTTATTTGTTAATATTCCGACATATGTATGTATAATAATTATTGTAAGAATTAAATGCACAACCTTTGCTTACTAAGGCAATATTCTTTCATAACCAAGCTTCCTAATTACTACATTTGAATTCCTGGACATTCGGTAGGGCACAGCGTTTGCTATGTTATGGTTGTAAATATATCTAAAACTTCAATAATATTATTATAATAATATTATTAAGGCTTTGAAATACAATGATCTTAATCAAATATCTAAATTAACTATATGCCATTAGCTTATCTCTCATCTTCCATTATATTCTCAACATGGTCGTATTTTACTCTTTATTGTGTCGGAGGACATGAATTAATCAACGTGTTTTGCCTGCTCTCAGCAAACCTGTTTTCATTTATTACATTTCTAACAAAATTAAATTGACATTCCTTCATTTGTAAATCTTATCAACAGATCAATTTGTGAAAAGTTCACATTTTAACATTTGTTTTGGAAAATCAAATATAAAATGAATGATCTAATTACATGAAGTTCATTTGACTTGCGAAATGAGCACAGCATAATTATCTTGATATTACCAGGAGATAAATAAAAACTGAACCTTAACGATAATTAAAAAATGCATGTTATACACAAACTTGTAAAGAAATAATTGAATTTTCAAAGAGACGAGAAAAACACAATTTGCGAGTAAATTAGATTGAAATAGTCCCACTATTAACTTTTTCGCACTGATTACAGAGAACTAAAAGTTTCTCCATAATTTCTGTTTTAATTTGAGACAAAATGAGCTACATCATACATCATTCAAAAGAACTTTAAGGGGCCTCTGTGTCCGAGTGGTTAAGGTCGCTGACTTCAAATCACTTACCCCTTACCGTTTAGGGTTCAAGCGTCATTCGGTTTGCGATGAATTACTCATGTGAGGAAGCCATCCAGCTTACGAAAGGTCGATTGCTCTACCCAGGTGCCCGCCCGTGATGAAATAACGCACGAAGGGGCACTTGGGGTCTTCTTCCGTCATCAAAGTCGGAACGTGGCCATGTGACATATAATTGTGTATTATTTAAGAAAATACCTGTCATAAATGAAAACTGTTTGGGAAACAATATGTTTTTAACTAACGTTTTAAAGAAATCTTAAATTTTCAGTGTGGGCACAGCTGTCAACCACAACCAAAACAGACCATAAATTCTGTGAAAGAAGACGGACAAATGGTCAAAATATGTTTGTGGCCCGTAATTATGTTCACTACTGAAACATACATAATTATGCGACCTAAGTATGGCAAAATGCCAATTGTCTTAAACATCTGTGATTTCAACAATACTAGTATACAGTAACATGCTTTGAACGAAATGATAATTCTGTTTCAAAACAACTTAAGTAAGTATATTTTAAAATCATTCTGGTAGCAAACTGTATTTTTTATTATCAACAATTTGAACATTTCCAAATAGCGTACGCCATATTAGGTTTGAATGACCCCTGTCCGTTTTGATTATTGTAAGGTTTTTACAAACCTTTATTTTCTACCTTGGCAATTGTATAAAAGATGTACAAGTAAGGGTAGATTTCTCGGATGCACAGAGCACCACCACGCATTTGCAAAGTAGGCCCACAACAAAGTTGTTTGTTGTTTCACTACTTAAATGAGCCTTTTTATTTCTCACCTGCGTATTTTTAAACTATTCAATGCTTTTTTTTCTTTTTTTCTATCACTTGTGTAATTTAAAATTCGTAACAACAGTCGAAACCTACAGTTCAATAATTCAATATGTATTTTGTATGGGACTTAAGTCCTTAAAATCCATATTTTTCATATTTGCCGAGATAACTCTTCAGATTCCTTATAAAGAGTCATTTAGAATTATTTTGCTTGAATATAATATTACAATAAAATAAAAACTGCGAAAACCTTTTTATTTTCAAAGTTTAAAATGTGTTCTTCTGACATGATTTTCAATGTATGGTACTGCAACTATGCCGCCGACCATAGCCGTGCTTTGTCTGATTGTATCCATAGTGAAATCTCCAGCTGCATTGCGGAAACATCAGAGAATATCGTACACATTAATACCTAACACATACTGTGCATACTAGATCATATTGCACAAATACCATAAACGATTCAGTAATTAGGTAGACATTTTTAAACAAAGTAGCACAATGTACAAACCGACAGTAGTCCTTTTTGAACACTTACAGATGTCATACAACTTTTGAATATTGCTTAATATCAGAAATATCAACTAAAGTATCTTAGCAAGCAATGTAACGTGTAAACCATGCCGTATTATTTGGAGTGAAGATGACAAATGAGTTGGAATAAAAGGTCGTAAGACATCTGTAAATATAACGATATTCATTCTTTTCTGTATACTTTGGTAAAATATACAGAAATAGTACCATGCTGCCGTAAATAAAAAATATTACAGCCTAGAGATTAACGTTTGTCTAAGAATATCAACTTATATACTTCATGCATTTATATTTAGGAATTTGGTCAGCTGTTTTGTTCTATTTGCATCTTTTTTATATTTGCTTAGCGTCAATGTTGTGACAAATAATAAAAGCTTTAAGTAGATCCTTTCCAAAACACATAACGCAACCATGAGTAACTCAGTTTGAATGAATTGGTTCATGAGAGGTATTGAAAATTGCAGCATCACTCACGCCTGCTAGCACAGGCTTAAACGGTATTCTATTATACGTATACTAGGATTGACTCCAGGATTCTAATATCAAGACTATGTCATTATATTTGCGCGTGTTTATATCATTAAACTGTTAAAGGTTGTAAGTTTAAACGGTAATACTACATTGTTATGTAATAATATTTCAGACTCTCACTTTTGTTAAAACCTGTACAATTGTATTCTTATTGAAGCTTAACGTGTCTTAGAGCATTCTACAGAATATTTAGTTGATGGATTTGTGGTCAGTAAATCAAAACTGTTAACGTAAACGTTGACAATTAAGTATCTTTTGGCGGCATCAAAGTCGTTAAATGCAAGTAACGTATTGAAATAAGGCTATTTTTAACCAGAAGCCTTCCGTTTTGGAGAGATTGACGTAATAATAGCGCTTTCTGTTGACAGTTCTGACTAGAGCCTCATTACTGTTTCTCTGCGCTATTCATATTCTTTTTACTATAACTTCCAAAATATTTGCGTGTTGGAAATCATGCTTCCGAAGTTACTTCAAAAATATCTGAATTACATGGCATTATCCTTTTTATTTCCATTGAATTTTGAATATCGTCTTTGTTTGACTTTATTGTGTCAGAGGACAGGAATTAATCAACGATTTTTGCTAGCTCTCAGCAAACTTTCATTTATAACATCTAGATAACGAAATGAAATTGGCATTCCCCTTTTCCAAATGTATCAACAGATCAAACAGAGTTTGTAAAAAGTACACATTTTAGCAAAAACAGATACTGAATGAACTTTAATTTTATTCAATTTATTTGAAAGTAGCACCACACATCTTGATTTTGAATGAAGATAAAAAATGAAAGTTAACTGTTTCTAAAAGATACATGTTTATACGTCATGTTAAGAAATAATTGAATTTCAAAGCAACGAGAAGAATTCAATATACGGGTAAACTTAAATTAAATATTCCACACTCAGAATAAATTTTCCCTTTCTCTCACTGATTACAGAGGAGCCTGTTATTAATTTCTTTTTCAATATGAGATTATATCAGTGACATTTGTCTCATGAGCTTTTAACGCTTAAATGTTCAAAGTATCTTTAA
This sequence comes from Mercenaria mercenaria, assembly GCF_021730395.1. Taxonomy (NCBI): domain Eukaryota; kingdom Metazoa; phylum Mollusca; class Bivalvia; order Venerida; family Veneridae; genus Mercenaria; species Mercenaria mercenaria. The sequence goes on along the minus strand of NC_069378.1, from coordinate 23,163,172 downwards.
TTGATTTTGAATCTGTCGTATAGATCTGCGTACGTTTCATCGTTAATTTTTAAGTTAATAAAAAATAATTAATGCGTCACGTTACTATTACAACTATATATAGCACCTTGGTAAGATGTTTCGAATGAATACTTTTTCAACATACTAAATGCTGTTACTTTTACAATGTTCAATGAAATCAGGCTAACAAATTAACCTCTAACATGAATCTTTAAAGGCACTTACTGAACTACTTTAAAGCAATGGTGGGCTATACCCACTTTTAGAGCATTGATTTGTTCCGAACGTAGATAAAAAACTATATGTAGTCAGGATGTAGTCCTCAAATAATATGCATTTCTGAAGTATCTTAACGGCTTGATGATTAACTTGATGGGCATAAAGATAAACTTAACAATTCCGAAGATTTGTTTCAGGCTGTAACAAAATGTCTCGTGATTATGTCTTGTAATATGACTACTCCGGATTGATAAGTATACGCAATAATGATAACCTAACTGAAGTACGAAACCAGTAGTCAGCAAAACGATATCTATTACCGTCATATCATTTATTTTCTAATTTCAGGGGAGTTTCCGTGCATCGTTGGGACACTATTTATGGATTGTGTTGCCAATGGTAATGACACGTTTGCAGAGACAATTAGATACCACATTTTCATAACATTATGTATTTAGTTAATAATGATTTAAGAACAGTCTTAAAGACAAACTATATTAGAAGCAGCACACCTCGTGCTGTAAGCTGCTACTTAATTAATGCCACTGAATGTGTGGAAAACTAGAACATGTACATTCAGCATTACATGTAATGTACACATTTATACATTTAAAAAGATTACATCACATTTTAGCCTCATATTATATTAGTAAAAACAGGAAAGTGTAAAACAGTGAGAAGTTTCATAAAAATCTACACTGTAGGATGTGGTTGTACGCAAAAATGTCGTTAACAATGAAGTTTCCCCATGTACTCTCGTTACAAAAAATGAAAAGTGAAAACTCCACAAATCGCCAAGCATGACAAAAATGAAGACTTGATTGAGCCTGTTCGTGGACGGTGGAAATGCATGCTAAGGTCGATACTCTGTAGCCCTAAGTTGAACAGAACTCAACATTTGCATATGCAACGAGTACCTAAATACAATTAAGAGACACCAGCAGAAGACTTGTTAAAGATCCATTTTATTTATTCAGTCCAGCGAAATATCAACAACACGGATTATTGTCAAAACTACCAGCAGCAGTTACCTCCTCTTGCGCTACATCTGCTGTAAATGTACATTTTGGAACACGCAACCAGTTTGGTGACACAAATGGCTTGGCGATGACTTTTTGTATAAAGTCATTCTATTTTCAGTTGCTTAAAACTTTGAATAAAAACGATGTTTTATTTGACTTATCATTAAATATCATTGAATGAAATAAACATTTGAAAAAAATTACTTTGAATCAAAAGCATTTTAATGTCATTCAACAGAATACAATTTGTACGACGTTTGAGTTCATTCAATATTTGCATTCATATGAAGATCTCCGCTGTTTCGTCTGACAACATGTAAAATAAAGCCTTTGTGCTCATTGCCTCGTTATAAAAAAGCTACAATATTGTAAGCGGAGTTAAAACTGTACTTATTGGTAATATAAACATATGTTACATATAAACCATTTGAAACAAGCAATCTGAAATAATACAGAAATTAAGTTTCTGAAAATGACTGGATTGAGATTGTTTATATTAAGTTCCAACTTAAATAACAATAACGAGCGTGAAATTAAATGTTGAGCTCTTTGTTTCTCCTGATGTGATTATATACTTCGTTTTTTATGGTGTCGGTTATTTGTTCATGACCTGACGGAACTGTTTGAAACATCAAATGATTCTTTTTCAATTTGAACCAAACGTTAGGGCAGATTTCACGGAAGCAAAAGGAACCCCAAACAAAGCCAAAGAGCCTTGCATCGTACAGTAGGCCCGCAACAAACAGAAATTGTATTCGAAAGATAATACAGACGTGTTGCTTCAAAAATCCAACGACAAGTACAATTTAATCATATGCAAAATGCAAACATGGGTAAGTGGTTTTGGGGGAAGTGGAAAATTCAAGAATGAATATTCAAAAGGGAAAGGCATGCTCCAACAACGAAGTCTCGCTACACAGAAAAAACACAACAGCGCAAACGCGGACGTGCACGTGGCACAACCCAGGGAAGTCGGTGACCAAAAAAAAAATGGTAAGTACATATCCTCACTCATAACAAAAAGGAGAGGGGACGTAAAAGCCAAGTGGCGATAATTGGTGGGGGAATAACAAAGTAACACCACCAACCAACAAGACAACATAAATAAATAAAATACGAAACGCACAACAACAACAAATAAAGTTATCAGTAGGACTCGCCTTGGAACGGTCAGTAACATATTAAGGAAACTGAATTTAAACGCGTTTAGTGCATTCACTCTCGAATGTACCCTATTTTCAACAAGTAAGAATTGAGATAATAAATATGTAAATAAATATCTCCCCGCTGAAAAATGTTGAAACATTAATGACTAAAAACAAAATTATATCAAGTAAAACAAACAAACAGGGTAATCAAAGGTATAATTAGACTAAAATAACGAACGACCTGCATCAAGAGCTTAACTTTTAAGGGTGAGACTACACAAGTTGCAAGACAAAATTCCACTCCCTTCGTCCATTTTTGTAGGATTTAGGAGAAACGCATGAAACAATTTGTAGTGTCTGCACGAGTGGGCGTTTATGGAGATGTGCAATATATAAGTCACCGACATAGACCAGTTGATGAATAAAATCCATGGGCATTGATGAGATTCCAGCTAATACAGTACATAATTTAGTCTTTGCACTATGTTTTTGAAGAACATCAACAAATCATGTCTTGATATAGTCAATTATACAAGTCTAATTTTGGAAGGCTTACTGATGGCTTCCATTTGAAAGCATATTGCTCCAAATTTATGTTTATCGCGTTACGAAAAGTATTTCGATTTCATGGCTGTGTTTGGGGTGCTATGTGCCTCCGAGAAGTCTACCATTACCTTTTATCTTTCAACCAAATGTATCTGTCTGACTTATCTAGACAGTCATAGCCTGTAGTTAAAAAGAAAGATGAATTTAAGTTCTTACTTTTGGTTTTGTTTGTTAAGAAATCCTAAGCTACGCTTACGGAAAATGACGGAAAAAATATTCCGGATTGTGTTTAATTCGGATATGAAATAAATTCTCGAAAACTAGCAAAAAACAAAGCATCACATATATTTTCCTATTTACAGTAAGATAAAACGAAGTCATAAGTGACGAAAAAAAGATTCAAGTCTTGCATTTATATAACAACATTACTTGGTTAAAAAGTATCACGAAAATGCCAAATCACATATTTGCATTGTGTTTTGTTCTTCTAACAAACTTCAGTGGTGTACCGATTGCTTTTGACACTTTGTAGCGTATTTTATGAGAAAATAAAAACTACATTCTATTAGACTATCAGCTGGAGTGAGGTTCAGTAATTAAAAATATCTAACTAATTAGCGGATTGGTCTGTGAGTACGTTCACCTGTCATTTCTCCCCGAACGAAGTTATTCCTATCTACAATACCTGTTTGTATATCTAATTTAATTATTATACTTAGATATCCATTAAAAGGATCCGAATAGCACTCTAAAGCTCATCATTTATTTTGTTAATATTCCGATACATGTATGTATAATCATAAGAAAGAAATGCACAAGCTGTGCTTACCAAGACCATATTCTTCGTTAAGCAAGGTTAGTTCATATCGTAATTTGATGGACTTTTGGTAGGACATGGCGATTGTTATGTTATAGTTGTAAATGTGTTAAAATCTTCAATAACAAAATGCTTTAAAATATAAAAAGAAATATCTGAATCAACTACATGCCATTGTCTTATCATCTTCCGTTGTATTATTTTAGAGTTCATTGCATCGGAGGACTGGAATTAATCAACGATTTTACTTGCTCTCAGCAAACTTGTTTTCATTTATCACATTTCTAACGAAATCAACTTGACATTCCTTCATTTTCAAATCTTATTAAAACATCAATTTGTAAAAAGTTCACATTTCAACACTTGTTTTGAAAATCAAATATAAAATGAATGAACTCCTTTCATTTAACTCATTTGACTTGCGAAATGAGCATGATTTAGACCGGAGATATATAAAAACTGAACCTTAACTATAATTAAGGGATGCATGTTTTATACGAACTTGTCAAGAAATAATTAAATTTTCAAAGCGATGAGAAAAGCACAATACACGTGTAAATCAAATTGAAATATTCTCTGCTTTTAAAATCAAAAGAAATTCACTTTTTCGACACTGATTACAGAGAACTTAAAGACTCTCCATAGTTTCTGTTTTAAACATACATCATTCTAAACTAAAATAAATAAACGGTGGTTTAAGTAAATAAACATTTTCAGATCATCGCACAGGAATTCCCGGTGTTTTACCCGTGCAGGAAAACCCATTCTCACATACAGGGTATAACACTTCATTTATTTAAGAAATTTGTGTGGGACGATGTTTTCATTCGAATTTTGGTTAATTTACTGAACCATCTATTTCATTGTGTATTCGTTCACTGTCCATCTTTTTCGAGCACAACAGTCTCTTAGCATCATTCGAAACCTAAAGTCCAAATAATTCATATTTATTTCGTTTGAACTGAAATCCAAAACATCTATACAGCTATATGTACTCAGCTGTACTCGAGGACATCAAAAACGATCAATGTTTCGACGAGGCTAATCGTATACAGCAGTAATAAACCATACTTGGACTCGGCAATATGGATTATCACTGCTGCGCACTGGTCCAACAGAATTCAGTATTGTACTCAACACGGTTAATTAACCTCATAGAATCTGGTCTTTTTTGCTATTTTAACGATTTATAAAGCACAATACGGACCACAATTCAACGAAGGAAATGTTCGTAATTTTGCTGATAGAACTCGTGGTCTGAGAGATTCAGGTGTTTACGGTAATACACGCTGCACGAATGTTTAACCTTTTAGCAAGCCAATGACTAAGTCACAGTTACAAGCGTATACAATAATAAGCTGCATCGGTTCATTATGTCTTATGTAAGCAAATAGTAACATCTTTAATAGGATATTTTGGATGCACAGAACGCAAAACGTCTGTTCATACGGGTAATGATCACCCACTCGCGCCCCCCCCCCCCCCCTAACGCCTACTTAAAAAGAACTCATGTCAAACCCATTATATGTGTCAAACAAAACATTATGCAAGAGCATTAAAAATGACAGCTTTGGACCAGTATCAAACCTTTGTTTCAACTGAATAGATAGTTTTAAAACAAAGTTGCACAATGTACAAACCGACAGTAGTCTATTTTAAATATTTACAGATGTCATACAGCTAAATATTGCTTTTCAGACATGTCAACTAAACTATTTTAGCAATGTAATATGTAAACCATGCCGTAGCATTTGGAGCTAAGATGACAAATAAATTTGAATAAATGATCCTAAGATACATGTAAATGTGACGATATTCATTCTTTTCTGTATACTTTGGTAAAATATAGAGGAAGAGTACCATGCTGCCATAAATACTAGAGATTAACGTTTGTCCAAGAATATCAACTGATATACTTCGTGCCTTTATATTTAGAAATTTGATCAGCTGTTTTGTTCTATTTGCATCTTTTTATTTTTTTTAGCGTCAATACTGTGACAAATGATAGTACAAATGTAGATCCTTTCGAAAACATAGAACACATCTAAGCAAAATAATGGCAGAGTAACTCAGATTGAATGAATTTGTTCATGAGAGGTATTAAAAAAGGCAGAATCTCTCACGCCTGCTTGCACAGGCTTAAACGGAATACTAATATACATATACTAGAATTGGCTACATGATCCTAAAAGTCCAGAAAATATAATTAATGTAATAATATTTCAGACTCTCACTGTTGTTTAAACCTTTTTAAGAAACGAAACGCAAGTCCAAATGTATTCTTAGAGTATTCTGCAACATATTTAGTTTATGGAACTGTGGCCAGTAAATCAAAAGTGGACAATTAAGTATCTTTTGACGGCACCAAAGTCGTTAAATGCAAAGAACGTATTTAAATAAGGCTATTTATAACCAGAAGCCTTCCGTTGTGGAGAGATTTTTTTAATCATAACGCTTTCTGTTGACAATTCTGACAAGCGCCTCATTACTGTTTCTCTGCGCTATTCATATCTTGTAACTATAACTTCCAAAATATTTGCATGTTGGAAATCTTGATTCTGAAATTACTTAAAATAGTTATAAAAGGAATATCTGAATTAATTACATGCCATTATTTTTTTTATTTTCCATCGAGTTTTCAGTATCGTCGTTTTTTACTTTTATTGTGTCGGAGGGCAGGAATTAATCAACGATTTTTTCCTAGCTCCCAGCAACAATGTTTTGTGGTTATAACATCTAACGAAATAAAAGTGGCATTCCTTCTTTTTCAAATCTTATTAACAGATCAAGTACATTTTTCTACGAAAACATTTCATTACTTCTCTGGAAAACATACAGATATTGAATGAACTCGTTTTAATCAATTTATTTGACTTGCTAAAGTAGCACTACACATCTTCGATTTTGAATGAAGATAAAATCCTGAAGGTTGTCTGTTATAAAATGATACCTTTTCATACGTATATTTGAGAAATAATTGAAGTTTCAAAGCGCAGAGACGATTACAATACAATTCAAAGAAAGCGTTTTCTTTTTTTTTCTTCAAAATGTAGACATTACCCAGATTTTTTCACAGTGAACAATACACCTTTCTCCAAAGAACTTATATTGTTTAAGATATTTTAAAATTTATAGAGATCCTACAACTACCTCTGGAGTCCTTTAACATGGTATATAAAGCAACTAAAACTGAACGGCTTCCCTAAAGGAATACGCCATGTATCAAATGTCCTGCCTTATGTAATTCAGAGTTTACTTTGTGGTAAAGGAAATACATTGGTGACACCAGTTGTGGTGAAAAACACGGTGTATGCTATCTTTTCCTGCCAATGAGGTCCACGTTACCAAATAACAGTTTGGATTTCCCTTTCCTCTGAAACGGCTCCCCATCATATGCATATACAAAACTTGACCTGGAAACTTCTTCAGTTACTTCAATAAATGTTTATTTTATGCTACTGTTATATTCCAAGAATTGAAGTTTTCAGCTGCTTATTAACAATCTCTCTTCATCGTCATTATACAGGATACATCAACGGGCAGTTAATGTTAAAGGGCAGACTGGAACATGGATTTTGTCTTCTTGTGCCTTCATATCAAATGCCGTATGCATTTTAAGCATGATCTCACACTGCATTTAATGAGTTTCTTCAGCGAAGGGAAAGTGTCTGTTGACTGTTTCTGTCAAATTGTGATAGCTTGCTGTCACCTCCCATAGAAGACATACCCAGCATACCAGTATGTAAAATTCCTTCATACGGTGGTCTTTAGAATATAATTATAAATAAAAGTTAGATAAGAACAGCACCTTATTTATAAACTGCAAGGCCCTTGAGGAATCTGACCTGTCAGTCGCCTATGTAATCATGGCGTCTTTGACATTGTATACATCAGTAGCAAACCTATCCGAACAATCCTGTTTCAATCCTTTGAAATGTATATTACTTTTATTTGAAATTTTCAGTATTGTAATCGTTTGCAAAATTTCATATTCTACAATCAAATCTGTACAACAAAAATACACATAACTCTGCCATTTGTTCCAAAGTATATTGCAGCTGCAGGAAACTGCCGTTCATTTTCAAAATAAAAAGAAAAGAAGTATTACTCTTAAATGATCCCATTTCAACGAAATGTTATTATCTGTCGCCCAAAACAGTTCTAAACAAAATGAATTATTTTGCAATTTCAGCCACTCGCTGATTAATGTTCAAGATAATGAATCAATTGTGGAAAATAGAGGAGCTGTTCTAAAGCATTTACGAGGAAAAGTCTATATGTTTTGATACTAATTTAGATGGTGCTTATACAAAGATCTTGAGTAAAACATAAACATACATAGATTAAAATGTATACGTTGTTTTGGCAGGTAAAGCCAATTGTCCATAAAAAGAAACGTCCATTTAGTAGTATTGATATCTAGAGTTAATCAAGCAGGAGAAGAACATGAACGGGTCTGTAGAGAATCTGCTAGCTCAAATCTACCTTATAATTAGCTAATTTACTTTTAATTATCAGATTACATAATGATTATTCTTAAACAGAAATATATGTTCTACATATAATAGCGAAATGCAGCAAATAAATGTTTGTTTTGTTGGGTTTAACGTCGCACCGACACAATGATAGGTCATATGGCGACTTTCCAGCTTTGATGGAGGAGGAAGACCCTTGGAGCCCCTCCATGCATTATTTCATCACAAGCGGGCACCTGGGTAGAACCACCGACCTTCCTTAAGCCAGGTGGATGACTTCCTCACATGAAGAATTCAACGCCCCCAGTGTGGCTCGAACCCACATCGGTGAGGGGCAAGTGATTTGAAGTCAGCGACCTTAACCACTCCGAGGCCCCTGCAAATAAATGATGTGGATATTCTTTAGGCGAGGAAATGTCTATAGGTCAGATTGTTCTGTGCCGGTACTGTCAGAGAATACATTTGGCGCCCTTAATGGCTGCCTTGGTATGTAAAGTGCTTTTGAATGTGTTTGTCTCTAAAAATCTGATATAAAATATTACCTAAGTACATAAGCATCTGTGCCTGATCAGATGACACGTTATCCTGGTGATTATAGTAATAACCTTTACGAAGCAAACAACAAAAGACAATCAATAATTTAAAGAAGAAAACGGTCGTTTCTCAGCTGATCTTTAATATGACCATTTGGAGACAAGGAACAGAACCAGTCTGCCCATAAGAAGTAATGAACCATTTCACATGTCCCCATGCATCTACTTATTAACAGAAGTTATCTCAAACAAATTAACACATTATCCAACATTATGCTGACTTTTGTCCTTCTATGAAATATATTTTAGGGTATTTTACGCGACAAAAATGCGATGCATGCTACTAACAAGACAAGAACATAGCTCTTTGTGGTTGTATTTACGATCCAGTCCCATGTTATGTTACGTAAACAAAAGAGGACATAGTATATAAATAAATATCTTAGACATAGTGTACACATGTCATTGTATAGGTCCTGAATATTTTAAAACGGGGAGAAAGGCGTCCGGCTAGCTCTTTCGGTAGAGTATTGGAACGGTATTCCTTGGCCCCGGGTTTAACTCCTGGTCATACTGCACATTTTTATCACCCTGTGACATTTGACGCCCAACGTGAGGCCGTGATGGTATTACACTGGTTAGTCTCCGATGACTGTAAGTGCTTAATTTATAAAGTATCCGCTGAAATTCGAAGACGAATTTTAAGATGGTTGGGAAATATTTCATGGTACATGACTTGAATATTAAAACGGGGAGAAAATGTGTAGGCGGCCGGCTAGTTCAGTCGGTAGAGCATCGGAAATACATTCCATGTCCCCGGTTTCTAGTTCTAGTTTCACATTATTCTCACCCTGTGACACACATTCGAAAATAATGTATAAATAGATTAACACAACAAACTATAAAACAATTAAGTAGCAATTTCAAACCAAAACGCACAGTCCACAAATCGACAATACCTCGTTTCAAATATTTACATGTATAGATAATATGTGTCTTTAGAAAAAGTACTAATTAGACATATAAAATTAAACATCTTAATATATCATCATTTAATAGTTATGCAATGCCTAAATCGTGCCAAAGTGTATAAGTTAAGACTACAATCACGTAGGACAAAGTAAACTGCAGTATCTGTAACTGTAACAAGTTCATTCTGTTCTGTTTATATTAGTTAAATAAAGAGAGGAGCATACTATGCACCCTAACAACACGGACGTCAAGGTTTGTCTATGAATATAAACTTGATATGCTTCGCATACTTAAATGAAAATCAATTATCAGCTGTTTTCTTCTACCAATATCACTTGATATTAAAGTTTTCTTAACGTAAACGTGACAAAGATAAAATCTAAAAGAAGTTCCTTCAGAAGCATACACTGTAACGAAGAAAAATAATAGCAGATTCAATTTGAATGAATCTGTTCATGAGAATTGCCGAAACTTGCAATATTCCTCACTAGCCCAGAAAAAGGCGGAATTCCTTTGCGCAAATATTTTATGGAATAACATGATCTTTAAAGACCAAAAAACAAAACAAAGCAGAGTCAAGAAAATGTTCTTTCATTTGTACGTTGATTTGTTGCCAAATGAGTGTAAGTTTAAAGGGACTATCCCACATATTTCAAGCGAAAAAAATATTCTTTCAAAAATCCATAAAAACGTGAGTACTCAGAAAGTAACTGGTGGTACTAACTTACTGACAAAATTGTTTTTGCAAGGTATTCTTATAAATGACCAAAACTATTATTGAGAAGGTAATAAAACTGTTGCAACGCTTTTGGAATAATGCAGAAAATTTACATTCTTCTTGCTTTTGTACCAATATCTAACTTTTATTTCCACCCACTATCGTTTTTCAGTGTCATATATACATTCTATGCCAGTCTTGGTGGAAATGAACATGTTGAAAAATTTCACTGTGGGCGAGTAGCTTTGAAAAATAATAGTTGTTTGATTTTTTACCCAAAATATATCAATTTCTCACTGCAGTTTAAACGATTTTAAGAAACGCAATTTCAAACGTTTTTTTATTGATCCTGAATGTGAAAAATGTTTTCTGGCAGAATATTTTGTTCATTAATCGGCAGCCAATAAATCAAAACTATTAATAGAAACGTTGACAATTAAATATCTTTTGGCTGCATTAAAGTCGTTAAATGCAAGTAACGTATTGAAATGATGTTATTTAAAACCAGAAACCTTCCGGTTTTGGAGAGATTGGTTTTATCATAACGCTTTTCGTTGACAGTTCTGACTAACGCGTCATTTATGTTTCTTTGCACAATTCATGTCTCCAAACTTTTAACTTTCGAAAATAATTACATGCTGGACGTTTCGTTCTGACAAATGCAGCTTGAATATATTTTGGTAAATTGCATTTCTCAAAGCAAAACGTCAAAAAATGTTTGAATATGCAAAAAGGATTCTGTTAAAAGGCCGAGATTTTTAATAGCGAGATATGTGTCCTATTTCCGTTTCGAGCCGTTCTTCTAAATATAAAATCTCGACGGATTTTGATAAATTTGGCAAAATGTATAAGCATACAACACGTTTTTCAAGCCCTTAGGTCTAGAGTGCAAACTTAAGTCAAAGTTTGAAATGGTATATTTTCCTGTCAATGTATCTGGATAAAGGCTTATTCTCGTGATGGGATATAATAGGCTTACAATGGTTTGCCAACAGTTAAAAATTCCTTAACTGTTACTTCATCTTTTTGAAATTAGTTTTAATCGGAGCTCACCTTGATAAAATGAACGGAACGGATGAATAAATACGTGCATTTCTTTCTGTTTCTTCCATCGTGACTTCTTCAACGAATTTGGATTTAAAATAATGGGAGTTTGTGGGTTTACAAAAACATAGATTTTTTACAGTTCTACAGCAGCAACATATATTCATTGCCGGAGGGGAATATTCTCAAATTATGGTTATTAATCCTAAATGTATAGCTCCAAATTATAAAGAATGTGGTTTTATATTTTGAACACGCAATTCTCGAATAAAACATATCATGTTTTATTATGGTTAAACAAATATGATGAATCTGTATGAAAAATGATATTGCTGAACTTGACATTATTTCTATAATTGGTTCGATGATTTTTTTTTCTTCTTTGTTACAGTAATAATTGACCAACACTGTAATAAACTGAATTGTAACATAAAAACTGATTCAGAAATAATGTACATCTGGATCATCCGTCCTATATGTTTTTGCGAAGACAATTCAGAATCAAAATTAAAACGAAAGACAAACATGTTTGATTCTTTCTGTCGCCTCACGGAGGGACAGGAAATTAGCACCGATTTTTCTTGCTGGTCGGTCACAATGAAATTGTTTACATTTTTCTACTCTTGTGACGTATTTTGAATTTCATTCTTATTAAAGAATCCTATCATTTCGTTCGACAATTCGAAATAAACCATCCTCCAGAAAACCAAGTAAATAACCAATAAAATTGTGTTATTTGGCACGTATTTCTTCATGTTGGAAACAAAACAAAAATATTAAATTACGTCTGCAGCTACAACGATTGATTTTAAATTCAGCACACAAGCTTGAATTGAATTTTCTAAATTGGTTTTGTAAGCATTAAGTAAGACAAGTGTAATAAATGAATAAATATATTTAGCATTGAAGGAAATTAGAAACGGAATGGTACGAATTACAAGTTATACTCTGTTTTATCAAAAGCACATGCCTCCATTGGTATTTTTGAGTTAAAGACACAACCCGATATTTAAACAAGACCGATTCAAAATAAAATGACTTTTGCTGCAATGGTCATTAACAAATCTTAGGAGTGTATGATGTGTCATTAGATATAACCGCTAGTCTTATAATCAGATGTACTTCACCTATTGTTTTTAGTATATTTATTATATAATAATGTGACTGCTTTAGGCATTATATGTATAAACACTCTTCATTGACTGGTATTCAAAATAAAATGTGACGTCTTTATTGCATCGGCATATATATATATATATATATATATTTATGTGTGTGTATGTAACAAAATATGAGCCTGATTAAAATCATAACTTTTTACAGCAATTTTTACAAAACAAATAACGACGTCTGTAGAATATCAACAGATGTAAATGATTATTTCTAAGGCTAAATATTTAGAGCCCACTGCAGATCCTACTGTTAAGCATTACGATAGTGCTGCGTTGGCGAGTAGGCGAGTAACAGCACTTTGTCACTGAATCACTTTGATTTCACCCGTTGCTCAAAACTACATGTACAAATGTACTAGCAAATGACTGCACTTCCTTAATTTCGATTATAAAAACATGTACCTTGAATATATCTACAATCTATACAGACATGACTGACTGTGGGCTGAAGCATTTAAAACCAATATACTTGTACATTTACTGGATTTCACATTCCCGGACTGATAGCAGGGGTGACACGTAAACAGCGTCGACATGTTATGACAAAGAAAGCTTATTGTCGCAAAAATCACCGCCATTATTTCTTCTATTTCAGCTGAATCAGATACAGTTTTCTTTGTAAATCTTTCACTTATCCCTTTCGCAACAAACATGGCAATTTGCGTTTCGATTAACGCTTTTGTTGGTTTTTGTCTAAATTGTTTAAATCTTGTTTATTTATTTCAATTCATTTTAAGAAAATGTAAAATATCATTGCATATATTTGTGAAGACAATTTCAGTTTCAAATGCATTTTGTTCCTTTTGTTCGTAAAATTAATTATTACATGTTTGTGGGCTTGTTTTTTTTTTTTTTTTTTGTTTTGTTTTTTTTTTTTGTTTTTTTTTTTTGTCTGAAAGAAGATCAAAATAGACGTTCACTTGAAATTAATTTGAAATACAAACGAAATACAAAGATGCTGTCAGAGATATGAAGCAAAGTTGTTTATTTCACACCAACTGTTGGAGAACTCATTGACAAGTAGACCATAATATAACGTTAAAATATTGCAAACCAATGTAAAGTATTTCCTTTTGAATTGGTTTACAGTGAAAAAGAGTTGAAAGGCAGAACTAGTGGTGTATATCTTTCTAATTTGAAATATAATAAAGACTTACTCTCTGTGACTGCCAGCTCATCTAGTTCCAGACCCTTCTAGGTAGTACTTAAGTATGACAAAGCAATATAGAGAAAATCTAAATGTAAACTAGTTTCGCATATTTAAGTAAAACTTCTTAGTACAAAGTTTTGATATTGATAAATTCATATTTATTCCTCAGAAATGCCATCTACATATCCTATGTTATGTAAGTGATTTATGATACTTTGAAAACGTTTAATGGTAAGCAAATAGCGTATTATTAGCAAGTAGTTACTAAAACTTGTTATTTCATTTTAGTCTTTAAGTTAGTTAAGGGTTTCGTTCCTTTACTCAATAACTTAAGCATTTCTTATTCTTGTTATTTCATTTAATTCCCAGTTAAACTCTTTGCTCTTTAACTCACTGAATGTTTTTTTTTTCTTTTGCGCTTTCATTTTTGTATTCTCATTTCATTCTTAGTTAAAGATTTCGTTCTTTAACTCATTCAATATCTTTAACGAAGTTTTTTTCTTGTGATTTCATTTCATTCTAGTTAACGTTATTAAACAAATCTACATAATGAATTTTAAAATTTGTAAATTTAGCATATAAGTATTAAAAGTAGTCAAAACTACAAAAACTTTTTAAAAACAAGTCACTTTATTTTTAACCAACGTTTCGGCTACATCAGCCTTCTTCAGGGTTCAAAATAAACATAACAAAGGAAGTGACGTCAACGTCAAACGACGTCGATGACGACAACGTCAAAATTAAACAAAGAGTTTGGCGTAAAAATCATAAACAGGATCATAAATTTAGCATAAGACTGCAGCAAATATTACTTTTTTTTTTGAGATGGTGTCTTTCATTTATGTTATTTTCGTAATGGATTGCCGATGATTTTGAAAACCCAACACACACTGACAAAAAGACAAAATACACAAACTATTCAAAAATGACTGATTCTATTTTTGAGGGGTAAAAAACATGCTCCAGTAATTTGTCATTTCATGTTTCCTCGTACAATTTCTTGATTAAAGTTACCTTCCATGGAATTGCGAGCATTGGCATATTTTATTTACGGTTTCGGACTATGCACATAGCAATTGTTATATTGAATAAATAATTGTTACATTTAAATTCCATTTTGTTACTTTGTAATCGCTAACTGTTCATGGAGTACCGGAACCTATTTTAAGAACGTGAAATTGAAAGTATAGTATTTTTGTCGGTTTCGCCGGCCATACATCAAACAATCCTCGGATGTAAAGAATCAACAAAGCGACCGCAAGCAGTAGTTGCGAGATTTCGGTAAGATAATTTGACTGTATTTTGTATGTTTTGGTTTACGTATTATAAATTATCTATCCACATAGTCATTAATCATTTCGGTTTCGTACGGCCCGACATCATCTGGAAAAAGATGTCTGAGCATGCGCCGGATTTAATTGTGCTATTTATTTAATTGCATGGACAACTGCTAGTGGTTTCGTGGTACTTTCCATCGTAATAAGTTTGGTAATGTTTCCTGAAAAAAAGGCATCGTTAATGATTTATAGAAACGCAACATAACAACTTCGGTATCATTCAGACACGGTTAAACACTGCGTTCGGCAAAAAGAACTTTAATTGAATTTAGTTATTTTATCGAGGTTAAGGTTTTTTCGAGAAAAAAAAAACACAGAACATGTATTGATTTCTCTTCCATTCATAATATTAATCGAACCATATTTGATATCTTATACAATTTCTAAATACCATTTTAGGAAACAAATGTTCGTGGAAATACATTTAATCATAACTTTGTTTAGTGTTTGTATTTCTTACACTGGTGAAGAATATGTTGTTTACAATAAATGAGAATTGAATTCAATTTATTTAGTCTGTCGGTTTTATGGAAAGATAATTAAATATTGTAGGCTTCGTTGTGTAGAAATACTAACTGAAAACATTTTCTTTAATTTGTTAAGAAATAATGAATTGATATGAAATTAATAAACAGCAAATATGAACAAGCAGTCCAGCAAAACTGTCGCTGTCGATATCTCCCGAATAGCATTTCAGACATTATTGGGGAAGTCTGTACCACAGCGATAAGTAGTTTTTTTTTTGTCTTTTATTTTTTGGTATCCATAAAAGTAGGTAACAAAACAGAACAGAACATATTCTTTATTTACTTGTACAACATGTACATTCTTAAATAACATACATTACAAAACACAGATTCAATAGGTCACGATATTCAAAAGTTACAAAACAAATATAATAAAACACATACTAGTATATACAAATTATCAGAGGATGGGCTGGTTACGACAACAATTACCGTTGAAAAAGTAAAATTCTACGATTTAAAGACAATTTGATAAATTTACATAATCTGAGGAGATTCTTTTTATCAGTGTACGTTAGTATTTTAATAAAATCATACATATTTGGTCTGTTATAAAAATAAGACTCAATATATTTTCTTAGTATATCAGCTAAACATGAACATTTACATAAAAAGTGAAATTCATCATCTATATCATTTAAATTACAAAAAAAAAAAAAAAAAAAATATACAAAACGTTCATTTTTTTTTTTTTTTTGTATTCTATTAACTCCATATCGTCCTGTTTGAATTCTTAATGAATGTGATGAAACACGAAATCTGGTTTAATAAAATCTAAGATCAGAAGGTAAAACATCAAGATAGCTTTCATACCCAAATGTCACCTTAACATTATCATATAATTCCAACGCAGTGTTAGACGACTTACTATTACACCATTCCTGAACAGAACATTCACATAACCTTTGTTTGAAAATAGGTAAAAAGTATGTTTCGCTAATAGACGTTAGATTTTCAAACACATAATTAAATCCATAGTCACATAACAATTTTTTACACTAGAAACCCAATTTTTCTTTCCATTTAATATTACAATCTTTATGAAACATATTGTCTACGGTTATATACTTTGTATATACAGTGGATATCGGCCTAATTCTCCATAAACTGTAGCACTTGCTATATTAATTTTACATTTAGTATTTTCTTCAAACATTTAAGGTGAACTTTCTCAATTTCCTTTGACTTACCAAATCCCCATATTTCGGACGAATAACTTAGTATAGATCCAACGAATGAGTCAAATAACTGACATAGTACCTTTGGTTTCATTTTATAAGTTTTACAATTTATTAATAGAACATTTTAATGTTTTTAATGCTTTACCCGCTAAATGTTGCTGATTTATTACAAAAGTGCCAGTAAATTTGAAAGCTGTACCGAGATAATTAAATTCAGTAACGACCTGTAGTACATGTACATTACCATCATATGTAAATTCTTCATTTTGAAATAGACAACCATGTTTTCGAAAAACAACTACATTAATCTTTTGACTGTTATCTTCTAAACTCCATTTTTTGCAGTAAATTAATTCCAACTGATGTACCATTCCCCCAACCACATACGCACATATATAAAGTCCTCCATGCTAAATTTAAGAAACACGGACAAAATCCAGCCTTTTATTTCGTATCCAGTTATACAAAAATGGGGATCAATTCATTCCGTATTCAAAACGTTAATTATCGTCGTAAATTATTTTGATTTTTTAAAATTTCAATTGATTCTTTAAATTTTAAAGTTTTTATTTGTCAATATCAAAGTGGTTTGGATGGTGAATGCGGCGGCCAGATTTAAAGAGAGGGGGCGGGTAGCGGGGAGGGGTGTTCTACACTTACATTCTTTATCTGTTGTTAGACGATGTTCTATTTTTTTCGGAATTCAAGTTTATCACAATTATTCTATTAGTTAAAGGTTAATGACTTCTGCGCACGATACATTTTCGATATGAAAATGATCCAGCCTGTAAACATAAGAGATAAAATTTCGAGATATATATTAGGTATTTTCCTTTCGTATGTAATTAAAGTCCTTGATGTGATCCAGATCTTACAAATTTAGAATTTTTATATTACTAAATTTACATCGTTTTAAAAGGAAATGTCCATAAAGTTCCAAAGTATATTCTTAAAGATTTTAAAAAATTATATATCACGTTAAATGTTTATTTTTGATTGACAAAACAGCACCGCCACGTGATATATTAATCCGAGTGCGTTCTTATTATGGCATTAATGACCGAAGGGCATTAAAATATGTTACATCAAAGCCATCTTATATGCTTCAGTAACTTTAGTGATCCGCTTTAATTTGGTGACATCCTCATAATAATGTTAGGGTCTTGATTACCAAAGTGACCTGTGTTTTTATCATGTCATTTGCATTATAGTTACGTAATAAGTTCCGGTATATTACTTAAAACAGCAACTTCAGTGACAAGGAGCCGCGTCCCCTAAGAATTCATGATAGATGATCGTTAAAGTCTGAGAAAAATATATACAACAACTATTTGAAGTTGTAGAAAAATTCTAGACCAAATAAAAGAAAATATGACATTTTTAAATTTAAGGAAAAAGTATTAAATTTGTATGATGTGTGGAAATAGACTGGGAATGAATCTTTCTTTTTCTGCCGAAAATAAGATTAAAGCCGGCTTTTCAGGTAAGATATGATTAATAACATACATATCTTTAATCGAAATATCCTGCATAATAAATTACTTGATTAAAATAATCTTTATTGTGACAAAACAATTCGTAATTATAATGATAATTTTATGTAGGTTGAGCGTTCTTTTGCCACACGTTAAGAGCGCATGCGCATTAAAATCAAAGCATCCGGGAAATAGCATAGCAACCGTTCGCATCGTAAAAGGTCTTTAATATGGACTAAAAAGTGTTCAGTTTCAACATCTTAATCATTGCTATGTAAGATGATATATCAACTGATAAAATAGAAGAGCTGTTTTAAATTCAAACGCGAAAGACTTGCAGGTATTGATGGGATTCGAGCGGTGTGCACATATTCATCTGCTAGACATTCTTTCGATTTTCCTAAAAGGAAAAAAAATAATTGTTTGTTAATGATTATAAATCAGGAGCCGTTTTTCAACAGTATTTGTTTCTTGGTTGTTGTTATGAGTCACTGTCAGTATCCTAACTGTCATACAGTTTGGAATTGTAACAAATTGAGTTACATGTACATAAAAATCAAATATACTATTTGAAGCTATGGGGTTTTACCTCGTTTCATCACTGTCTTTTCTGTTTGATGTATTGCGTATTGCTTCGGAATAGGTTACATTTTTTTAAATATCCATTATTTTAGCTGACAGGTTTTCATAATGTCTGCAAATTTTCTGATATTTTGTTTATTTCATAATGAAAAACAATTACACTCATGCTGTCATTTTATATAGACTACTCAGCGAATCCATACGATACAAAACCCCTAATACGCGGACGGAAAATGTCTAGCCTAACAATTCACTAAAATAATTCTGATAAAGTGATATATGTTGAAACACATAGTATAGTATGTATACGGGTATATTATCAATGCTTTCCACAAAAAAATACTTCCAGCTAGAAGTAACTTATTTTCGAATCGGCTTATTACAGTTATAACGTTCAGCTGAACATATCTGACATTTACTAGAGCTGACTGACAATGATCTGTTCGTGAGTTTATAAATTTCATACGTCTTTAGATGTCTAAAACAACATGCATTTTTTTTTTTTAAAATTACAAATATTTTCAAATTAACTGACTATATATGCATGTATTCTGTTAAGTCTTACTTCAAATATTGTAAACTACTTCATGTATAAAATCATAAATCGACAGTTTATAGTTTATGTGATAAGACTGATCTACATTGAATAGATATTTGCTGGGCTAAAGTGAAAACTTGAAAGAAAACAATTCTGTGAAAATTCATTTATAATTTCATGTAAATGAAACACTTGCTGAATTACTTACCGGTCAGTTGTCTAAACTATTTGCCAAATGGTTTTGACTATATTAAGAACAATCCATTCAATAAGTTATATTGTCATAACTCATAAAATTCCCAATGCAATTTTGCAAGTTTAACGTCAATACTATATCATATTTCCCATTGATTTAATATCTCTTGCGCAAAGTCGTTATTTTGATTTTGTGCATATGTGATATTATTCGTTGCACAAAAGCGCTGTTTTTGGTTTTCTGCGCATGTGATATTATTTTTCTTATCTCCCGTTGGGTGATATGACACTTCCCCTTTGAGTAATAGACTAAAACAATCAACGTTGACGATGCACATATATATATATTGCAAAACTATTCATTTTTCTAGTGTTAATGCATATGTAAGCCATTTTTATTTTTAATCAATTTGCTCCCTGTGTCAAAGATTTCGAAAACGACATTTTATCAAATTATGAAAAGATTTATAATCATCGGAGTGCTCAAGCGTATGTATTTCGTTCAGATGTAAGAAAGTTATTGCTGTTTTACGCAACGCTGAAATATGCGCAAAAGTATAAAAATGATAAATAAGGGGTTTATCGATATGTGAACGTCTCGGCTTAACCAATCAAACTACTTGAATTTACAGATATTAGAATAATTTACTTGCAAATCGTTCTTTAAATGACAGAAATATTATCTCAAAAAAAAAATTTACTGGAAATTTGCCACCGTGTTTCAGTGTTGTGAAATGTTTTTATTTTATTTTGTCGGTGTTAATATTCTACTTTATAAAGATTATTTCAATAAATCATATAACTCAATTTGTTTATGTTCCAGTAAAAAGGTTTTGACCTCAAAATAAAAACATCTGGTTTGTGGCCAAATCCTCACACAATAGAAACCTAGTACTTTAAAAAAAGTCTTATTTACATCCGACTCCTGTTCTTGAATACTCTGTTATCGTCAGCGTAGACTGGCACTGTCAACGTCTATTTCCTTTTAGTGATTAATGAGCAACATGAATTTTCTATTGAAATAGAACGCTCTTAAAAGAATTCTAAGGAATATGCCAATACAAATGACATAGCCCGAAGGAAAATCTTGACTAATTGAAACAAGAAATATCTTTAAAAAAGATGGTCAGCGTGATGTAACTGAAGCACAAGTTATATATGGGCAGAAACCTGTATTTTAAATCATTTGGCAATGTTGAAAAGGGCCTCTGTGAAGTTTTGTATAAATGAGGACAGTAGTTCTGAAGAAGACTGTGTTTAGAAATTTGTGGAGGGACACACGACGGACACCAAACAATCACAAAAGCTCACTTTGGGCCTTTGGTGCTTAAAAGATGGTAATAGTAAGCAAACAATATTGAAATACGTTCTATACTTTATTTCTGGAATTGTTGGAAGCAACATGAACCCTTACCCTACTTCAGCTTATTATCAAATTTGTTTATCATTCAGAATATGTACAGTACTGTTTTCACCGGAAAGATTGATTTAAGATTTAGAGTCTAAAATTTAACAGTATCGGACATGTTGTTGCAGGTTAGTAATGATTTGCACTGGTAATATAGAAATTGTTGCTGTAATGCTGGGTAAGAGTTAATGACTGTATAAAACAAATAACCTTTTTGTAAAAACAAAACTTAAGGAAAGGAAACTTAACAAAACAGAAATATGTACGGATGAGCAGATGAATATTTGGTTACGCACACCTGTTCAAGTGGTACGCATACAACCCGATGGTGCTGTACTTATAGAGGTTATAGATGACGAACGCGTTGTCATTTCACTCAGTGTCACACATGACTCAGAGTGAAGCATTTTCAGTCTTTCCTCCAATCAGCGCCACTCTTACAAAATCTCTCATTATGGCTGAAAATACCGAGAATACCTTACCAGGCAATCCGATTGGTACATTATTCAGGCGGCATAAGGTCATACGAGGTCATAAAATCGTGCTTAATACGGCACGCCGAAAAAGATTAATTCTACGACTTTGATACATTTGTATGGTTCGCAAAATTATATTCCCTGAAACAGTTAAAAAAATAATTTATTTAATGCACAACAAAAACACATCTAGTTAAAAAGCATATGAACGTGTATCTATTATACAGTATACTATTGTTTAAGATTCGTAGACTATTTCAAGCACATTTCAGGATCTGTTTAGCAAAATGAAATGTTAAAGAAAGGGTTCAGAAAATATATACTACACTTATCAAGAGTGTTCCTAAACGGGACATATTGTTTTAAATACTCACAGTTTTCACCTCTTGATAATCTTACAAATCATACCCTTACAATTCTGAGATAGGTAAAATACTCATATATTGCCAACTCAAATAGCTAAAATAACACAGCCGTTTTGACAACAATATTATTGGAAGGAAAAATGATACAAGTGCAAACTAGTAGTTTTCAGAATATTAAAAACCTGTTTTGCTTCAGTTTTATGTGGTTTATTTTTTTTTACTTTACCCGCTCCTAGTCTAGTAGCTGTCTGTTGCAGAAACGAGTTTTGCATTCATTTATATAAGATACTACGTGTTTATTAGTACTGGCACTATGTTTGCCTTATAAACGTCAAAGTGGTGATAATTTGTGTAAAACGTTACAGTCTGCAATTATTCCGCACAAATTGATAATAATCGGGTATTTTTATGACAAAATAGGATGTAATTTTACAGTAATAGGAATAGAAAAAAACACTACAATAATAACTATAATTTCATTGATAAAATACTTTTTTGAAGGCACAATTTCTTTCATCAGTTGTATTTCAAGCAAACTTCATATCTATACATTCACATATTTCCCATAATATTTCCTGCCAACATAATTTAATATGTAACTGTTCCTTGTAAAATCTGGTATTTATGATTAGATCCACACAGGTAGGTCGTCTGTTATTTAGAATCGCTGGCTCTTGTAGAGTTTTCTAAATGTATGATTTATACGCTTAATTTTATTTTATGTGCAAAAATCGCTTTTACATTAAATAGACATTAACATGGGCTTCTTGCTGGAAACAAAATTAGACGTCAAACATATATGATTAGAGGCAGATCGAATTCTTGTATGCTATAGTGTATTTATTTGAGTGACCATCTGAATGAAATCGTAGACCCAAAGAAAAAAAAACGAAGAACACCGTATACATGGTATATGTTGAAAAATATACGGGCCGTTCCATGACAGAAACCTATATTAGTGACAACAAAAAATAGATAACAAAATGTTCAAGATGAACATTCTTTTAAATTTCAAATCTGAAAAACTGAATAAATAATTTTCACTATTTCAAGACTTACGATGATTTTAAGGAGGTAGGTTACCTTGTTACCAGGAAAAATTCAAATTAGTTGAACCGCAGCATTTTTTTGTTTTTGTATTTCGTGTAATTTAATGTTTTAACTGCAGCTACAATTCCAATTTCGTTTATCTCTGTCCCTTCAAGTAAAGTTTTTGGAAACATCAATTTAATTTAAGAAACAACAACTTCCTACTGAAATTTGAGCAATTTTAGAGCTTAGATTTAGTATATAAGTAACAAATTATCAACAGAAACTAAAAAATAGGTATTACAAATCAAACCGCCCAATTTTTGTTTGAAAATGGCCGTAATGGGTAACCTTTCACCCACATATATTCCCAATAACATCAGTTACTATCATCCATTTCCTTACATCTTGCATTTCATTTCAATATAACTACATAAAAGAAGCAAAATATTGATAATTTTTTAGAGCGAAAGACTCGTAAAACATATTTCAGCAAATAATGGCAGATGAATATAGTTCAAATAAAGAAAATGCACAGAGTTACGTCCTTTCAAAATGAAAGGTGTTAATTTTGCGCGGTAACTGACACGTAACGTCATGACGTCAATGATGTCATTTTAAGGCAACAATGTTTTGAAGCGTTTCTGCGGCAATTGGTGCATTATTTCTGCATAATAAACCATTAAACATGAGATTGGAGACAGGTACATGATTTATTTTCAGAAGAATGGATATACGAAGTCATTTAGTTTGTCGTAAACGTCGTTGTAAATCGTCACGTTAGCTTCCGGTTGGGCATGCGCACATACAAGTATTAAGATAACCTACCTCCTTAAGTAAGTCACAGAATGTATTTAGAGACGCGACGTCAATAACGTCATGAAAGCAGTACGAGTTCGTCGAGAATGGCGTGTATTTTTCACGTCATCTATGCGACAAACTATGCATAAAATTAACTAATTAAAATATCACACATTTGAATACTTAGACTAAGATTAAATTGATTTTACTGAAAAATATTTTATCCTTGTATTTTTATTGCATCACCGTGACGGGCTTTTTATTTATACATCTCTATATTCTCATTGTGCGCTTTGGAATATCGGTTGCCATGTCTACACAAATAAGATTTTATTTGTGGAATATGACAAAATTCGATTTGCATTAGAAAACTGAATTACAATAAACTAGTTTCTAGTTTCTGCATTTTCATATAGGAAAATCAATGAAAATCAAAATATTTATTATGCAATAATAAATGAATCTATTTACAATAAAAAAAGCTTTTGAAGACAGTATACTTAGTGTGCCTCTTATGTGCAGCCACAATTAATCAAGGCAGTGTAGAAATGTTTGAAAAAAAATAAGAAATTTTTTTTTCGCAAACTATTAAAGAAAGATTCTATCTGTGAAATAAAAAAAAAGAGTTACTAACAGTATCATAACATTTCATTTGCTATATTGGCAAGTTGGTTTACACATAGGTGGATAGTTGTTGTGTATGAACGAAATGTAACAGTCAGATATTAAGTGTCAGCGTTAGTATCTTGTAGAATATTTTTTCTACAGCTTAAGAGAAGGAGGGATTCTAATGTTGCCAGAACTTGTTACCCGATCCTTTAGCCCTATTTCATGTTCATACTGTTATTGAAATATCTTTTATTGAAAGAGCATTATAATATGACTAAAATGCAATCGTAACTTTGCCTTTAATATTACAACCAAATAGAACGGCTTTCATTTCTATGAATCTATATTAACTCAGTTTAGTGAACTGGCTGTATTATTGTAATGTTGCATAACAATCAGTCATTCAGTCAATCTATTCTTCCATCTATCTGTCTGTGCATTCACAAGACGACAAAAAGTTGAAAACTAAAATATTTAAATTGTTGGCATATTTATAAGAAGTGAAAATGAAAAAACTAAAAAGTGTCACAAAAAAGACAGATCACATGTCTCTTTGTTCAGTGACACGTGTTTTATCCCATATTATATACTGTCTATTACATATTATATACTGTCTATTACCTCGGAACATATTGTGCAATATATAATATCCGTTACAATGCGTCATTAATCAAACTAGTATACAATACAAATCAGTTTCTGTTTTCATATAAAGCTCAAATGTGATTGCAAAACTACAGAAAAATCTCATCTGGTCATTATGTATGTCACTGTATATTTATTACTTTATTTTTTAGCTTATTATTTATAACCACTCCCTAAAAGGTTATTCAGCTAAAAGGCTTAATTAATCCGCTTAATTCATCGCGCATGTTCTAAATAACTGTAGAATTCAACTTTGTGTCTCTATCATTTGTACACTTTCGCGTAATCAGTTAGGTGTGCAATAGCTGGAATGTAGTCAAGTTTTATTTCTGTGACAAAATGACACGTCCTTCAACGTACTATATCGCTGCACTAAACACTTAATCTTTGATGTAAAATATATGAGTTTCGGTGTGCATCATAAACCAGTTCAAGCTTTTCTGTGGTGCTTTTACCACTGATACTCCTAATCGCTGCCCCACTACTAGTATTTTCCTTTGTTAGTTTTATACTCATTGTCGGTATTGTTTGCTACGTTTAATTGCTGAATGGGTCTGTACCACCATGCGTACACTGATGCGAGATGCGGTTCTTTGATCGTGGCTTTCCCTGCTAGACATGTGTCCTTTTTTCACTTGTTCTTCGAAAAAATAGGATGGATAACGCTACAATACTGGTGACAAGCTTGAAATAATTAGCCGCATTATTACTATACACGATTTTGAAACTATATTCTTTTGATAATTTGAATTATGTGCATGCTTGTTCTGAGTTTTATGATGATATAACTGAAGGGGGAAGCCCTAAGATAACTCTATGTTCATTTATATGAGCAGGGTTTGCCAGTAGGGAATTCAGAGGAGAAGTCAAGTGTACGAGCCCAAGGCAAGATGATAGCTGCACGTGATAATATGACAGAAAATAATACGCCCTCCACCTTACTTATGTGACCATAATTGCATACAGGTACATGTAACTGAAACAATATTTATAAATTTAAGCTAACAAATTCAAAACTGAAATATCAAAAGATAGACATTATTTATCACTATACATAATTATTGTAAATCATGATAATTATATACTTGCTGTAAGTTCGACAATACATGTCAACAGTTCAATTTTAACCATAAACACCACGGACAACTTGAGAAAGGACCATCTCAACTCCCTTTCTCCGTCCATATTTTTAAGAAAATACATACTGAAATTGTGATCCCCAAGTATCTTTGATTAACGCTGCAATTTTTATTACAGAACATATGCACGCGCAAATACGTAAAACACTGTTACACACTGGTGATTGAAATCTGGATTTCAATGATCTAGTTTAACTTATCAGTGTGTCTGGTATCTGTTTAATGTTTATCTGGACTATTTATCATGCTTGCACACACACAATTATATTGGATAAAACCATACTACTTTATAATCAGACCTAGTCCCAAAGTGAGATCATAGGAGGGCTTCATATCTGTTCATTAATTTTATTGTTACCATCTGACATTCTATGTGTGTGAGGTTTTGGCAAGAGATGATATTTATAACGAAGATAAGGCACAATAAAAAGATTATTATAACAAAAGTGTACCTTACAAAACACGTTCTGAATAAAGTTTTTTGGAAGGAAAAAAAAAAGAAACAAGACTCAGATTGAGTGAGGTCATTCGTGAGAGGTAATGAAATATGTAACGTCACTTGCGTTCCCAAAACCCAGGCTTTAGCGGAGCTGTATTATCCAGGAACATTGAATTGAGTTCATGGTCCCGCAAGACCAGGAAAGATAACTTTGTTTTCAGATATTTTTACTATCGCCGCACAACAGTTAAAAATCTTAAAATTGGGTTTACTATCATTGTCATTTGTAGTGTTTATAAATTTTGAATAACCAAATCACATAAAAGTAATTTCGACTGAAAACACCAGTGTTTCTGTATTCTGTACCACTCTAACTTGTCATCATGTAACTGCCAACTTCTGCACATGATTTAGAGGTGCAGGACGAAATGACACGTGAAACAATGTCTGTAACCAAATCGTGACAGAGAATATACGCCTCACCGTGCGATGGAACACTCGACCCCGCGATACGCAGATCTATGCTCTCCCTATTGAGCAGAACTGGCGTGTTAACTATTATATCAAGAAATTCAACAGTATTTGCCTGTTAAGAATTCTTACATGTCTCAGTTTGATTGCCATTAAAACAAGAAATTCAATGGTTAATAGTATTTGCGTGTTAAGAATTCTAACATGTCTCAGTTTGATTGCCGTTAAAACAAGAAGATCAAGCTGTGTGTATTCTACGATAAAAGAAACGGTTAATGAGCGGACCGTTAAAAGGGCATGATGACGTCAATTATGACGTTAATTATGGGTTGAAAGTGACGCATGACGTCCGGTTTATTGTTACTCAGATAAACGAAGTCCTGCATAAATTTTATCAAAATATTTCAATCAGCCTGTAAGAATGAAAACAACCAATGCCTTGTTGTTTATTGTCTGATATACCACAGCTTATCGTTCGGATTCTTGGATGTTTGATAACCACTTAGGCAATTTTGGTTCAATTCCTGTGCATCGAAACTCTGAACCGTGATAAATTGGGCGACAGTCCCCTCTAAAGCCTTGTTTATTTGATAATTATCATTAAAACATATATTTGAGATAACTTTTGCAGGTCGTATGCAGCTTTTTACAGGCACTGCGGTTACATTTGTTAACGAATTGTGCAATTTGTTTAGAAATTTCGAGTGCAAAAATGAACGAATTAAGTATAATATTTAGCATATGGTGAATCAATTAAATGCAAACATTTCGGAAGTGAGATCATAAAAAAAAACAACTGCGTCCGTTTCAGTTTTGATGATTTAATAGGTCGCAAAATATGAATTTATTCGTTAGAGGTGTTGAAATATACAATGTCAAATGCGCCCCGACCCCTAGCACCGCCTTAAGCGGAACTCTGTTTTTTAGAAATATCGAATGGACCAGAAAAGACAAAAATAAATTACTATTGCCGTGCCATATACTGTTTGATTAAGTATAATTTTACTCTCATTTCGTGTGTTTACAATTTATTTAATAATGTGCTTAGATAAAAGAAACTTTGATTGTAAACGCGGATATATGATTATTTTCTGTACACTGCGCAGGAAAATAAATTTATCTTCAACACTTCATAACAGTTACGGTTACAGTAATTCAAGGTTTGTGCAATTTGTGCAGAAATTCCGTGTACAGTGATGTACTGTATTAAGTCTAATGTTTGGAAGTTACGACATAAGAAAGAAAATAATTACAGCGAGAAATATTTCCAATGAAGGAAAAGCAGGATTAGTACAGAAAATGCTGTAATTAAACAATATTTAACCGGAATAGAAGTCTTAACGTTCTCAATAATCTTATTTCCATATCTCTCTAATTCTTTATGACTTTCTTGCAGCCCATGAATACTTGCATTATCTGCGGCTATTTCTGTATTGATGATAATTAGGTCGCTGAGACAGGAATCAAACGTTGCAGAACTATGTATGAATAAAAAAGTATTTAAGACATTAATAACTTTATATTAAAATGCTTTAAAGGCTTTGTTTAAACGACACATGTAGATTGACTGGAAGAGTTGTGATGAAAAAAAAATTCATACTATGTCTGAGAAGTCAGGCACGCTCTTCTTCTTAAGGATAATGAAATATCTCATGTGTCCAACGACAACAAAATTACACACGGAAATTAAAAACATTATCCTGTGACGTATTACATCCGTCGGAAGCTGCCATAAGCTAACATGAATGAAACCTTTCTTATTTGAAAATAATTACACTTCACTGTAGTCTTGACAGATATTGGTAGAAAGCTGTCAAAGTTTTATATTCCTTGACAAAATGAGTATTAATTAAATTGGACTATTTAATAAACAGACGGGATGAAGTTAAAGAGTGTGTTCCATCGATTCCATACACGACTTGATGAAATTGCTACAACTGTTCGGCAAACTGAATTTTATTTAGGTTCGTGATAAATTTTTCATAATTTGTCAACTTAAAATTTGATGATTTGGGCATATTTTCATAAATACAAATATATAGTTTTATGTGGATTTGAACTTCTTTTTATACCGTAAGTGCAAAATTGGGGAATTTTGTAGAAGAAAACAGAAGGAATTCAGTCAGCCGGCATTGTACTGTGTACAGATACTGTTCAACACGCACATGTTTTACACTTTTTTATTGTGAAGAAAGGACGAATACCTGGTGAAAATCAGTCAGACGTATTTGAATAATTGTACTTATTTTAAACGTTACACCGAACAGATGGTTTTAGCTATTTAGGAGCAAGCCATCAAAAGTATAATTATTACATGACTTCTTAATGATATAAATAATCGGACCATAGTTAAACTTTGTGCTAAATGACCGATCTATATAAAACACTATATCTTATGTCATGAAATAGCGGGGAACAGTTTTAACCTTTGACCCGAAAGCCATTTAATATACGTGTACTACGATATACAAAGGAGCAAAGGATTATCACATCGTGGTCATTGCCGTTTGCACTGACCATACAGCGTGACATCGATGTACATATGTCTTCATCAAAATGAAAAAAATTATCTTTCAATCATTATCTTAATGAATAAATAAGTAAATATTTACATGTCTACACATATTCAGTTTTTGCTATAGTATTAATTTATAATTAAGGCTTGAGTCTGCCTTTGGAAATAAAAGCGTTGAATAAAATCTTTCTCCAGTTATATCCTATGTCGTGAAATCATGCTAACTGGCTTTTTAACAAAGGCACCGCCTTCCAGATCGTAACGACAATACAATAAGGAGAACAATTTTAAATATCAGGAAATTATTGCTACATTTTTCAGACAAGAGGGTCATGATGACCCTATATCGCTCTCTTGTTACACTTGGCGTTGGAATCATCAAGATAAACATTCTTACCAAGTTATATGAAGATAAGATGATCATAACGGTGGCCTCTAAAGTGTTAACAAGCTTTATCTTTGATTTGCGTGGTAACCTAGTTTTTGCCCCACATGACCGAGTTTTGAACTCGACCTAGAAATCATCAAAATAAACATTCTTACCAAGTTTCATGAAGATAGGATCATAAATATAAATATGGCCTGTAGAGTGTTAAAAAGCTTTTTGTTTGATTTGAGCAGGTGATCAGGTTTTTGATCCCAAATGACCCAGTTTTAAACTTGGCCTAGCAATCATCAAAATAAATCTTCTGACCAAGTTTTATGAAGATAGGATCATTAAAATGTGGCCTTAAGAGTGTCTACAAGCTTTTCCTTTAGTTTGACCTGATGACCTAGTTTTTGACCCCATATAACCGAGTTTTAAACCTGGCATAGAAATCATCAAGATAAACCGTTTGACCAAGTTTCATGAAGATATGGACCATAAATTTGGCCTCTAGGGTGTTAACACTCTTTTCCTTTTATTTGACCTGGTAACCTAGTATTTGACCCCACATGACCCAGTTTCTAACTTGGCCTAGAGATCATCAAGCTAAACATTCTGTGCAAAAAAAACAAAAAAAAAAAACAGAATAAATGTCAAACAGGGAATGCCACGCAGCCTCCCCTAAACGAAATCCATCTTGACAGAGACCGAGAGTTAGGAACGAATAACAAACCATGAAGGAGGAAAATATAACAACATTGATTTAATGACAGGGAGACATTTTACGGCCACCAGATGGCACAAACAACACAGTTATGCGCAGCTTCCTCAAAACGAAACCCATCTTGACAGAGACCGTGAGTTCAGAAAGTTTATATCGAATCAAAGAATAAATAAAACCTCTATATGGCTGAAAGGGCCAAAATAGAAAAGTTTGCCCCTTTCAGGGGCAGTAACTCTAACACCCATGATGGAATCTAGTGGGTTTTCAAAACGAACCAAGATCTTATTGTGACTTAAGTGATGTGTAAGTGTGGTTAAAATCGAATGTAAATTGTCACTTCTATCGTGTTCACATGGTAAAAATTAACAAATTATGGCTCTTTCAGACGTAACTCCAGAACCTGAATTGTATCTGACGGATTTATCATGGAATCCAAGATCCATCGGATCTATCGTTGTTAAAGATATTTTGAAAGTTTGTATCAAATCAAATAATAAATGAAGTCTCTATTTGGCTGCAAAAGCCAAAACAGCTATTTTTGACCCTTTAAGGTGTCATAACTCCGGTACCCATGATGGGATCTCACCCGTTTTCGAAAAGAACTAAGATATTATGCTAATACAAGTTGTTTGCAAGTTTGATTCAAATAGATTGCAAAATGTGGTCTCAATCGTGTTCATAAGCCAAAATAGCAAATTTTGGCCCTTTAAGGGGCCATAACTATGGAACCAATGAAGGGATCTGGCTAGTTTTCAAAAGAAACTGATATATTTTGCCAATACAAGTTGAGTGAAAGTTTGATTGAAACTGATTGCAAAATGTGGTCTCTATCGTGTTCATAAGAAATTGTGGACGGAGGGACGGACGACGGACGAAGGGCGATCACAATAGCTGAAGTTGTGATATGATGAAAACATGCGTCGGGAAGTAATAACAAAAGACGAAGTAGATATCAAAATAACCAAATTGAATAATCAATACAAAATCATTTGTTTTAAGCTAAAATCATACGAAATGGAAACCTAAATTGTATAAAAAGTCTAATTTTCAAAAGTTTTTTTTTTTCTGAGATACTTTCTTATTGCAAGCGCAGACTGGCACTGTCAACGTTTATTTCCGTTTATGATTAATGAGCAACATATATCTTCTATTGAAACATAATGCTCTTAAACGAATTCCAATACGAATAGCATAGCCCGAAAGGAAAATCTTGGCTTATTGAAAGAAAGATGAATTTTACGACTTTGATACCTTGAATTGTTAACAAATGATTAATTCCCTTATATAATAAAAATAATTAATTTTATCACATGTTTGACGTCGTAGGAGTGAAATAAAGCCATTACATAAATTTGATAATACACCAGTGTAATAAAGCTTTTGACGTTGACGTCGTTTATTTATAGGAGACGTAGGTCGAATTTACTTAGTCTATAACAGGTAAAAAAAGAAGAAAAGAAATGTTTATGTTTCAACACAAAAAGCTTGCATGTGATAAAAAGAATATTATATTTGTGTCTTTCTACGGTGCCCCTAAAGTGACATGTTACACACATTTTTCCCAATTAGGTAATGTGAGACTTTTTCTTATTTCGTTTAAACGAAATGATTTCGTTTAAACGAAATAAGTTATTTCGTTTAAACGAAATCATTTTGTTTAAACGAAATAGTTATTTCGTTTAAACGAAATAATCATTTCGTTTAAACGAAATAATCATTTCGTTTAAACGAAATAAGTTATTTCGTTTAAACGAAATAATCATTTCGTTTAAACGAAATAATCATTTCGTTTAAACGAAATAACTTATTTAGGTAATGTGAGACTTTTTTTTATTTCGTTTAAACGAAATGATTTCGTTTAAACGAAATGATTTCGTTTAAACGAAATAAGTTATTTCGTTTAAACGAAATGATTTCGTTTAAACGAAATAGTTATTTCGTTTAAACGAAATGATTTCGTTTAAACGAAATGATTTCGTTTAAACGAAATAATCATTTCGTTTAAACGAAATAACTTATTTCGTTTAAACGAAATAACCTAGTTTCATAAGGGTAATTATATTATAAATTCAGACCTGCAACTTCATATCTAGATACGGTAGCCTAAAGTGACATGTTACACACATTTTTCCACTTAGGTAAATGTGAGACTTTTTTTTTTCGTTTAACGAATGATTTCGTTTAAACGAAATAAATAATTCGTTTAAACGAAATGATTTCGTTTAAACGAAATAACTTATTTCGTTTAAACGATATGATTTCGTTTAAACGAAATGATTTCGTTTAAACGAAATAAAAAAAGTCTCACATTACCTAAGTGGAAAAAAAGTGTGTAACATGTCACTTTAGGGGCACCGTATCTTTCCACATTGAATGTTTTAAAACTCGTTGAATAAATTCAATATGAAAAGGCACTCATGTAACATCCTTTATTTATTAAATGCACAATAGAAATACATTCAGTAAATACACACGTAATTTTATACAAATACTGCCGGAAAAAAATTCTTTTTATGAATGAAAGTCACGTGACTTTTGTAAATACTAGCGTAAAATCGTGATATCCGCGTACAACAATAACAACAAAGTTTGGCTCAAAACTGGCATTAACAACTAACCTGTTGCGTACGGGAACAATCTGCGAAATTAATAATTCGCCGTGGTTTTGGGGACTGAAAGGTAATTTATGAAAGGTGGCCACAATATTTGCTGCAATCCTTAAGCAATGGGGAGAATACAAGGAGGAAATTTCATCAGCCAAATCCAGGTGTGTAGCACGAAGTGTAGTTCATGTCGTAAGAAGCAGTTTCCAGTTTTTCTTATACCACAGTCACACATACGGCGCAGATAGCTACGTCTAGCTACGGATAGAAACGTAGTAATCCGTATCGATCCGTACCTGAGCCGTACGGATTGGTACGGATTGATACGAATTACTACTTTAAGGTACGGCTCAGGTACGGATCGATACGGATTACTACGTTTCTATCCGTGGCTAAACGTAGCTATCCGCGCCGTATGTGTGACTGGGGTATTACACTGATGTTTCAAGTTTGTCGTATTAGAATCGTAATAACAAGTTCCCTAGTACGATTTGTCGTAGAATAACCCTTGGTGTTTCAATCTAATGCGAAACAATATATATATATATATATATATATATATATATATATATATATATATATATATATATATATATATATATATATTCTTACACATAAGAACTCAAAACAAGGGTTATTCTATGATAAACCACACTTGGGAACTTATTATTTCTTAAATAAAACGCATTATATAAACAAACACATTGAAAATATTACTGGTAAACTCATTAAATTGTAACCAAATCTGTTAAGAGCTGATCAGACATCACGTAACATATTGAAACGAAAAAAAAGGAACAAAGGCGATCCAAGAATAAGCCTCCCTGAAACGAAACCCTTGCAGTATACGTTTAGATTTGTTAATTAACACAGATACGTATAGATCAAGTAAAACATTTCATCAACATGCCAAGCAAAACAAAAGATAAAGGATCATAGAGGGCAACGCCTTGTACCATACTATGTCAGAAAGTTGCAAGAAAACTACTTTGTAAGCCTAGCATATTCCAGGATTGTTTTTGTTATTTTTAAAATGAAAAGAAGAAAACGTTATCCGATATGTTTCATAAAAGTGTTGTTCATACGTTTTAGAAGAAACGATAGATGGACACACAACAAGAAAGTCGATACCAATAATGCTCATAAGTAAACGGAGAACTGGCAGAAATTATCGAAGAATAAACACAATTCAATGATGCAATATGGCCAAAACAAGTGCTTCATGACTGTTTTCTGGGCGAGATACATTGCTTTATTTTTTCTATAATTCTATATATTAATGTTCTGACCAATCAATTCCTTGTAGAAACAGCGGCTCATGTCAATAGAAGTGCAGATAGAAAATAAGAACATTATCCTGTCTCGCAAACTCATGAATAGCAACCTTGAATAGCTAGAATAACACTGATTTTTGACAACCATTGGAAGGAATGGCTAGAAAGAGCTGTCATGGTAAAATGTGATTAACAGACATCGGAACAATGTTCCGTGTGTAACAAATAAAGGTAATACAATTAAAAGTCCTGCCAAATATTGATTTGAACAAAGAAATAAAACGACAAGCTCAGAGATTATTTAGCCTTTACCCTGCTGAATTTTTTAAATGGACTGGTCCATCTTTCAATTTGGGTAGTACCATTTATTATTTGAAGGGGTCTTTACTGAAAATTTACTGACTTAACAGGATGTGCAGGCTGATCTTGGTCTGCACCGGTCGTAAAGGCATAATCACTTGCCGGTGTAATGAAGTATTTCGACCCCCATAGAATAATGACCCCCGGTCATTATTCTATAGAAAAAGTGACCCCCGGTCATAGTATTATGACCTCCAGATCATAGTACTATGACTACCCCACGTGAAGTAAACTGAACCTCACGAAGAATATTGACTCCCATAAAAAAACGACCCCCGGTCATTTGGTCAAATTAAGTGATAAGTCATGTATCTAAGGCCTAATTGCTGCATTTTATGCCCCCACTCGGGGGAGGGGGGCATATAGATTTGCCCTTGTCCGTCCGTCCGTTTGACCATTAGCTCCAGATACCATCACTGGACACAGAAATCAGAGCATTCCGCAACGGGAAAAGGGATTCTATTTCTAGACGCTGTATCTTGGTGTATACATTTATTTCAGGAAAATAACAATTCACAATACGTTCACAAAACACACCAGTGTCAATAATCCCTGCAAACTTCGGTATGAAGTAATTCTTCAGAAGAAAATTGCACAAGAAACTGCTAGCATAGAACTTAGTATTAATAGAAGTTGCAATACTTAGCAGTGGCAGTAAAGTACGGTAGCGGCAACAATAGAAAGTAGTAGTAGTAGTAGTAGTAGTGGCAGTGGTAGTGGCAGTAGCAGCAGCAGCAGCATCATCAGCAGCAGCAGAGGAATAAGTGACAGCAACAACAGCAGCAGGAGAAGAGAGGAAGATGTACAAGACGTATTAGTGGAAGCAAGTATAGTAGTATCAGTAGTAGCAGTTGTAGTAGTAGTAGAAGAAGTAGTAGTAGTAGTAGAAGAAGAAGAAGAAGTACATGTAGTAATAGCAATAGAAGTAGCGGCACCAGTAGTAGTAGTACAATCAAAATGTTAACTATTGGCAATGGAGGGTATTATAGTTGCAGATCTAGTAAAATTGTCTGTTAGGTTTGGTTGGGATCACTTTTTAATAGATATTATCGTCGAAAGTCTTTTTAGGAGACGGTGTTTTACACGGAAAGGGTAACTTTTTTAAATAGAATAATGTCCGGGAATCGATATTGTATGAGAGTTCGAATGTAGTAATTTCGGCAGTGAGTATTTTACATGGAAGGAGTCATTTTTTCTATAGAATTATAACCGGGGTCGTTATTCTATGAGATTCGAAGGGAGTCATCTTTAGGGAGTCAGTATTTTACTTGGAGGGGTCAGTTTTCTATAGAATAATGACCGGGGGGTCGTTATTCTATGGGGGTCGAAATACTTCATTACACCAGCAGTAACTTTAAATGAGAAAATCCACCATTCTGGAAAGATGGTATTTCAGGCTAATTCTATATTACTAGGAAAGACTCTTGTTTCATCATTTTACATATGCCTCCATAGTACTAAATGGATTGTGTATTTAATATTTTGTTCAACATAATAAACGTGTGTCGCAGTCACATTTTATACAATATACGTTGATGAGTCACCTGATTCACTTTTTGTTTATATCACAAGATGCCGTGTGTCCGTAAATACGGGGGCTGATTTCAAAACTTCAAAACTAGCTAAAAAAAAGACGTCTGTAGTTTGTATCATTTTTAAACACAGTGTCTCTGCCATATATGTACTAAATCTGACATTGTTATTTAGCAGTATGTTTGTTCTATGATCATTTGTTTAAGTAAGACGTTTGCTGTGCGGCCCACGTCAGCGACGTGTTTATATTCGTTTTTGTCGTGTTGAGCGACCTGTGGAGTTTCTACTTTTTTATTTTATTATCACAACAGCGTTGTTTGTGCCGTGTGGCGGCCGTAAAAAGTCTCCCCGTACATTCAATCAGGGCTGTTATATTTCGATCTTCCCAGATCGTTCAGCACGACTTTTATGTCGTGTTATTGGTACTGTTTATTTCTCAGCATGAACATTTCGGCCTGGGTGGTTCCAATACTCCCGCTTTCATAGCTTTGGGTATTGTATAATCACCCCTTGGATATGGTGCCTGCTTTTTAATTTTGTCTTTTGGCAGTTCCTGTGATATATAGGCTCCATAACCTCAGATCCCCTTTCTAAATTCCAGTTTGTTTAGTTCTGCCCATTGTTTTCTCGTTTAGGGCAAACCCATTATTTTAACTGGGGACCATATGCCGCTTTTCATGGAATTACACACTAGTGTAGCATTGAATGTTCCATGTGCACCGCCGTATGAACACATCTGCGGATGTCTCTTAAACTGTTTTTATACTTTAAGCATGTGTTAATGTTGAGTTCTGCTCAACCCGGGACTTGAGGGCGTGGACGGTAGCATGCATTTCCACTACCGTCCATGAACAGGCGCAATCAAACCGAGCCTGCAACATTTTCGTTTTTGTCGTGTTGAGCGACCTGTGGAGTTCCCACTTTTTTATTTTAGAACGTCCCCTTTGTTAACAAAGGTTTATACATGTATTATTAAACTTGATTATGTTTTACACCTGTTTAAAATATACTGAAAAACTTCTGTGCTTAAAACTCAGCGTATCATATTGAGAATAACAATATACACTTTCAACAAGGTATCACTCTTGCTCAACGTAAAACATACATTTAACTACAGCATATAGATATTAGATTCCTTGTGTCATTCATTTCACTGGAAATCATAAAATATCTATTTATAGGTGTATAATGCATTATCAAGTTATTGCTAAAGGATAATTGAGCTACGTTTTAACATAGGTCAATTGAAACTTTTCTACAGTATTTAAAAACTTTTTGTCGGTATTTTCCCAAGGTCTACACTGAATGTTTTGCTCAGATTTCTAGATGACTTTTTGACGTAATTTTACAATTGACCTAGACGAAAATCTGTTTATTTCTAACTTGAATGACCGATTGGCTTTAAATTTTACGTAGGCATCACTTAAATATTATGAAACTGTATTCATGATGTTGATATGATTTTCTTTTGCAAAGCGTTATGTAGTTATCATGTTGCTTGTTTGAAACACATTCATTTAGTTTAAGGTAGTGCCAGATGTTCGTTGCAACTTCGTGTATTCTTTAGTGAATTTTACTTTAAAAAGACTGAAGAATTGAATAAGTATTAAACGGAGAATAGAATATATATTAATGCAATAAGATATTTAAGCCTTCAAGTCATTATATCCACAATAAACTTGGCTTTGAATACAGTGATAATAGTGTGCAACTAATGTAAGAGCTACAATGTAGAATTTGATTAAACCCCGATTTTTCTTCAGAATATACCTAGAAAATTCAGCAAATAAAAAAGTTAGGGTCGTGTGCTTGTTTTTTTTTTTTTTTTTTTTTTTTTTTTTTTTGCTAGACTGATTTGAAAATTTGGACCTCACGCAATTTTTCATAATAGAAGTCTATGGGAAAATCACAGTTTTAATAACATTTTCGCCTATAGATTTTGTTCTACAATGTAGATTTTAATGAAACTTTTCAGTCATAAATAAACATATGGTCTACAATGTGGTGAAATAAAATGTATAGGTCCGTGTGCCTATTTTTGAGATATTTGACAATGATGAAAGTGAACCGCACATTTCAAGCTAATTTGAAGACATTGGTTTGAATTATTTAAAGAGTCAGATGTTTTAATATCATGTTTTAACTTTAGAAAGATAGTAACAGTGTCAATGTAACAAATTCACTCACGGGTTGCCATTCATTCATAAAATGATTTTCATTTCCGTACGCCGAATCCAGGCTTTATACTACGTTTTCCGGATAAATGACGTTACACCATCACTCCCGGTTTATCAAACGTGCGGAACTTCCTTAAACCTAAATGCTTAAAAGCTATATAAAATATATTTTTAGCGCTTTGCACTTTAGGTCTAGAATTCAAACTTTGAACGTGATTAATACAAGCAAATATAACACTTACCATATTTTACTATTTCAAAGGAAAAGGTAATAACATCCGAAATTTATTCAAAGAAACCAGAGAGATGACTGATCTTTGTGAACTATTCTCCTAGATTTGCAAATAAAAATATGTCAGACTATATGTGGCTATAATCACAAGATGCTTATGGGGAAAAGCAATTTATCTCTTACATAACGTCATAATTGTTCAAAAAGATAAATGTTTTAAATGGAAGTGGGGAGATTTTTTGTACATGAACAAAGTGGTATAGTCAGATTTTGAATTGTCAGCTGCAGTGTTGTAGATGTATGTATCAAATTAAAGTAAATAATGAATGTCAGTCATTTCAGGTGATCTCACAATGCTATGTCATGTGTAAACGCTTCGCAAAGAACACATTTTTTAAAGACGTACACATTCTATTTGACCGAAAACATGTTAAAAGAAATTGCATCAAATATTTGTTTTTTTTCTTATGAAGTTGCTTTACATGTATTTTTCTATTTTAAGTTCAATGAATCTAACCTTTATGACCTGATAGACAGTCCTTTCAAGATCCCACAATGACCTGATTAAAAATTTATATAGACACATATTTTAACATTTTTAGTTCTTAGTAGCAATTCATCCTCACACAATGGCCCGATTTGCAATCCAAGTATTACACTTGATTTCAGTTTCAGTTTCCGATAACTGAAATTTAATTTTATTTCGTCTTATCATAACTTGACTTCATAATTGCTGGAGATTATAGACTGCTAATTTCTGTATTTTAATATTGTCAGGACTTGTTATGTGACCTGTTGCCCTTGGTTATTTGTGTTTGCATTGTTAGTGCAATAACTTTAAGTCAAAGAGATCTATGCAATAAGAATAGATATGCAGTTCTTTGTTCCTTATTATCAAATATCAATAGAAAGACTTTCACTTCTACGTGTCTGTCGTAACTTAATTCAATAAAGTTGCAGTATTAGTACGATGCTGCCAATGATTTTGTTTTTCCTTTAGCTACGTTTACGGCCATGCCAAAACTAAAATACTATACTGTTGTCACAAATTGAAAACTGATAGCATGTCTCTTTTTCTCTCTTGTTTTCAGCTCATACCATCGATCATATCGGTACATATTTGTACAATACGTAATATCCGTTACAATGTGAATATTAATCCAAAATTATCAGAATTCCAGACCGTTTAGAAAAAAATAGTCATGGCTTAGGAAACTGATAACTTCCGTATGATACGGTTCCGCCTGTAGTAGTATTTATTATCATTGTGTAGTACTTTCCAATGCCAGTGGCATGTTTAAACTATATTGCAATAGAAATGTTATTTTCAGGGAATTGTAAAAACGTTAAGAAAACAAGCAAAATAAATCAAACTATTCCAAAATAATAAAAAGATACGGAAAACGACATTTATTTTATTTTATTTTTTACTTATTTCTTGTCTATTTTTTATTTTTCATTTATTTTTGGTGTATCAATGTGAAATGCAAATCAATTTCTGACGGTTAACATGCCATTGTGATTAAAAATATGCAGAGTAGTTTCAGTAGATCATTAGGTATAATCATGTTGATAAATGTTAGGTAAGCGTGTCACAACTTTATGGTGGCTGATTTATGACAGTTGGCGTGCGCGAACATTTTGTTGTGTCGCCCTAGCGCTCATGCCAAGAGGCCGTAACGAAATTTCCACATTATGTGTGTCGTTTGGAGCGAAACAAAGCAAACCAAAGATCATGACATAAGGAAACAGACCACACAACAGAACAAAACATGTTATTTCGTACTGACTCGCTCGCCATCAGCAAATTTTCGTGTTGGAGTCTTGGTGAGCATGCCGAAAAGAAATAAATGTTTCGTTGTCTCGCGTCGGTGGCATATTTCGTTTAAATGCTACACAGCTGTGCAAAAGCCAACTTGACATAAGGAAACTTTGCATTTTGTCTTAGTGCGTGCGCCAACACGCTAAAATAAAGTTATTGTTAATGTCGCGCATGTAAACACGAAAAAAAAATGTTTCGTTCTGTCGTGTTCTATATCTCATTATGTCACGTTGTAAGTTTCGTTTTGTCGCTTTGGCAAATGTTGCTATGGCGCATAGGGACGCGCGTCAGGACGACACAACGATTTATATTATAAAAGCCGCGCATAAGCCAACGCGACGTATCGAAATGTATTCAATTATCCAACATACAAAACTTACATATAACCACACTCTCAAAAGTTTTTCAGCTGAAAAGCTTAAATAATTTCCTTGAATCATCGCGAACTGATTACGTAATAACGAAATGTAAAGCCAGATGTTTGTGTCTATCATTCGCATTTAGTTAGAAAATTCCTTTCCCGTTTATCGTTAGGCTTTGTGTCTGCAAAATAAAAAATGACACGTTTTACGACATACTACCTCGCAGCACTAAGGAATACTCGAGTTCATCTCAGATGAACCGCTTTTCTTTTACTTGTATAACTCAGTATGATCGCACTTAAAAAATATTTGTTTCCTTACTTAGATATATTAGAGCAATAACAGCAATATGGTTCTCGAATACCCTGCCGCTTGTTACCAAATTATTATTTTTTTAATCGTAAGTTATTTATTTTAATTTTGAAAAACTCCAATAATTTCAGTCCTTTGAAACATAACAGTTACTTTAATTTACACTATTTATACTGTCCCGCAAGTTTGGAACATAGTAAGGGATACTAGTAACGCTCGCTGTGCACAATATACCATTTTAAGCTTTACTACTTTGCATTTATTTTCCAAGGCGGTGTCCCACTGTGTTTCTTTGTTAGTCTGATCCTCCTTGTCGATATGTTTTGTTTTGTCGATGTGCTGTGTGCGTGCGTGTGTGTGTTTGTTGGTCGTGCGCACCACCAGCTGCATTGCTTCGAGATACTCTCCTTGGAAAGCGGTTTTCCTTGTTATATATTTAGCCATTGTTTTCAGATTTTTTCTATTTCGAGCTTAATGAAGATCTGAAAGAAGGAAACCCCGAAAATATCTGTTCATAGCCATGGGTTGTCATGTTGCTAGCTGATAATCCATAGAGTCATCAGTTAAGAGGTAAGAAGTACGATCCCCAGGGCAAGATGATTTCTGTCCGTTACAATATGACAGGACGCATGCGCCTTTGACCAAATTTATATGAGGCATTTGTTACTGGACCGGAATTACATTAACGTAATTGAAAGAATATTGAAAAAAAAAACACATAAAACTAACCATTTACACAAACATGTACATGATGTGAATCATATGCACTTGAATATCGGTATCGGGAATGCCAAGGGATCAGCCATTTTACTTCGAGGTAATAGAAATTCGACTTAAAATAATATTTTTGGTAGACTGTTTTCTGGACTGGACTTGAAAATGTTTTTGATATAACCGGAACGTTTACTTGCCGACTGCAAAAACCTCGGCTATATACACCGACGAGATATGGAAACGCAACAAACATACGCCTGAATATGTTTTGTACTACAAAAAGCGTCACCGTGTAATGTTCAACACATACACACCTCGATACTCTATACCCATTGTGTTCAAATTTAATCAGCACAACAGACCGTAAAATTAACACAATGGGTATAGAGTATCGAGATGTGTATGGCTGTGTTGAACATTTCAAGGTGATTCTTTTTGTAGTTAAAAATATATTCAAGCATAATATTATGTTTGTTGCGTTTTCATATCTCGTCAGTGTACTTCCATACACCTCAATCACAATTTCTTGCAGTATATAAACGAACGTGCTAAGTACCACTGCAGACATGTAAAACGCTGTTGGATAAACACTGGGTTTAGATTAAAGATTACCTTTGTGTGTCTGGTATCTGTTTTGAAGTTTATCTCTCGATTGATTATCTGCTTGCACACAATAAACTAGATAAATCATACTTCTTAGTAATAAAACCAAGCATACAGATAAAAAACAGGTTTAGAACGGTCCATAAATCTCTACACACAACAGCTACATCTCGTCAGGTTTTGGCAAGAGGTGTTATTGGCGATATTTGTGATAGCTTAGATAAGATTATATTAAGAAATTTATAACAAAATTGAAAGATACAAAACAAAATCTATATGATTATTTTTTGGGAGGAAAGAACACAACAAAGAGTAAATAACAGACAGTTTGAGCAAGGCTGTTAGTGTCAGAAGGAGAGAGGTGTCGAAACATACGACATTAAATGTTTATCCTGCAATCCCTCCCTCAGCGCCGGCTTAAGCGGTATCCATTTATTCAGAAGCATTGAAAAAACACTTATACTGCTTGATTAAGTTCAATTTTCCTGTCATTTCTTGTGTTTGTAAATTTCAAATAATTTAATCAAATAAAAAACTCCTTGATTACAATCGCTGGTATATATTTTTTGTCTACTGGTCGCATAAAAATAACATGACGTTCACCATTCATAAGAAATAAAAGTAACATTAATTCAATATTTTGTGTAATTGTTCAGACATTTCAAGTACAATGATAAACAAATTATGTATAATGATTAGCATCTAAGAAATCTTTTTTTTATTTTAGCGAACTTGAAATGAGAAGTGTCCTGAAATAATTGCAATCGTTCCGGAAGTTACAAATTATAAAAAAAGAATATAATTTCCGCGAGAAATATTTCCAAAGATGGAAAAAACAGAAAGTTGTTCAGAAATTGCTGCAATTAAACAACATTTATCCAGAACGGAAGTCTTAACGTTCACAAGAATCTTATTTCCATTTGTCTCTAGTTCTTTATGTCTTTCTCGTCGCCAGTTAATACATGAATTATCTGCGTCTATTTCCGTAACGATGATTAATAGGTTGCTGTAAAATGACTCTAATCTTGCAGTAGAACTCTCGTAAATATTCATGCATTTAAGATATTAATAAATTTTGATAAAAAATTTTACAAAATCGTGGTTTTACGACACATGCAGTTCGGCTAAAAGTAATATGATGAAATAATATTTTTTTTAAGATATTTCAGAAGTCAGACACGTGACACATTATGTGCTAAATTTCATATTTTTGCTCTTCGTCTTGTCTTAAGAATATGTCATTGTTAAAACGCGTTCTCGTGACAATAAAATTGTTCTTAGAAATTAAAGACATTTACATCAGACACTGCCATAAGTTAACATGAGTGACAACTTTCTTATTTGTACGTAATTACACTTCACTGTAGTCTTGACAGATTTTGGTAGAAAGCTGTTAAAGCTTTATGTTCCTTGACAAAATGATTATGAATGAGATTGAACTATTTAATAAACCTTTTCAAATTAAAGCGTGTGTTCCATCGATTCCTCACCCGTACTTCAGTGTTGTGGTGCCCCTCTGTGTTCCTGTGTTTGTTTGTTTTATGGTGTGCGAGAGTTGTTCGTGTGTGTCTTTGGGGAGGCTGCGTTTTTTGAACGTGGCTTTCCGTGTTGGATATTCTTCCTTGTTTTTTGTTATATTTTCTAGTCCTTTGGGATCTTGGAGTTCATTCAATATGGCGTGAGAGGTGTTGCACAATTTCCTATCTCTCATGAACAGACTCAATCAAACAGAGCCTGCTAGCATTCTGCTTGGTTGCATTCTATGCTTTCAAAGGATCTTTTTCAGATTTTATTAACTATCATAACAGCAATCTTTAAGTGCGTGCCGGGCGGCGGCTGTTAAGAGTCTCCCCGTACTTGGATTCAGTGTTGTTATATTTTCTGGTCCTTTCGGTCATTTAATAGATGTGTAATAGAGTTCCGCTTAAGTCGGCACTAGTGGGTGTGAGAGGTGTTGCACATTTAATTATCTCTCATAAACAGACTCAATCAAACCGAGTCTGCTATTATTCTGCTTGGTTGCATTCTATGCTTCCAAAGGATCCTTTCACACATTTTATTGAATAATTGCAAGAATTGTTTTGAAAACTAAAGATAATGAACAAAGATACTGCACCAGAATATTAATTGGTTCGAAGCGCAATCTGAACAAAAGATAATAGGTAAGGGTAGTATTTCTCGGAAGCACAGAGCACCAAAAACACAGCCTCAGAGCCTAGCATTTGCAAAGTAGGCC
Source organism: Mercenaria mercenaria (assembly GCF_021730395.1). NCBI lineage: Eukaryota > Metazoa > Mollusca > Bivalvia > Venerida > Veneridae > Mercenaria > Mercenaria mercenaria. The sequence continues at coordinate 23,118,305 of NC_069378.1, read as the reverse complement.
CACAACAAAAAGAAGTTGTAACGGAAAATATTACAGACGGGTTGCTTCAAAAATCTAACAAGTACATATAAATTTATGCCAAATATAGATAGAATGGGAGGAAGTGGTAAGGGTTAAAAAGGGGGTGGGGAGAAGTTGAAGGGGAAAGTAGAACAAGGAAGAATATACATAGGGAATGCTACGTTCCTTAATCACAGTTACGCTACAACGTAAACCACAGTAGTGCAGACATTCATGTACCAAAGATAAACATACAACCACAACCAACTAACTAACATAGAAAAACAGACAAGTAAGATACAAGAACACAGTAGGGCACCGCTTCAAGCATCCAAACGCACCCCTATAAGCAGGAAAAAACAATCGTGTACCGCCTTAGGATTTTGGCAGCCAAAATAAAGTGTGTGTGGGGGGGGGGGGGGGGGGGGGGGGGGGGGCACGAAAACTAACTCAAAGTAAAGAAAGAGGGATGCAAAAAGAAGCGCAAATGCAACATACACAACAGACAATACTAGACAGACAGAAAACCAGTTGAAAATAGGGTCAGTAACCTTTATAAAGGAATCTGGTGGTTTAAACGCGTTAAGGGCATGCCAACCTCGCACTTACCCCATTTTCAACAAGTTAGACAACACAATGTAAATAAAATCCCCGCTGAGAAAGGCTCTAACATTAGCGCAAACATACCAGATTAATTAAGTAAAACATAAAATTAAGGTAAATCTAAAGTATAATTACAACACTGTTTTCAACAATTTGTCTGAAGTCAGAGCACCAAGAGCCTAGCTTTTAAGGGCACGACTAAGAAAGCTGCAAGACAAAATTCAACTCCCTCCGTCCGTTGTATGTAGGATTTAAAACAATATAAGGACCTTTCCGACCTACTAGTAAACAAAATGAGTTTCATCGGCTGTAATTTCTTCAATCATTTAAAGAATGAAAGAATTCTCAAAATCGGAATAAAAATGAGAAAGTTATGAGCATTTAGATATTTGGCAAAATTGGCGGCAATTTTGTTTCCATAGCAACAAAAAAACAAAATAGCGGATTTATTAAATTTTTAGATACACACCTGAACTGTATTTACGTATTTCTTATTTCTCTTAAATAATTTCTCTACTTTTTCAAGCTATAATGAAAGAAGTTATCATGTTTTACACCTTACAATCAAGAAACATATAAAATTATTGCATATAAAAGGTTATTAGCTAAATCAAGAATTTAGCAATGTGTAAATGACGTCATAAACACACTAAAATGGCTGCCCCCATGATCAGCCATTTCTTAAATTTCAAACTGCCATATCTTTTTCAATAGTTGTCCGATTTTAAAAATTCTTTCATCGTTATGAAAGGCTTGATGATGACTTTCATATAGAAATGACTTATTGTTAGGCTTTCCTTACCCTTTAAAATGATAAATTCATTTCAATAAAGCTATGACATGTCCCTAATAATAACTGATGGAGATATCTGTGTTACAACAGATGATACGGTTGTTTACTCTGGATTAAGGGGTCGTCATAATGATTGTCTCTCTTGTTTCACATTAATTGAGTATATGATATCATATAATCTTCTTCAAGTTGAAGAGATATTCTAATACCTTGGTGATAGGTCAAAGGCGGACAATATTATTTTATTACAAGACCCAATTAAAAACAAGAATGTGATGGCAGTCATAGCGTGTTTTTTTATTGCTAAAGAAGGAACTAAAATTTTGCAGAACCACTCTATGATCTGTTGATAAATACTAAAATAAAAAGAAGTAATCTAAATAAGAAACTGAGAAAAACTGAGAAAACACAATATGTTATCAGAAACGAGCTCACCATGCGTTCCGTCATAAAAAACACGTGTCAATCTGCCCAATAACTGGCCAGTAAGGACGCGTATGCACAATGCCTTATCAAGGAAAGTAAATAGTACTACATAAGTTTTCGATATGGTTATATGGCAGTAAATCTTACATAGTGTAGTCGTAAGAAGCACCTAAAAGTATATAAAAAACTGTCACTCTTTTTTGAGGGCAAAGAAGCAAATGTTATTGATATATATTCTTTATATTTTTTCATTTTTGATTAATTTTACCATAAGAAGAGTCGGCATTTCACTGCGTACCGTTACTATTCGACACTCACACGTACTACAACCTTTACCTGGAATAAGAACAATTTTGATTGATTATATGACAATAAAGGCTTCATTACAAGGCCATTACGGATACTCTGAATAAATATCATGATGAAATGACTATCACTTTTCCAAAAGAAAATTTATATTTAACTTAATACAAACAATAGAAAAAGCTCTGTAGGCGGGACCTCATATGACCCTGAGTAGTTATGATTTATGTGTAAAATCATGTAGCTTTTGATAAAAATAGTTTTTTTTATATTTCCTATATAGTTAAATGATGATCATATCCAAAGTTCTGCACGGACAAAAACTTTCAAACATCTTAGAGGTAATTTCTGCAAAACTGTGCTCAAGTCTGAAAATAGTTTTTTTAAACACACCAGAATTGCCGCCAAAAGAAATACACTCTAACCAGTTACTTCCTTCCATATCTACAACCAGCAACAAATAACCATGACGAAAAACGACCCCTTATCTTACGCAAAAACAGTTGTCTGTTTAATGTTGAATAATAGACGAAAAGACAAGCAATAGCGAAAAGGCAACTAAAAAAGCAATACCTTGCAGGTAAATAACAAAAACGGATTCTAACAAAAAAAAGTTAAGAATCATTTAAAGTGATAAGCTACATAAAATTCTTATCAAAGTACATTGTAAAGAAAGAAAATATTAAGTACTGTACTGGTCTGGTTGGGAACCATTTTCCGGACACATTTTCATATTTTGGCTCCATTATTCCCTAAATAATTATTTGACATTAATGAAGCCCACATTGCACAAACTTCAGCTCATTCAGCATCCGATGTTGTAATCAGCATCGCGTTGTGACGTAAAACCTGGGTTCTATCGGGCCTCAAATGGGGTCACTAAAAGAAGTTATTTTCCCCGTAAGGTAAACCAGTATCCGGACAAATATTTTGACCGTATTTTGCAGTTAATCTGATATCGAAATAAGTAATTAAACTATTTTTACTCATTTCTTTATCATTCATCTCTTCAAAAATGCACATGAAACATAACCTGACGTTCAATAACAGCTACGAAAGCAAACCGAAGTTGACAATAAAAATCTCGAATTTCGTCTAACGCGAATTCTTGATAATTCCAATAGATATAGAATAAAATTAGTGCAAAAATCGACAGCCGTGCATTTTATGTAACTATTACCGTGAAATTAAAAGTAGCACATGTTATCAGCAGACAATCAATATGAAGTTTAATTATTTCTTCACCACTCGATACCTCGGCAAGTGTGAACTACTGCGCATGCGCAATGCTATCTTCATGCCCCGTTAAGACAGAAAGTTGTTTTGTAAACACAGGTGACTTATCATCATAAAAACTAATTTAAAACAGTTTTGTAATATAGTGGTTTGTTGCAGACATGAAGAACAAACACCTAAATGATCTAGATGAAACAAAAACAGGAATAACAACGAAATAATGCGGATATTACATGTGTACGGAAACTGCTCCTGTCCGGAAAATGCCTCCCAACCAGTATTTCATACCATTTCCCAATCCAGACATATTCTTTGTTAAATGGTCAAATATGTTACCTCTTGCTGTTTATTTAAGCATCGTTACGTCACACCGGAAATGTGAACAGAAACTCCAAACATATAATGGTATCTTGCAAACTTAAATGAATGTCAACTTACTTAGTGAAAGTAGCACTTCCGTCTTTACGACCATCGGAAGGAATGCCTGGAAGGAACTGTCAATGTTGAAGTTTAAAACGATAGGAGGCTTCAAACTAATCAACAGACAAGAGACAAAAACCAACATTGTGCCATTACACTTCCACATACAAATATATACATACGAATATATGCAAAACGTAAGGAGTAGACGATAAGACCCAATATTATTAACGATATGTAATTATTTTAAACATTTTTTGCGGCTTAGTTGTCTAAGCCAACTTTTGACCTACTTAAAGACACAATAAAATTTGTAAATGCGACCAAAGAAAAAAACCCAAACAATTGGACTGGACAAAGGTGAACACATGCATACGTTTGATTGGCTGCAGTTTATATACTGCTTCACAAAAAGTTCCGTTACATTTCAACAGAGGGATACATAGATACAGTAGGTGCTGTCTCTAATAATGTTCACCGGAGAAGCACAAAAGATTACTGTAGACAGGACGTATTTATACACTTAATATTGGAGCTTTACCTGAGTGATGATTGGGTTTTAGTAGACCAATCTCTGGACTAAACTTCGTATAACTATGTATGTACAGTGTAGGTGGCATTCGTAGTGAGATTTCCGTAAACTCTGTAGTGTATTTGCGGCTGGATTTTCGCCGCTTGATTAAACTAATAGTAATTAAAATAAGTGTTTGATTTGATTTTGAATCACAAAATGCCGTCTTTTTGCTGGTACATTGTATATCTACCGTAAAGTGTCAGAAATGCAGTATTAATTAAAAATTGCACTCTCATGTAAAGAGTCATAATTTTATCAAAAAGTAAGCTTTTCTTATGTTAAAAACAGACCGAAGACTGACAGTTATAGTCACTAAAGTGATTCTATTGAAACTTCATACGGTTAAATTGGACGTTGTGAAAAAACATGCGCAGTACAAAAGAATGACTTTATCATACTTTTTTTCTATACGGCAATCCAACATTTTTAACACATTTAATCCCCACCCACGCCGAATATCTTTCTAAAGATATTTCTTCTTTTATTTTGATTTAAAATTACATCTAGTTGGCCACAAGCAAGGACAATAGTTTCAAAAGTGTCCAAAAGCTGTGTAAATCCATGTGTCTAAATTATACTGTAAGGCTAATTGTACTGTTTAAATTCATATTTCACTTTATGAGTTTTAATATTTGTTTCATTAAGATAGTTATTTTTCAATTACGTACTATAAAGTTTTAATGTGTAAAAGAGTGTGTATATGATATATATATATATATAGAGAGAGAGAGAGAGAGAGAGAGAGAGAGAGAGAGAGAGAGAGACAAAATAAGAACTACTACCAAAAATGCTCCAAGTGACAAACTTACGCTTGTTTAGAACCAATAGATTCACATTTTATGAACAACAAGTGGCTCCACGTAACATTAATACTATAAATCAGTCTAGGTGTTATAACAGATGCACAAGTTGTCGGCTTGTGATCTGAGGTCGCCATTTACATGGAAATGGTCTAAATTTTAAGGATTCTCTATGCATATCCCGTTGTATTTATCTTCAACATCTTCAATCGGAATTCTAATCTGTCTGCAAGCTTCTATTATTGTTTTCGTTAAGTATGTAAATATATGCTACGAAGTACATTCTTGACAGTACAATTGTATTCCTGTTGTTTATACAAGGACAAAAGAGAGTTTTCCTCCGTCCATCCTATTAAGTTAATTTAATGCAAACCTTTTTATTGAATCGCGACATACACCATTTATTTCGCTGTAATTCATGACTGTTTCTTTCTGATGAACGCTTACTTTACCAATTTAAAGCCCGACATATTTATTTGTTAGGGTACGTATCTATATTTTGACGTGAATGACATTTTTTAGAAATTGAGAAATAATTGAGAAATGATTTCTATCTTATATTTTCTTCAACATGTTTAAAAACAATGAAATTACAGAAAAAAAATCATAGATTGTTTTTGTATGAAAAGCTAACTGTGACCGAAAATCAATTCGAATTACCAAGTTGTGATGATTCTATAATGGACTTTAACCAAATCATTTACATTTTTATATTTTGTCATTATTATGATTATTTGCTATTATAAAGTTATAAAATTATAAAGGATAATAGCAATGGCAGAAGACGCTCAAGTAATCACTTAATGTAAGCATTTGCATATTTTCAATAGCACCCATGCAAAAACTTTAGAGAGAAACGATTTTGCATGAAATTTTCTCTCTAAAATATCCAATATCCGTTCCACGTGGGTAGGGATTCTTTAAATATTAACTGCTGGTGGGGGGGGGGGGGGTTCGTTTTAAATGTTTGATTTTTAAACACGGTCATATTTCAAATACAATTCAATGGCATACTACGTTATTTCAGCACATTTTCATACGAAAGACCATATTTTTCTGATTTCTAGATTTACATATTAAGCTGCCTTTGTAATATATTTATAGAAATGAAGAATAATATATACTTAGTTAGATTATATAATTAATATCGATACATTTATAATTGAATCAGCAAGTGAATTACATATTTTTGATAAAAAATGCAATCCCCAAGATGATCAAAGAAAGCAATTATTACAAGAGGGCCATGATGGCCCTATATCGCTCACCTGAGTACCATTGCTTTAACCAAAAAGAAAAAGAAAAAATTCTTACAAGGTACAGATATGTCAAAATACACTTAAAAATTGGAGGTACCATCCATGTTGTACAACAGAAAAGTGGTCTCAGTTTTTCCCTACGGCCAATAATAAAAAGTTACTAAATAAGCTATTTATAGTAACATAAAGGGAAGTAATAAAAAAATATTGTAAGCGAACAAAGAAGGATCTGCCAAAAAAAAAACAAACAAGAGCACTGCAATGCAATGCAAATGTAGAGCAATATTCACATAAAACAAAGTCATATAACCTTTGACCCCTAAGTGTGACCTTGACATTGAATTTAGCCATCCGAAATATGCACTCTGCACATCCTTTCAATGAGTGAACATTTGTGTCAGGTTTCTCTGAAATCCATCAAGGGTTCAAGAGTTACAGAGCGGAAGGGAAATTGCTAACAAACACACGGACAGACAGACGGACACCGAGTTACATAATACGTCCCTGCGGGCGTATAAAAAAGAATCGAGATCTTATGGTGATACAAGTTGTGTGCAAGTTTGGTTAAAATCAAATCATAAATGAAGCTACTATTGTGCAGACAATGTCAAAATAGCCAATTTTGGCCTTTTCAGGGGCCATAACTCTGGAACCCATTATGGGATCTGGCCGGTTCAAGAATGGAACCAAGATCTTTTGGTGACACAAGTTTTTGCAAGTTTGATTAAATTCAAATCATAAATTAAGCTGCTATTGTGCAGACAAGGTCTAAAAAGCTAATTCCGGCCCTATCAGGGGCCATAACTCTGGAACCCATTATGGGATCTGGCCGGTTCAAGAGAGAAACCAAGATCTTATGGTGACACAAGTTTTATGCAAGTTTGGTAAAAATCAAATCATAAATGAAACCACTATTGTTCAGACAAGGTCAAAATAGCTAATTTTGACCCCTTCAGGGGCCATAACTCTGGGACCCATAATGGAATCTGGCCAGTTCCAGAAAGGAACCAAGATCTTATGGTGATACAAGTTGTGTGCAAGTTTGGTAAAAATCAAATCATAAATAAAGCTGCTATTGTGCAGACAAGCACAAAATAGCTAACTCTGGCCCTTTCAGGGACCGTAACTCTTGAACCCATAATGGGATCTGGCCAGTTCAAGAAAGGAACCAAGATCTTATGGCGATACAAGTTGTATGCAAGTTTAGTTAAAATAAAATCATAAATGAAACCACTATCGTGCAGACAAGAAATTGTTGACGGACGGACGCACGCACGGACGGACGCACGCACGGACGATGGACGACGGACGAAGGGTGATCACAAAAGCTCATCTTGTCACTATGTGACAGGTGAGCTAAAAACTAATAATAACAGTTCCGGTTCGATAGATTCTGTTTACGAAAATTGATGAAAACTGTAGAAGCTGTCACAACCGCCATTACGTCTACCTAAAGCGCAGTTCTGTTATACAGATACATTGACAATCGTGAAACATCGGGTATTTCCGTATACTCCGTATTGTCGATTGCATAGCATACAGGCCGTGGTGATCAGATTGATGAATTGACTGGACTAGAAGACTTGGAAAAAAATAATTATGGTGATGAGATGTTTGGGTAGACGAAATGGCTCCATAACTAAACGCAGCGTAGCCACTATAATCGCATAAACAAAATCACAATCAGCATGGATATTATGAATAACTCTAGTTTTTTTCCTTGCTTAACTAAGAACTTGCAAAAAGATTGGCTTTGATTGATAATTTTGGGGTTTCAATCTGTCTGTAAGTTATAAAGACAGATATCAGATACGGATATTAAAGTGAAACTTCTTAAGGGTTCTTTTTGTTATTGTTGTTGTTGTTGCGTTTAACGTCACACAGACAAAATTATTGGTCATGTCACGGTACAGGACTTGAATATTAAAAAGGGGAGAAAATGTGTAGGCGGCCGGGTAGCTCAGTCGGTAGAGCATCGGAACGGTATTCCGAGGCCCCGGGTTCGAGTCCCGGTCTGGCTGCACATTTTTCTCACCCTGTAACATTTGGCGCCCAACGTGGGGCCGTGACTGAATATATTCCGAGATCAGGTTTACCTTGTTCTCTATCCCATTAGAAATTCGAGGACGAATTTCATATAGCGGGGGAGTATGTCACGGTACAGGACTTGAATATTAAAACGGGGAGAAAATGTGTAGGCGGCCGGGTGGCTCAGTCGGTAGAGCATCGGAACGGTATTCCGAGGCCCCGGGTTCGAGTCCCGGTCTGGCTGCACATTTTTCTCACCCTGTGACAGTCATATGGCGACTTTTCAGCGAAGAAGACCCAATGTGCACCTCCGGGCATTATTTCGTCACAAGTGGCGGCCTAGGTAGAACCATCGACATTCTGTAAGCCAGCTGGATGCTTCCTGATTAATTCTACGATCCAAGAGAGACTTAAATCAACATCGATCTGGGGCAAGTGAAATGAAGTCAATGACATTAACCACTCGGTCAAAGAGGTCGCTACGTTTTAAAGGTGAAATCCTACTAATATATAAACTTATCCTCATTTGCAATCTTACCGTTGGCCTTAATATATTAAGCTATCTTTTTCAGCATAGTAATCTGAACTGAAATAATTGAAAGGGCACAAAGTTTTAACTTATATAGGCGTACAGAACAGAAGCTAACTTTAAATGAGCTTTTGAATTCGACTAGGTTGGGTGCGCACCATAAACCGGTTTAAGCTCCCCAGTGGTGTTTTTGCCACTGACCGTTCTAATGCGGTGCCCCACCGTGTTCCTTTATTTGTTCGTTTTTTCCTCGTGTGTTTACTTTGTATGCGAGTGTGTGTGTGTGTGTTTGTAGTGTGCACGTCTGCGTGCTGTAGGTTTCGTTTTGGAGAGGCTGCGTTTTTGGAACATGGCATTCCCTGTTTCATATTTTTCCTTGTTTTTTAACTATATGTTTCGGTATTCTAAAACTAATCTGCCAGATACAAAAAGATTGTCACGATCAGAAATACAGCAACTGCCTATTTTCCCACCAGTTATTTTATCAGATCACATGTGTAATCAATCATATCGGAACAAATGTGTACATATATCCATTTCCAATGTGTCATTAATGTTGGAGATATGAGTCAAAATGGTAATAGATTTCGTGGACCAATTGCCATAAATAGCTTCTATCTTTAAGTTACAGATACAGAAACGAAGCTTTTCATATACAATTACGCTTCTGCATTTGTAGTTAGCCTTCTGTAGTATAACTTTTTGACGTGCACATGTATGCATTAACACAAATGAATGCAATAATGATAACATAGGAATAACAAACAGACATAGACATACACGAAGACACAACAGAACAGGACACCGTCTTGTAACGGTCAGTGGCAAAACATCACTGAATAGTTAGAACTTGTTAAACTTTTAACAAAATATTGACAAGCTACACCTGTAGGGAAAACGTACTGAAACGACTTGCCAGTCAACAGTTCAATTGGTATATCCTTTCCACAGCCTTAACGTACTAAAACGTATTAGCGTCTGATGGCCCTTTCACGCTTCCGTAGAAACAAAATTTACTACACGAAACTTATTTTGAAAATATTTCTGAACTGTCGAGGTCTCAAATACGGTTATATCTTACATCTGAGGCATATACTGACACTCTCAGACAACATCAAAAATGACATTTTGAGCGATTTGATGAAGTTCCAAAATTATCAATGTACCCTTGGTCCGTTACGGACCCCTGTGGGATTTGTGTTTATCAAGAGCTCAAATATTTTTTCATAGATTAAAAGCTGACATGCTGTACTAAAGCCCAGATAATTTCAATTCGTAATAAAGTGCTGAAAATTGGCTCCCCAATAGGAAAAAAAAAAAGAGAGAAGTCCACGCGCATACATTTAGACGGAGTGACCCCTGCGCGTGACCCCTGACTATCTACGAATCAAAATGCAGCTTTCATTTTCAAGTTTAACATTTCTACTTTCATTTTATTTACTTCCGGAAATAGCTGAAGGTCGAGTGACGTCATTTACTGTGTTGTCAAAAACACACATATGCCTGGCGAGGTTGCATAAATATGTGCTGGCCGTCCTAAGGTTATCGCCGATCCATTGGAACTCGACAAAATGGTACATGAACACACATATTGAATTTGAACAAAATCCAAAGCTAATTGTCCGAGGTCCGAAGTGCTCTAGTTAAACTTATAAGAATATTTATTGTTTGTTTTATATTAGTAAACGGACTAACATGGCTCGACTGACATGGTAACACAGAATACAGTCTGTGTTCTAGTTCTAAGGGCATGTACACCAATTAGAATTTAAAACAAACGATACATGGATCTATGGCTGTGTTTGGGGTGCTATGTGCTTCCCGAAAAAAAAAAAACTTTACATTTTATCTTTCTTGGGTTAGCAAATGTGGTTTGAAATATGCATGTTTGGCTATACTGCGAGACTCTTTTGTCGTAATTCATACGGTGTCTTGTGGTAATGAATTATATTTTTATTGTTGTAAAACTGTCCTGAATTTGATAACTTCAATTAATGCATACTACGTATTTTGAATGATTACTTTGACAGTTTTTCTGTTTCTGATCTTCTATGCCACTACTGACAAGAAAATAGAGAATATAGACTATACATGTAAATTGTGAACCATTTCTTATGAAATAGTAAGTACTGTTTAATTTGCATGCATATAAAGCAGCACTGAGCCTTAGATTCTCAAGTTAAGTCCCTTAAAGTTTGTAATTGAAAAATACTTTGCTACAGCAACTTAATCTTTACACTTTGCAGGAAAATAGTTTCTATTTTTCAAATTATATTGTTGTACAAACAGAACACTTTATTACAGAATCTAAAATTGACATCGACAAGAATCGATAAAAGTAACTTTAAGTAAATTGAGAGTTTATTCTTTGCCCTCCGTTTAACGGACCGGCAAGTCATTCAATAAGTGTATAATAAACCTATGAGTGTTTGATAAACGTGGCGTTTATATCTACACTACGTATGCAAGTTTATTATCGGAAAAACAATAAACTTTTCCGCAAAATTTTATCATATAATATAGTATATCTTAAGGAATATTGACACGCTCCAGTAAGATGAGTTCCTACTGGATCTATATGTTATTGACTTCATTGTCTTTTTTTTTTTTTTTTTTTTTTTTTTTTTGCATTGCAAAACACTATCCTTAGTGTGGACACAAATATGGGAAAAAACTGTTTGTATCTACTATCATATAAAATTTCAAAGTAATTATGATATTGTAACTAAGTGTTGTTTTTTTAATGTAGTATTATTCTACTACTGCCTTTGCCCTGCTTTACACAGCTACATTAAGGTTTAGGAGTATATAATTGATAAACGAACAACATCTGTACCAACAATCTACTTGACCATTACATGTGCTGCCGTACTGTCCCGTATGAAGGACACTTAAAATATTCTGAAAAAATTCTCACCCTTTAAAAATGAATGCCATTTGTAAAGAAATAGAAATAAACAATTGCTAAGAACTACGTTCCACCTAATTATGTGAAATGTCAGCACTGGGACATTATTGCAAATGCATCAAAACTAAAATATGTAACGGTTCTTTGAAAATGGTGAGTTTTTAAAGGCTTTGAACTGTCGGAAAATGTTGTCCCTTAATGCAGTCCTGTTCCGGAATTCAATGTATATATCAGTATACTGACAACTGTTTTGTAGAGTAATATACATGTGTTATATGCTGTTCAATTTTCCTGTGAAACAGCCCTTTCTTTTTATGATTTGGTGTTGTTTGAAGTTTTGACTCAACATGTAAGCCTTAGCGTTAATTCGATGTGTGTGCAATTGATATATGAAAGCTTGAGTAAAATGATGAACGAACTAACTACCATTTGACTAATCAATTAAGCGTTATTAAAATGAGAATTGCCCTACAAATAGATGCAAATTTTCTGTTTGTTCAGTTATAATTAAGGAATGAATAATCCCGCTTAATGTTTCTACAGAAGACACACGTACCCAAAAACAAAGAGAAATTTGTATAGAAATAGCCACAATCGTGTCGTATTTGTCCGGGAACGGAAATCTTAACGGCCTTAATAGTATTATTTTCATAATATCTCGATATAAACGACTTCCTTGTCGCCAGTATGTCTTAGCATTATCGTTGTTTATTTCCGTATTTGTTGATTAATAGGCAATAGAAATCTGAGTCGAATATTGCATCTGTATGGATAACCTTACTTGTATTTGAAATGATACACATCAGAAAAAGGGCATATTACTAAAACATGACGCTCAAGTGTTTTTTTTTATTGAAGTACTTTGCAACTTATTTCGCTCTAAGTGGTCGAAAATCAGTATATGGAATATTTAATTTCAGAATTACTGAGATCAGCACAAATACGCGGAAGTAAATTGATAAATGCATACCTCACCTTAAAGTTATCTTCTGTGCATGAACTTAAAATGAAATATGTAATTTGATTCTGAAATAACAGTTCGATACCTTTGTGATATTTTAAAGATGGACAAAGTTAATTTCTCAGATATAAGGAAATAAATTAAGTTATCAATGATATTATAACGGATTTGGATTAAGAAGCGAAGTGGGATACACCTGCATTATAACACTTAAATGGAAACTTACAAAAAACTCAAAGAAGTTCCTGTGGAAGCATATAACGCAACCAAGCAAGATGATAGCAAATTCAGTTTGAATGATGTGAGGTCATCAAAGGTGCAACACTCTCCACCCCAACCCGTTCCCCTGGAAATGAACACTTTATGACGGATATGTCCCATGAACAACATTTTAGGTCTATATTTCACATAAGATTCATTATGCAGGCCAATTACTTTGATAAAATGAAGACACATTTTTGTTACAACAATCTTTGTGACACTAACATTCTGCTATCACAAACTTTGTAAGACTGTCCTAATATTAACGACAAGATGTCCAAACAAACGTCATGCACGTAACAAGCCTAAAATCACTTAGACTTGCAAAAACAGACTACTATTGGGATTTAATAGGGCATCGATCCCTCTACGGTAACATGCGATATATACCGAATGAGATATACAATCGAATTAAAAAATGTGGTAAATTTCGGCACGTGTACAGAGCGTCTGACTTCGGATTCTTTGGAAGAATACGCTTTTTACTTGTGCGTAATAAGCGTCCACATAACTTGTCCGAACCTTAACGTCTTGCACATCAGTACAGATATGGGCCGTTTGGTTTTTATTCCAAAATCTACCTTTAAATTGATACAAACGCATATTTCTGGGCAAGCTGATGGACTGTAACGATTTTTCCGATAGAGACATTGCCTTATTTCATATTATATAGGTGGAGGGCCAATAACGTCTACCATGCATCCCCCCACTAGACTTTTTTTCATAGGTACCAAATTCTTCGACAGGACCAACTCTTTCAAAATAAAAAATGTTCCCATGAAAAAACTCTTTTGGACTATATATGATTTCACTGTTTCCATGGCAACCGTTCATTTTCGGAAAGGACAACCATATAGATGATAATCAGTCATATCTTGGACAGTTGTGGTGATAAAACAATAAAAATACCCTGGTATCAAAATGGAGCTAAGACATTGGCCTTAAAATAGCAGTATCTTTATTTTAATTTACTAATTTGCATATTCATGAATGTTAATGAGAATGTTACAAAATGACAAAACTTTATTAGAAAATAATATTTTCTAAGTTTTAAATCAATTTAAATGTACCAAACAGTTTTGATCTGTTCTGAAAGTCTCTCAGTGTTTTTTGTAACACTGATGGTATTTTTGTTACTCCAAAATAGGTATGTTTAGCTAATTTGCATAAAATTAACTACTACCACAACCAACGTCTCAGGAAACAAGATACCACTAAAATTTAATAAAATGATATGATTAATTGTTATCAATAAAATAACAATTATGTGAGCTATATTGTTTGGAAATGTAGTTTAAAGACCTTTATGAAGGAGAAATCAGCATGTAACATACTTTACACATGTTACGTTACCATTTCAATAACCTTGTTTTATTACATCAATTATTTAGAAAAAATAGATCAGATAGTTTTGATCTGGTCTTAATGTCTCTCAGTGTTTTCTAGAATGGTATTTTATTACTCTGAAGGTAATAATTTTCTCTACATAAGGTATTTTAGTTTATTTGCATAAATTAATCTATGCTAAAACAGATATTTCTGGAAACAGGATATAACTAAAACTGAACAACATGATGAAATAAACTGTAATCAATAAACTTGTGTTATTTGAGCTATATCATACGAAAATATAGTGTAAATACTTATTTGAAGGAGGAATCTGTTTGCTACATACTTTGCATATATTACGTTACCATTCCAGGAATCTTGTTTTATTGTATTGTTATTTTCTAAGAAAAGAGTAGAGGAATATTTAGTTATCAAGTTATTAAATACTCTTACAAAATAGTATAGTTCCGTACTTCTCAAGCAATGAGATTTGTTCCATAACTGCGGTTTAAAATACGTTACCACTGTATTTTCTGTATTTACAAATAAGTAGGAAGAAATCTAAATCATTGTTAACTTTAGAGTATCTTTCTTTACTTTTGTTAACCAAGAAATCATCTGAAACATTCATTACACATTTAATGTTCCTTTTTCATTTTGAATTAATGCAACTATCAGTTTAATTATACTAATATCAGTTTCTTAATTATGATGTTCTTTTATTTGAGGGTTTCAATATTGTCAATAATTACATTTTACATTGATTATGTATTTTATGTATATATTCTGTATATATTAATTATGTATAAATCCCTGCTAACATCCATACACTGATAATAGGGTTACAATTTGGGGCTGCCTTTCATGAAAAATGTTTTTATAATGGAATATTTATCTTGTTTTGTGTGATTGTGAAGTGTATCTATGCAGTTATTTACCTGAGAAACAAAGCATTTTGTTTTTGAGTTTGAGAAAACATGCATTGTATTGAGATATTTATGGGCTTATTAATAAATTATTCACTGTTGAAAAGCAGCACTGAACAAAAACTGAAAAACAAAATGAAATATTCAGGTACTTTAAGTAATCTTTAGATTTAAACTTATGAAATTGCAAAAAGCTGTCAAAATGTGAACAATATTAAGTGTTTGAAAACCAAAATTGTTAAGAAAACAATTAGATAATGCTATTCAAAACTTCTAGGAAGATACTGAGTGCCTTCTGAACGACACTTCAGAGTTGCTGAAACATGTTGCTATTGACTTTACGAAGAACGCAACCAGGCAAATAAATAGCAAACTCAGTTGGATCAAGTCTGTTTATGAGAGGTAATGAAGTGTGAAAAAAACCTTACGCCCCCCTAGCACTGGCTTAAGAGGAATCCTGTTTTAGTAAACATGGTCCAAAAGGGCCAGAAAATCTAACAACACTGAAACCGAGTACGGGGAGACTTTTTATAAACATCACATGGCACTTAAAGACTTTTTTGTGATAGCAAATACTTTTTTAAGATGATCCTTTGGAAGTATAACAACACAACCAAGCAAAATAACAGCTGATTTGATTTGATTGTGTCTGTTCGATAGATGTAATGAAATGTGGAATTGCTCTCACACCCCTAGCACTAGCTTAAATGGCGTTCTGTAATTATACTAAAATTGTATGGATTAGTTAAAATCTGAATCTGAAATTAAATGAAATGTCTGAAAATATGAACCTCACACAATTTGAGGCAGCAGTGTTACAAGAAAATCACATTCTGCACGTCTTGATTAAGATGTGACTTACGATACTTTCACTTTAATGTTACCTAATATAGCATATTTATAACATATTGTAACGACTAAGCCATCATCATTTTACGTCCGGATACAGTTTATCCGAAATTAGTACACTATAATATTCGTACCTCGATTATGTTATGAGACCGTCCTCATACCGATACCCGATGTGGATCAAGAGATCAATCCCTCCTGAACATATTTCTGAACTTACAATGCCTTTAGATATTAAACGAGCCATATTAGAGACGAAGAAATACTAATTAGCCACCTGTCGCCAAACGTAGATGCCTTATCCGGCTAGGGCTAAAATTCCGCCGCACGCGCGCTGACGTCATCCACTAGATGACGACTCTGCCAAGCTTGGCACCCCATACCAATGTAGCCACCCCTCTGAGACTATAAATAGCTGGCAGACCCTTGAACTGTCGTCAGTACCCGGTTAGAATTTGTGCTAGCCACTACACTATTATCCTAATTCCTAAATGCCAAAACATCCTATGGATGTGGCACCTGCTACCAAGAAGGTACAGTAACCATAGTACAAGATTGCCTAGAATCTCTGGCAGGGTTTGACAGTATTCTATAAACCTACGAAAATATAATAAAGTCCTAAATAGTATATAAAATTACCAAATCCAAGACTAGATAGAACCTTATATCTTTATATCTATAATAAAGATCCACTACCTATCTAACAAACCTAGGAACATTTTACCGGTCGAGTACAGATATTTCCTAATTTAATATACAATATAATCTGTCTTTCTAGAGAACCATATTTAAAGTTAACATAGATAGATTCCTTTCAACTATATAGCCTTTCATTCATTCCGAGAGCCAGTATCAACCAGATTTCCTGATAAAACCGTATAGGCAAGACGTGACACCGTTTTTGTCAAGCCTCCTATGTTAACAAGGCAAGACGTGACACTGTTTTTGTCAAGCCTTTCTTTACTCTTAGAATTTCTGGAACTAAATCTAGATGTGGAACTTCTAATTGGAACAGACGAACATTCCTGACCAGAGGTAGACGAGGAACCAGGGCCATTATACAGATTAACCATATCCAATTATATTGTTTGTGAAATGATATATAAATAAATTATTGTGTTATAACTTTATTTCAGGTGTCCGTATAATTTACTCCAAAAGATCTCTCTATTTTCCCCCACGTGTGTTTGAGAAGAACCCACGTTTGGATATTGAAGTCTGTGCGGGCTAGCAGACCCCGTGTACGTTTCAATATTATTTATAAAATAGAAAGCAACTGACAAAAGAAGATCATAGGCTCTCAAAAATCACTTTATTTTTATGAATGACATTTGATTACACTTTGATTCTGAAGCAATTTGTATCATGCTCTCGAGTTTCTTGCTACAGTTTGAACTTTTGACAAAGACGGGTCATGCCTTTGTCATAACTTTTGATACGTAACTTAATTGATAATCAAACTTTATTTGTTAAGATTGATGCATAGCTTCTCTTAGTAGTGTTTTTCTTAATGTTCCGGTATATCCAGGAATATTCCATCACATAATACAATTTAGTCCTTGTCTGTAAAATTTAAAATATTAACAAAAAATATGTTGTACATTCTGTCATTCTTGTAAATGTTTCAAAATGACAACAATAGTTTTCTTTATTTCATATCTATAAAGTTTTATATACTTCTTATATCTTGATTTGGTATCACTAAAACAGTTTTGTCAACCTGGTAAAAATCTAAAGTGTTTACTTAAATACGTGCATATTTTCTTTTGTCTGTTGGTTTGGCTTATCCGGTCATGTAATGTTGAGCAGTTAACCTAACAAGTGTCCCTGGATACTCAGTTCTCTACAGGCAAGTGCTAAGTTCTCCGTATTATACAGGTGTAAGTCTACTGACTTCATACGCAATATCTTTATTGAATTGTCATGGAGAGCAAAGGCCTCATCCAGATATCTGATTCAAGACCCTATGATTCGTCCTATCGAGAAGGGTTGGTTTTGTATATGTTCTTATAATGCAACTATTCCTAAAATAAAAAAAAAATACTTTTTATAAAACTTGATTTTTACTCACAGGACGACTGCACATATCACCTGTATGATTATAATATTAGGAACGCACAGATGAATATTATTGTATGTTATCATCTAAACTGACCAAACTATGACTGTTTATCATCTATATGGTTGTCTTTTCAAATATGAACGGTTACCATGGAAACAGTGAAATCATATATAGTTCAAAAGAGTGTTTTCATGGGAACATTTTTTATTTTGAAAGAGTTGGTCCTGCCGAACAAGTTGGTACCTATGAAAAAAGTCTAGGGGGGATGCATGGTAGACCTTATTGGCCCCCGTACTAATATATATAATAATATTATATATAATCGGCATTGGTTTTATTTTGAAAGTTTTTTTCATGTGTTAAAATGTGTATTAAAAGAAATATATGCCATACAGCATCGTAAAGTTCAGTACATATTAGATAAGTTGTCCTTCTCAGTTGAGCCTAAAGGTTACCCGAGATGCTGAGATGGCAATGAAATGTATGATTCTATGACTAAGTACTCATAAAACATAAGCATAAATAAGTAGGGTGTAGACCTTTTGTATCACAAAAATAGTAAGATACTATAACTATAGGCAGGTTATTAATGATACCTACAATTGCCTTTTTCATATGTTTACCTAAAAATGTGAACTATTTCAATACATTTGTAATTAAATAAGTTTCTATTTTCAGAACAAGCAGAAGCATACATTATAGTTCAGATAGTAAAAAGCTAAAACCGCACAAGATCACCAGGTTCAAGAGAAAAATAATACCGTAACGGTGGGTGAATAATGGAATAAAACATATGTTTCACTCATGTTTTGTTTGTTTGATTTACATCAGTATGTCGTTTTATCTTACGACGGTCAACTAACCTAACCAGTGTTCCTGGGCTTTGTAACAATACTAAACTGTTTTTTTGCAAATAACTGCCAATTCTGACATAAGCCAGTGGTGGATGACTTATTTTTGTCAGTTGTATTCTAATTATGATCAATAACAAACATTCTGGTAGCCCTTATAAGGTCCCTAGAGTCCAAATAGTAAGATTCACGTGGAGACATATGACCTTATATTTTTCTCTTCAGTTGTTATTTGTTAGATGCCATATATCATAGACAGCTCTAAACATCCCTCATAGTAAAGCTGCAGAAACTACAATATCTGTGACAGTTCTATCATGTAATTTACACTTTAATTATTCAAGTTATCAAATCTTTTGATTATCTTATTTTATTTACGAATATTGTATTGAAGATTTGATGTATTTGATAATTAACTTCACATGCTTTAGTTAATTTCACTTCCTTTTTTACAATATCATTATGAAATTACTTGTAATTTAAATTCCCTTATCCACGCGTCATATTAACTTTTTCATTCGACAAAAGATTGATAATAGAAAAAAAAAGTAGATTAAGTTTTACTGACTCTTCGGAATAAAAAGACGTTCGTTGTTGTCTGAATTTTTTTAAAACGGTTTCCTGGGCTGCCATGTAGAAGCATATGGAAAATTCTAGATTTATGAATTCAGTGTATTATCACAATGGCCACAAGAAATGATAAGAATAATACGGAGTTAAGTATGGCGCCATTAAAGGTGATATGGACTACGAACACGAAGGGAAAGGAATTCGAATTCTACATAGTATTACATAATTATATATGTATGTTGTAGAAATATATATGTTGAACTCTCAGTACAATGTATGTTTTTACAATAAATGTTAACGCAGTTGAAAATATTACTTAAGTATACTTGACATCGCTATATAAATACAATTTACGTTCTCAAATTGAGGATGATCTCATGAAAGAAAAACAAATGTCTGGAGGAGTGTTAACAAACAAGAAAATAAAAATCGAAATAATCAGACATTGTTGCATGAAATACAGTATTGTCACATTACTGTTTATTCAGACAAAGCCTACACATTCTAATTAATCCTTTTTCAATTCGTCGCTATTTCTTAATGACTTTCCTGCCGCCAACAGACACTTGTATTGTCATGAGCATGATTTATATCCGTTTTTATGGTTGGTCCAAGAAAACATGAATGTAGTTCTGAAAATAAGTTTTCAGCGTATCTGAAAAGGAAACACTGTCAGCAAATCTGCACTACCTTAAATCAAATTTATAGCATCTCCTGTTGCTGCTTTATATACATATCAAAATTGTACTACACATTCGCACTAGTTCACAATTTACATATATACTCAATTCTCCGTTATATATAATCTAAATGGTAGAGCTGGACTAATTCTAATTCTAATCGAATGCTTTGGAATCAAAGTCTGGCCTTTCCATGAATATGAAACGTATTTCTTCGTATCCATGAACATTTACCGCGCTGAATAATCATGACGAATAGACACGAAAAGATATATGCAAATGAGTTAGGACATTGTACACTATAGATAAAAAACAATACAAAAAAAATACAATTAAAACAATAAGATAAAACACACTTTTAGAAGATAAACTGTTAATAAAACCAGCTTCTGTTTTAACAATTAACACTGCAAGCATTGTATTGATCATTATCATCATGAAATTAACGAGCAAATAACAACTTGAGACATATTTAAACATTGTAGGATATAATCTTAATTAGTTCTAATTATCTAATTTACGTTATCTGTTTGGCTAGAAAAAAAAGTGTGCCGTTTTTCACAGAACTTGTAGATTATTTATTATACTTGCACTATTAGATTATATAAAGCATACTGGGACGTAATTAGAAACAGCCCTATAATTGAAATTGGAGCATTGAGCGAATTATAAATCTCTATCGCTACAGAAACAGCAATCTACTACATGATCTCACATACTACGTGTCTCTGGGTTTGGCAAGAGGTGTTCTTCGCAATATTTATGAAGTCTTTATTGTATCATAATACTGCACTGAGAATTATTTGCAGAAAATATTAACTGTTAAACTGTTTACTATATTTCTATTTATTATATTATTTGGTTTATAAACGTTGATTAAAACAAACACCGGATATATAATAACATGACTCTAACTTATGAAAGATGTGATGAAAATAAATGCATGAAAAAAAAAACCCTGCTATATAAGCTGTTTAGTGAATTCCTCGATTTTACTTCAGCTTTTGAAAATAGGTATGAAAAGGTATGCTTGAGGAATTTTACTAGATAATTTACAAATGTACATAGTAAAATTATAGTCCTTTCTTTACTGGGCAGCACTATTACTTCACCCTTCAAAGCATTAATTGCTTAACAAAGAAATGGTTTAACCTTTAGCCTGCTGGCCTCAAGTGATTCTGCCTTTGCGACCAGTGCAGACCAAGATCGTCATGGTCCGCACTCTTCGCTCTTCAGTCAGTAAATTTTCAGTGAACACCTCTTCAAATTAAAAATGGTACTGCCCAAATTAAACGATGGATCAGTCCATTTTAGAATTTAGCAGGGTAAAGGTTAACGACTGACACAGAACAAAAATAATCATTTTTGGTATCCACAGAGCTTCTTGATTCAATGCCTTCTTTAAAAATATAAAATGAAGGTCATAAACAGACATTTTCATACAGATAAAGGAAGAAAAACTTTGCTAACTATAACTGACAGTGACTCTTAAACCCTTAAGGTTAGCTCTGTTATCCATATGCTATGAGACTGTTACGGTAAAAGTTGTAAAGGATGAAAAGTGCCTTCAACAAATTAGCAAAACGCTAATGCACATGACTTTGATGTAATCGATGGGTTGTTGTCACACTTTAAGGCCTACATTGCTGCATGATCGACACCTTTCAGGGATTGTTAAATCCCTAAAGAGCTAGATGACGTTTTATGTTGCGACACCTGGATGCTTCATTCTAACATGCCTCGATTTTGTCGCCAGTTAAACAAAGAAGAACGGTACAGGCGCGGACCGGTATAAAAGCAGCATGAGGTCAAATTGACGCATGACGTTCCATTCATTATTACTTGAATAAATGAAGCACAGTGTAGTTTTTATTAAAAGCTTTCGATGAATGAACATATACATTTGTAAGAATGAAAACAACCAAGTGCCCTCTGGAGGTTTATCGTCTAATTTACCACGATCCATTGTTCAGATGCTTTGATGTTTAACGACTTGGACTAACGCCCTCGTGGTTCAGTTCCTATAAAATCTGAACCGTGATAAATCAGGCGTCAAACCACCCGACGGCCTTGATTACTTGTTAAAACAACACATGAGTAACACCGAATTCTGTTGGGAATCAAGATCAATAATGATCATAACACTAAATTTCACAGTTATGCAATATCGTGGAAATGTTGGCAAGTTGCTTCAGCATATTGGAACAGTTGTTATATGATCGAAAAATCGCAGTATTACATTGGATTAAATACGAAATTTTAAATGGACATCAAAATACTTGCTGACATGTTGCAGGGATGAAAACTTGCCATATATATTTTTTTATTGTATTTAGTATTATGCAGATATCATTCTCAAAAGGTTTTCTTCCTTAATATTTAGAAAAGATTGGTTAATTTAGTGCGATTCCTTTGTTGTGTTTTATAAAATAAGACAAATTATATTAATTAGAATTTGTAGTTGCAATACTATCATTACAATTTGCAGTATTTTCTTAGACCTTAGCTCCTGTGATAGAAAATCAAAACACACATATTAAAATCAAAGATGAATAATATTTTCTTGCCTACCTAGCTGGGAAAGACAATATTTTACAGGTAGAAGATCACCCTACCTTTACTTTTAGCTAAACGTGCGCATGTTGACTTCATAATTTGACGTCTTATAATATAATGTTATTAATCAAGCAATTTCATATTGGCCTTGTTATTTGTCCAAGGGTTGTCAACTTTCGACTGTTGGCGGTAACAGTACAAGAACTCACTAGTGAGTGAGTTACCTTATGGCAGTTATACGCGTTCAGGTGAAAAATCTTGACAAGTTGTTTAGACTTGTTTTAGAAATCATAATCATTTTACCCGGTAAAACAGAATGAGTTGTATGTGGGTACTTGAGAATAATTTTGAGATATATTTTTGATGTGACATAATCAAGAGTAACTAGAACTTACCTTATTTTTTGAATTCCTATTTATTTTCTTTAAAGTAGTGAGTTATCTTATCATGTGAACTGTGACAAAACTGCTTTAAATATAATTTCCTTTTAGGCTGCAGGCAACGAGACACAAAATTGTACACATATGTGTTGATCAAGATAATACAACCAACCAAGCACACATTATACACTCCCATGACTCGTTTAATTCTTATCCGAAAGTGTTTGCAGTTCACAACTGACACTCTTGTTCGCCAATTTATTCATCCATTTTCCAGCATTTGAATCGCTATTTATCATTGCACAAATAGTCCACACTATCAAAATGTCTGTTAAAGATAAGTCTCATCCTTTTAATTAATCTGAGTTTCCTTGTTTTCTCATTATTTTCCTTGACAACTGCCAGAATTTCTGACAGGAAACACTTGCATTTTACACAATACCGAATAAGCGAAAGTATCATTTTAATCTATGAAGACGTGCACCCCGCTCAGTTATACTTGGTTATTACATGAACATGTTAAATGATTTTTTGTCAAAATGTGAAAGAAAAAAATGTTATCTATAACTCTGATGTAAAACAAAATGGCGTCATTTAAAAATCTAACGGAAGTGACTTCTCCGTATTGGCCCTCTCTTTTGAACCAATCAAAATGCTTGAATTCCATATTGGCCCTGTTTTTCTCATATTGGCTCAGTTATGTTTTGTATTAGCTCTGTCTGTTTCATATGCTGTTTGCAATTGGTCTAATACAGTGTGTAATATTGTAAAGTTGGATAATAATAACGTGTCAGGGTCGATGAGGTAATATTATTAAATTATAATATCAGGAATGTCTTTAAAAATATTGTATAATATTAATGATAGGCACAAACATGATCCAAAATGTCTGCCAGAGTAAGGCAGGATTTTTCCCAGCCCACGGCAGAGCGTGGATAAAAAAAACACGCTTGTATCCCGTTTTCCATTCCATATTGCCCCTCGGGTTCAGGAAACACGTGTCTTTATACAGGCAGTCATATAAGGTCCGTATCAAGTCAGTCCAGTGATATCTTTTTTGAAAAAGTAAATCGAATCAGCGGCCATATAATTACGTTTTGCTTTTAGTTATGATTTAATAACAGCAAAATTCCGAAATGTTGGAGAAATTCTAATCTAATATGATCTGTGCGTGTCAGTCAATATGTTATAATATTTGCTAGCTTGCACCAGAAATCATCAACATGGCATTGTAGTCAAGACCTCGTAGCCGAATGCAGATGAATGCTCTTCTGCAGACTTTAATGTCATTTTAAAAAGTGGTTTTCATCATAGGATGTTATCCCTTCTACGAATACTTACTAACTACATATGTTTTAGCAATGTATTTACTTCCGACTCAAGTCCCGAGCTTTACAGTAATATTGCCGGTCGGAAGCTGGCGAATAATTATATATCATAATCTTTAGGATTTTGTTCTCTTAACAAGGAAGATTTAAACCTCTGCTGAATAAAGGGTTACCCGATTACATAACAAATTTGTTAGGCATGTCATAAATGAGATGACGTTTGTTCGAATTAAAAGGATTTTAAATTAGGGTTTGGTTAAGGAACACAAAGTGCACGTGTAAGAAAATTTGTAAGCTGTATTATTCTACCCATTATATAAGATAATTCATTAGATTTAAATATCAATTTGTTCTTACTTTTGTGAAGCTACTTCCTTATCTAGTAGTTTTATTCAAGCCAAAACTTTGATGCATAGCCTAAGAATTATTTATAAATGTATGGAGCATTTTTTGAGATATAGCCAAGTTGGCAAAAGGCAGGTTCTTGTAAGAATCAGCATCCACTGTTCCTTATGCATTGGCATAATTTTAAAACGAGTATTAACGTCAAATGCAGATATTTTTTTCTGGCATGCTTAAAGAAAAAAAACTTCTTTAAATTTGTTTTATTTGCTTTGGGGCAGCTTCTGTCAATTTCAGTTAGTGCTGCGAGTTTTAAGGAAGTTATTTACTATTTTCTAAGACCTTTGCATTTTTGCATGCAAAGGAACTACTTTTCTTTCCGAAAAAGAATATTGTATTGCTTATAAAAGTTACATGAAAAAAATAAGTAACAGACATGACAAATTACGATAACACATTACGTTTCTTGTTCCACTGATACACTATGCATATGTATGGCATAATTTTGAACACGGAAAGCTATTCGCTAGCTGATGAATGTGTCACATGCGCAGTTTTATAAATAAGTCTGCCCAGATGAAAGCAATGTCATGTCATGCATCACAATACATGCGTTTCCTTTACAACAATACCGTACAGAATACTTTCTTACTTAACATTTCTTTCCCACATTTGGCTAAAACGGATGTCGCTGACATTTCTCTCTCTTTTGCGGACACAAACGGAAATCCGCCCATTATTTAAGCAAATTGCTGGCGATGTTTAACATCGAAATATCTTTTGTCGGCTGATCGCTCGACGTAGCCAGAAGAAGAAATTGTAAAATTCAGAAGAAGTGTTAAAAAACTAAACTGATATTCCGTGTTAAGCATTTTTTTACTTCTGTCTGTATAACAGATTTAAACAATGCATGGTTCTATTAGCTGGTCATGTTACAGGAATATCAAGAAAATGTTTGAAAGGTGATGTCTTATTTCAACGCCGGGGCGCGCCCAAGTGAAAGTTATTGGGAACGAATAATTAAGAGCAAAATGGCTTACCTGGCCTTGTATGTAATATTATACTTGTAGTTGTGTTGACACCTTGGTCATCTAATATGACAGATTCGGTTTATATTCAGTAAATATCAGACGTCGTGAGGGATTTATTCAATCTGAATATTTTACATTTTACGATGACGTCATACAGATCTGAATATGAAAACGCAAGTTGTCTTTTAAATACCTTTAAACAGTGAAAAGGTTAATTCCATCAATGTATACTGAACTGAAATTTGAATGCAATGTGCGTTTTATGAGCTTTTTATGTAACTGTACGTATTTTTTAAACAAACATTTATAATAGATAAAAGAAACGAAAAGGAAACGAAAAAAAGACACTGTAGTCGGTGAATTTCCTTCCATAAAATAAAACTTCATGCAGAACAATAAAACAGATTATATTGGTCTGAAAATAGGTCAAAACCGACCCGTTACTATGTATAACGTAACGAAATCGATTCGCACTTTTACTTGCTATATACTTTAGACATGGTGAGTTTTCAAAAAGCGTATAAGAATATCAAGATTTTCAAATATCATTTTTGGAAAACACATATAAATAGTTATTAAAATTGCCAGATGTCAGCGTGGCAAACAAATACTTATCATGTTCTGAGATCACAACTTGTGTCCCTTACTTTTTTTGTTTTTCATCATAGTCAGTTTAAGAGATAACGTATTGTCCAATTAAGATATTTCATATTGCGTGTGTAATCGAGGGATTGTGTCGTAGATAAACTTGCAGGCTTCGAAAATGTTTCACAGAAGTATATACGCAGCAGACTGATTTTAACATGAGAGAGGTTTAAATACTGAACCCACTCCCCTTTCCTCCTCCCTCATCGGACACTATCATTTCTCCAAATATTTTAATTGATTAATAACGTAACAAATTCAGCGCATTCAGCTAAGATAGCATACTCGTGATTTTAAGTGTGCATCTCATTTATGAAAAGTATCAATGATGTCACTCTTGGCAATTTGAATAGCCATCTGAGACGGAAAATGCATTAAGAGCCTGGATCGTATGGTGGTATGATTATCAAGAACTTTAAGATTTTTATTGGAATAGATGTAAACAAGATATCACTTTTCATTAGTCTTTTGTTACTTAAAAAAAACTTTCTAGCGTCTTTCTACTATTTACATATTTATTTTTCTCACAGCTGATTACATAATTTTCAACAACTGCATGGATAATTCTATTTTTTGATTTCACAGACTTTATTAGTCTTCAATTGCAATTTTACTCAATTTCTTTTAAACAAAATCTACCTTTAACACTTTCCTGGTCAACATTCAAATGACTATTAGAAAAAAACTGTTAACTGTAGAATGGAGTTTTACTAATAACTTTTTAGTCAAACACTGTGAACTAAGATGGAAGTAGACATGCGGGAAAAGCAGTGAATTCTTGTTTTCAACATTTATTCGATAAAGCCAAGGGAAACGGTACATCAGTTTAATCCAATGAACCAATATTGATATTCCTTATTATTAATTTCAAAATAAGTAAGCTCTTCGATATGCTTGAATCGTTTACGTAGTGTCAGTTATTTTCGACACTGCGCAGTGCGGATAAGCACATAGGTAAAGCCCCTGACCTTCCGCTAGCTGTGTTGTATTTTCACGTAAATTTATTAATCAGCGTAGCTCGACGTTCGAACGTACAGCATTGAGGTCAAACGATTCGAATTCAGCAACCTTAAACACAAAGCATAGGAGGCTTTTCGAATTCAGCAACCTTAAACACATAGCATAGGAGGCTTTTCGAATTCCGCAACCTTAAACACATAGCATAGGAGATTTTTTTCTGTCATTACAACGCCCGTCACTTTAGAATCTTTTCCAGGTCATTAAGTGATTTATCTTTGTTGTGAGTTTAATATTCAGATCAACATTGTCTTTCCTATTTTGTTCATAAATGAGCATAGGTCTATAATTATGTCTATGTTTGTTTGTTTTGTTGGATTTAAAGACCCACCACGACCTAGTGACCTATTTTGGTGACTATATAATATTTAGTTATAATAGCACACATGTAGCATTTGAAATGAATCAAAACGATTTTAAAAAATGATATTCATACAGCTCAAAATATGATGTCATATAGCAGGAATTTGCGTTGCTTCATACAATAGTCATATATAACATCCCTTCCCGTATATGCTTGAACGAGATGAGGTCATGGTATCTCCAGCTGTATTAATAATCAACCTATGTATTTCTATTAAATACATGAAGAAAAACAATTTTAAAGGGTTTCATCCATCAGTGGTTCTTCCATGGTATCCGCCTGTGACTCACACATTGCACGGAGAGAGAGAATCTAATGCCTTCATCATAAACTATAAGCCACAGCAAAAGGCTATACAACGGTTTTTAATTTACAGCATTATTGTGTATCTTAACGTAAACCTTTATTTTAAAGGGACTGACCTTCAGATCGCACGTTAATAAAGAGAAAAGGATATTTCAAGAGAAAGTATTGCTTTATTTCTAATATTAATATAAATTAAACAAAAAATGGGTTTATTGTAAATTCAAAGTAGAAGCTTGATTAATTAATTTGGTGACTATACAATATTTAGTTATAATAGCACACGTGTAGCATTTGAAATGAACCAATCACATTCACACAACTCAAAATATGATGTCATATAGCAGGAATTTGCCTTGCTTCATACAATAGTCATAACAATTCAACATAGTATTAAATTATGATAATTTATTTCATATGTATAGAATATATAACATTTCCGCGTTTATCCGGAGACCAAAATGGAAAACTCATTTGATATGTAAGGGAGGCTATGTTGTAAGGATATTTAGCTATAAATGTAGCGCAGTTGTTTCCCTTACCGTATGCCGCTTGATTATTTTAATTTGTAAATGCTTCCGCATAACAGGTACGCATGTCTTTTAGTTAAACGAGATAAGGACATGGCGGAGTATCTCCAGCTGTATTAATAATCAACCTACATATTTCTGTTAAATACATGAAGAAAAACAATTTTAAAGATAGGGTGTCATCCATCAGCGGTTCTTCCATGGTATCCGCCTATGACTCACACATTGCACGGAGAGAGAATCTAGTGCCTTCATCTTAAACTAGAAGTCACAGCAAAAGGCTATACTTGTATTTAATTTACAACATTGTTGTGTATCTTAACGTAAACCTTTATTTTAAAGGGACTGACCTTCAGGTCGCACGTTAATAAAGCAAAAAGGATATTTCAAGAGAACAGGAAATTATTTCTTTATTTCTTCTAAGTTTTTGAAGCTGAATTACTTACAGATTATATGTTAATATCAAAACACATGAAAATTAGTTGTTTCTACTATTTTTATACTCAAAATTGAAACCCATCTGTCACAGGGTACAAAGGGCAAAATGCCTTTATCATAAAGTTTCATATAAACGGTCGTTAGGTAAGAATTTCTCCGTGGTGTGTTGGTTTATTCATTTGATAATTTATTTAATTATGTTGTAGGGTTTACAGTCATGCCGACATAATAAAGGTTATATGGTTTTTCCAGCTTTTGTTGGTAAAGGAACAACCCCTCCAGGCATTGTTTCAGACGTGGGCGGCACTAGTTATAATAAGAAGTTAGCGACCTCATCAACTTGGAGGCCCCTGCTTGCTGTCTCTCTGTCTCAGTGATACAATCAAATATTAACTACAATGACAAGTTTGTAACAAACACTTAAATACGGTTATATTAAAAACTATAACATTATTTTTATTTAATAAGCTATCAGCCAACATATTAAGAGCTGATAATACAGACGAACTAGACAGTATGGCTAAATTTGAATGTAGGGATAATACAGGTTTTTGTGTATTAACGTCTGCAGAAGCCCGCGGGATTGTTTGTGACCGAGACCGAATTAATATGTTGTCGCTATTCTTGCATAAAAAACATTACACGACGACTTTATGTATTGTTTTCATATGTGATGACTTGACGATTCCGGTACATTTTTTATTTAACATTCTTGTTGTTCTCGGAAACGGTAAACATGTTTTAAATATCCGTATCCAGGGCCCAGAAATAAACAACACTGTAAAAAGCGGATCCTGAAGGTTTTTTAACGATTTTTTTATCTCTCGTTATTACAAACATAAAATTACCAATAATTGTTCATATCACTTCACAATTTGGTGCACTTGAGCACAATTTCAAGAATAATAACTTTACATTCGAGTTATATTGAGTACGGACACAGTTAGAGTACGGATGTGTACGAACGTAGTGTCAAGCTTCCAAACCGTTTATATAAATTCTTCGAGAAATTAGATAAAAACATACCGACTGATACTTACCAAAATCATACATATGATTCCTAAAAACAAAGAATCGCACAGGTTACACGCGATTCAAACAAGGGAAGAAACGAGTACGAACGTTGTTGGGGGCAGCGCATTTGGCGTTAGTTACTGATACAGCAAAACATTCTATGGTTTAGATTGCATCTTTTATGCTTCAAGAAGAGGTTTTTATGAAAGCAACAACACGCAGATACCAGATGTCAATCTGCGCAGAAATACATATACGTCCCTGGGAAAGCATTTCAAAAATAAAAATCGGGTATTAACAGCACGTGAATTGCCTTCTTTGCACACAATTTTTCTCCCGTTAATACATGGGCGGATCCAGTGAAAAAAGTAGTTTTTATGCAAGAATAATTACAAAAATATGGAATTACTAAGTACAATATTTAGATTTCTGAAGTTAATCTGTAAAATGAAAATAACTGATGATTTTTTACCAATTCTATCTATGTTTTGATCGTAACCTACTTTAGAATGGTAGTTGTAATAAAAAAAGGAAGTGACGCTACTTGAACGTTACGACATACAACATTTTCGCAGAAAAAAACGGAACGTCACATATTATAGTATACACATGCAGATGACATACTTCCTTCTACAAGAAATTGTGTACGTACTTTTTAAATGACTTTCACCAGAAACAATACGCCTTTAGTGAAAACAATTGATTAAATGGTCCGACTAAGGGTGAAAACAAATGATTAAACGGTCCGACTAAGGATGACATGAGGAACGTTCAACGTATTAATGTATAATGGTGTCTTAACAAATCATCTGCTACAATATTCAAATACTGTGCAGCTGCATCACTTCAGACACATCAAAGATGGTGTTATAATAAATATGTCAGGCGAATGTAAAGTATTAACTTTTTAAATGAAGGATTCAAGTTCCTCAATAGAACCACCCCATATCATTTCAATATCTAAGTCGCAGTATTGGGTTTGATAGCCCAAAAACGTAAAAAATCTTTTTCAAACTTACCCTTGAATATGGAAGCCCTGGAGGGCCATTTAAAATTAATACTTAAAAATTACGACTTAAAAGTAAATTATTAATATTAAATAATTAAAACTTAATATTGCGTACTAAGTAAAATGAAGAAAGAAGCAGTAACATGCATCTGGTGACAGTTTTCAAATGGTATGTGCATGGCCAAGACAATAATTCTGACCAGGTAAATTGATTTTGTAATATTGTAATATGTATATAACGTTTTTCAACGCTACGATTGGTTGTATAGATGAGAAAAATATTAGCAAGATATCCCGAGTGTTTAGCATTTACTTCTCAGTATATAGTTTGTCATTGACGTACAGGTGGCCCTTTAAACTGTAAATGTTGTTTGAAAACCTTATAATTACAAACATTTAAATGCGCACGAATTTCATTGATCTATATGTGGTTTCATACGTTACAAATCGCCACCTTTTTAAATACCTGTAGATAATGAGCTCCGACTGCTACCTGCATGATATCTATAACTGTGTGATATTGTAATAATTCATCATTACAGAAAGAACATCAATTTTGAAGACCAATGGGGTTTTGTGAAGGCTATATGGACCAAACAGAAGACAAAAAAAAGAGTAGGAAACACAACGGTAACTTTATGATGACAATTGGTGATATCTGCTTTCTTGACTCTTACGGCCAAGTTTTACCCCTCTGACAAAGTTGAAGAAATATAGTAGTCCGCTCGTCTATGCATCCGTCTGGAGTTTATACAGTTCACTGTCCAACACAAATTCTCTGAAAGTTTTATGATAAACATCAGGGATTTAAGAGCAAACAGTTTTGGCACTGAAGCTAGGGTCTTTCACTTTAACTTAATGACACTTTTGCACAGTTAACAAAAATAAAATGTAAAGAGGACGAGAACGAATATAACCAATGTTGAAGTACCATATTCTTAACTTATAACGCACTTTATCCAAATAATTTTATAAACATGTTTCTAACATCACTATTCCACCAGTTTTATACGGTCATAAACAATGACAGTTAATATTGTGTGTACAAGATCCGCTTCAACAAAAGCTATCTGCAGCTGAAATTGCATAACACCAAAACTTCATCAGTTGAGAACTGGATGCTTTGTCACAGCGGTTCCTGCAAAATCTAGTGCGTGCAGTGGACGGAAGTGTATGACTCTTGTTACAGAACAGTGCAAAATAAACTACAACTGTCAATCAATGTGTTAAACTGAGATGGACTGTGTTGCTAAAGATTTGCATAAAATCTTTATGTTTGGATGAAATCTATTACCAGTTTGAAATAGTGTGTTAATTAATTGATTGGACTATAACATAATTTCAGTTCAACAGTCGATATGCATTGTATCTGGTCCTTTTAAAAACGGTCAGATTTTATTAACTATCACAACAGCAGTCTTTAAGTGCCGTGTGGCGGCTGTAAAAAGTCTCCCCGTACTTGGATTCAGTGTTGTTATATTTTCTGGTTCATTGGGATCATGGAGTCCATTCAACATATGTGTAATAGAGTTCCGCTTAAGCCGGTGCTAGGGGGCGTGAGAGGTGTTGCACATTACATTACCTCTCATGAATAGACTCAATCAAACCGAGTCTGCTATTATTCTTATTGGCTGCATTCTTTGCTTCCAAAGGATCTTTTTACAGATTTTTTAAATAAATAAATTTATGGAGATTTAAGAATTCACGAACAAATTTCAAAATTTAAAACATCTATTCTTTGCATAGGTTACACATGATTGAATAATGTTTTCAGGTCAAATGTGACGAGTTAAATAGGTAATATTAGATGGGTCCATGGATCCCTTTTTAACTGTATATAAAGATTTTAGATTCCAACAGGAAATTTTTTCTTGCTTCTCGAAATA
Source organism: Mercenaria mercenaria (assembly GCF_021730395.1). Lineage (NCBI taxonomy): Eukaryota > Metazoa > Mollusca > Bivalvia > Venerida > Veneridae > Mercenaria > Mercenaria mercenaria. The sequence goes on along the minus strand of NC_069378.1, from coordinate 23,085,094 downwards.
TCATTGACATAAGAGTTATGTTTTAAAAGATGACAAGGTATTTATTTCAGAAATAGTCTTATGTAATTCAATTTTGAATTTCTTTGTGCACTTAAAGCTATTTAATTATGTATATATAATTGGTGTACTTTGATGATACGTAAATAAATAAATAAATCTTCTAATATCTAAGAATAAAATTTTAATATTTAAGAATTAAAATTAGGATTTTAACATTTTAGTATTAAATTTTAATATTCAAGATTAAAATTTTAAGATTTCAATTTTAATATCTAAATTTTATTAAATTTTGATTTTTAATATTTAAATTTGACTATTCAAAAGACTTTTACTTTTAAATTAATGTTAATACATTCATTACGGGGCACTCTAGCAGATGCTAAATGCCAAGAAAAACACATGGAACATGGTTTTGAATCCGTTGTATTGTGTTATAGCTCAACTGAGCACTTCAATTCCTCCAAGTGTGCTTTTACGGTAACAATTGATTGTTGTCATTCAAAGTGAATCAGTTGGTTCGTGAACTTTTTCTTCGAACATTTTTTTCGCCTCAATGCTTTGTCATGTTTAAACATTATGTATTAACACATATTGATCAATATAGAAGTACATGTTGAGCAGAGGATTACTTGTCTGATCTTCGTAAATTGGAGATAAATGATTTATATTTGACTTTGCAAATATATTACAGACAAATGCAGTGCAACAAGAAAATGGCCAGAAAAAGGATTGAATTACAGAGATGAGTAGTAAAATACCGTGTAGGAGAAAGTGGAATGATTCCGTAATTAGAATGTAGCGAGCAGAAAGCCTCAAACTATTGCTTACTGTTTCCAGATGACAAACATTATCAGTGGATGTAAAGATGAAAAATGATTGACTTTAGACTGAAGCGTGTTTTAATATCTATAAAATGCCAAGGAAACCATCTGAACATGGACCCTATTGATTCTTCATCTTCTTCTTTAAATCTTCCAAATATTTAGTTTAGTTCAATATGCCTTCACGTGTTTTCTTTCATTCGTAATTTAGGGTGAAAATCGTAATGATATCATTTGTTTTCTTTATTGTTATAATATTGATTTTTTTTCCACTTTTGGGAAGTTATTTCTTCTGTTTTTTATGTTGGACGCTGCTATACAACATTATATTTCAACTGACCGTGTTAACGTTGTTTGACTGTATAAATATTTTTTTAAATAACACTACACAGATGAGCAAAAAGGTCATTTTAACCCACATCTTGTTTCTAAACAAAACTTGATTGTTGTTATACTTTTTCCAATAAATATAATAGCTGATATACTTGTGTTAGTCCTTGGTCCATTTTATATTGCATTAATATAAGTATGTGACGCGACGGGTAAAAAGGACAATATTACAGAATAGATTTTTCTATTGATCACATATACATGTATTAAGAAATATGTAAAAAGTTCTATCTGAAATGTATATGAAATGTTTGTATTAAGTGCTGAAAAAAGGATATCTCATTTCAATCTCTTATCTTCAGGTTCGGTGACACAGTCTGTCATATCATTTACATAATATTGTAAGGTTTGGATGTTAGGCATCTGTTGAAACAATGCCATTGGCATGCACATTTGGATACTGTTTAACATTTATTTTTGGCGCCAGTTTTATTTTAACAATCGATGTCTGTTGCGCAAAGATAAATCTTCGCCAATAAGTAATCAAAGAACATGGGCTGCCACCAAATTAATCTGAAATGCCAAATGGTACACAAGCAAAACACTAGATATTTATTAGGGGAAGATTATTATCGAATCGCAAGCAAATTACCTCGCGGTATTCCCAAAAAGTTTACCAGAGAGTATTGTAATGTAGGACATTGAAGCAATTTAATTTTTTAGAATCATTCCGTGAGTTAATTAAATGTACCTATTTTATAGTTTCTTACCAGTGAAAAACAAAATTTTAGTTTCTAATGTGAAAATACCAGATATGTTTCACTCTACTATTTCTATAATTCACTGAAAAACATGTATTACACATTCATAAAGGCTGTCGTTATCGAACCCAGAAATATGGTCATTTACATTCAATACCTTAGTTTGAAAACCAGCTTTGAGGCACTTCAAAATTACAGTTTTAGTATTTACTTAGACAAATTGATTTCAGAACTATGAAGTTACGACACAAAAGTGTTGCTATTTGATACTAAACAGGAAATAGTGATAAATCATATAATGTAAATTTGATACTAAACAGGTATTAGTGACAAAACGTATTATATACATGACACAGAGGTCTCATTGCCGGAAGTCATGCGGCAAATTGACCTGCATTTTGTAAAAATTATTTCCTATTTTAAAATGCGTTTCTGTTATTGCCTGACTGGTGCATCACACCTATATTAGCATCATTCTGTAGGTTTGCGATAAATAAAAATAGTGTTAAAACATGTATACTGCTTTGCAGATAGTAGTTTGTATTGCAAGACAGATTTTAACAATATAATAAAAACAATGTAATTCATGTAGGACATTATTTATTGAAAATATATGATAGAACAAGATTTAAAGGCGAAGAGCGGTTATCATTCATAATAAAACAAAAACAATAAATCAGTACATTCAACATAATAAGGATTTGCAGTTATACTTGTTCTTTTGACCTTACAACGTAGAATCTCTATGTTCTCAAATACCCCCTTTCTAACTTGGGAGACAATTCAACAGTAACCATCAAGTTAATTAAACAGTGTAGAAATAAAAGATTATCATAGCAGTCAACTTCAATCCCAACAGGATCGTATTGTACTGTAGGGGAAAATCTCCCAAAAACTTTAAAAATTCCTCACTGACATTCCACGTCTTCCTTAAGGGGTTTATACGTTTTATTGAAACAAGAATGAATCTGCATTTGTAAAATGAAGCCGGAGACTGCATATGTTTACCTCAAGTAATTCAAAACCGTTGATTTCTAATACTATTTGATTAAACTTTAAATGCTTTTGAAAGCGAGTTGTTTCATTCCCCCATAAAGGGAGGGATATTCAAATTAAACGAACAAAAATGACATAAAATCAATATGCGTACATTGTACATGTATTTTTCGTTCACTGACAGTCGTATTGTTTACAAAAATGACTTTGAATATCGCATAATTGTTAAACCTGGTTTTACCTTCGCCATGTCTATATTTGTTTAAAAGTTTCAAATAAACAATCTGTTTTTAATATATATAATAACATCTGTCAAATAAGCCACGTTTGTTGGTTTTGGGACGTTTTCAACAGGTTTTCAAAACGTTTCGAAAAGTATCAACTGCTTCCGTTTGAAATTCAAAAATCTTTCAAAATCATACTAGTTAAAACGAAAAGTAAGCATAAAATGACAAACAGTTAAAAAATATCTATATTTGGCAAACGTTTGCACAAGGTTGGACGGAGGTTTTTATTCAACAGTGCCATAGGTTTTTCCTAAAAATATCAAAATAGAAAAAGTGGAAAACCACATATCGGCCACCACGACATAAATGAAAAGGTTGCAGGCTCGGTTTGATTGAGCCTGTTCATAGACGCTACCGCCCATGCCCTCTAGCCCCGGGTTGAGCAGAGCTCAGCATTTACACATGTTACAAGTATCGAAATAAAACTTAAAAGATTCGTATGGCGGCAAACATGAAACTTTCGTTGATACACAGAGTGCAATTCAATGAAAAGCGGCGTAAGGTATACAGTTAAAATAATGGGTTTGTCCTATACGAGAAAACAACGGACATAGCTTAAAAAAAACAACTGGAATTTAGAGAGGGATCTGAGGTTATGGAGCCTGCATATCACAGAAACTGCCTACAGATAAGGTTAAAAAGTAGACAACATAGCCTAAGAGTATAAAAGAATACCGAAAGCTATTAAAGCCGGAATATTGGAACCACCCAAGCCGAAATTTTTAAGCTGAAAAATTGAACAGTACATTTACACACAACATAAATATCGTGCTAAATGATCTGAGAAGATCGAAATATAACAGCTCTGATTGAATGTACTGGGATACTTTTTACGGCCTCCACACGGAACAAACAACGCTGCTGTGATATTGAAATAGAAAAAGAGGGAAACCACATGTCGCCCAACACGACATAAATGAAAATGTTGCAGGCTCGGTTCATAGACGGTAGTGGAAATGCAAGCTACCGTTCACGCACTCTAGCCACGGGTTGAACAGAGCTCATAAATTACACATGTTACAAGTACCGAAATAAATTAAGAAACACCCGCAGGTGTATTCATAATGCACATGGAACCTTCAATGATACACAGAGTGCATCCATGAAAAGCGGCGTATGGTCCCCAAGTTAAAAACTGGGTTTGCCCCAAACGCGAAAACAAAGAGCCGAACTTTAAAAACTGGAATTTAGAGAGGGATCTGAGGTAATGGTGCCTGCTGCCATAGTCAAGATTAAAAAGCAGACAACATAGCCTATATGTGATTAAACGATATCTGAAGATATTAAAGCCGGAGTATTTAACCACCAAAGCCGAAATGTTCAAGCAATTCACTAACATAACATAAATGTCGTGCTGAACGACCTGAAAAGATCGCAATATAACAGCTCTTATTAAAAGTACGGGGATACTTTTTACGGCCGCCTCACGGCAGGCACAGACAATGCTGCTGCGATAATAAATAGAAAAAGTGAAAAACCACAGGTCGCCCAACACTCATTTAGGCAAAATTGGCATTGTTTTGAACATGTGTGGTTTACAAATGTTTCACCCAGTAAATAGAATAATATGAATAGATTTAGACGGTGCCCGTTCTGAAATGACAACGTTTTGTCAACGATTATTTCATCTTGTTCACAGTGAACCGTATTTTTCAGCCTAAAGTTTCTTAAAGTAGTTTTATTAAAACATTTTGATAATGTTCGAACTACTTTTACTTTCGTTTTCAATTGAAAACTTTCTAGATAATATTTTTTATGTTTGGCTTGGGTCAATTGAAAAAAAAAATATTTTTGAAATATTTTAACATCATTTTCCTTCGGTTTTCATTTCGCATGTGTGTACGTGCGCGTATGTGAGTATTCTTAGAACGGTTAACGATATCAGTAGAACAAGCGAACGCAAGAGGTCAGTTCGTAAAACCTGACTGTAATGTTTGACAAAAAGAAATGAAATGACACTTACAGATACGACATTCTGTCAAATTATTTTAGAATTTACATCAGTGTAACCTAATTGCATGTAATCGCGCCTCCTAAATCAAGATATCAATAGGCGTGTAAATCGAGGAGAATTCTGAGGGAAACAAATTATGTCCTTGACAGAGATGTAAAGACAGTTGATCAGATGATGAACAAGAGCTGTAACTAATGGTGACAAATGCCCCCGCAGCGCCTTGACCTTTGACCTGGTGACCTTGACCTTTGACCTTTGACCTGGTGACCCCAAAGTCAGTAGGTGTCGTGTACTCAATAAGTACTATCAGCATGTGAAGTTTGAAGGTCCTGGGTGCAGTGGTCCGCGAGTGAAGTGCCTTCATGCAAAAAGTTAACGCTGTAACGAACTAACGGACGGCATAAAAAGAGGAAACCACTATACCAGCTGACACTTGTGTCTTCACGCATACTTGATACCGTTGGAGAATAAGCCAGTTTTTGTGACGTAATGGGAGAGCAGGAAATCCACCTGCGGCAGCCTTGTGACTCATCAAACAGGTTTGAAGAATACCGTGGCTACTGGACGACGTCTGCTATATGATACAGAGCGTAGATGTTTTCTGCTGTCTTTACTACACTGACTTAGACAATGCCTTTCAAAATAGAAGTGTCATTGTCTGATGCATCTAGAAGCAGTGATATGACTAGCAATGTCGGAGATGGAGTCAGAGTGCGGCAAAAATATAACTGACGTTGAGTATACCACTCCCTGTCAATTGCAGCAGCTGCATAGCTCTTGCAGCTGTGTGGAAGGGATCGGGTGCCTAAGATATCGTAATGTTCCATCTTTGTTAAAGGAAAAAATGCTCTGAAGCCGTCAAAAAAAGAAAATGCTTTACCATGGAAGGAATAGTCCAGCGACATTATACAATTTAAGCTTATACAAGAAAGCTAACGCGCATACTTATAAAATTAGCAATTTGTTTTTTTTTTTTTTTTTTTGTTTTTTTGTTGTTTTTTTTTTCTTGAATTTAACGTCGCACCGAAACATGATAGGTCATATGGCGACTTTCTAGCTTTAATGGTGGAGGAAGACCCCAGATGCTCCTCCGTGCATTATTTCATCACGAGCGGACACCTGGGTAGAACCACCGACCTTGCGTAAGCCAGCTGGATGGCTTCCTCAGATGAAGAATTCAACGCCCCGAGTGAGGCTCGAACCCACATCGATGAGGTGCAAGTGATTTGAAATCAGCGACCTTAACCAATCGGCCACGGAGGCCCCTACACAGATTCTAGGGATAACAGTGAAACTGAAATACCATGAAAAGTGTTAAGTATTTTACTTCTTGTTTCAATATAAAATACTTTTGGATGGTCGTATACTTCATACCTGGATACAAACTGTAATTGAAGCGGCAGAGATAAACAAACGTGGTATTATAGCGGCAAAACATTAAATTACACGAAATACAATAAATTGCAATAGTTCAACTGAATCTACTCAGGTGACAACGTATACTACATACTTAAAGCCGCCTTTACAAATCAGCGTCTTAACAAAGTATTTAAAACGAGTCAAACGCCTTTTTCAATACTCAAACTGTCCGTTTCTGGTAAATAAAATCTATATGAAGATCCTTTGGAAGCATAGACTGCAACCAAAAAAAATCATAATAACAGACTCGATTTGATTGAGTCTGTTCATGAGAGGCAATTGAAAGTGCAAGACCCCTTTAGCCCTCAAGCACCGGCTTAAACGGCACGTAATGGCATAGATATTGAATAGACTGCATGAGTCCAAACGACTGAACGTATAACAACAGTTAATCTGTTTAACAAACCGCTAAGAGACTGAGGTTTTCTCGTAGCCGTACCCAGGTTTTGTACGTTTTGAAAACGTTGGCAATACAATACAAATGTATGTCTAAAATCAGCTTTTATACATTCTTTAAAGCCTCTAAGACGCAAAGGTCTCAATGTACTCTTGACAACGTTTTCACAACGCATATGAACCGGTTGTGAAACCGTTTACTGAACGTCTGTATTTGGACAACTATCTAAAACGGTTGTAAAGCAGCTTTAAGCTTAAATAAACGTTTTGAGTTTTCAAAACCACATTAAGGCCAAAACATTGTCACCTACATGTTCTCGTAACAGTTTTTCGGCGAACGCCGTACTAAGAACGAATTCGTGACCTGGAGCAACCCATGCCACGTGATTTAAGTTTGCAAATCAAACTTCTTGATAAAGCATTTTCATTTATCAAAATGAAAGATTTGTGCAACACTCTGCCTGAATGAGTGTGAAGAGAGTCTCTTTTTTATTCTGCTGATTGTGCAACGCTGAGTGAAATGCCAGACAAAACGTTAATCCTTAATGACGCTGTTTACAGTTTTAAAGCTACGTTTTGCACAATATATTTAGCAAGACTACTGATATATCTAAAAATGATAAGCAAGTTTAATAAATATAATAAAAACATGTTCAAATAGCAACATATATCAATTTACAGAACGAGCTGTATACGGACTGCTTATCACACGAATAAGGGTGTGATTAGCCGATCTAGGTAGAGAAGTGTCTTCCAGACCACTGCTGTAATCATTCTTCGTAGAATGAACGAAACAAAATTGCACACATACGAAACCTTTGTGAAAAGCTAAAAGAGAACCATTTAAATGGTTAAAGTGTTGTGTTTAGTTTTGCTATGGATAGATGATAGAATAACACAAATGATATGAAAACCTCATAAACTTCTTGTCTTACTACAATTCGCTGACCATCTTTTAAAAGATATTTCTTGTTCAAACTATTTTCTATTGGTTTTTTAAAAAGACTTCCACATTATTTTCCAAACACCGAATTAAACGCTGCATAATTTAGATAGGGCTCAAATACACTTTTGGAAGTAAACGTAAATAAAACTCAAAATGAATTTGAACATAGTTTCACTTACCGATAATTTTCTTTCTCTTTCCCTTTGATTTAACATCCATATTCTTGCTGGATTTCTCAATAATTGATTTTTTACAAAATCCACAAACAGAAAACTTAAACAAGATAAGTTGATAAAAAGTGCTTTTAAAATAAATAGCACTTCAATATATATGCATAGAATAATGTTATATCAAATGTATATACATAATGTACGTTATGACTTAGATGTATAAGAAAAACGACATTTTAGTCTCAGACGAAGAAATAAACGTAAGGTAAGATATGTATCCTTAATTTACTATCTCTTGGTTGACCACATCACAATACTAGATGTTCTTTGAATGAATTCTGTTAATATCAGCACAGTATTGTTTTTTCAAAACTAATGGCGTCAAGAGATGTTTCGTTATTTCTTGCTTAGTTTACCAATAATGTGTAATTGATTTACTAATGTTAGCTTTTATCGGAAGACGCGTATTTCCGTTCCCTACACTATATGTTAGAGATAATGTCACATTTATAACAGATTATGTCACTGTGATTAATTCTTATTAATAGGTTAAGTGTCTGTCACATCAGACTAATTATGAGAGTTCATTTATCATGTTTAGTACGGCCTAACACGAAAATGTTTAAAATTATGTCCCAGAACGATCGAATGTCTTTTTAACCAGGATGCAGAATTTGATTAAAATAGAGAAAAGTGGAAACTTCACAGTTCGCTCAACACGACAAAAACAAAAATGTTGCAGGCTCGGTTTGATTGAGCCTGTTAATGGACGGTAGTGGAAATGCATGCTACCGTCCACGCCCTCTAGCCCCGGGTTGAGCAGAACTCAACATTTACACATGCTAAAAGTACAAAAAAGCAGTTTAGAGACATCCGCAGATGTAACCTTTTTATACAAAATATCATGATGATAATACGAAGCAAACTGAGCCGCTAGAATAACATATTCAGAGTCTGCACGTTAATGGACTGGTTAACGGCTTACAATAAAATACCAAGGACAAATCTGCATACGAAACTAAAACAAATGGGTACACAGGCAGAATAGTTGACGAAAAATTAAAATCCTTTTTATGTTTGTGGAATTAATGTTCTCATATTTTACGGGCATGTTTCGTTAACCCTTACCCTGCTTAATTCTACAATGAACTAGTCCATCTTCCAATTTGGACAGTACCATTAACTGTTAAAAGGGGTGCTTACCAAAAAGATACTGATGAATGGCGAACAGTGCAGACCATGTTCAGACTGCACGGATATGCAGGTTGATCTTGGTCTGTACTGGTCGCAAAGGCAGAATCACTTGCCGCCAGCAGGCTAAGGGTCAACATAGATCGATTACAATAAAACGTCACATTTCTTTCAAAAGTTTATTCATCTTTATTATGGTAAGATAAACAGAGTTTCATATTCAGCTTTTTGAACGGACCAAACGTCACAAGTACTTTTTACTTCACATATAGTCATGTCATACAGTGACTACCCGAGCAAAAATGTAATTAAAAAACCAGCCTATTTCTGTTTCCTTTAATAGGCTGAGTTCTTTTGAATAGATAAATTATCGATCTATTTTTTGGAAAAAAAACCGGAGTATCCTTTTAAAGGAAAAACAAAATTTGGAGTTAATTTTATATTACGTGCTGGTATTATTTTATGTGTATTTTACGTGCAAACATTTTTTTTAAATTTTATATCAATCTTAAGTAACATTGCTATATTTATCAGTAATATAATATATAATAAAAATGGCTTAAGTCTATTCTTTTGGAGTGATTGATATCGTTCCTAACCTCTCACGACATTGTTTGGCCTATTTTGCTCAATAGATTAATAAAACTAAATAATTTTGATATCGACCAATGCTTGTAGATTCGGGTCATAAATGTTCAGTTTTTTTTTCACTGCAACTTGCATGAATGACCTACTAGGGACAAGACTGACAATAAGACGAAAACACGTACTTTTTTATTTCCCAGTATATAATATCAGGAAAGACTTAGTCAGTGCAATTCATAATTTGTTTGTAAATAATGAGAATACATGTTTTTTCTGATGATGCGAAAATGATTACAAATTTTAGTGATAAAAACCTTGTAAATATAGCTACCAAAACCTGCTATCATAATATGTTTTTAGAAAGGAGTCGGAAGCTGTACTGTAGAACATGAACGTTAATATTTTGAAGGGTAAATAATGGTCTGTAATACCTTTTAGCTTATATACTGTCTTACTTGTTCTCAGTTCACTTATATTAGGATGGTACAGACGGACTTCCTTAGTCTTTCTATGTAGGTAGATAATAATATATGTGATGGATAACTTATACTAGAACAATGTATTAAATCTGCTTTTGCCGCGTAAGCATTAAACAGAGTCATAAATACATAAATCAGTCACACACCTGTATGATATCCGCCAAGAAATCTCGCCCGTCCACTCACACATACAACTCACTTCTCATGCATTCGCATTTGCATCCACAAAAAAAACGAAAACGTTTAAACCATCATCGTAGTGTATTGGTCTTAAATATTTGCTTGAAAGATTTCTTAATTGAGTGTTGCATTTATAGAAAACAAGAGCACCACCTACGGGTGCCATCGCTCGTCGGCAAGTGCTGTACAGACAGTACAAACATGGCCATAATTCTGACAAAATTAGTTAGAGTTATGGTTCTTGGCCTACTTAGCTATCTAATAATGATAAACAAGTGTGCAAAGTTTCAAAGCTGTAGCTCTTATGGTTTTTGAGAAAAGGTTGATCTAAACAAAATATTTAATCAAGAAACTCAAATTTTCTCAGTTCAAAAAGGGCCATAATTTTGACAAAATGCATACATCAGTAATGGTTCTTGGCCTACACATTTCCCTGATGTTGATAAACAAGTATGCAAAGCTTCAAAGCTGCAGCTCTAATAGTTTTTAAGAAAAGGTGGACCTAAACAAAAAATTTAATCAAGATACTCAAATTTTCTAAGTATTAAAAGGGCCATAATTTTGAAAAAATGCATACTAGAGTTGTGGTTCTTGGCCTACACAGTTCCCTGATGATAAACATGGATGCAAAGCTTCAAAGCTGCAGCTTTTATAGTTTTTAAGAAAAGGTGGACCTAAACAAAAAATTTAATGAAGAAACTCAAATTTTCTAAGTACAAATAGGGCCATAATTTTGACAAAATGCATACTGGAGTTATGGTGCTTTGCCTACACATTTCCCTGAATTTGATAAACAAGTGTGAAAAGCTTCAAAGCTGCAGCTCTTATAGGTTTTAAGAAAAGGTGGACCTAAACAAAAAATTTAATCAAGAAACTCAAATTTTCTAATCTTGACAAAATGCATATCAGAGTTATAGGTATTGGCCTACACAGTCCAATAATGATGATAAACAAGTTTGCAAAGTTTCAAAGCTGTAGCTCTTACAGGGTTTGAGGAAAAATGGACCTAAAAAATTAACCAAAGCCGACGCCAATGATCAAGTGACGACAATACCTCGTTTTTTATTCAAAAATCAGACGAGCTAAAAATGTGATATTGATGTAGTTTCTCTTATAGCTTAAGATAACTGAGTGGTTTATGTGTACAGTGCTATGTATTGTATACGCATGAAATTGTTTGTTGTATATGATGATGCACATGATGATGATACTGAAATAAATCATAATCTTATCTTCAAAAGAAAGGAACTTAATAATAGCGAGTTATCAAACATTCAGACATAAAGTACAAAGCGATAGTGTGTAACACACAGTCAAGGTATGTGTGATAGAGGAAGATTACAAATCATAATTCAAAAAACAGAGCTACAGGGCCTATGAAATCTATTATCTACGATGTTGCATATGTGTACGTCTGGAAGCATTTGGTACTTTCAGTTTAATTTGAAAGCATTATATTTTCTTAATGCAAAATGGTTTGCTCAGATAGGTTAAATAATCTTAATTCTTGCAAATCTATTTTTATATTCTGCAAGAAAAGACATTGCAGGAATGTACTAATTTCTGCCTACTATATGTACCAAGTGGGGTTTGTGTCCAATTAGCACAAAATATCGTAGATGCTATCCCTGGAACAGCCTCACTAGTAGAATTCTAACCGGGAAACCAATACCGTTGATAACTTATTATCACGAGAGCCGGTCGCCTGCTGAGATGTACACAGCGTGAGGTTCCTTCAAGAAGTAGGGATTGTCTATATATACATTAAATCTGCATAAAATAATATATCAGTGATGTTTCTTGAAACATAGTTAGCGTCAAGACGGTCAAACTTGGGCTACGAGCCACTGATAAATGTATGCGGGTACCATTTAAATGATACTGATATATTCAAAAGACGTATCAACATTCAACTCTTCTTCCGATGTCAATGGTTTTTAAACAGTTTTTTAACTAATAAAAGCTACATTGTTTGTTAACTATAACTAGCGCATGACATTGTTTTGATTCCACATCCCCATTTCATGAATGACATGCAAATAACTGTGTACGGTTATGTTAATTGCCCTATATGAGTAAATATATTGTATAGTGCTACCTACTTTTCTAGGTACGCATTAACCGGGTTTAAGAGGTATAAGGGATGTTTGACATTTCTATTATCTATCATGACCAAGCCTTCCAAAGTATCTTTTATGAATCAGAATTATGGACAAAAGCACCTCGATGTATTTACAAATGTCCGCAAAACCGGGAGATTTGGATCTGATTGGCTGATGTTTGCTACAGTTAATGCATAATGTATGCGTCACCCTTGTCCAGGATCAGTTTGATGCGTACATGTATGATTTAATGACAGATAATGTGTTGTTTTTTATTTTATTGTTAATGGCACATTGTCTGTTCTATTGTAAACTGACCAGGGTCCATTTGTTCCAAACTTTAGCTGGCTGTTAAACTATCCCCCCGGTTAAACTTTGATTCAAAATATAAGTTTTATTGGAAAACAATGGTTTGATATTTCAATTTTACTGTAAATACGTTTTAGTGTTCATAATCCTCAATCCATACATTTTTTATCATTTGATCAATTGTATAGAAAACGTGGTTAACATGTTGTATCAAACATTGTCAGAATATTTCTGCTTATGAAACCCCCGCCCGCTTAGCTCAGTAGGTAAGAGTGTTGGGCTACGGATCGCGGGGTCGTGAGTTCGATCATCGGGCGGGGCGTATGTTCTCCGTGACTATATGATAAACGACATTGTGTCTGAAATCATTAGTCCTCCACCTCTGATTCATGTGGGGAAGTTGGCAGTTACTTGCGGAGAACAGGTTTGTACTGGTACAGAATCCAGGAACACTTGTTAGGTTAACTGCCCGCCGTTACATGACTTAAATACTGTTAAAAAACGACGTTAATCCCAAACCAAACAAACAAGCAAACTGTTTATGAAATCTAGGTTCAGTTGCATACTATGTTATGTGGAATATATGCTGGTGTGCGATAAAAGATCTTCATGTGTGTCCTGTTTCTGTAAAGAGCCATACAATTTTAATGCTTTGAAGTTCTTGATACATTTAATTAAGATCTTTCCACATGTCTAGCAGGTTTCAGGACCATGCGTTTAATTTGAATCAGAAGCTAATTAACATTTAGCTTTGTCTAAATATAAAAGTGTTTGTTACAAAGGAAATGAATAGATGTATTTCTGTTCTATTTTATGAAAAAAAAGCTAAAAATGTGTTGTTGTTGATGGTATCTTAAATTTCTACAGTAATATAACATGCAAAAACATATTGAAGATTATAAGACTTTGAAAACGCCGTGTTGTGAAAGCATTAATTTGCAATATTACTTTCTGTTCTTGCGTCATCTATAAACTTATGTTTGATGATAAAAATAGATAAATATAATTTCTACTGAGAGCGCCGCCTTATCTGTGATGATACAACAGAATGAAATAAATCATACCTTATCATTTTGAAGAGTCGCCTTCCGTAATCAATGTTTAGGCTAAATATAAACTAGATACTGAAAATGTACGTTAAACATGAAAACTGTAGATTAAGTGTCATTTGTTTTCCATTTATTTAACAGGTTTAACGCAGTTTTTCAACAGTATTTCAGTTATGTTAAGGAAACAGTGTTCCTGGATTCTGTACTAGTACAAACATCTTCTCCGCAAATAACTACCAACTTTACCACACGAATCAGAGGTGGAGGTCGAATGATTTAAGACACAATGTCTTTAATCAAATCGTCACGGAGAACATACGCCTCGCCCAAGGATCAAACTTACAACCCCGCGATCCGTAGATTTGATCTCCCCTTATTGAGCTAAGCCGCGGGCAGGCCATTTTTTTTCACATAACCAAAGCAAAAATAACCACATGTCCAACCTTATCTTTATAAAATGATTATCTCTCTAAAATCTGGTTCAAGTTTATTAACTTTGTAACTGGCTTATTCATCCAAACAATCAAACAAAAAAAACTGACCCTTTTGTGATGATCTTAATGCACCTTTGTCAGAATACGTGTTTCTATGAAATCTAGCTCAGGACGGACACTGGAATATTTGAGACCATTAACTAGGTAGCACGGTCAAGTAATAAAACTAGATTGTTGCTGCTGTACATAGAGGCTATGTTCCGAACAAGGTAAATACAAGTACGAAAACGAAGATAATTTGAAAATTACTTGAGGTGATGTTATTTTATAATTCTAGAGCACCACATGTTTTCCTTCTTCTACGAAATGTAGGTATTCCATTAAGATAGCTAATTAAAACATTTAATTTTCTTTAATGATATTGAAAATATAGAAACAACTGCACAAAATTTGATATGATGTTATGCAAACTATGTCAATATATGTTTTTTTGAATTAATCGATAATTATTCGATAATCAGTCGATCATATTTCTCAGCAATTAATAGACTAACGATTTTGGGGAACGGGTAATTAATAAAAATTCTTAGCTAATGGGGAAAAATGTTGCCTGTGTAGAGAGGTACCTGTTTTCTAGAGCTGTCCTAAACAGAATTTACATTGTAGCTGTTGTCCTAAACAAAGGTTATACTGTGATTATTTTCCTCAACAGAAGTTATACTGTGGTAAATTTCCCAAACAGAGTTTATACTGTGGTTGTTGTCCCAAACAGAGGTTATACTGTGGTTGTTGTCCCAAACAGAGGTTATACTCTTTTTTTCCGATGTTAATATTGATGTTTGCATAGTTCGTTACTATATTATTTAATTGTTTATTCCAGCCCAAAACCGACCACATCTAAGATAAAGAAGCACTGCCTAGAAATGTACTGAAGATGTGATGATTGTATACACCACGAATACTTTGATAGAGGGGTGTTTCATATGTAATGTTATAAGGTCGTAATATTGATAGAATTGTCATTTTTTCCATTTCATACCTACGAAGTATTCACCTTTATTTATTATATAGTTTCGATCGTGTATCTAAATTTGAATGCATTTTTAAAATCAGATTGATATATACACCACCTTCACTGGTAAACACTAGATCCTTCAGCTAACCGTGAGCCAAAACCTCTAGAAGTTAAATGATACTTTCTGAAAAAGGAGTTAGTCTCATGGCACTTGTCTTGTGTGTAAGATGCATGTAATGTGGGACAATGCGGACCATTTCCGTCTTCAAAAAATCAATTACTGCTGACTTATTGGAAGAGGCGTTGTCATGCAACAGAGACATGTACTTAATGCCTTGATCTGGACAGTGCTAGCGCTGCGCTTAGCATAGCATTTTTAAGTTTCTTTAAACGTGAGTAAGGTAAACAATTTCAAATTACAGTTTTTTTCCTAGTGCACCGCTATTTGAAGAATTGGACTAAGTATTTTGAAAAGATTTAAAACATATTACTTTCTTCACACGATGGTTCTTTTTGAAAAACTTGGTCCGCGGCAAATTTTTGTTGCCCAGGTTTTTCTGTTTACTTTCGGATATGCTCAACAAGTGAACACATGTTTCATTCCCAGTAACAAGATGAGAACATTATTTCATCAAATTTAGGATACAGTTTCAGAAACTTTTTTAGTCGTTCGGACCCTAGTGCAATTTTGTTCGTCTGTTAAATATTGACGAAAAAATCTTGAAGAAAAATGTTTCTTTTTTTCATTTACGACTCATTATGCGAAAAACACTTGCTTGTAATATACGAATAATCTTTTTTATTTGACAAGTAATAAGGCGTAAATAGGATTTCAATTGACCAAGAACTGTCTTCAAGGCAATTTCTATGTGATTACTTATTTTCGTTAGACAAATCTGAACATTTCTCATATAAATGTAGATCAACGCGGGCATGACCTTGCGTTAAACCAAGACAATTCCAAAATTTCAGACGGAGAATATTTAATCTACCGATTGTTATTATGACTCCACCTCCTTAATTACATTCGGTTTCATATTTCATTTTCTCGCTATTTTTTTCCAACAGAACCTATTACTAAATACGTATTTAGTTAGACTTGATAAATCTTTTATAAATGTACACAAATGTATATGGTATACATGTGTCGATGATGATTTGAACATAATATATGAAACAACCCTCGTGACAATTATGGCAAGCGAAAGGAGTGACAAATTTCAATAATTTAATGACCCCTTACATAAGAAAATTACGCTCCTGCACAAAGTAAATGTCCTACAGAGATGTATGGAAATATCCTGCACAGGTATAAGATATATAATATTCATCTGCAGATACTGAATTAATTATTTTTAATGTATAATTACTACTTTACTTTCTCTTCCTATTACACAAATAGGGTATCAGAAATGTAGAGGGGAAAAGCATGTCAAACGATCAAAAACTACTATAAAGTATATTGCTGTCAGTTTTAACAACTGCATTTTTAACATGTTGGTCATAACTTCTTCAGTGACGTAAAGATCTGGATTTATAGCCTATTATAAATCTCACCTTATTAAGTTTCAATTCCCATTCATTTGAACCATTACACTCCAATCGTTGCCCATAATATAAATACTATCTTCGAATTTTACTAACCTGGGGTCGTATTCATAAAGCAAATTAAGTATAAGTTTTGACTTAAGTTGAAAATTTTACTTAAGTTTGTGGTGATTTTGCTAGTCAGGCATTGGCTTCCTCGTGAAAAGAGGGTGCTTATGACGTACTTATTGATAATGACGACAATTCGGTAATCATCGGCAGTTTCCGCCGTATTCGCTAAAGCTGGAGTGCTATTCTTATAGTAAATTATATTTCATTTATTTATTTACTTATTTATCTATTTAACTTCTGTACGATTAATATCTAACCAAAACGAATAACCGTCGCTAAAATAAACCTGGTTATTTTTTAGCAATAACCCTAATTATTTTAAGACTCCGGTTACCATAATCCAACACACTTGGTTCGATTCCCGAACAGCTTGGTCTGCTTTGCGTAATAGTTGTTTATGGTGGCCATTCATGTACATTTGGGGGAATCTCATACCCAAACGGAAGATTAGGTCTCCCAACAATAATTAAAAACTCAACAACTTTACTTCAATTAAAGACATCATGTTATTATTATTATTATTATTATTATTATCATTATTATCATTATTCATAGTGGGCAAATGCCCACACAGTGATAAATTTATTACAGCTAGCACTATGAATTGTCACTTATTTAAACAGTCAGTGTCAATATGCTTATTTCAATAGATAGATATTCTGCGGTACCAAATAGGTGGCAGATAGACCAGATCCTCCGCGGTACCATATAGGCGACAGATAGATCAGATCCTCCGCGGGACCATATTGGCGACAGATATATCTAGTCCTTAGAACACTGTTTTCAAATTAAACGTCTGTCCCTGTATTGCGTAAAGCTTCCTATAATTTGTCCTGCTGTCGTTGTGGAGATATGTGGCCGCTAAGTAATTCTGAAGTCGCGATAGAAACACAACTAAGCACATCTGACTGGCGCGTAGCGGAAACTCAAGCTTAAGGTGTTATGTGACAAACGAAGAATAAAAACTATTTTAAGCCATCCCCTGATTTGCTTGACCCAGTGGACTAATATGGTAAGTTATTAAAGTGTTACACAACACGCAAGATTTGTTACACCATGCACTACCGTGCTACACCATGTACGGACGCGCTACACCATGCGCTAACGTGCTACACCATGCACTAACGTGCTACACATGCACTGACGTGCTACACCATGCACTAACGTGCTACACCATGCACTTACGTGCTACACCACGCACTAACGTGCTACACCATGCACTTACGTGCTACACCACGCACTAACGTGCTACACCACACACTAATGTGTTACACCACGCACTAACGTGCTACACATGCACAACGTGCTACACTAGTATGCACCAACCGGCTGCAGGGCCCCCCAAAACATTAGCCAAACAACAAGGATTACTCGAGAGACACCAAAATATGCTCGAGCGAACCTCGAGGCCCTGTAAGATCGTATTTTTAAATTTTGTTGTACGCAGTAACAGGGGAGGCTTAAAATACGTTCACTTTAACACGTTTAATGGTAAAAGATTTACTAAGATTATCAGTTTTAATGAATTTCGAATAGCTGGAAAATACATGCAACTCTAAAGCTAGAATTTCCGCCACAAAATTTTCTCGAGAAAATTTCCGCCAAATTCTAGCCTAAGTTCTCTCGTCGAGTCGAAGTGCGACGCAAAGTTTATCAAGTGAAAAAATTAAGGCCGGAGTTAGACGAATGGATACATCTGCGCGAAATAATGATTATAATTCTATCGCTTTATAAGAAATGTCAATTTTGAGGATCCTGTTACGACTGTTCTGAACTATTTCCTTTTGGCTATATGCCCTATTCCATTTGTACGGCGAAGTTTATCAATGGACACGTGAAACGATACACAAGGAGAGGACCATTGTGGTACCAAGGAGGCCTGTTGTAGGAGTATGTGTAACCTGACAGTTTCGAATTGAATGTTTAGAGTAATAACATTGCCCAGCATAACCGTCAAACTAGGAATTAGGAACACTTCCATAGGCAAAACCTTGTTCACGCACTTAAACTGACCGTCAGAAACACAAGTAAACCAACACACGAGTTTACATAACTTAGCACAACTTCACATCATAAACCACAACACGGGTTTACATAACTTGACACCGTAAACCACCACACAGGTTTACATAACTTTACACAACTTTACACCGAAAACCAACACACGGGTTAACATAACATTACACCGTAAACCTAGTTTTCCTACAGACGAGTTTACAAAAACCTTACCGCGTAAAACAACACACGGCTATACATAACTTCATACACAACTAATATGTACACTTTTATACACAACTGATATATGCCCTGACACGCCGAGGATATATACATGGACACGCCCAGAACAGTAACTTTCTTGGATACATTATTACTTACACGGACAAGTTTGCATTTAAATGGACAAACTGATGCTAGTATATACACAGGCACGGACACGCCCTGATTACTGACACAGACATACTGGCATTTGTATACCGCACAACTTACACATACCAACTGACATTTGTATACATTATTACTTACACGGACAAGCTTGCACTTTAACGGACCAACTGATGATAATATAAACACGGACACGGACACGCCCTGATTACTGATACGTACATGCTGGCATTTGTATACCGCACAATTACACATACCAACAGACATTTGCATACATTATTACTTACACGGACAAGTTTGCACACAAACAGACAAACAGATGGTAGTATAAACACGGACACGAACACACCCTGATTACGGACACGGACATGCTGGTATTTGTATACCGCACAACTTGCACATACCAACAGACATTTGTGTACATTATTACTTACACGGACAATTCTGCACTTAAACGGACAAAATGATGCTAGTATAAACACGGACACGGACACGCCCTGATTACGGACGCGGACACACCCTGATTACTGACACGGACATGCTGGCATTTGTATACCGCACAACTTGCACATACCAACAGACATTTGTGTACATTATTATTTACACGGACAATTTTGCACTTAAACAGACAAAACTGATTCTATACACGGGGACGGACACGCCCTAATTACTTACACGGACATACTGGCATTTGTATACCGCACCACTTATACATACCAACAGACATTTGTATACCTTATAACTTACAAGGACAAGCTTGCGTTTGACTACATTTAATTTACTACTTGATATAAACCCTGCGACTGAATAAACAGACTGGCGGTACTCCTTGTGCGGACAGAATGGCGTTTGAGTACATAATTACTAACGGACAAACTTGAACGTTCCTACCATTACGGACAAACTTGCGGTTGTGTACATACACGGTAAATTAACTAAGGCACTGACTTCTACTGAGATTGAAATCCCTTACAGTACATAAATAACAACTATGAACTACCCATGGAGAAATCAATCCGTAAACGCATATAATATTCAGTCTATAAAATTAACGAATTAAATTATCAACACATGCGCCTGCCCGTTTATCCGTTTTTCATTTTTGCCACTACGATAAATTTTAAAATTATTCACCCGAAAATTCAAATCAAATAGCCATCAATCCGAAATTGATGCACGATTAACCTAAATATTGCTTCAAACCTTAAATATGGTTACCGTGTAGATATTTTAAATACTAAGTATCTGTTATTGTGTCAAGTTTGCCTATTAAATCGGAACAAATGTTAATTTTTGATCGACTTGATTGATTTCTTTATGTTTTATGTCATGCTAAAATGACTGTCTTCCGAATGATAACATCTTCACAATAAGACCATTATTTGGTCCAAAAGCTTAGGTGACATTTATTATTTGACAAAAACCACCAGCCACATAAAAGTCAGGTATTTCATTTTTTTTTAAAGTTTTAGCTCCATCAAATTACTGCAAAATGTTGTGTAGGAACTGGTTCGTCTTTCATTTTATTGTTATTATTATATAATCGGAAGTGGCCTTGCAATAATTCCAGTGAAGGATATTGATTTTAATTTGAAAAATAATCCATACGTACAATGTCGTGTTTATTAAAATATATTTCGAAAAAACATGCGATAAGGATAAGCTGGTGCGGGATGCGCGACACTGATCACCCAAATTACTAATTATGGAAATACATCGAGTGCTGCGCCCTCAGTTTGAAAAGAAATTCAATTACAGGGGCAATTCTTTATAATACCTATTACTATACGTTGAAGATGTGCTATAGAGATTATAGCATGTACGATGCAAGGTACGAATCTGCTTTCGAGCTAAGAATGTTTTACTAATACGTGTATTTAACTACTGCCGTTCCTTAAGTGGTGTCTGTGTGTGGCTGCAGGTGCTGGCAGTCGACCATAATAAAATAACTTGCTTTAATGAACTGATGATCTGTATCTAATCATAGTTCAAAGTTCATAGCTGAAAAATTATTCACAGAGATGAGCTGTCACTTATTTAGAGTCAACTATTTAAAATAGGCGTAGAATCTAATTGAGGTACTTTGGTCTTTCAGATAAGATGTACCAGCACAATGAAGATTTAAGGGCGAAAAGAAAAATATTTCCAAATAGAACATTTATTCTTATGCTTGTTTTTGTGTTATACGCTATAATTATGTCATGTTATGAGCACTTCGCACTACCTGAAGAAAGTCACTCTCTGACCTATATTATCGATTTGCTTTTCTCTATTGGTGATGTCACAGCTTTATTACGTCACGGCGCATTTCTTTCGCCGTCATGTACCAGAACTGAATAACAGTGAATAAGTAACGCATATTCATAGGCCAATTATATAGCTCTAAGTCTATTAGCGCTATAAGTTATATTTTTACAAGGTTCTAACTTCAAATTACAACATTTGAAAGCAAAAATATTTGAGGAGATAAATTCATATCTATTCTTGTGTGCTTTTTTTTTTCGTGAGCATCCGAGATAAAACGAACGTGACTTTACATTGTGCTAAAAGCTCTATGCAATAGGTTCATTCATAATTTTAATAGAAGCTAACTGTTTTTCTATAGGTTTGATGCAGAACATGCTGAAGAAAGTTTCTGTTCACGAGATAAAAGTAGAGCTACCACCTACAGCAAATTATAATATCTATTTCGTTTCCTATAGAGCAATATATGGAATTTACAGTTTATTTTAATGTGAATCACTAATGTACGATAACGCCTTAATAATAATAATAATAATAACATGATGTCTTTAATTGAAGTAAAGTTGTTGAGTTTTTAATTATTGTTGGGAGACCTAATCTTCCGTTTGGGTATGAGATTCCCCCAAATGTACATGAATGGCCACCATAAACAACTATTACGCAAAGCAGACCAAGCTGTTCGGGAATCGAACCAAGTGTGTTGGATTCTGGTAACCGGAGTCTTAAAATAAATACTATCTTCGAATTTTACTAACCTGGGGTCGTATTCATAAAGCAAATTAAGTATAAGTTTTGACTTAAGTTGAAAATTTTACTTAAGTTTGTGGTGATTTCAGCTTAAGTCTAAGTAAAAAACTTAAGTCCTATTCATAAAACAGCTTAAACTTAAGATACGTAAGAAATGACTTAAGTCAGAAAACAAAATGGCGTCGTGAGTACGATTCAAGTGTTGTTTTTCAGATAAAAGCACTTTAAAAATAAGTGCATGTTGTATCTGTCTGAAATTAATGTTTTTTTTTTGGGGTTTTTTTTGTTAATGTTTTCGTCCACAATAAAAGCCAAGAATTACTTATCAAGTTGTTTTATGAATAACAAATATACTTAAGTAAAATAAATTTACCTAGTAAGTAATACTTAAGTAAATAATCAATTTTTTATACTTATACTTAAGATGCTTTATGAATACGGCCCCTGGTATCTAACATCAGACTTAAAATCTGTATTAAAGATTACTTTTATAGCAGATTTAGCTAAAAGTTTAGGGAGGGTGAATCATTGATTGGCGTAGGTGCATGATACTCTTTGAAGTTTTTATATAAAGGATATTACACGAGTGTCTTTTCATACTGAATTTATTAAACGAGTTGAATGAAATAATAAATGCGAGGCTTTGCCGATCATTTTATCACTTTTATTCAACGAGTTTAATAAATTCAATGTGGAAAGTCACAAATGTAATATTCTTTTATCATATGTTAGCTTTTCCTGTCGAAACATCAAAAATACAACTTTCAATAACTATTATAAACAAGTCAATTTGACCAGTGTCGAATATACTTTAAACGACGTCGACGTCAAAACTTTATTACACTAGTGCTTTGTCATTTTTATGTAATGGCTTTATTACACTCCCATGACGTCAAACATGTGATGAAAGGCTTTTAATCAATCATGTTAAATCAATCTAAACAGATGCAGGAGTTATACATAATTACATGGCTAGCAATTCATCAGTTTCAATACTGCACACAATACTGCACATGAACGTATACAAATATAGCCAAAAAGGGAGGTAATCAACCACAACAGATTCAATAATATGTTTTATTATGCTAATCAACGTTCAAACATCGAGAAGTATATGAGAAAATCATTATCAAAATTAAAAAAAAAGGATTTAACAAGAAATAGGTATATTCTATGTTTAAACAAAACATGTTGCAGTCACAGTATAGGTAAAGGCATTATATACGTGACCCTTTAACCGTTAGCCTGCTGGCGGCAAGTTTTTTTGCCTTTGCGACCAGTGCAGACCAACATCAGCCCGCACATCCGTGCAGTCTGATCATGGTCTGCATTGTTCGCTATTCTATCTGTAAATTTTCAGTGAAGACCCCTTCAAATAATAAATGGTACTGCCCAAATTGAATGATTGGCCAGTCCATTTTAGAAACCTAGCAGGGTAAAGGTTAAACGGCGACTGATATAAAGCGGATACTGTGTTCCGGAGGCAACACTGTCTAAGAAACCAAGGACCTTGAGTTCTAGGCTCCCAATCCTCCAACTAAACATTACTAGCATTGGGATAAGAGCCCTGTGTACTTTACCCATGGCAAGATAAAGAACCAGAAAAGCTTCTGAAAATCTGAGGGTTTCTGTATCTTGCATAATCCCCAATCTACGTTACTAACAGCCTTATGAAGTGGTGACTATAAACTAATATGCCTACAAACGTAAATTAATGCAATTTAAACTTTTCCAGGAAATGTTGTTTTTTAATTTGTCTAAAACACATACATGATTTCTAACACAGAGCAGTTTTTTCATGTTTTTTTAAACTTCGCGTATGTTTTGGCATTTAAGAATTGTCATGAAAATAGCAAGAGAATAGAATAGTTCTTATTGTTATGTCAATTGTCTGCAAAATCACGTGCTACGTATCATTTCTTGTGGTCAGGTCTTTTGCATCGAGCGATTTGTCGCATGTTTTCTGTAATCTCAAAAAAATGTGTCGTGGTGCTTGTCTGTGTGACGTTAAACCCGACCAAAACAAAACTTGTGGTGGCATACAATACTAGTATCACACCAGATTGATATAGCGCAATTTTTATGATCAGTACGTTTAAATGTTTTAATAGTACAGACACAGATCAAATTTGACCAGACGGATAGAGCCCTCGGAAGTGAGAGATAAATCTATTAGTCCAACCAACTTATCCAAGCTGTGTGAATAGACAGCCTTTTTCTTTAACGTGCCCGGTGTGTAGGCCTAATACACGCAAAACCGACATTCTTGAAAAGGAACTGTACTGGTTTATTAGTTAGATGGGATACACTAAAGAGCATTTTAGAAATTTCCAGTGGCTAGAAACAGATTCCAACTCTGGACCTCTAGATTGACAGTCAATCATGTAACCGATTGACCAACGGACAGCAATTATGGCAAAAACATTTTTATGTTTTTCGGAAAATGCCGTACTACGAACGAATTGGTGACCTCGACCGACAGATGCCACGTGACTTAAGTTTGCAAATCAGACTATTTGATAACGCATTATTGATAATTTATCAAAATGCAAGATTTATGCAACACTGCCTGATTTGAAGAGATCTAGAGTTACTACGCTGATCATTCATTATCTATCTATCTATCTATCTATCTATCTATATATCTATCTATCTTATCTCGTGCGCACGACATTCTTATCTCGAGCGCTCGACATCTTATCCGTACGCACGACATCATACCTCACGCGCACGAGATAAGATGTCGAGCGCTCGAAAAAAAATAAATACATGTCCTAAACATACCACCGTACATCTTTATATAAACCATTTTTATTTAGTGATGAAACAGTAATGAACCGTATTCACGAAAGGTTTGAGTCTATCTATTTTATCTCCAACAAGTTACTTAATAATAACAATTTGTCAGATTATTACGTTCTGAATAATTCCAAATTAGCAACTGAATGCATTTAAAATGCATGTCATTATTACTCATGCGATACTATTTGTTTTGCCTCCTGTAGAAATAAAAAAATATATATATCTAATATATAAGAACAGACATTGTCGAATGCTTTAAGTAAAGCTAGTTTTTTCTTAAAGACACATTTTGTAAAAATCAACAATTATTAATTGTTAAGATATAATTCTTGAATACAAACGATTTTCACACATACATATGATAACAAAAACAACGTAAAGAGATTATTTGGTGAGCGTAAATGCCATCTAGAAAGAAGGTTATTTACGGGTCGCTCACCTGCTCCTTTTTATATGGTCATAAAATAAGATATACATGAATACATGTAGTATACATAAGTCCAAATTTTAAATACACAATATATATATTTTACATACAATAAATGTCAAACAAAGAGGAATTTATATGCACATAATAAACGACTGTCTGGTCAGCAAACTTTTTGCAATGCTAATTGTTCCGTACATTATATGAGCCGCGTCATGTGAAAACCAACATAGTGGCTTTGCGACCAGCATGGATCCAGACAAGCCTGCGCATCCGCGCAGTCTGGTCAGGATCCATGCTGTTCGCTAACGGTTTCTCTTATTGCAGTAGGCTTTAAAAGCGAACAGCATGGAGCCTGACCAGACTGCGCGGATGCGCAGGCTGGTCTGGATCCATGCTGGTCGCAAACCCACTATGTTGGTTTTCTCATGGCACGGCTCATATATCAACGCTGAACCTTCTAAAAACATGAAAGACTTAAATCACCATTTTTCTAACTTTTTGCTTGAAATTCAGATATCACGACCATATAAATGACATAACATATCCTTCTATGTAGCGGTTGTCTTTGCCTCAAACATAGTTGATTAAACTGAAGATCAGGCATCAAGTTGATTTTAATTGGAAGTAGTATTCACTGAAAAGTTAAATAATAAATTTAAAGAATTTGTTTGATAAACATTGTTATAGATCTTATCTGGGGTTTAATGTAGCCACTGTTTTGAGTTAGCGGTTGAGCAGCGATAAATCACTATTCGTTTTATATTCACAATTTAAAATCCGCGACTTCGTATCTCAACTTAACAGCCATTTTAACCAAAACAACGAAATGTCTTGCCAACGTAATTATATGATTTTACACTATGTATTTTCAACCGGCAGATTGAAAAGAGAAAACGAGAGAAATTCAGAAAATTGTGAAACTGTCCATGTAAAATATAGAAACACCCGTATATAAACATATTGCTTACACTAGTCCGTATAAATATTCACCAAACTATTTTAAGCCAATGTCTTAAATTCAACGAAATAATTGTCGAACCATGTTGTGTGATGTGCAGACTAGCTCTTCTAATTTTTGTTTTTAAAATTGTAAATGTAGCCAGTCTATATCCTATGTCCAGTATCATATAACAATAAGTTCCCTGAGAAAATCTCTAAATTAGACAGGCATTTGTCACTATTACACAGAATAGGAGAAAAGTTACAAAATCTTAGATTATTTTGTGACAAATACTTTATTTATAATTTATCAGTCTAGTTGCTTGTCTATGTGCTGTGTTATTTGTTGTATTGTTTGTAGTGTCTCTTCATACTAAATTAAATAAATGTTTTTCTTGTCTCATTATTGATATATTTTGTTGGATATTTATTTAAAGTAAAACAGTCAATTATGCCTTTTGCTAAATACGATTAAGTGTAGATCATGATCAGCCTGCACATCCATGCAGTCTGATCGTGATCTGCACTTTTCGCAATTTAGCCAGTATCATTTTGGTAAGCACACCTTATAATAGTAAATGATAATGTCCAAATTGAAAGATGGACAAGTTCATTATAGACATTAAGCTGGGTAAGAGTTATCTTAATATGTTGAACGTTTTGTAGTGTTGTGATAGTTCCATGCAGTCTAAAGTTCTTTCCATAACACAAACTATTTATGTATTTCTGTAGAATTCAAGCTCGTCCATTTTTATTAAGCCTAAAAAATCTTTGTTCCCGGTAACATGCTCAAAAAAATAGGGTAGGTAGGTCGGAGTTTTTTGTGGGGGTGGGTTTAATTGTATTAAGGGAGACCTTTGGAAATTATTTTTGTGTCAAAAAATGAATAAATATATGGGGGTTATGCGTTTTGAGCATCAGTAAGTTGATTGCTAATATCACTGGCCATGTTTAAAGCATAAAAAGTGCAACTTTGCAACTTTTTGTTAAAAAGTTGAAAAAAATAATTCTCCAAGGCCATAAAAACATTTAGGGTCGAGTCAAAAACTTAGGGTAAATCGGGATATCGGAAACATACATTTTTTACGCCTTATCAAAGAAAACATTTTTAAATCATACACACCTGTATCGGGTTCCAGTGTTTCGTATTCCGCCGAAGCATTAACATAACTAACACGATGTTGCAATGTAATGTATTTATCTCGATCTCTGAAACGAGTATTGCCATATGCCTATGTATTACAACAACAATAATATTCAGCAACATAAGACAATCATGCAACGGTATTAGTAGCCCGTTGTGTTACATATTACTCGTAGACACACTGACGCTTTAGAATTATATTTTATCATATAGCATTACGGTTTAGGTTTATTAATAAGAATGTCAAGTGCTTGAAATTAAACTGATGCTAACTTAACGCAACATATCTTAATTGTCGCGCCAAATGCAGATGTTTTAAGCAATTTAGTATATGATCAAATGAAAGCAGATCAACACAGTGGACGGAATTTTAAATTCGCCAGGAAATAAAGGGTAATATTCAATCCTATCATAAAAGGTAAGATGTTCCATATAATTATATCGAAGTACTAACTATATTCGAAATCATCTTTCACATCAGACAAATATAAAATCTCATGATAGTCTAGAGGTTTTTCTTCAGTTCCTTTTATTTGCAAACATCCGACGAACAGAAGTAATATTTTTACGAAAATCAAGAAAGACAAGGCGTACCATGTACCCATATTTATACGACAATATTAAAAAGATACCGAATATAATTATTCAGTTATAATACCCGTTTTCCAGTTGTTCTTCAACTTTAACCGCCTGTGTATGACCGCTCTCTGCAAAAAGGTTTATCAGTGAAATATCAAACTAGTAATGCATATGGTAACATTATTAAATCAGATAATGTAACTTTGCCAAAGAAAACACATATGTTAATGATAATTAGTCTGTGAAACATATCAGTAAGTAGGATCATTGATGAAAATGCTTACAAGACTCTACTTTGAATCTGTGACAAATCAAAATGCCAACCGAAAAAAACACGACAAATTAAATGTTTAACTTTTTATGTATTTAAGCATAACGTGTATATAGGATATAAATTCTATTTGTCAACGAAATAATGACAAAAAGGCAGCATGATTATATTTGTGTTGACAAATTATTGATTATGAAGTTTGCAATATTTTGTTTGTTTTGTTACGATTTAATCAATGCAATATTTCTAAATACGTATACTTTTCTGTGCAGAAGTAAAACTGTGTTTAGATTGTTATCTATAAAGCTATTACAATACAAATTTATTTTATGTATTTCTTGACTGTAACATTTATTACGTAGACTGTTAAGAAACGCATACAGGTTTTCCTTCTCCCTAGGTTTTATTACAACAAAACGCTGCGAAAAATGAAAATGGCATTTAAATTATATCTTGCAATTACCAGTAACTAGCTGTAATTGATACGCATTTATATAAGTTTTATTGCAGGTCTAAAAAAAAAGGATATACTCGCAGTGCATGAAACATTTTATTATTTCATATCATCTTTAGTTTAATTTCTTGCAGTCTGGAAAACTGGTCTTAAATCAGTACACTTTATAAAAGTTTAATTCACAATTTTCTTGACAGATCTTTTCTACTTTTACCTCTTTTCCTCTATCTTATGTGTAATAATACTATAGATTTTTAAACCTATATATCTGTATAAATACATATGTAAAATGTTCGAATGAAATGTACAAAGAAACATAGTTCTAAAGTTAAGATAATGTAAAGATTAAGATATGTTAGTCATTAAATAAAAAGAACATTATTTTTTTTTTTTTTTGTAATTTCATCTTTTATGTCCTTCTAGCATCCAGTGACACCTGAATAATTTAAATAAATTATTATTGTATGTAAGAACCAATACAGAAATTTGTGCCGTATATGGTGACATTGTAGGAACGGCAAACGTACCTGTTTTCATATGTCAGTTTTTTTTAAAAGTGCCCTCATATTTTCGCAAAAGTTTTCATGAAAAATGATAGTAAAATTGTAACAGTTTAATGCAGATATTCTAGTTACATTTCATATAAAAATATTCGTGCATCAAAATACCCCAGACTTAAAACCCTTTTTAATTTGACCAAGGCGGACCTTGACATATTAAATTATTGCTTTAGATAAAATATATAAAAATCCCACAAGCAAATATTAACCCTTCAATAATTATTTTGTCTTTCAACTTTGTATGTATCAGGGCCGATGTATAGAGCTAACTCTTTGAAAGTTTAATTGACATAATTGACACAGTTATATTAGTATAAATGAAGGAAGATGAGAACACCAACTGAAGAAGACAAAAACACCTCTTTCTTATAAGCATCAAGAGTGTTATTAAAAGCAATCTTTAATTGAACAATTTCTAATGTTGTGTAAAATGCATTGTGTTAAAGCAAAAACAGTTTGCGAAGTACAATTACATTAAAATCTAGACTCATTATATCGAATAAAACATTCATAAAATGATTTAATAATTTATTGTCTCTTCTCTTGAGAAGGAACACTTTGACTTGGTAAGTCACACTTGACTGAACAACTGGTCTAGAAAACTGTTGTAATTACAGACAGGCCAATTAAACTCCGTAACCTTAGAAATAACCTCTGACGTTAAAGTTATTCTTTCCTAACTGATGTGACTCTCTGCCTAAAAACATAATACTAAACACAAGGATGGAAAAGTGGCTGTTTTTCAAACATGAAAAACATCTTATTTGTCACAAAGGTTACCTACGTCGTTACCTTCGTATGCATGGTCTATATTTGAAAACAAACCTCACTGCAACCCTCTAACTGTTCGTAGCAAATGCACGCATCGAATGGAAAACTACACGTGTTTACTCTTAAATGCCGTATTTACTCAACTGAAAGTAGTAACGGATTTATTTTGTTGTAGGATCTATCAACTTACATTTATATTAGCGTAAATACTTTGGAAATAGGAGACTTGACATTTTAGGTAGTAGAAAACAACGTAGTTCTAATTCAAAATTGTAGTTTTTTGTATTTTGGTACAGAAATAAACGCAGCATTGATGCAAATTCTATCCCCCAACCCCGGGGGCTGCTCAAACGTGCGGATATCGAATGTCAATAAGGTAGAATGGTCTTGTACTTGTGTCCGATCCCGGGGTTTCATTGATAGTAAGAAATCGCTTGCACTAAGGATTCATATCAATGGTTTGATACGAACAGCTGCTTTAAATAAACACATGTATGACACTTTACACAGAAAAAAGAAGGGGCAAATTTATTTATTTATTTTTTTACGGCGCACCAACACAGTATAGGTTTTGTGGCGCCAAACAGGACTACAAATTTTGGTTTCACATCTCATTTACATCGAAATAATAACATGAGATGTGGAATCAAAATTTGCATACCTGCTGAAGTCACAGAGTTACAGCAAAACCAAATGTTAAGACCCTATTAGTCGCCTCTTACGATCATGCAAGGGTAAGGTAGTGGTTCCAATTCTTTTCATACACATATCGTCCCAGAACCACATGGAGCAGAAGGGGCAAATGACCAAATGATGGCAAGACAAATTGTGACGCGGATCAATCGAAATAAGAGGTAACATTTATTTCAAGAATCAAATGTTTAACATAGATAATCTTTTTTTGCACCTAAGGATTCTTAATTTGAGTATTTTTATATTTGAGTAAAATGTGTACATGCCCTTCTTCTTTCCATATAAAATATTCTTCGGGATTACGATAATAATGATTAACATGTTTACGCACAATAACAAAATAATCTGTTATCAATTACTGAAATTTTGAAGTGAAACGCTTAATTTATATGTTTCATCACATAGAAAATATTTACCGGTGTTTGAACGATCAATTCCTGTTCTGTATCAGAGTATTGTAAATGATAACGACAGCGATATTCTAGACATAATAAAAAAAAGAAAACAAAATGGCCAAGGGCCAAGAAAACTAGTCCCATTCAAAGCATGTAGTCATCCATACATTAACATTGCATTTACTTATTTAAATAGTTACCTTTAAAACCTTGACCTTTTCTAACTTGAAAAATAATGAAAACCACAAGTATAACTGCAAACGATGCCCAACCACTCACTGCAACGCCAATTAACCAACTGTTATCACATTCTGTTGGACGTATGTCTGAAATGCAAATCGTATACCTACAAATGTAATAATAATATACATGTATTGAATGACTTGCCGGTCTGTAGTTAAAACAATTGCCCAATGTCCAGAGGACAGAGGGCCTACAGTTTTGACTATTGACTAGCAAGTCCTTCCATAATTTGCTCATTATATGACATCAAAAAATGATTTCATATCTATTTTCTTGAATTAAGTACTGATCTTTAACCAGCAATTTTTTTCTATGTTTTGGAAGTCTCAGTATGTAATATTTATATTAAATGGTGACAACTTTTCGATATAATTGTGAAGCGTTTAAAACGTCAGAATTCTATACGAAGTGTGAAGTTGTCATGGACATTGTTTCATTTCAAATAAATGCTTAAAAGTAGGAGAACAATTGTTGTTGCCACAGACATAGTAACATATATTACAGAATTAACTTACTATTTTCGCAGTTGTCTCCATCATAGCCGTCCAAACAGTCACATATATATTTATCGATTCCATCGTAGCAAGTGCCGCAGTTTTGACAAGGGTTCGAGGCGCATTCATTTATATCTGAAAGCATAGTTATATATCTTTTAAGGATTTGAATGTGTAAATATGTCACTTCTACTAGTCCTTGTGCTTTTTTATTCATAAGTTGAATATACGGTAAGTGTGAGAAAGATTTCTATACGAGCATTGATTAGTTACATGTTCCGTCTACCTTTAACTAAGGTCTGTGTTATATTGTGTTTGTTAAGGCATGTTTGAGGTATTCAAATCTTACTGGAGGATAAAAGGATCAATGTCGACGTCCTAGAAATAAAATGTCGTAAGTGAAAAACAGTACTTTTCAGAAAACTGAAAAACTGTGTATTTCTTTACAGATTTCTAGCTTAAATTGCTCGTATCCAGATTATTACCTCACAACGAAAGCTTTAAAATACTGAACGTATCATTTTTTCAGATGCTTACCGAGCTGATGATTGTTTACAGGCACCAGTAATGAAATGTCGTATATGCTAATTACGACCTATTTACTACAAATTATAATTGTTGCTTACTAATTGGACACAGTAACGTTAAGTACTTTTGTGTTAACATGTTTAGCATATCTATTAGACAAAGAATCATTTTCGCAGCTGCCTATATCATATTCAGTCATACATATACAAACTAACGGGTCAATTCTACCAAAGCAGGCGCTACTGTTCTTACATGGCGCAGATAGAAATCCCCCATCTATACTCATAAACACTTTACCTCTCTTATTACAACGTAGATAAATTTACGGATGGTAATTTGATTAAACCTGGGAATAGTCGTTTATTCTATATCTATTTTATCTATCCAATCGTGAACGTTCATTTGCAACACGTGAAGGTACAATATATTACCTTATTGGACTTAATCGGACGATTCAAAACGTCCAATGTTTAACATACAATGTACGATAAAGCCCGAAAAGTGTGAAAATGATCCGAATGCAAATCGGATTAAGTAGGAGCTCTATGTAAATAGTTAGTTTATGCGTTTTGAAATGAGAAAGGCAGAAAAAACAATACAGTGATTCATTTTTCATTTAAACTAAAATGAAATAGATATGAAATAAAAGGCTATTTAACATTGAGCTGTACAATACGAAATAGCGGCTCATCCAATATGGTATTCTCAGCTGGGTACTCGTCCAAATATATCTCCGTATTTTAACAATGTTAAATAACTTAATATTATAAAATTTAAACGTACTATTATCACAGTTATTTCCATCATATCCGGGTACGCATTCACATGTATACGTATTAGATCCATCGGTACATGTGCCACCATTCCGACAGAGATACGAGGCGCACTCCAAAATGTCTGAAATATAATTACTGTATTCCTTGAATAATTGTGAACTCAAATCATCACATTACCTTTATTCATACATCGCTTTATGATATTTTACCTGCCTTTTCAAAAGTTTAGATTTCTGCATAGGGACAATCTAATTCAGTTTTAAAAACTGACTCATCCATTTGTGCTTAGAATATGATATTTGGTCAATATGATAAAGAGATTCTGTATTCAAGTACCATTTCAGAAAACATCGAACGGTTAATATTTTCAAATCTGCAAACTTACGAGTCAATTCCATTCTATGTAAAATTGGGACACCCTGGGTGGGGCTTCTTTTCAACTTAGGGGCATATATTGAAAAATCGTGGTAGAGAACCGCTAGGCAATGATATATTTTAAATATCAAAAGCCTAGGCCTTCCAGTTTTAGACATGAAGCTTTTTAAAGTTTTTCCTATATAAATATATGTAAAGCTTTGAACCCCAGGGAAGGGCCTCTTTTCACCAGAGCGTAATAACTTGACCAATCTTGGTAGAAGACCATAAGGCAATGCTACATACAAAACATCCAAGGCCTATGTCTTGTGGTTTCAGACAAGAAGATTTTTAAAGTTCTTTCCTATACAAGTTTATATAAACCTGTGACCCGGGCTTGGGCGGTACAATATTTGACCCTAGGGGTATAATTTGAAATAGCTTGGTAAAGGAAAAATAAATGATGCTACATACAAAATATCAAAACCCTGGGCCCTGCAGTTTTGGACAAAAAAAATCAAAGTTTTTCCCTATAATATTAACCATGTGTCCCCTGGGGCGGAGCCACATTTGACCCTAGGGAGGAGATACATTGAACAAACTTGGGAGAGGACTATTTAATGATGCTACATACCAAATATCAAAGTTTTAGGCCCTTTACTATTGTATGAAAATTCATCTTATTCTTTAACTAGCTTGAAGACAGATATTTTGACATCAATTTTAATTGCTTGCTTTTTGTTTTATTTTTCACATGTCATCTTATGAAAATGAAAACTATGTCATGTACTGACTTAATTAGTGTATATGCAAAGGGTCCCGGAGCATAAAAGGATTGAGTTTAATGCATTATTTTCTGTCACAGAGCCATAATTATAAACAAAAACCCATACTAATATGACTGGTCCCTCAGACCAGCCACTAGACTGTTAATAAATACTTTGTCACAAAATTTCAACTTTTGTAATTTTTCTCTTTTTTTACGAAACCGTGACAGATATTAGTCTCTCAATAAGTCATAGTCTATGAGCTAGTATTGAGACCCCTGTGTGTATATGTAAAAAAAAAATCAATTAGTGAAAAGTATTTGATAGAAGTTTAAACGGCTGAATTTTTTTGAAAAGTTAACACATTATTGATAATCAATTACTGAGTATAATGTATTTTGCAACAGATCATTAGTAATATGATGAAATCACATACCTTAAACGGAAAGTAGTAAATTTTGATGTTAATGAAAAAAATCTTTGACACTTTATTTACAGTGTACTGAAAACTTTTTTTCACCTTTGTAAGTTATATGAGAAAATGAGCTATATTTTTCTAATTACTGTATAAAATGCAGATTTTTTTTCAACAAGCTTTAACATTGACCTATCTTTTTAGCAAAATATATGATAAAAGAATTTTGTTCCAGGCTTTTTCCCTTCCCCTCAGAAAAAATCTTTTAAATAATGCATTTTTCCCTAAAAATTGACTTTACATCAGGTTTTTTATTCCCCTTTGCCCAAATACCGAGCTATGTTTTCCCCCAAAATCACAGGCCTGTGCCCCTTCCCCTCTTGGTAAAAAACGCTCTGTGTATTGACTTTGAGTCTAGAAAATCTTGAGCTGCTTTATCCATATGTTCTTTGCTTTATTAACCATAATAAAAAAATTTTTAAAAAATGCAACAAGTTATAAATGGACAGAAATTATGTTACATACCTTTTGACAGAATAAGCATTAAATTAAATTTTATGGAAAAAGTCATCTCTATTAAAACAAAAATCATAATTTTTTAATCTATTTATAACTTTCGCCTCTATCAACTGTACTTTATTACTTTTTCAGTATCCCTAGCCGTTTCGCTGCCGATCACCCGATTACGTTATTTAAACTGTATTTCCCATGGAACTTTCCAGGAAATCACGTTAGTTCTGACAGAATAGTATAGAGGCTTTATTGTTCACAGAAAGTATACAAAACCTATAATTTTTAGAAAGAAAAATAAAAAATGTTTACAGGTGAACAGAGTTTTTCTCAAAAAAAAAAATATTGTTTAGTTTGAAATACGTTGATGTAGATGTGAGACGGGTATCACCATAAACAGCTATAAATTTTTGAAGAATCTGTTTTACTTGTAAATCTATATTATCTAGAAAATATTGCAATATGTAGGACCTAAATTCCTTATCGAACCTTCGACGTTTAGAGGAAATATTGCAGTTGTTTTGTCTACTTTACCCTGCAGTTGAAATGCCATCCATCATTTTGAAATGTGAAAAAATAACAGGTCACGGTCATTATGGGCTATCCTGTGTAAAGTAGGCAGCGAAAGAGCTAGTAAAACTGATCTCCTTAATACCATCCCCACCTATTTACCAAAAGAAAAAATGTCGTTTTTAGTGTACTCAAACCGCCAATTGTGAGAAGCTATTCATTCATTCCTTCATAATCGTTCATAATAATTCTAAACATTTATTGAAATATTAATGGGTGTAAATCTGAGGTTTTGTCACATATTTAGAGTTATTTTTCTTCTTGTATTCAATCTATTCAGCAATGTTCCAACACTAATATATATTAAACATTTACTATATACGCACCTGCTTTTATGGTGACAGTAAATTCTTGGTCAGTAGTTTTAGGGTCTACTGGTGCATTGTCCGAAGCTGTTACTGTCAATGTATAAGTAGACTGCGTCTTAGCGTCGAAACTAACGCCAGCTGACACCTTTATTTTATCACCATCGAGATTGAATGCAGAAATTTCTATTACAATTAAAGATACTGGTTAAACTGATAAATCATTATTCACATATTGGTGTAAGTGATAGTTGTAGTAGTGTTAGTATTGGTACTAGATGTAGAAGTATATGTAATAGTAGTGGAAGTAGTATTAGTGGTATAGTAGGTAATTAAATTTCTTTATGGTACTCCATTATGGGTCTTTAACTGGTTTTCTAATTTTGATTATCGGGTCTTTAAAATTAAAAGGAATTTATAAACACGAATAAAACGCGTGGCGCGAAATTATCCAGGCGTGTGTAAAGTATTGTTGTTTCAAATCAGTCGACGGGCGTTACTGATAGAAGAAAGTCGTTTGTGCGCTAAATTTTTCTGTAATAATATAATGTGTGATGAAGAGGATTCACCGATACACAATAGGGAAAAACAACAGAGAGATGATTTAGATTTAGATTCGGCTTTGGAGAAACAAAGGAACATTTTCTTAGAGGAGTTAGAGAACAGGTTTTCGAGTATTTCGTCAAAAAAGGCTTCTTCCGATAGTTCGTTTACATTCAAGAACGAAGGGAATAAAATACAAGTCGAATTCAACTGTGCTAGAATAGATGGACTAAAACGAATAGCTGATATTTGTACTTTTAGCCCTGATCTAGTGAAATCCACTGCAACTAAAGAAATTGACGAGCTAAAACAGAGAAATAAACTCTTAAAAATCGCGGATAAACATGGCTGGGACACTGTCCGCGAGTACACTGACAATCCTCTTGCTGATAATTCTGAAGACGCAGCTAATCTCAGAGCAGCCATCGCGCGTGCTATGCGCAATCGAAGGTTTAATCCCTATCAGCGTACCTCCACAAGCACAGTTTCCTCCGCAAATCAACAGCAGAAAGCTCAAGGTCCTTTTCGGGGCTTTCAAACAGGATATGAAGGAGGCATGTCTAAAAGGTTTGGGACAGGATTCTCGCAGACGAGAAGAGCCGATGTTGGCCCCTGCTTTGCCTGCCACTTGCAAGGCCACTTCGCTAGACAATGTCCATATGTCCAGAGGAACACGGTCAGAAATGTCCAAGAGCTCACCACAAGAACGGGAGAAAATGCAGACTCCATCAAGAACGACTCTCAAGACAGAAATTGAAAAAGTTGAGTATTCTTTTTCCGATACTATACGTACTGTTCAAATTTCACATTGCGAATCTTTCGATTCAAACAAAGACAGTTCATTTACCACATGCAGTTTAAAGAAAAATTTAGACTTTTGGCGTAAAGAATTGAAAGTTAATACCTTTATTGATTCTGTTATTGATAATGGCTATATGATTCCTTTTGATTCTGATCCTACACCTATATTGTTAAAGAATAACGCTTCTTCGTTGCAACATTCGTCGTTCGTTCAAAATTCAATCAAAGATTTACTGGGAAAAGGCTGTATAAGACAGGTTCAGGAATTGCCTTTTTGTACCAATCCTTTGTCTGTGTCTGTAAATGCCTCGGGGAAAGAGCGGTTGATATTAGATCTCAGACATGTTAATCAATTTATTCATAAATTTAAAGTAAAATTCGAAGGTTGCAACGAAGCTTTAGATTTTTGTAAACAAAGAAACATGATGATTAGATTTGATCTCCGCAGCGGTTACTATCACGTTAACATCCACGAAGATTTTCAAAATTTTTTAGGTTTTAGTTGGGTAATCGATGGAAAACAAACGTTTTTCCTTTATACTGTCATGCCATTTGGACTGTCAAGTGCCCCCTAACTGTTTACCAAGCTTCTGAGACCTCTGGTCAAATACTGGAGATCCAAAGGCATTCGGATTATTGTCTATCTAGATGATGGGTGGGGTACGGACACCCCTTCCGTTTGCAAAAATACAAGTTACACAGTCAAGAACGATTTGATTAAAGCAGGTTTCATTATTAATGATGAGAAAAGTATATGGACCCCTTGCTTCATCTTAGAATGGTTAGGATATATATGGGACCTTCAAAAAGGAAGAATCGAGATTCCTCTTCATAAAAAAAGAGAAATTACTATGTTTTCTTCGCAGTTTCTGTCAGGCAGCACAGGTTGCACCTCTAGAATATTGGCTAAAATAGTAGGAAAAATTATTTCCATGTCCTTCAGCTTAGGCAATATTTGCAACATTATGAACAGACATTGTCAATTCCTCATAGCCAACAGGCAATCCTGGGACTCGTCCATCTTAATCGATAATCAGACAGAGGAAGAGTTGAGATTCTGGTTAAAAAACCTCAATAGTCTGCCATTCAGAGCGTTAACTCCTCTAATTTTGCAGGAGCCGGTGTATTATTGAGTTCAAAAAACGAAGTTGCCCATTGTATGTTTTCAGAGCAAGAGTCTAAGAGTAGCTCTACATACAGGGAATTAAGAGCGTTAGAGTATGCGATTGAATCTTTCTCTCATATTTTAAACGGGAAGTTTGTGAAAGTGTACACTGACAATCAAAATATTGTTAGGATCGTAAACAAAGGAAGTACTATACTTGAGCTTCAAAATTTGGCTAGAAACATTTTCGATAATCTAATGAAGTTTCAAATTCTTTTAGAAGTTTCCTGGATTCCTAGAATGTTTAATTCGGAAGCAGATTTCTATAGCAAAGAGTTCGACTGGGATGATTGGGGTGTTAGTCAGAATATATTTAAATTCCTCAACTCCAAATGGGGGCCCTTTGATGTTGATCGTTTTGCGGACACTTCAAATAAAAAGGTCAGCAAATTCTTTTCTCAGTATTGGTGCCCCCGTACTTCCGGAGTCGACGCCTTTGCCTATGACTGGGCAGAAACTAACAACTGGTTAGTTACCCCTGTTTGTTTAGTGCCAAGAGTAATTAAACATTTGATCGCGTGCAGGGCATACGGTACACTGATCGTTCCTAAATGGAAATCGTCGATTTTTTGGCCTCTTATAATTAATTCTCAAACTGGAAATTTCGCATGTCTAGTAACGGATTTTATCGAATACAAAAATCCTAAAAATTTCTTTGTTGCCGGTTCAGCTAAAGACAGCATGTTCGCAGTTTCACCTTTTGTGAGTGATGTTCTGGTTCTGAGAGTAGATGCTAGACAAAATTAAATTACTCAAATGCAGTCAGCGGGAATACTACTACTACAACTTGTCACGATAATTTAACGCGATGTTTATGTCTATATACCATAAAAAAAAAAAAAAAAACCGTTGCACGTGTATAACGTGTATTAACAGAAGGTCTCATCATCTAGATTGTACTAGATTGTATACTCGATGCGTAATACATTTTAACACAATAATAAATGTAGTACACAGGCGATCA
This sequence comes from Mercenaria mercenaria, assembly GCF_021730395.1. Classification (NCBI taxonomy): domain Eukaryota; kingdom Metazoa; phylum Mollusca; class Bivalvia; order Venerida; family Veneridae; genus Mercenaria; species Mercenaria mercenaria. Next base: position 23,045,165 of record NC_069378.1, on the reverse strand, counting down.
GTACTATCAACTAACATAGAGTTAATTATATTCATTTCAGGTATTTATACAAATGTTTAAAAATTAAAATATTAGCAAAACCGTTTTTGCATTTGAAATACGAATTTTACACTGTTGCTAATTAATTAAGGTTTTTTATATTCATGAGTTGCCATCAGCAACATCTGTCTTTGATGTTAATAGGATGTAAGATGTATAACTTTATCGGTCAATATTGTTTTCTAGGCTGATTTGTTATGTTCGATGTTTAATTACAAATGATTTAGCCGAAAAACTTCTCCGGTTAGTTAGCACTGAGTACATTTAGTTAGTAATGACTTAGCTGATCGACATTTAGTTAAAAACTAGAGTTTTTGCCATCAGAACGGTAATGTTATTATAGCTGTTCTTCGACTACTTCAGCTATAGCGCTATTGGTTACGACGACGTGAAAAATGTTTATTGTCGCGGTGGTCCTATGATTGATTCCCGACGAGGTCATCCTTTCCCTTTTAGATGCTGAGAGTGTTACGCTTACATCTTTTAAGCATTGAATGTTTTTCACTGATAAGACTGTTATGCGTTATTATTACTTAGCGATGATTGTTTTCCCTGCTTAGAAAGTTATGTTTTATATCATCTTAATAATGACTGTTTAAGCTGCAGAGAATTTTATTTTTCTTATTCAATAAGTGATAACTGTTTTCGCTGCTGATAACGTTATGTTGATATTTAATACGTGTAGTTATGTTGAGATCTGCTAAGCGATGACTGTTTTCGCTGCTGAGAATGTTAAGTTGATATCCATTAAGCGATGACTGTTTTCGCTGCTGAGAATGTTATGTTGATATCTGCTAAGATAGACTGTTTTCGCTGCTGCTGAGAATGTTATGTTGATATCAGCTAAGCGATGACTGTTTTCGCTGCTGAGAATGTTCTGTTGATATTTACTAAGCAACGACTGTATGTTATGTTGATATCTGCTAAGCGATGACTGTTTTCGCTGCTGAGAATGTTATGTTGGTATCTGCTAAGCAATGACTGTATGTTATGTTGATATCTGCTGAGCAATTACTGTATGCTATGTTGATATCTGCTAAGCGATGATTGTTTTCGCTGCTGAGAATTTTATGTTGATATTTGCTAAATGATGACTGTTTTCACTGCTGATAATGTTAAGTTGATATCTACTAAGCGATGACTGTTTTTGCTGCTGAGAATGTTACGCTGATATCTAATAAGCGATGAAGGTTTAAGCTAACGAGAATGTTATGTTTCATATTTACTTAGCGATGACTGTTTTCGTTGCTGAGAATGTTATGTTGATATCTACCGAGCGATCATTGTTTTTTGCTGCTGAGAATGTTTGTTTTCGCTGTTGAGAATATTATGTTGATATTTACTAATTTTATGTTTGATATTTATTCAGCGATGGCTGTTTCCGATGCTGAAAACGACTGTTTTCGCTGCTGAAAATGATTGGTTTTCGCTGCTTAAAATTTTATGTTGATATCTAATACGTGATGACTTTTTAGGTGTCGATAATGTTATGCTGATATCTAATAAGTGGTGACTGTTTCAGCTACTGAGAATGTTATGTTTGATATTTACTTATCAATGATTGATTTGCTGCTGAGAATAATATGTTAATATTTTTCTATCGATAAGTGTTTTCGTTTAGTATTTCTACTTTCAGAATCTTCATTCTTCCAAACCTTGGACGAACATAAAGCGTTTTGAAAATCATCCTTTACCCGGTAATGCAGCAAAAAGGATACCGGACATTGCCAGATCTTCAAAATCCAAGAATACCAGGGCAAAATACGATAGCTACTTTGAAAGATTTGCATCGTGGTGTAAGTCTCATAAATTCAAATATTTACCCGCAGAAGACACAACTATTAGTTTATTTCTAAGTGATCTTATAAGTAAAGGTGTTGGACATTCGGTAATCGATGGATACTATTATAGTATTAAGGGGAATCACCAATTAATGTTACTGACATGCAATCCTTGTGATAGTAACTTAGTTAAATTGGTTTACGAGGGTTACAGAAAAACAGTTTGTGAACCAGTCAACAAAAAACAACCAGTAACTGCGGATATCATTTCAAAAATTGTTGATAAATTCGGTGGAGATAACGACAATTTGAAAGACCTTAGACTTTGCACCATGTGTATTCTTGGTTTTTCTGGATTTTTCAGATATAGTGCGTTAAGTCGTCTGAAAATGAAAAACATAAACTTTCAAGAAGATTACATTTCTGTTAATATTACAGAGAGTAAGACTGATCAGTGTAAATCAGGTTCTGAAATATTGATTGCTAAAACTCAAACAAAGCTTTGTCCGGTGTCTTGGTTATTGAAATACATTGCTGCGGCCGGTCTCACTTTTGCTTCAGATGAATTCATTTTTACTAAAGTTAGGTATATTAAGAAGACCGATGAATACGTCTTAGCAGACACTTCTACCCCTTTATCATATTCAAGAGCTAGAGAGATTTTTCTTAGCGCTTTAGAAAACATTGGAGAAGATAAGTCTAGCTTCGGTTTACACAGTCTGAGAAGCGGAGGTGCTTCCGCGGTAGCAAATATTGGTGACGTTGTGGACGTCAGATTGTTAAACAAGCACGGTAGATGGAAGTCTAGTTCATCTTCGGACGGGTACATTCATTATAATATTCAAAACAGATTACAGGTTTCTAAACATTTAGGGATTTGAGCCTTACACTTCTTTTTCTTCTTTGTTCTCGATCAGTAACGCACCGCATTCTTTGAAACCGTCACCAGTGTTGTTTTCTTTTCTTATCACAGTATAATCAAGAAATGTTTTATTTTCGGACGAGCGTAGCGAGGGAGAAAATAAGAGCGTTGATCTACGGGTCGCGGGATCGTGAGTTCGATCCTCGGGCGGGCCGCATGTTCTCCGTGACTATTTGATAAACGACATTGTGTCTGAAATCATTAGTCCTCCACATCTGATTCATGTGGGGAAGTTGGCAGTTACTTGCGGAGAACAGGTTTGTACTGGTACAGAATCCAGGAACACTGGTTAGGTTAACTGCCCGCCGTTACATGACTGAAATACTGTTGAAAAACGGCGTTAAACCCAAAACAAACAAACAAACAAAAGTAGTAGTGGTAGTGAAAATAATAATAATAACAGCACTAGAAGCAGTAGCAACAATAGAAAAACGAAGAATTCACTCATTGTATACCGTGAATTACATGAAACTTTAACTTATGATCCATCTTTATTTTAAAAGATAAAAAATAGAACATATAACACTCTACATGTCTCTGGGGTGGCAGCCAGAACAGTCTTGCTTTTCAAATGTCATTTCAATTTTCTAGGCAAAAAAGGATTTTATTACTTTTGGGAAATATGTAATTTTAGAAAGTTATACAAAGTAAATACATCAGTATGAAGTTTGAATGATAACTCTCCCAGAGATATCTTTATGTACCTTACCCATAGCGACAGCAGGTCGAACTATTTTGATGCTAATAACTGCATGACAATCTACTCTGCTGCTACTACCTGCTGAAAAATCTACTCTGCGTGAAAAGCTGTTTTGTACATCACCGATGTTATTACCTGCTTGAAGAGGCTAATTTGATGACCTGCCACTACCTGCTTGAAAAACTATTTTCTGCTACTAACTGCTTGAAAATCTAGTGTGCTGCTAATACATACTTAAAAAGCTATGTTGATGCTAATTCCTGTTTGAAAAAAAAGTTTTTTGCTGCTACTATATGCTTAAAAATCATTTTGCATGTTTTGCAACTACTTGCTTAAAAGGCCGTTTGACTTGTTTTGCTACTACCTGCTTAAAAAGCAGTATAGCTTATTTTGCTTCCATGCCTGTGCGAAAAGCAATATTTCTGCTACTACCTGTCTGAAAAGCTATGAGGCTTAGTTTTCTGCTACTATCTGCTTAAATAGCTGTTTTACCTCCAATACCTCCTAAATAATCATGATTCTAAAATACTCGTTGACCACAACTATCAACATCAATCACTACTTCATTAATTACTATAATAATTCAACAAAGAAAGTACTTCAAACCAACAAAACTATTGCCCAATTTTTAAGAGTTTCTTCAAACACCCAAACAGAGTAAAACATGCCTTTGTCAGCATTTGGTCAATATAAACAAAGACTCAAAGTTCAGAACTAAACTCGCAAAATAAACATGGATCATAAATTACCCGTCTATCTACGACGTAACCACCCCTGTGTTAACCCCCGTGTTTTCAACTACTGCTACTGCTGCTAGAACTAGTGCTACTACTACTACCGCTAAAACTACTATTGCTACACTAGCATTACATGCGATCATAACTACCCGTATCAACACCACTACCACTTACTACCGCTATCAAGACAACCGTTACCACTGACGACACTACCGCCACCAACACTAAATACTACAATTTCTATTACTACCACAAATATTACCACAATACATTTTTTTATTCCCACAGTCACTAACACTGCTACCTCCATCACCAACAACATCTGCCACTACCGCTACTAACTACCACTTCTATTACCAATAAACCCCTACCACAACCACCACCACCTACTACCGCTACCATGTCAACATTTCCACTACTAACAAAAACAACAAACAACCACTACTTCTACACTACTACAACTAATACTTCTTCTACTACAACTTCTTTCAAAACTACAACCAGCACTTCTGCTGCTACTACCACCATTACTAAAACTAACTCCACCGCAAACAGAAGCAGCTACAACAATAACAACAACAACTACTACTACTGCTACTGCTACTGCTACTGCTACTGCTACTACTACTACTACTACTACTACTTTTGCTACTACCTCTACTACTACTTTTACTACTATTACCACTTTCACTACCGTCACTTCTACTATCACCACTATTTACACCATTACCATCACTACCCCATCGCCAGCAACAACAACTGCCACTACTAACTACTTCCAACACTTCACCTGTCCCGACCACTGCCACCTACTACCGCTGCCACTGCCACTGCTACTCTGCTACTGCTACTTCTACTATTACTTCTGCTACTATGACCATACCACCACCACTACTTCATCATCAAAATGTAAAACATACAAGGGCAAGTCATGTCTTCAACGTGAATTTCGAAAAGGAAAGAAAACTGGACCCCTGAATAAGTATATAAAGTAATTAACATAACATTTATGTAAAATCATCCAGGAAACGATATAAAGCCTCATGAAAACTGACAACATGGCTGGTCTGTGTCGCTGATGATGGTACATAAGCATAAAATATTTACCTTACAGGTAATGTCGATGTGGTTTTTGTTGGCCTTATTCATTAATGTAGACGTAAAATGCATGTAAAATAGTTCCAGGTAAGATTAAAGTGACGTTGTTGGTCATGATGTAAGTACATAGATATATAATAAAGTTATTTACCAGACAGGGATAGGGTGACTTGGTTATTTGTTGCAGTTTTGTCGCTGTCCGTCGCTGTAATGGTGAAGACTGTATATCCTGGTAAAATAAAGTTTCATTATTATTATTATCATTATCATCATTGTTATTACGTAAGCTGGTTCTGTCATTTATCATCTTATATTTGGTGTGTTAAAAGAAATCAAATGTAAACTGATGGCGTACTCTGCTCATTATATATTCTGCAAAATACATGCTATTGATAGAATTACTTTCACGCCTTAATTCCGTTCCAGATCGGTCTTTTCTCTGATGGCTTGAGAAATTATAGGACCCCCTTTTCTGACTGACGAATCGCGATAAATCAATGAAATCTGGTTGTTAAGTATCTGCTAATTTCTTTCTGTTTTAAAAATCCTTTTTCATTTGCACAGCAACAGTATCCAAGAATTCCGATTTATAAATATTAAATAAATAGGTTGAAATAGTAAGAAATATTCTGCCACATGGAACGACCGGCCCGATATTTGCACGTTCAAGGTTTGAAAAAATATTTGCTAAAATATGCAATAGTTTGTAGCTAGCTGTCACAATTTACTAATTCATCTTGAATCATATTTCAATATATCAAGTAGTTCTAGCCTTTTACAGAAATCTACAACTAGCGTGACAAAATTCCTGGTATCTGTGACAGTAAAAATTGTCAGTCATATTTAATCCGTTTGTGATAGGATATTAACATGAAATCCCTATAAATTCCGTACAAACCCTCAGGTACGTTGGCTTCTATCTCTGTCGTAAACGTCCCAGAAAATTCAGGAGAATTATCGTTAACATCTTTTACGTCGATGGTTGTTGACAAATTTGCAGAAGAATCTCTATCGCTTACTCTAAAATTAATAATTATAATTCTTTAAGTGTTCTTCGTTCATTTTTAACAATCGTTACCTTTAATGAATATTACCTTAGGAGTAGATCGACAATTGAATATAAAAAGGTAATCAGTTAAAGAAGTTACCATTCATCTTAACTATTTCGAACTACACCCAAATGTTGATAGAATTGTATACTTTAAAACCTTTTGTATGTTTTAATGTAGTTAATCATGTATCACATATTTGATGGTAAGAATCGACACGGTTCTCACTGAATAAAATTAAGAAGCATGACCAAATATAGTGTGTTATTTGTAACAAAAGCTGCAAAAACAACTCTGCAAGTAGTCTTATTAGCTGTCCTTTTGTTGTATATAGGCGTTAGACAATTTATTTTTTAAGTTATACAATCAACACTTCAAATTGTCTTTTGTAAAATTAGTATAGACTTACTTCTGATTTTTGTACTTATTTTATAGCTGCATTATAAAATGTGTCGTTTTCTTATTGTTTATATAAATTTGCTTTTGCTCTGTTGTAATTTTAAGGTGTATTTCCGTGCATAAGAAAGTACACATTGTGTGATGCAATTAGATATGGGTAAACTGAACATGAGTTGGATAACCATAACTTAAAATAATGTATGTTTAAACTTTACAGTTTTAGGGATTTAATTCTCGTTATAATATTCAATTTTGTTTGTTAAGTGTGCTTTGTGTAAGTGAAATGATTCCTGCCAGGATGGCCTGGCGAAAAATCATGGTTTTACGGAAGAAATTTACCAAAGTCTTTATGCTTAAGGCCGCTATGTGTAAACATTTTAAAGCAGTTGACCCATAATTATATATATCATTTCATCATTCTTGATTTTAACGGAAGGTCATTTCATTTATATTGTACATCCGAAGAATGCCGAATTGTCCTACGGAATTTACCGAATATCAGTACGGTTCCCCTACCTCAAATAGCACTAACGTTTTTCACTTTCCAGACTCAATTGAATCGATATTTTGGAGAGACAATTACCTTTCAGAAGAAACTACTAATGGATGACCATTTGAAGGTCTAAATTGTAATTAACTTTGATAGATTTTAAGGAACAAGAAGTATATCTTTAATAAACGATTTCGTAGTGAGTTCTTTATATATTAATGATATTGTGTTAGCATTTGAATAGCTATGGAGTGTTCTACATTACACCACTAAACGGTTTGTAAACATACTTTAGTTCTCATGAATATGTTTAAGTTAATATTTGATCAATAATTACTAGCAACTTACTCTAGAACTATAGGGTATTGAAAAACAACTCCATCTTTCTCTGCATCGAAATAATCATTAACAACACTATCTTTAACCTTTAATTCCTTTCCAGCTATTTCGAACAGCTCTCTTGTTGCTTCCGCCTGTAAATAATCGAAGTATACATAAAAGATTGGCATTAGAACAGAAAAAGTGGAAATTGGGGCTAATGTCGATTTAACGGTAATGCGAGGAATAAAAGACGGTTAATATTGTTGAATAATCATAAGATACATACACTATTTTGTACCAAATTAAATGTTTTTCATTAGATATCACGTGAAATGTACATCACAGAAAACGTTCACGATTTTGTGTCGTCAGAAAATCCCGGTGAGAGATGTAAAACAAATTATCAAGTTGTAGAAGTTGATAAACGATAACATGAAGAAAACGGCGCCCAAACATTTAAAAACATGTAAAGCGTTGACACATAAACTGACGAAATTGACGAGCGACAACAAAAGCAAAGAAAAAAGTATAATTTAAAAAGTTGGAAAATAATGAGTTTGAGAAAAAAGAATTAGAGAAATCAATGTAATGGTGTTAAATTCATTGCATGAAATTATTTTTAGCAAAACAAGAATGTGTGTACATGTACAATTCAAAAAAGTGTTTTCTTTTTACTTTTTAGTATTTTTGTAAAAATGAAAACGAAATTAATTTAAAACGTTTTAATGGAAACACTCTTTATAGCAAAATTTCACAATGATGAAAAACGTGTACTGTCATACAAGTTTTATTGAATTAAAACAAAGGATCCAATGTATAATCTTTTCTAACTTTTGTTAAAAATCATTTGATTTTCTTAAACAGACACGTATATACTTACTTCAACATTCTCAATGTGAAAGTTACACAACTTCAGATACATATCAACTATTTCAAAATTTAGAAATTACTTTCTTTTGCTAGCAATAGTTATTTTAAAATCAAGGCTAAAGCAGTTGGTCATGTGAGTAATATGTATTTTATTTTAACCAGTCGTGTAGTATTGATATCTCTTATGCGTGAGACAAAACAACAACGATATAATGCTAGACAGATCAACTTTGATAGTATTGCCTTATGGGTTTTGACATTTTGTAGGCACTTGTATGTCTTTGGTTTCAAATTTGTTTTAGCAATATTTAAAATGCAACTACCCTGCAAAGTGCCATATATCACTTGCCTGATATTTTTTTAGATATCAGATCATTGACCTGATATCAAACTTAAGCTCCTCCCATATTGACGGGCTAGATTTTACATCAGTTCCCTACCAGATTGAATTTTATTACGGAGTACAGTCTTAATGCTGCACGACATTTTTCAAAACAGATTCTGTAATCTGAACTAGTACTTGCCTTAACTATGCCTGTCTTCACTTTCATCGCACAGACAATAGTACTAAATGACATCACTGGGGTAACGTTCATCATGACATCTCAATGTTTACATGGAGCGATTTTGTAAAGGTTTATAATACACTTGCATCTATACTTATACTTGATTTATGCCTTATTTGAGGCATCTATTTTTTTAAGTAGAAGCAAAAGTGTTTGTGTTAATTACAATTCTTGGAACAGTTTACAGACTCTGTTACTGAGTCTAGAACTGGAAGTGTAAATTTCAGCGCTTGAAAAATGTAGTTGCCTGAGTGGAAATAAAGTATGTTCTGATTTATTCAAGAGGATAAGTTTTGATTTTTACGCAGGCCAGTTTTTAGTTTATTGTTAGATTTTTAAAGGAGTATCAGCAAGTGAATTAACATTGTCTCAGTTGAATTCATTATGTTTGCCGTATTGTTTCGTTCAGATGTTTCAGGAACGGGTGAATTTTCAAATCCGTAAAATATTAATTTATTTATTTCTAGCTTCAGAAGTCAATTTGTACGAAATAAGAGATGAGAACATATGTTGTTTAGGTTATATAAGTGTCATGGTAAATAGAAAAACAGACAACTGTCTTTCGATATCAATGTTATCAGGCTTGGCAAATATGGACGGATGGACGGAAGGGGTTCGGTGAACCTTACTTCTCGCAGCCTATATCAACCTCGACCTGATAACATTGATATCAAAAGACAGTCTCTATTCATCAGCAGGCACGCCCTTTATATACCAGCTGTGAGATATCTATTCATAAACAAAATTTTGAGAATATAGCTAATAAAGTAAAAGGTAGCTAGTAGAAATGACTGTAGACTTACACTTGCATCCATGTTGAATGTTAATGTTGAGTCATCGGTATCTGCATCAGTGGCTGTAAGTGTAAGCACTGTTTCGCCTGCTTGAATTGTTTCTAGTAAAGCGATAGGGTGGTCGTCGTCTGCAGTGTTCGGGCTAGGCTTTACAAACTCTGGAGCCGCTGTTGTAATGTGCAGAAACGTTTCACATTATTTTGTGAATTGGCATACCAATCTTTATAACTTTGTATATGTAAAAACTTGTTAATTTACAGTTTTACTGGCTAACGTTTGATCAGATGTGCGCCTAGCATTGTCGCCAACAGAAATTCCGTGCATTAAAATCATACTGAGCCAGGCAAATCTTGTTCAAAATTAATCCCGTGCTCAATAAACTCGTCTAAACCTACATTTATAAAAATGCAGCTTTGTTTGAGACCCCAAAATAGTCTATTTGAGATTGGAGGGGTGGAATTATTGTTTAAGCAAAGTCATCGAAATATTGGTAAATGGGTTTAAATTAACCTAAGATGACCCAATCCTGGAAAGTGTTCCTCTCATTGCTGCAACGTAAATGTCGAAACTGTTCAAGTCTCCCTTGCTTTTCAAAATACAGATTAAATAAAGACTGTAAATCACGACATATATAAACGATTAGTGGGTACTGAGATACCTGGTTGAATACAAAACGTATAATTCTACACCCAAAATAACATATCAATTGAGGTGTATGTGATTTGAAGTCAGCAACCTGAACCAATCGGCCACTGAAGTCTCTAAAGATTTTTACTTACAGTTTCACTTCTACAAGTCCAAGAAATCTCAAATAACTGACAGAAGAACCATTTTAAATCCAAAGGCCATTGTGCGAGTTAGAGTTAGTAACCCGATATTTCGAGTTAGTAAGTCAAAATTTCGAGTTACGTAAATCAGTTTCGAGTAAGTAAGTAGAAATTTCGAGTTACGTAAGTCGAAATTTTGAGATAGTAACTCGAAAGTTCGAGTTAATAAGTCGAAATTTCGAGTAAGTAAGTCGAAACTCCGAGTTACGTAATTTCGAGTTAGTATATCGAAATGTTGAGTTAAGTATTTCGGGTTAATGAATAAAACGCACCTGGCACTAATGCTCTTCCGTAACCTACACAGTCACGGAGTTTCAAATATTTCAAAATTTGGCTTTTACTACATTATTCTAAAATATTTAGAAGCCAAGTTTTAACGGCCTTTAAAACTGTAACGACATTTTTATTGATGTGTTTAAGCTTAGCAGAGTATTTACTATGCATATGATAAACACAAAGAAATAAATAACTTCTTCATTAGGAACTATAGGTTTTTAAAAAAACACTTAAATACTGATAAACTTACCACTGTAGCACGATATTTTATTTCCGTGCAGTCTGATAATGATCTGCACTGTTCGCCATTGAGTCAGTATCCTTTTGGTAGGCACCCCTTAAAGGGCTGGTCCTTTACAATGAATTTTCGGTTGAAAGAAACGTTATTTGTTCTGTCTGTACATTTTGATAAAGAACCCGTTTTTACTTGGTGTATAATGAATTTTATTTACCAGGTGCTACGTCTGTAAATGTTATCGTCAAAGTCAAATCCGCATGTAAACCGTTACCACCATCATGTGTTGCTCTGAAAAACAAACTAAATGCGCATACAAAGGAGCTGGGAAAACCATGATTATTGGTAATATTGTTAAGTTGTGTTTTGAACGATCGGATCGAAAACTTGCATCTTCTGAGAAAACAAATCAAAATCCATATTATTTTGTCTAAACATTTGTTGGATCAAGGAGTGAAAAATGTCCAAAAATGGATTTTAGATTCTATTATTATGCTTCAAAATGTCAAAATGATACTAATGAAAAACTAAGAAGTGTTTCGGTTTTATTTTTTTTTTTTTTTTTTGTTTTTTTGGCTTGCTTTATTCTGTGTATAGATATGTGTTTTATATGAATTTGAATAAAATATTTTTCAGCGCAGCCGTATATAGAAGGGCTGTTATTTCTCGCAATTTGCAAATAAAATATGTATGAAAATCCTTTGGCAACACAAAACAAAGCAAAGCAAAATAACAGCATACTCAGTTTGACTAACTTTGTTTACAAGATGTAGTAAAATGCGCAATAACCCCTCACGCTCCTGTCTCTCCCCAGTACATCGGCCTAAACGGTAATTTATCATAGTGTGACTGAATGAACTCAATCATCCTTAAGGATGTACGAGCGAATTTTTTCTAACGTTAAGAAATTTTTCATATCTATAACGGCAAATAATTTAGATGTTGTTGGGTTTAACGTCCCGTCGTTGCAATTTAGATCATATTTCCAGTTTTGATGGCGGAGGAAGAACCCAGGTGCTCCTCCGTGCATTATTTTGTCACAGACGGGCACCTAGGTAGAACCACCGACCTTCCGTAAGCCGGCTGGATGGCTTCCTGACTTGAAGTTCCACGCCCCGATTGAGGCTCGAACCCACGTCGGCGAGAGAGTGCTTTGAACATAATATCTAATTTGAAAGATGTCTAAACAACAGAAAATGCAAATTTATTAAACTGTTAAATGTATTCATGAAAATATCGGTAAACACCAATCGGAATCGAGGCTAAAGTAAGGCCCTTCGAGAAAACGTCATTTGGAACAAACGCCTACGGTATGCTAGGAATATGAAAGATACAGCCAAAATAGGAACTGGCATAACAAGTTTTAAGAAGATGTTATGTGTTTTCTTTACTATTGCAATGAGATATTGCCATATTCAATATGCATATACATACGTATTAACAATTCAGTCTCATTTGAGACTTAAAAGGTAAAATGCGCCTAGCTGTCAATGTAGTTAAATAGATATAGATTTTACAACCTAACAGACGCGAGAATGAAATGAAGCCATATTTTGGTATTACCCTATTGCTATAACATTTTGACGCTGGTTGAACTCATTTGGTTTAAAATAGATGAAGAAATAATCTTTATCGATGCTTCAGCAGGAAAAGGTAATATGAAATAAAGGCATTCACATTAATGTTGTGTATTTACACACATAATTGATCAAACCCGATAAACAGAAAAAACAAAAGCCTCGAATTGGATTTTATTATTCTGTTTACTCGTTTAATACATTTCTATATAAAAAGACATACATGAACTATTCTCTGTACAAACATTTTATATAATTATATGCTTTGACTGCATGATGATAAAATTATTTCATTGTGGCTATGTCTTGGAATGTTTTAATTCATCTTGTTTTGATTTCATCATACATATAAAACTCAATTAAGATCCTACATGATGTGTAATACATAACGAAATGTTTCAATACCTAACTGAAAAGTAATCAAATGGATTTACTCCCCTGAAAAAAATGCTTCGCGCAGGTAACTAAGATCCTGCATTGATTTGCAAAACGAAAGTATCAGTTTTTTTACTAAATAAGTTTTCTCACCTGACCACGACTGTGTAGGACGCCGCTGTTATTGATCCTTGGACACATGTCAGAACTGAATAACCAGAAACAGTGAATCCACCACCAGTGGGAGACTGAGATTCAAGGCTTAAAAAAGAAGTATTCCAAATTACAATTTACAACTATAATGATGATATATTCTTGCATCTATTTCAGGAATTTTCCTACGCAAACATGGATAAACAGTTGAAATTCGGTATCTCAAACTCTAACGCACTGAGCGTTTTACTTTGAGATTACCGAAATTCGACTTAAGAATTGTATTTTAGCACGTGTTTTCGGGACGTGAAAATGTCTTCGAGATAGCATAACTTTTGAGATAAACGAGTTCGAGATAATGGTTTTCAACTGTATTTATATCAACCCTTCAAAATAACTGAGGTAGTCTTTCTTATGCTTTCAGAGCAATTTATATATTTATGTCGCGTCATTACAACCAACAAAAATAATTTATTGAACGAGTACAAAACATCTATAGCGATACAGAGGTGTAAACTGTCGTCGTTTTGCTTTTTTTCAAAACTAAATAACAAACACAAATTATACCTTCGTTATGTATATCGACACTGTCATGTTCGTGGTAATTCAGATTCTCTTTCGAGTTTTTCACCTTTGCTTCAGTTAAAAACTATTGCAATGGGACAGTGGAGACTTATTGTCAAAGATTTACAGTCTCATGCACTGCAGTATACAGTGCACATTTGCGGATACAAAAACTTGTCCATAATATGTGTATGAGACGTTAGGATTGCACGAAGAAATGCAGACACAGCCTTTGATTCTTTTGCCAACAAATGACAATCGTGATAATGAAAACGTATTAAGATATAAAGTTTTCTTAAGACCCCTTCCACTTGGTTGTGGAAGTAGACTGAATACAATTCAACCTCTTGAGAATACATATATTCTATAATTGGTGTAAGAGACCTGGTCTTCTGACAGACTGTCACGTTAACTTCCGTATTTAATAATAATCCGTATATTTTCCATTCCATGTAGTATACAATAGCCAGTGCTTATTGAGTGATATTTCAACCGATAGACCTGAAGGATCAACATTTCTTTGAGCATAGACCGGTCATGATTTGAACAATGTTGATAGAGGCCCACTAGACAATGGTACAGGCCAAATATCTTTTATCAATCAAGGGGACAAAGAATTATTAAAACATTTTCATTTTGAAGCTTCATTTCTACCTCGTCTAAGTGGTGCATATACACTAAATTGGATTGTATAATTTAAAAACTCTATAACCTTAACTGTCCCTGCGAAATGAATACTTTGGTTGTTACTGCGGATGAGCATTTCATGCTTACCAAGCGGGGAAAGACAAGGTAAACTGGGTAGGAGATCAACTTGTTTTTCCATTGGAAAAAGATAAACTACGCGTGCCTATACTGACGTCATAATTTTACGTCGTATTCTGCTGTCATAGAGTATGAACGATACTTAATTTATAATAGCTTTTAAAATCTTACAATAATATCAACGATAGGCAAGAAAAACGATCTAACATGACTTCTTGAATAAGGCTGATGTTCTTCCAACCCTCGGGAAAGCGTAGATAATTCCATATCATGCTGTCCTTCGGGTTTTGAAAACCTTGTCTTACACATGTTGTCATGTAAAATTCTTATGATACATGTGACAAACGCCAGAAATGGCAGGTGGCTGATATTAACAAATACCGAACTTATTTTCAAATACTAGTACGCAATTTTGTAGCATGAGAAATTTTGCAGTGTCTTTTCCTTCAGTATAAAGAATATTAATGAAAGCTACAAATACCTCAAGTATATTTTAAGAATACATTTAAGCTTTAGAAACATTTGAGATACCGACCCTAAATTTTTTGAACTGTTGCATAGTACTCGAGTAGGTAAAGCACAATTAATGCATCTTGAAGCAACTAACCCTCACATCGTTGTGCGAGATTTTATAAGATTGAAACATTTCCTATATACAGCTTTATGTCGCATATCTGATGTTATAGCAATGTAGTTTTCATCGTATTCTATTAAAGGTTGTAAAGCAGCTGACAAACAGTAACAAATGGCTTCCCTAGCATTCAGTTAGGATTCTGGGTAAAAAATAGGGTATTTAACGGCGAATTGTCTTATATACTTGTCTTGCATGCGATGTAAGTCATCGTTAGGCTATTTTCAACATCCTATAGACAAACTGTCAGGGAATTTGACACCACTTATTATACATTGACTTAAAGATAATTTTAATGGATTTTAAACGGATGTATTTCAAAGCGCATACTTTAAGGACGGATAGGGTGTAAAAAATCAATTTTGTATGTAAAGTATCAAGGGAGAAAATAAACGACCATGATAATCAACACATCTATCTTATGCCAGGGAACAGAACACCACTCACTGTACACCATCTTACTTTACACCATCTTGGAGGTATTTTATTGAAATCTAACGTTCTCATCCCAAAGATAGGTACCTGTACCTTAATACATTCCTTGAACGAGGGTCTGTGGGTCCGACCGACGTTCTCCAAGAAGGCGTAACGTAGGAGATTGAATGATCTATCACATTCATGCCAAAGGTAGCACATTTGCCCTTAACACATTTGAAAGGAGATATAAATACATATAAAACTGTATGGCAATCGATGTAAGATTCCATAAGAAAGCGTATGTGGACTGTTCAATGTACTCAGAACGGCCTTCCTTCTTCAATACTTAAAGAACAAGATGTATCATCTTCCCTATTCATTCCAATGATAAAAGCGTGAGTCTAAATGAGTCTGAAAGACAATATAAATACTTCTAAAATTACGTAATGCAAATGGTGTCACATAAAATGAAAGACAATCTGTGAGATGTTCAAAAGCGGCTTTCTCCAAGGAGTCTTAAGATGAAAGATTTAGTAATAGTAGTACATGTATAACTTATTCATCACCATGATAAAAACATGAGTCTCAATGGGTCTGAAAGACAATATATTATCTGCAAAATAATGTTTGGAAAGCGGTGTCACATTCCCTGAAGGGGGGTCTGTTGCATGGTCAAAATGCTCCGAACGATGTTTAAAAAGAATTAATAAGGTACAATATTTAATAATAATTCCGATTTATCCCTAATATAGGAATTTCCGCGCGTTAATCTAAATACCTTAAAGACGATGTCAGAAAAGTGGTGTCACATTCCCTAAAAGAGGGACTGTGAGATATTCAAAAAGGCATTCTGCAGGAAAACGTAAAGAAGAACATTACACATAAAATATCCAATTCATACCAAAGATGTGAATTTGGGCTTAAATACGTTTGAAAGACAATATGAATACTTTCAACGTGATGTACAATAAGTAGTATCATATACCCTAGCATAACATCATGGTCGCTCGTGGCATTTCTCCCTTGATATCGTACGTTCAAAACTGTTTATTACACCCTATCCATCCTTAAAATACGACTTTGAATAACATGCATTTAACAGATTAATTCTATGTAAAGTAATTGGTATCAAATTCACACACTAACGATGATTCATATCACATGCAAGACCGTATATTAGAAAAGTCGCTGCTACCTGTAAAGAACCGGACTACCGTCTTCGTCTTCTGAAGCAGCAGTAAGTGTTGTTACATAACCACAGGCTGTAGAAGCAATAGTGATTGAAGGAGACGCAGGTTCAGTCCAGATTGGTGGATTTGTTGCTCCTACAAAACAGCATGACAACTTTCGCCAAAAAATAACGATAGAGGAATCAGCAAGGTATAAAATAGTCTCTTTTATGCAAAGAGCCGTCTCCTAGAACTGTGCCATTTCTATTTTTTTATAATACATACAGAGTACGCATTTGTTAGTATAAGAGCAGGTCAACTTTACAAAATACTAATATACTGATATTAAAGTATGCAACGGGTAATACATTTTCAAAGCCGTAATTCACTTTCCTAGAATACTCACAGTTTGACGTGAAATGTATGACTTAATTCATGAAACTACTTTTGATGGAATGACTTATTCATACATCTTATTTCAGCTTGAATCAGGTATAGGAGACACATGATTCCTTGTCATTTGGCAGTGAGGAAAAAACGAAATACTGAGTGACCGAACTAGCGGCTATACGAGTAGTCACTTCGGGGAAGTTCACATGGAAGCTCTAGAGAAGGGTAGGCTGTTGTGTAAATTATACCTACACCCACCAGTAAAGTGACCGACCAATCAAAAGTTAGGCCCTGGAAGAGCGTCCATGTGAACTTACATGTGTAAGCTACCGGAAAAGCTATGTTCAAAAGAAACAAAACAAAACCCGGAACAATGATAGGTGCGAGTCTTTAAAAGTAATCTCTATGTTTTATAATTACTTTTAAACGTCTCTAAAGCGCATTTTTAAACCTTAGGAGCACACGCTTTAATTCAAACGGCGGTAAATTACAGAGCTCTTCTGCTCGGAAAACGAGACAAAGATGATTGGTTGACCTATCGAGGTGTCAGAGCGTTTGTTAGAAGAAATGAACTCTATAGAGAAATCAATCTGTAAAGTATATTTTGTACATCAAGTTCTTTGAAAGGTTTCTGTATAATTATGTACATTTGCATGAATAACCTTAATTTCTCATGTTTTCCACATGGGTCTAAAACCTTCTGGATGCAAATAGACAAAACTTGAAAGCTTGAAACATTATAAAATTAATCACTACACCAAAGGGATATTCTGAAGAACATGATTAGATTTCCTTCATCACATGCATGACGTCGCGGAAGTGAAATAAATCCATTACATAAATTTGATAATACATTTATATAATTTAGTGTGATAAAGCTTTAACGTTGACATGTTTATTTGTAGGAGATATCTGGCGAATTTAATTGGTCTATAATAGGTAAAGAAAAAAGAAATCTTGATGCTTCAACAGGAAATGTTTACATATGATATATCTTAAAGGATTTGCTTATATTCATTTAGAGGATATTACACGATTTTTTTAATATTAATAATTTATTGAACGAGTTGAATAAAATGATAAAATGCGATGTTCTCTCGAGCATTTTGCAACACGAGTTGAATAAGATAATAAAATGCGAGGCTCTCTCGAGCGTTTTTATCAATTTTATTCAACAGTTTAATAAGTGCAATGTGGATGACACACATGTAATAATAAAGTTGTTAAATAAGTATGAAATTTACAATGATGATAGACTTCTTGTAAGTAAGAACACTTATGAAAATAAGAAGTCTTAGTTCCTTGAATTGTTCAAAATCATCACATAGTGATCATTATTGAAATCTACGTAGTTTTAGAATACCTCTATTTTGCCATAAGATAAGAGGCTATATTTCAGATTATACAGCAAATAATGTCCCATTTTATTTGCAGATTTACTTTGGTTTAAAGATTATTAGACATAGGTTACTGTAGTAAGCTGGACAGTCAGCTACAGTCACCAGTGACCTATATTGTGCATATGAGACACTAGACCAAACAAAGCACACACACCCATTGAAGTACATTATATTCTTCATGAACATTTAGCTTTAAAACATCCTTGGCTATAATTACCTCCTATAATAAATTGGAGAAGGATCCATAGCAGATAAATCGTCTGCATTCTGAAAAGAAAAAAAGGCTATGTTAAAATATTTGTTTTTGTATGGGTACTGTTGCTTATATCGTGTTTGAAATGCATGTACACAGTCCTTCAAACAACACTGGGATGTCAAAGCGAGGTTTGAACTCCCCTGTGTTGGTTTCCAAGTCATAACGCTGCGTATGTCTATGTCTGTTTTTCAAATCTTGTAACTTATTATATATTATCATTCCAATAAAGAGTTTTTATGTATATGCGTGCATGGTTTGTGAGCATGTGTGTAATTTTCTATGGAGTGTATTTGTATACATGGCTCTTAGAACGTTTAATTTATTTATCTTATTACCGCGCTCATGCTAATAGACAGCTTCACATTATAGACAGTCAAGTGCTATGAAGTGTTGTAATGTTCAGATGCTTGTCTAAGGAAATTTGTACACCCATGCTACTCCTATTGACTGTTCAGTCCGACACCTGATATCGTGACGTATTTTTCTAGTGACGGAATAAGACTTTTGCCAAGCAGACTCTAAAGTCTAAAAAGTGGTTGTTGATATTATACTGTTATTGCCTTTTTGATGAGGTCGATAATTATTATTATGTTGATTTATCGATCTGATTAAAGCGATATCGACCGAGGGCGTTGTGCTTGCGTTAATCCGTGTTAACGTCACAGCTGGAGGTCAAAACGGGTTTTGGCTCCGCCTTTGAATCAATACGACTTTTTATTATTGATCATGTGACTACATTTAGACCAAGGGAAAGGACTGTAGATAAAGATAAAAAGGTATAAGATTAAACCAATGCGACGTCGAACATGTACACAATATACTGCGAAACATATGACGAAAGGCTGCAGATATTTGTCTATTATAAGTAGGCTGGATTTGAAAATAAAACAATTGTTGTCTTTAAGGTGCGATCGGTATGTGGATTTATCAAACTGATAAAAGCGATATCACCCTCGGGGTACATTTATTTCAGAAAGCACAAATGTGTTAGAAAAGACAAAAACATAGTCAACACAAAGTTGTAGTTGAAGAAACAGATCGCTACTTTCGAAATAATCAATAATATTTTTTTTTGTTTATTCTTACCTCTCACATTATAATTTTCTTTCGCCTTTTTATGATACATTCTTATTTATTTACCTGCAGGCAAGTTACTAATTAGATGTAAACACGTGATAATATGTATCATGCATTTGTGAAACTGTTGACTAAATAAAACACTTATTGTATATTTGGTATTACTATACTTGGCTGACTTTTTTGGCGAATGCCATATTACTAGTAAGAACGAATTCGTGACAAGGGGCGACTGATGCACCTGACAAATCAGACTACTCGATTGTTGTTGTTGTTATTCTTATTATTTTGAATGTAACAAGACTTTTCACGACTATCCATGACGAAGAAAGGATATAAACTGAACCATTTTACAAAAGTTTATATAAGCCAATTATAAATTCAAAAAGAAATAAGTCTGCATTTAGATTTTAAGTTTTTGTCAAAATAAATACATCATCTGCAAAGTTCAAATTCATATCTGAACAATAACACTATACAGTTATTGCCTTTTAGTGGGGCGCCCGAGGTTGATATCGCTTTTATTAGGTCGATTAATCCACATATTGACCAAACTTTAAAGGCAACCATTGTTTTGTTTTTAAATCCAGCCTACTCATAAGGATTAACATCGAATACAAATATCTGCAACCTTTGGTCATTTCTCGCTGAAAATTGTGTACTACGTCGCATTGTTTTGACGTCAAACCGTGATGACGTCAGGGTTGACGGTCAATATGTGTTTTTGGCTCCGCCTTCGAGCCAATGTGACTTTTTATCATTGATCATGATACAACATCTAGGCCAATGGAAAGGACTATAAAAATAGATTTAATAATATGATTAATTACAGTCAAACTTGTCATATGTGACTTTCCACGGGACCATCCATAAAAGGTCACATATGACAGGGAGACTTTTAATTCAGGTTCTCTAAATAGCAAGTTCAAATGTTTAATATAACTACGTGTATGTCATTTTTTGGATTCTATATTATCGTTTATGTATTTTTAAGATATAAGATACTATGTTGTCAAATAATTTATTCTAAAATTGAAATATTATGTTTAAAACAATTGTATCTATAATAACGTGCTAAATAGCGAAATGATCTATAATGTTTTCTTTGAATGGAATTGAATTGAAAATGTATATTTCATATTGTTTAATTTGATCAACTGGTTTTTAAAGCTATAGATCTCTGAAAAATGTAAAAAGTCAATTAGGCCTAAAAAATCTTTGTTTCCGGTAACATGCTAAAAAAATTAGGGAAGGTAGGTCGGATTTTTTTTATGGAGGGAGACTTTTCGGAAATTATTTTTGTGTCAAAACATTAATGCAAATAAGAGAGGTATGCCTTTAGAACATCAGTAAATTGATTTCTAGCATGATTTGCTAAAAAGTTGAAAAAAAAATCTCCAAGGCCATAAAAATATTTAGGGTCTGGCCACACACTTAGTGTAGGTCGGAATACCGGAAACAAACACTTTTTCATGCCTTGGAAAAAACAAATGGTGATGCACTGTGTGGTACAATTATGCGTAAGATACAAGTTGACAGGTTCAGAATTTTTCAGTTCGGACATCGGCTTAAAACAGGGTGATCCGAGCTCGCCTTTACTTTTTATGCTTTTCGTAAATGATTTGATGGACAATATAAACTCGGGTCTTGATATTTTCACAATAAATGAATTAAAATTATTCCTCATCCTGTATGCTGATGATCAAGTTACTTTTGCAAAATCGCCAGAAACTTTACAAGCTATGGTAACAGATATAGAAAATTATTGTCAACTATGGGGGCTTAAATGTTACACATCGAAAACATAGGCTATGATATTTAAAAATGGGAGACATTCTTAATATGTTATATTTCTTGATTTATAATGAGGTAATTGAAATAGTAGAATCATTCAAATATCTAGGCATAACATTCTATAGAAATGATAATTTGTACCAAACACAAAAATATATTGCTCAACACACATCATTTGCCTTTTATAACCTCTTCTTTGCTTTTAGAAACATAGAATTACCACTTTCCCAAAATTGTCATCTATTTGATTCACTTGTTGCCTCTATAATGAACCTCGGATCAGAAGTGTGGGGAATTCATGAAGTTATTGATATCGAACTGGGAAGGGTACCATTTGTAATCCAACGTAAGATAAATCTAATAAAATATTGGATAAAAATTGTATGTCAATCTAATGCATCCCTTGTTAAAATAACATTTTTATGCTAACAAATGTTCATATAATGGAAAAAACTGGGCTTTTAAAGTGAAATGTATCCTACAGCAACATGGACTTTCATATGTGTGGAATGAACAATCAAATATATGCATTCCTTTTCAACTTATTAAACAACGAATTTTAGAAACATACTCCCTATTTACAAAAATGGTATTCGAACATCAATAAGAATCGGCTTCAATCATATTGTATATTTTAACACGATTTTGAAATGGAAAAATACATAGATGCTTTAATAAACCCAAATATAGATTTGCCTTGTCAAGATTTAGAATCTCCTCTCATAGTTTATTAATTGAATCAGGAAGATATGATAATACCCGTCGAGTTAAAAAAATATGTAGGTCCTGTAATATGAATAAAGTTGAAAATAAATTTCATTTTTTACTCGTCTGTCCAAAATTCCGTGAACTAAGAAATAAATACTTTAAACCATATTTTTGTCGCTTGTCCTCGAAATCTAGAAAGACTATTATTGACTTGTCAAAATATTATATATTTTGCTACTAAAAACGCATTTCGTAAATCTGCTCAACATCACTGTTGAATATATATTGTCAATAATTTTATTCCTGAGTAAACATTGTATGAAAAATAATTACCTATTTATTTTGCACATTTTATGTTTTGCTCTTCTGCAAATGCCCTTTTCACTGTATTTCATTTTGATATGGCTATAAACATTGTTATTATGTTATATGCTAATAAAGATATTCGTATCCGTATTCGTATTCTACCAAAATCAAAGGTAAAATTGCAGCTTATTGTTCTGCACTTGACTTAAAATCATATACTTTAATCCTAGATAAAAGCCTTCGCTGTACTTTTCCTGTCAATTTAATTCTAAAAGTGCAGTCATCAAATATACTGCTTCATATTGAAGTCTAAACTGATACTTAACCCTTACTTTGCTAAATTTTAATAATGAACTTGTCCATTTTTCAATTTGGACAGTACCATTAATTATTAAAAGGGGTGCATACGAAAACGATTC
Organism: Mercenaria mercenaria; assembly: GCF_021730395.1. NCBI lineage: Eukaryota > Metazoa > Mollusca > Bivalvia > Venerida > Veneridae > Mercenaria > Mercenaria mercenaria. The sequence goes on along the minus strand of NC_069378.1, from coordinate 23,022,060 downwards.
TGACTAAATTGCGAACAGTACTAGTGCAGGTCATGACCAGACTGCGCGGTCGCAAAAGGCAGTATCAGTCGTGTCCAGCACGATAGGGGATAAGTTTTCACAAACTATTTTCATAATGCAAAACACGCCATCGACATAATATTTGAATTCTCAATATTTAAATTGAACAAAGTACTATAATTATATTATGTACATAAGAATCTTCTGAAATTGTCTGAAATACAGGGTATAATTTACTCCTTTATTCAACTCCGAACTGCAAATGAGTTTTCTGTGTTATTAATCTAAAAACAAGCAATTTTGGCTGATATATACGATCTACATGTTTTGAGAAAAATAGACCTTATATTTAACCGATGCTGACATTCCAGTACCAACAACTTAAATCTGAAGGGCTGAAAGTCCAGTTTTTACTCAGTTTAAACTATAGATCATTATATATGGAAGGTCACAGTTGCCTTATGTCGGGACATTTTATATTATCATGCCAGATTGTGTTGTTAACTTGTCAAAACATTGTCTTATTATGTTAACTAGCCTTGTTGTCGTCTCAAAGTGTGCTTTTAATCTGTCAAAATAGTGTCTTATTATGTTAAAAAGCTATGCTATCATGTCAAAGTGTGATGTTAACTTGTCGAAATAGTGTCTTATTATGTCATAAAGCTATGAACATATGTCGAAGTACAGTGTAATCTTGTCTATAGAGGGTGTTATTATGTTAAAAATCTAAACAGGATCAAATGATACTTTAACAGGATGACATATCTTTTTTACATAATATGACACTGTTTAGACAACACCACACTTTAACATGACAACATACCATAATAAGATATTATTTGCACAAGTAAACATCACTCTTGGACATGATATTAACATAGCATATTAACATAATAAGACACAGTTTTGACAAGTTAACACAATGCATAGCTTTTCAACATCGCTCTTTGACATAATAACATAGCATTTAACATATTATGACACTGTTTCGACAAGTTAACACAAGAATTTGACATGATAACATGCCTGGTTAACATGATAAGATACTATGTGGATTTGTTAACATAGCATTTTGACAAGATAACATAGCTTTTTAACATAATAGCAAGCTCGTAGACAATATCACACGGTACCTTAACAAGATAACATAGACATTTAACATAATAACAATCTCTGCAGGCAAGATCATATTTTGACATGATCATATGGCTAGTTAATATACCAAGACACTGCCCGGGCCAGTTAACATCACACTGTGACATGATAACATTATATAAATATCATATGGCAGCGTGTGTGACATTGATATTGTCAACCCGAGGGCAGAATGTCACCCGAGGCGAAAGCCGAGTGGTGACATTCTGTTTCGAGGGTTGACAATATCAATGTCACACGCGCTGTCATATGACATTTATTTTATTATACCGAACAAAATTCAGCACATAAAAAGTTTTAAAAATGTTTTTAATTCATTTAATTCATCTTTAGCGCGGCAATCACCTGTGTACACACTGAACAGTGACGTCATTACAATATGACATTGTGTACAAGGGAGGCAATCATTTGGCTAAAAATTGAAATAGTTCCTTGCCCTTATATGACATTCAAAATATCAGCGCGGTCACATGACCTGACAGTCAGTTTCGCTTGGTCACGTGTCAAAAAAGTCGAAAATGTTTGTGATAGTCAAAATATCTCTTTTTCGGGTGATGGAATTTTACCATTGTAGACAAAAGTGAGGTATAATAAAGCTTTTTAACATAATAAAACGCTGTTTCGACAAGTTAACACCACACATAGACAAGATAACATGATTAGTTGACATAATTAGACACTGTTTCGACAGGTTAACACCACACTTTGACATAATAACAAAACGTTTAAGATAATAAAAAACTTTTCTGACAAATTAAGTCACGCTCTGGCATGTTAACATCAAATGTCCCGACATAAGACAGCTGTAATAATTCCCCCTTTAAATTAGATTTCGTTTAGCATAAACAACACAAATATAAAAAGCATCGTAAAGCATTGACAATTACAAGCTTTAAAATATTGACTGTATACATAAATTTGCAATTCAGCAGAGATTCAAAACGCCCTTGGAAGCATTTTAAATGATGTTGACGTTTGCTTGATTGCGTTCTATATTTTCAAAGGATCTTATTAAGAAAAAGTAGACAGAAATTTGACTCATCCGAAATTAGTGAATCGTTGTGGTATATCGTGATATTGGGTAGCATTTATAATACACTATAAATGTTATATTGTCATTTGAAGGGCGTTACACTTGTGAAAATTATGAATAGCAAGGTGACAAAAAGTAAACATTAAAGTACTCTAGTATTTGTAATTCGTATAAAGGGAAACAGGATATGAAATTAAAATAAATATAATTATAAATCGAAAGTTGTTTGATACTTCGATTAAACTTTATTCTAAAAACTTTATAGCATATCATTTAAAAACATTCCATTACAATAACATCCTAAATAAACATACTGTTTATAGTAAATAAAAATTGGCTTTTATGTTTAACTTAGATGTTATGCCCTGGGCACCATTGTTTTCTAACGTAGATATGCTTAGTTTCCTTCCGGCAGATACAATTATCAGCAAAATATTCCTCTAAGTTTATCCCAAAAGTAATACACCACAATGAAAAAAAGTGAAACTCAATATTTACTTACATAAAGAAGAAAGTCTCTATAATTCTATGTATTTAGGCTCAAAACTGACTTTCTCGACAGAAGGTCTATTGGGTCTACATACTTGGAAGAGTCAAGTTACAAAGAAAGTATATGAGGTTTTGCTATAACTATGCAAATACAAATACATTATTATCATGTATGTGTACATTTATACACTTAACACCGATATATATTGTCAATGTCTTTCATCTTTAATGAACCAACGTAAATATACGTTGACTCTTTACAAAGTATTTAATGCATTCTAGCTTGAGATGATTTGCACAATTACCATTACATCTAATCAATTAACGTGTATTGATATTCAATAACCTTGCAACGAGTGGTGTGTAAGTAATGCATTTACTATGTTCTCTTTTTAAAAGTATTTGTATTGAATAGCTTTATATATATATATATATATTTCCCTTCAGGGGATATAAAGAATATTTAATCTGAAAGAAATATTGCTGGCGTCATTTAGTTCTCGTTGTTTTGATACGTGCTTATTTAACATAGAGTGAATCTCTACAGTATAATTTTACGAATGTCAAAACATCAATTTGTGTAGATTCATTTCCTGTTTCATTTAAGTCACCTGTTTGACAATAAGACATGATTATTTTTCCCAATCTGAAATGATAACAACAGCTGTACGTATGAAACAGGAAGTATGAAAATGTTTGAAAAGAAATGACCACATATAAAAAACAAGGATAAATATCAACCACGGAATGCCATGTTCCAAAAACGCAGCCTCCCCAAAACGATACCCACAGCACGCAGACACACACACACACACGCACGCACGCACGCACGCACGCACGCACACACTCGCATACGAAGCAAACACACGAGGACAAAACGAACAAATAAAGGAACACAGTGGGGCACCACCTTAGAGCGGTCAGTGGCAAAACACCACTGGGGAGCTTAAACCGGTTCCAAAGACACGGGACAGTGTAAATAAAAATAATCCCCACAAGGTGAATATCTAACACACGTAATGGAAACAAAAAGCCATGGGATATAAAACACAAAAATGCTCCTGTAAATATATAAAAAAGCAAACCTTAAGAACCCAAAACGTATAAACCACATAAATTTATATCTGAAAAATTAAATATGCTACATTGGAAACAATTAATGATTTCATTTGTATTTATTCTTACCTCTTCCTAAGTATTTTCCTAACAACTTCTATGAAATATTCTTGTTTATATTCACATAAAATTGCTTTTTAGATCGAAATGCACAGTGTTTATCCCACGCGTGTGGAAAAGATAACTAAATAAAATGTATGTTGCGTATTTGGTAATACTTTGCTGACTTTATTTTACGGTTAACTTCCTTTTCGTTTATATTTTAAACTGAAATTATATCTGATAAACATTTATTGAATGACTGGTCCGTTAATAGTAAAAATATTTGGTTTAAACTATTGGTAACCACTCTCGAGTCCGCCTCCTTGGAAAGCCAGTACTGGTGTCATATGAGAAGGTGTGGTTCTGACCCCAGTTGGGCCCGAACTTACAAACCAAAGATTGAGAGGCCGACACCTACAACACCACTCCCCTGACAACATTATTGCCTGCGGTTCGAAGGCCTGGCAAGCCATTAAATAAGTTTTTATTGCATGACATAATTTCATTTATATATTTTCTTCAAGTTTATTGTTTAACTATAGACCGGTCAACAGCATCAACTATGGGTCAGCGATTTATGTAAGGAATGATAAATAATAAATAATAAACCACCTCGCTCTGCTTATATCTGGCCTTTTCTGTGATTGGCCTATATCTAGTGATAAATATATAACTGCACTGCAACATGCATGCATGACTTACTAGAGGCCAGATTGACAAGAAAACGAAAAACACGTACTTTTTTATTTCCCAGTATATAATATCAGGAAAGTCTTAGTCAATCCAATTAACAATTTGTTAGTAAATAATGAGAATACATGCTTGTCTGATGATGAGAAAATGATTACAATTTTTAGTGATAAAAACCTTGTAAAGATAGCTACAAAAAACCGCTATCATATGTTTTAGAAAGGAGTCGGAAGCGGTACTGTAGAATAGAATTTTAATATTTTGAACGGTAAATAATAGTCTGTAATACCTTTTAGCTTATATACTGTCGTACTTGTTCTGAGTAGTAACCGCTAATCAGTTCACTTATATTAAAATGATATAGACGGATTACTCCTTAGTCTTCTATGTAGATAGATGGATAACTTATACTGGGACAATGTATTAAATCAGCTTTTGTCGGGTAAGCATTAAACAAAATACATATATCAGTCACACACCTGTATGATATCCGCCAAGAAATCTCATGCGTCCACTCACACATACAACTCACACACACATGTATGCCTTCGCATTTGCATCCACAAAAAAAAACGAAAACGTTTTAACCATCATCGTAGTGTGATGGTCTTAAATATTTGCTTTTAAGATTTGCATTTATAGAAAACATGAGCACCGCCTACGGATGCCATCGCTCGTCTGCAAGTGCTGTACAGTATGTAAGGAAACAATTACATTTCAGAATTTCTAAGTACAAACAGGGCCATATTTCTGACAAAATGCAAGTTAGAGTTGCGGTTCTTGCCCTTCGTTGTCACATTTAATACAATGATAAATTACCAAGAAACTCAAATTTTCTAAGTACAAAAAGGATCATAATTTTGACAAAATGCATATTAGAGTTATGCAGTTCCCTGGTGATGATAAATAAGTGTGCAAAGCTTTAAAGCTGTAGCTCTTACAGTTTTTTTTAGAAAAAGCGGACCTAAACAAAACATTTAAATAAGAAACTCAAATTTTCTAAGTGCAAAAAGGGCCATAATCTTGAGAAAATGCCAATCAGAATTATAGGTCTTGGCCTACACAGTCCCATAATGATGATAAACAAATGTGCAAAGTTTCAAAATGTAGCTCTTACAGTTTTTGAGAAAAGGTGGACCTAAACAAAAAATCTAACCAACGCCGACGCCACGATCAAGTGACGACAATACCTGGTATTTCTTATTTCAAAAATCAAACGTGCTAAAAATGTGATATTGATGTAGTTTCTCATATAAAATAAGATAACTCAGTGGTATCTATCTGTGTACAGTGATATGTATTGTATACGTATGTAATTGTTTGTTGTATATGATGATGCACTTGATGATGATACTGAAATAAATTATCTTAATCTTATCTTCAAACGAAATGAACTAAATAATAGCGTGTTATCAAAGATTCAAACAAACGTACAAAGCAATAGTGTGTTACACACAGTCAAGGTATGTGTAATAGAGGGAGATTACTAATCATAATTAAATAACCAGAGCTACAGTGCACTGGCTAATAGCCTTTGAAATCTACTAACGTGTGAGAAAATATAATTTACATTGTAAATGACAATGTTTTGTAATACTATAATATGAATGCAACTTTGAATCACAAGACCTAACGCTTGAAATTTATAATTCAGGGGTGTAGTTAGGCTAAAGTGGAATTGTAGGCCACTGTCCAAAGAGGGTATGGCATGCTTATACAGAAATTTTTTACATAATAGATGCAAAATGGTGCTTTTTGGTTTATATCTTGACCTTTTATGTTTTTCATTCTTCAAAATGGAGTTTAGACCCGGGATAGCTATTGTACAATTTAGAATGTACACCAGCGTAGCTTGACCGTAATGGAAGTATAAGTCACTGTTCTAAGGGCGATAGGGGGATGTTTCCCCAGAAAAAAGTACATTCTAGGTAAAACATGGTGCGTTTTAGTGATATTCATAATTCATAGGCGTTGCTAGGCTAAAATGGAAGTATATACCACTGTCATGGGGGTTCTTGGGCATGCTCCCCGTGAAAAATTGCGCAAATTAGAAGTAAAATTGTGTATTTTAGCAAAATGGAACTGTAGGCCACTGTCTTAGGGATAGGGGTGGTGGGGGGTCAGAAAAAATTGCACATTATAGATGCAAATTGGTGCGTTTTTTGGTGTATATTTGGACATTTAAACTTTTTCACTACTGTACCTTATGGAAAGTACACCAGTGTCAAATGGGTAGCATGGCCAAAACGGAAGTGTAAGCCACTGTTTTAGGGTGTTTAGTGGGGGAGGGTCAGTCATGCTCCCCCGGAAGATTTTTAGATTCTAAATGCAAATTCGGTGCTTTCTGGCGAAATTCATAATTCGGGGACGTAGCTAGGAGGGTTTGGGAGCATGCTCCCTGTAGAATTCTTACATTATAGATATAAAATGGTGCATGTTTGGTGTATATCAAGACGTTAAAATTTTTCCTAATGAAGTGTAGGGGGCAACTACTGTACCTCAAAGAACGTACACCCGTGTCAGTGTAGCTGGGCCAAAATAGAAGTGTAAGCAATTGTTCTAGGGGTTAGGGAGGCATGCTCCCCTGGAAAACTTTTACATTCTTAGATTATTTCTAAATGCAAAATGGTGCGTTTTGGCGCATTTTGTAACCTTTCCGGTGTTTAAATCGTCGATGATAAAGACTAAAACACTGGAAAGGGAATGCATGGTCAGTGTATAATATTGATATATTTTTTCGCACTCAGTCTGCCTCTTTTCAAAATTAAATACGCCAATGTTTATTTAGTACACATATATATTTCCTCTTTTTCTATAAAACTGCGTCTACATGTAGTGAAGAAATATCATAAGTACTTTAATTTTCAATTTATATTTTAACATTATTATGTACAATAAGTATATATTTAAAGGCCTTTAGGATTTACTTACAGAATATTACTTTGACTCTACCTGACAATAATTCGTAATACCTATGCTCTAAAGTCAATAATTACGACCTTAAGTCAGAATTTTGAGAGACCTTCAGTCAGATTGTCTGACCTTTATTCAAAATAACTGGGACTATGATTTCAGAATGCCTATGCCCTTAATTCAAAATGACTGCGATCATTAGTCAGAAAAACTGTGAACTTTATTCAGAATTTCTTTGAATCAAGTTCATGATGCCTATGCCCTTAAGTGAAAATGACTACGATCACATGTCAGAATAACTGTGACCTATATTCAGAATGACTTTGAATCAAGTAACTACAATGATAGTGACATTAATTCAGAAATAATCCAGAATGACTATGACAGTTTTGCAGAAAAACCTACCTTAACTCAAAATGACTTTCATGGATGACTGATAACAGTGAGGCTAATATTCAGTTCAAAGAATAACTCTTATGTGAAGTTTAGTAAATAAAAGTCTGTCGACCATACAATGACAAAGTGTGTAGCAGTTGTCCGTCTAAAGATGAGAAAACAATGCAAACTGCCTTTAGTGCAAAGAAAAACTCTCAGCTAAGTGTAGTAAATTATATTTACCTCCACAAACATGTAAATTTGAAGGAATAATTCAGGAAATCAGACACTGAACTTGTTAGTAGTATAGTAATTGTTTTTGCGAAAACAGTATAACCTCATTTAACCTTTTGACCCTTGATCAGGACTGGTCAATGCCGGACAATTTAAAATCCACAGGTTTTAAACCCAGTTAAAACCAACTAAGAAGTTTTAAATACATATGATATAGATGAGTTTACAAAATAAAATATATTGTTTGAAAGAAAGAAGATTTACTGATAATATAAACCCCCATTATGTTATAACAAAAAAATGGGAGAAAAATGATAAAAGCTACCTGTTCGTCTTGTGGGAAAATGAAAGCAAAATTTGTTAAAAGTACTATCAAAGCAGGTAATTTAGATATTCATAAAGCAATGTTACCTTTATTACCTAAATAAGGTTTAACACTTCCAGGATATAACTATTGTGGACCAGGAAATCCTTTAGATAACGGACCTCCTGTCAACGAACTGGATGCAGTATGTATGGACCATGACTTTTGCTACGACTCAGGACTAAGTAAAAGTGAATGTGATAAACAAATGCTTTCCAATTTAAAGAACACTACGTCAAAAACATTTGGAGAAAAGATTGCAAAACATTTAGTTGTAAAACCAGCTATCAAAACGAAATACAAACTTGGTCTCGGACAGGAACAACAGTTCCCTATGGGTTTAACACCCAGACAAAAATCAAAAAACGGGAAAAGGGGGTAGAGTATACCCCCGGAATCACATGGAGTGATGAATTAGCAGAAGAATTACACAAACCAATTAAAAGGAAATTTAGGAAACGAAGAGTGTAGTTAATGATATTGATGATACTTGGTCAGCTGATTTAGTTGAGATGCAAGCTTTTTCAAAATATATAAAGGAGTAAAGTACTTGTTAACCGTTATTGATATATTTAGTAAATATGCTTGGGTTATTCCATTAAAGAATAAAACCGGAGAATCTGTTACAGAAGCATTTGAAAAAATAATTTTTAAAAGGGCGATTACCATAAATTTATGGTGGATGAAGGAAAGAATTTTATATAAAAAGTTTGAATCATTTTTGAATAAAAATAAGATAATATGTATCATACATTTAATGAAGGCAAAGCTGTAGTAATTGAAAGATTCAATAGAACTTTAAAAAGAATAATGTGGAAATATTTTACAACAAATAATACTTATACTTATTTAGATAATTTGCAGGATATGGTTGATAAATATAACAAAACAAAACATTCTAGTATAAAAATGACACCAACCGAAGCCAGTAAAAACTTAAATAAAGGTACTGTTTACTTTAATTTATATGGTGATTTAAAGATACCAAAGAGCAAAGCAAAATTTAAAATTGGTGATCGAGTTCGCTTAAGCAAACTTAAAAGACATTTCGAAAAAGGATATACACCAAACTGGACAGAGGAAATATTTATAATTTATAAAATTAATAATACAAATCCCAGAACATACACTGTTAAAGATTTAAATGATGAAATAATTCAAGGTTCATTTTACGGACAAGAACTTTTACCTACTACACAAGAAGTTTTTAGAATTGAAAAAGTTATTAGACGAGACTATAAGAAAAAACAAGCTTTAGTAAAATGGAAGGGTTATAGCGAAAAAATTAATAGTTTGGTTCCGTTTAGCGATCTTGAACAAATTTAATTTAGAAAATAAAAAGTTTAATTATATAAATGAGTAATAAAAATCTAATTTCTAATAATAATGGAATAGAAACAATAGATCAATTAATTATTCACTTAACTAAACTAGCTGCTGCTTACAGAAAAAGTTATAAATTTTGTGGGAAAGTAAGTACTGGGTTATATATTACAGCAGGTGTCTTTGGTTGTTCAGCTGCATTAGCACTTGTTCCAGCTATTCCTGTATTTGTAGCAGTTGCTGGTGCTGTTCCATCAGTAATTACCATATTTACTAACAGACTAAAACTTGACGACAAGAAATTTATTTTAAAAACACATCATCACAAAATAAAAGAACTTATAACAAAAGCACAGATTGGAAAAGTAAATAAAGAAGATCCAAATAAAGTTATTCAGGATATTTTTACAATACTATTAGAAATGCAGAAAGAAAAAAATTATTCAACACCTCTTGAAATGCATATGAAGGAATTTAAACTTAACGGATATAAAAGTAAAAAAGAAGAAGAGTTGTATTAACTTTAACTTTAATTAAAGATTTTTTCTATAAGTATTTTATATAAATGAGAAAAATTATATCAGTTGAAGGTAATATTGCATCAGGAAAAAGTACGTTTTTAGATATTATTAAAGAATATAATCCTAATTTTAATATAATTCCAGAACCAATTCACGAATGGCAAAATGTTATGGACTCTGATTATAATTCATATAACCTTTTTGAACTTGCTGCTCAAGAACCTTCCAAATATTTATTTCCTTTTCAGTTAACAACTTTAAATAGTCATATAAAAATGTTATCTTCTGCTAAACAGTTTGATGGTGTTTCTGTCCTTGAACGTTGTTATTTAACTAACAGTAACGTTTTTACAAAACAACATCACGACAACGGTGTTATAAATGACCCCGAGTGGGCAGTATACAATCTTTTCTTAACTGATCATATTATAAAACCATACGGAAAAACCCAATTGATGGATTTGTTTATGTTAAAACCGATCCAAAAATATGTTTTAAAAGACTTCAAAAAAGAAACAGAACGGAAGAAAACAAAGTTGGTTTAGATTATTTAGAAAACTTACACGAAGAATGGTTAAACAGAATGTCTCAAGAAGGTATTAAAATTTTAACAGTTGATAACAATTTAGAAAAAATGACTTTAAAATCTTATTCAAAAGATATAGATGATATAAACAAATTTCTCAAATCAATATAATTTCATTAGGTGCGTTTTTAAAGATTTTTTTTCTATAAGTATATTATATATAGATGGTTAATAGAAAGGTAGATAGAATGATTATGCCAAAATTATCTAGCACTTTAGGAGAAATAATGAATCCAGACAAAAATTCATATAAGAAAGTTCTTAAAAGAAGAAATGTTATTAAATCAAAACTTGATCAAATAGTTAGCGATGAATATAAAAATCATGTCATTGATAAATTACAAAATGTTATAGATCCTTATCTTTTAAAAAATAATTTATTTGAATGGAACTGCGGTTGTCTATTAACTGAAGAAGAAAATGCTGAAAGATTATGTGATTGTCCCAGACCAAATAATATTCGAAACAATCCTAAAAAAGTTATTGTAACCGACTGTGGTACTAATGAAGAAAAAACATATAAAAGCAATTATCCAGCGTCTAAAGACCTTGGTATTAATTCTGGGTTAATAACAATGTGCTGCAAAGGAGAAAACCGAGTAAAATGTGGAATATCAAAAACTAATGGAAAAAGATATAAGTTTAAATATTTTAATTCTTCTTAAAGATAATTTAAAACTTTATTTATTTTATTATTTTTTTAATTATTTTTTTAATTATTTTTTTAATTATTTTTTTAATCCTTTTTTGCTTAACGAATTTTATTTTCTAAATATAATATATAGATGGAAATCGATCTACAAAACAATATTATAAGAAATTTGAAATTAAAATTACATATAGACTAGATCCAAAAAATCAATTATATTTAACTATAAACGACTCTTATGAAATACTTAAATCTGAACTTAAAACTTTAAAAGGTATAAAATTAAACATTGTTTTAAAAATAACTTTTGCAAAAATGGATAAAACTGATACAATATATAAATCAGCTTATTTTCAATCAAAGGCTTTAGAAATTATTAACACAAATGAAATAAAAAAAAACTTTACATCAAGCTTTTGATGAAATAATAAATAGAATTGGTAATTGGATTTCTGAAGGAAGTGGCTGGAGAATAGAGTCAGTTGATGCTCATTATATAAATAGATATAAGTATAGTCCATTGGCTGCTTCAAGTTATTTAGAATTACCAAACAAACTACAAAATTCAATGAAAGGATTAATAAATATAAAGAACGATGATAATGAATGTTTTAGATGGTGTCATTTAGCTTATAAATTTCCTGTTAAAGAAAACCCTCATAGAGTTTCAAAATATAAAAAACATATAAACGATCTTGATTATACTGGAAATAAATTTCCTGTTACATTAAATCAAATACCTAAAATTGAAGTTTTAAATGAAATATCATTTAATATATTTGGTTATGAAGAACCTACGGGAATTTATCCATTGTACATATCAAAATATCAATACGAAGAACACTGTGACATGTTGCTAATTACTAATGATAAAATAAATGATAAAATAACTGATGATGACTGTAAGAGGGTTAAAACCACTGTAGTCCAACATTATGTTTGGATAAAAGACTTTAATAGATTAATGAATAACAAAACAAAAAATACAAACAAGAAACATTTTTGTAAAAGTTGCTTACAACATTTTACTCAAGAAAGAATATTAAATGAACATATTCCAAACTGTTTAGCTATTAATGGTATCCAAGGCGTAAAAATGCCAAAAGAGGGAAGTAAAGTACAATTTAAAAATTATCATAAAGGTTTAGCAGTACCTTTTGTAATTTATGCTGATTTTGAATCAATAACTAAAAAAGTTTTAACTGCTTTACCATCAACTGAATCTTCATTTACTGAAGCATATCAAAATCATATAGATTGTGGTTACGGCTATAAAGTTGTTTGTTGCTATGACGATAAATATACTAAACCAACACAGATTTATAGAGGTCCTAATGCAGTTTTTAAGTTTATTGAAAAAATGCTTGAAGAAGAGGAATATTGTAAAGAAATATTTAAAGAACATTTTAACAAAGAACTAAGAATGTCTAAAAAAGATGAAAGTGAATTTTAAAAAACAAAAGTTTTGTCATATCTGTGAAAAAGAATATAAGGAAAATGAAAATCCTGTCCGGGATCATTGTCATATAACAGGAAAATTCAGAGGAAGTGCTCACTCAGAATGTAATTTTAATTTAAACTAACACACAAAATTCCTGTTATTTTTCATAATTTAAGAGGTTATGACGGTCATTTTATTATGCAACAAATAGGAAAATTTAAAAAAGAAATTAATGTTATTCCTAACAATATGGAAAGATATATGGCATTTATGATTTCTGACTTGGTCTTTATTGATTCATTCCAATTGATGTCTCAATCATTGGATAACCTAGTAAAAAATTTTCCAGAATTTAAATACTTATCTAAAGAATTTGATTACATAGAATTATTATAAACAAAAGGTGTTTATCCATATGATTACATGGATTCATTTAAAAAATTCAAAGAAACAAAATTACCTTCTAAAGAAGATTTTTATTCAATTTTAAATGAAACACACATATCAGACAACGAATATGAGCATGCTAAAAATATCTGGAAAAATTTAAAATAAAAACAATGGGAGAATATCACGATCTATATTTAAAAACTGACGTATTACTTTTAGCTGATGTATTCGAAAATTTTAGAAAATTATGTTTAGAGTACTACAAATTAGATCCTTGTCATTATTTTAGTAGTCCTGGGCTAGCTTGGGATGCAATGTTAAAAATGACTGGAATTAAGTCAGATTTAATAACTGATATTGATATGTATCTTTTTATTGAAAAGGGACTGAGAGGAGGAATAAGTTATATTTCAAACAGATACAGTAAAGCAAGCAATAAATATATGAAAGATTATGATCCTAAACTTGACAGCAAATAAATTATGTACCTCGACGCCAATAACCTTTACGGTTGGGCTATGTGTCAACCTTTGCCCTCTGGAAACTTTAAATTTATATCCGAAAAACAATTCAAGAAATTAATTGCAAAAGGTAAATTTTATAGTTGAATGTGATCTTGAATATCCAAAAGAATTACATAAAACCCACAACGATTATCCTTTAGCTCCTAAAAAAATTAAAATACCAGACGAATGGCTTTCCAATTATAGTAAAACTATTAAAGAAGAATTTGAAATAGGAAAAAGTAATGTAAAAAAATTAGTTCCAACTTTAATGAAAAAACAAAATTATGTAGTTCATTATAAAAATCTTGAACTATATACACAATTAGGGTTAAAAGTAACAAAAATACACAAAATATTAACTTTTGACAAAAGTCCTTGGTTTTAAAAAAGTATATTGATTTTAATACTCAAAAAAGATCTAAAGCAAAAAATTCATTTGAAAAGGACTTTTTTAAGTTAATGAACAACTCTGTATTCGGTAAGACGATGGAGAATTTACGCAAGAGGATTAATATTAAATTAACTCATGATGAAAACCTTTTATTAAAATATAGCCAAACCTTCATTTGTTAGTTCAACGATGTTTAACTCTAACCTTTTTGGAATTCATAGAATAAAAGAAAGTTTGTTATTAAACAGGCCTTGTTATGTTGGAATGTGCATTTTAGATTTATCAAAATATTTAATGTATGATTTTCATTATAATTACATTAAGGAAAAGTACGAGGGTAATTGTAAATTATTATTCACTGACACTGATTCATTATGTTATGAAATTAAAACCAAAGATGCATATGAGGATTTTTATAAGGACAAAGATTTATTTGATAATAGTGATTACGATAACAACTCAAAATTTTATTTCGACAATAATAAAAAAGTAATTGGAAAATTTAAAGATGAAGCTGCCGGCATTCCCATTGTTGAATTTGTCGGATTAAGAAGTAAAATGTATTCATATTTATTAGAAAACGAAGTTAATATTAAAAAATGTAAAGGAATTAAAAAACTTGTTGTTAAGAAAACAATAGTTCATAAAAATTACAAAGATACTTTGTTTAATTCAACCCAAAGTAATCACACCTTTAAAGTTATTCGTTCTGATAAGCATAATCTTTCCAGTTATGTTATAAATAAAACATCTTTATCATGTTATGATGATAAAAGATATATTCTTGATAATGGTATTGATACATTAGCTTATTCTTAAATTAGCTCTTAAATTACCTCTTAAATTACCTCTTAAAATAACTCTTAAATTATAGAACCATAAATTGTTAACTGAATATTTTTAACGTTTAAAGAATTAATATAAATAACATCATTTATTTTAAATTTATTAGCATAATTAATAGAAATAGATTTATTTTTTCTGTTATTTTTTACATCGTAACTTTGAAGAATTACATTTTCTTTATTTTTTAGTTGTAATTTAGCTTCTCCTTTATCTAATTTAATTGCATCAACAAGAATAATTAAAATGCAATTAAAACTAATTCTTACATTATTGCCATTTTGAACTAAACCAGGACTAGCATTTACAGTTTTCCATTGAAATAATCCACTATCGGTATCTTGGGTATAACATGTTAAAAACAATGGAGGTTTTCTTATTAATTGTGCGAGCTTCCAGCTCTCAAGGACTGACGTCCATCTTTCTATTTTATTTACTTTTTCATTTATATTATTGAATATTCCCATTATATTAATTATTCCAGTTAAATAAAAACATAGTTTTAATAAGTTTTAATTAAAACTATTGTTTTAACCTTTTTTATGAAAATAATTTATAATAGTTTGTTCATTTACTCTTTGATTGTTAACTTTTAGTATTTTATACAATAAATCATACAACGGTACTTCATCCTGAAACATTTTAATGAAAAATAAACAATAATAACCACAAAGTGTACTTGTTTTGTCTTGATATTGAACATTGTTGTATTTTACATTTGGTATATACTTAATTACTTCTTTCGATGGAGGAAGTCCAAATGGATCAAAATACAAAGCATTTCTCAGAAAACCTCTGGTTTTATCCAAATACATATTATTTAAGTAACAGACCCAATGTGTTCCAGGACCAATAGAGTCGTCCAAATTTATAATTCCACACTCGTCCTTTACTTTTAATTTTAATAAATTATTTCTACTAAACACTCCCCTAAAGTTTTTAATTTTTAATTGGTTTACCCATTGTTCAATTTCAAAGTTAGATATTGGTTTGTTTATAAATTTTATTTTTTTTTTTTACTATAGGAATTCGTCTGTAAGGTCTCCGTTGAGAATCAATCTGTAGACCAAAACCTTTGGTTCCTGGGGAATTTATAATTCCACCCTGGCCATGTCCCTTACCACTTAACAAAGATGTAATCAAAGGTATCCCTAGACTAGCAGCCAACATACCTAAAAAGCCGCCATTTTGTTTTTGTTTTTGTGTTAATTTAATCACTCCAGATCCTACTAGTTGCTTTCTTTGATTAGGTGTAAGATATGGTGATATCATATTTCTCTTATCATTAGCTACTGAAATAATACCATTCCCAAGTAACTTACTAACACCAGTACTGGCCAGCCCAGAGAGGGCTCCGTTGCCTAGAGGGGCTAATATTTTTGGAGCTATTTTTGCTGCCATTGGAAGAATTGTTTTTCCTAACAAACCAGCCAAAGCTCCTAAAAATCCACCATTTTTACCTTGACTGGACATTTGTTTTTTTGAAATTTTAATTTCTAATCCCTTCTTATTTGCAACAGTTTTTTTAATTTGATTAATTTGTGTTTTTGTTAATAATAAAGGGAAGTTTCCATGTAATTGTTCATGTTTTAATCTAAAAGTATGTGGAATTTTATTATTATAAGCTTGTGCTAAATTTTTCTTTTGTCCATCTGTAAGGTTAACTTTATATTCAATTATTTGATACCATTATATAATTTATATTTATTTTATTTAAACAATAACAAGTTCATTTCCAATAGTATTTATCTCAACTGTTTCCTCATATAATACAATTGCGTAATACGATATCTTGCAGTGGGAAGTGTAGTTAACTTAATTGTTAATGTAATCTGCTTAGGATCTTCTGTAGTTACTTCCTTTTTATATTCCAAGTTAAAATGAACAAATCCATACAAACTTTGAAAATTAAATCTATTTAAGAGACTTCCAGTAGTTTTGTAATTTTGTTTATAATAATAATTAATTACATCATCATATATTCTTGATATACTTGTATATTCTGTTTCTGGATAAAAAACACCATTACCAACTTCAAGACGACAAGAGCTCAAAGTGCAATTTTTATTTGCTGCATTAATTTTAAATGTATCTAATAAATGTGGATTATGTTCTTGTGAATTACTTTTATCAGGTCGTTGTAAATAAACAAATACATGTTGTGGTTTTGTTACACCAGCCGTTATTCTAAAAGTTGTATTAATCTGTTGTGTGTCACTTGATTGCATCATCATTTCCCGAAGGTATGACCATCTTGCTTTTGTAAATCTTTCAGAAATTAGATTAAGTCCAAATTCATTGAAAATTAAACGTGGAACCCATAGAATTAATTTTGTTACAATTACTCTACCAGCAGCAGCAGCATTAGCTCTAAAAATTAATTCATCATCATCTGTCAGCTGTAGTGTTATTTGAATTTGACTTGGAGGTAAAATATTAGTTTCTAAACCCTGAAAAAATGAATAATTATTTAATGGAATTTTAGTATTTACCTCAGCACCACCTTCGATTAATAACTTCCTAGTAGCAAAACCTTCATTATATCCAGCTTGATCATTCCTACTCTCGGCAACAGCAGTAGTATCTAAAGAGATAAATTCATTTGTTCCAGTTGATTTTGCATAATCCTCAGACAATTCAACCAAACTCTTTACATTTACTACCTTATATAAATTATTACAATCATAAACAATTTTTCCATTTTGTTTAACCACTAACTGATCAATTAATGAAGCTGCATTATTAATTAAAGCAATTTGATTATCATCTCCATCATCACCATAATTATTACCATTAGCAAGCTTATTTACTTTAAAACTTACTTCAAAATAACCATTAAACCAATCAAAATATCAGCTTCTATCATTAATTGTAAAGTGATATCCGTTTTTTTTGTTGCTTAACATTATTTCCCAAGACAGATATTAAGGCTGTATCTAATTGAATAGGAGTTAATTCATATCTTTCACAATATTGTTTTGTTCTAAACATGTATATATTATATATTATTTTATTTTTTTATTAAAGTTAAAACTTTAGTTTTTATAAATTAATCTGTTAATACGTTTACGCGTCCCCGATCCTGACAATAATCTATTTAGTCTTATATTAATATCCTCCTCCTTATTATTTTTATTATTATTTTTACTGTTATTCTTTTCTTGTAATTCCATAGCAATTAAATTACCAACTGCCAGAGCAGGTTTCTTTTTAAATTTTTCAAAAATTTTATTTGCAGCTAAATTTCCAACTTCTGTTCCAACCTTTTTTGTTCCACTTTCTGGTGCGGCTTTTCCTGCTGTTTCTAATGCTTTTTTTCCAGCTGTGCTAATTGAAGATGCAACTCCACTTGAAAACAATTTCGTTAAAGTGTCAAAGATACCTGTTCCGTGTATGATTTCTTCTTCGGTCTGAGCATCAACATAAATAAATATTCCTTTATTTTTGTCATAAACTTTCTTGTACATTATATAAAACTAAAATTTATAATTTCATAATAAAAGTTTTAAAACTTTAGTTTTAATCAATTTCTTTTAAAATTAGTGTAAAACTTGTTTCAACCCATTAAAAAAATTAATTATTCTACCAAATACATTCTGTAATATATATTCTAATTGAATTTATAATATATTTATTAATTTCAGAATATCCAACTCTTTGTGGTTCTTTTGTAAATGGATAAGCTCTTGTTAAATCTGCAGTACTTAAAGCAAAATAATATCACTGAAAATTACCATCTACAAGTGAATTATCAATAAGATCACAATGAATGTTAATTGTATCCACAGAGTTAGTTATATTTGGTGTTGTAGTTACCCATTCAGTATTTTCCAATTTTTTTTTCTTAAATCCAAGCAATGTATGAAAATTTGACATTCTTAAATCCAACATAAAATTATCATGAATTGAAATCAAAATCTTAAAACTACTTAAATCAAATTCCAAACTTATTGGAGCAATGGCTGATTTATCAAATTCATAATCACCATTACTTATTAATGTTTCCGTAATATAATTATTAATATCTGTGTAACTGTAAGAACCATTTGTAAATATGATATCTTTCCAATCCTTACCATTATTATAACGAATTCTTTTATTATCATATTCATCACTAATATTATGCCAAGAGTAGGTCATAGTGTTAATACTATCCAAACCAACAACATAAGTTTTGTTTTTATCTAAAATTAAAGAACGACTAAATCTAATTGTAAAATCACTCGGAGTATTTTTGTTATCATCTTTAACTGTTTCAGAACTTAATACTATTTTTTGTTCCATTTATATATTCAAGAAAAATATTTTTTATATAACATTTCATGTTCTTTTGGTAAGAGTGAATTCATTTTTAATAGTTCATCAATTATTCTAATACCTTCATTTTTTAGTTCTTCATTATTATTTCCAGCATTAATTGAACCACAAATTAACTCCAACTCATTAACCAATTCTTCTGGATTACATGGACAAACGTCATAACCTTGTCCTCTAATTACTTTTTTAAATTTCATAGATCTTTTATTGATAGGTAATCCTGACTTTTCTGTTAATTCTTTAAATATTTTTCTAGATGAATTGAATGTTTTTTTATTATTGTTATATCTTTTATAATCAAATCAATCAAATCATTATCTACTTCAGTATTAATTACTTCTTTTCCAGTTCTTTGATCCTTAGCAATTAATTTGTTTTGACCATAAAGTTTATTTAAGTTAATAATTAAATTACCATATTGTCCATTTGGTGAAACTTTATATGAATTATGATATCTTATTCCTTGTCCATATGTAGAAGACATACCAAGAATATGATTTAACCGTTGTTTGTACTTTAATAATTCGTCTTGTTCATATTTTAATTCTTTTGCTTCTTTTTGCTTATTTGGATCTTCTGATCTTGATTTGCCAGTTATTGGACCATTTAATTTTTTAATATCTTCAGTAACACCATTTATTATACCTTCAAGATCTTTTTTATCTATTTTATTAGGATCAAGTATATTTGCATTTAAAAGGTCAAACGTTTCAGACGGTTTGTAATATTGATATTTTTCTATAACAATAACATCCAGAAAAGCATCTAAATCTACTGTAGGCATTTTCTTTTCTTTTGGTCTTGCTCCCAATTCTTCTGATTCTTCAGTTGTATCATCAGTTGTTTCAGTTATTCCCATCTTTTTTCTTCCATAATCTTCTAATTCCCGAAATTCATCTCCCCAATCTATCGATGAAACCGGTTTTAAAACTTGTTGCTTTTTAGATTCATCTTGCATTCCTTTAGTTAATTCAGCAATACCTTGTGTCAGATCTTCTGATATACTTTTTGGAAGTAGCGCTAATTGCTCCTTAATTCCAGGTAATGCTTTTAACTGACTTGATAATTGTTCTTTTTGACTTTCTATTTTTTCAGTAATTGGCTTTTAAATTTCAGTGTACATATCTCGATTTGTAGCTTTCTTAATTTTCTCTCTCATTATTTCTTCTCTAAGATCTCTCATCTTTTGCCCGACTAATTTTTTTCTTATTATCATTTCATTAAGTTTTGATTGCATTTATATAATAACATAAGATAATGTAAAATAATGTAAGATAACGTAAGATAATGTAAGATATTGTAAAATAATGTAAAATAATGTAATATTATATAAATGGAAATTCCAAATTATGATACAAAAAGTGATAAATCCAATAACTTTAAACAACGTTATCCTTTTATGCCAGATTCATGTTTTAGAATGTTAATATGTGGATCTTCTGGATCTGGAAAAACAAATACATTAATGCATATACTTCGAAAACCTCTTATATATTATGATAAATTATACTTATATGCTAAAAACCTAGAACAATCTAAATATCAAGATTTAATTAACCAATTAAGTCAAATTGCAAAAAACATTAAAGTAGATCCAAATGAAATACTTGAATATTCAGCTGATTCCAACCAAATTGAACCTTGTGAGAATCTTGAATCAGAAAAACAAAAAATAGTAATATTTGATGATTTTGTATGTGAAGATAAAAAGGTTCAAAATGAAATAACAAAATACTTTATTCAAGGACGTCACAAAAACTGTTGTGTTATTTATTTAAGCCAGTCTTACTATAAAACACCAAAAGATATTCGTATTAACTGTTCACATTATATTTTATTTGAAAGTCCAGGTAAACGAGAAAATGATATGATTTGTAATGAACAAAATATTAACCCTAAATCTTTTGCTAATGCAACAAATCAAAAATATGATTTCTTATATATTGACAAACCAAGGAAGTTTTTTAGAAAAAACTTTACTGGTAATATATAATAATTATATAATGGGAGTTTTTAATAATATAGAACAAATAAGTGAACCTGACAGTATAAGTAAAGTTAAATTTGATATTGATTTAAGTGATTATGCTACTAAAAAACAATTCAAAAAACTTAAAAAGGAAACGGAATCGTATCTTCACAGAAATAAGGAACTTGATAACACAATGAACAGAGCATTAGATATGGGAGGTAATAACCTTATAAACTTAGGAGATCCAGATAAACTCAACGATGCAGTTTCAAGACGGTTTATGTTTAAAAAAGTTCAAAGTGTAATAGATAACTATAATCTTGAAGACATCAAATCTATAAAACAAACACTAGAAGCAGAAGTAAAGAATATTGAAGAATTAACAAAAGACTTAAAAAACAATTCATTATTAATAGTTGAATTACAAGATAAAATTGAAAAAGAAATGAAAGCTATGGTTGATTCTATTAAAGAACTTGAAGAGAAATCTGATTTGACAGATGACAACATAAAAGAAGTATTTCGAGTTAATTTAAACATTTTATTCACTCAAATTCAAGAATTAAAAGATAGTATGATTAAACATGAAGAACTAAAAGACAAGATTATTGAAGCTGAAAAAAAGTTACAAAATATGTATCAGTTAGAAATCAGAACAGAAATAAATAAACTAAATATTGAAACTGAAAATAAGCATAAAGATTTATTAGAATTAATTTCAAATAAACTTGCAGAATATAAATCTGAACTGGAAAAGGCAGCTTCACAAAGAGGTGATGATCATGACACAGCATTAGATAACCTTAAAAAAGAAATTAATTCTAAAATAGATGACTTTAAAAAACAAATTCGAAATTGGATTAGTATTGTTGACAACCGTCATAATTTAAAGTATGCAGACTTAAGTAATATTACAAAAAAATTACAAGAAGATATTAATGAATTTATTGCTAAAGTTGAAAAACATAAAAGTGAACTGGACTTTGTAGTTGAAAAATCAGTTAAACAAGGAGAATCAATCACTGCTAATGCTAAAGCAATTAACACAATTAATGATCAGCTAGAAAATTTTAAGAAACAACTTCGGAACTTGATTAGTACTGTTGACACACGTCACAATTTAAAGTACGCGGAATTAAGTACACTTACAGGTTTATTACAAAAAGATATTAATGAATTTAAAGATAAATTTAATGATAAAATTAATGATGAAATTAAAAAAAATAATAAATGATCTGGACTCTGTAGTTGAAATATCAGCTAAACAAGGAGAATCAATCACTGCTAATACCCAAGTAATTTCTACTAATACCCAAGAAATTACAAAAGTAAAAAATGCTTTTCTAAAACAAGAAACACAATTAGCTAGAACAAAAGGCGTTGTTGACAATTTATCTGCTTCTGAAGTTGCTACAACAAAACGACTTGATGATTTAGCTGAAATAATTCTTCAACTTAAAAAGAAAGACAGGAAAATAGAAGAAAGGTTAGAGGAAGTGGGACATGAAGTGTTTCTCTTCGAATACTATAATAACAGTTTTATTGATTACATAAAAATGAAAAAGTATTTTAACCGTCATGGTGCCTGGATATATTCAACATATGAAAACCTGATCGGTCTGAACTATATAAATATATTTGAATTAAAACCTGGAATTATTGTAGATTATAAAGATTTTATGCAAATAAACCAAAAACATAAAATAGCAGTACCAGATGTGCTTTTGAGAGGTGTGTTTGTGGTCGAAAAAACCGGAATTTATATAATAAATATTAAGATTTTATTAACGGGTTCGAGCCCTATAGGCGAACCGTATAAACCGATTAAAAGCCCAATATCACATTTTATATTTAGGTGGTGGAATAATGATGATGATCTAATTTTTAGTACAATTATCAATACTGTAAATATAACAGCTGAGGACTATGACACTGATCATTTAATATCTATGTATAAGAAAAAAATTAAAATTTATTTAACACAAGGGACAATGTTTGACATTCATCCTTATAACGATTCAACATCTACAGAAGTAACATTTACGCTTATGAAGGATAGTTACATCAGATTCTACATATCGGATGAACATATATTTAATGAACCTGAATTTGTAAACAAACTTTTAAGTTAAAAACTTTAATTAAAACTTTAATTAAAACTTTAATTACTACGTGTACCCTAATAATATGCTTACTAATTGAAAGTAAGATCAAATATCTTACATTTTATTAATAAAAATAATCTGCCAAATTTCTGCCAAAGTTTTGCCAAAGATTCGGCCAAAGTAAAAGCAAATGATAGTTTACTGTCAACTTGGCAGAAAAATGGCAGGCTTTTGATTGGTTGAATTTGTGGTTTCCCACATTATCATTTTTAAAAAATGCACTTGATTTACCTATGACACTTATATTAAATCAGCTGTAAAACGTAAATCGATCACAAGGAAGTTTAAACGAATTGTACTACAAATGTAAACATATCGGTTTTATGAATGAAAGTAAATATCAATAGAACGACACCGGTTTCGCTTCACAAACGATATTGACTGATAAACTTGTTAAAGAAAATGACACCGGTGTCGTTAGATTTTGAGGGTACAAGTGTACCGAGTGCAACCGAAGACTGTAGGTCTGACTGGGTCAAAGACCCTGAAGGTTTCAGCTTCACGAGTTAGTATTATAAGTTTAGGGTTGGGTTAATTGCTGGGTTTAAAACCTGTGGATTTTAAATTGTCCGGCATTGACCAGTCCTGATCAAGGGTCAAAAGGTTAAATGAGGTTATACTGTTTTCGCACAAACAATTACTATACTACTCTTGTTGAAAAAGAGCCGTGTGATTTTCATTAATCATAAAAACAAATCAATGCTTTTGCTGTATATAGGTACATTGTGAACATAGTTGAGAAGTCGTGTTGTGAAAACATTAATTTTCAATTACTTTCTATTCTTGCGTCATCTATAAAAACATTTTTGAAGAGAGTGATAAATAAATGTAATTTCTACTGAGAGCGAGCGCCGCTTTATCTGTGATGATATAACAATATGAAATAAATCATACCTTATCATTCTGAAGAGTTTACTTCCGTAATCAATGTTTAGGCTTGATATAAACTTGACACTTTCGAAAATGAACGCAAAACATGAAAACTGCAGACTAAGCGTAATTTGTCTTCACATATGTTTTTGGTTTAACGCAGTTTTCAACAGTATTTCAGGTATGTAACGGCGGTCAGTTAACCTAACCAGTGTTCCTAGATTCTGTACCAGTACAAACGTGTAAACCGCAAGTAACTGCCAACTTTCCCACATGATTCAGAGGTTGAGGTCATATAACTATTATATATTATTATTATACCAGATTTATATAGCGCCCTTTTCATGATCAATTTCACGTTCAAAGGCGCTTTACATAGTTCAAATGCAGCCACACAGGGCGCATAATTCATCCTCTTCTAGTACAGACACAGAGCGATCTGACCAGAGGGAAAGAGTGAGACAAAGCCCCCACGACAGAGAGATCAGAAATCAGATACAGGCTTGTCCGGCTAACTTAGCCTAGCGCGTTGCGAATAAACAGCCTGGTTCTTTAACGTGCCCAGTGTATAGCACTGATACACGCAAGGATTGCCTGGGTTCCTGTACACCTCTAGTTGGATGGGAAACACTGGAAAGCGTTTCTGAAAATTCCCGAGTAGCTGCCGGGGATCGAATCCCCGACCTCAGGATTGAAAGGCCAGTGTGCAAACCATATGATTTCAGACACAATGTCTTTTTATCAAATCGCCAAGGAGAGCATACGCCTCGCCAGAGGATCAAACTTACGACCCGCGGTCCGTAGTTTGGAGCTTTCCCTATTGAGCCTAGCAGGCAGGCCATTTTTTCACCATACCCAAAATATAATAGGTAAGGGTAAAATTCTCGGGAGCATAGGTCACCAAAACACAGCCTCATCGCCAAGCAAAATACAACATTCCCAACCTTATCTTTATTAAATGTTTATCTCTTTAAAATCTAGTTCAACTTTGTTTGTAAATGGGTTATTCATCTAGACAATAACAAACTTTTCCCTTTTTGGTTGATCTACGAAATGTATGCATTCCATTAAAATAGCTCACATGTACACAGTAATAATATTGAAAATACGAAAACATCTGCACAAATATTATAGAATATTAATTAGGATTCTTACCTAATGGGAATTCTAATATGTTTTTCTATTAAGACACGTTTACGCTAAAATTACGTCACGTTAACGTGCGATGGCGTCAAATTTTGGTTGCGGCCAAGAAATAGCGTTACTATATTTTATCTACTGTTTTAAATTAAAGGTATATTTGAATCGGAATAATGTCTTATTATAGCAAAGTCGTGTTTAACTCAAAACCGCCTTCGTGAAATTACTCCGCGGACGTATAACCGCTTTTCGTGTTTTAATCAGGTTAAAACATGTTGTTTTTTTTTCTTAAATAAAATTGTTGTTTCTGTAGAGAGGTATTTATGCTCTAAAGCTGTCCTAAACAGAGTTTATACTCTATTTTTCAGACGTTAGTGTTGATGTTTGCGTAGTTCTTTACTATTTTTGGTACAACTATTGACAATGGATCGATTGCTTAATTGTTATTCCAGCAAAATCGACCACACGTGAGAAAAAGAGGCACAGCCTAGAAATTTATAGAAAATATGATAATTTTATACACCCATAACTTTGCACTACAAATACTTTGCTAGAGCGGAGTTTCAATTTGTAATGTTATTTGGTATAAAATACGTAATATTGATAGAATTGCTGTTGTTTCCTTTCCATACGTACGAAGTATTCACCTTTATTTACCATATTGTTTCAGTCGATTTATTTGAACTTAAATTCATTTTTTTACAGTCAGGATGTTTATATTTACCCAACCAACATTACTGGTAAACCCCTTGATCATTCTGCAAACCGTAATCCAGAATTTGTCCAAAACATCTAGCAAATAAATGATAACTTCAGTTTCTGAAGAAAAAAGAAGAAATTAGTCGCATGGCACAAGTCAGTCTGGTGCGTAAGATACATACAGGACAATGCAAACCTTTTCCGTCTTCAAAAAATCAATTACTTCTGACTTTGTCTTGCAACAGAAATATGTACTTATTGCCTTGACCTTGACGTGCTGCGCGTATCATAGCATTTTTAAGTTTCTTTAGAACATGTGTAAGCAAAGATTTTCAAAGTGTACATTTTTCCCTAGTGCACCGCGCTTTTTAATGAACTGGACTAGGTACTTTAAAAGATGAGATATATAACTTTCTTCGGACTGATGGTTTTTGCAATACTTGGTACGCGACAAATTGTCGTTGCCCAGGTGTTGCTGTATACTTTCGGATAGGCTCGAACAAATAAACCCACGTTACACTCACAGTAACAAGTTGAGAAAATTGTTTCATCAAATTTAGAATACATTTTGAATAACTTTTGTTGTCGTCCGGACTCTAGTGCGACTTAACTCGTCGGTCAAATAATGTCGAAACTATCTTGAAGAAAACTGTCTCTTTTTTTTTTAATTTACGACTCATAATGCGAAAAACATTTGCTTGAAATAGACAAACAACCTTTTTAATTTGAAAAATAATTAGGCGTACATTAGATTTCAATTCACCAAGAACTGACTTGAAGGCAATTGACGTGTAATTACTTATTTTCGTTAGACAAGTCTGCATTTTTCTGATATAAATGTAGATGAACGCGCGCATGACATTGCGTTAAACCCAGACAATTCCAAAATTTCAAATGGAGAATATGCAATCTACTGATTGTGCTTATTACTCCTTCTTAATTTCATGCGGTTTCATATTTCATTTTCTCACCATTTTTTTTTTCAACAGAACCTATTTCTAGATACGTATTAAGTTAGACTTGAGAAATCTTTTTATAAATGTACACAAATGTATAGCTCTATGGTATACATGTGTCGATAATGAATTGAACGGAACATATGAAACAACCCTCATATTGTTTATCTTAGAGATAAATACTGCAAGCGGAAGGAGTGACAAATTCCAATGATTGAAAGACCCCATACATGAGATAATTACGCTCCTGCACAGTCTCTACTGGAAGAAAGTAAATATCCTACAGGGATGTAAGGAAATATCATACAGACGTATATAAAATATTCTGCAAAATAACAATATATATATATGACATAATATTGCCTAGCATTAGGATACTTAATAGCGTTACACATGTTAGGAGTTATTGATTAATAAACTATCTACAATTTAGCCGTTGTGCTGTAAAATGTAAACGCATTGAAAACAATAATCCTCAACATTTTTCTTGCAACAATTTCTGGTAATATTAATCATCTTTCCTTTTTTTTGTCCTCCTTCAAAGAAGGTGGGGGTTTATTGTTTTGCAGATGTCGGTCGGTCCGGTATGTCGGTATGTGTGTACAACAATCCGTTTCCGGATGATAACCAAATAACACTTTAGCAAAGGGTCATGAAAGTTGATAGGATACATATTTTGAGGTCAGTAAGTCAAAGTTCAGGGCCACAATTAACCTAAACATTTCAACGGTTTCCGGATGATAACTCAAAAACGCTTAAGAACACTTTGGCCTAGGATCACGAAACCTTATAGGGATAGTGGTCATGACCAGTAGATGACCCCTATTGATTTTGAGATCAAAGGTCAAGGTCATAGTGACCCGGAACAGTTAAACTGTGTCAGGATGATAACTTGAGAATGATTGGGCCAAGGATCACGAAATTTAATATGGAGGTTGAGCATGGTCATCAGATAAACCCTTATTGATTTTGAGGTCAGTAGATCAAAGGCCAAAGTCGCATTGACCAAGAACAGTAGAACATTTTTTGGCAAGTCTTGGTCTAAGATCACATTTGATACGGAGTTTACTGGTAAATGACCCATAATTATTGATTTTGGGTCAGTATGTCAAACATCCAGTACGCATTGACCGAATAACTTCTTTTTCCTTGTGGAATTACTGAATACATCAACGTGGGGGTAGCATTTCGTGTTCTACGAGCTCTTAATAAAAATGTTTAATAATTATAATGTTAAATCCCGCATTGGAAAAGCAACGGTACTCATTTTTAACGTTTTTCTAATTTGCTTTTCAAAATATATCAAGGTTATCACCCGCTGCTTCGTGGCCGAGTGGTTTCGAATCATTTGCCTCTTACCGATGTGGGTACGAGCCTCGCTCGGGGCGTTGAATTATTTATGTGAGGAAGTCATTCATCTGGCCAACGGAAGGTTGATAATTCTACAAAGATGTCCACTTGTAATAAAATAAATCACAGAAGGGCACCCTGGGTCATTCTCCGCCATCA
This sequence comes from Mercenaria mercenaria, assembly GCF_021730395.1. Lineage (NCBI taxonomy): Eukaryota > Metazoa > Mollusca > Bivalvia > Venerida > Veneridae > Mercenaria > Mercenaria mercenaria. Next base: position 22,993,371 of record NC_069378.1, on the reverse strand, counting down.
AAAGCAAGAAAGTAGCAATATGACTTACACTTTTGTCCGTGTGACGTTAAACCAAATAAAAACAAAAACAAAATGTTTCTTAATTACGCGGGCAGTTTCATGAAATGTAGTATTCATATCAACCTATCCAATGGTCAAAATGTTTCAATATTTTAGGTCCAACTTTCTACCACCCCACCCCCTCCCCCGCCCCTCACACACATATAAACCTTATTAAGATCATTTTGATAATGCATGTATAATACAACTATACTTCAAGACGATACATGGGTCACAAAGGCCCTTCCTAAAGTGTTTGTGTTTTCACAACGTCATATGCAAACTTATTCAGTCAATCTCTTTTGAAATTAGTATATATTTTTTAATATAATTAAATCACTATGTTTCATTGCATAAAAAGGTGTGATGTACGTAGATTTAATTCGTTATATATTCAAGACATTAAACAAAGTGCCTTGGCATTATATATGACAATACCAGCTTGTAACTAGACACGTGTATTTCTCAATACAGTTATTCTAAGGCGAATCTTCAGTACAAAATGTACATGTAAATTACAACTTTAAATGATTCTTTTGCTTTCTCCCATGCAGTGTAATAACAAGCAAACATTGTGCTAAAAGGGGATATTAAATTCTAAATTTAGAAGTCCTCCTACCAAGATTCCTCCATATTAGCAGTAGAATAAGCAAACAGCATAAGTCCATGGGTCATTTTTATTTTCATGTTAAAAGAATATATTTACTCTTGCTACCATTTTGAAATAAGATGCTCTTCTTTAAAGATTGGAAAGTTCCCAATAATTAGCCACTTGTGTCAGCAACATAAAGGAACACTTACTCAACATTTTTAATTTTTTATGCTTATGAATAAAATGATTTCAAATCTACACTGCTTTGGTATGGTTCCTTACCGGGTTTTCAAGAACTACCCGAAAGGTCAACAAATAGATGCAACGTTTGCCAAGTGATATGAACTGTTTATTTAGCGGGAGATATTTTGCTTGCAGTTGGTCAATGACATCCAGTAAAGGTGATATGTTACTAAAAATAGTTTTTACCAACGAAAATAGCTAAACAACGTACAGGACTCAGCAGGAGGTTCTATCCAACGTTGGATGGAAACAGGTGTTCTCTTAGTATCACCCAAGGAAGCATGAATGTATGTTTGAAGTTGGTACAGTTCAATAACAATTCAATTGATTCTTCAAGGAAACTACTGTTTGTTTCTCTCTACAGTTGTCATGAGTTTGTGTTATATATTAAAATCTATCGCTAGCCTGATAGTTATCGAATGCTGAGATGATAGTCATTATAGGATACTTATTTTATTTTATTTTTTAATCATTGAAATATCAAGTTGTTAAGGGATAGATTGATTATTTTCAAACAAATACATCCTTCGTAAATCTGATATGCCGTTGGAATAAAATACATATAGATGCTTCTAAATAGTTTATTCTTAAACATTTTTAAACTAAAACACATTCTGAAATATATCTTAAACCGTAGTAAATATTATACGTAAATTTAAAGTACTAGTATCTATTGATAAAATACCTATCCGGTGCAGAAGTGTCCTGCTTTCACGTCTTCCTTATCTTAAATCATATATTTTTTTCAAACTGTCTCTCAAAGCATCAACAGTAAACTCCAAGAAAATATAATTTAATTATTATAATGTATATAAAGCATGACTGTATGTCTCAGTCGGTGTAAATATTTTGTCTTTAAAAGGGGCACTTTTCTCATGTAAAGATTTTTACTCTGGTCGCAAAATGTTCTGTTGTTTCAATTCTGGACGTAAATCATCCAAAAAATAATGTTTGATAGAACTTTAGATTATAGATATAATATCATTATTTTTTGATCTTCGTAATTAAATTTAAGAGTAAAAGTAGATTTACTTAATGGAAACACAAAACGAATGTTCTCCCCTGGTATTCAAGAAGATTGAAAAATACAGTGAGATACCACTTTAGAACTATCAGAAATATCACCAGATGGATACTATGTCTTGTGGAATATATACTAACATACATCTTCATGTGTGTCCTGTTTATACAGTGTTCTCTTTAATCTTAATATGCGAAAGTTCTAGATACGATTTATTAATGTTTTTCCACGTGTCTAGCAGGTTTCATGACCGTGTGTATAATTTGAATCAGAAGTTAATCAACATTTTATCTTTGTCTAAATATATGTTACAAAAGAATTCAGAAAATTTATTTCTTCTCTAATAATTCGATTTCATAAAAAAGTAGAAAATGTATTGTTGTAGTCGGTATATTTTTAATTTCTTAACTCTATAATAAAGAGTAAGCAAACATGCAAACAATATCTTAAAGATTATAAGAAGATTAAAACAGTATAAAACAGTTGTGAAGGCATTAATTTGCAATTACTTTCTGTTCTTGCGTCGTCTATAAACTTATGTTTGATGATAAATATAGATAAATATAATTTCTACTGAGAGCACCGTCTTATCTGTGATAATAAAACAATATGAAATAAATCATACCTTATCATTTTGAAGAGTCTCCTTCCGTAATCAATGTTTTATGCTAAATATAAACTAGATACTGAAAATATACTTTAAACATAAAAACTGTGAACTAAGTGTCATTTGTTTTCCATTTATTTAACAAATGTGTTGGTTTGGGTTTAAGGCAGTTTTATAACAGTATTAAAATTTTCAGTTATGTTAAGACGGGCAGTTAACCTAATCAGTGTTCCTGGATTCTGTACCAGTACAAACCCGTTCTCCGCAAGTAACTGCCAACTTTCCAACATGAATCAGAGGTTGCGGTCGAATGATTTCAGACACAAAGTCTTTTATCAAATCGTCACGGAGAACATACGCCTCGCCCGAGGATCTAACTGACGCCCCCGCGATCCGTAGATTTGAGCTCTCCCTATTGAGCTAAACGGGCACGCCATTCTTTTCACCGAACCTTAGCAAAATGATTACATGTCCAATCTTATCTTTCTAAAATGCCAATCTCTTTAAAATCTAGTTCAAGTTTACTGGGTTATGCATCTAGAAAATAAAACACTTGACCATTTTTTGATGATCTTAATGCAACTTTGTCAGAATATGTTTTTATAAAATCTAGCTCAGGACTGACATTGGAATAGAAAAGTGTTTATTATAGTGTCACCCCTACTGAAAGGACCAGCAAATTTGGCGTATGAGACACTTACATACATTGAAAAGCATTACTTCCCGAATCCCATTTTTTAATGCCAGGCACCAGGCAGGTAGGCAATCGGTACCCATTATGCAACTAGCTGGCGGCTCACCAATATGTTTTCTTGAATTAATCGATAATTAGTCAATAACCAGTAGGTCACATTTCTCAGCAATTAATAAGCTAACGAATTAGGGGATGAGGTAATAAAAGAGGATTCTTAGCTAATGGGAAAAATGGTGCCTCTTTAGAGAGGTACTTTTCCCTAGAGCTGTCCTAAATAGAGGCTATACTCTATTTTTCCGATGTCAATATTGAAGTTTGCGTAGTTCGTTACTATATTTGACACAACTATTGACAACGGATCGGTTGTTTAATTGTTTATTCCAGCAAAATACAGACCACATCAGCGATAAAGAGGCACAGCCGAGAAATGTATTGAAGATGTGATGATTGTATACACCCATAACTTCGCACTACAAATACTTTGCTAGAGCGGCGGCGTTTCATATGTAATGTTATTAGGTAAAAAATACGTAATTTTGATAAAATTGCCATTGTTTCCATTCCATACCTACGATGTATTCACCTTTATTTACCATAATGTTTCAGTCGTTTCATTTGGTGGTTTACATATACCCAACATCACTGGTAAACACTCGATCTTTCTACAAACCGTGATCCAAAAGTGATCCAAAACGTCTAGCAGAGAATTGATAACTTCAGTTTCTGAAAAAGAAATTAGTCGCATGGCATTAGTCAGTCTTGTGTGTAAGATACATGTGGGACAAGACCTTTTTCATCCTTCAAAAATCAATTACTTTTAACTTATGTGAAGAGGCGTTCCCATGCAACAGAGACATGTATTTAGTGCCACGATCTGGGCGGAGCCTAGCATAGCATTTTTAAATTTGTTTAGAACGTGAATCATGTAACATTTTCCAAGTACTGATTTAAAAGAGGCACCGTTATGTTCAATATTATTGGCCGTCCGGACCCTAGTGCGCTCCTGCTCATCTGCCAGTAAGTGAGGAAACTATCCTACATTTAAATTTCTTAGCACGCTTTATCACTGTGTCGTGTGCAAAACATGATCAAAAGTGCGGGAAAACGTCGATCAAAACAGTAGGATGAATCGGTTTTGTCTTCACTTTGTGTCAAATGTAAACGTTCCACCAAAGACAGCACAACTTGCTCCTTCTATGTATGTGCATATGCATATTATCAATACCATCGTTTGTTCATTTCATTTTCCATCTGTTCCTCAATTATCAGCTAAGTTATCATCTAGAAATCTAACACTTTTACATTTTATATTTTCTAATCGTAAAAGTCAATTAAGTAATAAAAAAACACGAAATTTTCGACGTATTATGGATGTTATTAGGAAATGATAGGTAGTACGGAGTTTTTTCAGACTAGTAATATAAATGATAGGATGTACAGGAAACTTGTTCTGACGCCTTTATTTTGGCTGAATAGTGTCTCTTTTAGATATCCATGATACTGCATCAAGTACTCAAGTGCCATTATTTACAGAAACATTCTGGATTCTTCAATATTCAACGAAAACTTTAGTGCATTTTAGCATTATTTTTTATTGTCATAACCTATCAATCTATGATTTTAACGTTATCATTTGTATTATATTTCAGCAATGCCTATCAGGTCAAATGTTGTTATTATTTACCGGCTTCGGATTGGTTGAAAACTGTGTAGGGGAACCCGTAGCATTCAATGAGACTTCAGTTGATTGGTTAAAAATGTGTTGCTTTGAATCATGAAAATATCCTTAAAATCTGGAAATATAATGTTTTCTGTGCATTTTGAAGTATTTTATAGCTGCCTGGCTATATATTTAACTTTGAAATTAGCAATTTAGTGAAGTAAGTACTTGTTGGAATTCACCACTAAATTCCATGCACAGTTGAGGGTGGTTGTCTTTGAATGGAAATAGAAAAACAAATGGATCCTGCATGCCCATGTAAAAATGTTATTTTTTGTGTCTGGAAGGCTATTTGACAGGGTAAATGGCACCTCATGTGTCAACAAAAGTTTTGAGGGGGTCATACAGAGTCATTTCTTACAATGTAAGCCTATGGAAAAATTAATAGCAGTGTCTGACCATCACGAGCAGAGTACTATACATAATGAGAAAACCGAAGTTGATGCGTTTTACTCCAGCATAGCAGCAACTAATCTTCCTTCGAAATCAGTGGGATCCAGACAGCTTCCATGTCCCTCTGCCTGATACATGTCCACGTACATCATGAAGAAATCACCAAATAAATAAGCAGGAAATATACCATATCAGCTCTGTTTGAGGGAGAATTAAAGCTGTGGGTTTTAAGTTAAACGTACAGCGCAGCAGTTTTCAGAAAATTAAAATGGGACGATTGTTTCAGCATGTTTCGTTTTTAAATTTTTATAAATACAGCATTTTTTTGTTAATTTAATAATATTCTGTAAACTGTAATGAATGATAAGTAGTTTTAGCATTTTTTGCACTTTAAGTTCTTATTTTTTTAGCCTGAATGGTTCAATAATTAAAATAGTGCACACATATATCACACAGCTTTGATTTTGATTATAATTGCAAGTGTCCTGGAAAACTTTTGAACAGTTTCCCACAGTGCCCGCACTTTGGTTGCTTATGTAGTTGTTACGGCTAATATCGTTTTGGAAATTGTTAGATACCTGACAACTGAATGAATAAAATGAATGCACGGCCGTAATTACTTCACTTGGTACAGATAACAGGGATTCTTCTCAAGCTTCTTTTTTATTCTTTTTTTCTCTCTCTCTCTTAAAATTCTTAACAGAAACTGTGTGTATGAAATATCATTGTTGCGCGAAGGGTAGAAAACAGACATGTTTGTTTTGCTGTACTATACATTATCTCAAAAACAGTTTTTTATAAGAACAGTTATATTGAACACATCTAAATAATCACCCGGTATATAAATATCATGTCTTTCATGTACAAGCGTACCTTGTGTCTTCCTTTTTATTTTGTGTATATTTTTTTGTAATGTACAAACATTTATAAACAAGTATGCAAAACATCTTCATTTTGATGTCCCGTCTTATGCGTTTTCTTTTAAGTGTATGACAGATTTATACAATAGGTGTGCCATTATTCAAAGCGACTCATTAATCAAAGGAACCTTCAGTATTTATATAAATTACAAGCTAGGCCTTTATATAATGCTTATACAAGAAACAAATATGTACTTATTTAAAGTACAAAGTCAAGTGGTAATTCAGTCAAAACAAAGGCTTCGGACAATTTTTTCCGTCCTTCCTATCGTTTTATCAGTCTGAGAAAACTCCGTATCACTTATCATTTTCTAATTTCTCCCAAAGTACTTGAGTGTATAAATAGTGTTAAAACACGGTTCTACTATAAATTATTTCGATTCTAATATGCCGTTAATCTAAAACAGTAGATAAAATATAGAAGCGCTCTTTCTCGGTCGCAACAAAACCTTTGACGTCACCGCACGTTAACGTGACGTCATTCTAGCGTAAGAGTGTTTTAACAGAGACAATCATATTAGAATGTATAGTATTGAACACACATACATGTAGACGTATTTAAGAAAATTTACAGCAAACAAGTGTTTTAACGTTATTTATGCACGACGGGTGGTTATACGTCGGGCGTAATAGTTTCACGAGGGCGCAGCCCGAGTGAAATTATTTTTACGATGTATTACCGTCCGAATGAATAAATCTCAATTAGTAGATAAAATATAGAAGCGTTCTTTCTTGGTCGCAACAAAAACTTTGACGTCACCGCACGTTAACGTGACGTCATTCTAGCGTAAGTGTGTTTTAGCAGAGACAAGTATATTAGAATATTTCATGATGCACTTTTATGAGCCATTTGGCGCGTCGACGTCATTTCCGTATTTCATATGTCATTGTGTTAAACATATATTGTCAACTGAAGAAGCTTATTAAAGTGAAACATGTTCTGACAAAACTGTATTGGTTTATGAATTTACAATATCCCAACATATGTCGAATGTGTCGCTTTTTTTGAGTTGGTAGGCCTTCGCAATCGTGAAATATGTGCAAATAAGATTTCTAGTAGATGGATAAGTTGATTATCGAGAAAAAGATGGAAAATAAAATTTCCCGTTACTCATATCCACCGTTAAGATACATTTTTGGTGATTTGTCTTCATTTGTTCGGTCATCATTAACAAACGATGGTATTGATAATATGCATATGCACATACATAGAAGGATCAAGTTGTGCTGTATTTGGTGGAACGTTTACATTTGAAACAAAGTGAAGACAAAACCGATTTATTCTGCTGACAAAGTCACCGAAAAATCGGCGCCATGTTTTACCGTATTTGTGATCATTTATTTTGCACACGACACGAATAGCTTAGCCACAGTGTTTATTACTTTTATAATTGGCTCTTCATTCTTCTAATATGCATTACACAATTCTCGATACATCCATTGGGGACATACGCCAAGCAGACAACGGGTATCTATGTGGCCTTAAGGTAGTTCTGCATGTTTGGATCGAAATATTTTCTACAATGTAGAATTTGATTAAACCTTGATTTTTCAAAACTTCAGAATATACTTAGAAAATTCAGCAAATATAAATGATAGGGTCGTGTGCTTGATTTTTTGCTAGTCTGGTTTGAAAAATTTGGACCTCACACATTTTTTCATAATGGGAGTCTATGGGAAAGTCACAACGTTCATAACATTTTCGTGAATAAAAACTTTTCTGCAATGTAGATCTTAATGAAACTTCTCACAGTCGTAAATAAATATATGGTCTATAATATGGTAAAATAATATGTACAGGTCCGTGTGCTTATTTTTGAGATATTTGAACAAACTTAAAGTAAACCGCACATTTCAAGATAATTGAAGACACTATTTTAAATTATTTAACGTCTCAGATGTTTTAATATCATATATTAACTTTAGAAAGATAGTAAAAGTGCCATTGAATTAAATTTACTCACGGGTTGGCATTAATTTATAAAATGATTTTTATTTCCGTACGCCGAATCCAGGCTTTATTCTAGGTTTCCTGGAAAAATGACGTTACGTCATCACTTCCGGTTTATCAAACGTGCAGAACTACCTTAAATGTAGTTGACCCTTGATTCGGCAATTTCGATGTGATTACGTACTCTCGTCAGGCAATACGTCATTCTTCTGACGTCAGTGAAGCACAGCGCGTGCATGGCTTTCCGTAAATGCCGGAAAATGCCGATATTGTATACGGAAAACATGTTATTACAGGTTCTACTACTGTAACATTAATTGCTTTCGATTTCATATTTCAGTTTCTTATTTATGCATAAGAACCAATTATCTATTCAGTAACATTTGAGAAAGCTATTATGATGTATACAAATGTAAATATGAACTGAAATGCACGGAAGTTTAAAGACTTTATACATAAAAATATGAAACAGTCCTCGCATGGTGTATCTTAGAGAACAATATGTACCCCTGGCAATGGAAAGGAGTGATAAATGCACATAAATTCAATCGCTAGACAATTACTCTCCTACAAATTCAACACAGGAAGGAAGAAAATATCCTGCAAAGATGTATAAAGATATCCTGCAGAGGTATATAATTAGATATTTTGCAGAGTAGGTATATCCTGCAAAGGCACACTCAAGTTACCTTCCATGGAATTGCAAGCATTTATATTTCTTGTTTACGATTTCAGAATAAGCAAATAGCTTCTTGGCTTACCTAACTTATTTTGAGAACATGAAATTAAAAGTATAGTATTTTCGTCGGTTTTCCCACAGTAGTTTCGAAAATTCGATAAGATCGATGCGTACGTATTTTGTTTTAAAGATCTGTAATTATTTTCCCACAAAATCGATACTCGTTTCTGTCTCGGTTTCTTACGGCCGGACACTGACAATTGTTTAGATCCGGAAATACATGTCTGCCTATGCGCCGAGGTTAACTCTACTACTATCGTAAATTTTTTAAATGTCGTGGACGACAGTTAGTGGTCTTGTGGTGTTTCCCATCGAAATCATTAAAAGAACACCGATTTTAATAATGTTCACTGCCTAAATAATGAACACAAAATTATTTAATCACGGTCAACATTTTTTTTTTCGGCTGTAATAAAATTTAATTCTTCTGTGGGAAATAACTTTAATGTTGTAACATCTTTTAGAAGGCACATTTTTCTAGTCAAACGTTCCAGAATACGGTTTTTGAGAAAATCAAATAACGTACCTGATTTTGAAACATCATATGACTTCCTTAGGACCGGTCATATTGAAGATAATTGTTTTTAGTGGTCGGTTATTGCTAAAGCAATCAAAGCACTAAAACACTAAAAACGTCATAAAATGAGCAACACAATGTCTATCTTATGAATAACCCCTTGTGCAGAATTATTTTTGAGTTGAAAATCAATGTTCAAAATTTTCATTAATAAAATAAGTAGTATCACGCGGTACTGTGAAATAAATGCGAAAATATATTTCCTTACATATATACATGCAGGCCTTGTGTTACAATACTACCAATAAAAATAGTATAATTTTAACTTTCAACAGAATATTTCAATCTAACATGGTCAATCTTTATTCAGTATATGAAACTTAAATCATATAACATACAACACGCTATACCAAGGCTTATGCTAGAAAGCGATCATAAGCTGTCCTTTACACACCTTGTTAAGGTCACTTATTATATTGTAGATCTTTCATACTGAAGAGCAGAAATAAAAACAAAATATTTCTTAATTGCGTTGGCAGTTTCATGAAATGTTGTGTTTATCTCCACCTGTTAAACAATCAAAAAAAAATCAGAAAAAAAAACTGATTTTTAAGTCCAACCTGGTGTCCTGCTTCTATATCCCCCATCCACTAACTGACTTTATGAATCTCCTTTTGATAACACATACATAATACTGCTATACTACAAGATGACAGGTGGATAATTTAAGCTCTTCCTAAAGCAAACTGTTTTCCATCTGCGAACTTATTCAGTCAATCTCGTTTAGTATATTTTTTAAAAACATAGTTAAATTACTATTTTACACTGCAGAAACAAAGATATTAAACACATTGCCTTGGCATAATATATAACACTGTCAACTTTAAACCCTTACCCTGCTAAATTTCTAAAATGAACGTGTCCATCATTCAAATTGGACAGTACCATTAACTGTTAAAAGGGATGCTTACCAAAACGATACTGACTGAATGGCGAAAAGTGCAGATCATGATAATGATCTACACTGGTCGCAAAGGCAGAATCAATCCTGTCCAGCATGATAAGGGTTAACTAGCTACTTATATTTTCTCAATTTTGGCTGCCCATCATGTGTAATTACAAGCATTGAAACAAAAAATGATACAGTTAATCTAAGATGGGTTTTAGGTGCATGTAAACAAACGTAACTGTTGATTCTTTCGCTTTCTCCCATGCAGTGCTATGGCAACTAGTCACCGTACTAAAAGCGGATATAAAATTCCATAAATAGAAATATACTTGCACCCACGAGGAAGTCTCTTTCAAAGATACCTTCCTATTAATTAGCGGTGGTATAAACAAACACCATAAGGCCATGTGGTATTTTCTTATTTTATGTTAATGAAAATCTTTACTCTTTCATTACTGGGTACTTGATTGTTTGTTTGTCTCATGATTTTCGGAATATTGAGTTTTTGCTAGAATTAATTTAAAAATACTCTATGCTTTGCGAACGATGATGATACGAAAGCTGCCATTTTGTAATAAGATACTCTTCTATAAAGATTGGGAAGTTCAAATAATGAAAGACTTGTGTGAACACCATACAGGAGCACACTTATTTAACAATTTCATGCTTTAAATAATTTCAAATCTACACTGCTTTGGTATGGTATTAATGCTACTTAATTGGCAATTTCCATGAGATTCCGTATCATCGTATGCTTCTTCGACATCTTTCGGCATTCTTCGGATTGCTTTTCCATAACAACCGGAGATTCCTGAGCTCGTATATGTAGAATACGGAATGGAACGGAAAATACAAATTGTCATTACATGCCTCCTATCCTTGATAAAAATGAAGTCCTTTCAAAATTTGTCAAAATTCGATTTTGTAAAAGTGGCCCTCAGTATTTATTATAAACATATTGATTGACACAGTAGTATGTAGGTTTTCGAGGAATAAAATAATGGCAGAAGGCGGCTTTGGACTGACCAGTGAAATACAATTCTGCATGTGTTTTAACCAATTTTAAGAGCACATTCATTTTGTAACTCCAACTACGTGTTTAAAATTAGATCCCTTAAGAAACTTTTTGCTGTGGTACATTTCAACAAAATGTTCTTTACTGAGTTTACAAGAACTGTCGGGAAGATGACCAGCTCGATGCATTTGCCAAGTTATATAAGCTGGTTACTTAGCTGCAGTTCATTTGCTTGCAGAAGGCCAACGACAACCTTGATGAATATGATATGTTACTAAATATAAGGTTTTTAGCGAAAACAGATTAACAACGTACTGAACTTCAGAGGAGGTTCTATCCAACATGGGGGCGCTACAGGGGTTTTATTTAGTACCACCCAAGGCAGCATGAATGTATGTTTGAAGTTTGTATTCAAATGATCTATCAAAGAAAATGTTTAAATCTTTGATATATTAAGTTGTTTATGAATAGGCTGATTTGTTTCAAACAAATACATCCCGATACTGCGATGTGGATATAAATCCACATGTACAAAAACAGTTACACATATTAAATAGTAAATGGTGTTTTGGCATGGTAAACATTCAATTTGTGTTTTCAAAAGAACGAGAAACAATTTCCTCTCTGATCGGTTACATGTTCCTTTGTGTTTTTCGTCGTATGTGGGTTTACGGTCCTGATGCAGTATTGTTTCATGTCAATACGCATTCAGACAAGACATACTTTTGACATTTGATCTAAAATTAGTATGTGGTAGTTTCAATTTAGATTGTAGTAAGGAAAAATAATTTTATGAACAGAATAAGAAGGGTTTGCAGCTACCCCTAAGCAATGAAAGCTTTTTTCGGCGAGTGTAAATAAGATATTAAAATTACTTTTTAAAGGTTAAGTGACGGCAAGCATTTGGCTTGCAGATATTTTATTTGAAGACAGTTTTTGCCAATTATAAAACGAAGAATCAGGTACTTTTGTACCGTCTAGAAAAAGCTCAAGGTCACTGCGTAATTGTAATTGACAAAAGTGGACACACATAGATATGGATTTGGAAAATTTAGAACAATTTTTTAATAATTAATAATAATTATATTTTTGGAACGGTAGCATATCAAACAATCGTCGTCATATAATGATACGTCTATCCCTGGTAACAAATATTCTACTATACTATCAATCATAATGCTAAAAGGGAATTACCTTTTGGAATAACCTGTTCCTGCTCACATGACTCAGAAAGTAAAAAAGCCAACTGTCAGTTTAAAACTGCGATTGTATAAAAGTTCGGATATGAATATTGGAAGACAATCTTTTAAATCTATGCTATCAATATCAACCATTATAAATGTACTATATCATATGAAACAGGCAAACAAAAGATGTATAACGTGACGATAGAACGAGAAGTGTAACGTCTGTTTGTACAAATGGTTACAAGTTGTGTAATGTAAAAATAAAATATTAAGATACAATATAACAAGAAACAACAGCAGATTTTAGCGTAAAGGTGATATTTGTTAAGTTGCGCATGACTAGCAAGTTGATCATATCGGGCTAAAACGACCGCCAAAAACTTGTACACCGATTTAGAAGCCAAAAATATGTGTCGGCACAAACACTCTGAAATGAGCATACAACATGACTTCAAACACGTATCACCTCCCCAATGTGCTTTTTGGGCACCTCATTATCCGGGACTCTCCCCCCTGGCTTTCGGGCGCCATCTACGGAAAACGGCTGACTAAATGCTTGGATTAAGGCATTGGGTACATGCGTTCTTGGTTTTTATAAATTTACAAGAGCATTTTTTTTGTTTTACATAACATGCCTTTTGTTGCCTTTGCTTTGCGTGTGTTAGGGATTCACCTGGCGGTGGTAACTTTTATTTACACTGCCCCGTGAGTTTGGAACGTGGTTGGGGTAAGATTTAGGTTAGGTGCATCAAATTTTTACCTGTTATTACTACAGATTTACGCCAAGACTATTTACTTTCTACGAGATTACGAATATTGAGTGTGTTAAAGTACATACAACGATGTCAGCATAGGCACCTGTAGACACGCCAATTTTAGATCAGATAACAGTGCACAACGTCACACCGACACAATTATAGGTCATATGGTGACTTTCCAGCTTTGACAGTGGAAAAAGATCCCAGCTGCTCCTCCGTGCTTTATTTCATCACGGGCGGGCACCTAGGAAGAACCATCGACCTTCCGTAAGCTAGCTTGATGGCTTACTCATATGAATAATTCAACGCCTGGAGTGAGGCTTGAACCTATATCGTTGAGGGGCAAGTGATTTAAAGTCAGTGACCTTAACCATTCGGCCACTGACTGAGGCCTCTACAATTCATGTAATGGACTCGCAATTAAGATCGAGACTTCCCGTTCAATTACTTTTCCTCTGTGTGCGACTTCGGCTGTCTTCGGCTGGTATTGAAAGCCATTTGTATGTAATGCCGCAGAAGGGTGAACTATCATACTAAAATAAACATGTGTAGGTTCAATGACCGTTTTTAGTCCATTTTAATCGAGAATCAGTAAAAATAATAAATGGTAGCATGCTGGATATTTTAATACCATATTAATGAACTATTCAACCATTTAAATAAACCGACTTGATAAAAAGCTAAAAGTATTTATAATCTCAAAAATATTAACATGTAAAGAGGAGTTCAGTAAATACGCAAACTTACTCTACAACTTTGTTACTACATTAAAGAAGGTGATATGTTACTAAAATAGGTTTTTTTTCAGTGGAAATAGTTTCACAACGTTCTGAACTCCAGAGAAGTTTCTATCTAACATGCAGGTGTTCTTTTAGTAATACCCAAAACAGGATAAATGTGTGTCTGATTTTTTAAAGTTCAACACCTGTTCCAAATATCTTTCAAAGAAACTGCCATTTTTTCTTTACAGTTAATATACTTTTGTGTTAGATATATCGCTCCCTGGTAGTTTTATCGAATTTTGGGGTAATCATTATAGAATACTAATTTTTAGTCTCCGAAATATTAAGTTGTTTTGTAAATAGATTAATTGTTTCAATAAAATACATCCTGACAAAGTACCCGTTATGCGTACAACCCATAAGCAGTTAGAATAATGTACATGTAGATGTTGCTAAAAATTACACTTATGCTTTATTCTCGAACAATTCCTTTTAAGTGAACGATTGCTCAAATTGTAATAAATGATACACATATATTTAAAGTATTAATTGATAAAATACCTATGTACGGTACCGTGAATACCTATCCAGAGACTGCACGAGTTCTGGAAGCAAACACCATTAAGGGCCCGACAAAACAGGCCAGAAGACAAATAACAAAATAGCACAGTCCCGCTGGGATATAATAACTGTCCTTCGTAGAGTCCCCTGCCTGTTCCGTCAGACACAATCATAGAGGAAAGCGTAGCGTCCAACTGTAACAAGGTTGAACCCTAAACATATGGTGTGTTCAAAAACAGTAGACATATTAATGACATTCGATGTTAAATTAGCATGTGGTAGTTTCTAATTAAATTGTGGTAAAGAAAAGTTTTTCTGGGCAAGATAAAAGTGTTTACAGCTACCCCTAAAACATAATATAATGAGAGTATTAAGATAGGGCTCTTTGCGTCTGCGTACGGAATTTCAACTGACGATTATCTAAACGCTTAACGAACAATACAAAAACTTTAAGTACTAACTGTATCTAACATTTGTAAATACGATATCGGTATCTGAAATTACTTTTAACAGCATTTGGATTGCAAAATTTTATATGATGTGTAGAAGAAAGAATTTTGTCAAAATAAACTCGAGAAATAGGTTATTTTGTACCGTCTAGAATAACCTTAGGGCTACAATGTTGTTTCCATACTGGACGAAAGTGGACACACATAGATATCAAGTTGGAAAAACGTGGCTGAACTTTATTCAACCACTGCTGCTATAGGTGTTTTATTGTATGCATATTTTTAGCAATACCATATCAAACAATCGTCGACATATAAAGAAACGTCTATCCGTGGTAATAAAGATTTCACTGCACTATCAGTCAAAATGCTAAAAGTTGATTGCAGATAAAATAGAACCTTTGGAATACCTTGTTCCTGCTCAAATGAGTCAGAAAGAAAAAAAAGACAACTCTTACTTTAAAAGTTCGATCGTATAAAAGTTCGGATATGAATTCTGGAAGACAATCTTTAAAATCTAAGCTGTCAACGTTAATCAGAATATTACATTTCTAAGTTGTATCATAAGCGTTTCTGAATTGAAACAGGCAGACAAAAGATGTAAAATGTGAAGATAGAATGATGTTTTTCTTGAGTTTGTGTAACGTCAGTTTGTATAAATAGCTACAACAAATTGTATAATGTAAATGCAAAAAATTTAGATACAGTATAACGTGAAACAACATCAGATTTTGGCGTAAAGGTGATACAGTTAGTATTTGATGGGCTAGGCGTGACTAGCCAGTTGATCGTATCGGGCTAAAATGACCGCCAAAAAACTTCTAAGCCAAATTAAAGCCAAAGATGTATGTCGGCACTAGCAATCTGAAATGAGAATGCTAGCATTAATAAGAACAATCATCACCTCCCCAAGGCGCTTTTGAGGAAACTCATTTTCCAGGACCCTCCTCTCCGGTTCAAGGGCCGCCATCCACGGCAAACGGTTGACTCAAACTTCCCTTTTGCCAGACAGTGGCAATGAACTCCGATAAAAATAGTCAAGACTACTGAAAATTGACCGAAATTGATACAGAATCAGAATTAATGCCACAAAAATTAAGGCAATAAGTGCATGCGTTTTTGGTGCTTAAGAATTGATTTCTATATAAATTCATAAGAGCATTTTTGTGCTTCACATAACTTGCCTTCTGTTGCCTTTGCGTGTCTTAGGGATTCGACTGGTTTAAATAAACCGGCTTCATAAAAAACTAAAAGTATTTATAATTTCAAAAATAATAACATGTAAAGAGGAGTTCAGTAAATACGCAAACTTACTCTACAACTTTGTTACCGCTATGTGCATTTTAGCATAATCCGGGATCCGTACATACAAAGTCCGTTATTGAAAACAGTATGAGGTCACACAGCACAAACTTAAAGTTTACTAAATAGCCATAGTATCATGCTAGCGACCCAGTCGACGTTTTGAAGTATTGAATGTAAAATCATCAGTAACAGGAGATTAAAATAACAAATACTTGATGATCATTTCATTTTTGCTGATTATTTGTGGCCGATTTTGGTCAAAGTCAAACGTACCCTGTTAAGGTAGGGTTGCAGGTTCGAAACAAATATTGTTCTTTATATTGAACTTTATAAAACCATCCTTTTTTTAAACAATTTTAAGAGGACATTCACTTTTTAACTCCAACCAAGTGCGAATGAATCTAAGTTTAGAATTAGATCCCTTCAACATGTTTTTCTGTTTTTCAATAAAATGTCCCTGTTATTTACTTTAAAGGAAATGTTGGGAAGGTGACCAACTCGATGCATGAGCTGTTTACTTAGCGGCAGTTCATTTGCTTGCAGCTGGTCAATGACATCTCCTGAAGAAGGTGATATGAGAAGTTTCTATCCAACATGAGCGGTGCAGGTGTTCTTTTAGTACTACCCAAAAACAGGATAAATGTATGTCTGATTTATTAAAGTTCAACAACTGTTCAAAATATCTTTCAAAGAAACTGCCATTTTTTCTCTACAGTTAATATACTTTTGTGTTAGATATATCGCTCCCTGGTAGTTTTATCGAATGTTGGGGTAATCATTATAGAATACTAATTTTTAATCTCCGAAATTTTAAGTTGTTTATGCATAGATTAATTGTTTCAATAAAACACATCCTGACAAAGTAACCGTTATGCGTACAACCCATAAGCAGTTAGAATAATGTACATGTATATGTTGCTAAATATCACACTTATGCTTTATTCTCGAACGATTCCTTTTAAGTGAACGATTGCTCAAACTGTAATACATGCTACACATATATTTAAAGTATTAATTGATAAAATACCTATGTACGGTACCGTGAATACCTATCCAGAGACTGCACGAGTTCTGGAAGTGCCCTACATTCACGTCTTGCATGTTTTAAATCGTGAATAAAATCTTGTAAAACTGTCGCTCAGAGTATAATCGGTAAAGGTACCTCCAAGAAAATATACAAAATTATAGTTTAGATACACATAAGTATGTCAGTGCTTCTCAATCTAGGTAAATAATTTCTTCTAAAAAGGGGCATTTTTCTCAGGTTGGAGAAGGTTGAGAAGACCGAAAGAATTTTTTTCTAAATCGCTTACCGAAATACCTGATATATTTGTCATTACCGAAATTTGTGAGGGAATATGGCCTTTAGGACAAAATCATAGTGTTATTATATTCTATGGTACTCGTGTGAGATGTTGTTGCCACATACAAAGGCGGTTTGGTTAAACTTGATAATTTTAGAAGTTTGGTTACGTACTTGTTTAAGTTTTTTGTTAATGTCTCTACTGGACAGAAGCTAGTTCATTATTTTCAGCTCATCACAGAAATCGCCTCGAAGTTGACATGCAAATAGTATTATCATGTCATAATTTCTATATATTTCATTTTCTATGTTCTCTTATTTTTCCTAGTACATAAAATGTAGGCTAAATGACAAGACCTCAAAGACATATCAACTTTAGTTATATTTTGTTGCTAAAAGATGATAAAATGCGATTATGACAGAAAAGCGGCGAAATATACATGTGCCGCCAGGGGGGCGCTTCTCAAAGGAAATGTGGACTCGGAACGATTTTATTTTTTCTCCAAATGAAAGACAGGAGATGTTAGTACATACAGACCTTATATCAGTCTTATATCTCATACTTCGAAATTTTCGTAGGAAATCCGCGAACCACCTTAAATCATTTACTTTACGGCGAATAGACATAAAAACGTCATAAATTGCTGAAAAGAGCTTTGATTTGAAACGTAAATTGAAAAACATCATTGAACTTTATTTATGTAAAAATATTATGTACTGTTAAAAATATCAGTTGTTGTCATAGCGATTTAGCAATAAAAGTAAATAAAATAATTTTGTTCAGCTTTTATGATAGTTGCCTGTTTGTTTTAAAAGGGATAATAAATTGTCGACAGAAACTGTCCACAACGAAGCTGTCAAATTTGAAAATATGCACTGCGATATTGCGTGAGGTCACCATGTGCATACCCAGGTAAAACAAATAGTAAGTGATGATTGGCATGGTACACACTCGGTCTGGTCTTCTGTTTTCAAAAGAACGTGTATGATTTACTGGATAGCGAGAAACAACAACTTCCTCCCTGATCTGTTACATGCACCTCTGTGTCATTCACATATTGTGCGTTTACCATCCTGAATTTTATTGAACAAAGCATTGTTCCATGACAAAAGAAAAATTATATTAAACATCCAACAGGGAAAGCCTGCCCAAACCGCAACCCAGCACGCGGACGTTCACACGAACAGCGCATACACTTGCATACAAAGCAAACACACGAAGTCGAAACGAACGAATAAAGGAACACAGTAGGGCACCGCCTTGGAACGGTCAGTGGCAAAAACACCACTGGGAAGCTTAAACCATTTTATAGTGCACCTAAAAGTTGACTCCTACAAGTGAATCCCTAACATCATTAAGGGCCCGACAAAACAGGCCAGAAGACAAATAACAAAATAGCACAGTCCCGCTGGGATATAATAACTGTCCTTCGTAGAGACCCTGCCTGTTCCGTCAGACACAATCATAGAGGGAAGCGTAGCGTCCAACTGTAACAAGGCTGAACCCTAAACAGATGGTGTGTTCATAAACAGTAGACATATTAATGACATTCGATGTTTAATTAACATGTGGTAGTTTCTAATTAAATAGTGGTAAAGAAAAGTTTTTCTGGGCAAGATAGAAGTGTTTACAGCTACCCCTAAAACATAATACAATGAGAGTATTAAGATAGGCTCTTTGCGTCTACGTACGGAATTTCAACTGACGATTATCTAAACGCTTAACGAACAATACAAAAACTTTAAGTACGAGCTGTATCTAACATTTGTAAATTACTTTTAACAGCATTTCTTTGCAAAATTTTATATGATGTGTAGAAGAAAGAATTTTGTCAAAATAAACTCGAGAAATAGGTTATTTTGTACCGTCTAGAATAACCTTAGGGCTACAATGTTGTTTCCATATTGGACGAAAGTGGACACACATAGATATCAAATTGGAAAAACGTTGCTGAACTTTAATCAATCACTGCTGCAATAAGTGTTTTATTGTATGCATATTTTTTTAGCAATACCATATCAAACAATCGTCGACATATAAAGAAACGTTTATCCGTGGTAACAAAGATTTCACTGCACTATCAGTCAATATGCTAAAAGGGGATTGCAGATAAAATAGAACCTTTTGGAATACCTTGTTCCTGCGCAAGTGAGTAAGAAACTTACTTTAAAATTTCGATCGTATAAAAGTTCGGATATGAATTCTGGAAGACAATCTTTAAAATCTAAGCTGTCAACGTTAATCAGAATATTATATTTCTAAGCTGTATCATAAACGTTTTCTGAATTGAAACAGGGGGAAAAAAGATGTAAAATGTGAGAATAGAATGAAGTTATTCTGGAGTTTATGTAACGTCAGTTTGTATAAATAGCTACAACAAATTGCGTAATGTAAATCTGAAAGATTAAGATACAGTATAACGTGAAACAACAGCAGATTTTGGCATAAAGTGATATTTGCTAGGGCTTGGCGTGACTAGCCAATTGATCGTATCGGGCTAAAACGACCACCAAAAACCTCTAAGCTAAATTAAAGCCAAAGATGTATGTCGGCACTAGCAATCTGAAATGAGAATGCAAGCATTAATTAAAACATGCATCACCTCCCCAAGGCGCTTTTGACTCTCCGGGTTGACTAAATTTTGGGGAAATGACAATTCTCTGCATAGAGATACAGACGGCACTTTCTATCCCTCGCCGGAAAAGGGTAATTTGAACTATGAACTCCGATAAAAATAGTCAAGACTGCTGAAATTGATCATAAATGAAACAGAATCAGAATGAATGTCACAAAAATTAAGGCATGGAGTACATGCGTTTTTTTTTTTTTTGGTTCTTAAGAATTGCTTTCTATATAATTTTTACGATCATTTTTGTGCTTCACATAACTTGCCTTCTGTTGCCTTTGCGTGTCTTAGGGATTCGACTGGCGGGGTAACTTTTATTTTCACTGCCCCTTGACTTTGGGACATGATTGGGGCAAGAGTGAGATTAGGTGCACCATTTGTATCTGTAATATTTCTACAGATTTACGATAACATTATTATTTTCTATCAGATTAGGAATATTGAGTGTGCTGAAGTTCATACAACGACGTCAGCATAGGCTCCCGTAAACACGCTAGTTTTAGATCAGACAACAGTGCGAAACGTCGCACCAACATAATATTGTAGGTCATATGGCGACCTTCCAGCTTTGTTGGTGGAGGAAGCTCCGAGCTGTCCCTTATTTCATCACGGGCGGGCACCTAGGAAGAACCATCGACCTTATTTAAGCTAGCTTGATGGCTTCCTCATATGAATA
Organism: Mercenaria mercenaria; assembly: GCF_021730395.1. Taxonomy (NCBI): domain Eukaryota; kingdom Metazoa; phylum Mollusca; class Bivalvia; order Venerida; family Veneridae; genus Mercenaria; species Mercenaria mercenaria. The sequence goes on along the minus strand of NC_069378.1, from coordinate 22,972,383 downwards.
ATTCAAAGCCCCGAGTGAGGTTTGAACCTACATCGTTGAAAGGCAAGTGATTTGAAGTCAGTGACCTTTACCATTCGGCCACTGAGGCCCCTGCAATTCATATAGTGGACCCGCAATGAAGATCGAGACTTCCCGTTTGATTACTTTTCCTCTGTGTGCGACTTCGGCTGGTACTGAAAGCCATCTGTATGTAATGCCGCAGAAGGGTGAAATAGCATACTAAAATAAACATGTGTAGGTTCAATGACCGTTTTCAGCCCATTTTTAATCGAGAATCAGTAAAAATAATAATAGGTAGCATGCTGGATATTTTAATACCATATCAATGAACTATTCAACCATTTAAATAAACCGGCTTCATAAAAAACTAAAAGTATTTATAATTTCAAAAATATTAACATGTAAAGAGGAGTTCAGTAAATACGCAAACTTACTCTACAACTTTGTTACCGCTATGTGCATTTTAGCATAATCCGTACATACAAAGTCCGTTATTGAAAACAGTATGAGGTCACACAGCACAAAACTTAAAGTTTACTAAATAGCCACAGTATCATGCTAGCGACCCAGTCGACGTTTTGAAGTATTGAATGTAAAATCATCAGTAACAGGAGATTTAAATAACAAATACTTGATGATCATTTCATTTTGGCTGATTATTTGTGGCCGATTTTGGTCAAAGTCAAACGTACCCTGTTAAGGTAGGGCTGCAGGTTCGAAATAAATATTGTTCTTTATATTGAACTTTATAAAACCATCTTTTTTTAAACAACTGTAAGAGGACATTCACCTTTTAACTCCAACCAATTGCGAATGAATCTAAGTTTAGAATTAGATCCCTTCAACATGTTTTTCTGTTTTTCAATAAAATGCCCCTGTTATTGACTTTAAAGGAAATGTTGGGAAGGTGACCAACTCGATGCATGAGCTGTTTACTTAGCGGCAGTTCATTTGTTTGCAGCTGGTCAATGACATCTACTAAAGAAGGTGATATGAGAAGTTTCTATCCAACATGAGCGGTGCAGGTGTTCTTTTAGTACTACCCAAAACAGGATAAATGTATGTCTGATTTTTTAAAGTTCAACAACTGTTCAAAATATCTTTCAAAGAAACTGCCGTTTTTTCTCTACAGTTAATATACTTTTGTGTTAGATATATCGCTCCCTGGTAATTTTATCGAATGTTGGGGTAATCATTATAGAATACTAATTTTTAATCTCCGAAATATTAAGTTGTTTATGAATAGATTAATTGTTTCAATAAAATACATCCTGACAAAGTCACCGTTATGCGTACAGCCCATAAGCAGTTAGAATAATGTACATGTAGATGTTGCTAAATATCACACTTATGCTTTATTCTCGAACAATTCCTTTTAAGTGAACGATTGCTCAAACTGTAATACATGCTACACATATATTTAAAGTATTAATTGATGAAATACCTATGTACGGTACCGTAAATACCTATCCAGAGACTGCACGAGTTCTGGAAGCGCCTACATTCACGTCTTGCAGGTTTTAAATCGTGAATAAAATCTTATAAAACTGTCGCTCAGAGTAAAATCGCTAAAGGTACCTCCAAGAAAATATACAAAATTATGGTTTAGATACACATAAGTATGTCAGTGCTTCTCGATCTGTGTAAATAATTTCTCCTAAAAAGGTGCGTTTTTCTCAGGTCGGAGAAGGTTGAGAAGACCTGAAGAATTTTTTTCTAAATCGCTTACCGAAATACCTGATATATTTGTCAATACCGAAATTTGTGAGGGAGTATGGCCCTTAGGACAAAACCTTAGTGTTATTATATTCTATGGTACTCGTGTGAGATGTTGTTGCCACATACGAAGGCGGTTTGGTTAAACTTAATAATGTAAGAAGTTTGGTTACGTACTTGTTTAAGTTTTTTGTTAATGTCTTTACTGGACAGAAGCTGTTTCATTATTTTCAGCTCATCACAAAAATCGCCCCGAAGATGACATGCATATAATATTAATATGTCATAATTTCTATATATTTCATTTTCTATGTTCTCTTATTTTTCATACATAAAATGTAGGCTAAATGACAAGACCTCAAAGACAAATCAACTTTAGTTATATTTTGTTGCTAAAAGATGATAAAATGCGATTATGACAGAGAAGCGGCGAAAAATACATGTGCCGCCAAGGGGCGCTCCTCAAACGAAATGTGGACTCGGAACGATTTTATTTTTGCTCCAAATGAAAGACAGGAGATGTTAGTACATACAGACCTTATATCAGTCTTATATCTCATACTTTGAAATTTTCGTAGGAAACCCACGAACCACCTTAAATCATTTACTTTGTCTCATTTTAATGTTATCGCTCATGGAAAATGGTCTTAGTCTGCAACTTATTTCAAAATATTACAAAATATACGAAATATTATTATATTGAAAAAAACTGTCGGAACATTGGCGGTCATTTACTGGCATATTTTGTTTATTGAACAAAGCATTGTTCCATGACGATACCCATTTAGACAAAAGAAAAAGTATATTAAACATCCAACAGGGAAAGCCTGCCTTAACCGCAACCCAGCACGCGGACGTTCACACGAACATCACATACACTTGCATACAAAGCAAACACACTAAGTCGAAACGAACGAATAAAGGAACACAGTTGGGCACCGCCTTGGAACGGTCAGTGGCAAAAACACCACTGGGAAGCTTAAACCATCTTATAGTGCACCTAACCCCACTCTTACCACCAACAACAGGTGTAAATAAAAGTTGACTCCTACAAGTGAATCCCTAACACACGAAATGGCAACATAAGGCATGCTATGTGAAATACAAAATGCGCTTATAACTAAATATAAAAATAAATCATTAAGGACCAAACAACGCATATACTAAATGCCTTTGCAGAAGACAGAGCAATAAAGCAAACACCATTAAGGGCCCGACAAACAGGCCAGAAGACAAATAACAAAATAGCACAGTCCCGCTGGGATATGATAACTGTCCATCGTAGAGTCCCCTGCCTGTTCCGTCAGACAAAATCATAGAGGAAAGCGTAGCAAGGTTGAACCCTAAACATATGGTGTGTCCCAAAACAGTAGACATATTAATGACATTCGATGTTAAATTAGCATGTGGTAGTTTCTAATTAAATTGTGGTAAAGACAAGTTTTTCTGGGCAAGATAGAAGTGTTTACAGCTACCCCTAAAACATAATACAATGAGATTATTAAGATAGGGCTCTTTGCGTCTACGTACGGAATTTCAACTGACGATTATCTAAACGCTTAACGAACAATACAAAAACTTTAAGTACGAACTGTATCTAACATTTGTAAATACGATATCGGTATCTGAAATTACTTTTGACAGCATTTGGATTGCAAAATTTTATATGATGTGTAGAAGAAAGAATTTTGTCAAAATAAACTTGAGAAATAGGTTCTTTTGTACCGTCTAGAATAAACTTAGGGCTACAATGTTGTTTCCGTAATGGACGAAAGTGGACACACATAGATATCAAATTGGAAAAACGTGGCTGAACTTTATTCAACCACTGCTGCAATAGGTGTTCTATTGTATGTATATTTTTAGCAATACTATATCAAACAATCGTCGACATATAAAGAAACGTCTATCCCTGGTAACAAAGATTTCACTGTACTATCAGTCAAAATGCTAAAAGGGGATTGCAGATAAAATAGAACCTTTTGAAAAACCTTGTTCCTGCTCAAATGAGTCAGAAAGAAAAAAAAGACAACTCTTACTTTAAAATTTCGATCGTATAAAAGTTCGGATATGAATTCTGGAAGACAACCTTTAAAATCTAAGCTGTGAACGTTAATCAGAATATTACATTTCTAAGTTGTATCATTAGCGTTTTCTGAATTGAAATAGGCAGACAAAAGATGTAAAATGTGACGATAGAATGAAGTTATTCTGGAGTTTATGTAACGTCAGTTTGTATAAATAGCTACAACAAATTGCGTAATGTAAATGTAAAAGATTTAGATACAGTATAACGTGAAACAACAGCAGATTTTGGCGTAAAAGTGATATTTGCTAGGGCTTGGCGTGACTAGCCAATTGATCGTATCGGGCTAAAACGACCACCAAAAACCTCTAAGCCAAATTAAAGCCAAAGATGTACATTGTATGTCGGCACTAGCAATCTGAGATGAAAAAGCAAGCATTAAATAAAACATGCATCACCTCCCCAAGGCGCTTTTGAGGAAACTCATTGTCCAGGACCCTCCTCTCCGGGTTGACTAAATTTTGGGGGAATGGCAATTCTCTGCATAGAGATACAGACGGCACTTTCTACCCCCACGCCGGAAAAGGGTAATTTGAACTATGAACTCCGATAAAAATAGTCAAAACTGCTGAAAATTGATCATAAATGAAACAGAATCAGAATGAATGTCACAAAAATTAAGGCATGGAGTACATGCGTTTTTTGGTTCTTTAGAATTGCTCTCTGTATAATTTTTTAAGATCATTTTTGTGTTTCACATAACTTACCTTCTGTTGCCTTCGCATGTCTTAGGGATTCGACTGGCGGGGGTAACTTTTATTTTCACTGCCCTTTGACTTTGGGACATGGTTGGGGCAAGAGTGAGATTAGGTGCACCAATTTGTATCTGTAATATTTCTACAGATTTACGATAACATTAATAATTTTCTATCAGATTAGGAATATTGAGTGTGCTGAAGTTCATACAACGACGTCAGCATAGGCTCCTGTACACACGCTAGTTTTAGATCAGACAACAGTGCGAAACGTCGCACCAACATAATATTGTAGGTCATATGGCGGCTTTCCAGCTTTGATGGTGGAGCGTTATTTCATCACGGACGGGCACCTTGGAGGAAACACGGACCTTCCAGTTAACTGGATGGCTTCCCCACATAAAGAATTCGACGCCCCGAGTGAGGCTCGAACCCACATCGTTGAGGGGCAAGTGGTTTGAAATTAATGATCTTAACCGTTCGGCCAAATTGCATTTCATATAGTGGACACGTAAAGAAGTTCGATTACTTATGCTCCGTGTGTGACTTCAGCTGTCTTGGCTATTACTGAAAGTCGTTTGTATGTAATGCCGCTGAAGAGTGAAATAGCATACTAAAATAAGCACGTGCAGGTGCAATGACCATTTTTAGCCCAGTTTTAATCGAGAATTAATGAAAATAAAAGGTAGCATACTGGATATCTTAATTCCATATTAATGCACCATCCAACTATTCAGATAAACGGACTTCATGAAAAATAAAAGTCTTTATGATTTAAAAATATTAATATGTATACAAAGAGGAGTTCAATACATACGCAGACTGACTCTACAACTTTGCTACCGCTTTTGTGCAATTTAGCATAATTGACTGATAACAAGTCTTTTAGTAGATACAGTATGACGTCACACAACGCAAAACTAAAGGTTTTTAATAACTATAGTATCATGCTAGCGACCCAGTCGACGTTTTGGAGTCTTAATTAAATTCATCAGTAACAGGACATTTAAATAAGTTAAACATACATTTGGTGATCATTTCATTTTTGCTAATTATTTGTGGCCGATTTTGGCCAAACATTTTGTTAAGGTAGTGCAGCAAGTTCGAAAGAAATATTGTTCTACAATGTAGAATTTTATCAAACTATCTTTTTTTTCAAAGTATCATTGAATCCGAATGGAAGACATATACAGCCAATAAAAAGGATGGGTCATGGACTTGATTTTTTTGTCAGATCTTTTTGAAAATATTGGTTCTCAGGTCGGTCAGTTTTCACATTGAGCATATGTGGGCTAATGACAATTTTAATGTTTTATTTTTTGTTTTTTTTATGTAGATCTTAATTAAATAAATTAAATAGAAAAAAAAATTATTTATTTGAAATTTAAACATTTTCCCGTCGTCGTAACCAATAGCGCTATAGCTGAAGTAGTGTATAATGACTTCAAACTACAGATATTTATAATCGTGACAGTTTACCTGGAGTAAAAGCGTGACAAATGCTTTCCGATTTTCATCGTAAAAAGTAGTAAAAACAGCAAATTCTCATGTGTTTCCATAACATAAAGTTTGTCAGTAATTAAGTTTTAAAGCCTTCTTAAGAAATATAGCATATTTCAAGATATCTAAAAAAAAAATATTTTTTTTTTGTTGTCGAACGATCTGGAGGCATGCTGCTTTAACAGTTGTATTTTAGATATTTTCAGATAAATAAAATGAATGGGTTTAATTGATTTATTTCCTAATTCGCCAATTCTTACATTACTCATTATTTCAATATGTTAATATCATTAACTGTTTTACACAAAAACTTATCTATTGTCAAAGATCATCTTAAGGAAAATAGCCGCCATGACCGTCCAACATCTCCCTTTTCTACCCCCTACCCATTCCTCCCCCTTTTTCTATATTTTGCATAAAGTTAAAATGTACTTGTTGGATTTTTGAAGCAAGCCGTCTATAATATTTTTTCGTTACAGCCTCTTTTTGTTGTGGGCCTGCTTTGCAAATGCATGGCTCTGAGGCTGTGTCTGTGGTGCTCTGTGCTTGCGAGAAATCTACCCTTGCCTGTTATCTTTCATACTATAATTTAATGTAATAGATTCCCGGCAGTGTTTATGTTACTCATATAATGGCTCTCGGGCATTATTCTTTTCGGTTTTTTTTTTTCTTTCTTTTTCTTTTTTGGATGAATCGGGTGACTCTGTCATTTCCCATTTAGTAGACATGCGAAGTTGCTTTAAAAGGGAAATATTAAGGGAAAAGAAAAAGAAAAAAAAATGAATATATATATATAGTTCAAAGACAAGCCCATGATAATGTATAGAAACAAAAGTCTATAATGTTCTATAATGTTTACTACAGTACGAAGTGGCGGGAAAAAGGTGATAATTGCGGTCAGTAGCACAGAGAAGTTATCTTAACGTTGCTTTGGTAACCGTAAATATGCTCAGAATGTGGTATAAAAGCTGCTGAGACGAAAATTTCTTACCAGTCTTCATCTACGAAAATAAATAAATAAAAAAAAAAATTCTTAAAGTAACTTATTTTGTGCATCGGATTAAAAGTGTGTCCATGGGGATAGCGTGCTCTAAAGGTATCCTTCTTATGTCTTCTTAAATTATTTTGTAGTTCGCAAATCTTTTTTAATTGTTTAATTGTAAATTTAAAATGTAGAATCACTATGAATGATTTTTTTTCTCTTTTATGTATTATAATTAAATTTTTGTGTGAAATATATCCTTATGCACCAATTCTTGTGTGAGACTTAAGGGTCTTTTTCTCAGTATGCATTAAGAAATTGCATTATACAGAAATACTTGTCTGAGATTTAAAAGTAATTTTCTCAGCAAGCTTTAAGATATTTTTTTTTGTCGGTACGCATTTAGACTATTGTATTATATAGAAATACGTCATTACGGTATGCAGAAATAATTGCAGTAAATAAAGATATTCCCCTGAGATATAAAGCAGTTTACAAAGAGCAGTTGTATTATAAAGAATATTCTGCTGAGGCATAAGCTTTGCTTAAGTATGCAAGAAAGATTTATTACATAAGAATAATTTCTTAAAATTTATAAGCTAGTTTCTCATCACGAGGCAGTTCTGCACGTCCGGATCTAATTTTTTTCTACGATGTAGAATTTGATTAAACTCTGATTTTTCAAAACTTCAGAATATACTTAGAAAATTCAGCAAACAAAAAAGATAGGGTAGTGTGCTTGATTTTTTTGCTAGACTGATTTGAAAAATTTGGACCTCGCGCTATTTTACATAATGGGAGTCTATGGGAAAATCATAACTTTCATAACATTTTCGCGAGTAGACATTTTTCTGCAATGTAGATTTTAATGAAACTTCTCACAGTTGTAAATAAAGATATGGCCTAGGATGTGGTGAAATAAAATGCATAGGTCCATGTGCTTATTTCTGAGATATTTGACCATGATTAAAGTGAACCGCACATTTCACGCTAATTTAAGACATTATTTTGAATTATTTAACGTGTGAAATGTTTAAATATCATATTTCAACTTTAGAAATATAGTAACAGTGTCATTGTGATAAATTTACTCACTGGTTGCCATTGATTTTCATTTCCGTACGCCGAATCCAAGGTTTCATTCTACGTTTTCCGGATAAATGACGTTACACCATCACTTTCGGTTTATCAAACGTGCAGAATTACCTTAAAATGCAATTAGTATGCTCAAAGTCATTTATTATATAGCGAAACTATAATGAAACGTATAATCTATTTCACAGTATGCAGTAAATAAATGTATAATTGTAGACAAATCCCTTTGTATGACATGAAATTAAGATTGTATTATACAGAAATACTTTACTGGAATATATAAGTAACTCTCAAGGTATGACATTTTGAATTGAATTTGGTAAAACTACCTAAATGTGACATAGGCAAGTATCTTAGTATCAACTCTGGATTTAATTAATAATATGCAGAATTTTTTAACTGGAATATATTAGCAAGCCTCTTTGCATGACATTTTGGATTGTATTGCATGGAAATACTTATCTTACATATGTATGCAAGTCCTGATATAAGTTATATAAGCAAGTCTATTAATATGATAATTGGACTGTATTTGGTAAAATTATATATGTTATATAAGCAAATATATAAGTATGACTCTAGCATTGTATTAAATATCGGTACTTAACTTGAATGTAACACTTAGTTTCTAAGTATTGTATTAGAATTGTATAATATGCATAAGCATTTAGCTGAAATATCTAAGCAATTATTTTAGTATTTTCGCCCTTTGCATAATACATGAATCATTTAAAATTGTGCGTATAAAATCATCTGCATACGAGGGGCGTTCAATATGCAATGTTACTCCGTATGTAGTTCCGTAACGCTTAAAAATAATAAGCGGTTACGGAACTACATACGGAGTAACATTACATATTGAACGCCCCTCGTACATGTATCTTTATAATATTTTTCTTGGTACGTTTATGTATCAGGTTTGCATAGTGCAGAAAGACACTACTTCGTATTTTACATTACTTTTCATGAGTTATATTATATAACTTTAATAGATTCTTTCCTGTGCATTAAAATTTTGTTTTATATTTGTTACATCTTTTATTTTTAAGCGTGTGCATCTTCACACGATGAAGTTGGAACAGTTGGATTGGCACGTCGGGTAAATATTTTATCAAATTTGTATCTCAAGAATAAAATGTGTAATGCAGTTGTTAAAATTTTTAGATTGAAGGTATTTTCACACTAAATCACTGGCGTACTATATCCGGTTAGAAAAAGCAGATTTATTGCATATTCACACTAAATCACTGACATGCTATATCCGGTTAGAATTAGCAGATTTATTGCATAGTCACACAAGTCACTGGCGTACTATATCCGGTTAGAATAAGCAGATTAATGTATATTCACACTAAATCACTGACATACTATATCCGGTTGGAATAAGCAGATATATGCATATTCACACTAAATCACTGGCGTACTATATCCGGTTAGAATAAGCAGATATATGCATATTCACACTAAATCACTGGCGTATTATATCTGGTTAGAATTCGCAGATTTATTGCATATTCACACTAAATTACTGGCGTATTATATCCGGTTAGAATTCGCAGATTTATTGCATATTTACACTAAATCACTGGCGTACTATATCCGGTTAGAATTAGCAGATTTATTGCATATTTACACTAAATCACTGGCGTATTATATCCGGTTAGAATTAGCAGATTTATTGCATATTTACACTAAATCACTGGCGTATTATATCCGGTTAGAATTCGCAGATTTATTGCATATTTACACTAAATCACTGGCGTACTATATCCGGTTAGAAATAGCAGATTTATTGCATATTTACACCAAATCACTGGCGTACTATATCCGGTTAGAATTAGCAGATTTGTGCATATTCACACTAAATCACTGGCGTACTTTATCTGGTTGATTAGAATTAGACAATTTATGTGTCATATCATCACACTTAATCACTGGCGTATTATATCCGGTTAGAATTAGCAGATTTATTGCATATTTACACTAAATCACTGGCGTACTCTATCCGGTTAGAATTAGCAGATTTATGCATATTCACTCTAAATCACTGGCGTACTGTATCTGGTTAGAATTAGCAGATTTATTGCATATTTACATTAAATCACTGGCGTACTATATCCGGTTAGAATTAGCAGATTTATTGCATATTTACACTAAATCACTGGCGTACTATATCCGGTTAGAATTAGCAGATTTGTGCATATTCACACTAAATCACTGGCGTATTATATCTGGTTAGAATTAGCAGATTTATGCATATTCACTCTAAATCACTGGCGTACTTTATCTGTTTAGAATTAGCAGATTTATGCATATTCACACTAAATCACTGGCGTATTATATCCGGTTAGAATTAGCAGATTTATTGCATATTTACATTAAATCACTGGCGTACTATATCCGGTTGGAATAAGCAGATTTATGCATATTCACTCTAAATCACTGGCGTACTGTATCTGGTTAGAATTAGCAGATTTATGCATATTCACACTAAATAACTGGCGTGGTATATTATTTATAAAATTAATTAACGTTTAACCGTCTTCTAGCAACAGTTTTATGAAGACCACTATCAATGCTAAATCAAAAACAACAGAAAAGCTGGGGCAATTTGATGCAAGAGTAATATTCAAACAAACACTGATTTCTGCTTAAAACTGAGACGCCAAATTGTAGCGGTGGTGTGCGGCGATTTCTACAGTACAATTGTTTTATGATTAGTAAGCTACGAAAATGCTATGTAGATTCCAGAAATATATTACTTTTAAAAGAAATGCTCTACAACATGTACAAGGCAGGAACAACTGAAAACTATAAGAATCTACCATTATGCAGAATTTTGGTATCTTTACCTTAAAAACAATTGTTTTCTTACAATAATTGATAACAACTGAGAAAAGCAAGTGCTGAAAGCGTTTCTAGCTGAATGAAAAGTGTATATCACCTGTTAATGTACATGTGAATCAGTTTTCATAAGACGTTCATATCATTAGCGGAACTAGCACTATATAGAGCGTTCACATGTCTATCACACAAAAAAGTTCTTGCGAAGCAGTCGCGGTGACGATCGATTCCGGTAAAGTACTTCATTAAGTGTAATACTTTTGATAATTAACTGAAAAGGATATCTGACGGCCGAATATAACTAAACTCCTATTGAAAAAAATCGACACCAGAATCCAAACATACAAATAGCAGGTGATATATGTTTTTCAAGTAATCCATGAAACGCTGTAGTTGAAAGTTATGAAAAAGTGATCATTGATTTTCTATTCCAATTATATCATAGTATTTGATTAAATAAATTAGATGATAATTAACAGCGAATTGGCATGAAACTACGATTGCAAACGTGACGATTTCTTGGAAAAAAGCAGTCAAACATTATTATTATTACTATTGTACCAGATTTATATAGCGCCCTTTTCATGATCAATTTCACGTTCAAAGGCGCTTAACATAGTTCAAATGCAGCCACACAGGGCGCATAATTCATCCTCTACTAGTACAGACACAGAGCGATCTGACCAGAGGGACAGAGTGAGACAAAGCCCCCACGACAGAGAGATCAGATATCAGGATATAATCGCGGGTCAAAAAGTTCGCGAATTGCCGATTCTAGACGTTTTGCGAGCAGAAATATTCGCGAATTACCGAAAACTGAAGTAATGAAGTAGATAAAGACCAAACACGCTGTCAATTCAGAATTTACTATAGTTCCAACGTTTCAGCTACATACCTTCTTCAGGGAAAACTGAAGTACAAAGACTAAATTTGTTTATCTTTACCTAATTATAATGACATGTCTTGGTGGACGAGGAAATTTACGCTGGCTGATATTTCGCGAAATTCTTGAATTCGCGAAAATTTCCACGTCGCGAACTTTTCCACCTATACAGTATTGTCTTCAAGATAGCCGAAAATTTAAGATAAGCGAGTTTCAGATATTGCGTTTCAACATGTTTTCAATTTCTGCATTTTAAAAATAAATATTTATGTAAGCGTAATAAAGTCTGTAAAAAAAAAGATCCGTTATCATAACAGCAGACACTGTGTTATTGAATCTGTTTAGTCTTATTTCAGGTTTTTAAGTACTTTACCTGGCGACAAAATGCTTATCTTTTTATCTTTATAGAAACACAAGGCGCATGCGCCCGGTGCAAGCTGGATGAACCTGTTTGATGTATCAATTGAATGTTATTGCATTCCATCAAGCCGTGTTCTGTCCCACCCTACGGCTCTTCTCGGACCCGGTGCCGGTTGCCGCTCAGTTGCAGTTACAACAATTAACATTGAAAAACGAGAACAGACGATTACCAACCAAAGGGCGTCAAAGTTAAATAGCGCCATCTATACACCTGTCATTCAGTGGTTTGGCATTGATGTCAAGCAGCAAGGTTTGTTATTTCAGATGCCAATAGATTGTAGCATTAGCTAATTCGTCTGTTCTCAGGCGGATATGAGGTTCAAGTTCAAACATTAAAAGTAATACGTTTCGCTCTAAGGTTTTATTTTAAGCCAGCAATTCAACATAAGCTTTTTGAACATTTTAGCAGAGTGGTACCTTGTATTGGAACATTATATACGATCCGAGATAATGCTAAAAAGCCACAAACCTTATTTGACACATGTGTGACAAAAGGATGTCACCGGGGTGTGATAGGAGTAAATATGATACCATTGTAGGAAAAATATCAAAACGATATGTCCACATGTATGTGGCCATGAAAATCAGTTTTGTAACACTTTACATTATATTGCCTCCAATTAATTATGTCCTTAGTTACTTAGTTAACCTGAATATGCCTCACACTAACTATGTTTTAGTACTGAATATGTAATTTCTGTATTGACTGTACATGCATGTGCCTATCACTGACTAATATTACTGTATTTAATACATACTTTTTGTGTTGACTAAACTTTGATATGACTCACACTAATTATAGGTTATTAGATTTGTATCGAGAAATATGCATGAGTTCTGCAGCGGAAATATTGCGCGACTTTAGGAGCGCAATATTATTCCGCAAAAGAACGTGTGCATATTTCTCGATGCAAATCTAATAATCTTTTTATTACATACGCATCTACACTTAAAATTATTATATAAACGATTCAAAGTTGTTATTAATCCCGGCGGGTGAAATTGAAAATATCATCGTTAAAGAACTTTTAAACGCAACGGCATACATGACACTGACGTCAAAAATGACGTCACACACCGATATGAAATCTGAACGTCAATATGGAAAAATATTGACGTTTCAGGTTCCACTGAAACTTAACGGAGTTTTTAAATGAGTATGTAATAAACTTTAATATGACTCACATTAACTTAGTCTGACAATGGTATAGTAATGAATGTGAACTTTTGTTTATATCTTACTTGAAAGTGCTACTCACTAACGATGCTATTGTATCGAATATATGAAAGATTTAAGTAGACTATTCTTAATTGATTTAATTTGCCTCTCACGAACGATGTTATTTATATTGAATATACGAAAGTTAACAATCATTAACCTTTAGCCTACTGCCGGCGAGTGATTCTGCTTTTGCGACCAGTGCAGACCAGATCAGCCTGCACATCCGTGCAGTCTGATCATGGTCTGCACTGTTCGCTATTCAGTCAGTAAATTGTCAGTGAACACCCCTTCGAAAAATAAACAGCATTGCCCAAAATGAATGATGGATCGGTCCATTTTAGATATTTAGCAGGCTAAAGGTTAAAATAATTGAATGTTGCACTTATTACAGTGATTTTGTACAGAATATGAATCGTACATAAATTTTTTCATTAGAAATACGGTTGAATCTCGGTATCCCGGATTCCAAGGGATTGAGCGGTTCACCTCGGGATAACCGAAAAGCGACTTAAAATGGTCAGGCTTTAAAATGTCTTCGAAATAACCGGAATTTCAAGAATAGCAAATTCGAGATATCAAGTTTCAATTGCAAATTATTTTGCCTCAAACTTAATATTCTGATTCTTGTGTAGATTGCTTTACTTTTACGTGAAAAATTCGCGCACCCAGTGGCTATCTCTGCAGTCTCGTTCATAAAGTTGTCGTTTTTTTTAATTTCAGTGCCTCAATATCTACCAATGAATCTTTGGCCTGGATCTTACACAGTGTTCGGGTTCTACAACCCAGAGGAATCGGGATCGACCTGCGTTAAACTGACAGCGAAAGTTGGATCAGAAGAGGTATATAGTGTATTCATAATTTCAAGTTTGATCGGGAATTTTTTTCCTTAACCCTTGAGTTTGACATTTCATTTAAAGTATTACTGAAGTACCAAAGAAAGCGTTCTAAAGTGGTTTCGTTTCAAATGCAAAAACGTATAAATGCGTTTAAACCTTTAAAAAAAATGTTTTACAAACATATAGGGATACACTACACCTGTGACATGATTTTCTACGAATGCCTGAATTTGTTAAGATTGTTTCCATGTCATCAATCAAATAAAATAGATACCACCGTCCGTAAGAAACCAAATTGATTGGTCTAAAAGTATTTTTACAATGTATAACATTTTGATCGAAATCTTTTATAACAACGTTTATGTTTTAACGATGAGTTGTTATTTGTTTCAGTATTTTTCAATTTATTCCACTTTTTCATTATAAAACATACGATAAGATATACATGTATTTACAAGTATCTTTTAACTTATTCATAGTTTCCATTGTAAAATGTTCAGAAAGCTTTGCAAGATTGGTAAATTTATTCTAATAAACACTTTTATTGTTTATCACTTAATTAGGTATACTTGGAAGAACGTATGGAAACAGAGAAATGTCTGTCAAGTGAAAAATGGTCTGACCTAACCCGTTTGATGGAGGTATAGAGTTCATTTGATGTTTGTTGTTCATTGCAACGTAGATTTATCTAAATCACGCTTTTTTTCATCAAACTTTTCACCCTTGACTAGTAGGTTAATGTTTATTTTCCTTTAACAAACATACAATGTTAATGAATACGTTTTCTGAACCTCTCCGAATCACAATGTGCTATCTGTTGTTTACAAGAACTAAAATAAGAAATACATACTTTCGATTTCATTTCTTTCACATAAATCTTGAAGGGAGTCTCTCTACGTCTCACAATACATATAACTAGCTGTGTGCCAAAAGAGTATAAGTGCTCCAAACTGTATTAAATTGATCCTACGTAGAGAAAATGCCGGGTTAAGTTAGAAATATATTTCTAAAAGTCTGCATGTAAAGACTATAGTTAAGGTAGTGGACAATCGGCAAGTGTGCCATTTCGACACTCTCCGGTGTTTACGGAAAGCCGTGTGCGCTTTGAGTTACATTTACATCCAAAGATACATTTACGTCCAAAGATACATTTACGTCCGAAGATACAATAACTTCCAAAGATATATTTACGTCCAAAGATACATTTACGTCCAAGATACTTTTACGTCCAAAGATACATTTACGTCCGAAGATACAATAACGTCCAAAGATACATTTACGACCATAAGACATTAACGTCCAAAAATACATTTACGTCCAAAGATACTTTTACATCCAAAGATACAATTACGGCCAAGATATATTTACGTCCAAAGATACATTTACCTCCAAGATACATTTACGTCCAAGATACATTTACGTCCAAATGTACATTTACGTCCAAAGATCGTTTACGACCAAAGATACATTTACGTCAAAGATATTACATTTACGTCCGAAGAATGATACATTTAGGTGCAAAGATACATTTACGTATACATTTACGTCCAAAGATACTTTTACGTCCAAGATACATTTACGCCCAAAGATACATTTACGGCCAAAGAATGCCGAGCTGCGCATCAAGAAAACTTAATCACACAAAAATTGTCCGAGTTTCATTACGAATCCGCTGGATTGGTAGTGTTTTTTTTTATGATAGGACGTGTAGAGAGTTTATTTCAATCTTGATTTTTCTTTTAGAAAGAACTACAAAAGTTGACATCACCTGTGAAGAAACCATCGTACGGTAAGAGGATTTTTTTTATCAGTCCTGCACATTTTAATTTAGTTAATAATTATTGGCAAAATTTGGCATTTGAAATGCATTCACATTATCATGAACAATGGTCATTCCTATTCGAGCAACATTTTGTGCATTGTTTAGTTTTAGAGATTTATTCAATAGACGGATGATATTTTGAATATTACTAACCCACAGTTTTCAGAAATTGTGAACACCTTTAACCAGAAAGAATTACAGCTTAACAAAGCTATTACCTCATATTTAGAAGAGTCATTTTTTGACTTATGTTTCACAATTATAATGGTAATTTAGATACTAAAATTCATGATAAAAGAAACGACTTCAGCTACATTCACACCTGAATTGAGATACCCCCGAAATCTGTATATTCGTTTTGCAAGAGCTTGTGAAACCAAGATCAGGATCTCTGCTCATTTTGATAGTGGTAAGGTCACACAAACAATATTTCATCTAACTGTTCCATGCATTACCTTTCACTTAAAACCCTGCTCCCGTCCTACCTTTTAACTTTGAATTGTCACTGAAAAAGCATGAAAATCCTGACTATGAACAGTGACGCCTGTCAAAATAGAGTCTTTTTTTATATAAATTGCTATATGAAATACCTGTGGTTTTGCGTGCTGAAGTGTGGCACGTGGCCGTTAACTGTTGCTGTTACCTATTGTAATCATGGGTTGCATACACACAAAAGAATTTGAGTAGCCGCGGAGCAGGGCTTTAACATTTTTTTAGATGCGAGAGACGAAAGAGAAACAATACAAAAAGCACTAATCCGAAATACATTTGACTGCATTTGATATGCTGTAGCGGTTAAAAAATTCTGTTTAAACTTAAATCACAGCTTTATTCCCTCACTTAATCTGATATGTCACATTGTTGTGTTTTATTTCAGATCCCATTCCAGAACAGGAACACCATTTGGTTGAATCCACGGTAGTTATAGAAGAAACAGGGCAGCAGAGGGTCAGTCAGGATACCGGCTATATGTCTACCAAACGATCCATAGTCCAATCCCCATATTCTGTTCGATACACCTCTGACAGTAAGTTTTAAAAAATGAGATTGTTTTTGTTTTGTGTTTTGAGTTAGTACTGTCAACTACCAGACAAAACAAATTGACTGGAATTTCAACAGGTCTCACTATAATAGTAGATTATTGCATAAAAATCGTTAAGAAATATTTACTAACCTTCAGTTTGATAATACTTTTCATAAGAAAAGTTTTTAACTGCATAATTTGAATAAAAGTTTGTTTTATTTTCATATATTTTCGCAATCTCACTTTCTGCAGGGCTTTGTTCGGTAGATATTTTGAGGCAGTTCGCGCATATATATATATTATACTTGCTTCCTAGATACATTTCTTGAACAGTCTCTGTAAATTTTAATAATTTTTGTAAGCACTGTTTATACGACTACCTTTAAACTAGTTTAAAGACTGATATTTATGTTTGATCCTTTTCTTTTTTCATTTATATAGTGAATTAAAGGCCTCTAGGACAAATATTTCCTTGTTTTATGTAAAAACGACAACTTCATATCACATTTATGTATCTATATAAAGTCACTTTTTCCTACTACTTATTTTCATGCAAGTTCTAACACACACTTGCTTTTGTCCGCACGTTAAACTTTCGATTTGCAAAACTTTGCCATTATGAGCATGAAAACCATCTCATTACTTGAGGAATGCATTCTTGTGAAAATAGCACCCGATCTACATGAAATTGCGGAAAATAAGAAGAAAACAATTGAGATATAGTTTCTTTGACATTCCTTCGTCTACACCTGGAAGCACATTTATTCACCTAAATACTTATTCCTGAAATTATTCATTTCCATGGGCATGAAATTTTGTAGATTTGACAGAAACATTTATTTCGTATGGTTTTTAAATGCGTTGGTTTGAACTTCTGAAGATAAAATGAGAAGAGACTTTATGTGTACGTTCGGACTTGATTCTGCCTTTGCGACCAGTGCAGATCATGATCAGCCTGCACATCCGTGCAGTCTGATCAAGATCTGCACTGTTCGCCATTCAGTCAGTATCTTTGTTAAGCACCCGTTTTAACAGTTAATGGTACTATCCAAAATTGATATATGGACAAGTTCATTACAGAAATTTAGCAGGGTAAGGGTTAATTTCGCAGATTTACACACCCATGGAATCCACGAAAATTAGCACTCCTCTCCCCTCCCCCAACCTCTGCTCCCCCTCTGTGAATGTTGATGATTTCACCGTATCTATTTAGAGACATTTGTTAATTTTCTATTGATTATGCACTGCCTTTATCATGAAAGAGCGCTTTAGCGCAACAATTTGTAGCAGATACACGAACTACATTATGACCACTAAACTTCAATTTTTCATGGTTCTTTATAACTACGTATTATTGACTTATTCCTTTACTCAACATTTACCGTTATTTCACTATTCTTTAATTAAACATTTTTTTTCAGTGACATTATTTCATTGTTGTATGCAGTAATCTAACGTTATTCCATTATTCTTTAGCTGACCATGATTTCAATATGCTTGACTGAAAATTATCTCATTATTCTTTAATTGAACATTATTTCTTTTTTAATTATCTTTGATAAACCATTATTTTATTTTTCTTATCTAATACTATTGCAGCATTCTTTGATCGAACATTTCTCAGTGTTCCTAGATTGAACAACTCTTTTTTTTCTGTGGTTTTAGATAAAGCATTTTTTCAATGATCTTTACTTGGCTATTGTTTCATTGCTCTTTAATTTGAACACTACTTCATTGTTCCTCACTATTAAAATTATTTCAGGTGAAGATGCGGCTTCTGTAAAAGAGAGACAGCCATATGATAAGGTAAAACATTGTTTTTATCAATAGCAGAATTTTGATAAAGATGGCCTGCAATTGACTGCTTATTAGCGAGATCACCTTCCGTTTGTGTCATGGTATGTTGGTGACCGGATACGGGATATACATGATTAAAATTTCAAAAACAGCGTTTGTTCCGCATCCGTCTTGCCGACTACCTTTAGTTCAAGGTAAATCATTACTCGTGTTTGATCCTGTTTTAATTAACAAATTTTTTGAGTAACATCGCCAGCTAGCCATGCCGTAGGTTTGGCGAACGTAAAATCTTCTTTAACCCTTGTCATGCTGGACACGATTGAGTCTGCCTTTGCGTCCAGTGTAGATCATGATTTGCGTTCAGTATCTCTTTGGTAAGGACCACTTTTAACAGTTAATGGTAGTGCCCAAACTGAAACATGGACAAGTTCATTAGCAGAGCAAGGGTTAAAGAACTGTATATACCGATTATTTTATACGTCATTGCGAGTGAAATAATCTTCTGAAATAGTCTCGTCTAATAAAGCAAAACAATGAAGTCTTCATTATTTTATTCGTTGCAGAAAATAAGCATGAGAAGAAAGGACACGCCAGCGCATGGTTCATTTCATATAGGACTGAGTCCTCATCGTAAGTTGAATATAGTCGAAAGATTCCCTTAAAGGTCATATAACAACAAAGACCTCGGGCATTTTTTCTTGATATAGCCATGAGTTTTAATAAAAACTAGTGTTCTAATGTTCATAATATGACAACACTTCAGCTTTAAGAATAATCAATTTAGCTAACATCTGGAGTCCAGTCTCCATAAGATTCATTTCCATGTCGTATATTGCTGATTCTTCGAGAAAAAATATTCCGGTGCGCTGTTGTATTTTATGTAAAATTACCGCATCTTAACATATTGAATTTTAAAGCTCAGATGTGTATATACACTCGTTTTTTTTTAACTATAAATACGACGACTATTGTCTAAAAATAGATCATTAAATCTTAGAGGCCCACATGGTAGATGGGGAAACCCAATGTGTAGGCCTCTGGAAATAAAGTCGTTACTTACTTACTTACTTACTTACTTACTTACTTTTTCTGCTTATCTCCTGTAACCATTTTACATTCAAAAAACATAACGGAAATATAATATAAAATACATTGTATATGCAAAATCATTATGATTTCATAAAATAAAAATAAAATTCACCACTGTGTTATTTTATAATTCCTATATTTAGCTGCAAATATTCTATGTATTTATTCATCTTTCTTTTTAGCTCAAGATTTTAGAGACCGCCCACTTCAAGATTTTAGAGACCGCCCACCTCAAGATTTTAGAGACCGCCCACTTCAAGAGGAATCCGAAGCGAAAACCTCTTCAGGTACATGAAACACATTTGATATATAATTCATGATGAATCAGTTCGCCTTGCAAATGATGTATGAAAAAGGAAACATATATTAAATGGAGAGAAATCTCTCAAAATCTCATGAGAGCAAAACGAGATCTCATTTATCGGCAATGACGCCTTCTAAACTTCCTTAATAAGCATCTTTGAAGCGTTTGCTGTTTTTATAACTGTTTTGTTACAGTGATACGCGATTTGACGAGAAAACGGTCAGTAACGATTCTGTGGTTTATTAATTTGGCCCGCCAACAAGAAACTGTACCAATGGAAATTTAATTATTTTGTTGGGTTTAACGTCGCACCTACACAATTATAGGTCATATGGCGACTTTCTAGCGGCGGAGGAAGACCCCAGGTGTCCCTCCGTGCATAATTTCATCACGAGCGGGCACCTGGGTAGAACCAACGACCTTCCGTAAGCCAGCTGGATGGCTTCCTAACATGACGAATTCAACGCCCCGAGTGAAGCTTGGACCCACATCGATGAGGGGCAAATGATTTAAAGTCAGCGACTTTAAGCACTCGGCCACGGTGGCCCCGAAAACAAAAAAGATTTTCATAAGAATTTGAATGGTTTTCGTGATAACTTCAGATCAATTAATATGTACATAAATGACTGAAGAAAAGGAAATGATTAAATATACGATATTTCAGGGTCAGACTCAGTTTCTTCCCGTCCCAGCGAGAGAGCTTTAATCAGACCAGCTTCTTCTCTGGGCATACATACAACTGACCCAAAAAAACAAGACTTTCCCTCTCCTCTACAGCTGTGTATTACAGGGGAGACCGGTATATCAAAGTCGTATTGCGATCTTACAGGTACTTTTTAATTTCATATTTTTAATCTAGTTGAATGTTGCTGCTTTTCAAAACACCACTTGTTTTTTCTTCCAGCCACTTTTTAACTGGCTACGCACATGAGATTATATTGTTGTATTTTTAATTCGATCATATTAAATGTATACTTTTTTATCTTGACGTTTTTGACAATTTATAAAGTGCTATATGATTGTGTAGATTAACTCATTCTTTGTGCGAACACGTCAATAGACAGGCTTACTCTAATGCATTCTAAAGTCAATTCTAGAACGTGTTTAAATGCATTGAACATATTCTTTAATTTCATCCAGACTTTACCTCAGCCAAAAACACAACGAATCAGTACTAAATGCCCAAGTTATTGTCGCAGCACACACATCTACATTTAAACAATTTAATTACATAATTGAGCCGTGCCATGAGAAAACCAACACAGTGGCTTTGTGACCAGCATGGATCCACGCGTCCGCGCAGTCTGGTCAGGATCCATGCTGTCTGCTTTCAAAGCCTATTGGAATTGGAGAAACTGTTAGCGAACAGCATTAATGCGCAGGCTGGTCTGGATCCATGCTGGTCGCAAAACCACTATGTTGGTTTTCTCATGACACGGCTCATATACTGTTATTGTTATACAGTTATGTAATTTTAGTTTTGGAATATGGTGGGGTATGCTCCAGAAAATATAATATTGATCAAGTTGTGATTTTTCTGATGAAGACACCACATCATATTACATTGCTAAAATTATATCGCCGAGGAAATATTATAGTATTAATTATTAAATACGACCGTCTATTTTTAGTTGCTTCATAATATCGATTTTTTTTTCAGAATATGAATTCTAATCGGCCCAGTTTGATTGGCTGTTTTAGTACATGTGCAATATCATTTAGTATTTGTGCGCCGAGCAACCATACTGGTCAGTCATAACAAATTTGGTTATAGTTCAAATATAATGTGTATTTTTTCACATATTCATATAAAACATAAAACTGCAACTTTGATGATATGAGCCGTGCCATGGGAAAACCAACATAGTGGCATCCGCGCAGTTTGGTCAGGATCCATGCTGTTCACTAACGAATTCTCTAATTGCAATAGGCTTTGAAAGCGAACAGCATGGATCCTGACCAGACTGCGCGGATGCGCAGGCTGGTCTGGATCCATGATGGTCGCAAAGCCACTATGTTGGTTTTCTCATGGCACGGCTCAAATGTTTAGAGCAGAAGCATGTTATAACCATTTCTTTTCTTAAAAGCCTCATATGTTAACGTGACTATTTCTAATTGAATACGTTAATCATAGAAACGCTGCTTA
The DNA here is from genome assembly GCF_021730395.1 of Mercenaria mercenaria. Classification (NCBI taxonomy): domain Eukaryota; kingdom Metazoa; phylum Mollusca; class Bivalvia; order Venerida; family Veneridae; genus Mercenaria; species Mercenaria mercenaria. Next base: position 22,949,922 of record NC_069378.1, on the reverse strand, counting down.
AGATAATGGAAACACGTTATTTAACCCTTACCCTGCCAAATGTCTATAATGAACCTGTCCATTTTTCAGTTTGGACAGTACCATTAACTGTTAAAAGGGGTGCTTACCAAAAATGATACTGATTGAATGACGAACGGTGCAGACTATGATCAGAATCACACAGAAATACTTTTGAAAAATGGCGCAGAGCCCATTTAAAGCAAACAATATTTTATCTTGTTACAGGCACAGATTTCCTCTCACCGGTAAACTCACCATCATACTCTGATAATGGAGGAGGAAAAACGACAACTAAACGTCGAAAGAAAAGAAGCATAATTAGCAAAATCGGAGGGATACCTGCAAAAGGTATGCTTAACCTTTAGCCTGCCTTTGCGACCAGTGCAGACCAAGATCAGCCTGCACATCCGTGTAGGCTGATCATGGTCTGCACTGTTCGCTACTCCGTCGGTAATGTTTTTCAGTGAACACTCCTTCGAATAATAAATTATATTGCCCAATTGAATGACGGACCAATGAATGCAATAAGGCAAATGCAAAACAAATGTTGTATGTATATCTCTATCATTTCAGTTGAATCAGAAATATCCCTATTAGGAGCAACACACGCACTGGAAAAAGAAATCGACGTAGGCGCCGATGCTGATGACGAAGAGGATGCGAGTCACACAGAAATTGACAAATTATCCGCTTATGTGACCAAAGATGATCAAAACCAAAAAACAAACGGATCGTCAAGAAAAGAAAGCGAAGAAATTAATTTAAGGACTACATCTGTAAATTCTGGAAAAGGAATGGCACCTTTGCCTGAGAATTTGGATTTTTCTTTGAAAGATGAAGGCACCATTGGTCAGACAGAAGAAGGAACAGCTGAGATAAATGACCTGGGAGAAGATAGAATGGAAGTCAGCGATTCAGATATAAACAAACGCATAGAGGTACAGCAAATTTCGTTTAGTAAACTGACAGAGCCACCTATTTCATGCCAAAGAGATTCTGATGCTCGTTTACTTTACTTAAAAGATGTAAAGGAGAATAAAAATGAATCCGGAATATTTGAAGAAGTGAAAATCAAAGAAAAGGAAGTGTCTGATAAAGAACGAAGTGAAGAAACGGAAGAACAAATCGCAGAAGGTGTTGAAAATGTAGAACATAAAAACATTGATGAATTTGAGAAAACGAGTTCAAGACCAAGGTCCAGAACTCTTTCAAAAAGGAACGTATTTGAAAACAAGAATGCAAAGCAAAAATATACCCGACAGTCCAAATCCTTTTCCATTCCGTCAAGGAGTTCTACGCCGAAACGTGGAGGTAAGAGAAAAGTTCCGCCCGTACAAGATCTATCGAATGAAACGGCAATGTCCAGTACGATTGAGCCTCCACGTACGCCTAAAGAGGCTTTTAGCGATTCATAAGAAAGTAAAACTTCCTTCTTGGAATGAGGACATTGCATTTCCTTGTTACCAGTTAAACATTTAAAAAAGGTAACCATATATATGGAACAAATTGACATAAGAAACACTTATATTGTATAATGATTTGAATATAAACTAAGCACGAACATTATTGGTGTTTTCAGTACTTGCGTCATAGAGTGGAAGTGCAAAAAGTTGTTGTGCTCATGTTTTCTTGACCTACCGTAGCTGTGACATTCAGATGTATTGTGTCGTCTGTATTTGTGAAATGTCAAATGTTCATGTTATGTTTTATAATAAAATATTTCTATGCCAATTTACTAAACGTTGCCTTGGCGTACCAATGTCTTAGTCAACCCAAAACATATAGTAACTTTCGAGGTTGTAATGGTGAAGGAAATTCTAGATGGCATGTTAAGTTTTAGACGTGAGCAGACATCCGGATAAAACTATCGACGACCTTTTGAGAGATAGTTTAATAAAATACTTAAAAGAGCGTTTCCGACTCCTGGCGGACCTCAGAGAAACAGTAATGACTTGCAGGAGACTCCGACCTTAACCTCTCGGCCACAAAATCCCCTGTATCCTTAATTATGCTTTACAAACCTACAGGTTAAATCGATCCAGACAAAAGTGTGAAGTGCTGGCTACCTTGTCTCATATAATCTTTGATGTCATCTTGCATTTCTTTCGATATACATTGTACACAATAAGTGTCATATTGTCACAATAACGATGTATGGAGAATCGACTTCGGACGAAAGCAGTCATACGAGTAAATGTATGTAATGGAGAAAAAATATCTTTAAATAGGAGGAATCATTAGAATACTACATGGTTTGATACCTCAAGGGTGGACAATGTTATGAGTTTGATCATAATGCTAGAATATATTAAAAACTGACTTCAGATTGGAGACCGATCATCTAATTTTATATTTCTAGCCTCAGTGACAAATTCAGCTCTTCGATCTAACATATTTTTGGTACTTCCATTTTTTTAATGTGTTTTAATAAAACGGTGCGTGTTTAGCGTCTTTTTCAACAGTATTTCAGTCATATAAACGACAGTGTCTACTTGAAGCAGTGAGCACAACTATCAATTTTATAGTGCTGCCTCACCGGAATTTAACGCTGCACACACGTGATATCATACCCCATGCATTAACACCATATACTTACACTGGTCCCAGTCCTAGCCAAGCGAAGAAGTTACTATACCATTTTTAATTTGTAATTTATTTTTATTGTACTTAATCTTCACAATTTGAGAAGGGTGAAGACAACAAGAGGTATATTTATCAGATACATGTAAAAGGAATGTAATGGGACATGATAGGACTGAAGCTGGCAATAAGGAGAAAAGGCATATTCAAACGTGAAAAATGACAAATATTGCCCTCCAACCAAACCCTTTTGTACTTAGTGTTAGACAATAATATATGTTAAAGAGACGGAGTGACAAGGTTAGGAACACCAACTCTTCTGCGAATAATTGTAAAAATGAATGTTATATCTTTTTTTTCTACGTAACTGGTTTACCTTTTAAGGCATACGCCAGAGTCTCTGTATATGAGATGGGCGAAATTTTTCCTAATAATAGAATTTCTTCAAACTTTGGCTATTGAAGGACACTCATCTAAGAAACACATATATGCAATAAAAGTCGTAGGTCAACGGTATTGAAAAAGAGTTATCTGCTCTTGCACTACCACTTTAATAGACTGGCTGTTTAACAAACAACTGTTACTTCGTTACGTCATGGCATTTAAATATGAATGTAGCCCAATATGCAAACTTAATTAAGGAGGTAGGTTACCTTGTTACCAGGGTAAATTCAAATTAGTTGAACCGCAGTGATTTTTTGTATTTCGTGTAATTTAATGTTTTAACTGCTACAATCTCAGTTCCGTTTATCTCTGTCCCTTCAAGTACAATTTTTATTCAGGTTTGAAGTACATGACCCTCTTCAGGTATTTTATATAGAAAGAAGAAGGAAAATACGGATATTTAACACTTTTCAGTGTATTTTGGTTTCATTGTTATCCGTAGAAGTCTGCATAATTAATAGTTTTACTAGTATGCGCATTAGCTTTCTTATAAAAGCTTAAAATGTATATGTCGCGGGGCTCGTGTTTCCATGGTAACGCATTTTCTCTCATTTTTCAACAATTATGTATGAAAACGGGGTTTTCAACGGCTTCAGTGCCATTCTGTTATTGACCAACATGGAATATTTGGGTAATATGATTAGCAAAATACCAAGAACTTTACATGGTACTATGTTTTTCTTAAAGTTTAGAGTAACCATGGCAACAGAGATGTTTAGAATAGCTTACATGTTGCTTTTTATCGTAATTTCTTATAAAAAAATATTATATAAAATTATCTTTCTTGTTAATGTAGCTTTAAAACATCTTATTTCTAACGTTAGTAATATTTTCGTATGAATCGCAGTTAATTTAACAAATTTCACAACTTAAAATACTTACAGCAGTGCCCGTCGTCTAACATTTTTATTGAAAAATCGTTCTGCATGCTGCTATTATTCTCATGGATATTGTTGAAATGAAAATAAAAAGCCGAAGCTGTGTTCCTTAAATAGACCAGTGTCAACGCTTTTGAATTTTACAATTAGACATATAGGTCACGGGCTTCGTTTCCATGGTAACATCAATTTAATTCAAGACACCACAATTTTATACTGAAATTTGAACAATTTTGGGGTTTAGTTTTAGTATTTAAGTAACAAATTTTCAACGGAAACTGGGGAATAGGTATAACAAATCAAACTGTCCAATTTTTATTTGTAAATGACCGTAATAAGTTACCTTTCACCCAACTATATTCCCAATCACATCAGTTACCATCATCCATTTTCTTATATTCCGGGTAACATTTCAATATAATTACATAAAAGAAGCAAAATATTGATCATTTTTCAGAGCAAAAGACTAATAAAAAATATTTCAGCAAAAAATGGCTGTTTAAAAATAGTTCAAATAAAGAAAAAGCACAGAATAACGTACTTTCAAAATAAAAGCTTTAAACTTTGCGCGGTAACTGACACGTAACGTCATGACGTCAATGACGTCATTTTAAGGCAACAATGTTTTGAAGCGTTTCTGCGGCAATTTATTCATTATTTCTGCATTATTAAACCATTAAACATAAGATCGGAGGCAGGTTCAAGATTTATTTCCAGAAGAATGGATATACAAACACATTTAGTTTGTCGTAAACGTCGTCGTAAATCGTCACGTTAGCTTCCGGTTGGACATGCGCACTTACAAATATCAAGGTAACCTACCTCCTTAATTAATTCTATATATTCGCTTAGCTCAGTAGGAAAAGCGCCGATCTACGGATTGCGGGGTCGCGAGTTCGATCCCCGGGCGAGGCGTATGTTCTCCGTGACGATTTGGTAACAGACATTGTGTCTGAAATCTGTTGTTCTCCATCTCTGATTCATGCGGGAAAGTTGGCAGTTACTTGAGAAGAACAGGTTTGTACTGGTACAGAATCCAGGAACACCTGTTAGGTTAATTGCCCGCCGTTACATAACTGAAATATTGTTGAAAAACGGCTTAAAACCAAAAACAAACAAACAAATAGTTTATATATTAATAATACAGTAATGTTAAATACATTTTATGACGATTTTATACATCTGAGGTACATATCTAAAGACTAAAGCTAAAGTATTTTAGTGAAAGGTGGCCAGTTGATATTTTTAGGATGTAAAACAAACAATGTAATGTGTTATATGAGGAACATTCATAATCCCGCTTGTATTCTTAAAATAGAATTCTTGTAAATATTCAAGGGGGGCATTTTACTACTATAAAGTGTTAATGCGCTACACCCCTAACAGTGCCATTCCTGCTGCGTTTCTCTCCCGCATTCAATTTTACATAATGTTATACACTCGTTCCCCCCAGCAGTGAACGACGCTGGATATCATTATCACTCCATGTGAACAAATATCAATAATATGAGAAAGATCTCTACATGTAATGGCTAATTTGTTGTCTGAATTCGAACTATTGACCCTTGTCAGGGAGTTGTTATAGTTTCATGCTCTTGTTGACTGTTTGTGCCTTACGTCTCAACAAGAGCTTCAGTTGCACTTTTCTGGACTTTACGACGGCTGGCCAGACAGGTAGAAACACACGTACTGTCGCGCACCATTTAGACCTTACAATTCGCGCATTGCATTATGGTATAACTACTGTGTGTTCTATTTATAGAACACGAGAGAGTGCTATTTAAATGAGTTTATGCATACCGATTCTTTACAAATATTGGTTAGGGATTATTAGTCTAAGGAAGTTTTCCTTCAAGGACTTACATTCAACTTGGAACTGTTACAACTGATATGTCCTAATTCAACCGTATGATAACAGATATTTCAAGTTTGATACAAAGGTAGACTTGATTAATTTAATAAAGTAAAAATTAAATTTTTTTTTTTCATGGAGAAATGCATTATGTTGCACCAGCGACAGAATTAAATATGAAAATTTACCGATAACAGAAAGCATTATGTAAAGTCGTTCCAATATTGAAATTCTAGATCAAAAGCGAAAGGTCTTAAGAACACGCCGAGCCGAAACGGAAAAGCAGTGAGTAGTGCATTTGTGTTGGAAACAATGCTCATATCATCACTGTCTAAAATATGATATGGTAATTTTTTCGCGCAATTTTCATATTTAGTGTCTGTATATTTAAAAGAATGTAGGATTGCTAATGTTTTGTAATTTATTTCACAGCTATATACCATTCTATTTCAATTCTAGCAAATACGATTATATAACTTCTCATATACATTCATATGTTACAAGTAACTTAAGTTTTACATTGACTGTTAGCTATATGATATGAAGGTTTAAACATCATATGTTTGTCATATATTTTCACGTTTTTGTCGTCTTACAGTGTAAGAAACTTTAAAGCACAACAATGTAAGTGAAAGGAAACATTTCTAGCAATTGTAACTCCTAAGAAAAGGCTTCACAATATTTCAGATTTGTCTTAACCTTGTAGTTTAAAGTTTTACCGACTTTAAGCGGCTTTTGACTTGACCTTTTCTTTATCAGTTTGCAGATCAATTGTCACTATTTACGAACTGACTTTTATAAGCGATTTAAACTCTGCGGGAGGCAAAGTTTATCTCAGAAAACTAAACCCCCGTAGTGAAGACGACTCGGTCATTCTCTCTCGGCCATTGACTGTACTTAGAAAAATAGATAGCCTGGCATCACATCAATTCTATTTGGCAGTACTGAGGTTTCAACTGTTTTAGGAACGGCTTATTTAAAAATGTCTTCCTTGCTTGAACGGATGGGATTATTGTAGTACCAATGTATATTCTCAAGTGAACGAGTAATCCATAGAGACCTATTCTTTTATACATGTAGACGCTATTCTTACGGTTTAGTTTTAATATATTTTACTTTATACTTTTACACAGGTTTTTGAGGTTGAATTTTGAGCTAACATTTTGAAGCAACGCCACAGAACACATTAAAGAAAAGAAGTTCCCTTTGATCATTTAACATTATGCATGATAATAGATACATTCCAAGACTTATGTTTAACCTTGCATATGCCCTCGGCGCTCTGACTTCAGACAAGGTATGAAGCACATAGATATATTGTTACCTTGAATTGAACCTTGTGTATGTTTTACATTGTATTTATGCAATCGGGAAGTTTGTGAATTATGTTTGGATAGTTGTATTTTGCATCTACTTAATGTACTTGTTTGATTTTTGAAGCAACCCGTCTACAATATTTTTCCGTTACTGCTTCTTGTTGTGGGCCTACTTTGCAATCCATCTAACCTGACCTTTTATCTTTTGTAACACGCATACATAGAGGGGCTTCGTTGATGAGAGCGGATTCAATGGGTTACAGCAGGCATGTTAAACACCTGAGAGGTCCTATCTAGGTCTGAAGATAGGAAACCCTAATGGTTCAGGGGCCCCTTTCACAAAACGTCTCAGTAATTTTCATCCTAACTTCTCTACTGAGTATGAACTTTTAAAACGAATTTATTTCATAGTATATAACTTGTATCCTTTTACAAAGATGCCGTTAACTAATTCTTAGGACAGATCTTTCTTATGTTAATTTCGTCCATATTCTTAGAATAGTCAAATTAGTTGTGACGAATCTACTTAAAATTATGTTCGTGAAACACCTTACTCCTAAGTTCTAACTTTGTCCTTAGTAGGCTTCGTGAAACGGGCCCCAAGACTGGTATCTACAGCTTTCCTGCTAAATATTATTTATGATGCATTGGATGGTGTTAGCTGTTTGTTTCTCTCCCCTCTCACCCATGATTTATCTCCTGGATAAGCTCCATTGTTGTGCCAGCAAGTCTCATAATATTGCCACTGAAGACTGGAGAAATCCCGTGTGTTTCCAAGTGGACAGTGTCCGGGCTATCGCTAGAACAACAGCAGCAATATGCGTTCTAAGCTGTGCATATATACAATTCCATGTTTAAAATTTTTATGTCGTCTTGTATATAATTTCCTGCTCGTGTGATATCTTGCACAAAATATATTTAAGTGGGTCTTTTTTGTAGAAATCGTATACTATATCACTGATAATATCGATTGCTTTTTATCTATCCACAAAGCCAGTATAAGGTGTGTGCCAAGTACTAATTAGCACTAATACTTTTGTTTCTGCGAAGTTTGCTACTTTTATTCTATACAAAGAAGTATAAAATAAACAGAATGGCAACTGGCTGTAATCTCGCATGATCTCGTGTCAGAGCGTGAATCGGCGTTATCTTAGTAAAAACAAACATCGGCGAGCATGTAGTTACAATTTGTACCTTTAAAACTACATTTAAAATACATGTTAGCTTCTAAAACAACATTAGTTTAATGTGAAATATTCTTAAGACATATGTACACGTTTCTTACCATCAAAAGAAGCGTGGTCATACAGTGATAATTAATTTACCGATGAATAATTGCTTTCGCATACAAAATGGCGCGTGGAGAACGCGTCACTTCCGGTAAACGAGATCTCATTCAGTAGTCACGGGATGTGGGCGAGATTTGCTCTATATGCCTTTCAAGTTGCCGATCTATTTATTTTTATAGCTCTTTATTCTATACAAATATAGCTGCGCTTTTCAGTATACTTATACATACAAGTTTTTCTTTTTAGTTGTGCCACATGTGTGATAAGCTAGTAAGTCAATGCAATGTAGTTTTTACGCAGAATACGATAAAATAAACACAGGAAGTCTAGACCTATTTTCAAACTGCACGAAATGCATTCCAGGATTCCTGGTGATATGTTTCCTTTGTAATTGCATGTACTGCTTTTATGCTACCATACTTTTACACCATTTTGTTGCCAAACTGCATAATATTATATTCACAATGTACATGTACAGAGCAAACATTGCAAATAAAGAGTAATCATTTTATAGAACTCGTGCAAGTAAATCTTTTGTAAACATATTTCATGAACTCCCACGGAAAACTTTCCCATTTATTATGCCCCCCTTTGAAAAAGGAGGGGTATATTGTTTTGCAGATGTCGGTCGGTAGGTCGGTCGGTCGGTCGGTCGGAATGTAGACCTATCCGTTTCCGGATGATAACTCAAGAACGCTTCGGCCTAGGATCATGAAAGTTGATAGGGAGGTTGGTCATCACCAGTAGATGACCCCTATTGATTTTGAGGTCTGTATGTCAAAGGTCAAGGTCACAGTGATGTCGTATAATGACTTTATGAATTCATTATACTTATTTAGATAAGCACATTTTATCATCTTGTTTTTCGGTCAGCAATATGTCATCGGTCAGTAAAAAGTCATACACAAAGAATTTCGGAATGCTACTTTAAATAACTTCAGCGTTTGTTTACATCTGGAAAATGACAGGTTAAGATATCTCGTCCAGGTTAATTACCCTCTGGCCACGTTATTCGCTGCGTCATGATTGTTGTTTTGTTTCTAACTAATTGTAATGACAGATGACTAAACGAAATAATGACATGTTTTTATTATTATGGTCAAAATGCGTGCCCTTTTGGAGAAAAACAATTTAGTCATCCCTACGAAGTTTTCCTTAAATACCACTAAATTCTAGATAGAACTTCAGTATCAATCTGCCCGTGCTAATGTTAGTAACGTATGCCGATACTCCATACGATTTAAGATAGTTTAGAGCCGGGGCAATTAGCAATGAATTATTATTGTTAGAGTTAGACATTAATGAAATAATAGAGATTTGTTAGGAAATTGTGAAGAAAGACATTGTTGTATATATTAACTCAGAACATAGTACTATATTAAACAGTAGTTATCATAGAGAACAGAGTTGTTGTTGTTGTAGTTAGAATAGTGAACTTTAGACCCTGTTACACCACACGGGACTTATTTGGTGCCGTGACCAGGATTCGAACGAACCTTCGGAACGTCGCGGCCACAACACAAAAGAAGTACTACCAACTACGGTTCGGTTACCCGGGGAAAACTGTGACGATCATATCCTCTGCACTGGTGAGTGAAAATTTCTTTGCTTGTTTTTTGTTGGCTTAATTATGGCAGATCAAGATATCGCAGCAATTTTCGAAAATCTGGGGCGTGAATTGTCTAATGTTTCGGCTGTCGTAGGTACTCAAAGTATATCTCAGGTTATTCCACAATTTGATGGGGATCCGAAACAATTTAAATTTTGGCTGAAAAATATTGAAAAATACGGTGTTCTTACGGGTTTACCTGGGGATAAATTAAAACTTGTCGCTTATCAGTCAAGCAGAGCGGCAGTAAGTGATTTTATACAAAGATATTTAACGGAAAATGTTGATAGGGACTGGAATCATTTAAAAACAGAATTGTCTTCAAGGTTCGCTGAAATACAAGATCCTCAGCATGCATTTTGTTTACTAAGAACAATCAAACAGGCTCCAGGTGAAAATGTTCAAATTTATGCCGAAAGACTTCTTACTTTGGCAGAAGAAGCTTTCGTAGGTCACAATGGTGATTTAAATTTAATTGAAAGACAAATGATTGGATTTTTTGTGGATGGGTTGGCACACGATTTTTTAAAAATGAAAGTTATGAGAGATAATCCACAAACTCTTCAGGCCGCCGTACGGTCTGCCATGAACGAACAAAATTTGAGAACTAGATTTAATCTACGGATAGGACGGAGTGTGGATTCGTTCTCACATAATTCCGCTCAAGAAAATGAACCTATGGAAGTAGATCATTTAAGGCCACGCAGACCTTGCGCTTACTGTAAGAAACCAGGTCACCACATAAAACAGTGCCGACACAGGCTTCAATCTATTCACTCTGTAGAGTATGGACCTTCAAACGTTGATCTTCGCATTCCACCTAGATTTAAAGATCAAGGTCAAAATAAAATCGAACAAGATTATAATTCTCATAGATATCAGAACTCATCTAACTCTGACTGGAAATCTAAGATTACTTGCTGGAACTGTGGTAAGTTAGGGCACCTTGCCAGGGAATGTAGAACTAATCCAAACCGTTACGTTAATCATCAAAATCCAAATTATCAAGGTACATATAGCAATCAGGGAAACTAACAACCTCCTATCACAACGAAGTCGGTGATAGGAGAAATCGTATGTCTACTTTTAATATAGCAATTTGTGGCAACCCAAACTCTTGTATAATAAAAATTAGAGAAAAACGTTTAAGATGCCTTGTAGATACCGGAGCTGAGGTTTCGCTTATATCATATAGAACCTATGCGTCCCTGCGACATAAACCAAAACTTTTAAATAATAAGGCTAATCTTCAGTCTGTAAATGGACAATCTTTGGTCGTTAAGGGTAGTGTAAATTTAACATTTAAAATAGGCTCAGTTGAAAAGTCCCATTTATTTTATGTGGTAAGCAACATAAACAGAAACGGTATCTTGGGCCGAGATTTCTTATCGCAAAATGGTGTTAGATTATATTTTGATTTAAATTGTTTAAAAATAGATGATGAATATATTGCTTTAGAGGAGGACATACACGTAGCTTCCGTGGTTAGACTTCGCCAAACTACGGTCCTGAGACCTAATACTGTAAATATTATAAAGGGAAAAGTCAGATATACTAATGGACTGAAACATAACAGAGTTTATGACCTAATGGGGATGAACAACTCCTTTTTGAATAACGAGCCAGGCTTGCAAATCGTTGATTCTGTAATTAGATTACATGGCCACAGGCAATTACCAGTCATGGTTATCAATAAAACACATAAAACTATAAAGTTAAGAGAAGGTTTTCCGATTGCTAGGTTAGGTGATTTAAGCCTAAGGGACATCTCGTCCGTAAAATTAGATACTAGCAATCCATCCAGTGAAGAGGACATCTTTTCAGAAATTAATGTGCCCGAGGAACATTACGACTTAATACATAATCTGCTTAGAAACAATAGAGATGTTTTCGCGAAAGATGACTCAGAACTAACATTGACTGATACCGTTACAATGAAAATTGACACCGGGTCACACCCACCCATTAGGCTCAGACCTTATCGCATTCCTATAAATCACCGCCAAGCAGCGGATGACGCAATAAAAAAAATGTTAGATGCAAATATTATACGTCCATCCCATAGTCCATGGCGATTTCCTGTTGTTATTGTTTCCAAGAAGGACAGCAGCAAAAGGCTTTGCCTGGATTTTCGTGCATTGAATTCAATATGCCGTCAAACGTCTTATCCGCTTCCTCGTATAGATGATATCTTACCATTATTAGGAAAAAGTTGCTGGTTTTCCAGTCTGGATTTAGCTAGCGCATTCCACCAAATACCTATTCAGGAACAAGACAAAGAAAAGACCGCCTTTGCCACGCCATTTCATGGGCTCATGGAATTTAATTCCATGGCATTCGGGCTTTCCAACGCACCAGGTTATTTCCAATCATTAATGAGAGAAGTCTTAAAAGGCTGTGAATCTTTTGCTATCGCATACCTTGATGACCTCATTCTATTCAGTAAATCTTTTCAGGAACATATTGATCATATTAAGATTGTTTTCCAAAGGTTAAGACAACATAAGCTTAAACTTAAGTTAAAAAAATGTCAATTCCTACAACAGGAAACAACCTATCTCGGATTTACAATTGATAAAAATGGTATCCGTCCGGATCCGAAAAAAGTAGAAGCAATCCGAAAATTGCCACGCCCACAATGTGTGCGCGACGTACGAAGCTTATTAGGAATGGTAAATTTTTTTCGTCACATGATACATAACGGTAAACAATCATATACGGAAATTGTCGAGCCACTTATCGATCTAACAAGAAAGAACGTCAAATTTAATTGGTCAGTAGCTTGTCAGGATAGTTTTGATCAATTAAAAGATAGCTTGTCCATTATTCCACAGTTATCTTTCCCAGATCCAAGTCGACCTTATAGGTTATATTGTGACGCTAGCGATACTGTGATTTCTGCAATACTCACACAAAAATACGATGATGAGATTCAGGTCATTATGTTAACGAAAAACCAATTTATTTCATTTCACATAGACTCAGCAGGACACAAAAGGAAATGGCCGATCGTAGAAAAAGAAATGTACAGTATTCATTTTGCTATCTCAAAGCTTTCTGCATACCTTACGGGTGCTGAATTCGTTATATATACGGACCAGAAATCACTCATTTACCTATTTAACTCCCCCATGCAAAATAGAAAGATTCAAACATGGGCATTAAATATTTCTAGTTATAATTGCAAAATCGAGCATATACCTGGCCGACTAAATGTCATAGCGGATTTTCTCAGTAGGCCACCGGCGCTTAAAACCAACAATACAATTAATTCTGATGTCGACAGCGACCCTGTCTCTGATGTCAAGGATAACACGTATAGCTGTCAACCTAACAGCCCAAATTCAGCGGACATACCGGTCAAAACAATTAACGCTATTAATTCACACCAGTTAGATCTTAATGATCTGGCCGATAAACAGTTTATTCCGCAACAATCACACATAGAACCGGTTCCTTCCTTTTCGGATTTAAATTTGGTCATGGAACAAGATAAAGATCATACTATTCTTGAACTTAAAATGAGATTACGGCATGGAAAACCATCTAAAACTGAAGCTACCAAGTATATTGAACTTGATCAAACACTAATTACGTCTCCAATGTCGATGAAGAGCCGAATTTTCGATTATTCGTACCCAGTCACCTTAAACATTTGGTTATTAAACAATACCATGATGATAACGGTCATCAGGGATGTCAAAGGTTATTCGCAACAATTAAACAACACTATTTCTGGCCCAGAATGTTTAAGGAGTTGTATGATTATGTTTCTCAATGTGTTGTTTGTCAGACAAGAAATCTTACTACCATTAAAACCCCTAGTAAGGAAACTGGTATACCCCCGTTTCCATTTTCTATTGTTTCAATTGACGTTTGTGGGCCATATCCTCAAACTTTATCGGGAAATAGGTACATCATTTGCTTTGTAGATAATTACTCAGTTACCCGGAGGCATTTCCTGCTCCTGATAAAAGTACAAATACCATCATACATCTGTTTTTAGAGGAAATATACAGCAGATACAGCACTTGTTTAAGAATTGTAACTGATAATGGTTCGGAGTTCACTAGCGGCGCAATGCGTGACGTGCTTCAGGAATTAAACATAGAGCACATAAAAACTACACCCTACCTTCCATCTTCTAACGGAATAAATGAAAGATCTCATAGCACTATGAATGATATTCTCTCGAAAAAGGTACAAGACGATACACGTCAATGGGATCTCCACTTAAATATGACTCTCGCCGCCATGCGATTCACAGTTTCTACTAATTCTAAACATTCTCCCTTCTTCTTGCTTTTTAACCGTGACCCTATTCTACCAATTGATAATTTACTTAAACCTAGACGGAAATACCATGGTGAAGAGTATCACAAAATTATATTAGAGGAACAACATAGAGCCTTTTTAAATGTGCATCGTACACTGAAAAAGATAAAACGCAAGCGTGTTTTAAAAGCTAATGAGAATATTAAAGAGACAACCTTCCAAGTTAATGATCCTGTATATTATAAAAATTTCAACAGAAAAAAGTAAGTTAGACGGAAAGTGGAAGCCCTATTTCAGAATAATTGAACAGAAAACTCCCTTAATTTTATTATTAAAAACCAACTTGACAATTCAACGCACAATGTTCATGCTAACCAAATTCGTCTGGCTAAAATAAATGAATGGCCGATTCCCGCGCCTCCATCTGGAAGGCCGCTAAGAAAGGTTAATTATGCGGTTCCCCCTGCGAATTTAAGCAGCAGTGATTCCGACTCTGAGACTACTTTAAACGACCCATTACCCCCCATAACTAATAGAATACGCCAGGAGCGCTTAGATTCTGATGAAACAGACGATATTCCCTTAGCAGAATTACAAAAACAATTACGCAATAAAAACCATATTTCAGGTGAAAATATTAAGTCCTCAGATGACGAGATGTCTATTGATAATAAATCAGATGTTTCTCTCCCTTCGGGCAGTCAATTACCTTCCGAACTGTCATCGCACGTCACGGAAACAGACGGAAACGTATTCGCAAATTATGATTCAGACTCGGACATCGCCCTTAGCTTGTCCGACAGTGATAAAATGCAGCTCAATGCCATTACTGTCAACCCGACTAAACGTCGGCGAACTAATCGTAAACATACGGTTAAACATACAGACTCCCCTACTGCTAAGTCGGGTGAAAAACATAAAACTATCAATCACATGCTCTTAAAGTGTCTTGCTACTGTATTGTAAAACAAACATAAAGAATGTTAGTCATCTGCTCTTGACAGCTTGACCCTCAGTGACTTATGAACCCTTTTTACTAATGTGTTTTTTTGTTATTCTTGTTTCAGTAAGGATGCATTACCTGCTATTCCTGTGCTCTTTTACATTGGTCGGTGCTACAGAAACTTATGATAATGTTATTTTTCAAAAGATAAATGAAGTCTCTACCACACGTTCGCATTGGAGCGTGGCTCTAGTTTTAGACACTTCGATTTTTAGTTCCTTTTGGATCAAATTGACAAAGAAATAGAAACTGTTAATTCCACCACAGAGAATGTGAGCAACCACCTTAAAAACAACCCTAAGAACTTAGACTTATTACCCTATCTTCTATCTATATCAAATGTGAAGCTGGAATTACAATACGTCCGAAGCACGTATGCGAAAATACTTAATAGTTACTCTGACTACCTATCGTTACACGTTAGAAACAAAAGAAGCATTCTGGGATTAGGGTCTGTCTTCAAATTTCTTTTTGGCACTGCTGATAATGATGAAGTTCAAGTAATTAAACATAACGTAGTTAGATTAGCTAATACACAAAAATCCATCATACACATACTAGAAAACAATTTGTCAATTTTAAACATTTCACGTTCTCACATATCAGAGAATAGGCAGTCTATTAACGAATTAATACAAGCTTTACAACAGGTCGATGAGAAAATGAAAAAATGGCAAGGTCGCATGGAAAAACAGATTGAACAAATTCAAGGTTATACTATTAATTATAACAACCTCCAGCTTATCATTGATGAAATCAAACAGACTGTTTTTTATGCTAAGGCTCATCTCTCAGAATTTAAATCCCAGCTCGATATATTAAGTGCTGGCAGGGTATTCCCTGGGCTATTATCTCCCTTTCATCTGAGAGCATTATTAGTAGAAATACAGAACCAGGCGCCTAAAACTTACGCCCTGCCGGCGGATCCTAGCACGGATCTGTGGAAATATTATCAATTCTTACGCAGCTCGACTATGATTGCTGAGGACAAGATCATCATTAATATTCATGTTCCCTTATCGATTTTAATAGTCGCTTTGATGTGTATCGTATTCATAATTTCGAACTTCCCTACAGTAACATTAATCGATCATCGATACCACAGTCATCTAAAGTACATCTTGTCGCTAAGTACGATTTAGAATTTTCAGCTCTTCTTTTTAATCGAGAACGCACAAAATTCGCTGTCATTCTGCCCAGTGAATTAGAATCTTGCAAAAGTAGCTTTACGCAATTTTGTCAAGTCAGATCCCCATTTTATCAAGCAAGCATGTCTGAATTATGTGTTACGGCTTTATTTCTACGAAACCCAGCTAAAGTTACGCAAAACTGTAACATTATTATTAAACCTAACACAAGTTACCTTACGCCGAAAATATAGATAACGGTCTATGGGCAGTCACCACTTTAATTGATTTAAGATTCGTCATCGTGTGCCAATCTGACACTAAATCAAACCATGAATTAGTTGTTAAAGCCCCTCTCAGTTTAGTCCAACTTGAGATGAACTGTCAGGCCTTTAATGAACATTTGAACTTAAGTCCCTGGTACTCGCAAATTTCTAAGAAAACACATCACCTTGATTATAACCCTCTACTTCCCCCAAATATTTCTACTAATCACCTATGGAAAACAATTTCACTACAAACTTGAGAATTTTACAAATGTCAAGCTGCCCCACGAATTAAAACTATTAAGCAAATTCCGCTTGACATTCTCATTAACAAATTAGAGAATCTAAGACACTCTAAACTAATTGATGATTCAATTTTCCCCACCTGGATTATAGTACTTATAGCTGCTGGTTGCTCAATTACTCTAGGAATTGGGATTTTTATTTATTGTAAATGTAAATTACGAAATTCTAAGCACCGATCTGCCATAAAGTCACGAAATACGGGTTCAGAAGTTATTCGCTACAAATTTGTCTCTGGAAACGACGAAATAATTACTCCTGCTGTCAAATCCGGACCATTTCAAGCTACTGCACCGATCAAGGAAGATAACAGCGTTGCCGAAGGCAGTATACTATCTGCTTTGTATCCGAAACTTTAAGTCTAGAAGTGCACATCAATGTCGAAAATGTCTATTGTTCTGAGTTATGACTGTATATATCTTTTTTGACTGTTCGTAATTTGGGTGACGGATACATCTACTATATAAGCAACTTAAAATGGATTGAGCGGTCCACTCGTTCACAGAGAATTGAGATCTGTTTACTTACAAATTTCACTTGTGTTTAATACGTAAAACCTAAGTATAACTATGGAATGTATCAGAAAATTCACTATTGCCAGGATTTTTATATCCTTCACTTTGGAGTACTTAGTCTGTAAGATTTGGCACCTGATCCAAGACCAGGCGAAAGCAAACTGTGATGAATGCTGGGGGACAGATGACGACTGTTCCCACAACTTCAGAGCCACCGACGTCATCCAACGTTTGACAAGGTGTATACGGCCGTGGTAAAAACACTGGCCGACGACCAGTTTAGCCAGGCACATCTTCATTCGAAAGGCGGAGCGACGAGTACTGGACCTTTCCAGAACCAGACACCAGTACGTCTGCCAACATTGCATACGTACTGAATTGAATGACTCAGCGCTTCAGTCTACAATGAAGGACTGTGCAAACTACGAGGCGGTGTTCCGGGCGGTACTTCAAAAGGTTCCGAAGTCGGCAACGTCACATCTTTTGCCAATCTGGCCGTACCAGTTACCGTGCGGAGAGACGTCTGCAGCCGACCTTAATGACGTCGACTGATTGTGTCGTTCATTAGTATTTTATATTTATATTTTCATTATATTATTCAATTACAAAAAAAAACCTTTAGAAAAAAAAATACGGAATTTATATAATCGCATATACTCGCATTTTAATTGTGTTTTTGTTATATCTATAATATCCTTCAAAAAAAAAATATATATATACATATTAAGTAACGATTTTATTTAAAGAAGTAATGATTTTTTTTTAGTTATTGTACTATATCTATCCTTAAGAAAAATAGGTCATTAAACACTTATCAATATGTATACCAATTTTATGTTTTACAGTTATTTTTTTTTTCCTCACAGAAATACTGTTGCAGCCAAGATCAACAACAATTTTTCTAGTAATTTTTTTTTATCCAACCAGTCCTTAACGATTTTACACTAAGAATGTGAATACATTAACCTTACTTGTTGTTCTTCTTCCATAATTCCTGTTATGATGATAAATTTAAAATCGATGTTTATTTATTGTAACTTTTAGCGGAAATTTTCACTCTTAATTAACATATTCAGAGAGTAACATTCATATTTTTCTTATGTCATTTCCTACTAATTGTCATTTTATCCTTTCAGATTGCGGAAATTCCAGTAACTTATATTTTAATTACCGTACTTAAAACCATTACTTGTCATGATGATTAAAGCATTTTTCTTATTCTTTCTATTTCAGTCACACTCTTGAAGGCAAAACCCCTCTGGGCAAGGGAGGAAAAAAAATGGACTTTTAATTACGGAAATTATTGTGAAATTGTGTTCCGCTAGTAATTTAGTGTTTTATTAAGATTTAGAGTAATTAAATGGGGTTTTGACTTCAAAACGCAAGAAAAAACGATCTAGGACTGAAACAAAAACGAAAACGAATTGAATATTCTAGGACTAAATCAAATCGTGAAAATTGTGAAAATTAAATCTACGTATTCCATGTGATTTCCTATTCATTGATTATGTATATTATATCATGTGTTGAAACTATATATTCTTGATTTTGTATTCTGTTGTATTCTATCCTTCTCAAATCATTAATCTTCAGAAGTACGGCTAAAAACATTTAAAATAAATTCTACGTACTACTTATAAAAATCAGCCGGTTTTATGCATTGCCTTGTGTTAAATTGTTAATTGCCTCGCTTGAATTTTAGTTTTTGCTTATTTTTTTTATTTTTTCTTATAGATAATTAAAAAAAACAAAAAAACTCACGAGTAAGAGACGAGTGTCGTATAATGACTTTATGAATTCATTATACTTATTTAGATAAGCACATTTTATCATCTTGTTTTCGGTCAGCAATATGTCATCGGTCAGTAAAAAGTCATACACAAAGAATTTCGGAATGCTACTTTAAATAACTTCAGCGTTTGTTTACATCTGGAAAATGACAGGTTAAGATATCTCGTCCAGGTTAATTACCCTCTGGCCACGTTATTCGCTGCGTCATGATTGTTGTTTTGTTTCTAACTAATTGTAATGACAGATGACTAAACGAAATAATGACATGTTTTTATTATTATGGTCAAAATGCGTGCCCTTTTGGAGAAAAACAATTTAGTCATCCCTACGAAGTTTTCCTTAAATACCACTAAATTCTAGATAGAACTTCAGTATCAATCTGCCCGTGCTAATGTTAGTAACGTATGCCGATACTCCATACGATTTAAGATAGTTTAGAGCCGGGGCAATTAGCAATGAATTATTATTGTTAGAGTTAGACATTAATGAAATAATAGAGATTATGTTAGGAAATTGTGAAGAAAGACATTGTTGTATATATTAACTCAGAACATAGTACTATATTAAACAGTAGTTATCATAGAGAACAGAGTTGTTGTTGTTGTAGTTAGAATAGTGAACTTTAGACCCTGTTACACCACAGTGACCCTGAATAGTAAAACGGTTTCCGGATGATAACTCAAGAATGCTTGGGCCTAGGATCATGAAAGTTGATAGGGAGGTTGGTCATCACCAGTAGATGACCTCTATTGATTTTGAGGTCTGTATGTCAAAGGTCAAGGTCACAGTGACCCTGAATAGTAAAACGGTTTCCGGATGATAACTCAAAAACACTTTGGCCTAGGATCATGAAAGTTGATAGGGAGGTTGATAATGACCAGCAGATGACCCCTATTGATTTTGAGGTCAGTATGTTAAAGGTCAAGGTCACAGTGACCCTGAACAGTAAAACAGTTTCCGGATGATAACTCAAAAACGCTTGGGCCTAGGGTCACGAATGTTGATAGGGAGGTTGGTCATGACCAGCAGGTGACCCCTATTGATTTTGAGGTCAGTATGTTAAAGGTCAAGGTCACAGTGACCCTGAACAGTAAAACAGTTTCCGGATGATAACTCAAAAACGCTTGGGCCTAGGGTCACGAATGTTGATAGGGAGGTTGGTCATGACCAGCAGGTGACCCCTATTGATTTTGAGGTCAGTATATCAAAGGTCAAGGTCACAGTGACCAGGAACAGTAAAATGGTTTCCAGGCAATAACTCAAGAACGCTTGGGCCTAGTGTCAGGAAAATTGATAGATAGGTTGGCCATGACCAGCAGATGACCCCTATTGATTTTGAGGTCAGTATGTTAAAGGTCAAGGTCACAGTGACCCTGAACAGTAAAAGTTTCCGGATGATAACTCAAGAACGCTTGGGCCTAGGGTCACGAAAGTTGATAGAGAGGTTGGTCATGACCAGCAGGTGACCTCTATTGATTTTGAGGTCATTAGGTCAAAGGTCAAGGTCACATTGGCCAGGAATAGTTAAATGGTTTCTGATCTTCTTGTCCAAAACCATAGGGCCTAGGGCTTTGATCTTTGGTATGTAGCAAAATCTAGTGGTCCTCTACCAAGATTGTTCAGATTATTTCCCTGGGCTCAAATATGGCCCCACCCCTAGGGTCACATGGTTTATATAGACTTATATAGGAAAAAACTTTGAAAAACCTCTTGTCCAAAACCACAGGGCCTAGGGCTTTGATATTTTGTATATGACATCATCTAGTGATCCTCTACTATTCCCCTAGGGTCAAATATGGCTCCGCCCTGTGGGCCACATGGTTTACATATACTTATTTACAGTGTGCATATAAGTTCTGTTCCTTGTGCAATTATTAAATGCATCAAGGGGGGCATTTCGTGTTCGACGAGCTCTTGTTGAGAAAGTGGTGCAGTTCTAAAACACTCACTTCTACATCTCAGCCTTGACTATTCGAAGAATATGGATGGCTGGCTATATACCGTGCTCTGACCGGCGACGTCAGGATTCATGTTTACGTTTAGGGGAAACTTTTCAATTATCTTCTTAACTACTGCGCCTATAATTATCGGGCCTCACGTAAGGACTGGTCTTGGTAGGGTTTGCTTGTTTGCTCTTGATTTAACGCCATTTTTCAACAGTATTTCAGTTCTGGATTCTGTACCTGTACAAACTTGTTCTCCGCAAGTAAATGCCAACTTTCCCACATTAATTAGAGGTGGGGGACGAATGCTTTCAGACATGTCTTTCAAAGAATCATAACGTAAGGCATACGCTTCGCCCGGGGTCGAACTACCTACCCCGCAAACCATAGATCCCTGCCTATTGAGCTAAGCGAGTAAAGGGCAGACATTAGTTAGTTTAAGGTAAGGCACCCAAATCCCAATGGTGAATGTCACTTGGCGGGGAGGTGGGGGGGGGGGGGCGATGTTATGCGGGGCAAGGTGTACTAAAATACAACAAGTGTGAGTAATGTAAGTAAAACATAAAATATCCAAAGGACTGGTTAAGTTGAGTATCAAGAATCCATAAAATATACGAAAATGTAAGAAAACTAAATACATGTATGAATATAAAGGAATTTATGTTCTCTTGAGAAATAAATTTATGTTATTTTTCAGTAGGCACACGAGAGCTATAATTTCTGCTTCTGTTATTCCAATCCAGTCCATATAATAATAACGTGCCTCGATTAATCAATTTCACGCACGAGCAGTTCACGGGTGTGGTCATTTTGGTCATTTTATATTTCAAACCGGTCCATTCCTTCACAAATAACTAAGCAGGCAAGTCGACACTTCGTGTACAAAAATACCCACCCTCCTCACCCGAACACTTTTTTGAAAGAATTTCTGCTGCCGTGTTATATATTTTCAGCGCCAATACACCTGCTCATGCCACATACTGCCACGCCGATATACAGTGCCTTTTATTGGTAAAGACAATTATTCTTGCCAAGAAGTCAAAAGCTCGCAACCAAGTATATGAAGGCTTCATTATGGATTCTGTGGATTTTGAACAGTTAAATAGACACTTGATATTTACAGAATATCAGAAACGTTCAGCCTGTGTTAAATACAAACTCTTTTCACGTATTTTACAGTAAACACACGGGCAGCAGTGGACTTGTTTATTTTGCTGCAAAATCTCACCATCTAAGATCAATATCAAGAAAGCTAAAAATATCATTTTAAAGACTTTAGTTTTAATTGATAGTCGTGACTTTTGTTCCCATCGTGGCTGATATATTACTGCATAAACATGACAAAAAATATGGTCCAATAAACAAGTGC
Source organism: Mercenaria mercenaria (assembly GCF_021730395.1). Taxonomy (NCBI): domain Eukaryota; kingdom Metazoa; phylum Mollusca; class Bivalvia; order Venerida; family Veneridae; genus Mercenaria; species Mercenaria mercenaria. The sequence goes on along the minus strand of NC_069378.1, from coordinate 22,927,362 downwards.
AGGAGTAGTAGTATTCGATTTGGCAGTTTTAATCTAACTTAAACAGTAACTGATGCCTGATTGATGGGTGGGTGAGGGTTATGCGGGGACAGTTTACTACAAATAGGACAAAAAACGGTAAAATTCCGTACATGAACATGACGCTATACATACAACTGCTTCCATGGATTTACATGTGTTTATGAATATGTATATTATACTTTAGCACAATGTCTTTAATGTTGCAAACAAGATGAAATAATAAATGATGAACGATAGGAGGCGATGTCTTATATCTTCTACACCGTTGCCATGGTCACCGATCAATGTCAATGTCATAGTCATTGTTGATGACCGTGGAGTTTTTCCAGAGTCACGAGCTTCGATCACGAGGTTATACAGGTCACGTGTTCTAGGATCAAGCTCATACATTGTGTAAAGGACTCCGACGTCTGCATCTATACCAAAAGCGCCCTCTTCGTTCCCACCTGTAATGTACACACGAAAAAAATGGTAAGGTGACAGAGTAAGATGGTAACTTGGTTGTAAGTATTAATAACGATTTAAACATTAACAAACACTTAGCATATGGTCTATGGAAAACGGAAACTGATATGTTTTATGATTTTTTTTTTTGCGAAACTTAAAGCTTTTACGACTTTTAGGGTTTTTGTAAGGCCTATTTATGACGACAAGGTTATGTTTATCTTTCGATTCCACATATACACATGTAAATGTAATGTTTTGTAAAAATATACTTATATGCACTTTATGAAACTTTTGAAGCCCCTTCGATATATTTTGCAATATGTTTCACATTATAAAGTGTATAGTTAGTATATATGTAATTTCTCACATGTTTAGAACAACATATTTAAAATAATCCTTTCAATTTTCAACGAAATTGTAAAATGCTATTTCTTTTCATACATTTTGCAACCGCAACAAAATTTTGAAAGGTCACAAATTTACAGGTAAAGTGTATGATTTACAAGCGAACAGTATAATGCAGGGAAGTCATAACAACAACAAAATGACCTCTTGATTTAGCAATATTATAAATTAAATGTAACTTGATATAAGATAACTCAATACTTGCCACACAAATATCAAGTTGTACATTTACTAAAAGTAAAACCTTCAGGTGAATTTCTTTTACTTGTTTTAACGCTTAGCCTTACGTTTTGCGAAAAAAAATTCAAACAACACCAAATCATAGAAAGAAAGAGTTTTTTTCACATGAAAATTAAACAGCATGTAAAACATGTATTTGTCTCTACGAAACAGGTTTCAGTATACTGATATAAACATTAAATTCTGGAAAAGGACTGCATAAAGGGGCCAAACTTCCGGACAGTTAAACGCCTCTAAAAACTCCCCATTTTCAAAGAACTGTTACATATGTTCGTTTTAATGCATTTGCAATAATGTACAAGTGTTGAAATTTCACATAACTAGGTGGAACGCAGTTTTCAGCAATTGTTTATTTTTATTTCTTTACAAATGGCATTCATTTTCAAAGGGGGGCAACTTTTTCAGAATATTTTAAGTATCCGTCGTACGGGACAGTACGGCAGAAAATGTAATGGTCAGGTAAAATATTGGTAAAGATGTCGTTCATTTATCAAACATTTCTGTGTTTTGATGATATACTCCTGAACCTTAAAACGGGTCGCGGCAGTAAAATCACACGAATGGAATTTGTTAAAATTTCATTGTATGATTGACAATATATATTTCTAAACGCATGAACAATTTCATAAATGTGCTACTTATAGTACGAAAGACACTGCAAAAAATATCGGAGGCGTGTGAGAAATTTCTATTAATATATTTTTGCACATTAACGTGTAAATTTAAAAACTGATTTTAAAACTTGACAAATACCTGTAATTTTGTAGGTTACCAACCCGTTCATTTCAGAATCGACATCATCCGCTCGAATATCGGCGACAATATATCCTGTAACGTAGAAGGGAGATTACTCTAATCATCTTTAGTCTGTATAATTTGTAATTGTTCAAGGCTATTCTAGTTACTGTAATTTTCAACCTGTTTGTGGTGGAATGAAGACTGTTGACAGACATTGCTAGTCTAGCATATCAATATCAAAATTTTACATACAGTTGAAACTCCCTTTGCGGTTGCTTGTATTAAGCAGACAGTCAGCTAACTTAATAAGTTCTGTTTTTCACCTGTATTTAGCAGCCACCTGTCTTAACCGTCACAATTTTCTCGCTCCTTTGATTGGCTACTAATACATGTTTTGTCATTACGTGTTTATATTAAGTGATTGAACTTGTTAGAATGAAATATAGATATTAAAATGATACGATTCCAACAAAGGGGAGGAGCATTCAGACTAATTAAAATATATCGAAAGGTGACAAACGCTAGGTCATATTCCGTTGACAAAGGTCACCTCAATAATATTTTACATTGTTCCTTTTATAAATCACCTGTTCGTGTTGCATAATTGGCCTACTTTAAACGGCTAAAGTAGAAAAAAAAAAGATATATTATTATTATACCTCTCATTTGCCTACAATGATAAAATCCCATTACCGGAGGAAGAGATATTTTGATATTCAACCTTTCTGACACGTGACCAAGCGAAAGTGACTGTCAGGTCATGTGACCGCGCTGATATTTTGAATGTCATATAAGGGCAATTAACTGCTTCAATTTTTTAGCCATATGATTGCCTGCCTTGTACACATATAAGTGACGTCACTATTCAATGTGTACACAGGCGATTACCGCGCTAAAGATGAAACTGTTAAATTAAATGAATTAAAACATTTTTAAACATTTTTATGTACCAAATTTTGTTCGGTGTAATAAACAGCCTTTCGCCTCGGGTGACATTGTGCCATTGGGATGGCAATATCAATGTCACACAACCCTGCCATATGATATTTATATAATGTCTGATATCATATAATAAAACACTTCTTGAGTGGCTCGCTGGTCAATCATTGAGTCAAAATGATCTACATGTATATATATTGTACATATATGTAATACGTATGAAAATTTTACCTGGCTTGGTTGTCTGTCTGATGACTTCGTAATGACTGAACACTGGGCTGTTGTCGTTTTCATCAACAATTTGCATGACAAGTGTAGTTTGTACGTCTCGTGTCCCATCCGTTACTCTAAAATAAAGCGAAATAAAATTTTAGAATATACAGTTTTCTCCGTATTAGCAAATACGCATATATTCACGGTCAGGAGAGATTCCGGAATTCAATACTCGTGTGTTTGATGCATCTTGTAGAGTCATATTAATATCTCGATTTCTGTCTGAAAAGTAAATTTTCAATGTAGCACTATAAAAAATTACAAATGGAGTGTATTCATCTTGTCACGAGTAGTATTTAAGATTTTTCTATGTTCAGGTAAATTATGATTTTTCTTTATTTTCCTACAATACATGAGCATGATTGAGATATGATATTGTAGAACTTGTCATTAAGTTTTGACCTGCGTTTATTATTTTTCACCTTTTTGGTGTCTTATATTCATGATATTGATTGATCGCACTTGAACCATCAGCATCAAACGCTCACAAATTTGTTATCAGGCCAGATTTCGAGTCGATGCAAAACTTTTGTGGATTTACCTTGTTATCAGGCCAGATTTCGAGTCGATGCTAAACGTTTGTGGATTTACCTTGTTATCACGCCAGATTTCGAGTCGATGCTAAACGTTTGTGGACTAACCTTGTTATCACGCCAGATTTCGAGTCGACGTTAAATTTTTTGTGGACTTACCTTTGTGGACTTACCTTGTTATCACGCCAGATTTCGAGTCGACGTTAAATTTTTTGTGGACTTACCTAATTGCTATCTCATATTGATTGATCGCACTTGGACCATCAACATCAAAAGTGGAAAGTGTTGTTACCACGCCAGATTTCGAGTCGATGTTAAACTTCTGTGGACTTGTAGGTATCTGTGACGTTAGTGAATACACCAAAACATCGCCGTCGGCATCCACTGCTACAGCCCTGTATACCGACGTCCCGGCGGGTAAACTTTCCGACACGGGAACTGCACGTCCAGGCGATCCGGGAGTCGTAAACACAGGGACAGCTGAAGTGAATACATTTCATTCTTTTTGTTTCTCGAACATGCCGGTTGCTTCTTTCGTCATTTTCCAAGTTCTTTCAAACTAACCAAATTTTATTTTTTACAGGGTATACAGTTATTATATACTGTGAAATCTTTTTTATTCGCGTAGGTCGAATTTTCGCGTATATTGCGCTCGGGCCGATGCGCGAATTTAAGACTGCGCTTTTATACGTTTTCATTTTATTTTTTCATTTCTAAAATTGAAAATGCGCGAATTAAAGTCCGCGCGAAACAGTCCTCTTTCACGTTTGCGCGAAATTTCATGCCAACGAATTTAAATGATTTTACAGTACTTTACATTAATTCTTTATGTATTTAACGGTATGATAAGTTTAGATATTCCCATGCGGCGTATTCAGACAGCGTCATATGATTTCTTTTTTCTAAATTAATGTTTACGGTAGAACACACAGAGTTTCATGTCACAAATACTAAATGAACCTATCTTTAAATAATGAAAGATTTAAATAGAGGATATTACATAAGTGTCTTTTCATATTGAATTTATTAAAAGAGTTGAATAAAATAATAAAATGCGAGGCTCTGCCGAGCATTCCATTAATGTTATTCAACGAGTTTAATATATTTAATGAGGATAGTCACAAATGTAATATTCTTTTTATCACATGTTAGCTTTTCCTGTCGAAACATTAAAAATTTTACTTTTTTTTACTAAAGTATATAAACAAGTCAGTTTGACCAACGTCTCCTATTCCATAAGCGACGTCGACGTCAAAGCTTTATTATACTAGTGTATTATCACTTTTAAGTAATGGCTTTATTACACTCCCGTGACGTCATACATGAGATAAAAATAATTAAACCAAAATTCTAGAAAGTAATAATAATTTCCTACCTGCTCTGGCGCAAATGCATAACGTTGTGATAATCAGAAACATAAATTCCATCTTTAAATAATTTACGAATATTTTATTATTCTCAGACATTATTTTGCCTAAAGTAAGTTTAGTTAAGAGCTCCACAAGTAGATGTTTCAAGTTTTATCAAATAGGAGTAAATACTTTTTCTTTTACAAGACAGAGTCTTAAATACAAGAACTTAAAAGTTTTGATGAATAACAAAATGCGGATGTGTTTTATTGCAAATTAATACATACCATGTTGTTTTATTGCAGTTTAATTTAAGGCCATTATTTAACTGCGAATTCTAAACTTTCTCCATCATTAAATTTGGGTAGAAAATGTTTTATTACTTTTTTCAAAAATACTATTTACGTGTTATTTCATTTAGATATATTTCACGAGTATACATCAATGCATATCAACCTTACCTCTGCGTGAAACACCTTTTTCATATACTATTATTGAGTGCATTATTTGCATAAGTATCTAGCATAATACCAATGAGACATTTTGTAATAAATTAGGATCTATTAGCTTAATTATAAAGATGAACCGTTTCTTTCTTTATAATTGTAAAATATGTACTTTATAATTGTATATGTACTTTATAATTGTATAATTTTTAATCTTTATTAAAGTCTCATCTATGTATTATATACATCGTATAAACAAATATAATAAGACAAGTTAACCGAAATACACTGCCATTCAAATAATGAATTATAAGAGACTGTGTTAAGAGTAAATATCACATTAACAGTTTTCTACAATATAAAATCAAGTATATGTACTTTATAATTGTGTATATAATATTCATTACCGTAATTATTCTAATAGTAGAAAAAGCGTTTGAGATCAGGTAAAATATTTGAGAGTTAAATGAATGTGCGACACCCTTCCATCTTTGTAGTACCATCTTATGCAGAACTCTATTATACATGAAGATTGAATGGGTCAAATCATCCCGATGGAACCCTTCCAGTTTTTATTTATGGCAGGGAATCCACCAGGTGCCCCTTCGAGCTTATTTCAGGCGTGGACAGAGCGCATTGTTTGAACGGCCGACCTTCCGTAACCCGAATAAATGGCTTCCTCAAATGTAATAATTCTACACCCCGACCTACGGTTAGGTACTAATGCCCGCTTCCCCCCCCCCCCCACCCCCGCTCCCATTTTTATGAATAGTGATGTAAAGGGTATTTTGTCGAATATTCCTACCGTATATGAATGTAAATTCATCACAGGTGTCATAAGCACCTCCCCATCACCAAGTTTATATTTCTTACCTAAATCACCCAGCTCTGAACACTAGCCGGGATAGCAGCTGTGACCGGGAACCTGACCCCATGTTCACAAAACGTTTTCAGTCTCAGCTGAGTTTGATAATGAAGTTTTATTTGTTATTTATATCTAAATAGCATGTTTAAAACTAAATTTTATTTTGATAACTATTTTCAAGTGGCTATTCAGTATCAATGGTCCGTCTCAGTTAGAATTTAAGCTTGACGTTTTAGTAACATTATACTGATATTAAAATTTCAAACTCAGCTGAGACCGAAAAATGTTTTGTGAACACAGGGCCTGGTTAGAATAGCGTCACTGGCTCCGTATTGATTAGATCGATTTGTTGCGTTAGCACATGCATCCATGGAAAATTTCGATCATTTATATTTTTATTACTTAGTGAAATTTTATTACTTGTTGAACTAATTAAGTCAACTAATCGCTAGTATAATGATCGTGTACGCGTTAAATGAGGATCATAAAACCATTGGAAAGTAAGAGTAGCGCTTCAAATTGGGTTTGGTCACGCAATCTTTTTAAAATGGGCATTTATGTATGAGCAGTGCATTAAAAGACGGGGTTTCCCTAATGTTCAAAAGGTAAATTAAAACTATATAGTCACTGGCTTCTATTCATTATTGTATTGCCAATTCTGTGCATGTCGATTCACTGTTGTGGCGGACGTTCTTAATCTCCTCATAAACATACAAATTGTATAAAATTATATAGATATTTTCATGCCTTTAGAATAACGTGTCTTTTTACATTTTTAATCATTAATAAAACTTTCCAAATATTTACAGTAACATAGAAGTTACGTAAAACAGAAACAGCTACAGTTTGTCACCTTAAGCACGGAATTGTGCATTTTTTTGTTTGTTTTATATACATGATATACGTAGCGTTCCGACTATTTTTCTTGTCTTTTTGCATGTTACGCATCTGAACCTTTCCTTGTATTTAATATACAGTAATGTGTGTATATGATCCGCTGAAAATTAGAAGTAAACAAGACAGATTTTATTTCGTTTGTTTCGAGTGCATGATTTACAATACCACAACAATGTCCAGTATTTGGATGTTTTGTTTGTAACATCAAAATTTAGTTTCGTTGAATTTTCCAGAATAATTTTTGTTTAAATCGCCTGAAGGTGCAAGATTTGTGAGACAGTTGTAGACGTTACATTTCAAGAAAAAGGAGTCCATAATTTCATTACAGTACGAGCCCCTGTCGATCTAAGATGGCAGTTTCATGAAAGTTGTCCTTTCAGTTCTCTTTTTAAGGACACACTTAGAGGTAATGGGGGAGTGTGTGTGTGGGGGGGGGGGGGGGCTTTGTTTTAACACGATTTTTTCTTCGCATTTTCAAAGCAAAAATATGCTATGTAGCATACCAAAAGGAAAGGGAAGTGATTAATCTATACCTTGGTTCTATTTTGATAAGATCTTATACATCAAAATTCTGTTAAAATAACAAAATATGTGAAACTCCCTTCAACTATTACAGCGAAAACAAACTTATGAATAAATGTCTCCCTGGTAATACAGGTTATTTATTTGAAGCTTATAGAAATTTCTGTAAATTTCTGTTGGTAATTAAAACGTCTTTGCTTTTACCATCTCATATACAGGGAATTCTAGGATACGCCTTTAGTTAAGACAAAAACAATTAAATACAAAAATATTTTTATTTATCATTTTACCAAACAATAGACCTATACAAAAACACAACAATTTCATTCTATCTGTCATTAAATTTTTCAATATATTAGCCGTGCCATGAGAAAACCAACATAGTGGGTTTGTGACCAGCATGGATCCAGACCAGCCTGCGCATCCGCACAGTCTGGCCAGGATCCATGTTGTTCGTTTTCAAAGCCTATTGCAATGACAGAAACCACTAGTGAACAGCATGGATCTTGACCAGACTGCGCGGATGCGCAGGCTGGTCTGGATCCATGCTGGCCGCAAACCCACTATGTTGGTTTTCTCATGGCGCGGCTCATATAATGGCGGAAACGTTGTCTCAGTATTGTACTATTATATGAATGTTTACATCTCTGTTTACTCATTTTGCTATTTCACTCGAACAAACAAGCTAGCATTACTTTGTTCTGATATAAACACTAATCAGCAGCGACTCATGTCCTCATACACGGACTCTTATGGTCTCTGAACGATGCATGAATCAAGATTAAATCTGCTTAATATATATATATAAATGGTATGGTAACACCCAACGTTTAGCGTATCCGAAATATCGCATTAAAACAGCTGGCTCACATCTCTTTGATAGAAAATGAAAGCGGTATTACATTAAATATGTGTGTCCCGACATCAAAGCCCACAGCGGCTACGTTTGGGCAGACCAGTGCGAATGGAGATTGCCCCGACATATGGCAATGGAGATACCGACATCAACAATATTAATAAAAAATTACATTTTCATACTTTGCTATGTACATAAAAACTGATATAAAATAATATGTATAAGCTTATAATGAAAATTAGTAAAACGCAAGTTGTCCTTGACATCTACAGATTCTTAATTTCGCTTACATTACGCGCGCACGCACGCACGCACATTCAACATGCACGCTCTCTTTTCCAAGTAGAAATAATAATCTATGTGTTTATATCTTGCATTTCTACAAAATGTAACATTCTACTTACTTATATAATGGCGACTTATTGCAAGTCAAATGACAAATGTGCAATATATTATTGTGTATGCATATAAAATAATACAATGTTTAACGACTAGTGTTGATAAAATGAACAGAAAACGACTAATGTTATCATATTTAGACATGTAGTTATATAGCAAATGAATTTCTCGATTTGTCAATGGGCCTATCAAGTCCGGTATAAGAGAAAATGCATTTTTTACCAGACAGCAGATTTCACTTTGAACATGAATATGTAATTAGAGTGAGCACGTTTCGTGTTACGAATTATTTTAAAGCATGCGCACTGGCAGGCTGTCTTCATATTTGTATCACTTCAATCAACGGGTAACTCGGAGAGTAAAATCGTTGTGTTTGATTTGTGTTATCTCCCTTGATGGTACAAACCAATACGTATAGACGTGACTATATAATGAGTTTTCTTGGTTATCTATTTTACTTATACTGTATATTCATTGACAGTTGTTCTGTTCTGGATTTAATTGCACAGGATTTTCTGGATTTCATTTGCCACCCATGGAATGGTGTATATGTGTGTGTTTGTTTGTGTGTATATGAAAGGGGTGAGGGTATGCAAAAATATGTTCTTTGCAGTAATGTTTACTGGTATAAAATCTATTCTAGCATGGCTGGATTTCTTCTTCAATTAAACAATGAAGAAAAACAACAGTGATAAAATCTACGATAATCAATGGTTTGCGGCGCGGACCAGTTAGAGAGCATTATGACGTAAATAATGACATAAAACTGACGCATGTCGCCCCGTTTGTTACTACTCAGATGAGTGATTTCAACATATTTTAAATCACAACATTTCATATGGGCATGATAGAATGAAACTAAACAAAATCTTCATGTTGATCATCGTCTTACATACATGTTTCATCGTTCAGACGCTTTGATATTCAACCACTCGGACAAGCGCCGCCCTTGTGTGTAAATTCCTGTGCGTCTCAACTCAGAACCATGGTAAATTGGACGATAAACAACGCGAGTGCCTATTTATTTATCAAATCACCGGATCTGAACATAAAAACTGCAATTTACATTACATTTGTCAAATAATACATCAACAGTTGTGACACTAAGTACGTTGCCAATTGTTTGTTCCCATAATTTCTTTCTGTAAAACAGTAATGTTTTCAGGATGAATAGTTTCATACCTTCTGAGTATAATAAATGCGTTACATATTGATATTTCACAGGCACAAATCGTCTTCACTATAAGATCAATAGAAGCAGTAGCGAGTCGAGATTCCAAGTGGAAATGCAAGCATTCCTGTCAGCATATCAGATCAAAAACTTTCATAATGACAATTTTATATTCTTATTTTTTTTCGCTTAGAAAATTAGTTCTAGAAATACAGGTTAAGTATGTCCAAATTCCACACTGTTTTTCTCTAAATTTTAGCTTATTAACTGTCATTCAGCGCATCTTTTTCTGAGGATTCCTTATTTAGCTCGTCTAAACGTGTTCTGCTACCACCTGGAAAATACAAAAAAAAATCCTTTATATATCTTAAAAATCTCTTTAAGCATGCGTATTTTTTTTACACGACACTGGTAGCAATTGAAAGCGGTATTTTCCCAGATGTATGTATAACTGACGATAAATCATAGCAAATCATCGTATATAACATAGTTCCAATATTGATTGATCGGGGCCTCCGTGGCCAAGTGGTTAAGGTCGCTGACTTAGAATCACTAGCCCCTCACCGATGTTGGTTCGAGCCTGAATCGGGGCGCTGAATTCTTCAAGTGAGTGAGCCGTCCAGCTGGCTTACGGAAGGTCGGTGATGAAATAATGTACGGAGGGGCACCTGGGGTCTTCCGCCACCATCACAAGCTGGAAAGTCGCCATATGATCTATACCCAACAAAACAAAACAAACATATCTACTGATAGTTTTAGCGCAGTTTTATGCAGTATTTTAGTTATGTTACTGTTGTCAGTTAATAAAACCAGTGTTTTGATATGAACTTCTTCTACAACAGCCCCGGATCCTTGACAGTCACATCTTGAATTATGGCGTGCCATAATATATATATATATATATATATATATATATATATATATATATATATATATATATATATATAGATCGACCTTGAAGATATATAGTGTCTATTAATGAGCACTTACCATAACACTGTAACAGAAAATCTTCTAAAGTGTTCCATAAATGACGCCTGGAGTTACCTCCCCTAATAGAATGCTGCTGATCCGTGTAAATCTAAAAAAAAAGCACAAATATAAGATATTGCTTCAACATTTTTCTCAATACTTTTGTGTGTATCCAATATGTAGTGCTTCCAGTGTATTATAACATATACTGTTCAATATATTTTGTTTAATCTATATGAAATCCGACTTTTGTAATGCCCCCATGAATGTTAAGATCATTATGAAGTATATTTACTGTATCTTTGGATATAAATACAGATATATAAAACAAGAATACAAGATAAAGGAAAAAGCATTCAAGAGAAATTTATAATAATAATAAGCAGTTAAAAGCCGATAACTCAAACCGTTTTAAAGCAAACTGCAACACTGTGTTACTTCCCCTTTCCGGCACAGAAAAAAAGTACCTGAGATCGAAAATAAACGTTGGCATCTGTAAGCGACCGAATCAACTGAACAGTGTTCTGGAAATGTACGTTATCTGAAAGGAAAACAAGACAAGTTAACTGTCAGGCCCGTTGTTGATTCGAAACAAATTATTACTTTTAGCTATCCGCAGAGACCTGTTATGGTACATCTAGGGCATTAACAGTATTAAAATTATTAACACCACCTGGTCAAAATTTACTGCCTGTATGACTCTGGGCATATATAATCTTACTGTAAATGAAACTTGTCCATCTTCCAATCTGGACAGTACCATTAACTGTTAAAAGGGGTGCTTACCAAAAAGATACTGGCAGAATAGCGAACAGTGCAGATCATGATCAGACTGCACGGATGTGCAGGCTGATCATGATCACACTGGGCGCAAAGGCAGAATCAATCGTGTCCGGCATGGTAAAGGTTAATATTTGAAAAACATGGATCACTGGGCGGAATGAAGATAAATGCACGTTTATACATGTTTCATTATATAAGGTATTCGTTCAAGGTTCGAATGAGCAATTTATACACTGTTAGGTGTAATTTTATGGTCATGGATCCGAACTAACACTCGGCAATTTCCGTGTTATTACGTATTCGTGTTAGGCAAGTCGGCATTCTTCGGACGTAAAGGAATCTCTCTACGCGCAAGTGCCTTTCTTAATTAGTAGAGCTGACTTACTTGTAAACGTGCACAGCTTTTGTAGCTTGCAAAATATACATAGCTAAATACATTCATAACACATCATATACCTTAGTTATACGGTATGTTAAGCTTAAACATGAATTCGTATACTTCAGGCGTGATTTTCAAAGCTACAAACCTTCCTACCTAAGCAGTGAGATACGTTTTATAGCCTACTGCATACGACAACTAAGCGGTTTTGCATACATTTTGGCGTCATGTTTTCGAAAACCGGTGAACACTGAAATCGCATAGTTTACGAAGAATACTAAATTTGCCGATTGTTATTACCATCCACTACCTTAATAAATGAGCCGCGCAATGAGAAAACCAACATAGTGGCTTTGCGACCAGCATGGATCCAGACAAGCCTGCGCATCCGCGCAGTCTGGTCAGGATCCATGCTGTTCGCTAACGGTCATACCAAGGAATGCTTTTAACAAAACGCATATTTCGATATAGATCGAGCCGCTTTAAAATAAACGCAATTATGACCATAATTATACTTAAGTATAGTGGCAAGTGGATATTACATAGTAATCAAGTTTTCTTACCGTCACCTGTCCCATGAACAATCATGAATTTCGATTTCTTAAAATTTTCAGCAAACTTAGAAATATTTGTTGCCTGAAAAAAAAAAGATTGAAAATTAAAACACACAAAAACAAACGATTGACTGAAGAGTAGAACCAAGTATAAAACTGCTGTAACTGCAGGGATAACGCATGTTTTACGTGTTGTCACGTTTGCAGAATCTGCCAAACTAATTTCCTTTTCACCATGTAACGTGCAAATATTAAAAGGGTGTTTTAACGGCACGTGATCTTCTTGTTAATACACGTTTACTCTCATATTAAAACATCCCTTGAAAACACAAAGAATGATTCTTGAATGTCGTTTTCATTGTGTGTTTTAGTAAGAGAGTAATCGTGTGTAAACAATGAAAATCACTTTAATTTCTGTGTGTTCCGTGACAGAACGTACCTAACGGCCTAGTACATAGCTTTCATGTATGTTTGCTTCCTGTTACAACTTCAGCAGAACCCCTCGGGATACCTCGGAATTCTGAAGACTGACAATTGATTAATATTGGGATAAATCATACTTTTTGTGAAGCCAGTGGGACTGTTGGTGTCCTGGACCTTCGGTCTCGGTCATCAACATATCCTAAAGGCTTCTGCAGATGTTAATACACAGAAACAAACGTGTATTGTCGCTATTCTTGCATAAAATCATGGCATAAAGACTGATGACTTTACGATTCCGGTACAAATCTTTAATTATCATTATGTTTTAAATATCCATAACCGGTCGGCCAGGGCTCGACAAATTCGTCCTGCAGGACGAGCTGCCTAGAATTTTCATTCGTCCTGTTACAATTTGTATCAGTCCAGTTTTAATAGACAGTGTCTAGTATAAAGTCCATCAAAACAGATCATACTGGAATCTTATTCTGGACTATCAAGTGTTTGGTTGTGAAGTCTCTTATTTGAAGCCATCACTATTTTACTGGTTATGTTTTAAATGTGTTAATTGACATTGTGGAATTTTTGTGTCATTGTTACGTCTGTTTTCCTGCAGGACAACATTTCTGTGCGGAAGTATGTAAAAAGTACTACGGACATGTCGGCCATTACAGAAGTGTATGCAAATGTGAACAGTAATTGTAAACATTTAAGGACAGCAAAAAAAAATGTCATCGTTCATGACAGTGTTTTCTAGTCTTTATGATATCCAATGGATATATTTCACTAAAATTTTATCTTTAGATATTTACGTCAAATGTACAAAATCCTCATCAGCTGTATTTAGCTTGACTAAATAATATATGAATTATGATTACATACAGAGCTACATTCATAATTAAATGTCATTCAGTATTTTAAGTGGCAGTATACATTTATACTGCGTTTAACTATACATGTATACAGTGTGTACTACTTTAAACCTAATCCATAGTACTTTTAATACACAAATACTATATGAAGTCATTGTTTAGGTTTTTAAATATGAAATTTGGATCTAACGTACTTTTATTTGACTCGGATATTACTAAACTATAGAAATACAGAACTGCCATTGCTGTAATTCTGTTGTGAAGTTCACCTTTCGTGTTCCTCTATACATAAAATAATGGGTATTGATACCGGGCGGACACCTCTAGGTTAAAGGTCAATAATTCAAATCCTTCTTTGTTTCATATAAAAAACGACAACTTCATGTCGTCTTTATGTATCTATAGAGAACAACATTTTTTCCTACACCAATTTTTGATGAAAGTTCTATCACAAATTAACGAAAAAATTAAAATGAAAATAGGGGGTTGAATAGTTCCTAGTAAAATGCCAGTCAGTTGTGGTCTGCTACCCTAAAAATGGCGCATATTTGCTCTCCTCCGCGCAATAAACACCTACTTCCGGTTTCGATCTGCAAAAAGTGCCATGTGGGTTGTATGGACAAGAAAACCGTCTCATTTCATGCAGAATGTATTCTAGTACCGAAAAAGTGTGATTAAAGCACTCGTTCTACACGAATTTGCGTAGAAAATGGGAAAATTAGGATCTATTTATTATGGACTTCACACCACGGAAGCACATTTTCGACCGAATTACTGACCTTATTCCTCTAGATTACCCAATCATAATGCGGTATCGTAACGGAGCGGTACGGATTTTACAAATCAGCCTCCGTTTTCTCCATTTTAATTGAATTTATTATATTTTTTGTCCAATATCGCACTCATACTGCTGGACGAGTACTACAGATGGAGGCCATGAGTTTTTGTTTCTAATCTATCTTAAAAATGACAAATCAAGAAGGAAAAAAACATGCCCGAGTCTGGAATTTAACCCGGGTCGCCACGGCAACAGTGCTGACAAATACAACATGGATGAATACGTACTTATGGTCGTTAAATTTCATACTTTATAATGAAGGTAGTGTAGCGTCGGTACCCTGTTATAAACGACTTTCAATTTTGATTGGAAAAGTTAGTAATAAACAATTAATTCTTTTGTGTTTCTATAATTTATAATCTGTCAAGCAATTTTTTATATCTAAAACAACTCTCTTTTTTTGGTTAAACGATCTTGAGGTCAGTGCCATTAAGATTGCTGGGTAGGATAAATGTGTATGCCTCACGTGTATATAAAATATTTCACACAATTACTTAAAGAATTAATATGTTGTCCGAGATGATTATATGTTTTACAGATTTTGGTCAGAGAATAATTACCTCATATCCTTCGAGGTTGTCATCTGCCGTTGGCATCCCCATAAACCTCTCCGTATAAACACTGTCTGTAATTATAAACATGGCGGAAAATTTTATAGTGTAAAATGACAGGTTATTTAACAGTATTAATTTTGCATAATGCCATTCCATTCCCTTCCTGTGGTGGAAGAAATAAGCTCCTTTGTGAGAATTCTATCATAATTATAAATGAATACTTTAGTTGAGGTAACTTTGCTGTCTATGTGTAGCACAACTAACCATATAATTATGCAAGCAAATATAATTATAATACAATATATAGAAATAAGCGTCCGTCGATATGTATATATTAGGGAAAATGCAAAGTAGGGAAGAGTAACAGTTTAAGCTAACGACCTTAGAACGTATAGACCGTGTATATAAAGAGCGCAGTCTTTAAGCGCCCCGTTCTTTAGGTTGTCTCGCTACACTGTGACTGAAAGGCCGGATGGACCATTATTATGCACATTAGCTATACACATATACATGCAGTAACATTAATCTACAAGTAGAACTTACCGTAGTATCTATAGTCAGTGACTGGAGCCACAGCAATTCCACAGTCGAACACATTCGTACCTCGAGCTAAGGCTAAACTAGTCAAAAACCCACCATAAGACTGGAAAAAAAAGTATATTTCCAAATATTTGATTTTTTGGGGGGGGAACTGACCCTGATCTACATTTGTAGTTATAACTGCTATTTCGTAATTTGAAAATTACTTACATATGTCAAATTATAACTAAAATCAATGAATTTACAACATAGATGTAGACACACAAAACTACAAAATTAATGAGGAAGTAAATGACATCTATTATCCTGGTCTTCTTCTTTCTTCACTAACACAGACGCTGTATTTTACTCATTTAGAGAAAATATAACTCGTAAGAAATACATGAACATTGACTTCTACTCACCCATCCCCAAATTGCACTTTTATCGCTAATATATTTCAACTTGTTGAAGTATCTGAAAAAGACAACAAAACTGAAGTGTCTGAAATTTTCTAGATATACATCTTCAATTGTCGAAATTATCCAAATATTAAAATTAATATACGTAAATGTTAAAAACTGTTGACAAATATTATCTTAGGTGCCTGTGTTTTATGGCTACCGTGAAAATTTGCCCGTGTTTCCATTCAGTAGTGTTACTTTGACGAGTCTACGAGATGAAATTTTAGATTCTTCATTGTTGTTTGGCACTTAGCATCTTTTTCCAAACGATTCTCAGCAGATGTTAGACCATTCTTACTTTGCCTGTTGTGTGAAGTGTCTGTATACTTGTTTGCGCAATGCACCATAGATTTGACTACTTACATTTCATTTCTACATGTTCTACTTCACTTTATTGGTATTTGGAAAACTTTCCATGAAAAATGTGTGACACACCAACAAAATAGTTCTATAAAACATACGATCCACCACAAATAAAGTAAATAGAAATTTTAGGACAGATTACAAATGAGGCTGTTTCCAGACTCGTGCATTAAATCGCTTGCAACCACTTAACATTGCATTCTGTCTTATTCAAGAAAAAATGTATATGAATCTTTCACTGGCTGAAAATGCAGACTGAAATATCTGGTTTGATGATAACTGTTTAAGCGGTAACGAGAGCCAGATATTTCCATTCGCACCTTCTACCAGTAATAGATTCTTTTTCTTGCATACCGTATTATTCAAATAATAGACGAAATTAAATAAAAAATAATGTTTTTCTTTTGAGCACTTTTTTATTATGGCAGCGTATGAATCTACCCATTCGATTGTAAATTAAAAGACGAGAGTCTCGTGTTTAAGATGAGTTCTTCCTGCACCGGCAAAACCATGGGAAACTTCTGTATGGCATGCAAGAAAAATCTAATTAATATTTTTACAGAATGACTTCTTTTTTATTTCATTTTGATTAGCTGGAACTACTTGCCTTGCTGCCACAATAGTATCGTCTACTTCCGTTGATCCCAAGTGTCTGTAGTTGGCATGTCGCCAAGCATCGCCACGCCCAGCTGTGCCACGTGGGTCCACGTTTGCAATTACTATACCGTGTGAACTAGCTAAATAGTCCTCCCAACCTAAACTAAAAGCCTTGGTAACTTTTTGAGAATCGGGGCCCCCATATCTGAAAAAACAGGTGTTCGATCTGACTTGAAGGCAAATATTTTCTGTCAAAAAATGAAAATTACGTAGAAGTAGAAATTTATTACAAGTCTTTACCGATCGGCGGCCCATAGTTTGTGCTTGATGGCCGGTCTAAATTCTAAATAAAAAAAAAACACTTAAAATATGTTATATAATAAAACACTTTTGAATGGCTTGCCGATCATTGAAAACTATAGGGTCTCGGTTCTTCGGACCTCGGGCAATAGTTTTGATTGTTGACCGGCAAGCAATTCAATAAGTGTGTATAACTACATGACTTCTGATACAATTCGCCGGTCTATAGTTTGTTCTATTGACCTGTCGACACTTTAGCATTGGTTTGCTAGCCTGAAGTCACGACCTGAAGAAACGGAATATATGAAAATATATTTATGATGTTATGTAACATTAATAGAATGGCTTGCCGAAAAATAGTACAAGCCATCCTGACTATTGACCGTCAAGCCATTCAGTATATAATTTGACTATTTACCGGAAAGGCAAGGCTTTCGGGAAAATTAGCATTCTTATATATAACAACGCAGGCAGAATATACGCTATTATTGTATGATTACCGGCATTTAAGTAAGTAATGAAACTCATTTGCCACATTTCTACTCAAACAAAGCGAGCAGATTCTTTGATTCATGTCTTGGCCTGTCCATTTTTCAGTTCCATTCGAAAAGAAGTGGTTACCTGTTCTAAACTTAATAAACAGGGATGACTCATATTTATTCAATGTTGGTAGATACTTTTCTATTTCGATTGTACCTATCAGACTTCATGAAAAAATATCTTGTACTTTTACAGTCGGACAGACAGGCAGGCGTACGACCAGACTAGTATACAGATATACATTTGAAAGAAATGTGCGTAGTCAAAAATAAATTTTCTCACATTCTACCTCATAACTAATTTAGATGGAAAAGAAATGTTCTAGTTTTTTTTGGAAAATGAATATCCACATCAGTATGATATGTTTCAAAAATATTTTCAGTCGTTTTTGCTCGGCGATTCCCGTAGTTTAGTCTGGTCCTGATGACTTTTCGTTTTCTCATTGTTCACTGTATGTATATGCCTGTTTTCCCCAAAATGTCAAAAATTCCTTCTTCAGAAACTTAGGCTGCTTTGTCTTTAGGCCTACCCACTCCTACGTGTCGATCTCCCCCTGCAGTTACAGAACATTAGGGGAGATAACTGGCTAGATAATTTGAAGGGCAGTTGACGTCAACCAAACTATAGACTGGTCTGCAGCAAGTATGAAACGACGATCTATATCAGGAGCCAAGTAACAATTTATACTGAACAATGATAGTTACAGTTACTAGTAGACGAAAAGAAATGTTTATTCGTGCACACGTACTTACACACTCGTGAGCAAATTAAATGTAATTTCCTCGTGTTCTTTTAGCTCAGGCGGAAGTTTCAGCTTGGCCCACATCACTGTAATGTAATTTAATTCGTAATCTATTCAGTGAAACAATGCGCAGTTCAGGAATTATGTAATAGTAACTACACTGTTTAAAAGTTTGTTAAAATCTTTCAGTTAGCACTCAAGTAAACAAGTCCATTCATTTACGAAACATAAAGAATAAGTCAACAAAGATCTTTCATTCGAGACAAATTGCCTCGATTATCATTATGCAAAACAAATAAATCAACGATGTAAGATATGTCTCTTCTTTTAATGGGTTTGCTGTTTGATCCATCAAAACCGTATCTGTTTTTTTTTTTTGAATTGCGGATTTAATTTGCAAGGTCAAAATATAAACTATACATCATTCTAAACGACGCCAAGGGTGCCAGTTGGACCCGTTTAAGTCTCTCAAATATCCTAAAAATGTCAATATTACGGCGCAAGTCCATTTTTGGCATTTTCTTGTCATTATAGATATGTCTCTATGACCTCTGTATGATGGTTAATTTGTGGCTTTATTGAACTAACATAAACAGGCTAAATTTTAGTTCAACAAGGCTGTACGTTGTGTAAAGTCATTGACATTCAAATATTTAAACGTCAAAAAGCTAGTTACGGTATTGTGGAAATAAGGCAACGAAATATGTACTTTTTTCATTGCAAAAATTTGGCAAAAACACAAGTTCGGAAAACTCTGATTTTATATATTTTTGCATGTAAATATTGCTTCTAAACTAGCTCAGAAATTCTGACAATGTTTTTATGATCCATTCACAAAAAAATGAGCAGAAAATAGAGAAAAAAAAGTGGCTGTTATTTACAATGGAAAATACATCATTTTTGCCGACAACTTCGATATTTAATCAAGATATTTTGAAAATTTAAACAGTTCCTATACCACCCTCGGAGTTTTCAAAATGATTGATAATATCAAACTTATCGCATGACGTTCAAAGAGAAATCAGGGGAAAATAATGCAACAGAAAAGTTGAATAAAACAACGAGTGTACAGTTAACACGATATATTCTGAATTTTCTAGGAAACTTACTCTGTTTATCATTTAATGGAACCTGTATGATTTTAGTTCTTGGAAGCGCAATCTTTGCCAGATCTTCGGCTATGTCTTTGTTATCTTCAAATGTTATCACTAAAAGATGTCACGAAAATAAGTGGGTTACTAGCACAATCATCAAATACGTGTAAATGGCAGAGTACATCCTTGTCTTGAAAAGGACAAGTAACAGTTTCTTAAATACATTTCTATTAGGTTTCAAACTAAACGAAATTCAAACTGAGCCGCGCCATAAGAACAACAACATAGTGCGTATGCGACCAGCATAGATTAGATCCAGACCAGCCTGCACATCCGCGCAGTCTGGTCAGGATCCATGCTGTTCACTTTCAAAGCCTATTGCAATTAGTGAAACCGTTAGCGAACA
The DNA here is from genome assembly GCF_021730395.1 of Mercenaria mercenaria. NCBI lineage: Eukaryota > Metazoa > Mollusca > Bivalvia > Venerida > Veneridae > Mercenaria > Mercenaria mercenaria. The sequence goes on along the minus strand of NC_069378.1, from coordinate 22,906,864 downwards.
GCAGGGATCCTGACCAGACTGCGCGGATGCGCAAGGATGCGCATGCTGGTCTGGATCCATGCTGGTCGCAAACGCACTATGTTGGTTTTCTCATGGCGCGGCTCATTTTTTTTTGTTCCCAAATTCTTAGTTTATTAAAGAACTTCCACTGTAACAGTTTAGTAAAACGGCGCTACGCCCTGTTTAAAAACACCGTTCATTTAAACCACATCCCATCAGTAGTTTTAATGAAACAGGACCCTGGCTTTTGTTACAAAAGCAAGACTGCGTCTTGAAGAAAGTGACGAAAGAGCGAGAGTTATATTGACACAATAGAATAGACTAATTTGTTACGTTTTCCATTCAACATGCGAAGTAGGCAGGACAATTATAAGAATTTCATCGCGTAATCATTACAACAATGATTAAAGACAGATAATACATGTTGTTTGGCATATTTACCTGTATCAGAAACAAATGATCTCAGTGTATAGGTAGGAACACCTGGTCCAAGGCACCATAGCATATAGTTATCCCCTACATCCGGGAAATCTGCTCTTATCCAATCACAGTCTTTGGAAATTGAGCACGTGACACAGACTGGTTTTTGAAAATCATTTCCTGTCTCTGTGCTTGTTCTGCAAAAGACAATTTCTCACAACAATCGATGTGAACATAGTTTTAAAAGATACACTTGTTCTATTTGCATTGATGGGGTTTAATGTGACACCGACCCAATTTTTGACATGTGGCGACTTTTTCAGCTTTTTGTTGTGGAGAAGGAAGACCCCAAATGCCCCTCCAGGTACCGTTTCAGGCATGGGCCCCGCACTCGAGTAGAACCACTGACCTACCGTAAGCCAGCTAGATGGCGGAGGAAGTCTACACACCCAGCAAGGTTTCGAACTTACATCAGCAAGGGGCATGTGATTCGAAGTCAGTGGCCTCCAGATCGTTCGACAACAATTTTTTTTTTTTTAAATATCTTGAAATAAATGCTATATTTCTTACGAAGGCTTTCAAACTTAATTACTGACAAACTTTATGTTACGGAAACACATGAGAATTTGCAGTTTTACGATGAAAATCGAAAAGCGTTTGTCACGCTTTTACTCCAGGTAAACTATCTCGATTACAAATATCTACATTTTGAAGTCATTATTCACTACTTCAGCTATAGCGCTATTGGTTACGACGACGGGAAAATGTCTTCATTGCGGTGGCGGTCCTGGGTTCGATTCCCGACTCGGTCATCTCTTTTTCTTGATTTGGAATTTTTAAAATATTTTAGAAACAAAAATTCATATTCTAATGTTCATACTGTAATATGACCAAACTTCAATTTGAAAGAAAGATTATTTTTTAGCGAAATCTGGAGGTCAGTGCCTTTCACTGATCACCCTTCATAAAAGTTATCATTATTATACCAGATCTATACAGCACCCTTTTAATGATGCGCTTCACATAGTTAATTTACACATAAATTTCATCTAAACAACACAACGAAAATTTAAGAACAAAACATAACAAGTGTTTACTTAAATATCTGTTCGGACTGAAAACCTTGTTTGTTATTTGCTGGAGTTAGCTTATGCTATAGGAATTCAACTAAACTAGTACTTGTGGTCAGTTATACGTTTTAAGTGTGCATGTTTTCTCCATACAGTTACTATCATTAAGTACTATATATTGTGTCTGCCCCAAGAAATGAAGATTCTTTTTCCACGTGTATAATTAGTTAATAGCAATCATACGCAAATGCATGCATGCGCAAATTATGTTGACATAAAAGTTCAATAATGTGCGAGGTATAATGGGGATTTTCAAATATATATTTTTTTTAACTAGGAGGAAACAGTATCATTTGCATGTCATGATAGGTGCTGATGACTCATTTGCCTTCAATTAATTAAGGCGTAAAAAAACTGTTTCCGGTAACCCGACCTACTGTCCTGCTGTAAACTTTTAAGTTGCTAGGTTCTGTAATATTTGTAGACAATTAAGCTGATTATTTGTTATGCAATGCAAGAGTGCGAAGTGTAGATAATTTCTAACAAGGTCTTTGTTCCATTGTTTACCACTTCCTTCGATCACTATCATAAATGTGATAAGATCTAAAGAAGACTGTATAAGAATAATTTGCATAATTCGAATATACTGGTTGTCAAGATACTAATCTGTGATTTCATTGGTTGAAGATCTTAAACTGAAAAGATAAGAAATAATGCAGCATCCGGGAGAAAGGACAGTTAGTTAGTGGACATCCACAGAACAAGCGTGTTATACTTTAATGTTTAATTTCTTGTTAGTTCGGTTAACCGACGTTAAAAGTGACACTAAATTTCTTATCTAATTATATTAACTGGATAACCAGTGTTCAAAAGCTGACTACTTATTTTGTTATAAATTTATACCTTTTGTTAATTTGAACTATTGTGGATAAAATAAAAATAGTAAAATTGCACAGAAACGTTCGTTCTACAAACACCCGACATCCCAGAATTGACGGCATCACACTACCCTAAATTTTTAGCCCGACGCTAAATGTTTTTATGGCCTTGGAGAACATTTTATCAAACTTTTTAACAAAAGGTTGCAAAACTGCACTTTTTATGCTTTAAACATGGCCAGTGATGTTAGAAATCAATTTACTGATGCTTTAAAAGGCATAACCTCATATTTGTATTCATTTTTGACACAAAAATAATTTCGGAAAAGTCTCTCTTAATAAAAAAAAATCCCTACCCCCGCCCCCCCAAAAAAAACCCCTCCCCACAAAAAAAAAAATGTTTTCCGACCTACCTACCTTTAATTTTTTGAGCATGTTACCGGAAACAAAGATTTTTATAGGCCTAATGAAACTTTTGTTTCTTTTTTCTAATAAATGGATTACGCATGCCGGCCTTTAAATAGGGTCGGTGATTCGAATCGCAGTGCTGTAACGTTCTACATGCACTAAAAATGCTAGTTATTTTGTATCGTCGGCCTCGAGGTTTATTCTAACTTTTATTTATGATATGAAAAATCTAAATTATTCCGTAAATTATAAAAAAGACAAATCTTACTCAATAAGCATGCCTTATCTTACCTGAATAGATGTCTAGAGGTGGGGTCACCTGTTCTATACGCCAGATAGTATCTAAAAACAGAATTAAAAGCCTTTTCATGTTTGAAATAATTACCTGGGAAATATTTATATGTGAATGTATTTGCTTTTATGATAAGAGAGACCGTAAGGTATATGTGCGATGATGGTAAAATCTATCCTGTCTTGCACACACTATCTTTCTGACGTATCGTCTCACTATCCGCATAAGAGAAGCCAAGCCATTGCAGAAAGAGACATGCAAATGTAAATAATTTTGAGGTTTTTAGCTACCCGTAACATGTCGTGTAATACTTCAGAAATAAGCGTTAACTGTAAAATTACAAAGAAAAATAATTCTTCGGAAACGCGAACCATTAAAAAACTGTTATTCTGACAATTATAGCCTTTCGTTTAATCATGTAAATATATGTTTATAAGATATTTATTATACTACAGAAATTTAATTCGCTGGCGCTAATGTCCACCCACTGTTTATACATTTCTATTAAACGTTTTAACTTACATCTGTCTGGCACTATGATCATATCGGAGGATACGTATGATATCAAATAGTCCAGTTGTGATAAAAGTTCTTTTACCATACAGCCCCGCACTGATCTAAAACAAGTGAAACAAAGTAGTTATATACAAGTTAAAGCATACCAAAAGTTCCTTCTAGGGCACATCTATATAAATATAAAATGACCATCTTGTAAAATTTTGGTTGCAATGACTGTTTCATACTGCCAAAAAATATCAGGTAAGTATTTACGCTAGCTATTTAACATAAATTGTTAAATCCAACAACAAATTAAATCTGTTACCTCATTCAGTAGAGTAAATACGGCAATAAGACATTGACCTGGTATTCGATGTGTGCTTTTTTTTTACACATAATTAGAGGGTCGCAATGGGGTTTGTTTTCATATATTAACCATACATTAGAAGGTAACGATAATATTTGGTTGTTTATTATATGTCTATCTGGTGAATGTACATATGTTATGTTCAGGAGGAAATAAAAGAATCAATTAATCATCCTCGGGTTTAGTATTGTGTAACCCATGAAGTCCCCTCGTTTGAGAAAGAATAGTTTAACGTCAGAGGTTATTTCTAAGGTCACGAAGTTTAATTGGCCAGCTTGTAATACAACAGCTTTCGTCGTCAGTAGCTCAGTCAAGTGTGACTTATTGAATTAAGATATTCCTTCTCAAGAGAAGGAATAATAAGTTATATATACGTATTCTTTTAAAAAAAGGTTCCCGTATTTAATTAGAATAAATTACAGTCATGCGAGATTTATTGTCGGTCAGTACAGACCATTTGCACACTGGATAACTGGTTATCCAGACGCCCGATTGACAAAAATCCGCGATAGTCGTATGTTGTCTATATATAATATCCATTGTGGGTAGTTTATCATTATTATCTATCCATTATGATCATAAAAGAATCTACATGATTTTTCTATTTACAACCTCAGTTTTATCTGACTGTTTGTCTTTACATACTCTTTCGTCATAAAAGCAGCAATTTATAATTACGACATACAGTATTTAGTTTACCTTCAAAGAGCAAGCACCTGTCTTTAAAAGTCAGCACATTCCGTTTAATAAAATATTTTGTAAATTAACCATTACCCGGCTAAATTTCTAACATAGACTAGTCCATCATTCATTTTAGGAAATACCATTTATTAATTGAAGGGGTGTTTACTGAAAATTTACTGACTGAATGGCGAACAGTGCAGACCATGATCAGACTGCACGGATGTGCAGGCTGATCTTGGTCTGCACTGGTCGCAAAGGCAGAATCACTTGCCGCCAGCAGGCTTAAGGTTAACTTCTCTGGAGCAATAACCTCTGTTCAACACAGATTTGAGTTTTCTCAGCGACTTTCACTCTAGTAAAAGCTACACTAGATAATCAGGCAGATAACTCAGCTTACATCGATGGTGACAGAAGCGTCTATGATTGCAATATGTCTGTAGGAACCAACGTCTCCTTCTCGCTGTGGTAAAATCAGGAAATAATGGCCGCCATCCGGTGTAAACGTCGGAGATACATACTGCGAAATAATAGATTGTTTTACATGACTACGGAGATAAAAATGTACTTTTATCAAATTTATCCTGATCAATCAAGCCTTGAATACCATGTCTTTTATCAATATTCTACCTCAAAAAATTAGTACCAGGAGCGTGTTATTTATTAAGTCGAGTAAATCGAACTTTCCACCAACTTATTATAAATTTCGAGGTAAACAATTCGAGATTTCTAATTCGTATCTCGAAATTTGACTCACTAATTCGAAATTTTCGATTTCAGTAACTCAATGTTTCGGTAAACTAACCCAAAATTTCAATTTACGTTACTTTAAATTTCGGCGTACTAATCATATGGAAGTAGAAATATCAGGGAAGGTTAAGAAGACGTTCCTGTACTAATCAAACTTAGAATATTTCTCTTAGGAAAGATTTTCAATCTAGTTCATGCCTCATGCCCCTATGACCGAACCCATACCCATGCTACAATGGACACATAGGTCTATGTCCTGGCTTCTGTTTAACATTTGCAGTAGCTCCAGCGTTGGTTATACATAGATTTACGGTAGGATAATACGGGCAGACGTTCACATTCTGCAGATAAGTGGGCTCCATTCCAAGTCCAAATTTTTCCAAGTCCAGGTTTTGTAAGACGAAATTTCGAACTAATTAAATCACACACCTGACAATAGTACTCTTCTGTAATATTCCAGCAATTTAGGGAAAAGTACTTATAACATGCTTATTATTTATATAATTTAAAAGTAAATTTTGTATTATCTGTTAATTAACATTGCAAGAAGAAGAGAAAAAAATTATGCTTTACTTGTTATCCAGTAAACATATGAGCCGTGCCATGAGAAAACCAACATAGTGCATTTGCGACCAGCATGGATCCAGGATCCATGCTGTTCTTTTTCAAAGCCTATTGGAATTAGAGAAACTGTTAACGAACAGCATGGATCCTGACCAGTCTGGGCGTCCGCGCAGACTGGTCAGGATCCATGCTGGTTGCAAACGCAATATGTTGGTTTTCTCATGGCGCGGCTCATATATCTAAACAGACTACTTAAATTAATGAAAGGAAGGAACGACGAACGTAAAATGTTTGTTTTGACTTGTTAAGTGAAAATATAGTAATAAACTTACTACATCGATCCAGCCTGATGGTGCTGTAAATCTGTAATTCTGAAATATAAAAATACATTCATCTTAGGTCCATTTCCTGGTTGTAGTACATTTCTAAATATAATCGACAAATCATTAATTCTAAAATAGATAGATGACGTCAAACATTTCTCAACAAAATAAAAAAGAAGATTTTTTAAGCAGAAGGGTCACGTCAAATGTGTCTCAGCCAAACGACCAAAACGTGATTTCTGAATTGAAAAGACATTAAATATTTCTAAACGAAATCGACAAAAGTTGGATTTCTATGTATACTAGAAGGGTGACGTCAAAAATTTCCCTCAAGAAAGTCTACAAAAACACGATTTCTAAAGTGGAAGGGTCACGTCAAATATTTCCTTCTATAATCAACAAAAGCATGATTTATAGAGTAGGTGGACGACTTCATAATAGAGCCGCAGCATGACAAAACCAGCATAGTGCATTTGCGACCAGCATGGATCCAGACGCCTGTGCATCCACGTTGTCTGATCAAGATCCATGCTGTTCGCTAACGGTTTCTCTAATTGCAATAGGCTTTGAAAGCGAACAGCATGGATCCTGACCAGACTGCAAGGATGCGCAGGCTGGTCTGGATCCATGCTGGTCGCAAACTCATTATGTTGGTTTTCTCATGGTGCGGCTCATAATTATGTTTCTTTACATAACAGACAAAAACGCAATTTATAAAGAAGAATGGTGACGTCAATTGTTCTTATCATAATTGTTTCTGAAGATGAAAGGTGATGTCAAACGCCCTTTAACATATTCGACAAAAACATGGTTTCAAAAGTAGCAAGGATGACGTTAAATGTTTTCTAACATAATCAATAAAAATATGATTTTTGAAGCAGAAGAGTGACAATAAATAAGTACAATAGAATATCTTTTTTTCATTTGAAGAAAAACACAAACAGAAGAATTGTTTCATACCTCGTAACAAGAGCCATTGTCTGCACTGCAAATTGTAAATATAGACATGTTCTGTGCTCGGTTCAACCACGTGATCAAGACTTGCTGGCTATTTCTCCACGTGACTGTCGTAAAATAATGATCTCTGAAATTATATGATTATATCTGTGTTTATCATATAGTGATAAACAATGTCATATGCTTTCAGCTGAACTGACCATGCTGGTCTGAACGTAATGGTATGAACATATTACAGTATAATAACTGTTATTGTTATTAGTTCTCCGTGACGATTTGATAAAAGACATTGTGTCTGAAATCATTCGCCCTTCACCTCTGATTCACGTGGGAAAGTTGGCAGTTAATTGCGGAGAACAGATTTGTACTGGTACAGAATCCAGAAACACCGGTTAGGTTAACAGCCTGCCGTTTTATAAATGAAATACTGTTTTGAAAAACGGTGTTAAACCCAAAACAAACAAACAAACAAACAAACAAACAAACAAACAAACACTATACTTACATGTCTCTAAGCGAGTCCGGTGGTTCTATATGTACAGTAGTGTTGGTATGCGTATTAAAGATGTGCAGTGAAAACGTGGGATTTTCTGTTCCAGCCTGCAATTCAGTTACACATTCATCATTCAAAAAACAACAGCAGAAAAAGGGATGATCTGCAGCAGCAAAAACAATACGTTCATCATTTTTTTCTCAAATTCAGTATAATTTCAATATTTCTGACTCCGGCAGAACTTATTCAGACAAGATAAAACCAGAACTGTAGAAATAATAACAAAATTACGGCTAAAGAGTCGTCTAGGTAAACGAGTATACTGTTCAGTTGTACGAAAAAAACAACTGAAAATTGCTAAGGATTTTCTTACAGATTTTATCATTTTATTATTGAAATACCTACCTTAGGATACAATAATTTCTTGTTTTCCACATACTGGTTCTTCAGGTCACCATAGTACGTGAGATCAAAAAGCCCGACTTGTGAATCGTTAAATGACGCATATACAAAATAATGGCCATCTGGAGACCACCATATGGCATTGTCTTTGTACAATATCTCCTCTGAAAAATAAAATGAAAGGTTCATCTGTTTTAACTCTGATATACAAATAATAGCATTGTTGGCCTATATCTTAACGGAATGATATTATCTATGCAGTCAGCTTTTTTCGTATCACGGTAAAGTCACATGCCGACATACTTAAAACATTTTTACTTGTCGGCCCTGACACCAGTAATTTAAATGTTTTCCATATTAAGCATGTTTTCTAATTGCTCGTCACGTAGACGTAAGGTCATTCTAAACTGGGTCTATTCAAATATCAATATCTGCCTACCAATATCACAAACAAGGGAGTTTATCAACAATTCATAACATATAAACTAATAATTTACAACTTAAACACCCAAACTAAGGAAGCAAATAAACAGATGAATAAAACACATTTTCAAAATATCCTTTCTGTAACAGTTTTCAACTGATACAAATGTACCTTTCATACCCAATCGAGACAACGCCTCAGTTTTTCAACACTTACATACTTTAAGCAAATGAATTAAAAATTTAGTCATTTATAAATGAAAGAACAAGAAATGAAGAGATATCCTTAAGAAACTAATCTACATTCACCTTAATGTCTGCTTTTTAAACATCCATCTTGAGGTCACCGAACACCCAAAGATCCAATTTAGTGTGGTTTTAGTGTATATTAAATCTAAGAACATCTAACCCACAAGGAACCTCTTTCTGCGTACTTTTTTTCCAAACATACTCTATTAATGACCCTCTTTCCGACGATCCATTTCCGAACAACCCACTTTCCGAACACCCTCTCGCCGAAAACGCTCTCTCTTTCCGAACACCTACGATAATACACTCACCTTCAAATACCCAGTCTGGAACACCATTAAATATCTCATCTGGTTTACCAGTACTGGTTACCTGGAATGCGCCCTCGTCGTACATATTTCTTCTGTAGTACACATCATTATTTTGTACAAACACCTATAAAATGATTACAGTCAAACCTGTGATAAAGACCACCTCTGAACAAACGCCATTAAACATGTCTACAAAGGCCACCATTTTCTTTTCTTATTAACAATTACTAAAGAAAATTTACCTTGTCTGAGAGACCGCCTATCAAAAAAAGTAGTTTCTCCCATCCAAGTGTGGTTTTTACGAACAGGTTTTACTGTATATGTTATTTTAAAGAAGTATAGTTTTTATAGCTGTATAAATGCTAACTCATGATATACTTTCAAACTTTCGTATGAACTCTCAGATGTTGATCATTCTTTGACTTTTTTATCGTAATAATGCGCACGCGATATTATCTGAAAGTCATATAAATACGTTATATACTTAGATGTGGTTTTGTGCTTTTGTGTTTAATTTAGTTACTGCAGGCGTAGACATGCATTTTTTTTTCATGTTGGCAGCAAAAATATCGTTGCATCTTAAAACTCCTGAACTCTTACGTTTCACTTTTTTTCTCAAAAGAATTTTACATTCGTGTGAGAATAACAAATAACACTTGTTACTAACAGTATTTTAGCTTCGGATTATTATCTAGATCTAAATAAGCCATACAGTTTAAAAGTAATCTCTCTAGGCCACTGTTTGTTAAAAAAAAACGTTTTTCTTTTTTTTATAATAATAATAATATAATTGTCACTATTTATCATTATTATATAAGACATATTATGGCACCTGGCGATAAGGACTTGACATCCTAAAGTACCGCCTTAACAAATGCATTATTTTTTTGCTGAAGCTTTGAGTTAACATTGATGCTGAAATCTACGAAGTCGTTTTCCTAAGGTAGCGTGAGGGCTCTATGGTATTTACAGAATATGCAGAGGGGAAAGTTAATGAAGCGCATGTGGAAAATTGAAAAGAAAAAATAACCTGTACGGAAATACCTATGTTGTTGTTTTTATCAAGTAAAGATGATGTTATTTTTTTTTTGCTAACTGTAACTTAGATACAGATATTCAATGGCTTCTTTGTTCTTCTAACAGAACATTATAATAAGTTGCTCTTTGTTCTAGAAAAGAAAAATATTATAATTATATTTTCTTCGGGCTGGTAGTATACAGATAGCTCGATATCGGAAACAAAACACCTGTTGTTGAACTGTCTTTATCTTCTTTATTGTATTAATATTTGGGATATATCAAGTTATAACAACCCTATAAACAGGTTTTCTTATACCGTAAACCCATAGGCATAACAAATAGAAACTTATCATAAAGTAATACAGATTCCAAACTTTGTTCTATTTGTTGAAAGAGTTCGTATCACATTTTGTTGAGAAAAAAAAATGCAGCAGGAAATTTTATAATACAATATTAATAGCAAAATTACAAAAAGTGAATCGCATAATACACTGCTATCGCTAAATACCGTTGATGTGCTTTCATATTTATAAAGTAGATTGTAGGTTATTTGCTTATTTCATTGCAAGATCGAAATATCTTTCATTAAGTGAGATATATTATACTTAAAATACTTCAATAATTCGCCGAAAACTTATGTAATAATTACAGATTATCAGCTTTGCATCTGTTCTGCAGCGGAAATATTGCGCGACTATAGGACAGCAATTTTATCATTCCACACAAGTCATATTGCTCCATGCAAAGCTAAGAATCTTTTTATTACAGTGTCATACATAGCCTGAATAAAATTAAAAATACTGACGTAACGACACATATCAAACTGACGCCAACAGCAGACATGATTTGGAGAACTAAAACGAGTATGTAATAAACGGAGTTATTTTCTGGCAAAATATAAAGCGCTGTCTAGTACATACAACCACGTGACGTTTTGGAACAACTGGGGCCAATCACCAAGCTCATAGACTTTTGAAATGCTCATCATATAGAGCGGACGCAGTGGTCCAGTGGTAACAATGTTTCACTTAGAAACCAGGGGTCGTGAGTTCGAGCCCCCACTTCTCTAGTTACTAAAAATTACTAACATTGGGATAAGAGTCCCGTGTATGGTTCTTTTCACCTGGCACGCTAAAGAACCTTGGAAGCTTCTGGAATTGTCTCCTCCCATTAAGATCACTAGCAGTCTTCTGGAGGAGTCGCCAATATCGGTTACCGGTGGCGACTATAAATAAACTTATATACACAGTTCATTGTACAATGAAACACACCTGCTGGAGAGAAATGTTTTATACATACCACGCCATCTACTGTAGGTGACCATGACACATACTGAAACTCTAGACCCTTTGGTCCTTTTAAATTTCTTGACTCCCTGAAATAATTAACAGTATTTCAGGTGGACCAATTATTTCTTTATTGTCTATCCTAAAATTACTACTGACAAAAGTAGGCCTCGACCCGCCCGCTTAGCTATTTCAATAGGGAGAGCACAGATCTACGGATCGCGGAGACGAGAGTTCGATCCCCGAGTGGGGCGTATGTTCTATGTGACGATTTGATAACAGACATTGTTTCTGAAATCATTCGTCCTCAACCTCTGATTTATGTGGGGAAGTTGGCAATTACTGGCGGAGACCAGGTTTGTACTGGTACAGAATTCAGGAACACTGGTTAGGTTCACTGCCTATCGTTACATAAATGAAATACACAAACAACAAATCACAGGAATCGATTCAGACTAATGCCGCTAATCTATCACACGTATATAAAATAAGTATATAGAGAAGAGTCCAAGACATACATTGTAGATTTCGGTTCGAACAGCTCCTTTCTGATCATTATTTCATTTGATTTCTAACTTTAAAACCTTGGACCTGTAGTGGCTGTAATATCCGTATATCCGTTAATGTAACTCAAACGAGCCAGCTGGGAAATTTTGTTATCGTACACGGAAAATACCTAATCAAATGCCATTATTGGCCCATTTCGTTGAGAAAAAAAACTCTTTTCGAATTCAATACTTACTCGGTATGTATGTTCAAAATTTTATATTTCGCACTAGTAGAATATCTATATATCTGAAACGGAAACAAAATGTATCTTATAAACCACTATGGTGACAATACAACGTTCGTGCAGCATGCAGTACAATTATGCAAATTAAAAGACCATACAAGATTCCGTAACAATAGTATACAGACTTTTGATTCAGCTATAGATTCTATAAATTTTGTATTCACTCAGACTATGAGTGTTTTATTACCCCCATCATGTTAATATTACATTATTTTGACTTTGGGTCAGTGTTATATTTTTCGTTTTACCTGTAGAGTTTTAAGCGGAAATATATTGAAACAAATGCTACGACTGTCTCCACCAATCTATAACTTACCTTTTTGATTTCATAAGGCAACAAAGCAAAGTACTCTCCCGGTGATATGGTATAACTGGACGTGTCCAGCTCTCTCTGGAATTAGAAATAGTATTCCGTTACGTCATTAATAAAAAAAAACTTACTGTTGAGTTATGCGAAGTACATTTGCCGTAATCCCGCCCGCTTAGCTCAATAGAGAGAGCGCAGATCTACGGTTCAAGGAACATAGGCTAGGTCCACCATTACATAACTGAAATACTGTTAACAAACGGTGCTACGCCCCCACCCCTCACGCCCTCACCCGAAAAAATACACACCAAATAACACACCAAATACCTTACATACCTTGCATTACCATACACTGTCGTACATTACCGTACATTGCACTACTTAGAAATTAAGAATGAAAATCATTAAAAATATCATAATAATTACGAATGTGTGTAGTAATTAAATACCATTGATATTAGCCGACGAATTACTTACAAATGTGGAGTTATCCATAATAATGGCGGAGGAGTTAGTTGAGCAATTATATCGGAGTACAGCACCATCTTCATTCTTGAAGTAAAATGCATCTGCATCTGTAATGGATTTAATCAGTAATATTTTAAAAGAAGTTTTGGTATATTGTTTAGACTATATTATTAGGTGTATAACAGTAATCTACATTTATTTCTCTTTATTGGAATGACTGGCGCCTTCTTGTGCTTTTCAGTAATTCAGCATTGCACGTTTACATTGTGCAACGTGTGCACAGGCCAACTTTTCTGTGTCTGAATACAGAAACAGTGGATATTAGTATTACATTTTCATATTGAATATATTAAACGAGTTGAATAAAAGTAATTAAAATGTCGAAGCTCTGCCGAGCATTTTGTCCTTTTTTTTTGACGAAATTAATAACCTCATTGTAATAGGACAGAAATATATCATTAACATCGATAAACAACGATTTAAGCTTTCGTTCGATAACAAAACAACGAGGTATGATAAAAGGTTCATTACATAGTAGCTAGATCTGGGATATTGTATTCGGCTCCCGTGGATTTTGCAAGGACGGATCCCACTCGGCGCGAGAACCGATCTGACAAAATCCGCTCGAGCCAGATACATCATCCAAGATCGAGCTACTATAAAAATACCATAATTTTATTAGATAACGAGAACGAATGATAAACCTGTCTGGATGTAAATCTGTTTGTTGTGCAAAATGTTTATTTACGTCTGTTTTATTTTGTGCCTGCTGAGAATCTTTATTCTCTATTCTACTAATCTACAGAAATTTTCTGTCATGCAACATTTTGTCCATTAGCATGAGGACGCCATATGATTATAAACTATTGTATCTTTTATTCATTTGCATGAGAACATGCTTTAGGGACATACTCATTTTACATGAGAACGCCAGAGAAAATATTTATTATTACTTTTTATTTATTTGATTGAAAACACCCAAGAGCTTATTGTTTCTTACCTTCTATCTCGTTGTATTAGGAAGCCAAGAAATATACTGATTGTAACTGTACCTGTTACCCGTTTGTATGAGAATGCCTAGGAACATTGTACCCATTTGTATGAGAATGCCTAGGAACATTGTACCCATTTGTATGAGAATGCCTAGGAACATTGTAACTGTGCCTGTTACCCATTTGTATGTGAATGCCTAGGAACATTGTACCCATTTGTATGAGAATGCATAGGAACATTGTACCCATTTGTATGAGAATGCCTAGGAACATTGTACCCATTTGTATGAGAATGCCTAGGAACATTGTAACTGTGCCTGTTACCCATTTGTATGAGAATGCCTTGGAACAGTGTAACTGTGCCTGTTATCAATATGTATGAGAATGCCTAGGAACGTTGTAACTGTACCTGTTATCCATTTGTATGAGAATGCCTAGGAACGTTGTAACTGGACCTGTTATCCATTTGTATGAGAATGCCTAGGAACATTGTACCCATTTGTATGAGAATGCCTAGGAACATTGTAACTGTGCCTGTTACCCATTTGTATGAGAATGCCGAGGAACATTGTAACTGTACCTGTTACCCATTTGTATGAGAATGCCTAGGAACACTGTAACTGTACCTGTTATCCATTTGTATGAGAATGCCTAGGAACACTGTAACTGTACCTGTTATCCATTTTTATGAGAATGCCTAGGAACACTGTAACTGTACCTGTTATCCATTTGTATGAGAATGCCTAGGAACATTGTAACTGTACCTGTTATCCATTTGTATGAGAATGCCTAGGAACATTGTAACTGTACCTGTTATCCATTTGTATGAGAATGCCTAGGAACATTGTAACTGTACCTGTTATCCATTTGTATGAGAATGCCTAGGAACATTGTAACTGTACCTGTTATCCATTTTTATGAAAATGCCTAGGAACACTGTAACTGTACCTGTTATCCATTTGTATGAGAATGCCTAGGAACATTGTAACTGTACCTGTTATCCATTTTTATGAGAATGCATATGAACATTGTAACTGTACCTGTTATCCATTTGTATGAGAATGCCTAGGAACATTGTAACTGTACCTGTTATCCATTTGTACGAGAATGCCTAGGAACATCGTTACAGTACCTTTTATCCATTTGTACGAGAATGCCTAGGAACATCGTTACAGTACCTTTTATCCATTTGTATGAGAACGCCTATATATATAGGAACATCGTTACAGTACCTTGTATCCATTTGTATGAGAAGCTTCTGGGAGCATACTTATTGTCGATGAAATCTTCAAATGTGAACTTGGCTTTTGTTCCCTCTTCGTCTCCATCTAGAAAAAATGCAATAAAAGTCTAAACATTTTATCTTCCTGTAACATTTCAAACATCTTTTTCTTGATATAATTCTGTATAAGTTTTAAATCCTGCAAACAGATTTTTGCTCATTTCCTTTGTGAGAATCAAAAGTCCTAAATGCTAGTTTAATTTGGAACTTTCATTTCTGATGAAACCATACTTAACGGAAATGCAAAAAAGGTTGTTGCCACTTGTGCATGTCCATCTGTTTTCAAAGTATTTATATTATTTATATTTGATTGTTAATACACGTGTAACAACTTATACTAATTAATATACTATACATTTCTGTATGTACGTTTTAAAGCTATCTAAAATATGTATGGTGGCGGATTACAAACATATTTTATTTTAGCCACCTGTAAATACCGTTAACTTCTGATATTGCCTTGATATCGGTTCTTTTCAAATTACCACATGCTGTTTAAACACTGTTTTCATGCCTCTCAGAATAACTATTTTACAATCTGTTCCATATTAGAAACTGAATTTTAAAAGTTTGTATTATGGTTTATAGGAATACTGTATCTGTAGTGCCAGTCAAATAACTGTATTGATATTATAAATTGTAGGGATGTAATTATATAGCTATAAACTCTCACATTGCAAAATGAGTTTATATTAGGCTACACAAGAAAGAGTGTCATACAGTTTGTAAATGAAGTGAGACCAGGCCACACTGATACGTGATTACTGTGATACCAAGCCGCAGTGAGATTATAGGCGACAACTGTTTGATAATTTAGCATTACCTTAACATAACATGTATTACTTTTCTTAAAAAAACGGACATGCATTTTTGTAAAGCAAATGGTGCATCATTGTATTCAAAAATGAAATACTTGGCTATAGCAAAACAAAAACATAACGCCGCGGTATGGTAACGTGACTATGTTTAATACTTATTTATGTATGTATATCATACAGGTCAACAGTTTTATTGCCAAAGGTATTTTAACAGATGTGTTGCCAATTATTACACCTTAGCGCCAAGTATGCTTAGCATAGGAAAAATACTCCTTTGTAGTGCCTTTCAAATATAAGACATTGACTTTGTAAAAGATTTAACTAAAACAAAACCTTCGCTTTCTAGTTTGTGTTACGCAACGAAATACATGTTCTTATGGTGGCAGATTATGACATTTCGTTATGGCACGTTTGCGTGCGCACGACTATAAAGCACATTTCGTTGTGTTGTCCTCGCGAGCGCGCCAACGCTAGACAAAAAACCAAAAGTATTGCATCTTGGCGCGCGCAGACAAGAAAAAAAAATGAAGCGCACGTCAATGCAAAACAACAAAACATTTCATTTCGTTTTGGCGCGCGCGCTAACAAGCCAAAACGAAATCTTTGTTTATGGCGCATATGAAACGCTTAATAAAATGTTCCGTTCTGTATCGTTCTATGTTTCGTTCTGTCGCGGTGATATTTCGTTTTGTCGCGTTGGCGCACGCGCCAAAGCGACACAAGAAACATTCAACATTTCTTGGCGACACAACGAAATATGCCACATAAACTTCTCGCATGACAAATGTCCTAAATCAGCCACCATATGTTCTGCTCTAATTAGGTACACACTGTTACGGACCCTGTCCAAGATATTATATGATATAAAGTTAGCGTGTATAGATAGAAAGAAAAATATTAATTTTGCAACTGTGAACTGTGAGGTTTGACACATAAGCACAACAAGAAAGTCACTTACTCAAAGATAAATGTCTACAAATGAGATACATAAAATATTGATTACAGGTAAGTAGAACAATGCAAGAATTGTGTATGCCAGAGGAGAAGTTAGATTAGATTAGAAACAGACATAACTGAATTAAATACTACATTACTTGAAGATGCTGGAATGTTGAACAAAAATACAGAAATTACAAAAATGACTGAAAATAACAACAACATTTACAATTAGATAAACATAATAGCAACTATATGAGAAACTGCAAAATAAACTTACAATACACACACTTGCTTTCGTAAAGGGACACAAGTTATAGTATAATTATACATGTACACCAGCTTTAAGTATTGAGTACAGTACATAACCATGTACATCTGCTTTAAGTATTGAGTGCATTACACATATATGTACACCCGCTTTAAGTATTGAGTGCATTACATATACATGTACACTCGCATAAGTATTTAGTACAGTACACATACATGTACATCTGCTTCAAGTATTGAGTGCATTACATATACATGTACATCCGCTTTAAGTACTGACTACATAACATAAACATGTACACCTGCTTTAAGTATTGAGTACATACGATATACGTGTACATCCGCTTTAAGTATTTACTGACGTTTTAGGTTTTCAGTTAAAAGTATGCTGAATTCCAAGGCTGATTTAATATATCAACTGAAGTTCACAGCAAAGCAGAGTCCTTTTTTTGTAAAAGACTTCTATTTTGATATAAAAGTGGACTTTCGCACAGTGGAAGAATTGTACGTCCCATGCGATAACCAAGCCCACATCAATTAGGAACAAGTGATTTGAAGTCAGCGACCTTAATCACTCGGCCATGGCGGCCCCTAAGTGGATTCTGTGAGCCAAAAGGAACAGAAAATATAAAAACACTGAATTCAAGCAAAGGGAGATTTTTTACGGCCGCTACTTTAACACTGTTATTGTTATAGCAAATAAAACCTGTAATAAGATCCTTTGGAAGCACAAAAAACAACCAAGCAAAAAAAAAAAAAAAAAAAATGCAGGCTCGATTTGACTGAGTCTTTTCATGAGAGGTAATAAAAGTGCAACACCATTAAGCTCCTAGCACCAGCTTAAGAGGAATTCTGTTATAAATCTGTTATAATTCTGTTATAAAGATATTGAGTGGAATCCAAGATCCAAAAGACCATGTATTTTTTGACGACAATCCTCCTACTACAGACTGCAGACTGCACCAATATTCCTATTTCCCCCACTCTTAATGAATGCATTTCTAAACTTTACCAGTATCCTAGTTTATAAACGAGGATAAACAGTAAAAATTAAACACAAAACAATAATAATTATTCTGATAGAAAATGCAAATATTAGATAATGAACCATTCGCAACACGAGCAAATTCTAAACGAACATGAAACAATCCAAAGAAGCAATTTACTGACTAGAAACTTTAAGAGAAAATGACAATCATAACATGTAGTACCTATATTTTAAGATACAAGTAAATGAGTTAATCACAAAACATGAGGCACACTTATATGGAGGTAGCTAAGAAGATAACCACAACTAGGAGTACATTTATTTGGATATGTTTCAAAATGAAAGACTAGCATCACAAAGTACATTTATTTAGAAACATAAGAGCATCAGAACACGGAGTACACTTACTAAGATGAATAAGAGTATAAGATAATAACAACACGGAGTACACTTACTTGGATAAAAAAGAAGATGAAATGGTTACAACACAAAAGTTCAATCACCTAGTGGTAAAAAAGAATGAGATAATAATAACACGGATTACACTTACTTGGGGGTAAAAGAGAATGAGATAATCACAACACGGAGTATACTTACTTGGAGATATCAAAATGATAGTAGCAACTATAAGAGCACATACGACGATTATCACAACCAGCGCTATCACAATGCCTTTCCAGTTTCTCTGCTGCACCGTGTGACCCACCAGCTCCTGCAAAACATAACGTTTCAGTGGTAAACGTTAACTGCTTCACATATAAATAACTGTATCGATCACATAACCCTTTTCTATTTTGTCTCAGATTAGGACTTTTTGTACGTCAGGACCACATCAGAACTTTTTGTACAGTTATACCTTCAGAGATAAATCCAAATGCTTATATACCGCATGAAATATGAAAAACATACGCAAAATAATGTCACAAAAACATGTTTGCCTTAAAATGATTAAGACGTTATTTTGCGGGGGAAAAAAACAGCAAAATGACCACTGTAAAATATTCACCTGACGTTCATCAACAATTTCCATAGGACGTCGAAACTTTTGAATTTTTGCTAAATTAGCGTGCCCAGGCATTGTAAAATCCTCTAGTATTATTAGTGTATACTTAAATTTGATTTTCATTAAAGAAATGCGGTTACTGAAGCAATGATAAACTCCTTCCTGTGTGACAGTAAGTTTTGCTCCATGTTTCGATTCGCATTTTGACGATGAAATAATGTAAAGCACGCAAAGTTCGTGTTACGTACTGCTCTGTACGAAGAACATATTTTCACAAGAAATAGTTATAATATCTGTAGCCTTTTACTTTTTACTTTTGTGACGTCGTCACACAGCCTTGTAAAAGTGGCTTTGACTGATTATCTTTCTATATTTTAAAAGGAAAAAAAAAGAAATAAATTTTAATAATTTTGGTATATCAGGTCATTGAATAGTCTTTAAATTGGCTTTCTGAAACAAATTTATCCATAATGAAAAAAGCGAAATTCGCGAAGTACAATGAATGTGTAGTAATGTTTATATGTCATTTCCAGAAATCAGCCAGTCACTATGCCGACAGTAGAAATGTCAGATCAGCAAGACAAGGCAAAAACAGAGAGAAAAATATAAGCAGTCTTGTCGCTGTTTGTAGAAGACAGCATAATAATATAGTTTGTAAGTGTATTTACAGATATATTATAAATTTGTGAAAGTGAATATATGGAACGTTTTCTGTAGAATTCTGTTCAATTAACTGACAATCAATATATTATGTACTACAGACTGAATTCGTCACGCAATGTGTTGAAACTTGCATAATTATACAATGACCTAAACGTCGAAGTAATTAAGTTTAGATGTAAAACTAAACACGCCTATCACGATATGTAAACGTGGTATACTGGTACATATAAGAGGACAGTATATATAAATAAATGGGTTGAACCTAATTAAGTTCATATCGAACTTTCTGTACTAAACGCGACTGCTGATTAGCCTTGTTTGAAAAATCGATAATCTCGTAGCTTTGATCGTTTTCTTTCGTAAATTTACGTCCATCTCCGAAATTTAGCGAGGACCCATAAACCATGTTTTCAATAAAATTGATAGTTAAATTGCCTTAAGCTATATCTAATCTTGTTATTACTTTTACTTTTTTGCAGATACCATTTGTTGCAGACCTCTATAAGTTGTAATTCTTTCTCGTAATTTATTTAAAAAATATCACATGAGAAAACTGAGACAAGTCAATCAAACTGTAAGAAGAAAAGAAGTATAGGCCTACACAGCCAAGCAGAATAAAAGCAGGCTAGACCTGAGCCTTACAGTTACTTCAACTTTTAGTGTCGAAGGCAACTGGCCTTATGTGCTATACAGCCAAAAGCCTTTTCATCTCTTACAGAACAGAACCTTACATTTATTTAGATTTACAAATTACGGCTAATCATCTGTTTTCATAAAATGTTAACAACTGTAAAGCTTGGTTTAGATTACGAGGAACAGACAATCCTAATGCACGGTCAATAGTTTTCTTTTACTAATGTTGAAGACGATGACGACTTTCTGTGAGATGTGTCAGTTGCAGAAATTGTTTACCGCATTTTTTTTTTGTTCAAGCGTAGGTATTGCAATGCATAGTATTACAATATTACAATATATCATTACCGACACTTCTGACAGAAACAATTGATTGTTTGGCCTACAGTGTTGCGTTGAATGCAGCCAAAGATGAACATGCAACTCAGTGTGAAATTTCCCGAATAAGCCTATGTTTTTTATGAAGTAATAACATACTTTTATCTTCCTTGTTTAAAGATATATGATGACTTGTTTTCGTCAACACTGCACATTTGTTTTTTTTTTTTTTTGTTTTTTGTTGGTTTTTTTTTTTTCAAAATGGACCATTGGAATAGGAACGTTTAACAGAATCTGAATTAAACAGAATTTAAATTTCACAACCACCCTAAAATAACTCATGATAAACTAAAAACTTGATAATCTGTTAAAAACAAATAACCGCATAATTTAAATGTATGCAAAGCTATACGTCTTCTTAGTTTAGTATCAAATATTCAAGGCAGTAAATAAAACCTTGGTAGTTTAATGATTCACTACTAAGCCAGCCTGTTCGTCCCCTGTCTGATGAATATTGGGGATACAGCCCCACTTTGTTGACATAAAAACGTAACAGTGTGCATAATTGAACAATAGAAAATGACACACGTGTGTCACCAGAACGACAGCTTTCCGTGCACAAAAGTTTTACACGAATAATAGAAATCAGTACATATCCAGTTTATGAATAGAATTTTCTGACATGTCAATATTTTTAATAGGAAAATGAACATGTTGCATTGAACAAAAGAAAAAAATAAACCTTATGAAAATCTAAACACTTTGTCTAGTCGCTAATTCCTATATAAAACCAAAGTTGCATTTTAACAGTATTGAATGGTAGCCCTGTTGAATATTTTTATAAAACCAAAGTTGCGGTTTAACAGTACTGAATGATAGCTAGTTAAAGTGACTGCAAAACTAGCATGCCTTGCCGTGACCTTGTCGAACTGATAATAGCTTAGTTCATTTCTGTGTCCTTGATGAACTTATAGATGTTAGTTCATCTAATTAACTTTATAGCACTTCATTTATGTCATCTTTCTAAATGCAAAAATCTCTATTCCAAAGTTCTACATTGTTGTGTTTAAAAGGAGTGAGGGGTTGACCAGTTGATATTCTGGGCTTGGGAGGGAGGGGGAGAAGGAGGAGAATTAAAATAAATATAACAATAAAACGCTCTCAAACTCGTAAACAAAATATATAAATAACGATAATTATAACTTTAAACTCATTATACTTAAAAATGTATTCAAAATATAACCTTTTCTTTCCATAAAAACCCTAAAAGCTTTCCAAGTCAAGTTTTAAGATGACAAAGGAAGTAGATTTTAGCCAATTTTATACATTTCCTCCTCCTCCTCCTCCTCCTCTACTACTACAACAACAACAATGAGTTGCAAAGAATCCGAAATCAATATGGGGTAGTCATAATAGGATGTTCATTGTCAATTCTATTTCTTTCATTAGAAGAGAAACCACTCTTGTACCGGTTTTAACTCATTTCTATGGAAGATAAATACTTCTAACTCATTTTCTAGGGAGGAGGAACCCCTTATTCACTCAATTCTACTCATTTTCTAGGGAGGAGGAACCTCTTATTCACTCATTTTACTCCTTTTCTAGGGAGTAGGAGCCCCTCTATCACTCATTTTTACTCATTTTCTAGGGAGGAGGAGCCCCTTATTCACTCAATTATACTCATTTTCTAGGGACATTTTCTAGGGAGGAGGAGCCCCTCATTCACTCATTTTTACTCATTTTCTAGGGACATTTTCTAGGGAGGAGGAGCCCCTTATTCACTCAATTTTACTCATTTTCTAGGGAGGAGGAGCCCCTCATTCACACAATTTTACTCATTTTCTAGGGAGGAGGAGCCCCTCATTCACACAATTTTACTCATTTTCTAGGGAGGAGGAGCCCCTCATTCACACAATTTTACTCATTTTCTAGGGAGGAGGAGCCCCTTATTCACTCAATTTTACTCATTTTCTAGGGAGGAGGAGCCCCTCATTAACTCATTTTTACTCATTTTCTAGGGAGGGAGAATCCTTCATTCCCTAATTTTACCTCCTCCCGGTGAGGAGGAGCCCCTCATTCACTCATGTTTACTTATTTTCAAGGGAAGAGGAATCTCTGATTCAGTTACTTTAACTAGTTTTGACCACATTGGTTATTATTTCAAAAGACTGGATGTAAAATTGTGTGAAGGGAATGCAGTTAATCCACTATACAAACAAAAACACGCGTTTAAAAATATTCAACAGGGCTATCATTCAGTACTGATTTCTATTATTCGTGTAAAACGTTTGTGCACGGAAAGCTATTGTTCGGGATCGGTGCAAAACCTGCGGACAAAACACCCTTCACTCATTTTTGCATATGCGGACAAACCCCTCTTCATCTGTTTTTACAAGGAGGACAAAACCCCCCTTCACGTTTTTGTCCCCCTTGTGAAAAAAAGGCGAAGGGGGTTTTGTCCTTGTAAAATTCAGCGAAGGGGTTTTTGTCCTCCTTGTAAAATTCAGCGAAGGGGATTTTGTCCTCTTTGTAAAAACGATGAAGGGGATTTTGTCCGCCTATGTAAAAATGAGCGAATGGGGTTTTGTCCGCAGGGGATTTTGTCCTATTGTTCTGGTGTTCTATTCCCCCCACATTCATCACCTTCCTTCATCCAAACCTTTATATTGTGTTATAAAAGTTGTGTTTGAGCCAAGCACCAGTTAAAATGGCATCTCTCTTGCACCATCATTTTCCTCACAAGATCACATTTTTCAGACGATCATTATTATTCTGTTTATCGCCCTTGTCATTCAATTAAAACACGTTTAACATACAAATCTAAAACATAAGACGTACCCGGTCGTAACTAACACTATTATCTCTGTAAAAGCGGTCAATAGGAATCATAACATAATTTACATACGGAGATTATGCACAATTGATATCTCATTTGCAATACATAGTAACGTCATAACTTTACAGATAAAACTAATAAAACGAAACCGGTGGTTAAGGACTAACAAATATCATATTAGTTTCTTCGACTGTAAAATATGATCTAAATGCGTCTTTTTTTCTATTTCTTTTAGTTGCATGCAATACAATTTCGGAAAAAGTGTCAGAAACGTTTTCATTTGTTTGTTTCAGTCGTTATTTACTTAGCAAGATTATAAAAAGCAATGAAATAATTTAAGTATCACCCCCGACAGTATTAAGTTTGATACCACCGAAGTAATGCGCAAACACCAGGTATACAATGCGGTCCAGAGTTGCTAAGCATCGAAGCTGACGTTCACGAGAGAAAGATAAATTATTATTTTTAAATCGCGAAAAGATAATAAAAATTGTTATAAAATAATATTTTAAATGTACCCGAATATTTTTTCTTAATTTTTGGATAATAAAGTTATATTGCAGATTACCTTTTAACTTGTAATCTAAACACCGCGAATGAAATTTGGTGCAATCATGTATTACCCATAAAAATCATAAAAAGAAGACTCCTTACCCGGTTTTTATCTAATCACCATCTGTTAGATAAACTTTGTCCAACTTTACTACATCGTTCATAATATTCCATTTAAACTAGTACATGTACTTTAATAACGATATAAATAAATCGAGAAGAAGAAAAAATACATTAGAAAATATGAATTAATTTTTTTTTACTTGGTTCGTGTTTTCATTATTTGTTGCTGGTTCCTCAATCGCTCTGTTAGTAAATTCCATGCTGAACGCCTTTAAGCACACTCCATACAGCAGCTCCCACCAACACTATCAGTTTAATTTACGCTTAACTATCTTTATACACCGGTTGATTTCTTTACGTTTTTTGTCTTCAATACCTATACAGACGAACACCCCGCATTTACTCTTAGATACGCAAAAATGTGAATAAACTTTCACAAGATTGCTCGCATAATTTTAGCATTGAAATATTTATAATCTACTAGCAAATCTTAACCCTTCCCAGCTGATTTATGGAGATTTTAATGGCATAAACCTGAATCTTTGCAAATTGTTTTACGTACCGTAATATGTTTCGTGGATTTAACATAGCATCTTTTAAGTATTACGTACTACAGTAAAATAGATAATTGCGTGGATTTAACATTGCAAGTTCTAATTATAAGTACTGTCATACAGTGCATTTTGCATGGTATATGTACATGTGTATCGTAATATCTGTGGCATGACGTAATATGTACCCGGACAGTAGGTAAACAAGATGAAAATAAAACAAAAGCATCAAGTAGGCACTACTTGTTTAAACCAATATTTATAATACACTTCATCAAAGTGCACAATCTGAAAAAAAAAATAACGATCACTGCCTGAGAAAAGAGTTATCTGAGCCAAAATGAATGACCCTGGGTAAAAATATTGCGAAATTATGGAGACAATTCCGCTAAAACTTTATTTTATGTTATTAGTGAAAAGGTACCTTATATCTCCTGCAAAATATAAACATTATAATAGCCGCACCATGAGAAAACCAACATAGTGCATTTGCGACCAGCATGGATCCAGACCAGCCTGTGCATACGCGCAGTCTGGTCAGGATCCATGATGTTCGCTTTCAAAGCCTATTGCAATTAGAGAAACCGTTAGCGAACAGCATGGATCCTGACCAGTCTGCGCAGGCTGGTCTGGATCCATGCTGGTCGCAAACGCACTATGTTGGTTTTCTCATGGCGCGGCTCAATAATTTTAGGACGTAACTGGATAACATAAGTTACATACAGAGATATGCTCAACTGATACCTGTTTGCAATACATAGTAACCTACAAACTTCATACACAAAAGTACTATATAAACATCGGTTTAAGGATCAGGTTAGGTTCTAATACTCTAAAATGTAAATCAGTCAAACGCGTCTCTTTTCTTTCAGTTGTAATAAATTGAATTCGGAAAAGGTACCAACAGACCCAACAGAATGGTTTTTGTTTCAGTCAAAATTTACCTAGTAAAAATTATGCTTAACAAAAATATATAAAGTAAAGTAGTTAACACAATTAACTTCTAAGGACCATAACTCTGGTTTTACTTGGGTAATCTGACTGAAAGTTGACGGGCCACATTAGCTCATAGTAGTGACATGTACGTGAAGATTTAAAACACGCGTAGCCAATCACGGAAAAAAGGTGTAAAAACTGAAGCTTGTTTAGAACAATCGAATGTAAAGGCACGATTTTTAATTATGAATGTGCATAATTATTTAGTAAATTTAAATAAACAAGACGAGGATATTCTACGTTTGAAATAAATATCTAAAGATGCAACATTTTAGTGAAAGATGGCCTTTGGATATCTGATATTCGCGTTTATTATGTATCATATAGCCACCGTCTTCCATTTTTGTTACGCCATTTTGGTATATCAAGGTATCCAGTTACATTCGTACAAAGATCTGACGATAGTTATGAAAAGGCCCGCAGATATACAATGCTCGCTTATACACCATTTTATGTAAACGGTAAAGTTAACTAAAAAAAAATTTCGAAATAAAACATGTTTAGCACAAAAAACTAATAATAAACTGTCATAATGTGATGCACCAAATGTACCCGGATATTTTGACAATAGCAGGATCGCGAAATGTGTACTATTTTGTATGTAACTGCTTCCGCTCGATACAAAATCATATTGCTCTGGGTCTAGAGTCACACTGACACAACACAGGACACCTGGCGACTTTTCTTGCTTTTGATGGAGAAGGAAGACCCATATTGCCTCTTCAAGCATTATGTCAGGTCTGGGTAGAACCACCGACTTTTCCTATATCAGCTACATGGCAGAATTCAACATTCCAAGCGAGGTGTCGAACATACAATGGTGCGGGGCAAGTGGTTTTTAATCAGCGACTTTAACCAATTGACTAAGAAGGTCCAAATAATATTGCAGCGCACCATTTTCAATCATGTGGTATTTCATATTAGATCTATAATAAGGAAAAGAAACACGAATCCGGGTTGCTGCACTTTGAAATTTCCGGATGAAAAACATCCTCAAACGAAAATAAAGCTGTTTTCCCTTAATCTAATCACTTCATATTTTATATCAGCTGTTAAATATCCTAAGTCTAACTTTATTAAAACTTTTATAACGGCGCATTTAAGCTAGTATATACATGTTGATAAACAAGTAGAATAGAAATCCAACTTAAACAAGAACAATCAAAATTAAAAAGTAACATTACTTGAAACGTGACATCACTCTCTGTCGTTGATGCCATGCTGAATTCTTTTATTCCACACAAACCCACTAAATCCCACACTATCAACTTGATTCGCGCTAGCTATCCTTATAAACTTTTTGTCTCCTATACCTATGTAACCTTAAACCCATACGCAAAATATGAGTGTAATTGAAACGTTTACAGTCTACAAACAAATCTTTGCGTTATTCCAGCTGATTTATTTAGAGTTATAATAGCATAGACCTGCTGTGATTCTGTGGTCTGCAATAGTTGTTTTTTTATCGTTTCAACAAATCGTTTTAAGTTCAGTATTAGACGGCGCCGTAATACGAGTATTGTGAATTTTCGTAGATATATTACATTACAAGTACAGAGGTATAGTGAATTTTCGTAGATATATTACATTACAAGTACAGGTAGATATATTACATTACAAGTACAGTGGTATAGTGAATTTTGGTAGATATATTACATTACAAGTACAGTGGTATAGTGAATTTTCGTAGATATATTACATTACAAGTACAGTGGTATAGTGAATTTTCGTGAACATTGAACATTGTAAGTTCAGTACGTTTCTCTGGCTTCGAACATGTTTTTTTATCAATATATGAGCCGTGCCATGAGAAAACCAACATAGTGGGTTTGCGACCAGCATGGATCCAGACCAGCCTGCGCATCCGCGCAGTCTGGTCAGGCTCCATGCTGTTCGCTTTTAAAGCCTACTGGAATTGGAGAAACTGTTAGCGAACAGCATGGAGCCGGACCAGACTGCGCGGATGCGCAGGCTGGTCTGGATCCATGCTGGTCGCAAACCCACTATGTTGGTTTTCTCATGGCACGGCTCATATTAATAGTTTTCAAAGCAAACAATGGTATGACGTTTTATTTATAGGTAAACAAAAACTGTTATATCATTTTCTGGTATACTATTCTTGTACATGTGTTTTGATACTATAATCTAAACATAGCACATAAACATGTAGATATTTTGAGCAAACTAGTAAATACTCGATTTCAAATTCCTAGAGCTCACCAAATGTGCATACTACATGTATTATGTTGAAAAGTTGATAAAAAGAATAGCAACTACCGATTGAACCGCTGTAGATAACTTAAGAGTTTCCAATTCACAATGATTACGCTATTTCAGCTGCTCTCAAAATATTAAATTACAAAAGCTAACATAAACTTTATAACTCCCAACGACAAAAAGGAACATCCTAGCTAGTATACTGGGTTCAGATGATAGATGCTGCGAATGTAGTATATTTTTGTTCCTTTTCTCTCTCCCTCTTTCTCATAATTCGCAATATGATTTGCATAACCAGGAGATGTACTAAACTTGTAATTTTTACAAGCTATTGGTGAAGTAAACAGTATTCGTCATCAACGCAATATATGGCATCTACATGGACTCAGAATCAGTACACTATAAATTATATATTGTAAACATCGTGGAGTCACCTAAATGGCCGAATTAAAATCGAACACATAAAATTCCTAAAACAATCATATGAACAGAAGCAGAAGATACAAAAATATGGTCTATACAAGGAGATGCTAGGACATAAAGAGATTTCGTATTTTTGTCTAGGGAGGAAATCAGTGTAAAGCAGCTTTTATTAACATCATGTTTTAGTTCTGACTGACATATTTTCTCTGTATTCTTATTCTGTTCACATTTAACTGAGCTGTGCCATGAGAAAACCAACATAGTGGGTTTGCGACCAGCATGGATCCAGACCAGCCTGCGCATCCGCGCAGTCTGGTCAGGATCCATGCTGTTCGCTTTTAAAGCCTACTGCAATTAGAGAAACCGTTAGCGAACAGCATGGATACTGACCAGATTGCGCGGATGCGCAGGCTGGTCTGGATCCATGCTGGTCGCAAACCCACTATGTTGATTTTCTCATGGCGCGGCTCAATTATATGCGTTATATACACATGTAATATTAAAATTTAATAATCAATTTTATCGTACGTTAATTATGATATATGATCTATTGATCACTACGCATTTGCTGTTTAAGAACAAAGTTTAACTGAGCACATATTGTGCACATTCCAAAACACAATCAAATGTTATGTGGTACATTTTATATTTATTCAAACTGTTTACATTCATCTTCCTGTTTATGATATCTATATTTAACATGAATGATTGTATATTACAATGTGTATAGACTTCTTAAGGAGTATCCACGTGCGTGGGAATTTAAAAGGTAGTTTTCATGTGTAATATAAATGTCGAATACACATACGAAACAAACGAACTTTCTTACTATTTCAAGTCTTTTATGTGTTTTCTGCAATTTTACCCGAGCAACATCTAGCGGATTTGGCGAAACCGAAAGCACAATATTAAATGATATTAAAATTAAAACATATTTGAGCCATGCCATGAGAAAACCAACATAGTGGGTTTGCGATCAGCATGGATCCAGACCAGCCTGCACATCCGCGCAGTCTCGTCAGGATCCATGCTGTTCGCTAACAGTTTCTCCTATTCCAATAGGCTTTAAAAGCGAACAGCATGGATCCTGACCAGACTGCGCGGATGCGCAGGCTGGTCTGGATCCATGCTGGTCGCAAACCCACTATGTTGGTTTTCCCATGGCACGGCTCATTTCTTGACTCCTTTATATCTTAATCAGGTGGAGCGCAAGTATTTATGTCTCTGTAAGTATTTTTTAAAACTTCTATAATTTTCTATAGTTTTATCAATGGATTGCATATAAATTCAGGTTGGAAACAGATAAAGTAAGAAACATAATCCATCATCACAACACGTTACTTGATAATATGCAGTTTCTTCCCATGAATGAACCTTTCACCACAAACAGGAGGGACAATGAACATGTTTCTGAAACCTACTAGTACCTTTAATGTGAACAGAATAAGGATACATGCTAACCTGTTAGTACTTGCAGTGTGGTGACATGTTGAGCCCGATAGTACTTGTAATATGAATGGTGCTTGTAATGGGAAGGGAAATAAGGCCACATTTTTAAACCTGCTAGTAACTGCAATGTAAAAGGAATAAAAGGTGCATTTTTAGCATGCTAGTACTAAAAGCTTTGTAATGTGAATGGAATAATGCTGAATGCTTAAATCTGCTAGTATTTAATGTGAACGGACCAAGGGTGCATGCACAAATAGAATAACCACAGGTCGCCCACCACGATATAAATGAAAATATTACAGACTCGGTTTGATTGAGCCTGTTCATGGATGGTAGTGAAAATGCAAGCTACCGTCTACGCCCTCCAGCCCGCTAGTATACTAGCATATTCCCGCTAAAACATGTTTAAACCTGCTAAAGAATAAGGATGCGTGTTTAAAACGTTCTCCGTTCTACATGTCACGGTTCGCACCGTGTAATAATAATGATAATTTTGCGTCCATCTAAAGAGGGCAAATGAATCTTCTAGAAACAATTAATATTAAATATACAGCCTTAGTGCGTGCAAGGAATAAGTTAAGCATGAGTGGCGACTTCCCCATTACATTGATTAGGACTGCCATTGAAAGCACTTCAAAAGATCGTATCAACGTCAGTTTCTTAGAAGTGTTTCTCTTACATTTAACCATTAACCTGCTATATTTCTATAATGGACTGGTCCATCTTTCAATTTGGACAGTACCACTTATTACTCAAAGGGGTTTTCACTGAACATTTACTGACTGAAGAGCGAACAGTGCAGACCATGATCATACTGCTAGGATGTGCAGGCTGATCTTGGTCTGCACTGGTCGCAAAGGCAGAATCACTTGCCGCCAGCAGGCTAAGGGTTAAATTAGCCTTGATAAAATGAAATGAACAGATTTGGTTTGGTAAAGTTTGTAACATAATATACAATAACTGACAGCTAATTGATGTCATACGTGTATCAAAATACGTTTAGAATATTCACAGACTGCTGCTATTGACATGTGACAATTACCAAGGTTAACGCAATAAGGGAAATAAATCCCTTATTTACACTGAGGCCTGTTGCAGTGGTGACATGACTCATCGGCAGAAAAAAGAAACTTTTCGTCCGCATGTTAGTTTTACTTCAAATACTCTCATTTGGGTTTTACATGTGGCCACATCAAAAGAAACTTTTTATTAAAAAACGCAATGTCGCGTTTATCACTTTGACGCCACTTTACTATGATGTAAATATTGACTTGTACAATAAAATTATCTCTCAAAATTTCATACATCTTTTAAACGAAGTATATGAAAATATGATAAACAATTTGAAAACGCGATACTTGTTGACTGAACAGAACGATTTACGAAAACACTCTGACAGACGTGAAATCGCGGTTCACCAAAAATGGTGTTTAATAAGTGTGCTGGAAGAACGGAAGTCATAAACGTCTTTCCTTATCTCCATGTTCAACCAATCCATAATTAGTTTCAGTAAACTTTTGAATAATTCTATGTGAACTATAATTGTACACTCATATAATCATTTGATAATATGTGTATTACATCATTGATTAAGTTAAATATATTTCAAACTCTCATTTACATCTTCCTTTCTCTCCTCGGCAAATATATATGACAAGTAAATGGTGTTTTATTATCAAACACAAGCTAAACATTCTTTTCAAATAAACGGGTTAAGTACAGTTGGCTGCTAGCCAATTGGCCTGATAAGAATATTGACGGCAGTTGAGGACCCTTGAAAAGATCGAATAAAATTAACCGTAATGGGCAATTTCTTAGAAGTGTTTTCTATATGACAGGATGAAATTGATGGCGTAAATAGATTTTATATCTGTCCACACTATATGCAGAGCAATCGTTTGTAACAAAAATAGGCAAATTACGTTATTAACTACAATAATATTGAGAACTCTAAGAAATATCCTTTCATATTCTACATTGTTTGAAAAAAAATTTCAATTGTTCAGTTCCAAATTCCCTCAACAAGTTATTAAATTGAAAGGCGTCGAAGGATTTTTAGGCTTAGGTAAAATTGCTTGAGTCCAACAATTTGACAGACTTATTTCTATGACAACATTCGGACAAAATATTTGAATTGATGAGTATTTAGATAAATACAATCACGTGGGCATAACTTATTTTCCACACGCCCACAGTGAAGTTAGTTTGAACTTTGAATATTTCCTCTTGTTTTGATATTAGATAAAAACACTGATCATCAGAATTGCGATGTGGTCAATGGTATCTCTTGAATTGATCGTAAGTGAGACTGATATAAAGCATATTCTATTTTAACATTTACCCTGCTGAATTTCTAAAATGTACTGGTCCGTCATTCAATTTGGGAATCTCCACTTATTATTCAAAGGGGTGTTTACTGAAAATTTACTGACTAAATAGCGAACAGTGCAAAGACAATGATCAGCCTGCACGGACGTGCATGCTGATCTTGGTCTGCACTGGTCGCGAAGGCAAAACGACTTGCCGCTAGCAGGTTAAAGGTTAAAACATGTTAACATTTCCGGACAAATTAATAACATGCCAAAGTCAGTAATGATTAAATAGAAACTGGCGCAGCAAACGCGCTGATTGCATTCCAGTTAACCAGGCAAAAGGGATATAAACAAACGTATTTTAAGATTTACATCGAAATGTATGCAGTTATATAAAACATGCATACGTGAATTATTGTTGAATGTTTAGATAATTGCATCACATTTTGAATTTCGAGATAAATGTTTTCGTTATCCATTTAAGGCAAACCACTCATCAAATATCTGGCAATTATACCTTAATGACAATTTAATGGAATAGCTGGCTGCCAGACTATTTTGACAAATTGTCTTAACGGAAACAATAAGCGAGAGCAAAGGAAATTAATAGACTGATTAGTCCTTATTTTGTCCTGTCGATTGATTACTAGTGTTTCATTTACATAAGAACTGTGCGTTTAGATAATAAGCAATGTCCAACAAAAAGGAACTTTAAAAATTATAGCATAAGAAAGGGTATTACATCCTTACGATAATATAATTATCTTTCTTACACGCACGGACGCACGCACGCACGTAATGACTGTACAAAGTCCACTGTATTTAACAGTTTTTCTACAAACACTTTAACACGTGAAACGTTTTACATACCCTTGCTCGCTCAATGTTTAAAATGTACACAGATATTTATTAACCTGACAAAAGTGTATTTAATACAATCACATACTTCAATGTACTACATGTATATTGTCGTCTCACACTAAATGTACCATGCTCGTATTTCTTCTTTTGTCACCTGAGATATAGATATAAATCTAGAAAATCGTCATCAATTTTTTAACTTGTTTTTATAAGCCTAACTGTATCACAATTTATTGTGATATATAGTCATAGACATTTCTGAAAAACAAACGCCCATAAGTTTAACGCTATTACATATTCCTTCAATGTTTATTTAATAGTATTTAACGAACGCTAATTAATAAAATAGTGTGTTCATCATTTAATAAAGATGTGAATGATACTGGTTTTATTTATTTCCTTGTTCGTTTTTCATCAACGATTATAATGATGGTATTAAATACATTAAACGTATGATATTAAATATACGTTTTAAGTGAGCCTGTGAAAATATTTTGTCCGTCAAACGATGTTCTTGACCCAGTAATATATGAGTCTTCAGTGCTGTTATATTTTGTGGTCCTTCGGGGTCATACAGTTTATTCAATAGACTGGAAATAGAGTTCCGCTGCTAGTGGGTGTCAGAGGTGTTGCACATTACATAACCTCTCATGAACAGACTCAATCAAACCGAGTCTGCTATTGTTCTGCTCGGTTGCATTCTATCCTTCCAGAGTATATATTTACAGATTTTATTATCGTATGGATTTTCAGCCTATATCTTTTAAATTAAAGCTTCAACTCAGTATGTTTGCTCAGATCTCATATGTGCTGTCATACATAGCATTCAACAACTATAAAGGCATAACTAATAAGCCTTGCCTGTACTGTCAAAAACATCGGATTTAGCCTTCCTGTAAGTTAAAACTTGCATGCTGCCTTAAAGGGAAAGGCAGTGTTGTTTTGATGTTAATTCCATCAAGTGGGATTTTTTAATCATCTGAAAAAGTGAAAGAATTTTCAAAATCGACTTAAAAATAAGAAAGTTATGAGCTCTTCAATATTTGATAAAAATGGCGGCCGTTTGTTTCCATGGCAACAAAAAACAAAATGGCGGATTTATTATATTTCAAGACACATATTTAAACTGTATTTATTTATTTCTGCAAAATAATTTATCTATTTGTTCCAGCTGTAATGAAAGAAATTACCATGTTTTACAGCTTACAATCAAGACACATAAAATTTATCTATTTAAAAGGTTATTTGCTAAATAAAAAAATCAGCAGTGTGTAAATGACGACATAAACACACAAATACTGGCCCGATTTTAAAAATTCTTCCAGCTTTATGAAAGGCTTGAGGATGGCTTTCATATGAAATTAACTTATTGTTAGGCTTTCCTTGTCCTTTTATAGTTCACCAACATCATGTCTTTATCTAAGCTTTCCAATCACAAAATCCTTTGGAAGCATAAAACGCAAACGTAACCAAACAACATAAAAGCATACTCGGTTTTATTGAGTCTGCTAATGACAGGAAATGTAATGTGCAACATGCCCTCTAGCAACGGCACAATCCTATACTATTACAATAAAATTGAATAATCTCCCTGATTTTAAACGACGAGAAAATATTAAAACACTGATTCAAACTATGGGGAGAGTTTTAACAGCCGTCACACGGCATTTAAAGACTGTTTTTAGCATTCGACTACCATATAGGTATGACTTCTGTGCGGTGGCCCTATAGTTAAACTTCCTATTCACATGGCATTTAAAGACTGTTTATAGCATTCGACTACCATATAGGTATGACTTCTGTGCGGTGGCCCTATAGTTAAACTTCCTATTTAAATCTTGTTTACGACGCTTCGTTGAATGTATTCTTTTAAATAAGTTACCTGCCGATTGAGTTAATACAAAAGCTTCATAACCAAGTCATGGGATGACATATTTGCTAATATGTATACGTCAATTGCCAGAAACGGAATGAAATCTCTAAGACTTGCTTGCTGGTATGAACGACAACCTATTTACAGTCGCAACAAGAAGACGCTCCGATTCGAGAGACTTCATTGCTTTTCTCTGCGTGTGTTTCAAACAAATCAAAATCTCTGCTTTTATAGGATCAAGGTAGGTAGAATATACTATATGTGAGTAGCTAATAATTATGTGAGGATTGGTTATTCTAGCTGAAATAATGTTTTGAATTATAAGCGCTTTCTTTTTCTTGAAACTAATCAAGGGGAAAAAATTTTCTTTTACTGGCACAGGAGATAATACTGCATATGAGCAAATGTCGTGTGCTCAATTATACTTATGCGAGGTTTGGTGATTTTGGGTTAAATACTTTTTGAATTAAAAGAATTTTAAATTTCGGACGGACGGACGAACAGTCGGATGGCCAACGTTAAAACAATATCCCCCAGCCTTCGATGTGCGTGGCACTAGCTTATCGATCAGTAATAAAGCTTGGTTAATATTAGGTTATAAGTCACTATTGTTGTAATAACGTACAAAAACAATTAATATAGCACGTCTTCGTTCGCATGAAATACTGCTTGCTTCCGGTTAATTACCTTTAAAAGGACATTAACTGCAATTTAGAAGGTACTTCAAAAGGTCGCATCAAAATTGAGCGCAAGAGATTCATTTTCAGCTTTTATATACAAGCATTAGAGTAATTGCCACGTAAAAAGACATGACAATATAAAAGGCCAAACACACACAAAAGATATCCTGTAACAATTTTGGTACGAGATGCATATATAGTTGCTGCAAAGAAGTGTTGCATTGCTGGCAAAATACTATTAGACAACTGTCAAACACATTCTAACATACACTGAACGCAATTGTTAATTATCACCATTTTCAACTACATTTTAACGCTATCCCAATCAACAAAATATAATTTGTATGAAACAAGACATAACTGAACGCTTTTTCAAAGCATTATTACATTCTGCAAAATGAAATCAATAGTACTTTGCGCATGCGCACTGATACATTTGCTTAGATCAAACTTTATATGTTTCTCAATCTCTGAAGAAAATTGCTTTACATTCATCGTATTTTCGATTTCCATTTTAATTCTATCGTCTTGTCAAATTTGTTTCGAAGATTTGAAGCCGATCACAACTTTATAACCTGTGCAGCTGTAACTGAATTACTTGACAACTTCACGAAATATTTTAGGAAGATTTATACCAAATTTTATATACAACTACAACTCCATTAGGTTATTAGTTAAACAATTTCTTCTTCCTTAGAGAAATCAATGTGAATCCACCCAAAATAATTTTGCAATATTCGTTGAATGATGTCGTACTGATACTAAAATACGTTGATTTGCCGGAGGAATATGTGCAAAATATCATAATGAAAGAGCCGTGCCATGAGAAAACCAACACAGTCTGGTCAGGATCATGCTGTTCGCTTTCAAAGCCTATAGCATTCAGAGAAACTGTTAGCGAGTCTGGTCTGGATCCATGCTGGTCGCAAACCCACTATTATATAGGTTTTCTCATGGCACGGCTCATTTAATGATAGTTTCAACGAAACAGTCATTTGGTAGGGACTGCCATTATTTTGTAAACAGTGTTACATTTTGAAACTACATGCAAGACTTTTTGAAGTTAAGAAACATTCCTGGAAGAATGTACATTTCTTATATAGATGTAGTCGCTTATATCGCTTGTATGTCATTTCGCTGTGTTTGTGTGTGTGCGTGTGTGTGCGTATGTGTGTGCGCGTGTTTGCGTATGCGCGTGCACTTGTCTGCGTATGCGTGTATGCGTGTGCGTGTGCGTGTATTTTAGTCTTACTACTCGAATTCGCGCAGTAAGTACCTTCTTCTTAAGATTCCTAATAACATAAGTCTGGCACTGAGGAAACTATTTGCAGAAATCAATGATATTTCGAACTGACATGCATACCGTTTCATATTTTCATTTAAATTTAATACTCCTCCCACATCAATCACATTGTTCTGTTACCATTTTATGTCCATTTCACTTGAGGAAGCCATTCAGCTAGCTTACTGAAGGTCGATTGTTTACTCCAGGTGCCCCCAGTGCCTAAAATAATGCCCCAAGGAGGAGTACCTGGGGGTCTTCCTCAAACTTGAAAAAACTGGAAAGTCACCATATGAGCTTTATCTTATCAGTTTGACGTTAACCCCAACAAAAAACAAACAAAACTGTCCTTTCAAAATACTAACTAACATTTATATAAATATTTCAATATTCTTGTAATTGCTAAAGATAAGAGCTTCTTTTTTAAATATATCACATTGTGGGAGTTCACTAGTAGCGATTATCAAATTAATCTCACCAGATTCAATCGAACGCTACGTAACCATATGACATTTAAGGGTATGCTAGATCCTGATATGGATCCAACCACTACAGCATTCTTCGGGTTGGGGAAATCATGGTACAGCATAATCCATGAGTCCGGTTCAAAGGCTGCCTGGAAAACGATTTTGGGGAAATGGCCTGTCAATGGCGGATGCGCTTGTTCGATCCGGTGGCCTATGATTTTGCATTATGTTTTTTTCTCAATGATGCCTTCAATTCTCACAGTTTAAATCTTTTTGGAAAATTTTACGATTCCTAATACGTCTTAAGTACAAGAAAAAAGAAACTGGACTCGTCTATTTGGCTGCAGCTGGATGAGTTCTGGTTGGAAGAAAAACGGTTCGGTCATCTGTTTTTGACGTGAGAAACATTTTCAGAGCTGCCATCTTCAAAAGAATATTCTGCAGATATATTCGTGTTGATAGTTATTGTTATATGGCGATGGTTATATTGAAATACGATTGGTGGTTTGCCACCTATCGTGCAACCAGTTATCACGACAAGGGAACGGATCAATACTTGTATGTAATATATGTGGAACTATGTACATACAAACAGATGTTAAATAGTTCCGAACTACTTTTTGTGTTCTATAAACAGTAGTCGTTTATCGCTGTAATCAAAGCATTAATGTCCTTTCTATTGTTTTTCAATATTGTAAAGCAACGTGTATCTGTAAAGTGTCCATTTTACATAGCGCTGAGTTAGGGAAGCCCGTAGTTTAGTTGATTATACATGGACCAGACGTGAAGACGCCAATAATGAGATACATGCAATATGCTTTTTTTTAATGTACGTACAGAGGCCACATGTAGTTACAACATTGCGTAACATGGACATTTTGCCTACATGTATGGTTTTGTCGAACCCATGCGCCACACGACTTACATCTTAACCATCTACATCAATTTGTAAGTTTTGCTGGTAAGCGTAGACATACACCTTTTTTTCGGCAAGAGTTCTTCCAGCATTTTTCAGGATGCGTAGTCGGTTTGCGGCGCATAGGTGCAACGGTACCAGGTATAAGTTGAATGCTATAACTAACTGTATAGTACTTGTATGTTATTTTAATGTTAATCCGTCCATCCAAATTCTGAAATATCTTTAGTGTCAAAATCCGTTATAAATGTATATGCCATTTGTATTTTTAGGCCTTGTTAATTTGCTCGTAAGTGTGTTTACCACGAGGAACTTTGAGTTCAAGTGAATAAAAATTTTGTTCTGTTCTGTTCTATATTGCAATGAGATTGGTTTGTCAACTATCGTGTAATATATTAGTTAATCACGACAAGTGTACCGAACAATGCTTGTATTGCAATGAGATTGGTTTGTCAACTATCGTACAACAAATAAAATAATCACGACAAGCGGACAAGTGGACAAGTGAACTGAAATGAGATCTGTTTGCTGCATTTCGTGCAATAGATCTGTTTAACACGACAAGGGAACTGATCAATGCTTATAATGAAATGACATTGTTTTGCAACCCTATCTTCCAATATATCATTTAACCACAACATTTGAACAGATCAGTGATTATATTGAAATGATACTTTATTTGCCAATTATCGTGCAATTGACCAGTTAATCACCACAAGTGAGCGTATCAACGATTGTATTGAAATGAGATTGTATTGCCACTTGTCGTACAAGACAATAGTTACAATTTGATAACAACATCAGAACGGATCAATGCTTTTGTAGTTAATCAGCTATCATGCCACATACAAGACAATCACGACAAGTGAACGGATCGGTACTTGTATTGAAATGGGGTTGATTTACCAATTATCGTGCAACAAATTAGTGAACGGATCAATACGTGATTAGGATATTGATTGCACTTTTAAAGGTGCGATAAAAATTTAGAAATTTATGAAGGGAAACTCTCAAAGTGTATTTTCTTCCTGAGATAAATGCAATGACGTTAATAGTCTATTACATCACATGTCTAAGTCCGTAACAAACCCTTTATAAAATGTGTTCTTTGGCATTTTATACTGCTATGAAATAAGTGCCCAAGTAGCTATGAAAAGTAACTATTAGATATATAAAACACTAGGGTAGTGAACCCGGAATGGTAATTGAACAATTACGTACTTTACCTATTCGACATTGGCATTCTACGCATCTTTACGAAAAGTCGCGTGTACTTTAAGCAAATTTACGCCCGAAAAAAGCCAAAGTACAGTAATCATATTGAAACTGCCACGTGTCATTTCGCGATGGTAAGCATTATTTCCAAAAGATTAATTAGCTTAGTGCGACTTAGGGATCATGGAGAATATTCACAATTACTATAATAACAGAATTTCACTTAAGCCGGTGCTAGGGGCCATGGTTGGTATTGAAAATTTCATCACTTCTCATAAACAGACTCAGTCAAACCAAGTCTGCTATTATGTTGCTTGGTTGCGTTCTTTGCTTCTAAATTATTCTTTCATAGATTTTATTAACTGTCACAACAGCAGTCTTTAAGTGCCCATTACATCACTTGCCATGTCAACACTTGTACAATATTTCATCTATACATAAATGATGTTTTGTACTGTATGATAGCATGTGTCTCCACATATTTAGAGGAACTTAAGAAATCTTACCTCTTATTATGTAATAGTAGTTCTGCAATTACATTTCTTGAAATGATGTTATAAAAGAGTTAACCAGAGTTTCAATTTCTGATTAATGTATTAAGTCAGTAAGATTTTCGACTGAGTTACATTACAGCCTTATGGGGATTATTATGACACAGATTACATATCCTGTTGATTACCCAAGGGGTTATTGTGAAACAAATTTGACAGCTCCATCAAAATTATGTATTAGGGTTTGTTGAAAAATATTAATGAACATGAAGATAAGGGAAGACGTTAACAACATTTCGAAATATGGTTAACTTTATTATGGTGGGATATGCACATTATCGTATGTATCAGTGTATAATTATATCCTATGAGGATTTCATTTCAAACAAAACGTATGTTAAAGCAGCATGCCTCCATATCGTTCAACAACAACAAAAAAATAAATAAATAAATATCTTGAAATAAATGCTATATTTCTTAAGAAGGCTTTATAAAATTTAATTACTGACAAGCTTTACGTTACGGAAACACATGAGAATTTGCTGATTTTTACTACTTTTTACGATGAAAATCGAAAAGCGTTTGTCACGCTTTTACTCCAGGTAAACTCTCTCGACTGTAAATATCTATATTTTGAAATCATTATTCACTACTTCAGCTATATAGCGCTATTGGTTACGACGACGGAAAAATGTCTTTATTGCCGCGGCGGTCCGGGGTTCGATTCCCGGCGCGGTCATATTTTTTCTTGATTTGGAACTTTAAAAATATTTTAGAAACAAAAAATCATATTCTAATGTTCATAATATGACCAAACATCAATTTGAAAGAAAGATGATTTTTTAGCCAAATCTGCAGGCATGCTGCTTTAATATCTTCAAAACGAATTACTGATTCTGTGGGCAATATTAATGAACATGGAAATACAGAAAGACATTAATGACATTTAGAAATAACGTTATGTAATTTTCACAGTATTTAAAAAATAAGAAAATAGTTTTTTTCGAATTACACCAAGTACTGTGCGCTTCGTATTCATTTATACAAACTGCCTTTGTCAATGTTACATCTTTTTTTGATCAGTTCCCTTGTCTTAAACAGATCTATTGCACGAAATGCAGCAAACAGATCTCTTTTCAGTTCACTTGTCCACTTGTCCGCTTGTCGCGATTATTTTATTTGTGGCACGATAGTTGACAAACCAATTTCATTGCAATACAAGCATTGATCCATCCACTTGTCGTGATTATTTTATTTGTCGCACGATAGTTGACAAACCAATCTCATTGCAATAGAAGCATTGTTCGGTACACTTGTCGTGATTAACTAATATATTACACGATAGTTGACAAACCAATCTCATTGCAATATAGAACAGAACAGACCAGAATTTTTATTCACTTGAACTCAAAGTTCCTCGTGGTAAACACACTTACGAGCAAATTAACAATGCCTAAAAATACAAATGGCATATACATTTATAACGGATTTTGACATTAAACGTACATATATAAATACATGTGTAAGATATTTCAGAATTTGGATGGACGGATTAACATTAAAATAACATGCAAGTACTATACAGTTTTTTTTCGAATTACACCAAGTACTGTGCGCTTCGTATTTATTTATACAAACTGCCTTTGTCAATGTTACATCTTTTTTGTTTTTGCTCATAACTAAATTTGTCTTTTATGTTTTTAATAATAAAGACATTCTATTAGTAATACCATTTGTAAATATCTAGTGCCAAAATTCATTTTTACATTTCAAATGTAGTCAGACAGGGTTTGTATGCACAGGTTACAGTTAAATGAGTATACTATGAGTACTTTTACCTTTCAATAATAAAGAGATTTTAGTCGTGACGATTTTCACAGTTTTACAGGCTAACAGTAGTGCATATATCCTCAGAAAATATAGAATACGATTGTAAGACTGACTTCAAAGCACGATCAAGGCCATTTCAATAAATACTTTTTTCGCATTGATGTAGATTTTTTACGTGAAATGTTTTGTATAGGAAATAAAATTTTATTATATTTCATAAGTTAAAGAACATGGTTGGCTATTTCTTTTAAAACATGGATTAAGTACAACTGGTTTCTGGCAAGTTGACCTCATAAGAATATTGATAACCCTAAAATTGCAATTTCTTAGAAGTTATACGAAAGGAAAGACACTATTGCTTAATCAGCTTTTTGCATACTTCAGAAAATACGTTGAGCAACAGTCCTTAAAAAAATAGTTCTTTGATATATTGGAACATTTCGCCTTGTATTTAAGATAGATGAAAGTTTAAGGAACTTCGTTTTCTTATTTTTTTCTGTTTGCAGAAATGCAAATAACATGTATGCTAAGAAAACAATTTCACTCTGCACAGTTTTGAATTACAATGTTTAAACCTCGGATTATTTGGAATAATTATTATGATATACTTAGATTGTAAATTACTTAACACTGTGAATCTATTTAGTAAAAATATTTCATTTTTGTGTACTTTCATCATCCTGCTTATACAAAAATGTATCTTTAAAGGACATAATGAACAAAACGTTTGTGTGACGTTAACACCATAAAAGACGTATCTACGTCACAATATTTACATTACCAAAACAAATAAAAAGTAAGTTTACAAAAAATCTGCCGTGAAGACCCCCTATTTTTATTTTATTTTCTTGTTCAGAAATGATTAAAGAAGAATATATTTGAAAATCAAGAACTTTGACCGTTCCGTTTTATTTTATTTCGGCTAAACGGCCATGAAACACATTGAATATTTTCGCCATTTTTCCCCACCCGTACTACGGATATCTCTTTATTTAAGCATTTTCTAAATGAACTAATTTACAAAATGCAACATGTAAACAATAACATTGAATTTAGCTATATTCTTGAGTTTGAAAAAATGTAATAACATTGATTTTAATGCGATTATTACAGAAAAACGGCGTTTTCCCTTGAAAAATACATGTGCCGCTAGGTGGCGCTCTTCAAAGGAAATGTGGACTCGGAACGATTTTCTTTTTTCTCCAAATGAAAGACAGGAGATGTGAGTACATACAGACTTAATATCAGTCTTATATCTCATACTTCGAAATTTTGGTAGGAACCCCGCGAACCACCTTAAAACGACGTCAACGTCAAAGCTTAATTACACTAGTGTATTATCATATTCATGTAATAGCTTTATTTCACTCCCACGACGTCAAACATGTGATAAATATTGATATAACGTACAATCAGGGCAGGAAGCTTCAGCAATATTCATCTAACACGCCACCATTTCAAGATAGTGCGATGATATATTGTGTTAGAAAATACGAAATCAGTTAATAATGACCAAGCATGCAGTGTGACATTGCAGCCACTGTGATTGGAAAATGAAAGATGAACTAGGATATATCAAGTCTCGCACGGAGATGAAAATAGTGCCCACGCAACTTTAGAACGAAGGACAAAGTAGATTGTTCCTGCTAACAATAGATATGCTAATACCAAGAAGCTAACGTTTTGTTTTCTGACACTAGTGTCAGTTTACTGGCCATCTGCATTTAATGCATGGATCAAGTACAACTGGCTCCTGGCAAGTTGACATGAAAAGAACATTGATAGCAAGTGATGGCCATGGACCTTCAAGAAAACAATTGACCGAAAAAGGCTATTTCTTTTAAGTATTTTCTTCCAATTTGATACGATAGGATAGAAATGACGGTGTAATTAGCTTTTTATGTACCACAGAAAATACGTTGAACAACATTCCCTTAAAGAAATAATTACTATGATATATCTGGGACATTTCAGCCTGTATACCAGGCAGATACAAGTTCAAATAGCTTCGTTGTCTAATTTCCGCTCAGAAAATAAATTCGCTCTGCGCACTTTTGAATTACAATGTAATACGTAAAACATTGGTTTAATTTTAATAAATATTCGGACAGACTTTTTTCGGGTAAATGTTTTCCGGATATTGCTTTATGGTGTTGGAACAAAGTTCTTAAAATATGCACTGAGATCAAAGTTGAGAGCTTGTATTGATAGGGTGAAGTACGCTGTGAAAAATATTTCATCAGAAATGCTAAAACCGTAGCGCCCCAAAACAGGGACCGTTCATTGTTGCATATAACACGTCACAATTTCCAGATAGTGTAATGATACGATCAGTTACAGACACATTGTAAGCAGACAGCGCGCTTATTGACAGCAAGGCTTGTACGTAGATGGAAAAATTAGTAAATGAAAACAGGAAACGTATATTTGTTGAGCACATTCTTTTGAGTTATATCTTTGTTTTGTTAAACAATTGTTAAATCTTTTTTATAATAATTTCAAAAATAATTTGTAAATATTTGATATGCGTGGGTAGAATCGATATGAATGTGCATCCCTTGTTAATTGCATGGAAAACTTGTATGAGAAAGATGATACATTTAATGAATTCGGTACACTTCACTGCAATCAGGAAATGTGAACTATTGTTCTTTTGCGCGAAATAATGATTTTCGAATTAGATATTTGCGTAATATGTAAAGGACAAACATATACAACCGTGTGACTAATATCTCTTAATGGCAATTTAATTGAACAGCTGGCAGCCAGACTGTATTGACAAAAGTGTCTATACGGATACAATAAGTGAGATTAAAGGGAAATAAATCGCTTGATTCGACCTTATTTCGTCTCGCCAGCCGATGTCAAGTCGAGGCGTAATAATGAAAGCTATATGAAAATCCTTTGAAAGCATAGAATACAGCCACACAAAATAAAAACAGACAGGGTTTGATTGAGTCTGTTCAGGAGAGATATTCGACAATGGAAAGTGCAACTTCCCGCACGGCCCCTAGCACCAGCTTGATCGAAATTCTATCACATAGATATTGAATGATCCCAAATGACCAGGAAAATATAACATAACAACACTTCCTTTTGATATTGAG
Source organism: Mercenaria mercenaria (assembly GCF_021730395.1). Taxonomy (NCBI): domain Eukaryota; kingdom Metazoa; phylum Mollusca; class Bivalvia; order Venerida; family Veneridae; genus Mercenaria; species Mercenaria mercenaria. The sequence goes on along the minus strand of NC_069378.1, from coordinate 22,861,880 downwards.
AATACATATCAAGGAGGAAAATAATGACACATGAAGCTATTTCTTATGCAATTAATCGAAGTCCTTATTCACTTACCTTTAACACGTCCAAAGATTACTACGAAATTGCGACTGTAAATGCGACAAAAATTAGTCAATGTAAGAAATTGGCAAATAAATGAAAAAGAAAAAGAAGATGTAAAGGAACGGTCTAAAATTTTGTGATGCTCTTCTTATGTAAGTTACTTTTAAAAAAATGCTTGGTTTGTCTTTTGTACGCAAAGCTACTGGTATTTTAGCTTGACACGGACATTGTTAAGGGCATTGACAAGGACATTGACTACAAAAATATAGGGTAAAAGCAATGACAAGATAAGTTGTTGTAATTCAGTCCTCGTTATAACTCCTAGAAAGCCTTACACGTTTTAAAACAGTGCTTCAGTTTATTTGTAAATATTGTGACATACTTTAAATAACGGCTGTATTTCTGTCTCCTTGTACACAGTAAATACGACAAGCTACTGGCATGTAAGCTAAATAAAGTGCAGACACCCTGTAATTACGAAGACATGTCAAACTATCGTAAACAATTAATCGTATGCAGGCAATTTCAAGATGTATTTATGAACGTATACACGCCAAAATGGTAGAAGCACGTACGTGTTTCAGAACATATTTAGATCAAAGATCACATTAAATGATTTCTGAAAATAACTGCTGAGTTTTCTACGCTGAGGCAAAACGTCACATGGTCAATAAGTAAGAATTGGCATGGTACTTTAGAATATTGCTTTTACATTTTACAGTTTTGCGCAACTGAGAACGATATAGATATAAAGACCTAGAGGAGGGCGAATTTAAATACTATATGACTGATTGCTTTCTGAAAAAAAACTGCAGCAGCTGTGGTTTCCTATACGGACACAAAATTTCACATGGTAAATAATTAAGAACTCTGCATGCAACTTTAGAATATTCCTTTTTGCTCTTTTACTCAAACGATATTACAAAATTGAGGAAAGTTTCATATATAGACGTAGTAAGGGACTAGTTTAAAGTTATTAACTATTTTGTCTATCTGTCAAAAAACTATACTGGAAAATTGTATGAAAAGATAATAAGAAGCTATCAAAGAGTGACTGATTTATTCGGGTCAGTTTCTGTTGTGCCGCCAAATTACATGTCAGGTAATATACACTAAAGGTACCATAATGTTTTTTAAGCAATTTTTGTCAGGTTTAACGCCACAAAGACACAGTTATTGGTCACACAGGACTTTTTTTAATCTTGACATTCATATCAAGTCAAAAATTCTTATTTGTATTATAAAAGTCCTTATATCTCGTGTAAAAGCCTTTGTCGTGACAATCTGAAACGAAATATTTGTAAATATTTCCCTAGAATTTAATCACACAATAACTGTAGTTTTCGTCGGTAAGACTATTCTGTGGCGGAAAATGTCAACATTTTCTTAGTTTTAAAACAGTTTTATATTTTCAAATTTAATACTAATGACTAATCAGTACTACTTTATTATACTTTAAACTATTCCAGGATGCATGATTCTTTCTAACACTGAATATCTAATAGCTTATAATTCTTCTTGACAGAGTACGTTATGGCTTCATTAAACACAGAAGGCACCTACGTTCTATACCTGACTGCAAGAGGAAATAATCAATGATGTTCAAAATAACCATGATCACTATTTCATTTTGTCAGTCTTATAAATATAATCCTCTTACAGCGTATCAATCATATTGTCATTCAAGTGCACTAGCTTATAATTTATGTTGTTTTAGTGGGACAGTTTGCAGCTTGAACACTTCGGCTTCCAATACTCCTGCTTTTATAGCTTTGGCTATTGTCTAATCATCACTTGGATAAGGTGATATGCAGGCTCAATAACCTCAGCTCCCCTCCCTAAATTCAAGTTTGTTTAATATTGCCTATTGTTTGATTGATCAAGACAAAACCATTATTTTAACAAGGGACCATGTGAATCTTTTACCATTGATGGTTCCAAGTGCACCGCTAAATTGTCTCTGGATTGTTTTCGGTTTTCGTGCCAATGCTGGGTTCTGCTCAGCCTGAGAATAGATGGCGTAGACGGTAGCATATGTTTTCAACAGGAAACAATAAAAAAGTAAAAAAAAATATTATCGCCAGTAAATCTGAATGCGGACTGTTCACATAAATGATGAATGTCTCTTGATATAACTGTAACCGTCGTTACATATTACGTAGAAATTTACGTCTCAGTACTTTAATTAAAAAATGAGCTGCAGTTTGTATTTTGTATGGAAGAAAGTTAGTTTAATAATCAGTTTTGGTGTCAGAAACGTTCTTGTATGACTCCTGTAAAGAACCTGCAAGTATATGTTGATTACCATTGTTCAATGGAAATGAAATTGGTTTGCAGCCTATCGTGCAACAGATAAGTTAATCACGACAAATGAATAGATCAATGCTTGATTAGGACACTGAATGCAATTATGAAAATGCACTTCTACAGGTGCAATAAGATTGATCGTTTACAAAAGGAACTATCCTAGAAGTTCTCTTTCTCCTGTGATAAACACAAATACATATTCAGTTTGCACCATGCAATTAGCAACAGGAAACGTTAAATTACTGTAACCGTAAAACATCTGAACATTCAGTACATTGTCATAACAATAACAAATAGATTAAGCCACCTGTATGGTCGCTTTGTCAAAGTATTCTCTTTTGATATCAGCAATTTCAATCTCTGAATGTGACATAATGGAATATCCATTCTCTAATATCTATAGTGGCATCTGGAATCGTGTATTTACTGCGTTAGAACATGTGTTTTGCTTACTTTCATATGTCTGCGCAAATATTCCCGAGAAACAGATTCAAATAAAGTGAATAACAATGTTTCAATACTAATGGAAGTATGAGATTTTCAAATGTAATCATAAAAGCTGAAATTTTGAATCCCCGTGGAAAGCACAGAAAGTATAATCGTTGTGACAAAATATCTATTAAATAAATGTGGAAAATGCCTCTACACAGATAAAAGTTATGGCTTATGCAGGTTTAACAATTTTTCATTTTCAATGTGTAAAACGACTGAAGTTGTCATTATCCTTTTACCGCTTCACATCTACCTTTCAGGCTTAGCCTAAACTTTATTTTGTAAATTTACTAATCTCAGATGTGGTAGTATGAAGTAGAAATGTCATTTGTGGTCAACTAACTAAAGGAAAACTCTGAAATAATCAATCTGAGCGTCGGAAACTGTGGTTAAAAGGAGTTTGATATTACAAAATTTAATATATTCTCTTTAGATAGCTCCTTAGGCTATTAAGCATGTGACATGTGATACATTCATTTGTTACAGTGACTTAAATCAAAAACATTGTAAAGCATGGCACATTTATATTATTACTGATTTGAAATACCATATTTACCGCGATTATTCCATGCTGACTATATAGCAACTACTTTCATTGTCAAAAATTCTGAGAGAAGCAACACGTATCTACCAAAATATTCAGTGCACCCGCTTGAAATAGAGGTCATCTGACAGTTGATAAAATATACTCAAACAAACACGAACTGATTAGAGCTGATTATGTTTATGAAAGATATCTACGAATTTGGGTGCACATTTCAATGAAGCGCCGCAAAGTTAAGCAAAAATGTGTGCTACTAATCGTCATGGACGGATCTGTAGATACTTAGCTTTCAGACTTATTGAAATAAGTTGCCATTTAAACATAGCAGATGTGTAATAGAAATCAGATAATGAGGTGTTTAGTTTCTAGAAGTGTCAGACGACAAATGCGCAGTCGTTGCAAATTTTGACCGTAATTTTTATCTTGATTGGGCGTCTGTGTAAGGCCAGTGAATTTTATCTGCTAGAAATAACCCATGCGTGCTATGAATGAATTAAGCATGAGTAACTACCTGACGTTTTCTTTGATAAGGATATTGACTACTATTGATGTCACTTCAAAAGATCGTTTAGAAGCATCTTTCTAAGGAGTATCCATTTTTCTTTTAATAAAAGACATTGTGCATAGGTTATATGCAGTTATTGTACACTTTTTTTTAATTTAGCAAACATCACTGTATGCTCTGAATTTGTCAAAAATCCGTAAAGTTTGTAAAAAGTGTGTTGCGCCGATTAAAAAACTAGACTTTAGAGATACTTTTCTGTTGGGAAATAAGACAAAGTGCCCTCTTCTCTCAGATGAAAGTCGTGTGCGCGATGCCATGATGTCGATAGGTGAGACCAAGGGGTATGATGGAAGTGCGATAGAATCTCAGGTGAATGGACATAAGTGCCGTTATTATTATGGTAAATTTTCTTTCAGCGCCCGTGCATCCAATTAAACACACGAGGCGCTAAAGTATGAAGGTGAATCGCGAAGGTTTTACCATCCGCGCTTCGGTATCGCAGCTTCGCACGCACTCCGCGCATCGCATGTCTCTTTATAATCTGGAAGCGCAATGTACAGTTATCATATTAGCTCCAATATCGTACCTTCCCGCCTCGAACTGTGCATTTGTTTAGGTAAAGTATGTTTATTTGCGCTTCAACGTCGTTCCTATGCGTTTCACGAATATAAAGGAATAAGCGAACAAGCGAAGCGCAAAGTGCGAAGATATGGCATCATTTCGACGTGCTTCACTCCTTCACAGGAAGCACGAATTGGTCCTGACGGAACATGGAACTCCATTTCTGCTCAAGAACAGACTCAATCAAACAGAGGCTGCAATTTTCACTGTTTGCATTGTTTTCGGTGCTTCCGAGAGATCTACTTTTCAGATTTTATTTAACGATTGAAATTGCTGATATGCATACTACATAACTGAGTACATTAACTATGTCTTAAAATGCATTTCACACCTTCTTGCATGTCTATGTTCATTAATCTTATTCAAAATTTGTTCAAACTGTTTGTATGAATGAATTCTACGTAGGATATAATTATACACACATATTTGATAACGTGCATATTTCACCATTAATGAAATTTTCTATTTGTCAAAATATTATTAAAATCTTCCCTAATATTCATGCTCATTAATACTGTTCCACGAAACGTAGTAAATAATTCTGCTGAAGCTGTTAAATTGCGTTCACTGAAACCTATTGGGTATCAATAAGACACGAATTCTATCCATAAAGCAATTACGTAACTCATTCGAAAATTATACTGTCGTTTATACATTAAACTGAAACTGAAATTCTGGTTAACTGTTTTATAACATCATTTTAAGAAATGTAATTGCAGAATTACAATTACGTAATGAGAGATAAGTTTATGTTATATCCAAATATGAAGAGACATAAATTATGGTAACATACAACGCAAAACAACACATCTGAACAAAATGAAATTCTATACAAGTGTTGCTGACATGGCAAGAAATGATAAATACAGAGTGATATATTATACATGAAAAGAATAGACAGACATGAAATATATGTGCATATTGAAAATTAAAAGAATAGACGGACAATAATTAAGAGTCAGTAATGGTATTTATTATTAACATGATTAACACAATTGGCCCCACTCCTCTATACATACATGGACGATAATATGTTATGTATTGCTCTATAAAATATACCTACGCCACTGATAATTTTAGATACCCATCGTTAGATACATTTTAATTATTGTTTGCAAATGAAAGATATAAGAATAGGGATAGAGTAGAATATTCAGAATTCCAAAAAGCGCAAGCTCTCCAAACCACAGCACACGCACAAGATCAACACGCAGGTACACAAACACGTGCGTATGATTAACAGATACATTACCAGTTCTTTAATTACATCTTTAACGTTAACAGTTTGTACAGCTTTGGTAGAGAATTGCAGGTATATTTCGAAGATTTTACACATTTGACTTTTAATGGATTTTAGATGCATTAAAATGCTGTATGATAACATCTGAGTGTTGTTTTAGGGCTATTCGACATCTTAAGGTTTTCCAAAAGCTGGATATAAGCGAACCGCTCAACTGAAACTTATTCTCGTAGTGCCCGAGAAATAAAGATACTGACGGCAATCAAAGGTTCGTCAAAAGATAGAATACAACTGACCGAAAGCTGCAATTTCGTAAAAGTGCTTTCATTCATTTTTATGAAACAAATTAAGCTTTTAAAATTTTAACCCACATGATTAACATTTTATGTTCCAAATAAAATACGGCGAGCAATCGTTTCTTAACAAAATAAGTTCTACAATAGCTTAGACCGTTCCCATTTATATATGTCTAGAAAAAGGCGAAAGTTCCTACAACTGCTTCTTCATTGTTTTTCAGTTTTTGACAAATACAAGTGTGCACTCAGAATACAAATTCACTCTACACAGTTTTGAATTAAAAGGGATGTTAAGTCAACTTTCTTGAATATTAAACTGGTTTCAACATTTTGACAGCACTCACTCTCGTGCAAATAATTAAGATTAGTGTGTATCGCATGTAAATTAATTATGTTATGTAAACACAAAGTGACAAATACTACAGATTGAGTTAGATAAAAAGGAACATTTCCGTCGCTTACATCTTATTCATGTTTGACATCAACAAAGATGTCATACCCTCATCGGCATCCACGTCAGATTAACCGTAAAATATTACGATAAAACGTCATAGTCCACAAAATTGAATTTAATAACTTTTTTGCAGCTCCGGTAGATTCTTAATCTTCTTACATTTGGAAATATCCACATTCATGTATTTAGAAAACCTTAGTTTGTACAATTATTTTCGCACAATCAGATTTGATAATTTTATTTTCCTCTTTAAACTTCATTTATACTTTCCTTATGAAAACGATTGTACTTGCTCACTGTTGGGAATATAACAATTTGTGTATGTTTGATAAAAACTGAGGTGAACAGTTGAGTGCTTGTTTCAATAAACTATGATAAAAATATCCATTCAGAATAGCCAATAACGAAACACTCCCAAACAAGAACCCTTCGGCAGTATATGTAACATGTCGTTTCCAGACAATATGATACCATTTCGGTTACAAAATGTATAAAAATTCAACAATATCCAAAGAAATAGTGTGACGCGGAAGCCCGTTGATTTTGATTTTGATCTGGTCAGTATCACTTTTGTACTCAGATAGGTTAGATACGTATGCCCGATACTCGCATACATTACCAAAAGTGAGCTTAGGATATGGGCAATTACCGTTGGTGTATTTGTGTCAAAGAATAGAAGTTCTGTTAATAACTGAGATTATGTTAAAGGCCTATGATCAGAGTTATGAAGAAAAGCATTGATGCTCATATTTATCTCAGAATATAGTAGAATATTAAACTGTAGTTATTGAAGAGAACAGTTGTTGTTGTTGCTGTAGTTTAGTCCGTGCGAACCCTTTGACCCTGTTACACCACATTGGGTATAGGGGGTTATCCCTATTTGCAATAACATTTTGTTAAATTTGATGATTGGAAGGCTATGTTAGTCCTTCCAGTGACGAATATCTTTTTTGCAGTCATATGTTCATCATCAGGTATATTCCATATTTTCAAGATTTGTGAGCTATTTTCAGTATCCGTAGATTTATATTCTTTCTAGAAATAAAAGATCAAAACCGCAAAATTCTATAAAGCGTTATTCTCAACTTTAATTTAAGTTTCATACAAGTTAAAGCATACCAAAAGTTCCTTCTAGGGCACATCTATATAAATATATAAAATGACCATCTTGTTAAATTTGGTTGCAATGTCTGTTTTATACTGCCAAAAAATATCAAGTAAGTATTTACGCTAGTTATTTAACATAAATTGTTAAATCCAACAACAAATTATATCTGTTACCTCTTTCAGTATAGTAAAGAAACGGCAGTAAAACGTTGACCTGGAATTTGTTATAATATTGCACAATTTATTTGACCTGTCAAATTTTGTTCCTGGCTTTCATTATATTTTATTCACGCCTATATAAGATAAACATGAAAGCCAGAAACATGTTTTGACAGGTCAATAAAATAGAACAATACACATAATTAGAGGGTCGCAATGGGGTTTGTTTTCATATATTAACCATGCATTTGAAGGTAACGATAATATTTGGTTGTTTACATTTAAATTTGCTGACATATGTCTATCTGGTGAATGTACATATGTTATGTTCAGGATCAATTAATCACCCATGGATTTCCCCCAATTGAGAAAGAATAGTTTAACCTCAGAGGTTATTTCTAAGGTCACAGAGTTTTATTGGCCGGCTTGTAATGACAACAGCTTTCGGTTTCGATAGCTCAGTCAAGTGTGACTTATTAAACTGTAATATTCCTTCTCAAGAGAAGGAATAATCAGACGTTTGCGGGAACATATGTGATCAGGATTAGTTTATCTGTTAATACAATGTATTGTTCTTCGTAGGCACAAACGCCCGTTGATTAATTTGTATTAAATAAAAAATAAATTGCCGCGTTCACTGGCAGTTAATGAGTTGAGCTGGACCATTACAAAGATAAGGTTATATCGACTACAACTGGTAAACTTCAGAAGACGATATAAAATTGATCGTAAAAAGACAATTTTTCTGTATTGCTGGACAAAACAAGCGCTTTATTAAATATTGTACTAGTTTATCGACCAAAGAAACATACATGTATATCTGTCAACTGGTCTTGCCTTGCGGGTACAAAAGACATTGTTAATGTAATAGGTAATATCTGCTTAACATTGTCAGTTGGTCATGAAATGTGATGGAACAAGACGGAACTGCCAAAACATACCTTTCTGAACACAAGGATTATTGCAGTAACAGTTGCACGGTTGATTCGATAACAGTCCTCTTTTTATTAGTATTTCTCATTATTGAATGAAGAAACTAAAGTCACTAAAATATTTGATTCAAACATTACGTACTAAGTAATCACCGACGCTACCATACATTGACTCAAAATAAATTTTTCATTCTTGTATGTTGCTTGGATTTAATGCACTATACTTCTTCAATTTCACATTGTTTCTACATTACATCCATATAAACTTTAACATTAACCTGTGTTGGAATCATTACATTTTAGCGGGTATCGTATGAAATAAATTGAATGAAATAAAAATGAAACTTTCATTCATTCAACGTAACAACTACGTGTGCTTATGTTTGACAATCATAATGAAGTCAGACCTTAACAGAACAGTTGTCACACTAATCTTTGAAATTCCACTGTTTAAATAAAACTTGGAATTCACAAATTAAATTCGTAATTGATTTAAATTTCTCGAAGCTTCATTCATCCTCAGCGCAGACAAAACAATACTATTCTAAACATGAATCAATGTGTAAACAATGCATCTTAGGGGGTAATATGTAACTACCAAAAGAGTATTACATGGGTTGTTTTCCATGTTTATGTAGAAAATGTTACTAATTGTGTATGATTTGAACTTAAGAGCATCATTAATCTTACCTAACGAGATAGGTATTGTAAAATTTAGCTGTCGAAACACGACTGTCACAGTCGTCTTTGAGAAATAAAGTAATGGAACTCGGCCATGACAATAAACGCTAGTCTTAGATCATAATGAAAATACACTGGTGACCTAAACAATTAGTGCGATTTTTCATCAGTCTGATCGAATATATGAAGGCTTATATGAAATCACACAGGAAGAATTACTATGATAACATCCGCAAAAACAAATGAACATGATTATTATATCGAACTGTGTTATAAACTGTTTTTACAACAAAAGTAGAGGTACAACAAATCATACAAAAATCTCCAACTTGACCAATATGATTTTTAAAGAACTGTCTGGATTTCATCTTAAATACATCAATGGATTCAGAGTATGTACAAAAGTAGATTAACAGCGCGAACTTGTGGCATCTAATTTAGGACCTAATACTATAAAGGAAGCAAGATCTAATCAATGTAAAGGTTCTGTAGAAGTAGCTGATGATTGATTATCTTTTATCGTCATCTTTAGAGTAAGATGATGAAGCTGAATGAAAATAAAACGAAAGTAGGAATACAGACGTATCCAAAAACACTGACTCTGTCATAAAATCCATCGTAACTTGCTCTACCTTACTATCCCTACATATCACTGGGTTATGCTTGATGAGCTATTGTAAGCCTGAAAAAGACATTGTCAGCAATCAAATGCAATTAACCTTTACCCTGCTAAATTTCTATAACGGACTGGTTCATCATTCAATTTGGGTATTACCATTTATCATTTGAAGGGATTTTTACCGAAAATGTCCTGACTGAATAGCGACCAGTGCAGACCATGATCAGACTGCAAAAGCAGAATCACTTGCCACAAGCAGGCTAAACGTTAAATGAATAGTACGAAATTGGTCAGAAACAGCAATTTTGTATATGTGTTTCCTTCTTCGTAATTACTTGAAGTTTGAACAATGATGACATAACTTGTTTAACTCTTTAGTAGACTACTAAAGGAAACATTAATTTAACAAACCCCGACTCAGTTGTCGGTCAGTGTTTAGTAAATTAATAAATGTACAAAGCTGACGAATCATTTCCATAAAATAATTAGCATGGTTTTGTTTTCATGTAATGAAAGAGCGAAGCACTACCTGCTTCCGGCTAATTACCTTAAAAAAGACATTAACTGCAATTAAGAAGAAATGACATCAAAGGGCCGCTTAACATTCATCGTAAGAGTTTCTCCACCGGCATGGAATTGATCGCATGGGATATATAAGGAAACATTGACACGTGAGTCTGACACGTGAGTCAGACTGGACAGTGTAAACGCACGAAAACGTATCATATTTAACAATCATAGTAAGATATGAATTTAATTGTTATTCTAACAAATTATTCTAAGATAAGTAGTACTGAGAAAACCGTGCAACTCTGCAAAATATTGATGTCTACCTCTTAAATAACAAGACAGGCTTTGGAGTCAGTTATGTTTAAAACATACTCAATAAAACAGCTTGTATTACAGACACAACCTTTAAGGCAATAAATGAAAGACACTTATGATAAGGTGTGAAGAACAAGAGATTAATCGACTGGTTGTTCGTGTTGATTCGCTGCAAAGTTAATATGTACTCTTAAATGGTAAAGAAAGTCGCAGTTTTAAATATAATCTGCCTAATCATATTTGAAACCATTTTGTAAACTGCATCGTAATATGAGCCACGCCATGAGAAAACCAACATAGTGGCTTTGCGACCAGCATGGATCCAGACCAGCCTGCGCATTCGCGCAGTCTGGTCAGGATCCATGCTGGTCGCTAACAGTTTCGCCAATTCCAATAGGCTTTAAAAGCGAACAGCATGGAGCCTGACCAGACTGCGCGGATGCGCAGGCTGGTCTGGATCCATGCTGGTCGCAAACACACTATGTTGGTTTACTCATGGCACGGCTCAATTATGCTGGTGTTGTAATGAAGTTTTGTGTACGTGCATGTTTGCGCTGCTGTGGTTTGCAGTGCAGAGAGACTGCGTTATTTTGGAGTTTACACTCTCCACAACGCTCCCACCCTTTTATCTATACCTCTTAACCATTTTGTATATTGCATAAAATTAAAATGTACTTGTTGTTAGATTTTCGAAGTAACCAGTCTGCTATATTTTTCAGTTAAAGTTTCTTTTTGTTGCATGGATTTGTTTGGGGTGCTCTGTGCTTTCGGGAAATCTACCCATACCTTTTATTATTTTATTCACTGGGCAGTTTGTACTCAGAGTTGTTGAATTTTTTGTTTGGACTTATCACGAAAAAACCTACACAAAACATATGTCTTGTTTAATATTCACTATTTACTATTCACTAAAATCACTGATCTTTCTAATACACACACTAGTAATTGAATTACTTGACAACTTCTAAATATGTTTTAGGGAGATATACACAAATATTGTGTGTACAACTTTACAATTAGATTGGTTCAACAGATTTTTACCCTTAGAGAAATCAATGTAAATCAATCCAAATTAATGTTGCAATATTCGTCGAAATATATTTACGTAGAAAAGTGGATTTGCCAGAGGAATATTTGTTAATATGTCTCAGTTTTAACGTAAACATTATTTGTCAGGGTCAGACAATGTCACCGTACCCATAATTTTAAAGTAATGATATGCTCTGGAAACTACTGACTGATTTACAAAGTGTGATCAAGCAAACTTTATTGGATCCGAAAAGTTTCCTGGAAACAAAACTGCTTCTAAACAAGCATATTGTGGCAAGATGCATTTTGTCTTTATTTTCTGATAGCAGCTTGATGGTTTCAACCTGAATATAGATACAATGAAGTAAAGAATACATTCATTTTACATTCAGACTATAGACTATATCCAAAGATCAAATTTGACTATAAGACTCATTTTAATAAATGTTTATGAATTATCATAGGTTAAATAACTTTGCGAATTTTAATCAAATGCAATTGTTTAAGATCTAAGGATTTCAAATCAAGATAACTGAAACCGCATTGTGTGATGTCAGATATTGAATTTAACATGTGTTGAAAATAACTGAAATTCCATCCAGAATAAAATGTCCTTCAAAGGGAGAGTATGATTTCTTTAATGCATGCTTGAAGCTTTTGACTTTCTATTATAGAAAAATTGTTAGAATATTTGGCTCAGTAAAATTATACATTCCTGTTTTATAGAAGGACAAGTTTTAATAAACATGACAATAACTAGACAGTCATCTTTGTGAAAAAACAGTGTATTAAATATCTGCGGAAGAGGGTACCTTCTTGCCGCTTAAAATGTCAGAGGGTACTTAAACTGTCATCACGTTAGTTGGCACACAAGGTATATTATCGAATTACTTGGCACACAAGGTATATTATCGAATAACTTGGCACATATAGTATCTTATCGCATTAGTTGGCATACAGAGTATCTAACCGCATTACTTGACACACATAATATCTTATCGCATAATTGGCATACAGAGTATCTTATCGCTTTACTTGGCCCATCTAGTATATTATCACATTACTTGGCATACAGAGTATCTTATCGCATCGTTTGGCACATATAGTATCTTATCTCTTTATTTGGCATACAGAGTATTTTTCGCATTACCTGACACTTATAGCATCTTATCGCATTACTTGGCACGTATAGTATCTTATGGCATTACTTGGCACATAAAGTATCTTATCGCATTACTATATAGCTAGTCATTCAGAGCATTTTGCTGCATTAATTGGTACACATAATATCTTATCGCATTACTTGGCATACAGAGTATCTTATCGCTTTACTTGGCACATATAGTATATTATCGCATTACTTGGCATACAGAGTATCTTATCGCATCGCTTGGCACATATAGTAGCTAATCGCTTTATTTGGCATACAGAGTATTTTTCGCATTACCTGACACTTATTAGAGATAGTACCTAAGTTTTTCAAATCATAGGTATGAAGTGAAAAAGCTTTGAAATGAAGACAAATGTACATATATTTCTCAAAAATAGATATATTAACAATATTTTAACCAGAAGCGTAGAGTTATGAGCATTTAATATTTTCATGTAAAGGAAAATTTTGTGATCAAGGAAATGTAACTCTTCTTGCAGGGACCTGGAGAGCAGAAACATCAAAGGGACATAATATAGCGAATATTTTCTACTTGGGTGCATTTGATTTAACATTCAACTGTGATCTGGATTTCTAAATAATGATCCATGATACTGTGAGCTAAAAAATATAGAACAACTGGAACAGTCCTTTAACAGCAAAAGATGCTGTAGCAGAATGAAAATTGTTAAGCTCTAACTGGGACTCGAACCCAGAACCTCTCACACTTGACATACAGAGTATCTTATCGCATCGCTTGGCACATATAGTAGCTAATCGCTTTATTTGGCATACAGAGTATTTTTCGCATTACCTGACACTTATTAGAGATAGTACCTAAGTTTTTCAAATCATAGGTATGAAGTGAAAAAGCTTTGAAATGAAGACAAATGTACATATATTTCTCAAAAATAGATATATTAACAATATTTTAACCAGAAGCGTAGAGTTATGAGCATTTAATATTTTCATGTAAAGGAAAATTTTGTGATCAAGGAAATGTAACTCTTCTTGGAGGGACCTGGAGAGCAGAAACATCAAAGGGACATAATATAGCGAATATTTTCTACTTGGGTGCATTTGATTTAACATTCAACTGTGATCTGGATTTCTAAATAATGATCCATGATACTGTGAGCTAAAAATATAGAACAACTGGAACAGTCCTTTAACAGCAAAAGATGCTGTAGCAGAATGAAAATTGTTAAGCTCTAACTGGGACTCGAACCCAGAACCTCTCACACCTAAGGCAGACACTCTACCACTTCTCTTTAACAGCAGTAGCTATAGCTAGGCAGTTTAAGTGCACCGATTACATTACGTGAACTGGAACAGTTTTGTGACAATAACACATAATCGGCCGACTCCGGATTATCAGCGTATTCGCTTGGTTACCTAACGGCAATTTTCGTGTAAAGAAAAAATATAATCTAATGCTGCAAACGTTTTAATCGGTCAAAACTGCCCAAATTTCTCTGCCTTGTTTTTTAGAGTATGAAGTTACTAACTGGTAGTACCAGTGAAATATAACTTACACTGAATCTTATATATTTGCCTTTTTAGCAGCTGGCGAACGGCAAACACAGTGGGCTTTGTCCTAATATAAGCAATTATTTTACCAGTTTCGACAGGATATCAATTGATAGGAAATTACAGTTACAAACTAAATACCTTTCTGCAACACAATGAGTCATTAGCATTCACTGACAATCAGTATTATGACTGAGATCGACGATCATTCATTCATTCATTCGAATAATTTATTGAGTCGGTTGTTTACATTTTCAATCGTAACCGGTGCTCTTGTAAAAACCACTTTTTTGAAAAAATGAAGAAGGCGAAGAGCTATGGTACGGTCTCTACACTTATAGCATCTTATCGCCTTACTTGGCACGTATAGTATCTTATGGCATTACTTGGCACACATAGTATCTTATCGCATTACTAGTCATTCAGAGTATTTTGCTGCATTAATTGGTACACAGAGTATCTTTCTGCATTAGTTGGAATACATCGTATTTTATCGCATTACTTGGCATAATAGGGTGTATCTAATTTATAGGAGCTTGGAGTACCCACTCATTAATGTTGACTACCTTAAAGTTTATGCACGCATATAGTGTAGCTTATGTCTTCGGTTCGCGCAGTGAGTACTTGCTCTTTTAATTAAGCTGGCATATGATTTACCAAAATGTTAATCTGACGGAGAAGTACGTGATCACCTCTGAGTCAGTTGGCACTGAGCGTACCTACTTGAATCAATCAGGTTATAACTAACGTTCCCTCATATCTTTATAAAATACGGCTGAAAAACAGCGTTATACCCAAACATACAAACAAACAAACATTATAAAATTTATTCTGTTCAGGTTAAGAGACTGTACACACGAATAGTGGGTATCTCATGAAATAACCGCAACCTTTCTTGAAATATCAGATACTAACGTATTCATTGACTGTAACCTTTGCGGGCCAATTCATGCTGTTTCGCCTGATATAAGATTGTCTAATCACTAGATTCATTGTCAGAAACTTCTTTTTATAATTATCATGGACGACTGAATAATATTACCGGCATATAATTGTTGATTTCTATTGTAAAATGGAAATGTTTATAATAAATAATAGTAATGCATTGGTATTTGATTTGTTTACCTACAATCGTGCAACAAATGAGTTATAATCGTAGCAAGTTTACGGATCAATTCTTGATGATGAATTGACTGCAGTTATGAATGTACTTAAAAAGATCGTAAACGGAAATATCTTACTACTGGTGTTTCCGTAGATAAAAGCAATGACGTAATGAAATTGTTATGGACAACATGCAATTAGCAAAGGAAAGCGTTAAATTAGTCTGACATTAAAATATCTAAGTATTCGGTGCATTGTTACAACAATATACTTAAGTGGATGTTTTATTTTCAAAGCGTTCTCTTTCAGCTTAAGGATGTCGATCAAAAATAATTTCTGCCTTAAAGAAAACGGACACAAGAACGGGCTGCATAACATGACCTTGTTTCAGAATAATATTTTGAAGTAGGTTCAGTACATGTAGCAAGCCTATCGTTTCAGGATATTGCAAAATATGGGCAAATTGACAAAGTTCACGCCATGCGTTTTAGTACACTTGAAGAATATTTTGGTGTGTAGGGATATCCCTATTTCAAACAAAAAATTTCTGATTCATGTGTGGTTTGAAAGTTGTTGGTAAGCTGACAGAAAATATACGGATATATACTGATCTGAAGCAGGAAACAGAACATGGTAATTTTTGCAAATGTAAAACGTTTGCGCGAAGGGAAAAGGCGCCATATTTCCAAGCGATAGAAACTGCGCAACTTGCAATTCCTAAATTATCAAAGTTATGTATAGATGTCTGTTGAAGTATCAGTTAGATAATTTGTTCTGGTACGGACTGTCAAATGGCTCATCATGAAATATATGGCATTCAAGAGGCACAATGGCAATATGTCTTTCGCTATTCATATGCACTGTTCAGAGATAGTTGAATAATACTATATAAACAAAAATATTTTATATGTAAGGCGGACCTATCAACTCTATGAAATACCACCCTACTTTTGTTTTAGAAGACACAAATTACATAGAATCTGTCCTGAAATACGCGACACTTTACTCAATTGTTCCCGACGAAGGCTTGTCTGGAATTTCTATTTCTATACAGCCCTGGTTACAAATATTTCATTGCAAGAGATTAAAGTTACCTTTGAATTTTACAGCATATTCATATTGCCGTTTTTGAAGTCAATTTCATCATATCGAAAATGTGTTCAGAAAATTTTTCTGTTAAATATAATAATTAGCACGTTAGAGATGTAGTAATTTTTCCTCAGTTATATAGCGCACTGTCTAGCAATACAAGTAGGAACAATCCGATATAATGCTGAATGAGACGACAACAATATTTGAATAAGTCTCTAATTGAAGGCTCTTTGCCTCTTATGGCATCAATTGTCATGCGTAATCTAATAAATATATCGAAAGAAATGATACGAGTGTGTTGACCTACTTTTTATATTGCCAATAAGACTCGGAAGCAGAAATTTGAAACAAACTGAACAATACAAGGGATCTGTACTGGAACTTTGGTCGATTAATGCTATATAGGTATTTTTCTTACATTCAATATATTAAGTATTCATGTACCTGTATGTATGCTTATCAACTACAGGGCATATATTAATTTTGAAAAATAAACATGTTTTTGAAGCAAAAAAAAAAAAAAAAATAATAAATATAAAATTTGACATTTATCGATCTTATGTCAGCTATTTAGATAAAAGAAATATAATGTCAATTGTTTTGCTTGGAAATTGCTTATTTTCTGGCCAGAGGAATAAAAATGGGAAAAGTAATTATTATAGTTATATATCATATATATTATACAATTTCTAAGGATTTAACGGTCGGGAGTCAAAATGTTAGCCTGAAATCAAAACCAGCAAACCTGTACTGAAAAGGAAAACAAAGAAGTTCCTCTTTTGCTCAAATTCTGTTCCATAACTTATTTCAACATATAAAAAAGTTATGTCTTTAACAATACGTTTATTTCGGCAATGAATAATTGTATGTAAACATTATTTAGCGAATTCCACATTATTGTATGCTTTTTATGATTTACGTTTTTTTCTAATTTTTAAAAACTTCTGAAAAATCGTGATTCACCTAAAATAAACTATATGTAACTGACTAAATTTCCGAAAAAAAATCAGTGTTTTTTACCGTTTGGGTTGAAACACGGCACAATGCTTACCCACGTAGAACAATAACTTCGTAATACCATAGTTATTTTTATACCAAAGAGCAAATTGATGGTTATGAACTCCAAAATTTTCCGTCTTCTTTCCAAAATAATTTATATGAATTGGAATGCGATAGCTTCTTTGTGTCAGTGGAATCTTGCAAACAAACGTTACATGTTTAGCCTTGTGAAAAAATGAAAACGTTTATAAGTCTACAAAACGAAGTACAAAAAATGAATTGACAGAATAATATAAGATGACCTTAATGTGTGTTAAAGCTTACGTAATAAAATAAAATAAAAAGGTCTTAAGTAGAGAAAGATCGCTTCACAACAAAAGAGTTGCTGATATTCTATCGTAGTCTTCTATAGGCGAAGATTATTCTTGTTCAGAAGTAATCTGCATAACTACAGTAATAAGGCCAAGGCAACGCTATTAAGCAGTTGATAAATTGATGTCATTTACTAAAAGGTATGTACTTTTCTGAGCGAATCACAATTTTCTCCGTATGAGGATTTCCGAGTTTATTTTCTTACAGATTGAAAAATAGATAGTTGATAAAATATTCCGAAATATACATTTTGTGTCCATTGTATACTGCTAAGTAATTAACTTAGTCAACATATTGTTTCTATTTTATAAGGAAAATATTGTTAAAAAATTTAATCGTCAAAATTTAAATTCACATCAGATTCTGTGAAATGATTGTTAGTTTTTCGTTGGATTGACTACGACTGCCTTTCATAAAGATATTAATAAATATCACGTGGAAATATTATTGGTACAATAGCCAAAAACAAAATCTCGTGCGTTTCTACAAACGATATGAATTCTTTTTCAGTAACATTTTTGCTATTTTGGAAAAAATAGCATTAGTTTTTCACGTCTTCTTCAAAAGATGATAGCTTTAGAAATAGTCTAATCTTGTTTTGTTCACCAGATAAATAAATATCTTTTTTGTTTAGGTTTGTCATTGTCACTCTGTGGTTTCATGTGAGAATTGACAAGAACAAAAATTAAATGTTAGGATGAATTAATTTTTGTCTTTATTGTTAACAATATACAACATGTTGTGTTTACATGCATAAAGTTTAAAACCTGTACAAAGGCGTTAACTTCCATACGCAATAGCTAATTTTTGCGGGTTGCGGGGATCCCGCTATAATTTAACAGGATTTCAACGCTCCTGGAATCCGGTTATTCCCACAGTCAACATCAACTGGGATCCAGTTTAAGACAATGGGCTCATACCGGGATCTCAGTGGGAAAAAAATTCGGAATCCCTGTGTATCCCATTGAGGTCCCGATATATTTCCATGAATTAAAATTATTCTCGTTGGGAATTCCGCGAAATCCCACCGGAAAACAAGGAATCTCAATAAGAAATTAGGTGGGATTCCGCAGGGAAAGTGAATGTTTCCCAATTGGAATCCCACCGGAAGGTACTTTGAATCCTGAACATTTTTCCTGCTGGAATTACCACTTGAATCCTCACAAAACACCACCTACTTCTGCTTGATAACCTTAGAAAGGACATAAACTTCAATTAAGAAGTAGGGACTTCTAAACACCGCGTTACATTGATCGTTAGAGTTACATCTCAAGCATGGAAGTGATTGCATAAAATCTACAGGAACAACTTAATGTGATGCAGATTGGACAACATAAAGGCGCAATGCGTAAAACAGTTACTGTATTGTTTTAAAAAACTTAGATATTAATTTAGTTGTTATTGCTTACAAATTGATCTAAGACATGTAGTATCGAGACAACCGTGCAACTCTGGAATACATTCATTTATACCTCCAGAATATGAAGAAATATTATTTGCAGTCAGTTCTGTATAAAACAAACGCAATAGACATTTTGTATTGAAATAAGTAGTCTTAAGGTTAAGGTTATAAATTAAAAATGTGGCGTACAAAAAAGGTGCGAAGAACAAGAGATAAATAGACTGGTTGCTCATGTTGATTGGCTGCAAGTTTAATAATATACTCCTGAATAGTGAAGGAAGTCACAGTCTGATTATAAACATGTCTACTCATATTCAAATTCATTTTGTAAACTTCAGCATGAAATGTTGCTAGTATAATTAAGTCTTTTAAACTAATGGTCAGTTTGTTCTGAGAATTATGGAATTATTGGGACTTTTCAGGAAGAAAACCTACACGTGATCTGTCTTGATAAATGTTCACTAATATTACTGATCTTTCTATCAAACGAAACACTAACTGAATTACTTGACAACTTTACAATATATTTTAGGGAGATATACACCAAATTTTATGTTCGACAAATTTAATGTACAACTACACAATCAGATTAATTCAACAAATTCTTCAGTCATGGGGAAATAAGTTTGAATCAACCCAAAATAATGTTGTAATATTTGTCGAAAGACATTTACATAGGAACGTACATTTGCCGGAGGAATATCAGTTTTAACATAAACATTATTTGTCAGAGACTGAAAATGTCACCATACCCTTAATTTGGAAGTACTGGTATGCCTTGGAACTACTGACTGATTTATAAAGTGTGATCAAGATAACTGTTTTCTGAAGACAAAACAGTTTCTAAACAAGCATAATTCGACAATGATGATTTCAACCTGAATACAGTTTCAGTGATGTAAAGAACACATTCATTTTACAGTAAAACCATAGGCTATATCCAAACTTCAAACCTGACTATCAGACTGATTTTAATAAACGTTTATGAGATATCATAGGTTGCGATTTCAACTAAATGCAATGAGAGCTACTTAAAATAAAATATTTCAGATTCAGATATTTTACTTACTCAGAACGCGTAGTGTGATGTTAGATATTGAATTTTAAAAATGCGATCAAATAATATACATTTCATTCAGGAAAAATGTCCTTTGAAGAGAGATTATAATTCCCGTAACGCATGACTGACTTTTTTACATTCGATTATAAAGTACTTGTGAAAATACTCGGCACAGTAAAATTATACCTTGGTGTTTTAAAGGACAAGATTTTATAAACATGACAATAACTAGACAGTCATCTTTGTACAAATATGATGAATTAAATGTATGTTGAAGAGAGTACCTACTAACCATGTAAAATGGCACAGAGGGTGCCTAAACTGACATTTTGGGTCTTATCATATTAGCTGGCATTTAAGGTATCTTATGGCGTTACTAGGCACGCACATATAATATCAAATCGCATCACTTGGCATACAAAGTATCTTATCGCATTACTTGTCATACAGAGTATCTAATCGCTCTATTGGCATGAATTGTATCTAATCACATTTGTTGGCATACCGGGTTTTTCCGCTTATGTTGACGTAGGAAGTATCTTATTTTTGGACTTGCGAGTACTAATCAATGTTGAGTGCCTTATCGTTTATGCAGGCTTAGAGGTTACCCTATTGCTTCGATTCGCACAGTTAACACTTAAAGCTGGCATAGGATGTACCTTACGCTTTAGCTGACAGAGAAGTACGTAATTGTCTCGGATTGAACTGAGCGTACTTCCTAGCATTAATCAATCAGGTTCCAAATAAACACTAACGTCCACTCATATCTTTATGTTCAGTAACAACATCTCCTAATATCAGAATTGTATTAATCACTATTATATTTCCATGTACATGTATAAGGTAATATTTAACATTAGGTTAAGTAATGATATTTCTCTAAAAGTGTATATGAATACAGTCTGTGTTAGTATTTTGAATCTGGTACACTGAATAAATGCACCATAAAAAGTATTATCACAATTATTTTGCACATATTAAGAAAGAAAGAAAAGTGTCTCATGAAACAAATGCAACCTTCTGGAAATATTAGATTCTGAATTATTCATGGACTTTAACCTGTGCATGCTCATTTAACTGCGACTGCATGCTGTTTCGACTGGAATAAGGGTTGTCAAATCATCAGTTTCATTGTCAGAAACTTCTTTTGAAATAATTGTGAACACAATGTTTATAAAAATAAAACCATGGACAAGTGAGTTATTATTGACGGTGAATTGACTCCATTTATGAATGTACTTCAAAAAGTCTCATAAAATTGACCGTAAACGGAAACATCTTCCTACTGTTTCTTTTCTCCAGGTAAACGCGATGACGTAAGGAATCTATTATGGACACCATGCAATTAGTACAGGGAAACGTTAAGTTATTCCGAGAGTAACATATCTGAATACATAGTTCATTGTCATAACAATATATTTAAGTGGATGCTTTATCGCCAAAGCGTTTTCTTTTATAAAGTGATTTTCAGCCTAGGATGTTGGTAACAAATAATTTCTGCCAATAGGACAAAGGGTACAAGAGCGGACAGCATAATTTTACCCTGTTTTAGAATGATATTTTGAAGCAAGCAAGTCTTTGTTTCAAGATATTTCAAACTGAAAGCAAATTGGTTTTAAGTCAGGCGTTTTAGGCCACTAGAAGAGCATTTTGGTCCGTAGAGATGTCCCTATTTTAGACATAGTTTGTTTGATTCATCTGCACTTTGCAATGTGTTGGTAAGCTAACAGAATATATTTATATGAATTTGAAGCAAGAAACATACTCTCAGACTGGCAATTCTCGTAGATGTAAAATGGCTGCGCAAAGAGGAAGACGCCATACTTCAGGGTATTTTTCAGTCATATATCCAAGCGATGGAAACTGTACCACTTGCAATTCCTAAATCATCAAACTTATGCAAAGATGTTTGTAAAAAAATCAATATGTTTATTTCTTTTCACATAACATGTTCAGTGATAGTTGAATAACACTATATAATCAAACATATGTTAATGTTAGACGGATCTATAAACTTTGTGAAATATCAATCTACTGCTGTTTTAGAAAACACAAATAACCTAGAATTCCTCGTGATACTTTACTCATTTGTTCCTGACCGAGGCCTGCCTGAAATCATTTCTATTTCTTTGTATGGCTGACATTCCTAGACGTGTATAGGACGTCATGGTAACAATTCTATTATAAAAGCACACTTATAATATCGCGTGCTTTTTACTACGTCATAACGTATAATGTTCTTATTCTAATATGGTCGTGGTTAAAAAAAATTACTATCCAGAAAAAGAACATAATTTAACGAGTAATATTTATTAATATTAAAATTGTAAAATTATCTCTCAATATTGTCAAACAGATTTAATACTGAAACTACGTGGGAAATCAACACGAAACAGAAATACTGTGGAAATTATTTCTATTAATGTCTAACTTGTCTTTTCAGAAATTAGATTTCTGACTGATACAAAGTAATATCAAACTTTATAACAAGAGCACCGCCATGCGGGTGCTGACGCTCATCTGATTTTGTTTGTATAATAGAAATATTGTCCTACTCATGATTTTCTAAGTCTAAAAAGGGCCATCATTCTTGCAAAAAGCAGGATAGAGTTATGTTTCTTGATGTACAGTGTCCACTTATGATGGTGAAAAACTGTTGCAAGTTTTAAAGCAATAGCTTTGATAGTTTATGAGAAAAGTTGACTTAAACATAATATTCAACCAAGAAAATGATTTTTCTAAGTCCAAAAGGGGCAATAATTATTGCAAAAAGCAGGATGGAGTTATGTTGCTTGCTGTACAGGGTCAGCTTATGATGGTGAACAAGAGTTGCAAGTTTTAAAGCAATAGCTTTGATAGTTTAAGAGAAAAAGTTGACCTAAACATAAAACTTAACCAAGAAATCTGATATTTTCTAAGTCCAAAAGGGGCCATAAATCTTGCAAAAAGCAGGATGGAGTTATGTTTCTTGCTGTACAGGGTCAGCTTATGATGGTGAACAAGTGTTGCAAGTTTTAAAGCAATAGCTTTGATAGTTTAGGATAAAAGCTGACCTCAACATAAAACTTAACCAAGAAAACTGATTTTCTAAGTCCAAAAGGGGCAATAATTCTTGCAAAAAGCAAGATGGAGTTATGTTTCTTGATGTACAGGGTCTGCTTATGATGGTGAACAAGTATTCCAAGTTTCAAAGCAATAGCTTTGATAGTCTAGGAGAAAAGTTGACCTAAACATAAAACTTAACCAAGAAATCTGATATTTTCTAAGTACAAAAGGGGCCATAAATCTTGCAAAAAGCAAGATGGAGTTATGTTTCTTGCTATACAGGGTCAGCTTATGATGGTGAACAAGTATTCCAAGTTTCAAAGCGATAGCTTTGATAGTTTAGGATAAAAGCTGACCTAAACATAAAACTTAACCAGGCAACGCCGACGCAGACGCCGACGCCGACACCGACGCCGACGCCGACAACCGCTCAAGTGATGACAATAACTCATCATTTTTTTTCAAAAAATCAGATGAGCTAAAAAGGGAAATAAAAAACGTGTCTGCAAGGCTGAATATTTCAGCCAAGACAGTTTGCAATCGTTAAGATATACTATGCTAACTTTCCAGTAAAATATTCATCATTTTATATTAAATTTTAATACAGAAAATCCTCCATAAATGTTTTGAACTTGGATTTATATAAATTCTACCTGTGTTTGTTAATTTGCATTTACAATTTAAATTAATAATTTATGTAACTGGTAAAAAAACAAACACTGCCCGTCCTTTCACAGGAAGTACAACTTATGACTTAGGCTTGTTACACATTTGTAAAATGTGAAATATCTTTAACTTAATACTCAATAGAGGTTATACATTGAAACATGTTTTATGCATATACTGATATTTTTTTTTCAAATGTGAAATCAAGGCATGAAATAACTTTAAATCAATATGTACATTCAACGATAGTGAATGATGTACGAGACAACAGTTGACTTTCTAAGCCATTAACAAATCTGAACTTCCGTTCATGGAATCAGTTGCTGTTATAACGTAGTTATGCACATCGTTTTAAGATGTTGAATTATATGATTTCTAGAGGTTTCACAATACTTAAATATATGTTTGGAACATAGTTTGATATAATGCTTCATCAACGCAACCCGCATCGGTGAGGGGCATGATTCTAAGTAAGTAACCACTCGGCCATGGAGACCCTCTCACACAGCAATCATATCGAAAATGTGTTATAATAATCAGCTCGTCAGAGATGTAGCATTTTGTATTCAGTATATGACGTAGTGTCTAGCAATACAAGTAGGAACAATCTGATATAATACTTAAGGAGACGATAACAACATTTGAATAAGCCTCTAATGGATGGCTCTTTGGCCCTTTGTGAATATAAATATGGCATCAATTATCATGCTTAATCTAATAAATATAACAATAGAAACGTAATACCGATGTGTTGACCTACTTTCTATGCAATTAAGACTTATGATACGTACTGAATTATACAGTGGATACGCTCTTGGAGTTTGGTCAAATTAAGTTACATACTAGATCCGTTTCAATGCAATACAAGCGTAAATGTAAGTATTCGTGAATTCAAATCTCGGCTGAGTTTTTAATTGATGTGCATTTATCATTTTTGCAAAAGAAACATGTTTGAATGAAAAATAATTATACAGTTACAACTACTTGACATTGTTTTGCTCTTATATCAGAAGTATAGATAAATGAAACATAACGAAACTTGTTTTGCATGTAACTTGCTTATTTTCTGGCAAGATAAACAACTAAAGTGACAGAAATGGAGACAAAGGAAGAAGGTAACTCCAGTGTTTATATTATATCATACAATTACTAAGGACTTGACTGCCGATAGTAAAAACATTTGCCTTAATTGAAAAATTAATGTCCATACGTTTTTTAAGTGTTGACTTTAGCCCAGCAAACCTGAAAATACCAAAAAGCAAAGACAAGCATTGCTTGCTCAAATTATGCTCATATTTTGATGTAAAATGTACAAAAAATATCTATATAAATATGTTTACTCTGACAATAAATATTTCCATGTAAAATTTGTTCAGCGACCTTCAAATTTCTGTCTGTTTTTTGAAGACACCAATTTTCTAATCGTTCTTATGATATATCTTTTCCCGAAATTTCTAAAATTTCTTTCAGCTCCGGCCGTAATGTTTAGTTCTATACCGTTGGGATTATAACACGAACGAATGCTTTAAAGACTACCCTAAGGAACAAAAAACTGACAAGCAAGGCTATAACTAAACTTACGACCGATTATTGATATAGGGAGTCAAGGTACTACTTAATACTAGTAATTTATGGCAAATCGAGCGTTGTGAACTCCAGTTTGTTCCATCTTTGTGCAAAAATAATCTCTATGAATTTGAGTACAATAACGTCTTTATGGTATTAGAAAGTTTCGATCTTGAAAATAACCGTTACATGATTAACTTTGTGAAACTGACAACGTTTATAAGCCTGCAAAAAGAAGACCAAAGAACAAAATGAGCCGTGCCATGGGAAAACCAACATAGTGGGTGTGCGACCAGCATGGATCCAGACCAGCCTGCGCATCCGCGAAGTCTGGTCAGGCTCCATGCTGTTCGCTTTTAAAGCCTATTGGAATTGAAGAAACTGTTAGCGAACAGCATGGATCCTGACCAGACTGCGCGGATGCGCAGGCTGGTCTGGATCCATGCTGGTCGCACACCCACTATGTTGGTTTTCCCATGGCACGGCTCAAATGTATTAAAATAATGATGTAAGATGACCTTTCTGTGTATCAAAGTTTACGTAATAATATAAGAGGTTACAATTATTTTGAACAAACGAAACGAAATTAATCCCACGGAAACCAGACACACATTTAACATAATTCAATATCGACTCATGTCTATTTGGTAGTACAACAAGCAGGGTAAGAAAATTTGCCTCTGTCAACACGAAAATACAAAAAGAACAATTTTACCAACCCACAAATTGAGCAAGATAACGTTAAAACAAATTTAGGAGCTGATATAATTCTATTGTGACCTTCATAAAGCGAAGATTATTTTAGGCCAGAAATAATTGGAATACGTTTAGCAATAATGTTACTTTTTCGACTGTAATGCTATATCGCGTGTATTTAATAGTAGTTGAATAAATGTGACAAAACAAAAATAAATATTCAAAAGGGAAAGCCACGTTTTAAAAACAAAATCTCCCCAAACCTTAGCCAAGCACGTGGACGTGCACACCACCAACAAAAACACTCGCACGAAGCAAGCACCGCCTTGAAATGGTCAGCGGCAAAACCATCACTAGGGAGATTAAACCTGTTTATGGTGCATCTAACCTCACTCTAACCCCATCCATGTTCCAACGTTCTGGACAGTGTAAATAAAAATTCTGCCCGACAGGTGAATCCATACCTAACGCAATGGCAAAAGAAGGCATGTCATGTAAACACACAAAAAATGCTCTTGCAAATTTATATAAAAAGCAATCATTAAGAAACAAAAAACTCATGTACTATGCAGAAAACAGGTTCCGTCCCACACAATCAAAGGAAATCGTAGCGTCTAACTGTAAAAGGACACCAAGTATGCGGTGCGTCGAAAGACCTCTTTTAATAAAACGTTTTATGACTTTACTAAATACAGCTGGAAAACTGACATGACCAAAAATCATACAATGTTTGTAAATCACATCCCCGTAAAAACAGGGTTTTTATATACCTTTTCGCAGGTGTCTTTAAATTACTATTAAATTTTAAAAGCAAATCTTAATTACGATAGCAAAATTCAGCAAAATATTTAGTAATACGTACTTTATAATAACGGTAGCCTTGTTAACGTACATACTGTTCAATAAAAAAGGAAAAGGCACAAGTCCTCATATTAGTAGCATAACTAAGATGTAACGTATTTTTAAGTAATTTTCCAGGCGAAGCAAACTGTTTACGAACATTCTTTCAGATTAGATTAAATAACTGACACAATATCCCAATATAGAGATTTTTATGTATATTACTAAATAGGTTGAGCTTTTTACCGGATAATCTTAATATTTCCAGATAAGTTGGATTGAGGCGTAGAAGATTATTGACCTGAAGTCACTCAGTTAGTGTAAACATGTTTGCTTTGCATGCACTTAATATTATATATATATATATATATATATATATATATATATATATATATATATATATATATATATATATATATATATATATATATATATATATATGTAAACTGGTAAGGTTCTGGTTTGTTTTTCCTTTATAGGATTTAAAGGAAGATTTTATAGTTTAATTGCATTCTCATTAAGAAGCAATCTTTTGATTAACTTTGTGAAACTGACAACGTTTATAAGCCTGCAAAAAGAAGACCAAAGAACAAAATGAGCCGTGCCATGGGAAAACCAACATAGTGGGTGTGCGACCAGCATGGATCCAGACCAGCCTGCGCATCCGCGCAGTCTGGTCAGGCTCCATGCTGTTCGCTTTTAAAGCCTATTGGAATTGAAGAAACTGTTAGCGAACAGCATGGATCCTGACCAGACTGCGCGGATGCGCAGGCTGGTCTGGATCCATGCTGGTCGCACACCCACTATGTTGGTTTTCCCATGGCACGGCTCAAATGTATTAAAATAATGATGTAAGATGACCTTTCTGTGTATCAAAGTTTACGTAATAATATAGAGGTTACAATTATTTTGAACAAACGAAACGAAATTAATCCCACGGAAACCAGACACACATTTAACATAATTCAATATCGACTCATGTCTATTTGGTAGTACAACAAGCAGGGTAAGAAAATTTGCCTCTGTCAACACGAAAATACAAAAAGAACAATTTTACCAACCCACAAATTGAGCAAGATAACGTTAAAACAAATTTAGGAGCTGATATAATTCTATTGTGACCTTCATAAAGCGAAGATTATTTTAGGCCAGAAATAATTGGAATACGTTTAGCAATAATGTTACTTTTTCGACTGTAATGCTATATCGCGTGTATTTAATAGTAGTTGAATAAATGTGACAAAACAAAAATAAATATTCAAAAGGGAAAGCCACGTTTTAAAAACAAAATCTCCCCAAACCTTAGCCAAGCACGTGGACGTGCACACCACCAACAAAAACACTCGCATGAAGCAAGCACCGCCTTGAAATGGTCAGCGGCAAAACCATCACTAGGGAGATTAAACCTGTTTATGGTGCATCTAACCTCACTCTAACCCCATCCATGTTCAAATGTTCTGGACAGTGTAAATAAAAATTCTGCCCGACAGGTGAATCCATACCTAACGCAATGGCAAAAGAAGGCATGTCATGTAAAACACAAAAAAATGCTCTTGCAAATTTATATAAAAAGCAATCATTAAGAAACAAAAAACTCATGTACTATGCAGAAAACAGGTTCCGTCCCACACAATCAAAGGAAATCGTAGCGTCTAACTGTAAAAGGACACCAAGTATGCGGTGCGTCGAAAGACCTCTTTTAATAAAACGTTTTATGACTTTACTAAATACAGCTGGAAAACTGACATGACCAAAAATCATACAATGTTTGTAAATCACATCCCCGTAAAAACAGGGTTTTTATATACCTTTTCGCAGGTGTCTTTAAATTACTATTAAATTTTAAAAGCAAATCTTAATTACGATAGCAAAATTCAGCAAAATATTTAGTAATACGTACTTTATAATAACGGTAGCCTTGTTAACGTACATACTGTTCAATAAAAAAGGAAAAGGCACAAGTCCTCATATTAGTAGCATAACTAAAATGTAACGTATTTTTAAGTAATTTTCCAGGCGAAGCAAACTGTTTACGAACATTCTTTCAGATTAGATTAAATAACTGACACAATATCCCAATATAGAGATTTTTATGTATATTACTAAATAGGTTGAGCTTTTTATCGGATAATCTTAGTATTTCCAGATAAGTTGGATTGAGGCGTAGAAGATTATTGACCTGAAGTCACTCAGTTAGTGTAAACATGTTTGCTTTGCATGCACTTAATATTATGTATGTATATATATATATATATATATATATATATATATATATATATATATATATATATATATATATATATATATATATGTAAACTGGTAAAGGTTCTGCTTTGTTTTTCCTTTATAGGATTAAAGGAAGATTTTATAGTTTAATTGCATTCTGATTAAGAAGCAATCCATCCAATATGATACAACAAGTGAAGCATTTTATTTTTTATTGAAAAAGTGCTAATACTGACTAAACTGAGACAAGATCTATGTGCCATTTTGCACATTTAGAGTTTACATATATAATGCCAGTTAAACATTCAAGATAGTCTTATATGAAAGTGCATGGAAAAAGTCTTATACGGAGACATAAAGGTCGAAACTAGTAAAGAATGTGTTGTCTTGGTAATTTTAAATCCTTATGAAAGGGTATAGAAATTTTAAGTGTATTCGTAAAGGCCTAAAAGTCTTTATATTCTTCATTTGGGTTGTTTGCCTTTTTTCTGTTCTTCTTTTTTTGTTGTGATCGAGCGCATCATATTAGTGATCCCCAGGTATTTTTCAGTTTTTTTTGCTGTTATCGACCGGTTTCGCCAAACTTAAGACTTACGGCAGTAGAAAATCTATAACTTTATGGTTTTTCATATTTTTACACTTAAGCTTATTTCCTCCGGATACGTGGGTTTTATAAAATGCTTACAGATGATTATTATAATAAATGCATTGTTCCTTAAATCTTTTGAAATGGAATACATAATGCTTTTGTAAGGAAACGGTAGACATTTTTACGCAATTTACTATCATCTGGGAGAAAAATAAACTGAATGAAGTATTTAATCTTTAACAAGATGTTAACATCTGCATAAAACTTTCAATCAGTGTCAAGTTACTTATATTTGTGTTATAATTACAACATTTACACACCTATCAAATATAAACAATTCAAATACACGAAGCAAACACTATTGATTAAAATGGATTTCCAGCGACCAAATATGTGTACTAAGTAATAAAATTTGACAAACGTCAGATCAGACCAAGCCTTTAACTTCTGTCACACTAACCCTAAACTACCATTGTACAAAGACTTTATTTTCTAATTTATAGCATAGTTTGTTTGGATATAGCACCGTTTATCACCAGTATTTCAGTTAAATGTAAAAGTGGGAAGTTAATCTTATCAGTATTCCTGGATTCTGTGCCAGCACATACCTGTCCCCGCAAGTAACTGCCAACACATGAAGCAGAAGTGGACGAAATGACCTGTTATCAAATCGTCATGGAGAACAAACGCCTCGCACGGAAATCAAAAACACGATCTGCTCTCTCCTTCTAGAGCTAAACGTGGGGTGTGGGTGGAGGGGTGGGGGGAAATTAGTTTCTTGGAACTACCGTTTCTCACGACTGTTGATGTTATAATGGAAAACATTTGAGCCGTGCCATGGGAAAACCAACATAGTGGGTATGCGACCAGCATGGATCCAGACCAGCCTGCGCATCCGCGCAGTCTGGTCAGGCTCCATGCTGTTCGCTTTTAAAGCCTATTGGAATTGGAGAAACTATTAGCGAACAGCATGGATCCTGACCAGACTGCGCGGATGCGCAGGCTGGTCTGGATCCATGCTGGTCGCATACCCACTATGTTGGTTTTCCCATGGCACGGCTCATTTACTTTTTGGTGGATACTGTTAATACGGCTGGACTGATTTGTGTTTCAAGCGTTACACTTTATCAAGCTGTTCCTTTTGACAGAGGCGCATCATTTCAAACACTAAAACTTCGTGATCTCTTAACAAAACACTATCAAATATCAAGTTTCAGAACTAAGAAGTTCTTGTCACCCGACACTTATGTTCTTAACGACGCAGAAGTTTGTACGGATCAAAACTAGTATTATCACAAAGTCAAGATCAAAGAGTCGTTTGTTTTGAAGACAAGTCGTTTATTTTGTTTCTACACGTAAATTTCCTATCTATTTTCGTGGTTTTGCTCAATCATGCTCCCCCTGATGAATTTCGTTTTGTTTCACGGAATGTAATAACGTGGTTTTGTCACATTTTTCCTTATCTTTTCCCATGCAATTTATAATTTAGACTTTGAAACGCTATGGGAAATTAACAGGAAATATAATTAATATAAAAAACTAATCTTCTCAGTAAGAGCTTAATTAATCTCAGCAAACTGATTGACAGAAAATTTGTAAATAAATAGATATCCCATGATGCATAACATTTGTAAATGCAGTGTACAGCTGAAGAGAATCTCAAATGACATTTTAAGTCGAGTTTAAAATTGATTTGAATTGACAACAAGCTCTATATGTCGGAAATTAACTTTTACCCTGCTATATTTCTAACATGGACTGATCCATCATTCAATTTGGGCAGTATCACATATTATACAAAGGGATGTCCACTGAAAATTTACTGACTGAATAGCGAACAGTGCAGATGATGATGAGCCTGTACGTTTGGGCAGGCTGATCTTGATCTGCACTGATCGCAAAGGCAAAATCACCTGCCGCGAGCAGGCTGCAGTCTAAGAAAAAGCGACTGTAATGTTAAAAAAATGGTTCTGTGAGGCTTTCTATGCGGAGTGTTATGTGGGTAACATGGCTTTTACTGATGGACATCTGTCCGTGTTTTTCTATTACACCGAGTTCAGAATGCACTTGTGTGAACTTCATTTAAGAACATATGTCGACGGGAGAGGAGGAGTTCTATAGCATGTTTTTGATTAGAAATGTTCTGAGGATTTTCTTTAGTGCAATGTGCAATTCAAATCGTTTTTTAAACGTCAACTACTTATTGGTATGTTTTTCGACTAAACGCATTTTTTTACATTGTTGATACAGAACAAATGTATATTGTTAATGGTATTTGAAGCATATATTTTTTTTCATTACAATGTCAGTTTGTTGGTTGTGTGCTGCTGTGCTCAAGTTTTTCATGAATTATAGTCTTAAATGATTGTATTGATCAACAAAGCTTCATCAGCCATTTTATTGGATCACTGCAAGGAACATAATTTATTATATACACATTTAAACATTATCTAAACTTGTACAATATATATGACAGCTGATTTAACCTCAATGACTTTATGTTAATTATCGTCCTTATTATTTCGACAACACATGATTGAAAATCGCCGGGCAGTTGGGTTGATACGGGCATTGAATGCAATTAAACACATTTCAAGAGATGAAAGTTATGAAACTATAAGAAAAAAAAGACAATTTCTCAAAGATAATTCAAGGGAGGATGCGTTTTTGTAAAGTGACTATCGGTGTCGCATCTCTATTCTTGCTTTTATCTTTTAAATTGCTACTTTTTAGAGGGACAAGGTAATGGCCTTACTAGAAGCGAGAAAGAATCGCACATTATATACAATACTGCGACAGCTTATTGATGAATTTTGTTGTTAAGTCTACAGACGTGTACAGAATATAAAGGTGAAGTTTCTTGTTTAACGTGGGTGGTCGACAAAAGTCACGACCTGGCGTGGATGTGACAACTTATTTCCAGACAAGCCCACAGAAGGTGTCATATTTACCTCCCCGGCATCCAGTCCATGTCGATACTGCTTGAAACAGTATTGATTTAAGTAAAACACCCAGCACTGAACACTCGATATCAGCCGCGACTTGGAACCGATCCTGGATTGCTGGCATCGTAGTCCAACCTGCTTACTGACTCCCAATTATAAAATGACTATTTACGTTCTAACTTACAGAATAAACTAACATAGCATGTCTTAATTTTGTGCAATAAATGAGTTAAGCAAGATATCCCATCGGAATATTTGACATGGTACTGTATTCGGGTAGAATTGATTTTGCAAGGCCTGGATTGCACGAGGTGCCATTGCCGACAAAGATCATGTCTTGTATACTGCGAGAGATCATGGTACTCTTTTAATGCCACTTTTAATATATAAATATATCTATTTCTAATGTCAGCAAAACGGACTATAATTTAAGACAAATAAGGCAGAAACATGTTTCAAACGGAGACCTGTTTGACGTATGGAGCGGCAAGAAGCCAACAGTAACTCAGTTATGACGTCATATTTAATGTCACAACTAAGGCAAGTAGTCCATCAATGAATATTTTTCCGTATCCGATGAGTATTGAGTACAGGATAGTGTATTCATTTTTAAAATACACGTTGTACTTCAGATAGAAAATTCGTATCATACCCCATTCATTGACAGCTCTCTGTAAAAAAGTACTGAATATTTTAGAAATAATTTAGAAAGTATGTATTTACGACCATATCAAGACAATAACCAAACAAAGTGTCCCAAAAGGTTACCTTAGTATTTGTTCAAATTAACAGTTGTTTCGTATTGAAAATATTGACATTACGATAAGGGAATGTCAAAATAGAAACATTTTAATTTATAGAAGGAAAACAAAAATATCCTTCTATAAATAAGCAGACATTTTGGAAAATTAAATGAAACAGAAGGCTTGCAGACAATGTTGCCTAATGCATTACTGATTAAATAAGCAGAGAATAGTAGGACAAGTAGTTTGGTAGGTCATTAGACGATCCTCTTTTCTAAATGTTATCATAACATGCACTAAAAGAGGAGGTCTGTTTCAAAACCAAACGACATACAAACTTGAGTCAAGATTTTTACACATACTTTTGTGCCGTCGTGCTTAAGGTTCGGAAATCTTGCTTTTTATTTCTAAAATAAAACTATTTTTCATGCGACATTCTATAATAGTATATGAGATGTTGACTTGATTAATTACTATTATTCCAGGCTAACATAGTAAGAAGCAGTTCAATGTTGCAGGCAAATGATATCGTCGTTCACTGAAACAAGTACATTACAATCTTAATCAAAACAGGAGCATGGTCAAGAATAGAAGGAAATGCTGTTGCAATACTTTTGACAGATCCAATGCAAGATGTTTAACTTTGTTTTATATATCATTCGACAATGGAGTATTTGAAAATAACTTAATAACAAAAATTGTTTGTTTTCCTAAAACAAACTAGTAAAAATCGAACCCCTCTGAATTTCTACCAAGTTGATTCAATCTGAACTAGAATTTCATGCAAATATTGGATTAAATTGTAGATTAGTTTTATCTTTTAAGACAGGCAGCATAATCCCTTACTTCTCTAATGTCAATTTAAAATCGCTGCAATATCTGAAGTTTGCAAAGTAATGTTATAATTTGACAGAGACTGTCTTGGTAAGATATATACCAAATTTTATATAAACCTAAACAATCGGATTATTTCAACAATTTCTCATTCCTAAGGGAAATCAATGTGAATCAAGCGAAAATAATGTTGTAATATTCGTCAAAATAAATCTTCTTTAGGAACCAGACAACGACAATTTTGATTAACAGAGACAAGACGTGTAAAAACATCTTCGTCGTAATTTAATCGTAGTTTCAGTGCAGCAGATATTTCATTTGAGGGATATTTTGGGTTTTCCTTCTATCATCGAAAGTCGGAAAAATCGCCATATGACTTAATTGGGTCCAAGTGACTCTAAATCAAAACACCAACAACAACTTCAACAACAACAACATTTGAGCGAGAGGAAATATCACACTTCATGTATATTGAATTGACACTACTGACAGAATTATATATACAGGCAATGATTATGCATACAGGAAGTAATCATTTACTTTTATAAGGTCCAACGTCCATTTGGCACAACACGAAACTCAAGATCTACCCATGTACAGACTTATTTTTTATGGATAAACTTTTTTCGAAATCCGAATATAACTTTGATGCACGTTTTAAAAAGTATTATCACATGTTTGACGTCGCGGGAGTGTAATAAAGCCATTAAATGAAAATGATAATAAACTAGTGTAATAAAGCTTTGACGTCGACGTCATTATTTGTATATGAGACGTTGGTCAAATTAGCTTGTTAATTATAGTAAAGTAAGTACAATTTTTGGTGTTTCGACAGAAAAGGCTAACATGTGATAAAAAGAATATTACATTTGTGACTTTCCACGTTGAATTTATTAAACTCGTTGAATAAAATTGATAAAATGCTCGACGTAGCCTCGCATTTTATTATTTCATTCAACTCGTTTAATAAATTCAATATGAAAAGACACTCATGTAATATCCTATATTTAATTGATTTTTGAGAAATCAAAAAGGTTTCAGGAATATGTCAATTGTTATTAAATACGTATAGATATATTGTAAATTAAACACGGACGTTCGAACCCCTTTAAACAATCATATACAGAATTTTATTGAATAAATGGAATGGATATTTCTATTAATTTCATTTTCGACAAATGTAAGTTATATTGGTCATGTCGATACATCATACATAAATATTCAAATGATAGGTATAGAACGAAACCGCTGCAGTTGGCACGGCGAGTACATGACATTGAAAGTACATAATCGCCTTAAATTGAATATCAATCACTTTTGTATTTGGAAATAATATAAATGGTATACTATCACTTAGAGTGGCAAAAACAGGTTCTTTACCCTTGTTTTGCATTGTCAAATAAAGAAACATAAAAAACAGAATGTCCTGAGTTTGTAAACAGACTACTTCATCATTTTAGACAGCATGGAGACATCTATACGCCTTGTTGGTTAAGATATGAATTTATCAATCATTTTTGCTTACAGGCTGCCTAATATCTTCAGTTAGAATAAAGAGTATTTAATTACTTAAGCTTGTTGTCGGTTATAGGAATACAGATAGTATCCCGTTGCATTGCTTAAGTTTGCGTTATGAGTTCCTAATCACTAACATTGCATGTTGTTTTAAACAGTATTCTAACATGTTCATGCTCATGTCCCCATATTCGGAGAAGTAGTTAACATTGCATTGCATTTTACTTCGTAATACTTTATATGTAAAGTTGTTCCCCTCAAAATGACTCATAAATTGTTCTAAGTCCATAATTTTTCAATAACATAACGGGAAATTTAACGCGAAATTTAATTCTTATCAAGTGATTTTATACAGCGTTTTGGCTGTACATGTAACATCAGGTAAACAATGTTAATGCTTGTTGTACGCATTGACGATTGTTCCATAACTAAATTATTTTTGCACTAATAAGTAGAAACTGTCATTTCTCCACTTACCGTGCAATAAATGAGTTTGCATGACAAGGGTACCTACTGCAAATATGAATACACTTCGAATGGATCCATTAAAATGATCGTTAAATCTGCTTTCCCACCCGCTGTGTATCATGATATAAAAATGACGAACTATGAAATGAGTATAGCAAACATCAATTTAACACGTCGAGAGTAAAATGACACCAGGACATTCAGTGCATTTTCATAACTGTTACTGTAACAATAGCTTATAAACTAGATAAGCTGTCAAAGTATTTCTACTTGAAAACTATATCTCAGCTTCTGATACGACAAAATGGAATCTATTTCCCTTTGCCTTGATGACTAACAGAAATATTTTATGGAACGCACTTAATCGAATAGCGTGTAATCACTGTTTTGCTTATTCTCATTTTTCTATGCTCCTTAAGTTTGATATTCTTCAAATCTGAATACTATTAAAAGAAAAATAGTTTCATTGTTTTTGCTTTCAAAACTGCTGATGAAGCTGCGATTGTAAAATCGATAGGAAATATAATATTTGTGAAAATATTTTCTATAAATGTCAAACTTGCTTCTATTTGGACATAAAGAGTTCCCGCGAACACAATATAGCGTTAGAAACAGATATAGAAAAAAGCAGATTTTTTTTGAAAGATGAATACTTTAGCTAAAGTATACCAATAACATGTAGACTAAGGGCTACTTATTCGTAAAGCACATTTTAAATAAACGTATTGTATATGGCAGTAGTGCTAAAAAAACACATTTACTTTGGTATTTACAGAAATAGTATGTATGAAAAGGGCTCAATTCAAGTAAGTTAAAGTCGAGAGTTTGGTTGGAAACGGAAAATTCTAAAACGTACACATAAACTTCGATTATAACAAATGTTAACATTGTCTTAAGGCCAACAAAAAGTATTATTTTTATGATCTTAAATAAACGAATGTTTTAGTACGCGCATTTGGACGGATGAGGCAAGTCGTAAATATACAACAACAATTGTCGGCCCCTATCCTACTACGAGAACAAAAGAACGTTTCCAGTTATGTACGATCAATTCGAGGTATCAGTACACCCTTGTACTCGATAATCCGTCTGAAGTCCAAGCATCAAGCATAAATTTAAAGACATGAGAAGGCAAGATATAAAACTAAAACACTCCTTCAGTCTTTAGAAGCAACTTCACGGAGTTTTACAGTTGATTAGTTATTATCATTGCACCATCACGACTAATAGTGTCGAGGTCGTTCAACCACAATATACTTCGCTTTACGGATTTTGCGTTGTATACTTTTTATAATAAAAATTCTAAGATTTTTTTACAACATTTTGATTAAAATAAATATTATGTATCATTTTCATTTCTTTATAAACTATATCCACATAGTATTTAGGGTGTGCAAGACCAATGGTAGGAAGTGTTTTGATGTTTATATTGTATTGCGCTTTGAATGTTCGGACTGTAGGAAAGTTTAGTGAACGTCTTCCTTAGTTTTTGATAGCATTTACCCTGATTTACCAATTTCTTAGTCAAATACAGATTTCTGTGAATACCATCCGCTTTGAGCAAATTCTTGTTAAACGAACACGTTATTAGATATATAAACCCCGTATGGTGTTGGTCGGGAAACATCTCCATCCATGCGGGGATTAATTTACAGTGTTAGTTGAACTGCTCTCTTTCTTCATAAATTTCAGAATCGAAATTACCACTAAGAACTGTTACATCTGTAAGTCGCAATCGTCTGACACCAATTTTCCCATTTAGCAGAAAGATCACGAACGTTATTGACTGTAATTAATTTTAGTCGTTCTAGGATTATATTGTTAAGGACATCTAATTAAATATTTTTTGATAATTTACAATTCTATATATTAGGCCTTTGTTTTACAGTCCTTAACATGATGATTAATACTAATCAATAATAACCAAAGTGAAATTGCTAGGAATGTTAGCATCAATTTTCTTTATGATTTAATAATATGCCTGAACATGAATAAAAATATGTCCATATCTTTCATGCAACGTTATCAACAATTAATAGAAATTGACAATATTCTTAATGTGAATCGCACATAGCTGTTAAAGAAAGAGCTTGATATGTAAAAATATCATTGGTCTCTAATATCAAAACATTTGACATGAATATCCAAAGACAAAAACGTCGCTACTTTTAATATTGTCTTTGAGCTAGCCTGTATAATATCGTTGCATTTGTCAAACGCCAGTCGCTTCTGATGTATATATCAGTACTGGGACTGTTTGAACAGAATTACCTCGTTCTTTTTCTGTCATTGTCAGAGATGAAATATTTTGTCTTCAATTCCTATTGAATTCCCTAGCAATTCAGGACAAAACAATGTATTATAAAATTAACGAAGGTGACTGCGAAGTTTGTTGTCTTATCCTTTAAAAGAAGCACTGTGCTCAGTAGTGAATATACATATGCCGACAGTTGCCGCGTAATCAAATATATCAATAGAAACCTGACACCAATATGTTGACCTATTTTGTCTTAGAAAAGTACTTAATGCAATATGTTGACTTATTTTGTCGTAGTACTTAATCATTAGGGTTCGAAGCAGTTCTATGATACCGAATGAAGTAAGATTTAAAATGAACTGTTTTATTTTTTAATTTTAACACATTCGCTTTTCTCGCAAACAACGTGACTACCAAACGTGGTTCAGGTCTTCTGGTGATAATGGAATTTTTTCACTCTCAGAAGGCTTTAATAACACGTCTGGCAAAACCAACAGAAACAAATTCGATAAAAGAATCATACAGAAAAGCTTTGGTTTGTATAATGTTTTGTATTATAAAATTAAAGGTGTTGTGGCAACGTTAAATGTCGCAACGCCGCTAAATGTCGCAACCACCGTTCTATGTCGCAAGGTTGACGTTAAATGTCGCAACCACCGCTAAATGTCGCAAAATCGTCTGCCGCTAAATGTCGCACCTTTAACGTTAAATGTCGCAAAAATTTGTTCACCGTTATATGTCGCAACACCAACGCTAAATGTCGCACAGCAAAATAAGGTAAGTTAAACAGTCTTTACAACTTAGAGATAAGACTGGGTAATGCATTCTTGATTTCGGAAGGGCTGAATTGACCTTTCACTCTAATCTGCACGTTTGCTTTTCAGTGGTTCCGCGCCATACATACGTTTGAGCACTAACGTGGTACTCGCCACAGTACTAGATTTATTTCAGGTCGGAACTATGTAATTCTATGGAGTCCTAGCTGTTTAGCTCATGAGACATTAAGCTCGCGCTCCGTTTTGTCGCACCTTGTATCACATGTCTTTAGTCGACCTGAATTTCGTTACACAACAGGCCGGGGGCCAGAAATTGTTGATGGAGGATGGGAGGGGGGAGTGGGACGGGTGGGGGGTGCGGGGTGGCACCAGTTTAAAACAAAAGCGTCACCGGGGACGTGTGGTAGGTACGGGGTTACTCTGTCCGTATTTGTAGGAAAGTTTTTTATAAACAGGTATGAAATGTTGGCCTGTGGTGAATTTTTGTCTATTTTTTAGGTACGTACTAGAGAGGCACTCTCTATATTTTAGGTGGTTAGGGTCTTTTCCCATTGACAATTTTGAAATACAAGTATGGAATGCTGGACTTTTATTGCATTTTTTGTTTAAAATTTCGGTGTATGGGAGGGATTATCCCTGTCATTTTTTCAGGGCTCAGGGTCTCTCCCTGGGAAAGTTTGAAAAACAGGTATAAAATGGTTGCCTCTGGTGCATTTTTTCTTTCTTCATTTTAAGGCACTAGAGGGGTACTCCCCCCCCCACCATTTTAAGGGGTCAAGGGTTCTTCCCCCTGGGGAATTTTGAAATATAAGTATATAATGTTCGCCTCTGGGGCGTTTTGGGTCTACATTTTGAGAAAATATTATTTCCAAAATAGTTGGGTGCAACTTTGATGAGTATAAGTCACTAGTTAGCCAACAAGGGTGGGGTTTGGGTGTGTGTGGGGGGGGGGGGGGGGGGTAGGAAACGGCTCGGGCAACAATCCAGGCCTGTTACACAACAGGATGTTCAACTACGCGACACGAAGACTGTGTTTTGTACCAGCTGTAGAAACTGAAGATTTTCTATTAATCAGCCATGGATTCTATTTCTTTGTTTGGAGGTTTACGTTTAAAGTCATAAGGCGACTATCAACCTTCAATGGCGGAGAAAGATCCGATGTGGCCCTCTGTACATTCTTTCAGGTTAAGCGGGAATTCTGATATTATTTTACTTTTAGTCTCTTAAAATTGTTTGGTTTAGTCTCATTCCCTTCATTATCTTACTTTTCCGCCTACCCACACATAACCTACCCCCTCTCTCTTCCCCCTCCCCCGTTTCAAAAATGTATTTTTTTATATTTTCTAATTTTCTATTAATTCTCTTGGTGCTGTGTGTTTGTGTCTTAGATTTCTGTGTCGCTATTCACCCCGTTCCCCATCCCACCCATACCTAACCCCCACAGACATACAACACTATTACCAAATCGTATTTAGTTAGAAGAAACCTCAGAATATTTCTGTCCTAAAACACTGGCCCTATTACAAAATAATTTCACAAATATTTTTCCTGCGTGACTGTTCAAGCAAGGTGTGGAACTCAGGTGAGCGATCTAGGGCCAACATAAACTTGTTAATTTTTCTTCTCTCAAAAAAGTAAATACACACAAGGAATTGATAGTCATAGTGTCAAAAAGGAAGTGCGACATTTAGCGTTGGTGTTGCGACATATAACGGTGGGCAATATTTTGCGACATTTAACGTTAAAGGTGCGACATTTAGCGGCAGACGATTTTGCGACATTTAGCGGTGGTTGCGACATTTAACGTCAACCTTGCGACATTTAACGGTGGTTGCGACATTTAGCGGCGTTGCGACATTTAACGTTGCCACAGGTGTTTGTTTATCCAATGGATGCATTAACCTTTAGCCTGCTGGCGGCAAATGATTTTGCCTTTGCAACCAGTGCAGACCAAGATCAGCCTGCACATCCGTGCAGTCTGATCATGGTCTGCACTGTTCGCTATTCAGTCAGTAAATTTTCAGTGAACACAAATGCAGGACTACATTAAGAGATGAAATTACAGACTGAGAAGTAAACGTCTGATAACAAATGTAATATTGTGAAACGATATCGCTCTATCTTATATGACTAAATTAATGTAATTGCGTAACGTTTTGCATCCCACTAGATGGATTTAATTTTAAAAGTTGGTTCCGATATGTTAGTATATAAAACAAGATAGAAAACAAGGACAAATTGATGATAATTTTTTTCAGGTGACCTTACATGGGTGATATTCTACTTGACATCATACAATCATTGTGTGCAAAATGCATTATTAGCGATTATTAGCAAAAACACATCAATACAACCCAACTTACAGTTTTTAATTTGTTGTGTTGATACAGCCGCTGTTTACGTGTACACACATTTACACACCCTGTATAGGCGACTGTGGTCTTTTATTGTGGCCTTTCATACTGTTCTTTGTTTTGTTTTGCATAATAAATGATTACTGCCTGTATGTCAGAATGTATCAACCTAATACTTAAAACCCGAGACATCCAGACAAACTTGAGGTCACGGCGTGTCTAGCGAAGTTCGTGCGCTGTCAATAGAGAGTTTGAGATTTCAAACTTCGCCTTCCCCTTCAACGTCTCTCATATATATTTTGGGTAAAACGTCACCGATACGCGTGTATTTTATTTATATCACACGTTGCTACTAAAGTTTTCCATGT
Source organism: Mercenaria mercenaria (assembly GCF_021730395.1). Lineage (NCBI taxonomy): Eukaryota > Metazoa > Mollusca > Bivalvia > Venerida > Veneridae > Mercenaria > Mercenaria mercenaria. Next base: position 22,819,408 of record NC_069378.1, on the reverse strand, counting down.
AATATCACGTAAGCCTAAAACTTCTCTTTATTACTATGCGAAATAAAAAGCTTAGTTTCAGGATTTCTGCTTATTAAATTATTTGATTATTCATATATATAATTTGACTAAATTTGATGCGAAACACTATCAATAGGTATAAGAATAATGAAGTTTTGTATGGCTAATGATTTTAGCTAAATACATTGAATTGAACCTGGAAGTATGAAGTTATCAACTGATTTTGGGAAACTTTGAGATTTTGTTCCAACTTTAACTTCTACGGCATATTTGTGTCCCCAGGCTGTATCGATTATACCAGATGGGCCTTTTTGTCGTATGAAGTGAAGTTTTGAACGTCCGAAGATGTGATATCACGAATGTCGAAACTTCATTCGTTTTACATCTACTCTGTCCACATATTCGGCATCAAAGACTGAAATCTGGATGGAGGCACATGGCATGACAGTCAATTTACTTGAAAAATAAATAATTACGCGCGATTATCATTTGGTAGAACTTTTTATTTTCACATCCAAATAAAATCAATCTGTTTCTGTCGGACACTTAATACAATTGCGTTTTAATTATAAACATAAAATGGTACTAGTAAGACGGAAAATTCTTCTGAAGTATCAGACAATTTCAGATCTATGATATCATGATGAGAGACGTTTCCTGTTAGCCGTATGGGATAACTCCATTCTTTAAATGCACGGAACCAGAGCCTGGTAGAGGGACATTGTGGGTTAATTCCCCCTTTGATTCTTACATTTTACAAAGAAAATCGGTCTTGAAACTCGGCGTGACCCTACCCTACCCCTACCCCCCTCCCCCCACCCCCCTGATATGGGTGACCCCTCTTTAATGTGGGTGTCCCTCTAACCAAAATTCCTGGATCCGCAGATGCTTTACTTATAAAATAGTATATTGAAATCATATTGTGTTGTCTGAGAGTTTGGCATTAAACAGAGTCATACAGAGTGTCATTATCTAATAGGTCAGATTAATCAAAATGTAAAAGTAAACAAAATGTTGCATAAATTACAAATTAAACAAATACACAATAGCAACAAAAATCTAAAGAAACGAGATCCGCAATGGATAGACCGTCAGGGGAGTTAACTAGAGTCACGGATTGGGACAAGTCCGATATGAAAGCATTCAACGTCATGATATGGAAAAATATTGCACGATCGCGGTCCATTGAAACCCAATGGAAAATAATTTTAGGTATGTAATTATCATTTTTATTTCCTCTCATGTATGATTTACAATCGTGCATTGTATACTGACTATCCTGTTTTCTCATATTCTCGGGGGCCTAAGGGGTTGTTTATATTCCAGTAACAGAATAACCATTTCATAAACAGCATTTGGGCGTTATTTTGTAGAAAATTCACTTGTCATAAAATGTTACAGAAGCTATCCCATTTAATTATTTTGTTACTGTATTTGACACCACCCTCACCCGCAGAGTGAGGGTGGTATCAATAAGAGTTTCTCGTATTCCCGTGGATTTAGATTTGACTTTTCATCACAAATAAGTTGTAGAATTTAAAACATTAAAATTACCATTGTGTGATAAAAAGATATATTCTGTAGTAAATACATCAAGAAATATGACAATTAATTGCATAATCAATAATTTATGACGAATTTGCTAACAATTATTTGACAACTTTAAGGCAAAAAACGAGAATATGAGAAACCCTGAGAATACGAGAAACAGGGATATACTGACATAATTTTATATAAAACCTAAATACCTAAATGTTTGGAGCAACACTAACGAGTTTTTACATTGTTCACATTGTTTTATCGTTTTATTTTATTTTACTTATTTTTTATTTATTTTTTTTTTTTTTGGTAATCGCTCTAATATCCATGCGATGATTATATTAATTGAAATGCTTTTTTTTTATTTATTTAATTTTCATTTTTTCATTTTTAAAACCTCTTGTAAAATTCCTGCCCTTTCGGACAATTGGTATCAAAATGCACGAAAAAAAAAAACGATCATAATTACAGATAAATTGAATGGGCGGATTAAAAGAAGTAAGGTTCATTCTAAAGTTTGAAATCTCAAGGAATTTTAATCGAACTTCAACTTCATACGTTAACTTCGCAAGAGACGTTGAAGACGAAGGCGAAGGTTGAAATCTCAAACTCTCTAGTGATGTTGAATAAACTACCCTATAGGGAAGAATGAATCACAATGCGACAACACTTCGATACCAGCGGAAGATATCCTTTATAATACAGTGCTAATTCTCATCTATACTTTTGTATGTAGTTTTATATGAATATATCTTAGGGAGAAATAGTTTCATTTTTTTTTTGAAAGTAAATGCACATTTTATAATTCATTCTACTTACAAAACTCATACTGAAATTATTATAAAAAAGTATTATGCAGATTAAAATGTTATAACTAGTATATGCGCTGTGGATGGTCTATGGAATAACCAACAAAGTCGTTAATAATACAATGTGAGGTGTAGGAGAATTCATCATACTTAAAAAAAAATTTTTCTTCTGATTTTTGATAAAAAGCTAAGTTTTTTTACTGGTTGTAGATGGTAGGATAACAGTGTTGGTGGTTACGAGGCTCTACCGAGTTACCATGTTAACACCTACCCGAGAACCAGGCTGGTAAATACGTCATGACCCGTTAAAAGATAAGCAACAGCTTTAATACTGTTTTGTTGATTTTTGTATTTTATATATAATTATCAAGTTTTTCTGCACATTTCTTTTTTATGCAGTTGCATGCATCTTTTCTAAAAATAAAACCTGCAAAGGGGCTTATTAATTTGTGAGATGGCCAACGACAAATATACCGAAACAGTCTGTTTAATCGGTACATAATTATGTATCTAAATCCAATTCAAAATTCCCTTAGAGAAAAGTAGCACTTGTAACGTGTTCAGTTAACACAATGATAATTAAAAAAGTGTTCTTTTGATTTTTGTTTGGAATTAACGTCACACCAACATAATTATAGCCCTATAAGATATAAGCAAATAATTCAGACAGTTCGCTTGATTAAAGAAATGTAATTAAGAATTTGTGATCTATTAAATCTTTTAACTCATGTCTTAACCTAGCTTCAGTTTTTGCTATTTTTGTAGATAATTAAACCAAATCTGCTATTATTTGGCTTCTTTCCTTTCTACGTTTCCAGAATAATCTTTTCATAGAATAACTAACATTCATGAAAACAGACCTAAAATGCCATGCGCTGCCGACAGATGTCGCTAAGTAAATAGGTTTAGTATTGTTTTTATTTTTGCCATTGAGATAATTGAGTACATATAATTAAGATGGTGATAGTGGGCATGAATCTTGAGGGAAGTTCCACACTCCATTACCACATATAATTAAGATGGTGATAGTGGGCATGAATCTTGAGGGAAGTTCCACACTCCATTACCACTTAGGAACGGGCTCAAATAGAGTCTGCTATCATTTTGCTTGTGTGCGTTTTATTCTTTCAAAGGATCTCCTTAAACGTTTGTTTTATTTCAAATAAGTACTATATACTTATACTTAGCGCTAGACACAAGAATAGTGGACTCTGAGGTACCTAATCATGTCATACAATGGACGGGCCATTGTTAACATCATAATCCTTAACAATATGATTTCATTGAACTTGATAATATAATCCTAATCGTGTATGGATAGAGCAGATATAAAATATATTAAAGGACTTTGCAGACCTGTATCTATGAAACCATCAGCGGCCTGAAAACACATTTAATAGAAGAATACCTTAATTCAATCTATACAAAATCTCATAAAACAAAATTAAAGGTCCGACAAATCAGCTGAAAGCAGTCAATGGATCACATGAAATGAAATTAAACAAAAATAAAACGAGACACAGAAGTCCATATAATTCAATTACATATTTTCTAGCGTCTGCAGACACAAGTGACAACAAGATCTGTGAGAAGTATACTCATATAGGTTTATACGATAAGAGCAAGCAAGAAAATAAAACTAAACAATAAGTGCCTAAATTTTCTAAAAAAAAACTATAAAAAGAATTATCTAAACGATTGAATTTTATTATTTATATATATAAACGAGCTGCCTGGAATGCACATATTTTCAAATGCTTTCATATATATATAATCTGTAATAATCGTATTAAGACCCAATCTTTATTTTGTTTGTTTGTTCTTCCTCCATTTTAAGACTTTCGAAATCTTCCTTTTCTATCGCTCTTGAGCCTCTTCTGATCGAAAGTTCAAACATGTTTACATGCACGTTCAAGTGAAAGAAAAACACAGCTTTATGTTTTAAACAGAAATTGTAGGCTAAGAAAATTCTGTAGAATTACAGACATTCGTTTCCTTTTCCTACGATTTTAAGTTCAAAACGAACAAAAAGCGAGGACATGACTTTTAAATTGATAGGATGCACGTGTTCTTTCTTATTTTATTCATGCTTCTATTCCGCTGTTGTTAAGTCACTCTGTCTATAAAACGCTCAAGTAAGTTTGCTTCATTACATCTTAAACTGAGCAATTACATGTCTTACGTTCTACGAGAGATGTATTTTTAGATCACTTTGCTAATGAAAGGGTTCATTGGCGATGAATTAATTTATCGGTCAGTGTCCTTTCGCGAGTAAAGAATTTGTAATGGAATTTTGAACCTCCTTGTTCTGAAGTATATTGCACGGTCACTTTGAACAAATGCGAACCGGTGATAGCAAGTGAAAAATGGGTATAATTGATATATTGGCAACTCTTGTTCTTGTATGAAAACACGTGCCTTTTCACAATGCCACGTTGTTAACTTTCTCATAAAAAGCTGAAGCTTTTTACTTGTTTTGGTATTGCGATTATAAGTAGAGTGATCTCCTTCTTATTTAACGTCATTGACAGAAATGAAGTAGTTTGCCTTCAGTTCATAAGGTCACGTTAAACTAGACGTTAAACTTGACCTTAGAACGTTAGACATGTTAGACATGCCTTTCATTAGCAGTTTAGGATGAAATAATCGTTTAAATTGATGATAAAGAAAACAACGATATTTGTCTAAACCCTTTACTCCTACCATTAATCGTCCAATCGTAATCTACCAAAGTTATCAAAGAAATGTAATATCAATATGTTGATCTATTTTTATTCGTAAATGTATTTTTAAGCCGAACTATTACACGAAAGGTTATACGAAGTAATTTTTTCTTGTATTAACACATAAAAAGATAACATCTTTAGACAAATTAGATATATTATTTCGATTTAAGCAATTTAATTTCAGTCGAAAAGTTACAATAAATGTCTCAATACAATAAACAGATACAAACCTTTGAAGATTTTAACAAATAAAAATCTTAGGTGTTACACCAAACACGTACATTGATGTGCGTTTAGGAAAGAACTTGCGATTATTTATAATTCAAACTCTTTCGCATAAAAGTTTAGTTCCGCATCAACAAAACTCATAAAATGGAAATGAAACAGTGAAAGTTAAATCAGAATCTGCCGTTATATTTCATCCTCACTTAATAGGCATGAAAACGTGGAATTTTGCACTCTATAACCGCATTATTCCATTGTGATCGACCATTTAGCGACTCTGAAGACATCAAAGGTTAGCTAGAAAATAGTTAAGAATGTGGACTTCGTTTTACATTTGGGTTAGATATAAAACAAAAATAAAAATAGGCTGAAGGTAAAACTTATATATGTTAGTATTAGCGCTACTTCGTTTTAGATATTATACTATGTTCTCTATACCGTCGAGTAAATTACTACTGAAACCTTCATTGCTACACGAACCGGAGCGTAGAGTGCTATATTGACATAATCATAGAAGCGTAGACTGCTCTTTTGATAAACATACAACAGTGCAATATTGACATAAACAACGAAACGGCGAGTGCTATAATATACGACTTGGTTTCGTTTTCTTGCATAATGGCACGCCTGGTGTAATAATTGCCCGAGGGCCATTATCAAACACGACTAAAAGGCACAACCAGCCAGCAGTTTATTGACCTATTTATTATAATTATACCTTTACTTCATATTTATCTTGGTAATTTTATTTTTTACAAACTTATAATCATCATTGGTAGTGTTTTATCAACAAAGTCATTATTATTTTACAATCGATCTGAAAAATTTTCAGCACATTTTGACCCATCATAATGGCATTACTACATGACGTCAACGTCAGAACGCGCTGACGTTCAGGTTACTTGGAGCCATTATAATTGTGGCGCGTGACGCTACTGTGCCGTTCCATTATTTATCCGTCATGACAACATATTGTTCTGATTTTAACGTATAAAATTCCTTCCTTCCACGACAAGAAACAGAACACAAAATGACAAGATAAAAATGTGCTAACATTCCATTTCGATTCTATAAAACGAAGTCTCCGGACGATCATATCAAAGATCGAGTTGATGAGTTTTGTGAGGCACGTAATGATATATATCTATTAAGTTTGTGAAAATGACACATTATTCCGTCTAGCAAAACAAAAATAAATGAATTACCGACTAAGGAAAATCTATCGATGCTTCCATGGGAAAAAGAATGACCTACATTTAAAAACAGGTTTATTATCAATAAGGGAATCTGCTTCGGTACTAACACGCATAAAAAAGAACTGTTACAAGTGTTGTGACATATTATCAGACCTACATAGTGCCTTAAATGGATATTCATTTATTTTTTATGAAACATCAGTGAACTCTATTTAACCCAAAGGACCAGAAAGTATTCAAAACAATGAGTCAACGTATTTGGTGACATTTTACTGCCGCACTACTATTTTGTGATAGTTAAGCAATCAGGCAAAATAAATAGCAAACGCGGGTTTGATGGATATGGAATGTGAAAACCAAATACGAACGATGCAAGAGAGTGTCTAAATTTTAATTACACGATTAGTTTGAATGATAAGTATCTCTTTGTGCACATTGTCATAACTTACCCGTTGTCATGCTGGACACGATTGTTCCTGCCTTTGCGACCAGTGTAGATCATGATCAGCCTGCACATCCGTGCACTGTTCGCCGTTCAGTCAGTATCTTGTGGTATGTACCCCTTTTAACAGTTAATGGTAACATCCAAATTGAAAGATGGACATGTTCTTTACAGAAATTTAGCAGGGTAAGGGTTAATTAAATTTTCATTCCGCATTAAGTCATATTTTCTAACAACAACAAAAAAAAACTATAAGGTGATGCAGACCAGAGGGGAGATGTGCAGTTCATAACCACTCCTGAGCATACTAAATCACCCCGGCTATACTGTTTATTTACTCGGTTGCGGTCTTTGCTTCCAAGATTCCTACCCACATATGCAAAAAGACTAATGATTAATGACTTTAACCATGAATCCTCTTACCTTACGTATTCATTTTTGGTGAAATGTTGAATTTGGTACAGTAACTGAAAAACATTTAATATGCATTTGTATGGAATCTATAAAATCAATCATTCTGTTGAAAATGAATGTAATTCTAAGTTAGTTTTGTGTTGATAAAATTATTACATGATGTTTAAAACAAGCACTGAATGCTTTCACGCTATTATCATGATTATACGTCTCTGCAAAACATAAAGCACAAACTTCGTCACATGAACTATACAGAACGGACTGGGCGGATATAGAAGTTTACGTCATAAGGTTAAATGACATGTTTTATCCGCTGTGTGCATTAAATATATCAAGTTAAATTAAATAAAGGAAGGAAATCCGACGCACATTTAATGCAATAAGTTTAACATAAAACATAAAGTTTTTCTGTTAAATGGTAGAACCACAAAAATGAAATGGAAATGCTGGAAATACAGAAGATGACCCAACAGAACAGACTGAAAAATCTCTGCCGTAGACGCATCTGTAGGCGAAAATCATTTGTGCCTAACAGCTATAGACTATGTCCAATACATACAGTAGTGTTAACAAGTAACCTTTATATAGATATTTTATTTGATCTAGGTAACATAATGTGATTTGGGCACTAGTATATCAGTGAAATCGCATCGAATATCGCACCCCGAGGACGGCCGAAATACTGCCATGATAACAGTATGTAGAGACACATAACGCTTTATTTATGTGTATCCTCGCCGTGGGTTCATCGGCCACAGATAGTATATTGCGTATGGAGGGAAGTATCTAGATAATTATTGAATATAACGCTACATGTAGATGATGGTAATGGTGTTACGAGGTGTGCCGGTGTAATGAAGTATTTCGACCCCCATAGAATAATGACCCCCCGGTCATTAATTTATAGAAAAAGTGACCCCCCCCCCGGTCATAGTATTATGACCTCCAGATCATAGTACTATGACTCCCCCACGTGAAGTAAACTGAACCTCACGAAGAATATTGACTCCCATAAAAAAACGATACCCGGTCATTTGGTCAAATTTAGTGATAACTCATGTATCTAAGGCCTAATTGCTGCATTTATGCCCCCACTCGGGCGAGGGGGGCATATAGATTTGCCCTTGTCCGTCCGTTCGTCCGTCCTTCCGTTTGACCATTAGCCCCAGAAATGACACATTGACACAGAAATGAGAGCATTCCGCAACGGGAAAAGGGATTGTATTTCTAGACGCTGTATCTTGGTGTATACATTTTTTCAGGAAAATAACAATTCACAATACGTTCACAAAACACACCAGTGTCAATAATCCCTGCAAACTTCGGTATGAAGTAATTCTTCAGAAGAAAACTGCACAAGAAACTGCTAGCATAGAACTTAGTATTAATAGAAGTTGCAATACTTAGCAGTGGCAGTAGAGTACGGTAGCGGCAACAATAGAAAGTAGTAGTAGTAGTAGTGGCAGTGGTAGTGGCTGTTGCAGTTTCAGCAGCAGCAGCAACAGCAGCAGCAGAGGAATAAGTGACAGCAATAACAGCAGCAGGAGAAGAAGAGGTAGATGTACAAGTCGTATTAGTGGAAGCAGGTATAGTAGTATCAGTAGTAGCAGTTGTAGTAGTAGTAGTAGAAGTAGTAGTAGTAGTAGTAGAAGAAGAAGAAGTACATGTAGTAATAGCAATAGAAGTAGCGGCACCAGTAATAGTAATACAATCAAAATGTTAACTATTGGCAATGGAGGGTATTAGAGTTGTAGATCTAGTAAAATTGTCCGTCAGGTTTGGTGGGGATCACTTTTTAATAGATAATATCGTCGAAAGTCTTTTTAGAAGCCGGTGTTTTACACGGAAAGAGTAACTTTTTTAAATAGAATAATGTCCGGGAATCGATATTGTATGAGAGTTCGAATGTAGTAATTTTGGCAGTGAGTATTTTACATGGAAGGAGTCACTTTTTCTATAGAATAATAACCGGTGTCGTTATTCTATGAGATTCGAAGGGAGTCATCTTTAGGGAGTCAGTATTTTACCTGGAGGGGTCAGTTTTTCTATAGAATAATGACCGGGGGGGGGGGGGGGGTCGTTATTCTATAGAGTTTTCAAAGGGAGTCAGTTTTTTATAAGGGGAGTCAATATTTTACAGGGAAGGAGTCATATTTTCTATAGAATAATGACCGGGGGGTCGTTATTCTATGGGGGTCGAAATACTTCATTACACCGGTCGTCTTTATTTGTTCCACTTTAACTTGATGCAAAATCATATTTTCTATCACAATGTCTATCAATACTGTAGTCTAAGACAGTCATGTGTGTTATATTTATAATGTATCTGCTAAAACAATGCTTCCCAGCCATTGCCTACTGAAATAGCACAGTTTGATTGATAAGCCTTGGTTAGATTTAATGTTAATCATGGCTCTCTTTCCTCTTGGAAAATTTGGTTTAATTTTTGCGTGCAACTACTGTAAAAGCACATATTTTCGCAGGGTCAAAATTTCGCTAATTTGAAATTTTGAGTATGTCCGCGAGCTTTAATATTCGCGTAAATTGTAAAAATGGTATCCTACTTTAATTAGAATTACTATAATGGTGAATATTTACGCGAGGATTAATTTTCGCCTCGCGAATATAGCGAAAATTAAAGCCTCTCTAACATTTCTGCTTTTACAGTAACTACTGAGCTGTATCTCAGTAACTACTATTTGTATTAGACTGAAACTTTACATAATGCTTCCCAGACAATAACTAAGTTATATAATCTTTTACAGGATTTAATGTAAATTATTGCCCTTTTTCGACTTTGACATTTTTGTTAATTTTTTGTATGTTATATTGAAGCTGTTACTTAGTATCTGTCACATATTTTGGATTAAAACTTCACACTAGACATCATTCCCATGAAAAGCACTTAACTTACGGAGTCATAGAACCCTTGTTGAAATTAATTCATATTATTTCCCTTGACTAACGTAGAACATTTGGTTGCAGTTTCGCAGGCAAATTAAAACTTGTATCAAATAATGATAAAGTTACTCAGTGCTTCGACAAGCTGTTGCAGTTATCTCACTATGAAGATGTCGGGCTATGGACAACTCTTTCTGGTTAAAAATGTAAGTGCAATAAGTTTAAGTATGTCTGGCGATAATGGATAAATATAACGTACGTGTTAGAATGTCACTGTTAATGTCTTTTGGGTAATTATATAGCCTGGGATACTTTGTTCGTTCAAAACCTATTTATTGGTTAACCGCAGAGCAGCGATAATTTGACCTAAGGCTTTCTCAAATGTATTAATTCTTTTTAAGTATGAAGGATATACATGTATTTAGAGGTACTGCAGATTTTCTCATGAGATTTCTGCAAAACCAGTATGTTACTACAACAATATAATACCGATTAATATCGAGACTAGAGAGAATATGGTGATGAACAGAAGTGATATTGGCCATTATCAATTAGTTTATTGAATTATGACCTCATCACATGTTTGATTTGGTCATTTTTCATGTTTAACAAAAGCAGAAATAAAAGAAGCTAACAAGAATTGTGGTTTTCTTAAAGCCTAATTATGCTACTATAGAGTTCTTGTTTTTACTGGTTTCAGTTTTTTAGCATATGACTGATCTTAAGTTTAACTTTTCCTGTACGAACACATGGGACTTGTACTAAGACTAACGTATAATGTTGATACTTTTTCATTTAAATGTAACAGTCTTGATCATTGCAGTAATGAAGTATGGAGATTATTGTTTTTCAAGTCTTATTTTTATTAATTTTTCGTTTCCTTTGATGCATAATCATATGGACTGTAATACTTGGAATTGAATCACATTGTGTGTGTCTTTTACAGATCCTCCTATAGAATTTAGAATCGTTGTACTTTGTACAATATCCCAGGATAGGGGTTTTATCGGGTTATATCGGATGTTGACAACTTTCAAAAAGTAATTGCATCCCCGGCTGGTGCCTTGGTAATATCTGTTGTTTTTTTCAGGTTGACAATATACCTGAACACTCTCGCTGGCCCTTCTTGTTTTATATCACTCGATATCTCGAAGTCGCTTATCTCAAAATTCCGGCTATCTCGAAGACATTTGCAAGTCCTGTCCCGTCCCGTCCCGTCTCGTCCCGAAAACACGTGTACAAAATCTCTTTTATTTCGAACTTTCTTGGATTTTTTTATCAAGCGGCATATTAGAGATTCACTGCCAGTGGTAGATTTGCGTATGCGAGGTAAAATATTACTGCCATTTAAAAAATAGGACATTTTGCATTTTTGGTATGTAATGTTTTCAAGTCCACTAACAATTTTGCATGTATTGACAAATGATGAAAGAAGTTCACTGGCTAATCTACTTCTAGTTTGACAAAAGAGCCATCACATTTTATATCCTAGCACTCACAGAGTCATGCATTATCTCCGTTAAGCATGGGCGACATATGGCAGTTTTACGTAAACGAACTACTTTCTAGAGAGGTATATGTTGTCATTATATCACATTACATTCACAGTAGCTACCAACAAAACAATTCATTAGGCAGTTTGAAAGTCTTGAAAGTTAAAAAAAGTTGTATTATCCAAATATCTGCTATCATCTCAAGTAAGGAAAAGATTTTAAAATGTGTTTCATCTTGAACAACAATAGTCCAAGGATCGAGGATAAATAGTTTTGATTACTGAATGTTGTCCACTCATAAAGGGGATTTACAATATGAAATTATACGTGTATAACAATAATTTATCATTTACAGACATGAATAGCTGATTTTGCCTACAACACATCAATAGAAAACGGTTTGATAATGGTCCTCTTTTATACAGATAGGGCATACTAACGGTTTATTTATACCAGAGAACATTATATTTGTTCTGAAACTTTATCCAAACACCTTTACAATTAAACATATGTGTTGTTGTTGATGCTAAGAAAAGATGTGTGTGCCAAGTGCCATCGGTTTGAAGCCTTGGGTCCTGCCCTAGTGTTACGGAGGACACCTTCATTTTAATTGCACCTCTAGGTTCCAACTCGGCGTTTGGGTATTGCAAGAACGTAAAAGCTCAAAAATAGACATGTACAGAATGAAATAATCCATTCAAATATTAACTGAAAGGATGTGATTACATTTGCTAAGAGTAGAAATGAAGTTTATCTATCTATCTATCTCTTTATACTGCCTCACACCTCTCGCGAGTATTATGGGCAGGGTGCGTGTCGGTGATTAGTACAGAATAAAAGAATAAAAACTGAAAGACAGTTCTTTCAGCAATAGTAAGAATGTGAAAGTGATGGATGTTGTTAAAATGTTAAAAAGGATAGAGTAAAAGGATAAAAACAATTGCAGTGTTTTTAAATATTTGATAACAGTATGTTATCATATGTTATCATACCATCGCCCAAAACACGAACAATATGGAGTTTAGGATATCCATTTTTTTTCAAAAAACTACTAATATTTTATACAAAGCCTTTTTGATATTAATCATTCGGTTTAATCTTTTATAATAAAGAAGTTGCTGCCTGGTGTGCCTTTCAACATAAGGGCCTTAAACGAAGTTGCTATTCAAGGCAGTATCTTTAAAGGAAGTCAATTTATCAAAAACCGTGCCTTTAAACGAAATGTCGTTAAAAGTGTTACTATTAAAAGCATACCGTTTACAGAAGTACCGTTAACAAAAATGTAATCAAAAGCAGCGCTTTTAACAGAAGTGCCGTTTACCAAGCTGTTGTCAAAAGCATGCCTTGAAAAGAAGTGCCTTTATCAGAGTTTATGACATAAAAAATGTTAAGATACGTTTATCAAATTCGTATTTTTGTTCTCAGCCTTTAATGCTACACTGTCAACATTTACTCTGTTTACTACTGTTACTTCGTATTGTAATATAAACAGTCACATTTAACTCCAATAGATATTCCAACGACAAATAAATACAATGGAGACATGATAATAAGTTACACGTTCTTTAACTAACAGAAATTAATACCACAAATTGCATTAAAGTGAAAAGAAGTTATTTGGTGTCGTCCCTTTTGCAGTTTGAACTCATTCAATGATGTTACTTTTGTAATATGTGTCACAAACCTTCTCCCTATAAAAATGAATCACGAATTGTGCATGATTTGTCTCAAGTAGGAAATAGCGTTGACATAAATAGAGATTTTTAAATGCTTCTCAATTAAATATTATTATCCTGTACAAAAAAGAAACAACAAACAAATAAAATGGTCAAACAGGAAAAAGGCACATTCAGAGAATTCAATCAATATCATACAACACTCCATATGCCAGTAGAGGCACAAAATTGATACGAAATCTGAACTGAAGTCTGCAACATTTACGATAAAACGCAGTAGGAAAAAACACAAGACAAAACCTGATGCTTTATAATTTTGTTTTGGCGATATAGCGATCCATTTCCCCTAAAATTCAACAATTTATTGATTTGTCTTGGTTGGAAATCTGAGAACCTTTGAAACGAAGCATAAAATCTCAGGCAAGGATTACTTTTAGCCCATTAGCATTGCCTTAGAGATATCTGTTCCCAAACTAAATTAAATTTTATTTCAGATTTATAATAAAAACTTTTAGAAAATCGTTCATGGGTTGACACGTTGCAAGTTCATAAAATAAGGATAAAAGCAGGGTGAGATTTTCCCAAGCAAGTTTCTAAATTAACAAACAAAAACGTGCACTGAACCATCTGTTTAGATCAAAGATGACTTACATGTAACTCTTGGATTTTCAAATGGATATTTCGGATAAGACAAGGCTTTCCCCAAAAGACACGTGTTACCGCATATCAAAAACGTATAAAGCTTGTAAATGTTGGACATATGTATAACCAAAGTGATAGATATGACATAAGTAGATATAAAAAAGTGCATTCAGTACAAAAAAAATGGCATAAAAATAAACGCAGACATTAGTGTAAACAATAATCATGGTAATAAATTCTTTACGTATACGTTGAAAATAAAACAAGAGGGCCAAGATGGCCCTAGGTCGCTCACCTAAGAAACACACCATAACAGTGTAAAACATGTTTGACCTAGTGATTTCATGGAAACAAATATTCTGACCAATTTTCATTAAGATTGGACCAAAAAATTGGTCTCTTTTGATAAAACAAGCATTTTCTTAGATTATGATATGACCTAGTTTTTTACCCTAGATTACCCATGTTCAAACTCGACCTAGATTTTATCAAGGCAATCATTCTGACCAAAATTCATGAAGATCAATAGAAAAATACAGCCTCTATCACATACACAAGTTTTTTCTTTGATTTGACCAAGTGACCTAGTTTTTGACCTCAGATGACCCATATTCAAACTCGACCTAGATTTCATTAAGGCAATCATCCCTACCAAATTTCATAAAAATCAATTGAAAAAAAAACAGTCTCTATCGCATACACAAGATTTTTCTTTAATTTGACATAGTGACCTAGTTTTTGACCTCAGATAACCCATATTCAAACTCGACCTAGACTTTATCAAGGCAATCACTCTGACCAAATTTCATGAAGATCAATTGAAAACTACATCCTCTATTGCATACACAATGTTTTTCTTCGATTTGACCTAGTGACCTAGTTTTTGACCTCAGATAATCCATTTTCAAACTCGGCCTAGACTTTATCAAGGTAATCATTCTGGCTAAATTTCATGAAGATCAGTTGAAAAATACAGCCTCTATCGCATACACAAGGTTTTTCCTTGATTTGACCTAGTGACCTAGTTTTTAATCCCAGATGACCCATTTTCGAACTCGACCTAGATTTTATCAAGGTTATCATTTTGACCAATATTTATGAAGAATAATTGAAAAATACAGCCTCTATCGCATACACAAGGTTTTTTTTTTATTTGACCTAGTGACCTAGTTTTTGACCCGAGATAAACCATTTTCGAACTTGACCTAGACTTCATCAAAGTTATCATTCTGACCAATAATCATGAAGATAAGTTGAAAAATACAGCCCCTATCGCATACACAAGGTTTTTCTTTGATTTGACCTAGTGACCTAGTTTTTGACCCGAGATGATCCATTTTCGAACTCGGCCTAGATTTCATCAAGGTTATCATTCTGATGAATATTCATGAAGATTAATTGAAAAATACAGCCTCTATCGCATACACAAGCTAAATGTTGACAGACGACAGACGACGGACGACGGACGCCGGACATCGAGCGATCAGAAAAACTCACCTGAGCAGGTGAGCTAACAATAAAGTCTACAATCAATTTATTCAATATCTTAATAACAATATGGACAGTTTCAATTCATTAGATCATTTGAGATTTGTTAACAACAACAGTTTGAATAACAACACCGACACTTTTCAAAGTCACACTTTCGCTTTGTCAAATTAATATCATTTAGGAGTTGCTCAAAAGAAGAATTAGACGTTTGCCACAGCAATTGAATCTACATGATCTTGAAAATGACGCCATTAACAAGTGGCAGAATATCGCACAAGGCGTCATTCAGAGATATATCATTTCGATGCGATTATAGGTGACCGATTATAAATGTCTATGAGTGCACACTGTTACGAATAGTTGGCGCTATATACACTGTTATGGGTTAATGCACAGACAGGTTGCAGCTAGTCCAACAAACTCTAGGTTAAATATGCGTTCAAGTTAAATACCTGTCAAATTAAAATATTCGAAATAAATATTCAGCCAATCGTCAACAGCAAAACATAGACAGATTTTTCTTTATACTGTGATACAGAGAATTTGAAAACATCTCATTTCTAATTGTGATATTGTTAAATATAGTGCCAAAGTCTGCATGAATTTTATCTACACGATAAAAACACCTATAAATACAGTTTATTTCTTTTCAGTGTACAATTTTAAGTTTTCAAATAACTTTTGTATGCATTGTTTGTCGATCTAAAGTCAAATTGTTAAGAATGTTTTAAAATACTGATGCAGTATGAAAGTATGTTTGCAAGTCTTTGAATAGCAATGTTTCTCTTATAGGGATATTTAATATTTTAAATGGCTTTCATATTATTTAACTGAATGATAATTTGTAAATTATGCAAAACTGTAGTATTTAGCAAACTATCTATGTTACAATACATTTTTGTATTCTGTATTATGCCATTATTCTACAAAAGTAAGACTTTAACGTATTTGTCTGTCTGTTTGTCTGTCTGAATGTTGAATACAGTTTTCTAACATTTGCATCTATAAGACATTTTTGATTATGGCAATTTTATTCCCTTACCCCCCCCCCCCCCCCCCCCCCCACCCCAACGATGTAAAGTTCGGGTCTATGGAAGTTATTTTCTAAAGTTTACTAATTTAAAAAGTGTATATGGAAATGCTCGGTATGTTATGTTTGATTACACGCCATGTATAGATAAAGTTACAAATGAAATGTACAAAATTCCTGATGTGCAAATTCGTTAATACTTATATTGGAAATGGAAAATGTCCTACAAAACCCATTATAGTTAAAAAAAATCGAGATATTTTGAAAATTAAACCATTTCCTCTGACAAAGAAGTGGCTTATTTAAAAGGACTGGTAATATTAATGTATTTCATATATTGAAAGAGATGTCAAGGGAAATACCAAGGATAGAAACTTTGTTTAGGAATTTATATAGCGAATAGAAGTGCTATGGCTTTTTGGTGTATATCATCCAAATTCCAGAGTGTTCGTGATATTTCTGTTACTATCCAAATAAAGAAACGATGAAAGTGTGAAATCCTACCAATGGTCGACTAGTAATCGATTAATTCAGATACCATATATTTCAAAGGGGGTCTGCCACTGTAGCTACACAACCTCAATGTCCTACTGTTTCTTCCAACGATATCTCTTCTGAAAGAATGAAATTCTATGAATTGATATTCCTTGCGTGGTCCTCTTCCAAATCAATTCAAAATACATTGTATTTCATTTTCATTGAGAATTCCTGTTGTCATGACAGCTGAAAGGAAATTCTTGTCAGAAACCTTTGGCCAGATTACAACATTATTTTACACAAATATTCTTTGGATGACCGTCTACTGAAATAATTAATTTAAAAGTTGTCTGGATTTCCCAAAACATGATGGCTGTCTGTGGGGCGGTTTTACTTCTCTTTTTATGGTTAAATGGATACATATTTATTCTGAACTGTCAAGCCAATTTTAAAAGTAAATTGGTAGGAATGCTATTCACGGATTACTCTTTACCGAAATAAGGTATCTGAGCCGTGGATCTCTAGTGAGCAATCTAGGGCCACCGTGTCTCTCTTGAGTCTGCACGTTAAAGTTTTATGATACGGTAAATACATGTTCAGTGACAATTCAATGAAATTCCTATGTATTTGCGTCACACTGGCGTCAAGTACGTCTTATTGAATCACCATACTCTTAAATCTATACATTTTATTTTAGTCATATCTCAGACAGATAGAACGGATCTTAAACAATGTCAGATGTGTATAGGTCGGAATGTCTCTTTTTCCAAATGCCTGTTTCGCGATGACTTTTTTCTCGCTAACAATTGCTATTAATGCATCTCGAAAATATTGAATTTCGTGTATATTTCTCTCATAATTTGTTATTTCTAGACACCGCGAAAGGAATGTTAACCATAAAACCGCTAAATAAAGCCTACGCGAAAATCATGCAATCTAAGTATTACTAGACTGTTAAAGGTCTGTGGTAATTTTACGAAAAAATAAAACATACAGATATTAGACATATTACGTAGATGAAATATGTTCTCTTGGGAGCTCGGTCATGTACATATGTCACGAAGACATAACAATTATTATTATGGAGATCAATATGTGAGCAATACTAGTAATTTGTTTGTTTGTTTTGGGTTTAACGCCGTTTTTCAACAGTATTTCAGTCATGTAACGGCGGGCAGTTAACCTAACCAGTGTTCCTGGATTCTGTACCAGTACAGACCTGTTCTCCGCAAGTAACTGCCAACTTCATGTGGAAGACTAATGATTTCAGACACAATGTCGTTTATCAAATAGTCACGGAGAACATACGCCCCGCCCGAGGATCGAACTCGCGACCCTGAGATCCGTAGACCAACACTCTTACCTACTGAGCTAAGCGGGCGGGCTTACTAGTAATGAAAGGAGATCTTCCTGCGCAAGCAGGAATGTGACCATATGACATGAACTGCATTATGACTCAATTCAAAAGAAGTTGCCAATGTTCCATTGTGGTTCATACATATTTTGCGAGAATTTAGGACCTTTTAGTGTAAAAGAATGACAACGTGTGCAACGTCTAATAAATGGGATATACAATGTAATTTATAATTCTAGTAACTGTGATAAATTTGATATTCTAGTACCTTTGATATATTTGATAAATCTAGTAACTGAGGTATATTTGATAAACATATCGATAGTTCTAATAACCTATCTAAATTACTGCATTCGACACCCTTTTAGTAAATAACAGACTGGTTAGATATGTTTAGAGCTTATCAGATGCTTATTGATGAAAAGGACAAGTATCCTCTGGTATCAAATGCATTATCACAAAGACTGGCTAATCAGTAGATAATTATCTCTTTGTTTTATTCATTCTTTCTACATGCAAGATACGTAAGCTGGTGTTTAATTCAGTAGTCGTCAATAACAGCGACATAATTGGTCATTTAGTGACTCTTCAGCTTAACAATAATGTTGGCGAAGAGCGAAAGTGTCCTTCTGGGTACAATATTAAGCACCGGCAGGCCTTTCACAAGTTAGTTAGACGGATTACTCGTGCGTAAACATATCATATTTTTGGTCATAGTTATTAACATTCTCATATTTTATATCAACGAAGGATGTTTATAAATCTCATGTTTAATGAAGTCTTCTAGACATATAAGACTTTTAATACAAAATTATTCTTAAATACAGAAAGTGAATAAACAAGACATTCTTGTGATTATTCTGCAACCGAGCTTCTTATCTTATCTGAGATTTTGTGAAAAATGAAAAGAATAATGCTTTTTCCCTTAAGTTAATGACCACTCAGTTTAAAGGATGTAATTAATACGCGTATGTGCCATGATAAACCGTAAAACTAAATAGCCTAATGGTACAGAAATATGGCGGATTCAGAATGTAATCCTCTAGTTTTCCTTGCATGACAGAACGATACTTGGCAATTGATAATGCAAACTTAGCTAATATACTACATATACAATTAGAGACGACCTCATTCTTAGCTGATCTGACAGTACATTCATCGTGTATCAAACGTCAGCACACTTTTCTTGTGATTTCTTTTGAGCACTGACTGTTTATCAAGAATATGTATGTTATAGACATTGACAAAAAGTTCAGGTGTCTGCTGCATTATTTGGAATTGTGTTAACTTATGCAGAATACAGAAGATCAACATTTAAACGTGTTGGTGCTTAGAATATATCTAGTTTAGGTAATGCGCTGAAATGGCCCATACTGTTTATAACTGTCAAAAACAAGTGAATGAAGTATTGCCATGCAATACAAAGTCCCCTACTGGAAGGCACCTAATTTTCTCTACTGCAGTATAACATAATGAACTGATATTTGTCAATGATGTATAAACAATATTGTACTACATTTACAATATAATATAACAAAGCACTTGGATTAAAATTTGCATATATAAAAACGTACAGTTGTTTTCATTTGGAATTTTTTTGGCCGATTTTACAAAAAGTTATCATAAAAATTATTTATAGTAACAACAAAGTGAAATTAATCCTAAAAAAAAAAAAGAAAATCTATAAAATGTAAGTCCACAAGAAAATCTTTACCAGGTAGAGATAGACCAAAATACACCTAAATATTGGATGTAACATGCATGTTGTACCACAGAAAAGTGGTCTTGAATTTTCCCTAAGGCCAGTAATAAAAAAGTTACAATGTAATCTATTTATAGTAACAACAAAGGGACGTAATTCTAAAAAAGTGTGCCTTATGGTGGTGAACATTTGTGCCAAGTTACATCAAAATCTCTCCATGCATGAAGAAGAAATGCTCCGGACAAAGTCATTCTTGAATTTGACCTTTGACCTCTAAGTATGACCTTGACCTTAGTCCAAGCGACCAGGTTCTGGCGCAAGACAATTTGTCTTATGGTGGTGAACATTTGTGCCAAGTTACATTAAAATCCCTCCATGCATAAAGAAGAAATGCTCCAGACAAAGTCCTTCTTGAATTTGACCTTTGACCTCTAAGTATGACCTTGACCTTTGAACAAGGGCTCCGGGATTTGTGTATGACACGTTGTCTCATCATGGAGAACATCTGTGCCAAGTAATATTGAAATCCCTTAATGAATGACAGAGTTATGGACCGGACACTAAACAGACCCTGTTCATGCCATGTTAACATTTGACTACTAAGTGTGACCTTGACCTTTGAGCTAGGGGTCTGAAAGTTGTGCACGACACATCGTCTTATTATGACATACAATTTTGCCAATTGATATTAAAATCCCTTCATGGATGAGAGAGTTATGGACCGGACAGGAAAAAAGCCCTGTTGACCTTTGACCTCCAATTGTGACCTTGACCTTTAAGTTAGGGGTGCAGGTTTTGCGCAAGACACATCGTCACATCATGGGGAACATTTGTGTCAAGTAATATTAAACTCCCTTCATGGATGAAAGAGTTATGGACCGGACAGGAAAAAAGCCCTGTTGACCTTTGACCTCCAATTGTGACCTTGACCTTTGAGTCAGGGGTGCAGGTTTTGCGCATGACACATCGTCACATCATGGGGAACATTTGTGTCAAGTAATATTAAAATCCCTTCATTGATGAAAGAGTTATGGACCGGACACGAAACAGACCCTGTTCATGCCATGTTAGCATTTGACTACTAAGTGTGACCTTGACCTTTGAGCTAGGGGTCTGAAAGTTGTGCATGACACATCGTCTTATTATGAGGTACAATTGTGCCAAGTGATATTAAAATCCCTTCATGGATGGGAGAGTTATGGACCGGACAGGAAAAAAGCCCTGTTGACCTTTGACCTCCAATTGTGACCTTGACCTTTAAGCTAGGGGTCCGGGTTTTGCACATGACACGTCGTCTCATCATGGGGAACATTTGTGCCAAGTAATAATAAAATCCCTTCATGGATAAAAGAGTTATGGACCGGACACGAAATTGCGGACGGACGGAATGACAGAATGACGGAATGACGGAAAAGTGCATTCCTATAGTCCCCGAAACTGGTTTTCAACCAGTAGGGGACTAATAAGGGAAAGTATGTTTGTTTTTCTAGTCAATTTTCATGTTGCCTCTTAAAATTATTTTGTTTGAACATTTAGTACTCTACTTGATAAACAAACAAACTAAACGTGTGGCCGGACTGTGTTTATCTCTGTTAAAGATATAATGGTTTGGTTGCATTTGTTTTGCTAATTTGCCCCTTTCGGTATGTTATGTGTATTGTAACGAATGTGGTGTTACTTTTTGTGTTTTCTCCACCATCTTTTCATTCTTAATGTTCCGCTCCACCGCCCTTTTTCTTCCCAATCCCCATTTTCATATTTTTAAAATGTACTCATTAAAGTAACTCGTTTGATAAATCATCTCATTACATTTGTGGTTGGCCTATTTCAAGATTTGTTGCTCTAGCCGTGTTTGCTTTCCTCAACTCGTGCAGGGAGTCTACTCATATCGTACTCTTTTTTATAGAAAATTTGGTTAATAAGGTGATTGCACGTATGATGTCGACTGTATCAGAAAGTCGTCCACTTAATTAGTGATGCACAAGCATCCCGGTAAGAAGTATCTCAGTTATTCTTTTATCGCCAAGTGTGTTTCTACTGAACTGTTGCTATATGTATGAGACATACGTTTATTAATATCTGTAAAAGTTGAATCACGATAGAACGCCACTGTGATAAATATGTGAAAATTGCACACAATCAGGTCAAATTATCAAATTATTTCTAAATTAAGCCGAATATAGCAGCAGATATCTATATTTGTTAATATGCTTTACTTAAAAAAGGAAATGCCGAATTTTTCATGCTGAAGTATTGGAGCATTTATTAGACAAACAGAAAGTACATAAGACAAAACAACAAGCAAGCTGCTTTACAATGTGCATCATAAAAGTATGAAAATTATAAAAAGTATGGCAGGGGTCTTCCTCCACCATCAACGCTGGAAAGTCGTCATATGACCTATATTTGTGTCGTTGCGACGTTAAACCCAACAAATAAAAGTATGGCAACTCATAATCAGCGGCTAAATATTCTTGCGTAAAAGTGTGTCTGAGATATGAGGCCGTAACAAAGTAGTTCTAGTCTGTATTGTTATTACCTGTGCTATTTAGGTGAATAATCAAACTACCATCTCCACGAATAAACTGTTGCATAATTAAGATATACTATTTTGACAACGTGATTAATTTCCGCGTTCAGGTAAGTTGTTCGATACGTTAAACGATTAAATCAATTTTTAGACATTATTTTGAATTATGTAACGTGTCAGATGTTTTAATATCATATTTTAACTTTAGAAAGATCGTGACAGTGCCATTGTAATAAATTAACGCACAGGTTACCATTAAATCATAAAATGATTCTTATTTCCGTACGCCGAATCCTGGCTTTATTCTACATGTTCCGGTTAAATGACGTTACGCTATCATTTCCGGTTTATCAAACGTGCAGACTACCTCAATGACTTGCAAACAGTGAATGTCGACGAATAAATAACTTAGAAAAGAAACTGATAACTACTATGGTAATATTCAGAATCCTACATCAACATAAAAGCAAAATCTCTATTGGGACATACATATACCAACTTAGGTAACAGGACTTGGACAGAAATCACAGATTAAGACATATAAATGCGAGACAGTTCTAAGGCAAACTGTTATAATGTGGAACTATTTAGATGAACAATTAAAAGTCGAATTTATCTATAATAAGGAAGACATGACAATATCGAGGGGTTTAAGAGGTTCGAGTGTATTATTGGCATGAAGTAGCACTTAACAAATGTTTTGCATTGAGGTGAAGATTTCATTAACAAAAACCTGTTTTGATATGTTTTATATAATTATGGAAGAAAAGAAATTATTATGTACAGTACTGTAGATAAATGAGGCATGATTGGTAAGTCACTAGTCCCTATAGTTACAATGACTTTTATGCTATTAATAGAAGCATTACAAATTATGAATAATGGTAAGGCATCCCAGAAACGAAATCAAAATATTACATTCTCAGTACAATGTATGAAACAAGGCAGCCGAAAATACCATATTTCTGCGACAAGGTTTATCAAAACAAGACATTTATGGGGATGCTATTTACAAACCGAGTAAAATGCATCAGGTTCTGAGTTATTGCATTGTTCAAAGATATAACAAGTGGAGAAATCCATGAAAGGCAGTTTACTGGGACTGATATTCGAATTTGGCCTGCTTCAACGACATTCCATGGTGTTTTTCTTATTGCTCTGTTTCGTAAGGTTTATCTACACATGCACTTTTGTGATTTACCTATCGTACCTTTTGGTATCATGATGTGTGTAAAATGTTCACCTTGTGGGGTAACTTTAATTTGCACTGTCCTGTAAATTTGGAACATGGTGTTGTTTGGAGATTGCTAAATTGCCATCGGTTTATTATTGTATGTGCCTGCATCATTAGAACTTTCCTATCAGATATTTTATTTACAGACAAGTTGCAATTGCCAGAGACAATAAATAATTTCAGGTTACCAAGTTTGACAAGGTCGTGCTTGCAAGAGGATACGTTGTAAACAGGCATTTTATGGTTTTTATTGATGTAATTCTGTAGAGGTAAGGACATACAGAATAAGAGGCCATGGTCATTAACATGACCTGTATTAAATTATTAGTTTTATGCATCTCATAAACGCCGCTGTGACTGACTTTGTTTTTAAGAAACTGTTGATATAATATACTATATTATACATTCTAATACGACTCGATTTGTTTTCATATTAAGCAAAGAAGGCTAAAAACTGTGTGTTATTATTCCACAATTCATTTTTCTGACGTAACAATTATTACGTCATAGCGTTACACGACATAGCGGCGCGCTGGAAAAGAAATCAGCAGAAATCAGGCACAATTTGATGGATATCGTCAAGGACGTACATAATAATCCTTGATAACGTGTAAGAATCGAAATAATATATCCCAAACAGTGATTTGCTCATGAATAAAATCATTGTCATTTAGATGCGTATTATTATATTCCTTCGCATCTAAATTCCAAACAATGATTTTATTCAATGACAAATCACTGTTTGGGAGATATTATTTCTTAAACAACAGGGATGACATTATAACATATCATATGCATTTTCTTTATAAAATATTTAATTGTAACCTGTATAATTAATAAAAACAACTAGACAAATGAAACGTTGTTAGATCACAGTTATAATATATAAAGCTGTTTGGTGTTTTCTCAAATTATTGTGTCTAAACAATATAAGGTGTTAGTTTATGTATAGTAATACAGCAATTTGTATTTTGAATACGTTCGTTAGTTAAGGTTCATATATAGTTATAGTAAACTTTCCATTTGAATCGGTATCATATACATGTAGCATATTAAGGAGTTTAACATAAAAAAGAAAACCATTTCATAAATAAAATATTTGTGAGGGCATATCAAATGGTAACAGTCGAATACAGAGGAAATAGATAAATGATAAACAAACTAACAGTCCATTTGTGCGCGCGTGCGAACTCACGAAACCCTTGATTTGACTACCTATTAGGTGTCTTCATTTGTTCGGTTCACAATTCAGAAGCTACAGTATAAAGGTTTGGGCAGTTTTTGAGCAAATGTACTTTTTAATATAATGTACCTATTAAAATAATAGCTGAATTAAAAAAGAATGAAACTTTCGATAATTTTGTTTCAATAGCAATGGTAACACAGAAGTGTCGTTGTGCAGTAATGTTAAAGAAATATCTCACCGGTTTCATGTCAGTTGTGTCGAAAGTTTAAATAGCGTTATCATCTATAAATGCATTGTTTATGTAATTCTACATACAGGGCAAAAATATGCATTTTTGAGTTCTGTGCAGTATTTCGTTTAACAAGCAGTATACAATATGTATTACTCAGTATGTAGATATTTCTGCTTGCTATGTATGATGCTACATTAAATGTATGATATTTTATTACCGGCCTTATACATCCTGTTCAATCTATAAGCTTTATTAAACAAGTTTATACAACATCTTGCATCATCATTGACTGAATGTTTCTGAATCCGTATCATCCTAGTCAGTCGGTGTGTCCTGTTTCCGTTTTGATGGATTTCCATTTCGCTTTATTTGTTTATTTTTCAATAAAACAAAGAAAAGTGCAATGGAAATCCCAGAAAACGAAGACTGGAAAGCCGGTGACGATATAATAAGTATAGGTAGGTAACTAAAGGAAAGAAACACTAGTTTATCAAATGAGCATTTCCATCAAGTCTCTTTGGTTGTGTCAAATTCGTATCGCCCGACTTGAAAACAAGATTAACATCCTAGTTTGATAATTACTTCCCTACATATGTATTTTTATAATTCATAGACATAAGGTATTGTGTACTTTACTTAATGCATGTTGTTTTACCCAGCGAATTATCAGGGAATAAATTACAGTTAATACTGGTACGTCCCTATGAACCTGAGGAACAGGACGTGCATATAATTTAGTCTGATGCCAGTGTTTATTCATGGAAGTGTCAGGATCCGTAATTACTTTCAACGATTGCAATTGTTTAGTCATGGAAGAGTCGAGCCGACCACAAATCATATATATATATATCGTCATGGGAGTAAACCAAAGCAAAAATCTGAAGACTCCACAACTAATCATACTGGTCTGAGCATCTGAAGTTCTGTTTCAAGGTGAAGTAGAGGCATTCCAACTTTATCAGCGAGAACATGATTGCTTAGATCTATTTCAACAGAACTAAATTGCCATTTACTCAGAATCCTAAAGTGTTCAACTTTATGGATTCTTTTTTGTCTTTTTAGACAAGAAAATTACAAACTGAAAGTTAAAACCAAGAAAGAATATCCAACAGGGAAAGCCACGTTCTAAAAACGAAGCCTTCCCAAACGCAAACCCAGCACGCGGACTAAATAAAGAAACTTGAATTAATACCGGGAATAAAAATTACCTGAGAGCTTCGCAGTCCACTGCTACTGGAAAATTCAGATACAATCAGGTTTTTATTTATTTCGGAATAAAGACTATTCCTTAGCTAACATTCAACTGGTTTATACTTTTCGAATCTATTTTGACACAAATATGACGTCCATTTGTTTCTCTTTGTCTTGTTTGATATACTTCGACCATATATTTTGACGTATACCATCCATAATATATAAACTGATGGTTTTGGTTTGGACTGCGTCATGTAAACTTTGCTGATTTTGTTTCGGACCTCTTGATTCATATTTCAAAATGGTGCAGAATTTAAAAATATTACTTTATACTAACGTAACATTTACAGAGTTATCAAACAGCTTCAGACAGGCATAATTAGTGATGAAAAAAGAGAGAACAATATTCGAGACTATTCGGTGCTCAAAGGCAAATGATAAAATTAATGTTCCTTATCCCTTTAACATAAGAGTGTTCTTCTTTTACCATATATTGTTAAAAGATTGGCAAGATGTTAGAATAACTCGTGACACAATCCATTTTGTAAATGTTACTGTAATTATTCTTGTTGTAAACACATACCTTGTTGTTACATTAAGGATACAACGAGATTACAGGAAGAAATTATCAGGTATAAAAGAGATAAAATACAGAAGAGAACATCTTGCCTGCCACAAGGAACAAAGTCAATTCCAGATAATCAAGTTTGTAAAACAAATATGCAATAAGATACCCATCCAATAGCTGTTGGCTAATAGAAATAATGTTCAAACGTTAAATTGGTTTCTTTCTTTAGAGACATTGAACGGAATCTAAATTAAGAAAAACACCAAGTTTATTTTTTTCTGTATCGTAGAAAGCACCTGATAACTAGATCTTACTAAACGTTTCATCAGATAAAAAGAATTATTTTAATAACTGCTTCTTACCCCCTACCAAATTTCTAGTAATTCAGTTGATCAATTGACGTCACGTGAAAACCGTATATGTACTATACACTATACTAGCCAGGTCGAATAAGGCCTTCCATATTAATATACTTCCCTTATTTCTATTAGTGACAACATGCAGTCGAATTGCTTTGAAGAAACGATAGGGAATGAAATAGTTTTCATATGTTACGCTGCAGGATATAAAATACTCAACAAACAACTGGATCTCTACGTGACACATCTTGACATTTTTCCTGTTTATGGCTTTGTCTAAATACGTAACGGTAAAAATTACCTTAAAACTTTATTTTATTTTTTTTTTTTTTGGTTGGGTTTAACGTCGCACCGACACATTTTAGGTCATATGGCGACTTTCCAGCTTTGATGGTGGAGGAAGACCCCAGGTGCCCCTCCGTGCATTTCATCACGAGCGGGCACCTGGGTAGAACCACCGACCTTCCGTAAGCCAGCTGGACGGCTTAAAACTTTAATACTTCTTTATATCATGAAATGTAGTCGGGAATTATTGACTCGGAGTAACACTGTGTACCTCATAGTTTACTTTTAGTCATGAACACTACAATGACAAACCGATTAATATGGTAATTAGTGTAACGAACAGTACTTGTTTTAAAACAGATTCTCGCGCATTGAATATAAAACATTGTAAAAGTGTACAACGTCGGTTTTATGCACGAACTTTAATGTGAATGTGTGTTTGTTTTTTTTTTTTTTTTTCATTTTGCTTACATTTTAATAATCTTTAAAAATATTTTGACCTTTGCAAGCGAATGTTGCAGCTTATAGTAAGTAAAACAAAACCTTTACTTTAAGCAACTTTCAGCGAGATATCCTACAAGCAATGATTGTTTTTAAATGTAGGGACTGGTCTGGTCGCTGTCTTCCTTTAGATCGTCTGAATTTCTTTAACATCTTCGCTGATTGATACATATCGCTTACACTTTGCTCGAGGCAGTGCGTAGTCCCAGATAATATAGGTGTGCACATAAATCAAAACATGTGAAACGTTCCAAATTCCATTAATCGTCGTTATTAACGAATATGTAAAACTAGAATGCTAGTTGTTATCACAAATGGTTACGAATAAATCTTGTCCTAGTGGCATATTTAAAGAAGAATCTTCGTTCGAGGTGAAACCCCGGGGTTTGCGAAAAATCCAAGGGGATTTGCGGAACCCCACAGGGATGAACAAATGTAATGCCTTCATTATTGCCCACTGTCAATATTAACCCGATTGATGCTTTAAGGTATTGTTATGATAACTCGTTATCATGTCGTTAATATACCAATGTGTAAAAAAAAAATCAATGCAAACTTGGTTTTGTTAAGAGGATCACAAGGATGGATTATGTCAAATCATCTCTGAAAGTTATGACGATAAATACTCATAAAAAAGGCTAGTGCCAGGATAGGGAAATCTAAGTTTTATTTAAATCCAGAAACGTTTTACACGACAACTAAGGGTTTACACTGTTCTTCTTCTACATTGTATTCAAAACAAACATAAAACGAGCAAAAAATGCACATAGGTATCCATATAAGGACTTTACTAGATAATAATGAACCATTCGTCGAAAATCTTATAACAAAATTACTCAGCCATTTTTCTTTTACATTAATTTGTAGCACTTCTTTTATTTAGTGTGCTCTTTAATACTGGTTAAATAAACTTCATGGCAGTTTTCAAACATATATTACGTGATTAGTACGTAAGGGGCTGGAAAGATGTAAAGGTTTATTGCAAATGCCGGTAATGAAGTATTTCGACCCCCATAGAATAACGACCCCCCGGTCATTATTCTATAGAAAATGTGACTCCTTTCCTGTAAAATATTGACTCCCCTTATAAAAAACTGACTCCCTTTGAAAACTCTATAGAATAACAACCCCCGGGTCATTATTCTATAGAAAAACTGACCCCTCCAAGTAAAATACTGACTCCCTAAAGATGACTCCCTTCGAATCTCATAGAATAACGACCCCGGTTATTATTCTATAGAAAAAGTGACTCCTTCCATGTAAAATACTCACTGCCGAAATTACTACATTCGAACTCTTATACAATATCGATTCCCGGACATTATTCTATTTAAAAAAGTTACTTATTCCGTGTAAAACACAGGCTCCTAAAAAGACTTTCGACGATAATTATTATTTACCAGATTTTTATAGCGCTCTTTTCATCTACAAAAAAAAACGTTCAAAAGCGCTGAAATAATATCTATTAAAAAGTGATCCCCACCAAACCTAACGGACAATTTTACTAGATCTACAACTCTAATACCCTCCTTTGCCAATAGTTAACATTTTGATTGTACTACTACTACTGATGCCGCTACTTCTATTGCTATTACTACATGTATTTCTTCTTCTTCTACTACTACTACTACTACTTCTACTACTACTACTACTACTACAACTGCTACTACTGATACTACTATACCTGCTTCCACTAATACGTCTTGTACATCTACCTCTTCTTCTCCTGCTGCTGTTATTGCTGTAACTTATTTCTCTGCTGCTGCTGCTGCTGCTGCTACTGCAACTGCCACTACTACTACTACTACTACTACTACTACTACTACTACTACTTTCTATTGTTGCCGCTACCGTACTTTACTGCCACTGCTAAGTATTGCAACTTCTATTAATACTAAGTTCTATGCTAGCAGTTTCTTGTGCAGTTTTCTTCTGAAGAATTACTTCATACCGAAGTTTGCAGGGATTATTGACACTGGTGTGTTTTGTGAACGTATTGTGAATTGTTATTTTCCTGAAAAAAAAATGTATACACCAAGATACAGCGTCTAGAAATAGAATCCCTTTTCCCGTTGCGGAATGCTCTGATTTCTGTATCAAATGATGGTATCTGGGGCTAATGGTCAAACGGAAGGACGGACGGACGGACAGACAAGGGCAAATCTATTGCCCCCCTCCCCCGAGTGGGGGCATGAAATGCAGCAATTAGGCCTTAGATACATGAGTTATCACTAAATTTGACCAAATGAGCGGGGGTCGTTTTTTTTATGGGAGTCAATATTCTTCGTGCGGTTCAGTTTACTTCACGTGGGGGAGTCATAGTACTATGATCTGAAGGTCATAATACTATCCTCTGTAATTGAGAAGTATAAACAGACATGGGTTCCTCTAACTAGATATCTTTGAAATAAGCATCAGCTCAGTAAATTCATCAATAAAATTAGTGAACCAGACATTAAAACACCGACAAAAAGAACTGTATGTACAAGCACAGCTCTCCAAGTCTCGACACAAGTCGTTATGTACAATGCTAATAGTATTACAATAGGCACGTTAACTTTCTCATATTTTTCTGTTTCGTTTAATCCTGATTGATGAATGACCCAATAAAAATCAGATTTTCCAATAATGACGGATTTCTCTCAATTAAATAAATTGTTCTTTTAATCATAACAAACAGTATACCACATAATATAAAGTTATAGGCACTCTTAAATCGTCCGGTATATATTTACTTTGCACAAGGTTATTATTAGGCAAATAATTTTTAACAACAGCTTGCAAAGAGTGCGATAGTCTTTTAAGTTGTCGCAGATGGAGCTCTGGTATTAAGGCAAATATAAAACATAGATCTACTTATACCGTGTTCACACTAGCAGAACGGTTTTATTTTTATTAGGCACTAATTGGCTATAATTGGTATTTGACATTCAAAACCCATCAAAATATAATCTAGTTTGCGTCCACACTAGGCAAAGAAATGTGGTTTAAATATATACATGCAATGTTGGAAGTTAACAAATATCTTGCGATAAGCAAAAAAGGTTACAAAGAATTGAAGCTAACAGAAACAAGAAGGGGTCATCAATATTTAAACTTCTGTGTTCATCTCAGAATTTCTGTTCATTTCATCTATTGTCCATTTTGAGCGTCAGCATGACTCCATATCGCAATTTAATGTTTTTGTTTCAACAACAGTCCAATTACTTTTGCCAGCCACAGCATCAATTGTTTGATATAAAAGAGAAACTTATGGTATTCTTCCTCCAAAAGGTAAGACCTGTGGATTTGGGATTGTAAAACCAGTTATAACCCACATTTGCGTTCACATTTGTAAAATAATGTAGCATTACTTTTTAATGTAGTATTAAAACCACCTCCCGAGGTAGTTTTAATGCTACATTACAGAAACCACTTGACCTTTACAAAATTCAGGTTTTACACCACATATAGTGTGGACGCAAACGAGTTTAAAAAATAAACCCAAGTTAATGTAGGATTAAAAACGTAGTCTGAACACGGTATTAGTGAGAAAGGTAAAATTGTTTGTTAGGGCGCGCTTCGACACTTGTCACAAGACTAGTCAACATTTTAGCCTAAATAGAAAATTGTGAAATAATGGCCACCTACGCTCAAACCAATAAGACAGCTGACACAAATGACGGAATTTCGCAATGCACATGTTTTCGGAAGACAGATGCAAGTGATTCCAACCGAGAATCACTCGGTCACTTAGGCCCTTAGGTCAATTATGTACCCTGTTGAGATATTGTCCTAAATCTTAAAATGGTATATCGTATATATACGTAGTTAATATAAAACTACATCCTGTTTTTACAGACAATCCTTAATAATATAATAAATCTAAGAAACATTCATGCGGAGGCTGATTCTTGACGGGAGTATGGTATTCATTTTCAATAACAGGAGAATGGAAACTATCATAACTCAAAATACAGGTTAATTTTAAAAGTCCTTGTAGGTAAAATGACAGTAATGTTACGATTCCGTGATTTCAGAAAGACGATAAACTGTCTGCGAACGTACAGCTAAGATATATAGATCAATTTCAAAGATCATCGCAGGTAAGATGTGAGTTATGTTACCATTACTCGATAAGGATAACGATAAACTGTCTTCTACGGTATGATTTAAAAGAAACGGAAATATCAATAATTTCAATATCTCGCAAACTGTTTAATATATATATATTTTGATGCACTGAACACATCTGAGCAACATAAAGGGAAGTCGATTTGACAGAGCCTGTTTTAGCGAGGAAATGAAGTTTAAACCCTCTTACTGCACCTCACATCGGTATTTAAACTGCATCAGGCGTTTCCGTTGACTGTAAATATTGTACAGAATATGAAATAATAATAGCTAATATAATCTACGGTGGCACAGGGGTGACATAGATGGTTTTTATATTAATACGTGCGCACGTACTAGTACATAAAACATCATCGCACATACTAGTTAGTACGTGCGCACGTACTAGTTAAATAAAATACCTTCGTACGTATGAAGTAATACGTTTTTTGTACTAGTATGTGCGCACGTATTAGTTTATGCGTGCGTAGATGTTTTTATAAACTAATACGTGCGCACGTACTAGTACAAAAAACATCACCGCACATACTAGTACGTGTGCACGTACTAGTATAAAAAAATCTTCAAACGTATAAAGTAATACGTGCGCACGTACTAGTACAAAAACATCGTCGCACATACATACGATGTTTTTTATATTAGTACAAAATGTACGTACGCACGTTCTAGTATGTGCGATGATGTTTTTGTACTAGTACGTGCGCACGTATTACTTTATACCAACGAAGATGATTTTATACTAGTACGTGCGCACGTACTAGTATGTGTGATGATGTTTTTGTACTAGTACATGCGCACGTATTAGTTATTACGTGTGCACGTTTTACTTTATACGTACGAAGATGTTTTTTATAGTATGTGCGATGATGTTTTTTGTACTAGTATGTACGCACGTATTAGTTATTACGTGCGCACGTATTGATATAAAAAGCATCTACGTCACCTCTGTGCCACCGTTATAATCTCCATTCGATTTCATTTTTCTCTCAAATAAATGAACTTCTTTTATACTAGTCAATTTCATTTGCCGAATAACTTGTTTTTTATATTCCTAGAGTGATATTGAGCATAGTGTAGTCTATCTGTAGCTTTACTTGGAACAACTACAAATGAGTGATTGGCTCAACAGTTAAAATATGGAAATAATAAAAATCTGAACTTCTTAGAAAATAAACAATTATTAGCAAAACACTTTATTGAAAATATCTTATTAGCTGGAGAGTAAACAGTTGTTATAAAACAGACAGAAATAAAATATACACACTATTTTTCTCAATTATATCGGCTTAGCTTAAGCCCAGTATATGACCAAATAGGATTTTCTAGTAAAGAAGAAATCCGCAATGAAACTAATGTTGTAGACAAACGAAGGACTGTAAAAGCTACTTTATATGAATCAAAGATAAAGTACAGTTCAGATAAAGGTCGGCCATAAAAAAAAATCATACATTGTACTAAACGATTTAAGTAGCATAATATCTACCAAGCAAGTAATTAAATCGCTTCCTGTCTTTAGATCCTCCGAATGCCTGAAACATCGTTTGCAAAGCTACCATAAATCAGTTATCTCATTTCGCTTTCACCATGTTCGTGACATTGCAAAATGTCTTGGATAAATTAGGCACTCAGATGAATTTATCCGTGTATATGTTTTCTGTTGACTTTCCGAGATTCCATTTACTGTCATCATCAGCGAATATGGAAAAATGACATGGAAATCGTACGCATTTCCACTAGCTTTTGATAAAATCTTGCTTTTAAGCAAAGAATACGTGAAAATTCTATTTCAAAGAAGAGTCTTCGTTTCAGCGCAAACACCGGGGGAATGCATAAAATATAATAACAGTTTAAATTGTCTGCAGTCAATATTAACTCGATTGACATTTTGTGGAGATGTTACAATAGTATTCATATCTTCAATATTCCGCCGTAGAATTTAAACTTTTACAGAACTGGTTTTGTTGCGAGGATCGCAAAACTTGAACAACATATTTCAAACTGTTCTGGCAATAGCAGTTT
Source organism: Mercenaria mercenaria (assembly GCF_021730395.1). Taxonomy (NCBI): domain Eukaryota; kingdom Metazoa; phylum Mollusca; class Bivalvia; order Venerida; family Veneridae; genus Mercenaria; species Mercenaria mercenaria. Next base: position 22,785,070 of record NC_069378.1, on the reverse strand, counting down.
TTGTTTGTTTGTTTTGGGTTTACCGCCGTTTTTCAACAGTATTTCAGTCATGTAACGGCGGGCAGTTAAACTAACCAGTACTAACCAGTATTCCTGGATTCTGTACCAGTACAAACCTGTTTTCCGCATGTAACTGCCAACTTCCCCACATGAATTAACAGAGGTGGCGGACGAATGATTTCAGACACAGTGTCTTTTATCTTAACATGTGAATTTTGCCAAAGGCTCTTCTTTGAATTTTCTGTCGACATGTCAACAAAAAATATGAAAACTGAACTTGATTTTTTTAAATTTTGCTATTATTTATACAAAAACTTCAGGTTCAAAGGACAAATTATCATAATTTTACAATTTAGGTTGTCATAATTCACGGGTTCTCTCCATTTTACATATACATATTAGATAGGGTGAATACACTCTATGAACAGAGAGAGTTACACAAACATAAATTTTGCCAGCTTCTTTCACTGCAATATTTCTAGAAAAAATCGAATATTTTTTTCTGATCGGTTAAACATTTGTCCTGTTTTTATTTCTTCTATAGACAGTATTGATACATGCCTTTGTGCGCGAATAATTAATCAAAAATATATTGCATGATCCGATTCATGTTATAGTGTTTGAAGGCCTGTATATACACAATTTTTGTATAATCGAGAGAGAATTTATCTCAACAAGGTGTTTGATTTTAAACTCTGACCTGTCATTTCAAGTTGTATTTGTGAAATTATTTAGGTGAGAAAGTCATAAAATGATGATGTCTAGCACAAATAATGAATTTTTAAAGCGGCTTTACAAACTGTTAACACAAATTCTACATTTATGTAAAATATATCATAAATGAAACAGAAAACATGTTTGAATTAGATAAAAGGAGCCGCGCCGTGGGAAAATCAACATAGTGGCTTTGCGACCAGCATGGATCCAGACCAGTCTGCGCATCTGCGCAGTCTGAGCAGGATCCATGTTGTTCGCTTTCAAAGCCTATTGGAATTAGAGAAACTGTTAGCGAACAGCATGAATCCTGACCAGACTGCGCGGATGCGCAGGCTGGTCTGGATCCATGCTGGTCGCAAACGCACTATGATAGTTTTCTCATGGCACGGCTCAAATGATTTAGGATATTCACAAGGCATGACATCCGTTCTGAGGTTTCCTGTTTAATCAGAATACTAAGAGACTTTACAAATACACGTTATTATAAGTAAAGCATAAGACCTAATGATATCCCGATTCTGGTACATCTTTTTAACTTACAAATGCAATACAGGTTTGTTAATAATAATCATTGATGTCTACTATACAATTTATGAAATAAGCAGTTAATATTGTACTTGATCAATAGAATTAATCTGTTTGAAGGTGCTTTGGAATCATAGAACATAGATCAAAACAAAACAATGTAATGGCAGACCATGTTTGTGACAGGTAATGAAATGTTCAGTATCCTTCACATCCCCTATCAACACCTAAAGAGAATTGTTAATATACATAGTAAGATTAAATAGAGTTCATGGTTCAGAAAAGAAATTACTACTCTGAAACTATCTGTATTTACTTAACAATACACACTAATCATTGTTATCATTTACAAAAACATAAGGTTTTGAAACAAGTGTCTTTGTGCGGCAGAATCAGTGTCACGGTTGAATGACATTGGTCCACTCAAAATTATGACTGTATTGAACTCTTTGTAATGACGAATATTTTCCACCTTAGAGAAACCAAAAACTATGAAAACTGGTGTTCAAGTAACCGTGCCTCATTTAATTTTCAATTACCATGACATGCCTTTTATGCTTTGAATCAACACGTGATCTAAAATAAGCAAACGGATTTGCATTTCCGACTAAAGCTGAAAAATCATAACACGTGAAGTGTAAAAAAACCAAAGTGCGTTTCGAAAATTATAATCCTCCTACTGTCTCACTTTTCTCTTTTTAAGATATTTAATCTTGTCATATTGAAGTTCCCGTCAAAATTATGAGACATTTCCTGTGTTTATCATCGCCTGTCTACATCTGATGTTTCCTGTGTTTATCACCGCCTGTCTACATCTGATGTCATAGTATTTCCAAAACAAATGTAAAATATCAGCAACAAAATCTCCATTGCAGTTTGATAATTCAGCTGGAATGGCATATAAATGGTTTGGAGCACGATGAATCGGTTTCATCTGCCCGATAGTGCTTTAGACACTAACCGTTTCAAGGCGGAGTTTTGTCGACGCGTGGTTACTGTTTAGCACGAAAAATGGAGAATATATTCGCTATATTGTATGCAAAACAAATACATAGATACATTTCGAACCTGGGTAATCTAAAATGTTACCAAACATCTAAGGCTGTGAAACTCTGTTTTACATTTTTATAATGATCTATAAACCAATTGGCATTGATCGATCCATCAAAAATGTGGTTACAACGTTACGCAATTATTCTTTTATATTCTAAATATAACACGTTATGTCTAAGATTGATACACTTAGTAACCGTGCTTTGTAGAAAGACAGACAATTCTTGATACAAATGATAAAATCAACGTTGAATTCAGATATAAATGAACGAAGAAAAAAAAAATACTTTGATCATATTGGGAATATGTACTTTAATGTTGTAATCTGACAGCTTATTTACTCACATGAAAGCAGGAAAGAACTGAAGCTCTGGAAGTACCGGAAAGCATATATAAGGTTTGTTAAATATCTAATGGAATTTGGAATAGCATTAAGCTTAATATAATATCCGCATACAAATACTGAAATTATAACATTTTTCATTTAATAACTTGACCTTTGAACATTTAAAAGCTTACTTGCGAGAGAACAGACACCATTGTTAAGTATTTCAGTTAACTTTAAAATGTGTGTAATAGATACAAAATGTTTTATTATTATTTCTGTCCGTATATATTGTTGCATATGTTTCTTATATATAAGAACATTTGTAAAATATGATAATGGAAACATTTTTTTTTATATTTTCATACCTAAAATGTGATACAGACAGCTTTAGCATAGTTTCCGTCACATTTTGGTGGATAATAAATAACTTTAAAACTCCTTTGGTTACTTCAGAAATACATAATGGTGACTACTTCATTTTAAACAAAAGATTTTAGTGGTTTTTTGTTGTTGTTTTGTTTTGGGTTTAACGTCGTTTTTCAACAGTATTTCAGTCATGTAACGGCGGGCAGTTATCCTAACCAGTGTTCCTGGATCCTGAAGCAGTACAAACCTGTTCTCCGCAAGTAACTGCCAACTTCCCCACATGAATTATCCGAGGTGGAGGACTAATGATTTCAGACACAATGTCGTTTATCAAATAGTCATGGAGAACAAACGCCCCGCCCGCGGATCGAACTCACGACACCGCGATCCGTAGACCAACGCTCTACCTACTGAGCTAAGCGGGCGGGCCAAAAGATTTTAGTCGTCGACAATGCAATGATAATTGTTTTTTCGCATTATCAAGTTCCAAAGTTCCTCTAAGTACGTTTGCTATTCTTGTAAAATTGGTGTCATCAGTTGCGATTGATTCGTTTTTAAGAGCAAGGCTACAACTAGTTGTTACGTTTCTAGTTGCCTGGTACTTTATGAGGCAGAAAAGAAAGTTAATAACACTCTGGCCGCCGCAAGCTACTAATTTCTTTATGGAGCCTGTGTTTATAACCAGGCAAAGGTTTCCTATAAACACCTTTTATGTTGTTCATGATGAACTTCTATTGAATTAAAGGATGTCCTTATCCGAGTTGTTTCCGCTTATTAACTGAAAAACTTTTGTGTTAAGAGGAAATTGCTAATCGCTTAGAACGGAAATGACATGTGCAGTCGTATTGTATAGAACTTTAAAGTGTATTAGCCTATGAACTGAGAAATAAATAATTATAGGTTATAAGATTTGTATCGAGAAATATGCACGAGTTCTGCATCTACACTTAAAATATAAATGATACAAATTTGTTATCAAGCCTGAGTCAAATTGGAAATATGGTCGTTAAATAACCTTTAAACGCGACGACATACATTAATTTGACGTCATAAACGACGTCACACCCGATATGAAGTTTGAACGTCAATATGGAAAATTAATGACGTTTCAGGTTCCATTGACATTTAAATGAAGTTTTTAAATGAATATGTAATAATAGGTTATACTGTTACATTAGTCATCACTATAGCGTCCTAATATTCCAAGTTATTTCTTAATCTTTTGTCGTGTACCAAAGCATTAAAATAAAGTCAACATATGAATTTTTAAAACGAAAACAATGTAAACATGAAGGAAAACGGAGTGTTCTCGACGTATTCTCTCGATTTAAAACAAATTCAGACATACACCGTAAAGATGTCATATTTTTGCCATTTATGTACCGTAACGAATTGTTTAAATGTTTCCCTAATGACCAAACACATTATTCAAAACCGATTCATATAAAAACAGTGCAAAACAGATGCATCAAGGATGTTCCGGTAAAACACTATTAATTTCCGGAATTCGGCAAGGAAAAAAAGTAATAAACAATTCGTCTGAAACGCTTTAAAGTGTCAACAGGACAAAAAAAGCAATCTGTAAAATTTTGACATTAGCGTCTGCAATACATTTTGAATAAAATCTTGACAAAATTTTTTAAATATTATTAAAACTTATCAGCGAGAAATATACGTGTATTACTATTTATGCCATTTACAATTCTTTAAGTACTTATTTATCAATAATTGTATCCAGGCTGGTAAATGTGTATTAAAGTCACACGTTAGGTAATATAAAAGGATTTCGTAATTCTACATTAATCTACATGAATTAAAAACTGGAAATAAATTTCACTTGTCACTTACCTCCAAATCTACGATTTCTTTTGTATACTTATTTCGAATGATAATTATTTGGGGGTCTCTTATCTTCCTCAATTGAATCCCAACAACTGTGGGTGTCTTTGCACATGTTTGTCCAAATTTCTTTAATGCTGCTGTATCCACACCTTTAAAACTGTTTGTATTGTGGAACTGATGCATCTTTAAAACAGTAAAATAAGAGTATCTTGAGTCTTTCTAAAGTGTTCTTTTTTTTGTAAATAACTGAAGTTGATTTCAGCTACAGATTCTTTGGAAATTCCATGAACACTATGTTTAAATATACTCTTGCATGGCAATATCTGTTTTATTTCCAACCATAATTCCAATACTTGTCATCCTTTAAAATCGAATACACCTCCACAAATCCTATACAACACAATCTAGCCGAAGACGACGACGCCTGTACCGACGCTGATTTTTTCTTTGATACTTTTTTTACTGTTTAGCTTGATGATTGCGACCTTATCCCAGCATGGTTATTGAATTAGAATATATATCATCTATCATTCTAAGTTGTGAAATTGTTTACCTAGCATAAATCATTAAATAAGTATTGTCTAGCACGAATCATGGATTTGATTTCCATGGAGAATTTTAAAGTTATATAAACTCATGAAATATATTGATATACTTTTCATATGAATTACATTATTAATGGCAAAAGAATACATGAGCCGTGCCATGTGAAAACCAACATAGTGGCTTTGCGACCAGCATGGATCCAGACCAATTCGGCATCCGCGTAGTCTGGGCAGGATCCATGCTGTTCACTAACAGTTTCTCTAATTGCAATAGGTTCTAAATGCGAACAGCATGGATCCATGCTGGTCGCAAAGCCACTATGTTGGTTTTCTCATGGTGCGGTTCATATAACTGAAATGAAATGATTCACTTCCATTTAAATCAAACTAGATATCATTTTTGTTACATCTTTATATATATGCATTCAGAATACCAATATTTGAAAAACACACCACGACAAACGTAAAGTAAACCACCTTAAATAATCTGTGCCTTTGAATTATCCATAGTAATTTATACTAAACTATTGGTAGAATATTACATTTATTATTGTATTTGATTTTCACTGAAAATGCACCTATTTAATTCACATCAAATCTATTGTCCATTTCATTTCGAAATAGTTTTGAATATTGACCGACAAGCCATTCAGTAAGAGTGGAACGTAAAACAAAAATCCCATATATTGAGTAAAATGTTGATTCCTAAACACACTTATAATACATCAGGTGTGTTTAAAACACGCTTTTCCTGGCAATGGTAGGAAGCCCTTGTAATGTGTCATTTTATTCGCCCTGTAATCAACGCATCGAATACTAATTCACTCTCTCTGTGTTCCTTTACTAGTATCAAAAAATCTTCGTGAATGGCATTTTCTCCGCTGTGAAGCTTTGAAGTAATGTTACGCTATTTAACGACATCGATCCATGCAACGTCATTGGCTTTCTGATGAACACTTTTTGTTGACGTCTAGGTTTTTTTTTCTACTACCTATCATGGAAACCAAATATGATAGCAGCAGTGATTCATTATGTGTAAAATTACCGTGAAAATGTTTAGTTATTACGTGAATCAATAGCACCATATATCGCACCAAAAAATGCGATTCCAACTAAAGATTAAATATGATCATTGAACAACTCAAGAAACTGCAGGGCGTTCTCAAGCATAAATTTCGTATCGAAGTCTCCCTTTTGCCATTTCTAAAATGTCAAATCTTGTCATATTAGGAATCGAGCAGAAATTATTGGATATATTCAGTGTTTATCTTCATCTGTTTGCCACCGATGATGAATTATACCCTTAAAAGATGTGAAATATTCGTGAATAAGGATCTTTTTCATTTTACTGAATGATATAATGATATATTATGTTTATGTATACTTATGCTAAAATTTGCAGCTGGTAGGAAATGAGGTTAGAACAATAAAATACTGTAACAATTAATAATTGGCTAAAAATAATTAACATATTTGAAGAAAAAAAACACTTGAAAGTAAATTGCTTATCAACTGAAAGATTTCACAATGTCAAATCACTTGCCCTTCACCGATATGGGTTCGAGGCTCACTCAGGGCGTTGAATTGAAGCCATCCAGCTGGCTTTCGGAAGGTCGGTGGTTCTACCCAGATTCCTGTCCGTGATGAAATAATACACGGATGGGCAACTATGATCATTCTCCATCGTCAAAGTTGCAATACGACCTATAATTGTGTCCGAGTGACGTAACGTCCCTCCCCCCACCAACGTCCCAAAAAGAAAGAACTCTCAAAGCCTGGACACCAATTGTTATAAAGAGAACAATAAATGTAATAGAATAAACCCATAATTTTACTCATTTATTTCTGCTTAGTTGAGACTGATAAATAAACAAATCAAATCAGACTACTTCTAATTAAGAAAACTTCCAGTTTTTTCATTGCACACATATGAATGTCATTGGCACAGCAGAATATTCTAGATTGTTTCTTTTTTGAACCGTTTCCTTCAATTTGATTGGCTAACAGGATTTTTTCACAAGTGTGTAAAACAAATTTATTCGGATAACTTTTGTTCTGCTCCCGATGTTGGACTACTTTTTTTACTTTTTATTTATACTGCCAGTACTTAAAAATGATTGACTTGAAAACAATGACTATAAAAAGAAACAAAAGTAATAAATGTCATATTTGTTTTTTGTTTTACACACTTGTAAAACCCGAAACCTCGTACACATATCGGATATGTGTTCTTCGGTTTCGGGTTTTACAAGTGTGTAAAACAAAACAAAATATGACATTCATTCCTTTAATATTTTTCATGACTCCTTGAATAAATCGCCGAACATATTTCAGATGTCATGTAATAAAATACTTACTGAATGGCTTGCCTGTCAATAGTTTAAACATTCGACCCACGGTCCTTCTAGCCTCGGGCGAAAGTTTATAGAACATGTATTGACCGGCAAGTCATTCAGTAACTTACTGAGTAAGTGTTTCATGTACGCTTTGAATAAGGTACTCGCTAAATATTTCTATCGAAACATATTTCGTCAATAGGACTATAATTTTGCCTACTCTAAATGATTACCAAATGTAAATTATATCCTGTTCTGTTAAACACAAGAACTAAGGATGTATCCAGGGATCCAGCATCCAGGGATCTAGCACTGTTAGCGTTAAGAGACGCAAAAGCCTTTGAGACTGGCCTGTCATTGGAAAACAATCAACACTTAAATAGCTATACACAGACATGTGTCTATAAGATATGCATGACAATACGGAGCTAAAATTCGCGGATGAGTAAAAAAGGAAACCTAAATATGTTCCACACAGAAGGACATAGTATCTGCAATAACAGACATATCAATCAATAATATGAAAACTGAACTTTTTTTTTTAATTTTGCTATTATTAATACAAACTAGAAAATTGTCCATGGGACACAGATGCCCCCATACATGACAAAAGACACAGATCAACTTTGGGAAAACAATGCGTTGCTATTTTTAAAAAAAATGCAAAAAATAACCATTTATATAATGTACATATAAACATGCTTTCTTGAGATTTTTAGATACCTGTCCACCACAGCATTTTAATGTTGCTTGAACTATGCTGTGGTCTGAGAAGTATGTAGACAGGCATGAAGTTCATTTCTCTTCGTAATGACTGTAGGTAAAATATTTTCGGAGCTACGCGCGACAAAACATTAAAATGACAATTTTTTCCTGGGTCAGGGGCCATAACTCCTACAATACTGAATGAATCCGGACGCGAAACCCCAGGTGCACAACTGCACATGCTGACCAACGTTCCTGTAAACTTTGATGACTGTACTAAACTTAAGGTCAATACCTACATGTAAATAGGTTTATTTTCATTAATTTGCTGTGTCTACTGGAACTGGTTATTAGATGTTAGAAATTGTTAAATGTACTTTTCACAGCAGTAATTTTTGCCAGATTGACTTTTACAGATTTACAGGTAAATCTTTTTCTGATGTTTTAGATAATTTTTATGCCATAATATTTATATAGACATTACAAAGTTTTCATGTATTACAAGTATTTTATTATATTAATATATCTATTATACATGATTGTTATTCTGATACCGAGTTCGACGTCGTCCGATGATAATTTTAACGTTTTACGGAAAATGACGTTACGTCAAAACAGGAAGTGTTCAAATATTGTGATAGTTTACATAAAAATGCATGTTCATAGCTGTGATACGTATTTCATTCTTGATAAAGGGCAAGTGGTCAAAAATTTGAAGCAGAGAGTTTTTATTTATTACAAGTTACCAGAACTTCTTTTTGGGGGAAGATTGTAATGAAATAGCCAGTAGTAAAATGTACGCACTATTTTTCTCATTTATTTCGGCTGAGCGAAAGCTAAGTGATTTTCCAAATCAAATGCTCTATTAACAGTTAAGAAGACATTTTTTCTCAGCGAAACTAATTGCTGTAGACAGAACAAGGTCAGCTTAATCAAACATTGCTCAAAAATAAATAACGTCACTGTCACTTATCTGCCCTAAAGACGGAAATTCAATAAATGTCCAATTTGATTAATTGTTTATCAGGATAGGACGGAAATAGAATCCACTGGCTACAAATATTGTTGTTGTGTTTACAGTTACGTCAACAAAATTAAGATCTTATTGCGATTTTCTAGCTTTTGATTGTGGAGGAAAAATACAGTTGCCCATCAGGGTATCTTTAGGCATGGGTACATAGGTATAGATACACAAAGATTCCCTTAACATATACCATTAAAACTTTTAGTATCATATTTTGCAGATACGTCATGAATGATGAACAAACTGTTTTACGCGATATTTCCTATGGAGATACTGATAATGCTTGAAATGATTATTTTTATTTCCATGGATATGTTAATATGCAAAGTAAACATAATCTTTTCTTGAGTAAAACTCCCTAGAGAAAAACCCACTTTTAAAAATTGATGTTATTTACAAAAGGACTTGTTCACTGTAGTATGGAAATGAGAGTGATATTAAACATGATATAATAATGCTATCAATGTAAATATTTAATGACATTTTTCATTAAATTAATGAAGCCCCATTAGCTAATGTATAACAGTCACTATCGCTACACACGCACATATTCTATTAAAACTAGAACAACGATCCTTGCTTCCTTGCAATGGGTATCGTGTCTTTCTCGCACACGATAAAGCGTTTAAAGAGGTACCATCGCTGTAGTAGTTGGTCGATTCAAATTCATGGCACTCTTTTCGCGCCGGAAGTTTTGTTGACACACGTTGACATTGATCCCCTGGAGGAGGTGATGTCAATGATAAACAGGCTGTGAGAAGTTGAAAGCTAATAGACGACAAGAACAATTGTTATATCTTTACATAAATATTGTTGATTCATGCAGTTTTCAAAATCAATTTCATAAGACTTATACTACAATTTAAATAGATAAATCATATTATTGCATCCAGACCATATATTTTTCAGAAAGGAGTCGTTTAATTTGTTATAATTTGGTGTGTATTAGGGATTGTCACCTGTTAGGTTAAATCTACGACCTAATTTCAGAAGACAACAAGTGTATTTGTCAAAATGTTCCTCTAAATTTGGTATTTCGATATCGAGGTTTGTTGCTGGCTTCCCAAGGAATTTAAATCTTTCTGCATTTATCATTGTGTTGCCATAATTAACCGTGAAAATCACGCACATGAATGGTAGAAAAATATTTTTTGCGAAAAAAGATTTTAAAATGAAACAAACGCAAATATAATACCTTTTATCATCCTTTCTTAAATGTGCAAAGCAAAATTATTAGAATAATATCTAGAGGCATTAACTGTGACAACAAAAAATAACTGCACAATCGATTTACTTCAGTCCGTTCTAGAAAGGTTATAACGCAGTTTCGCAAAACATAATTATTATATCAACTGATCATTTCACTAACACATTGCTACTTTTTTCTCTATTGAAGATCACAAATCACTGTTTGAGATATATTATTTCGATTCTAACACGTTATCATGGATTATTATGTACGTCCTTGACGATATCCATCAAATATTTGCCTGATTTCTGTTGATTTCTTTCCCAGCGCGCCGCTATGCCGTCTAACGCCATGACGTAATAATTGTGACGTCAGAAAAATGAATTGTTGAATAATAACACAGTTTTCAGCCTTCTTTATTTAATAGGAAAACAGATCGGGTCGTGTTAGAATTGAACCCATGACACGTAACAAGGACTTGCACATTACAATTTCGTGCAAAAGGAAGAACACGAAATGATCCGGTATGAAACAGAAATAGAAATGGAAACTGCTTACCACAAGTAACAAAGACGTTTCCAGTTTGATGTTATGCAATAAGAATAACTTCTGCAGACATTGTCTGATAGTTATAGTATCTAAACTCTCCGTTTCATTTGTTTACATGAAAATTGTTTTATTTATCGTTTTGTAGTTATAAAGACGTTACGTCATTTGTTTTTAGACGTTGCGTGTATTTCTGAAGAAAGGTTAGCCAAGTGTTTTTTGTTTCAAAATTCTCTAATAATGTTTTTATGGAAATAAATTACAGAATCTGACGTTTGAGCCTAGTTGATTAAGGGCTTATTTATTATTCAAATTAAGATTGAAATGACATTACATTTTGCATTAGTAAGCTATCATTTATGATTTATTTATTTCAAGCTGTTTCGTTAATGACTGATCGGATGGTTACGAGTGTTTTCCCACTAGAATTGTCATAATAGAAAATGCATATTGCAAATCTTCATTTTACACAAAGAAAGTGCAAACGTTTTTTGGTAATTTATTTTTGTAAAATGTGTCAATAGAAACACAGATATTTATCATCAGGCTATTTTCAAGTCGGACTCATATTGCCAGTTCATATGGAATGTCGGCTTGGTTTGGCTAGAGAAAAAACAATGTCGTAATAAAATTTAATACTGCCTAAAGCAAAGAAGTCTGAAATTTCCATTAGTTAGAAAGATACAAGTTTACAGTACAACCTGATGAGATATGATGAGTGTTCCTGGGGTATACTTTATTTCCGGCAGTCAATATCTATCCGATTAATTTTCTATAATTTTGACGACGCAAATTTGTCATAATTGTATTTTCTGCCTGCATGTTATTGAAAATATTGCGGGATTGGTCTTGTTGAATGAATGAAATAATTCTATAGTGCGCGTGTCTGAAAGAAATTGTGCGAAATAATTTGACCAAACATTTGAAGAGCTGACAGTTGTATGTAGGTCTTTGAATTTTATAGTATGTTACCATGTCAAAATCAAATTCATGCATGTTAACAATTGACTTACGCTGAAAAATACTCGCGGGTCATGTCCGGCTCCAGAAAGTAACAAGTTAAACACGTAAATTATATTCAGACGTCGTTTATATTAAAGTCTTACCATGCAGCATCGCTTAGCTAAAATGGAAATTAGTTTGATAGATAAAAATGTTCACACTTAAACGTACGATATTCTTGCTTCTAACGTTATGAGTTCCGGTGTAAACAAACATTTTCGCTATTGAAATAAATATTGATAGCAATATGAATTTAGGGATTGTGAATACAATTTACAGCTTTACTTTTATCTACTGAAACTGCAAGTGAAAGTTTTCGTCTTTTCGCTTGTCTGTGTAAATATTTCAATATTCGTTGTAGGTTCTGTTCTTTTGTGTATTTTGTGTATCCTGTCTGCAGCTAAACAATTACTTTCTAGTTGGAGCAAATATTTCTGACCTATGTGTCAAGTAATATATTAACAAAAGTGCCAGAATGTCACAATATAATCACAGCAAATTTCTTTACTCTAGCCCCTGTATTTGCAAATGGAATTTTAATTTTGTGGTTGTTTAGTAATTATAGTAATTCTTTTGTTTTTCTAAATCCACATCAAAACTCCTTACCAGATAGAGATACCTTAAAATACACCTAAAATTTGAAAGTAACATCTATGTTGTACCACAGAAAAGTGATCTTGGTTTTTCCCTACGGTCAATTATAAAAAGTTACAATATAAGTTATTTATACTAACAACTAAGGGAAGTTAATCTTAAAAAAAAAAGAAAATGTAAGTCCACACAAAAATCCTAACCAGGTAGAGATTGGTCAAACTACACCTCAAAATCGGATGTAACATGCATGTTTTACTACAGAAATATGGTCTTAATTTTTCCCTACGACTAGTAATGAAAAGTTACAATATAAGCTATTTATAGTAACAACAAAGGGAAGTAATTATAAAGAAGGGACCTGCGCATGACACTTCGTCTCAAGATGGTGTACAATTGTGCCAAGTTACATCAAAATCCGTCCATGCATGAAGAAGAAATGCTTCGGACAAAGTTATTCTTGTATCTGACATTTGGCCTCTAAGTGTGACCTTACCCTTAGATCTAGGGACCTGGTTCTTGCGCAAGATACTCCGTCTCGTGGTGGTGAACATGTGTGCCAAGTTATATCAAAATCCCTCCATGCATGAAGAAGAAATGCTCCAGACAAAGTTTTCATTCTTGTATCCTTTGACCTCTAAGTGTGACCTTGACCTAAGACACAGGGACCTGGTTCTTATGCCTGACACTCCGACTTGTGGTGGTGAACATTTGTGCCAAGTTATATCAAAATCCCTCCATGCATGAAGAAGAAATGCTCCGGACAAAGTTTTCATTCTTGTATCCTTTGACCTCTAAGTGTGACCTTGACCTTAGACTTAGGGACCTGGTTCTTGCACATGAGACTCAATCTCATAATGGTGAACAATTGTGCTAAGTTTCATCAAAATCCCTCCATGCATGAAGAAGATATGCTCCGGACAAAGTCATTCTTGAATTTGACATTTGACCTCTAAGTGTGACCTTGACCTTAGACCTAGTTCTTGCGCATGACACTCCGTCTCATGATGGTGAACAACTGTGCCAAGTTTCATCAAAATCCCTCCATGCATAAAGAAGATATGCTCCGGACAATGTCTATGGGCGCCGCCCGCCCGCCCATCCGCCCGCCAGGGACGTTCCCATAATACGTCCCGTTTTTCAAACGGGCGTATAAAAAGGAAGGAGTAAAAATCTTCATTTGCACTGATATATAGCGTAACTGGGAGGTACGTGGTCAAGGTACCTTTAAGTAATCAGTTAAGCATTTTATCCCAAGTTGTTAAATGTGTGTACATTAGAAAGACAACAAAAGTGTATAGAAAAGACATATCAAATGTAAGACCATTCGATTGTACGGTGCCCCTAAAGTGACATGTTACGCACATTTTTTCGACTTAGGTAATGTGAGACTTTTTTTATTTCGTTTAAACGAACTCATTTCGTTTTAACGAAATAACTATTTCTTTTAAACGAAATAATTTCGTTTAAACCAGATCATTTTGTTTAAACGAAATAACTATTTCGTTTAAACGAAATAACTAATTCGTTTAAACGAAATGATTTCAGTTTAAACGAAATAACATTTCGTAAAAACGAAATCATTTCGTTTAAACGAAATAACTATTTCGTTTAAACGAATTAGTTATTTCGTTTAAACGAAATAACTAATTCGTTAAAACGAAATGATTTCATTTCGTTTAAACCAGATCATTTTGTTTAAACGAAATAACTATTTCGTTTAAACGAAATAACTAATTCGTTTAAATGAAATGATTTCAGTTTAAACGAAATAACATTTCGTAAAAACGAAATCATTTCGTTGAAACGAAATAACTATTTCGTTTAAACGAATTAGTTATTTCGTTTAAACGAATTAGTTATTTCGTTTAAACGAAATAACTAATTCGTTAAAACGAAATGATTTCGTTTAAACGAAATAGTTATTTCGTTAAAACGAAATGATTTCGTTTAAACGAAATAGTTATTTCGTTAAAACGAAATGATTTCGTTAAACGAAATAACTAATTCGTTAAAACGAAATGATTTCGTTTAAACGAAATAGTTATTTCGTTTAAACGAAATCATTTCGTTTAAACGAAATAAAAAAAAGTCTCACTTTACCTTAGTGGAATAAAAGTGCGTAACATGTCACTTTAGGGGCACCGTAGATTGTTTGTATGGAATATGTATTATTCAGTTTGGTAGTACATACCTTAGATGACGTCAAAGGCGATTGATTAACCGCTAGAGAGCATATATTCCGGCAACTGAAATTAGAGCTCTAAAATGAGTGCCAAAATATGGGACTGGTCACCCAAGTGCTTTAACTTTGAAACTATGCTTACTTAATTTGCTCAGTTTATAATTTCAATGGAAGAATTGAACTTTGAATTAACTGAATTAAGATATTGAAAAGTATATATTCGTAATTTGATCGGTAATTTAATCTTCATTTTTTTTACATTCGCCATGTATTCTTGAATCGATGAAAGGCTAAATCGTAAAGCTGAAACGAACATTAGGAACAATTCAGGACTAACACAATAACATCCGTAAATACATTTTAAGGTGACGTTCATCGTATTATCACTAAAATCTTCAAAGGCCTGCATATGTGTATACATTACATCATATTTTAAATTAGAAAGTATATAACCCTATACATTTTTGGGAAGGTCTATCTGTGCTAGTTCAATGCAAGTACAATAAGATTGAACATATACTTCTAAAAGCTAAACAAATATATAGATTATTTAATAGCAAATATATCCCAACTTTTATTCATTGTGACCAAGGCTCGACTGTTTTCAGACACATCGTATGTTTGGTGTTCAACACTTTTAAATTGGGCGTCATGCTTTCCTCAATGATTTTGTCTGACGAAAAAGGTGAACTACACTATAACAGGCAGTTTAGTTTTCTCTAGGACAACCCTTTTTGAAAAGATGTCTTCTCTTTGTTTCATCGATCCCTTAATGGTGTTTCTTTCGATGTTTTATCTTTTGCAGGGATCGAGTTCATGCGTTTCCGGTTTTAAGTTTTGCTTTTTTTAAAATGATTTTTCAAGAACATTTTAGTGTTTTACATGACATGCCTTCTGAAGTCATTGCGCATATTACTGATTCACCTGGCATGGACAGACCTTTTTTACACTATCGTGTGACTTAGGAATATGGTTGATTGAGTGCGTGGTGTTTTTGCCACTGAACGTTCCTAGACGCGGACAGACAGTGTTCCTTTAATTGTTCTTTTCATCCTCGTTATCTCTTTATTATTTTGTTGTGTCTTTATCTTAGTGTGTATGTTTGTGTACGTGTATGTTGGTCGTGTGTGCACCTGTGCATTCCCTTCCGTGGATTGCAGTCTGATGACGCTCAGTTCCTGGCTTTTCATGTTGCATATTCGTTCTTGTTTTCTTTTCAACTAGAGGTGACCATCTATACCAAAACCTTTAAATTCAGTTTTTACACCATTCCTTGTTAAATGCATCCAAGTCAAAAAGTTTGCCATCAGTCTTCAAATCAATTTTATCTTCTTTTGCGCACAATGCAAACAAACTCTATCCCATCAAAACTTAAAGAATATATGTCAATTTTGCAATTTTAGTGAAAGTCTGTGACACACTTCCTTCGAGCAGTCCTCAAGCAGCCCTCAAGCAGCAACTGGTGCAAAACATGTTGTTATGCTTACAAGCAGCTGTATGCCTCGTTTCAAATTGATGTTTGGTAAAAATAGTTTTCCCTATAAAGACCTATCTCCTTATATAGTAAAACACTCTATGATCAGTTTTGTTTTATATGATTTGACATTTATAAACACCTTTGCAAAATTTATATATTTATATACTAGCCAAATAAAACTACAAAGGGACAAACGGATAACATTTAAGTATGCTACATCTTAAAGCGTTAAACAATACCTTAAGGAAACATTTAAACTGTTTCCTCGAAGATTCTTGAAAGTATTTTAGTTTCTGTGTGAGTTTATAGTCTGTGAACAGGCATCCTATGGGATATTTATGAGCACTCTATCTGTGTTTCTTCACTTTCGAGGAACAGGAAATCAATTAACCTTCTATGTCCACTATTCAATGTAATTGCATCGGTAACAGCATTTAAGTTGATTTTTATGTACTTATGCCATTTAACTTGGTAGAAAGCACGATCCTATGGGAGATTTTATGATATTGGCTTCTACCAGCAGTTAAATGTATTTCTGTTTGCAGAACGTTAACATTATATTTCTTGCTTCGGTTGTTTTCAGTAATTACTCCGGTTAAACACGATAGTACGTCTGAAGTTAAATACATTTAACAACTAGATTGCATCATAATGTAAGCAACTGAATCAATCTGCAAATCCTATAGGTTATTTTATCAACAATTTCATACGGAATATGATCACAAAAATGCAAAAGATTGTTTCTTGCGTTTATTCACTTAGGATTGTATACTTTTGTTCTAAAGTTCTTGTTCCCGATAATCACGTGCTAGAAGGAACTATAATGCAACCAACAACGTTAAATGATCGCCTTCAAATGTATGCCTTTTTACGAAAATCTGATTGCAATGACTTTGTTTTATGCTCTTTTGCCATAAAATATTTTTTATCATAAATGCATTTTCCGCGATAATATTAAAGTATTATTAAAACATGTTAAACATATATATACCGGAATAAAATACATCGGGTGTAAGACCTTTTAAGATAGAGTATGTTTCATTTAATCTGGAAGCTTTTGCCTAGGAATTATGTAAAATGCAATGTTGTATCGTAGCGCCACACTTCACACCTTACGGAAGGTTAATTGAGCTGCTCGTATCACATGGCAAATGTTAAGAAACAGAATAGATCAATCTAGATCTTTGTCCTTGCAACTAAGGTTTATTTATTGGATATTGAAGAATAGTCTCAAGTTTACAAATTGTGATAAATGTTCTAAAGTTTAACATATACATGTAAGAAGGAAAATAACAAGAGGCAGATGTATCACATGGCTGCAGACGATGAAAATACATTTGTCGGAATATTTTTGACTGAAATGACTCGAAAGATGTACAATTTCACTAATGTACAAATTCACTCAATTAAATGTACATTTTATTAAGCAGAAATAACATCAGACATTTTTGTACGCACTAAAGCAGTGACTAAATATCTTTTACCGATGCTTATCCTTCTTCTTTAAGGATTTGACTGTCAAAACATTGGTCTTCGTTGTTATTTTAAAACCAGAAAAACAAATAATGTACATGAACTATTTTGTTTGCAAGGGATTTCAGAGAATTATTAATTTAAAAGAAAAATAAAGATAAGGAATAAATACGAAAACACAATGAAGTACTCGTATATCATTTTTTTCCTATATGGAAACTTTAGTATATTAAATGCGTCCCTGTATACTCATTAAAAGTCCTTAATTCTGTATAAAAGCATAATTTTGGATTACAAGAATGATCGGTACTTTACTTGCAAAGCAATATCAAATAGTGAACGTTTCCCTGTAATTATATCGTTAACTGTATTTCAGTTTCATGTCACTGCAATTTGTAGGAGCATCAATCCTTCAAGGGCTTCTATGATACCGTCTTACCAAACAGTTAGGAAATTGTGGAAACGCTAACGTCTTGTCCATTATCTAGAACAGTAACGAGTGTTTTTCTGTGCTTAAAGGGAACACATTATTTTTTCTTTGGCATTTTCCCGAGTGTATAATCAACTTCAACAATTGTATGCAAATAAATTCCACCTCAAATTGAGAAACTGGATCAATTTTCATGCAGTATACTTTACTATGGGAAAGGGGAAACGGTCGTGTTAAAATGACAGTAAGTCTACGGTCCGTTATTCAGGGAATGACAATCGTTACACTATAAACAGAAATGGAAATCGTTTGGCACAAGTAACATAGACATTTCTAGCATGACATGGTTATGACATGTTATGTTGTAAGAGTATTGCGTAAAATATTAGCGTGGGCGTTTATTTGTTGAACGTAGTAGTAAACAAACAGATGATTTGTTTGCACGAAAACATTTTACAGAATGTAAAACAATGATAGGTAAAGCGGTCTCTGTTATCTAGTAAACTCCGTTCAAGATTTTTTTGTCCTTTATAGTGGTGTAAGAACTAGTTCATTTTGTTTTAAAGCACTATGTTTAAATATTCCTTTGCAAGCTTTTCATTAATAAGTAAACTGTATAAAGTAATGCAGTAATGGTAATTTAATATCTTAAAAAAGTTATTTCATACTGTTAATGGTCGTCATACTGTAAATGGTTATTACAAGTTTGAAGGCAGCCTTAAACTGTTAACGTTTTATATCTGAGCCGCGCCATGAGAAAACCAACATAGTGGGTTTGCGACCAGCATGGATCCAGACCAGCCTGCGCATCCGCGCAGTCTGGTTAGGATCCGCGCTGTTCGCTTTCAAAGCCTATTGGAATTAGAGAAACTGTTAGCGAACAGCATGGATCCTGACCAGACCGCGCGGAAGCGCAGGCTGGTCTGGATCCATGCTGGTCGCAATCCCACTATGTTGGTTTTCTCATGGCGCGGCTCATCTATATTCAATGAAAGTAATCATATGAAGTATCTTCTCTTCACGATTCGGAAATCTATAGAAAATAAATGGACGGAAATTAACAACGTCAATGAATATTATCAAAAGCAAATTATTTGCAAACTTTCATTTTGAAGAAAGATATCAGTTTGCATTTAAACCCATAGATTCAAGGAGATTTGTTGAGTGTCGTATTACAAGCCAAGAGGATGTGGTGAGAATCTCAGGTAAAACTATAGTTTTAATTTAATAGAATTGTCATAAATCATCCGTCTGCTTGATATTAAAAATATTATGAGATTTGTGTTGCTGAGCTAATAAAAAACAAGAACAAAAAAGTTACCAGAAAAGGCGCATTAAAAGAACGCAGCTGCCTACACATCATTACATGCAAATCATTATGAATCATTATGTAGGGCACATGTCTGATGAAGATGATTGAAGATGAAGTGTAGAAAGAAAGAATCCCACTTCCAGGTAGTTCAAACCTATAAATACGAAACTATCATTCTAGAACAAATGCATTATTGTTTTCTAGTAATGTTTGAGGTTACTGTGACTTAAAAAGCGTCTGCTATTATTTTGGTTCATTCTATGTTTCCAAAGAATCTTTATATAGATTTTATAAGCGATGTAGATTTTATAAAATTATGCGATGTATCCGTGAAAATGACACAAGCTTTAGGAAACGGAAATAGAAAGTACGTTATTAAATCATATCATATCAAATGTAAGACCCGTTCCCGGTTTCGCAGGATTCACCACAGATTGATGTCATGTGCATTTTGATAAATGAAGTGATCTCCTATCATGACAATGGGCATGTCAGCTATCAATCTCTCTTTATATCGCATTGATTTCGGAACTAAGGTCTGTATAATTGATATTGATGCGCAAATAGTATAAGTGGACATGGTCTAAAAATACGTCAGCAGTACAGAAGTTGTAACAACAGGTCCAGACATCAAAAAACACCAGTAACCAGAGACCAAGAGACCAATGTTCAATGTACCATGTATTTGAACACCACGATTACATTTTCGGGTGATGTATATATTATGAAAAAATTGAATGTAAATATTAACTTTAATATTATATTTTGTGATCAAACATTTTGTTGTCATTAGAAACTGTCGCGCAAATAAAGATACTAGTAATCCGTGAAGTACCTATTTTTATAGCAGTGTTTCTTTTTAAATTTATACCGTTGAAACAAGTAGGGTTGTGACTTGTGCTTTTTTAAAAAACGGACTAAACACATTTTATAAACACCTATTTTTTGGAAGCAGTTGAAGGGAAGTGAATGTATGAAATATAAACACATCCATGCATTCTGATAATGGTCTGCACTGTTCGCTATTCAGTCAGTAAATTTTCAGTGAAAACCCCTTCGAATAATAAATGGTATTGCCCAAACTGAATGATGGACCAGTCCATTTTAGAAATATAGCAGGGTAAAGGTTAAGTCTCTATCATTCTTCATTAACAATAAACTAAAATGACTGTCTCGTTATTCACGAAAAAACATGACTATATTGACTATGCAGTCTGATATTCTGACACTCAAGAGCCTGCATCTTAGCGGGAATTAAATTTACTTGCATTATCTAACTAGTTAAATATAGAGCAAGTGTGAGGTTGGCATTCCAAAACCGCGTTTAAATCCTCCAATTTCCTTTATATAGTAGGCAACTGACTGTTCTAAAGCGTAGGCCTTATTTTCAACTTGTTTTATATACAAAATGGTAACATATTTTACAGTATTTAATGTATGTATTGTTGGTTCGAGATCAATTTCAGGAGAGATTTACAGCCGTCAAAGTGTAGTATATACGTACTACAATTATACCCATCGTCAAAACCAAGCGTACTTATTTCAATTTAAAATAACTTTTTCTAAATTATATAATATATTTTTGTTGGGTCTTACGTCACACCGACAAAACTATAGATCACATGGCGGCTTTCCAGCCTTGGTGGCGAAGAAAGTCCCTCCGGGCATTATTTCATCCCCAGCGGTCACATGTGCAGAACCACCGACTTCCCTAAGCTCGCTGGATTGCTACACTCCATCCGATGTTTCAAACCAGTAGCGTTGATGGGCAGTTGATTCGAAGCCAGTGATCTAAACCAATCGACCAGGGAGGCTCTTCTAAATAATATTAAATGACACGAGTTTTATATGTGACTTTCTGCTGTAAACGTTCATTTCAAACATATGCACATGTATATCTTTTAGTATAAAATAATTCGTGCACTATAGACAGGAATTTTCATTAAACACCATTTTATAGTTTATACGTTCAAACATATTAGAAAAAAAAAGTTAAAAGGCATTTGCTGCCTGTGTTTATTCCTTCCGACATCTGTGTGCTGCCAAATGTGGACTAAACTCTTTTAAAGTCTGTTTGTTAACGAAATCCTCATCAGAAAGAATCAGAAATTCACCATACAGCTGATTGCATAGTTCGTTCAAAGGCATTAATTACCTCCTTCTCGAACACAGTATGGAAGCAGGGACGAATCTCAAGACAAATGAACCATATGTCCGTGGCCAGAATACGCATCACGAATTATCCATTAGAGAGACTGCATATGCATATTGTTTCATCTTATACAAAATACACTTAATAGATTTGCATTATACGTTTAATGGTAATGCCACATGTCAGAATTTGCAAAGCTATTGCACCACAGCAATGTTCATGTCCGATAATTAAGCTGACTAGTAAATATGAAACCATCGCAATACAACGTTGACATTCATTGACATTGCAACTTACAGTGACAAAGTAAGTACATTGAACAGATCTTAATGGCGAATATGATCATTTCAGCATGTACACTTTAACTAAGAGAGATGTCATCGCAACAAGTTAGATTCCATGTCTTAAAATAATTATTAACAGTGACACAACACAAAGGCATTTGGATCAAAGAACTTTTTTATGAACTACATAAACACTTTCCTAGACTAATAATTTTCTTGTCTCACGTTTCTATGCCGTCATGTAATTTCAATGAGCAGCGGAAAAAAGACTAGTTAGACACGATTCAATAGCTACATATGACAAGCTTTTCTGTCTACAATGCAGTATCTACTAGACATATCCGTTCATATTTTACGTATAATTGCTGCTATATATGACGTCTATAACAAAAAGTAGCAGAAATAGCTGTAACCAAAGAAAATTGCTACTTCTGCACAGAAAGCTGGATTTCTTAATAACATAATAATTTATTAGGTTAAAACTGTTATCTGATGAGCATGGTAGTTAAACACGAAAATATTGTGCTTAAATCTGAAACTATGTCATTTAGCGTGATTTGTGTTAACTGTTAGGTTTGAATTAAATGAGGTCTTTCTAACAGAAAATGACTTAGATCTTTGTCTTTTTTAATAAGAAACTATGTAAGCTGTCCGTACAAATATACATTATATAAACTGAATTTTGACGACACCAACTAAAACGCCGACTCAGTATTACTGCCAAAAGGTCACAACTCGTTCAAATGGATATGTATTTTAAAATAGGGCAATGCAAAACCTATGTAGTAGTTGAATTGATAACTTGCAGAAAACAATGTTCGTAGAATGTGAATTTTTAATGTTTGGCTGACCTATGATTTCCTATACAAAATGGCTAGTAACAGGCCATCAAACAACGGCAAACGGGTTTAGACAATTCATCAAAATTCAACATGTAAACAAAATTTTAAAAACAGGTCTGGGTTCGAAAAAATACTTTGTGAGGCAACACATACATGTATTTTAGCATTTTAAATATTACTTTACCTCATTCATTTCAGAGATAATACTTTATTGTACGTATATACTATGCATACACCCACACTATATCACAACACCACCACAATACATCATACCATGCTACACTAAATCCACAACACACACACCATACCGCACACACACCACACTACTCCACAATACATCACACCACAACACACCGCAATACATAACACTATACTATACTACATCCACAACACACACACACCATACCACACACACACACCACCACCACCACCACACCACACCACACCACAATACATCGCATCACACCACACTACATCCACAACACGCACACACCATACCACACCATACCGCACCACAATACATCACACCATACCACACTTAAACAACATACATGCACACACAAACACACGTACAGGGACATGAAACACTCTCAGTCTTACATCATAAAAATATATTATTTGCCAAAGGTTTTTTTTATAGTTGTTTTACTGTGATTTATCAATACTTTTATTTAAACATAGAACGTGTGTAACATTGTATGGTATGAGACATATGTAGTCTCTTGTAATTCTATATAGAATGGCCATTTACCTGTATGATATGTGTTATTTTATATTTGTATGTTTGTATAAAATGTAAATGGATGAGACTATAATAAATGATCTAATCTACATGTCTGAATTTTATGATAAAATTCTAATATTAATGAAATTAAAAAAACTACACCTGGGCTAGAAATCGTAAATTTGGATAAAATTTGATTAGAAAAATTAACATTTTATAAGAACAACATTGAAGATGACTTCCATTCATCACTAGAATGTCAAGATCTAGTTATTAGCATAAAATGATATCTCCTTCAAAGAACGTGTTTTATTGAAAACTGTGTATGTTTTTGAATATAACTTTTAAATACACATATTTATGTTATTCATTTAGTTGATTTTAAGTCGATTTTTAGTATTATTTAGTTTGCCTGTATTCCAAATAATAAATGATCTGGTCTATACATAGATAAAGAGAATGGTTATAACACATTTTTTTGCCAAATCCAGCAAACAGACTTACAGTATTTATATTTTGTTTATATTTATATTTACCTACATACGAGGGTAGACTGATGTCAATACTCGCCACAAAAGGCGTCATACGTTTGCATCATTTTAAAAAATAATGTATAAAAAATAATGTATCTTCTATAGATTTACTGTGTCTGGAATTGTTACCGTGGATCATGTTAACTTTGTGTTATGTTAATTTGTTTTAAGTATGGCGCACGCACCCGGGCTCACACGAGCGATGGTTATATTACGTAATCTGTGTTTACGATATTGTTTTAATTAATCTAATTGAATTCTGGTATTAAAAATCAGTTTATCATTTGAATAACAAACATATTCATTTTCAACATGATACCAGTCTCGATTAACACAAAAAATACGTTTAACTGAAGCTTGTAGGTGTTCAGATGTATGTCCCTAATTTCTCTGAAAATCATAAAATAAACTTTTGATAGACATAGATGTGTTATGCTATACCAAGTTATTGCATATGGATGACTGAGCTATCTCTCAAGGTCAACTAGATATCTTGTATTGTACAGTAATTCGGAAGATCCTGTCAGTGTTTTCCAAAATGTGTGCACTTTTTAAAGCTTAAAGTTCTTGTGGCATCATATCAGTCCATGTATGATTGGCTTTGACAAAATGTTGTTAATTTTAGACTTGAATGTCTGACTTACTTTAAATTTTAAGAAATTCATCTATTTGAGATGATTTTCTGTTAAAGACATGTATGAACTGCGGTGGCCTAATGGATAAGGCAACTGTCCCGCAATCGGGAGGTCGAAGGTTCGAGCTCTGTCAGAGGCGGGTCTTGTTACTGAAGAGGGACCGGTTGGTGAGCCGCCAGCTAGTCAAATAATGGTTACCGACTGCCTACTTATCTGGTGCCTGGAATTAACAAAATAGAAATTGGGATGTAATGCTGTTCAATGTATTTAGGTGTCTCATAAGCCAAATTAGCTGGTCCTTTCAGTAGGGTGACACTATAATAAACAAACACTTTACTATAATTATGTAGTTATACTTGCAATTATTTTTATTATTTTACATTTAAGACATCAAAACGTAAACTAGGCCGCTAGCGCTTAAGGATGTAGGAGTGAATTTTTTCTAACGTTAAGAATTTTTTCATACTCTGTGAGCTTGAAGTCTATTAGTTTCCAAGACAAACAAGAGAAGAAAAAGCATAGGTCACCGAACTCGTTTTAATTTTACAGGGCATTTTCTTCGCCCAGTGTTTAAGAATTTCTGAAATTTTGTAAAACTGAAAAAATGGTGGTACTTTATAAAACATATAATATCCCACTTAATGTTACAGGGATTTCGGGTCTTACAGGTTAATATGAAAACAAGGTTAGGTCAGTATTATATAAGCATAAATGTCACTTACAAATCTCTTTCATTTTTACATGTTGGCATAATTACCCCACCCACTTTATTTTCAATGGAAAAACGTATTTAGATCTAAAAAAAATCCTTACGCTAAGATTTTCAAAAAAATTTTCAGCTTTAATGACACACAAAATTGTTTCATATTGGAAAGAAAAAATGTTGGGGTCACCGTGCATCTAAGAGATTTATTAAGAAAAAACTGTTAAAAACTGGTGAATTTCGAAATTTTGTGTTCCTTTTGTTTTAATTTATATTTTCTAGATAATATAAAGTGCTATCTTGAAAACTTTTATCTCAATTGTAGCTTATTATTATATGTATCAGTCAGGAAAATATCAAAACCAAACCTGATCTACTTTAATAGATATTTAAAATCATGTATCCCTACCCCATTGTAAATCTTATGTCAATTTTAGGCAAATGCCAGCCAAAAATAAGGGTGAAAATTTTTTTTCGCAAAAAGTAGAATCCATTTGCTTAAATGGTACATTATTAGCCATATTTTAATTATTCATCATTATTTTTTGGCAAAACTTTTGTCAGAAAGTGATATTCGAAGAAACATTTTTCAAAATGGCGGATATCCCGAAAAAAAAAACGCTCGTACGTCCTTAACTATGGTTATAAAAAACCTCTAATTTTGTAATGTGTGGTGTCATTTTTTTTTCATAGCAGACATGTTACTTGTAATTACAATACAAGGCATACAAAACTGCATGGAACCGGACAAGAGTTTTACAGCAAGTCTGCATACCTATTGATCATCCCTCGTATTTAGATGTAACATGTATTGATCTAGAAATCGTGAATACTTACCTACATAAAATACCACAGTCAAGTAATTAACTAGAAAGCCATCAGGTGATACAATGCAAAAGTGCTAGATTATATATGAGCCGCACCACGAGAAAACCAACATAGTGCATTTGCGACCAGCATGGATCCAGACCAGCCTGCGCATCCAATAGAAACCAATAGCGAACAGCATGGATCATGACCAGACTGCGCGGATGCGCAGGCTGGTCTGGGTCCATGCTGGTCGCAAACGCGCTAGGTTGGTTTTCTCGTGGTGCGGCTCATATAGCAACTGAGCTTTATGAATCACGACAGCTTTATATAAATGATAACGTGTGAGCTTTACTATTTAGAAAACGTGACAATAAGGCCTTTTATGATCCAGTACATGCACGTTTCATTACAAAACGTTTTCTTTGACAGCTTTCCTTATGTGTTGATATTTAAAAACAAATCGGCCTGCAAAGTATTACAATGTGTGTAATGGAGTTCAAATAAAACAATGACTTGTGTAATAGAGTGCAACAAACAGAGCAAATTTTGTTCAGGAGTGCCTCTTCTGAGGTTGATCTGGAACTGTAATGCTATCGTGGTAGGAAGTTCGTTTAGAGGACTCATTTTAAAACATATAATTCAAACACATACTTCGGACATCTTGGCAAATTTTTGTTTGGAAATGTAAATAGGCAGGTAAGAAAAATCACGAAACATTTGAAACAGCCTGTAAACAGACATGGGAAAACTATATTTAGGTAAGTATGAACAAATTGTCTCTTGACGTTATTCAAAATGGACCGCAGGTCTTAGAAATCAACTATTTAAAACTTTTAAATTGAATTCTAATATGCTTGCCTCTGTTAAAACACTCTTACGCCAGAATGACGTCACGTTAACGTGCGGTGACGTCAAAGTTTAACCTTGTTTGATATTTTTTTTTTTTTTGTTGCGATAAAGAAAGAGCGCTTCTATATCTTATCTATTGTTTTAGATTAAGGGCATATTAGAATCGAAATAATTTATAGCAAAACCGTGTTTTAACACTATTTATACACTCGCGCGGTAATACGTCGTACAAATAATTTCACTCGGGCTGCGCCCTCGTGATATTATTACGCCCGACGTATAACCGCCTATCGTGCATAAATAGTGATAAAACACTCTTTTGCTCTAAATTATTTCTTAATTAGTACTTTTTAACGCAGCGTGTGCTTACCAAATGAAAAAAAATATTGCTGGCTATTTCTCTAATTCACAAATACAGTCAAATCTGTGTTAAAGACACCTCTGAACAGAGACCACCTGGCTGTAAAGACCATATGTTTTGTTTCCCATTTTAACAATTTCAGTGTATTTTAACTTGTGAATAAAGACCACCTCCCAATAAAGACCACATTTTGACTCTCCCAAGGGTGGTCTTTATAGACAGGTTTGACTGTATTTATGATACTATTGAAAACAAATCATACTTTCTATATAAAAAATAATCGTTATGATTTAGCTCTTCCTTTAAAGTGATTAACCCAATAATTAGATAATATACTTTAGGCAAAAAATAATTTCCCTAAAAAATCAATCACAAGTGCGTACCCTGAAAGGCACTATGGTAAAAAGTGTTTGACATAAGAATTTTGCAAAATGTTCTTATAAAAAAAAACAAAATATTGTGCAGAAGATAGTAAACCGATGCAAGGCTTTTGAAATATGCAGAAATTTTACATTACAGGTAATCATATTCTCATGGAAAATGTTTTCATTCGTCAGGAAATTGCTGTAAAGTTCTGTAAAATACATGCAATATACCGTACCTTTTTAAGCATGAAGAAAGATGCATCGCTTGTTCTCTTCACAGTTATCAATTTCACCGTTCCGCATTCTCCAAGGCAAAAGAAAATAGATACTAAATCAGGGTCATTTGATGATTGTTTTGAAATTTCTGCATTTCGTCCATGTTTTATCTTGTAAGTTTATGTATTTCTTACGTTTCAAGATTTTTGCCTCATGGAATACTTCAGTTCGAAAACAAGGGTACAAATTGCTTCAGTATAGAATAATACCAGTATTGAAATAACTTGAAGATAAGCATGTTCTTATAAGGAAAAAAACTTAAAATATTTTCGTATCCTCTTCAGTGTTATCATATACATATAAGCAAAGAAAAAAAGGAAAGGTACGAAAGACCGGTAGTGACTTCACACTTCAAACTTCACACTTCAAAAACTTCACACTTTAGACTTCATACTTCATACTTCATACTTCATACTTCTCACTTCAAACTTCTCACTTCAAACTTCATTCTTCAGACTTCAGACTTAATTGCACGCTTCGCACTTCGGAGATAAAACATTTCGTGACTTGACGTCATCTGCTTATTGTGTATTGGCATAGATGTGTACAGTTCGATTACTAGGTCAAACGTGTTTACACGTTTTCAAACCAAAATTTCTCTACTTAATAAATGACCTTTCTACTTTTTGATTATGATTTGCTTTAGCTTGAGCTCACGTTTTCCTTATACAAGACACACTAAAATATGGAACCCTGAATTTAGCTTACAAAACGCAATATTTAATGTTTACAAACATGATGTTTACAAAAACGAACTGTATGCCATTTCTTATTTGAGTTTTAAGTATTACTGATTGTGTACATTTTGAATGTTCTAGGAAAATAAACGACTTTTCGAGTTTAGATTATATCACTTGTTGATATTCGAAAAATAGGGGAATTCACTGCCTGTCGTCCGTCCGTTCAAAATCTTCTTGAGAAAAAACTATTGGGATAATTTTTTAAACAATCTCACGGGAATGATACATGGGTGACGCACATACAAACTGTTAAAACAATTTCATTCAATGCAGAAATGTGGTTGCCATAGTAAACAAAAGGAAAACTATGTATAAAAATCTTCATGTGTGAAACAGAAAGGCATAGAAAATAGATATATGGTGTGTGGCATTACCTAGCGATCTTCTAGTATTAAAGGTATTCAAATTATGCCACTGGATTCAAAATTATCCCATGTATGGACAGTACTTTTAAACGGACTTATAAAGGAAAATCTTTTTAATATCTTCTTCTCGTACAGTATATTATACTCTACGATATTCATTCAATTTACGCCATTGGTTTCAGAAGTAACTCAGCCATAATCGTTATTCTACTTCATTATGTCCAATCTCGGTAATCCCAGGTTGTTTTAAAAATAGAAAAAAAAACGCCCGAAAAAGACTTCACACTTCAAACTTCAGACTTCAAACTTCACATTTCAAACTTCAGACTTCACACTTCAAACTTCAAACTTCACATTTCAAACTTCAGACTTCACACTTCAAACTTCCGATGTCACACTTCAAACTTCACACTTCAAACTTCATACTTCACACTTCAAACTTCACACTTCGAACTTCAGACTTCACACTTCAAACTTCATACTTCACACTTCAAACTTCACACTTCAAACTTCTTACTTCAGACTTCACATTTCAAACTTCACACTTCACATTTCACACTTCAAACTTTTCTATTATTTGTATGTGTATTAAGAGTTATATATATGAAGTGTAAAGTGTGAAGTTTGAACTGTGAAGTATGAAGTTCGAAGTCACCACCGGTAATGGTGTGCACCAAGTTCTGTCAACATCAATGAATGTCCTCCCCTAACAAAGGTTAGTTGACTGACAATTAACATGGTGCAGGACATACAATATAAGTGGGCAATTATGTCTGTTTTGGTATGATTTAAAGGAAAAAGAGGATAAAGCCACTTTAGAAAAATTGAAAATGATACAAAATGAGAATAACGAGGGTAGTGATCGAAGGCCATTAATGACAGACATTCAATTTACTGTTCAACAAAACGATTAGTCTGTTTTATATAAATTTTGAACTTCAATATTAAGTTCCTCGTTTTCTCCTGATAAAAGCTCAAATTTTTTCTTAAACTTAGGAATAGACACCCACCATTACAAATTGGCAGGATAACCACTCTACAGAGCCCCATGATTCTAATATATCAAAATACGACTAATGGTTTGGTAAAAGCATGCTTATGTACAGCGCATTTAATATCTGATATAGTAGCGCTATAAACTCTGATATAACAATAGCGCTATTATACAGACGATATCAGCGGTCAGATATAATAGCGCTATTATAAATATTTTCTTGTACTCAGGTAGTCAGTGGAATGTAAAAGTTTTCTCGTATACGGCAGTGAAAGACTCATCGACACACTGGACCGCTGGACGAAAATAAGCGCTGGAAAAATAACCTCGCTGTAAATGGGTAGGTAAAGTTTTTCATTTATTTCTATTGATACGAAGCCAATCCATGCACATCAGCGTGACAGTTTTGTAAAGGAATGTATTTGACTTACATGTTACAACTTCTGGTCTAAAAACGATGGTATAATTTTAGAAATTCTCTAAAAAATATCTTCAGTCTCGAAACTCTAAAATAATATCCTATGTTTAGAGCAAATGTCTTTGTTTATGAACAATCTGTGAAAACTTTAATCATTTGATTTGACAGATGTATCTCTTCGGAGCATCTGTTTGAAATATTCCTGTTCTACATTTTGTCTGAGAAAAGAAAATAGCCGTTAAAGTTAAAACACGTATGGGTGAAAAAATATGACTGTCGAAAACGACCGGCGGTATCCGTTCGTTGAAGTCGGATGTACAGGCGTATACAAGATTTTAAAAACTGTCTTCTTGTTTTTAATGCCCTACTGTGTCCCTTCATATGTATGTTTTGTGTCAGTTTAACCTATCTGTGTTGATGTAATTTATTTCGACTTTTATTAGTGTATAGATATATATACACATGCATTCAGATACATATATATGATTCCTTAATGCCATGTCGAGTAATTTGTTTTTTCGGATTAAAGGTTTTCTTGGTTCCGTCCGTCCTAACGTCCATCCGCATATCCTTGTCTGGGATGTACCTTCTACATCCATGAACCAATTTTCTGTTCAAAATCTGTGACATAGGGCTATATACCAGTACAAGTATTTTGTGTCCGGACTCATAGTTTCTACATGCATGGACCAATTATCAAATATCTTCACGTTATTCCGCAGGTTGGAAAAACAATATTTCTTGTCAGGAGCACGACTTTGATATTCCTCAGGTATTTTGAAACATGTTACAAAATTGTTTAACACAGTAAAACGATGTTACCCAGTTCCCTGTCACGCCTCTCTTGAATGGTTATACAGCAATAGTTTTTTTGTCTGGAACAAAACTTTATTACACAGTAAAGTAAGACTCACAAAGGCCAATGTTTCATTTTTGGATTTGAAAGGATTGAACTTTGAAACAGGAAATTTTAGATATAGAACTAAACTGTTTTTAGAAGAGTGAGATATAAGTGCTAGAGGTATTCTATCCCTTTCAAACGACGAAATGTTACAACAACAAAAAAAAAAGTCTAAAATCTACAGGGGTGAACGAGGATCGGTCTACAGTAACGAAACCACAAATAATTACTCTAAAAAAGATAACTAATAGAAACTGTATGTTAAGTGTTATTACGGCATATGTGGATTTAAAACAAACAATGGGATTATATATCATGTGTTGCAAGTTCATTTAAATGAAGTTATAGTACTGAAAACTTGAACTAGTAAAACAGGTTGTCTTACAAAAAAAGTCAAGGAAAGGAAATATCAATATTAAAGGTAGAATATGTAATCCTCTCATCTTAGCATATATATTAATTGAAATGAGTGTATGACATTATAAATTAAATACTAAATCTATCAAACAATATTTAAAGAATTGACTACCATATGCAATCATTTACACTTGCAAAAACCGCGGTAAAAGTACTTTCCATAGTAGCCCGGAGGGGCACCTGGAGTCTTCCTCCACTGTCAAAAGCTGGAAAAGTCGTCATACGATCTTAATTATGTCCGTGTGACTGTAAACCCAACAAAATAAACAAAACTATCTACAGTATCTTTTGCGTGGAGAAGAAATGGCAATAACGCGAGTGCTCGGTACAAATTCAGTTAGGGTGAGAAGGAATATAGTTATATTTGACAAAGCTGTTTGAAATGGAACAGATTCAGTTCTATAAGTGATTAAGTTTTGGTCAAATTACTACCAATAAGTCATTTTACAAACAAAGGTATACGTATAGTAATCGGTGTTAATGTGAAGTCCGTAAACGTGAACAGCCGAGTTCAGTAACACTAGTATGCAAGCCATGTCCATTATTCAACAAAACTGCCAAGTTGAATTGCAAGGACTGGCCTCTTATCTATAAAAAATATTTATTGCCAGCTGTCAGTGTATTTAGCTTAGTTCTCCAAAAACTTCCTTTATACAGTCCATTGGACGGCATTATTATGCGGCAATGAGAGAAACATATAATCTCGTTCTAAAAATAGCCGAAAGTTTTCCATCCATAATCAATCAGACAGTCACAATTTACCACCCATGTTGACCATAGTTTTTTTCAAGAGGGGAAAAATTAACAGGTTCGCGTTGCAATAAAATAGCAATGGTTAAAACTCCACAACGCAGTAGTAAAAGTAACCAAAATTTATTTAGTGGCCATATAGAGACCGATTTTGATGGTACTCTACAAAACCTCCTTATAATTCAAAATCTCTTCTTGCAACTGTTAGAATTATTTTCTAATATTTGCCTAGATATTTGCTACTCTATTACTCTGTCATCTGCATTATTTACCAGACTACAGATTTGTATGAAATTATATCAGTTCCATAGTATTTTACATCTGTTTTCAGCACTGATATTTAATTGATTCCCTGGAGGCAAGTTAGACGATGTTTTAATTTAGTGGAGAAGCCATTGCTCATTCAACTACCCAACTGTAACATAAAGCTTGATAAGCATTTATTGAACGCTCGTTATATCTGATGCGAAGTAGTTTCAAACATTAACAAATAAAAAAAACTAATTATTAAGTTTGAAACCATATTTCGAACTAACAAAAAAAATGTGACCTACTCTTCTCGAACGTGTTTTTCTCTAAACATCATTGACAACACGTTTTGTTCGCTATTGAAAAACACGATATATTAGTCATCTTGACATATTTAGTTCAAACGGGAACGTTAGGTTCCAACTTGCATTTAGTGTTTAAAACAGAGAAAATAAAGTATGCTTCATGTATACTTCTTCAAATATTTTCTATTAACTCGTGATCTTGATCTATCTTATGAAATAATCTAAACGAAATGCCTCCGAACCTTTGCTCGAAACGCAGTATTTAAATTGATCTAGGATGATGAATAACATTGTCTTCCACAATGGTTTGTTACACGCACATCATGAGAAATAGAATATGTTGCATACTAAGTATGCTGTTAATTTGAATAACCCTAAAATAGTACATTCCATGTCTATTACAGTAGATTTCCACCTAACGGACACGCCAAAACAACGGGCACGCCGAAATTGCGGCCACTTTTTCGAAGTACAAAATAAATTTGTCCTTAATTCACAAAAAAAAAAAATGTATTGTAAAACTTTGTTCAACAATCATTTGGAAATTTTAAACTTTTACCTTACAGTTCTAATAGACAACTCTCCCTGGCATCATGTTTGTTTGTTAATCGTGTTAAGTACACATGTCTATTATACTGCAGTTACTCTGTTTGACTGATCTGCCCTTATCATCGTTTCGGAATTTTATATCACGTCTAAAATCTAGTGCAATCAACAATGTTTTCATCCGAGACTTTAATTTCCGATATGAAACATTAGACAGGACAAAGCCAATAATATTTTTCTACCGATGGAAGAAAACAAAAGAGTTTCGAATGACACCCTAATGAAACAATACTCAACAAAGTATCTTGTTTCATATTAAGAGGGTAATAACAGGGAAAAAAGGACATGAACAACTTTCTGTAGCAATAACCTGATCTTTATCACTAGAAAGATTTATACTTACTATTGAGACTGTGTTGTATTTCTGAAAGTCTTCTCATCTTAAACAGCTAGTTCACATGTTACATAAAGAACAAAATGTCATTTTAAGCCCAAGATAATTTTAACACATTCAGAAATTGCGAATCAAAGCTACAAATGGCATTACTATTTCTAAATTGATTGGCACGTTTTCGAATTCCACTGAAAGCGTAAAACATAAAGAATACCACAATTTCATTTACTAGAGGGGAAAAATTGGAGCGACTTTCATGACAGAAATGAAATTGAAATTTTGCACTAGCATTATATTTGTTTCCATTTATCGTTTGCTCTTCATACAAATGATAACTAAAAGTCTGCTACAAACGTCTAAGATGCAAAATACCAATGAAATTAACACAGATTTCGTCTTATCTTTTTTTTCACATCTACAACTTTAAGGTATCCGATCCAAAAACAGATAACATTTCGATGCCTGGTGACCCAATGTTTTTTGGTATCATTTGAAAGAGTTGTGTCTACTGAACAAGTATTAGTAAATAAGATGACCATGATAATATGCACGAATCACTACAGTTATGTTTTTTGACTGCGAAATGATACATTTTATAAGGGAATAACTGGATTTCTGTTAAAGTATCATTGAAAGTTATACAGTTAAAGAAATAAAAATTCTATCAAATATTTTTGCCATGTAATTTATATTTTCTCTTTCAGTAGACAACCCACCTTCAATTGAAACCAAAATTTTATGAGCTTACCAGGCAACAATATTTGATATACTTTAAAAACATTGTTATATAGAACTTGCTTATTTGCGGACCGGATACCTTAATACTAT
Organism: Mercenaria mercenaria; assembly: GCF_021730395.1. NCBI lineage: Eukaryota > Metazoa > Mollusca > Bivalvia > Venerida > Veneridae > Mercenaria > Mercenaria mercenaria. Next base: position 22,749,983 of record NC_069378.1, on the reverse strand, counting down.
TTTCGTAATGACGATCGTTAAATTCCGCGGGATTACGCATTCTTGTATGAATTGTTCAGATAATAATGAAGCTTTGATCAAACGAACACCTGATTTTTCGTTCATACCGGAAAAAGCCGCACTCATATTTAGAACGGAAATCCCCACTGTCATCACGGGTCACCTACCTTTAATTAGGTATATATTAAGAAGAAGATCTGGTTCAACGCGCTTACGAGACGTTGGTGGTTCTACCCAGATGCTAACCGAAAGGATTTTCGTCACAATGAAATCTTTGAAATCACGATAATATTAATACGAAAGTTTATAAAATTAAAAGTCACTTGTTTATAATTCGTTAAAGATTTTCAAATAGGAATAGGTTCAATGACAAACTTGAATAAGAGTAATTAAAATATTCAGTTTGTTAACATTCCATTTGTACTACGTTTCAATTTGAGTATTGCATATATTTTCATCAATCTTAGAATCAGCAGGTGGTTGGAAAGGAGTTTCACTCGGCTATCGTAGTTGATGGCGTGATTGTTACGGTAAACTGTCATTTTAAAGTACACAATGAAGTAATATCATTTTTCAATATATTGCATTGTTTTGATTGATTGTATTTTACAATACATTTAGAGAGGTTTCCGGATGTATTGTGTAGTTTAAGTCTAATATATTGTTTTCGACAGTAAAAAAAAATACTTATTTCCGCTCATGATCATAGCATGTGTGTTTCGGTATTAAATTAAAATGTCTACTTTGCTGTGAACATTTCAAGGTTACACCTTATAACCTCATTAAATCAAGTCAGTTTATACAATAACGAAACTTCTACTACTTAAAAATGTGTAAATGTTGAGTCTGCACAACCCGGGGCTAGAGGGCGTGGACGGTAGCTGGCATTTCCACTACCGTCAACGAACAGGCTCATTCAAACCGAGCCTACAACATTTTCATTTATGTCGTGTTGGGCGACCTGTGGTTTTCCGGGTTTTTTTTTTATTTTATTCTATTCCCCTTGACATCTTTGTGAATATATTTCATATTACTAATAGTGCATTTTTGAAACTTTTGATATATTTCATACAATATGCTGAAAAACACATATGAAAATTTCGAATCAAAATCGAGCGATGCTAAGACATTATCTCATTTCTTCTACGGTGTCGATCAACTTTTAAAAAGTAAAAGAATACTCAACAAACAAGCGAAGATCATCATAAGGTAAAAATAATGACAAAACGAAATAACTCCATTATCCTGTCATAACTGGGGAATAAATTTAATTTTGAACCGAGTCTTGGTTGCATTGTACGCTTCCGAAGGTTCTTTTTTGAGCCGTGCCATGAGAAAACCAACATAGTGCGTTTGCGACCAGCATGGATCCAGACCTGCCTGCGCATCCGCGCAGTCTGGCCAGGATCCATGCTGTTCGCTTTCAAAGCCTATTGCAATTAGAGAAACAAGTAGCGAACAGCATGGATCCTGACCAGACTGCGCGAATGCGCAGGCTGGTCTGGATCCATGCTGGTCGCAAATGCACTATGTTGGTTTTCTCATTGTGCGGCTCACAGATTTTATTGATAGATGACCAAGTATCAGAGCACGCATTTGTATCCTTATAAATCATATTTGATCATTTTATGAAAAACACTACTTTAGGTGTATTTCTGAAGATGGGAGAAAGTCGTAAAATAAATGAAATTGTGTCTATGCACTATTGGTTTTTATCAAAATCATGAAAAACATATTTGTCTTAATGTGTTAGAAATGGATAAATGAAGCATAATGAAAGGTATAGCAAAAATGATGGGGTCTTTAGAAGTTTCGGTTGGCATAGAATGTTCTACAGGTTACTTTTCTCCGTTATTTTTGTCTATACGACGGTCAATATTAATAACATCATGATAATTATTAGCACTTTGTCAGATATATATATAGTGTCAATGACTGCATTAACTGCTTTGCCGGAGCCATTAAGTCAGTATCTAAATGCTGATGCTGTTATCGTATGGGTGCATTTAAGGCTAGTAGGGTTGAATAAGGTCATACAACTAGAAGGTAGAAAACAAGCTTCTCTACATGTGACAATGAGTAAAATAAGCATTACTTTAGAATACAAGCAGTCACAAATAAGAAAAACACATTGGAGTTGGAAGAAAGAATCACCTATAAAATCTGAAAACAGTTGTTTCAAATTTTCAAGCATACGTAAAATACTTTTTTACTTTCTGCAATTTTTCTCTATGGTAATTTCTTCTCTGTTTCAGAACCTTAATAATATTTTTTTTTTGTGTGGGATTAATGTAAAAAATTAACCTGAAAAAAAAACCCTCTCAAACCGTTATAACCGTCGAAAAACAGGCAATAATCTTATTAAAGTAAGTAAGGGTGCCTCTTGCTGAAACCTGATATACAAAATGTACAAAGTTCTGCATGAAATGTTTTTATTGTACCTTAGCCTTACTTTTTCCGTTTTGACAATGACTAAAGTCTGTCTTCACAACTAATGGGTATGATTCAGAAATCTTCAAATATCTATATAGAATTATGGTATTATTTGACATGAATTAATATTTTGAACAAGAATTATATAAAAAAAGAGAAAATATCGTAGGTTACCACTTACCTCTAAATCAACGATTTCTTTTGTATATTTATTCCGAATGATAATTATCTGCGGCTCTCTTATCTTCCTCATTTGAAGGCCAACTACTGTTGGTGTCTTTGCACATGTTTGTCCGAATTTTTTTAACGCAGCAGTATTTACACATTTATAATTGTTTGCGTTATGAAACTGATGCATGTTTTAAACTAAATTATGAAGATATCCACATTTAATTCTACTTATCAGGTCATTCTAAGTACAAATACAAGTACAAATATTCGCACAAATATTATCACTAGTCTAAGAATATATTCGCAGTTGTCCTTCTACTACACGATTCCAATAATTTTGATCATTTATACGAGCAACAGTCGATAAATGTCATATAATACACGTGACAGTCGAAAAGGCGATGACGAGAAAATCATGTCAGTTCTTTGATTGAGACAAATTTTTATAGCCTATGCACGTCCGGTAAATAATTTGAAATTTCTACAGGTAGCATTTACATTTTCTTTCACGTGTGATTATTTGCGAGTGCACATATTTTTTGATATTCACACTTTTGCTACATTAAATTGTTCAAGGAATTATTGCCGATTAGTGAAACTTGATTTTTAAAAGAAAACAAAATCTCTACTTTACAGGCAAAATGTGTTTAAATTTAGCTTTCAACAGTAACTGTATTCCAATAACAGAAATGTTGTCAGTGAATAATTCTCTGATTCTCTGACGTGATGAATCAACCGTTCTGTACTTTACTACAAAGTATCGGTTAATATGAAATCCCATGCTTATATGAGCCGTGCCATGGGAAAACCAACATAGTGGCTTTGCGACCAGCATGGATCCAGACCAGCCTGCGCATCCGCGCAGTCTGGTCAGGATCCATGCTGTTCGCTAATAGTTTCTCCAATTCCAATAGGCTTTAAAAGCGAACAGCATGGAGCCTGACCAGACTGCGCGGATGCGCAGGCTGGTCTGGATCCATGCTGGTCGCATACCCACTATGTTGGTTTTCTCATGGCATGGCTCATATACTGGTCACGCAATGTATGCACTGCATTCTGTTTAGAATATCAAATGGTAGAATTCACCAGTGATGCTTCGCCGAGTTCGCAGTTGACGAAATGATCTTTAACGATATTACAGGAATAAATTTTGACGCTTAATTTTCATACTATATTTTTATTTCGTGGTGTTGCCCTGGTTATTTGTATGACTTTATGAAATTATGATTAATTCAGTTGTCTCATACTTAGATTTGTTTGTATAACAAATGCAAATAGCCGAAATAAACTTTGAATCTTGGATACGAATCTACCAACCGTGTTTATCACATGATAAATATATAATCTTCAAAGTAGGCCTATCAACTAAGCGATCGTGTACAAAACTTCCAGAGGGGCTTCTTTTGTAACAGTCTAACTAGCAAATATGTTTGCAAACGTATATGATAATTTTTTCTGAAAGCGTTGTTTATTGGTTTGTCCGGGATTAATTCCTGAGATTTCTTCTAAAATAGTGCTATGAGATTTACCTACACACTTATGTTCTGCAAATGTTTTCTCAAACTGTGAAAGGATTGTAACACTGCTTTTTGTCAAGAGATGTAATTCTAATGCTAACTTGTATTTCAAAACAAAAATGCCACTAATGGTACTCTTATAACTTATTTTCATATTTAATGACAGCCATGAGTGGTAATCCCTATACCCACTCTGATGGTCTTTATCTCAAAATACAGTTGAAAGTGTGCATGCGACTACCATTATTAAGCAACTATTCTGTTAAACTACCGCGGACGATTTTACAATAGAAGTACATCCCATTAAAAGACGTTTTCATTACGCGTCCAGATAAAAATCGGTCCTAGCAGATAAAATGATAATTAAAAGTATCAATTAAGCGACTGTGTACAAAACTTCCAAAGGGGCTTTTTGCAAATCTTATTATCGAAAAGGTTTGCAATTGTATATAGCGAGCAAACAAACGATAATTATGGTCAATGGACTAGGGGAAGTGTTCACTTTTTAAAAATGTCGCATAATAAATCTGATTAAGCAGGTTTGTATATTACTTGTCACACTAAATACCAAAATCGGCTCAGAGAGCACTCTATGGAGAGACCACTTTTAGCAGTCCTTTGTTTGGTCTCTTAATACAATGCCTACTGTAAGACTCATGTTGCTCCTACTGGTCTGAAAATAATTTCGACTTTTTGACGTCTCACATTCATAATAAAGAAACAATATTTTGTCGCAATTGTCATCATATTTCCTGTAAGATTATTATTAGAAATAAGTAAAAAGTTTACTAGTTACAATTAATTTTAGATTTTCCTGAGGTAATTCCTCTATTTCTTTCACACTTTAATCGAGAGAACGGAAATTACAAAAGAAAAATAATAGGTAAGGGTAGATTTATCGGAAGCATAGAGCACCACAAACACAGCCTCAGAGACATGCATTTGCAAAGTAGGTCCACAACAAAAAGAAGCTGTAACGGAAAAATATAACAGACGGGTTGCTTCAAAATTCTAACAAGTACATTTTAATTTTATGCAAAATATAGATAGAGGGAGAGGAAAGGGTAGAAAGGGGGGCGGGGAGGGGGTTGAAGGGGAAAGTAGAAGTAGGCTGAACATACAAAGGGAATGCTACGTTCCTTAATAACAGTTACACTACGACGTAAACCACAGTAGCGCAGACATTCATGTACCAAAGACAAACACACACAAAAACTTGTTAATTTCTTAGTACTGAGAAAGTGGAAGAACCTATTTGTATTCTGCCATTGCGTCTTTTGATCTATAAAACATCCATCGAGCTTGTATATTGTAAAATATTTAAATCCGTCACGATACATCAATAGTATTGAGACAGTGATAAAAACTATCGTATTCAAACTTACCTCTCAATATAAACGTACAGACACGTTTGCGACACTCTTACGTAAATGACATATTTACGCTTATTCTAATGACAATAATGCTTATAATAAATAAAACAATTCTGTCAAAGCCTGTGTGAACTGTACAAACTGGAGTAACTTACGATGTTCTTTGACATTTTGTATTAGTGCTTTGGAAACATAAAGTTGCCGAGAGTGCCAATATCAATATTTATATTTCAATATTGCATGGAAATATGCTTTTAATAACATTTTAGTCTAAAACTAATATCTTTATTAACGACAGCAAGATCTTTTTTCATCCGATGACAATATAATCACAATAAATATAAACAAACAAGAGGACCATGATGCTCCTGAATCGCTCACCTGTCCCCACATGAACTGAATATGACGTCGTGTTTTCTATTATTTGACATAGTGACCTAGTTTTTAAGCACATATGACCTAGTTCTGAACTTGTCCTAAATATCATCAATATAAAATTCTGACCAATTTTCATGAAGATCCATTGAAACACATGGCCTCTAGAGATGTCACAAGGTTTTTTCTATTATTTGACATAATGACATAGTTTTTGAAGGCATGTGACCCAGTTTTGTACTTGACATAGATATCATCAAGATGAACATTCTCACCAATTTTCATGAAGATCTCGTGAAAATATGGCCTCCAGAGAGGTCACAAGGTTTTTCTTTTTTTAGAACTACTGACCTAGTTTATAAACACATGTGACCCAGTTTCAAACTTGACCTAGCTATTATCAAGGTGAACATTCTCACCAATTTTCATGAAGATCCATTGAAAAATATGGCCTCTAGAGAGGTCAGAAGGTTTTTCTATGTTTAGATCTAGTGACCTAGTTTTTGATCGCAGCTGACCCGGTTTCAAACGTGACCTAGATATCATCAAGATGAACATTCAGACCAACTTTCATACAGATTCCATGAAAAATATGGCCTCTAGAATGGTCACAAGGTTTTTTTCTATTATTTAATCTACTCACCTAGTTTTTGATTGCATGTGACCCAGTTTCAAACTTGACCTAGATATTATCAAGATAAACATTCTGATTAATTTTCATGCAGATCCCATAAAAAATATGGCCTCTACAGAGGTCACAAGGTTTTTCTATTATTTGACTTACTGACCTTGTTTCGGACCGCACGTAACCCAGTTTCGAACTTGAAATAGATATTATCAAGATATCATTCTGACCAATTTTCATACAGATCCCATGAAAAATTTGACCTCTAGAGAGGTCACAAGGTTTTTCTATTATTTGACCCAATGACCTAGTTTTGGATCGCACGTGACCCAGTTTCAAACCTAACTTAGATATCATCAAGATTAACATTCTAACCAATTTTCATGAAGATCCAATGAAAGATATGGCCTTTAGAATGGTCACAAGGTTTTTTCTATTATTTAACCTACTGACCTAGTTTTTGATTGCATGTGACCCAGTTTCAAACTTGACTTAGATATTATCAAGATAAACATTCTGACCAATTTTCATGCAGATCCCGTAAAAAATATGGCCTCTACAGAGGTCACAAGGTTTTTCTATTATTTGACCTACTGACCTAGTTTTGAAATAGACGTGACCTAGTTTCGAACTTGACCTAGATATCATCAAGATGAACATTCTGACCAATTTTCATGCAGATTCCATGAAAAATATGACCTCTAGAGAGGTCACAAGGTTTTTCTATTATTTAACCTATTGACCTACTTTTTAACGGCACGTGATCAAGTTTCAAACTTGACCTGGATATCATCAGGTTGAACATTCTGACCAATTTTCATGAAGATCCATTGAAAAATATGGCCTCTAGAGAGGTCATAATTTTTTTTTTATTTTTAGACCTACTGACCTAGTTTTTGACGGCACGTGACCCAATTTCGAACTTGACCTAGATATCATCAAGATAAACATTCTGATCAGCTTTCATAAAGATCCCATTAAAAATGTGACCTCTAGAGTGGTCACAAGCAAAAGTTTACGGACGCACGGACGACGGACGCCACGCGATCACAAAAGCTCACCTTGTCACTTTGTGACAGGTGAGCTAAAATGCAATCTGACATGAAATATTAGGACTTATTAACCCGTTTGACATTTTAAATAATATTTGTTTTTGATATCTACACTGATTTAGGGCGAAACGAAAGAAACGAACAGTAGTATGCCATCTCAAAATGGCCAGAAGTAACGACAATAATAATTACATACGCAAAAGCAGGTCTGCAATGTGAGCTGAATTATTTCTCATTCCTTTGTAGATAATTACTTTCAAAAGCAAAATTTCTATCAACTGATTGCCGAAAATGAAATAAACAGATGAGTACAATTCATAAGAAAACAGAGGAAAAGTTTTTACTTTTTGCTTTTTAGAAAATGGTACAGTATCGCATAAATATAATATGATCTTCTCGATAGAGCAAGACAATAATGTAAATTTATTTTTATTGTCAATTTTTTACCTCATACAGGCAATTTATGATTTAAAAAAAAAAATGGATTGCTGTCGTAAAAAAAGTACATTCATATGATATCATTGTTTGATAATGCTAACATTTTGACATACTATCTATTACGCTCAGTTTTAAATTGTTAAGAAAACTGACAAATATCAGGTAAGCTGTTTTGTTCAGTAAACATTGTGTTTGTACTACAATTGTGACAACGAAGATGGTGTTGCGTTACGGTCATCATTTTTTCACCCCTTCGCTCTGTAGTCTGGTAAGAGCCACAGTGTGATGATACGGTGCTAAAGGAGATACGATGCGGGATAAATACGATACAAAAATGCGATATAAATATAACATTGTCTCATCGTACTTTCGCGTCTTTTTTTCCGCATTGTTATATCCAGAATTACTAGTTACTCATTGGCCTATGGCGAAATTATGCTATTATGATGCGAACAAGTGCACATATTAAAAGACCACTACCGTACGTTCGTAATATCGTCCGCGAAGGCGCAAGACACGATGCGTAAGAACGACATCGCTTTTATTATAAATATACGTTCTATAAAGAAGGTACTCGAATAGAAGTTATTGGTTTTCTAATTTCAAAAAAAAAAGCAAGATATACGGTATTGTTTTGTTCTTGCGAAAGTTTCCTTACTGGTTTTTAACATTTAACCACAGAAGCAATCAGAGTGCTTGTTTAGCATATATCTGCGAAAAGCAATAATCGTAATCGCTAAGTACTTGCTTTGAAATAACCATACGCTATCTTGCAACAAAAATCAAAGCAATTGTCAAGTAATCAATGTGACATCGACCTTTTATAATGACATTTTATCCCATAAAACGAAGTCTAATTAGCAGTTTAACAGTGTGATAGTACTAACATCACATGCAACTAATTGCTTTGATAAAGAGGATTCTCTGTAGAAAGCTGTAGATAAAGTCCTCTAGAAGTAGCAAACTACTTGATTGTTTCTTACGAGTTAACCGTTACGTCTTGGCTATAAATAGAAAATTCTTTACTGCTTCATACTAGAGCCGCAAATATCTAGTAAGAGGTACTCGGATTGAGACAAAAACATCGATTGCAAAAGTACATAGAAACTATATGTTGCACATTCGTGAATATTTTACTAAAATGTTCCGTATTATTTCTATATCATCAGTACAGGGTACCGGCCATTTTTTAAAATAAACGTGTTGTCAGCTATAAAGCATTACATCCAGTTCGTAAATTCCAAAAGGAACACCAGTCGGCAGCTTGCTTTCAAACCAAAATTCATTTGGAATAGATACTGATAGTTTGTATGAATAAAAGAATCTTACATGCCTGCCTGTGTAAGACAGGGTTTGCCTGAACCAGAAGGACAGAGTTGACTGGAAAATTGGTCCATTAATATTTTTGCAACATTTTAAAGATATTGTAGATAAATATAGCTGATGCACTATTATGTCATTATATATGACGTGAAGTTATGACGTCAATATGCACAAATGTACTTTATCTTTTTGGCGATCTACCAGCAATTAGGGCCTAAATCAATACCCGGAGGGGACACCTTCGTTCTTCCTCTAGTATCAAATATAGGATGGCCAGACTAAGACGTAAACCTTATGTCATTTTGACTCGAAACCAAACCAAAATTAAAATCAAATCTCCAAACTTTAGACCAAACAATTAAAGTACAAAATGAAATACAAAATGTAAAGTATATTATTCAAAAGTTATTAGAGATTGATTCTTTTTGGGATTAACGATGAAGATTTTTTTAAAAGGTGACAAAAACCTATTTTCAGATTCAGTGATGTTTAGTCAGAACGACGTAAAGCTATTTCGGGCGAATTTATGGTTATTAACCTTCACGGGAACTGATGAATGTAATATTTGGTGACATGACTTTATCAATCAAGAGCTGACATACCTACAAATGCTAAATTCAATGATAGCTGTAATGCAAACCATGGCACTATTTTTGATAACTCCGCCGTTTATAAACTAATTAATCGTACTGGTGAAGCAGTTTGAACTCATAAACTTCAACTGCAATAACTATATGAGCCGCACCATGAGAAAACCAACATAGTGCGTTTGCGACCAGCATGGATCCAGACCAACCTGCGCATCCGCGCAGTCTGGTCAGGATCCATGCTGTTCGCTTTCAAAGCCTATTGCAATCAGAGAAACCGTTAGCGAACAGCATGGATCCTGACCAGACTGCGCGGAGGCGCAGGCTGGTCTGGATCCATGCTGCTCGCAAACGCACTATGTTGGTTTTCTCATTGTGCGGCTCATATGTAAATCAGATTTTAAGGCTCCATTAAAGTTTTCGTTATCTCTTTGCTTTCATGTAACAGAGAAAAGGTATACAAATGTAACATAAAATTGTGTAAGTTTCTAACATCGTTTTAGACTAACATATTTGATATAAAATCAAAGACAATTACCCTTGTCTTTGATAAAACTTTCATCGTAGAAGATCGTACTTTAGTACACTATACAGACAGAAAAGATAATATTTTCAAACATACGTCGGAAAGAGACTGAGGACTTTTTGCCGCTTCAGTTACCTAACGACGAATATCTAACCTAACCAGTGTTCCTGGATTCTGTACCAATAATAACCTGTTCTCCACCAGTAAATGACAACTTCTTTACATAGACCAGAGGTCACGGTGTACAAACGACACACCCGTCGATCTACTCAGATTCTGCTGTCTAAAAATCTTCACACACCCTGTTAAGCTAAGCGGACGGCTCGATGTAAATAACCCTATAATTACAGAAATAGCATCCATAGGTTTTGTTTCTTATTTACATCGAAATGATAGTTATCTGTTTATCAAACGCAAAATAATGATAAGAACAAGAGAATTTCTCTACAAATGGCAAGATCTTTATCGTTATTGGGTTTGTATGAATACCTTTGAGGCAGTATTGTGTTACCAATAGTGCCAACATTCCCATCATACGCAGACCTGCGATTTCAGAGAATTTCCTGAGGGAGAAAAAATTGGTTCAACAATTGTACAATATAATTTTTCAAGTTTTCTAAGAATTGCAAATCAAGGCCAAAAAGTACAAATTTTCTGAAACAATTTGGCAGCTAGCCAGCCTTTGTGCCATTATGGAACTAATAGCATAATTACTTGTAACAAAGTTTGGCAGAACTGAAATGAAGCGGTATGAAATGTCGCCATGCAGAACATTATTCTATATTTTACAATGCATTCAGCACGGTATAAGTGTCGGAAAAAAGGATATTGCTTTCTGTGTTTTGTAACATGTACAATATTTGTAACATGTTACTGCAAAATGTACTATTAAATATACTTAGTACAAAACACTATTTCATGCTGAAAAACTTTCTATAAAAAGATATAGGCTTGCAAAGGAACTGACATTGTCATAGATGTGTCCAACTAACGTTTGCTTATTCATACAGATAATAAAAACCACTGAAAGCAAGTCCGGTACAAACATCTAAAGTACGACATAGAAATATATTGGACAGGTATTTCATTATCGTTTTACGAAAGGGAAAGAAGGGAAAGGCATTTTCGTACCATTTAATTTAGTCCAATATCGGTTATATCCTTAGGAGGACCGGTACATTTTTACATAGTCTTGCAAGGCATACGTATGATGTTGACAACACAGAAAATGACGTCAGACGACCTTCAGCTTTTCCCCGAAGTAAAGAAAATGAAAGTACATAGGCTAAATTTGGAAACAAAAGTCGCATTTGCATTGGTCTGTAGTCAGCGTTCACGTGCAGGGGTCACCCCGTCTAAATGTACGCGCGTGGACTTTTTTTGCTAATGAGGTGTCAATTTTCAGCACTTTCTTACGCAGCACTTTCTTACGATTTGAAAATACCTGGGCTTTAGCTGGTGATTTTTGCAACCTGTAAAATCGTTCAAAACGTCCCTCTCAACGTTGTCTAAAAGTGTCAGTATATGCCTTGAATGTCAGATGAGCTGTAGACCTAGACATTTCCGAAATATTTTCATGATGAATTCTACGGAAGCGTGAAAGGGCCTTCAGACGCTTATACGTTTTAAAAGATATAAAGTACTCTGCAGTCTATGCCGCATTTGCAATTTACAAAATCAGGGCTTTAAGAAAACTGATGGGACGGTGAAATAGTTTTAGTTATGGTCATAAACAGAAAAGGTTTTTAATCAAATAAGATACGCGATTCATTTGTAACAACACACTTTTACACAGCAAAAACGACACGATTTTGTTCAAGTATTTCTAATCTGTTTCTCTAAAGATAAATTTATTATAGACTTAACGCATAATGTAGTTTTTGAATAACAACTTTTTTGAAAGGCTAAATCTGTCATATATTTTGTTAACTGTTTATTAACAGCATACGATCTATATAATTATCTATTTGAAGTCAGTGTCCCAACCATTCATTTTTCTTGAGGTTTTAACACAGAACTTTGGCTACTAAAATTTATTCTAATATGAATAGCAATGCATAAATCATCAAATTTTAAACGATATTATTTGAACGTCACGTCGATGTGAGATTTAGCGCCATGTAAGCATCTAGAAATAGCGCTTTAAAATTTGATCAAATATTTTACTTAATAGCCTGGTTACAACGAACTGCAACATTGCAGAGTCAACTGCTTTGATTAATTTACACACATACTGAGTTGGTTATTCGCTTTGCAATCATTTTCGCCCAAAGTGAACTCTTCCGCAAGACGAATTACAATTTCCGGTCCTGGCATGTATAAACAAAGGAGCGTGACGACCTACCATGCGCGAATAAACTGTTCATACTTGATTTTATAATAAAATACGTATTAGAATCGAAATAATTTATAGAAAAACGTGTTTTAACATTATTTATACACTCGGCGGTAAAACGTCATTCGAAATACGCCCTCGTGAAATTATTACGCCGACGTATAACCGCCCACCGTGTATAAATAGTGTTAAAACACGGTTTTGCTATAAATTATTTCTTAGATAAAGGAGACAAGACAGCGTTTCGCCCAACATTCGGTTTTTCCGTACATGTATATACAGAATTATCTTGTTTCATGAGTTGAATGGATTAGTCTCCCTTGCGTGTCTGTTCTCCATATTGTACCGGTTTTACCAAAAAACCTCGATTCCACGCATGATCTCATTCCAGTAAGAACTTTTCTAGCTAAAACCATAATGCAATGCTTTTAGGTACACTTTAGCGCAATGTATTCTTTTTCGATAATACTTCAAGACAAGTCATGGGGTAGGCGTTTCTCTTCATAACAGAAGGATATAACTCAGAAAGACTGTAATACAACATTTATAAATGACATTTATGGATGCCCTTGTACATGTATTGACACTATGAGCCAGACATAAAGACATAAGAGAACATCATTAGTTACCTTTTACCGCTAAATCAACGAATAGTTATTGTCTGGGGTTCTCTTAACTTATGACAAAGTATCGGTTGATATGATATCACAATCCTGCAAAATACTGTGTACGCGACGCATGGGTTTGCTTCTGATGATAGTACCAAATGACACTTTCGAAGTTTATGATAACGTTATTCCTGCTGTTAAAGCATATTACGACGGTTAAGATCCTCAAAATGACTAAAGGATCTGGCAATGTTCAGAAGTTGTGAAATATAAACAATTGTGTTCCTGACTAATTCCGCAATGAAAATAAACGTGCAATTGTTCAATGGTATAAATTTATCTTTTTGCGTAGTATTGACTCCACAGAGACAAATAAACAGCGTGTCCAACTGAATGCGCTGTGATACTGCATCTAAGATTTAGGAGCACTATTTTACTTGCTCTAACTAATTAAATGGTTTTAAACTGCTGTTAGGATTCCAAATCCGGTCATATGAAATGACAATTAAGCCGTCCCAACAACTCATAACGTGAAACTGTGTTCGTGAAACATAAGGGTTACAATTAATTTAAGTTTATATAAATGGTAACTCCTGCGAGCGCACGAAATATTAATTTAATAATTACTTGAATGTAGGTGGACAGGTTCCCACTACGGGTGTCACCTTAAATATTAGTTTTATTTAGGAAAATCAAAACATTTTTGACTAATCTCAATATCATATAAGAAAGTTCAGGGTAATATTACTAAACCGCATTTTATCACTCTGTTAGTCTAAGAGATAAATATTTTGAACATTTACTGTTTCACGTTTGTCTCGTTCTGACATTCTCAAATATTTCGAATATCAAGGTATAATAAAAAGTTAATGAAGCCATATATTTGTCCAGTTTGACATTTTTTTTCTCAATAAATGAAGCTTAAAATGACCTCAATATTGAATTCAATGTTTTGAAATCTGAGAAAGTATTATTCAGTCACATAAAAGAATTGAATATGAATTGGTAACTGAGCAGTGAATTCCTCAACGTTTCTATTCATTAAATATGAAATATCAAACCAAATCCCAGGTTAATGATAATTGTTCTAAGGTAAACGACACATCGGAATGCTGAAAAAAAATAACAAAAACAATGCTTTCATTTTTACAGAGTGATACATAATTCAAAAGGAAAGGGTTTTCGAACAAACACAATACAGATGCTCGAAAGAAGAATCACCGCTGCAGAGCTTATGTTTTGTTCGTTACTGTTTCCCGCAATGTAGAATGAATATCTTAACGACAGCAAAAACAGACGAATATTTCTTTAGAGGTAACATAATTCGCATATATATGGGATAATTCGTTTGTGTCTGTGTAAGATTGAAATATCTTTCAAACGTGAATATCTGATGCATCAACAGTTATATGAATGAAACGTTATTTGAGCCGCGCCATGGGAAAACCAACATAGTGGATATGCGACCAGCATGGATCCAGACCAGCTGCGCATCCGCACAGTCTGGTCAGGATCCATGCTGTTCGCTAATAGTTTCTCCAATTCCAATAGGCTTTAAAAGCGAACAGCATGTAGCCTGACCAGACTGCGCGGATGCGCAGGCTGGTCTGGATCCATGCTGATCGCATACCCACTATGTTGGTTTTCTTATGGCATGGCTCATTTCATGTTTTAACCACTAGCACCATACAGGGAACAAAAAGCCACTGTACATGTTATACCCTACCCCTACCATAAGAACCATGGTCATGAACGGGAAAATAAACTAACAATCGCGATTGAAGCCATATATTTGTCCAGTTTGACATAATCAATATTGAGGTGTTGATTAAATGCAATGGTCATTTTAAGCTTCATTTATTTAGAAAAAAATGTCAAACTGGACAAATATATGGCTTCAATTGCGCATTTCGCACCTACAACGCACAGTTCGGTAAATGGGTATTGTGCATATTTGAACAAGTAGTAATTTATTTTCCATTGTGAGGTCACATTGCCTTTATATCTCTTATAACAGAGGCACTCCGCATGTTATATACTTTCTCTCTAGATAACAAAATTATTCTTATTGGCTGATGTGTACGCTAGAATGTGAATACACACGCTAAGAATTGGTTGTGCGACTTCCTGTGCTGTGTTGCACATCAGGATACACAATATCAAGGTAGGATTTTGTTTTCGTTGATTATGACACATTTACGACTGTTTCAAAATGCTATTCGACACAAAAATGAATAAAGATCATAATTATGTATGGAATATCTGCTTTGTAATTTTAAAATCGGCTCTGTTATCACGAAAACTATGCTGGCACGAACAGCAGTCAGAAAGTATGGAATCATGAAAAATGCCAATTTCCTAACTCGTGTACCTACTGATTGGAAATTTGACGCTTCTAATGATCAAACACGCGTAATACAGTCACCAATATTACATATATTTGAATAAAATGTTGCTTTTGGGGAAAATGTCATCGGATATTGGGCTGTGCCCTGATAATGGAGTTGCTCGTATACATTATAAAGTCAAATATGCCTTTTTCAATCCTAATAGTTACTGCAATGCCATTTTCTTTTTCTTTATTTTCATTTATTTATTTTGGTAAGAAACCTCGTTTGTACCCAGTGTCCATAGCATTGTGCGACCAACGCTAGGCTGAAAGTACACATAAAGATCATCCATTGGAACGACGAAAGATAAATTTTCCCTATGCCATGTTTGCTACAAGATACAATCAACGCGGACACTAGTTTGCTGTTCATATTGGGGTTAAAAGCACATGTACCATTTGCCTCAAGGAATTTGACTTCCAATAGTCTAAATCGACATAAGAGCAGGAAATATGATGTCGGCTTTTTGGGTTAAGCGCCGTTTTCAACTGTATTTAAGTTATGTTTTGGTGGGCAGTTAACCTAACCACATTCGGTAACCGTAGTTTATACTTATTTATTTTAGCTTGATGTTGATGAAAGCTTCAAGCTTAATTTACCTGTCCCGAGTCCGCTTCCAAAACCCAGTACTGGTGTCATATGAGAAGGCCTGGTCGTGACCCAAGTTGGGCTCGAACCCACTACCCCCGAGTTGAGCGGCCTGCACCGTAACCACTTGACCACCACTCCTATTAGTACCGTGCCCGTAGTAACCTGCTTTCAGTAGGTTTCAACTACTCCACATCAATTAGAGGTGGAGGAAAATGATTTCAGACATGATGTATTTTATCAAAGCGGAGACCATACGCCTCGCCTGAGGATCGAACTGACGGCCGTGCGATACGACTTTTATTGTTGTTAGGTTTACGCGCGACCTTAGTAGAACCAATTCAGCAGAAATGCATCTTGATTCTCGCATCAACAATACTGCGACCGGAAAGTGTCAAGAAATGCAGAGAAACTTCACTGGCAGCACTCAGTAACAATAACATATTAAATTTTTTTTGTAAATACAGTCAACAGCATTTGAAATTGGCCAGTGTTAGTCCAGAATTGCAAGCGTTGCCCCTTCGTGTGTCTGCCAGTTGTCTTACAACTATGTAAATGATATACAACATGATAACAGCCCGGTTTAAAATGTAGTAATTGTGCACGTTTTCCCCATGCCTATGTTTGCATTATAATTGCTATAAAATTTCTGAGGTCCTCTGTAAAATACGGTACATTTCATTATATCCGATTGTGTTCAAATCATGGTCCCCACTCCGGGAGAACTACGTTCCAACGCAAGTCATGTCTCAACGATATCATGTGACATATCTCAACGACTTCTGGCTACGGTATCGCTCAATATGACACGGCTTATATTATTTTCATATGTATCAATTACTTTTATTATATTTACTTATGTCTTGACTTGAACATTTATTCAGAGTCTAAAAGTAATCGCATAAATTTATTAAAACATTTAAATTTCAAAAGCAGTTGTCTGTTATTTAGAAAATAGAAGCATTTTACTATTTTCCAGAATAAAACAAATATACAACACTTTTTCAACAGCAATACTTACTGACAGTCAATGATCGATTAAAGGCAATGCCAGTTTTAATCTTAGAAATATATCTCTGCAACGGCTTTATCATAAACGAACAATATTTATTAAATATCATGTCCCTCACTCTAACCGATGATGTTACTAACTCTATACGCGACAAAGGCAAGCGTTACTGACACTCATCGAAGTATTGCTGCTTAACACATTACTTATATTGGAGTAAAATATACAATGTCTGTGACTGAAATCAGATTTTGTTCAAAGTATGTACTAGTATTTTTATCCGTTTCTTTTATTATCATTTGACGGTTTCTCCAAGATATCTTACTACCAATATATATGAGGTGGCGCGGAGTTGACTTATACTATTGCATGCGCACACCTTAATTATTATTAAGTGTGTAAAAAGATTCTTTAGAAGCACAGGGCGCAACCAAGAAACCTGAAGTAAGCATGTAATCGTAGTTTATTAGATTTGTATCTAGGTATATGCACGCGTTCTGCAGCGGAAATATAGAAATATTGCGCGACTTCAATCAAACCGAGTCTGCAATTTTCACTGTTTGCCTTGTTCTCGGTGCTTCCGAGGGATCTACTTTCCAGATTTTATTTATGAAGAATGAATGCTTATTTATCGATGCAAATCTAAAAATCTTTTTATAATTACTACATGTGTATAATTCATTATATCAATGAAAAAATTATTCTTTAGCCAAAGTGGAACTGAAAATGTCCTAGTTAAAGAACTTAAAAACGTGACGACATCCTTGAAACTGACGTCACAATTGACGACACGCACTCGAAATGAAACTGAAACGTCAATATTTATAAGTTATTGACATTGTTTTTGGATATAATGCACTTGTTCTGTAGCAGTAATATTGCGCGACTTTAGGAGCGCAATATTATCCGCGAGAACGAGTGCATATATCCACATACAAAGTTGAAAACGTTTTTATTACATATCTACTATCAAGTAATTGCTTTATGTCTAAATTTTCTTTCTGCTACGAAAAACAGGAAAAAGTACCAGAAGAATTTCTCCGAAAATCTAATAAACAAATCAAGCTGACGCGCATTCATATTTTCCGCAAGTTGAACCGTCAAATAGATGCCGCAACGTGCGCGTGGACGTCATGGACATCACGCGATTATTTCCACTTAACGTTTAGAAAACATTTCTCTCTGATATGAAAGCGTTGTCCGCAATATGTACAGTTTCATAAATGGGAGAGCGGTGCATTTAAGTAATAATGGCCCTGCCAAGGTGATAATAGCCCGAGGGCTATTATTTTCTTCTGGGGTCATTTTCACTCAAAGACACCTTTATCCCATCTATTTACCTGTTTATTACACGTGTACCTATAATCTTGTAAGAAAAATTTAAAGTGTATTATTCATTTGTTCAAGCATTTAATGGAGTTTTCCAGTTTCTATACTATTTGGATAAGAGGCTATATGTTGTATAAAATCAAATGCCTTGATAGTTGTACTTTCTTACATAAAGCATAATTTAGGGTTGAAAAAAAAAATCATTTCATGAAGAATTTTTTTTTTTTTTTTTTTTTTTCCAGGGGTAAATCTTTATTTAGAAAAATTCAATTCAAATGTTACAAACAAGCTCTATGGCTTTTTCAATACTACACTAACAATCACCACTTACTACAAAGTATATCTTCTGACAAGAAAGCGTTAAAACCGATCTATAGAAATAGCTATGATACATTAATAACAATTTAACAATTTCATGTAGATATTACTGTTCGATTACACTACCGATAATAAAAAAGTTGTTATTTTACCCCACTTTTATACATTTCCAGTCAATTATCTACATTTCAGTTCTAAGTTAATCCAGTTCTGAATGTTGCATATTGCATAATCATTTTTAATATGAGTTCTAATAATGTTTAAAATGTTTTTCAAAAACATCAGCTACTAGAAAACAACATGACCAACTTATCCACAAGATATATAATTATTCATGTAAAAAAAATTCTTCTCCACACTATTAACTTTGTTCTTGAATAGGAATTCAAATTAAAGAATTAAATATCGAGCAAGGCGTCAGTATACCACTTTCACTGGCTTAGAAGATCTACAAGAGTCCATCCCTTTTGTTTATCTTCTCTACATGTTTTATCAATTATTGCGGTAGCAAGTTTAAAGCTTGCCTTAAGTCCATGTAAAGATGGTATAACATCCCTTCTTTTACAGAGAAATATGTATCTTTTAATTTCTAAGCACAACACATTATAATTATATACAGTTTTTCCTGGATAACCCAAGATAAAAGATTTACAATTAGTAAAAAACATATTATCATAAGTTTTGGCAAGTTTTTCAATTTCTGTGATCAAGTGTTTTACATGACCACATTCCCAAAATAAATGAACTGAAGTTTCTTTTTCACTTTTACAAAATGTGCAATATTCAGTTATAGTCTTGTTCATTTTGAATAACAAAACATTTGTACCTAATATTCTATGAGAAATTCTAGTTTGTAGCCACTGTAAATACGTATCCTTACATGTCATATAAACCCAGCTATATATGTGTTTCCATTCAGCAGTATCAATATCAAAGATATTACACCATTTTTCTTGAGACGTTGGATTGTCAGGGTTTTTTATAAAATTCTGTACATTTGTTTTATTCCTTTATCTGTACTTAAAATAGGCTTCATAAAAAAAGGTATGAATGGGAATACATGGTCCATATCCGACATTTTATCAAGTAAACGAATAGATTTAAAAGCTTGTGAGATTGCTCTTTTAATTCCTTCATATATAAGAAAATTTATTTTCAAATCTGAAGTTCTCTCTAGGTCTTGTTGGTCAATAAACATCCCATTTTTGTTCATAATATCTTTCACATATCTAATACCTTTATCATACCATAACTTAAAGAATATAGGTTTTCTATCAATAAGAATAAAGTGATTATAGTATAATGGCATTTCAAGAAAATTATCCACCGTATCTATCTCAGATTTTTCAATCAATTCAGAAAACGCACGCAATACATCTTTCCAAAAGCAATTTTTAACATTGTTGACCATTATGTCTATGTATCCCTTTCCACAATTGCATAGTTTTTCCAGATTCAATGAATTACTAGTAAGACAGTAGCATTTGTTATTTGTACCCTTTAACATCCTTTTAAACCAGGTAAGTTTTAAACTTTTCATGTATGCGTACACGTCAACCATTTTTAAACCGCCTTCTGCATATTCCTTTACTGCAACTGAGTTTTTAATTTTTGCCGGGCCTTGCCAAACAAAGTCCAAAAACAGTTTATTTATTTCCTGTAAAGTTTGTGTTTCGGGATTCGGTAAAGACATAAAAAGATGTGTCAGCAAAGGTAAAAGAAGAGATTTTACAACAGAAATCCGTCCAATCGGTGTAAGGTTTCTTTTGTTCCAGTACGAAATGACGTTCCTTATTTTATCAACTTTTTCTTTAAAATTTATATCGCACATGGTTTTAAGGTCAATATGAAATGTTAAACCAAGCAGTTTAAATGATTTTGTACCCCAGTTTAGTTTCCATTTTGTTTTTATCGACCTTGTGCTATATTTCAAAGCACCGATCCAAACAACATGTGTTTTTTCAAAATTCACCTTTAGACCGGAATACATTTCAAACTCATTTAAAACATCTAAAGTAGAGTGCAGAGAGGTTTCAGAACCATCTAGCAATAACGATGTATCGTCTGCAAACTGACTTATTTTATATTCTACTCCATCAATTACAATTCCTTTTATTTTCTTACTGTTTCTAATCTTAATTGCTAATATCTCGGCACATAAAATAAAAATGTAAGGACTTATCGGGTCCCCCTGACGACAGCCCCGTCTAATGATAAAAAAGTCCGACAAATAACCGTTTAATTGAATACATGTTTTGATATCTGTGTAAAACAGTTTTATCCATTTCTTGAACATTGGACCAAAATTAAAGAACTCAAAAGTCTTGTCAATAAATTCCAGCGACAGTGTATCAAAAGCCTTTTCAAAATCAATCATCATCAAGAGACCCGGAATTTCATTTTGCTCAGTGAAGTTCATTATGTCATAAATAAGACGTGTATTTTCACCTATATATCTGCCCTTGAGAAACCCTGTTTGATCCCTATCAATAAGAATATCTAAAACCAACTTAAGTCGTTTTGCTATTGTACCTGAAGCTAACTTATAGACAGTGTTCAATAGTGTGATAGGCCGCCAATTCTTTAAATATTGTCTTGGTTTATTCTCCTTTGGAATGCAAGTAATAATACCTTGTTTTTGGGTAACGGATAGATGTCCTTTCAGAAAAGCAGAATTGATAGCCCTTACTACAAAGTTACCAAGTTGTAACCAAAATACTTTAAAAAAATTTGAAGTGAAGCCATCCGAGCCGGGACTCTTGTCGTTTTTCATAGATTTTAGGGTTTCTGAAACTTCTGCATATGAAAGAAGTCCTTCTAGGTCATTTGACTGATCATTATTTAGCTTCGGAATATTAGCATTTTCTAAAAAGGCTTCAATATTTATATCAGAGGCTGTATCTCCCTTGTTATATAATTTACTATAAAACAATTCGGTTTCTTTTAAAATGTCTTGTTGTGAATAAACTGCACTTCCGTCATCTTTTTCTATAAAAGGAATTGTTTTGTTGACATAGTTTGTCTTTTCTAAACTACAAAAGAAACTTGACGGTTTTTCTCCATTGTCAACCCAGTTAGCTCTTAATCGATTTCATGAAGAATTACTTCGAAGTTAATATACGACTGGGTTGTGCTTTCTTGCCATTGTTATAATCGCCCGAGGGCTTTATTCCGAGGACCATTATGAAACTTGGCGTGCCATTGCGGCTAGAAGGCTTATTGACTTTTGACTTATTGGCCAGCCGTTTATTGACTTTTTTATCAGATACGTTCACTTCATATTTATCTTGGTATTTTCGTTTTATATATTTTCCAAACACGTAAAAGAATTATTTGTATTGCTTTTTATCAACCATGCCATCAATAGTTGACAATCGATCTGATTCAGCGCTCTTTCAATCGCCATAATAATGTTGCTTCATGACGTCAACATCAGAACGCGCTGACGTTCTGGTTACCCGGGGCCGTTATGGTTATGGCGCCAGAGGCGCACTGCGCCATTATGGATACATAAACAGAATCCGTAATGACCGTTTAAAATGGCTTTTTGTTACTATTTATAGTAACGTATATAATCAGGAAAAATATTGCACGATCACAGTCCAATGAAACTCAATGGAAATGATTGTAGATATGTAATAAGGAAAAATATTTCTTGTATAACGGACTGGCGTTTCCGTCGACTTTACCCATGCCTGCAAAACCCATCTGGTATCCCCATGCGATGGCTCTCGTTCTGGTTATGATAACTTGCGCTGCTTTGATATTATATGGTGTTGTATATGTGAACTTAGACAATATCAGGTACTTTGAGACCTGCTCCTCATCCTATTTATATGTAGTATTTTGTCGGTCTGAAATAAGTTATTTTACGGAAAGGACATACCGTTACGCTCTAAACGATAAAACTAAAGTGGATCTTTGTTATTGTGCTTCACTTGAATGTAATGACGTCACTTCGGCTTACGGACGTTCATTTCCCGCGCTCTGGGTGCATGCTCTGCCATAAGAATGAGTACTGCAAATGAAGTACATTGTATTTCTAATTGCTTTTAAATTTCTGTTGTTATTTGTGAAATACGGTATGCAACAAAAATGATCTGTCAGAAAGAAACGCTTATTTTTATACGATGTGCAAGAAAAAGATCAGTTATGTGTTAACGAACTCGACAGAAATATCCGTCCTGAGGGCACTTGCGCCTTGTATTGTTACGAGTTATGACGTCTCAGGTTCCTAATACATTTGCACGACGTAATAATACTTATTATATGCGGACAAAATGAGCAATACGCCTGCACATGGTGCCGAAAACATTTGTTACGAAATAGCTAATTAATGTGGAAAGTTCTTGAAGTAATGCTTTACGATCCTGATTATCTATACAGAATTGATTACCGGCGTACACATGTACGTACTATCTAATAAGTGTGAATGTATAAGCTATTTTGTAACATTAATGAAGCGTTCTACGTCTCTCCGAGATAATTGTGCCATGAGAAAATCAACATAGTGGGTTTGCGACCAGCATGGATCCAGACCAGCCTGCGCATCCGCGCAGTCTGGTCAGGATCCATGCTGTTCGCTTTCAAAGCCTATTACAATTAGAGAAACCGTTAGTGAACAGCATGGATCCTGACCAGACTGCGCGGATGCATAAGTTTGGATTATCTTAGTAAATGTACAAGTTTCGAGAACTTAATAAGGAAATTGGGAGATGAAAACAACGCAAAATACTAGCAATGAAATTTTCAGGAAATGCGCGTGTTTAAAAAGGACGAGAAAGAAAGACATGCTGTAAAGTTTAGAATAATATAATTGTTATTTTCTTCCAATTATTAAAACCTTACAGGTTCTCTATCCGCTTTTAACGTAAAATGTAAACATTACATTGCATAACATGTATACACATTTTCAAAACTGACTGTAGGAGTAATGGTTCAGCTGAGCACCACTTTTGTGTAGGAGCCATCAACAATGCTTACACGATTCCATGGAATTTGATATAAATGAAAGATACTTATTTCTATTGAAGAGCATTAACCTTACATTTTAATTTTCATGCTGAAATTGTACATGATTTTATTAATCCATTTCAAAGAGTTTTACTCCACCCTGCGTAATACTATAATGTGTATTATTATAACGACAAATACATTTGTCATACTGATTAAATTGTTGTATCTTGCCCAGACGTCATCCAGTCATTTATGAAAATGTCAAAGAAATGTTCTCGACGTAAAGATAAGATGTACATAAGAATTTTCTACAAGTTCAAATGGTAATTATGATACTGAGACTTTGCAACACTGTATGTGAGACGTTGTCACATAATCTCTGTTATCGTTGCGGCCTTGCAACATTTATGTAGCTTACATATGTGTATTTGAAACTAGTTCATTGTATCTTGCAAAATGCTGCAAATAGTTAATATATCTTCCTCACATCAAACTCATCTTTTCAGTTATGAAACGTAGAATATATACGCTTAATTACACATAATATATGAATCAACAAGGTCACTCGAAGCGACACCGTAGCTTCATCGTTGAGGTATGTCACATGATATCGATGAGACTTGACTTACGTTGGAACGTAGTTCTCCTGGAGTGTACATGACAGGAAGGTTTGTTCTTGCACATCGGACTAGCGTTTCCGGTGATTTTACCCATGCCGGCAAAACCCATCCTGCACCCCCACATGCCAGATGACTCTCGTGCTGTTAATGACAACTAGTGGTTCATGCACTGATAATATATTGTTTATGTAAAATACGAAAAAAGCAGGTACCTGAATAGTTTCTCTCCGTTCATCGTAAAAACATAACGTTACGCTACAAATGATAAAACTAAAGTGGAACTTTGTTATTGTGCGTAACGCAAAACATCATGACGTCACTTCTGCTTACGGACGTTAATTTCCCGCGCTTTGTGTTCATTCTCTATTATAAGGAAGAGTGCTAAAAAGAAAATATGTTTACCTTTTGTAAAATACGGTATGCAAGAAAAATAATCTGCCAGAATAAAATGCTAACATGTATACGATATGCAAGGAAAAACATCAGTCATGTGTTTACGAATCGGATGGAAATATCCGTCCCTCGGCCACCTGCGCATGGGCGGTAATTCGGCAAGCCTCATTACCGCCCAATGCGCAGGTGCCCTCGGGACGGATATTTCTATCCGATTCGTAAACACATGACAGATATTATTAATATTATAGTGTATACAAGCAACTCCATTCCCTGGTTGACGGAAGCATAACATATGAGGAGTGTCTCTGCGATAGGAATATTGAGACAATGTAACTGGTGCACAATGGAAGACAAATTTCCAATTGCTCAATATGCATAGAACCCATTTACCGAACTGCGCGTTTTAGGTGAGAAATGCCCGATTGAAATGGGTTAGTACAGTTTCCCGTTCATGACCATGGTATTTATACCCGAGGTAGGGTAGAACATGTACGAGTGGTTTATTTCTTTCTGGTCTGGCGCCAGTGGTTTTGACTAAATTTACTCATTTTATAGTTTCTTACCAGTGTAGAATATATTTGATATTTTTCACTGTAAAATAACCAGATATATTTCAATGTAATATTTCGATAACTCATTAAAAAAACATGCAAGAAATATCTATAAACGGACAAGAGTTAAGAATGTATACTTAGTCTATCTTCTTTTGGCATAATTAAACAACAGCTATATATGAAGTGTTCTGATATCGAACAAATAAAAGTATATTATGAGAAAAGACA
This sequence comes from Mercenaria mercenaria, assembly GCF_021730395.1. Lineage (NCBI taxonomy): Eukaryota > Metazoa > Mollusca > Bivalvia > Venerida > Veneridae > Mercenaria > Mercenaria mercenaria. The sequence continues at coordinate 22,724,232 of NC_069378.1, read as the reverse complement.
TCTACATTTTAAACGTTTAAAATACATAATTGTAAACACACAAATAATGAAATACGTTGTAATAAGAACAACCTTAAACACATGAAGACAAAACGAACAACAATCTAAAGGAGTACACAGAAGTACACATGATTAGGTTCCGGAGCCTCCTTGGCCGAAGGGCTAAGGTCGCTAATGTAGAATCACTTGTTGGTATCGATGTTGGTTCGAAAGCTCGCATGGGGCATAAACGTGTGTCATTTTGTTGAGAACTGCAGCGGTTTGACGTAAACATTTCCGTCCCGGTCATAAAATGTTAAAACACATAACACCGGTATTGCCGTTAAGACTGTACAAGTACATTGCCATAAGGTATAAAAGTGCCATATATCAAATTGTAAGCAGTTCATAATATAATACTTTCAGAAATTATTTTTGCAGTAGGTAAAGTGTATCACTTTCGTTTTCGTTAAATTTACAGTGTGTCGGCAATGGAATCAAAATCAATCTTAACTTTCTATCTATAGTTCAAATAAAAATAATGTATTGAACGTGTTTTCCTTACAAAAGTACAATTTCATGACTACGGTGCAAACACGTCCTATGGGAAATTAATGCACAACTAGTCTGAAATACCGATTTAATTTCAAAGATACAGTACACTCCGGGCGTAAATGTTACATTTATTCCTCAACTTTAACATCTAATTGGATTCATTACGATAGTCATGCATTTTGTCTCTCATTCTGACTGCTTTCTAATCTAATTATTTAATTTCTTCAAGTCAATGTTCAGAAAGTTCTACGAACAATCGAGTATAAGGTATTAGAGTCGAAATGACTGAACTTTGTTATACTGAAAGCCATAAGGCTCACAGTTATACATTGCTCGAGTACCATTATTAGAAATTATAGAAAACTTAATTGTCATATGATTTCTGAAGTGAATTTTGAAATTCATTTTTCGTAGGCCATTGACCTACTAAATACAAACGTTGAAATCATTAATTTTAGTAGGAGACTAGCTGTGCACATCCACGATTTTATATTCTAACGAACAAATGCCTCCTAAAAAGTTGTGTCAAGAAATTCATATCACCACGATTAAAACGTTTTGACTCAAACAAAGAAGTTCCATACCCACAAAATTAAACGATTTCACAGTGAATCTGACAGTTCTGGCACTGTAGCGAGCTTGTTATGTTTGGAACTCTTTATTCCGCATCGTTACATTGACTGCCGAAAGTATGTATTGTTTTCAGAGAACATAAAACCTTTTTTCATACAATTTTCTTGTATTTGTAAGTTTGACATAAATATTGTATCTAGGAAATCTTGGTAACGACAAGTGACAGTTGTACGTTATAAGAAATGTAGATTTTATATTTTGCACAATTTTACTTTCATTTTTAGCTTGAAACATTTGAAATTTGAACAGAAGAACATTGAATATTTTCTTCAAAAGTAGACTTCCGTTGTACTGATTACAATAGTGAGCTGAATATACTTCTTCCGGAAATAGTCCGCATGGTAAAAAAAGTATAAAACTATTTTAATCATGTTTTCACATATTAATTTGAACAACTGAAATTGTATTGTGAAACTGATGGTTATATATACTAAATGACATACTGTTAGGAATTGTTTCAAGATTTTAATATAATTTTACATCAGTTAGTTGATATACTGTAGTTGAATACAGATTAAACATATTTTTGGTATAATGGTGTGTATTTCTTACACTATCATAATTATATGCAACAGCATGCAATAAGAGGGAATGTATATATATGCCACAATTCTATACTGTAGCTAATCTGAACTGACTGCAAAGTAAAACATAAGCAAACACTGCCGGTTTCGTTACTGGTTAGAAAGAAGATACCTTCCTTATATATCAGTTGATGTAGAAAATACCATTAACTTTATGTTCAGGCCACGTTCAATGACCCGAAAGGCAGACGCATTCTAAAAAAAGTCAATCAGTTCAAGTTGGGTGTTGTTCTTCAATATAACTGATGAGGTAACAATCGGCATGCCAGAGCCTTTTCGAACAGATATGAACCTGCTAGAGAATGCTTCATCATGTATTAAAGCTGCTCAGTGAATTAAGATAGGACTAGTCAGAAATACAAGGTATGAATGAGGAACATTGTGGAAGGATGATAGTAGTGCTATGACTATGTACATGTTATTTTATGATATGGGTGAAGATAAAGATATATGAGAAATATAACTGTTCTTCAACAATTTTCGTTTTGCATAGTAACACCAACGCTATACATATACTTCCTTTGATACACTCTGATGACCACTATCATTTGTATGAAAAAATATATGAGCAGATCCTTTGGAATGCACCCAAGAAAAAAATAACAGACTCGGTTTGAGCCAATCTGTCCTTGAGGGGCTATAAAATGTGCAACACCCTTCAATACTTTAGCATAAATGGATTTTTGTCTATAAGTTGCCGTAAAAATGATCCCAAAGAACTAAAAATTACTACAAGACTGAGTCCAAGTGTAGGGACACTTCGAACAGCTACAAAATAGTTGGAAAAGACCGTTAGTTTAAACATATTTTATTGCTCATTCAATATTTACAAGCATATACAACATTTTTTACAAACACAAACAAATAAGCAAATGGGTCGGGCCACAAGTTCTTACAACATCAGATGACGGCCCTCCCCAACAGATATAACACGAAACAAATTGGCGGGAAAATTAAAGGCTTTGTAAATTTGAAAATGAAATAAAGCATGTATAAGACCGTTGTTGTGAGAGTTAATAAAATCATTTGTGACATACCACTAAACTAATTTACGGCAATTTGTATATAAGCCAAATACTGATTCATGACTGATATCCTGTAAACATCATTATGTAACTGAGAAGAAACAATTAATTACATATATATATATACATACTTCCAGTAAGATCATTCTGCAGCTCGTCCTGCTTGACACATGCCTGTTTTGGTATATAACACAGCGGAAAAGCAGACAGACAAAGCTGCAGGTTGCTAATATGTTAATATTTACTTTGTTTGCTAAGCAAACTACATGTACAGTAACACGTCAATGTAGAGTGTAGACGGGACTATTTAGGTCCGTTTCCTTACCAGGAATAGACGAGGCGCTGAGTTAAAAGTGAAGTATATTGTCTTAAAAAATGTAAATTGGGAGACGTGTCTTTTTAGAGAACAATTAAATTACTTATCCTTAAACTTGTAAGAAACCTTTTGAGGCAGTCGGGTCTTTGTTTCAAAGTTCCTTTATAATTGTTTGACCTCTTCTGGTACGAACAGACGAGGCTTAGTAGGGAGAAATTGAAGTATATTCTTATCAAGATAAAACATTGCGCATGCAGACAAATCTGCAAACATATCTTCTTATAATTAACCAGGAGTTGCATTAGAACATGAATACTTTATTCCTCAATTGAAAGCAATAAAAGCTGGCAATGTGAAACAGACACAATATATTGAATTTGCAATAAGCGAAACTATTTTTACTAATGCATGAATGTTTTTAAACGTTTCCCTGATGACCAGTAATTTCAATTTTCTCTCTTTTTGATGTGATCCGTAAGCTCCAATGATTCGATGTTATGTTGTCCCAATGCATGATTATTTATTAGCAAACTGTTTGATGTTTCTCCATAAACTGATATTCACAAGGGACACATTCCGTTAATTTCGTCGTTACAAGATTTTGCAAATCAACGAAGTAAAATCCTATCGAAGTAAAAACCATTTATTTCATATTATGATAAAAATTGAATTTAAATACCCTGGAAATAATCGATTTGTTAGTAATCGTGCTTTCACTGAGATGATATACATAATAAATATATTTACTTTAAACCATGAAACTGTACATTATTATTAAAATTGCAATACAGGTTAGTTACAGATAATTTGTGGAAAATATTTATCTCAAACTACGGGAAACGCATTTCTTTTTCAACTTAAAATGTTAAACCAGTCTTGTTTAATACCTGGTAATTCAATAAACAATTTGCTTTGACTGGAAGGATCCGTCAAGAGCCTCACTTTTATATATAAAGCCAATGTCCTCAACAACAGCATCAGAAACAACAGTGTTATATATTTACATGTATTTTCATTTTAATAGTTAGACTCTCTCGTCTTTTTAAGTTGAAATTAACAACTGTTTTTGTATTTGCACATTCTATAACGTTGACATGTTCCCTTCTTGGATGCTTAAGAGATTATATCCCTAGAACGTGATATGACAATCATACTCTGAATAAATATTATACTCTGATGTAATCTAGTCAGTTCTTCCTATTGTTTTCTCGCTTAGCCCATTATTTCAACTGGGGACCAAACGCCGCTTTTCATAAAATTACACACAAGCGTATCAGTGAAGGTTCCATGTGTACTGCCATATCATTACATATTGCGGATGTCTCTAAATTATTTTTGGTACTTGCAAAATGTGTAAATGTTCTGCTCATCCCGAGGCTAGAGGGCGTGGGCGGTAGCATACGTTTTCACTACCGTCCATGAACAGGCTCAGCCAAACTGAGCCGGTAATATTTTCATTTTTGTCATGTTGGGCGACCTGTTGAGTTTCCATTTTTTACTATTGTAATTATAAAATGTCTAAAACTATCTTCAATTTAACGAGGTATTTTATTACGCTTGTAAATGTACATTATGTACTAGTGTAAAATTAACGCTTCAGTTCTTGTTTTAAACAGCAGTCTTGCCTAGGCTTTAAACTCTTTTAGAATACCCCTTTTGAAGCATAGACCTTTGACTGAGTCTGTTCATCAGATGTAATGAAATGTGCATCACTCCTAACACCCCAAACACTGGCTTAAGCGGGACTTTATCATCAACAGATGACTTCGTTCTACTGTCAGAGCATATTTTTCATTCACAGACGATATTGCTAATTTAAGGAGGTAGGTTACCTTGTTACAAGGGTAAATTCAAATTAGTTGAACCACAACGTCTTTTTGTAGTTCGTGTTATATGAAGTTTTAATTGCTAAAATCTCAGTTTCGTTTGTCTCTGTTCCTTCAAGTTCAGTTTTTATTCAGGTTTGAAGAACATGACCCTCCAAAGGTATTTCATATGGAAAGAAGAAGGAAAATACGGATATTTAACACTTTTCAGTGTATTTTATTTTCATTGATATCCGTAGAAGTCAGCATAATCTATAATTTTACTAGTATGCACGTTAGCTTTCTAATATAAGCTTAAAATGTATATGTCGCGGGGCTCGTGTTTCCATGGTAACGCATTTTCTCTCATTTTTAGACAGCTATGTATAAAAATAGGGGTTTTCGACGGCTTCAGTGCCATTCTGTTAATGAACAACATGGAATATTTGGGTAATATTATTAGCAAAATACCAAGCACTTTACATGGTACCCTATTTTTCTTAAAGTTTAAAGTAACCATGACAACAGAGATGTTTAAAATGGCTTATATCTTGCTTTTTGTCTTAATTTCTTATAAAATAATATTGAATAAGATTATCTTTCTAGTTGATGTAGCTTTAAAACATATTATTTCTAACGTAAGTTATATTTTACTGTTATCTGCATTTATTCAAACACATTTCTAAGCTTAGAATACTTACAGCAGTACCCCTCGTCTGGCATTGTTCATGGAAAAATCGTTCAGCATGCTACTATTATTCTCATGGATATTGATGAAATGAAAATAAAAAGCCGAAGCTGTGTTTCTTAAATGGACTAGTGTCAACGCTTTTGAATTTTACCTTTAGATACATAGGTCACGGGCTTCGTTTCCATGGTAACATCATTTCAATTCAAGAAACCACAATTTTTACCAAAATTTGAACAAATTTAGATCTTAGTTTTAGTATATAAGTAACAAATTATCAACGGAACCTGAAAAATAGGTATTACAAATCAAACTGCTAGATTTTTTATTTGAAAATGGCCGTAACCAGTAACCTCTCACCTAACTATATTCCAAATAACATTGGTTACCATCATCCATTTTCGTACATTCCGCATAACATTTCAATGTAACTACATAAAAGAAGCAAAATATTGATTATTATTCAGAGCAAAAGACTCATAAAAAATATTTCAGCAAATAATGGTTATTTGAAAATAGTTTGAATAAAGAAAATGCACAGAATTACGTACTTTCAAGATAAAGGCTATTAATTTTGCGCGGTAACTGACACGTAACGTCATGACGTCAATGACGTCATTTTAAAGCAACATTGTTTTGAAGCGTTTCTGCGGCAATTTATTCATTATTTCTGCATTATTAAACCATAAAGCGTCAGATCGAAGACAGGTCTATGATTTGTTTTCAGAAGAATGAATATACAAACACATTTAGTTTGTCGTAAACGTCGTCGTAAATCGTCACGTTAGCTTCCGGTTGGACATGCGCACATACAAATATAAAGGTAACCTACCTCCTTAATATAAAACATAAGCACATATTTGAAGTCGCGGGAGTGAAATAAAACCATTACATAAATTCGATAATACACACTTGTGTAATAAAGCTTTGACGTCGACGTCGTTTAAGGAGGTAGGTTACCTTAATATTTGTATGTGCGCATGTCCAACCGGAAGCTAACGTGACGATTTACGACGACGTTTACGACAAACTAAATGTGTCTGATATCTATTCTTCTGAAAACTAATCATGAACCTGTCTCCGATCTGATGCTTTATGGTTTAATAATGCAGAAATAATGAATAAATTGCCGCAACAACGCCTCAAAACAATGTTGCCTTAAAATGACGTCATTGACTTCATGGCGTTACGTGTCAGTTACCGCGCAAAATTAATAGCTTTTGTTTTGAAAGTACGTTAGTCTGTGCATTTTCTTTATTGCTACTTTCAAACAGCCATTATTGCTGAACAAATTTTTGAGTCTATTTGCTCTGAATAACAATCAATATTTTGCTTCTTTTATGTAGTTATATTGAAATGTTATGAGGAATGTAAGAAAATGGATGATGGTAACAGATGTTATTTGGAATATAGTTGGGTGAAAGGTTACTTGTAACGGCCATTTACAAATACAAAACTTGCAGTTTGATTTGTAATACCTATTTTTCAGTTTTCGTTGACAAATTCATACTTATATACTAAAACTAAGCTCTAAAATTGTTCAAATTTCAGTAGAAAGTTGTGATTTCTTGAATTGATGTTACCATGAAGCCCGTGACCTATATATCTAAATGTAAAATTCAAACGCGTTGACACTGGTCTATTTAAGGAACACAGCTTCGGCTTTTTATTTTCATTTCAACAATATCCATGACAATAATAACAGCATGCTGAACGATTTTTCCATGAAAAATGCAAGACGAAGGGTACTGCTGTAAGTATTTTAAGCTGTGAAATTTGTTTGAATAGATACAAATAACACGAAAATATAATTTACGTTAGAAATAATATGTTTTGAAGCTACATTAACAAGAAAGATAATTTTATTCAATATTTTTATAACAAATTGCGACAAAATGCAGGATATGAGCTATTTTAAACATCTCTATTACCATGGTTTCTTTAAACTTTAAGAATAATAGGGTACCGTGTAAAGTGCTTGGTTTTTTGCTAATAATATTACCCAAATATTCCATGTTGGTCATTAAAGGAATGGCACTGAAGCCGTTGAAAACCCCGTTTTTATAAATAGTTGTTTAAAAATGAGCGAAAATGATTTACCATGGAAACACGAGCCCCGCAACATATACATTTTAAGCTTATATTAGAAAGCTAACGGGCATACCAGTAAAAATATCAATTATGCAGACTTCTACGGATATCAGTAAAACTAAAATACACTGAAAAGTGTTAAATATCATTATTTTCCTTCTTCTTTCAATATAAAATACCTTTGGAGGGTCATGTTCTTTAAACCTGGATAAAAATGAACTTGAAGGGCCAGAGAAAAACGAAATTGAGATTGTAGCTGTTAAAACATCATATTACACAAAATACAAAAAATTGCTGCGGTTCAACTAATTTGAATTTACCCTGGTAACAAGGTAACCTACCTCCTTAAAGTATAATAGACGTTCAACTTGGCCATAATTCATGTTTCGGCTGGAAAAGTTAACATGTGATAAAAAGAATATAACATTTATGACTTTCCACATTGAATTTATTAAACTCGTTGAATAAAATTGATAAAAGAACCTCGCATTTTATTATTTTATTCAACGAGTTTAAGAAAAGACCTCTATAATATCCTCTGTATATCTATTATTTAAAACAATATTATTGTGTCAATAGATTGCTACAAGAAATTGCCACGTATTGTACCTGATAAATAAAATCTCACCAAGTATAAGACTATATACACTTCCATCTTACTTTCTGCTAGTTTCTAACCGCTTGACTCTCGCTGCAATTCAGATTTATTGGAATGGATAGTCCACACTATATAATCTACACACTGTTTTGGCAAGGCATCGGTTATGAAATGGCAAGTTTGTATATTAATCACTGCTTTCTAATGGTTTCAAGGAGAAACAGAATGGCAAATCGTCTGACTGGCCTAATCATTTACAGTTGGTTGTGGAGAATCTGTAACTGTATTTAAGAAATAATTTATAGCAAAAATAGTGTTTTAACACTATTTATGCACGATGGGCGGTTATACGCCGGACGTAATAGTTTCACGAGGGCGCAGTACGACGTATTACCGCCCGAGTGTATAAAAAGTGTTAAAACACTCTTTTGCTATAAATTATTTCGATTCTAATATGCCCTTAATCTAAAACAGTAGATAAAATACAGAACCGCTCTTTCTTGGTCACAACAAAAACTTTGACGTCACCGCGCGTTAACGTGACGTTATTCTAGCGTAAGAGTGTTTTAACAGAGACAAGCATACTCGATATGTTTAGGTAATCTCCAAAAACGTAAAAAGGTAAAGCACAAGTACATTTTGTCCCGTTTTAACAAAAATACAATTCCTTTTTAAATTCGAATACTTCTATCGTACTCTTTAATCCAGTATGTAAGAAGTTCTTCGTGAAGCATAGAATGCATACAAGCAAAATAATACAAGACTCGGTCTGATCAAGTTTGATCATAGGGCAACACCGCTCACACCCTAGCGGGATTCTCTTACACACATACTGAATATACTCTCTGGTCCCGAAGGACCAGAAAATATTGAATCGGGGAGACATTTTTACGGCCGACTTATTTTATTTTTAACACTCAGTTAGGCCAAATCGCCCCGGAAGGCAAAAAAAAAAAAAAAAAACAAAAAAAAAAAAAAAAAACACAACATAAGAAATGAATTACTGAAAAATGCACACGTCCAGAATGTTAAATAACACAATATTTGAATGTATATCCTGATGGCTAACATCGTTATGTCCGTAAACTCATTTGTCTTTACTACAGGTCTAGAACGTTGTTCGATGGGCTTTGCTACAAATTCAAAATAAAGAATAGCACAGACATGTATAGTAGGAAAAGTAAAAACTTACCAGAACAAAACACAACTGACACTACATCAGAAAAAATATTCTCATTTACTTAATGAAGATTCATTTTAAATGAACAAAAACTGTGTTCACTCTATTTCGCTCTTCAAGAAAGCCATCGGGTCTATATAAGTAATTGAAATTGCTAAGGGATACGCCATGAACAATTCGTTCTCGTATTTGCTGCTTCCAGGATTCTAATCAAGTATTTGCGTTATTTCATGCAATTTAAATTTAACTTGATAAAACTGTGTTGTGCTTCTTCATACCACAGAGAAAATATCTTTCACAAACGTTAGTTAAATGCAGAAGTAGTCATTTAATAAGTCATTTTCAACAACATTAGAGCAGGTCGAGACAGGACATTGTGCACAGAGTTAAAGAAACAATTCTTACTGTTCTTTAGTTTTAAACTGACACGGGTGCCGAAAATATATCCATCTTTAGTATATGCTCAAAATAAAGTGTGTATTTATGTACATGTACGTGGCGGTTGAAAACACGGAACTGTACTTGAGGAAAATAAGACCAAAGCTCTAATGTAAAAGTCAAGTTTTAAGAACACTACCTCCCGGAAAATCCACAGCACCACATTAACCTTTAAATGGAACCAAGACAAAATAAATAAATAACGGAATACAACTTGTCTTTTATTGAGGTGATGTTATTTCGGGTCATGGTAATTTTTCAACTGTATTCATGTCTAGAATGTTTCATGGAAAGGGGACATGTCGCGACTATAGACACCCAAGGCATATGTGATGGTCAGTACATTTACAGTTGAATGCTTATGCTTTTCCCCTGAGTGTTTCCAAACGGACAGGTGGTGCGTTCCATAAAGGCGGTGCATTCCATGATGGGCAGTTGGACGAAACTGCTTTGATGTGTGTATTTTGGTACTTTTCGTCCTTTATGATGATTTCCCTATAGCTGTGCTTTCTTCAAAGGCTTTGACTGCATGTCGTATCTTCTGTTATTATTGCGTGTGTACGAGAATAACCTTCATTTGAACACTCCTGTAGCACAGTTTGGATAAAGAACGAGAGTTTGTGTGCGAAATAAATTATGTCAATTTGATCACAATCATTGAGACTAACGTTGACCAATCAGAGCCTTGCCTTCAACATTTTGAAAGTGAAAGTAGAAGTTTTAAAGACATTAACCTGGGATTTAAGTTTTCGATATGTGATTATCACGTACGGGTTTATAATTCTATTAAGAAAGCTTATATTATAGAAACACATGAGAATTAGTTGTTTTTCTTATTTTCCCCTTCAAAATTGAAAAGCGTTTGTAAGGGGTACCAGAAGTAAAATGCCTCAATTATAAAGCTTTATATTTAACCACCGATAAGTACGTGTTCCTTTATGGTGTATTGGTCAAGAAGGCAGGAAAATGTCTATTGCCGCGGCTACCTGTGTTTGATTTCCGACTCGGTCGTGAGTTTTTCTTGATTTCACATTTGCTTTAAAGATAGTGTAGGAACAAAATCTCATGTTCTTATGTTCATAATATAATGAAATTTTATTCTAAAGAACAATTGTTTTAGCCACAATCTGAGGCACATTTAAAGAGTTGTTTCTTTTACTCCTCAGTGGGCAAATGAGGAACCCATCTAGCACAAATTTTTCTCAGGTCCAAACGCTTTTTCAGAATTGTTTGCACACTGATTTCTGATATGCCAGTACAACTGGCTAATAGTATATCCTTCACCGACAATCGCGCATCCTATTCGACCAAGCTTTTCGTCTGCGATGTTTGCCTTAGAAACAGAGTTTTCCCCCCTTATATTCCTTTTTTCCTAGTAAGTTTTTTCTTTTTTCAAAACTTATTATTTATTATGCCTACCAGAACGAGTATCATTTTCAGCAGATAATTTCGCAGATTTAAAGGCTTTAACCCACCTAAAACCTGTGCGCAATGAAATGGCCTGAGGTCCATATATACCACACAATTCATCAAATATCTGCTTTGAATCTATATCAAGCTTAATAGGGCATTTAATATAGCTACGAATTTCAGTCTTTCCGTCCGTTTTACAATGTTACAGTGTATATGACCGCCTGTATTTTAATGTGAAATGACTCGGTCATTTGAAAAGCTATTTGCACGAAATAAATGGATATATGACACGCCATTCAAGTGCAATAAAACGTTTTAAAAACATACCTGGGATAAAACTACGGACGCCCATAAGTGACAGTTCTTTTTGCAGGACCCTCGTAGTTCGAAGTTAAACTTACTACCAGTTAAGTTTTAATCAAAAATACTAGTCCTGGCAGCGGGAAACACTTGTATGATGTTTTGATTAAACTATAAAGGTTTAAAGTTTTCATAATCCTTAACTCACACTTCTGTTTTGATGTCTTCAAATTGTCAATAACCTTAAAAATTAATCTACAGTTAGCTGAATCACCTGCTGAAATGTCGAACAACTTTGTCTAGTGGTAAAATTCGGTATAATTGTTAGTGTGATTTGGTTGTAGATTAAAGTGAAATGATATAAAATGTAAAAACATAAGCACCTTTTGGATCAAAGACGGTTAAAAATCAATTACAAAAATTAAGTCGTAACAGAAAAGCGGAAATGTACGATAAAAGCATGTAAATGGATGACATCAAACTAAAACGTAATATTTCTTCAAATATTTACTTAGGATTTATATTGATACTAAAGTAAAGTTTACACTACAATAGACGATGAAGTTTTCCTTGTACAGTATAATAAACAGATGACAGTGTAAAGGGATCAAATGGTGATCAGCGTATCTGCTTTGAAGCCCATTTGCTAAATCACACTCACATATCTTAATGTAATAAAATGTGTTGATATTATGACAATATTTTCTGACATAAGTAATTAAACTGCATAATTTGTTATAAAACCTTACGTCATACACCACTAAAACAAGTTTGTCATTTTTGAGCTGATTCTACATCGTGTTTGTACAGGTTGCCAACATTGACTTCGAATTTTCTTTAACATTTTAATCAGCACTGGCAAGGTTCTAACAGAAAGATTGTGAGTTAAAGGTAATTTCATGTATGTGGTCATTTAGTTTATTAACTTCATGCCGAATGGCAGGTATTTAGTATGTCACGGGAAGCTGCGCTCTTTCAAGAAATATTTGAATGTATTAATACTTGTCGTGTGTCCTTTCTCTCGTCAGAACGAGGCTTTAAGTTACGTGTTTATAGGAATGATAATTGATGTTTAAGTGAATTATTCATTGTTGGATATATATAATTAGCTTATTAATGGCATAAGAGACCAATTTATAATATCAGGCAGTGATGCCTTAAGTCTTCAGAGACAGGTATGATCATATTCGTAATCCGCTGAATAATATCAATAAAGTAGAAAAAAATTAAATATCGAACGGTATTATAATAATTTCTGCGTGAAATTAAATCCTGTATTCTAACATCTCATTTGTCCAAATAGAATGGACCCTTTCATCCAGTATCAATCTGGCTTGTACAATTAATATTTAAAGACAGTATCTTGTTATTCTCTACAGTTATATCTGGTGGTGAAAGGGAACGGCAAAGCAGTCATCGCTCATTACTAGAATACATAGCACCCTTTAGCAAGTAAAAAAAATATCACAATATTTGCATTAGTGTACCTATATTATCTTTGTGATTTACTGTAGAAATTATCTATTTATATTTCGAGAGAAGTTTGACTGACTTACGGTCCTGAAAATGCGCTGTAAACACATAAAATATATTATTTTACCAATAACAGTGTCTGGAATTCAATAACACTACGGGGCAATGGGCGTATTTTGTGAAATATATCATACATATATGCTACGCATATCTGTCTATAAAACGTAGATAGACAAATTTATTCTAATTCCAGCTGTGATAAATGTATTGCAATAGTTCTGAGCTTTATTGTATTTGAAAATACATCCGAACATTCTTTTAACGTTATATTTGTAACGTACCCGATAGTTTACATTTCAAATGTAACTTGTCACGTTTTAAAGATGTTCCATTTATTTCAGCAAATATTCGGAACATCCAATATAACTTTGCTCAATCGGTAATTGACAACGGGTACTTTTTAAGAGTCAGGCTGTGTATTCTGGTTCAGATAAAATTTGCGCTAATACCTCCAAACATCAACATGAATTTACTTTTATACACAAACAGGATGGATTCGCAAATGAACCGATGATAGCAAGATGTGTGTACGATAGTTAGTAATGAGAGAAGCTATGATTATTTCACAGTTATTTTTCTAGACACTCAGGTGTTTCATTTGCAATTTGCCGCAATTGTTGTGAAACTACTAACAGCATATGTCCCCTAAAACCGAATTTAGGAAAGTACTTTGGAGAAGAGATAATGCACTTACAGAAATTGGAGAAATTTAAACTCATTACCACTTTATGTTACTGATTAAAGTCCTTTACCCTTAAGTTGCAATTTCGATGAAAAGCAATAAAAGAAAAGTTAAATGCACAGAAATGCCGTCTCCATTTAAAACCGCATATAATGTAAACGGTTTAAAGCCTATTTAAACAATGACAGAAAAGTATTTTTCTTTAAGGTACTTGCAGTTTATAGACAGTATTCTGATGCGCAAACACATTTTAGTTCGAGAGGCCTGTGTTGATGTAATGCATAATAACAAAATAGTAAAAAACAGATTTAAACCTCAACAGCTTTATAAGATCATAGTGCTTACATTAATTCGAGTAGGGACACGTCTCCAAAAGGAAAACAACGTTTACTGGATAGACAGCATCATTAATTGTATGAATTCGCTTAACTTTATGGTAATTATGATTATTTTTATAAAATTTAGTATAAAATATGAAAAGGACATACATCCAAGTGTAACGGGTAGTTGTTAGCTTTGAAAGAAAATATAACGAGAAATAAAGAAAACTAACCGAGGATGGTATCGAAAAAGCTGATGTTTCATCTAAATCTAAAATAGCATTATAACAAGCTTGTCGTACCGGGTTTAGCGCAACCGTCTTATAGAGTCACATTGAAATAATTCCAAGATCCTAAAGGATAGAAACACCATTAAAACTGAGTTAAGTACGGATGCGACATTAACGACTACAACGCAGCACTAACAGATGGCGGTTGTGTATAAAAAGCTAGTCAACAGAAGCAAAGAACACAAAATACAAGGACAAAGATTATCAGAAATAGCCAAGTTCCTCTTAAAAGAGCTACTGCAGTAGGAAACTAAAGAAAGGATGCAAAGTGGAACACCGCTTTCCAATGTTCCGAGACAAAAGAACTTCTGACGGGTTGAAAGCGGATATTGGTTCTCATTTATTATCCTACCAAGTTTCAAACATCTTCAAAATTCAGATGGACTATTGGAAGAAAGTTAGATTCTTCGAAGTAAGTCTTGCCAATTTGGAACATCTAAATAATAGATGGATTCTTCTAAGAAAGTATTGTCACTTTGGTACATAGTTAATACATGGATTCAATGTTGGAGCACACTGGCAGTAGCTGAACGCTCCAAATAATTTTACTTGCGATAATGTATGCACTGTAGAGACAATGATTAGCAGCAGCATTATACAGTGTCTATGATTGTAAAATTGCCTGTTTTCTAATAGCAGAACTATTTGTGAACTATAAGTTAAATGCATGGAATGTGAATGAGAAATGTAAGAAATTAATGTATAACATTAATGAATGATATTAACTCAGGAAGCTGCTGCTTTTCGCGGTTTTAAATGTATTACTTAACCACTGTCTCTGAACGATGCAAACTGTATCATAATGCAAATTGCATCTGCCAGAATTTACAAGCCTTATAAACAGTGTACCCATTTTCTTTAGATCAGACGTGACAATACACATTTTCAAAGGTCCTCATATCGTGGATTTTACAAAGGACAACGCTTTCATGGAAAACACAAAACGCGTAAAATGATAAAACAAAAGTAAAATTTAAGGGTGCAATTAACGAATCGGATACTGTTGCTTAATTATTAAAAGCCAAATATTGTTTCTGTTCATTTGGTTACGTGTTTCACTGACAGATGTTACGCCTACAATAAAGGTTCCCTCAGATGTAAAATCAATCAAATTGTGAAGTAAATGGCTTCTCCGTACACAGTGCATATCTTTTCAGGAAATTGAACATAGCGACAACGTAACAGTCTTAATTTGAAAATCCTCTTGAGGAAAACGCAGCCGTGGAAAAATATGATACTACTTCACAGCCCACACTTTTAACGATTGCTTTGCAGTTATCTTTCCTTTGAAATCTTCATGAAAATTCTGTCATTAAAAGTATTCAACTAAGTTAACCATGTAACCAGTTATTCAAAATGTATCTATTCTATATAGTCCTTTCTCTAAACACACCTTTTCTTTCTAATATAGTACCAATTATAAGAAGACAATGTATCATCATCACTTAAACTGAACTAGAAAACTCATTACAAGTACGATTACATCTTTTCAAAAAGCTAACTCAGAAAGTCTGATAGAAATAAGGCATGACAGTGTCAATATTTGGATATCGTCAAATTCAATGCAAAGTGAATTTACATTTAGTACTTTTTAGTTACTTTAAATAGATAAAAAGTCAAGTATGGCTTTAATAAACGGATGGATTAAACAATCAAGTATTGAAATTATAAAACCTTAAGTTTATGAAAAAGTTTGGTGTAACATGTGCACATCTAAATCAGTCTCAAATTTCTCAGGTTCTTAAAATGAAAATGTCTGCCTGACAGTTTATGAATTATGGAGAATCCTCTCGACCTTACCCACACACACTCAGTGTACCTTTCAGGTAGTTCTGCATGGTCTGGTCAAAACATTTTCTTCAATGTAGAATTCAATTAACCCTTAACTTTTTAAGCCTTCAGAGTATACTTAATCTGAGAAAAAAAAATATAGGAGCCGTGCCATGGGAAAACCAACATAGTGGGTTTGCGACCAGCATGGATCCAGACCAGCCTGCGCATCCGCGCAGTCTGGTCAGGCTCCATGCTGTTCGCTTTTAAAGCCTATTGGAATTGGAGAAATTGTTAGCGAACAGCATGGAGCCTGACCAGACTGCGCGGATGCGCAGGCTGGTCTGGATCCATGCTGGTCGCAAACCCACTATGTTGGTTTTCTCATGGCGCGGCTCATAGGGTCATGTGCTTGATTTTTCTGGCTAGCCTGATTGAAACATTTGGACATTACACAGGTTTTCATTATGGAAATATTTTGAAAATATTTTATAACATTTCTCGAAAACGTTAATATATATTATAATGCACTACATAGTTAAAATATGTAGGTCCGCATGCTTGTTTTGTTTTTTATGTGCCAATAATTAAAGAAATTTGCAAATTTCAGTCTTATTGTTAAATTAAATCTGGAATCTTTTAACGTGTCAAACATATCTTATACCATCTTTAATCTTTTAAATTTAGAAAAAGAGTCATGTTACTGTTTTCATAGATATACTCACGGGGTGCCATTATTTCATAAAACGATTTTCATTTCTGAATGTCGAGATCGTGTTTTACTCTATGTTATCCGGATACATAAGGTAACACCATATCTTTGGGTGACTCAAATGTGAAGAACTACTCTGATAACCCTTTCATTATAGCACATGTTGTAACTTCAAATATATATGTATAAAAAAGATATCCGATATTTTGGTAAGGTATCAGTCGAAATGTGAATAAACAAATACATGTACATAAATTCTGATTAACTCAGGGCTAGAGGGCGTGATCGTTAGCTTGCATTTCAAATGCTCAATGAAAGCAGGCCTGTAGCATTATCATTAATGTCGTGTTGAGCGACCTCTGATTTACAACTTTCGCTATTTTTTTATCGTCCTTATTGTTTACGTTGCTGTTGCTCTCCTACTCGAAGAACAAAGTATTTTTATCGTGATGTATTGACATGATAAAAAACTTCGGGATGTAATAAAGAACCATACATGAATCTTTAAGACTATTCTGAGGCCTACATTTCAAATAAATTGTACCATTTAACAAACGTTGAACCGTGATAATATTTCTCATATGCAATTTTAGATATTCTTTGCAAGTAATAAGTTATTTATTTAATGACTAAATGTACACCAGCTACAGGATATTGTCAATCCTCAGAATTTCCAGTTATAGTGAACTGACGACGGCAATAATTATTGTACGGAAAAAGCAATATTTATTCGTACTGTTTTCAATTTGGTACTCTGCAGTTGTTACTTAATAGAACAGAATAAAACTAATACTTAAATTCCAACCGGTGATTACAATCGTTTTTGTATCTCTGCTTTATGCATAAGGTCTTCTGCAAACGTTATTGGTAATGTTTGAGGAATTCAAATGCACATTAAATGTCAACGGAATCGCATACCATAAATCGTGCAACCTACGGCTTGTATCGTGAATTGAAAGATTTCATGGACGAAATACGTCATAAATTATCAAGAAAGTATCATCTACAACAAATCACACTGTACGAACATAGATTAAAAATATTCTGAAGACTCAAACGATGTAGTATTTAGTACCGTTCATTCAGCTCGTATGAGGAGACAGAGTAAAGGAACATCCGTGTTCGAGAGGATAAGGTTCACTTGCCTCTCACCGTTAAATGTTCAGAACCTTGCTTGGGAGAAGCCATCTAGCTGACTAATGCATCATCATGTTTGCTTACTGAAGGTCACAGGATCTACACAAGTGCCTGCTTTTGATGAAATAATGCCCGAAGTTGTATCTTGAGTCTTTTTCCACCAGAAAAAAAATTGATCAGTTACCATACATACTATGTGTTTGTGTGATGCAAAAAAAAAAAAACATTATCTTTCTCAGTTACTACGTTGTATGTAGACAGAAAGATTAAAATTGTTTTGTCAAACAAAATTTATCTATTATTTCTATAACAGTTATACTTTTATATTCTAATTCTGATGTAGTTTTGAAATACTTAAACTAAACGTTTGTTTCTATATTGAAATATCTTGAGATATGTTTGGAAGCAATAGCACTACCTGCCCGAAACAAGCTGCGTGTTTACGAAACAGTAAACCTTGTTACAGGAATGAGGTGATGAAATATTAACCACCTTCAAGTTGATAGTCTAGTGATTGAGTTGATTCCAACCCTGGCCGCATCATACATGTACAAAACGCATACAAAAATGTATTTATATCTTGTTCGCTTGGCACTCCGCATTAAGAGAATAGTCCTAAGACTGGTCAGTCTGATTTCTGTATGGTGTATTGTTATGTGTCTACGGCGTGAAATTCCAATGAGACAGCACTATAATGTTTGGTACTATGCTCACTGCTACAATTAGTCATCGTTGATTATAATTATTAGAAAATTGTTGGAAAAGAAGCTAAACACGAGCATACAAAAACAAACAAAAGGAAAAACGCTTACTTAGTGGAGTCGAAAGAAGTCTAATGTAAATTAAGCTACTGGTTTTTTTATTGCGCATTGTCATGCAGAATGAATGCTTATATCACGTTTTAACTGCTAGAATGTTTTCTGTATAAAATGAGACGGTTTTCGTGTTTATACTCCAACGATAACAGGTCTGTAGATCGAAGCCGAATGTAGGGATTTAAGTGCGGACAAGAGCAAATATGCAGCAGACCGCTTTTCACAAGGAACTATCCATTTCCTTTCTATTTCCTTTGTAAGTGTATAGCAGAACTTTTATGAAAGGTAGATAAGCTAGTGACCTTTAACCTTATAGAATGAAAATGGCGTAAATGTCCGTCAATAAAATATTTAAACTAATATTAACAATGCCACCCAAGCAGCCGAATGTATCAATATATTTTCAGTTAGGACCAATAACCAAGGGAAGTTTTGTGATACTGAAACCTTAAATATCCTAACCATTGTACACTGAATAGGAAATTGTAACTGAACTTAATGTATGAGTAGAGTATGTTCGGATGAGAACTACAGAAATGGGTCTATATTTCAAGTTACTTCAAGGTACTACAAACAAAACAAATAATATTTTATTAAAGTTTTCATGCACATTTGTTTTGTTTAATTTATATTTTATCGTATTCGTATTTTATGGTATACACATTCATTTCACAGTATTACATACCACAAACATACACAGTAAATATAGTCTACGTGTTATTAAAAATACAATACCTATGTGCTATATGTAAAATGTGACTTATCATGGTTTGATAGAGTTCCGCTTAAGCCGATGCTAGGGGGCGTGAGAGGTGTTGCACATTTCATTACCTCTCATGAACAGACTCAATCAAACCGAGTCTGCTATTGTTCTTCTTGGTTGGCAATGCATTCTTTGCTTCCAAAGGATCTTTTTACAGACTTTATTAACCTGGTTGTCGCCATTGATTAGTTTTCAATCAAACGACTTAAACACGACACTATGATATTCAGTGTGAACCGTTTCTAATGTCGTTCCCTCCTGTTGTTTAAACAGTGTATAAATAGATATCATGGATCTCTGAAAACTGTTGTCGCAAGCTGTTGCTTAATTCAGATATAAAATAATGATAAAAGATGCTTGTCATGCGAAGCAACAAGTGGATGTAGCTTGCAAAATAATGAAACAGCTAAACCCAGGGGAAAACATTTAGTTTCATGGTATTGGCGTTGCAGATCGTTTAATTCAGTTTGTTAGCAATACGAAAACATGATCTACTTGTTTAATAAATAATGATTCAGTGTTATTTTCGCAACACATTATTTCAATTTTAGAATTGATTGGGAATAGTAATTGGAATTTAAGTTAACATTTTCACGATATAACTAATTAGTCGTAAAAAACAACAATCGGCTTCGTTTACTTTCCGGCAACTTGTATTGTATTCAAAGTTCTGCTTTGTGGCAGGCATGACATCTTTCCCCTATTCTACATGCAAATTGCAATGGCACAGATTTGCTATTGCTTAAACGCACAAAATATAAAGAAGAGACACGCATGTTATCGAAGAAATATGTTTCCATTAAGTATTTCTAAAATCTAGATAGATACTATCAAAGTCCAGGGATACGAAAATGCACCGAACGATTTGTTTTAAGCATTGAAACTTTATATAATGGTTAACTTAATTAACGTAACGCTTTATGAATTGAGAGATAAATTTTATAGATTTTTGAGATCTCAAGTGCCTTTTTATTTGATATTATAAAGAAAGATGTAAACCTCTAGGTAAGTTTTGGGGAATAAAAAATCACAAAGTGTTGTACACAGCCTTATTTAATGGGATTATGTTTCAGTAACCTCTTATTGCTTCCTAAACACATAGAACATCTTTGAAGGAAAAGGTTTCACATTCAGTAAAATAGAAAAAATGTGGAAACTCCATAGGTCGCTAAGCACAACAAAAACGAAAATATTGCAGGCTCGGATTGATTTAGCCTGTTCATGGACGGTAGTGAAAATGGATGCTACCGTCCACGCCCTCTAGCCCCAGGTTGAGTTTAACTCAAAATTTACACATGCTACAAGTACAAAAACAATTTAGAGACATCTGCAGATATGTTCATACGGCAATGCACATGGAACCTTCAATGATACACGATTGTGTAATTCCATGAAAAGCGGATAAAATAATGGGTTTGCCCTAAATGAGAAATCAATGAGCAGAACTAAACAAAATGGAATTTAGAAAGGAGAAAGGAGATTTGAGATTATGGAGCCTGCACATCACAAGAACTACCAAAAGACAAAATTATCCGAGGGGTGATTATACAATTCCCAAAGCTATGAAAACGGGAATATTTAGATCACCCAGGCCGAAATGTTCAAGCTGAGAAACTAAACAATGCCAATTACGTCGTGTAAAAGTCGTGCTGAATTATCTGAGAAGATAGAAATATAACAGCCCTGAAACGCTTTTATCACATTGTTTTTATATATTCTCCATAAATGATACAGCTTTTATCATAAAGTTGATTGCAAAAGTACTAGCTGAAATCATGATCTGATATTATGATACTATCGAAGTAATTACGAAATTATGTTCAAAATCACTGTAAATGCACGAGTTTCAATGGACAAGAAATAGACAAATCACCAATGACAAATTTATACGAGTGCAAAATTTACGGCTACCACAAGGCAGCCACAGATTGCTGATTATAGACTGATAATTCGTTTAATCTCTGAAGCAGACCATTTGGAAACAAACAAGCATAAAAACTCCGTTGATACTATATCAAGCAATCAGCAGAATTCCTTTTTACCAGTAAAGGTATAATGTTGCCGGATAACTGAATATAATATGCAATGGAGAAAACTGAGAAAAGTCCATCAAAATAAATTCACTGGGAATTTCTTTCAATTTGTTTTCAAAAGTCAAATCCTATTTGTCTGTTATGTTCTCCTTTTAAATGTCTTACGCATCCATTTCTGTTAAAAATACATGTATTACGGATAGTATCAATTGTTAGGTTTGTAAAAAATAGGTGTGTAATAAACTGTTGCCAAGTCTTTCTCTCGTAGGAACTATAATATGACACATGTTTATGTTGATGGTGTTCGTTTAGAAACTTTTTAGTTGTCTGTATGGTAGCGCCAAAGGCGTCAATTCTTTACGATGTCAAATCGATCAAAATGTGAGGAAAATGGCTTGTCGGTGCACCGCGGTGCACACGGTGCATGGCATTTTATAATTATTTAACATAGTAACAACGTTCCAAAACGTAATTTAAAATCCTCTTGAGGGTAACGCAACGTAGACACAGAGTTGTGTTAATGCCTTGCAGCATAAGATATTACGTTACATTAAAGAAATTACTTACCACTTACAAAATTTGGAATGATTAGGAATCCTCACAACTGTTCGGCTAATCAGATTAACTGAATATTTATGTATTCGGGACATTTCTTTGTCTTGTGCAAAATTAACCATTTTATATATATATATCAGTATTTTCATTTAAAAAAAACTTGTTTGATGTTAAAGGGAATGTTAATGCTATTAAAATAGCTGTATTACTTAACTTTACTTTTAAATAAATAAGGATTCACTTGGATGTTATTTCCACACAATCCTGCTCTCTTTAATAGACTTTTTGTACGTTTTCCATGCGCGTTGGTTTCTCAAGATAACTACAGGATGTAACTTATTGAGTTAAATTGCAACTGAATTAAGACAAATGCCAACAATTCGAATTCTCGAAAAACCCTTATTAATTACGCGACCAAAAATAGAAACATCTTTTAGAACCACATTGGTGTTTTCGCCACTGACCGTTCTAGCGCAGTGCCCCTCTGTGCTCCGTTATTTGTTTGTTTTGTCCTCGTGTGTTTTTATGTCTGTGTATGTGCGCGTGTTAGTATGCGCAAACGCATGTCCACGTGCTGTGAATTGCAGTTTAGGAAGGTTGTGTTTATGGAACTTTGTTTTTCCTGTTGGATATTCATCTTTGTTTTCTTTTCTCAAAAATAAACAAAGAATCTTGATTTGAATATTGTTTATCTGTGAATTTGATATGAACCTCACTTGTCTTTAAGAAATAAATGGTTGTTCTTTGCCTGATTGTAAATTTCTCATATTGTTTAGGTTTGACTGACCTCCAGATCGTACGACAACCCAAAAGAAGAACCCTTTTAGAAGCTTTATTTCTTAAGGGGGCTTTGAAACTAAGTTACTGAAAGATTAAGGAACCACATACGAATTAGTTGTTTGAAAAGTGTTTGTAACGGAGTACCGGAATCATAAAGCTTTATAAATACGTATTCCTACGTGGTGTATTGGTCAAGTACGCAGAAAAAGTTTTATTGCCGCGGCGGTCCGGCTTCGATTCCCGACCGACCCAGGCATTTTTTTTTTCTTTTTCTGACATTTTTAAGATGAGTTTTAAGATAAGTTAAAAACAAAAACTCATGTTCTAATGTTTATAATATGACAAAACTTCACTTTTACAGAAAGACTACTTCAGCCAAAATCAATGTCAGCAGGAATGGCTAGCAACTGGTTCGATTCATTCCTGGATATAAATGTAAATTTCAGCCTGATATTCACACAGAATTTGAGACACGCGCAATAAGACAACATATTTTATTACTTTAAGGATCTGTATAATGTTTAGTTACCTACCCACATGTGAAATGACATAGCATACAGGCTGATTAGCAATCTAAACCACATTGTTCTATATATGAGCCGTGCCATGAGAAAACCAACATAGTGGGTTTGCGACCAGCATGGATCCAGACCAGATGCTGTTCGCTTTTAAAGCCTTATGCAATTAGAGAAACCGTTAGCGAACAGCATGGATCCTGACCAGACTGCGCGGATGCGCAGGCTGGTCTGGATCCATGCTGGTCGCAAACCCACTATGTTGATTTTCTCATGGCGCGGCTCATATGATAACTTAATAAGGCGTTGGAAGGATGTAATAGAGTACAATACATACACTATATCTCTCGGCTGTTGTGTTTAGACTAACTATGATCATGTTAATAAGTTTATTCATATACATGTATATTAATATGTTCTTAGTAAGTGAGATTTCATGTTTAGAATGCTACCTGTTGAATATCCGGCTAGTTTGTTAGTCCTTATATTCGGCAGCAAGAAAAGTTAACCATGTTACATGTATAACAAAATATTTACAAGAAGAGACTATGAACATTGCATTTCACTTAAATATCTAATACAAAACAGTCTGTTAGTTGAATTTCTAAAGCATTATCATGATATTAAATTTTCATGTGTACTTTTTAAGTTGACATATATTAAGAAATAAGTATAGCTTTCTGGAAGATAATTACAAGATAGATATGAGCCGCGCCATGAGAAAACCCAACATAGTGCGTTTGCAACCAGCATGGATCCAGACCAGCCTGCGCAACCAAGCAGTCTGGTCAGGATCCATGCTGTTCGCTTTAAAAGCCTATTGGAATTAGAGAAACTGTTATTGAACAGCATGGATCCTGACCAGACTGCGCGGATGATCAGGCTGGTCTGGATCCATGCTGGTCGCAAACTCACTATGTTGGTTTTTCTCATGGCGCGGCTCAGTTATATTCAGGAAATAGTTTTTTTTTAAAGTTTGTAAATAAAGATCAGGTAGTTGGCTTTTAAGGACAAAAGTAAGAAATCAAATATCTTATTTTAAAGTTATATCATTAATTGCACTGCCAATGCTTTATTTACATTGTACATGTGAAAATTGTACGGAAGTTACCGACATAAACCCGGAAATAAGAAAAAAAATGTCAGACAATATTACATTCAGAGATGGTGTGTAATATCTTTCAAAACTCAATAATCTTGTCAAGACAAGTACTTCTTGTACAGCTATATTGTTATTACTATTCTACTGAGTACAATTACTGTGTCTGAACATATGTCACACATGTAAATGTTGCAACATAATTACCAATAGATAAAAGAACTCAACTTACACAATTCTACATGTACGTTGCTACCATTAAGAATGTCTACTTGATTTAATCTTTTAAAGTTATTACATTAAAACATTTAGATACTAATGAAAAAAATATTTTAAGCTGATAACATTTTCCCTGTTGCTAATGAGCACGTTATTAACAATACAAAAATAGCCATTATGCAATATTTTAGTATTATTTGAAAGTAAATTCAATTTTAGAAAATAATGACATTATGATACCTAATTTAATGAGGAACGAATATATCAAAAAGGGTAATTTGAAGCGTTTGTTCGTTGAAGAAGAACTTGATATAATGTCGAAATGAGCCGCGCCGTGAGAAAAAACAACATAGTGCGTTTGCGACCAGCATGGATCCAGACCAGCCTGCGCATCCGCGCAGTCTGGTCAGGATCCATGCTGTTCGCTTTCAAAGCCTATTGCAATTAGAGAAACTGTTAGCGAACAACATGGATCCTGACCAGACTGCGTGGACGCACTATGTTGGTTTTCTCGTGGTGCGGCTCAAATGTAATCACTACGAGTACTGAAAACATTTTCACTCCTTAGAGAGTCTTAAAAGTCGGACACAAATTTCTACATCAATGATACAGCCATTACCTTTCAGATGCTATCATTAGCCTAATGTGTTTAATGTTGGAAAGCTCATCTACAAAATCATAACAATCATATATTTACGCGGCATAAATACGCATATCAAAGAATATTTTCGAAGTAAAAATCGAAATGTGTTATACATTATTTATATTGTCCGCTTGCAATACGAACAACAACTCCATTTCAAAGAACTCTGTCAAATAATATTCTAGAAAATTCTGCAGAGAGTTGTGAAGTCAATAAGATGACTGAAACAAGAAGACACTTTTATCCAACCGAAGCATACAGCCGTAACAGTAACGACATATTTTACTGATTATCTGTCTTACTGTCATCTGATTGTTTTTGTTTGGTTTGGGTTCAACGCCGTTTTTCAGTTCAGTTTTTGTAGAGATATATTTTGATTACCGCCATATTTATCATAATCATAAATGGTTACTATAACATGTACTTTGCTTTTGAACGCATTATTAAATAAAGGCTGGATATAAAGTTTATCTGGGGAAATAACAATACTGAGAAATAGAGATTAGATACTTTCCGCCTCGTTTGGTGCAATGTGTTACAGTATTGGTAAGGTGTCCAGCACGTGCCAGATTATTGTAAATATTTCTCTGCAGACATCAAAAGGAACCACCAAGGCTATTGAAAATGAGATATTTGTCGCTTTGTCTATGACAATTATATCATGTTTGTCTGCTGTTTTCTCCTTCAGGAATTATATCTATTTTCGTTTCCTATACATTCAACATAACTGTCACGAAATCACGCGTTAATGTCAGTACCTTTGCACCAAGTTTTCTGTTCACCTTTTAGAACTGATGCAACTTACATCATGTTGCTGATTGCAAAGGCTGTGACTAAATACAGAGTTGGTGCGCCTGTGATATATTACAGACTCCGGTATATCCCGGATTAACTAAATTTGAACAAAAATACCTTAAATGTATATATTTTGTAACCATGGTGATTCTAACCCTAACCTTTAGTCAGTATATTATGCATATTATACACTAAATGCGTGCGGACATGCAAAACAATGAGTATTTTTGCCATGCGTTCCATTTGATAATAATTCCGCGCATGCGCAGAACGGCTGCACCAACTCTGCAATGAGAAACATTCATCAAGAATTGCATACGCAATGCAATATACACATACGTAAAGTACTGGACGAAATATGCGCTCTTAATAAAAGCAGAGCTTTAATAAATACTCAATATGCAGATCAACATGAATTACAATGATATGAATAATAAGTGTATGCATTGTTGGTACTTTCTGTTTACAGGTATTTTACTTTCTACGATTATCTATTGATTCTGCATGTAGTAAGTATTCAAAAATGTCCGTGAGAATCTACAAGAAAAAGGTGAACGTATCTGTTTTGTTTTGTATATCCCCATCAAACCATGTTTGTCTTGGTATAACTTCTTCATAAGGAATCATGCTTAAACGAGATGTCTCATGGATCCACTTTCGTTTGCCCTGTAAAAGGTTGCGTGTTCACGTTTCAGTAAACGTTGTAGGCGGCATCCTAGAGGTAGAACATTTACACAAAGTTAATGCAAGTTCTAAATACTGTAGACGCTTAAAATATGTAAGGACAAAAACGACACTGGTCAAAAGCAACAATATACTGCATTGCCTGCAACAAAGTTGATTATTAATTCTTTATATTTAAGTCTTGAAGGTATGATTTTACAATGAATAAAGTCGGTTTGTTTTTTTGTACGGTATGTGTATTTCTTGTAAGTTGGTAGTGTTTTTTCCTTCACCCCAGCAGTTTTTATGCTCCCACCCGTTTTATGCCTTTCCCCTTTTACTTACCCCCGTCTCCATTCTGCATTATATGTCATACATTTAAAATGTACTTCATGATGGATATTTGATACAACCCATCTACTACATATTTCCGTTAAAGTCTCTATTAGTATTTGTGATACTTTGCTTTGTATGGCATTGGCTGGATTCGCTGCGCTCAGTGCTTCCAGGATGTCTACTCTTACCTTTTGTTTTTCTATATATGAGCCGTGCCATGGGAAAAACCTACATAGTGGGTATGCGATCAGCATGGATCCAGACCAGCCTGCGCAGTCTGGTCAGGCTCCATGCTGTTCGCTTTTAAAGTCTATTGGAATTGGAGAAACTGTTAGCGAACAGCATGGATCCTGACCAGACTGCGCGGATGCGCAGGATGGTCTGGATCCATGCTGGTCGCAAAGCCATTATGTTGGTTTTCTCATGGCACGGCTCATATAACTGTGTTCAATGTTGATCACATATTTAGAAAAGTAGTTATAGTACACAGTTTGTTTTCAATTTTTCGCAAGTAGTGCACCATATAACCCTAAATATCTTAGCATTGCGGTATATTAAATAAATGTGGTACTTCCTGTTGCACCCTTGTGTGAAAACGAGTCTTCTTACTTCTGGCCGCCATCTGTTATACAAAGATGGTGCGTGGCATTTCGTGTAATTATTTAACATAATAGCAAAGTTCCAATCGAAATTTAGAAATTCTCAAGAGGAAAGCGCAGACAAGAAAACGGGTTCAGTTTTATCGAGTTAGGAAGCTTTACACCGTATGCTATTCAGTTACAACAAAGTAATTACTTATCGTTTACACGATTTGGAATGTCTTGGGATTTTCAGGAAATCAATCGAATATATTTTATAATCTCGAGATATGTCTTTGCCTTTTATGAAATGAGGTACTGAAAATCAATGTTCATAAAACTTATATATACTTTTATTTATTACATTTTCTGGGTTTCTCAAGATGGCGTTTACCAGAAGACTGTTAGGCTGCAGTTCACCAAACACTTGTCTACTGTAATTCAGTCTGTTAAAACGGCTATAGACGGTAATTACTGTTTTTCCAGTGGCATGTTATTGTTATTGAATATAACATTTTTGTAAAATTAATTACAAATAACCTGTCTAGAGTTACAGGATCACTACAAAATGTAAACGATATCTTGGAATTTCGTTTTTCCACATATAGTATAGTCCTTTTAGTTTACGACGTACATTTAAGAGCTTTATGATGTTCACTAGCGGATTTAGTTGGGAAGAAGAAACATATACTTTTATTTTTCAGTTAGAAGCTAAAGACCTCATCAACATTGGTTTTGATATGCATACAAAAAGTTATTTACCCGCTTCGCTCTTAAGAGGACGGAATAGAACACAAAAGTTCCGTTTAACAAAACTACAAAAAATTCACGACAATGGCTAACTCATAAGTTTGGACCCGTCCTTGATGTTGTTTGTCAATACTAGACATACTACAGGAAATGTATATAAAATCGTTAATTGAAGGTAATTTTAAAACTGGGTACAATTTTTAATTAGTGGTCACATGAGATCGAAGAAAATGCCTCTTAAATACCTTAGAATCAGATACCTATCATAAAGACATATTTCACAAGAGCTCCGCCAAGTGGGGCAATATACGCCCGAAGGGTTACATCAGAGGATGGGGGCAAAATTTCAAAGACTTGACTGTTGAAGCCAAAAGGACAGGAACAACAAAGGGAAAAAAGTCCAAAAAATCTTCAGGTATGTCAAAATACACCTAAATATTGGAGGTACCATCCATGTTGTACCACAGAAAAGTGGTCACGGTTTTTCCCTATGGCCAATAATAAAAAGTTTCAAAATAAGCTATTTATAGTAACATAAAAGGGAATTAGTTCCAAAAATATTTTATTGTAAGTGAACAAAAATGGGATCTGCCAAATAAAACCAAGAGCACTGCAATGCAGAGCAATGTACACAAAGCAAAGTCATATATGACTTTTGACCCCTAAGTCTGACATTGACCTTGAAGTGAGTCATCCGAAACATGCGTTCTGCACGTCGTCTCGGTGTGGTGAACATTTGTGCCAAGTTTCCTTGAAATCCTTCAAGCACTTCAAGAGTTACAGAGCGGACACAAAACAATCTGATATGACCGTTGACCCCTAAGTGTGACCTTGACCTTGAAGCGAGACATCCAAAACATGCGCTCTGCATGTCGTCTCAGTGTGGTGAACATTTATGTCAAGTTTCTGTGAAATCCTTCAAAGGGTTCAAGAGTTACAAAGCGGACACGAAATTGCTAACGGACGGACGTACACCTGGGGTATAACATAATACGTCCCTTCGGGCGTATAATAACAGTTGTTGCTACATGTAATACTTGTTTAGATAAACAGTTCTTCAAGCTGTTTCTAGAATTGCCAATAACGCCATTTCCTACCATTAATTTTTACCCAAAATAACTGAAAGAAGACACAAACAGAAACCTATTTGAGCCACACCGTCAGAAAACCAACATAACGCTTTTGCGACCAGCATGGATCCAGACCAGCCTGCGCATCCGCGGAGTCTTGTCAGGATCCATGCTGTTCGCTAATGGTTTCTCTAATTGCAATAGGCTTTGAAAGCGAACAGCATGGATCCTGATCTGACTGTGCGGATGCGTAGGTTGGTCTGGATCCATGCTGGTCGCAAACGCACTACGTTGGTTTTCTCATGGTGCGGCTCATTAATATTTTCATACGTATGAGTCAGTGCACTTTTTATGAAAACTTTATGTAATCAATCAGGGGGAACAACAGTGCTTTAGATTATAGATTATATAATTTCTGTCTTTTTTCATTACATTTATATGTTCTGCAGGTGCAAAGTGTCCGAAACAGCTTCTGTGCAGACACCTAGAGCTGCCAGAAATGAGATAGTTGTCGCTGTGTTTATGACAATTAAATTATGTATGTCTGGCTCTTTCTTTTTAAAGAATAACGTCTCAAACATCTATTTTGGTTTCCAAACAAACACCATGTTTTCAATAAAAGTATTGTCTATCATGTTGTTATGTTCTGTTTTCAATAAATGAGACAATTAAAGGTGGATAATCAGATTTTGGCCATGTAACGGATTTGTTCGAAACTTTAGCATCTGATCATTTACACTCATTTATGTTCATTTAACACTTAATACAAATTAGATTTTCACTGGAGGTATTTTTAAAATTTCATTTTCCTATCCTGGTTGCCCGACCAAGATAGAGTTATTTTATCATAAGTATAAATTTGATAAACATACTTTGCCTAAGGCTAAGGAAATGTATAAATATTAGACATATTGTAATATATTTGTAAAATATTTGCATTAAAAATTATGTATTTAGATGGAATTCATTAGAAACGCAAGTTTGAAAAATTATTATTACCTCCCTTTGCCTATCTTGGTTGCGCAACCAAGATAGATTGGAAATAAATGAATTCAGAAGCTACACACAGCTTTAAAACTAGCATTTTGGTTCAGATTGTTCAATAGTTGATATGTCTATCAAATGCAAATGTAAAACTAGACACTGTATCGAAATAAAAAGAAATACCCACCTTTTTATATACTTTCATATTAAAGGGGAGTAATTACAAAATTTTATAAAAATAATAAAATATACATTTCAAATCGGAATCTAACTCTATGTAATCGGTCTTTTTGTTCCTTAAATAATTCTCTACCAGAATATACAAAAAGTAAAAAATGTCATTAAATGTTGATTAAATGTGATTGACCACCTTTAAAGTCATGATGAAGATTGCATAAGTTGTGATTACAAGTTATTAAAAAAAGTTATTGTTCATGTGAAGTATATAATATTATTATACCTAAAACGGACATTCCAGAATGAAGGGTATACATCATCATCACAAACTTCAGTAATTGCCTCTGTTTAAAACAATTAACTTACGACTGAATTAAAATACTGTCGGAAAAGTTAATGAAAATAAATCAAGATAGATAACAGAATGTATTTTGAATTGAGCGATTATAGTCCTACCTTTGTTCAATGCTAATTATCTTCCTCCCTCAAAAATATTTTCATTTAAGACGTTGTTACGTGCATCATAGATCACTTGAATTCTTACGAATTGCATAAAACGTGTTCAAAATAAATAGAAAAGGCTTCTTGCATAGTTTACGTTTGCTGTGCCTTGAAATACATCTTTATATATTTTGATTAACAAGGCGGCCAACCTATGTGAGCTTTCAGACTGAGTATCGTACACACAGGGAAATCGCTCCAGTCATGGAACAAATTTTCTTATAATTTCCTTACCACTTGACTGATTTTAATAACTTAAAAAACTGTGTTTTCCTAGACACGGAACGCTTCAAGACGTTCTCAAAAGTTTTTCCGAAACACTTCGACCAAATGTTCTTTCATGGTTCAAATGTGCAGGGAAGGTGCACACTGGTACTTTGGCGAAGTGTTTGAAGAAAGTATTTAGAATTTGTGCCAAGGAAAACTGATGCTTTCCTGTCTTCGACGAATTTTATCTTATTCAGACTCGTCAAGTAATAAAAGGAATGTTACCAGAATCGAGTTTTTTCCGTTCGTACGATACCGAAAATGCACATGGGTTGGCCATTCTGATTAACGCACAAAAAGCATTACCTATCCGCTTCTTTTGTGAGAAACCTATTTGTGTCTAAAACCCTTTTTGTGATTTTATATGTTAGAATGCTTATTGTGGTTGTTTGCAAGATTGACAAATTAATGTGTAAGTATAATGCAAATGAGTTTATGAATATTCATGCTTGTTTCACCCAGATAATCATTTGGACACACACAAGAAATATAATATAATGTAAAATAAACATTTCAAACATTTGCAAAGGAAGGTTGATGTATTCAACAAAATAGATAATGAGCAGACAAATTATGAATATGAAATGCAAAAATGTTCCCGAATATCATTATATCGGTAGGAAGCCTCTCCTATTTTCTGACTAAATAAATCTGTATTATATGAAGAACTATCGTCTGTGACGTAAATAACTTAAGGGAGATTACAGTGATATAACACACCAGATGCTCCATGTCATGCAGGCTATATGCGTTACCAGACAAAATCAAACAAAGTTTGTTTTTGTTTTTGCGTAATTTGTTTAAATAGAATGTCTTATAGCTTTATTGATATTATAAAATACTATATATTTAATAAACTTTGATAATGTGACAGTTGGGTCCAAAAAGTCCAGGGGTGTTCGAAGATAATCCGTCATAAGATTATCTTGGGGTTATATTGCAATGTAATTGTTTGTCCCTGTATTGGAAAATGAACGGTGTCGATTGTATTTAGGTCAACTGCCACATTATAAAAGAAAACAAAGATTGCATTGCCTTATAGCCTTATACGAAGACTTCATTCCAAAATATTTTTGTAGTAAATTTCGTTTCCATTTTTCTGCTTTTAGAAAATCTGTCGAAACGTATCAGATATGTCATGATTTTAAATTTATGAAGATACAGTAGGATGTTTTAAGGCAAGTTATGCAGACTGATCTGTAAATGAGTCTGGTATATTTAAATATATTTGTTTTTTAATGAATACTTTAATACAAAAAACAAATGTAAAAGCAATCCTCCGAGTGCAAAAGTGGAATAAATTTGAGACTATGTTGATAGAGACATGGCATTTTTATTGTTTTCATCCTTCTAAGTCTGCTTCTGTGGGTTTCATTGACTGATGTTATGTAGACAATATAGGTAGTTTCTGGTATTTGATGAATCAAACGATGACATAAATGGCTTGCAAGTACATATGGCACCTTGACTTAACATCATAAAACTGGTCCAAACCTACTTGAAAATCTAACATGTGCGTGGTGGTGGTGCTGCATCACAGATACTGCAATGCTATTAAAGAAAAAGTCCTGTCGTTTTATTCGTAAATATGGAAGCGTTTACACTATTTCTATGATCATTTAAGGAGTTACACATTACAACTCGATAAACAGTATCGTTATATATCAAACTGAACGTCAACTCAAAACTCATTTAATACAATTTCTCAAGATCATTTTCCATCATAAAGCTTATATATTTGATACTTAAACTGTTTCATGTCATGATAACCGTTTTCAGTTTGATTACTGCCTTTATACAATTATATAAATTTGCAAGACAGAGACATCAGCATGTGTGTTCATCGATTGAAAATGACAGCAATACGGATTTCTTAACCTTTAACCTTCTAGCGTCAAGTGATCCTGCCTTTGCGACCAGTTCAGACCAAGATCTGTGCCGGCTGATCATGGTCTGCACTGTTCGTGATTCAGTCAGAAAATATTCAGTGAACACCCCTTCAAATAATAAATGGCACTGACCAAATTAAATGATAAACCAGTCGATTTTAGAAGTTAAGCAGGTAAGGGTTATAGCGAAATTATCTGTATAAAATTATGATATCCGAATCACTTAATAAATTCATCAAGGAATAACGAATGTAAGTTAAATAGACCTTTATCATAAAATCATGGTTAAACATTTTCAAACAAATCGGTTTAGGAAAGGCAATATTTTCTATTAACTCAACTTTCTAAATAAACATTAATGTTCATGAAATAGAACGCAGTTTAGAAAAAAAAATAATTCCAGTACACATCGTTATTTTAATGCCTTTCCTCATAATCGGTCTAGAAACCCCTAGTGATATATAATAGTGACATTGTTATATGATAAAAGAACGATTAGTTTAAATATCTAAGCAAGCCTCATATCAAATATATCATATGATGAATTATGCAACAGATGTATTGAAAATCCTTTTACATAAACCGAAGCAGAAAAAAAAATACTCGTAGACATTTTAGATCATTTGTCCTGAAATTACTGAAAATACACAAGGAAATATGAAACTTATTTCGTTGGTAAAAAGGAGAGCAATTTAAAAGTTGGAATCATGCAGTAAATAAAGTATTTTAATAACCCATACGGTAATATCCCTTACGATACTATACCCCGACACATCAATTTGATTCCATCAATAACTTGCGCTCATGCAAAAAGACAAAATATACGTTTAGCAGCGTTTTGATAAATAATAATATTACTTTCTTAATAATTCATATAGAGAACGTGGGTGTAAAACTGAAATTACTTGAGAATACAAATATTCAGAAAATAAGCAAATCGGTAAAACTATCCCATAGATAAATACACAATAGGATCTGTAAATAACTGTTATAATAGTTCTCTATGTTCTAAGAAATACTTAAGAGGATATAGGATTCTTCAATCTTCGAATGAACAAACTTTTTATGACATTTGTTTTAAGGGGTATATTCGAAGTGGAATATACCTTAAAATCTAAGAGATGCAAAATAACAGAAAAGAAGAGGTTGCCCAACACGACATATTAAAATGAAAATGTTGCAAGCTCGGTTTAATTGAGCCTGTTCATGGACGGTAGTAGTATTGCAAGCTACCGCCGACTCCCTCTAGCCCCTGGTTGAGCATACGCAACATAGACTGGTTTGATTGAGTCAATTCCTGAGAGGTAATGAAATGTAGAATTGCCATTAACGCCCCTAGTGCCGGCTTGAGGTAATTCTTTTTAGTTTATAAATAGATTTAACTGAATGTTCTCTGTGAGGAGATCCTTCCGATGCATAGAACGCACCAAGTAAAATAACAGCAGTCTCGGTTTGACTGTGTTTATCCTTGAGTCTTAATGAAATGTGAAACACCCCTCACGCCCTAATGCACTTGCTCGAGTCAAACTGAATGTTCACCATTTAAGAACTATAAAATATACAACCATTGAGTCAAAATACATATAAAGCTTTGTCCGAGACACAAAGTAAGACAAGAAAACGATATTCTCAGTACGAAGGCAATTACCTTGAATTATTATGCAAAGGATTTAGATTCGACATATCATTTTTTTTAATATATTCTGCATATAGATCTTATTATTTCCTTCCAGTGGTTTTTTTTTTTCAAATTTCTGGCTTACAAAATAAAACAAGACATATCATTTACTTTTAGTTTAATCGTATTTTATTGTAACCACATTAATTTCACATAAATACAACAAGCATACATAGCAAAACTAGAAGACAACGTGTTATTACAATTACTACAGCTATGTGCTATATGTAAAATGCGGCTTCTCGTGGCTTAATTAGTACTGTTCAAATGTGATATGAATAAAAATAATTAATGAAATATATTGGATATCATAAGGAAAGAAATAAAATAATTATAGGAAAAGAGAGAGAGAAAATGATAATTAAGCAGCGCCATGAGAAAACCAACATAGTGCATTTGCGACCAGCATGGATCCAGAAGCCCGCGCACTCTGGTCAGGATCCATGCTGTTTGCTAACGGTTTCTCTAATTGCAATAGGCTTTGAAAGCAAACAGCATGGATCCTGATCACACTGCGCGGATCTGGATTCATGCTAGTCGCAAATGCACTATGTTGGTTTTCTCATGGTGCGGCTCATATATTTGCACAGGATTGTTCCAGGCGCCACTTCCTCGGTCCGAGTAACTTGTTCGTGTGCATAATTTACAACTGAAATCCATATTAACTTCGACTATATTATTAAATAAAAATATCAGATAATAAAAAAGTTTGAACAAAATGAAATAATAGTTAATTATGAGAACCGTTCGTAGTATTTATATTGTTTTAATTGTGATGCAATCGTGCCGTTAGGGCGGAATTCTCTAAGTGTATCAAAATGTATACTTATGGCGTTTTCTATTATAGCGCCAAACTCGCTCTTAAAGCGAATGTTGTAGTAATTTCTAACACGTTTTTTGATGAACTGATGGTGACGTTTGCCTGTAAAACATGATGGAATATGGGTGCTCTGTATAGCCTTTCCGCGCCTGTAACGTAATAAAACGTATTAGCTCTTATGGCTCTTTCACGCTTCCATAGAATCAACATTTATTAAACGGAATTCATTTTGAAACTATTTCTGAAATATCTAGGTCTGCAGCTCTCAAATACGGAAATATCTAACATCCAAGGCATATACTGACACTTTTAGACAACATTAAAAAGGACCTTTTGAAAGATTTGACGAAGTTCCAGAATTCTCCAGATACACTTGCTCCGTTACGGACCCCTGTGGGATTTTTGTTTATTCCAAGTTTAAATATTGTAGATGAAAAGCTGGCATGTCGTGCTAAAGCTCAGGTATTTTCAAATCGTTAGAAAGTGTTAGAATTTGTCTCCCAATTAGCAAAAATTAAAAACGAAAACAAAGAAGTCCGCACGCATACATTTAGTCGGGGTGACCCCTGCGCGCGTGACCCTTGACTATAGACCAATGCAAATACAACTTTCGTTTTCAAGTTTAGCCTGTTCCAGAAAAAGCTGAAGGTCGTCTGACGTCATTTTCTGTGTTGTCAAAAACAAACGTATGCCTGGCGAGATTGTATAAAATGTGCACGTCGTCCAAAGGATATCTCTTTAAGCTAACTTAAAAAGATTGCTATGAGTCGATTCTCTAATATGTATAAGCAATTTATTCCAAAGTTTTATTGTTGAAAGGAAAACTTATAGAATACATTGTGTTTTTCCTCGCCATCAATACTTAAATTCCATTACCCCATTACAGATTTTCATTAAATACTTTCAATTATAGGTTTGCCAAGATATTCTAGACAGGACAGGGCTCCTCACCAAATCTGGTCGTTTTTTGCATATTGTCCTCTCTGCATCCGGATGCATATTATTGTTATGTAAATCATATGTTAAAATAAGTTTCTAGTAATATATTATAACACTCATCATTGCAAAGTCAAGAGAAACCTTTGCTCCTAATAATCAAAAGGTGAGCTAAACCTTGTCCCTGATGTAAACTTGCCTAGTACCTAATTTAAACTTTCACAGACAATGAAAATGTGTTAAATCTTGGAAAATATATAAAACGTTTAAATATACAGCCATCAAAGTTGAAATCAATCGTGTATTTATACTCTGTTTAAATGTAAAAACTGACTCTGCTTTGTGATAGAAGTAAAAGACTTATATCCCATAATCATATAGCCTCGTTCACAGACTGTCATTTATTTCTTTTTTATTACTTTCCCCATTATGAATATTTAAATAATATTTACAGCTTTACATGTAAAGGGAGAAAACTGTGATATTAGTTATTCAAATGGAGATTTCAAGATTAACAACTCGTGATATTTCATGGAAGCTGATAATACGCAAAAATATGTCCTCGTTTGGATTTAATGTCACTTTAACTTTTTTGCATTTGTTTAAGAATAGTTAGAACAGGCAGTCGCTGCTAAAAACTTCTATTTTACTATTGGTTTTCAGCACGGTTTTTATTATATATGATAATTGCAAACAGCATATACTTTAACAAGATTAAAAGAATTAAATACATTAAATTTTTATGTTGCATTGTCACTGGCTTTTCATTGCAAAAATTAATTAGCAGCAAAATATGCATTGTAAATGTAAATAAAGATTAAAGATTATCATAGAACAAATTCAGCAATTTAAACATCTTACGTAAGCAAATTCTACAACCTGAAATTCTGTCTCTAATATGTATTTGATAGTTTTCATCCAATGTCAAAAACTGTACATGATAATTAGGTGGTCAATTGATAATGTGCAAATATTCATTTCTCTGTAGTCTTTTGGGAATGAAAATACACCTTAATTGAAACTCCTAACGTCTTTAAAATCATCAATAGAAAACACGGAAAACCACAGGTTGCCAAACACGACATTAACGAAAATGTTGACGGCTATGTTTGATTGAGCCTGTTCATGGGCGGTAGTGGAAATTATATAATACAAGATACCGTCCACGCCCTCTAGCCCCGGGTTGAGCAGAACTCAACATTTACACGTTACTAGTACCAACATAAGACTAACCAGCAATATTTCCAGTTTAAATATGTTTGAAAAGATTGATATACAATGTATGCAAACTATAAAATAAAAGCTTCTGAATGTTCCAAATAGATAATTCAAACAAAACATTTTGCTAACAAGAACAGAAATGCAAATGTTTTATAATTGTACAACGGAAAATATACACAACACAAAACTCAGCGAAGCAACATTAAATGATATGAACATCATGTGCGTCAATTACATGACTATCTTAAAAGGGATGTGCCGACAGAAATAAAACTCATTTAATGTCGCTTTTAATCATCAGACTGAATGGGCTGTGGTATAATCCTTTTAATTACTGAGCGCCAGGCAAGCGTACCAGTTTCATGTCCAAGGTGTAATGTGACTTGGGATCGAACACTGACCATACACTAGTTTACCAATGAGTCATTTTTTTTTTTGGAAGTCGAAGTAAACAGATTACAAGCAAATAACTGCTGATCTTTTGCGAAGTAAAGTAAAGTACGATGTGTTTAAATCTATGTTCAGCTTATAACTGTAAAAATATCTTTAAACTGAAAGTAAACTTTTGAAATAGAATTTTGTTACGCGTTCGAAATGTTAAAAAAGGCAAACATGTCTAACAAAAGTTCATCAATTGAAAGAAAACAAACTTTTGAAAAACAAACATATACAGCCATTTATAATCTATATGGTCACAACAATAAACATTATTGATGTTCAACTTATCCATTATTTGTCATCCATGACCTGGTATAAAGCCTGGTGTTGTATTTTAGAAACTAGTGGAGTATTGCGAGCTGTATGTTGTAATATAGATCCATTCTAAAGATGCAGTACGATGAGTAGCTTGCAACAAGTCTTAAATACAGGCTTTATTATTGCGATAAAATGATCGATAATATTACAACATTTCATCAACAAATTTTTGATCTTCACCTTCACATAATAAAACTAAGGCATAATCTGTTGGCAATTTAACAGGAATAATTCACAGCCGTTCATGCAGCTCCGTCTAACAACCAGTGTGAACCAGACAATTTCTGAGCAGAACAGAACCAGGCTTCCTAGATTTAAGAGAACGTTATACGTCATGATATCGATCTTTTTAACATCTAAATAACATCCAAACAGATCCGCCCACGTTAAACAATGAATTCGGCTTCTGATAAAAAAAATACATTTCCTGAGTTTTATTCAAATGTCATCAAGTCCTGAAAAAAGTCATACAGAGTTGTCGATTCAATTTTTTCTTTACTGTCAGAAAAATACTTTTTTGCTATAATTGAATGTTCGTGTCAAGTTTTGTAAAATATTTCGAATGAAGTCATTTTGTTCATGATTTTTTTTTCGTGAATGCCTTGAAATCGTTCATGCGATCTCGGGGAAAGGACCACCCTTGATACTATTGCACCAATATTGTTTACACGATAATAAACTCTTTTTCTTTTATATAAACCATGTACATACAGACGAATGTGGATATTTAGAGGAAAATATTCATACATGTATACCAAATACAATGAAGGTTTTCAGTTAAGATTTTTGTTTTAGCTAAACTCGACAATCAATTTTGATTTAGTATCAAATGACAAGGATTCCAAAGGAATAGTGATGATCCTAGAACGCAGCCTACAAAAATGAAATCCTACAGCAGTGATGTATTGATGTGTACCTAGTGGATATGAACCATAAGAGACCATTACTAGTTCTTCTCACGAAAGGCCGGTCCTACACACCGAGCACAAGCAGCTAGGTTAAGTAAACCGGATATGCCTATATCCGAAAGATTCTGTCTGTACTCCCGCTCTTTCCTTCGATATAAGATTAATTTGGCGCCCATATTCTCTGCCTTTG
The DNA here is from genome assembly GCF_021730395.1 of Mercenaria mercenaria. Classification (NCBI taxonomy): domain Eukaryota; kingdom Metazoa; phylum Mollusca; class Bivalvia; order Venerida; family Veneridae; genus Mercenaria; species Mercenaria mercenaria. The sequence continues at coordinate 22,684,242 of NC_069378.1, read as the reverse complement.
TTTGTAAAGCGTCTTTGAACATGTTGTTTTTTTTTTGTTTTTGTTTTTTTTTTTTTGCTATATTTGCCTGGTATAATAAAATATATAAAGGCAAATTAGAGAAACAAGACAATAATAAATACACAAAACTAGAGGAAGACAGCACTGAAACCAGCTGGGAATTTAAACAGGCTGAATGTGGACGGAACCTTACTCATAACCCAAACAGTTTACATAACAATGTAAAGTCCCTGTAATTGTGCTTGCAGTCACCAAGTACATAAGCAGCAAGTAAAGTGAGCATCAATTGACTTAGCATCCATTTTTGTTATAAACTTAAATTCGATTCTCGTATTTTAACACAATTCATTGCAATCAATAAATATGATATGCATCTCTGATGGTTGCAATAACAACTGAAATTACTTTAATTTCCCCTGTGCATCTCTTAGTATGATCTGCTCGGGTTCAAACTGGCAGATATAATTTATAACTACCAGGGGATGAAATCGATGTTTTACAGATTAAAATAATGAGCATTGTTATGCATAAATGTGCAACAACGTAATTATTCAACAATGCTTGATATCTATAATTTATTTGATAATATTCTATCACTTAATTTTTCGTATTTACAGGCTCTCGTTTTACAAATGAAGAGAAAATAAAACTGCAGACAATAAAACAACACAGCAGCCTTCTAAGTGCCTTGCTAATGAAACACGTGTACTACAGAAATAGTGGAATGGGGCAGAACGAAGAGTTAATAAAGAATAGTGCACTCAAAGATAAAGTAATGCGATTTGAACAGCATCAATGTATCAACAGAGACGCCACTTATGTGTTTTGTATTGGCGGTCTTTAACCTTTAGCCTGCTGGCGGCAAGTGAGTTATTTGCCTTTGCGAACAGTGCAGACCAAGATCAGCCTGCACATTCATGCAGGCTGATCATGATCTTCACTGTGTGCCATTCAGTCTGTAAATTTTCAGTGAACACCCCTTCAAATAATAATTATTAATGCCCAAATTTAATGATAAACCAGTCCATTATAGAAATTTAGCAGGGAAAGAGTTAAATATCTCCAGTATATTTACATTTACTGGTTATTTGAGATCATGGAGTCAATTCAACAATAGCGCAATGTATATTCAGGGTTCAGGTATATACTTTGTTTGTCAATACTAAGAAAAGTCAGACCTGACCTTCTTGGAATACTTTAAACTGATTAAGATCAAATATTTAGATAAATTTGCATAGCTATATCTGTAAAGGAATAACCCCCTTCGTAGAAATAAGTACATTTATCTACAACAGATATATATCTTACAAAGCTAAGTCAACCTAGTAACTCAATCTATTTTTGTTTTCAGCATCACAATATTTTAAGTCCAAACGCATTTTCGTTCACAGATAAACAATGATTGCATTTTGTGACCTGAAATGCTAAACATTTCTGAGGTCATCACTACAGACAGTATTGATTAAATTTTAAAATTAATAGACATTATAATCCCTTCACCCCTGACAACTGTATATAGGCTGAAAGCTTTCATTCCTTTTTAACGAAATCCCAGTTCACAAATTATAATATAGTTCTTACTAATAAACTTTGATAATGTGACAGTTGACCTCAATACAATCGACACTGTTTATTTTCCAATACAGGTAAATTACACTAGATCTATGACGGATTATCTTTGAAAACTCCTGGACTTATTGGACTCAACTGCCACATTATCAACGTTTATTAGTATCTTTTGTGTTTATTGACACAATTTAAAAACTATTTGGTAAACATACTTCCCCGGGGAATGACAACAAATGACTTTCTCGATACCAGCATGCAGGCTCTCTTTTTATTTAATACTTAAAAAAAGTACTCAAGTAATTGAATAAGCTATCTTATATTTCCACAAAATAGGATTGTAAGAATTCTTCACTACAGACTCTAAACAAACCGACTTGCAGCAATGGAATTAGACGTATTTTCTTAATACTATCCGACCAGGGATACCTGACAGTGACGTCATATTGTGTTTACTTTCCAATGCTTACCTTATATTGTACTAGATTATCATAATGTTTTTTTACCTATAGCCTGCATGAATACGTAGCCCAGAGGATAACGGCGCTGTCGTAGTAATTGCAAGGTACCGAGTTCGAACCCGGTCAGAGGAATTTTTTTCTCGCACATTTTTTTTCATGTAAATTTATCTAGATTACTCGTGCTTGTCATTTCGCTCCACATAAAATGGCTAAAATGGCTATGAACGCGTTTTTAATTGTAAAGAGCCTTCGAAGAATAACGAGAAAGCTACATTTATTTTAAAAGATGTTTTAGAGGTTAGATGAATATCAAGAGCTTAATTATCATAAGACAAAAATATATATTATATTTTTTGCTACAAAAATACTACAAAAATATACCTCGCCTACCACAAGTTTCGAACTAGCATCGCCTGTGTGACAGGCAGCCAACACACCCACAGGACCATACATTACTTAGAATATTATAACTGATAAGGACATATTTCTATCTATTATAAGTATGCATACGTTGGGGATATACCATGCTTGTTTACAGTTTGTTGACAAAATGACGTCACTGTCCAAAAATGATGGTGGATTAGTATAGTATTATGTTTACATGAAATATTCACACCAGGTAAAAGCTGTGTCCGCGCAGTATTTGAGTAAGCGGTGGTATTGGTCACAGGCAGTAAAATGATCAGGATGCAAACATTTTCCTTCCCATCACTTAGCTAATGAGATTCATAAGTGAAAACTTTTAATTTGATTTTTTTAAAAAGAGGATTCTACACCAATAATCCTCTTTTAAAGAGGCAAAATTAGCTTTTTTGTCTCTTTTTCTCCTTTTTTCACACAGAATGTGGAAATTTCTACGACAATATGTAAAATATCACAACGCTTTTATTCATTTCTTTTCATCATTTTTTGCGAATGTGGAAATTTCCACACCACAAATATGCTAAGGAATACCCATTTTAATGTTAATAAAATAACAACAAATATAGTTGGCATATAGATACATATTTATTGAGGGAATAAAAGAAGTAATAACATTGTGGAAATTTCCACACCTCGACGAATGCATAATATAACGGGGTAAAATTTCAAAATATCAATACATGGTAATTTCAACATTACTTGGCACAATCTTGGTGTGGAAATTTCCACGTCAACCCATTATTCTGTAAAATATAAAACATAACAATGTTGAATATCAATCTATAGATCTACTAAGAAATCTGATCACTCGTGTCAGTGTGGAAATTTCCACAATAAATATATTGTCTAAATGTTTTCAAACAGTAATCTTTGGCGAAATATTACAAGCAGTAAAGAACATTGTGGAAATATCCACACCCCGTAAATGCACAATAAAATAGGGTAAAATTTCAAAATATCAAAACATGGTAGTTTCAAAATTTACCCTTTATAGACATCTTAGCAATCTTGGTGTGGAAATTTCCACGTCAACCCATTATTCCGTAAAATATTAAACATAACAATGTTCAAATCAATTTATACTAAGAAATGTTATCACTTGTACAAGTGTGGAAATTTCCACAATACATATATTGCCTAAATGTTTCTGTCATAAACGTGGAAATTTCCACGTTTTCAAAGTAATATTTGGCGGAATATAATAAGCAATGAAGAGCATTGTGGAAATTTCCACACCTCGTAAAATACGTAATAAAAAGTGTAAAATTTCAAAACATGGCAGCTTCAAAAGTAACTCTTTACAAACATCTGAAACAATCTTGGTGTGGAAATTTCCACAATACATAAATTGTCTAAAGGTTTCTTTCATAAACGTGAAAATTTCCACGTTTTCAAAGAATCGTTTTAGCGGAATATAACAAGCAACATGGTAGTTTTAAAAATTGATCTTTAAAATCATTTGTAACAATCTTGGTGTGGAAATTTCCACACCAACCAAAATTACAATAAGAAATGTTTTCACTTGTACAAGTGTGGAAATTACCACAATACATATATTATAGTCTTTATATTTCTGTAGCAAATTTCTTTACACTAGAACCTGTATTTGCATGTAAAATATTTTGGCCAATTATGAAAGTTATAAAATTAGTTATCAATAGTAACAATATAGGGAAGTTAAACCTTAATTCTATATAACTGAAGCCCAAACAAAACTCGTTATTAGGAAGAGATCAAAATACACCTAAATATCGGATGTAACATACATATTATACCACAGAAAAGTGGTTTTGGGGACCTTGACCTTAGATCTAGTCCTTGCCCAGGACACTCTGTCTCATGAATATACATCAAAATTCCACCATGCATGAAGAAGAAATATAATGGACAAGGTTTCTGGAAACACAGGGGCAGTAACTCTGGAACTCATTGTGGGATATGGTTGGTTCAAGAAAGGAGCCTTGATCTTATGGTGATACAACTTGTGAGCAAGATTGGTTAAAAAGAAATAATAGGGGTCACCTACTCTATAATTTTATATGGTGTTTGAAAGTTCTAGGTCAAATGGTTCTAAAGTGATAAACTGGAGATGGTTTCCTTTTTTCTATATGCTGCAACCGTGACCTTTAACAGATCTAGAGTGACCCCCAAAATCAATAGGGATTATTAATTGTACTCTGTATGTCCAATCATCCTATGAAATTTTAACATTCTGAGTCGAGTGGTTCTCAAGTTACTGACTGGAAATGGTTCTCCAAGTTCAGGCTCCTGTGACCTGGACCTTAAACAGTGTGACTCCGAAATTGGTAGGGGTCATTTCCTCTGCATGTGCAATCACCCTATGAAGTTTCAACGTTATGGGTAAAGTCATTCTCGAATTACTGACGGGTTTTCTATGTTCAGGTCCCTATGACCTTGATCTTTGATCAAGTGATCCCCAAAATGTAAGAATGATCCTTTTGACATATATTTCATCAATATTCTTTTGACGATTTTATTGCTTTAAAACACATTGACTCCCATATATTTTACAGCTAACTTGTGAAAAGGCAACATTGAAAGTTTTGAAGTCTAAAAAAAGAAAACTGCAGAAGACGGTTAAAGTCCGGAAAGGCAGTGTTAAGTCAGCAGGAGGTATTAATGTATTTAGTTCATTTTGACTGAAATATTCTTTTCAGGTTGTAAATCCGTATTATATTCAGGTTGAAAAAAGGTTCTTGTTAACGTAGGTAGTCGACGAAAGTCCCCACCTGGAATGGATGGAACAACTTATTTCCAGCCGATCCCAAAACAGGCAGAAATTTCCACATTCGCAAAAAAAGATGAAAAGAAATGAATAAAAACGTTGTGATATTTTACATATTGTCGTAGAAATTTCCACATTCTGTGTGAAAAAAGGAGAAAAAAGAGACAAAAAAAGCTAATTTTGCCTCTTTAAAAGAGGATTATTGGTGTAGAATCCTCTTTTTAAAAAAATCAAATTCTTTTATTTTCAGTAATAAAATACGATATTGATATCAATAATGTCAGAGTAATAAAATGTACTTCTAAGATGGACTTCTATATTTTCAAGTAAGGAAATCAAAAATGTTATATGATAGTGTGTTTGGTTGTGAATGCATAAACTGTCACTTTTAACCTGTGTAAAGTTCATTTCTAAATGAGTGGCTTCACAGATTACAGTATTAAATGATCGTTTATTTCTTTTTCTTAGGATGTTTTATTTTACTTTAATGTTGATACACTTTGTAATCTTCAATGATCACGATCAAACGTCTGCAAGGCTACTATGTGGAGTGCCCATAATAAGCACTTGGCATTTCGAGTTTTAAATACCTGTGAAAAAGAAAAAAAGCGTATTTTGCAATGGCTCCAAATAAAATGAAATTTCTGATATCATGACGTCGTACTTTTTTTAAAAATTAAAATCTACTTGTATTCGTTAACTTTCATATGATATCTGCTATCTACATTCACTAATATGTAAGACTTTTTACTTCATACAAACTGATTGATATCAGGGGAATAAGAAGTCGAGTGTACTGTAAAATCATTAAATTTCGTGGGCATGGATGTTCGTGGTTTTGGTCAAAACGATAATTTCGTGGGGTTATGAATTTGTGGATTTTTCAACTTTTGAACATAAAATGAATGGGAATTTTACTTGTTCGTTGGGATTAAATTTCGTGGACTGACCGAACCACGAAATCCACGAAAATTAGTCCCCCACGAGTATTAATGATTTCACAGTATCACAAAGCCACACACGTAAGATCGCTTTTCCTGCCTGGCCCAAGAGTTGTGTCACCTACAAAGTCATCCGTGGGTACTATGTTCAAAATGACACGTCAGTATGTTAACCCTTTTTGCTAAGAATATAGAAGTGCTAACTGAAAATCAAATTTCAGATTCATAAAGCAGGTCTAGTCATATGAAAACTGGATACGTCCTGAAGTGAAACGAATGGCCTCAACGATTTTACAGCATATACAATACAAGTTCCATTATGAGACCTGCAGAGGGTAGGATAACACCTAGTAAAGTCTCAACATGGATGTCCCTCGGAAAAACGATTTTGTTTTCTTTAACAAAAACGAAAACGAAAAGAAACAGTGGTATCTTAATGCAAGTGGTCAGAATAACAGGCGGAAAGTTAAAGGCACTCTCTGTGATAATGTATTTTCCAGTAAATTAATATATCCAGTCCAGAAACAAAATAAGGCAAATCAAAATTCGGAGCGTGTTTTACCACTTTTAAGTTGGTTAGAAAACGTCGGAATAATACTCATTTGTACGTGTTCTAGAATTTTAGGATATCAGTTAGATCTACCACGTTTTTTGTTTTGGTTATTTTTCAAATATTTTGGCACACGTTTTAGATGAATATGTATCCAGAAAATTTACCAAGCGTGAAAGATGACTAACATTACTAATAGTCTTCTGAATGAGTCGCCAACGTGGGTTACCCGTGGTGGCTATATATAAGCTTACAAACAAGCAAACAAATTTTATGAAGATAGTTCATTTTAGAAGGTGTGCGCAAAACATGTTTATACATAACAGAGGCTGTTGACATATGAACTGTAGCTGTAACATATTTCTTATATAAGTGAAATGATTTATATAATGGGTGCATTCATTTGTTCTAAAAAACGTGTTACGTAAACCAGTAAGAAAGTATTTTTTGCTCGTTTGATCTTTCATGATAGTATAACTTCCTGAGTTTAGTGTTTCACAAAACGATCACATTTGTTCTTAAAATGTTATCGGTAACGTGTCATTTAGACAAGTAAATAGTGATTTTCAATCCGTTTGACCTTTCATGAAAGTAGCTCCTCTTGAGTGAAATTATTCACAAAATGATCGCACTTGTTCTAAAACTCTTATCGGAACCAGTAAATAGTGGTTTTCAATTCGTTTGCCTTTTGTGAAAGTATCACTTCTAGAGTCAAATGATTTGTCAAATGATCGCATCTGTCGTAACCTTTAACTTAAACGAGGGAAAATGTTGTTAAGTTAGTTAGGCATACACAATCTCTTGCCTGGTTAATGTTTCTTCACAACACGTTTAGAAGTATTGCATGCTACTTAAATATAACACAATCTTAAATTTTGTCTTTTTCTATGTTTGTTGGGTCTGCACAAAGGATCCAGTAAAATCAAAACAAAATGATGTCGGTGCCTTTAAAACGTATGTATCCCTGACATTTGTAAGTGTAACTTGATACAGATTATATATACACACAACTAGAAGTGACATACACTGGTTAGAGTAGACACGTGATAGACAGAACATTTTTGCTAAATCAAGGGCACGTCCATCTCATATAAACCTGTCTTATCTGGCCAGTAGAGTAATATTTGTAATTACAGCTATTCACAGTTTAATTAAATATGATTAGAACTGGTACATTTGTTGATAAATAAAGTTTTCTCGAGACAACTTTGACATATGAGCCGTGTCATGAGAAAGCCTACTGGAATTGGAGAAACTGTTAGCGAACAGCATGGATCCTGACCAGACTGCGCGGATGCGCAGGCTGGTCTGGATCCTTGCTGGTCGCAAACCAACTATGTTGGTTTTCTCATGGCACGGCTCATATCTATGTCATCAGTAAATATTAATAGGATTGTTTACGACATGTATGTGTTAGATTGTAAACATAATGAAATATGCCCTTTTTGACATAAATAGAAATTAACATAATAGACCACGGACCCTAACCAACTAAACACACATGCACGTGCGCACATGCGCGCATATACTTACAGGAAGCTTATATCAACAAGGACAGCAAACTACAGATCAGTCAGTGAAGAAATCTGTATCTTAATTGCAAATCGCTCTTCAACATAATAATAGTATAAACAACTGTTTATAACTGTTGAAACTGTCACTGTGTTCTAGCATATATATTCTTACTTTGAATAATGAAGTGATTTATCTAATATTATAATGTATTGAACTACTTTTTATTACGGCCTAATGAGCAGAAATTCAGCCTGAAGTCTTTTCGCAATAAAGTATGAACGGCTGTTAGTATGAATACTTTATGTTTTGAATAAAAGGGTATCATTTCAAATAATCTAAAATATTGTCCGTTAATATGCACCACCGTTAGCATGAATATTAAATGTTATAAATAAATAGATGTCATTTCAAGTCATCCGGAGACATTATTGAATAAAATTAAAGTATTTTTTCCAATTATTATATAGATATCTTAATTTATATTTTTAAAAAGTAGCTGTGATATAAAAATTAAAGAGTAAGAGCCAGAGCCATATATATCAAAGTAAGCCGACACCAAACAGAAACTACGGTAGCTAGAGGTAATAGACGAATTGAATGTGATTCATGTAAGGACAGATGAAAAATAAATTAGGGTTAATGACAGCTAAATTAAATCTAGATCAACTTGTGCTAAGATATTCTTACAAGCATTTGCAAATGCAATTAAATTTTCAGTAAATCAAAGACAATATCAATGGCCTTCTATATGACCTGAGTTGCTAAACAAGTGTCATTCTTGAATAAGTTTTTAAGACAAGAGTAATCATAAAGTCACACACCTAATCTTTTTCCAAATAATCGATTCTATTGGAAAGATGCATGTTTTGCAAACAAACTATTACGCGTTGAGACAGGAATCTTGTAGTAAAATACAGTAACATTTTGACGATGGTATCAAAATTAACCTCTTGCAAAATGTCGTCATGGAAATGTTGCAAAATGGCAGCCGCTGGAGATGTATTTATTGAATAGAAGTAAATTTTTGTATGTCCATCAATACTCCTGTCACTTTTGTCTACGAACATCGTGATTATGTCCTTAAAGATTTATGTCTGCACATTGTCAGCAAGATTAATAAGATGAAAACCACACGACATACTGTCACACGAAGCACTGAAAATGTTTTTGAAATCTCTTCTTGGGAGGAGAGATGCGTTAGTTTTTGATAATCGCGTTTCATCTAGTAAATACTGTCACACAGTATTAGTATATTTTTTTATTAATATTTATACAAAAAATATATGAGCCGTGCCATGAGAAAACCAACATCCGCGCAGTCTGGTCAGGATCCATGCTGTTCGCTAACAGTTTCCCTAATTCCAATAGGCTATGAAAGCGAACAGCATGGATCCTGACCAGACTGCGCGGATGCGCAGGCTGGTCTGGATCCATGCTGGTCGCAAACCCGCTATGTTGGTTTTCTCATGGCGCGGCTCATATGTAGACTGACATAAGTGGAGGCTCTGTAGACCTAAGGACAATAATTTGTCTCAATGTTGCCTATCTATAACCTTTTCCCTTTCATCACATTGCTGAATATCAAGAGTAAAACTGTGTTTCTACATCTTACTACGGTTTTCATTTCAAATTGAACGTCCGGATAACAAAAAAAACGTATGTTATTAAGGGCACTTTTGTGGTACTGGTAAAATAGCAAATGTTGAAGTCATTCGTTCCAACTTAACAAATACCAGTTCTAAAATGTTAAGATCTTCTGTATAATATTTACCTGGTATATAACTCACACTTAGCTCTGAAAGCCATACTGTTTCGGTAAACATACTGAAGAACTCCCTTTGGAAGGATACGGCGTGGCTTTCTCGTTAACACAACACAATGAATAATACCTTCTTTGTTCCTAATACTATTCAAATGCTTCAGAAAGGTTAATATGGTAGGCAATAAAGTGGTATTACTCGAGTTAGTGAATAAGCTGCCTTATATCTCTACACAAAGCCAATTCGGATAGCAAGAGCTGTGCAAAACATGATTTAAACAAATCGACTGGCAGCAGGAAAATAGAAGAAAGTCAATTTTGTTATTATATCATTTTTGTTTTCAGTGTGTTGAAATATTAGAGTGAAATATGCCTGATCATTTAACAGTGAAATATACCAAATATATTTTTCTCTGGGTGAAAGATATCCTATTTACAAAATTTGATAAGACACTATTGACAAACATGTTTAGAAAGAAACTTTGTATTTTAACATTTCACATCTGGTGTTCACTCGGTAAAAGATCTTAAAACTGTAATCAACAATGCGCGTATGATATGAATTGATAGCACAGCACCATTATGACAGATGTTTATTTTTTTTAACAAAGTTTTCGTGAACTGAATACACATATATTGAAAGCGCATACCATTTTTATGAAGGAACACAATATAATAGCCGTGTGAAATATGCAAACTATACTATATAGCACTGAATCTTTTCTTATTCTTTAAGTGTATGTACAATGAGTATATATTTATAAACAGTTATATATTTGTATATTTCAATATTTTTTAGTCTATATACATTGTAATTTTCATTGTATTTCTAAATTTGAATATTGCTTCCGGTGGCAAGAAATGTTCAGCAGATGACTTATCAACACATGTTTACTTTCATGCTATAGTCGACTTAACATAACATGTTTAAGAAATAATAAGTTCCCAAACGTGGTTTATCGTAGAATAACCCGTGTTTTGAGTTTTTATGTGTAAGAATTATCACGATATGACAGCTACATTTATTTCAGGTCAACTCAAATAGAAATTTGAATGTTGTGCAGAAGAGAAGAAAAACACTGAAAGATCGATATCTTCTGTGAAATTCCATTTCAATAACAAAATTGACATGATTTTTGTTATCAAACCCGTAAACAGAATACGTTTTAATTTTAGACCATTGATATAAAGTTCACCCTTTGCAAGATGTCAACGTTGACATGTATACACTTAACTGAGCGGAATGTTGTATGTCTATCAATACTGCTGTAACTTTTGTCTACGAACATTGTAAGTATGCCCTGAAAGATGTATGCCATCTGCTAATTATCAATGACATGAAGATTAACCAGAACACACCGAAATGTCAAATGAACTACTGTTACGGTCAAATACAAGAAAACATATTCGGTAAAGTATATAAAAACAACATTGAAACTGTACATGTACATCTATTTTCAAGGCTGTCAAATGTTTAGGACATTTCACTCTATTTCTGAATTTTAAAATCAAAATTAAGAAAATAAATTTTGCGGAAGTACAATACTTATTATAAAAATATAAATAAAATAAATATTGACTGACATATCTTTTATAATATAAAATAAAATGTTTATAAACCGAACACTTGCAGTAACGTGCCTACAAAGTATCCCTCTCTCAAGATTTATATTATACAATGATTGCCTTTTGGTGAGGTCGATATGTGGATTTGCAGACTTGATAAAAGCGATATCGACCGAGGGCGCATATCCACATATCGACCGAACCTTAAAGGCAACAATTGTTTCATTATTAAATCCAGACTACTTATAAGTATAAACATTAAGTACAAATATCTGCAGCCTTAATTCATTTTTCGTGGTAAATTGTGTACGACGTCGCATTGTTTTGACGTCAAACCGTGATGACGTCACAGCTGGAGGTCAATACGTGTTTTTGGCTCCGCCTTCGAGTCAATACGACTTTTTATCATTGATCATGTGACTACATCTAGACCAATGGAAAGGACTATAAATATAGATTTAATAATAAAACATATTATAACCGTTAGTGGACATTTACCAGGATATTAGGTAAATTATCGACAATTTTAAGTTAAAAAATGATACTGAGATAAAGTTTGAAAACAAATAGAATTGTAACAACACACAAGACCACTTCGGTAGCCTAGTGGCTGAGTGTCCGCTTCGAGTGCGGGAGGTCGTGGGTTCGATCCCCGGCCGCGTCATACCAAAGACGTAAACAGTTGTACTAGCAGCTTCCTCGCTTGGTGATCAGCATTAAGAGGATAATATTAGGACTGGTCAGTCCGGTGTCAGTATATGGTGACTGGGTGGGTTATCATGTCACGTGTCTACGGCGTGATATTCCAGTAAAGCAGAACTATCACGTCGGGCATTGTGCTCACTGATACAAGTAGACACCGTCGTTTATATGACTGAAATACTGTTGAAAAAGACGTTAAACCCGAACACACAAACAACACACAAAACCGAAGAAGGAACTATGTCTTTTAAGATACACTGCTGATTATTTATAGTTTCTACTCGAGACAAAAACAAGTTTCCATGTTTCAGCATGAATATCATAGATATTTCCAGACTAAATGTACATCATCAGGCTATGTTCTGACAACATAATATACAAACTTTTCAAAAACCAAATAAATGTTTGCGTGGCCATCAGAGCATATGTACGGTGGTATGTTAAGGACATGCATTTATTTTTCTAAGATTAAATTATCTCGTGCGTACAACATTTTATCTTGAGCGCACGACATTTTATCTCGAGCGCTCGACATATTATCTTTACGTAAAAAAAAATGGCAACTAGTAATCTTAAAAAGCCCGTAGTTTCGAGGGCTGAAATACAAACTGTTAAATCCATTTCAATAGACAGAAAATTATTCAATTTCTGTCAAGATGTGTATGTTTACATGCGATTTTTTGTTTGTTTCAATGTTTATCTTGTCGACAACTTGTCAACCATGGTTGGCAAACTCTTTCCAGACGCGTTTTATTATGATCAAGGGAAATGTTGCTACCTCATACGAGAAGACAATTTGAGAGAAAAGTGTTAGCTATTAAAATATTAAAACGGACAGGACAGATCATTAATTTTCAAAAGTCGAGTTTGTTACACTTCATTGGCATTTTTATCTGTCTTTAATGGAAGTTAAAGAATATAACTTTAAGAATCTAAAACGAGACAAAATGTTACTATTATTATTCTTAGAAATTATGTTGAAAGGTTATGTGTACATTATTTTGCATTAACCTACAAAAAAGAAAACACTTTAAAATGAATGTTATATGAGTACGAATTTAAATTAATTATTAGGAAGTAATACAAGGATTCTAACATCAATGAATAAAGCCGACGAAAATATACACATAAACCATTTATCAAAATAAATAAACAATTATCGTTAAATATTGTAACTGTAAAGCAAAAATAATACTTCTTGAACAACTCATTAAAACATATAAACCGGCAAATTGTCTTAGAAGTAGACATCAGGAATGCTTATGACTGACTAAATCATATATGAGCCGTGCCATGAGAAAACCAACATAGTGGGTTTGCGACCAGCATGGATCCAGACCAGCCTGCGCATCCGCGCAGTCTGGTCAGGATCCATGCTGTTCGCTTTCAAAGCCTATTGCAATTAGAGAAACCGTTAGCGAACAGCATGGATCCTGACCAGACTGCGCGGATGCGCAGGCTGGTCTGGATCCATGCTGGTCGCAAACCCACTATGTTGGTTTTCCCAAGGCACGGCTCAATTATGTCTTTGCTGTATGTGTACAATTACTTAGGAATAGCAGCACTCTCACTACTTCGAAATAATAATGATCAGCATAACTGAAACTGTAATAACGTGAAGTACATAATTATATTGGTATATCATCGAACAGTTAAGCAAAACTGAAACAGCTTTCATTTAGAAAGAGTATCTTTGGGTTTATATTGCAATAGCTGGTTCTCAGTTTGCCAGTGCATTTGCAACTGCTCGCAAAGAAAGCAAGGTACCAGACGCCTCCATGAGATTCAAACGTTTCTGTCTTTTTCGTTGTTTTTTTTTTCTTTTAAATCATACTTGAGCCGCACCATGAGAAAACCAACATAATGGGTTTGCGACAATCCACTATGTTGGTTTTCTCATGGCACGGCTCATATCATAATACCGTCTCGTCTAGTCGGGTCGGAATAAAACGTCTTTGTTTCGGTCTTATTCTATTCATGAGTTGCAAATAAAATCTGTAAAAGTCTCTGGGATAATTATATTATATGTCATTTACTATACTTTAAGAAAGCTCAGTGACCAAGTTAATGCATCTAGAAGTGCCTTATTTACTTCAGCTTCATTAGGCATAGTATAAAATGCAATAATGCATCTTGAAGTACCGTAATTGTTTTAGTTTTCCTTTCTAAAATATCGTTTTCTCATCTTGAAGTACCAATATTGCTTCATCAACTATTATATAAAATGTCATGCGCATGCGCATTTGGTGTTATACCTATTATCAACATTTTAGACAATTGTAGATTTGTGGGAAGCCCATCATCTTAACATATTCGATTTCACTCGTACATGATCTTGAACTACAAATTAAGTAGGTACAAGGCATACACCTAGTTACAACATACACAATTTACCAAACTAAGTATTTAGTTGTGTGTTGTTACCTATTTATTTCTATAATGTAAGGTAGAATCATGCACATACAGCCGTTGTATGTGTAGGTTTGTCCAGGTCAAAAGAAGAAAATTTGATGCAGCAGATAGCAAAGGTCTATTTCCCTAGGAAATCAGCTCATTTTCAGCTTTGAAGTTTAGGTTCCAAAAACGAATATCTTTTACAATTTATGCCTTTTCTTAAAATTGCATGATTTGTAGCTTCGACACCGTCAGCTCATTATAATGCACAAAAAAACAACAGTATTTTACCCGTAAATTATACAGAAAGTTCACGTCAGAAAAAGTAGGCAAAGCCCCGCTGACTCTGAGGTAGAAACCGTTGTCTAGCTGATTTGTTCAATTACCTTCAATCTATGGTTGTAATCACCTGACAGATTGTTCACTAACTCTTACTTATTGTAGAAACATAGTATAGATCTTAATTGGACAGGAATGTCAATTGCCAAGCAATAAGTACTCGATGACATTGTCATAAGTAGTTCAAGAATAGAATAATCCTTCATCACAATGCTATCTGGTGCAGTTTACCCATTTACATAACACATTGAAAATAATGTGTCATCGGGCTATTTTCTGATAAACATATATGATACATACAATACAAATGTTCATGAAATAAGGTATAGGGCTTTTTAACTAACAACACAGAGTCACTATTATCTAATGGTAAAGACAAAATTAATTTTAGTTTTTGCATTTTGTATTTTATATGGAAATCAACTTTGTTGGAGAGGATAATAAAGGCTAAATATTAACACGAGACACAACAGAATGGGTTAAACATACTACGTGATTATCAATAACAAATATATTCATTTCAGACAGGCGGAAAGTGTGTCGTTAATAAACAGTACAACCTATGTTTGTACATTATGGCAAATATTGAATAGCGTAAAATGCTGTACAGGAATACGACACAACGGAGGCCAAACTTTGTTGGATGTTACAACCATACCAATATATGTGTATCTCATGAATTGCACCCTCTTGATTTAATTCCTTAGCATATCGACTCCCTACAATTATTTTATTAGATGATAAAACTTCTTTTTGAGGTATACCGTTTCTTAAATATCAACACTTAGAAACAACTAGTATCATTCACATATGATTTAGACCGCGCCATGAGAAAACCAACATAGTGCATTTGCGACCAGCATGGATCTATGCTGTTCGCTAACGGTTTCTCTAATTGCAATAGGCTTTAAAAGCGAACAGGGATACTGACCAGCAAATGCACTATGTTGGTTTTCTCATGGCGCGGCTCAATTTATGGTTTATATTAATATAAGCCAATGTTCTTGCTAGTGTTACTTACCTCCAAGTCCACAACCTCTTTGGTATATTTATTTCTAATGACAACCATATCATCCGTATCTCGTATACGCTTGGATGGTACGTGGAGACCCATTCCACGCCTGCTAGCCGAGCTACTGCTAGATAATGACTTCCGCATTCCATATTTACCTCCTTTAGTAATGTCCTCGTGTTTATGATTTATTGCACTGTGCATTGTTTCTAATTATTGCACATTCAACGTTTAACGCTCGGGTTAATAAATATTACCTGGCAATTCTTTATCAGGAATGTCTAATTTAAAATGATAACTCCGTTAATTCCAACAAGATGCTTTGTTCCTTCTTCAAACAAGTAACGTCACAACCGGTATTCTCACATTACACTGTGCTTTTCAAGCAATCATACCACTGACATTTTTTTTCAAATATTTTTCTAATTCAAACTGATAGGATTCGTGTTCCACTTTGATAGTTCCAATTTCTTTTAGCATAAGAATAATTAACAGAAATTCTCCTTCCAAAATAATTCACTTAGATGAATGCCATTGTTTTACTGTAATTATAGAGTTGTACAATCCGTCTTACTGGCGTTCTTTCCGGGAAATGCAATGTAACCGATGCTCTAATTGTAATTATTTATAAACCACTGTTCCCTTTCGTTGTGGTCTTCTTGAAGTCTTTAAAATCAAGCTTAAAACATCTTTCGCTCAGCATCTTTTGCAAAATAGGATTATTATGAATAACTGTATCAATCATATCATTTCCTTTATCTTTTGAAATTAATTTCTTATAAAACAATTTAAGTTATACTAAAATAGAACCACACAAAGAAAAAAATTAAAACTTCTTTATTTTTCAGAAAATGTACCTGATCTAAAAAAACAAAAACAACTGATTATTGATTGATACTTCAGACATCATTAGTGTTATTGAGATAGTATTCCCTAGATAATTCCCTCTTCTGTTGACGCTGTAACTTTATATTTATATATTAATCTTATTGTTATTCGTGAATGCAGAAAAGATACAGGTATGTTTTCTATAAACATTTTGAAATCAGTTCTGGCAGATATTATGAGAATCCCAGTAAGCCTTTCAGCAGTTTTTAAAGACTACCAGGATGTTTCTATTCATGCAACAAAGCAAAACAAAACATATGCATGCATCTGTTCAATTAAGGAAATTTTACTCAACACACTGCAAATTTGGCGCCTGCAAGTAGTCTCAAAATCAGTTTCCGGAAATTGTTTGTTTTTGTACTGGATTTAGAAAGCATCAGTTGGATCACTTGCTCACTGAGGTACTTTGATTAAGTCCTTGGCCCTTTTTTTAATCTACAAAAATATCGATGAAATCAATATATTACTAACCTTTTATTTTATTTTTCTTTACCATGTTGTCGACAGTTTTTTGTGTGCATAAAACGAATTCTTCGATACGGAGACCTACGAGTCGCAAAAGTCATATATTCTCACTCGGCGTTTTTGTTGCTTTTCTTTCTGATACGAAATAAACTCCATTCTTATGCATGAGAAGTTAATTCACTAGGTGTGTATATCAAGTGGAATAAAGGTAAGTCTTAGAGTCCCTTATCTGCACATGTTACTTTCAACCGTATGAGACAGATTCCCAGTTAATATTCCAAACTAAACAGCCAGAATGTCGACGTACATTTGTTGAATTCTAATTAAGCATGATTTACTTGTCTATCCAGTTCACACTGCAAAAAATACATGGTGCACAAATCAAAGTTTAACTGTCTAAACGTAAATCAATGCAAACAGAACTATTATTCGCAGCTGAAAAAATCGAATGTATCCTCTTAAAGAGCGACAATTCCGCCTCTGAAAGAGATAAGAATTCAGTTATTAAAGATAAGATAACTTGAGCAAAACATTCTAATGTCGTATTATTGCATGTAAATAATACAAATTAATAAGACGAACGAACCTGGGTGCATTCATATCTTTCTTATTAAAAAGATTTATAACTGTAAAAAAAAATTCAGATAAAATAAGCTTTCAAAATATATATAAATCAGCCGACGTAGAACAATAATTAGCAAATACTAAGACAATTAATGCCTGATGTTAAGGACAATATTAAATTATAGAAATAGGAGTACTTTCTGTTGCTACTCTCTCCGTACAAACACCTTCACCAGGTATTCGAATATTCGATTTATTTCTCGTCTGATTTTTGATAAAAATCTACAGTGAATTCTCGTCACTTTATCGTCGGCGTCGGCGTTGCTCCAGATTTTTGTTTAGGTCCATTTTTTTTTCTTACAAACTAGAAGAACAATAGCTTTGAAACTGTGCACACCTGTTTATCATCATTATGTAGGAAAGAAGGCCAAGAACAATAAGTCTCGCATGCATTTTTTCAGAATTATGACCCTTTCTTGTTTAAAAGTTTCGTTATTGTCCACAATGATGACGTTAATACTCTAAAAGCAATAGCTTATAAACTTTGACGGCATCTTCACCAAAATTAGATGTGCAAGAAAGCCAAGAACCATAAAAGAGATTTTATTAATTAAATAAATATTTATGGCCCTAGATGTACTCAGAATATTGAAATTTCTTAGTTGCTTTTTATTTATGTCCACTTTTCTTGAATACTATAGATGCTACATGCATAACTTTGAAACTCTGAACATTTAATTATTGTCATTAAGTTAGAAAGTAGATCAAGAACTAGAACTTTCAATTGCGTTTTGTAAGAATTATGGCCCTTATTAGCTTTGAAAAATGGTATTTAATTCGTGGTTATTTTCTGTTACGGTTCAGTTTTAGACAATTATATAGCTTTGAAACTATTGTCATAAGATGAGTAGGATGTATCATCAATCCTTTCTTGCATATCTCATACATGTATACAAGCGTTGGCAGCCGAAAGCGGATATCTTGATTTCGACTGCTGCAACACCTATATTTTATAAAACCAAAACAGAAGTACATAACCGTTTTGTGTCCAAAAAAAATCATTATCAAAGTTTAAGTGAATTTAAACTTTAAACACGAGAACATCAGGTACAATGTAAATTAGCAAATCTGAAGACTAAAGTAACAAAATCTGTATTGAGAAATAAATGATGGAAAACCAGACTGAGTCTTTTCTTAAATTCAGATTGTTTTTGCGTGCAGTTGCTAAATGTAATTTGAATTCTTGCATTATTGATAATCATTCTCTTAGAAAAAAATGAAATTTGCAAATCCGTCAATGATCTTTGTAAAAATGATATTCAATCCGAAAGCAGTCGAGCTGTTTTAATTCAATGTTTTTAGTTTGTTGGCCATTTGTTCATTTCCAAATACTAGTACTATGTTTAAGCAGTCATTTTGACATCATCCTTTCATGATTTACCGCTGTATTGTACAATAATTCTACCAACCAATAAATAATGCAGGTATGTTCAAATCCTGCTGTAGGTAGTATGCATGTTAGCCGCAACGTCGGAGATAAATAGCTTGTTTTTTGTTTGTGAATATATTCCCTTTTACAAACCTTTATTAGTGAATTCGTAAAAATGTTAATCAATATCTATTACACTTCGCAAGGATTGAAGATTAAACTTCAGTGAAACAGGGTGTTACGGGCCTAGGTGATGGGGCTCAGAGATTTTTTTTGTGAAAAAAGAAAATCTGGCTCCAAGTCAGATTTAAAAAAAAAGTATTTCCATTACTCTGAAACCATATTCCTAATGTAAGGTTAGTATACATATCATAACATAACACTTTTTCTAGGAAGCAAAACACTTCAAACAATGTTTAAATACTGAACACTGCTGGAGAAGAGTGCAAGATTGTTTTGAAAGTAATAAAGCTGTGTGGTGTTATTTTGACTGCAGTATGTAATACTGAAAATTTCAGTATATGAACAATAATGTATACTGTATAAGAGGAAGGAGGTGGGGGAGGGGAGCAGCATCTTTTGGGCATATATATATTTCTTCTTATTTATAAGTCCGTACTGATAGCTCACTAGAATTCAGCATTTGGCTTTTGAAATATTCAAAATCATCTACAGTACCACTTTCTACAAGGATCTCGCACCCTAATAAAGATTTCTACTCAAAATATTGTCCGTTTTAATTGACCTGGCGGTGCGGAGTTTCGCGAAGGTCAACCGCATTATTGTGCAGGATATGTAGTATATTCGACAACCTGAATTTTTATTCAGCAGCCATCTACTTTACATTGTAACCAATGTAGCGTTGAATTTTAGTCGTTGGTTACGAAATTAAACAATTCTATTGCTCTACCTATTTTGCTCGTTTTTTGAGAATACCATTATTTGCATAAGTCAGAGATTAACTCCGCCCCGTCAGCTCGAATAAAACGCACAATACCTTTTTTCTAAGGACTGTTGACATTGTAAAACTCAAACATTAAAAAATCGACAACCATAATTTTCAGCATTAAAATCCCTATATAATTCAGGATATGGCATGCACAAATTGGAAAGTTTTACGGAGGAGGACACCCGTAACTGGCTCAAACAGAAATAAAATAATACTGTCGCAAAAGATGACCATTCTATTGAGAACCGCACTCAACACATAGACCAACGAATGTGAATAGCAATATTTGTAATTTTAACTCTTTATGCTAAATATTTCATTTAAAATACAACCTTTTATTCAGGTAAAAAAGTAAAACACTTGTGAAACTTCAGTTACTGACAAATGACTTTCTCTTAAAACACAGCAGAATGCAGGATTAAGATAAGATACCAATATATTACAGGATGGGGTTTCCCCTTGAATGATCTCCCCACCCTCCTACACCCTGGTAGACATACACATAAACATGCATAATACTGTGTATACGCTATCTGAGTCAGGGGTTCACCCGACGCACCTCTGTTTCTAAAAAACTACAAGCATACAATTTTAAAACCTAGAATTCAGATATCAGAGCATTTTAGAAATTTGCTGCTCGCTGCACTCGCAAATCCGGTATCAATAGTATTATAATAAGCTGAAGTTCAGGAGAGAGCAAAGAACAGACCCACTGTCTTCTAGTTAAACAAGATTGTCAGAATAATTTGTATATTTAATATATTGATAACGTAACACATAAGCACAGATAGTGCTTGACTCCCTTTTCAGGTTGTCATTGCTATAATTATTGTTGAATTGCTGTTAATGATAGAATTTGGGTCATTTGTGGCTGATTTGGGTTCATTTGTGGATGACGGGGTCCAAGCTTCGCACATTATGTCATATACAAAAGTTAAAGGGAACCAGATATTTGATACAGCAAGTACTCGTTGTAAAACGTTATGTTTAAATTTGGACCAATCCGAAACAAGTTCTAAAAATAGCACGTCTGCTTGGGTATATAGGTAGATGGATGACATAGATGGTATTCGGTATCCAGCGGTCGAAGAAGACACATCGGGGATTCAACTGATAATTTATCCCAGTTCCTTGATAAGGAGACTATTGCAGTTACCCTGTCAGGGCGGATAAATAGAGGATATTTGTTTGTTCTGAGTGAATATGGAATATATCTCACTGAGAAGTGAGAAAATTTCAAATATTTTCACGCGCGCGTAGCTTCGAGGTGAGATATATTCTATATTCACGAAAAACAAACAAATTTTCTTTTTATTTTATGCTCAATTACGTTGAGATGTGCATTTTGCAACAATTTTTAATCTCAGCGCGGGAAACAGACGCGCGTAAACAGACATGACGTTAGACGTGTTGTGACGTTAGAAAGACGCACTCAACATAAAGTTCCATTTTATTTTATTTTTTTGCTGCATAACGTTATGAAATTCTCATTAAGTTAAATAATTTGAATCGAGAAATATACTATAAAGAACAAAGTGCGACTGCAATATTCATCCTGTTTTAAGCAAATAATTTAAAATTTATACACAGTGTATGACGGGTCGGAGCTATATCTCTCACAGTGTGAAAATATAGATTTCATATTTTCACAGTGTGAGTGATGAGATCTGAAAATATTTAACTGATAGAATACAGTATTTCATTAGTTACCATAAAATAAATTATTAAAAAGAAGACTTTCGGAGTTCATAGACTAAAGAAGAGTTGCAGAATTTCAACAAGGTTTCGAGCTATAGGGCCAGCGCATAGGAGTTATACCTTTATGGTAGTTGAATGCTATAGACTATAGCAAATATAGGCTGAGCATCGGAAAGCTGAGACAGAGACCCAGAGTTTGGTAATCTACTGAGAGTAGGAGAGTTCCAGCTTATAGACAGTTCAGCGTTATTGGCGAAGTACAGCCAAGGCATCGGGGATATACCTAATATGGAAGTCGAATGCTACATATGATAGCATATAGGCGCTGAGCATTCCAGGAGTCAGGGCATTCATATAGAGTTATAAACTTCAATTAAGAGGACAGAGGATGAGCATCTATGCAATATGACTCGTATGTTGTTGATTCAAAGACATTGTCTGACGGGAACTTCAACAAAAAGACCAGTCAAGTATAGAGCCTCCAGCCTATAGGAGTTTGAGCTTTTTATTATTAATTGAAGATTGTTGGTTTGAAACATTTAGTGATTTGCCTGATCCCTGAAATTGTCTAGCTCATAATAGAAATCATTTACGAATCATTGGTACACGAATCATTTAGGTAAAGAAGCCAGAGGAAAGTTCTATATATGAGATAGTTAGTCTCACCAGCTCTACGATTTAACAAAGGACATTCTACATCGTGTGTCAGCTAGTCTAATACATAGTCGCCTTAGCGATTGGACCAAAAACATTGTTCAAGATACTAAAGGCGTAGGCACTTCCCTGGGTCATATAACTCGTATCCTGACAAAGATAACTTGCTTTTCCTCTCTTTTCCTATCCATCGGACTGATTGTACATTGTACTAGGTCTAGACAGTTATGTTATCACCTTTGTTTTACCTAAAAGCAGTTATTATTCAAATATATGGGTAAACCTTTTAAGACATTTCTGTTTGCATTTACACCAGATACGCCACCCAGGTCCAATGCAAGGGTATGCTCATGATGTTCACAAGTATAATTACCATATCAAAACTATTCGAAAAGTGAAGAGAATATTTCTCCAAATTTACATTGAAATGCATCAGAGCTGTTCTGCAATTCAATCCCCCCCCCCCCCCCCCCCCCCCCCCGCGATGAGAATCCACCTAATTTGTTCTGATTACCATCCCATTTAGGCTGGCTTTGCACCTTTGGGATCATTAAACTTTTATGTATCAATCAATTTATTTGTATATGAACATTAAAAACAATTTTTAAACCATTTTTGCGTAAAGAAGTATATTACTGTGCTCCAAATAAGAAACTAATTTGGATCGAATTGCTTCTTATTTAAAAAATTAATCAAAGAGACTTTAGCTATTGCATTTGTACTTTGGCAAATTACTCAATACAGATTGTGTATCTTTATCGCGCTTGTTAGTTGCAAGAAAATGTAACTTATCTTTAATAACATATGTATAACAAAAATATTTTGAGAAAAAAAAATTATCTTTGGTTTACTCTGAAAAACAGTAGTCTGGCTTTCTAGTTCTGAAAAAAATATTCTGACTTTGATAGAAGGCAAAATAATTTCTTATCTCCAAGTAAATTCCCAGCACCCCAGCCACCCTCGCTCCCGACATTCAAATGGTCGACCCCCTAAAATATCTTGGAATGGTTCTTTCCAACAATTATGTGAATTTGTTCCTTTACCATTTATCAATTACACACTAAAGATAACAACTAAATGATTAAAAATAAGAGCTTGGCCTGTATGAAAATTAATCGGACAAGAAAATGTCATTTCGTACAATTTGTGTTTTCTCTCCTAATATACATGACAACCCAGTAGGATAAAAAAAACAAGCAATGTATTTACCTATGCAAAAACTTCAGACTTAAAAGACTTAGTTTATGGAGGAACTTATTCTCTCAAATTAGCAAAGCATTTGCTTTCTGTTTTTATAAGTGCTGAGCGAAATCTGGAACAGTTTGTGGCATGCTGTCGCTATAAAGGCAACTGCACAATCAATACAATGACAGATTATGAATTTACAGTCGCAACGTTGAATGGTATAACATTAATACGTCTTCAAAAATGTATCATTCTGAAACGCTGACCAAATCATTTACTTTCCCGGGGCAGGAAGCGCAGTTTCGTGTAAATAACCATCACTTTCAATAGGACCATTCTTTAAATGTCTGTCGTCACGCACTGGGTTAAATGTAGTGTAACAGTTACAACCCGTTGAAATATGTTACGTATTTGCTTGAATTCAATTTGACAAAATGGATGTACCTGTTTCTGCTATTATTTTGCCTGGCTGCGTTCCATGTTTCCGAACAATCTTCTTTAATATTTCATTTAGTTTGCGTCAGCATTTATGACATTATAATCATTTTGACAAAGTTCATTAAACAAAAGAATGTATATCAAATTGTGTTTTCATTCACACAAGCACATACAATTTTTTTGCCTAACAATCGGTACATTGTGTCGAATGCAGTTGTAACCTCGACATATCTCTTGTAGCCTACAGTTCACTCACGCAGAAATGCTCTGTCTAGTTCACTTTTGGAGTAAAATGATTTGTAAAACGGAAGATTATTGAAAAAGTTGTGTTGTGTACGTCTTTCTTTTTGAAATTACACGCTGCCTAATCCACGCGAAAACCAGTTTGGACAACATGTCATAGTATGTATTTTTTCCTCGCAGAAATTATCATTAGTATTTTCCAAGGAGTAACTTTTCGCATAAATTGTCCGGTTAGCTATTTTCAGAAAGCGTGATGATTGCTCTTCTAAGCCGTTTTTATACTGATAAAATTTAGGAATTAACGCAAACCTTTCCAGGTGGTCCGGATCCAGAATCTTTTTATAAGGTGCAAACGTTGAGGGTAAATCCTCATTGTCGAGGCGCGTAGCGCCGAATGTGGGTTGATTCAGGAGAGGATACCCCGTTCCCGCATGTCAGGGTGGTAGGGCGGGGTCTCTTCCTGGAAACATGAGTACAAAATTGTGGCCTCAGGTGCATTTTCGAGCTAGAATCTGAGTACACAAATACCATTAAACTTGAAGAGCCCTAGCCGTATAACTTTTTTCACAGCAGACATTATTAGTATCATTTTTGAAGGCCCTACCTCGCCACGGCTCCCATCTCCATCGCCTTAATGTTTATCAACTTTGGGTAGGTATTGGGAGAAGATATACCCCTTTATTAGGGAGTCAGTGGCCGTTTTAGAAATATACGTTATATGGAATAATAGCCTCTGATGCATTATTTTGTGAGTATAGGTAATTTCTGTCAAAAGGTGGGATAGTGGCATACCTTCCACTTGATCTATGTTGTCTTCAGAAATATATCTCAGTTAAATGCAAATAATCAACGGTTGTTTTTTTTTTGTTTTCAAATAATTTAGACCATTGCCTATATGACTGAAGGGGTGACAAAGTAAGGATATTTGTTTGTATCAGTGTGAGAACGAAATATGTTTCAGATTGACACAAGGCTAAACAATGCAATATAAAAACTGGTTAACAGTCCACAACAGAAAGATAATTTTGATTTTACATGTAAAACACACAGATTTTCGATTTTATCTTTACAAAATTCTAGAATGGCGTACAAGTAATGCCACACGTAACATAATGACGTGAGCAAATCAACGCGACGTCAAAGCGTTCATGTATATTGACAAACCTCTTAAAAAGATAAAGTTCAATTTTAAAGATAATGCGATAATTTAAGTAATTGGTATCTAGACTGTTAAAACTGTTGAAGTGAAAATAAATACTTTTTTATGGAATGTAGTGCGAAGTAGCAATGCCGGAAGAATGAAACTATGGGTAGAAACCTAGCAAACAGGTGAGTGACTTCTACCGGAAGTATTAAAAGATTACATGGTGAATGGAATATGTTTACTTTTATACATATACATATGCAAATATTTACTATAGATGGAGAAAAAATACGATTCTATCGAATCATTGTATATGTGCATATTACAGAATTCTATGCGTATATAAATAAAAAAGTACATTTAGTCACCAAGTTATATATGAGTAAACATTATTTCGAATGTTGCGATGCAGACAAAAATCAAACCGGAAAATATCTCCCTCACAAACAGATCATTGCATATCTGTCTTACATGAAAGAAACATCGCAGAGGAACAGGATGTTTACATAAAAATAACCTTACCTTAGTTTAACAGACTATTACGATGTACATAGACATACATATCCACTTCTAAAACATAAAAAGTTTCTTCATAAACATATATCTATGCTTTCCGTATAATATTTCCAACAAATGCAGTCTAATTTTATAGACCTAATTTTTTATCATTTGTTTATGAACAGAAATGAAACACTTCTAGCGTTATATAGATTACCTCTGGATCGACATGGCTCTAATATGAATATTTCATATCCTAGATGACGGTATTTTATTTCAAGCCACTGAAGAGACAGTAATAATGGCAAGAAAATATTACAAACAGTTATTGATCTATGACAGTGACATTTGTACTTCGCTATTTGCCAAAGGGTGACTGAAACATGTATAAACTTATAAATCATTAAGCGTTTTGCTATGTCGCGTGGAATAATATACGCTATATAAGAATCATGTTTATGAAGCGCAACAGCAATATTTTACTAGAAAAACAAGAAACAAATAATGGGTTCTCCGTAAACGCAAAGTGTATTTATCATGAAATATAAACAATTAGAGTTTAACCCATAGGCTCAATTCAGTAACATGAAAGTTTTAGACGCCAAACCCTCCACCTATGTATATTGAGTCCTTAGTACACTTAGGTACAATTAGAAAAGAAATGCCAAGAAATGCCAGGAAATGCCAAGCATTTTATGAGCCAGTGTGCCGGTGTACGCTTTCGTCATCTGTCTGTTCGTCCGTCATCTATACAGCAATGTATATATATAGTATTGGCTTTCATACAAAATGTTATGACAAAAACAATAACATAACAACAACAACAACAAAAAGAAATAAAGGAATATATTATATCACTCGCTGGAGCGGTTAATGATGGAAAGATCCCTTTGAAGTTTAAACTGTTTAAAGATCGCACAAAACTCTTAACGCTTTCCATGTCCAATGCTAATAGAACAGTGTAATTAATTTATTGCCACTTGATGGTTCAAAAAGAACGACTGTTTACGTACATATATTATATTCGGTCAGATCAACCAGAAAATCATCTTCCAGGGCCAAACGAAATATACCTGTGGAAGTAATTAAATTAGTCCAGTCCAAGTAAGCTTTAGGAACCGCCTTTTGTTCCACCTATTTCTTCTGACAAAAGGAATAGATTTTTAAAAAGAGACACGGAAAATTTACGTCCATGAACAGAAATGATGTCATTACGTTTTAAAGATATCCAACGGCCATCTTTCACTAAAATATTTTATCTTCAGATATTTACAAATGTTCAAAATCCCCATCAAATGTATTCAACTTTACTAAATATATCAATTTAGTTTGCATATTGAGGTATATTCATAATTAAATGTAATGCAGAAACAGTCGATTGTTAAGAAACAACCGGTTTATTTAGTGGTAGTACATATTCATACTTTGTTTATCTATACATGTATACAGTGTGTACTATTTTAAACAAAATGCATAGAACGGTTGATACACATACATTTATTAATTTTGTATTTACAAAAAGTTATTGAAGTAATTGTTCATGTTTTAAAATATGAAATTTGGATCTTATAAACCTTTAAGGTCGAATATAACAATACTGGTTGGGAACCATTTTCCGGACAGGACCAGTTTCCGGACACATGTAATATTCGCTTTATTTCGTTGTTATTCATGTAATTGTTTCATCTAGATCATTTAGATATTTGTTCTTCATGTCTACAAAAAATCACTATTTTATAAGGCTGTAAAATGTTTGGGTTTTTTCACCTGCGTTCATAAAACAACTTTCTGACTTAACGGGGCATGAAGGTAGCATTGCGCATGCGCAGTAGTTCACACATGCCGAGGTATCAAGTGGGGAAGAAATAATCAAACTACATACTGATTGTCCGCTGATAACATGTTCTACTTTTAATTTCACGCTAAAAGTTACATACGATGCAGGGTTGTCGATTTTTGCACTAATTTTATTCTATATCTATTGGAATGATCAAGAATTCGTATAAGACGAAATTCGAGTTTTTTTGTAGTCAACCTCGGTTTGCTTTCGTAGCTGGTATTGAACGTCGGGTTATGTTTCATATGCAATTTTGAAGAGATGAATGATTAAGAAATGTGTAGAAATAGTTTAATTACTTATTTTGATATCAATTTAACAACAAAACACCGTCAAAATATTTGTCCGGATACTGGTTTACCTGACGTGAAAAATAACTTATTTTAGTGACCCCATTTGAGGCCCCATAGAAACCATATTTTACGTCACAACGCGATGCTGATTACAACATCAGATGTGGAAAGAGCTGAAGTTTGTGTAGTGTGGACTTCATTTATGTAGAATTTTTTTTTAGGGAATAATGGAGCCAAAATATGAAAATGTGTCAGGAAAATGGTTCCCAACCAGTATAGAGTTCATGTTAAGTTTTATTATTTGAAGCAAAATGTTGTAATCACTCAATTTTCTAATCAATAAATAAGGAAAAAAGCCGCAGCTTTTAAGTTATTTAATTTTTATACCGTTTTACGTTAGGGAAATTACGAAAACACTAATACCTAGGTCTACTTAAAACATGAATTTATGGTATTTGAGTACATTTTTTATACTTAAACACTGGAAATGTTATAGAACGGGACATGCTCTAAGACAATCAAAATGAATCAATTAGTCATAAATAATAATGAGGTACTACAATTTAGGATACTTTAATAGACATGTGTGTATCAGATTACTTAAAATGGTTTTCCATCCTTTCCCCTTGCATTTGCGATTCGTTGCTTTGGCTGTTGGAATCCTAAGGCGGTGCCCGATTGTTTTTTTCCTGTTTATGTATGACGAACGTAGCACTCCTAAATTCATCCTTGTTCCACTTTCCCCTTCAAACTCCCTCCCCCTTTTCTACCCCCTACCCTTTCCTGCCCCGTTTCCTATATTTTGCATAGATCTACTATTAAAATGTACTTGTTGGATTTTTAAGCAACCCGTCTTAAATATTTTTCTGTTACAGCTTCTTTTTTGTTTAGGGCCTACTTTGCAAATGCTTGGCTCTGAGGCTGTGTTTGTGGTGCTATGTGCTTCTGAGAAATCTACCCTTACCTATTATCGTTTTTAAATCAGAGCTTTCGGAAGAATATATGAGCCGTGCCATGAGAAAACCAACATAGTGGGTTTGCGACCAGCATGGATCCAGACCAGCCTGCGCATCCGCGCAGTCTGGTCAGGATCCATGCTGTTCGCTTTTAAAGCCTATTGGAATTGGAGAAACTGTTAGCGAACAGCATGGATCCTGGCCAGACTGCGCGGATGCGCAGGCTGGTCTGGATCCATGCTGGTCGCAAACCCACTATGTTGGTTTTCCCATGGCACGGCTCGTTTCATTTTAAATCAGAGCTTTCGGAAGAATATATCTTATATTTAAGGTCGCTGTAAATGTTAATCGATAGATTAAAACGTTTGGGAAAAAGCCTTTGAAGCGTTGTGCCCGCAAGAAGTATATAGATTGACGCTGTAATGGCTTTACTAAGACAAAAGAGCATTATATATCAATCATCAAAATATGTTTCATAAGAAAGGCGTTCATACTTATAATATAGTCAACAAAAACACCATAAATACATAAAACTACTTGGAAACTTCTGTGTTACTGTATCAACGCGTTCGTAGCTAGCCAATTTCCAGTATATATGCGAGTTGCAACTCGTCTTTCACATGTAAATTGGCTGATCAGTGCACAAGTCGATCTACCGCATTTTGTAATAATTTAAAGTCTTGTTATTGAAGTGGTGTCTATTGATATATGTAGGTGCCATGATGGGGAACTTTTCCCTTTAAGAATAAAGCAAAGATAAATCAAACGCCTGTCGTTTTTTATTTACATGAGTAACCCAGCTATAATTAATTTCTAAAATGTATAATAATTGTATATTTACGCAACCCTACCCAGCACCCCACACCCAACACCTGACAAAATACCATACACAAAAAGGGTTTAAACTGGACGCTATAAGTGGAAAAGTGTCTGTCAAAGAAATTATTCCGCCCTTTCCTTTCTAAAAACTGCTACGCTTTAATTACTTCGTGAACACACACACATTGAGTTCCTCGCGGAAATATACTGTTACTGTTACCGCACATTCGAATATAACAGCAGGTCTAATAGATAAGTCGATAAATGCCAACTACAACTGACCTGCTATGTTACATAAATCTTTCTGTAAAACCTAACATAAATATTTTCATTTCCCGATGCAGGAAGTGCGCTTTTAAGTACATGTCCATTCTATCATAATTAAAACATTTAGTAACTCTCATTATGTATCTAACAAGTGCAAGACAGTAAACCTATAAAAATTGAAAGTTTTTATGGAAGAGTACATGCAATTAAGTTATTGTCAATTCAGCAACAAAACACTTGAAGCGATAAGAGAAAGAGTATATTATTGCAAACAAACTACTTGAAACTAGACACTTTCAGTTCGGTTAATTAGGATATTAAGTGGAATTTTAAAGAGAGCACGAATTCAATGAAACAGCTGAAAGTGACACGGACTGCCTAATATACATATCAAGGGAGAAATGCAAAACACCAATTACAGGCACTGAAAGGTAGTCTTTTAGTTACAAGTGTAGATTGACAATCATTCCAATGTAAGGAATACTTATTGTTTCTAACTATGTTAATTATATGCAGTTTCTACATTACCGTTTAAAAAAAAACTAAATGAGATAAAATTTGTCTAGCTTTGGTAATGTATTATTGATATGCATGTTTCATTTGCATGTTTTCCATAGTTTATAAATACATGTACTTTCTTTACAAAGTTACCAGCTACTAGTATTCCCTGCTATCTATGAGGAACGAGTTTCTAAATAAGCTTAGCTTTCTACTCAATCCTTGATTTGTGTAAATGTATGTTTGCTGTATATTTGCTGAAAATAAATATTGTTTAAACCAAAAATAGTGTTGAGAACAATTAAAGTAGATTTGTTATTCATGTTTCCAGTGGTAATATAAAATACAAGTGATTCAAAATAATATTTAACAAATATATATATAGTTTTCTTTATTTCTAAAATTGAAGTTATGTAACAATGATTATCTGATTTTAAAGTGTATGCGTATGTAAAAATGGATACTAAAAATTCAAATAAAGGTACAGAGAATCACGATCAAAAACTAGGTTATTCCATTGTACAATTTACATCTGAAATCTAATTACAAATGTGACAACATAACTATGTCACAATATATGTGTCACACAACTATGACTGTCTATTAATATGCACATACTTTTACAATGTGTTACATCGTTACGACACAGATATTACATGTTGTATTTATTATTTATTCATTTGTAAGTGGTTCATTATATTTATCTAAGTTTATTGTGTGATATTTAAATGTACGCTTTTGCAGAAATCATAATTTGTAATAGATAATTTATATACACCAGTTATCAAATACTGTTTTAAAAGGTACAACCGCTTTTCTGATTATTAAAGTACCAGAAGTATAATGTAGTTTTTAAGCTATTCGCATGTTGACGAAACTAGCCGTTGACATACTATTAAACAAACCGCAAACACTATACAACCTTTATAGAGTATTTATATCTCCGAATATACTTAATCAAAGGTTTTCAGGTGGAACTTTTTAATGATTGCTTGGATAATTGACATATGCTTTATCACAATTTACCTTTACTAAATATGTATTAAAACATCAAAAGGAAGGGCGACAGACGGTTCCATCACATTCATTATTTTTTCAAATGATGTATTGATTGACGTAAATAATAAAATGGTAAAGGCATATATAATTAATAGCAAACATTCAATTTCATAATACAGCATTAACGACATAAAGTAAAATGCTCTGCTTAGTCATTTAAGTGAAAAGGTTGCTGTTTGTGATATTTGAAAAAAAAGTCTGAGATAACGGCTGGTTATAATTTCTGTTTCCGCTTTTCAATGGAATAGGGATAAATAATTATTGACTGGCCTACGAATCAACTATATTCACAACCAAGTAAAACAAACAAAAGCTTTAAAGAATAGATGAGTTTTCTAAGCTAATTTCCAATGGTTTATGTTATTAAGGTAAAGCAAAAGTTGTTATGTATTACGCGACTTTAGATTCTAAGTCAACAAAACCTCACTTCCAAACAAGTACTCAAACTCGTTACAATAGTTTATGATACCATACTGGACACAAGATCATCAGTTACTATTCTAAATATTTCAAAATTGACAAGAATTCCAATGTAAACTAAATGATAATAACTGGGCATAAATGGAAATTCATAAATTTCTTTTTTCTTGAGAGTTCTTACCTTTCAGCACGAAGGATTGCAGCTTCATCTTCTCTGAAGTTTATTTTTATTTAAGCGCGAGTCTAGGTTCGACTATATCACGTATGTCAGGAAAGTATTTTAATTATTCAAGTATGACGAACGCAACAAAAATCAACCAAAACTTGATTCAAAACCAGCATGTAACGTATAAAAAAACAACAGACAGATAACCGATATTGTAAATGAGAATGATAAGGAAATCTAGAAGGGGGTATAGAAGAAACTTCGTAACCTTAAGACAAAAGAAAACCGAGGACAAAGTCTTACAACGATTACTAATGGTCAGGAAACGCAAATCCAACATCTGAGTGTTTTGGAAGTAGACTTAAATAAACAAAGTTAACCAGACAGGCAACGATAACAAAACAAACACTATCGGTCACTGTCTTAGGTCGTTCAGTGGCAATAAATAACTCGGGAGTTTAAACTGTTACACGAAGTATCACTCGTAATTCCCAGCATGCTTCAAAAACGAACCAACACGAATAGCCACGTTCTAATAGTGTAGCCAACAGCCCCAGTCACTACCAAGCCTCAATAATAAAAGCACCCAAGTCCCCAACTCGTTCTTTCAAACTCACAGATGAATGCATAGCGTCAAACTGTTTAAGAGTCTTAGGATAGCTGCGCAACAACCTTTATAATACTACGTTTAATACAAATCGAAAATTGCCATAACCCAGACTATCCAGGGAAGTGTTACTAAAAATTCATCCCTGCAAACCAAAATGCTGACCAAAGTCAAAATTAAAACTTGCAACTCAACACAACATGATGTAACATAAACAGACACAATATTTTATAAAGTTACTTTATTGTTCTAGGTCCCCAGTGCTCAAATGCATTAAATATTAATAGTAACTAACATTACTGTTTTGTTTTGCTGTCAACATAATAACTTGAGCTTCAATTTTCTAATAAAATCGAAATTGGTAATGAGAATAATTTAAATGTACTGTTTCTGACAGTTTTCTTTCTGATTAAAAATAGAGAAAGGCTTGTTAATCAGAATAAGCAACAACATTTGCCAACCTTATCGGATTTTATTTTAAACAATTGAAAGAAACAATATACTAAGAGATCAGTTTCATTGCCATGTTAAATATGCAAATGATTACAGTTTAAATGTTGTACTTAGATTAAGCTAGATATCAATAATGTATAGAAATCTCTAACATTCCCAATAAATCATGTAGCCCGGCAGTTGGAGCATGATGTCTCGGAGTCCAATTGGCAGTTCGAGCAACGACTATACTATTTTTTTTTAGTTTTAACAAACATATTTTTCTAAATCCTACCTTTTTTTAACTTTTACGATGTCAGCATATTTCTTCTTAGTTCTGATTAACTGTATGTTCCAATCTCTCTTCAATTTGCTATTTTTGTTCAACCATTTAACGTTTATACGTACGTTACGTATTTACGCCGTACAATATATGAAGACGAACATTTTCTGCGTTGATAATCAACCTTGATTTGTTTTTGTAGTATATGTATGCTCCATATTAACAATTAACCGTGTGTCTGTTTTTATTGCTTTGGATACCACAAATTAGACTACTTTGTGGCTAAAATAAAACAGCATATTAGTACAGCGTTAATGCACGATATTTTTGCCACAACATCTGCAGATCCCGAGGGTTTGTTCGTAAATTGAGCACACCAACATAGGTCTAGAAATTCTACAGATGTTGCAACACGAGAAAAAAGTGTGTTATCGCTGCACAAAAAGGGGAAAAACTAACGTGATAAATAGATGGTTCAGGGAAGAAACTGACTAGCTGGTTCTTTCCCTATTCCGCTTCCACCCCCACCGATGTATGTATGTATGTATGTATGTATCTACATGTCTGAATAAGATACGTAGGAGGGGAAGAAACTGACTACTTTATTCATTCCTCTTAGTTTGTATCTATATACATACTTGAATGATAGATGGGGAAGGGGTAAGAAACTGACAAACTGGGCTCACTCCAAAGTATGTATGTATGTACGTTTGGTAGTTTTAATACTAACATGTTGCCCTTAGTTCATCATTTTCTATATTTAAGTCTATCTGATGAGAGCTATATTTAAGTCTATCTGATGAGAGCTTTAAAGCTAACATATTCTCCTTTTTTTTGTGTATGAAAACTAAGGGGGGTGGGGAACTAATTAGACGGAGGAAGGAACCAACCGGTTATTTTTTTCTACATTTTTTATTATAAAAACTAAGGAGGAAGAACTGTGAGGACAGAGCACGAAGGGGAGAGAGGAGAAAAAGAACTCAACTTCCCTCATTTCATAAAATTTGCTAGGGGTTAAATACTACCTTGGGAAAATCAACTGGTTTATTCTTCTCCCCTCTTTTTAAATATAAACTCTCCCTTTTTGTATATTGATTATTCCTTTTTGTTCCTACCAGCTAAGGGAAGGTAACTAACTGTAGGGAAATTAACTAAAGAAAAGAGTAGAATGATTTTTTTCTATTATGTAATATAACTACAGGCAGGTCTTTAGGAAGAAAAAGTAATCTAGGTTTGTTTTCCGGTGTTAATGTACAAACAATTGTGATGGAAACTGTTTGGGAAAGGGGAGAGGAAAATAACAAAGGGGAATAAAAAGAAAAAACAACCAGTTTTTTTCTCTTTTTCTTTGAGGTGGCTGTGGGGTCCAACTAGGCAGGGAAGGAGGATGTGGGCTTGGAGGTGGGGGTAGGAGGTCAGCCGGCAAAATAAATCAACAAACCGGGTTTTCTTAAGCATATTTGCTACTTGTTGTCCATCATACTGCAACCCAAAACAAAAGTATATGTAGTACAAACAGCAAGTACATTAATCAAATGGAAGTAATAGTCACTAAAAACTCACTCCAAACTCTCGTGTTTAAACACCATTCTGTGTAGTAGATAAAACATACATATTTATTGCTCAATGATACATTATTATCCGAATGAAAAATGACATTTTTACGTTATGTGCGAAAACTGTTTTCATTTAAAGAATCAAAGAGACACAAGATAACGATGAGCGTGCAGTAAGGTTGGAAATAAATCGTGCAGCGTTTTGTTAAGTAATTACATTTGTTTTTACTCATTAAATGGAAAACAGCATTGTATCATATAATCATGATTTAACACTAATGCCAGGCCCGGATCCATGGAATATTTAACTGGGGTCAGGGCACAAGTTTAAAACGAAGACGTCATCGGGGAGGCGCAAAGCGCCGATTGGGGTAGGTACGGTAGGGGGTACCCCCCTCCTGTTTGAGGGAAGGGGTTAGGTGGTTGACCATTGGAAAATATTGAAATATAGGTTTGAAATGGTGGTCTCTGGTGCATTTTTGTAACTAAATTTTCAGTGCAACTTGGTGGGAATAGGTCACTTCTCAACCGACTAGAACCGGGCATGAATGCGTAATGACAGTATGTTGCTTTGTAAGCTCATAATATTACATGAAGTTCGTATTACATATTTAGAATATGTATTGAAAACTTATCTGGCGGTGATACACCTACTTCTAAGTGATACTATTGTTAGGTATGCTCGTAATATTACACGTATTACGTACTGACAGTATTGTTTTGTGCGCTCATGATATCACACCTTATACATACTGACAGTATGTTACTTTGTATGTTCGTGAGGTTACACCTATTACGTACTGACAGTATTGCTTTGTATGTTCGTGATGTTACACATATTACGTACTGACAGTATTGCTTTGTATGTTCGTGATGTTACACATATTACGTACTGACAGTGTTGCTTTGTATGTTCGTGATGTTACACATATTACGTACTGACAGTATTGCTTTGTATGTTCGTGATGTTACACCATTTACATAATGACATTATTGTTTAGAAAGTACATGAATTGCTTTGTGAACACTGCGCTTACAATTGCATTGAAGTTTCCATTTATTGTGACTCAATAGTTGGTGTATGACTCTTACATTGCGTTCCATGTGCTAATGATTTTAGGGATTTTGTATTACTCTGATATTTGCAAAAATATGTAACAAATGTTACGTCCAAACATAAATGTCATTAACCCAATATAAGTATATGTCTAATATGCAAACGTGATTAATATAAATAAAACTGCTGGACATAAAAAGATATTTTCACAAGTAACATTTGCTTCCAAATTCACATTTTGTTCCTAACCTTTGAATAAGTGACATAAATTATCTCATACAATAAAACCTTTGATAAGATCTAAAAGGAAATTCTTTGGTGGCGTAGCAAGTAATCAAGCAAAATAATAGCAGACACCGTTTGACGTAGTTTATTCATAAGAGATAATGATATATGCAACAATCTTCATGCACCAGAACGGCTTATGCGGAATTCTATAATAGTTACATTGTATAAACTTTACGATCAGATATATAGCCTCATTAAGAGACAAACTCAATAGTCGGTTTCAAAAACGGAAATTATAGCTTTTGTCCTTGAAACCAACAAATCACTTTGCAGTCAAGCGCATTTTATATATTGGTTGCTACTATTGGAAATTGTTTTTCAGTTTGCTTTTAAAAACAAAGCAATTAAAATCATACACTTTCTACACTGTAATGCAGTTGTCGCTTCAGCCTCGAGGGTACCATTTAATGCATATATCATCATATGCTCAAAGGGCACTTTAATGATTGAGTTCACTGGCAATTAGTTCTAAAATAGTAGAAGCTTTTATTTCAAAGAGATATCAATCCGACCGATTGAGATGATGAATACATACTAAGTTCAGTTGGTGCCCTTTAATTATTTCAGTCACTAATACTGTGAAATCATGAATATTCATGGGGGACTAATTTTCGTGGATTTCGTGGTTCAGTCAATCCATGAAATTTAATCCCAACGAACATTTAAAATTCCCATTCATCTTTTATGTTCAAAAGTTGAGACCCACGAATTCATATCCCCATGAAATTTCCATTTTGACCAAAACCACGAAATTTCATGCCCACGAAATTAAATGATTTTACAGTATTCAGGTTTATATTTTGTATCTTTTTCATATAAAATGCTCAGAAGCTTTTAATATCAAAACTTTTTAACTCGCTCTGTAGGTGGCCGCACCATAGTATAGACAGAGTTATAAAGAGTAAGCAAATAGTAATGATATTCCTTTGGCTGTTTATCCAAAGTGAACGAAAAAAATCAAACTCAAAGTAAGCTATCTGAACGCAAAATAATTTTTTTTAAAAAAGGCATTATATATGCTGAGATAATTTTCATGCAGCCAAAATTGTCTATGAAGACTACCCTTGGCAACAAGACAATCCGTGCGAAATGTAGAATTGGCCTGTGTTGACAGATGGTATCTCAACAAAAACTAACGCGGAAATATGAAGAGATGATGGTGGCCACGAAAACCGGTTTTATGGCGGAGGTAGTCTACAGCATGTGCTACTATACATATTTATAAGTTCCGATATTCGATGTTTCGATCATGTTTTAAGAGTCGGAATTCGTCGATTCTAAAGACTAAAAGATCTTTTCTTGGCTGAGAACTGGTTGTTCTCATATGCACCTGCAACCACTGATATGATTTTTTGCATGCCATACTCAAAAAAGAATAGTAAAAATCAAACAAATGACTTACGAATAGCATTTTTATCATACAATAGCGTGTAAAACAAAGCATGGGAAACAGGAAGTATATCATGAGTTACAAAGTCAAAAGCAACGTCAAACTGCCAGTTGTGTTTTTAATTCTGCCTTTCAATTTTACATTCTTTTACTTTTTGTGAAATAACGTTTTGGAATCGAGAAGTGTATTATAAGAAACAAAGAGGAACTATCAGGGTATTTCATTTTATCTGGTTTTACGGGGAAAAATAACAATAAAAATTGCAGGACGAATCTGCTACGTAGATGTAGTTTGTTATACGTTATTTACAGCATACGAGTCATCTAACACCCTGGGATGTACAAAAGAGTTTTCCAACACTGACGATTTCACGGGGTATCCTATATGCAAAAAAAACCGGATTTACAAAAGAACTTACCAAATAACCAAAAATAGTATGAATGATAATGCTGTGAGTTGAAAATTATGGCATTTTGTTAAAATAATCAGGAAATATGAAAGACATAGCTCCAGCAAATTTCGTGGAAGCGTAATAGCAACACGAAAATGCAGAATACAGTCTAGAGCTATCAGGAAATCAGGAAAATGAAGTGGTTGGTGTGTAATGACAATGAGTTTATATGACTGTATGATTGAATGCGTAGTAATTTATATTTACATGTGTTAAACGTCAAGAACACAAAACAAAGTCTAAAGCATAACGTGTTAGAAATAAGTAAGTATCAAATTCCGACTTTGTTAGCACCTCAAATACAGAAACCAAGAACTAGTACATGCACGGCGACCTCACGAGTAAAATTCAATAAATGAGCCGCGCCATGAGAAAACCAACTTTTCGCATCCACGCTGTCTGGTCAGGAGCCATGCTGTTCGCTAACGGTGTCTCTAATTGCAATAAGCTTTGAAAGCGAACAGCATGGATTCTGACCAGACTGCGCAGTCTGGTCTGGATCCATGCTGGTCGCAAATGCACTATGTTGGTTTTCTCATGGCGCGGCTCAAATATGTATGGTTTAGAATCCTTGCGTGTATCAGTGCTATACACTGGGCACGTTAAAGAACCAGGCTGTCTATTCGCAACGAGCTAGGCTAAGTTAGCCGGACAAGCCTGTATCTGATTTCTGATCTCTCTGTCGTGGGGGCTTTGTCTCACTCTGTCCCTCTGGTCAGATCGCTCTGTGTCTGTACTAGTAGAGGAGGAATTATGCGCCCTGTGTGGCTGCATTTGAACTATGTAAAGCGCCTTTGAACGTGAAATTGATCATGAAAAGGGCGCTATATAAATCTGGTATAATAATAATAATAATAATAATAATAATAGAATAGATTAATGAAACTAGCACAGTTTAGATTTCACGCACATGTATATGTAACGATTGCTCGCCCACACCCATCTAAAACTTGTTGGAAGGTTTGGTTACTTGCTATGTCACAATATGGCTACATTCATTTTGTTATAATATTACATTCTTCTAAAAGATATTTTAGGCTGACTGAATGCTACAGAATATCAATTACCTGGCAATTATACAAAATACGTGTGAGAATATATTACAACGTTAAACATCCACTTTAGTTATACATGTATTAGCAAAAACATCTGTTAATAATCAAGAACAAATCAATACAACAAATTATAAATGCATACTTATCTAAATTTCGTATTCTCAAAGGCAGCATCACTGCAAATTGTCATCGGGATCGTCTATGACTTTTTTGTTCTTGTGAATTACCGATAAATAAAGTACTTATCACTACATGAAAATCCCGTGAGATTAAAATTAAAACTGGCATTTGAATGGCTATGGATAAATATGCCGGTAAGTAGTTAGATGTTCTATTAGGCAGGGCAAACGCCGACTACAATTAAAAGAACTTCAAAATATTGACTGACCTAACAACAAACCACATATAAGATATGCAGCTCCGGTGTGCGAAATTACCTTATCTAAAGACAAAAGATTTTGCAGCTCTTGCCTGTGGAATGAGTAAAATATAGTTTATATTTAAAATAAGCGAAGCATAAGTGAAAACCCTATAACGAAAATAAATAATGAGGAAAAAAGTTACCTCGAAAACGAAAGATCTATTGGACACTTCCGTAATATACCTATCACATTCCAATTTGAATGTGGCGGAAAACTATTTCGCTGCTGCCAGCAGTCTCTATGAATTCCAGCAATTTATGTCCTTCCGCTTAATATATGACATTTTAATTAAATAACCAATGTTAATATGGTTCGCCTATTGCGCATAACTAGGTGAAATAATTTCCAGCGCATTTATGTATAGGTTAAGCTAATAGAATACTTGTGTCTAAATATAAACTGACTGTTTTCCTGTTTCTATTTTTCCGAACCAAAGTCCAGGAAGCATTCGCAATAAATTTCACAAAGAGTGAGTTAAGTCTCTATGGGTGTGTGAAATAAACTAGGTACTAAATTTAACATAATTGTCTAAAAGAACTAGTGTTATTTCTGAAAATGCTACATAATGCGTTTCGTGAAATGGGTCCATATTTTATATAAGTCGTTTATAAGTAACTGTATGACAATTTTACCAAAATCATGATATTTAATATATATATATATATATATATATATATATATATATATATATATATATATATATATATATATCAATTATGTGTATCTAATGATAAAATATTTATTTAGTGGTAACAATTAGGAAAATTACACAGCATTCTGGTAGCATATAAAATTTATAAGTAAAAAGCAAAGAAAGTAGGAATCAGTAACGAAAATAACCTGGGTCTTAGTTTATACTGAAGCAAGTTCTACAACTTATATCAATCACACTCGACACCTCTTTCCTGATGGAATCCATCGCCACGAGGGTTTGAGAGAAGAGGTCGGTTTCCCTTTTATTGCTATGCGCCAAGCAAGGGAGCTACTGGTACCATTTTTCACGTCTTTGGTATAACGCAACTCTCCAAAACACTAATTTGGACCACTACGTCCCATTGGATTGTAAAGGCGGGAAATCTTTTAAATATGGTTTGACTACTAGTCAAATTATTAATGCATGGGTAAACAGAACGTTTTCGTGAACAGAAAAAAGCAGTGACGCATACTACCTTTCAGTGGTAATGAATGTGATTATGATACCCAATATAACAGAGGTTACTTGGATTCATGGTGATTTATATAAAGATGATTTTGAAACAGTCAGTGAATGAACAACTGAATAGTCTTTCGAAGCAACTATTCTGAAGATCTTTAGAATTCATTCTCCTCATGAATTGTATATGAGACAGGTATTGTGTTACAAACGACATGTATCAAACGACTACGACCAAACTTATACATTTTTAATTATGAATTTGTATTGCTTTATTTAAAAGTATAAGTAGTTTAGATTGAATGTTCATATCGTAAGGTGGGGTCACAATTCACGTTTCTAAACCAATGACGTCAAAGAGCTATACATGGAATTTTTTGTATCGTTAAACACAATAATGTCTTAACAAAATACTTAAGAAAACATATGAAAAAAAATGCAGAGGTAAAATCATTCTAATATCTCGTGAACACTGATGACAACATTTGACAGACGGAAGATGACTGATGACGTAATTAAACGTTTGCTGCGATTTATATTTTTAGGTTTGATACCCTTGAAGTTATTGTCATTTCTTAGTTTAAAACTCAAAAATTTACATAAGGTTTTGACTGTACTTGTATTCATCGGAGGACAATGGTAGGATTAGCCTATCCTGAAGTTCTTAGTTTCACATGATGGCAGTGACCTGTTGTACACGCTCAGGACGTTGTTGGATCGACTAACACAAAATTGTCTCCTGTGATTTCGCGAAGTGAAACGTCGTAAAGGTCAAATGATCGGAATTGTGAATCCATTGAAAATATGTTATTAAAGACATATCGGACAGTTTTCTATATGTACATATGTATATAGGCAAAACTTTTCGTACGGACAGAGTTTCCTTAAATTTGTGTACTGACTGAGAGTCAAGTCCAAATAGGAAATATGTATTAAAAATCAGAGAAACC
Source organism: Mercenaria mercenaria (assembly GCF_021730395.1). NCBI lineage: Eukaryota > Metazoa > Mollusca > Bivalvia > Venerida > Veneridae > Mercenaria > Mercenaria mercenaria. The sequence continues at coordinate 22,642,154 of NC_069378.1, read as the reverse complement.
CAGGTTTGATCTTGAATTATCTGCCCTTGAAAATCAGAAAATACTGAAAAAAAATTCAAGGGCAGGTAATTCAATATCAAGGCAAGGAAACTGTGCATTTTAATTTATATTTCTGTTTCAGACTTCATTTGCATTCAGTATACAATGTATACATGGGAAAGACCAGGACTTTGCGGTATCATTTTGTCATGTTCATAGTTAAGGACATTTGCCACAGTGTCTATTTTGACATGGTGCAAAATTGTCTTACGGACAGAATTTCTTCTTTAAACTGTGTTAACTGACATAGAATCAAATCAAAAACAGAAATATGAAATAAAACAAATCATAGGTACTCAGCCTCGGTCATGCATTATCTGCCCTTGAAAGACTGTAAATACTGAAAAATTATTTTCAAGGGCAGATAGTTCAAGATCAGTCCTGGGTACCTATGATTTTTAATATATACCTTCGTTTTAAATTAGATTCTTCGTCAATACACAAAGTTTAAAGAAATTCTGTCCGTAGGAAAATGTTTGCCTATAAACTTACAGACTAGATGCCCATGGGCAGCATGTCGAGCTCGCCAGCTGTCAAAGGACTAACATTTATCATACTATTTGGCAGTGACAGAACTGATTGCGGCAAACATTTCTGCCAAGTTATTTAAGAACATCTCCATCTAGTTACAGCCAAGACAAAAGAAATTGCATAAACTTATGACATTTGACCCCAATGTGTGACCTTGACCTTTCAGCTACTTACCCCTGGCAGACTGTCTCAATGAGGCAAACAATTGTGCCAAGTTATTTAAGAAACCCTCAATCCACGGCTGAGCTACAGCCCGGACAGGGAACTGCACCAGGTTTCGACCTTTGACCTCTAAGTATGTCATTGACCTTTGCGGTAGGGGTTATGGAAATGCACACGACACTCTGTATCATTGAGGCAAACATGTATGCCAAATAAAAAAGATGTCTTTATGCATGGCAAAGTTACAGCTCGGACAAGCTCTAAATGACCTTTGACCCCCAAGTGTGACATTGACCTTTGAGATAGGAACCTGGGGTTTGCACATGACACTTCTTGTCATAGAGTTGAACACTAACGCCAAAGAAAACAAATTTCTCCATACTTATCAAAGTTATAACCTGGACAATCTTTAAAATGACCTTTGACCCCTAACTTTGACCTTGACCTTTGAGATTGGAACCTGGGGTTTAAATATGACACCCCGCGTCATTAAATTAAACATTCATGCCAAATATAAATAAGATTCCTCAATGTATTGCAAGGTTATGGCCCGGACAAGATCTGACATGACTTTTGACCTCCAACTGTGACCTTTACCTTTGAGACAGGAATCTGGGGTTTACGCAAAACACTCCGTCACACTGAGTTTAACATTCATTCCAAATATAAACAAGATTATTCCATGTATGTCAAAGTTATGGTCCGGACAAACAAATCCGGACGCACGCACGCTCGCACGGACCAACGCACGCACATACACCGAACAACCATCTGGATAACTACATCTTCGCTTCCGCAAGCGGGCTCAACAAAACCTGCCCCATATGTCTTTAATTGAATATAGTGGAGAATGCACATACGTGTTAAAATCTTGTTGGTTTTAACCAAATTTTAGTGAACATTTTCACGTTTAATAAAAAAAGTAAATGAGTGATCAAACACCGGAACAAAACCATGTTTTTAAAATAAAAAAAAAAATTGAAATATATAATGCCTCAGATTGATTTTATTCTTTGCACATTTCATAAATTGTAAAGCTGCTTATACGTCTTTTGACCAGACAGATGAATGTAACTTATGAAAGCCCTAAAAGATGACGAGGTGGTTATGATACGTTATAATCTCATTGCAATGGTCAAGTAGGTCAATGCATATACTTTCTGTCGTTCAAGTAACAGGACTTTATGAAACAGATGCACTATATTTTATCCGGTTTCACAACGATCTCAGGAACTATCTTCTGTAATGGTGCGTCCTGTTTGTTTGACTGTTAGTCTTAAATGGTATTCTTTTCCCACTTATTATTGATTTATATTGAGACGTTTACTAATGTTGCAAAAATATGTAAATATTGCCCTTGTTAATCATTCACTACTGTTCTGTTGAAGCCTTATATTTGTGAGTTCTAGACACCCATTGCTTTAATGACATATTAACACTGTTTTTTTACTGTCTCTACTGTATATAGGATGTCTAGTTTGGAAGACATGTATCTGACTTCTGAATAACAAATGTGTATTACAAAACTTGGACTTACGTAGATTATGATGCAGAAATATTTGGTTTGCAGAGGTGTTAAACCTTAGGTTTTTGTGTGTTCAGGGTTATACTTTGCCCCTACTTTAAGACCAAACTAATGCAAAAATGACAATCATAGGACCGTTATGTGAATATGCGAAAGTTTTGCTCGGAACGTTACCAGACACCGAACTCCAACATAGTGTTAATTCCTCTTAATGGTAAAGTAGACATAGTCACCACATATAAATTGGGATGAATTTTTGCCGAATTATTAAATATTTCAATTCCGTTTTTTTTTTTCCTTTTCTTTCTTTTTTTTTTTTTTTTTTTTTGTTATTTAAAGTTTATATCTCAGAAGTTGTTTTTGTATGCATTACGAGTGAAAAACTAAACAATGATACAGTAATATTAAAATATTAAATCCACTCATTTGTTTGGCGTTGTGAGGCGCGCCTGTTAAAACATAAACAACGAAATAATTTGAAAGTATTTTTGGTTAGTACATTAAACAGTTTGAATACTTTCATTATTTTCTTAAAAGTTTTGACGTATGTGTCAATTTTTATGTAGATAATTACAAGCATTTGATTTACCAAGCGTTGCAAAGCGTGTCGACAATTTAAGATCGCATGGTTTTACAATAGTCACGTATTTTGCTTGGAGGCATGGACAATTGTGTGGTAATATTCCTGTGGTGAGGCTGAGCAGATAAGTATGAAGTTTCAATCAAAAATTTATGGATGCCTCCCCATGTTATCCAATACCACAAGTTTTATTGAATCTCTTTTTTAGTTTTTCATTTTCATGCCTTTTCATCTCTTAACAACTTTTTGTTCATTAGATTAAAACTAATGTTTGTTATAATAAATGTATAATTTGATGTTTTCTTTCAGAAATAACATAATACCTGATACTATTTTTATTTGTTTCAAGAGTCCATTTCATCTGTAATATTTTGAATAATTTGCAGAAAAATTTGTAGATATAGAATATGTATAGTAATACAAGATGAGATATTATAATCTTAGGACTAACACCAGTATGTTTACTTTTTCTAGCTTTGGGATAGGTTGCTAGCGAGATTTTATTATTATTTTATGTGTCTACAATTCACTGGGATTTATCCCCCCCCCCCCCCCCCCAAAAAAAAAACACACACACACCACACTTGTTAAAGTTCCACAAATTTAACTAAAACCTTTCTTTATACATTTTGCAGACAAAATGCCATGCCATGGTATTAACATTAGATATTTACACATTATTCCATCTATATAGTTTCCTGTTGTTTCATTGGTCCATTAATTGATGTGACAGTCTATTTACAATTTACAGGATGGTTAGTTAATGACGTTGAATTAACGAGTTACTTTGTTATGTCGCATATTATTGACTTTGTCATAATTATACGTAAATTTGCTCCATTAGTTTGCCGTGAAATACGGATATGCGTTATAGACAATATAGACAAGACTTAAAATCACAGGGCAGCATTATGGAAATCAATAAGTAAGGTTTAACCTATGTCAATGGCAAACCTATTTGCACATCTCTCAACAATGACTATTCTTTAATTTCCTGTAAAATAAATAATAAAATCTAAAAAAAAAAACTTTGGAAGCATTGAATGCAACCAAGCAAAATGATAGCAGACTCGTTTTGATTGAGTCTGTTCATGAGAGGTAATGAAATGTGCAACACATCTCACGCCCCAAGCGGTATCAATTACATAGATATTGAATGGACTCCATGATCCCAAAGGACGAGAAAATATAACAACAAAGTCACTTCAAATACATAGTTACTGTAACTGTTGATGTTTGTTCAGGAGGGGTTTTACTGTATAGGACAGGAATGCGATTTGCATCTCTATACTGATGAACTTTAAGAAACAGATGAACATTGTTTTTAAGTATCTTTAAATTATTCTCTTCGGGGATTTATTTTTTGCATTTCATATGGGAAGATCAATCAATATTAAATGAACATTTATTTTTTACTCAGTTTGTTGAAAGACTGAGAGATGAATATCTTCAAGATTAGTTTTCAAATATCTGAAATAGCAGAAAAAAATTCTTTGTATATATAAGTACTTAAACAAATAATTGCAATTAAAAGTAAATTACCTGTTAATTTTTCGAGTGTACATGTCTGCTTATGCTTCCATACAGATAAACGCACGTAGACTAGAAACAGAAACAGGTCGCTACTGTGGCATTGACAGGTAGTATAAAATTTGTAAATTTTGCAAAAAAGGTACAGGTCATGAAATCCATTTTACATTTGTATGGAAATTTTATACGCTATCAGAAAGGAGTATATTCCGAAAGGAGTATATTCCAGCATAATGTTTGCACCCGCCATCTAGTGACAGACACTTGGAAAATGAAGCATTAAAATGAATGTAGTTACTTGTATTGTTAACGGAAACAAAATTAGAAATAATTTACTAAATAATTAAGGGCATGAAAAATGTGTATATATTCTTGATAAATAGACATTTATGAATTATTTAAACTCTGCTTCAAAAAATGTTAATTATGGGCCGTTGGCCTTTGGCAATTTGTTAATAAGCTTTAATAGCTATTTCATAATTTGCATAACATACATGTCAATTGGGACGGCTATTGTAGCATTAAACTGAATGGCAGGTTTAGTTGCAATAACTTAATGGTATATTGGAAATCTAATAACTAGTGAAAGATGAAAACGCCGTATCATAACCAGACTTTTAACACTATACCAACCGTGTCTTAGTATTTAACTGCAACACAGTTGCACAGATGAGCGATAGTAACTAAGACACAAACTATGTAGAAAAACAATACGGATGACTTTTCTACAATACGTCATTAAACTCTTGCAAAATTATCTCATTCAGACGGTTATTGTCAAAGTAGATAGGGGTTGATGAAATATGTATGAGATTTAATGAAAGAAAATTAAATGGAATGTCTGCCTTTAAAGATTGCTATGTATGTTTTAATATATAGAGGGCCATGTTAGATGTTAGGCCACCATTTTTTTATTTTCTGTTTTCGGGGAGCACCGCCTCAATCTTTTGATAAAACAAATTAAAAGTTAAAGTCAATTTCATTATTTTTAGTTTCATTTTATCCACCGACCGTGTATCACTGTAACTGCCGAAAATAAAAGTTTTCCTGTATAGTAGAGGCATTTTGTCTGTAGAAGGTCAGCAGATGCATGGAAATTGCAGCTTACATGATGCCTGAAAATAAATAGGAAAATACATACGTTTACAGACAGCAATCTTTGGAATAAATTGTCAGAGATTACAAGTATTGTTAACAAATTTGATCTGAGTAGAAAGCCAAAGCTTTACTCTAGGAATAATCACGGAAAAGCTACGAAAAATGTCCCGGCATGTGTCAAGTTATCAATGCTATCCAGATGTACAAATGTTGAAAATTCTGGCGCTGCGTGCGCGTGATTTGTTTTTTCTTTTTGATTATGTTAATCTTACAACGATTAAATTTATGTGGGGAAAATTACCACGATTGGCAATATTGAAATATACCAAAAAGAAAGGCAAAATGTAAGAGGAGAAGTGAGAATAGATTTTGTAAAAACCTTGTTTTTACTTTGAAGTCTTGATGGTTACAAAGAAAACATAACTAATACCACAATTTATAGAAGTTTTGAAGTTGTAAATGTCCATATTAAATGACACATGTCCCTTGAAAACGTTTGACAGAATAATACATGTAATATAAAGTTCAAACCAGACACCAAAACTCATACAATCTCGGCAATATTCTCATGTCCAATTGCGGTATTCCAATAAAATCCGTAAGAAAATCCTTGTCAGTACTTTTGGGACGAACATACAAGCAATATGTCTCATGCGTCTTTGACCCTGAGGAACACATAATGACCAGAAAAAAAAATTGGTCCCAACTCAATAAATAATCTTCTCTCATAACCTGTTGTATGAACATTACCTGACATACGACTGTTAGTTTTGTTCACGTTTTTAGCTTAAGCAAAATCCATCTTCGCTTGTTTCGGATTGTCGTATTTTTGTCACATTTTAGGTGGCAATGAAAGTCGGCAAAATAGAAAAAAATATTCAAGTAACTGAGACTTAAGCAAAGCTACGGCAATTTTGATTTCTCTGATTAAATTACTGCCTTTGACGATTCAGATTCCAAAAAACCAGTGTGCATAATATTTATTAGTTTGTAATTTTTGTTGTCACGTATGATGATGCATCATTGGAGATGTTTGTCTTTTATTACTTTACATCGCTAGCCAATTGAATGCGTACAGGATGCAGATCTAAAATAATCATTGCAAATCCCCATTTTTATATATGTTTATTATATAATAAACATTACACAATGTTCTAATGTTATGTCAACTGTGGTATGTGTATAGTTTACTATGAAAAATGTTTCTACAAGTCTTATGTTTTCTACAAAATAGATAGATTGAAATAAACACAAAAATACATATCCTATGTTTATTACATTATAAGATTAATGATAAATATTAAATGGAGCATAATACATGCGACAATCTACAAAGTTTTTAAATTTAACCATTGACAGCTCAAACAAACAACGCCTAATGATTATACCTCGGTCTCTCAAATGGCAATATAGTGAACAAACAACGTGCGTTTTTTGGGATGTGAAATTCTAGTCCAGTCCTAATGCAATGTGTAATAAAATGCATAAAAGAGTCGCAGTATTTTTAAGTAAAATTATAGTATAAAGTTGTTTTTGCAACACTGATGAAAGACCCAGGTTCTTCCTTTTACAGACTTGAGCCTGATACAGATGTAAGCTTGTCGACATATTTTAAAAGTCTCTTTTTTATTAAACGAAAAAAGCATTATGCACACAAGCTACACATACAGAGAAGAACAATATACTGAGATGACAGTTCATTTGTGAGTGCGAATGCAGTTTAAATGTTGTACCCTTTTGGACGTTTTCTTTTTATTTATTTATTCGATTATTCAATGTTATGAATCATCACGTGTGCGTAGCCAATATTTTATCAACTGATTAACTATTGGAACATATTTATCATTTTCGGTTCTGACCACGCAAATACTTCGCAATTTTAAAAGCACTTCATTTTATCCCGATTTTATCCCACGGTAGGAAAGTGTTGCATAAGGGGATTTCCGATGTTCATTAATTTTTAGTTAAAGTATGAAGTAGTAACAACTGCAAAAATATTACTTTCAATAACATTTTCAGTCTGATTTGTAAGAAGTGAATACTTTAATCAAAGTTGATTAATGGTCTAAATATGGTACATGTGACTTATGACGACACTACACTTGAATACACAAATAGTGAAATACACACAAGTTCATTTTGGCATACAAACTACGTAAACACTGTAGTCAGGACGACTGGATAATGGATTATAAATTATTGACTGTTATATTATTTGACATTTATCGTGTCTGTATTACACTGGGGAAATTGTATAATACATGGCCAAATAGATATTGGCAGTCTAGACCGGCAAACATAAATTGCTTCTACGTAATACATGAATATTATTAAGTAAAAATTGTTTGTTTCAAAAAATCTGATGTTCTTTGTATTCGTAGTTAACTACAATCGTAGAGTGAAATGGAACAGCTATATTTTATCGAAAATTGATGTACAGGCTGTTTGCTCTATGTTTATAAAGCAGTTACTGCGGATCTTGTTAAAATTATATTAACAACGTTAATTCGACAAATGACTTTGATACTCGAAATGGCATCAAGGTCAAAGTTATTACACTAGTGTTAATCATAATTATGATATGGCGTTATTTCACTCCCACACAACGTCAACAAGTAATGAATAATATTTTTTTTTGAAATGATACATAGTCGAGCAGTCGTCATTTGGGTATGATAAACATTAGATGTGACACAACTAATATGTTCTATAACTGGGCGATTGACCCTTTTTGCAGCAAATTGAGCGTTATGGCCTCTGACATGCTCCGCCTTTGTGTGCATAGTTTTATGATGACAGTTATATGAAAAGAATGTGGATGAATGATACCTAAACATCTTCACAACTTCATTTGCAAACTTGTTTCTTGTGTCAAACGTTATGTAATAGACTCATTAAAATACAAACTAAAAGGTTTATAACATTACAGATGTGTGTGCAATTCGGACCATGTTACATTTTTTATTAACTATATTCTATATTGATATTGAATGCATTATTTTCCACCAGAAGGTCTACCTCACAAGATGTGAAAATAACTGACATAGAGTTTAAGTCTATTCATTGCACGCAAGCCATCAACCTTAATCATTGCCATGTTTTGAAGGGTGAATAAAAGCTGTCATCGGGGGAGGTGAATCTCTGATACACGCAGCAAAACTGCGTATCATTGAATCCGTAACATCTTCTGTAAAACACTATGAAATAGAAAATTGTTGCGTCTAACTGTGAAACGCTTACCATACGTTGTGTATGAAATAATCTGTCTGTACCCTTTTAAACAAGATTTTTAACGTAGAAAAATTAACTTGACCCGGAATCTTACGACATTTTTGAAGAGCATCCTTATTGAAGTCATTTTTCATTTACTTTAAAATGAAGCGTCCTTCAAACAAATCTGAATTACCATTATAAAATGTTTTAAAATATTTACGTAGTTAATATGGCTGCCTGCTTAGGGAGTTTAATTTAATAACATGTTTATGCTACCTTATATTCGAAATAACATCAGACAATTCTACTGCGAAATGCTAAACAAATGAGCCGTGCCATGGGAAAACCAACATAGTGGGTTTGCGACCAGCATGGATCCAGACCAGCCTGCGCATCCGCGCAGTCTGGTCAGGATCCATGCTGTTCGCTAACAGTTTCTCCAATTCCAATAGGCTTTAAAAGCGAACAGCATGGAGCCTGACCAGACTGCGCGGATGCGCAGGCTGGTCTGGATCCATGCTGGTCGCAAACCCACTATGTTGGTTTTCTCATGGCACGGCTCAAATTATCAAAATTGCAATTTAATCTCCTTAAAATGACTTAATGGCTAGATATCGGAGCCCTTTTGACATTATGCAAAAATCATATGTACAAAATTCTGCTGAATTTCTGATAAACTTCAGAAATACTTAAGAACCCAATATGTAAGCAAAAAACATATTTATTTGTAAAATGTAATATTCACAGATAAGTTAGAATTACAAAACAATGTGAAACTTCCTTGTAAGATAATTGTCGTCACAATTATTATCAAATAAGCTGCTTCTGTTATACTTTTAATGAACGCAGTACCTACAACTACATTCTTCTGTGAGACTGCAAAAAACGTGAAGACCTGAGAAAAGTTATTGCAATTTGGCTGCAATATAGGACAATAAAAATGTGCCCATAGGACACGGATGCCCATACTTATTTTAAAATCGTATATATATACCTATGTCTGCCTCTTTGTCGCCACAAAGAACTGACACAAATCTTATCTTTACGTTTACATAGGCGCGCAAAGCAAACATCAGTAGAAAAATATGTATCTAAATTATAATCAGAAATATTGCCTCTGCTCAGGAAATTTATCAGAATGTTTGTCGCCTTGAACGTCTTTAACCTCCATTGACTCTTGTAATTAATTTTAACAATCCTTATGAAAGTCACATGAAGGAAATGAACATGGTGAATACATCCAATAATTCACCTAGAAACCGTGCGAGAGGAAAAGCCTGATCATATGACAATGCCCGACAGTAAGTGTTTGACATAAGACTATGTGCAAGTAGAGTTATAGCTCTTGGCCTTCTCACTCCCCCATAATAAAGCAAAATTATAAAGTCTCAATGTACTAAAGAAAACTGGAACTGAAAAAATAATAACTAAGAAATACAAATTTCCTGAGAAAACAAAAGGCCGCTATACCGACAAAATGGGAGAGACAGAGAGAGCTATTGCTTTTGACCGACTTACTTATTAAATGATAATTAAAAGGGATACAATGCTTCAAGATAAGCTCTTACAGTGTCCAAGAAAAGTGAAACTAAACAATGAATCAAATTTTCTATAGTTATGTGTATGCGCCATCATTTCTAATAAAGTATAAACTAGAATTATGATTTGTGTCCTACATACGGGTCTAAACACTTGTATTATGACGATGAAGCGTATATAAGGTATCAAAGCTTGTTTACGCAATAAGTAAAGTAGACCTAGGCAAACATTTTAGCAATTCTAGTATTCTAAGTACATACCTGGCCACAATGAGAAATATGATCCTTGGCCTGCTTAATTATCTTATAATGATAAGCAAGTGTCAAATCTGTAATGCTGTATAAGCGACTGTGTTCTTTGAATGTGGATTTTTCTTGTTGGACTTTTGTCTTTGTTTTTTCGTGAGAAAAATGGACCTAGGCAAAAATATTAAACGACGCCAGCTCTGACACCGATTCATGCCGAGTAAGAAAATAACTTGTAGACATTTTTCAAAGAGGTAACTATTTTATTGCTTGGTTAAAACAAACTGTGGTGTATTTCTGTTAGGCTTAACTTCTCATCGACTCTAGTTTTAATTAGATCATTCGGAAACTGTCCAGGAAAGCACCAAGGGTGGATCTCCAGACTTTATTTCAGGCATGGGTAGAAACTTAGGTAGAACCACCGACCAGCTGGAAGGTTTACTTACGTGACAGATTTCTTGAAAACCACACGAACAAGGTTTAACAAACACCATTGCCGTGGATCAACGGAAAACCAAAACGTAATTATTATAGGAAGACATGTTATTGTTTAATACTAACAATCGGCCATTGGGCTTTAATCTATTTGTTTCTCACTATAGGCATATACGAATACAAATACATCTACTACATATGCAAAAAGGAAAAAACATAGGTATTACTCTGAGCAGATTGAAAGAACGTTTGCCATAACTGGTTTGAAGTTTAACTTAAATTAAAATTGGCTGATTTTAGTTGTTGCCATTACTAGCCGTTTTATGAAATCGAATAAAACAAAAGTTACACTTTCTGGATTAAGACACGTGTTTAAAGACCCACCACGACCTAGTGACCTACCTTTTCCTCCCACATGAACTTCGTGTAAATCATTCTGATAATACTGCTATTCTACAAGATGACAGGTTGACAATTTAGGCCTTCCTTGAATTAAATTGTTTTCACAACTTCATTTGCAAACTTGCCCCATGTGGTTCTGGGACGATCTATGTATGAAAAGAATTGGAACCACTGCCTTACCCTTGTATGATCGTAAGAGGCGACTAATAGGGACTTAACACTTGGTTTTGCTGTAACTCTGTGATTCCAGCAGGTATGCAAATTTTGATTCTATACCTCATGTTTTTATTTCGATGTAAATGAGATGTGAAACCAAAATTTGTAGTCCTGTTTGGCGCCATATAACATATTCTGTGTTGGTGCGCCGTAAAACCCAAATAAATAAATAAATCATTTGCAAACTTGTTCAGTCATTCTCTTCTCAGTATAGTTTTATAAACATAGAATAATAACTATCTTACACTGTAGGAACAAAGTGTGGTCTAATCTTACCCTAATACATCAAGTACTGTGCACACTACTACATTAATTAATCAAATATAATGCAATAAAACAAATTTAATGAGTACTGAATAACAAATCCTAAAACACAATGATTTACTAGAGAGTCAGTAATAATATAACCCTTGGGAAAAGTAACAAAATAACATATGAATAACGTATTGTTATTGGTCTGTGTACATTTATGTACAGTCGAGACTGCCTTAACGACCCCCTGAATTTAGCGACTCCCTGTCATATGCGACCCTATTTTATGCTCCGGACGCAATTTACTATTAAAAGAGTCTGAATTAAGCAACCCCCTGCCTTACGCGACAAGCGACTGTGAAATCAGGCTCCCGAATCAATATTTAGACCGTTTTCAGCGACTTTGAGACGCTCCCTCGCAAGATTTTACACTATAGAGTTACCGTTCTTTATCTCGCGTGAAGTTGTTTGAGACGAGAACTTATTTGTTTACAAAAAATGGCTGATGAAAAACATAAAAAAGAACTGTTTTGACATTAGAACAGCGTGTTAAGGCACTTGAATTGCTCGATTAGGGAAAACCAGCGTATAAAGTCGCTGAAGAATTCGGAGTTGGTGCATAAATTAACAAAAATATGGCGGTATTTAACAGGAAACGACGAAGTAAACACAGATTAAAGATGCAGTCAATAATCAAATAAATGTCAATGAACAATTAGTACACAAAAATATAAATATCATAAACCCCAGTGTGTAAATAGTTCAAATGGAACATTTATATTTTACTGCTCCCCTTTATTTTCTTGCCAGATCATGAGCTTAAATTTGTTTTATCAACATCATACGAATGATGCAAATTATTTGAAATTAATATTTTATCAATATGCAAATAAAGAAATAGTATTTAATCATTTTCCACTTCTACCTTAAAAGAGGCCAATATATAAGTATCCGATATTCATGTACTTTAATTGGAAAAATATATGAAACCAGCGTCATCCTGTTAAGTGAGACTGTTTTAAGAGACTCCCTGTCATATGTGACCTTTCTCGCTGCTTCCCAAAGTCGGTCTCTTAAAACAGTCTCGACTGTATCTTTCTGTTATTCGAATCTGAGCTTTTGTGTTATATCTCCTTTATATTTGTTTAGTTAGAATCTCTTCTTTTATCTACATTTCAGTCTCAAAAAATAATTGTTGAGTACATAGCTCATTTATTAAATTAATTTATTCATTAGAATGGCGAGAAAAAGGCTTTTATTTTCAAAATTTATTAAACGGAGATTTATGTTGTGTTAGTGTATTGTTTAATTTTTTTGCTTGAATATTTCGGCCTAGGTTGTTCCAATACTCCCGCTTTAAATGCGTTTGGGTATTGTTTAATCACCCCTTGGATATGGTGCCTGCTTTTTAATTTTGTCTATTGGCAGTTTCTGTGATATGCAAGCTTCATAGCCACAGATTCCCTTTCTACATTCTAGTTTGTTTAGTTCTGCCCATTGTTTTTACGTTTAGGGCACAGACTTTATTTTATCAGGGGACATACGCCGCTTTTCATGGAATTGCACTCTGCGCATCATTGAAGGTTCCATGTGCACCGCCGTTTGAATACATCTGCGGATGACTCTAAATTACATTCTGGTACTTATAACATGTGTAAATCTTGAGTTCTGCTCAACCCGGGACCAGAGGACGTGGACGGTAGCTTGCATTTCCACTACCGTCCATAACAGGCTCAATCAAACCGAGCCTGCAACAGTTTCGTTTATGTTGTGTCGGGCGACCTGTGGTTTTCCACTTTTTTATTTTAATTTGACTTGACTCGGAGTTGTGCATTCTTATATCACAAACGTAACATCATCGACCATGATTGAAGTAAAGCACCTAGACCGTATAATTATGCAAAATTTGAAAAGCTTCGGTACATACACGTTTCTTGATATGTCTAATAGATCATATTACATTTTTCGAAATGTCAGATGGATAGCTTTTCTGGTTAACAAAATATTAGCTTGTCATGGCAAAAAGGTTTTGCACAATCATGGTCCTTTGTTGTTGTTTTTTTTTTTGCGATTAATTTTGAACCACAGCGTATACAGTGTCATGCGAAATATGAAAATACGAATTTATCTATATTCAATATAAATTTTACCTTTTGGATTCACAAGAAAAAATAAGTACAAAAAAATGTATATCAATTCTTGTGCTGTCTTTACCTAGAAAAATACTTTTCAGACGAAACTTTCTCGTTTATGATTTTTTACATTTCGAGGGCTTGGCGCAAAACTATTGTATCTTGTTCTTTATTTATATACACTTACAATAGTTTTGCACCAAGCTCTCGATTTATAATATTGATTAAGAAACAATATATCTCATCCAGTGATTTGTCGTTGAATAAATCATTGTTTGGAGTTCAGATGCGAAGGAATTATATCACGATTCTAACACGTAACCAAGGATTTTTAAGTACATCCTTGACGATATTCATTAAATATTTGCCCGTTTCCAATCGGTTTCTTTTCCAGCGCGCCATTATGCCGTTTGACGCCATGACGTAATAATTGTGACGTCGGAACAGTGATTTGTTGTATAATAATTCACTGTTTTCTGCCTTCTTTGTTTAATAGGAAAATGAATCGGATCGTGTTAGAATAAAGTATTTATCATCACAGATAGAGAAGATTCACTATGCCAGGTAGGCCAGTTTAGGAATATGCGACAACTGCCTGTAACTGGAGACGCAACAATGTATTTATTTCGATATCACTCAACCATATAGTTACACAGAAATGTTCTACTAACTAAATTGTGTCAATTGTTATTTAGAAACAGATGCATGATATAGGTATTTCGCACATTAAAAATGATAATACGGGAATATATAAAAACTAGCAAAGATTTGACACAACCATTTCATATACTTATATATATATATATATATATATATATATATATATATATATATATATGTAGTGTACATGTAAAGTAAATGTATTGTAAGCCGGAAAATAACGCAGAGTTCTGTCAGTGATTTTAATATCCAATTAGTCTTTGACATGGTCAGTGCGGCTTTCTTTCTGCAAAAGATTAATTGTACTGTTCGTATGTATTGATCTGGCACTTAGTAATCTTCGCCAATATTTTCGGGCGTTTTGTTATTGTACCAACTAGGCCTAATAAAGAATCCGCTTGTATCTGTTGATACATTAATCTAGCCATGTATGTAAAAATTGAAGGCAGAGAGTCCACTTATTACTAAAGATGTAGTTTGCTCAAAGATTCTAAACATAATAACAAATCTGACATATTTTCATTGCAGATCATACGTTATATAAGCGTGTGTAAGAAATTTTCCTTAAATTCATATGTTAAGGGTTTTGTGAAAATTATATTTAAATTGAACGTTATTCAACTGGTAAAAAAAGAAAACATATTTAAACTTAGAACAGAACACTTTTATCCAATAGATATATATTAACCACATGACAACATTTCAGGAACTATAATTGCATAATGATTCCAATATTTTATTTCATGTTTTTTTTTTCTGTAAAACTCTTTCTAATCAACAAACGAAATGATTTTGGTATCGTTACGAAAGTGCTTACTCGTTCATAAAAGTAATGAACGAGTTTTATGTTCCGGAAGTATCCCTGATATGAGACAAATATTCTGCTAAAATTTTCAGTTTTTAACCAGGCAGTATCAGTATCTATCCGGCTACGGATACTGTCCCACTCAAACAACTCTAACAATGAAGACAAACACATTCTTTCTCAAATTATGGCATCGACCAGTCAAACTGTTAAATTGGAAAATCATGATAAATTTTCAGGGAACAAATAATGAAACAGAACACGCATGTTTATCTTGCATTCACTTAGTGGTAACATGTTGCCAAGACAAAATGTAATTGGAACAGTGACATATTTGTCAATAAAGTATGGTGTAAATCATTTCATCATCATGACAACTAATCCGAACTAAACTTAATTATTTTAACAGAATTTAATTTACAATATTTGCAGTTAATTGAGCTTTGATAAATTGTAAAACAATGTTTAAAAATTAAGCATTGCGTCTTTCACTATAGATAGTTGTAATAAATTTACATTAAATTTACTAACGAACGGTACCAGTTGACATTCTATGGATCAGCAGGTGCTAGAGACCGGATTCACTAGCGAAACCAAACAAAATCTGCTATTATTTACTATTTTAATTCCCTACCTTTCTTACTTTAAATTGAACTTCATCAAAGGAACTCTTTAACATTTTTAATTATACATCTTGATATTACCACTGAAGTTGTTGTACCGATGAAGAACGTATATACTGCTTAAAACTTCTATATGTATCACTTTGATATTTTTTAAGAATAAATTGTGGTTTAGTAGATAAAACGTATGGTTTTAAAATGTTAACACTTTGAGGAGGTCGAATACAATAACTTATTTCTTATGAATACTGTTTGTTTTCTTTTACATTGACTTGATTAAGTCAGAGAAAGCCATCTAGCTGGCTCAAGGAAGGTCGGTGGTTTTACCCAGGTTCCCCCCTGTGATAAAATGAGCCGTGCCATGAGAAAACCAACATAGTGGGTTTGCGACCAGCATGGATCCAGACCAGCCTGCGCATCCGCGCAGTCTGGTCAGGCTCCATGCTGTTCGCTTTTAAAGCCTATTGGAATTGGAGAAACTGTTAGCGGACAGCATGGATCCTGACCAGACTGCGCGGATGCTGGTCGCAAACCCACTATGTTGGTTTTCCCATGGCACGGCTCAAATAATACTCGTAGGGGCACCTGGTATCTTCCTCCACACATGAAAAGCTGGACAGTTGTCCTATGACCTCTAATTATGTCCAGGTGACGTTAAATCCCAAAAAGAAAAAGAAAAATGGTTCATTCAATGTTGCTCACATCAGAAAGTTATTGATATTTGAAACGACAACTTGTCAACTGAAGATGAGTGCTGTAGTACCAAATGTTCAAACAGCTGAGTGCGATTGTTGGAGCGTACATTATCAATATTCTGCAGAAACAAAGTAAAACGGAGAGATCAAACAAATAATCAAAGGAAGGAACACAGCGCTGCACTGCCTTAGGTCGTTCATTGGAAATAATATCACATAGGAGTTTAAACAAGTACACAAAGTGTCACTCGTAATACCCAACGTGTTTCGAAAACTCGGACAAGGATCCAACAGAAGTAGCCACGTTTCAATAAAATAGCTGAGCCCCCACCTCATCCACCAACCCGCCGACTCGAAATCCTATAGCAGTTCATGTACAGATATGCAGTTACATTTAAATGAAAATACATAGATAAAGTAAGCTTAAAGAACAAAGGGTAAAAGCGCACAATGAGACATAGTGGGGCACCGTGGTCAATAGCAAAAAACAAACACACTAGAGAGTTATATGTTACATGACACTATGTATAGTAATAAAACAGATAAATGAAAGTTTCCAAGCCTTGTGCATTCCTAATAGACGCAATGGTAACTGGGGGCATGACATATATGCAAAGCCCAAAACTACCTATGTAGTTAGTACCAAATGCCTTTGTAACATGCGAAACCTTAACGAAAAACATAAGGGCCGACAGAACAGGATATAACTATCAGTGCAACCAAATTCACCACTCGTTCCTTTGAACACATAAAGGAATGCATATCGTTCATCTGTAAAAAGGTATCAAAATAGAAGGCCGATAAACTGTTAAATAAAACACTTAATAATTTTACAAAATACAATTAGATATTAAATTGCCAAAAACCAAGACTATCCAAAGTTACAAGACAGTGTTAACATGGTTAATAGAATTTATCCAAGCACACCAAGTCAAAATTCAAATTAACAACTCAATACAGCACAGTGTAATATAAACAGGCACGGCACTTAATTAAGCTGTTCTATTGCACCAGATCCCCAGCTTTCAAAAGCATTAGGTATTGATAGTAACTGGCATTATTGTTTTGTTTTGCAGTCAACATAGTAATTCGAGCTTCAATTTCGTAATAAAATTCGAGATAGGTTTTAAGGATAATATATGGTTTCTTGATAGTAACTGACATTATTGTTTTGTTTTGCAGTCAACATAGTAACTCGAGGTTTAATTTCGTAATGGTGTAACAGTTTTATTTTATGTAAAAATAGACAGAAGCTAGATAACCAAACTTAGCCACAACAAGTGCAAATCTTATTTAACTTTACCTTTTAACAATTGAAAGAAACAATGAATTAAATATATGCATCTTCAGTAAGTATTGTAACCGGAAAGATTTTGCATTCAAGAGGTCTCAAGGACCAGTTCATAATCTGACTAACGGCTAGAAATTTTTTCCTAATTTAAAAGAAAAAGTATAAAGTTTTCTTAATACTACATCTTTCAATTTTAAGATCTCAGCAAATTTTCTCTTAGCTCTGATTATCTAATTCATTGTACGTTCCAGTTTCTCTTTAATTTGCTATTTTTGTTCATCCATTTAACGTCTGTATGTATATTACATATTTACGTAGATAAACATTTTGGGCGTTGATAATGACACGTGTTTTGTATTTATAGCACTTATAAGCTTTATGTTAAAAAACAACCGTGTGTCTATTTATAATGATTTGTGGATTTGATATCATCAATTACACTATTTATTTGCAAAGATAAAACAGAATAGTAACACAGGTTTAATGCACGTTTTTTGTTTTTGTTTTGTTGTTGTTTTTTTATTTATTTTGTTGCAGAATGTCGACGGATTGCATGTTGCCGAGCTCGGTCGTAATTGCGTACACACACATAGCTCGAGAAATGAAGCGACAAGAGACAAACGTGTGTCATCGCTGTTCTTGTATGTATGAAACACAATTTGCTTGTTTGTATTTTGCCTTAGTCAAATTCTAGGTCATCGTAAACTGAAAAAATAGAAGTTTACGCTCGTATTTGAAACAAAAACCAAGAAAAATTGACCTGACATCTTCCCGTTTTGCTATTGGGTATCTCAACATCTAGAGTCCCCTCTCTGGTGATCAAATCGACACACTAAATGAATTTATAAGATCCATTGGTGGCATAGAAAATAACCAAACAAAATAGCGGTCAATTCGGTTTAATGGAGTTTATTCAGGTAATAAGATATGCAACACTCCTTAGCACCATAATGGCTTCAGCAGAATTGTACTATAGTTAAATTAAATGTACGCCACGACTTTGTCTCTAAAATACAGAAATACTGATAAATTACCTCATCAAGAAAAACCAAATAGTCGGTTTCGAAAACGAAAATAATATATTCTGTCCTTGAAATCAACGAATCACTTTGTAGTCGCTCTTGTATTGGTTGCAACTCTTGAAAATTGTTTTTTTTATTTTGTTTTTAAAAGCAACTTAAATAATCGTGCAATTACTGTACTGGAATCCAGTTGTCGTTTCAGCCTAGAGAGTTTTCAAGAAACAATTTCACTTAATGCATTATATCCCCAAATACCAGTGATCAGTAGTTGGCTATTAGTTCTGTATCAGTTCATGATTGCCATTGATTAGTTATACTTAGCATACAAGCTCACATGTGAGCGACTTTATGCAAAATAATTTCAAAAGATAAATACCTATATTATAATTATTGATTAGTGCATTCATATCGTCATACTTGTCTGTAAAGACCACACTTTTTGGAAAATAGTCCTTGCAAAACGGAAAAAAGAGGACCTTTGTGACAGATGGACACTCAACATTTAGCTTAACAATTTTATAGTCATCCAAAAACAACTAACTAAGATAACCAACAGACTTGGGATTGATTTTACTTTTGGAATTTAATGTTTATTTCCATATATTTGAGAAGCTGGTAGGAAAGTAATCCACAAGTGATACCAGTATAATATTATACTACACGTACAAACAATATAATGCAACTTTCGACTGATCTCTAACAACCGTTCTGTCAAAATGTTGATAATGAAGACACACATCTGTTGACCTTTGGACGGCTGACGACATGGTCAAGGTATATTCTAACGGGCAAAATAATCAGGCCTAATAGCCCCAATAATGAGGATTACGAACTGAGCGCCAGGTTACTAGCTGCTAGAATAGGCCAAACATTAAGAGAGAGCAGTTTTTGCTTTTGCCATAGTATCCTTTATTCTTTAAAAACGCCCGTGGATTATCATGTTTTTAGTTCAAATTACACGGAAAATGTATATAAAAAAATATTAAGGGTACAAGCATGCTCTATGGAAGTACTTGCCACAGCAAACACACCTAGAGCCATACATCGCATAGTACAACATTAAAAATGTACATTGTATTGGAAGTATGAAGTAGACAGGTAACCAATGTGTCAAAAAATAGCTTTCAGTGATATGCTTCCGACAATGCGTTAAAGTTAATTATACTAAAATAAATGTCATGACTACAAAATAATTCACTAGATTACCAACATTATGACAGCTAATGTTCAGTATTGAACAGTTTATTTCCAGTATGTATATTTCCTCTTAAGTTCTATATGTCTTGGATTTTAAGATTAAGAGCTGTAAATTTGAGGGTAGCAGTTGCCAACTCCCTGCCCCAGCAACATAAGCTTAAAGATATTAAATTTGAGGGCAGTGATTTGTCAGAACAATAAATATGCCTCATGAGTAGGGTAGGCTTTTTAAAGGATCTGTCCTCTTTCAATTTCCGATAAAATACATGTCGCAAGGGTAAAAGGTTTGTATTCAATCCCAATTCACTTAATTCTATTACAAATGCTTCAGCAATAGGTATTATTTAGCTGTAAAATAACAGATTTTGTGTTTTGCTTAGCATGCGCTTACGACTGTGTCGTCTAGACCGGAAGCTCATTAGGGAAATCATTCAAGATTTTTGCTGTGATGTTGACAAAAGCGTACATCTGCGATATGAAATATTGAGACAATTTGTCTGGTGCTTGATGGGGGATAAATAACCACTTGTTCAATATGCATAGTACCCATTTACTGTGCGTTTCAGGTGATAAATGCACGATTGAATGGGTAAGTACATTTCAAGTACATGGCCACGGTTCTTATCCTATTCCTAGGGGAATGGTACAACATGTAGTGTGGCATTTTCTTTCCGGTCTGGTGCCAGTGGGCAATACATCTACCAAAACTGAAAGAAGTTTGTTGCTCAACAGAAAATACATTTACCTAAATACGAAATAAATATAGGATATGCAGTATATGCACTGTATAGAATTAAGAGCTCTGGCCCGCAAAATAAAATATATATTTTTGTATCTATACCGGGAGAAACATAGGTGAGGTCCATATCACGAGTACAAATAATGCAGAAAAACTCGTAAAAGAAAGATCTATTGAACAATTTCGTAACAATTTTTGAGCCGCGCCATGAGAAAACCAACATAGTGGCTTTGCGACCAGCATGGATCGAGACCAGCCTGCGCATCCGCGCAGTCTGGTCAGGATCCATACTGTTCGCTTTCAAAGCCTATAGCAATTAGAGAAACCGTTAGCGAACAGTATGGATCCTGACCAGACTGCGCGGATGCGCAGGCTGGATTGAATCCATGCTGGTCGCAAAGCCACTATGTTGGTTTTCCCATGGCACGGCTCATATATCTATTACATTCCAGTATGACTGTGACGGAAAATTGATCGTTGTTTGCTAAAAGTCTATATGAATTCCATCAATTTATGTTATTCCACCTATATTATCTTACCAATGTTCATATAGTAGGCTTTATTGCGCATAACTAGGTGAAACTGGTTCCGTAGCATTTATGTATACTTTTAGGCTTAGCGAACAGAAAAGTTTTGTCTATATATAAACTGACTGTTACTTTTTTCTATTTCTTCGATTCAAAGTCCTAAAAGCATTCACAATTAATGTCACAAAGAGTTAGTTAAGTTTCTATAATCATGGTTCTAAATTCCCAATAATCGGCTCGATAGTTATCTTGTGCTAGTTCTGAAAACACTGTTAAGATAAAAATGTGTTCTGTGTTTCGTTGCATAGTTCTATCGACTGGCACCAGACCAGAAAGAAAACGCCTTTTTACCTGTCTACCCTACCCCTAGTTATAATATAAGAACCATGGTCATGAACACTGGCACAGAACGGAAAAAAAGACCCCTGTACATGTTATACCCTACCCCTAGGTATTCTATATGAACCATGGTCATGAACGGGAAAGTGCACTTACCCATTTCAATCGTACATTTCTCACCTAAATCGCGCAGCTCGGTGAATGGGTACCCAGCATATTGAACAAGTGGTAATTTATCTTACATCGTGTACCAGTCACTTTGTCTCAATATTTCATATTGCAGAGATACTCCATATATTTCATGCTTTCGTACACGTTACAGAAAAAAACTTGCGTAAACTTCCCTAATGAACATCCGGTCTAGAGGTCACAGCAGTGTGCACATGTTAGGCGAAATGTAAACAAACAAAAACAGAATGCAAAATATTCACAGTTTTATAATAAAACTCGAAATGATGAATGAAATTAATCTTATATATGAACTTGAATTTGAAGTCATACATTTGTAAACATCTGTACTGTTTACTTAATTCATATTGCACATTTATGCTGCATATACACATATTGGCGTACACGTGTAGTTTGACAACGACTGACATACATTTTCACACTAGCCAACCAGAATGGTTTTGTAATCTAGACCGGAACTTCACTAGGGAAGTTCAACGAAGTTTTTTGTGAAACGTTCAAAAACTATAAACTACGCGTTGTTTCTCTCAAGTAAGAAATATTGAAAAAAATGTGACAGGTACACAATGAAAGATAAATTACCTCTTGTTCAATATCAATAGTACACATTTACCGAACTGCGCGTGTTAGGTATGAAATGCGAAATTGAAATGGGTAAGTATATTTTCCCGTTCATGACCACGGTTCTTATAGAATACCTAGGGGTAGGGTATAACATGTACAAAGGCATTTTCTTTCTGTTCTGGTGCCAGTGGTTCTATCCTTTATTTGAGTCATGTCAGTCGTTTCTTTAGAAAATCACTGTATGACACATACATGTATATCAAGATAATGATTTCATTTATATCAAACATGTGTATCTGCTGATAAAATATGTTACTTAGTGTTAACATGAACAAATGTCATTCTGATAGGATATTTTATGTTGAATGTGTGTATAAAACCCATCAGTACCAAAGCAAGTATGTAGGAACAATTCATGAAAATATACTGTTTTGTTTTTGCTTACAATAAAAAAACTGTGCAGAATATTACATTTGGTGGTAAGGAATGTAATTATGATACTACATATCAATAATAGATATTACTTGGCTTCATGGCACTTTTTAAACAAGTCAGTGAATGAACAACTGAATAGTCTTTTGTAGTAACTGTTTTGAAAGCTCTTTAGAATTAATTCCGTAATCCAGGTCCATGACTTCCTTACATAAAGAATTCAACGCCCCAAGTGAGACTCGAACCCACATCAGGCAAGCAAGTAATTTGAAGTCAGCGACCTTAAACACTCGGCCGCGGAGGCCTCGAATGAGGAAATTGTGTTTGCCTTCTACTGCATTTTTGCTTTAATTAAGAGTACCATTGTTACACGTTAAGTCATTGAGCGATTTTGAAGTTTTCAACAAATGTAGAGGTTCACCCCTCCTGACATTGTTACAGGCAATGGCAGGAATCTTTCTTCAGTAAAACAACTAGATACATTTCTTCGTAGGAAGGTATTCTACTTTCTACATCCAAAGTGGAATTTCAAATGTCTGTTATAATAAAGTGTGTATGTTTTTATTAACTAAATGCTACATGTCAATTTCTAACAGGTCAATTATGATGAGCAACGTTGCCAGCACGTTACAAAAATGTATGCCCAGGTTTCTTAATTCAACATAAGGTTTTGACTGTGCTTGTAATCATCAGAGAACAATGATAGGTTTCGCAATTCGCATCTCCTGAAGTTCATAATTTCACACGATATAAATGACCTGTTATACATGCTCTGACAGGACAATTTTGGTTTTACTAACAAATTATGTGCTCCTGTGACCAAGTGGCAAATTTTGCGACGTGAAAACGTCATAAATTCAAATGATCGTGACGACTAGATTTGCGGTTTGTTATCAATTGACTATAGGGAAAATGCAAATACATCTTTTTATGAGATCGTGTTGTTTTTGCAGTATCTGTGTACACATACTCATTTTCAATAAACAAACACCGGAGCTATACGGAGTTTTATTTCAAAATCAACAATCTCAATATACATTTCATAAATGTTAAAGCCGCTTATCCCTCTTTTGACCAGATGTGTACAGAAGAATGTAACTGATGAAAGCCTTACAAGGTGACGAGGTGGTTACGATACGCTATAACTTCAGTGCAATGGTCAATTTAGTCAATGCATATAATTTCTATCTGTCAAGTAACAGGACTGGATGAAACAAAGTCCAGTTACACAACGTCCTTAGGAAATTATTTCCTGTAATGGTGCGATCTGTTTGTCTGCCTCTTTAACCGTCTTTAAATGCTATTCTTTTCTCATGTATTATTGATTTATCGCGAGACGTTTACTAACATATGTAAATATTGCCCTTGTTAATTATTTGTTGGAGCATTATCATTGTGAATTCCAGACTCCAAATTTAACACTACTTCCGCTATACTGTCTACAGTATATAGGATTTGTATTTTGGAAGATCTGTATAACAAGTGTTTATTCCATAAATTGGAAATACGTAGATTGTATCGCATGAATATTTGTCTTATACAGTTAATATCTGACATTCATTACTGTCTTTGAAATAGGTATTAGTCAAAGTGCACACAATACCTCTTTTCAGTTTATTTCACTACCTTTCTCGCATAGAAATGAAAATTCACTTTAAAACGAAGAGTAAAAAATAATAAACACGAACACAATATTTAAATAGCCGAAAAATGAAACACGAAGTGCAGTTGTGGTATAAAACCCTAAAAACGTATGTTTTCAAGGCTGTGATTGGTCTTTACTGTAAAATGATAATGATGCAAAAATGACAACCTTATCCCTATAGAAAATTCATGCGGGATCCCAGTGGAATCCCCTGGGATTCCACCGGGATGTCGAAATCCCGCCGGGAATTCATTCATTCACCGGAATTATTTTGCAAAGAACCGGGATATTAGTGGGATTCCCGTTTGGCATAGCGGAATTCCCGGTACAGTTCCGGGATAATCAGAAAATAAATACCAGGCTGGGATTTTTATGCTGAGACCGGGATATCGGAAATATGAAATTCCGACACATCTATAATAAAAGAAATAAATGTGACGTTATACTATTCTAAATACGAATAAAATCTGAAATATCGATTTCTTAGTGTTGTTGTAAAGTCAAAAACTGATATCGGTCTTAGAAAAGTAAATACAGGTATTTATAGGGTTCGATATAAATTGTGAATTAATAATGAAAATCAATTAATCATGCAATTGCCGTAATAGCTGTATTTTACTTTATTCAATTAACAGTAAATTGAAACTTTTGAATATTCGAAATACCAACAAGAGATGTCAAAGAAGACGGTTCGCCCGACTATATCTATTTATATTTGTAAAATGAGACATATTTGAGGAAACTAGAGCAATATTTGAAATGTGATCAATACAACAAACTTGCAAAACAGTTTAGGTTTAGGTCAAATCCTTTTACTTTTGGCGTGCATCAAACCTTTATCCCGAAATTCAAAGTAAAAATGGAACAAAATTCATCACCTTTTAGTTTTATGTATCTTAAGCAATGTGAATGATGCTGTATGACACGTATTTTAAGTTCATATAAAACCCGTCTTGCAGAGACAATTCATCAAAACGTTATTCTGAAACTCTTTTTTTTTTTTTTTTTTTTTTGTGCGCATGCGTGGAAAATATACATGTCTGAAAAAAAGCGGAAAAAAATATTTGTTTTTAACGAAAACAAAACATTTTATAAAACTTTTAAAGAACTACAGTGCTTTTTAAAAGCTATAAAGTGTGCTATATCTCAAAATTAGAGGAGAAAATCGTTTTCCAGCTGTATTGGAGAACTTTATTTGTGATCTGCATGACCAAGCGCTTGCAGTCTACCACAGAGCAGCGGAAAGACCATGATTAATGTAAACAACATGGCCGCTTACATCATAAACCTGAGTATTTGTCTGTCATTCTTTATAACCTACCAGAACTTTATACCAGACAATGACAACCAGATTATATATAATTATTTTGAAGATCAACACCACGTTCATGAGAAAATATATCAAACAGTCCATCACAACTACTTAAATTCACAGGTCATGCCCTGCGACCTCGGGCTCAAACTTGTTGATGTTGAAAATATTTGTGATACCTTCAGCATCATGTACTACCACATGATACACAGCAGGCGTGTAATATACCATCCCATAAATCTCAAGTATAGTTATAAACTTTTCATGATTATTATTAGTGGAGATGTTTCCCTAAACCCCGGACCTGTAAAATTCCCTTGTGGAACTTGTGAAAAACCAGTAGCCAAAAATCATAGAGCCTTATTATGCGAAACATGTACTTTTTGGTTCCACATAAAATGTGCAAACATTTCACCTAAAATATATCAACAACTCGGAGAAACAGATGAACCATGGTATTGTGTAAAATGCAAACACATTGATGTAAGGGAGACAACTACAACATCGAACCTACCCATCCCTGTAGTAGATGATTCCCCTTTGGAAACAAAAATGTCAAGTAATGATTTGATAGACCAAATACCCATTACTGACCCTGGATGTAATAATTTTGAAAATATAAATGATAGTTACCTACCGGAACCGGACCCAGAAGAAGATTGGCTGAATGAACCGCTTACAAACAGCAAAAATGATGAGAATACCGATAGTGACAGGTCTAATATTTCTAATGAATCGGAACAACATAGGTATGATATTTTTGATAAATTGAGAACTGTACGAAATGAGAACAGAAAAAGACCAATCTTTAGCCACATAAATATTAACAGTATTAGATACAAATTTCAAGATCTTAAACAAATTCTAGAAGATAAATTAACAGACTTACTGATTATTTCTGAAACCAAAATAGATGACAGCTTTAATAACAATTTATTCAATGCCGAAGGATACAAAATGGAACGAAGAGACAGAAATGCCCATGGAGGCGGACTAATGGCATTTGTACGATCAGATCTGCCATTTAAACGTAGAAAGGACTTAGAATGCAATGAAATTGAGTGCATGTGTTATGAACTATCTATGAATAAACGTAAATGGGGTATTCTAGCAGTATATAGACCCCCATCTCTTAAAAATAGCATATTTGAGATAGCATTGACATCTTGCTTAGATAAAATGTTTATTAATTTTGAAAATCTCATGTGTTTAGGTGACCTGAATTACGACCTATTGAAAAAAGAAAAAAGTAAACCTTTAATTAATATTTGTGACAGTTTTAGCTTAGAGAATATTATATCAGAACCCACCTGTTACACAAA
The DNA here is from genome assembly GCF_021730395.1 of Mercenaria mercenaria. NCBI lineage: Eukaryota > Metazoa > Mollusca > Bivalvia > Venerida > Veneridae > Mercenaria > Mercenaria mercenaria. The sequence continues at coordinate 22,614,893 of NC_069378.1, read as the reverse complement.
AAATGAAGAACCTACTCTGATTGATGTTATTTTAACAAACTCTAAAAACCTTTTATGTAAAACTATCAATTTTAACTGCGGACTAAGCGATTGCCATAATTTTATTGCAACATCATTAAAGGAGCATTGTCAAACAGAAAGTAAGAAAAAAGTCACATTTAGGAGTTACAAAAATTTTGATGAAAACAATTTTAATCATGACCTCTCACAAACCCCATTCCACACTGCACATATCTTTGAAGATATGGACGATATCTACTGGGCCCATGAGTATATGCTCAAAGAAGTAATTAATGAACATGCCCCCATAAAAGAAAAAATACCTAGACGAAACCCCCCACCCTACATGAACTCAAAATATCGTAAAATTATATATAAAACTAGAAATGCCAAAAATACATATACAAAGAATAGATCCAATCTTAACTGGCAAGAATACACCCGCCTAAGAAATCTAAAACAAAACTTAAAAGAGAATCCATATCAGTCTATTTTAAGGAAAGGTGCGATGGCGGACCAAAATCAAAAGATTTCTGGCCAACCATCAAACCCTTCCTATCTCAAAAGTCTACAAATAAGTCCGATAATCCAATTATTCTTAAAAATCAGGAAAATAACACTTTAATATCAGATCAAAATATAGTATCAGAAAAATTAAATTCTTTTTACATAAATATTGCACAAAACATAGGGATAAATAACAAAACCCCGGTAGATAAAGAACACCCTAGTATCAAGGCCATCTTAAACAATTGTAAGAATGAGCACTTTAATTTTAATCATATAACAGAAAATAAAGTGAGAAATTGCATCAAGAAACTCGACTGTAAGAAGGCCACGGGTGTGGATACCATACCACCTAAAATCATAAAAGCAGGTCAAAGCAGCCTTGTAAACCCAATTAAGGAAATAGCAAACGCTATGATAGATAAAGGTCAATTCCCATCCAAACTTAAACAAGCCCAGGTTAGACCCATTTATAAAAAAGATGATCCCTTCATTGAAAAAAATTACAGGCCAGTAAGCATCTTACCCACCATGTCCAAAATATATGAAAGAATCATGAGTGATCAATTAACTGACTTTTTTGAAAATATTTTCCATCCATATCTATCTGCTTTTAGGTCATCCTATGGCTGCCAAACAACTTTGTTAAAATTAGTTGAAGACTGGAAAAAATCCCTTGATGAAAATCATATAATAGGCGCCATACTAATGGATTTATCCAAAGCCTTTGACTGCTTACCACATAATCTTATAGTCCTCAAACTTGAGGCATATGGTTTATCAGAGAAAGCCTGCAAACTCATGCTAAACTACCTTTCACATAGGTCTCAAAGGGTTAAACTCGGTAAAATTACTAGTGAATGGCATGAAATACTTAAAGGTGTCCCTCAAGGATCAATCCTCGGGCCTTTGGTCTTCAATATATTCTTAAATGATATATTCTATTTCGTACATAGGTCAACTCTTTACAATTATGCAGATGACAATACCCTTTCTTTCCAACACACGGATCTAGATGTATTCAAAGAAACTCTAGAATCTGAAAGTCAAATCCTTATTGATTGGTTCGATATAAACCAAATGCAAGCTAATCCAGAAAAATTCCAGTCCATTTGCATAGGAAACAAAACTAATAAAGCAGTCAAATCCTTCAACATAGGTCAAAATGAAATAATATGTGAAGACGAGGTTAAACTACTAGGAGTCAATCTTGATTTTCAGCTAAATTTTGACTCCCAGGTTACCAATCTCTGCAGAAAGGCCGCCAAACAACTTAACGTATTACAGAGACTGAGCAAATTTCTCAATGAAAATACAAGAATAATTATTTTTAAATCTTTTATTAGATCAAATTTTAATTACTGTCCTCTAATCTGGCACTTTTGTTCAAAAACCAACACTGAAAAACTTGAAAAAATACAATTTAGAGCTCTTAAGATTGTCTATAATGACTTTACTTCTTCATATGAAACTCTATTAAACAAAGTAAATTTAACAACATTACATCTAAACAGACTACGAACCATTGCCATCGAAACTTTTAAATGTATACACCATCTTTCGCCTGAATATCTGCAAAATATTGTAAAATTAAAATCTTCTAATTATGATTTCAGGTATGAAAATGTTCTAGAAGTGCCACAAGTAAGGACAACAAGGTATGGAAGAAACTCATTTAGGTTTGAGGCCGTCAGGGTGTGGAACAGTCTGCCAAATGACATGAGAACCATAGATAGGTACAAAGACTTTGTCAGACTGGTCCGCACCTGGACTGGCCCCAAATGTAAATGTGCCATGTGTCAGTGAGTGTATGCTGTATGTTTGCTTATTGTATGTGCTGTTGTCCTGCTTGCTTTGTTTTGCTTGCTTGTTTTTTGTTTGCTTTTTCTCTATCATGCTTTTGTTTTAAAAAATGCTGCTGTTATCACATTTTATGTAAACATGACTCTCTGCGAGAAAGTTGCTGATCAGTTCTTCGCAAATCTGATTTGAGGAGATATCTGTTCTTAATCTCATCTTATCTGTCACACTTTTGTGTTATTTTTGCTAATCAGTTTTTTATTTAGTTACTTTTATGGCAGTTTTTAGGCCTAGGTCAAGATCAGCAGCTTTCCCACAGGTTTTACTTTTTCTCTTTTTTCTTTCTTCTGTATAATACTCTTCATGCCTCATTTTTTTTTTTTTTTGTTTTCTTAGTTGCATGGTACAGATTTAGCTTAGTTTTTCCTAGTAATAATCTGCATGTGCTTAAAAAGCCTATTATTAAATATGTGCTCCTCTCTTAGTATGTCTTAGTTTAGTTAATTTTATGTAAATATGTACTGTAAGTTGTCTGTTTTGTTTTTTATGTTTTAACTTGTGTGCTTCTTTTCTCCTAGGGTAGATGACAGATATGGGTGTGGTGGAGTGAATGACCTCTCCAGGCCCTTTTCCCAAATCTACAACTTTCTTTCGGTAGTTTTTTGGGACATTTACTTAGATAGGGTTTTTGTTTTTACACTTGCCACAATACCCATAATGTCATCTACTTATTTGTAATTAACTAATTTTTTTTTGCTTGATTTAGTATCCCTCTTTTCAGCATGTATGCTTTAATTTAGCTTTTAAGGGGAGTAACAAGGTCAGTAATGTTTATGTACTGTTACAGAGTTACTTCCCTTGTTCTTTTATGACTGCTTTCTCTTTACAGCTGTTTTATTTTTTCATTTTATTTTTGTTATTACTATATCATACGTTTGTCGGGAAATAGCTTTAAGCTAATGTTATTTGTTAATTTCATATCCGACGTAAAATAAAGTTTCTTGTATCTTGTATCTTGTATCTTGTATCTTGTAACAATCCATGAAATATCTGTGTGAGAGACGTATGCTCCATGTGTCATAAGATTTTGTTGATGATGACTGACAAATCAATCGAGTAAAAACGGATATTAAGTGAAAATGCACTAAAACATTATTCAAAGTACGGAGGCAGACGTGGACGCCTGGGAGAGTAGTAGTTCGTATATTCTACAAAAAATACATATTTTTTATGAAATAGGAAGAAAAAAGTCCTTTAATCCGCGTCATGCTTTTCCTTTGTTTACAATAATTCTTTTCTATCAATTTTTAGTTGATAAAACGATTACGATAAATCGGTACATGTATTATAGCAACACATTTTCTATAATAAAGGGAAGTAAATGTGCCGCTACTATTTTAAATATAAATAAAAAGTAATTGATTATCTCCCATTCTTTCCGGCCTCTTTCTATTTCAGTCAGAACATTAGGAGAGATGCGTGTTGTTTAATGTGTGCCCTCAAAATATTGGTCGATTTACATGCTTAGTGTTATAGACAAGAACTTAGAAGCATAATTTATGTAAATAAACCAATGTGTATATAAATAACTAGGATTTCACCAAAAACATGCAATCAACTGCATTAAGATTTTTTTATACGTGTTTTAGTTTTGCTGTAAGTATTTTGTGATCTATGAAATAAATTATCAAAAATAGTATTTCAGAAGATATGACCAGAATGAAAAACCATATTACTAGTAGTATGTACATTTGAGCTATTATTGATAAAAGTTTACAAGAGATGAAACTAAGTGGAAAGTAACACTTTTGCGTGTATATTTTACAAATAGAAGCCAATGTATGTTACACTTATTTGTTTGTTATCATTTTAAGTTAAAATGAAATAAATTGCAGAAGTAACATAAGAATCTGTCTCTCAGGGAAACATTGAATTTTCATTCTTATCTTGACAACCTGAAGGCTTCTTTAATGTGGACATCATCTGTTTTAGTTTGTAAAAGATTTATTATTATTATTATATTAAAGATTAAACCAGCATGTTAGCGCAGACATTAACAACTGGGAACGGATACAATGCGCCTTAAGACGGAATGCGCACAAGTTGAAGTTATTTCATGAATCGTGATTTTACATCCGTCATACTGTTTTAATAAATTGTTTTTTTTTTAGTTAACAAGTAATGATATCATATTTTCACATAACAATCTTTTGGAAGTTGTATCAAACTTATGGAGATCATTTTAAATAAAAGCCAATATTTAATTAACGCTGAAGGGACTGAAGTACACATTTTAGGCGAAGAATATATATAAAAGATTTAGAGCACTGAAGCGTGTAAAATTATTGGTACAAATTTGTTGATATAAAAGTTTTGCAGGAAATGCCCATAAATAACCCAAAATATTGTGCAGAAGGTAGTAGACTATTGCAACATTTTTGAAATGCAGAAAATATACATTCTTCTTGCATTTTTACCAATATCTAACTTTTATCTCGCCATATCATTTTCATGTGTCATATATTACAGTTTATGCCAAAAGTTGTGGAAATGTATATCTTGACAAATTTCACCAAAGCTGTCCTGGCGGGTAGCTTTAATGTGACGCTGGAGCGACAAATATGATATTGAGTTTTGAATACAAAGTTTCCTTCTTTGTCTTGTTTCATGAAAAACCCAGACGTAAGATATTGACAGAAAACTAATTTGATGATTTTTTTTCTGTTAATTAAACGAATAAAATTATTGTGTCATCGAATTTATTTTCTTGTAAAATTACATTACGCTACATCTACCCCCAAATTAAACGACAGAACAATTCAGTATTTTAATCTGTATCTCCTCTTTTTTGTAATTAATATGAGCCTCGCCATGAGGAAACCAACATTATGACTTTGCGACCAGCATGGATCCAGACAAGCCTGCGCATCCGCGCAGTCTGGTCAGGATCCATGCTGTTCGCTTTCAAAGCTTGTTGCAATTAGAGAAACCGTTAGCGCACAGCATGGATCCTGGTCAGACTGTGCAGATGCGCAGACTTGTCTGGATCCATGCTGGTCACAAACGTACTATGTTGGTTTTCTCGTGGCGCGGCTCATATGACAAGCTCATTTTAATTCCGTTTTACGTAGAATTTAATCGAATAGTCCCGTGTTACTGTGTAATGATATTATTCAACGTTAAAATCACGTTGATCAAGTCTCGCAAGTTAATCATAATACATGAAGTTCATGACATAGTAAACATTTACAAATTATTTTTTATTTAACAAATACATGTACCTGTATAAAATTCCATCAAAACTCGCTATTAACTATGCGTTAAGAAAAAACTCAATATTTTATGCATTTGATAGCATTTAGGTTAGCACATTTTTCTTAAGTTTCTTAGGTATATTCGGTTCTAACCGATCAGGCTTTAGAAATCTTAACAGGTATACCGTCCTCGGGATTGATGAAGGTAAAACATAGTTAAATGAAGAATATTTATTTTAGTATTAGCAAATGACGCGGATTGTAATCGCCGAGGAATAATTCCTTGTGTAACCATATAACCATGTATACAAATATCTAATTTATCAACTTTTTACATGATTTCGAATATAGCTCATAATCTGAAAAGCACCACGGGCAAACTGCATTTATTTGCTGTACAGATGTTGTTGCTGTGAACAGGTTAATTCATTTAACATTTTTTTCTAGTTGAAAACAACATCCTTTATAAAAAAGTTCTAGCTCTCAAGAGATGTTACACTTGCATGCAAAGACACAAAATAAAAATTTATTCCATAGAGAGTGTTTTTGCTAATATCAAAAACCTGACAACATTACAAATATGAGTACAGTATATGCTAGATGCTTAAAATGTTAAATGTTCCGTAAAACGTAAAAAGAAAGAATTGATTTTCGTTTGCTTTTACGGTGTCCCGTAAGAGCTACAGCCGCATAATGTGAGCTCGAAACAACGTTACTACGATGTTGAAAAGTCGTATTGACGAAACATGTAGTTTCGTGATTTCGACTTTCCACCACCTCAGTTTAGTGTTTTAATCATCGTGATTTCGACTTTCCACCACAGTAGTTTAGTGTTTTAATCATCGTGATTTCGATTTTCCACCACTCTATTTTAGTGTTTTAATCATCGTGATTTCGACTTTTCAACATCGTAGTTTCGTTATCTCGACTACATTGAACACTTTGGTGAAAACAAATTAATGAATCTGCTTAATAACCATAATCATTGACTGAGTAAAATCTGGCTCATAATTATATATTATTTCATCTGTTTCATACAAAGTTAACAAAAATATATATGAGATAATCTGAGCCAAGAAAGACTGAGCAGAATATGAACAACGATTGAAAAAAAAGAAAAAAAAAAAAGATCATCTTGTCGGTAGCCAGACTGACCTTTCCAGTTTTCCTTGATTCTGTGTTTTCCACAAGAATCTGTTAGCGTCACGACTAGACTAGCTCCTAAACACTGATACGTTTGTTTTTTTAGTTTTATTCTTGAAAGTGTGAATGTAACCAGTCTATATCCTGTGTCCAATATCATATAACATTTAATAATACAATCCGTTCTCTATCGTCAGCTCAAACATGCAACTCATGTCTTCGTATTTACGAGACATTAGGAAATGTACGAGTACGTGTATATGTGTAGGAGATTTACTTTTTATTTTCGTTAGCGTCTGAAGTGTCAAAACTCAATTTTTAAACATTTATAAATAAGTTCATAAGGATTAGATACGCTCACATCTTTTATATCACACAAAAGTTATGATATAATTTAGCGACTGCTTTCTAAAATTTCAAAAAATCATCACCGGCCTTTAAAACCAAATTCTGCCAGTGTGGCTGCATTTGAACTATGTAAAGCGCCTTTGAACGTGAAATTGATCATGAAAAGGGCGCTATATAAATCTGGTATAATAATAATAATAATAATAACATGCGAGAACATTCTTCTTGACTTATAAAAGCTATTTAGATTTGCTGTCATTAGGAAAATTATCGTAAATGGAGAAATGTTTTCGTGCTTCTACAGGTATACCTACACGAAAAATGTATTTATTTTTAAATACTTAGTAGGGAAAATAAAGAATTCGAAAAAACATTGTCAGAAATAGAAGTGTGTAAGTGTGAGAAAAGGTGTCGCACTGCCATCTAAATGTACCAAATATTTTAGTTCTTGTAATAATAGAATGCTCATTTTATAGATAGTGTGTGTAGTGTCATATTATTTCTGATAGATAGTGTGTGTAGTGTCATATTATTTCTGTTTTACTTTTTCTGTACATATTGTGGAACTGTATATTGTTGATATCTTACGCATAATCCGCTGGTTTTCATCAAATGATACCCTTGTTCGATAAGAAGAACTGCATGGGCGAATGCCCAGAAAATATCAGTAATATCAATGATAAATGGACGGTTCTTTGATCTTATTTCCATAATAATGAGACATGGCATTATTTTACGTTCTGACTAACACAGATGACAAACGTAGTAAATATACTTGAAATCGAGCGAACCGTTACTTTTCAGGAATACATTGCTCTTTAACATATTGCCGCATATCTAAAATAGCGCAAATTTGTAAATTTGTAAAAAAGGTATACTATATATAAAGTCAGCTTACAGGCAGAGCACAATACTGTTAACGTGCAAAGTAATGAGTTCGATACTCAAACAAGGAAAAAGTTCTCACTTACGATTTGTTAAAGACAGTATTTCTGAAGTGTAATTTGTTCTGCACCTTTGGTCCATGTTACTTGTGCATTTCAGGTTAGAGTTGATAAAGAATCCAGAATCACTTTAGGTCAATTGTCCGTCTTTAATATGATTGACATACTGTTCTTAATTAAGAAATAATATTACAGCAAACCCATGTTTTATAACGCAAATAGCATGAACATCAATAAAAAGGATAAAAAGGCAATCTGTGACCAGATCTTGGTCAATATCTTTATGAACAGGAAATCGTGATGATGATAATGATGATGATGATGATAACGATGATGACTTTTGTAATAATATCGGGTGAATATTTCATTTTTTAATTTCGATGATAAGTATGAAATATATTAGTTGTATATTACTGCTGGTAGCTTTTAATAATACAAATGGTAAAAGTAATCTGTTTTAATGGTGTTTGAGTTGTGACATTTGAAATTTCGTTCTGTCGCACTTACTACAAACGACTTTATGCACTCCGTCTAACGTCGCCACGACAAGTCGCCTCGCCGAACACTGCCCGTTCTACAAACTTATATCACTTATTCTCGAAATCTCATTCCTGATGGATCTATCGCCACGAGAGTAGTGAGAGAAGAGGCAGTTTCCCTTTTAAATGTTGAGCGTCAAGCAAGGGAGCTACTGGTACCATTTTACGCCTTTGGTATGACGCGGCGGGGAACGAACCAGACTCCGCACTATCGAAGCGGAACGCTCTACCACTGGACCTTTAAGACTGAATTGTTGATTGCAAAAAGCTACCTGTATTTTCGGTTTTTATATGCTTACTCACTTACCTTAAAATTGAGAACACCCATGATCAGAGTTGTTAAAAAATAATCTTATCAACTGCGTGCAATTTTTATGCAACCATCGCTTTGTTGTTTTTGTTTTTTGTTGTTTTTTTTTATCTATTCTTTCCCTAACAGTTGTATTATTAAATTTTATTATCTCCATTTAACTTTCGATGAGAAAAGAAAAAAAAACTCAGAAGAATTATGCTATTTTTACCTGGAAATTGAAGATATATCATTATTGATACTTATACTATTAAATATATTAATTGAATAAAATAAAGGCATAGTAATACAAATAATTTGGTTGCTGTTTCTATTGTGATATTGGTAACGTGACACGCCGATACTTCATGCATGTTGTTTTTATACATATTCGGTTGCAATCTGCGGTATGAATGAAACAGGGCACTAATATAATTTCATGTTGTTACTGTGTGTAATAACCCACGGAAAACTCTTTTGTTTGAATTATCAAAATATGTCGAACATCAAAATTTAACTTCATATTTTGTTTTTAGACTAGCTCCCGTCACTATGTTTATTCTTATGTACATATATCAGTTTTCTTCATTAAGAGGGAAGTAACTTCAGAGGTTTGTTTCTATATTGACATTTTATTGCCCCCGGCTCCAAACATAGGTTTGGTTCAGCCATCAGATAAAATTGTGCTATTTTACAGGCTTAAATTTTTCTATAAAATGTTTCCAGTATTTATAAAAAAAATAACCTTGCAGTCAGGGAGCCAGGCTATTTTGTTTTCTGCACCTTTATTTACAACGTTTAAAAATGTTTGATAAAAAACGATCCGGTTTCACCACCTTTGTTTTCTTCTTCATGTATTCTGCACAGACCCATCTAAACGTCGTTACGATTTACAGGTCACTAGTGAGATAACTCATTACCTTGTTTGTATTAAAAGGTCGTTACCCGCAGGAAACGCCAGTAAATTCTTTGAAATTCGACAAATACTTCAAAGTCTACAAGAAAGACAAGAGTTGTAAAATGTTTTAGGGGGACTGCGTGAAAATTTGATCCGGCTGTGAATATTGCTTACATCTTCGTTTCTTAGTTTCTCAGAGCAGCAGAACATTGTGGCGTAACAGCAAACGAGAAAAGAATATACTATGAAATATTTATCTCTCTATCTATCAATGTATATTTTGATACCAATCTATTCAGCTGATATAATACATATCATATAAAATTATTTGTAAATTGCAAAATAAGATTACTATAATAGACGAAGATTCGCATGCACAAGTTAATATGACATTTTAAAAAAATACCGTGTTGAAACATATTGAAATAATATCTTTGCTTCAGAAAATCACGAGGCGCACGTATAACCGATTCGTATTTTTGATATATGTTAAAACCTGGTTCTGCTGTATATTATTTCGATTAGATGATATATGGAAGCAGTATATCATGGCGCCTGTTTTGCCAAAATATAGAAGGTCTACGTCACGTCAACCCGTAACTGTATTTTGACAGTGCTAAAATACGGGAAATTTACACGTCCCGCGGAATAACTTTGTAGTGCGAAGAGTTCTAACCCTTCTTTAAAAAGGTAGATCAAATGTAGTTGAAATCTTTCTCGGTGCCTGTATGTCACAAAATAATATATCAGCGTGAATTGAGATTTGCTTTTTTTTTATAGAATTATCAATGGATTTCCACATGTCATTTCTTAAGTAAATGATGAGAAGTAAATGATAGTAAATGATAAATATGGCTACTGCGTCGCTAAACGTCATATTATTTGTGTTTGCAAATAAATAAAATAATTTTAATGAATGTAAAAACAACCCAGTATGAACTACTTATCAGACATAGTTACAGAGCTAAGGAAGCTAGAGGTTTAATTAATCTCTCGGCATCCATATCTTGTACCATTTGCGTGTGCACATTTATAAGTGCCAGAGCGGGCGAGAGAATCTAGCACTGAGACCTCAAGTTGCACAAATTGTGTAATGGGGTATTGGGGGGAGTTGGGGGTATAAGGGGCTGGAGCACCCAGACTTAGTCATCCACACTGGGAATACGCCATTATAGGTAGTCCTGGACTAACTCTCTGTTTGCTTCTTAAAACGAAATTATTGTATATTAGTGTTTCTCAGTGTTTAGACTGTAAGTCAACGTGGTAAAAAGAGTCTGCGTTGCTAAACGTCGTTTTATTTATGTGTAAAGTTTAAAATCAGTTTTAAAAAACATCTGAATCTCTTTGACTTGTTATACCTTTATTTTTAGTTTTCGTTTCATGTAAATTATCAATATGGTGATTTCAGCCGGGAATATTTATATATAAAAATTAAACGACTGCAGCCAGTATTCTACTTCTTTTTGACATACGTTAATTTCTGTGGCCCATTTAAATAAGTTGCCCTTAATTCTAATTTCAAATTTAGCGTAAATCACAGTTTGAGTTTTGTACACAGAGCCTTCAAGGTAGTTTATTTGAAACCTGCTTTACGAGGTGACTTGCAACCCAGTTGTTTCATGTATGCACACATGTATACTTTTATTTGTATATCATGACATACCGTTTAAAGAACTAAGACTGGAACATGAATTGAACGTGAATAAATATGCTGACACAAGCTCCTAAGAATATAAAATATTCAGCCTGTTTAACAGTTTCTAAGTAATTAAATATCGATCTCGATCGGAAACCTCTAGTACTACACATTATCAACTCCAGCCCCCTCCCACTCCCTAAATTCATAGATATTGAATGAGTTGCGAAAACGGATGGCACTTAATCAGACGACACCCCTATCTGACCTTTTCTACTTGTTTCAGAATAGACTATATTCCTATTTGATTATTCAAAAAATAAAAACAATGCACTTTTCTATGAATGACACGATGATGAAATCGCTATGATGCTATGCTACATGGTGAAATGTCAATGTAATACCGCGTTTTCATCATCGTACCATCACATTTTCATCATCGTATCATCGTACATGTAATATCGCGTTTTCATGATCGTATCATCACGTTTGCACCATCGCATCATCGTACATGTACCATTGCGTTTTAATCATCGCACCATCGCAATTTCACCATCTTGCCATCGTGTTTCCATCATCGTACCATCGCATTATCACATCGTGTTTTCACCATCGTACCATCGCGTTTTTACCATCGTGTCATTGCGTTTTCACATCCTACAATCGCGTCTTCTGGAGGTCATGCGCAGTAGTCAGTATATGTGTCAGTAATACAACCTTATAAATCTTATTTTCATATGCACTATGTATGTACCTTCTACATCCTGAGGTTGAATAATATCATGTGACTATTTCACCCAGCTTTTTATTTACTTTCATGCATACAGGAAATACAAGGACGAGGCCTTGAAGTTTTAATGAGCTGAGCCACTGAACATTTTGTAAAACATTTTGCAAAACAGCAGAATCTAAATGGTAAATAATGTAATTTCCTCTCACAAATACATTGAGATACATTCATCTTTGCTGACAAAAAATCAAGTGTACGAGAACTACGCGTTTCTAATCGGAAGGCGATGGTACGATGATGAAAACGCGATGGTACAATGGTGAAACCGCGATATTACGATGATGATAACGCGATGCACAATGGTTGAAAACGCGTGGTACGATAGTGACAATGCGTGCACGATGGTGAAAACGCGATGGTACGATGATGAAACGCGATATTACATCAGCATTTCTGCATCGTACCATAGCAACATCAGGATTTCATCATCGTGCCATAGCGTTTTCACCATCGTATCATCGTTGTTTCATCATCGTGCCATCGCGCAATCGCCATACCACTATAAGATAAAATATAAATGTATTGTGTACAAGAATAAAAGTATTTTTGCTGTTTGAGAAATCAAGCCTGTATATTCTGTGATAAACATGGTCGACGCGCGGACCGGTAAGAGATCATTATGACGTCAAATATGAGTCAAATTGCCGCATGACTTCTGATACATTACTCCTAGTAAATGAATTCAGCATGATATTTAAACTTCTTACAAATATTCACCCCTACAGAGAAATGCCGCCCATCAACTTTCAGTCAGATTTCCGAAGCAACACTTGAGTTATGGTCCTTAATAGCATCTAGTGTTAGCTATATAGGGTATTATAAATATAGCAGTTTCTGCTTCATAACTTATGATGTTTGACCTAGAACTATGAAACTTACAATGAATTAGATCACCATAATGTGGTTAGTCACACCACAATTTCGTAAGGATTGAACATTTATAATCACAGTCTTGTGCACCAACACCAGCCACTCCTGCTCATCACCCTCCCATCCCAAATTATATCCTTTTTTATGGAAGGCCTGTGCTTCATGCCAATGCCAAGTGCTAATGAATTTTTTTAAATGCCAAATGCCAAGTACTTTGTATGTTTGCATGACATGACTGGCGTTTAGTATAAGCAATTTTGCTATTTAGCATTTGGCATTAGCATGGTGCACCGTCTTCCATGTAATATTTTGTCATTTCGTTTGAAGACATTTTGCATAAAGATATTTGACATTTAATATTTGGTTTCTAGCACTTGGCAATTAGCACTGCGCACCGGCCATCCGTAATACATTTATATGAACATTAGAACGACTTTGGTAAACTACCTGCACTGAAGGAAAATTTTACTCCAAATATGGTATCCCTGATTTAGGATGAAAAGTACATTATATACAACGCATTTAGTTATCAAAGTCATTTGAAACTATAAGTTTTGAAATACTTGATTTCACACAGTTAAAAAAATCAACAAAACGAAAGAAGTCTAATGCATTCATTATATGTTAGCGTATCTTTACAATACTGACAGCTTACAACAGGTAGTGTGATCGAAAAAAAGTCGTCCACATTTTTTTCCAACTATTTATTTAACTAAATGTTTTTCATACTATAAACGTTAATATTTCAGGCGATAGTTAACGAGTTATCCCTCAACGTCATTGTCCGTATGTATTAAACCTGAATGGCATGCAATCCGCTGCATTAATCTATCAAATGATTATAAACTTATGTATCAAAACCTTTAAATTGAGAATTATAGTCATAATTATAATTAAATCTAAGTAATATTTTCTAATTAAAACAGACACTTTTGGTTCATTATTGAATGCACTTGCTAATTACTAAAATCCACGAGCAACGCTTCTAATATCTAGACGCTCATAGACATAGATATACATTATTTTTTCAGTTGTATTTTATTCATTTTTCAAATCGGCGAACAGAACGGTCTTTATCTTATTTTCAATATGATAATCTTACAGTCTGAGAAAATCTTTACAACGCTGCTTTTGAAATAACATTGAAATAAAACTGAAATAAAAAAAACAACAACACACTATTATCCGTCTTGTGACTAACTACTTGATTTCTCACATACATGTTGAAACGCAACTTTTATGTTATTTCAAACTGTTTTAATCAATTTTGTGTTCTCTTTAAAGTGACATTTATAAAATATGCTTTCATTATAAGCAGCAGAAATAAGAATGGGTCGTCTAGTATTCAGACCGATGTTTTCTGCACAGGAGATAATATACAAATGTTGCATAATTATGCACGCCTTAGATAATAAGAGTTAAGAGAGGAGATGTTGAGTACAAGTAAAAACGAAAAAGTGAAATTTAACAAGAAAAGATTTAAAAAAACATTAACATTAAACGTTGTTGCAAGAAGTTTAGTATGGTTGCTAAAAACGTGCTACATTTTTGACCAGTCTTAGTTGCAATTGAAATACCTTGAACGTTCACATACAGTACATCATAGAATTATATGCAGTGTAATGATATGAGTAACTGGAAAGCGTAAATTTCTGTGTATTTGACTTCATTTCTGTAATATACCGTCTCTGGTCCGCTATCTAGGCAGTGCATACGGTATACTGTAGCTCTAGGAACACTAACACTCGTTGTTTAACTATTTCTATGATGTGTAGAAATAATATATATTAAGAACACTGTGTCAGTGTGGAGTGAACGTTTTTGATAATATAGTCGGATAATATATTCGTGATACTCTTATTTTGTTGAGAATTTACTAAACAATGATGTTGTGATCGACGGGAAAACATTAATGCGATGTCTAAACTTGAATGGGATTGATTAAAAGATCAAAGACCAATACTGGAAAGCTGATGACTGTAAGTGAATATTTATTTATCATTTCATGTCTTTTACGATATATTTGTATTTATGTGAATATTATGTGAATACCGTAAATTGTGGATTATCTGACGGTGACCTTATAGCTCAGTAAGTATAGAGCGTTGGTCTACGGATCTCGCGGTCGTGAGTTCGATCCTCTTGCGCGGCGTATGTTCTCCGTGACTATCTAATAACCGACATTGTGTCGGGAATCATCAGTCCTTCACCCCTGATTCAAGTCGGGAAGTTTGCAGTTACTTGCGGAGAACAGTATTGTACTGGTACAGAATCCAGGAACACTGGTTAGTTTAACTGCCCGCCGTTACATGACTATAATGCTATTGAAAAAAGGCGTTAAACCCAAAAGAACAAACAAACTAAGTATAGAACTGCAATTTATTGAAATCTTACATCCAATCAACAATTCAATTCAAATTGCTTACTCTCAAAAACAAATCTTAACAAAACTGTAATTGTCAACCGAAATTTTACTTACTTCAGCATAGAAAGGCTATGTCGAAATTATTTCACTATCTCGTCTCCCTAGATTTTCTTCAAACTGCGTTTGAAAGAATTTTTTTTAATTACTAGTTATACATTAAAATGTAGAAAAAGTTCAACGCGTCATTGATGATATTTTTATTTTTAATGGTAGACCTTAGACTTTATTTGAGTAGAACTTTGTATCATAATCTTCAATTTAATAGTATCTGAAACCCTTAACATTAGTTTCTTTTTTTACTTTCGAATAATGTAGAATTTTTATAATGGTAAATGGTGCGTGTGATGCAGTATCATTGTCAAATTATTTGATATTGAAATGATCTTTTTTTATCGCTATCAATTTTGAATATCTTATCTGTATAGGCCAATTCATTTAAATAATTGTACAAACCGTCACAAATTCAATTAATAAAATTGAACGTTTCGTTTATCTTTGCACGAAATATTGAGCCTCGACATTTCTATTCTAAATAGTGTATTCTTTCTTTTACTGCGAATAAATAACTGTTACTCGAAAATATTCTGAATAGTCTCTCGTGATGATTCGCTTTTACGAAGTAATAAAAAGATTTTACCAATTGTAAAAATAAATATCTAAGATAAATATAAATATTATTCCGTGAAAATTTTTTATAATTTTCGTGCCTTGAAAAAAATCGTTTTTTCAAATTAAAAAAATACTCTCGTTTAAACCAGGTAATATTTTGTTTTACTCCTTTAAAACAAAACTGCAAACTTCCCACTTTATCAAGGTGAGGACGAATGATTTTCAGACCAATGTCCTTTTTTAAATCGTCACGGAAAACATATGATATTTTTCGTTTTAACGATATGTACTTCAATATTTTTAATATTATTTCGATTTTTCGACTTATATCAAAAAGTATTTAAGATCGTTAATTAAATTGCCGAAGTCTTGCGAAAAATTCATTGTAAATTATAAAGAACAACAATTTAAAATCTATTCAATTGCATGTTACATTCTACAAACTTAATAAAAGATGCTATGATTTTGTTGTTGTTGTTTGGGGTGGTGTTTCGCTACTTTTACAGCATTATTTTAAGCAAAATATACTTTGTTGATGAGTAGTATGTAATGATTAATTGTATACATACTGTAGGATATGGCATTCAAACGTTATTTATAATGTTTCGAATGTTATTATTAGATCAAATATTTTGTAAAGTATTGATTGTAAATAATATTGTAGTGACAAAGGCGCAATCGAAGAAAACAAAATCAGAGACGAACAATTACATATGCATAAGATATACATGACCAAGAGAAGAACGAATGGACATGCATCATACCCAGGTGCGTATACAACGTATTTTTCATCGAAAGTCTGGTGAATTTCGAAGGGTTATAAAAAACTATAATTCTAAATTTCATCTTTAGAAAAAAAGCAGAACAAACTTGTTTTTGACAACAACCAGCCGTTGAAAGTAATAATCTATTGTTTAGATAAAATTGAATATGATAAAAAATGCATATGATATTTTTGTACGAAATTTCAACATATGGCATTTATTTTGCCTATTGCTTATTAAGGATCTTTATGAATTTGTTTACCTTATGCCTTGATTAATATATGAATAAAACATTATAAATGTGACAGTAAATAAGAAAAAATAAAGATTGTTCTGCTTATTTTAAAATAAATAATACATTATTTAGGAATGATCATACAGATCCAGTATCATAGTACACTCGGAAACTTTGCAAATTATTTATTTACTTTACAACGTGGTCTCGTTTGGCTACAGACTAGAAAACTTATTTTGTTATATTTCTGACTTCACAGTCTTTGCTCTGATTATCTAGTATTTCGAGTAGACAAGGGACATGACTATAGAAAATTGAATAGCCTCAGAATTATGTCATGTGAACAAAACACAGGGTCTGAACAAGACTAAACTTAGTCCAGACCTATTCATAAAACTTTATACTTTTATTGAAAAACATGGTAGACAAAATCATCTCCAGTGAATAGTTTGAAAATGGTCGTGTTACATGAATATTACGATTTGAAGATACTTTTTCTTTGCTAATGATATACCAGTTTAGTTTGTCTATATTTTTCTTTTACAGATTTAACGTTGTCTATTTATCTGTCCCAGGCATTGTTTTCTTTTGTACACATACTAATTTATCATCATCTAGTTACTGACAATTTTAATTCATAACCAATGTGAGAACGGATAGGATAGAACACTACAGAAAGTTCATTATTAGCTGCATGTTCTTAAAGATGTAAAAAAGACTGTGTTTGTGTTTTGTTTTCAAGAAACTTTATCTTATATTTGCAGGTCAATATTGAACAAGGATCAGAAGAAAGATAGATTTAGACATTTGTGAAAGGAACGATGGAAACTTTGGAAGTGTACTCTTTCTGAAACGTATAACTACAACAAAGATGTGATCATTGTATTAGAAACTGAATTTTCCAGTCTTTAATTAGCATACAATGATATTTACCTTCATGTTTTTATACACTTATCTTTTTTATATTTTTTATCTTTATATTATATTTGATCGAAGTAGCAATGAAAAACGTGGAATATATAAATATTAAGGAGAAATTATTGCATTTTATATTGGAATAACTTTAAAGCGGAGATATGACGTTTCATTGAGCCTTAATATCAGCACAATGTACGTGATATAGTAACTCATTTTAATGGATATAGGGAATTCAGATAATCTGTTCGGAAAAACTGATGCGACCTGACTCAGCCCATATGTTTACTCGTATAGAATACCTTTTTGTACTTATTTGAAATTTCCTTTTTAAATCAAAACTATTATTTGTATGAATGGGTCGTTCGACAAAGATTAAAGATATCAGGAAATTATTGTTTATATTTCTTACGAAGCTTTTAAACTTAAGTACTGACAGATTATATGTTTGGAAAACACTTCAGAATTAGTAACTTTAACTATTTTCATTTAAAATTTTTGAAAAGCATTTGTAACGGTATCAAATGTAAATGTCTCAATTACAAAGCTTTGTATAAGCGCTGTTACATACGACTGTATATTAGTCAAATAGTAGGAAAGAATTTACTGGCGAGGCAACCCAGTTCAGTTTCTCAGTCGGAATATTTTTTGTTGATTAAGCATTTTTAAAATAGTTTAGAAACAAAATTCATGTTTCTAATACTCATTATATTACAAACTTTCCAGAGATCATTCTTAGCCTAAATCTGGAGTCCAGGTGTATTTTGTTTTTAATATACATTTCTCTGTAACGCTATTGTATTTTTTTAAATTGCATACTTTTATCTTTGTATTTAAGATACGTTATTATTCTTTTGAGTAAGCATCAGCGAAGCATCTTTAGTTTAGCTGCTTTGTCTGTGTGGATAACAATCAAAGCGTATTTATCAAAACACTAAAAATAACAGATAAAAGTGAAAAATGTAAATTGAAACATTCGCAATATCTTATTTTAATAGATGATGTTTTAAA
Source organism: Mercenaria mercenaria (assembly GCF_021730395.1). Taxonomy (NCBI): domain Eukaryota; kingdom Metazoa; phylum Mollusca; class Bivalvia; order Venerida; family Veneridae; genus Mercenaria; species Mercenaria mercenaria. The sequence goes on along the minus strand of NC_069378.1, from coordinate 22,595,916 downwards.
GGAATTCGACCAGGAACTAAAGAACTAGAGAAATTCTACACGTCGGGTATGCGTACACATATACACACGGCGATCAGTCGATAAAAGTATGTAGATATATTCTCTAATTATGTGGTTGACCTTGCTCAATGACAGGTCATCCATTAAAATTGCTGTTTTATGCATGTGCAGGCTTTTCATTTACTTTGCAAATAAGTTATATATGCAACGATAAAGATGTTACAGATTAACATATACATACACGAGATACTGGAAAAAATTATTAGCCCGGATAGGGTAGTTTTGATACAGAAACCTTTATATTTTTACTCTGCGGGACTTAGTCGTGTAACGTTTTGTTGAAATTACTGTTTTTATAATGATATCTTAAATAATCTGCGTCATTCAAATCTATGATTCACAGGTTTGATTTATTCATGCTAATGTTAAGATCTAGTAAGTAAAGTATTTAGCATAGGCATTATTGCTATAACCCTGTAAAAACCTTTATACGTCTTTCACAACATACATGTTTATATTTGTTAAGGGAGCAAACTCAAATGAAAGTGATCAATTTTAAATCGTTTTATAATTTTGAGTTACCGAAGAAACCAATTAAGGGAGCAAACTCTATGAAAGATAAACGTTTTATTCTGTATTTATTTTGTGCTGTAATGCAATTATGTGGTTGCAGCTTACAAAGTGTTTCCTAGTGAGTACGTAATTTTAATAAGAAATAATGTAAGACTATATAAGCACCACATATTGTCACCTATTAGTTACATTTATTAGGGAAACATTGTTTATATTATTAACCTGCAAAAATTAAATTAAAATCTGTAAAATGATCGTGAATTTTTCGTCTCACGCTTTCCCCGTCAAAAAGTAAATCAAGATCATGGGAAATGTTATTGGTGTAATAGCTTAAACTAACAAACGCATTCGTTTCTGCAGTCGAATGTGTGCTTGTTTTAGAGAATTTTTGCTATTTTGGAGAGATTTGGATTTTTTCAAATCGTCTTTAATACACATTTTTTCATGAGTAAAAATTTATTTTTCTCTCCCGTTAAGTAGATGTCCCTTTTGATTAGTAATCATTGTCACTATGTGGTATCATGGGAGAAAGACTCAGAGCAAAGGGAAAATGTTATAATAATTAAACTAATTTTTAACTTCATTTTAAAGAAAATATAAAATTTGGTGTTAATTTGCAACCTTTTAAACTTTAAAACCTGTACAAAGACATTTATTTCTCTATATAATAGCTGATTTCACCAGATTTTTGTTGCGTTATTTTTGTTTGGATCCCGCTATAATTCAGCGGGATTACAACCAAAAACGCTCTATGATCCCGGTTATTCCCACAGTCTATATATACCTGGATCCCACTGAAATCAGTTGGGATCCCAGCGGGATTTCGGTGGAATATTACCGGGATCTCAGTGGGAAAAATTTTCGGAATCCCGGTATATCCCACCGGAATTCCCATATGAATTCCCGGTGGAAATCCCACTTGAAATCCGGGATTCCCGATGAGAAATCAAGTGGGATCCCACTGGGAAAACCAATATTTCCCATTGAGAATCCCACCGGAAGGCACTGGGAATCCCGAAAATTTTTCCTGCTGAAATTCCCACTGGAATCCTACCGGAATCCCGTCGGGATTTCCACTTAAATTTTCTATAGGGTATAGACCTGCTATGACATTGTTACGTCTGTAACAGCTGGGCTAATCTCCATGTATGCAAAAGGTATGACAGCCGATTAAACCAGATACCAAACTCTCAGTGTAACCTCTCCTTAATGATACAGTAGACATTGGACGTTTATATCTCAGAAGTTAAATACATGTATTATATTTTTTACTAGTAATATCGAGTACAAAATTGCAAAATAATACATAAAATACAGAATCTACTTCTTTTTTCTGGCATTGTGACGCGCATTTGTCGAAAATGTAAGCAATGATATAAATATTTGAACGTATTTTGAGTACAGTCAAAGAATTAGATGACTCGCTAATAGCCAACAAAATTTGCATGTAGATAATGGCAAGTATTAGGTGGTGCCAAGCGTGTCGCCGTTTAAAGGTCACATGGTTTTACTATTGTCACGTCAGGGATAATTGTTCGACAATATTCTTGTGCGGAAGGTGACAAGATACTTGTGAATTTTCTATCCAAAAACTTAGGGAGGCCTTCCCGTGTTATCCACCATGATCACGGATTTTATTGAATTTGTTTCTCATTTTTCATTATTCCGTCTAGAAACGGTATGCATTTGCGTCCTTTTTATTAAATTTTCCGTAATTAGGTTTCAAACAAAGGTTTACTATAATACACATATAATTTAATGTGAAAAGACTCAACCATATTCTTTTTGTACACTTATAAACTGCGATATTTTGAAAAAATGGCAGATATATTTGTAAAATTTAATATAGAATATGTATCATTACACGAAATAAATTAATACGGTCTTACCAGTATTTTTACTTTTTACAATTTGTCATGTGGTTACTAGCGAGGCATTTCTTTGTTATGGGTACACATTTTGCAAACAACCGATTCAATAATGCTTATCAGTAAGCAAGTCATTGTATATCCTTTCCTTTTCAGTGGTGTGTCAGACTATTCTACAATTAACAGGATGTTTAGTAAATGTTGTTGAATTCACGATTTACTTTATTGTTATCTCGTATATTATTGATTTTGCAATAAAAAAATTTTAATCTAACTATTAGATCGCCGTGAAATAAGGATATGTGTTAGACAAAATAAACAAGTGTTAAAATCACAGGATATCATCATTGAAATTGATGAGTGCAGTATAATCTAGGTTAACGGCAAATCCATAGTGCAAACAATTCTCAGCATGGACTAATACTTTCTCTAAGATATTGACCTATTCATAGTAACAGCAACTACACATTACATATACTAGTGATGTTTGCTTTAAAGGGGTTCTGTAGAGAACAAGTGTGCACTAATAAAGTTTGAACAAGCAGTTGAAAAATATGTTTTAAATATCTTCAATTTAGTTTCTACAAGGACTTCTATCATCCTTTACATTACATACTAATTACATGAGATGGCAATCATAACATTTAAGAGTAGTTTCAGCGACTGGATGACTAGCTGAGTTACAATAAACTTACTAGTATATCGGAAAACTGAGTAATTCGTAAAAGATGAAAACGTTGAGTCTGAACCAAAGTTTAAACACTACATCAAATGTGTCTCAAACTTTATATATATTTTGACATTTAGCAGCCATTGAAACAGTTGAGCGATCTTTAATGCAATCAATTAGATAAACTGCAAAACAATGTAGGTGATTTTCTACAATATGACTTATAAAATCAATTATTCAGCCATATAGGCCGTTAACCTATAGCCAGCTGGTGGCAAGGGATTCTGTCTTTGCGACCAGTGCAGACCAAGATCAGCCTGTACGGATCATGGTCTACACTCCTGCTATTCAGTCAGTAAATTTTCAGAGAACATCCCTTTGAATAATGAATGGTATTGCCCAAATTTAATGGTGGACCAGTTCATTTTAGAAATTTAGTTAAGGGTTAAAGCTAAAATGAATATTGAAAGGGGTTGTTGAAATCTCTATGAGATTTACCAAAAGAAAATGATAAAGATTACAATGTATGTTTTATATAGAGAGTCATCTTATGTACAGGGGTGTTGTCTGATATTGAACTTATTAACAAAGTTGAACAAAAGGTTCTGTCGAACACATTATCTTTTTTTTTTTTTAAATTTTATTCAATGGATTAAATACACTTCGTTACAGAAAGACACACACGTGTCAGATTTTTCTGCAGAAACTTCCAATATTCTCCTTCTTTATTTATTTTAGACAAAACCATTTTGATATTATCTTATATTGAATATAATATCAGACAGTTCAACTGCGAAATGCTAAACGAATTAACGAAATTGCAATTTAATATGCATAACTTGAGTAAAAGACTTGATGTCGGATGCCTTTTGACATTTTGCCAAATTCAAAAGCATTTTTCTAAATTTCTGGTAAACTTCAGAAATACTTAAGAACCTTATTTGTCAGCAAATAAGCAAATAAGATTTCTGAGTTTTTTGTTTTGTAAGATACAGTTTTCACAGAGAAGTTAGAACAACATAATAATGTGAACTTCCTAATAAGAGAAATGTCATCACAATTAATATCAGATGTAAGCAGCTCCTAATATAATTATACTTGTAATGAACACAGTACCTACAATTATACTCTTCTGTGAGACTGCAAAAACGTGAAAACTCTGAGAAAAGTGTTATTAGTCCAAATTGGCTGCAATACAGGACCATTAAAAGGCATACGTTCAATACAACTAGAAATGTTCACATAGGACACCGATGCCCCGGCTGGTAATGAGAACATATATAAATTGTAATTGATACTGATTTACAAGTTCATAAAAATTGATTGGCAATTTATATTGATATTGTCATTTTGCAAAAATTAAAGGGAGAGGAATTCCCAGTTTAACTAGTTTCATCTTCTAAACTCAGATGAAATAATCCAGGAGAAAAAAAAAAGGGATAATAATAATTAGTATTTCACAGAACAAAATCTAACACAATATTTGCATATGGCTAAAACTATTGAACCCTATCTTAATTTAGGCATTATATCCAACTGTAGTACAAGCATTAAGCGAATATTGCCAGATAAACAGACAAAAATATTGGTAGCCCAATGGGTTACCAGAAAATTTGCAGATTTCAGAAACCCTGTATATATAGCTATGTCTGCCTCTTCTTTGGAATAAAAAATGACACAAAACTTCTATTAATGTTTTTTTTTCTACGCAATCACATGCTTATTATAAGAGTGCAAAAGAAAATATCTGGGGAAACTCGCATCTTAATTGCCTTTGCTCCGAATTTTTGTCAGACTGTTTGTCGCTTTGAACTTCCTTAAAATCCATTGAATGTTGTGATCAATTTGAACAAGCCTTATGAAAATCAGATGGGGGAAATGAACAAGGTGAATATTCTAGGTCCAATAATTAACCAAAAGATCTTTCGAAGGATCTGCCTTATCATATGCCAAACTTAACGTAACAACAAGAGCACCACGCACGGATGACCACGCTCGACAGTAAGTGTCTAACAGACTTGGCTTTCTCTCTTTCTCACTCCCTTATTGATAATAAAAACATCCATAAAATCTCAAAATCGTTGCTTATGCACTGAAGAAAAATGGAACTGACAAAACAAACAACTAAGAAATGCAAGTTTCTTAAGAAAAAAAGTCATTGATGCTGATAAAATGTGAGAGGGAACGTGTTTGCTTGACAGATTCATAAAACCAATAACTTGTATACAAAGGGCAAAAGCTACAACTCTTACAGTATTCAAGGAAATTGAAGCTTAATGGGACATTCAATTTTCTAAATTGATATAAACGCCATAATTCTTACAAAATGCAACTTAAGAGTTATACATGTGGCCTACATACAGGTCCTCTACACATATGCACGCCGTGAGACAATATTTCGTAGACATTTCTCAAAAAGGTAATAAAAAACTGCCCGCCGAGTTTAAACAACTCTGATGGTATTTTTGTTGGTCTCTTCCTCACATCAACTCTAGTTTACGTCATTTGGCGAGTTTTAAGCTTTTAAAGAACACCAAGGGTGTATCTGCAGGCGTTATTTCAAGAAGCGGGTATACACATGGGTAGAATCAGCCAATATATGTTTTTGTGTTAAGGTGTTAGACAGACCAAATACTCAAACAGGGATGCAACAGAGACTGGCCATGAAAATTCGATAAAGAGGCCAGAAAGTCAGTTCAAAATTGAACTCTAGGTTCTTTTTACGAATATCACAGACGATTTATTTTAAACAGATAATGGTGAAGATGTCAGGAGAGCAAGTCAAAAAGAAAATTATTAGTATGAACTAAGTTCTACTTAACGCACTATTCGCGACCATTTATACATTCATTATACTTAAATAATAAGCTAATTTAAGTAGCTTGTGGAAATTACTGAATGACTTGCAAGTCAATAGTCTTAACGGGCCTTGAGCGAAACTTTAACGGCCAACAAGTCATTCAATGAATGTTTTTGACATGACATTAGAAATTAGTTCTCATAGTTTTTTCAAGGCATTACTTTAGCCCAGAAAAATTTAGTTTGCAAAACTATACACAACTAAATATCACAAATGATCGACAATTTATGTAAAGAGTCATGTAATAATATTTGTTAACGATGCAAGAAATGGGGAAAAGATATATCGTTAACAATATCAAAGTAGGAAGTAGAAAAATACAATGGAAACCTTATAGTTTAAAGGGAATTCCTATAGTTTTTATGCGCATCTTTTTGCGCAGCCGACACTTTCTATGGAAAACTGAAGTGAAGTCAACATTTGTTGAAACATGTGACAGACAGTCTTAAATATGAGGAATCTTGAATGAAATAACATTTTTGATAAGTTTTATCAGTAATCAAATTTTGATACTGGTTTATGTTGTATTGACAAGTATCACGCCTGACAGGTATCTTGCCATTTTTGTGGTTGTGTTTTCTTATCGCATTTTAGTACAAAGACAGTGTTGTTCATATATTGTAAGACAATTGACTTAGTACTGATAAGACCATATCACCTTTTAGATTATTTAGTATTCAGTTATTGAAATAATTAAGAATTTTTAAAACTATTTTTTAACTTCTAGCAGATATACATGTAATCAATTTGGTCAGGTTCGCGCCATTTTTCGTCCGAACAGGTGTTGTATTCAAGCGGTCTAAACATAAAATTTAGCCTGGTGACCAATACATTTTTAGCTATTTTATGCTCACAATACAATTATTTATACACAAGAAAAACAGGAAACAAAATTCTATGAAACATTTTTTTTTTCAAATTAAAAAAAATATTGTTCACTGTTGGTATTTTTCATTGAAAAGTTCACAAAAGTGAATATGAAACAATTTTTTGTTCTTATTTGTACCCATTATTGTAAGGATATAGTATTACAAATATGACTATGATATCAAATAAATATACAATAAAATCTGTAATAAGAATAAACCTTATTGTGATGTCTTGATGTATATTTTGGTTGGTATTTATAAAAAAGCAGAAAATTATGAAAATGTTGAAAAATCCTGAAAGCCTGTAACTGGAGACGCAACAATGTATTTGTTTCGATTTCTCAGTACCAAGAGTTGCACAGAAATGTTCTATCATTTGTTGTCTCAATCCTGAAATTTATAAAAAGGTACTTAATTGAGCATTTCGCATATTAAATACATGATTATATAAAATTACTAGCAAATAAATCGAAAACGATATTGGACTCAACCATTTCATTAACTTATATATAAGTAGTGTAAAAGTAGGCATAGGAAATAGAGATCAATATAATTGCACCTTTACTAATCCTACCTGTCCTGTATTACAAGACCTGTTATTTTGTGACATTGTGATACACGCAAAACTGTATTATCTTCACTGCAAAGTACTTTCTGATATTTCATTTTATTATCGGTTTGTTTAAAGCAGCATGCCTCCAGATATGGCTAAAAATAATCTTTCTCTCAAATTGAAGTTTGGTCATATTAGGAACATTAGAATATGAATTTTTGTTTCTTAAATATTTCCAAAAGTTCCAAATCAAGAAAAAATACTGCGAAATCATTAATATTCGTGGATTTCGTGGTTGAGTCAATCCACGAAATTTAATCCCAAAGAACGAGTAAAATTCCCATTCATTTTATGTTCAAAAGTTGAAATCCACGAATTCATATCCCAACGAAACTGCTGTTTTGACCAAAACCACGAAATTTTATGCCCACTAAATTAAATGATTTTACAGTATGACCGCGCCGGGAATCGAACCCCGGACCGCCGCGGCAATAAAGACATTTTCCCGCTGAAGTAGCGAATAATGACTTCCAAATATAGATATTTATAATCGAGACAGTTTACCTGGAGTAAAAGCGTGACAAACGCTTTTCGATTTTCATCGTAAAAAATAGTAAAAACAGCAAATTCTCATGTGTTTCCATAACATAAAGTTTGTCAGTAATAAAGTTTTAAAGCCTTCGTAAACTGACCTAAGGGCACGAGTTGTCGCTCTTTGTGTATCACAACTTTCAATTTAGTATTAAAACTTCCAGATTAGAATCCCTATTATTGATATAGATAAAACGATCATTAATTTCATATTTGTAAAATTCATTTTTGATTATTTGAAGGACTTAGAAATCAACTTCTATATTTAATGTATTTCTGTCTACTAGTATGAAACTTTTAGGGTCTATCTCTAGTACATGTTAAATAAATGTATTGTAAGCCGGAAAAGAACGCATAGTTGTGTCATCGATTTAAATGTCCAATTTGTCTGTGACACGGTCAATGTGGCCTTCTTTTTGCAAAAAATAAATTGTACAATGACTGTAAATTATCGTTATCATTCGTTTGTAGCCATGTATGTAAAGTCCACTTATCATTCCATTCATTTGGTGATTTTTCAATTTCAAATACATGTAGTGTGTTTGAAGATTTTAAACACTTTGCCCGTACACATCTAGCAATAACACGGCAGATAATATATCATTCAAGCGTGTGTAACAAATTTCTCTAAATGCACCCTTCAGAAATGTAAATTTCATTAGAATTTATTCAAGGAAAGTTCAAATGATGCGATACTAAATGATGAAGAAATTTCAATAAAAATATTTCATTTTTAAATATTGAACAGAAGCTATCATTGAACGGTGTTCAACCGGCAGAAATAAAGAAACGTTAAATTAAGATTCTAACACTTTTAAGATTTTCTTTTATATAAACAAAGAATGATTTTAACGTGTATTGTCTTGTAGATTAGAACACGTTTCGCGAAATTACCTACTTTTGGCTATTCTGGTTTACTCCCTTGTATTAAAAAAAACGCATTTTATTCCAGATTAGTATCCCTTCCTGGTGTAATTCGAACGTGTTAGAATGGAAATAGATTTTAGTTTTGCGTGCTTTGTTGGCAAATAAAATACGTTTTTACATTCAGATGCGTCGTAATTTCCCAAACAGAACACTTTTGCACTATAGAAATGATATTAGATTTTACCAATTTACGAGACAGTGTTTTGCAAGATATGGTTTCTGCAGACAAATTTAAGTAACGAATGTTCTGAACTTCCTAATTAGAGAAACGTCTTTCAAATTAACGTCAGATATAAACTTCTGCTTACCTAGGTATGCTACAATTACTGTTCTGTGATTATACAAAAGTGAAAATTTTGAGAAGGTGTTATTGCAAATCACCGACAATGTAGGACAAAAGACAGACAAAATTAAATAAAGAATTCAACTAACATGATAATACCGGATCCAGAAACAGATATTACGTTGATATGCGAAATGTACTATCACGACAAATATTCACTTTGCCAACTAGGCCTATACAGGAAACTGTTTGTAACTAATGACACATTAATGAGTTTATTCCGATTACACAGACCTAAAATTATAACGGAAATGTTTTACTTCTATTTCTGCATTTTTCATTTGTTATACAGTCTAGATCATTTGTACATCGTATAAGTTAATGAGCGATTGTACCTATTTAAGCAAAAAAAAAAAATTGGCACCGGCATTCCAAGTTTTAGAAAATGTTGTGAGCAAATATTGAAACTTAACTGAGCGTTCTTTAAATAGTTTTCATGTTACATAAAGTATTACATCCAGAATATGGACATATAATTATGTCATAAACTGTAATTTATCTGCGACATTATCAATTAACTGCAAATGTCCTTCTCCCTGAGATTGATAAACTGTACAATGAATGTTTACATTCATTTACATTCAAATATAGCTACGTATGTACAAATTGAAAGGAAAGAGTCTACTTATTATTGTTGATTAGTAGTATAAGATGTAGTTTGCTCGAAAAATTTAAACATTTTAAGATTTGCTTGTTGACATTTAACAATAACAAATGTGACCTATAATCACGGTATATCATACGTTATTTAACCGTGTGTAAGAAATTGCCTTTAAATTCATATGTGAGGAGGTTTGTGTAAATTATATTTGAATCTGATAAAAACAAACAAAACAAATTTCAATTTAGAGCTGGGGCCGTATTCATAAAGCATCTTCAGTATAAGTATAAGAAATTGATTATTTACTTAAGTATTACTTAGGTAAGAAATTTATTTTACTTAAGTATATTTGTTATTTATAAAACAGCTTAATAAGTAATTCTTGGCTTTTATTGTGGACGAAAACATTAAAAAAGACAACATTAATTTCAGACAGATACAACATGCACAATTATGTTTAAAGTGCTTTTATCTGAAAAACAACACTTTAATCGTACTCACGATGCCATTTTGTTTTCCGACTTAAGTCATTTCTTACGTATCTTAAGTTTAAGCTGTTTTATGAATAGGACTTAAGTTTTTTACTTAGACTTAAGCTGAAATCACCACAAACAACATAAAGTTCATTTTTATTTAACTGAAACATATTTTTTTGCTAAAATTTTCTCTTCAAAACCTTGCAATATCACAGGTAATGTAAACAAAGATAATTCATAATACAATAAATACATGTTTGTTAAAAACAAAATAAAAGGTAAAATAGTGTATCAAACAACTTTTTCAAAGATGTTGACCGTTAGAATAAGTATTTTGTACATGTAGTTCTGTTAGATAAAAGTAAACAATAACCACTCTGAAAATGTCTATCGTTTTCGTCAAAATGGTTAAGATTGAAGGGACTTCTTTTACAATGAATAAACCACAAACAGAAATTACAGATAATAAATATATATCTATATTTTAAGGTGTTTTTAGAATTCGTCATATTATAAGGTTACGTTCGCAGATCATATTATACAAAAATCGAAATTGAAAACCTCATATAGCTTTAAAAACCGATAATTGCCAGGTGATCCTGTAAACATTGGTAGAACAGTTACTTTTGTCAACATCAGGAAAAGACTGCCAACCGAGGCGAAGCCAATGGTGGCTGTTGACAGTATAACTGTCTCACTCAAAGCAATATGTTTTGTTATACAAGAAAACAAAAAAAGAAAGAGGTTTTGTGCACAATTTAGCTCAACTGAGCACTAAGAGCTCTAGATGAACTATTTTGTTCCCCTGTGTCCGTCTTGTGTCTTGCATCGTTCGTCGTCAACAACACCCCAGAGATCACATAATGAAACCTGGTCAGAATGGTTTAGGATGAATTTGATACTGGATCATTGTAGGACAAAAGTAAGGTCACTAGGTCAGTTAATAATAAACGCTCCAGAGGCCACATTTTCTAGCTCGTCTTCATAAAACTTTATAGGAATGTTTATTACCCAATTGCTTTTAGACAGACCACATGTTTAGTTTTCAACCCTTGTACAATTGGACGCCACGTTTTTCTTTTTGTATTGTGTCTGACGGAGCAGGCAGTGGACTCTATGATACGGAGTTCTTCAATTCCGCCGGGACTGAGTTATTTTAAAATCTGTCCTCTTGCTTGTTTCATCGGGCCCTTCGTGTTTTCATTATATTGCTCTGTATTCTGCAAAGGTAATGAGTAAATGCGTTTTGGTTCTTAAGGATTGCTTATTACATACATTAAAGCAGCTTTTTGGTTTACAAAACGCACCTTCTGAGGTTTAGACAGATTGGTGTTTTGCCTTATTGATATTTATCCTTGCTTTTTGTCTCTATAAAATCTAGGTCAAGTGTTATTATCAAGATTATTAGGTCAAATAATAGAAAAACCATGTTAGCACTGTAGATGACACATTTTCTTCTTCTTTTTATCATAAAACATTTTCAGAATGTCTTTGACCCTATAAAATCTAGATCAAATTCAAAACTATGTAGCATAAGGTTAAAAACTTGATCACCAGAAGGAAAGCCTTGTTAACACTGTAGAGGCCACATTTTCATAAAACTTTGTCTGAATGTATTTTCTACAAATTCTAGGTCATTTTTAAAAATTAGTTACCTGAAGTCAGAAACTAGGTAACTAGTTCAAATTATAGGAAATCCCTGTTGTCATTTTATGCCAAATTTTCTATCTGATCTTTATAATACTGTGAGCATATTTGTTTCTTTGAGATCTGGGTCAAGTTGAAAACTTTGTTACTTGTTTTCAAAACTTTTACAGGTCACTATGTCAAATCATGCAAACAGCTTTATTAACACTTTAGAGACCATATTTTCCATTTGATCATTATATATTGTGGTTATAAATATGCCTGTCTCATATGAAATTTTGAGCAGGGTCAAAATTAGGTTACCAAAAATGAAAAATTAGGTCACTAAGTCAAATCAGAGAAAAAGCTCATTAACACACTAGAGGCCGCATTTTCTACTTGATCAAATATAAATCTTTCTCAGAATGTCTGTCTTTCTAAAATGGTTTTCAGGTTTTAGACTGGGTTACGTTTGGTCTGAAACTTGTTTACTAGGTTAAGTTATAGAAAAACATTGTTTACACTTTAGAAGCCTAATTTTCTATATTTGATCTTCATACCCCTTTGTCAGAATGTTAATCTGTATGAAATCTAGGTCGAATTTGAAACTAGATTATTTAGGTCAAAAGCTAGGTCACTAGGTTGCATCATGGAATAAACCTTCGTAACACCCTAGAGGTCACATTTATTCAACATTGTCAGAACTTTTGTCCGTATGAAATCTAGGTCAGTCCAAAACTGGGTAATGTGATGTCTAAAACTAGGTCACTAGGTAATATGATAGGAACATTTTGAAACTACATTTTCAACTTGATTTTGATAAAAACATATCAGAATTTTAGTCTCTTTAAAATCTATGTCGTTTGAATCTGGATTATCTAGGTCCAAAATAGGTCACTATGGCAAATAATAGAAAAACATTGTAAGCAATCAGAAGGATACATTTGCTATCTGATTTAAATTAGATTTTGTTAGAATATTTGTCTGTTTAAAATTGTTAATAAATTTGTAACTGTGTCATTTTGGGAAAAACTAGGTCACTAAAGCTAAACTATCAAGAACTAGGCAAGTGTTCTACCTGATTAACATAAAATATTGTCTGAGTGTTTGCCTCTACAAAATGTAGACCAAATATGTTATCTAAGGTAACGACTAGGTCAGGTGAGCGATACAGGGCCTTTAGTGTCCTCTTGTTTTTCAAATTAATTGCGAAGATTTTTCATGAAAAAAGCATCCAGTTCCAGTTTAAAAACTGTGAAAAAAACGTATCTCTGACAGTAAAAGATGTCAATGCGTTCACAGTATGTTTTACCCTAAAGCAAGTGAGTGAGTGAGTTGGGTTTTACGGCGAATCGACACAAAACGGTCATATATCGCCGAGACCCTAAAACAAACCAGTAGAGACAGATAGATATACATATAGCAAAAATATCTAACGTTTGTTAATATAGTAATACTGCATTTAAAATTGACAAAATGAGGTGCAGTAGTAGGTGATGTCTTATGTTGGCGGAACAAAGTCAAACCTGCATCAAACTCCTTATCGTAACCCGGCATACTACAAAAACAATATATAGATTGCAGCGTAATATCCGTCGTTGATGAACAAAACAAACGTGTGAGGGCATGTCCGAAATGAATATACTTCGCTCTATTTTATCCGTCATTTTATCGAAGACAATTTTAACACAAAAGAACAAGGTCGTTTAAATGTTGATCTTGTACATGGCATTTAAAGAAAAAATAACAGCAATTGGATTGAATTATATGCAAATACAGACATTTTTGTGAATCCAAAATAAGACTACCTGCAATATTTTTAAAGCAAAACGATTTATCTTAAAAACCTAAAAGCGTTTTAATCGCACATAAATACAGAAGCATACAACAGGCAAGTGTATTTAGGCTGATTTTTACTGGATAGTTTGAGAGTTCCATGCATTATTTAAGCCAAAAGTGTTTGTATGTTTGTTTTACATACATTGCTGTACGATTCACTAGTTAATTTAATATCTAATTCCTGTTTCTGTAGTTAAACATAATGATCAAACATTATACGGCTTGCACGCCATAGGCATTAACTTTATTTTTCCCATATTTTTTAACAATCTGTTAGCCTAGGATACCGTTATAACTGTGTCACTTTAAAGAAATCCTACTGTCAGTAATCCCATGTATCCACGTCATTTCAATTCCGTAACCGAGTGGTTAAGGTCTCTGACTTCGAATCACTTGCCCCTGATCGATGCTGGTTGGAAACCTCGCTTTCGGTGTAGAACTCTTTCTTCGGGTGAGGGACCATCTAGATGGGTTACGAATGGTTGGTTGTTCTACCAAGGTGCCTGCCCATCCATGCCAGAAGCAATGCTCGGAGGGTCAACTTGTGTCTTCTTTTACCATCAAAAGCTGGAACAAAAACCACATGATCTTGACGTTAAACCATACAAAAATTAAATGCATAGCTTCTGCTGCTGTTTAACGGCTTCAGATTAAACAAGCTCTTAAAGGAACTTTCCCGGCTACATTATTTCTGGAGCGTAATTTAATATCACTAAAACGTCAAAGCGCAAAACTGAAACTGAAACTGAATAATTTGATTAAACGCCTATTTTTACACAATGATATATTCAATGGCGTTGTACATAATAATAATAATTATTATTATAACAATTTTAATAATGACAATAATAATAATAACAGCCTTATTGTAACAAACAATCATGACCACACTCATCCCCTTGAGGTCATTCTGCCCCTATTGCGAATACAAGTGCTTCAAGCGTCACATGGTACGCCCAGACGAGCTGCATATAGAGGTTCAAACCTCCCGGTTAATGGTGCCATCATATACTATTTAAGAAAGAAATACTACACACTACCCTACCCATAGAGCCTTACCAACAAGTGCGTTTAATTAAACAAACCTTGGAAATATAAATGTTGAAATGTAAAACCTTTTACAAAAATTTAAGAACTATCACCTGCTGCTTTTGCATAATAAACAGTTATCAAAAAATTTAAAACAATGCCTCGAGATCTCTGACATACAGTGTCTTAAGATTTTTTTTTGAATGTGTCAAGTGATTTACTTTTGCGTAGTTCTAACGGCAGTCCATTCCAAAGTTTTGGACCAATAGTACATAAACTTTTATCATTGAATGTTTTGCACTTGTTGTATGGAACAACATAACAACATTCAGAATTTTCAGACGATCTCAAACCTTGTCTACTAGGAATATACTCTGTAAACAATTCTGTTAAATACAGAGGTGCTCTGCCAGTGTGACAGCTATACATTAAAGAAAGTATCTTGAACTCACTTCTTGCTTTTATCGGCAACCAATTTGGAACTGTCAAATTTCCTCCTAAAAGGACAAGTTTTGCGCACATGTTTTGAATACGTTGCATCTTACGCACCTCACAGTTAGCTACAGCACACAGTATGACATTGCAATAATCCAGATGTGAAATAACTAGAGACAAAACTAAAATTTCAGTGGCTGCTTTTGTTAAGTATTTTCGGATGTTCTTAATTCGTAGGTAATTCAACATGGCTGTACGACATTTACGATTTACATGATCTTTAAAGTTCAAGGTTTCGTCAAAAAAATGCACCGAGATATCTAATTGTGATTTCACGTTTGACATCATCACCAGCAATGTTAATGGAATTTGTAAAACACTTTTTCAATTGAGGTCTGCTACCAAACATAATAAATTCAGTTTTGGAAGTGTTCATTTTCAGTTTGTTTCTATTCATCCAGTCATTGATTATAACTGCGCACCTTTCAACGTCTCCGATCGCTTGTGATTCTACGGAAACAAACGAAAGCTTTTATTTGCTATATGATCATCAGCAAAACCGTAGACTGATATGGATTTTGGAATGACATCAAAAAAAGTTCCAGCATAGGTGAGATACAGCCACGGACCAAGGCAACTGCCCTGGGGCACACTGCATTCAAGATGGCGGTCTGATGAATATACATTGTTGATATTAATCTTACAAGTACGAGGCCTTAAATAGGAGTCTACCCATTGAAAAACTGTATCGTAGACGCCATATTGTGCTTTTAGGACATCTAGAAGAATGTCGTGGTCGACAGTGTCTAATGCAGCACTTAGGTCAATCGCAATAAGGGCCATGACTTCCTTTTTCTCCATACCACTTACATTTGTAGAAGATCATTGACCAACCAAAGTAGCGCAGATTCACAGGAGTGGTATTTCCTATATGCAGACTGGTTCTTAGGCAAAAGACTGTTTTGATTGACATGTTTGTTTAATCTGTAAAGAACAGCTTTCTCAATAAGTTTTGATAGAAATGATAAATTACTCACAGGACGATAATTGGAAAGCTCTGGTTCAAGACCTGCTTTTTAGCAGAGGTCTAACAACTGCTTGTTTGTATTTTACAGGGAAACACCTTGTTGTAATGAGAGATTCACCAATTTAGTGATACTAGAGAGAAGTTCATCTACATCTGATTTCAGAATACGTGTTTGACTCACACTGGACTAAAACTTGTGCGGTAAGGAATCATAGATAAGTCCTGATAACGCTACGATTAACCAACAAAGCATATGGACATTGCATAGGAAAGCAGTTGCCCGTGAAAAACAGCAAAAAATCGTACAAATCTATGTGTTTATGGGGTATATATTTGTAAATACTACGTACCTCTTTATCAGTTATATGTTTTTATCCGACTGTTTGTAACACACAAAATTATGAATCGTATCAAAACATTACGAAATAGACCATGGACTGTCAAAGAGTATGTTAGAAATGCAGGATATTTCTTATAGAAAGAATATAGTCAGTGAAGTATAAAATATATAAATAAAAATCACTGGAAATAATACAGAAACACCTACTTATTATTTCAGAGTAAAAAACTGCACAAGTAATGCCACTAGAGGTAAATGTAAGGCATTGTGGTGTTAACACAGCCGCCCTTCGGGTGTAAGGGTAATATACAGTCACCCTCCGGCTGTCTGGAAATGTACTTACCCTTACAGTCATACATTTCCATAAGCCGGACGGTTCGAGTCTTTGCCTAATATACATTAACCTCGAGTGATTCTACCTGTACTTCTGTGTAGTTGTACGACACTTTATATATTGTGTCCGTTCTTCAATAACTAGCTACACGTTCTGATAGCTGAATACTGATATAGCAATGTTGATAATCTAAGTCAATATATAAGGAGTTTTACTGATGCAATATAAATGAAAATGAATATTTAATCATATAATTATGATAGCAATAATTTTGTATTATCTGGAATGATGTCAACATTTCTAGTATTTAAATAGTTATGCTATGTTTTTCGTTCATATTTTAAATCATTAGTTTGAACTTGTCTGAACTTATGTAGATAAAAATAAACGAACTGATATCTATTTATATCTATAATATTATGTGGGTAGGTTATAACGCTTGATGAAATGTTCATTTGCTTAAATGTTCAAAGGTTTTGACATTTTTATTATATTTAGAAAGTATATACATTTTTGGAAAGGTCTTTAACATCTCTTAACAAAACAAACAAGTGATCATAGAGCTTATGGGTACAAAAGTATAAAGAGAACAACCGATGACTAATCTTTTAGGAAATCTGACAGCTGGGGATAACCTTTCGTACATTTAAATGAAATGTTTTTGACAATTTTGTCTCTACCAATGTCAGATTAGATCATTTTAAGAACGTTTAAAGCTATAAGTGAGCTTATTCACAAAGATGTGAACAGTCATTTTGTGACAGGAAAGGCCGTACCGGCGACAGTAACCATCAGAACAAATCAACACCCTTTACAATATTTACAAATTTATTTACAAAAGATGATTATTTACAATGAATAGATGATATGAAGAAAAAAAAAACTGATTATAAGAAAGAAAAAAAAAGAAAGTTCAGTATCTCTAGATACAAAAGTTCTTATAGTCCATTCTAATCTGACGTGACACAGGTCTTTAATGTAATTGTGAACTTTAAGTAGCACAAACAAAACATATCTCAAAATCCAGTCCCTTTAAACCGTGAATACGTTGATTCCGTATTGGCTCCCTATGTTGGTAGGTGATTGCATCCCTGAGCTGACTTCAGAGGATAACAAAAATCATCGTCTTTGCGGTTTACGGCACAACCATGGGACGAAAGCTCTGCGCTGGGAATATCACATCCAGGCGAGTGAAGACAAGTGAACCTCGGGCATTGTACTTCCGGGTTATGACATCACCAGGAAAAATCGTCTGGCGGAAGAAGCTAAAATATATAACATATGGTAAGCACCATAGCAAAACAAATAAGTCAGGGCATAAAACTGCTCCTTTGGGTACACCATACCTCCGTAGGCTCCCATAAATAATACGTGCTACTTATACAAAACATATGTGCTACTAAGTTCAAACGTCACATGATTAAAATACGTCACTTATTACTTCCATATTACAAAAATTACTTACTTAAAAGACTAAAGTTAAAGTATGAAATGATATGAAAAGTATATGATGAAACATTATAGATACGGACATGATAAACTGCAGCTATTATTTACAACTACAAATTAACAAAATTCAATATAAATCAAACGTTATATCATAGTTGGCATCTATATAATATCTAATGCCATACATTACAACGGACATTAATTAGATGTGCTATAGACTGGCACACAATTACAAATTACAATAATATATTACAAACATGGCACTAGACTTGCCATATAGATTTATACATAACAATACAATGCAGTAATGGCGTTCCATAATTAACAAAATGTTTGACATAAGTTTTTGAAACAAAGTACTTTATAAATATCATGTTACAAATTTCAGTACAAATTTTACATCTTATATAAATGAAACATTTTAGATTCCTCTTTCGAAATAATTTACAAAAGTCTGAAAAATTTAATAAATCATCCTGACATACCGAAACTAGCCAAAATCATATGCCGAAAAGTAAATGTTACAGAATTCTGTAGAATGAACAAAAATTTACCAAATAAAAATCGTTATGCAAAAATCATACAAAAATCTAACAAATAAATTTCTTACCTCGATCGAGCATAAATTTCTAGCAAGAAAATAATTCAGACATAGATTCGTCTATAAAGTCGTAAGGTGGTGTGCGCAAGGCATATCTAGTCCAGTCTATTTAAAGGATAATGTCCCGCCAAATACTAAATTTCATAGGATTCACGGCTAAGCCGTGGACTCCGACTATTGTCATTTTCACGGGATTCACGATATAGCCGGGGAATCTAACTACTTTGGCGCGAATTTAAATTGACAATTTGAGGCCCATTATAGTGGTTTTGGGGATAAAAACACGAATTACTGAAGTTTATAAAATATCAACTTTCTTATTACTGAACAGAATTCAATGAAATTTACATGGAAATTTAAGTTATGAAATACAGAAAAATATGAGAGGTATTTCATGCGTGAAATCTGACATTTACCTCAATAACTCAAAAATTTACAAAAAGATGATGCAATACCTGCATTTACACTACAGATAAAATAAGGCCCGTATGTCAATTTGTGACATATTTGTCCATATCATATACTTTTAAATCATCTATAATCGTGGGAGACTAATGTTCGTGAATTTCGTGATTGAACCAATCCGTGAAGTTTACTCTAAATAAAAAAGTAAAAGTCCTATTCATTTTATGTTAAAACTTGAAATCCACGAATTCATATCCTCACGGCACAATCACAATAAAGTGCGCACATATCTTAAAAATATGCCATTTAATGAAGTAGTAGGAAATGAAAATTATTTACGATTTTTATACTCTTTAATGCCTTATGCATCAGGGCACGAATTTGGAATAGCACAAATGTATCCACAAAGTATCGAAATTTTGACTTGTTTACACCTACTACCACAGGGAGCCGTGTCCTACACACTAATGTCATCAAAATGCACTGGAGTATTTTATTCGTTTATTTCATAGCAAATCATGTTAAAATTGATACTGGATTTTGTATATGCATAAATGAGATCAAATAAACACAGGTATGGAACAAATGACGTGTTTAAAATAAATATTAAGCACATTTCATGTACCTGTACTTACGAACCAAACTAAAATAATGTTACAATAGTGTAAATTGTTTAAACATCATTTTCATGTGTACATTTATAGGTCTAAAATTTTACTGTTCTACCTTATGTTACAACATGGTGCAAGTCCACGGCTGCCTATTTATTATAAGTAACTTTAGTATTTTGAACGGTTAATGAAATGGCTATCTAAAACCTGACTTGAGTACATCTCGTTAATAACTGTTTAAAGTTTTTATGCAATCATGTTTTTTTTAACAAGAAATTGTTATTCTTATGTATTTATTATTATTTTGCTTTTATAACTAGTAACTGCAATTTATTGTGTATATTTCTTAGTTATGTATGTATGATATTTATGCTTTTCTAATTACAGTTCTGTCTACGATATTCAATTTACAGAATTTTGAATAAATCAAATTTATTTCTTTGTAATATTGATTAGGTAACAACCTTTAATGTCTATTTTATGTCTAATGTTTATCTTTGGTAATCTGACATCCCTTGATTTTGAAATTTGTCAACTGTCAAAATATTGGGGGCAGTAATGTTTACAAAACAACCCATCCTTCGCTCTAAAGGTAGATGACCTCTGCTTATGCACCATTGATAAAATTATTCTTCCAACACACTACCAATTTTAACAATGAATTACATACAAAACAGTGGTGTTCAGTCATTATACCTAGATTTTTTGTACTGCATAATATTAAAGTACATGTATTTTTTGTTTAAGAAATGATGCAAAACCATTATGTTAAAAAGTAGCACAGTGTCTAGTATTTTATGTTTTTCCAATGCTACTACTAGCTCCATGACGCATTTCAACTAAAACAAATGATACATATGGTATATACTGATAAACCTGTATTTTTATATACAAACTTAACTCGCTTTGAATGTTTAAAATCATGTTCATATGATGACTTGTAAATGTATTTATTCCAGGTTTATTAAATGATACATTTTTTTTGTGTTCCGTGTAGTAATTTGCTCGAGATTATCGTGCATACAAGGCTTATATACTCCAACTATTGGTTTTGTATTTATTCGAAGTCTTCGTATTGTGTTAAACTTTACGTACATAGAGATACCGTACCCTCCCTCCAACATCTACTTTAGAAATCATTTTTTTTTATTTTCCAGTACATTATGTTTAACAGTTTATTTTTACCCACAGTACTAGTATGTATCTTATTATAAAGAAACAAATAGTACTGTTGAATGGAATAGAATAATCGATGTACATTATTGGAAATAATACTATGGATGGTATTGGTAATAAGAATGATCAGTGATAGTCATTGAATTTAAAAATGACTGAAGTGTTTGTTTATAATAACTAGAAAAACAAACGATGGTTTGTTTATGTTGGACTATATAGAAGGAATAACGACAGTTATACTTTTATTACTGTGTTTATTTAATGCATTCTAAATGAGCATTGAAAGTGTTGACTCACGATTAGATTGAATGACACATAGTATTTTATAAACAGACTAAATGCTTTTTATACAAAACTTTGATTATTTGTCTTAAGATATAATGACACTGCTATTGATATATATGTTACGGTAATGAAATATTGTTATGTTATAATACACAATATCATATAATACAGACTGTTCCTATTCAAGCACAGTGTTTTTGTTGTTTTTTCTAAATAGGGGATAAATGATTTATTTCCGTTTGAGAAAATCGAATTAGGAAATAAATGAGCATAAGTATTCTGTATGTGACAAAACGCAAAAACCATGGGTATATACCTTTAAACAAGTGCAATGAAAATCACCAGTGCATTACTGATCATGTTCAAAATAATCTATTTTTAACACAAGGTCAACTGTGAATGAATATTTGATAGCTAATTATAGATCTGGAAAACCTACCCAAGTAAGATCATTTTGGAAAACAAACTGAGTATGAAGTATGAAAATTGAAATGTCTCTTTGTGCTTTTTGCGTTTAGTCGCTCAACATAGAAACAAAAAAAAACCTATTTATTCCTGAAGTGTCGAGTGTGGTAGGTTCTCGTCGGGTATGCCCGATACCGTATGGTTATTGATTATATGATAAAATGAAACACTTTGGAGTGAATATGACACATTCTTAAGTCAATTATTGCGTTCAATGTATATGTCAGTGTTATTCTAGAATCACGTTCACATATCTACACTTTAATATTGCAACAAATATGAGTTGAACTATCTGTGCAAATAGATACAACAGTCTCGAATCTACTTAAAAGGAATAGCACTATTAAACGTAATATCCAACGGCTATTGTCTGGGTATTGGAGGGCGTGATCCTATAAACGGTCAGTACTGCTTGGCCGTGTGGCCACTTGTGTGATAGTATTGGAGGGCGTGATCCCATAAACGGTCAGTACTGCTTGGCCGTGTGGCCACTTGTGTGATAGTACTCTTCCACATGGGTCAATAACTAATTTTATCTTTCAATTGCTCTGATTATGAAATACTGAATATGAGTCAAATGTTCGGAGTTTTTAAACACTTACACTTGTATATATTAAATCATACATAACTTGTTCCTTGTGCACACATATAAAATCACCGGCGTCACGCGATTTACCACCCTCTGTAATAAGTTCCGTAAGTTTCACATCAGTGTATTGGTGTATTCAAAATGCTCCAACTTTGTCAAAATCAGGGGTACAAATAAAAATATTTTTAAAAATGATAACGAAACATAGACTGTTTAAGTGGTATGTTTTGTTGGATTTTTTTTTTTTTTTTTTTTTTTTTTTTTTGCTGAAATATAAACTAAAGGTCGAGTGAAGAAGATCGCATGTCGCAGATCATATGAACGTTTAAAATGGCACTGATGCCTCTGTTATGAAGTGTGTTTTGTTTTCTTTACGTTTTGTGTGTATTGTATGTTGTTGTTTTTTCTACCCGCAATTTGCAGGTTTTTTATGTAGAAACAACCTTAAGCTATAGGAAAATCTTTCATTACTTTTCACTATATAAGCTCACTATTGAATAATTGGTACCCTTGACGTCTTTTCAAAATATCATGTTTTCCACTAAAAACCAAAAAGTCATTTTAAGGACAATGATCGTTTCCATGTTAAGTAATGTTTTAATAGCATTACTCAAAGTACATGACAATCGTAATTAGTTCGATGAATGTTTGGGGTTTATGAAACTCAAATAAGAGAAAGCAAGTATTCCAATGGTTAAGATCTCAAAAATTCTCGATATGTCTTCTTCAGGAAACACCCCCACTCGATAATAAAAGTGCATTCTGGCAATCTGATTGAAATGGTGAATCGTACTTCAGCGGAAATAGCTCCAACAGTGAAGGAGTCGCTATTTTACTCAATATAGAAGAATCGCACAACATAATCAGTTTCAAAGAAATAGTTAAAGGACGACTTGTTGCCTTAGAATTAAATTATAAGGACCAAGATATAACAATAATCAATATATATATGGCCCGAATAAAGACTTTTTTTAAAATCACTTGAAGACTTTCTAATTGAAAACAATGAAAAAAACTTGATCATTGGGGAAGATCTTAATAGAGTATTAGATGTAACAAAAGACAAACGAAATGGAAGACTCGACACTCAACTAAAATCAAGAAATAAACTTAAAGCAATTATACAAGAATGTAGCCTATATGATATATGGCGACATATGAACAATTCATCCACCCAATTTACATGGAACTCAAACTCAACACCACGTATATATTGTGGACTCGAGTATTTCTTAATTTCTGAATACTTATGTACCTTATCAAATAACTGTTATATAAAGCCAGGCTTTAAGACCGGCCACTCATGTGTTAATCTGCGAATAAACTTTGACAAATGTAAACGAGGTCCAGGTCATTTTATGCTAAACAACAGTACTCTTTTAGGTGACGATTTTAAAACATTGATAAAAGACAATATTAACGAAAACATTAGACAAAAGTTTGAAGCTGAACCTGATATTTTATGGGAAATCATCAAATGTACTGTTAAAAATACGACAATTAAATATTCTACATACAAAAAGAAAATTGAAACAGATCATGAAAGTAAACTGATAAAAGAAATCGATAATTTAAATAAACAGGTACTTCAAGAAAATGAAGACATAAATAGAAAAACAGAATGAACTTGACTGTGAGAAAAAGTCAATGGTTTACTGATCAGATCAAAAGCTATACATATTGAAGGTAATGAAAAGAATTCTAATATTTCTCAAACATAGAGAAAAGACGTGCAGAAAATAAGAATATTACAAAATTAATAATTAATGGTAAAGAAATCACAAAAAAAATGATAAAATTTTAAAAGAAGAAATTAACTATTATAGAACTTTATACGAAAAACATGAACAAAGTCAAACAAATATAAACTTTTTGGATCTGAACATAGACAAACTATCAAATGATGAAATGGAAACATGTGAGGGATTATTGACGGAAAACGAGTGTAAACAAGCTTTACTTGATATGAAAAACAACAAAAGCCCTGGTTCCGACGGGCTAACAACAGAATTTTATAACCTCTATTGGAACGAAATAAAAATTTACCTCATAGACTCCTAACATTTCTCGTACAGAAAAGGCAAATTAACAGATTTACAAAAGCAAAGTATATTGACACTTCTACCAAAGACTGAAAAAGACAACTCATTACTTTCAAACTGGTGACCTATCAGTCTTTTAAATATATATTACAAAATTGCAACCAAAACTATTGCCAATAGAATTTAAAAAAAAATAGATAAAATTATTACTCATGAATAAACTGGTTTTATGAAAGGCCGCTATATTGGTGAATTTGTTCGCTTAATGTATGAAATCATTGAATATCTTAAAGTAAATAAACATCCTGGTCTAATCTTTTTTTCTGACTACCAAAAAATCGTTTGACAGCTTTAATCACGGCTTTATGATGCAATGTCTCCATCATTTCAACTTCGGACTGTTTTTAATTACATGGGTTAAATTATTCTACACCAAAAGGAACAGTGTAATAATAAAAAATGGCTACATGTCAGAAAGTTTTCCAATAAATAAAGGTGTTAGACAAGGATGTCCTCTTTTCTCTTCTCTGTTCATAATATGCATTAAATTACTGACAAATTTTATAGCAAAATATAATACAATAAAATGTATAACAATAGACAACACAGAAATTAAACAAACCTTGTTCGCAGATGATGCTACTTATGTAAATAACGGACAGAAAAAAATCTTTTGAACGACTTATTAAAATTATAAATGAATTGGGCAAAATATCCGGACTCACGCTTAATACAACGAAATCTATAGTTCTAAAGGCTGGTTCACTTAAACATAGTAACTTAAAATATGCTGAAAACATGAATTTCGTTTGGACTTCTAAACAAGCTAGAACTCTCGGAATGACAAAAGTATTTTTAAATTTTTATGGGACGGTAAAAATGAAAAAAATAAAGCGCAAAACAAATGATTATGATCTGGGAGGACTAAAACTCACAGACATTAAAGCTTTTCTATATTCAATCAAAGCATGTTGGGTTAAAAGAATAATTTCGAATGAAAATAACGGCTTTTGAAAATATTGTACAAGAAATTCCTTAAAAACTTTGGTGGCAATTTGATTTTCGAATGAAATTTACACACACAAGATATTGCTAAAATTTGCAAAAACCACACATTTTTGAAAAATATAGTAACTTCTTGGTTTACAATCATGAATTCTTCAAACACAAAAACAAAGTGAAAAAACACATAAAATCGAACAATTCCGACATTGAATTACAGCAAAATACAATTTATTGGGACAATTGGAACAGAAATGGAATAAAATATATTGATCAATTATTTGATTTCAGAACAAAAACGTTTTATAAGTTCGAAGAAGCAGAACGATAACTTAACTTGGAAAAAAGTGATTATCTCAAATACTACCAATTAGTTACAAAGATACCGAAAGTATCAATAGAAAACATCTCTGAAAACTTTCTGTACGGAAGTAAAACAAATATTCATATAGAAAAACTAAAAGTATGTAAAACACCCAACCAGTATCTTTATAAATTACAAGCAACCAATGTACATGTATCATATGAAAAACCAACTGCTACTGTGAAATTGGAAAAAAACTTTTGAAAATGAAAACCTAGATTGGAAGAATATTTTTAGCTTACCATTCCTTTCTACCAGTGATACTAATTTGCGTAGTTTTCAATACAAATTTCTAATGCGCCTGTTGCCTACAAATAAATATCTCTTTATCTGTAAGCTGGCCCCCAGTAACCTGTGTGACTTCTGCTGCATGAACACAGAAACGATTGAACACATAATATGGGAATGCCCAAAAGTACAAACCTTTTGGAATAATATACAAAATCTATTGACTACTAAATGAAACTGAATACCAAAGACATATGTTTCAGTGAAACACATAACAATAAGAAAAATGATGTTCTAAACTTTATTATAATATTATGTAAATATTTTATATTTAAATCTAAGTACAGCAAAAACATTCCAATGTTCGACTGCTTTGTACAATACTTGAAAACTAGGATAAAAATTGAAAAAGAAATCGCATTGATGCAAAACAAGTTAGATAGACATGAAGAAAAATGGTCAAAGTTCGCTGAAATATATTAGCTCACTAACCCCTAAAACTCTCATACACATATTGATTACTTGCTACTAAAACCAGGAAACCAGGAAACGATCATCCCTTATTCCTCACTTTTATTATTTTTTCATTAATAAAAATCAGAACTCCCAAGTGACATAACTTTTTTTTTTCTTTTCTTTTCCCTTCTTCTTCTTTTTCTTGCTTTCCCAAAATCTTTGCATAATATTCGTATTGAAACTGATATGATTTTGGTTTGAAACATGTTTAGTTTATCTTTGGCTGTTTATACCATTGACATTATGTATGAATTTGTGTGTCATATGTATGTTATGCAAAGGAAAATAAACGGGGTTACCCAGCGGGGGCCTAAAAAAATGTCTATCTTATGCTATATTTTATCAAAATAAAATTTATTACATTTTAGGATGAAATGGTAAACATATTGAAAAAATCTGATTTTGTGGGGCCGTGTCCTACACAGATTACTTTGAACCGCTTCGATACAGCTATACAAACCAGAAAGTTTAATGTTATGTATCCTATAATTATCAAAGACATATTTACACCTGTAAAATATAAATACTCAAACTTCCCTGGAAGTAGAAAATCTTCATGTCCTACAAGATTGTTGTGGACAGCCCAACTGCTGGTTTTAACAGCAAATTAGCGTTGTTTTGGCCAAGATTTACAATTTCGGCGTCTTTGAATTTTAGGCATTTATAAAAAAATCCCTCCCATAACACAATTTTTCGGCATTTTTAGAGGTATAAACACATCATAAAA
Organism: Mercenaria mercenaria; assembly: GCF_021730395.1. Classification (NCBI taxonomy): domain Eukaryota; kingdom Metazoa; phylum Mollusca; class Bivalvia; order Venerida; family Veneridae; genus Mercenaria; species Mercenaria mercenaria. Next base: position 22,568,495 of record NC_069378.1, on the reverse strand, counting down.
TGCCTGAATGGTGACCGATTCACTCCCCGTTAGTTGTGTTGGTTAAGGATTGCAGAAAGCTGTAATAAATCACCACAAAAGAAATCTTACTTCATACTGTTAATCAGAAATACCATATAACATGCTCAGCCACCCATGTGCGCGCTTTATTGTGATATTGCCGTAAACGAATTAACGAAATTGCAATTTAATCTGCATAACCTGTGTAAATAACTTGATATTGGAGCCATTTTGACATTTTGCCAAATTCAAAAAAAATCTTCTAAATTTCTGGTAAACTTCAGAAACACTTAAGAACCTTATTTGTCAGCAAATAAGATTTCTGAGGTTTTTGTTTTGTAAGATACAGTATTCACAGAGAAGTTAGAATAACATAATAATGTGAACTTTCGTCGCAAATAACATCAGATATAAGCAGCTCCTAATATACTTATACCCGTAAAGAACGCAATTCCTATAATTAAACTCTTCTTTGAGACTGCAGAAACGTGAAAACTCTGAGAAAAGTGTTATTAGTGCACATTGGCTACAAAAAGGACAATTAAAAGACATACGTTAAATACAACTAGAAATATTCACATAGGACACCGATGCTCGACTGTTAATGAGCACATATATAGAACATAATATTATGTATATGAAATATAGCTATATCTGCCTCTTATTTTAAAGTTTTCTACGCAGTAACATGATTTTCCTAGGAGTGCAAAAGAAACATCAGTTCTGTGGAAACTTTCATCTTATTGTTTTTGCTCCGGATGTTTATCAGAATGTTTGTCGCCTTGAACTTCCTTTAAATCCATTGACTGCTGTGATCAATTTGAACAAGCCTTATGAAAATCTGATGGAGGAAACAAACAAGGTAAATATTCTCGGTCCAATAATTAATCCAGAGATCTTTCCTGAATGACAGCCTTATCATATGTAAAACTTAACGTAACAACAAGAACATCGCGCGCGGTGACCACGCTCGACAGTAAATGTTTGACATAAGACAATATGCAAGAAAAGAGTTATGGCTCTTGACTTTCTCATTCCCCTATTAATAATGAAAAACATCCATACAATTTCAAAGATGTAGTTTATGTACTGAAGAAAAGTGGAACTTCTAAAGAAAAAAGGCATTGATACTGATAAAATGCGAGAGGGAACGTAGACATTTTTCAAAGAGGTAATCATATATTGACCGCCGAGTTCAAACAAACTCTGATGGTATTTATGTTGGTCTTAACATCGACTTAACATTGACATTACTAACATCGAGGCTTCCAGGCGTTATTCCAAGCAGCGGGTGGACACATGGGTAGAATCAGCCAATATATGTTTTTGTGTTTATATGTTAGACAGACCAAGGACTCAAACAGAGATGAAACAGACACTGACCATGAAAATTTGATAAGGAGGTCAGAAAGCCAATTTAATATAAGAGACGCATTCTTGATATTGATTATGGTGAAGAGGTACAGAGTGCAAGTCCAAAAGAAAAACAGTTTATATTCTATTTAACGCACTTTTCGATAAACATATTTCCGACCATTTATACATTCATTAGACTTAAATAAGAAGTTATTATAAGTAGTCTGCGTTAATTACTGAATGGCTTGCAGTTCAATAGTCATAACGAGCCTTGAGCGGAAGTTTATTAGCCAGTAAGTCATTCAACAAATGTGACATGACATCAGACATGGCATTAGAAATTAGTTCTCATAGTTATAAGTTATAGATATAAACTTCTTGTTAGCTAGGTATGCTGCAATAAATATTCCGTAATTGTAAAAAGGTGAAAACTTTGAGAAGATGTTATAATTGCAATTTACCAACAAAGTAGAACAATAGACAGACTAGCACTAGGTTATTTCATAACAAAAATGAAGCTACATTTTCAGTCTAATTTTGATAAATCATGTCTGATTTTTTGTCTCTTTAAAACCTATATCGTTTCAATCTTGATTATCTATGGCAAATCATAGAAAATATCGTAAACGCTCGAAAGGACACATTTGCTATTTGATTCTCATAAGACTTGGTCAGAATATTTTTCTGTTTATAATTTGTATTAACGTCATTTTGGAAAAAGAACTAGGTCACTATAGCTAAACTATCAAAAACTTGATAATTGAACTAACTGTTTTACATGAAACATGGTCACAGTGTTCGTCTTCACAAAATATAGACCCAAAGATAACCTACGGTAATGACTAGGTCAGCTGACCCTAAAAGAAACCAATAGAAACAGATAGATATACAAGAAGTAATAATATCTAACATTTGTTAATTTATGATAATACTGCATTCGACATTGACAAAAGGAGGTGCAATAGTAGGTAATATTTTCTCATGTCATTTCTTCAGACTTCAAATGTAATTTGCAGTTTATTTTTTTCATTGAAATAACCCCAGCAATGAAGACAGACGAATTCTTTTGGCATCGGCCAGTCAAGCTGTTAAGTTTGAAAATCATGATGAATTTTCAGGGAACAAATAATGAAACAGAGCACGCAATTTTATCTTTCATTCACTTTGCGCCAACATGTTGCCAAAACGAAATAATTGGAATTGAGAATTTTTTGTGAAGGAAGTGTGGTATAAATCATTTCATTAACATGACAGTTATGGATAGCCTTAAACATTAGTAGTCTTTTTGAACATTTACCATGTTTATAGTTTGATTGTAAAACAAAATTGAGGAATTTTACTCGTTTTTGACATAACATATATAGTTACAAATTTACGTTAAATTTACTTAAAGACCTGCTCCAGTCCTACCTTTTAACTTTAAATTGTCACTGAAAAAGCATGAAAATCCTGACATAGAGCCTATTTCATATAAAATTCTATATAAAATACCAGTCCTGTGGTTTTGCGTGCTAAAGTGTGGCGCGTGACTGTTATCTGTTACCTATTGTAATCAAGGGTTGCATACACACAATGAATTTGAATAGCTGCGGAGCAGGGCTTAAAATACCAGTTGACGTGATAAAGTGATATTGCAATGAGGTGTCAATGATTAGTTATTGACACACTTCCGTGACAAGGTCATGTGGCAATACACACATTAAAAAGGCAGTTTAATGCAAGGATTGAGCATTCTAGCCATAATTGCATATATGTTTTACGATAGCCATCACTGTATTTGGGATGCCATTAAGACTGCTGTATATACTGAAATTATATCAAACAAATAACGTTAATATATACATGTACAATGTGTTTCCAATAATGAATACTGACTCAAATCCGCAAATTCCCTACTTTTATATCTCATAAATGACGTACACTTAAGAGGATTCATATCACCATTCAAAAGCGTATGAAATATACATTACTCTCTGTACTTTATTGCTATCAGTCTACCTTAGCCCGATTATATCAATATATCAAAATATATAATGCTGTTTTATGATATCTGCAAATTTATAACCTTCCAAAAGTAATGGGAATATGAATATAATTATGTTTCTTTCTTTGTTTGTTTCGTTGGACCGACACGATAATAGGCAACCTTCATGCTATTCGTGGTAGAGTACTGGTGGACACCGGATGCCGCTCAACACGGGCAGGCACCTGGGTTGAACCACTGACCTTCCTTAACGAATTCCACAGTACAAGCGAGGCTTTTTACCGACAGCGATGCGAGGAATGTGATTCGAAGTCAGCGATCACTGTTAAGAAGGAGATAAATAAACATTATTCTAGAAATATTCTTGAATTAAGAAGTCCTCTTTCTCTTTCTTTTTCTTCATTACGTCAGGTCGAAATAAATACTACGAAGAAGCTGCAGAGAGGTAACATCTGGAGAAAGTTTCTGAAACTTAAGGACAAACCGAGATTACATCTATTTAAGTTAGAGGCACCTTTCAAAATAAAGCAACAAAAAACAGGCAAAATGAATGTTTTAAATGATCGAGTTCCTCATGTGGCTATTTATAATATCTCCATCATTGCCACATATCATTGTACCAAATTCCGTTTAATTCTCTTCAGTGGATTCTGGATTTTGTCTGAAACATTATTAAAGGAGGATAGATGAGAAAAAAAACTGATGGAATGGCAACACAGAAAAGTTCTATTTAAGCTAGTTTAAATTACTTTTGGTTGTATGATAAATTCAAACTTTGCTTCTGCATTCATACCTGATATAGTTGAGGTCAGTGTGTATATCAACATTGTTTGCAAGTCATTCTTTAAATTATTATATATTAAGTAATATATGAGTTCCGCTTAAGCAGATGCTGAGGGGAGGTTTGTAGCACATTGCATTACCACTCATGAACAAGTGAAACCAGGCTCGTTTTGATATAATGGACGGTCGCGGAAATGCAATCTACCGTCCATGTCCTTGAGACCCGAGTTAGCATATCTGAACATATCTCAACATATCTCAACATTTACACTTAATACAAGTACCAAACTGAAATGTTTAGAGACACCGACAGATGTTAAAAATAAATTATGGTTATGAAGATTAAATCTATAATTTTAAACTATTCAAACTTTGCGGAGGCCAAAGAAAATAATTGCATATACTTGTTTATTTTTATAAGCACACTCGTTTTCTTTTTACATTGATATGATTGATTCATTGTTGCTTACATTAAGGACGCTCGCTACAGTTTCGTAATTTTTTTCTCAATAATAAATTTTGATGAAATGTTTTGTATCAAAAGATCATGTTATGATGTATTGAAAAATGAAATAGAAATACTAGGTCACTAGCTTTGGTTCAATTAGCCCCTAGATATGGTGCTATTTTTAACATTTTTCAAAATTTCTATAATCTTAAAATATATTTCAGTAAAGTACAATAATTAGCATAAATTTGATATCTAAGCATTTTTATAACGGAAAACAATATATCTGTTTGAAACATGCTCAGAGAAATCACAATAAAATGATTTTGTAAAGAAAAGAATACTTTTTCAGCAGACCTAAGGGCTATTGTTGCATGTTTTTTGTCAATTTTAAGTTGGTACTTCTGCTATTTTATCGAGTTTCACATAATAGAATTTAATCAAACTCTGCACATACCTTTGGTTATGTATAGCTATTCTAAAACAAAAAGAAAATTGATAGGTCACTATATTAGATTTCCCTTAAATCAAATTACAACGACGTGGGGTGTGGCGGGCATTTATACAACGCAGGTTGGTACCAAATACTCCTTCAGTGTTTTAGCAAATGACTTAGAGATATATCAAATTATCAAACGGCAGATTTCTTAATAAGCGTATTTTAAGGTGTTTCTGAAGCATTTTTATGTCATAGAACGATAAAGTTTCCGCCTTTCTCCGAACAAAACCTATAGTTTACGAATACGGATGTACGGTATAGGTAAGGTACGGGATTAGAAACAGCTGTGACTCAATGCAGAGTTGGAGCGCCGGTATAAATTACAGACTCCAGTATTTGTCGGATTGAAGCAATTTGAACTAAAAGTACTTTAAATGTATATATTTTGTAACCCTGATGATACTTACCCTAACCTTTAGTCAGTATATTATACATATATATTAAATGCATGCGAACATACAATAATTTGGGAATTTTTGTCGTACGCGACATTAGATAATCACTTCCGGTTATGCGCAGAAGACCGCTCTAACTCTGCAATGAGCTACATCGATTAGAAACACAACCAAATTGGCACGGTGTTGGGGTAAATATCGACCCGTCTGGAAAAACTGTAGCGAGCGCCTTTAAATAAACGACAACTTTTCAACATACGGTGGCTATTGCAGTTCCAAATATTTAAACGCACGCTTTTCCTGTACAATATCTAGTAAAACCCACGTTTTCCATGCGCCGAAGTGACGAATGTTTACAATCTTTACCTAGTCATTCAGTGTTTCACTCCTATTAAATATTTGTCCTGTAATGTTACTATTAATGTAAAGTAATCACTAGTTTCACCGAAACCGAAAGTTCAAAAAATCATTCATCCTTTAAACGTTTCCTGATAATATTTTGACGCATACTAACACATTAATTAGGAAATAAATGTGAATATCGATTTAAAGTATAATGGAAACATGTCTTAATACCAGTAAAATAATATCAAAAAAGAAAGTTGGATATTTATTTTACACTGTAGTCACCGACAGAATGAATGTAAAAAGCTGAATTGCAACATAACGCATTGGAAAGACAAGTAAAAGTGATGTGATTCATATTTTAAGAAAAGAAAGTAGTAAAAATAGTACCAGATATACTTAAGAAAATGGATAATAAAACAGAACATGTTAAGAAAGTTGTTATTAATGGACAACATGTGAATGACTTTAATTGTGCAATTTGCCACGAAGTGTTTGAAAACCCTAGATATTTACAGTGTAATCACTCATTCTGTCTCAAGTGTATTATTCGCTATATCAGGGAAAAACGGCGTGAAAACTGTTTCGCAACGAATTTCTACTGTCCATTATGTCGACAAAATATATGCATTTCATTGAAGCGTCTGAAAAATGTAATATACTTGGACAAAGTTGAAGAGGATGACGTGAAAAACATATTTCCCAAAAACATAGCACTTGCAAATGCTACGGAGAATTTAAACATTGAACTGGAATTCTGTACAGAACATCCGAACAAAGTCTACGAATACTTCTGTAAGGATCATGGAATTTTATGCTGCAGTAAGTGTATTTTTAAATCACATCGTAACTGCAAACGTGTCATTGATATAGATGAGTGTGATCAGCAAACATTCGGAACTCTTTTGTATGACTCGCAGTTTGCAAGTTACAAGATTGCTTCTCTAGAAAGCACAAGACAGAAGACATGCAGTTCTTTAGAAAGATTGAAATCAGATGTAATAGATGTTATCACGAAGACCCAAGATAAGGTGAACGAGATTGCACATGACGAAATTAAAAAAGCTAAACAGCAGTATGATCCACCGCCAAAAGCAGTTCCTTACGGATTCGCGTGCAATAGGCGAGTTTTTATTTCAGAAATACAAAAGACATCAACAAGAAACACCGATTTCAACAAAAATAATATAACCAATAGTTTAGAAGCAAAATTAGCAATGCATGTACATGATGTCAGAGCTAGCATCAAGAGGAAGGTTGATTCTGCAGGGTTCGATAGCTGTGCGGCTACGGTAGCAAAGCGTCCGATGCAAATTAACGGTAGAGTGTCCAGATATACTGAATTGAAACGAAAAAGCCTTCTACGTATTTGCGATTAAAACCCTAATAAAAATGATAAAACTGTTAACAGTGATAAAACTATGTTTCATTTGAAACGCATTACGCGTTCGCAAATTGATACAGAAATTCTCCATTACGAATTACACATTGCGATGGTCAATAACATGAACACTATCTCTCAGACTCAAACGAATTCGAAGGAACACATAGAAAAGTTATATTTAAAAACAGATATGAACCAAATCGAAGAAGAATTGTCTTAAATTACATTATATTTTCATGGTTTATGTGTTGTGTAGCCTGAGTGTAGGGTACGATAATGATGACAAATTGAATCAAATAAATTTCAGATATGACACATCCTATCCACGCAGCGCATGGAATGTTTTGATAACAAACCAGTGTAACAAAAGTGTAGATATTAAAATAACAAACTATGAAGTTCGTTGTTTCTTTTTTCTGTTTGTTTTTGTTTTGTTTCTTTTGTTTTGATTTGTGTGTGTGTGTTGTTTTTTAGCTTTTTAGGGTGAAGGAAGTCCCCAAGTGCCCCTCCGGACATTATTTCGTTACCGGAGGGCACATTGGTAGAGCCATCAACCATTCGTAAGCAAGCTGGATGGCTCCCTCACATGAACAATTCTCAAAGCGAGAGAAGCCCGAACCCACATTGGTGAAGCCCCCCCAATCAACTATATGGTTCAATATAGACCATTACAGTAGTTCAAGGTGTGCTGTGCATTTTCAGATATATTGCAATGAATTATTAAATTTAAATTAGTTTCATTATTGGGTATGTCTTACTCTATTAAAAATATATTTATCTATATGGAGGACCGTATTCGAACTCGACAAAGTTATTGGAGATGCTACAAGACATTTAATTCGATTTTAAAGTACAAAGAGTAAAAATGAAAGGTTCTCTCCGTTTAGAACTGCGTATGTTTCTTGTTGACTAAGCCTACTGAATTGAGAAAGGCATACATGAATGTCTTTTTCACATTAAAATATGTTCCAACAATGTATCAAAACTACCAAATAAAGCGACAAGCACTTGAAATATTTATACCAATTCATGAACAATTATGAAAGTAAGGCGAAATCCTTAATACATTGTTTCAATTTTAAATATCTCGGGCCTGATTCACAAAAGTTCATACGTCTCACCCTAAGTTCAATCCTAAGTATGGACTTTTAAAACATATTTGAGCCGCGTCATGAGAAAACCAACATAGTGTGTTTGCGACCAGCATGGATCCATACCGGCCTGCGCATCCGCGCAGTCTGGTCAGGATCCATGTTGTTCGCTTTCAGAGCCTACTGTAATTAGAGAAACCGTTAGCGAACAGCATGGATCCATGCTGGTCGCAAAGCCACTATGTTGGTTTTCTCATGGCGCGGCTCATTTATTTTAATCAATTGTATCATTTTACAAAGGTATCATCTATTCAGTTGCATCATGACAGATCTGTGTTTCTTTCATTCGGATCAGATTCTAATGATAGTCGAATAGTTAAAAAGAATCGACATGAAATGATGTTCATGAAACACCTAACTCATAAGTTAATAACTTTTTTCCAAATAGTTTTCGGTAAACGGGGGACATGTATTCTAAACATGAAAAGAATGCATGATCACTTTTAAAACCGATGAAGGAAACAACTCAAGCATTCTCATAGCTATTTTCTATCATGTCTAGTCAGCTATGTAATGTAAGTCACTATTTGTGATCAGTCAAGTAAGACGAATTGCCCTTGAATATTGATGAATATTTTATTTATTTCAGTAAATACGTGTTCGGTGTATCAACCTAAATAACAATATAACTATTGTAAACAAATACAAGATACATAAATCCCGCACGATTATGATTTTCCTTCATTAAAACGTTTCAATACAGAAAATACTTTTGTGTAACATATTACAGTGGTATGCACTTAACTTCTATCATTGACAAGCTTTTTGAGTTCAACGATGCATGAGAACCATAACAATCAAACGATAATATAAACATGCTATCATATAAATTATCGTGCGGGAGTAGTACATTACATCATTTCACATGTACAGATAACTGTGCGGACAAAAAGTTCAGCTGCCAATCTCGTGATCTTGGGTTCGAGCGCTTTGTGTGCCTATATTACAATTTTTCAAATATTATCTGCATCCGTTCACAAAAAAAGCGTGTCTACACCGCTCAGCGTGAATATGTTGGTATAGTCTACGCCGCTGTATTGACAATTTAAAAATCGTAAACATTTTGATATTTCCAGATATGTTTCGTAAAATCAAGCATTACCATCGTAAAGAACCGGTAAAAAGCTTCAAAATACCACAGGAATATTCAAACAGATATGATTATTGAATAAGATACGACCGAAAATAATGTGCGTTCCTCGATTTGATTTTAATTTCATCAAATTGGCACATTTTGCGTCAATATAATTCGAGAAACAATGAAATCAACAAACTTTTAGATAATGCCGAGGAGGAACATGTTATTCGCTATCGTTTGCTATAAGTGTGGCCGTTAAAAGTGTTGAAGAAAACATGTTATCAATGAAAAACTGGAACACCTACATGTGTTGACTTTCAGCATCCGCCATCTTGGAAGTGTCTAAACATTTACGGCCGTACAGCTTACAAGACAGTGATTTTTAAAACATCTTATTGTAATGAATAATTAAAAATATCACATCGGAAACTTATCAAAAACAGAATAGATTATCGTACTTGTACTAACAGTATTGCAATATATATGACGGTAGTTCTTGAAATGTAGCAGACCTAAGATTGAAGTAATTGGATACACTCTTCTTGAATATTTGGTAAAACATAAATTGCATAGCGATTATAGGGTTGTCTTATTGTGTCCTGTCTTCCAGCTACACATTTCACCAATAATTTGATTTTGCTCTTTGAAACAACTCCATCAAAACGAATGAAGACAAACACATTCTTTCTCAAATAATAACATCGACCGGGTTAAGCTGTAAAACTGGATGATTATGATAAATTTTCAGATAACAAATAATGAAAGATAACACGCATGTTTTTGTTTCATTTACTTAGCGCCAATATGTTTCTAATAACAAATGCCAAGCTGAAATATACTTTGAATAGAAAAATGTTTGTCGTTTCAGGTAGATGCATGCCCTTCATTAATATGACAAGCACGACTGTGGCATATTTCTTCCACGAGATAGCTAGGTAGCTATCACGATATCATAAACGTTTCTAGAAATTTGTGCATTTTGGAAACATTTCTGCAAAACTATGGTGGCATATTTCTGCCACGAGATAGCTGGGTAGTTATCATGATAATATTATAAACTTTCCAAAAATATGTACATTCTTTCTAAAAAACATTTCAGCAAAACATGATATTTTCAGATATTTTATTTGTTTCCTGAAAATATTTTCGCGTAAAATTTCGAGTTAGTGCTTGAAACTGCCATGAGATACTTGGTAGCTATCACGATAATATTCTAAACTTACCTAAAAAGTTTAGCATTTTTCTGAAAACAATATCGCAATAAATAATTCTTTCCAGGATATGCTTTTAATTTCAAGGAAACTTTAGGCTATTGTGATAAAGTTTTCAGAAAAGTTTGAAATACCAAGGTAATTGCTTAAAGTATCGAAATAGCTATTTAACCAATAAATGGCAACTTACCAGTTAAATTAAACTAAATATATAGGAAACAGGAAGCACGTCTGCAACCTTTAGTAATACCAGATATTCTAATTGATTATGTATATTCTTGTCTACGTCACACCAAAATTCTTCAGAATAGTGATATTACTAATACTAAAACATCTACCGAATTTATCACATCCTTTTTAAATGAATTCTACTGTGATTTTACTTCAAAAATAACTTGTGCTTAGTATCAATCCGGGTGTTAAATACACTGGAATGTAACTGTACTGGAAAGTTTCAAATGTGTGAAGTCCGAATGTGGTTACTACATATTCATAACTTTTTCCTGCCGCAGACCGGTATTGGTTTCACCTTTACTTCCTGTAACTATCTGGGGTGAAGGTCATTTAACAGCTGATTAAAACTGTACATTTTGATTGGTGGATGAAATATTCAACAGATTTTCGAATGGAATAGATAATATTTCTTAAGGGGTGTGCAAGTGCTCTGAGCTATATTGTTAGACAGTATATTTCGTTGCAAGACTCCTGTGTAAATAGCTAACGTCATAAACCTGAATCCCCTCGGTAGTAAAACTGCCACAGAGTTCAACTACAAACCTGCCAACTATGCCTTTCTGATACGGAGTGATCTCCCGTAAACGATTTACAGTCAAGTCGTCCCCTAGTCAGCTCGTACACCATTCAACTCGTCCCCATTTTTGTCATTTCGTATCCCTTGACTATGTCAAAAATGTGTTCTGTAAAATATGATCTACATTAAAAACATGAAAATTTTACTTTAAAAACAACATTTTGTTTTGCATTATAAATACCCGCTCGTACGTAAAAGTGCATAGTGCATCCACGTTTCGTGGCTTAAAGTGTGCATTGACTAATGCGGCCGTGTATCTTTTTTAAAGATACTTCTTGTTTCTTATACTTTTTTCTCTTTCTTCCATATTGTTACATAGATACACTTCTGGTAACGGTTAAGAAAAAGGTTCATAAAATGACAAAAATATCTACTAACAAACGTTCTAATATCGCATCACAATTGCAGTAAAATGTACGTTTATCAGATGACGACGTAACATATGTAAGGTATTGATATCTAGTATTCAGTTAAGCGTTCAGCCTGTGGAATGCCCCGTCTTTGTGGTCAAATGAAAGCATTGGATGCCGATAGATTCATACGATGAAATGTATTTAGGTGGTATCTCGTATCTGCTGTTGCTTTAGCTGATTAACATTGTCACTTAACAAACACTTATTCATAGATGCATTCTTTCCTTTCCAGTTTCAATACGTAGATGTAGATTAAACATGCTATGAGTCTGCGATGCTGTTAAATCGGAGTAAATTATGTTTGTTTCGCCTTCAACGGCTGCTTAGTTTAAACATATTTATTGCATGAATTTCACAAATAACAATAGTACAGTAACCATTTTGCATGCAAAGAATATTGACGAAAGCACATTGTACTTATAAGGTCAATCTTCACTGCTTCATGAGGCGTTAAATGAAAAAGTTAGTGGAGATATAACTTGTCTGTTAGTATTTTTACGGAGGACTGGCGCAATCACAAAATAAAGTATATGAAATGGATCATCGTGCAACGCAATTCAATGCCTGTTTTCCCCAGCTTGTACTTAAAAATAATCATTACTGATAAATTGAAATAGGATTATAAAAACATCAAATTCATTGATAAAATATACGTCGTGACAGGTTCGATTAACATTGGCGGTGGTGATATCAAACGTGAAAGTAGAATTAGATTTCTTGGTGCATTTCTTGACGAAACCTTGAACTTTAAAGATCATGTAAATCGCAAATGTCGTACAGCCATGCTGGATTACCTACGAATTAAGAACAGCCGAAAATATTTAACCAAAGCAGCCGCTGAAAATTTAGTTTTGTCTCTAGTTATTTCACATCCGGATTACCTCAGTGTCATACTGTATGGTGTAACTGGTGGTGAAGTGCGTAAGAATGCATTTGTGTGCGAAACTTGTCCTTAACATGAGGAAATTTGACAGTTCCAAACAAGGATTGTATGACTTACATTGGTTGCCGGTGAAAGCAATACTTTCTTTCATGTATAGCTGTCACATTGGCAGAACACCTATTTATTTAACAGAACTGCTTACAGAGTATGTTGCTTATAGACAAGGTTTGAGATTGTCAGAAAATTCTGAATGTCGGTAGTTTGTTCGATACAACAAAACATTTAATGACAGAAGATTCTGTACTATTGGTCCAAAACTGTGGATTGAACAGCCGTTAGTATTACGCTTGATATATTTAAAACTCTTAAGACACTGTATTTTAGTGTTTTAAATTTTTTCATAATTGTTTTATATGCGATAACAGCAGGTGTTTAATTTTAGTTTTTTTTGTTTTTTTACATTTCATCATTAATAATTTAAGGTTTGTTAACATTAAATGTACAACGCCATTGAATATGTTATTGTATTGAAATAGGCGTATAATCAAATAAATCAGTTTCAGTTTTTCAGTTTCAGTTTCTAACGCACTCTACTTTGAGATATAACCTCGGTAAAATCTCATTTCATAAACTGGACCATAAACTTCATGAAAATCATTTTGATAACATAGGTATAATACAGCTACATTTCATGGTGGCAGGAGGACAATGTAGGTCCTTCCTGAACTTGTGTTTTCGCAACTTTATCTGCTAATGTTTTTCAGTATTGTTTTAAACACACCGATAAATGTAGAATCAATGTGTGGTTTAAACTTTACTAAATACATGAAGTACTGCGCATAGTGCTGATTTAATGATACAGTATACCTTGTCACCAGGGTAGATTTGTAGCAATTTATTATATTTCGTGTAATATAATGTTTTACCTGTTACAATTTCTGTCGCTTCAAGTACAGTATTCATCCTGGCTCGAAGTACATAACACTTCAGACATATTTCATACTGACAAAAAAAAGGAAAATACGGATAATAAACTTTTTCCCGTAGAAGTCGGCGTAGTTAATGATTGTATTAGACTTAGTGTGTTCATTAGCTTTCTAATATAAGCTTAAAATGCATGTCGTGGGGCTTGTGATTCCATGATAACATATTTTCTTTCATTTTAAAACAAATATGTGTGACTACGGCTTTTTTTGGCAGTTTCGTTGCCATTCTCTGTAAGACCAAATGGAATATAACGAAAAATTTGTTAGCAGAAAATCAAACACTTTACATGGTACACTATTTATCTTAACGTTTAAAATAATTATGGAAACAGAGATATTTGAAATATAATTTGCTTTTATTGTAATTTCTTAGAAAAATATTAAGTTTATAAAAGTATTTATATTTCCGTACGCCGAATCCAGGCTTTATTCTACGTTTTCCGGATAAATGACGTCCTGTATATCAAACGTGCAGAAGTACCTTAAAATACTTACAACAGTTCTCCTCATCTGACTTTTTATGGAAAAATCGTTGTGCTTGCAATTATTATTCTTATGGATTGTGTTGAATACAGGTAAAAAATCTTAAGCTGTGTTCCTTAAATAGACCACCGTCAACGCCTTTGAATTTTACATTCAGCTATATATGTCATGGGGCTCGTTTCCATGGTTATATTAATTTAGTTCAAGATATCACTATTATCCACTGAAAACAGTTATACAGTTTTAGTATATAAGTACCGATTTATCAATAGAAAAGAAAAAGCATGTACTAAACTAGGTACAATCTGCCCAATTCTCATTCTCATTTGAAAGTTGCCGTAATAAGTGACTTTGCAACCAACAATATTCCCAATAGCATCAGTTACCATCATATTCCGCATGACATTTCAATATAAGTAAATAAAAGCCGCAAAATATTGATCATTATTCAATGCGAACAGCCATTAAAAACAAGTCGTTTAAAATAGCTCAATTAAAAAGGATGCTCAGAATATAAAATTTATCAGTTTTGACGGTCAGAGACTACGATTTCAAAAAACTACAGGGAATCTACTGGGAATATGGTTAGTGTATTACCTGGAAATGCGGTAATGTGTGTCCGATCTTACTGGTCAGTCATTTCAACAAACCCGAGAAATGACTTTTTTTTTTCAAAATTAAAAATTTTTACTGCATTTACAGTTTTTTATTATACATTTTGATAAAGTTTGCTATATTTTATGTGTATTGAAAAAAAAATTATCAGATGAATTTCTCCCGACATTCTAACGATGTAAACAGGTGGTCATCTCATTCACGCGAACATTACTTTAATAAGGTATCCCTATTTATGTGTTTTACGTCCAACATTTTGGTGGAACTAAGATGGTTCTTGAGAAAAATGTAATCAGACATGCATGTTTCAATTTATGGAAGGCCGTACACACTATAACGTTATAATGAAGTCTATGGGGAAACAATTGATGTTCTCCAAACTTGACACATAACCTCATGACATCCATGACGTCATTTTAACGCAACAATATTTTGTAGCGTTTATAATAAGCAGTAATTTATTCATTATTTCAGTATTGTTAAACCATTAAGTATCAGATCGGAGACAGGTTAATAAGTTGTTTCACAAGAATGAATATAAAAACAAATTTAGCTTGTCGTAAATGTTGTCGTAAATCATCACGTTTACTTAGCTTCCGATTAAGTAAGCGCATATACAAACGTTAAGGTATATCGCCTCCTTAAAATTTTTTAGACAGTAAACACATTGTCTTGGTCCAATATATGTACTGCACAGTAATAAGGCGTTTTGAAATGTAAACAAACAAAACAATAGCATAAATCTACGTCAATACACTACGTTTACGATGCAAACAATAATTCCTCGTTGGCCGAGCGATAACGGTATTCCTGTTGTACTTTTTCGTCGGCAGTTCGATTCCCAGACCCGTAAAAAGTCATAATTATGTTTAAATACGCTTCGTGTTTAATATGATCTAATGTTTTCTGAAGCTTTCGTGAATGAATTGGAAACCAGAGAAAAACAAACTTACATAAAGTATGTACATTAAATGCAAAATGAAAAAAGATATGGACGGATGAAAGGCTCAAACCATCAAAATTATCACTACAAAATGATTACATGTCTATCCATTCAGCCTACTGCACCATCAAGCCAACTATTGAACTTACTTCCTTTATATTTTGTTTTAAAAGAGAGTGTTAAGTACTGTTTATTTATTTATATGTTGCTAAAAAAAAATACGCCATAATAATGTGTGGTACTTATATAGGTCACTGTCAATTTGTAAATAAAATCTTGTACTTCTGTTGTTTCTTTCATGCAAATCACGATTAATTGTCATTTGGAAAGAGTCTGTAAATAAATGAAACAATAGAACTATTTTAATTATTTTAATTATTTTAATTGTTATTATTAGTAGTGATAGTATTATATCCTATTAGAAACATATATTTATCAAATAGCCTCATACAAAGTGAAGTCCCATTTGACCATTAATGAGACAAGGTTAAATTGTTCACGAAACTGCAAAATAGCTGCTATTTAATGTTGAGTTCAGAACAAATTTGATGCATACGTAGGTGAAAATTTTAAAATTCAACAGGATAATCAAGGCTCAGAAATGAAATAAGACTGTTTTGTTTCTCTCCCATGCATCGGACGATATTCTTACAACGTACTGTTTTGTGTTATCATGTACCGACCTTGAGCTAGTTTTGTGTACATTTATCTTTTCACGTTTTCTGAAAATGGTTTAAGATTATAATCTCGAAAAGAAAAGACATTTAGCGCGAAGACTGATTTAAATTTAAAATGGGGACTGGTTAATAGCTGATAGTATATAAAACTGACGAAAGGTAGTTTTATTAAAGCATGGAATTAATATCGAAACTGGACATATATAATACATGTTTTACAAGGTACACAGCGACATAGTATAAATAGAAAAAGTTTATTAAATCCTGGAGGAAATAAACAATATCAGATTAATCAAAGGAGGGAAAATGGATAATTCAACCGAGGGTGCAAAGAAATCTGTCATTAACGGGAAATATGTGGATGACTTTAATTGTGCAATTTGCCATGAAGTGTATGAAAACCCTAGATATTTACAGTGTAATCACTCATTCTGTCTCAAGTGTATTATAGAATATATTCGGAAAAAACTTCATGAAAACTGTTTGGAGTTTTACTGTCCATTATGCAGAGCAGATATCAATCTTTCAATGCAGCGGCTAAGAAATATTATATTCGCAGAAGCATTAGAAGAAGATGACGTGAAACACATCTTTCCAAGGAACATAGCACTTGCCAGTGCTACGGAGAGCTTAAATATTGAGCAGGAATTCTGCACTGAACATCCAAGTAAAATCTACGATCACTTTTGTGCGGATCATGGACTTCTGTGCTGCAGCAAATGTATTTTGAAAACGCACCGTAACTGCAGACGTGTCATTGATATAGACGAATGCAATCAACAAACGTTCGAAGAACTTTTGCGTGAGTCACAGCGACAATTGTTTGCAAGTTACAAGATCTGTGACCAAACACTGACGTCACTAGAAAGCACAAGACGGAGTATGTTGCATTCCTTAGAAAATTTGAAATCAGGTGTAATAGATACTATCACAAAAGCACAAGATAATGTGAAACGGCTAGCACTAAGAGAAATTGAAAATGTTAAACAGTGGCGTGGACCGACGCCAAAGCCAATCCCATTTGGCTTCTCCTGCAATAGGCGAGCTTTCGTTTTGGAAATACAAAACATATCATCGAGAATAACAGATTGCAAACAGGTGAATACAACTGAAAATTTAGAGGCAAAATTAGCTGTACCCATACAAAATGTCAGAGCAAGCATCAAACGGAAACTTGATTCTGCAGGGTTAGATAGTTGTACTGCAACGGAGGTGAAGCGCGCAATGCCAGTTAAAAGTGGTATAGTGGTCAGTGATACAAAATGGAACAAGAAACCCTCTTTCGAGTTTTAAATGCAAATATGTATTATACATGTATTGAAAAAAATAAACTGCTATGGTCGTAAATAGTTGGAAGCTTTTAGCCGGACAAGCCACAAGTCTTATTAATGCAGCAAAACTCAAAAACGTTTATTTTTAGAAACGCAAGTATGTCTTATTCAATATTTCCTTATTGTTATATGTGTTATATGTTAGACATATTATATCAAATCAAAACCAATACCACTGTATGACTTGACAGAGCATGTATGATTTATATTTCCGTGTCGATTATGTTAAGTAATAATAAACGGGTAGATGACAGACTACTTTGTTTATTTATAGGTGTTCACGTTACTTTAATGTACAGATTACTACTGTTTGCAGATGAAATTGCCCCTTCGCCTTTTTTTAAATCGATAGAATTTTACCTTTACGTCACAAAAACGGCGAATCTATTTTTGGACCTCGTCTATACAGGTAACTCCGCCCTTTCAGTAAACTGGTAAGATTTATTTAAGCAAATACACTGAATGGAGTTGTTTACGTTGGCCACATGACCGAGAAGGTTTGATTTAAATACCGTTGAAACGGTTGTTAAGTTAGGTGGCGTGGATGTGAGAGAAAAAAAACGGAACATCTAATACATTATAGACATTCTCCTGCCTTAATTTCAGTACTCTTTGCTGCAGATTTTTAAATAATGTATCTTTTGTTTAGTTTTCTTAATGTAAAACGCGACTGAGTTATTGGAGTCGCTCATTTTAAATCACTGTAACCTATCATTGATTGAAGTCATAAGTTCAATTCCCGGAAACGATCATGCCTCTTCACATAAGGGATCAGACTGAAGACTTCCACTCCCTCCCCCCCACCACACACACACAACAACAACAACAACAAGAAAAAAAAACAATAGTCTATACCAAAACTAATAACATAATGGACTTAGATTTTCGATAGTTGAATTACGGAACATTTTATGATAAATCATATCAACCACATTCTGCAGAAAATTACAAGTGTTTTGTAGGTTGAAGGTTCAATGTCTGCGTGGCCGGATATTACTATAGACGTAAATGACTGTATCTTTTCACTTTTCCCTCGTCGATAATAATTGTCAAAACAAACAATAAACGCTGTTCCCGATTGGACGTAGTTAAATTGAATTATGAGTATTTACTTTGTTAAACAACGTATTGTTGAAAAACGGCGTTAAACGCAAAAAAAAAAAAAAAAAAAAAAAAAAAAAAAACTATTATATTTACGTTATTGTACCTTTTCAATCGTATACAAGGACGATACTGGGCCTATTTTTAGGCATGATTACTACGGGCCCTCGTGTCTTGTTACATTGATATTTCAAAGCGCGCTTTGTGTGTGTCATAGTGTTGGGCGGATCAATCAATATCTTAAAGGTAAAGAAAAAAACGCATTCACCCCTTCCAAGCGACAAGGTGAATACGGAAAAATGCTAGCGGGTTAACCTGTCAGGATTACTCCAAAAATAGCTTCACTTTCGCCGCTTTTGTGACGTATACGTATAACTCTATCAATTTCCAAAAATGTGAAGGGGCAATTTGATCTGAAAACAGTAGAAAAAGTGCGCTCAGTAATCCGAAACTGAAAGTTCACTGTTCATATCCTGAATCAGGAGTAGACGCATCTTTAGTCTATTTTTTGTTTATTCACCTTAAATAAACAAGGCGCCGCTGTGTTTTTAAAACGCAAAATAATGATATCGGGTGTATGACCAAATATGTTGTCATTGCGGTTTTAAGTTTAAGGTGAAGATCATATGAAGGTCAATGTCATCTATGTATAGATCAGTTTGTAGGTCTTACCACAGGTTTATTAAGTGTGAGTGTCAACTAAATTGTGTCATTTATGTGAGCTGTAGGACCACAAATGTTGTTTATTGCCACAAGGATCGATGAGTATGAGTATGAACTCAATCAGGTTATTAATGTGGGCGATAGGCAGTCTGGTTTGTACGGACGGATGAAGGTCAAGGTCATTTTGGTAGTTTAGTTTCAGTCTTTACTATAAATGTTTATTAAAGTTTTAATTTTGAAGGTGAAGGTCATATGGGAATCAAGATCATTTATAGGTCAGCTTATAGGTCTTGCCATAAGGCTTGTCGAGTGTGAGTATGAACTAAATTGTGTCATTATGAGGGTTTCAGGACCAAATTAGTTGTTTATTAGGGTTTAAAGTTTGAAGGTGAAGGTGATATGAGGGTCAAGGTTATTTATATATAGGTCATTATGTAGGTCTTGCCACAAAGTTTGTTGAGTGTGAGTAAATTGTGTCATTTATGAGGGTTGTCGGACCCAAATTGTTGTTTATTAAGGATTTGAGTTAGAAGTTGGAGTTCATATGAGGGTCAAGTTTTGGTCAGTAGTATAGGTCAGTTTGTAGGTCTTGCAATAAGGATTGTTGAGTGTGAGTATGTACTAAATCGGGGCTATAGGTAATCTGTTTGGACGGACGTACAGTTCAACCGCTTTATTTATGCCCGGGCCATAAATAATTGAAGAATGATAAAGGCAGTTTTTAATTCTTTTTATTAGCAAGGATGGTTTATTTTTCAATAGTTAGAACCGTTGTGTTACTATGTTACGTGGTTTTACATGTAGGGAGAGCGCAGCGCTACGGATCGCCGGGTCGTGAGTTCAATCCCTAGGCAGGGTGTTTATTCTCCGTGACGATTTGATAAAAAAATTGTGTCCGCAATAATTTGTCCTTCCCCCAGGGATTCATGTGGTGAAGTTGGCAGTTACTTGCAGAGAACAGAATCAAGGAAAACTGTTTAGGTGAAGTACCCGCCGTTACATGACTGAAATACTTGAAAGCCGTTATTAAACCCAAAACAAAACAAGATTAAGAACAAAAATCACATGTAGCTGTCTCTTATAACTCAAATGAGAGTGTAAAAGTATTAAAATACATTTTGCACTGTGATATTTTGATATTGAATGTCTTTACATTGACGAGACCGAAATAAACATTTTAATCATATCGTCGTGTAGCTATTAACATATCATTGTCTGACATAATCACGTGCACATTATAACATACTTTAAAGATTAGTAACCCTCTAAACTGAATAAAGTTATAAAAGTCACAATTAGTATAAACGGTTTCAGATAAATCAGAGAATATGACCAAACTAATGAGAAATTATGCATGACTGTGTAATTAAAGCAAAAAAAAAACATAAATAATTAAATGGCCATAAATTGTCCAAAATTACATAACTACAAAAGGAGATAGTTTCAAATAAGCTTATACATTCCTATTCAATCCTGCATGCCTTCTTAGCCATGTACATGTTGTAAATGTGATTAATAAATATTGTTTAAACCAAAAGATGGCTTCTGCGTTGTTTCCATCTATTTAGAAAAAAAAATGATTCCCATTGATTGTGTCGATTTGCTTTATATGGTTTTGATAACCTAACTGCATGAAAGAGTATCAAATTACTTCTTAAAAGGTTTTTCGTGAAATGTTCTGTTATGCATGTTGCTGCTGCGCAAATAACCCTAAAAGGAAAGGGTCATGATGAGCCTGGATCACCCACCTGAGTAATTGGGCTTACAGTATCTAGAATGTTAACAGGCTTTTATTTGATTTGACCATGTGGACTTGTTTTTGACCCCACATAACCCTGGTTCGAACATGGCATTTTGATCCTGACAAAGTTTTATGAAGATAAGATCATAAATGTGGCCTCTACAGTGTTAACAAGCTTTTCGTGTGATTTGAGCACGTGACCTAGATTTTGATTCAACATAACCAAAATTCAAACTTGACCTAGAAGTCATCAAGATAATTATTCTGACAAAGTTTCATAAAGATAGGGTCTTACATGTGGACTCTAGCGTGCTTACAAGCTTTTCCTTTGATTTGAGCGGGTGACCCAGATTTTGACCCTACATGACCCAGTTTCAAATTTGACCTAGGAAGTATGAAGATTAACATTCAGACCAAGTTACCCCGCATAACAAGGTTTCAAACTTTGCCTAAAGATTATAAGATAAACATACTGACCAAGTTTCATTAAGATAGGGTCTTAAATGTGGCATCTAGAGTGTAAACAAGATTTTCCTTTGATCTTGCCTAGTGAGCTAGTTTTTGACCCCACATGTTGAACTAGTGATAACCAAGATAAACATTCTGACCGAGTTTCATGAAGATAGGGTCATAAATGTGGCCTCTAGAATGTTAACAAACTTTTCCTTTGATTTGAGTGGGTTCATAGTTTTTGACCCCACATGACCAGGTTCCAAACTTTGCCTAAAGATCATAAAGATTAGCATTCTGACCAAGTTTCATTAAAATAGGGTCTTAAATGTGGCCTCTAGAATCTCAACAAGATTTTCCTTTGATCTTGCCTAGTGAGCTAGTTTTTGACCCCACATGACTCAGTTTCAAACTTGTCCTAGTGATAATCAAAATATATATTCTGACCGAGTTTCATGAAGATAGGGTCATAAATGGTGCCTCGAGTGTTAGCAAGCTTTTCCTTTAATTTAAGAGAGTGACCTCGTGTTTTACTCAACATAACACAGATTCCAACATAGCGTAGAGATCACCAAGATAAACATTCAGTCCAAGTTTCATGAAGATAGGATCGTACATGTGGTTTCTACAGTGTTAACAAGCTGTTCATGTGATTTGAGCGCGTGACCTAGTTTTTTTATCCTACATGACCCAGATTCAAAGCTGGCCTAGGATTTATCAAGATAAATATCCTGACAAGTGTCATGAAGATAAGGTCATACATGTAGCCTCTTGAGTATTAACAAGCTTTTCCTCTGATTTGAGCGGGTGACCGAGTTTTTGACCCCACATGACTAAGTTTCGAACTTTTTCCAACAGTTATCAAGATTAATATCCTGACAAAATTTCATGAAGATAAGGTCATACATGTGGCCTCTAGAGTGTTAACAAGCTTTTCCTCTGATTTGAGCAGGTGACCTAGTTTTTGACCCCACATGACTAAGTTTCGAACTTTTTCCGACAATTATCAAGATAAACATTCGGACAAAGTTTCAAGATAGAGTCTTAAATGTTGCCACTAGAGTTTTTTCTTTTGAGCTGGCCTAGTGGCATAGTTTTTGACCCCATATGACCAGGTTTCAGAATTGGCCTAAAATTATCAAGATAAACGTTCTGACCAAGTCTCATGAAGATAGGATCATAATTTGGGCCTCTAGAGTGTTAACAAGCTTTTCCTTTGATTTCACAGGGTCACCTAGTTTTCGACTCCGCATGACTCACATTAGAACTTGACTTAGAGGTCTTCAAGACAAATATTCTTACAAATTCTCATGAGATTTAAACTTAAACTTTAGAGTGTTAACAATACTTTCCTTTGATCTGGGCTACTGACCTAGTTTTTGACCCCCTATAACCCAGCTTCAAACTTGACCTAAAAATCATCAAGACAAACATTCTGACCAAATTTCATAAAGATTGGATCACAACTGTGGCCTTTAGAGTGTCAACAAGAAAAGTATTGACGGACGACGCACACCGCATAATGGACGACGACGGACGCCGGACAATGACCGGTCATAATTGCTCATCTTGAGCACTTCATGCTCAGGTGAGCTAAATAGCTGCCACAGCATAACATTAACTGATTCTCCCTATCTGTAGCTTATTTAAGGTACATTCTATAGCCAAAATATCGACATTTTAGTGCTTGTCTTTACAACCATTTTGAGAATTTTTACTGAAGAATTACATAATTTGATGAATGAAATGCCTATTGAAAATGATTTAGCTCTCCTTTGAAGTATATATCTTGAAAAACAAATGCCAACTTGTACCCGAAAATCCGGACAGAAGACAGAAAAAAATATTTTTAGGCGGTCATATTTTTTTCAAAATCGACAGCTGCTACATTCAAGCATTATTCTGCCTAAAATTGTGACCAAAACGTGCCTAGATAATATATCATCTACTTCCTGCGAGCAATCAATTTTTAAATAAATTTGATGAAAGTGCCTTTTAGAGTCGATAATTTCAGATAATTTTTATTTTCTCTTTTTTTCATGCAGACATCATCATTTCACAACTAATTTGAGATAAACATGCGTATCTATGACAAAAATCCATAATATCATTACAAGGGCAATACACATAAAAGTCAGATGTGTCAATTTTATTTTTAGAAACGGTTGTAGTCACAAAGTAATTGACAGAATAAAATGTAAATTTCAGCATATTTTTTCACACAAAAATGTGTTAGTGCGTAGAAATGTGATCAGGCTGAGCACATGGTCTTATGGATTTCATAATTTTCGGCGCTTAACGTGAAAACAGTTAAAGCACAGGATTCACAAACATTAAATTTATGCTTAAATCTATATGCGATTACATTCACTGCATATAAATTATATATTCACGATTAATACCACATATGGAAGATAACTGGAATAAATTTGGACTATTTCCTTCGGAAAGTTTACTATGACTTTTATCCTGTCAAACATAGGCCTTCCCATCAGTGTTTACATAATATTTTGACAGGTCGAGTTGTTTCTGGGGACTAGGAACAATGGTAACGGTGCAAAAGTTAATATAGATTTATATAATATTAATTATTTTTGCATACGAGTTCACAAGTAAGGTTGATAATCAGTCCGACTCTATTTCAATGATCTGAGAATGATTTCCTAGTTTTTTGCGGCGCTGTAATGAACACATAGCATATGGCATGAAACTTTTGAATCACTGCCACCATAGATTATTTCTATTAGATACCACAACAGATCATAATCTCACGATCTTGAAATAGAGTCGATGCAGAATTAACGCATTGTTTCATAGATAGTGAATCGATCAGAATAGACAGAATAGATCATTGTCATAGAAAAAAACGTTGATGTACTTTTTGCATTCGAATTGACATAATTTGAACATAGACTCTGCATTTATGCAATATAATATGTCTGATTGGACGTGCTGAATCATCCGGCAAAAACCATCAATATTTCTAAAGTAACATTAATTAGAATCAAGGTCTACTGTGCATTTAATCCGTCATGTGTTTGTTTCAGATGAATGAATACCTGCACCATGGAAACAATCATGTCATTTGCAAACTTTTTTGAACCTGTGTTGGGCGTTCACATTGACATTTCTTGTTCAACAGGAACTACATGATGTCGACCAACAGTACAACTAGGTAAATGTCAATGTTCTATAGATATATATATTCTACAATAATTTCGTAAAAAGAATGAACAATGTCTGTAAGTAAGCCAAAGAAAGGACACCTCTGCATAGCTGACATCAGGTCAAGGGTCTGAATGAAGCATGATCATGCACCAAAATATCAACAAATTTATACATTTATACAATGGAATGAAATAACATACAGTAGGCCTATATTACAGCAAGATGTGATTAATAAATAGTATCATAATAATTTATTTTACATGGCATGCATGAATTGTTCAAGTTGATAAATCAACTGTGCTGTAGACCTAAAGAATCAGCATAAAGAAATGAAGCTACATGAGTAGTTTTAAGACACATAAATCCACACTTGTCAAGATTCCATATATAATGCTGATTTCCTTATAATTATATGGGTGGTTTTCAAAATAATGAAGCTTTTTCTTCTTTTTCACCTTACTTTAATTCAGTTCAGTTTTAGAATCAAGTTTTTTTGAGGGCAAATGATATCCAAATTAATGTATTCAAGAAATGTGTGCAATTTCAGATGAATGACTCAAGCATTTTTAAAGTTATGTTAAATTATATAGCTAATTTTGTCCCCTCTGCACCAAAAGTGTGACATTTTGCATGAAGGATAGTTTTCAACTGTGTTTTACTTTTTCAAAGCAAACTTAATTGTCACAACTTTGGCTTTTCTTATGTAATCTAAACTCTGCACATTTAAAACAAAGTACTTCTTTACATTAACTAC
Source organism: Mercenaria mercenaria (assembly GCF_021730395.1). NCBI lineage: Eukaryota > Metazoa > Mollusca > Bivalvia > Venerida > Veneridae > Mercenaria > Mercenaria mercenaria. Next base: position 22,542,842 of record NC_069378.1, on the reverse strand, counting down.
ATTTTATTCTTACCAATAGTTCATGTCTTAATTGTGATGGAAGCCCCTTCATAAAAAAAGTGATAAATTTAAAGGTTGAATACTACAATTTCATAACCTCATTACTTTTCTTAAGATCTTTATCCTTACAGCTTTGAAGACACCTTATGATTTTATTGTTTTATAAATCAACTTTTCTCAGAATCTTCATATATGTCTATACACCAAAAAATGTCCCTTGTAAGTATTCTTTAAATAAAATGGGTTTTTACTTTATTTCCCTCTAAATGGAAGTTACAATGGTTACAAAAGCAGCTTTCAGCTTCACATATTAAGCCAAAGTGATGCCCCCTGTGCATCTTTTTTTGACATTCATCCGTTATCATAGCATTTATATTGTAATATGTTGTGGCAGTTCTATATTCATAGCAGTGTGTAAGTTAAATGCAGGCATTACTTGATAATTAAGCATTATATAAGAATCCTAGGACAATTTAAATTTTATTTTTTCAGCTTCACATATTAAGCCAAAGTGATGTCCCCTGTGCACCTTTTTTTGACATTCATCAGTTATCATAGCATTTATATTGTAATATGTTGTGGCAGTTCTATATTCATAGCAGTGTGTAAGTTAAATGCAGGCATTACTTGATAATTAAGCATTATATAAGAATCCTAGGACAATTTAAATTTTATTTTTTGCATTTTTCTCAAGTTGGCAATTTTCAGGTTTAAAAGGGAAAACATCAATTTTAATTAAAGGTTACCTACATATGTAAATATTCAGTAGCGAGTATTGTGTAGTTGAAAGAATTTTACTTACTATGAACATATTCCATGAATATATATTTTGCTGCCATTTGTCCCCTGTGCATCTTCTTAAAATTAGTACATGATGATTATAAAGTATGTATGGATTTTACCATTCCATTTTACCATGCATGGCATTTTGTCATTTTTCTACTGTGAATAAGCAGTGCATGTAAACTAAATGATTTCAATGTGTTAATTGTGTTTAAAGTCACTTATTTTTCATTTAAAGCATTACATGCTGCTGAATTTTCATGTTTGTGTTGTGAAAATTTTCAGTTTTGTAGTTATTTTGTGGAATAAACTAATTGTTCAATAGACTTTTGTCTTAAGATGATCACCATTAATCTTGTTTTGAACAGAAAAACTAATAATGAATTATATTACACTGATTTTTAGTATGTGTCCCCTGTGCATCTCTTAAATAACTCAATTTTGAGTTGACAATTTTAGAAATTAAAATCACCAGACATTTTTGAAATTTGGAATGTGGTTTATAAACCTGCAAAATGTGAGAAAAAAATAGGCTTTATAATAATATGTTAATTATTTTTCATTCAGCAACCACTTTTCTAGGTAAAATTTTAATTTCTGTCAGATTTGTGCAGAAAGGGTGATTTTAAAAACCAAAGTCCACAAACATTTATTAAATAAGTTTCAAACTATACACAAACACCTATTCATATATGTTGAAAAAAATTACTGTTATACATATTTCCTTGTCATAAAACACTGCATTATTTATCACCCATCTTACTGGAAATTCTCTGAACTTATGAACTGAAAGCTGTTCAAAATATTATCTGATTGGTATTTCTCAACACTTTCCCGAAGTTGTATATTTCCTTGAAATTTGAATTAGTTGCTATCATAAAAAATAGGTGACCACCAAAAGAAATAGGTTTGAATTTCCAGCCCCTATGTCACACTTTTGCTTCATTATTTTGAAAACCACCAATATGTTTCCTCATAGTTTTTTATATACTCTACTATACTTATTTCAGATGAAGATATAAATTTATTCAAAAAAATAATGGGACAATGAATGCTAAAATTGCCAAGAAGAAGACTGCCAATTTACACACCATTTTATACAGGTAGGTGCTTAAAAGTGTTTTGAAAATAGATATGGCATTCAGCACTTATTTTACAAACTAACTGATTTTAGAATTATGTACATTGTACTTTTAAATTGTTTTTAATGTGAAGTGTCAGCAATGAAAATTTATAGAGAAATCACAGTTAATTGTGAAAGAAAAATTTATGTATATATAAATGTACATGTTGTGCTTTTTTTTTTAGTTACAGTATGATATGGTGAACAAAAAGCCCTCAATGCAGACAGTTCTGGAGCTTTGGTTAGACTATGAACAGTAGACATCAAAAGGTACAGGATAGTTTAGAGCTGCATTTATTAATTTTTTTTATGTAATTACTATTTATCAGTTCAAATGAAACTTGGTACGTCAGCATGAAGTGGACAGGCACATATTGTCAGGACTATCAAATTTGATTATTTGTTTCTTCAGTTATTATGTCATTTTCTTTTTCAAATTGTCATATCATAGCTTCCTTCATACCTTTAGCATTAAAACTCTCTTTCTGCAGATTCCATCATATTCAAATGGATCATGGTATACTTCATGGCCAAGCAGCAGAATTATACACATACTATAGTGGATTTTACATCTGATAACAGTTTTCTAAAGTTATGGTCCTTTTAGAATCTTGAATTAAATGAAACAGTTACAGTTTCTTTTCTTTTGTTCTTTGTGTACTCAGCTCCTCCCCCACTTTGTATCCAATGCCCTTGAAACTTGTAATACACTTTTACCTTAAATGTAAAGGTCTTTATCTATTTTAGCCTAAAATCTAAATTTGGAGTGTTATGCCCCCTTTTATATTATAAGAATTATATTTCATCTCCTCCTACAGTTTTCATACTGTGTCAAATGCAAAAGTAAGTTGATATGAAATTATCAACATGAAGTAGGCATGCACATATTACAAGACTTCATTTCAGGTTACTTTTTATTGAGTGATGTCCTTTAAAATATCACAAATACACTTGTACATTGTGTATGCCTACTCACAGTTTCAAACAATTCATAAGAAATTTAGTATACATTATGGACATGAAGTGATCATGTGCCTATATATAGTGTTAGTTGAAAATGGAATGCATGAAGACATACAGACAAATATATATCATCTGTTTGAATTCAAAGCTGTATTTCTTAGTCTTTATTACTTGTGTAAGGTACTGTTTTTCCACTTCTTAATGACATTTTCTTGATAATGTCTGTCAGACTGATAATATTATAATTGTAAGATTTTACATTCTAAAATTTTGTGTTTTTATGAACATATAAAACATGTAAAGTTTATACTAGTGTAAAAATGGCTAAATTTTTCCATTTCAGATGATCATCTGAAGGGCCACAATTGTTTAAAGCACTGGTCAACAAAAACTGAACTATTTGATGGATCATACATGTGCAGAATGTACTACCATATTTCCAGAATCAGAGAAATAGAAATATCAAGTATTAGAGAGAAAGAAATGTATGCATCATGTATGAAGAACTGCCTAAGAATAATTTGCAAAATACATTGAAATCTGACAATTGCTAATTGCATAATGCATATGGAAGTTAAGAAAGGTGTACTCTTCTGGAAAATATGTGTCCAGTGCAACATTTCTTTTTCAATTTTGTGAGCATAATTCTACATAAAAATGTAACATGGCTACAGGGATAATACAAAAGGTTTAATCTTATTTCCAAACACATTGGGGGAATCAGAGAAGAAATATCAAGAATTAGGGAAAAAGAAATAATTGTCATGAATGAAAAATTTGCTTTTTATTAATTTACAAAATACTTTTTAGCCTCACAACTGTTAATAATATTATGAATATGGAAGTTACAAGTGTGGACTTTGATTAATCTTCAACTTCTCTGAGCATAGTTCTACATAAAAATTGTAACTTTATAAAATAGTGTTGTAGAAAAAGTGTAAGACTTTCATACTTGTTTTATAGAAAATGTTTCTGGATGTTTCAATGTAAGTTTGCTAGACCCAGACCACTAGCTCCTAAGTCAAGGTTACACATAGATGTCAAAGGTTAAAAGGGTCTGTTTCTGTCTGGTCAATAACTGCCATACATAAAGGGATTTTGGAATTACTCGGTATAAATGTTCACCATAAAGAGACAACGTGTTATGCGCAAAACCCAAACCCTTGCTCCAAGGTCAAGGTCACACGTAGAGGTCAAAGGTTAATAGAGTCTTTTTGGTGTCTGGTCAATAACTCTGCGATCCATGAAGGGACTTTTAGATAACTTGGCATAAATGTTCACCATAATGAAACAAGGTGTCATGCCCAAGACCAAGACCCCTAGCTCGAAGGTCACACTTAGGGGCCAAAGGTCAGATACAAAAATGACGTTGTCCCGAGCATTTCTTGTTCATGCATGGAGGAATTTTGATGTACAATGGCAAAAATGTTCATCATCATGAGATAGTGTGTCATGAGTAAGAACCAGGCCCCTAATCCTTTGCTGTTACTATAAATAGCTATTACTGTAAAGTTCTATTCTATAAACCCTTATGCTGAACATGATTTATTCTGTCTTTGCGACCAGTGTAGATCACGATCAGCCTGCACATCCATGCAGGCTGATGAAGATCAGCACTGTTCGCCATTCAATCAGTATATTTTTGGTAAGCATCCCTTTTAACAGTTAATGGTACTGTCCAAATTGAAAAATGTACAAGTTCATTATAGGAATTCAGCAGGGTAAGGGTTAATATAAGCCCTAGGAGAAAATTGGGACTACTTTTCTGTAGTACAACACGCATGTTAATCCAGTTTTTGATGTATTTTGACCTATGGCTACCTGATAAGTACTTTTGTGTGGACTTAGATTTTTTTCAGATTAACTTCTCTTTGTTGTCACTATAACAAACGATTATTCTTGAAACTTTTTATCCTGGTTGTCAGAATTGGATATGTCATTGTTTTGGCTTTCTGTCTATCAAACTTATAGTTTTGTACAGAAATGTTTTATTATATCATCTACCTGACGAGCATATATTTAACATCCTGGCACTCTTGTTTTATTTTGTTTATGCCAAGATGCTGTATTGGCATACAGTATGTATGATGAAAATGTCCTTAGGCAGGGGACGTTGCTAACTCTGTTACAAATTCTTGTTGCTGTTTTTTCTGGAGTTGTTGCCCTATTTGATCTTGAACTAATTCATCACATCGTGAACTCGTGAACTTAAGTCGAACAGATCCATCCAACTGAATTGAAACTAGGTATACATCAGAAGCATGAAATGAATATGTACATGTTGCCCTGACTTTTATGATCGATAATTTTGTCTGGAGTTGTTGCCCTTCTTTAACGTCCAATGACAACTACATTGTAGTTTCCTTCTCTTCATTTCAAATAAAACTTGTTAAGCATCATAAATATTATATAGACATGCGCATTTGTTTCTTGTTCAGTTTGTTTAACTTCTATATATTTTTCCTTAATAACATTATTGACCCGTCGTTATTATAAATTATTGAATGAAACATTTTTACCTCCGAGAAGGAATATTGTCAAACTATACCGATAAGGGGAAGAGTTTGCTTCCTTTTGTAGCACAACTGTCTATGCATTATTGTGTCTTGCTCATATATAACACTTTTATTTGTGTGAACATGCATGAATTTGTTATACTGCAAATTAAAACAGTCATCATTGATTACTTTACTTGTCGTCACTTTCCTCCTTTTTATCATAAATAGTACAGTCATACACAAAAGATGCTGTATACTAAACATATTTTCTCAAAATTCAGACCAAAAAATCTATCAGATGCCACCATTACATAACTATATTTCAAACTTTTGCAGGGGGAGAACACCCTGACTCCTACTCATTCTGGGAGCTATGTGTCTCGCTGGTGACACATTCTTTCTAAACTGTTGCCTCGCTGCATCAAATAAAGGTATTTCTGGATCCGGACTAGCGTGGGAAGCCGTTGACAATAATTGTCAGAAGAAATCTTTACCTACATTAAAGATCCAACTTAAATTGTGCTAATTAATGTTAATTGGCATTCATCCGGGTTTCTTATATTGTCAATTTGCAGGTAGAAAAATGGTTAGAAATTGTCAGACTGGATTCCTAGGCTAGATACGGACCTGCCCTTAAGTATGATAAAGGCCTTTAAGGTCGATGTCGGAAGAGGGATCTAGCAAAGTTTTACAACATTTAAGCTTATCAACGACGTAGGCAGAGATTATGAAGTTGTTCTGTTTTCAGGCTCAAGATGCAGGCAACGTTTCTGTACAATAAAACTCCATCAAGTTTGAATAAATAGTTCAAATGGTTATGAATTTTGTACAGTAATCATTTCTGCGTACAGACTGAAGTATTACCATTAGTGGATTCATAGCGGAGGTCGGAGTGGGGGGGGGGGGGGGGGGGGGGGGGGGGGGGCACCGGGACGCTCCCGCCCCTAAAATCGCCGGAGCATAGGTAATTTGTCTTATGTTCTGGGTAAAATAATTGCAAAATATACATTTTTTCTCGCTCGCTACGCTTTGGTACATAATTTGTCTTTTATTCTGACTGAAGAATATGAAATATGCATTTTTTTCTCGCTCGCTACGCTTGCACTAATAATCTTTTGTTCCGGCTGAAAAATATGCATATTTTTTCTCGCTTGCTACGCTCGAAAACTTAATTTGTCTTCTGTTCTGGGTTAAACATAAAAATGCATTTTTATCTCTATCTCACAGGTAATTGGTCTTACTTGTTTTTTTTTTTTTTTTTTTTTTTTTTTTTGTTTTTTTTTTTGTTTTTGTTTTTTTTATTGATGGAAAAAATGAATTTTTTCTCGCTCGCTATGCTGGCACATTTAAAATCTGACAGTTTGCATGAGCTCCGAAAAAAACTTTTTATTTTAGTCCTACGTAAACCCTCCCCATGAAAATCCTCAAAAAACGAACGGCTAAGAAATTCCGAGATACTCGCGCAAGAATAAGTCTGACAATTCATAAGACGTGACTATAATTAGCATGTTATTTGTGTTGATTTTGTCACAAAACCTGTCCTTTGTCAATAACAAATAAAGTACCCCAGAACGCCCAAAATGCACCAAACAGATCCATTATTTTCATAGTTTTCCGGGGAATCATGGCCCTGGACCCCCCTATTTGCTCTAGTCTTCAAATATTTTACGCCCCCTCTTACACCAAATACTGTATCTGCCCCTGAGGTAGTCAATTTTTTAAAAAACGTAATGGATGTAAGAATTTTTTTTACAAAGTTTGGAAAGATAACGCTTTTATCATATTAAGTAGACCGTTTGAAAAAATGTTGGATAGTTCAGTGAATCAGATATTCTAGATTTCATTTCAGGTTGTAGAATATTTTGAAAAAAGAATATTTATTATTCTTCGAATACTTTTTGACTGTACTATTAGAATAGTGTTTTTGGATCTATAAAGTCTGCCGAGAATGATAATCGGGATAAAGAACTCTCCCTTCAGGTAAACGGCGTGAAGAACTATCCTTTATTTTATTTGGCGGGAATCGAGCACGTTTTCACCGTGCAATATTAGTATTTATAGTAACAAAAAAGTAGTCCGTCATGTCAACAAAACACGATGAAAACAATCGTCTGAAGCATTTTAAAGTATATTTTCAATCGTAAATTGTCAGCCTTTTAGAAAAAGTTTGGGTAATTTAAAGGGTGGCAGGAACTAGATACATATCTTGTCTGTCTATTAATACATTTTAAATGGACTCCGCGTGTATTTTGAAGCAACCCTTGATTTTGAAAAAAACATGACCAATTTTGTTATCAAATTCGTCGTCGTACGCCTTATGAAAGAGTCGTAGTCGTAGTTTGATTATCTAGTCGTATACTTCGTTCCAAGACGAATCTAATGGTGTATACTTTTTATGACTAACCCGCCAATCTAAATTATTTAGACCCACTATTTTTCCGATAGAATGAACCTTAAGAAATAGAAATGTTAAGCGATAACACTTTTTATTATACATTTGTATGTAGCATTATTACTATATAGTTATATGAAATGAAAACAGTTGTTAGTCAATTAAATATTTTCAGCAAATTACTCTACATTGTGCAGGCTATCATAAAATTTAGAATTAATAATAATTTTAAACAGTGACAAGCTAAAGCTTTCATACCAGTATGAATTTCATAAATACGATGTATGTAGGTTAAAAAAGTAAAAATGTATAAAGCAGTTAAGCAAGACCATGAGTTTATGCTACAATTTATTTATTGTTCGGTTTTGAGGTCAGCGTTGTTTCTGGAACGGTCCATTATTTAGGTAGTGTTATTCAGTGTGATAGTGGTGACAAGCATGTTTCTCATTTTGTCTTCTTTGGGATCAATTTTTTTTATCAGTTTTTCTTTTTTCGTCCCACGTTCAAAACTCGTGCCTGGGCTTGCGATGTGGGTAGCTTAATGACACTGAATCAAACTAAGGTCTTTCTATCTTGATTAAATTAAAGGGGTAGAGACATCAAGTGACCGATACACAGGTTTTTAATGTTAGGGCATAAGGTTCTCATTTTGTGTTGTTAAAACTAACTTGTAAGTTGTTTATTGCGTACTATTGTTGACCTTGGGCAATAGTTTTGTCTATTGACCGGAAAGTTATAAGCGTATACAATAGATAGTAACAGAATCGAACAGATAACGTCTACATAGGTGTAGATATTTACCGTACTAAGAGTCTGCGATGCTGTTAAATCGGCATAAATTATCTTGGTTTTGCCTTCAACGCCTGCTACAAGGGACCTTTGATCCGTGGATTCTAAACTTAAATGAAAACGTTTATGGGAATATAACTTGTCTGTTAGTATTTGTAAGGAGGATTGACGCAACCACGAAATAAAGCATATGAAATGGATCCTCGCGCAGTTCAATGCCTGTTTTCCTTATCTTGTACGTAAAAATACTCATTATCGATAAATTGAAATAAGATTATTAAAAGATCAGATTCACTGATTCACTAACGCACTCTGTTTTGAGTTATAACCTCGGTACAATCCTATTTTTTAAACTGAACCATAAACTTCTTGAAAATCATTTTGATAACACAGGTAGAATACAGCTAAATTACATGATGACTGGTGGACAATGCTTCCTGGACTTACGTGTTTTTCGAAACTTTATTACGTTTATCCTACACAGTGACTTTAGTGTCAAATGTGCTTTAAACTTAACTAAATACATCAAGTACTGCGCATACTGCTGATTTAGAGAGTAGTATACCTTGTCGCCAGGGTAGATTCAAATTAATTGCACTGTAGCAATTTATTGTATTTCGTGCAATTCAATGTTTTAGCTGTTAAAATCTCAAATTCGTTATTTCTGTCGCTTCAGGTACCATCTTATCCTGGTTTGAAGTACATAACACTCCTAACGTATTTTATATTGAACTAGAGCTATCACTGAATGTGATGAATGTACCTCCCGCACGCACTGACACGGTACACTGCAATTTGACGCACACAATATTGCATAATTATGTGGACTGTATGTATAATATAGACTCTATGTATATAGCATAGTAAGAAAAAACAAAGTCCCATATCTCTGCAGAAATTTTTCTGAAAGAACTAAGCATGCACCATGCACAAATAGGTTGGTACTGATCACTTGTGTGAAGTTCCATTAAATTATGTGCAATGGTTCGGGACATTAGTCGCGCACAAGATTGCATATGCAGATTCTATGTATGTAGCATAGTAACAAAAACAAAGTCCCGTAACTCTGCAGAATATTTATCTAAAAGAACGTAACATGCCCCTTGCACAACTAGGTTTGGTACTGATCACTTGTGTGAAGTTTTATTAAATTGCGGCAAGGGGGATGAAGACAGTTGCTGCGCACAAGATTGTGTCTACGGACAAACCGACAGACGGACAGACAGACAGACAACCTGAAACCAGTATACCCCTCTAACAACTAACTTCGTTGTTAGAGAGTACAAAAATGAAGGGAAATACGTATACTTCACACTTTTCAGTGTATTTCAGTTTTACTGTTATCTTTAGAAGTCTATTATATTATGTGCATTAGATTTCTAATATAAGCTTAAAATGAATGTCGCGGGGCTTGTGTTCCCATGGTGACGCATTTTCTCTCATATCTAAACAACTATGTATGATTACGGCTTGGGCGACTTCGTTGCCATTCTCGTTAAGAACAAAATGTAATAGTAGGAAAATATTGTTAGCAGAATATCAAACTCTTTACATGGTACCCTATTTATCTTAACGTTTAAAATAACCGTGGCAACAGAGATAGATAAAATATATTTTGTACATTCAAAACATTTTTGTCTAAAGTAAGTAATATGTCGTTTTATTTGCATTTGAGTAAACATATATCAAAGCATTAGGTACTTCTGCACGTTCGGATCAAAGTTTATTCTACAATGTAGTGTTTCATAAAACCCTGATTTTCAAAACTTTAGAACATACTTACAAAATTGAGCATAAAAAGATAGGGTCGTATGCTCGATATTTTGCTAGACTTGGAAAACAATTCACCTCACACGAGTTTTCATAGTGGGAGTCTATTGGAAAATCGCAATTTTGGTAACATATCGTATATAAAAAATTTCTACAGTGTAGATTTTAATGAAACTTTTCAAAATCCTAAAAAGCATATGGCCTATAATATGGTAAAAGAAAATGTTGAGGTCCGTGAGTTTGTTTTTGCCCATGATTAGAGAGGTCCGCGTATTTCGAGCTAATTGTAAGACATTATTTTGAATTGTTAACGTTAAAGATGTTTTAAAATCATAATTTACTTTTCGAAAGATATTAACGTAACCATTGTAATAAAATTACTCACCAGTTACCGTAAGTAAATAAAAAAATTATATTTCCGTACGCCGGATCCAGCCTTTATTCTACGTTCACGATACGCAATTTCTTCCGGTTTATCAAACGTGCAGAACTACCTTGAAATACTTACAACAGTAAAATCATTATATTCTCATGGATTGTGTTGAAATACAGTAAAAATCTTGGTCTGTATTCCCTAAATTATGGAGCCCTAGAGGGACAATTGATTTCCGTACTTCCCACTTCTGAACTATCGCACTTCTCACTTCCAACTTTTTGACTTGCTACTTTCTACTTCTAACTTCTGCACTTCTGACTTCCAACTTCCTGACTTAAATTACTTCCGACTTCTTGACTTCTTACTTCCTTCTTAAATAATAGATAAAGCGAAGAACTAACTCCAGATACATGTATATACTTTTACTTTATCAGAGAGAGAGAGAGAGAGAGAGAGAGAGAGAGAGAGGGGGTGGGGGGAGAGAGAGAGAGATCGCCTTTTTCAATATGCGTCGATCATTTTCATATTGACCGCGTACCTATTGTGTTGGCAATTTGGACAACAGATACGTTACAACACCTATTCACTTCAAATACTCAGGTGAGTAATGCACGAACTTCTATGGTGAAAGGTAAATTATATTTTACATAATTTTCAACAGAATGGTTATCTTTGAACAATCTGTGTGTACGAAGTTTGTTTCGACCATGACCTCTAGAAGAAATATCCCTATCTAGCAGCATTCCATTTGTCTTGTTCTAATGATAACAACTTCCCTTCAACAAAATCTACTATATATTTCTTTGGTTGAAAATAAATAAAAAAATTCAATGCTTGGACAATCTATATCATTCAGCATTTTGTTTACTCTAAAAATAATCAAATATGAAGTGCGTTTTATGACAACTGATATTTGTGTCAATTAGACTCTATGTTATTTTTTTCCATTCAATTTAATACATTTTATCAAATATAAGATATAAATAACTTCATTTCTTATAAAACTATAAAGTGTATTTAGTCTGAAGAGGTAAAAACCCGCATACAAATAGTGTTATGTGTTATATTTAAATATTTTTTTCGAATGAAAATTCGCAGTGTAATATCTGTCGCTGATTTACAGCTATCTTTGCAAAATCAATAAAATAACAACAAAAAATCGTGATATAATTCCTTCGCATCTAAACTCCAAACAGTGATTTTATTCAACGACAAATCACTGTTTGGGATATTTTTATAATATTATTTCTTATTTTTATAGATGTAGTGATAGTATTATATCCTGTTAGAAACATTTCTGTATCAAATAGCTTCATACAAAGTGTGCAAGTCCCATTTAACCATTAAGGGGACGCATACTTTGAAATTAGAAAAAAGTGGGTGGGGTATTATAAAATTTACCTGCAAAAAAGTACAAGGTTTTGGTAAATGAAATGAATACTGTTTCAACTGTTATAAGTACACAAAGGATTGCTCACTAAAATAAAAATGAGAAAAACTGAAACAAGAAAGTTATTGTTGAATTACATAAGACTTCTTGTGTACATTCAAAGTCAACAATTAAGACTTTTGGTGCGAAAATAATAGTGCTTCACTTTGTCCAAACATTTATCAATGTCCTACAGATTCTAATTTAAAGAAAGAATGTGAAATAAGTTCACTGTCTTGCTTTTCATTTGGCATATGTGAGCTAAAACACATTATTTAGTTTGTTTACAAAGTAGTGCATAAGAAAGATATGGTGGTCAAGGTATGCCACATTACAAAACTAAAAGAGTATATTCCCCTTATACATTAAACATTTATCATTACAGAAGTCTAGTGGCTTACAATAAAGGCTAAAATGTTGCCATTATTAATTTTTAACTTGGTATTCATGAACTACAATGCACTTAAATATCAAAACACATTCAACAAACTTTTGAAAATGTACTGTCTTAAAAATCCCTAAAGTAAGTATGATAATTTGGTTGGAGGTCCAATCAATGTGTATATGTGCAAAAGCAACATTCTAATCTTGTTCACAAAAGTTACTAATACACAGCAGGAATGTCAATGATCAAAACTGGATGAATATACAGTTATCCTCACTTTAATGTCATTTATAATTTGTCCTTGAATTCTCCACCATACTTTCATAACTCTGTTTGCACGAGTTGCACGAGAATGCTGTCATTCACGTAAAAAAATGGGGTCAAATAAGTTGTAAATGCAATATCATCTAAACGTAATTAATGGATTATGCAGTTCAAGATAAAATTTATCTCATAACGTAACGAACATGTATAATGTTGTAACAACAACTTTACTTACACTGATTTAAGTAGCAGTCGGTTTATAAGTGACTTTATTGATTCATTTTGTGTTTTGTTATTGTTGTCAAAAGTATAACGGAAGTGCCTCACAACTGAAGCGGAAACCAGTTTGACGCGCAAAGTAGTCCACTTTAAGTAATATTTTTTGACAAATGTCCACAGAAATTAATAATTTTCTAATATTAAAGACGAATATCTGAATAGGATTCATTATTTGATAAGAAATTATAATCATCGACATGTTTTTTTAAAAATCGTACACGTGCTGACACCTAAGTTGTCTCCCGTTGTTTATTAGAGTTACCTTTCGTCCGGCGCAGTAATACATTTGCAGTGAATCGCCGAGAAGTCGTGGGAAAATTAAAACCCATGTAAACAAACTAAAATTAACCACCTTTCAAGATGAATTTCAAGTAATCGACATTATGCATTTAACCCGCCTGACCTGTGTAGCATCTTAGATATCTGTTCTAAGGTATTCATTGTGTAGAATGTCATGTTATGCCCTTGCAATGCTAATCCCACTCTGATTTTTTTGTTTACATTTTTTATCAATGAGAAATATGGCGTCCATCCCGAGATGAACTGACGTGGCGTTAAATTTTTACATGTTTAAGCAAACCTGGTGTGTTAGAAAGAAAATATCATCCCTTCAACATTATTTGGAACACTGTTATTGTAAAAAACCTGTTTTTTCCTTATACAAAAGCTTAATATTTTGTGTTGAATGTACTTTCACAAACACCTCTGTTTTCCTATTACATTCATAGTACCACATCCTTATCCACAAAATACTGAATATTACAGGTGTCCATCAGTATATTATATCAGTTTAGGAATATGTTTTTTATTTTCCCACCATCGATTTCTTGAATATGCACCCCTTCCGCATTGCTGTATGAACTGTGAATGTAGCAATATGCGTCCCCTTAATGAGAGACAAGTTATTTCCTAATTCGCTACGCTCAAACGTAAATAAATCATTTATCCTATAATCAAAGTAAATCAAGGAAAGAAAGGAAAACAAATACGTGTGTATTGTCCGTAAGTATTGACCTGGCACTCATGAATATTCCGTATGTTTCCGTAGATTAATTTTTGGTGTACGAACCCAAACAATGATATAGCTATTGAAAAGCTAATTATATACCATCACGCATCATGTGCGGATATAGCTGTGCGGACAAAGCGTTTTGCCACTAATCTCAGGGTTGAGTGTTCGAGTCCTCTGTCTGACCAAATTATTTTTTTTATGATTTTATCTGTAAAAGACGGGAACTTGTCTCACTTATCATGTTTTATCAACGAAATACTCTACCATCGATTACCATTCTTCTACGTACATAAAACCGTTCTACAAAATGTCGTTAAAATCTTCAGGACCGGACAAGCATTCATTCATTCATTCATTCATTCATTCAACGGACAATTCAAAGAACTGTTGTTAGCGATACAAAATGCAATGTTTCATAAAAATATATAAACATAGATACAAATACAAACACAAGGAATTATATTTTAAAAAATGGTTAGAAAAGATTTCGAACCCATGGTATTACCGTAACGTGTTTTCAAGTCGGAGAGCTTACCACTACACCACTGTGCTGTTGGTTCTCTAAATTGATTATTTTGATAAATCTAGATATTTTCAGGACACAAATATCACGTGAAATAACGCCCGAAAATATTGGCGAAGATTAATGAGTGCCAGGTCAATACTTACGGATAATATATATTCACATCTAAGATTTGTTATCTGCATTGTCATGTATCTACATTGTTAACATGTTTTCTAGCTTTAACTCCAACACATCGTGTATGTACTTTAATACATTTCAAAGTAAACGAAAACTGCACATATTTATATTGTACTTTAAAAGCAAAAAAAACTGCAGACCATCTTTATAAATATAACTTCAGTCATATAAACTATCAATTTTCTTTAATTCTTACAAGGAAAACATACATATATGAATATACTTCCCCGGTCAGTGTGCTGCGAGGCGGCTACTCAACCCTAACTCCGTCGTTGGAAGTGGGGAGTAGAAATATACCAAGTTTCAAGACCAGCTACCATCTTCTGGTGGCCTGACATCCTCTTCCCCCCACAATTTATTGCCGAAAAAATATTATCCTCAGTGAAGATAACATAATATACAGATGCTCATTTGCTAGCCAAAACATGTACATTCGTCAAATATATGTCTTCCAAACATGTCATCTTATTAAGCTTACGAATTCATATAAAGTCATTTGAATTTTCACAATGCATTTATATCTTAATGAGACTATGATAAGAATCAGTTTTTGCATTTATGGTAAAATATTTCTTCTATCTTTCTATCTTACAAGAAAAAGGTAACTTTCTATCTCTAAAAGAAATTTAAACGAGGCAAATGTATCATCCTTGGTCCTTCACTCCATTATGGAACAGTTCTCTATATGCAACGATCTATAAAAGTATATCCATTCCGTAGAAATCTAGGCGACAATGTGTAAAAAAACTTCTCAATTCTTGGAGCAATCTGTAAAATATAAACTAACTTGTATTATTATAAACATCATCTTAAAAACTGTCAACAAGTTAAGTACTAATTATTAAATCAGCTCTTGCAATAAAGCAGATCAATGCAAGTTTAGCAAACATTTGTCCATAAAGTAATTCATAAATTCATATTATCTCCCTTTGTTAGACAAAATGATATCGACAGAAAAGAATAAAATGTACTCTTTTGTCATAATACAATATTCAAATATTGTGCACTATCACTGCATGTATAAAGAAACTTTATTTATCCCAACAGAAACGATTATCATTTTCATATACGATGTTTACAAGATCCTTGTTAACACTTATATTACAAAAAAATCTTTGACTGATGACATCAAGTTATACATTTTTAACATGGGGAAAACTCATATGCCGTGCTCTAATCAGACGCTAATATTAGGTTATTTAACATTGTTCTGTACAATACGGTGATATATTTGGACGAGTACCCAGCTGAGAAAACCATATTGGACGAACCGCTAGGCGAGTTCAATATGGTTTTCTCAGCTGGGTACGAGTCCAAATATATCTCGTATTGTACAGTACAATGTTAAATAACCTTTTTATTCAATATCTATTTTATCTTACTATAATAATAGTTTAAATTAAAAATGTTTCACTGAATATTGTATTCCTGCCTTTTCTAGTTTTTTTCCAGCTTGGTATGAGTGCAAATATATATTATACAGAACAATGTTAGACCTTAAATAACCTTTTTATTCTATATTTATTTTACTTCATACGTAATATGCGTAATTCATTGAATATTGTTTTTTTCTGCGTATCATCATTAAAAAAAGTATATGGTGCAACCTCCCTACAACAGCCATTTGGCGATTTGGGTGGTAATAATACTTGGCTGAGATATGCCCGCAAACATTGTCAGCAAGTTTGGTGAAGATCGGATGAAAACTGTTCGACTTAAAAGAACGGACAAGGCTAAATTCCCCGTTTTTTTTGAGTAATTCAAGGACTATAATCAAAGAGTGCCTGGTACAATTTGGCTGGTTATCGAAATTGGCCGAGATGTAATGCCCACAAATATTCTCAGCAAGTTTGGTGAAGATCCAACGAAAACTGAATTATAGAGTAGACATGTTTTGGATGCTGACCGCCCGTCCGCTCCCATTCATAATCTTCTGCATGTTGTTTCTTAACCGTTAAACAAAAAATGCTGAGGTAGCTATTCAGATAGTCAGGGCTGATACCAACTTTTAGGTTTCGTCCGGAACGGCTTCTTTTAGCGACTTTTCAAATATTTCAACATCTGATGATCCGTTTTACTGTATTTCTAAGTTTTTGATTATTAACGAACGTTTAAATATCTAAATCAGATAGCATTGTTATCCCTTGAATCGTTTTTGTCTGCTGTAAAGAACAACAAAAAAAAAACTCGAATTAAATCCAGATTTCAAGACGCATAATCAAACTCTGTACACAGAGCGCCTACTTCATCCGATTTACATTCGGAACATTTTCACGCGTTTCGGGCTTTATCGTATGTTCAACATGGGACTGTTGAACCGTCCAAATACAGAAAATACAGGCTTTTTTGGACGCGCGTGCGTCCAAATACAGAAAATACAGGATTTTTGTACGCACGTGCATTCAAATACCGTAATATATTGTACGGTCACGTGTTGCAAATGAACGTTCGCGATTGGATAGATAAAATAGGTTAAGAATATATTAATATTCAGAATAACTTTAAAGGCTCATAATACATTTCGACACTTTTATAAACATAAAACATAAAATTTATTGTCAGTTCCTATTCTATTTCTTTGATAACTGTTTTATTCAATATTTGTATATTTGTCGGAGGGTTTGTCATTGATTAATGTACAAATTCAATCGAAAGTATTATTGAATTTATTAGTTTGATTATAACCTCCCTTTGTGATTATTGTGTAATCTTATTTGAAATATTGAAATAAGTGCCACTCCAACCATGTACCAAATGCACAATTAACATGTATATCGACAGCTTTTTCATTTTTTTAAACTTTAAATCCTTTGGGACTTTAAAACCTTACTGAAATTTAAAAATATTGCAATGTTTAGATTTTCAATTGTTTGGCGGGATGGGATCCAGTTTGTATGTTACATATAATGTAAGTAGTATACGTGTTGTGTTAAGCAATGCAGACAACCTCGAATGACTTAAATGACTATTCAACTCAGCTATATACCATTTAAAATAGCACGACATAATAGCTATATACCATTTAATATAGCACGAAATAATAACTTTTCAATACAGTAAAATCTTGATTTCTTTAAACCTAGGATAAATACATGTGTTCACCAAATTTCAAAATTTTAGATAGCCCTTAGCATGCTGGACACGACTGGTTCTGCCTTTGCGACCAGTGTAGATCATGATCAGCCTGCACATCCGTGCAGTCTGATCATGATCTGCAGTGTTCGCTATTTAGTCAGTATCGTTTAGGTAAGCACCCCTGTTGACAGTTAATGGTACTGTCCAAATTCAAAGATGGAAAAGTTCATTTATATAGAAATTTAGCAGGGTATAGGGTAAATGTTAAAACTGCTTCAGAATTCAACAAGATCTCAGAAATGAAACAGGCTAGCTCCCTTGCCATCTAGCTGATCGCATGTATTTGACTGAAGCCGAGTACAGATCTTCTACCTTGCATCAGTCATTTTCATGCAACGTAGTTATCACGTACCGACCTTGAACTGTACTGCAGTAGTTTTGTGTAAACCGAAACCAAAATTCAACATAATTATACTTTCACGTTTTCTGAATGGTTTAACATTTATAATCTCGAAAAACTTGAAGTTTAGTGTGGAGATTAATTTAAACTTAATTTAAAGCTTATCTGTTTGATTGATAGTATTTAAAACTGACGAAAGCACGGAATTAATTGGTACATGTACATCGTACAACACAGCGACAAAATCCAGTATAGTAGGTACACACGAGAGAGATATGTAAAAACTGGAGTAAAGTAACGATTACACTGTAGTATAAACAATTTCAGATCAGATCAAAGGAGGGAAAATGGATAATACAACGGTTCGTGCAAAGAAATCTGTCATTAATGGGAAATATGTGGATGACTTTAATTGTGCAATTTGTCATGAAGTGTATGAAAACCCTAGATACTTGCAGTGTAATCACTCATTCTGTCTCAAATGTATTATAGATTATATTCGGAAAAGACTTCATGAAAACGGTTTGGAAACACACTTTTACTGTCCATTATGCAGAGCAGATATCAATATTTCAATGACGAACATAAGAAAGCTTATAAACGGCACGAAAACTTTGGAAGAAGATGACGTGAAACACATCTTTCCAAGGAACATAGCACTTGCCAGTGCAACGGAGAACTTAAACATTGAGCGAGAATTTTGCACTGAACATCCAAACAAAATTTATGATCACTTTTGTGCGGATCACGGATTTCTGTGCTGCAGCAAGTGTATTTTGAAAACACACAGAAGCTGCATACGTGTCATTGATATAGACGAATGTAGTCAAAAAACGTTCGAAGAACGTTTGTGTGATTCACAGCGACATTTGTTTGCAAGGTACATGATCTGTTACCAAAAACTGGCGTCACTACATAACGCAAAACAGAGTATGTTGATTTCCTTAGAAAATTTGAAATCAGATGTAATAGATACTATCACAAAAGCACAAGATAAGGTGAAACAGCTTGCAGAAAGAGAAATCGAAAATGTCAAACAGTGGCGTGGACCACCGCAAAAACCAATCCCATTTGGCTTCTCCTGCAATAAGCAAACATTCATTTTGGAAATACAGAACATAGCATCGAGAATAACAGATTGTAAAAAGGCGAATACAATTGACAATTTAGGTGCAAAATTAGCTGTACCCATACAAGATGTCAGAACAGGCATTAAACGGAAACTTGATTCTGCAGGGTTAGATGCTGCAATGGTGGTGAAGCGCGTGATGCCAGTTAAAGTTGGTATAGTGGTCGAGGATACAAAATTCAACCAGAAACCGTTTTAAATGCAAATGTGCATAATTGTGTATTAAACAAATGCTATGGAAGCTTTTAGCCTGATAATCTACAAATCATACCATACAGAAACACTCAAAAACTTTGAGTTTTAGAAATCAATCGGAAAAACTGTTCCTTATTGTCATTTGTGTAATATGTTAGACACAATTATTATATCATATCAAAACCACTGTATGACTTGAAACAGCATGTATTAATTATTAAAAATCTTTCTGTGTCGATTATGTTTAATGATAATAAACTACCTTGTTTATTGATAAATAGGTTTTCACATTGCTTAAGTGTACAGATTAAATAGTGCGCTCAGTAGTCCGAAATCGAAAGTTCACTGTTCATATTCTGAAAAATGTTGCGCATTAGGAGTGGACGCATCTTTAGTCTATTTCTGGCTCACCTGTCACATGGTGACAAGGTGAGCTTTTGTGATCACCCGTCGTCCGTGCGTCCGTCCGTCAACAATTTCTTGTCTGCACGATAGTGGTTTCATTTATGATTTTATTTTAACCAAACTTTTACACAACTTGTATCACCATAAGATCTTGGTTCCTTTCTTGAACTGACCAGATCCCATTATGTGTTCCAGAGTTATGGCCCCTGAAAGGGCCAGAATTAGCTATTTTGACCTTGTCTGCACAATAGCAGCTTCATTTATGATTTGATTTTATCCAAACTTGCACACAACTTGTATAACCATAAGATCTTGGTTCCCTTCTTGAACTGGCCAGATTCCTTGATTGGTTCCAGAGTGATAGCCCTTGGAAGGGCCAGAATTAGCTATTTTGACCTTGTCTGCACAATAGCAGCTTCATTTATGATTGGAATTTAATCAAACTTGTACAAAACTTGTATCACCATAAGATCTCGGTTCCTTTCTTAAATCGGCCAGATCCCATTATGTTCCAGAGTTATGGCCCCTGGAAGGGCCAAAAGTAGCTATTTGACCTTGTTTGCACAATAGCAGCTTCATTTATGATTTGATTTTAACCAAACTTGCACACAACTTGTATCCCTACAAGATCTTGGTTCCTTTCTTGAACTGGCCAGATTCCATCATGAGTTCCAGAGTTATGGCCCCTTAAAGGTAAAAAATTGCTATTTTGGCTTTTTGCAGCCATATAGAGACGTCATTGAATTTTATGGTTTGACTTGTTACAAACTTCCAAAATATCTTCAACAACAATAAATCCTGGATTCCATAACGAATCTGTCAGATCCAATGGTAGGTTCCAGAGTTATTTTACATCTGATTACCTCCCCTGATTGCAGGGTTTTTTCTAGCTAATTTGGGAACATAGCCTATACCCCCAAAATTGGGAATTTTTACTCGTTAATGTTCCAAATTGGGAAATATTTAGCCCCATAGAATATAGTAAGGAATTAAGGATGTGTTTAAGCTCTTGCTCATACACTTGTTTCATTGTACAACCTCTTTAACATACTTCCATTATAAAATTGTCCATAATTTGGTCAATATTTGTACAATTTTGGTGAATTTTTTTTCAGAATGTAGATTGGGAATTTTTGCACTCATGATTGGGAATTTTTGCACTCATTTTGGGAAAAATACATACTTTTTGGCATTGGGAATATAGCCGAATAACGGCTATAAAAACGGCCGAAAAAAAACCCTGGATTGTAATCAAAATGGATTTATATCAGTAAGTACTTATAGGACTGATTTGAAATTTCATTATTGTCATTAGTTGACTGAGGCAATCAGGGTAGATAACTATGGACTGATTTTTTTTTATCAAATTACCTCCCTTTATTTCAAATTAAAATGGGTATATCTCCTTAACTTATGAAGATACTGATCTAAAATTTCATTTTTTTTCAACAGATGGACTTGGACAATCAGTGAAGATACATATTGACTGAATTTATGTCAAATTACCTCCCTTTATTTTTTATCTAAATGAATACACCTTAGCAGCTTCTAGGTTAGAGACCAACAATTGTTCTCCCATAGACTTACGTTGTAACATTATGGCATGTACGGCCTTCCATACATCGAAACATGTATATCTAATTACAAGTTTTTCAAGAACTATCTTAGTTCTACCAAAATATCGGATGAAAAACATATGAATAGTGATACTTTATTTAAGTAATTTGCGTGTGAATGAGATGACCCTCTGTTTACATCATTGACAAAGCGGGAGAAATTCATTTGATAAAACTTTTTTTCAATACACATAAAATGTAGCAAATTTTGTCAAAATGTATAATAAAATACTGTAAATGCAGTGAAAAAATATCAATATTGAAAAAATAATCACTTCCTGTGTTTGTTTACATGACTGACCAATCAGAACGCACAGACGTTACCTTATTCCCAGGTATACACTTACCTCATTCCCAGTAAGTTGCCTGTACTTTTTTGAATTGGTGGTCTCTGACCTATAGATGAATGTTTCGTATCACGTTTACCAATTTTACAGTGATATTGTGAAACATGACCCAATACCAAATGTCTTACAAAGTTTCATCAAGAAATGTTCAGTTTTAAGAAAGATATGGATAGTTTACTGAGGTCACCCCCTGTCGATTTATATGCTCAGACTCAGTCCCTGTCGTCGTCAGATTGCAGTTTTTCGTGAAAATTTCAGTTATCTGCATTTTATTTGACTTGGAAGCTGAAACATGATTCATTCTGTAAAAAATAGAAACAAGGTCTAATAATTTTGATCATTCTCTAACATTACAGAGATAAAAATGATCCTTTTTGGCCCAAAAGCTCAGATAAAAATGGGCACACCTGTTAAAAAAAAGAGGCCACAATTAAAAAAAAAATTCACGGTTATTTTTGCACGAAAACGTCTTTCTACATTATTTACGACATATTTGTGGCCAATTACCTGTGATGGCTTCCGACGAAAGTCATGTTTTAGCTCTATTATAGGTTAGAGACCACCAATTGTTTTCCCATAGACTTACATTGTTACATTATGGCGTGTACGGCCTTCCATACATCGAAACATGTATATCTAATTACAAGTTTTTCAAGAACTATCTTAGTTCTACCGTTCGAGCCTCACTCGGGGCGTTGAATTCTTCATGTGAGAAAGCCATCCAGCTGGCTTACGGAAGGTCGGTGGTTCTATCCAGGTGCCCGCTCGTGATGAAATAATGCACGGAGGGGCACCTGGGGTCTTCCTCCACCATTAAAGCTAGAAAGTCGCCATATGACCTATCATGTGTCGGTGCGACGTTAAATCCAAAAAAAAAAAAAAATCTTAGTTCTACCAAAATATCGGACGAAAAACATATGAATAGTGATAATTTATTTAAGTAATTTTCGTGTGAATGAGATGACCCCCTGTTTACATCATTGATGTGGCGGGAGAAATTCATTTGATACAACTTTTTTTTCAATACACATAAAATCTGGGAAGAAGATTATATCATTGCTCCAGATAAAATGTAGCAAATTTTGTCAAAATGTATAATAAAATACTGTAAATGCAGTGAAAAAATATCAATTTTGAAAAAAATAATCACTTCCTGGGTTTGTTTACATGACTGACCAATCAGAACACACAGACGTTACTTTATTCCCAGGTATACACTTACCTCATTCCCAGTAAGTTCCCTGTATTGTTTTGAATTGGTGGTCTCTGACCTCTAATGAGATTTGTTTGAAACGTTATTTATGTCTTCCATGGTAAGAAATAGTCACATTAGATAACTCTTGATCGAACATTTATAGATATGAATACTTTACTAATATATTGTTGTATAGGCTTGTACTATGTATCTTCTGCATGCATATACCAATGCATGATTACCTCCTCTGATTTTAATAAAAATGGATTCATCTCGGTAAATATTTATAGAACTCATTTGAAGTTTCATTATTGTCTTTGGTTGGACTGAGGCAATCAGGGTAGATAGCTATGGACTGATTTTATTTCAAATTACCTCCCTTTGTTTCAAATTAAAATGGGTGTATCTCAGTAACCAATAAAGATACTGATTTGAAATGTCATTTGTGCAATCAGATGGACTCGGACAATCAGGGTAGATAACTTTTGACTGAATTTATGACAAATTACCTCCCTTTATTTTCTGTAAACGAATATATACCAGTAGCATCTAATGAGATTGGTTTTAAGTGTTATTTAAGTCTTCCAGGGTAAGGAATAGTCCTGTTAGTACAAAAATGCAGCAGTTGAGCCTAGGACCCTCAAACTTGGTATGAAAATTGGCCCTGACTAGGTCAAAAGGGACTGTTACAAGAAAATGTTTATCCTGATGATATTTAATGTGTATTCCTATGTGCTCTATGTCAAAACATGATCATATCATTTTGAGCAATGGTACTCAGGTGAGCGATACAGGGCCACCATGGCCCTCTAGGTAGCTCACCTGAGCACAAGGTGCTCAAGGTGAGCTTTTGTGATCGCCCTGTGTCCGTCGTCCGTCATCAACAATTTGACTGTTAACAGGCTTGGGGTAACTGATTACTCAAATACAAGTATTCAAATGTATTTGATTACCCACTTCAGTCTGATTACATGTAATGTAATTAAATCAATTACAGTGAATTTTCTGTCTGTAATTATTGATGATTACTTTTGATTACTCTCTGATTACCATGATTACTGGAGGAATAGTATGACACCAGGGTATAAATATATAAATTTACAATGTAATTGATTATCTAATATGTTTGCTTCACTTCATCTGGAGGATATTTCTAATAAGTTCAGTGTAGTCAAAAACACTTCAGTTCATCATTATCCCTAAAGGAGAGGTATGATAAATGCAATTCTTAAGTTTTTAAGATCAATAATCCACTTTGTCACCTACATTATCTATTGTGGGTTCAGGAAGTTTTGGCCAGCTGACGTTTTGGCCCGGACGTTTCGGCCTAGCATCTTTCGGTCTAGGATGTTTTGGCCAAGTTTTTTTTGGGGGGTAGGACGTTTTGGCCAAAAATAAATTGTGGTTCCATATTGTGCAAAATATGGTCGGGAGATTATTCTAAAGAATATTTTCGTATGAGTGAACAAATTGAACTAATGATAAAACATATTCATGGTATTTTATTTTTATTTTTATAATCTTTATATATATGTATACATATAAACATATACACATTGTATATGTGTTTGTGTTTGTGAAAATATTTGCCATTTACAACAAACCAAAAGAGTTATGAAAATAAACTTTATTCACAATTATTTTTTTTAAAAAGAATGATCAATTATACTGTAATGTATGATAACATATTAATGTCCAGATCATAATTTGCATATTATGGAAATATTTTTTTTTTTGCCAAAACATCCTACCTCAAAAATTTTCTTGGCCAAAACATCCTAGGCCGAAAGATCCTAGTCCGAAACGTCCGGGCCAAAACGTCCGTGGCCAAAATGTCCGTCCTCCATTACGCACAGGTGAGAAAATATGACATTTAGGAGTTAATATACCAACAATTTACACAATGCCCCTGGATAATGCAGACATGACATGCCTGAATTGAAATCAGTATTAGATTAAGGCTAATTTATCCTGCAAAATGCGCTGAGATTTTTAATATAACATATTAACACATACATTTCATTTGGCATTAAACTGCAATAGCACATTTATAGCCACAATGTTCATACATGTAATATGTAAATACACAATAAAGTTTCATAGTATATAACTGTTTTACAGAGAAATTCATATTAATACACAGACTATATATCATCGAAATGTTATGTAATGGACATCTCATGCAGTTCAATATATACTAAGAATAATAGAAACATTCACATCAGTAAGATTTTTGTGAGCAGTCCCTTCTCTGCATGATATAATTGCAACCAAACAGTCAAAGTGGGTGCTGGATTATATCCATATATCCAAGGGTTGTTCTGGGCCAATAAAAGCCAAATGTAAAATGTGCCTAGCCATAATTTCTGGGGGTTCATTGTTGATACATTTTTAGCTCGACTATAAGAAGTATATGGAGAGCTATCCTACTCACACTGGCGTCCGCTTAGCTCAGTAGGTAAGAGCGTTGATCTACGGATCGCGAGTTCGATCCTCGGGCGGGGCGTATGTTCTCCGTGACTATTTGATAAATGACATTGTGTCTGAAATCATTAGTCCTCCACCTCTGATTCATGTGGGGAAGTTGGCAGTTACTTGCGGAGAACAGGTTTGTACTGGTACAGAATCCAGGAACACTGGTTAGGTTAACTGCCCGCCATTATATGACTGAAATACTGTTGAAAAACGGCGTTAAACCAAAAACAAACAAACATTGTCAAACACTCTGGCATCAGCATCCTTCCGTGTCCCCACCTTGGTTAAAGTTTTTTTTTACACTTTCTCTTTTTTCTCCCTATCTCTGTAATTACTTGATGGATTTGCTTTAAACTTAAAATAGTTATTCCTCATCATCACCCACATCATCTGGCATAAGGGCCATAACTCTCACACCAATATTTCATGAATTATTCCCCTTTTTACTTAGAATTTCATGTTAAAGTTTTGGTGCACTTTCACACTGTCTCAGTTATTACTATATGGATTGTTCCACATCATCACCCACATCATATGACACAAGGTGCATAACTCTGGCACCAATTTTTCATGAATTATTCCCCTTTTTACTTGAAATTTCAGGTTAAAGTTTTGGTGCGCTTTCACTCTATCTCAGTTATTACTAAATGGATTTGTTTCAAACTTAAAATAGTTGTTCCACCTTATCACTCACATCATATGACATAAAGTGCATAACTCTGGCACCAATTTTTCATGAATTATGCCCCTTTTACTTAGAATTTAAGGTTAATTTTGATGCATTTTCACTATATCTCAGTTATTTCTAAATGGATTTGATTCAGACTTGAAGTAGTTGTTCCACATCATCACCCACATCATATGACACAAGGTGCATAACTCTTGCACCAATATTTTATGAATTATGCCCTCTTTTTGCTTAGAATTATACTTTTTTAGTGTTTTGATATACTTTATCTTTATATCTCTTATTACTTAATATTTTTGACACAGACACAAGCTATTGTGCAATATGTTCTTCCACCACTGGAGTCATTAAACACTACAGTGACAGCTCCAGCTTCGTCAGATGTGTCCAGTTTCACTATCCAGCATCGAAATAGTCGAGCACGCTGACTCCTGTGACAGCTCTTGTTTTGTCTCTGACTTTTCAACCCATTGACACAGTTTTTACTAAAATATTAATTGTATTTTATATAAAAATACCTGGAAGCATAAATACTGAATAGATCTATTAGAAAATGGAAATTATGAATCATTAATTGCATTATCAAATCTGTAAATAAAGTTTTAAACCATATATTCAGTTATATATACTCAGTTCCAAAAGAAAGTGTGCACTTTTTAAGTTTAAATATTTCAAAAAATTCCGCAACGTTTTTGTTTCAATTTTTTCATACACTAACTCACGGGTATAACTCAAAATCTAAAATGCACACCAATTTGTTTACGAACTGATTTAAATTTTGGTACCAAACATAAGTTTTCATGAAAATAACCGAGAAAAAATATCAGAAAACTAAGTGCACACTTTCTTTTGGAACTGAGTGTAGACCTGTATTTCTATCGTCCAAACAAATTGTTATATTGAAAGAAATCAAATGTAATCATGATAACTTTAGTTCAAGTAATGACTAACGTAATCGATTACTGATGCAAATTTAGGTTAATCAAATGTAATTGTAATTAGAAAATATCATAGTAATTGTAATGTAATCAGTTACTGACACAGTCATGTAATGAGCCCCAAGCCTGACTGTTAACACTCTAGAGGTCACAATTTTGGTCCTATCTTAATGAAACCAGAATGTTACCCTCAATAAAATCTTGGACGAGTTTGATATTGGGTCATCTGGGGTAAAAAACTAGGTCACCAGGTCAAATCAAAGGAAAAGCTTGTTAACACTCAAGAGGCCACATTTATGACTGTATCTTTATGAAACTTGGTCGGAATGTTAACCTTGATGATCTTAAGGTCAAGTTTCAATCTCGGTCATCTGGGGTAAAAAACTAGGTCACCAGGTCAAATCAAAGGAAAAGATTGTTAACACTCAAGAGGCCACATTTATGACTGTATCTTTATGAAACTTGGTCGGAATGTTAACCTTGATGATCTTTAGGTAAATTTCATATCTGGGTCAGGTGTGTCAAAAACTAGGTCACAAGCTCAAATCAAAGGAAAAGCTAGTTAACACTCTAGACACATTTATCACCATATCTTTATTAAACTTGGTCAGAATGTTAATCTTGATTGTCTTTATGTCAAGTTCAAAACTGGGTCAGATGGGGTCAAAAACTAGGTCATATCAAAGGAAAAGCTTGTTAACACTTAAGAGGCCGCATTTATGAAATAGTTCTATGAAACTTGGTCAGAATGTTAATCTTGATGATCTTAGATCAAGTTCAAATTTTGGTCAAGTAGGGTCAAAAACTAGGTAACCAGTCAAAAAATCAAAGGAAAAGCTTGTTAACAACCTAGAGGCCACTTTAATGACCATATCTTAATGAACCTTGGTCAAAATGTTTAACTTGAAGATCTTTAGGTCAAATTCCAATCTGGCTCAGGTGGGATCAAAAACTAGTTCACCAGGTCAAATCGAAGGTAAAGCTTGTTGATACTCTAGAGACCTAATTTTTTACTTTGAAATTCATGAGAATTGATCAGAATGTTTGTCTTGATGACCTCTAGGTCAAGTTCGAGTCTGAGTCATAGGGGTCAAAAACTAGGTCACCAGGTCAAATCAAAGGAAAAGCTTGTTAACACTCTAGAGGTCACATTTATGACTGTATCGTCATGAAACTTAGTCAGAATGTTAGTCTTGATCTTTAGGACATGTTTAAATCTGGGTTATGTGGGGTAGCTAAGTCACCAGATCAAATCAAAGGGAAAGCTAGTTATTAATCTAGAGGCCGCATTTGGACTGTATCTTCATGAGAATTGGTCAGAATGTTAATTGTTATGATCTTCAGGTCAAGTTCGAATCTGGGTCATGTGGGGTCAAAAACTAGGTGATTAGGTCAAGTCAAATGAAAAGCTAGTTAACACTCTAGAGGCCACATTTATGACCGTATTTTAATGAAACTTGATCAGAATGTTAATCTTGATGATCTTTATGTCAAGTTCTAATCATGGTTAGGTGGGGTCAAAAACTAGGTCACCAGTTCAAATCAAAGGTTAAGCTTGTTAACACTCTAGAGACCTAAGTGTAAGTTTAAAACAAATGAAAATTGATCAGAATGTTTGTCTTGATGACCGCTAGGTCAGAATCGAATCTGTGTCATGTTAGTTAAAAAACTAGGTCATCAGTTCAAATCAAATTAAAAGCTTTTTAACACTCTAGAGGCCACATTTATGACCATATCTTCACGGAACATGGTCAGAATGTTATTCTTGGTAATTTTTAGGTCAGGTTTGAATCTAGATTATGAAGGGTCAAAAACTAGGTCACCAGGTCAAATCAAATAAAAAGCTTGTTATCACTCTAGAGGCCAAATTTATGAACCTATCTTCATGAAACTTTATCAGAATGTTATTCTTGATAATCTTTAGGTCAAGTTTGAATCTAGGTCATGTGGGATCAGAAACTGGGTCTCCAAGTCACATCAACTGAAAAGATTGTTAACTCTTTAGAGTCCACTTTTATGACCCTATCTTCATGAAACTTGGTTAGAATTTTTGTCCTGATGATCTTTAGGCCAAATTCGAATTTGGGTTATGTGGGGTCAAAAATAGGTCATATGCTGAAATCACAGGAAAAGCTTATAAACAGTCTAGAGGCCACATTTATGATTCTATCTTCATGCAACTTGGTCAGAATGTTTATCTTGATAATCTCTGCATCATGTTTGAATCTGGGTCATATGTACATGATGTATTCAAAAACTAAGTCACGCGCCTTGATATTTGGATGACATGTACAGTTTTGCACACCAATCTTATAACTGACTTTCAGTGACCATGAATGTGACCTACTGACCTACTTTTTGTTTTGGTTTAAAGATACATCCTTGAAATTCTTAATCGTGACTTACTGACCTACTTTCTTGTTTTTAGCTCACCTGAGCCAAAGGCTCAGGATGAGCTATTGTGATCGCTCACCATCCGGCATCCGTCCACACGTTCCTTTAAACAACATCTCCTCCTAAACCATTAGGCCAATTTTGATGAAACTTCACGAGGATGTTCCTTGGACGGTCTTCTTTGTAATGTTTTTAAATATTTGAATTCCAAATAGAACTCTGGTTGCCATGGCAACCGAAAGGAAAAACTTAAAAAATCTTCTTGTCCAAAACCACAGATCATATGGCTTTTATATTTAAGATTGTAGCATCATCTAGTGGTTCTCTACCAAGGTTGTTCAAATTATTCCCCTAGGGTCAAATATGGCCCCGCCCTGCGTGTCACATGGTTTACATAGACTTACATAGGGCATACTTTTGGCATACTTTTGTCCAAAATCACAAGGCATAGAGCCTCAATATTTGGCATATGACATCATCTAATAGTCCTTTATAAAGATTGTTCAAATTATGCCCCTATGGTGAAAAGAGGCCCCGTCTCGGGGGTCCCAAGTTTTACATAGACTTATATAGGAAAATGTTTTAAAAATCTTCTTGTCTAAAACCAAAAGATCTTGGCCTTTGATGTTTGGTATGTAGCATTGCCTTGTGGTTCTCTACCAAGATTGTTATCCGCTGACGAAAGTCGGAGGGATATAGTTTTGGCGTTGTCCGTCTTTCCGTCCGTCCGTCCGTCCGGAGCCATATCTAGGAAGTGATTGGGAATACTTAAATAAAACTCCATATACATGTTCACCACTATGAGGTTATGCGGCCCGTCAAGTTTCAGCCACATTGCCCAAGTAACACCAGCGTTATGGCCCTTAGAAGTTTCTAGAGTTAACTATATAGGGCACTATAAATATGGCAATTTCTGCTTCATAACTTTTAATATATTTGACATAGAACTCTGAAACTTCAATTGAATTTAGATTTGTGGTTGTGCACACACAATTTCATCTGGATTTCTTAGTAACTTCAGAGTTATTGCCCTTTAATTGTTCAAAACTCTACGTATTTGTATATAATAAACTTACCATTTGGTAGAATTTCATAAAATTTATTTCATTCTTTTCCATAAACATTTATTATGAACATGTGAAGTTGTGTACCCACATCTGGTCACCCCCTTGCATTGGTCACACCCCTCCCCCTCCCAACACCCCCAGCCCTCCCCCTCCCGAAAAAAAAATATCATTCCGAATTTTAATTTTTTTTCAAACCTTCCATGAATATTTATCGACATGCAAAGTTGTACCGTTCCCCCACCTCGCTACTCCACCCAGTCATGCCCACCACCCCGATCATGCATTCCCGCCCCCACCCCAACCCCAATTTTTTGTGTGGTGAGGGCATATAGATTTGCCCTTGTCCGTCCGAGAAAGTTGTGTCGCGCCTAGCTCCAAAAGTATTTGACGTAGAGACACAAAACTTTACAGGAATGTTGGTCAGCATGTGTAGTTGTACACCTTGGGTTTCGCGTCCGGATTCATTCAGTCATGTAGGAGTTATGGCCCCTGACTTTGTAAAAATTGGTCATTCTAATGTTGTGTCGCGCCTAGCTCCAAAAGTATTTGATGTAGAGTCACAAAACTTTGCAGGAATGTTGGTCAGCATGTGTAGTTGTGCACCTGGGGTTTCGCGTCCGGATTCATTCAATCATGTAGGAGTTATGGCCCCTAACTAAGTAAACGTTTGGTCATTTTAATGTTGTGTCGCGCGTAGCTCCAAAAGTATTTGACCTAGAGTCACCTAAGTTTACAGGAATGTTGGTCAGCATGTGCAGCTGTGCAGCTGTGCATCTGGTGTTTCGCGTCGGGATTCATTCAGTCGTGTAGGAGTTATGGCCCCTGACTTATTTTGTTTTTTAAGTTTTTTCATTACACAAGACCAGACTTACGAAAAAAAGTTGTGAAACATGTAAGTTAAACCTAGAATCATAAAACATTAGAGGATTGTTTTATAGCCTGTGAAGTGTTCT
This sequence comes from Mercenaria mercenaria, assembly GCF_021730395.1. NCBI lineage: Eukaryota > Metazoa > Mollusca > Bivalvia > Venerida > Veneridae > Mercenaria > Mercenaria mercenaria. The sequence continues at coordinate 22,511,199 of NC_069378.1, read as the reverse complement.
CTTTAGGATTTTACTCAGCTAGGCCAGAGTTATGGCTAACTAAGTGAAAAATACACATAACGTTTCTAAAAAGTTTGTGTTGCAAACATCTTAAAAATTATTTAACCTGAGTCATAAAACCATGTTACATTGGCAGGAGTGTGTGTGTGTGGGGGGGGGGGGGGGGGGGCACCATGGACACACAACTAGTTTTTTTAATTTTCTTTTTTTAACTTCCCATCGATATTTATAATCAAAACTGTTCAAACTGTTCAAGACATTTTACTTGATTGTGCTTTCTTAAGGGCATCTGTCCTTTTAAGTTCAAATGTTCATGTTCAGTAGCAACACTTGGTGCCAAACTACTCGAAGAGAATTATTTCGTTTTAGTTACACTTCAAGCTCAGATATCAAATAACTCCATTCAATTCTAAATGCTAAGCTTATCACAGTAAACATAATTCCATTCAAAATAATGTCATTTGTTAGGATCAACATATCATACATTTATTATGTACACTTAAAACATCCATTTTCTGTTAAATTGATTTTGACTCAATTAAATGAAATTATTTGCTTCTTAGTAACATCCTCAACATTTTGCCGGATATATTTTTTGCCATTACTCACCACAAATCCTTTCGGCGGGGGATACCAATTTATCGAATTTGCTTGGGGGTCCCAAGTTATACATAGACTTATATAGGAATTTATTTTTTTTAATCTTCTTGTCTGAAACTGCAAGGCCTAGGCTTTTGATTTTTGGTATGTTGCATTGCCTAGTGGTCCTTTACCAAGATTGTTCAAATATTGCCTCTGAGGTAAAAAAAAAGAGGTCCTGCCCTGTGGGGGGTCTCAATTTTCCCATAGACTTACATAGGACTTTTTTTTAAATCTTGACTGAACGTTCCAGGCCTAGGCTTTTGATATTCAGTATGTAGCATTGCCTAGTGGCTCTGTTATTATATATAACAATGTTGTTCAAATTATGCTCATGGGATGAAAAGAGGCCCCGCCCCAAGGGTCAAATAGTTTTTATATGAGTTATATAGGAAAAATAATTAAACAAGAGCTGTCTGATGACAGCGCGCTCGACTATTCGAAGAATTGATTGAAGAATGGGGTCAAAATATTTCTACGGATATTCAGACAAAAGAAATAAATAGATTAGACAAACAATGTTCCTGTATTACTATGATTTCGATAAGTCTTGCACTAAATGGCAATATATGAGGCAATTTCAAAGTCCAAAAAGGGCCATAATTCAGTCAAAATAGTTATGTACTCTTGCCTACAGATGGAAATCATAATGATAAACAAGTGTTCAAAGTTTAAAAGCCATATGTCAAATAGTTTTGACAAAACATGGACTTGTATGAAAACAGAACCAATTTCAAAGTCCAAAAAGGGCCATAATTCAGCCAAAATAGATGACAGAGTTATTTTCTCTTTCTTACAGATAGAGACTATTATACTAAACAAGTGATAAAAGTTTCAAAGCCATATGTCAAACACTTTACAAAAAATATAAACTGGTACGAAAAACTTAACCAAGATTTCTAAGTCAAAAGGGGCCATAATTCAGCCAAAATCCTTGACGTAGTTATGCACTCTTGCCTATAACTGGACATGGTGATGGTAAACAGGTGTTGAAAGTTTCAAAGCTTTATCTCAAAAGACTTTGTCAAAATATGAACTGGTACGAAATATTAACCAAGATTTCTAAGTCAAAAGGGGCCATAATTCAGCCAAAATCCCTGATGGAGTTATGTGCTCTTGCCTATAACTGGCCATGATGATGGTTAACAAGTGTTGAAAGTTTCAAAGCTTTATCTCAAAAGACTTTGTCAAAATGTGGACTGGTACGAAAAAACTTAACCAAGGTGTGACGCCGACGCCGACGCCGTGGTGAGTAGGATAGCTCTACTTATTCTTCGAATAGTCCAGCTAAAAATTATCTGATCATATTTCCTAGACTGTTTAATTATAACTACCTTATTAACCTAAGTAATTAGGGGTCACTTGACTGTAACCTTGACCTACTGACCTACTTTCTTGTTTTTTAAAGATACAACCTTGAAATTTGGATGACAATAAGTTTTGACCACCGATCTTAAAACTGACTTTCTGTGACCATGAATTTGACCTACTGACCTACTTTCTTATTTTTTTTTTTAAGATACAGCCTTGAAATTTGGATGACATGTACAATTTTGCACACCGATCTTAAAACTAATTGTCAGTGACCTTTAATGTGACCTACTGACCTACTTTCTTGTTGTTGTTTTTAAATACAGCTTTGAAATTTAGGTGACATGTATAGTTTTGCATGCCGATCTTTAAACAAACTTTCATTGACCATCAGTGTGACCTTTGACCACCTGTAATATTCTTTTTACAGATTTCAAAAGTAATCTTGCATAATCTTTACCTTGATCCACTCTCCTAATTTTCTTGTTTTTAAAGCTTTGTTCAAGCAAACAACTCTACTCAAGTGAGCGATATAGGGCCATCTTGATCCACTCTCCTATTTTCTTGTTTTTAAAGCTTTAGTTAAGAAATTTGTTCAAGCAAACAACTCTACTCAGGTGAGCGATATAGGGTCATCATGGCCCTCTTGTTGAAGTTACAGCAACGAAATTTGGAATACATGTATAATATTTGGTATGGATTCTGTACTTACATTTAGTAGCCTTAATCGTGACCTACTGACCTACTTTCTTGTTTTGAAGTTACAGCAACAACCAAATTTGTAATATTTGATACAGATTTCCGTACTCATCTTGAATAGCCTTAAAGTAGAAAGTAGAAAATTCAGTGTCCAAACAAAAACAAGTACACATCCTTTTTAGGGTGGCAGACCTAAATACCCAAAAACTGTAATACCCTCAACTTAGATATTTTACATGTAGCATTGTATAGCGGTCCTCTTCTAAGTTTGTTTTAATCAGGCCTCCTTCACAATTGCCCTCAGCCTGAAATACACTTATTTCACAAAGACGTATTTCAGAACTAACCTCAAGCCTTTCAGATTAGATATTTGTTCAAATCATGTCCCTAAAATCAAATTATCTGTTACTGGTTTTAAAAAGACATCATTTACAACCTTGATCTGTGACAAGTGTGCAATAAACATAAATGGAATAAAAGACAAAAACATTGAAAATGAAACCTCTGCTATCGTACTTTTCCAATTTAAAACAGCGCCCTTCTTGAGCGCTAGAATAACACTCGTATAAAACTCTAGAAGTCACATTTCTACTTGATCTTCATAAAACTTTGTCAATTATTTTGTCTCTATGAAATCAAGGCCAAATTAGATTTAACTTATCAGGGGTTAGAATTAGGTCAGGTGAGCGATACAGGGACTTCAGGGCACTCTTGTTTGTTTATTCACCTATAAAGATATACATAAATAAACAAGGCGCTGCGTTTTTAAAACGCAAAATTGTGATCCCGGGTGAATGACCAAATATGTTGTCTTTGAGGTTTTAAGTTAAATTTGAAGATGAAGATCAAATGATGGTCAAGGTCATCAATATATAGGTCAGTTTGTTGGTCTTACCATAAGTTTGTTGAATGTGAGTATCGAACTAAATTGTGTCATTTATGTGAGCTGTAGGATCAAAAATGTAGTTTATTAAGGTTTAAAGTTTGAAGGTGTAGGTCATATGAGGGTCAAGTTCATTTAATTACATAATTTCTATGAAAAAGTTCCAGGTCAGGTTTAACAATCATTTCAATGCACATGATAAAAGAAAATATATCTAATTATCTATCTTTGAAAAGCTCAGTTCGCAAGCTTTCTAATGGTGTATAAGCAGAATTTCTAGTATATATTGTAACATTAATGCAAATGGTTTGAATGTTATACTGTTTCATGGAAGTGACTTGAACTGTTACACGTAGCATCATCATTATATAGATATATATTATGCTATTTAATTGACCTGTCAAAACATGTTCCCGGCTTTCATGTTAATCTTATATAGGCTCGAACAGAATATAATAAAAGCCGGGTCCATTTTTTGACAGGTCAAAGAAATTGGACAATACGAATTGAGCTGTTTATCAATTTTATGTTTTCAGCAAATCACTCTACGTTTTATAGGTCATCATGTGAATGTGTTATGCAATACTGTGAAATCATTAATATTCGTTGGGGACTAATTTTCGTGGTTGAGTCAATCCACAAAATTTAATCCCAACGAACAAGTAAAATTCCCTTTCATTTTATGTTCAAAAGTTTAAATCCACGAATTCATATTCCCACGAAATTGCCGTTTTGACCAAAACCACGAAATTTCATGCCCACGAAATTTAATGATTTCACAATATTATTGCTACAAATTCACCTATCACATTTTCTATCACCGTTAAGTGTTTGAAACTATTTTTGTCCTGAATGGCATTGCAGTATTTTTCAAATTTTCAGCAAATTTATTTTAGTAAATCAGCATTAACTTACAGTCATTTATTAGTCAGGTAAGTCATGTGTGTAGAAGGGAGAAGAGGTGTGTTATTGATTTTATTTGCTCTGAATAATTTCAAACACTAAATATAAAATGCAGCAATGTTCATAAATTGTCAAAAACATAAACCGAAACAACAACGAGAAACAATCCTTGATTTCATAAACAGTTTTAAATACAGTATTTTAAATCTCATTCACTTGCATTTATGCATATAACATAAAATAACATACAAGATGCGTATGACCATTTTTGCTACAGAATTATAAGAAACTATTACATCCAGCATTTAATAACAACCTAAATAGCTGAAACAAGATTTACCGTGTTACCACAACACAACATACCACATGAGACACATAAAAGAAAAAGCATTCAAGAAAGACAACTCCACAACCCTTATAAATGTAGTATATGCCCTGCAGATTTATCATTCCTTTTTTTGCATTTTTATAGATTGACGTACCACAAGATAGGATAGAAAAGAAAAACAATAGATACCCGTGTTTTTTTTAATAATCAAAGTTTATTAGGAACACCAAAACTGGTAGTTTTGTCTGTAGAAACAATACGTACACGTCATAATAAAAAAAAGTGCAAACAGTTATTTACTTAAAAACTCATACTGATGTTTTGTTTTGTTTTTCTTCACAATCACTAGGACAAAAAAAATACTAAACTCAAAATGTAACATCAACTCGTTCTTGTTTTTTGTTGTTGTTTCCTTTTGAATATTTTATCTCACCCACAAAATATTACCCACCCACCTAAAAATATGAACATTTTTTCTTTCTTACACAACATATTGCACAATGTTATAAACAGTTCCGTAATTAATTTTCTTACTAAAAAATCTACAAAATTTCACATAACTAAAATTAATATCCTTGACATGACAGTATAGTTTCAGACCTGAACAGTGTCTCTAAATATTTTTAATAAATATTTTCATTGGTCATCTCTAGTCACATAAGAAATGGACTAGCAAAAATGTAAACAAAGGAGATTTTTATGCCCCGAAGGGAGGCATATAGTTTTTGAACCGTCTGTCAGTCTGTCGGTCTGTCAGTCTGTCCGCAATTTTGGTGTCCGGTCCATATCTTTGTCATCCATGGATGGATTTTCAAATAACTTGGCATGAATGTGTACCACAGTAAGACGACGTGTTGCGCGCAAGACCCAGGTCCGTAGCTCAAAGGTCAAGGTCACACTTAGACGTTAAAGGTCATTTTTCATGACAGTGCATTCGTGTCCGGTCCATATCTTTGTCATCCATGGATGGATTTTTAAATAACTTGGCATGAATGTGTACCACAGTAAGATGACGTGTCGCGCGCAAGACCCAGGTCCGTAGCTCAAAGGTCAAGGTCACACTTCGACGTTAAAGATCATTTTTCATGATAGTACATTCGTGTCCGGTCCATATCTTTGTCATCCATGGATGGATTTTCAAATAACTTGGCATGAATGTGTACCACAGTAAGACGACGTGTCGTGCGCATAATCCAGGTCCGTAGCCCAAAAGTCAAGGTCACACTTAGACGTTAAAGGTCATATTTCATGATAGTGCAATGATGGGCATGTCCGGTCCATATCTTTGTCATTCATGCATGGATTTTAAAATAACTACGCATGAATGTGTAGCACAGTAAGACGACCTGTCGCGCGCAAGACCCAGGTCCGTAGGTCAAAGGTCCTAAACTCTAACATCGGCCATAACTATTTATTCAAAGTGCCATCGGGGGCATGTGTCATCCTATGGAGACAGCTCTTGTTCAAGACTACTTTAAAGCTACATAATGTCATGTCCTCAAACTCTACATAAATATTAAGACATATATTTACAATATATTGAAAGTGGAAATACCATGGCAAAATATAACATATGTATTTAGAAGCATTTAAAGGTTTCTGCTGATAAACTTTCTCGAAGTCGGGCGTTTTTTATGTATACTTTTGGGAATAGCTCGAACAATATTTACTCAATAAGGTTAAACATTTTCAGCAAAGCTCCGTCATAATGTATTATTTAATGTATGGTAAAAGAACATGGTAACTTAAACTATTCATTTAGATATTTACAAAAAGCAAAATATTTCAATCTGTGCCAAAACCCAGGTTTACCACATAGGCTAACATTGAAGAAACCTAACTCTGTACTTACAAAATTGTGCACAGGTGAGCGCTTTAGGGTCAATGACCCTCTTGTTTTATATAGCTTTTGAAGTTGTACACATTGCGTTCAGTCAGACCAGAGTTAAGACACTTGGCTTAATGAAAAATACACACGTAGTGTTTAAGAGTTTGTGTTGCATATATCTTAAACATATTTCACCTAGAGTCATAAAACCATCTAGGAATATTTTTCAGCATGCGAATTTGTGTGCACCCGAGTTTTTGTTTTTTAAGAGGGGTGGGGGGGGGGGGGGGGGATTTCGCTCTGCAAGACTACAGTCAAAAATATGCATCAAGGGCATCAAAGTTTGTGCCCAATGTATCTCAGAATCTACTTTACCGATAGTCAAAAAACATTAGAGGATTTTTAAATAGCATGTGAAGCATATGGAGTTCTGTTTGGAATTTAACACAGCTAGGCTAAAGGTATGGTCATTGACTGAGAGCTGAGTGAAAACTACACATAAAGTGCTTTAATGTTTGTGTTGCACATATCTTTAAAAGCATGAAACCAAATTCTGTGACGTGGAAAATACACATAAAGTGCATATAAGTTTGTGTTACATATACATTGCATCATTAAAAGTATGAAACCAGGTACAGTGATAGGAATTTTGGAGCGCCTGCGTCCTATGGGCACACATCTAATGTTCACTAAAACAATGGATACAACCAACTTTGGAAGATATATGAAAACTGAATTTGTTAAGTAGGATTTAATTTCTTTGATAGAGTAAACCACAAAATCTACAAAAATTAGTGCTTCATAAATATCAGATGTGTTTCATTAATGTTAAATATCAAATGTCCTTCATAATATTAAAGATCAAATGTGCTTCATCAATATCAAAGATCAAATGTGCTTCATGAATATTAAAGGTCAAATTTGCTTTATGAATATTTAAGATCAAATGTGCTCATGGATATTAAAAACCAAATGTGCTTCATGAACATTAAAGGTTAATTGTGCTTCATCAATATCAAAGATCAAATTAATGTGCTTCATGAATACTAAAGATCAAATGTCCTTTGTGAATATGAAAGAGCAAACGTGCTTCATGAACATAAAAATCAAATGTGCTTCGTGAACAGTAATGGTCAAGTGTGCTTCATCAATATCAAAGATCAAAATGTGCTTTATCAGTATTAAAGATCAATTGTTCAAAAGAAAGAACGCTACATATAGATGGCCAATGAATATCTAATAGATTAATTTATCAATTTCCGAAGCACATTGATAGTATAAAGTTTTTATCTAAAAATGCATAGAGCAATACACATTCAGACGCATTCCGCAAGTAACATTTAGCATTATCTGTCATTGCATAAAATATTCCTGCAGAGGTTTCCTTTTATCATTAGAAAGATACAATCAAGTCAATATAATAAATGGCACTTTAAATTCCTTCCATTACAACAAAGCAATAATACAAATAATAACACTTACCAGAAACATATTTATCGTGAGTTGTTAATGTACAAATATCTGAATTTTGAAAACCTACTTGACTGCAGTTCACACAAAAGCTATTTTACCAATGTTTCCTATATATATTTCAATGATAGTTTGTAACATTTTTATGATCAGTTTTGCATTTATCAAAATAAAAAAAAGCGATTATACTCAAATAACTTTTGATATACACTTGTGCACAGTCTCTTTTTCACCAATAAATTTGTTATTGTTCAAATCATTTGATTACAGTATACAGATAATCATAGTTTTCTTTTGGCAAATATAAAACACTAACATTTCGTCGAGGGGTTCATTGTAATTACAAAAAAAATAAACTAATTTGAAATTCTTTCACCTCATTTTTAATTTACATTAAGTTCTACCGTCTCTTTTATAGCCAAGCTGTCTCTTTCCGACAGAGTACAGTTTGACGTTGAATTTAGTATGTCACATTCAACAACTGCAACTGATTTCCACAGGTCAAGTTACTAGTGACAGCAATAAGTGATTTGTTCTTGGAAACACAGAATCTGAATGGATGTTTCATATCTAACTTGTACGATGATAGGACCCGACCTGTTGGAGATATCTGCACAATGGTATGTGTTTCATTACAGTAACTGCAAACCATGAGACAGTCGGATGGACCTACTGCTACACCACGTGGTACCTTGATGTGGTCGTCCTTGACAACAACTCTGGTGTTGCTCTTGGTATTATATATATAAACAGTATTCTCGTATCTATCCTTGAGAACCACTTTGTCACTGTTCCGTATAAATGTACAAGCACTAGTTTCCATAGAATATTTCTTGCTCGGAAAGTTGATACTGAAATCTTTCTCTTCTCCTGACAGAGATAAAATACGAACATGCCTTGTATCATCGACAGTTTCAATAACAAAGTGTCTCTCATCTTTCATACATATAGAGTTATAATCTCTCTTCAAAGTTATTTCATTAGAGTTACTGACACCTAGAAAGTCTATCTTGTATTCATTGGCACTTGTTATCGCCACTTTTTCCTCAGATATAGCAACAACGCCTCGTGGCTTATATGATAACTGAAATGATTCTACTTTCTTCAGCTTCTCATTGTATATCAAGAATTTCTTGTTTATATTATCCGCAGCAACCAGTCTACCATCCGGCAGGAAATCCAGTCCTGAGTATAACGGTTCACCGACATCATTCTTTGTCTGCTTCAGATCAATGGAAGTAATCTTCGTTAATTTAACAATCGGATCTACAGGTGTTATAGCTTTCACGGCTTCCGGTACGTAGTATTTCAATGTCAGTTGTCCCGGAACGTAATCAGAAATCGGAAGTGGGGACAGTTTCATAGTGTCATCAAAATCAAATGAAACGGTCACAGTCTCTAACCTGTGACTTTCCTTTTCAACGTTGCTGCTAAGTTCATCGACTTTTTTCTTCAGTCTTAGTTCCATTATAAACTGTTGTGATGGCGTCCCATTCTGATAAACGTTATCAATTGTTTCCAGAGATTTTGCTGCCTCAGCAACATGTTTCTCGCTGTCTAACAGCTTCCTTGTTAGTTTATCGAGCGTTTCAGTCTAAAATGATTCAGCGTCCTTAGCAACGGAAATTTCCAAATCGTCAAAGATTTCCATTACATTATCCCGCATTCGTCTTATTGTTAAAGATACTTCTTTAACATCTTTAGTCAGTCGTTCCTTTGATGACTTGGTATATTTAACGACAGTTTCAGCTTTCTTTCTAATTTCCTGCAATTTGACCTCTAATTGGGAACGTGTTGATATGGGCCTTCTGGCGATCATCCTAATTTCTGCAACACTCTAGCACTTCCCCGTGATCCACAATAGCACAGGTACTGCAGCAAAGCTTATTCTCATCCTTACAGAAGAATTTCAGTAACTTATCGTGCTTTTCACACTGATCGAGTCCCTTCATATCAAAGTTGGCTGGTTTCGTTTTCACCTCTTTTGCATTCACTAGTTTGTGATTTCTCAAAAACGCGTGAGTGTTATGTACGTTTGAACATTCTTCACACTGAAACTCGTTACATGTTGAACAAAACACATTAGCTTTTGTTTAAACACGGCTGACACAATATTTGCTGTATTCGTCCTGGAACTGCATCTCGTTTAGATGCATATCATTATATCACGAGACCGCAGATACAATTCCTTCGCATCTAAACACCAATCGATGACTTTATTCAACGACAAATCATTGATATTTTTCAATCAACGTGTATTACAGCGACTACTGAGGCTACCGAGACACTTGCCTCAGTCATTTTTCCTGGGTCGGTTTTTCGGAGTTATTAGCCTCGGTCGATAGTTGTTGTTGTCTGCGTTTTGCCAGCCGTTTCGATAGAGTCTAATTTCGATTCAGTAAGTTTTTCTTTTCTATTTTTGTCCTTGGATAGTTTTTTTATATATATATAGATTATGGAATAGACTGTTGCGTAGATCTGTGCGAAGTATGTATTGTACTTCAGTTGGTGCGCGCATTTCAAGTTGGAAAGTTAGTTTTTGTGTTTTCAATATTTTACCTAACAGCACCACTAATCCAGATTTGTTTCTTTGTTTGTTTTGGGTTTAACGCCGTCTTTTAGCAGTATTTCAGTCATGTAACGGCGGGCAGTGAACCTAGCCAGTTTTCCTGGATTCTGTACCTGGTCCAGTACAAACCTATTCTCCGCAAGTAACTGCCAACTTCCCCACATGAATCAGAGGTGGAGGACCAATGATTTCAGACACAAAGTCATTTATCAAATGTTCATGGAGAACATGCGCCCCGCCCGAGGATCGAACTCATGACCCCGCGATCCATAAACCAAGGACGGGCGGGCACTAATCTAAAGATCACTCCCAGGCGCGTAGCGTGTGATACTCAGGTACTTTGCTGGTTGCTGTGTTATACTTGCAGTCATAGTCTAAAAAGATCAGGAAATCGTACGAAGGTAGAGCTAATGTTTGCGCATATTTGTAAACTCTATTAGCACCAGACCAGAAAGAAAATGCCATTGTACATGTTATACCCTACCCCTAGATTTACCTTCAGAACCATGAACTGGAAAATATACTAACCGATTTCAATCGCGCATTTCTCAACTTAAACGCGCTGTTGGGTAAATGGTTACTATGCATATTGTACAAGTGGTAATAAATCAGTCATATCGCATGATGATGATACTATACTGGTTTATATCATCGTAAAATATCAACAAATGTCTTTTTATCACTTTTACAATACATGGATGCGATATTGACATGATGATTATTTTCATATCATTTCATGATTCAACCATGTTAGTAAAGAAAGATTTAAGTAATTATCAAAAGATTTACCAGATTGTAATACTGAAACAAATTTTGCGGTCAAATCTATGTTTACTACGGTGGCATAGAGGGGACATAGAAAATATTCAATTTATCACGTGTGCACGTGTTAGCCAACATGTACGAACGTGTTGACTGACACGTGCACACGCGTTAACTGTCACGTTCGCACGTGTTAATTAACACGTTCGCACATGGTAGCTAACACGTGCGCACGTGATAAATAAAATAGTTATGTGAACGTGATAGCTACCACGTGCGAACGTGATGTGCGCACATGTTAATTATCGTATAGCGGGTTAATTCTGCGGGCAAAAAAAATCTGCGGTTTTGTCCTAAAATGGGCCTAGTTGATTTCTGCGACTTTCGAGAAAAGCAGGAATTAATTTTTGCGGTTTGCATAAACCGGAAGTAAATTCTGTGCATGTGAAATAGCTACCGCATTTACTACGTCATAATTAACGACTCAAATGCATATCGTTCTCGTCAGTTATGTCTTGGTGGCAGTATCTAGGTCAGAATCTAGGAAAGTGAAGTTGGCGCAGCTGATTTATGTTTAATTCTGATTTCTTTTCATTACCGTGCATGATCAAAAATCAGAATTAAAAATAAATACTGTAGGTCTAGTACCGGTAAATTATTTTAAAATAAAATCTGTAAAAAGATCCTTTGGAAGCAAAGAATGCAACCAAGAAGAATAATAGCAGACTCGGTTTGATTGAGTCTGTTTATGAGAGGTAATGAAACATGCAACACCTCTCACCAGCTTAAGCGGAACTCTGTTACACATTATGTTGACTGGACTCCATGATCCCAACACTGAATCCAATAGCATGGCTCCCTGGCTGCATGGTTATTTTTATATAAATACTGGAAACATTTTGTAAGAAAATTTTATGCCTCTAAAATAGCACAATTTTATCTATGTTCGGAGCCAGGGGCAATAAAAAACCTCAATGTAGAAACAACCTTCTGGAGTTACTTCTCTCTTAATGAAGAGAACTGATATATGTAAAAAAAGAACAAACATAGGGTCGGGAGCCAGTCTATGAATCCAAGTACGGGGAGACTTTTTACAGCCGCCACATGGCACTTAAAGATTGCTGTTGTGATATTTAATAAAATCTGTAAAAAGATCCTTTGGAAGCAAAGAAGACATTTTCATGAAATTTAATACTGCTGGTAGAAAAATTTACGATTTCTTTACAAATATATACAAATGAAACTTCCAGTACACAGTCCGTTCAGTTACAACTGTTACAACACACATTAATTAGCTTGTTTAACTTTTCATAAACTTGGAGTGTTTTGTGATAAACACTTGTAAAGATTACACGCCCGAACCGGTAACCATTCATTCGTGGACAATAGATTAATACGATAACAAAAGCAATCAACCACAATCGATACGGTGTGAAATTATAGACTTAAACGACTCAGGTGTATAAAAACAATTCTAACATGGCTCGATATGATTTCCAGCTAAACAAAGAAGAAAATCAAGCTCTGTATATTCTGCGATAAACAACGGTTGACGCGCGAGAGCATTATGACGTCAATTATGACGTCAAATGGCTGCTTGACGTCCGATATATTACTCTTCGCGTAAATGAAGTCCAGCAAAATATTTGTTAAAATATATCAATGAGCATGTCAGAATGAAAACAATCAAGGCCTTCTTGTGATTTATCGTCTAATTTACCACGGTTCATCGTTCAGATGCTTCAGTATTTAACCACTCGGGCTAACGCCCTCGTGGTTCAATCCCTATGCATCTGAACGATGAACCGTGGTAAATTAGACGATAAACCACTCGAAGGCCTTGATTATTTGTTAATTCTAACATGGCTCGATTTGATTTACAGCTGAACAAAGAAGAAAATCAAGCTCTGTATATTCTACGATAAACAACGGTTGACGCGCGGACCGGTTAGAGAGCATTATACCGTCAATTATGACGTCAAATTGCCGCATGAAGTCCGATACATTACTCCTCACGTAAATTAAGTCCAGTAAAATATTTATTAAAATATATCAATGAGCATGTCAGATTGAAAACAATTAAGGCCTTCTTGTGATTTATCGTCTAATTTACCACGGTTCATCGTTCAGATGCTTCAGTATTTAACCACTCGGGCTAACGCCCTCGTGGTTCAATTCTTACGCATCTGAAATCTGAACCGTATTAAATCAGACGATAAACAACACGAATGCCTTGATTATTTGTTAATTCTAACATGGCTCGATTTAATTTCCTTTTAAACAAAGAAGGAAATCAAGCTCTGTATATCCGCGATAAACAACGGTTGACGCGCGGACCGGTAAGAGAGCATTATGACGTCAGTTATTATGACGTCAACTTACCACATGACGTCCGATACATTACTCCTCAGGCAAATGAAGTCCAGCATAATATTTATTAAAATATGTAAATGAGCATGTCAGAATGAAAAAAATCAATGCCTTCTTGTGATTTATCATCTAATTTACCACGGTTCATCGTTCAGATGCTTCAGTATTTAACCACTCGGGTTAACTCCCTCGTGGTTCAATCCCTACGCATGTGAACTCTGAACCGTGGTAAACTAGACGATAAATCACTCGAAGGCCTTGATTATTTGTTAAATAACACAATAAAATCAAGCAATAGCAAAACTCTTGAAATCCTGTAAAAAATGCTCAGGAGTACATCCTTTAAGAGATGTATTAAGTGCTTTTCTGCACTGTTCTGAAAAAAGAAATGAATATTTAAATTACAGAACTTTCCGCACATTTCGGTTAAAACCCATAATTACTGGTATGTTGTAAGTACCAGGTAGTATCAGCATTATTAAACCATTAAGTTTCAGACGGGAGGTGTTTTAGAAGTATGGATATACAAACACATTAAGCAAGTCGTCAACGTTGTCGTAAATCCTCACGTTAGCTTTCAACTGGGCATGCTCACATACAAATTTTATGACGTATGGTGTTTAAACACGGGTTTGTTATAGATTATTTCTATTCTTATATGTTTTTTATTGTAACATTTATTTCAAATTGATATAACTGTTTCTTCTCGCATGCATGGCGCCAAATGGTAGATCGTCACGCTCCTTTGTTTATACACGCCAGGATCGGCAATGGTAATACGTCTTGTGGTAGCGAGAATGATGGCGAACTATTCTGCAAAGCGAATGACCAACTCAGTATGTGTAAATTAATCAAGATAGTTTTGTAATGTAACATTTTATTTCAAACAAGCTAGATCTTTTAAGCAAAATATTTGAACAAATTTGAAAGCACTATTTCTCGACTTATATCCTATACATACATGACGCTAATATCACGTCGACGTGACGTCAGCATAATATCGTTGTGATGACTTAATCATTGCTAGTCATATTTAAATTGTTATTTGTAGTAGTGGTAGTATTTTATCACATGTTTGACTTTGCGGGAGTGTAATAAAGCGACAATAGACCAAGTTTTAAAGCAATAGCTTTTATAGTTTAGGAGAAAAGCTGACCTAAACATAACACTTAACCAGGCAACGCCGACGCCGATCAAGTGATGACAATAACTCATCTTTTTATGCCCCCGACGGGAGGCATATTAGTTTTCAACTGTCCGTCCGTCCGTCCGTTCGTTCGTTCGTTCGTTCGTCACAACGTTAACTTTTTGCATGAAGGCACTTTACTCGCGAACCACTGCACCCAGGACCTTCAAACTTCACATGCTGATAGTACTTATTGAGTATACTACCCCTACTGACTTTGGGGTCACAAGGCCAAAGGTCAAGGTCACAGGGGTCAACGTTAAGTTTTTGCATGAAGGCACTTTACTCGCGAACCATTGCACCCAGGACCTTTAAACTTCACACGCTGATAGTACTTATTGTGTACACCAACCCTACTGATTTTGAGGTCAAAGGTCAAGGTCACAGGGGCCAACGGTAACTTTTTGCATGAAGGCACTTTACTCGCGAACCACTGCACCCAGGACCTTCAAATTTCACGTGGTGATAGTACTTATTGTGTACACCACCCCCACTGACTTTGGGATCACCAGGTCAAAGGTCAAGGTCACAGGGACCAACGTTAACTTTTTGCATGAAGGCACTTTACATGCGAACCACTGCACCCAGGACCTTCAAGCTTCACATGCTGATAGTACTTATTGAGTACACCACTCCTACTGACCTTGGGGTTACCAGGTCAAAGGTCAAGGTCACAGGAGCCAACATTAACTTTTTGCATGAAGGCACTTTACTTGCGAAGCACTTCACCCAGGACCTTCAAACTTTACATGCTGATAGTACTTTATGAGTACACCATCCCTACTGACTTTGGATCACCAGGTCAAAGGTCAAGGTCACAGGGGCCAATGTTAACTTTTTGCATGAAGGCACTTTACTCGCGAACCACTGCACCCAGGACATTCAAACTTCACTTGCTGAGAGTACTTTATGAGTACACCACCCCTACTGACTTTGGGGTCACCAGGTCAAAGGTAAAGGTCACAGGGGCCAACGTTAACTTTTTGCATGAAGGCACTTTACATGCGAACCACTTCACCCAGGACCTTTAAACTTCATATGCTGATAGTACGTATTGCGTACACCACCTCTACTGACTTTGGGGTCACCAGGTCAAAGGTCAAGGTGCTGCGGGGGCATTTGTCACCATTAGTGACAGCTCTTGTTTCCCTCAAAATTCAGATGGGCTAAAAAGAAACACTTTTGTCAAATAGAACGCAGAGTGTAATTAAAAAATAAATTATAGCAAAACAGTGCTTTATCACTATTTATACACAATGGGGGGCTATACGTCGGGCGTAATAATTTCACGAGGGCGCAGCCCGAGTGAAATTATTTCGGACGACGTATAACCGCCCGAGTGTATAAACAGTGATAAAGCACTGTTTTGCTATATATTATTTCGATTCTAATATGTTCTTTATTGTAAAATTGATATCAAATATGATGGAACTGTTTCTTCGCGCAAACATGGCGCCTATAGTAGGTCTTTGTTTATACACGCCAGGACCGGAAACGGTAATAAGTCTTGCGGCAGAGATCAGTTCGGGTGAAAATTATTGCGAATTATTCAGCAAAGCGAATAACTAACTCAGTATGTGTGTAAATTAATCAACACATTTGTGCAATGTGACATTTCGTTTAAAACATGATATTATAATAAGTAAAATATTTCATGAAATTTGAAGGCGCTATTTCTTGATGCGTACATGGCGCTAAATATCGCGTTGACGTGACGTCAACATAACATCGTTGCGATGATTAAAGCATTGTTAGTCATATTAGAATAAAGCTTTGACGTCGACGTCGTTTATGATATAGGAGACGTTGGTAAAATTGACTTCTTCATTTATGATAGTAAAAGAAGTATAATTTTTTATGCTTCGAAAGGAAAACCCAACATGTGATAGGCCCTAAAAAGAATATTACATTTTTGGCTTTCTTTAACTGATTGAATTAAATGGTAAAATGCGAGCTCGTTCAGTAAATTCAGTATGAAAAGACACTCATGTAATACCCTCTACTGTATAGATTCTACCGTTAGAAACATAATTATCTTTATCTAATACCTCCATACATACTGTGCAAGTCCCAAATGAACATTACTGAGACAAGATGTTCATCAGATTTAACAGGCTCAAAAATGAAATCAGTCTTACTCTCCCTTGCATCGGTCATTTTCTTACAATGTAAGTATAGATCAACTTTATGCCTCGGGGCCTGTACTTTTAGTTCATAACAATACTGCGTAACGTCATGATAGCGGATAAGTCACGCCTCACTAATTGCCCTTAACTGCTACACAGAGGACTATAAGTACACACCGGGAACCAGGCTACATAGTAAATACACACGAGAGGGATATGTAAAAATCTGGAGTAAAGTAAAGATTAATATAAACAATTTCAGATCAGATCAAAGGAGGGAAAATGGATAATACAACAGTGTATGCAAAGAAATCTGTCATTAACGGGAAATATGTGGATGACTTTAATTGTGCAATTTGCCATGAAGTGTTTGAAAATCCTAGATACTTGCAGTGTAATCACTCATTTTGTCTCAAGTGTATTATAGATTATATTCGGAAGAAAGTTCGTGAAAATGGTTTGGAAACACATTTTTACTGTCCATTATGCAGAGCAGATATCAATATTTCAATGGCGAGCATAAGAAATGTTATATACACAAAAACATTGGGCGAGGATGACGTGAAACACATCTTTCCAAGAAACATAGCACTTGCCAGTGCCACGGAGAACTTAAACATTGAGCGAGAATTTTGCACTGAACATCCAAACAAAATTTATGATCACTTTTGTGCGGATCACGGACTTCTGTGTTGCAGCAAATGTATTTTGAAAACGCACCGTAACTGCATATCTGTCATTGATATAGACGAATGTGGTCAACAAACCTTTGAAAAACTTTTGCGTGAGTCACAGCGACATTTGCTTGCAAGATACACGATCTGTGACCAAAAACTGACGTCACTAGAAAAAGCAAAACAGATTTTGCTGACTTCCTTAGAAAATTTGAAATCAGATGTAATTGCTACTGTCACAAAAGCACAAGAAAATGTAAAACAGCTTGCACAAAATGAAATTGAACTTCTCAAACAGTTGCGTGGACCACCGCCAAAACCAATCCCCGTCGGCCTCTCCTGCAATAAGGAAACTTTCATTTTGGAAATACAGAACATAGAAACGAGAATAACAGATTGTAAAAAGGCGAATACAGTTGATAATCTACGTGCAAAATTAGCTGTACCAATACAAGATGTCAGAGCCAGCATTAAACGGAAACTTGATTCTGCAGGGTTAGATCCTGCAACGATGGTGAAGCGCGCGATGCCAATTAAAGGTGGTATAGCGGTCGAGGATACAAAATTCAACAAGAAACCGTTTTAAATGCAAATGTGCATAATTGTGTATTTAAAAAAATGCTAAGGAAACTTTTAGCCTGATAAGCTACAAAACATACCGATACAGAAACACTCAAAAACTTATCCTTTTAGCAATCAATAGTTACTTATTGTCATTTGTGTAATTAATATTATGTTAGACACAATTCTTATGTCATATCAAAACCTTTGTATGACTTGAAAGAGCATGTGTTATTAAAAAAAATTCTGTCGATTATGTTTAATGGTAATAAACGAGCAGATGACAGACTACCTTGTTTGTTCATGTTGTTTTAGTGTACAGATTCGTATTTTTAAAAAAATATTGCGCATTAGGAGTAGAAGCATCTTTAGTCTATTTTTGGCTCAACTGAGCAGGAAGTGCTCAAGAGGAGCTTTTGTGATTGCTCTATGTCTGTCGTCAACAATTTGACTGTGACTCTAGAGGTCACAATTTTGGCCAAATTTTAATGAAACTTGGCCAGAATGTTACCCTCAATAAAATCTAGGAAAAGTTCGATATTGGGTCATCTGGGGTAAAAAAAATCTAGATCACAAGGTTGAATCAAATGAAAAGTTTGTTAATACTCTAGAGGCTACAATCTTGAAAATATCTCTATGAATCTTGATCAGAATGTTAATCTTGATGATTTTAAGGACAAGTGTTAAATCTCGATCATGTGAGGTCAAAATCTAGGTCACCAGGTCAAATAAATCAAAGGAAAAGCTTTTTAAAATGTTAGAGGGCACATTGTACGACTGTATGAATGTCTTTATGAAACTTGGACGAAGGTTAACCTTGAGTATATTTAGATCAAGTATGACTTTGGTTCATATGGGTTCATAAAGTAGGTCACCAGGTCAAATCAAAGGAAAAGCTTGTTAACACTGTAGAGGCCACATTTAAAAATATATCCATGAGACTTGGTCAGAAGACTTAGAATGTTAGTCTTGATGATCTTTAGGTCTAGTATAAAACTCGATCAGGTAGTATCATAAAAAGGTCATCAGGTCAAATCAGAGTAAAAGCTAGTTAACACTCCAGAGGCCACATTTATGACCATATCATTATTAGACTTGGTCAGAATGTCAATCTTGATGATTTCTAGGTAAAGATCAAATCTGGGTAAGGTTGGGTCAAAAAGTAGGTCAAATCAAAGGAAAAGCTAGTACCGCTATAGAGACCACATTTATGTCAATATTTCTATGAAACTTAGTCAGAATATGAATGTTGATGATATTTAGGTCAAGTTCAAATCACGGTCAAGTGATGTCAGAAAATATCACTACAGGTACAAAAATCAAAGGCAAAGCTTGTTAACACTCTAGAGGCCACTTTTATGAACATATCTTAATGAAACCTGGTCAGAATGTTTAGCTTGGAGATCTTTAGGTCAAGTTCTAAACTATGTCACTAGGTCAAATCAAAGATCAAGCTTGTTTACACTCTAGAGACATTATTTTAATTGAAACTCCCGAGAATCGATCAGAATGTTTGTCTTGATGACCTCGAGGTCAAGTTCGAATTTGGGTCATGTGGGTCAAAAACTAGGTCACCAAGACAAATCAAAGGAAAAGTTTGATAACACTCTAGAGGTCTTTGTGTGGGGTCAAATACTAGGTCACCAGATCTAATTAAAGAAAAGCTAGTTTTCACTCTAGAGACTACATTTATGACCATATCTTAATGAAACTTTGTCAGAACGTTAATCTGAATGATCTTAAGGTCAGGTTTCTGTCTGGGTCAGGGTGGGTCAAAAACTTTGTCACCAGGACCCGTATTCATAAAGCTCCCAAGGAGAAAACTTAGGAAAATCAATAATTTTATGAAATTTCCTGAAAAAAAAAACATAGCACAAAAGAAAAGGGTAGACTTTATAAGATTTATTGATAATCTTCATTACTATGCCAGAGTGTGTGTGACAATCTTGTTAGACATTCCAACTATTTCATCGATTGTCCTCTAAATGCTTTGGAGGAACTTTTCCCTTAGTTAGTCCCTTGGGGGAAATTTGTCCTTACAAACTTATGAATACCAGCCCAGGTCAAATCAAAGGTTTAGCATGGTAACAATCTAGAGGCCACATTTATTTCAGTATCTTCATGAAGCTTGGTTAGAATGTTAATCTTTATGATCTTTAGGTCAGGTACAAATCTGGGCCATGTTTGGTCAAAACTTAGGTCACTAGGCCAAATTAAAGACCAAGCTAGTTAACATTCTAGAGGCCACATTTATAAGCATATTTTAGTGGAACTTGGTCAGAATGTGAATCTTGATGATCTTTACATCAAGTTCCAATCTTTGTCAGGTGGGGTCAAAAACTAGTTTACTAGTTTAAAACAAAAGTTAAAGCCTGTTCAAACTCTAAAGACCTAAGTTTAACTTTAAGACACGTGAGAATTGATCAGAATGTTTGTCTTGATGACCTCTAGGTCAAAATCGAATCTCACCAGTTCAAATCAAATGGAAAGCTTGTTAATACTCTAGAGGCAACATTTATGACTATATCTTCATGGAACATGGTCAGAATGTTATTTTTGATTATCTTTAGGTCAAGTTTGAATCGGGTCATGTGGGGTCAGAAACTAGGTCTCGAGGTCTCTTAAGTCCACATTAATGACCATATCTTCCTCAAACTTGGTCAGAATTTTTGTCTTGATGATCTTTGGGCCAAATTCGAATTTGTGTTATGTGGGGTCAAAAACTAGGTCATATGCTGAAATCACAGGAAAAGCTTGTTAACAGTCTAGAGGCCACATTTATGATCTTGTCTTTATGAAATTTGGTCAGAATGTTTATCTTGATAACCTCTGCGCCATGTTTAAATCTGGTTCATATGTAGTAAAAAACTATGTCACCCGGCTTGAACTTTGGATGACGTGCACAGTATTCCACACCAATCTTATAACTGACTTTCAATGACCGTGAATGTGACCTACTGACCTACTTTGTTGTTTGTTTTTAGCTCGACTATTCAAAGAATAGGTAGAGCTATTGGACTCGCACCCTTATTCACGATGAAATACTGACTTTCATTGCACACGTGGGGGTTATAGGAATGGTCTCCGTCCGTCCTTCCGTCTGTCCGTAACACTTTCTTGTCCGCTCCATATCTCCTAAACCCCTTAAAGGATTTTCATGAAACTTGGGTCAAATAATCACCTCATCAAGACGTTGTGCAGAACAAATGAGTCAGCTTTGTCGGCTCAAGGTCAAGGTCACAACTCAAGGTCAAATGTTTGAGCCTTCCGTTTTGTGTCCGCTCTGTATCTCCTAAACCCCTTGAAGGAATTTTATAAACCTTGGGTCAAATGATCACCTACTCAAGACGGTGTACAGAACCCATGAGTTGCGTCAGCCGTGCCGGCTCAATGTCAAGGTCACAACTTAGGGTCAAAGGTTTGAGCCTTCCATTTTGTGTCCGATCTGTATCTCTTAAACCCCTTGAAGGATTTTCATGAAACTTGGGCCAGATGATCGCCTCTTCAAGATGATGTGCAAAATTCATGAGTCAGTCATGTCAGTTCAAGGTCAAGGTCACAGCTCAAGGTCAAAAGTTTACCCTTTCATTATCCATAACAGTGTCGGGCGATTTAGCCGTCGTTCAGACTGCCTCGTTCACTTTAGAAATGTTTGGATAAGGTTTTGTATGTAAGCTGTTATCTCAGTACCCACTAATGAGAATGGCTTGAAACTTCACTGTCATGATCTGAAATGCACTGAGCAGGTCCCATAACTCTATTTTGCATTTTTAGCTCGAGTATTCGAAGAATAGTCTAGCTAGCCTACACCCTGGCCTAGGCGTCGGCATCACACCTTGATTAATGTTTTGCAAGTACATATGGCTATCATTTAAAGGCAAATAGCTTTGAACCTTTTCTTTTTTCTTTTTCTAGCTTAATTAACAACATCACTAGGTCAAGTCCCAAACCTCTGGCATGTATTTTGACCAAATTATGTCCCTTCTTTCTAAAACTAATGCAGATATTGAACTGAAGCTTCACATTTGTCTTTCGGGGTTATAAAACTAGGTGATAGCATCAAGTCCCATAACTCTGACATGCAATTTGGCCAAATTATGCCTCCATTTGGACTTAGAAAATCCTGGTTAATGTTTTGCGTGCAAGTACATATGGGTATCATTTAAAGACATATAACTTTGAATTTTCTTTTTTCTTTTTCTAGGTCAATTACCAACCTCACTAGGTCAAGTCCCATAACTCTGAAACACTGACATGTATATTAGCCAAAATTATGCCCCCTTTTGGACTTAGAAAATCCTGGTTAAAGTTTTACATGTAAGTTACTATCTCCAAAACTAATGCAGATGTTTAATTGAAACTTCACATGTGTCTTCGGGGTTATGAAACTAGGCGATAGTATAATCCCATAACTCTGACATGCATATTGGCCAAATTATAACCCCTTTTGGATTTAGAAAATCCTGGTTAAAGTTTTGTGTGCAAGTACATATGGCTATTATTTAAAGGTATCTAGCTTTGAAACTTATTTGTTTCTTTTTCTGGGTCAGTTATCAACCTCACTGGGTCATGTCCCATAACTCTAAAACTAATGCAGATATTGCTTTGAAACTTCACTTGTGTTATGAAATTAGGTGATAGCACCAGGTCTAATAACTCTGAAGTGCATTTTGGCCAAATTATATCCCCTTTTGGACTTAGAAAATCCTGGTTAAAGTTTTGCGTGCAAGTCGTATAGCTATTACTTAAAGGCATATAGATTTGAAACTATTTTTATTTGTTTTCTAGTTACCAACCTCACTGGGCCAAGTCCCATAACTTTTACATGTATTTTGGGGAAATTATTCACCTTTTGGACTTAAAACATCTGGTTAAAGTTTCGTGTGCAAGTTACTATCTGCAAAACAAATGCAGATAATAAATTGAAACTTCACATGTGTCTTTGGGGTTATAAAACTAGTTGATTGCATCAAGTCCCATATCTTATAATATTTAATACGGATTTCAGTACTCATCTTGAATAGCCTTAAAGTAGTAAGTAGAAAATTAAGTGTACAAGCAAAAACAAGTACCCATCCTTTTTAGGGTAGCAGACCACCAGACTGAAATTTCAAATACCTTAAAATTGTAATACCCTCAACTTAGATATTTTATATGTAGCATTGTATAGTGGGTCTCTTCTAAGTTTGTTTTAAACGGGCCCACTTCACATACAAAGACTTATTTCAGGACTAACCTCAAGCCTTTCAGATTAGATAGTTTGTCCAAATCATGTCCCTAAAATCAAATTATCTGTTACTTGTTCTAAAAAGACATCTTTTACAACCTTGGTCTGTGACAAGTGTGCAATAATCATAAATGGAATAAAAGACACAAACATCGAAAATGAAACCACTGCTATCGTACTTTTTAAAACTGCACCCTGCTTTTTTGAGCGCTACAATAACACTCATAATATAAAACTCCAGAGGTAACATTTTCTACTTGATCTTCATAAAACTTTGTCAAAATTTTTGTCTCTATGAAATCAAGGCCAAATTAGATTTAACTTATCAGTGGTTAGAAATAGGTCAGGTGAGTGATAGAATTAGGTCAGGTGAGCGATACAGGGCCTTCAGGGCCCTCTTCTTTGTTTCTTCACCTTGATAGATATACATGAATAAACAATTAATAAGGTGCTTATCCGGTAGCGAAAAGCAGCCCCTGCTGCTGCTCGATGCTCTCACGATCGGTGTATGGGGCGCATAAAACGCACACTGACCGCAAGATTAGCGCACATATACAGGACGAACAACGCTCAATTAACGGATATCACCGTACAAGTAACGGAATTGTACCGCGTAAAACGTAAGCGCAAACCATAAGAAACTGACAAAACGTTCGTGTCAGTTATCCTCCGTTGAACATACGTTACATCCGTTGCATGTCCGGCATTAGTCCGGTCGTGAATCTTGTGCGAACGGGTGCGAACCGGACAAGTACAGAATAAGGAACGCTCGGGTGACGAACAAAACGCATATCAGCGCATTGCTACCGTTCATCTAACGGACAACTGCGTCCGGTGGTGTACGTTAATTTTGAACATGCTCAAAACCTTCCACCGGATGGAACGAACATCGCCGGACAAGGAGGACAGGCTCCGCATGAGAAACGGAAAAAGAACGGATTGAAAATTTTGTTAAACGTTGGTCGTCCGTTAACGCTATACGGTGTAGTGTGACTGAGACTTAAATCTTGTCATTTATGTGAGCTGTAGGATCAAAAATATAGTTTATTAGGGTTTAAAGTTTCAAGGTGTAGGTCATATGAGGGTCAAGTTTATTTAATTATACATAATTTCGATGAAAAAGTTCCAGGTCAGGTTTAACAATCATTTCAATGCACATGATGAAAGGAAATATGTCTAATTATATATCTTTGAAAAGCTCAGATTGCCAGCTTTCTAATGTAGTATAACTTTAGAAAATCGGAAGAGAAACTATGACACACTGGCAGTGTAAAAAAGCATTTTCTATAGACTTTTAGCGTAAAGTAACGTTAATGTTAATTTGGATCTAATATCTCTATTATCTATATTCCCTTTCTGAATATTTGTGTTTTTAATGAAAAAGACACTGTATTTCTCATTGATATTATTATAGTAAATAGCCGATACAGGGTTGCCTTATCCAGCTCGTCAGTGTGTTTCCAAACACCTGATGGGTTTAGTCAAAGCAGACTTTCTAGTATATATTGTAACATGGATGCAAATGGCTTGAATGTTATACTGTTTCATGGAGTGACTTGAACTGTTGCAGCGGAGTGGTTTAGCGCACATCAAATGCGGGTTTCAATCTCTCTGTGCTGTCAACGCTTTGGTTATTATACGTAGCATCATCATTATACGAACTGAACAGAGCTGTTTGTCATTTTGAGCCGCGCCATGAGAAAACCAACATAGTGGCTTTGCGACCAGGATCCATACTGTTCGCTAACAGTTTCTCTAATTGCAATAGGCTTTGAAAGCGAAAAGCGTGGATCCTGACCAGACTGCGCGGATGCGCAGACAGGTCTGGATCCATGCTGGTCGCAAACCCACTATGTTGGTTTTCACATGGCGCGGCTCATTTTATGTTTTCAGCAAATCCCTCTACATTTTGTAGGTCATCATGTGAATGTGTTGTGCAATATTAATGCTACAAATTCGCCTATCACCTTTCTGTCACCGTTCAAAAGGAAAATCATTTTTGTCTGTTTTCAAGTAACAAGTAAAATATTGTATTTCGTGAATGAGGAATGTGTTATGCAGCTATTTAGTAGCTAATTAAAGCAGCTAAAATATAATAGCAATTGGTTCTCATTGATTAAAAGATTGGAACTAAAAGCATGCAGATGTACATTACAGTGTGTAAATATAAAAAAGAAGCAATGTTCATAAATTATCAAAAACATAAATCGAAACAACAACGGGAAACAATCCTAGATTTCATAAACTGTTTTAAGGACACGTCACGGCTGAGATAGTTTAGCATTATTACAATACACAGTCGGTGTTGAAATTTTGTTTTCAATACATGTGCTCATTAGATAAATCCTCAATATCTATGTGAAAATAAGGGATGTGTTTTGTATGATTGCAACACTGTGAGTTGCTCCAATTACTGACAAATGACTGAAACAATAGGAATTCGTACGAGAGATGGACAGACAAAACGACAGTGAGGTAACAATATATTCTTTTCTTGTTTTAATGTATGAGTTGTAAGCTACAATATAGAAAACCCACTTTATGAAAACCAAACTGGAAGTTAGAAATAACAGAAACAATTAATTAGGTCACGAGTCATTATATACCATGTCATTAGTTTTCACGAGCTGTCAAAATTATTTTTATCTCTCTTTTCTGCAAATGCATTGTTTTTGTAAGTACTTTGGACGGATAACTTACTTTACATTCCACATTAATATTTGCGCTTGAACTTGCTTTGTTGTGCTCACCGACGTCACATATGAATGTCTATTGTTTTAGTTTATTGTCTGTTATAAAGGTACCAAATCTCAATATTAAGATATAAGAATTGTTCCTTTCCCGTAGACAAAGGAAACTATTTTGTTGAGTCATAATATAACGGTTTTTGGAATGAACTGAATATTCTTTGTTTTTTTGTTTTTTTTTTGTGTGTGTGTGTTTTATTTTGTGTTATTCACTGGAAATTGTGACATCACCTTAAATACAGTATTTTCAGTCTCATACACATGCATTTAAATTTATGCATACAACATGAAATTTATGCATATAACATGAAATGACATATATGATACGTATGGCCATTTTTGCTATCAAATTATAAGAGACTTTTACATCATGCATTTAATAACTGTTACAACAAATATAGTTGAAAGAAAGATTTACCTTGATACCACAGCGCAACATACCCAAAGTTTATAAGAAGTACCAAAACTGGTAGTTTTGTCTGTAGAAACAATACATACACGTCATAATGAAACAAGCGCAAACAGCTATTTACTTGTTTATTAATTTTAAACACTCATTAAGGGGCCTACGTGGCTGAGTGGTAAAAGTCGCTGACTTCAAATCACTTGCCCCTCAACGATGTGGGTTCGAGCCTCATTCGGGGCGTTGAATTCTTCATGTGAGGAAGCCATCCAGCTGACTCATGGAAGATCGATGGTTCTACCCAGGTGCCCGCTCGTGATGAAATAATGCACGGAGGGGCACCTGGGGTCTTCCTCCACCATTAAAGCAGAAGCCGCCGTATGACCTATCATGTGTCGGTGCGACGTTAAATCCAACAAAGAAAAAAAATACATTTATTAAGATATTTGTTGTTTTTTTCTCCACTATCCCTGAAGCCAATATAACTATGGCATGAAAAGTCAACTTATAAATTTATCAACACAGAAAAAGTGCTCTTAAAATGTCGAACATATCTAAATATAAAAAGTATTTCGTAAAGATACGAGAAATCTGGTGTACATAATTTTACCAAATTTTGAACTATATAAGCTAGAACTGGGATAAAAAATACTAAACCCAAACATGACACCAACTCCTTCTTTTTTTCTTTTAAATATTTCACCCCACCCACAAAAGTATTTTTTTTTTCATTACCCACCCACCTAAAAGAACGTTTTCTTCTTTCTTACACAGCATATTGCACAATGTTATAAACAGTTCCGTAATTAATTTTCTTAAAATTCAATAATTGGTTATCTACTATACAGATAGCAGGATTAATAACAAGAGCTGTCCGTAAGTGAGCGCTGTCGACTTTTCTCAGTGCTTGACTCTGATGCCCTTACGCATATTTTTGACTAAATCAAGGTCCATAAGGTTCAGCGGAGTAAACTCCATTCATAAACACTTTTTGAGATGTAAACCCCTGGTGCACAAACGCTCACATTCTGAATAGTATTCCTGTATGGTTTTATGTCTCTATGTCAAATACTTTGAGTATCTTTAACCACATTTTTACTGTAAAGGGCCAGAACACTGATCTTACAAAATATATCCTTTGAAATCTAAAATAAAACCCCAGGTGTACAATTTCACATTAATCCCCCCACCCCCGTTACACACACAAAAGAAAACCCGGGGGTCACAAAAATATATTGAGCCGGACAACGTTCGGCGGAGTGATATTTGACAGGGAGCCTTAACAAAGTTTGTCTTTCTCTTGCTTCGTCACAATGAAATAACAAAATTGCACAAATCAGCCACCATAAAAAAGACATGCGATACTTTTGTTGATTTTCTTTTACCCTAATCTACGTTTGACAGGTTCCGATATTACTTTCAAAATACTATGTGTAACAGATTGAAATTATTTCAGTCCTGATTGGAAAATAGAATCCGAGACCTCTTACTAGTAGACTAAATATGGATACTTTACCACGCTAGCTCAAACAGCAAGGCAGTATAATACACCTTATTCTCTACAACATAAACACCCTCCATATCCGAATTCGTCCTAGAATTGAGTTAAAACCTATTTGTGGGTGTTCCAAGGTGTCTTTTCGCATCAGCTCTTTAGTTATTCATCTTTAGCGTCATATATATATATATATATACATATAGCAGACTGAACATATTTCAGAACCCAGGACCTCTCATACTTAAAGCAAACACGTCGCTATAAAAGCTAACTGATATAGCAAGGCCGTCTTAAAGCATTTCTGGGTCTGATTTTCCATTATTTTCGCCTTCGACTAAGCAAGTTTAGACATTTGGCAGACTTGTCAATTAAAACAATAATCTGTTTTGTAGAAATTGCATACAGCCATGCCCCTTCCAACATGTCCCCTTCAAAACCCGCTGCACCTCCCCAACAACACACACGTGCCTCTTCCACCCCGCCCCAACTCCCCCACAACACACATTTACAGATGCCCTTCCCATCCCGCCCCACCTACTCCCATAACACACGCTAACACATGTCCCTGCCCCCCTACCCCAACAACACAAACTAACATGACCACCCCGCCCCACAACACACACTAACACATACCTCTGCCACCTCGCCCAACCTCCCTCTACAACACACACTTACACACACACTGCTATCTACTTTAAAGCATTGTGCAAATCTATGTAAATATTGAAACGCGATTAATTCAATTTCATGTACTTTGTGTACTTAAAAAGTTATAATCTAGTACGCATCGAATTTATATATTATAACTACCGGACTGTACAAAACTAAGATCATGGCTGAATTTAAAGATAGTGGACTAGTGCCTGACGTTATTGACGAAGCACCTCCTGCAGTTTTAAAGGTAAGAATTGAAGTATTGTATTCAAAATAAGTCAAGTTAAGATATTATTGTTTGTTTATAAAAATAAGTATGTATTTAAGTTAATGTATATACGGCGGTCGTGTACCAAGATTCTTTGTCGATATTGCTCTAGGGCGTAGTTTCAGCTCTAAGAGGTTTAGAGTAAAACAAAATGCTATCCAAATTATTGGTCAAATTATTTGACCTCTGCGTGTTATATACACAACTCCCTAATTCCTGCCACGTTCTTTTCTTATAAGTAAACATTAATTAATAAAAAAATAACATTACCTAGGGGGAAAATATCGAAGGTTTAAAAAGTCAGATTCTAGTCTAAAAGAAATATTGATAAATCATCTAGTTGCTAGTATATAGTCAAGGTATTATGCCTCATATACTTCAGATAGGCGTTTTAAAATGCCGTCTTTATTTTACTAGCTGTACAAAAAGAATGTGATTTCCCTTTGAATGTATAGGGATTATTTGATAAATTCACAAATCATTTATTTCAGGTACAGTTTGGAGCCACGGAACTACGTGTAGGAGAAACGAAAACTCCAACAGAGGTCAAGGACACACCTTTGGTGACAATTGAGCAGAATCCGGAGGAATACTATACACTTCTATGCCATGGTAAGATTTAGTGTTAACAGAAGTGTAAATTCAAGCAATACCTGCAGACTGAGTCTCGCGAAATATTTCTCAAATCTCTATCGTTTAACATCGAACTGCATCTGCGTCACTTTTAGGTTAGGCTAAATTGTGTGTAAAAATCCCATATTTTGAATGTCTTCAGCTAGGATGTTTGTTGAATCTTACTCGTACACGTGCAAGTGTAAAATCCAAATTTTTATCTATAGCAAAGAAAATAATCTGAGCCGTGCCATGAGAAAACCAACATAGTGGCTTTACGACCAGCATGGACCCAGACCAGCCTGCGCATCCGCGCAGTCTGGTCAGGATCCATGTTGTTCGCTTTTAAAGCCTGTTGGAATTGGAGAAACTGTTAGCGAACAGCATGGATCCTGACCAGACTGCGCGTATGCGCAGGCTGGTCTGAACCATGCTGGTAGCAAAGCCACTATGTTGGTTTTCTCATGACACGGCTCAATTATTGCCATTGCTTAATCCACATGTTTGATCCATATGTCGAATCAGCATGCTTGTAATAAATGTCGAGACCAAATGCTTCATTTCGCATGCTTGGCATACTTGTTGAGCAGCGCATGCTTTGCATACATGTCGAGTCCGCATGCTTTACATACTTTCGAACCCAAATACTTGACATACATGTCGTCTCCGCATGCTTGACAAACATATTCAAGTCTGCATGATTGACATGCATGCCGAGCCCGCATGCTTGACACATATGTCGAGCCCGCATACTTGACATACATCTCCTTTTCATACATGTCGATTCCGTGTACCTTACACACATGTCGAGCCCGTACACTTGACTTACATGTCGAGCCTGCATACCCGATATACATGTCGATTCCGCGTGCTTGACATACTTTCCGAACCCACATACTTGACATACATGTCGATTCCCCGTGCTTGACACACATGTTGAGATGTATACTTGACATACATGTTGAGCCCGCATATTTGATACACATGCCGAGCCCGCATACATTACATACATGTCGAGCCCGCATATTTGGCATAAATGTCGAGCCCGCATACTTGACATACATGTTGATTCGGCGTGCTCTACATACCTATCGATTCGGCGTGTTTAACACACATGTCGATTCCACATACTTGACATATATGTCGAACCTATATACTTGACAAACAATGCGAGCACGCATACCTGACAAACATGTCGATTCCGCATGCTTGACATCGATGTCGATTCCGGGTGCTTGACAGACATGTCGATTCCCCATACTTAACAAACATGTCGAGCCCACATACTCGACAAACATGTCGATTTGGCATACTTGACAAACATGTCGATTCCGCGTGCTTAACTTACATTTTGATTCCAGGTGCTTGGAACACATGTCGATTCTGCATACTTGATAAACATGTCGATTCCGCATGCTTGACATACATGTCCATTCCGCGTGCTTGACATAATTGTCTATCCCGCATGCTTGACATACTTCTCAAGTCCATGTGCTTGACATACTTGCCGAGCCCGCATGCCTGACATACTTCTCAAGCCTGCATGCTTGACATACGTACGAGTCTGAATGCTTGACATACTTGCCGAGGTAGCATGCTTGAAATACATGCCGAGCCCGCATAATTGACACAAATATTTCATTGCATTTATTAGTATTTTATCTATTATCTAATTAGATCCGGATGCACCTTCTCGGGCAGATCCAAAGTTCGGAGAGTTCCAGCATTGGCTAGTGATGAACATCACCGGAAACGATATGAAAACTGGTGAAGAATTAACAGCTTACATCGGATCTGGAGCACCTAAAGGAACTGGTATTATACATAACCTACGTTATTAAATATTGTTAAATGTCAAAATGTTATTAATTTTAGTCGTATTAGTATACATGTGGGTAGTCCTTTTAGTCATATTCAGTTCGCAATTAAAAGAAAAAAAACAAAAGCAAAAAAAACAACAACTATAAACTGAAGACTAGCTGAAAGACATCAGTACCACCTTTGGCCAATCCAGGTATTAAATAAATAAGACCATGATAGAAACTTAGTCGAATTAATGGCATGTTCTTTTTATTTATTTTCGTACAGAATATGTTCGTCTGAAGTGCCGTAGTGTTTAAATATCAAAAATCTCATGAAAATAATGCATTTTACTTCTAGTCATAGAGAAATCATACATAATTACAGCAGCCTCAAAGTTAAATTAAAAGATAATCAACAGCTTAGTCACCTGTTAAAGTTACTGGATCTTGGTCTCCTATTTTTTTCCTAGTAAATAAATCATTAAAACACAAACAGTTAAAATGGTGACAATTTTAGGTTAATAATACAAATGGGTTTTGAATGTCCTCTAAATGCAGCCATTAATGATTTCAGGTTTGCACAGATACGCATTTTTACTGTACAAGCAAAACAACGGCAGAATAGACACAAACGAATTACCAAGGATACCCAACATTACAGGTATATTAATCCTTAACTTGCTGAATTTTTATAATGAACTTTAAATTTGGACAGTACCATTAACTGTTAAAATGGGTGTTTACCAAAAAGATACTGACTGAATGGCGAACAGTGCAGATCATGATCAGACTGCACGGATTAGCAGGCTGATCATGATCTACACCAGTCGCAAAGGCAGAATCAGTTGTGTCGAGCGTGGTAAAGGTAAAAATATACTATACTTCAAGGGTTCGGCCAGTTAGTGCAGAAAGTACAGAGTAAGACTATAAATAATTAGGTGACAGTGAGGATTTCTAAGATGAAAATATTCTAAGCAGAAAACATGCTTGAATATATATGCCATTCACCTCAGAATAACGTCTTAAATGGGAAACCATGTGATCGCTGGTAAAAAATCCAAGTATTGGTCATCGGTACATGCTGTTGAAAATAGTGTATAAATTCTATCAAGACAAAAATGCGTCAGTGTTTCTAAATTACTTCTATCTCCGAAACTTAGGTTGTTGTGGGAGCCTTACCAGTGCTAAAGTGGGTTTATGGGAGGAAGTTACCCACCCACAATTCGGCTTTAGGAAACATAGATTATGCCTACATAATATAGCCATAACAATCAGAATATTTTAACTTTTACCCTGCTAAATTCCTAAAATGGACTTGCCCATCATTCAGTTCGGGCAGCACCACTTATTATTCAAAGGATTGTTCACTGAATTTACTGACTGAATAGCGAACACTGCAGACCATGATCAGCCTGAACGGACGGACATGCAGACCGATCATGGTCTGCGCTGGTTGCAAAAGCAAACCACTTGCCGCCTAAAGTCATTTCACCGAAAACTAATTTTAAAACATAAAAGCTTCTCATTGCAATAAATATGATGCTGGTCAGACACTTCCGTCGATTTTTTATTGACTTGTGTTGCAAAAATTAACCCCCTTCTTTCAAAACATATGCTGTCCAATGCGGTATAGTTCACATTAAATAACCTTTCAGACATAAAAGCTGTTTATGACACAGTTTTAACTTTTCTAGATTTTATATTTCTTTTCTTCAAACACACCTATCCTTTATGACTAATGACATTTAAAAGCAATGTTCCCACTGACACCTCCTGTTTTAAGTGACAAATAAAAAATAACTTTAGTTCGCACCGGCACTTCTGAATTTGTTTCTTGATTTGTGACAGTAAAATTGACTGTTTATATAATCAGCCATTTTCCCATTGAAAAGTACAGGCCTCCTTGTATATATGTCAAGCAAATAAATAATCGAGCTTGAGCTTATGAAAGTACGTGCAATTTTTATTAAGTTTTCACCTATATTTTGCAGCACAGGGCAGACGCCTCCAAAAAGCAAGGGACATTGCAAAACATTATGAGTTACAGCTGGTTGCCGGCAACTTCTATCTTGCAGAGTGGGATGAATATGTGCCGACGTTACATGCTCAAATGGGACTTGGAAAATGAACCCTTTTTACCAAATGTTGAATTGTGACAAAAAAGCAAACTCATAATTATGTAATAGTTTTATTAGCTCGACTATACGAAGTATAAGGAGAGCTATCCTACTTGCCCCGGCGTCGGCGTCGGCGTCGGCGTCTTTCCGCGTCCCCACCTTGGTTAAAGTTTTGGTGCACTTTCTCTTTTTTTCAAAATATCTCTGTAATTACTTGATGGATTTGATTCAAACTTGAAATACTTATTCCTCATCATCATCCACATCATCTGACATAAGGGCCATAACTCTGGCACCAATATTTCATGAATTATCCCCCCTTTTCACTTAGATATCATGTTAAAGTTTTGATGCACTTTCACTCTATCTCTGTTATTACTGAATGGATTTGATTCAAACTTAAAATAGTTGTTCAACATCATCACCCACATCATATGACACAAGGTGCATAACTCTGGCACCATTTTTTCATGAATTATTTCCCCTTTTACTTAGAATTTCAGGTTAAAGTTTGGTGCACTTTCACTCTACCTCTGTTATTACTGAATGGATATGATTCAAACTTAAAATAGTTGTTCAGCATCATCACCCACATCATATGACACAAGATGCATAACTCTGGCACCATTTTTTCATGAATTATTCCCCCTTTTTACTTAGAATTTCAGGTTAAAGTTTTGGTGCACTTTCACTCTACCTCTGTTATTACTGAATGGATATGATTCAAACTTAAAATAGTTGTTCAGCATCATCACCCACATCATATGACACTAGATGCATAACTCTGGCACCATTTTTTCATGAATTATTCCCCCTTTTTACTTAGAATTTCAGGTTAAAGTTTTGGTGCAGTTTCAATCTACCTCTGTTATTACTGAATGGATATGATTCAAACTTAAAATAGTTGTTCAGCATCATCACCCACATCATATGACACAAGATGCATAACTCTGGCACAATTTTTCATGAATGATTCCCCTTTTTACTTAAAATTTCAGGTTAAAGTTTTATGCACTTTCACTCTATCTCTGATATTACTGAATGGATCTGATTCAAACTTAAACAATTGTTCAACATCATTACCCTTATCATATGATGCAAGGTGCATAATTCTGGGACCAATTTTGCATGAATTATTTCCCCTTTTTACTTAGAATTTTAGGTTAAAGTTTTGATGCACTTTCACTCTGTCTCTGTTATTACTGAATGGATTTGATTCAAACTTAAAATAGTTGTTCAACATCATCACCCACACCATATGACGCAAGGTGCATAACTCTGGCACCAGTTTTTTTTATTAATTATTCCCCCTTTTTACTTAGAATTTTAGGTGAAAGGTTTTATGCACTTTCACTCTGTCTCTGTTATTACTGAATGTATTTGATTCAAACTTAAAATAGTTGTTCAACATCATCACCCACACTATATGACACAAGCTGCACAACTCTGGCACCAATATTTAATGACTTATGCCCCTTTTGCTTAGGATATACTTATATAGTGTTTTGATACATTTTGTCTTTACCTCTCTTATTACTTTAAGTTGATATTTTTGACATAGACTCAGGCTATTGTGCAATATCTTCATCCACAATTGGAGTCATTAAACACTCCAGTGACAGCTCTAGTTTCCTCAGATGTGCCCAGTTTCACTATCCAGCATCGAAATAGTCGAGCACGCTGTCTCCTGTGACAGCTCTTGTTTATTATTGTATGGCAAGATTTTTGTCATACTGTATAATACCTGCACCACCGAAGCGTTTATTTGCACTGTGTTACAAGAAACATAATTAGATTACACGTCACGAGAGAAAGTCTTCTGAAGGAACAGTTTTAGAATAACCCTCATTGGAGCGAATATTAGAATGTTTCAAAGGACATATTGCAAATATTTTATTATTTTATTAATACCTAGTCTTCAAAAATGCCTTAAGTCTATAATTAAGCTTAACACGATTATCTATCAGTATTGGTTCTCAGTAATTTAATTAGGTATTAACTATTAGAGCAATTATAGAAAATAGAAAAGTACTTCTAATCTGGACATAGACGTGCTAATTTGTATCTGTAATTATCAATATTGCATCCTTATGTTATGTCTCAGTATTGTTTTTAGCTCACCTGAGCAATGCTGATCTTCATGAAATTTGGTTAGAATGATAACCTTGATGAAATCTAGGCCAAGTTTGAAAATGGGTCATCTGAGGTCAAAAACTAGGTCACTAGGTTGAGTCAAAGAAAAACATTGTGTATGCGATAGAGGCTGTATTTTTCAATTGAGCTTCATGTACTTTTGTCAGAATGATTGCCTTGAAGATGGACAAGTTAGAAAATAGGTCATCTGGGGTCAAAAACTAAGTAACTAGGTCAAATCAAAGAAAACCCTTGTGTACGTGATAGAGGCTGTATTTTTCAATTGATCTTCATGAAATTTTGTCAGAATGATTACCTTCATAAAATCTAGGTTATGTTGGAATATAGATTATCTGGGTTCAAACAGTAGGTCACTAGGTCAAGTCAAAGAAAAGCTTTGTGTATACGATAGAGGCTGTATTTTTCAATTGATCTTCATGAAAGTTGCTCAGTATGATTGCCTTCATGAAATCTAGGTCATGTTTGAATATGGTTCATCTGGAGTTTAAAATTAGGTCACTAGGTCATATCAAAGAAAATACTTGTTTAAACCCAAGAGACCACATTTTTGGTCCAATCCTAATGAAAATTGGCCAGAATATTTATTTTCATGAAATCACTAGGTCAAACATGTTTAAACTGTTATGGTATGTTTCTCAGGTGAGCGACCTATGGCCATCTTGGCCCTCTTGATTATTGAATGCTTCGAAAACATTCAAACAGTTACTGTTATTGGGGCCTTGCTCAAGTAAAATAATACAAGTTTGGCATTTTGATCAAGACAATTGAGAATAGTGGCAACATGTTTGTCTGGCATTTTCTCTTATTGCGCCTTTGTTTTCAAATCAGCTAGATTTTACAACAATGCATGTGTTATGTATGTGACATGTATTGTATGTGACACTTGTATATCTTAGGACTCTCTATGTATGCATGTATTCTTAATTGACAATTTTAAGAAGATACATTTTACTGTCTTGTAACTCCAAATGTATTTTAAATCTATATTTTAAATCTGTATACCGGTATCTATTCCTGGAGATTATTTGTGTAATAAGTACTAGTGTCAATATCTAAATATTCTCCTTTCTCTCTCATTTATTTTCTGTATGCAATACATAGCTGTTTGTAATATTGAACAGATGCTTACACATTTTCTATATGTAATACGCACATAGCTGTTTGTAATATTGAACAGATGCTTACACATTTTCTATATGCAATACGCACATAGTTGTTTGTAATATTGAACAGATGCTTACACATTTTCTGTATGCAATACGCACATAGCTGTTTGTAATATTGAACAGATGCTTACACATTTTCTATATTACAATACAATTGAAAATGGAAGAACAACTTCAAACTGGTTTTTAATTTATTTCCAATGCCTTCATCAGGGGTATAATGTTAACAATCAATAACGTTGATGACGTCATGTAGAACATGACGTCATAACAACGATGTCAAAACGTATGCAACAGCATGGCGTAATTTAACGTTCAAAAACATTATACATATAATACAGAAATGCACACTGTAAAGGATCTGTGAAGATACATTATTTCCAGAGAAAATGCAAATAGCAAAAAGAATATTAAAAGTCTAGAAAAAACATGAACATTTATAATGCTTATTACTGTATTTTATATATAAAAATAGTCTATAGAATTGACTGATTATACAGAGAAAAATGTAAGAAATGTAAAACAAAAAGATTAAAAATCTTAAATTAATTATTAGTACAAATATTTTGAGTTCATTCCATTTGGATAAACTGTGTCTAACTTATGCATCCAGTAAGTCTCCCTCAGAAGACATTTCCAATCAGGCATGAATGAAAAGTCATCAATTGTGTGAAGGTTGGAATTAAAATGTTTTCTATATGTAATACGCACATAGCTGTTTGTAATATTGAACAGATGCTTACACATTTTCTATATGCAATACGCACATAGCTGTTTGTAATATTGAACAGATGCTTACACATTTTCTATATGTAATACGCACATAGCTGTCTGTAATATTGAACAGATGCTTACACATTTTCTATATGTAATACGCACATAGCTGTCTGTAATATTGAAGATATGAAGGGTTTGTGAAGTTTGTTTATGATTACTTGCTCACCCTGGTGGCATATGTACAAGCCCAATTGGCCTGGTGCTAAATTTTGCATTATTTTATGCTTGGTAATATTTTTAGTCATGCACATGCAGCAACAGTACACAAACTCTTTTTTCTTATCTGATCTTATGTTAAGAGAGTCTAAGAGAGATAAAAAGTGTATCATTTTTTATTTGTCATCCGATGTTCATGCCTTCATACATCTCCGCGAGATTTCTACGTCACCACCATTTTTTTGTACTTTATATAGATCTATCCCTGTTTTTCGTATTCTCAGGGTTTCTCATATTCTGGTTTTTTGCCTTAAAGTTGTCATATAATTTAATGTTTGTTATTTTCTAGACAGGAATGGTTCAAAACTGGCACACTGAAAATTTCAAGTGATTTGAACGCATATAGACGAAACTATCGGCATTTTACTCAATTTTCAAAAAAAAATCTGATTTGAATTGTAGAATGGACATCATTGTGCATTTCCGGTATTAGATTTCACATTTCAGACTGTTTTACCGCTTTTAATTTGAGTGACAAGCTTCAAAATATTTAGCAGTTCATATCTGATGTTGTCAGACTTGATTTGAAGTTAGTTGAAGCTTCCTGCTTCTATAATAAAAAGGTGTTTATTATTGCTTAGTAAAAGTATGGTTCCGGTGGTCCGTCTCAACTACATAAGTAAGATTTAGGATCTGACAAATACGCCTGTAAAGCAAGAATGCGCTAAACTTCACCAGTCCCACTAGGTGGTATGGTAAATACCACTTAAATTCCTCGTTTGGTTGGTCACCATTTTCGAAAGCCACCCAAATGTCTTGGGAAAAGTCGTTGGTTCTAATCAGTTGCACGCCCGTGCCGCAATAATAGATACATTATTACCTTTGGTTTCCTTTACATCAATAGAGGAATTTTAAAGTCACGTGACATGTATTGCATCGATGTTACTTTAAAATCCTATTCATCAAAACAATAAAACAAATCATCAGCAACATGCATGACATGGGCATCTAAATATGTCAACACGTCTTTGCAAGTTTGTGATATATTTATTGATAACAATAAGACATTTAGAGATTCGAAGGACTTTGATAATGTGCGACGTAAAGCGGGGTTTTATCATGCATCGAAAACCTTACATCTGATCGGTACAATTCTAAACAATTTTTTAAGTCTTTTACTCTCAGTGCCAAAAATTGTTAGAAAGCGAGAAAACGTTTCATCAAAATTTGGATCAATGTCCTGCGAAAATACGTGTTTCGTTCTCTGTCACGGTGCAACCTCGTGATATGCATTTTAATACAAAAGTGATAGCATCGGGTTTACAATGCTACCTTTTTAAAAAGCTATAATGCGACTCATTTAGCTCTTTGTGTGAGATGAAAGACAGACTGAAATTGAAACCACATCGTTCCTTTTCGCCTTACTGACACCATAGAAAAGTGTGTGAACAAGGGAGGCAATCATTTCATGATTTGGCTAAAATATGCCACAAATTTTGATATTCCAAATATCTTTCTCGGGTAAGGGTGACAAAAATGAAGTATAATTAAGATGTCACATTGAAAATTATCCTAAGATGAAAATTCATTCTATTAAATAAATGGCTCACAACCAGATCAAATTACAACATTTGTTTATTACAACAGTAATATTAAAACATTTATAGCGAAACGAACAGGTATTTATATACATGAACAAATAAATTTGTCACCTATAATTTTTCATGTGCATGTAAAAGTTAACAGATAGTCTGATTGCAGTCCCGCAGCAAAGTCAAAGGAGTATCAGAACATAATTCCACGGCCCAGGGCTTGATCCCTGTAAATTGTTCCGGTGTATGATTTATTATGAACCCAAGCTTAAGAGGTCATATATGTCCTGTTCTCTAGACCAAAGGAATGTGGATTATGCATTTCAATTACGCGGAGCGGGTATACATAATTATAAAACTAAAAATCGAAAAGTTTTAGAGAAAACGCGAAAGGGGTCAAGAAACATAACAACAATTATTTCAAGGTCGGAGCTTGTGCCTCTGTCCGGCTGAACATTTCCTTCATTCTAACACAGACCTTTAACTGAACTGCTTAAATGTATTTTCTAAGTAATCAGTTTTTATATGCTAAAATGAGCGCCGCCGTTCAATAAGCTTAGCTTTGCTACGAGTATGGATCTCAGATCAACCTGCACATGTGTGTAACCATACAGTTCGCTTATCAGCAGCATACAAATGAAAAAAGTGATAAACGAACAGTTTGGAAGTGGGGATAAACAAACAGTATGGTTGTGGTGATAAACCAACAGTATGGATGTGGTGATAAACGCACAGTTTTAAGTGTGGATAAACCAACAGTATGGATATGGGGTTAAACGAACAGTATGAATGAAAGGATAACGAACAGTATAGATGAGGGGATAAACAAACATTATGAATTAGGGGATAATCGAACGTATGGATTCGGGGATAAACAAACATTATGAATTAGGGTAGAAATGGACAGCATGGAAGTGGAGAAACATGAACATTACCAATGAGTGGATAAACGAGCAGTATGGAAGTGGGGATACAGGAACATTATCAGTGAGGGGATAAACGAGCAGTATGGAAGTGGGGATAGAGGAACATTATCAGTGAGGGGATAAACGAGCAGTATGGAAGTGGGGATACAGGAACAATATCAATGGGGGGATAAACGAGCATTATGGAAGTGGGGATAGAGGAACATTATCAGTGAGGGGATAAACGAGCAGTATGGAAGTGGGGATACAGGAACAATATCAATGGGGGGATATACGAGCATTATGGAAGTGGGGATAGAGGAACATTATCAGTGAGGGGATAAACGAGCATTATGGAAGTGGAGATACAGGAACATTGTCAGTGAGGGGATAAACGAGCATTATGGAAGTGGGGATACAGGAACATTGTCAGTGAGGGGATAAACGAGCAGTATGGAAGTGGGGATACAGGAACAATATCAATGAGGGGATAAACGAGCAGTATGGAAGTGGAGATACAGGAACATTATAAGTGAGGGGATAAACGAGCAGTATGGAAGTGGGGATAGAGGAACATTATCAGTGAGGGGATAAACGAGCAGTATGGAAGTGGGGATACAGGAACAATATCAATGGGGGGATAAACGAGCATTATGGAAGTGGGGATAGAGGAACATTATCAATGAGGGGATAAACGAGCAGTATGGAAGTGGGGATACAGGAACATTATCAATGAGGGGATAAACGAGCAGTATGGAAGTGGGGATACAGGAACAGTATCAATGAGGGGATAAACGAACAGTATGGAAGTGGGGATACAGGAACATTACCAATGAGGGGATAAACGAGCAGTATGGAAGTGGAGATACAGGAACACTATCAGTGAGGGGATAAACGTGCAGTATGGAAGTGGGGATACAGGAACAGTACCAATGAGGGGATAAACGAACAGTATGGAAGTGGGGATACAGGAACAGTACCAATGAGGGGATAAACGAGCAGTATGGAAGTGGGGATACAGGAACATTACCAATGAGGGGATAAACGAGCAGTATGGAAGTGGGGATACAGGAACATTACCAGTGAGGGGATAAACGAGCAGTATGGAAGTGGGGATACAGGAACATTACCAGTGAGGGGATAAACGAGCAGTATGGAAGTGGAGATACAGGAACAATACCAGTGAGGGGATAAACGAGCAGTATGGAAGTGGAGATACAGGAACATTATCAATGAGGGGATAAACGAGCAGTATGGAAGTGGAGATACAGGAACATTATCAGTGAGGGGATAAACGAGCAGTATGGAAGTGGAGATACAGGAACATTATCAATGAGGGGATATACGAGCAGTATGGAAGTGGAAATACAGGAACATTATCAATGAGGGGATAAACGAGCAGTATGGAAGTGGGGATACAGGAACAATATCAATGAGGGGATATACGAGCAGTATGGAAGTGGAGATACAGGAACATTACCAACTGGAGGAAAGACGAGCAGTATAGACGTGGGGATACAGGAACAATATCAATGGGGGGGGGGGGGGGATAAACGAGCTGTATGGAAGTGGAGATCGT
Source organism: Mercenaria mercenaria (assembly GCF_021730395.1). Classification (NCBI taxonomy): domain Eukaryota; kingdom Metazoa; phylum Mollusca; class Bivalvia; order Venerida; family Veneridae; genus Mercenaria; species Mercenaria mercenaria. The sequence goes on along the minus strand of NC_069378.1, from coordinate 22,469,233 downwards.
GAACATTATCAATGAGGGGATAAACGAGCCGTATGGAAGTGGAGATACATGAAGACCACTTCACCTTTTCCTGCTCAATTTTGTTTTAACCTGCCGTGTTCAAAACTTGAGTTTACTAGTAGCTTCAAAGAAAGGTCAGACAGGAGCAGAGTGAGAGAGAGAGAGAGAAATAAATGAGTAGATGTTTCGACCGATTTATTTATCACGATAAGACCAAATGTCTTCATTGCACCGTGTCTCTTACTTTAGTGACACATACAGATGAAAAGTTGAAACACCTTATCAGTAAACTATCTTAATATAATCGCAGACTTTCATTTAGATCGTACTTCTCTGCCCGGTAAGTTGCAAATTTTGTTTATCATCCGACCTGAATATGCATTGAAACGCTTTGAAATGCGACACGTTTTGAATATCTGCTTTTTTTTAAAGTGATATGTTTGATATCATAACGTTTTAAAATTTGATTTTAGACTTAAACATTGCAGGTTGTTTATTTATGTATTCGTTCGGCAAGGATCACAAAATGAACTATTCGGGCTTGAATCATTTTTCCAAGATGCTATGAATTTGATGAGCTGTAATATTGGGGCAATAATGCGAATTTTCACATGAAGATAACTTTGTTAGTTATGTTAGTAAGATACAGAAGACGCTCCAATTCTAGAAGCTTCTCCGGCTCTTTGCCTGCTCGTACACAATGTTGTAGGTTTATGAGGCGGAACGAGCATATTATACAAGTAAATGCACTAATACATAAATGAGCCGTGCTATGAGAAAAGCAACATAGTGGGTTTGCGACCAGCATGGATCCAGACCAGCCTGCGCATCCGCGCAGTCTGGTCAGGATCCATGCTGTTCGCTAACGGTTTCCCTAATTGCAATAGGCTTTGAAAGCGAACAGCATGGATCCTGACCAGACTGCGCGGATGTTGGTTTTCTCATGGCGCAGCTCAAATGGTTCCCTTCGGTTTCTACAATCAACTTAAGTCCAGGATTTAGTATCCATAGCTTGAAACGTGCATTCCTGCTAGGTCTGCACTTTAGTTCAAGCAAGCGATATTTACAAGACAAACTCAATATTAACAGTTTTCGTGTTTAAGACAGATATGAGAACAGTTTGCAACATATAAGGAAACTTTGAAGAACTATTTTGAGAAAGGTTTATTTGTTTCAGCAATATGTTGGCCATTTTGATCGTTAGTGCTGCTTTAGGACTAGGTTAGTACACTTCTTTCTTTACACAGAAAAAAAGAAAATACTTTAAAGTCCAGAACGAATACTTAGTCATAATCGTTTATCATCAAATGTCGCACCGTTTTACAACATCCATTCTGCTTTATACAATAATATTTTAGATGGACTCTATGACCCTTACGCCTTTTCATCAATGTTTAAACTTAACCCTTATCATGCTGAACACAATTGATTCTGCCTTTGCGACCAGTGCAGATCATGATCAGCCTGCACATATGTACAGTCTCATCATGATCTGCACAGTTCGCCATTCAGTCAGTATCTTTTTGGGATGCATCCCTTTTAACAGTTAATGGCACTGTCCAAATGTTCATTATAGAAATTTAGCAGGGTAAGGGTTAAGACTTATGAACAGCAAATGTTCAAATTCCTTTACCTTCAATTCCAACATATTTATACTTATGGAATTTAATGAGTTGTCTGTGGCCGCAGAATATACATTTGTGCAAAGTTTTAGTTTGACCTATACTAGAGATTAAGAAAATAGAAATTAAATTAATGTAAATTTTATATTTCAAACGATGATGAATACTGGCCAAGATTCGCGTATTATTCGTAGTTCTTTGAATTTTAACGGCTATGCGCTAGTATTTAATCCGGCTTCCCATAATAAGCTTCTTACGTTATTTTCTTCAAAAATATGTAACCGTCATTTTCCGCAGAAATCTAGTAATGATGCATGTTGGACTTATCAATTGTTTATAAGATTCTTAATCAATAATATTAATACGTTGTGTTTCTATTGCACATTTTAGCTATGTTTTTGGTGCTATTATTTCAAAAATGTAGTTTTGAATCTATTCGCCGCTGGATTCATGCGGAACTTGAAACAAAAATCTTACCAAGCGTAAAGCAACATAATATAATATTTGCATAGATAGATGTGCAACAAAGATTTTCTTGTGAAAATTTCTTTTTTTCCCGATAGAATTATACTTTGTCAAGGTATCAACTCGCTGAATTAGCCTATATCACGCTGAACAAGACTGATTATGCCTTTGCGAACAGTGTAGGTCATGATAAGCCTGCAAATCCGTGCAGTCTGATCATCATCTGCACTGTTCACCATTAAGTCGTAAGTACCCCTTTTAACAGTTAATGGTACTGTCCAAATTGAAAGATGGAAAAGTTTATTATTTCTTGCATACCAGACGGGGATTTCCGGTATTTTTACCAGTGCTGGAAAAATCCATCTTACACCCCGGGGTGTAAGATGACTCTCGTGCTGTAAATGACGTACTACGAACTACATGTATGTAGAAGATTTGTAGTAATTTACATTTTATTTAAAAAAAAACGGAATAAAAAATCAATACCTTGACAGTTCCTATTTGTTCCTGATAGTATATTTCTCGATTCAAAACACGTTATTTTATCATAAATTCATAACGTTACGCTGCAACTGATAAAATAAAACCGGAACTAAACATTGTTATTTGTTTTGAAACGTCATGACGTCTTTCCTGTTTACGGACGTTGGTTTCCCGCGCTTTGTTTAAATACACTGCCATAAGAAATAGTTCTAAAAAGAAAGCCGTTCGATTGATTTTATTTTCATTATTATTTCTTGAAATCGGTATGCAAGAAAAAGATTCTGTCACTGGTTTTAGGTACAGATGGAAATATCCGGCTCTCGGGTAACTGTTTAGGCGGTAACTCGGTAGGAACCTCGTTACCGCCTAAACAGTTACCCTCGAGGCCGGATATTACCATCTACAACCAGTGAAAGAATCTTATAAGAAATTTAGCAGGGTAAGTGTTAACTATAACTCATATCTGGATTTTGCAAACTAGAGGAAAAAATCATGAACATTCCTACTGTAGATTAAGTGGATCGGACAGTACTTACGTTTGAACACTTAACCCTTATCTTGCTAAATTTCTATAGTGAACTTGTCTGCACTATTCGCAAAGTCAGAACCATGCTTTCATAGGTTAACAGACCTACAAACGTGTTCAATGATCCTTGTTTCATTGTAGAAAAATGCTCATTCTGCAACAATTAGACAAAGGCGCAAAAAAGTGTGTTAATAGCTTATTGGTCCAGTTTCTTCCATATGCCCTTAAGAATAATATCAAGTCATCGGTGATCTTTACAGTGCGATTCAACTGTCGTCTCTTTAAGATTCCCCGTATACCCCAGGTGTCATAGAATTGATTTTGTAGTGTTAAGACGTTATAGATCTATGTCTGTTTACATGTATACTGTATGTTTATATGACATATTGATGAAACGTCTTGAAAGTATCAAACGAACTCTTCTTGAAACAGAAAAATACATTTTTGTCCACAAATTGTTAAATTAAAAAAAAGGTCAAATTCCTTTAAAAAACTTTTCTGTATAGCATTTAAAGTTCAATTGATTTCATTTATTGACGATTCGGGTGTCAGTATTGCCTTGAAACGACACTCCATTCTCAGCACTAGCTCCTGCAGAGAAAGGATTAAACCTGTAGATCTCATTGCGGCGGGTTATGTACAAGCTTAATAGTGGTTTAATGTAAGCCTGCCACCTTGATTGTTTCAGCTGCTGGTCAGACCAGTGAAGTTGCCTTCTCAGCCGGCTTGACGCATGACCAAACTGTTCTGCACGCAGAGACTATAATCTACGACAAGGTTTATACAAATGTCGGTGGTGGTTACGACGCTACAACTGGCGTCTTTACCTGTCCAACAGCCGGTCTATATACATTCCAGGCAAGCTCACCGTTTGTTTGTAACAATATCTCTGTTTATTTGGATGACTTTTCTATGCCTCTAATGATTATATCATCATTAAAGCTTCTTATATTGACATACCTTTGGCATATAGACCTAACTAGCAGGATAAAACCCAAACGCTTTTACTTTTCGTCAACGGAACTTTAAATTGTTTCCGTGATAATGAAACATAAGACGTTACTTTTAGAAGCAAAACAGTTCCTTTTGGAAGTTTGCACACTCTATGCAACGCATTCACTTTTTCTTTTCTCTTTGTCTATAGTTTCATACGCTAGCTCACCAGGACAAGTCCTCATGGCTAGAGCTGTACAAGAATCAAGAGTATATTGCCTCAATTTACGGACACACAGTTAATGACTTTGCCAGTGGAGGAAACTCTGTAGTTCTTCAACTTACAGTAGGAGATACGGTAAGGTGGAAAACTACACACTAGCAATAGGTTTTCTTGTAATAGAAGCTTAATATCATGATAAGTAAAAGCACACACTTCCGATATAACGATTATTATTAAATACTCGTTTCTATTCCCCGTTAAGTTACACTGGTACCGGAAACGTCAATATTTTTCCATACACTGACGCCTGAATTTCATATCGGGTGCGTGACGTAATTCAGTGTGTGTTGTTGCACTATTATTTTTTCTATTTAGTTCAGTATTGTTAATCCTAATTGAGGCTATTGAACATATTTATGATATTAACATATTTATACGTGTAGATGCGTATGTAATAAAAATGTTATTATCTTTGCATCGGGAAATATGCATTCGTTCTTCAGCGGAAGAATATTGCGTTCCTAAAGTCGCGCAATATTTCCGCTGAAGAACTCGTGCATATTTCCCGATACAAAGCTAATAGCCCATAATTATTAGTTCCAAATATCTAAACATGTTACATAGATGCAATATAAACCATAAATATTATTCAAACTAACTAAGACAAACTGACATTGTAATATAATAATATATTTGGCTTAGCTCTATCAATTTGCTTCTGAACGCATTTTTGTAAATCCAGATTAGATGCAAGATTTGTTCATGTTTATATACTATCCATTCACATCAACGAAGGCCTGTAGCTCTATTGAGATACTTGCATGTTTATTAAGCTATCCTTCTAGATTACTAAAGGTCGGTGGTTCTACCGTCGATTTACATTACTGAATGCCTGTGTGCCTATCAAATATTTGCATGTATATAAGCTTCCCGCCTTGATTTCTAAACATAGAAGTCGGTTCTATTCGTATACTTGTGTGTTAGTGAGCTTTCTATCTCGATTACTAAAGGTCGTCGGTTCTATCCGTATACTTGTGTGTTAGTGAGCTTTCTATCTCGATTACTAAAGGCCGTCGGTTCTATCCGTAAACTTGTGTGTTAGTGAACTTTCTATCTCGATTACTAAAGGCCGTCGGTTCTATCCGTATACTTGTGTGTTAGTGAGCTTTCTATCTCGACTACTAAAGGCCGTCGGTTCTATCCGTAAACTTGTGTGTTAGTAAACTTTCTATCTCGATTACTAAAGGCCGTCGGTTCTATTCGTATACTTATGTGTTAGTAAACTTTCTATATCGATTACTAAAGAACGTCTGTTCTATCCGTATACTTGTGTGTTAGTAAACTTTCTATATCGATTACTAAAGGCCGTCTGTTCTATCCGTATACTTTTGAGTTAGTAAACTTTCTATCTCGATTTCTAAAGGCCGTCGGTTCTATCCGTATACTTGTGTGTTAGTAAACTTTCTATCTCGATTACTAAGGCCGTCGGTTCTATCCGTACACTTGTGTGTTAGTAAACTTTCTATCTCGATTACTAAAGGTCCTTGGTTCTACCCGTATACTTGTGTGTTAGTAAACTTTCTATCTCGATTACTAAAGGCCGTCGGTTCTATCCGTACACTTGTGTGTTAGTAAACTTTCTATCTCGATTACTAAAGGCCGTCGGTTCTATCCGTATACTTGTGTGTTAGTAAACTTTCTATATCGATTACTAAAGGCCGTCTGTTCTATCCGTATACTTGTGTTTTAGTAAACTTTCTATCTCGATTACTAAAGGCCGTCGGTTCTATCCGTATACTTTTGAGTTAGTAAACTTTCTATCTCGATTACTAAAGGCCGTCGGTTCTATCCGTATACTTGTGTATTAGTAAACTTTCTATCTCGATTACTAAGGCCGTCGGTTCTATCCGTACACTTGTGTGTTAGTAAACTTTCTATCTCGATTACTAAAGGTCGTTGGTTCTATCCGTACACTTGTGTGTTAGTAAACTTTCTATCCCGATTACTTAATGCCGTTGGTTCTATCCGTATACTTGTGTGTTAGTAAACTTTCTATCTCGATTACTAAAGGTCGTTGGTTCTAACTTCTACCCATATACTTGTGTGTTAGTAAACTTTCTATCTCGATCACTAAAGGCCGTTGGTTCTATCCATATACTTACAAGTGTGTTAATAAGTTTTCCATCTTAATTACTAAAGGTCGTTGGTTCTACCCATATACTTTTGTGTTAGTAAACTTTCTATCTCGATTACTAAAGGCCGTTGGTTCTATCCATATACTTACAAGTGTGTTAATAAGCTTTCCATCTTAATTTCTAAAGGTCGTTGGTTCTACCCATATACTTACAAGTGTGTTAATAAGCTTACCATATTAATTACTAAAGGTCGTTGGTTCTAACCATAAACTTGTGTGTAAATGATCTTTCCATCTTGACTACTCTAGGTCAATGATTCGTTCCAGATACCTGTTTGTTCAAAAGTTATTCACTGAGGTGGTTATATCTATGACTTGCATGTGTTTAAATGATTACAGAACACCGGTGTTTCTTGTTACGTGAATGTTTCCATTATAAATTTGTACGAAGCGCCTTCTGTACATTTTGATAACCGCCCAATGGTGCCGGTGATACTTGATTTACCTGCACAACAGCGGTGATAAAGCATCGCGTGACACTCATAAATATCACCCTGTACTTAGGCCCGATGTTGGTATTTCTGTTCCTTGTGGAGGGTATTCAAAAGTATCATATTTATAATACAGTTCCTCTTTAGCTGGCTGTAGTGTATGTGAGGAGTTCTATACCACACTAAGTCAGACCTAGATCATTTGAAAGTAACATCAAATTCCAACTTAGCAAGTAAACAAACAGAAATGATGTAAAATGTAAATGCTATTACAAAATGGTATTGTTTAAAGGTAAAATTGTTGTTCCACAACATCACCAATTTGAAAAAAAGAATGTACAACACATAAATTCTAAATACATGTGTGTATATTGCAACGTAAGTGTGTTGTTAAATATGGAATTGGTCTACCTCCAAAGAAAATATAGTGAGAAATGACATTTTTACAAAAAATATCTATGAGTAAGGGCAAAGTTTCGCCGAATGACATACATTCATCTCAGATTATCTTTTACATCTCATTAAACTAATATAGCATTTTGCGTTCCCGGAACGAACAATCTTGACACCGCTTAGATGAAATTTGAGTCTAAACTTAGACTGTTTTACCACATCACCATCGGCATCGGACATTCCAGCTCTAGTTATGCCTTGTTTAACTATAAACTATCACAAAAGTGCGACCGTGCTGTCTCCGATAACAGTTCCAGTTCATCTTGTGGCAACTTTCATGCAATCTTTAAATTTGTGCGAAAGTTTTAAAACTGGAGACCTGTCTCAGATACTGGAGTATTGTCATGGTAAGTTTGAAGACTGAGCTCAATAATGGTGTGTAAAATTTGACCCAATCTATATATACAGTGCGTACTATAGTATATACATTGCCATTTGACCTAAACAGATAATTTAAAAAGTCTAATGCACTGTTAAATGCGATTAATGAACAAAAAGATAAAAGTGTGCTAAAAAGCCAGTCGGTTTAATGCGTATACAAATTTCGTTCAAGTACGGTTGAAATCTTAATTACTTAAAAAGTTTAGACAATTTAGGAGTATTTTTTCTCATTTGATCAGTATTCTAAAAACGAATATGACCAAGACAGAAATTGAGACTTCCTATATTCTGTAGTAATTTATTTTTTTTACCATTTTTTATTTGTTCGTTTACGGTATTGTAAATGTTAAATCATTTTCATACAAATGTTAGATAAATGACAGTGTTAAATCAGTTATATCCACATAATGTTCATTCATATTGAATACGTGCGCATTTGAAATGATTTCTAGTTATAAAGTTTAACAATGGTCTGTCTCGAGCATATTTCAACTCGACGATCACCTCGAGTTCATATAACAAGGTTGCTGTTACTATTATTGGCCGTTGTTTATCAAACTTTATAAATGTGCTTAATTAATGGCCTTAATTTTACAAACAAAATACAACCAACCACCCTGTATTGTTTGTTTTGTGGTACAAAATGTATGTACTATTGTATGAACATGTATTTTTAGTTTAACTGATTATTTTATTTTATTTTATTTTTTTTTTTTTTTGGGGGGGGGGGGGTGTTGGGGGTGGAATGATGAGTTATTATAAAAAATATATTAGAGCAACAAGATATGAATCAAAACTTTCTCTTACATTGTCTCCAACACTTTTGTGTATGGCACCAATGTCTTATATTTCCAGGTATACATTAAAGCTGTGGACAACAGTTATGGTACAGATACCAATCTGTATGGCCAGCCTGACGAGGTCTACTCAACATTTAGTGGCTATCTTATTTCGACATCTTAAACAGAAATGAATGGTTTTACTCAGTGTAAAGAATTTTAATGCAATTATAGTATAATTATATTACTTTTTCTTTAATCTTATTTCAAACGATATTTCAAAATTAGTTTGGGTCGAGCCCGTTTGCGGAAGCGAACATAGCTGTTCGGTGTATATGCGTGCGTACGTGAGTGCGTTCTTCGGATTGGTTTGTTTGTTCGGACTAAAACATGCATGGAACAATCGTTATGTTTACCTCAGTGAGACAGAGTACCATGTGCAAATTCCATATTCCTAAGTCAAAGGCCAAGGTCACAGTTGGAGGTCAAATGCCTTATCAGATCTTGTCCGGCTGCATTGAGGAATCTTGTTTATATTTGGCATGAATGTTTAACCCAAATCCCAAGCTCCTATCTCAAAGATCAATGTCACAGTTATGAAGTTGCATACATAGTTTGCGAGTATATACAATGTACAGTCCGACTGTCAATATTTGACTCTTCAAATCCATATAAAAAGTAATGTAAAAACGGAGAAATCAATGAAAGAGAGATTTAATATTTCTGTCATATTGATAGCCATTTTCTGAGCGTTTCTGCCATATAAGGCAGCCTTTAAAAACGTTTATGCCACCCAAGGCAGCAATTTATCTTCATCTGGTCTAGTTTGGAAGCCTGTACCTTTTTCCAGAAAATACGTGTATAGTTTATATTTGGTGTACATGTGCTCCTGAGGGATGAATGTCTTCGTGTATAACCTAAAATTACTGGAGTGTGATGTTTTAACTCGTCATAATTATTTTAGTAATTGAAATTTCGAGTCCAAAATCATCTAATGATATCTCCATTCAACGTACAACAGACTCGTGAGTATGAAAATGCCCTTGCTTTTATACCATTATCACAACCAAATCACTAAACTACGTATTAACTGGCATGCAAATTTTGGGGTCTGTCATCCAGGCAGTGATCTGTCATCACTGGCGCCGGTTATACGATGTGATGCTGTTCGCTGTTTCCTTAAAGAAGCAAACTAATGCCATAATTGATACAAAAATCAACACGCCAGTGATATGAATAGATCTGCTTGGTAGAGTACAGGAATTCTTCGATTTTTATGCCCCCAAAGGGAGGCATATAGTTTTTGAACCGTCTGTCAGTCTGTCCGCAATGTTCGTGTCCGGTCCATATCTTTGTCATCCATGAATGGATTTTCAAATAACTTGGCATGAATGTGTACCACGGTAAGACGACGTGTCGCGCGCAAGACCCAGGTCCGTAGCTCAAAGGTCAAGGTCACACTTAGACGTTAAAGGTCATTTTTCATGATAGTGCATTCGTGTCCGGTCCATATCTTTGTCATCCATGGATGGATTTTCAAATAACTTGGCATGAATGTGTACCACAGTAAGACGACGTGTCGTGCGCAAGACCCAGGTCCGTAGCTCAAAAGTCAAGGTCACACTTAGACGTTAAAGGTCATATTTCATGATAGTGCAATTATGGGCATGTCCGGTCCATATCTTTGTCATTCATGCATGGATTTTAAAATAACTACGCATGAATGTGTGGCACAGTAAGACGACGTGTCACGCGCAAGACCCAGGTCCGTAGGTCAAAGGTCCTAAACTCTAACATCGGCCATAACTATTCATTAAAAGTGCCATCGGGGGCATGTGTCATCCTATGGAGACAGCTCTTGTTTTTTCTGATAAAGAATGATGTTACTGCTAATTTATGGACTTTTCCTCTTCAAATTTTGAGTAACTCTGTCATTTGAAGCTCCATACTCTTACTGCTTGAACTCACGTGACCAGAAGATATAGTACGGAGCCCGATTTGTAAACAAATCGGCTCACTTCAAGTATTATTTTTGGTTATAACTTTGTTAATACTGAAATAAAGACATACTGAGAAATTTTCCTCACTTATCAGGGGAAGGAAGCGTGCAAATACTACGATTAAGTCAATTTCGCTGTTAGCGTTTTCTCCCCTTGTGAGCTAACGCCTTCCTCTCTCTTGATTCTTGAAAGAAGGCAGATTAATTTGATACTTTTTGCAAAAGTGCGACGGTGTAGACCTACTTCGCTGGACACAAAATATTGTGCTATGGCACGAAGCATTTTACCTAAAGTATATAATGGGTCAAAGTTAATATGAAACAGATATGACAGAAATAAGCAATTTCATTGAAAATTAGCGGAGAAAAATTGCAAAGATTAATTAACCTAGTCCCAATGCGTGACTCTAGTTACCTCTCCTGACGGTCCGTTCACAGAGTAATATCAGGCTGAAATGAAATGAAAGTGATAATTAGGTTACGGGTTGGACTAAGATTAACCATGTAACGACCAACACTAATCTAAAATCCTTAATTTCTGAGACCAGTGTAAATAAAGAGAAAGACACTATAATTTTCAAAAAAATGTTTGTTTTTTTTCTCTAAAAATCTAAGCACATTGAGCATAGATCTAATAATGATAGAAAAAAATGTTGATCTAAAGCACTGTTTAATCATGTTAAGTGTCAAAACAGGACATGAATTCGCGGTAATACATATACGTACATCCGATAATTGGTATACAAGGAAAGAGGCGCACAAAGGGAATCCTACACAGAGATATGACATCTCCGACAGTCCTGTAGATCTACTTCTCGAAAATAATACAGAAAAATCATATTATAAACGTGAAACATTACAACAGCAGTATTAAAATTATTTGCGTTACGCAATAAGGAGTATAAAACCACTTGCTGTATCTAGAATTTTAAATATTGAATGATCTGACGCCTCATTTCCTGAACTCATTATGTAAAATAAATAATTACGTCATTAATCATGAAATGGTGACGTCATAGATAAACTCGTGAATGACTTCATAACAAGCAAACTGCCGAGAGGCAAGAGCTACAAAATTAATAATTCATCAATTAAACGGTCGCCGGTGCAATTTAATGGTAAGATATTTAAACACATTATATTACAAATCATGGCTATCAATGTGTTTCATAAAGTAAGTCACTAGTGTCCCTACTGTAACGCAGTGTGTTATCCTCGGGTAAACACTATCCTGTTTTCTCATATTCTCGGGGGCCTGAGGGGTTGTTTTTATTCCCAGTAACAGATAAACCATTTTATGAACAGCATTTGGGTGTTATCTTGTAGAAAATTCACTTGTCTTTCAGATTGTGTCTTAAAATGTTACAGAAATTATCCCATTTAGATCTAATTATTTTGTTACTGTATTTGATACCACCCTCATCCGCAGAAATTGACCAAGAAAAGAAGAGTTTCTCGTATTCCCGTGGATTTATAGGGCCTATTTGACTTTTCATCACAAATAAGTTGTAGAATTTAAAACATAAAAATTAGAGTCAGTGTAGATCTACCCGGTTTCGCACTGTACGCGGTTTCGCACACCCAGTAAATTCATGTACTTTGTGAGAATAAAGCAGAAAATTCAACAATTCTTTGTTATTATTTCACGAGAGTGGGTTATTCCCTACATAATTTGACACAATGGGTCCTTCCCCACTGGAGCCTCGTTCTGGTAAGTGCACACAAAAACAATAATAATATCCATGGAGACCAGTAGGTCAGCTGAAAAATATTAAGTTTCATGAAAATAATGACTATGCAAACAACAACAAGGTGCAAAATAAATTGAAAAATCACTATTCCATCATACAGGTAAGTATTTACCTACTACTTTACTTATTAGTAAATGAAAACTATTTCAACAGTTATTGAAGTTCTCCCAACCTGCAAAATGCCTTCAACTTGATTGTTTGCTTTACGTTTTTATTAAAACAGAGAACTTACTCGAATAATTAGGCTTGTGGGGGTCTTTTGTGATTCAACAGCTTCTGTTGTTTTATTTTTGTTTCATGTATTCAGTTGTTTTAGCCTTTTCTGCTTTTAGAAGTAAAAACAGGGTTTGGTACCTAGCTTTCACTTTCATAACTGCTTTTAAATTTCAGTTAAATTGAATTATATTTATAAATGGTTAAAAAGTTAATTAATATTTTTCTGTTAAATAACTGCATTGTTATCACTGAGTTCTATAAATTATCAGGGTGTGCGAAACCGGGTACACTGACTCTACCATTGTGTAATAAAAATATGTATTCTGTAGTAAATACAGCACTGAGAAATATGACAATTAATTGCATAATCAATAATTTAAGGCAAATTTGCTAACACCACCAGAAAAAAAATAAGGATTTTTTTTGAAAATTTAGTAAAATGCTGATAGTTTCGTCAGTATGCGTTCAAATCACTTGAAATTTTCAGTGTCAGTTTTGTAACATTCCTGTCTAGAAAATAACAAACATTAAATTATTTGACAACTTTACTGTAAGGCAAAAAACGAGAATATGAGAAACCCTGAGAATACGAGAAACAGGGAATACAGTAAGAAATTCCTGAGGCTGAGTCCGGGTAGATCTAAATGCCAGGAAATACCAAATTATGTGGGATCTGTTGACCATTTGCATTCCCGTAGCCTGTTTCAATTTTCGTGGTTTTGGCCAGTGTGATTTCAAGTGGGCTAGATCTACAGAGTAACGATTCAATAGAAATTTTTCCCTGTGTCCAAGACTGATGTCAACAGCATATTCAGATGCCATGTTGACACTTGTCTTCTGAAATTGGAAAAGAATAATTTGAATACAAACTTTAAATAGAAGGTTTCAAAAGTCACAAAATCAATCTAATAAGACAGTGAGAAAATATTTTAAACAAAACAGATCTCTAGCACGGTTATGTTTTAAAAGATGGTGACTCAAAACATATCCTTTTTTTTCTCATAATCTTGGCAGATACACAATGCCCTGTGCCTCATTTTCAGTTTGTCAGCCACATATATCTGGAATAAATATCGATGGTAGATAAATATTATTTCAGGTCCCCGAGTTAGCTCCCTTTTATATGAAAACGCCATTTGTAACGAGTAGATTAGCTAAAAGAATGAAATGTAATCTCCTGTTAGAAAAGCAAACTAAGGAGTATTACTATCATAATTTTAATGGGAAAAAAATGTCCAAGGTGATATGAACATGCTTTGTCATTATTAGATTAGGCTAGACAAGCTTACTGTCGCTGAGTGGCTGCTTTTTTAGCTATTTCAATGACATTTTATAAAAAATACATTTCCTATTTTTCAAATTATTACTTCATTTCTTAAGGCAATATCTTTCTAAAAATGTTAAGAAATTTGTTGAATTTATTGCAAAAAAGATTCTGCTCCATAAAATTGTTTCTCCTACTTTTTCTCTCTTGATGCAAGAAAAAATGTAAACAAAAGGGAGACCACTACTTCCAACAAAAGGATATGTTCCAGAATGCATAATTAGTAATGTTATAGTTACTTCCCCTTTAGTGGTGATAGAACATAAAAAATACAGGAAGTGAATAATTGCTTCTCCCTTAGAATTTCTTAACTTCCTTTGCGCATGCGCAGTGAGCACTTTACGATTTGAAGTTTTTGAGGCAGATTGCTTGTAAATGCGAGTTGATTATGATTTTATTTCTGCAATAATAAAATACTTGTGAGGTAATCTATTCTTTTTGTTTGCTGCTGTATTTATGAAAATTGAAAATCGTTTCCAACTTTCTAAGTTACTAAATAAAAGCAAAGTTTCACCGCCGAATTTGTTCTTGAAGAACATGTCTTTTCCACCGAAAAAATCACGAGCGTATTTATGAATTTTCAAGTGAGTGGCACTTTCTACTTTCAATCGATGGCGGCCATATTTGTTTACATTAAAGGTCAAGGTCATTGAAATAACTAGCTTTTTAATTTCTGACTTTTGCAGTTTGACCGTCACAATATAAAACAAACTGTATACGTCAGATTAGTTCGACTAAGGTTAAGCTAGCTTAAACATTTCAGCTCAGAGATGTTTATATGTTGTTGCGGATCTCTGAGCTGAAATGAATCCCGTACTGAAACCTAATCACGAATCTTGCTAAAAGTCTGTCACGCTATATTTTTATCAAATGAAGTCCAGTGGACTCACCTTTTACTTTAAAATATTTCTTATCCATTTTTCTTTTGATCTTGCATAGAATAATACATGCAATATAATTTTAACACAAGTTATACACACTAGTTTCAAATTGGTACCCCTGTCAGCAATATTTATCGTCCGGTTACCGGACGACTAGCAAATCCTCAGGGGATTTTCTAGCCGTCCGGTAATAGATTTCCTAATGAATAAGTAATGATTTTATATGGTTTTAATAGTATTTACTTAAAATACTGATATAAAATTTATCTGCAAACAAAATTTTTTGTGAGTATATACTATTTAAGATTTTCAATAAGTCGCTGCATTATTCAGCCGATAAAACAAATGTTTGCCGAAATCAATAATGGCGAGATTGCCATGAAGTCGCTCATTAAAATCTGTTCATATGATGGCTTTCATAGGATCGGAATTTTTAAAATTTAACAACTTTTTCACTGGTTTTAAAAAATTAAAACAGTTTTGGAATACTTTAAAATTTCATATTTTAATATTCAAATATTTTTTAATGAATAACTATTAAATGACATTTAATTTCAAAAGCGGCAGAGTGATGTACAAAAATTTAAGAAAAACAGTTAAGTTAAACGTTCATAATTAAGCCATTTTATTTCGAAATAATAGTCAAAATTAATAAATGAATTGTTTGTTTTATAAGCTTTCCATTCTTGAAAATATATATATAAATTTGTGTATTAAGAATTAAAGTCTTTAGAAAAACATCACTTTTTACAAATAACATGGACGCTCTCGGCAATCAATATATTATTTCTAAAAAAGAATATCAACGGATTTGTATACAGACATGATCTCATTCGTTTTATCGACTTAAATTAAAAATCAGATAAATCTGTTCATATGATGGCTTTCATAGGATCGGAATTTTTAAAATTTAACAACTTTTTCACTGGTTTTTAAAAATTAAAACAGTTTTGGAATACTTTAAAATTTCATACTTTAATATTCAAATATTTTTTAATGAATAACTGTAATCTTATCTTATCTCCTCTCCCCTCCTCTCCTCCCCCCTTCCGTCCCCTCCCCTCCCCTCCTCCCTCTCCCCTCCTCCCCTCTCCCCTCCTCTCCTCTCCTCTCCCCTCCTCTCCTCTCCTCTCCTCTCATCCGCATCGCTCCTCTCCACTCCACTCCCCTCCCCTCCCCCTTCTCCCCTCTCCCCTCTCCCCTCCTCTCCCCTCCTCTCCTCTCCTCTCCTCTCCCCTCCTCTCCTCTCCTCCCCTCCCCTCTCCCCTCCTCCCTCTCCTCTCCTCTCATCTCCTCTCATCTCATCTCCTTTCCTCTCCATCTCCATCTCATCTATCAGATAAATTCAAATGAAACTTACATGCAGGGCACTAGTGTGCAAGCAACATTTGGGGACAGGTACCCATTGCCATGTCCACAGTTATAAAAGGGAAATTTTTCATCATTTTAAGACAAAAAGGGGAAGTTTTTAGCCATATATTTTATGTTACTATTTTTCACACTTATTAATACTGTTTTCAATTATTTCTAACTAATGTAACTATATTGCAGCAGTAACCTTCTTTAGAGGCCTTGTAATATAGCTTGAAAGCGAGTTCATAATGTAGTTGTGTCAAACAACCTATTATCAGGGGAATTTTCTTTTGAGAAAGGGGGGAAAAATGTATTATTTTATGAGGGTAATGGGGCCTATATTCGGCCCCAAAACCGGCCAAATAGGTGCCCTGATATGTATCAAAAGTGGATAAGATTTCTCATTGATTTCCAAAATTACGAATTTTCTGGTGATTTAACCTTTAGCCTGCTAAATTTCTATAATGGATTGGTCCATCATTCAATTTGGGCAGTACCATTTATCATTTGAAGGGGTGTTTACTTAAAATTTACTGACTGAATAGCGAACAGTGCAGACCGTGATCAGACTGCACGAATGTGCAGGCTGATCTTGGCCTGCACTGGTTGCAAAGGCAGAATCACTTGCCGCCAGCAGGTTAAAGGTTAAACTTCTGGATGTACTTGTAGTGTACACAATAAACATTTATTCTTCTACACAGCAATATGCGGAAGCGATAAAACAGATAACTTTACATGTCAGTTTATTGTGATTTATCCTCTATTATTATGGTCCTTCGAAGTTTCAATGGTAAGATTGCCTGTCATAAATATAAAACAATCTTACAGTCAAATCATTTTGACTTCTTGACCCATAGGCACAAGTATAGGACCAGCTGGGATGAAAAAAACTGACCAGACGGATAAAATCTCCTGTTTTCATCCTAAATCAATCCAGAATGGAATATAAATCATATGGTGAAATATATGCACACCTTTCAAATGATCTATGCCATTTACACAAGTCCAGTATCCAGAGGTTCGAGTCTGCAGTCATCATCAATGGATTCACTTCCAGAGTTTTTTTCCCCAATAAATCTACCTCCGGTAAAAGGAGGTAATTTAATCCCAATGCAAAGAAGTATGTTTTTTCCCAAAATTTGAATTTAAAATTCCCAAATGATTATACCTTAAATAGAGTTTTGCTGTTTAAAGATAGTTTTGCTAATTTGTATGTATATTTAGGTAAATTATAATATATACTGTTGAACAATACTGAAATGCAATTCATTAATATTTCACACAAAAAACACATTTATGTAGACTTTGGTAATTTGCAAATTGTCCCTATTAAGACAATTTCAGAGAGCATTTTCCCAATTCCACCGGTGTGGGTGGCATTCCCAAATTGATGAAAAAAAAGGCATGACTTCCCATGCCGTTGTGAAATAAATTCTCCGGGAAGTTACACAAACTAATAATTCTATCACTGTTTTGCGAAGTGAGACCAACCACAGGTCTCTAGCCCTTCCCATTTGATAATGAAATATATGTCTGGAAATGAGTTCCTTCCTGCTGAAAGACCTAGGTAGATAAAAATGCGGCACTACGAAACAGTACAAAAACATAATGTATCTAAAATATGGTGGTCAGGTGAGCATGGAACAAATTCATTAGCTAAGGTAGTAACTAGTGTTAACAATTAAATATGTAAAATTAGGCCACTAATTACAACCACCAGTAGCATCAGGTATATGAGATATTTATTATTTTTCCCTTGGGATTTGATTTAAAGTCTGTGGAATCAAGTTCAAGGACCTTAGGTCACTGTTACTAAAAATAGAAAATAAAAAGTTTCAGCTTAAGAATTTATGTGTCAAATGATGGTTAATTAAACTTGGCTTACAGAAAAAAACCAAGACTGGAATTGCATATGGGGTCATTGGGGTCAGGTTCAAGGTCAGTAATACTTATTTAATTTGCATATATATCATATTATTTAGAAAAGTCCACTGTGGTGCAGCGGTTTAGAGCGCAGGTTGAGTCAAAGCTACATTTTGTGCTGTGGAATAGATGGGTCTCTGAGCTCCTACCATTCTTTTTTCCTTTTTTTGTAATAAAAAAGGAACAATTTAGATTCCATAGGGTCAAGATCAAGATTTTTATTATTATTTTGCTTGAATCATGAAGAAGGTGGTTTCCAGTTTATAATTTTATTTACCCTTGACATACTGTCACCAAACTTTGTATAAAGCAGCTTATTATGAAGAACTAGCTTTGGATTGTATTTGGGATCACTGTTACTAAAAAAAAGAAAAACACTTTCCTATCCCACGCTCTAGTTAGGAATGAGGTATTGCAGTTGAACTTTATAGGTAGGTAGCTTAGTTGGAAAGAAAGGTTTGGGGGACTCAGGTTTTGTTTTGCCACAAGGTCATTCATCTCAATAGCCTATTGGAACAGCCATGCTTCAAGTGAGGGTGGCCTTCGGTTTGATCCGTGGCAGTGTTGTTGCTGTCATACCAAACATGAAAAATGGTACTTACAAACAGCTTCCTCACCTTGCGCTGAGCATTAAGAGGATAGTACTGTTCAGTCTGCTGTCAATATAATGTGACTTAAGGGTGTTACCATGTCATGACTTTGTGTCTACAGCGTGATATTCCAGTGAGGCAGCACTAGCACTGTAAAGTTGGGCATTGCACTTACTGATATGACTGAAAAATTATTGAAAGGAAACATGTACACATTTTGATGTATTCTTTTTACTGTCAGATTTATTGTGTCATAAAATGTATTTTCAGTTATCAGAAATTATTTTAGATCTTCAGTATTTTAACTTATAAATAGAAAAAAGAAATATGTTTACTTGGAGATATCCAATACCCTGTTTTGTTAAATAAGCTTTTGTGTTTTTGATATCCTCAAATTGTATTTAGGACACCCCCAAAACTTTCAGTATTATCTACATGTTTATGATTAGTGACATTTTTAAATGCACAGTAGACTAAGATATCACAAAATACATTTATGACATCATAAATTGAAAGAAGTGTATCACAAAAAATAAATCAAAGCATGTCACAGAATGAACGTTACCAATATCACTAAATGAAGAATAATTAGTAAAACTACACCCCATGGTTTGCCTCAATAATATTTCAAGAATATGTGTTTAAATGTTGGATTGTCTATAGTCAAAAAGTAGGCCAATAAGTCAAATTATGGAAAAACCATGGTGACCCATAGGGATTTTATAATTCCTACCTGATCTGTATTAAACATTGTAAGAATGTTTTTCTTTATAAAATCTGGTCAGGTTAGAAACCTGGTTGTGTGGGTAAAAAAACAGGTCAAATTATTATTGGCTAATGTGAGCAATGACTGTAGCAATAATTTTCAAAGAACAGTTCTCCACGCTGAAGAGCATCGACTGAATGCGTATGCATACCAATGACCCTGCTTCATTAATATTCATTTTTTCGGAAAAGTGCCAACACATTTTTGTTACTTCGAGGTGTCAGTCAAAGGTAGGCGGAGAATCCGATATGATTTGTAAACGTCAATTAAATGAACATGACTGGCTTAAATGAACACGACTGACTGCAATTCTGATTGGTCAGATATAGATTTCATACTATGTCAGATGGAGTCCATGAAGATAATTCTTCGAGAAAAAGAAACCTCGGTCGATTTCTTTTTCATGAAGAATTCACTTCATAAACTCTACCTATAACTTCGTGCCCATCTTATTTTATTGATTTATGATTTTACTAATCTATTTTATTTATTTTTCAGACATCTGAGATGAGGATTAAGTGTGGTAGCAATTATCACAAAGTAAATCTTAGTGTGTACCACAAATGTTAGAGGAACTGGTTAAGTATAAATACATGTACATGAAACATGTACTTCCCAAAGTTTGCATTTAGTAGTTCCTGATTATATACTAGATTAAATATGCTTTCGTCTGGAAATTGGAATAAATATGAGAAACAGTACAAGAGAGAACAATAGGAAATGTGATTTTTGCGGTTCTATGTGCTGGAAGTGGTGACTGGAAGAGGCCTACGGGGAATTCTGTCAGGAAGAGATATGCTCTGAGTGCTTGTTGAAAGGTAAAATGGAAAATGTCATAAACAAATCTGTGGAGAATAGATACAAGTGTGAGATATGTAGCTATGCTAGCAATATTAGTTGGAATTTTAGGAGACATATGAGAACACATACTGGAGTGAAATGTTTTAAATGTGATTTTTGTAGCTATGCAAGCGCTGAAAAGGGAGACCTGAAAAGACATACGAATTTACACACGGCTGAGAAATGTTTAAAGTGCGATTTTTGTGACTATACAAGTAACTTCAACTATAGTCTTAAAACTCATGTTAGAATGCATACTGGGGAGTGTTTTAAGTGTGATATTTGTACTTTCACAAGCAATTTTGATAGTGTTGTTAGAAGACATAAGAAAATTCATACAGGAGAAAAAAACTTTAAGTGTGATTTATGTAATTATGCAAGTAACCGAAGTGTTAATTTGAAAAGGCATAAAACAGTACATACAGGTGAAGCTGGAGAAAAATGCTATACATGTGGTATTTGTAACTATGCAAGTAATGGACGCAGACATCTTGAAAGACATATGGAAGTACATACAGGAGAAAAACACTTTTTGTGTCATGTTTGTGGTTTGAGATACAGAAAGAATGTAACGTTGAAAACACATATGAGAATACATACTGGAGAGAAATATTTGAATTGTAACTTGTGCTGAAAGGCAAGGTTGAAGAAACATACGAGAATACACTTGAGAGAGAAATATTTTATTTATATGTTTCAAATTTGATCTTTGCGACTTTACCTAAAACTTACACTGTAAACTAAACAATCATACTAGGATACATACAGGGAAGTGCTTTAAATGTGACGTTTACAAGTGCTTATGCTGAACCAGTCAAAGCTGTCGGTTGAAAAGACATATGACCTAGTATACATACATACAGGAGAAAATACTTTTAATTGTGATTTCTGTTACAAAATAATCTAAAAGCGCATATAACAATACATACAGGCGAAAAATGTTTTAAATGTGATATA
Source organism: Mercenaria mercenaria (assembly GCF_021730395.1). Lineage (NCBI taxonomy): Eukaryota > Metazoa > Mollusca > Bivalvia > Venerida > Veneridae > Mercenaria > Mercenaria mercenaria. The sequence goes on along the minus strand of NC_069378.1, from coordinate 22,448,143 downwards.
TTGTAGTTTTGCAAGTAATTGCATGCAGTCATCTGAAAAGACACAGGATGTACATACAGAGAATAAACTCTTTATGTGATGCTTGTGGTTGCAATTTGGGCAGAGTGACACTTTTAAAATACACACGAAAAGACATACTGGAGAAAAATGCTTTAAGTGAGTTTTTTAGCTCACCTGAGCAAAATGAGTTTTTGTGATCGCTCGATGTCCGTCGTCTGTCTGTATGTCGTGTCAACATTTAGCTTGTGTATGCGATAGAGGCAGTATTTTTCAACTTATCTTCATGAATTTTTGTCAGAATGATTACCTTGATAAAATCTAGGCCAAGTTCGAAAATGGGTTATCTCTGGTCAAAAACTAGGTCACTAGGTCAAATCAAAGAAAATCCTTGTGTATGCGATAGAGGCTGTATTTTTAATTGGTCTTCATGAATTTTGTCAGAATGATTACCTTGATGAAACCTAGGCCAAGTTCGAAAATGAGTCATCTGGGATCAAAAACTAGGTCACTAGGTCAAATCAAAGAAAAACCTTGTGTATGCAATAGAGGCTGTATCTTTCAATTGATCTTCATGAAATTTGGTCAGAATGATTGCCTTGTTGAAATCTAGGTTGAATGTGAATATGGATTATCTGAAGTCAAAAACTTGGTCACTAGGTCAAATTATAGAAAAATCTTGTGTATGCGATAGAGACTGTATTTTTCAATTGACTTTCATGAAATTTGGTGAGAATGATTGCCTCGAGGAAATCTAGATCAAATTCAAATATGGGTCATCTGGGGTCAAAAACTAGGTCACTATGTCAAATCAAAGAAAAACCTTGTGTATGCAATGGAGGCTGTATTTTTAGCTCGACTATTCGAAGAATAGTCTAGCTATTCTACTCACCCTGGCGTCGGCGTCGGCGTCGGCGTCACACCTTGGTTAAGTTTTTGCATGCAAGTACATACAGCTATCATTTAAAGGCATATAGCTTGAAACTTATTTATTCTTTTTCTAGGTCAATTACCAACCTCACTGGGTCAAGTTCCATAACTCTAACATGTATTTTGAGCAAATTATGCCCCCTTTTGGACTTAGAAAATTCTGGTTAAAGTTTAACATGCAAGTTACTATCTCCAAAACTAATGCAGATATTGAATTGAAACTTCACATGTGTCTTCGGGGTTATAAAACTAGTTGATAGCACCAAGTCCCATAACTCTGACCTTCATTTTGGCCAAATTATGCCCCCTTTTGGACTTAGAAAATTCTGGTTAAAGTTTTGCATGCAAGTACATACAGCTATTACTAAAAGGCATATAGATTTGAAACTTTTTTTTTCTTTTTCTAGATCAATTACCTACCTCACTGGGTCAAGTCCCATAACTCTGGCATGTATTTTGGCCAAATTATGCCCCCTTTTGGACTTAGAAAATTCTGGTTAAAGTTTTGCGTGCAAGTACATACAGCTATTACTAAAAGGCATATAGATTTGAAACTTATTTTTTCTTTTTCTAGATCAATTACCTACCTCACTGGGTCAAGTCCCATAACTCTGACATGTATTTTGGCCAAATTATGCCCCCTTTTGGACTTAGAAAATCCTGGTTAAAGTTTTACATGCAAGTAACTATCTCCAAAACTACTTCAGATATTAAATTGAAACTTCACATGTGTCTTCGGGGTTATAAAACTAGTTGATAGCACCAAGTCACATAACTCTGACTTGTATTTTGGGCAAATTATGCCCCCTTTTGGACTTAGAAAATCTTGGTTAAAGTTTTGCTTGCAAGAACATACAGCTATTACCAAAAGGCATATAGCTTTGAAACTTATTTATTCTTTTTCTAGGTCAATTACCAACCTCACTGGGTCAAGTTCCATAACTTTTAACATGTATTTTGAGCAAATTATGCCCCCTTTTGGACTAATGCAGATATTGAATTGAAACTTAACATGTTTCTTCGGGGTTATAATACTAGTTGATAGCATCAAGTCCCATAAGTCTGATATGTCCCCCTTTTGAACTTAAAACTCTTTTGATATTTAACATTTTGGGTAATAATTTCCAGCTTCTGTGACAATATTCCGAATAGTCGAGCTTAGCTGTCTTACGGACAGCTCTTGTTCAATTGGTCCTTGTGAAATTGGTCAGAATAATTGCCTTGATGAAATCTTGATCGAGTTTGAATATGGGTCATCTGGGGTCAAAAGTAGGTCACTAGGTCCAATCAAAGAAAATCCTTTTGTATGCAATAGAGACTATTTTTCAGTTTATCTTCATGAAGTTTTGTCAGAATGATTGCCTTGATAAAATCTAGGTCAAGTTTGAATAAGGGTCATCTTGAGTCAAAAACTAGGTCATTAGGTCATATCTAAGAAAAATACTTGTTTAAACTCAAGAGACCACATTTTTGGTCCAGTCTTAAAGAAAATTGGCCAAAATATTTGTTTCCATGAAATCACTAGGTCAAACATGTTTACAGTTATGGTGTGTTTCTCAGGTGAGCGACCTAGGGCCATCTTGGCCCTCTTGTTTGTAGTTTTGAATGTATTCAGAGAAGCCATTGGAATGACATATGACAAAACATACAGATGGAAAAACCACTGTCTTACCTTGCATTGTTGCAAGAGGCGACTATAGAGTCTGAAATCTTGATTTTTCTGTATCTCTGTGATTCCAGCAGGTTTAAAAGTATTTATTACTTATCTAAGAATTTATGTTAATTTATGAGTCGTGAAACAGATATTTTAGTCCTGTGTAACCTGTAATATGTTGGTGTTCCTGTTTTTAGCTCACCTGTCACGAAGTGACAAGGTGAGCTATTGTGACCGCTTGATGTCCGTCGTGCGTCGTCCGTCAACAATTTTTAGCTAATATTACTCAGGTGAGCGATCCAGGGTCATCATGACCCTCTTGTTTACAAAGTTATCTGTTTGATGTTTTTAGCTGTTTTATTCAGTCAACATATTTGCATAGTTGTGGTCTAAACTTAGCTATTTTGCATAAGTTCAGTTGTGACATTATTTCAGTAAAACGTATCTATAGTAAACACACAAGTCTAATGGCCCCAGAAATGTTGACGAAAATGAGTCATCAGGGATCAAAAACTAGGTCACTAGGTCAAATCAAAGAAAAACCTTGTGTATGCAATAGAGGCTGTATCTTTCAATTGATCTTCATGAAATTTGGTCAGAATGATTGCCTTGTTGAAATCTAGGTTGAGGGTGAATATGGGTTATCTGAGATCAAAAACTGGGTCACTAGATCAAATTATAGAAAAATATTGTGTATGCGATAGAGACTGTATTTTTCAATTGACTTTCATGAGATTTGGTCAGAATGATTGCCTTGAGGAAATCTAGATCAAATTCAAATATGGGTCATCGGGGGTCAAAAAGTAGGTCACTAGGTCCAATCAAAGAAAATCCTTTTGTATGCAATATAGACTATTTTTCAATTTATCTTCATGAAGTTTTGTCAGAATGATTGCCTTGATAAAATCTAGGTCAAGTTTGAATAAGGGTCATCTTGAGTCAAAAACTAGGTCATTAGGTCATATCTAAGAAAATACTTGTTTAAACTCAAGAGACCACATTTTTGGTCCAATCTTAATGAAAATTGGCCAAAATATTTGTTTCCATGAAATCACTAGGTCAAACATGTTTACACTGTTATGGTGTGTTTCTCAGGTGAGCGACCTAGGGCCATCTTGGCCCTCTTGTTTGTAGTTTTGAATGTATTCAGAGAAGTCATTTGGAATGACATATGAGAAAACATACAGAGGAAAAACCACTGTCTTACCTTGCATTGTTGCAAGAGGCGACTATAGAGTCTGAAATCTTGATTTTTCTGTATCTCTGTGATTCCAGCAGGTTTAAAAGTATTTATTACTTATCTAAGAATTTATGTTAATTTATGAGTTGTGAAACAGATTTTTTAGTCCTGTGTTACCTGTAATATGTTGGTGTTCCTATTTTTAGCTCACCTGTCACGAAGTGACAAGGTGAGCTATTGTGACCGCTTGATGTCCGTCGTCCGTCAACAATTTGTAAAAAAAATCTTCTTCTTGAAAACCACGGGCAGAATTACACCAAACTTCACAGGAATGATCCTTGGGTGGCCCCCTTTCAAAATTGTTCAAAGAATTGAATTCCATGCAGCACTCTGGTTGCCATGGCAACCGAAAGGAAAAACTTTAAAAATCTTCTTCTCAAAAACCAGAAGCGCTAGAGCTTAGATATTTGGTGTGAAGCATTGCCTAATGGACCTCTACCAATTTTATTCAAATCATGACCCCAGGGTCAAAATTGACCCCGCCCCAGGGGTCACTTGATTTTACATAGGAAAATCTTAAAAAATCTTCTTCTCAAAAACCAGAAGCCCTAGAGCTTAGATATTTAACATGTAGCATTGCCTAGTGGACCTCTACTAAAATTATTCAAATCATGACCCCGAGGTCAAAATTGACCCCGCTCCAGGGGTCACTTGATTTTACATAGGAAAATCTTAAAAAAAAATCTAAAAATAAACAATAAGGCCTAGATCTTAGATATTTGACATGTAGCATAGCCTAGTAGACTTCTACAAAATTTATTCAAATCATGACCCCCGGGGTCAAATTGACCCCGCCCCATGGGGTTTCTTGATTGTACATAGAAAAATCTTCAAAATTTTCTAAAAATAAACCAGAAGGTCTAGAGCTTAGATATTTGACATGTAGCATTGCCTAGTGGACCTCTACAAAATTTGTTCAAATCTTGACCCCCAGGGTCAAATTGACCCAGCCCTAGGGGTTACTTGATTGTACATAGAGAAATCTTCATAAATTTGCTAAAAATAAACCAGAAGGCCTAGATATTTGATATGTAACATTGCCTTATAGACTTCTACAAACTTTGTTCAAATCATGACCCCCGGGGTAAAATTGGTCCCGCCACAGGGGTTACTTGATTTTACATCGAAAAATCTTCCAAAAAATTTCTAAAAATCATCAGTTTGACATTTGAAACATGTAGCTAATATTACCCAGGTGAGCGATCCAGGGTCATCATGACCCTCTTGTTTAAAAAGTTATCTGTTAGATGTTTTTAGCTGTTTTATTCAGTCAACATTTTTGCAGTATAGTTGTGGTCTAAACTTAGCTATTTTGCATAAGTTTAGTTGTGACATTATTTCAGTAAAACGTATCTATAGTAAACACACAAGTCTAATGGCCCCAGAAATGTTGATGTGAGTTTTTAATTTTAAATCAAAGTACATATGGCATTTCTTGATATTTCAAAGCAAATACTTAATACAGTCTGTCTGTAGTTGATGTTAAAAACAGTAAGGTTTAATGGGTAAACTAGCCAGTTCCCTTGTTACTACGTATTCTTGTCAGGCAATATCGCATTCTTTGGACATAAAGTTTAATGTAGCACAATGCACAAATGGCTTTCTGGAAAAACTGGAATGCCAAAATATCATGTGGAGAACACTTAATTTGTCATCATAACTGGTTAGCTATCTTAATACAATAGCAGAAGTAAGGCGTAAAAAATGTTTGTTTCCGGTATCTTGCTACTTTAAAAAGAAATTAGGGTAGGTAGGTTGGTAATTTTTTTTTTTATTATTAAGTAGCAGGTGGTAACCGTATTAATCATTTTGTGCTTTTTTAGCTCACCTGAGCAATGCTTTTCTGATCGCTCGATGTCCGGCGTCCGTCGTCTGTCGTCAAAAACTAGGCAACTAGGTCAAATCAAAGAAAACATTGTGTATGCGTTAGAGGCTGAATTTTTCATCTGATCTTCATGAATATTGGTCAGAATGATTACTTTGATGAAATCTAGGCCGAGTTTGGAAAGGGGTCAGCTGGGGTCAAAAACTAGGTCACTAGGTCAAATCAAGGAAAAACCTTGTGTATGCGATGGAGGCTGTACTTTTCAATTAATCTTCATGAATTTTGGTCAGGATGATTGCCTTGATAAAATCTAGGTCATGTTCGAATATGGGTCATCTGGGGTCAAAAAGTAGGTCACTAGGTCAGATCAAAGGAAAAGTTTGTATATGCCATATAGGCTGTATTTTTCAATAGATCTTCCTGAAATTTAGTCAAAATGATAACTTTAATAAATTCTAGGCCGAGTTCGAAAATGGGTCATCTGGGGTCAAAAACTAGGTCACTAGGTCAAATCAAGGAAAAAACTTGTGTATGTGATAGAGGCTGTATTTTTCAATTGATCTTTATGAATATTGGTCAGAATGATTGCTTTGATAATATCTAGGCCGAGTTTGAAAATGGGTCAGCTGGGGTTAAAAACTAGGTCACTAGGTCATATCTGAGAAAATACTTGTTTAAACTCAAGAGACCACATTTGTAGTCCGATCTTAATGAAAATTGACCAAAATATTTGTTTTCATGAAATCACTAGGTTAAACATGTTTACACTGTTATAGTGTGTTTCTCAGGTGAGCAACCTAGGGCCATCTTGGTCCTCTTGTTTCTAATAGTGAATGCATTAATAATGCCTGTAAGTGCGACATGTATTGATACACATGTGTTACATTTAAACATGTGAAAAACACCTGTGACTGTCACTGACTTTCAAACAACTGTAGTGCACTATTGCAGAGTAGATGAACTGTAAATGTTATTACGAAGAAGTATATGAACAACTGGCATAATTCATTTGAAAACACACGCAAGGAAAAGTAGACTAAAATTTTGACATTGCTAAGAAAATTTTCATTCATTTAGGATGTAAAGAGATGTGTGAGGGAGATTAGAAATAGATATGACGTTCATTTGCGTAAGTCACAGAACTATAATTGTTGAGTAAATGTGGGAATACAAATAGAGCAGGTTTTAAAATTATTGTTTATACAAATTCAGATCATCAAGTGTTATGTTAGAAATATATTGAAAATGTATGCAGAATATGCAAATTTTGATTCCATAACTCGTGTTTTTATTTCGATGTAAATGAGATGTGGAACCAAAATTTGTAGTCCTGTTTGGCGTCATATAACCTATACTGTGTTGGTGCGCTGTAAAACCCAAATAAATAAATAAGTAAGTATGCAGAATAGTAAAAACGTACTTTTGAAATTAGCTGACCAAGTCAAAAGAAAAGAGCTTTAAAGAAAACATATCGAAATGTGACAAATGTGTTTAACTACATTTCTATGCAGCAGTCTGAAGACATTGATATAAAAAAGGGTCAGACAAAATGATTGAAGGGAAATTCTGGTCCATTATAGTAGATGCAAAACTTGTGAAATTTCACTGGCAGTAGTAATGTACGTTGTCGAAGATGTCAGAATCTGACTATGTGTGGATTCAGGCAAAAGCATTTATATATGTGGATTATTATGGCAAAAACATTTATGTGTTTATTCCCAGGCTATGTTTTACAACCTGTGTGCCAAAGAGAAATTTAAATCTGAGGAAGAAAAAGTTTATGGTTATTATGCCTCCTTCGAAGAAGGAGGGGTATATGTTTTGCAGATGTTGGTCGGGTCAGTCGGTCTGTAGGTATATATACCAATCCGTTTACGGATGATAACTCAAGCACACTTGGGCCTAGGATAATGAAAGTTGATAGGGTGATTGGTCATAATCAGCAGATGACCCCTATTGATTTTGAGATCAGTAGGTCAAAGGTCAAGGGCACAGTGACCTGAAACAGTTAAACTGTTTCTTGATATTTCAAGAATGCTTTGGCCTATGATCATGAAAGTTGATAGGAAGGTTGGTCATGACCAGCAGATGACTTCTATTGATTTTGGGGTCAATAGGTTTAAGGTCAAGGTCACAATTACCAGGAACAGTTAAACAATGTCCGGATGCTAACTCAAGAATGCTTTGGCCCAGGGTCATGAAAGTTTATAGGAAGATTGGTCATGACCAGCAGATGACCCCTATTGATTTTGAGGTCAATAGGGCAAAGGTCAGGGTCACAGTGACCAAGAACAGTTGAACAGTTTCCAGATGATAACTCAAGAACGCTTGGGCCGAATATCATGAACGTTGATAGGGAGGTTGGCCATTACCAGCAGATGACCCCTATTGATTTTAAGGTCAGTAGGTCAAAGGTCACAGTGACCCAGACTGGAACTGTTTAACCGTTTCCAGACGGTAACTTGAGAACGCTTGGGCCTAGGATCACGAAACTTGATAGGTAGGTTGATCATGATCAGCAGATGACCCCTATTGATTTTGAGGTCAGTAGGTCAAAGGTTAAGATCACATTGACCCAGCACAGTAGAACTTTTGTGTATACAGTTACCAAATAATTTCTGTTCCTTGTGCAATTACTGAATGCATCAAGGGGTGCATTTCGTGTTCAGTAAGCTCTTGTTTATGTTGGATTTGCTGACTACAGGACTGTAATCAGTGCAATTAACTGTGTCTGTAACTGAACGTATGATTTATTATTAATGTGGATATCTGTTTCTTTTACTGTTTGTTTTAAAAACTTGTTACGTATCTTTTTAACTATGTTAGATGTTAAATTGTTAATTATAATATTGAAGTTTACGAAATACATTATTTTGTTCTTCTATACTTCCAAGTAAATTCTTGCTATGTGTCCTGCCCTTGGTACACCACCTACCCCTCCCCCTCCGCTGCACAGATGTGCAGGCTGATCATGATCTACACTGGTTGCAAAAGCAGAATCAATCATGTCCAGCATGATAAGGGTTAAGGGGCTAAAAGTCGATGTAACAGTGACATTAAGACTGAAAATTGCATTGTTTCCAGTCGGTATCTAGAGAACGGTCAAACCTTTTAGAATCATTGACTCTAGATGACGCCCATTGTGTAGGGGAGATCTAAACTCAATGTCATATTTACATAGAGAATATATAGGTTTCAGTTAAGGTCGCTGACTTCAAATCATTTGCCCCTCACCGATGTGGGTTCGAGCTTTACTCGAGTCAGGGCGTTGAATTCTTGTGAGGAAGCCACTTCTGGAAGGTCGGTAGTTCTACCCAGGTTCTTTCTCCACCATCAAAGCTGGAAAGTCGCCGAATGACCTATAATTGTGTCGGTGCGACGTTAAACCCAACAAATATATATATATATATATATATATATATATATATATATATATATATATATATATATAACCATGTTTGGAAGGAAATGACGTCAACGTCATCAGACAACGTTTGCGTTCCCGCACATTAAATGAACATTCAATGACACTGTCCAACATAAAAAAAATCTTGTTTTCAATATAACAGTTGAGTGGAACATATGCAATTAGAAGGTTATAAAGCAGGGCTGGTGTACCTTAAAGCCATATGGGCATACTAGGAGAGGTATTGGTCCGAGGGTAAATACCGGTCTAATAATAAAAACTATGCCAATATCACCTTACAGCACACCAGTCCAATGTGCAAAAACAACAGGAGAAAAATATTACTGGAACCTATACTCACATGTGAAATTCCATGGTTTAGATTTCAAGACACAAATCATCCTAACATTTCAATATGTCTCCCGAATAGGTGGGGGTGGCATATTGTTTTTGCCTTTGCCTTCTGTCTGTCTGTCCGTAATAGTCCGCATTAAGCTTGTCCGGCTTTCACAGGTCAAACTGCTGGCCAGATTTCAACGAAACTTCAAAGGAGTGATCAGTACCAAGCCGCCGGCACGTTCTGCTTCGCTGCACAAAATGGCCGCCAGAGCTAAAAAATAGAAATATCTTGTTTGGCTTTCACAGGTCAAACCGATGGCCGGATTTCGACAAAACGTCACAGGAGTGATCAGTACCAAGCCTAGTGGTGCATGTCGCCGACACGTTCCGCTTCGCTGTATAAAATCTAAATAGAGCTAAAGAAAAATCTTTGATGCATGTATCTACTAATGTTGCTGTGTCGCAGTCTCTTTTACTGAGGAAGGTGTTTATTGGCTGATTTGTTGATGAATGTATCTACTTATGTTGCTTTGTTGTAGTCTCATTTATTGATGAAGGTGTTTATTGTCTTCATTTTGGATGCATGTATCTACCAATGTTGCTGTGTGGCAGTCTCTTTTATTGATGAAGGTGTTTATTGGCTGATTTGTTGATGCATGTATCTACTAATGTTGCTTTGTTGTAGTCTCATTTATTGATGAAGGTGTTTATTTTCTTCATTTTGGATGCATGCATCTACTATTGTTGCTTTGTTGCAGTCTCTTTTATTGATGAAGGTGTTTATTGGATTTATTATTGATGCATGTATCTACTAATGTTGCTTTGTCACAGTCTGTTTTATTGATGAAGATGTTTATTGGCTTTATTGTTGATGCATGTATCTACCAATTTTGCTGTGTGGCAGTCTCTTTTATTGATTAAGGTGTTTATTGGCTGATTTGTTGATGTCCTGTATCTACTAATGTTGCTTTGTTGTAGTCTCATTTATTGATGAAGGTGTTTATTGTCTTCATTTTGATGCATGTATCTACTATTGTTGCTTTGTCGCAGTCTGTTCTATTGATGAAGGTGTTTATTGGCTTTATTGTTGATGCATGTATCTACTAATGTTGCTGTGTCGCAGTCTCTTTTATTGACGAAGGTGTTTATTGTCTTCATTTTGGATGCATGTATCTACTAATGTTGCTGTGTCCCGTACATTTTTATTGATGAAGGTGTTTATTGTCTTCATTTTGGATGCATGTATCTACTATTGTTGCTTTGTCGCAGTCTCTTTTATTGATGAAGGTGTTTATTGTCTTCATTTTGGATGCATGTATCTACTATTGTTGCTGTGTCACAGTCCCTTATTGAGGAAGGTGTTTATTGTCTTCATTTTGGATGCATGTGTCTACTATTGTTGCTGTGTGGCAGTCTCTTTTATTGATGAAGGTCTTTATTGGCCTATTTGTTGATGCATGTATCTACTAATGTTGCTTTGTTGTAGTCCCATTTATTGATGAAGGTGTTTATTTTCTTCATTTTGGATGCATGTATCTACTATTGTTGCTGTGTCGCAGTCTCTTTTATTGATGAAGGTGTTTATTGTCTTCATTTTGATGCATGTATCTACTAATGTTGCGTGTCGCAGTCCCATTTATTGATGAAGGTGTTTATTTTTTCATTTTGGATGCATGTATCTACTAATGTTGCTTTGTTGTAGTCCCATTTATTGATGAAGGTGTTTATTGTCTTCATTTTGGATGCATGTATCTACTATAATTGATGCTGTGTCGCAGTCCCATTTATTGATGAAGGTGTTTATTTTCTTCATTTTGGATGCATGTATCTACTAATGTTGCTTTGTTGTAGTCTCATTTATTGATGAAGGTGTTTATTGTCTTCATTTTGGATGCATGTATCTACTATTGTTGCTGTGTCGCAGTCTCTTTTATTGATGAAGGTGTTTATTGTCTTCATTTTGGATGCATGTATCTACTAATGATGCTTTGTTGTAGTCCCATTTATTGATGAAGGTGTTTATTTTCTTCATTTTGGATGCATGTATCTACTATTGTTGCTTTGTCGCAGTCTCTTTTATTGATGAAGGTGTTTATTGGCTTTATTGTTGATGCATGTATCTACTAATGTTGCTGTGTCGCAGTCTCTTTTATTGATGAGTGGTCATTTGCTTCTTCTCACGTAACTGTGGCAATTCCACGCAGCACTTACCTCCCTTAGAACCTACAGCAACTGATCTGGAAGAATTCAGTTTTAAAGCTGAAGCTTCCCTTTTACATTATTCATATTTTGTGCTCATTATTTATTGTATTATATGCAAAAATCATACCTAGTAAAAGTAATACTTTTATTAAACATATAATCAATAATGCGCAGTTTAATTCATATCGACGTTTGTTGTGAACGAAGCTGTGCTCGGAACCAGTGTTTGTTTAATGACCTATTTATAGACCGAGGTCATAAGCTATAACGAAGTGCTCGCTAATCCCGTTTCCATTTTAATAATATAAATTGTTTGGATTAAATTTTAATTCGATGTGTTGCATATAATTATGTTAAATACGTCTTGCATTTCGTATGATTTCTTAGCTTTATTTCTGCATATTACACATTGTGTGTATTCTGTCAATGAATTTTTCCTTAGATCTACCTAAAGACGAAAAAGTTTCATTCATACAGATAGTTTATTCATAGGACGCGAATTGATTTACCTTCGTTATGTAATATTATCTAATGTTATCTGAAAGGATAACAGAGAGCTGCATGACATATTCATTTACAGAATAACGTATAAAATATAGTATTTTATTCATTTTGGACAGCTATACTTATTAATATGCCATACATGATATTACTGTCCTGCAGAAATTTTAATGTTAGGGTCGACTATTTCGGAGGAAATTGTTTACTGTTGCTTGTAGGCATATGGTATTCAAAAAATCTGAACTGCATTGTTCACTCTGGGGCTAATCGCCCCAAGTTGTGTTCACATTAAATTTTATTACATATCCATACTTAATTGCATCGATCGGTTTACTCTCCTCGTAAGTATTGAACTACTTTTACGGTGCACGTATGGAGAAAGGTTGCGCTGAACCGGAACCATGTGTTCTTGGTCTTGGTCACGTGATAAATATTTATTTACATTTACAAATCATAACTGTTCACATTTACTGCATAATTATGCTAAATAAACGGTATCGATCTGTTTACTCTCAGACGCTTGAATGTTATAGAAGTACCGAACTACTTTTATAGCGTATGTTTGGAGAAAGGAAGTAACGGCATTTGTAAGTATAATTTCACCAATGTCGGTATACATAGTTTGGCGGCTTTGGCAAAGCTACGCTTCCCAAAAAGAATATTCTGGAAAAAGCAAGAACAATCCAGGCTTTAAAAATGATTGTAAAATCCTGTTTATCAGTATTGTGGTAGAACATTCTAGCACCATAGTAAATAAACAACTAATTGACTTAATGTCTCAAAAGAAGGTCAGTAAAATAAATCCAAAAGGGAAATGATATATACATAATAGTATATGCATTCTGTATAAATTGCATCTAAATGAAATGAAAGTAGCGATATAGTTTTTATGTGAATAAAAGTCTCTGAAAGGCTGAAATGCTAGAAAATGCCGAAAAACCGTTCCGAAGTCAGTGTATTGTGTATGAAATAAAGAACTACCGGATTAAGTGGTATTCAGCCTATTTTATACAGGCGAGTAATAATACTCTGAACATAGAGCGCCTACTTCACCCGATTGCATTCGGAATATTTCCACGCGTTTCGGGCTTTATCGTATGTTTAACATGGGACTGTTGAACCGTCTACATACGGAGAAAAAAAATGCAGGTTTTTTTTTGTACGCACGTGCGTCCAATACGATAATATGATGTACGGTCGCGTGTGTCAAATGAACGTTCATGGGTGGATAAATAAAATAGATAAAGATTAAAGTAAAAAAGTAACGATATCTTTGTTACTACAAGCATGAATATACAATAACTTGGAACTTATTGCGCTCGGCATAAAAAATCGACCTTTATTAAACGTTCGTATCACAAATACATACTGCACATACTTTACGAGCATCAACCGAAACGAACAGTCAAAATCGACGTTTTCGCAGCAAATTGTTCTCCTTTGTGAACAATATCTCGTATTTTGAATCATTGGCATGATTGCAAGCATCTAAAGGCCCTCTGCAGAAAAGTTTTTCACATGTGTACAGACCAGGGTCACATTGTACGGCTAGAACGTCAACAGACTTTAAACTTGCCAGGAATGTCCAAAATATAGACAGAGGATATTTGTATGTTTTAGTGTAAGATCGAAATATATTTCACCGAGTGAAGACTGTAATGCAAAAGTCGGAGGTACATAAGTCCTGTTTTGGGCGGTGACTTTTGTAGTAGTTCTTCAATTTTCTTAGAACAACATTTTTATAGAATTTTCCTGTGACCGTACTGCCTTTTGGTACCGGAATTTGAATGACTGGACCCTTATGAGTGAAAAAAAAAATACATACAAAACCTTCTTCACCGTTCGTATTCGTTTGGCAATACTTGGGCGTCTCGCAATTTTGGTGACCCAAGTTCGGTTGGAATACTTCCACTTTGGTTCAAAATAATAAACCCAGGTTTCATCACCAGTAACTATATTATCAAAAACCTTTTTGCTGTTTGAAGTACGACTAGATCTTAAGTTTTTTTATTGCAATGTGTTACACGGGTCCTTTTGTCATCTGTTAACCAAGTGGGTACCACCTTGATTGTATTTTTCTAAGTTTTAGTTTGCACATTTTATAATTCCTGACTCGTACTAGCCAGTTTGTCATTTGGCCAATATGTCTTAGGTGATACATCCGTCTCCTTGTTTAGCTAATTGAGGATTTTTTTCTATGTTACCTTTCGACGTAGTTGTTGCAGGAAGATCTGTGCGAGCAGCATCTTTAAGTTGCTGCTGTCCGGTCCTATGTTTAGCTGCCCACCTACAAATAGTCCTATGAGACATTTGACCCTCCCCATAAATGTTGCACACCTCACGGTGAATATCTACAAGCTTCATGCCGAGTTGCGACCTACCTTTTATGTAGGCCCTAATTTCAAGCACATTTTCAGCTCTTTTCCCAGTCATTTTGTGTAAAGTGTAATGAATACGCTATAAAGCAATGTATATTGTACCAAGGTCAGTGAACGTGCGAGCGAGATATTTACCTATGTTACGATTCAGTGATCATTCTATCGACACGAGGTGGTTTTGTGTACACATGACACGATTTCCGCGAAATAAAACACAAATGACATTATTTTTGGGACACCCCTCGTACGTACCTGTACTTATCAGTAGTTTTGTTTAAACATGAAACACATTAGATGAATCCTTCCAAGAGTGGTTTAGCCACAGTGAAAATCAAAGAACTCGTGTTCATCAGACTTTTTTATATATATATATATATATATATATATATATATATATATATATATATATATATATATATATATATAAACTGATTTGTTTGCGCTAATACGACCAATCCATAAAATGGCGGCAACCCATTTTTTTCCTGTTTTCCTGGTAAATGAAATGAATTTTTCCGCTCCCTATATGATCATAATATTATGCAAAAAGAAAAAATCCGTACCTATTCACCCACACAAAAGAAATTTGGTCGTGTTACCGCAAGCAAACATTTTTTTTTAATTATGGCCTCAGCGAAATATATTTTCATCGTACATGCAAAAATACTTTTTACAGGTAAACACCATAGTCATTATTTTCACAAGTAGCATAGCCAAGGTTGAACATGTAAGATAATGTATGAGTGAAAAATATTTTGATCTTACATCAACTATACTTTATATTTCATAAAATATAAGCCCTCACATAGGTGTATAATATTTTGATCTTAAATATACTATAAAAATGTTTTTCACAAGGGATATTCTCGCATGTGGCAAGATATCGTTTTAGTGAAAAAAAAGTTTTATCTTACATGAAAAACAAACATCAACATTTCTTTTTAAGTTTTAAAAATCTCACATTCATGGAGTGATCTAAATATTTCAATCTTAAACTGAAACAAACAAATTTTCTTCTATTTCATTTCTTTAAAAAAAAATTTTTAACAATCTTAGCATATATTCAGAGAGAATGTTCCTTAGATGATGTCGCAGTGTTCCCTCTTTTGAAAACAATGGTCAGAAAGCTGATTTTAATATCAAACACAACACAGTGTGCAATTTATAATAAATACATTGTTGCTTACCAATAGAAAGCTAATAGTTCGGTTCCTCCCATCCCCTGCTGTCCCTCGGAATGCGAAAAACAGGGTCTCACTCTCATGTCTTTCACAGGGGCTCATGTAAGATTCTTATATTCTGTTATAGAAAGAAAAATAATCAGACAAGCGTCTGCACCCGCAAGGTGATGCTCCTGTTATAAACGGCATGTATAGCTGGTATTCTCTTCATTTTACATTATTTGTATATAATCTAGTAATGTTTGAGTTTCGTGAATACAGGTATTGTGTTAAAATGCAGCTATATCAATTTAAAGTAAACATACGAAGACAGGTGAATTTGTTACTGAGTGATCAATACATTCTTAATGTATCCGTTCAATTTTACCTGTCATACTTATCCTGCATAATAACATAACAATTTACGTTATTTTCCAATATAAACACGCAAAAAAATTGTTAGATGTTTCATAATTGCCTATGACTGCAAAATGACAGGGAATGTATACATGTATGTATCCTTAAAGATTTTTTAGATAATTATGTGTCCCAGAATTTCCAAGCCTTTAAAAGATCGAAGGTATTTTTCACATTTTTTTTTTATTTTCGAAGGCTCTGATAAAGGTGATGATATATTTCAATTAAAAATAAGAGATGCCTAGGAAGAAACTAAACAATGCAACAAAGCAGGATAACAGCAAGACTGGGTTTTATTGAGTCAATTTCGAAAGTGGTCATAGAAATTGCAATATTCTTCACTCCCTCCCTCCTCCCATACAACTTCTTTCAGTGAGAAATTATACAAGTCTGTATCACTTGTGACGACTACAAATAAATTCTCTCTCATGCACACATACTCACACTTCTGAAAGTACTGTATTTCGTTGAACCTCAGACATATTATATTCAAGTTGTAATAGTTAAGAATAACAAAAGTACTAATTTTAGCAGACGACAACTGGTATACATGATACTGCTTGTAAGTAAATATAATTAAGATGTAGTCAAGATACTTTCAAATATAACATATGGTACATTGTGCTTAAAACTTTCTGCATTGTTTCCTGAATTTCTTTGTTTTAAGTGTAGATAAACGCGTTTGATTCAAACACAAAAGCACAACATTAAAACTACGGGGTTTTATGAGAAATTACTCAGGATAGAATTTTTCATAACGGTTTTAAACAAAACATCGCCAAATGATGTAAAAATGTATTTGACAAAAACAAAGGAACTGAATTATAGATAAGCAAATGTTTCATTTTCTAAACAAACTTGACAATAATTAATCTATAGACATACTCACGTCGAATTGTATGTACAACCATAGCATATGTTTTCGAAATAATTATATAAATTATCAAGTCGTTTAATATCTACGTGTCATTTTCTTCTCGGCGCTCGGACGAAGGAGACGATTAAAACACTTGTTCTGCATGTCTTTGAAATGCATTTACAAAATATCATCACGTTCGGATTGATTGTTGCGGTGTGCAGTTTGTGTAAGTACTTTCTTTGTTCGTTAAATGAATATTAAAATGAAATATGTTATTAAAGACACTGATTCTGGTATGTCAGGTATGTGGCCTATGGGGATGATAAGGTCTGCGTATTGGCGGTAAGGGCCAATACACAAGTCTGGGCTACTGATAGACTTGCTTCTGTTTATCAAAATAAGCTATAGTAGTCGCAACTTGACCGCGATGGTTGACCTTAGGCTGATTATTCATATCGATTATTTCATTATAGAAATCAAGGGTGCTTAGGGTAACCGTGTATGTTTATATGGAATTAGTTTGTATACATTGCAGTATCAAAGTATATATACTTACATTTGATCAGATAAAATCTTCCAATACACGAATTTATATTTACACAAATTTATATTTCCCTTTTCTCGAGCAGCTCGTGTTTTACGTACACTCCTTTTCAATAATAGGTTGTGCCTTATTATGTTTTATAATGCAAAGGTCAACCATCGGGGTCAAGTTGCGTCTACTGTACTGTATAGCTACCATGGCTACTGTGCAGTAAATAAATTGCAGGTGATATTTCTCACCTTTATAGTAAATCAGTTCTCACCTTTATAATCGAGTTTAGAAAGCTTGATTGAATTAGGGCTAAATAATCAAAGTGATGATAAGATACAACAGTGTTTTTATCATATTTTTAATAAATCAAGTTTTCTAACAATAACATCTCATCATTGCTGATTTTTTTTAATCAAAGTTTTTAACAATAACGTCTCATCATTGCTGATTTTTTTAATCAAAAAAAAAAAAAAAAAAAAAAAAAAAAAAAAAAATATAAAAAAAATGCATTTAGGCACATAGCTTTTATAAATAATAAATAATGTGTATTATGAAAAATGATATCTTTTTATTTGCTGGATTTTATTATATATTAAAGAAACGTTAGATCACACAAGCGGAATTATATATTCCCAAATCACAGTTCTTATCCTATAATCAGAGTTTCACAGTGTGTCATTAAAAAGGTCTCCAGCCAAACATTCTGTTCATCCACCGTGCCCATATATTATTCCTGTAATTATGTGTAAGTCTGTTAGATCCAACATTTTCATTCCAATGGAGAATTGCCATATTACTCCTCAGCATATAATTTGTATCTCCGAACGCACCGATTCTTTTATCTTGGAAAATATTCAAAGTGTTATTAAAAGATTCAACAAAAAATGTGTCCATGACATAAATGTAATTTTCTGGATGCTTATACACATCTGTTGCTTTCAATGACTTTTCTAACAGAGAAACTGCGAATGGGTCTGTTAGTATTTGGCGGCTTGGAATATAATTTGGGTCCTTTTTACACCGTGACGTGGGTGGGCACTGTTCATGGTTGTTCTGGTAGTGAGACACGATATTTAGAACGGAAGATTTGAGACGAGAAGAGTCCTGGCTACAATTTCTCATTGCATACTGGATATGAGTTTTCACAGGTTGTACTTTATCCACAAGCTGGAGAGACCAAGTTTTTCCTTCGCGACATTTTGCCCCAGATGATATTTTTTTCATTTCCTTTTCAATCGAAACTGAAACATGCCAAGTGTCATTCTGGTTGATAGTGTCTGGTCTCTGTTCTCGAACATATTTGTTGATGCTGGCATTTCTGTCATGACCATGTCGGCGAACAGACACACCTTTACGATCCAATGTTTCATATACACGCTTAGTCCCAATGAGTTCATGTCGTTGTGAACAGGTATCATCATCACGTCTAATAACTTCATGCTGAATGACCTTGTGTGTGCTGTACCCAATACATACAACATCTGTATATTTAGAGTTTCTACGCGTGGAGTGACGTGCATCAGTTATAATGTCTACCGAATCACATGAATCAGCTGATTTCTCTTCCATAAGTGCGGAATGGCATGATATATCCCGTTCTGTCATAGCAACTGCACTATATTCACCAAAAGTTGCTGCACAGTGTGTTTAGATATAACACCTATACCAGAAGCCTCACAGAAACGTTTGAGCTGTCGATACAATAATCCACTGCACACATACGCATGTGTTAGCCACACAGAAACAAGATCTTTTCCTCCAGGTAGTGTTAGAGAAGAATTCCACCGCTGGTAAAAATGGCACAAGTCACATGATACTGTCAGAATCTTGGTACAGTCCTCAGAATTTACACACTCAGTTGCTGGTCTTTCTGTACATTTCACATTGTGGTTATTTATCATTGTAACCAGATTGTTAATAGAAGTTTGTGAGGTAAGGATCAACGGCTCAAATGCATTTTCCCGTTCACATGTCTGCTGTACAGGTACACTACAAACACTAGCCTAATGAGAGTCAATGTATTGTGAAAGAGCAGTATTCAAAATGTCCATTGAGCTCAGTTTCTCGTAACCAGACTGCCGTTTGATGTGTTCAAGTTTCTTCTGGAGAGTAGAGTAATTTTCATCGGTACCATACAGACTAAGTTTTTGTTTCTTCTTTAGATTATTTGCTGATCTGTTCATGATTTGTTTGTTTCAAAATCAATACAATAGACATAAGTTGTTCAAAGAAGCTTGAGACTGAATGATAAATAAAAATGTCATCATCACATTTTATGCACAAGACGTAGTATAACAATACTGACACTTTGCAATGACCAGTTTCAGATATACAGGAAACATGTCATTTTGCTCTCAAAATTCACAACTGAAACTGACATTTATTAATATTGACAGGTGTAAAACAAACACTGTCCCTTCCTGTCATAATGATGCAAATTGCACAGAACTTAGCACATGAAGTAGCTGTCTAATTATCATTGCTACAATGGCAACTCAAAAGCTAACACTTGAAGTAAGCGAAGAGCAAAAACTTGCAATCCTAAGTTTTATCAACTTTCACAATTGGAGCATTAATGTTGATGGTGAAAGCGACGAATATGAAACTCGAACTGATCATACATTTCCTATTGAGTGTCACGAGGATGGTGCAGAAGAATGTATTCATTGCTACTGTTCGCTATGCGTTACAGCGGAAGAACATCGCCAGTTCTGGTGGCCAGACAATAACTCTCCTCCACAGCAATCTAATGCTACAGAAAGAAAAAGACTCTACCAACGTTTCTGGGCCATGCTTAGCAACTGTGGGGCTTGGCTGGACCAAAGGTATACTTCATCCATATTCAGCAAAATCCGCTTTGTTCCAAATAAGGCAAATTGACACATCGCTTAAACAGTCTATATTCCTAACATAGGGGGTATACATAAAGCTCCTCTAAGTGTACTTAGACCACGCCAAATGAAAAGTTGTTCATCGGACTTTATTTCTGGACAAAAAGAGAAAAAAAAACGTGGCGGCGAGCTAAAAATGTTTATGTTTTTTTGGTTTTGAGAAAATTACGAGTGAGCGAAGAGCGAAGAAATATGTTTTTCTTGATTTGGTCCTCGATTGACAAACAGAAACCTTTAAATAGAATGTAAAGCCATTTTACATTAATTTAAAAATGCTTCAAATGAAAATAAGTTTGAATACCAGAAAAATTGTCTGCGTTGTCAAAAACAGCAGACAGAAAAGTGACATGCATCAATACGTAATTACCCTTACCAAAATTATTTAGATTGATACAATCAAATATATTAATATGTTTTACATCCAATTTTCAATGAAATAAATCCAATATTGTTGCAACTGAATTTGTTAAACATTTGAAGAAATTGGCGTTACTGCATTAAGTGGAAATAACTTTAATGAAACTAAATATAAGTATTATGATATATTGTAGACGATGTGTGCGTAGTATGTATCTAAGTATGTATTTATTTTGATTTAATAAGTCGATTCTAGAACAATCTGAAACTGGAATATTAAGCACTTGTACACTGTAACATCCGTAAAAAGTAAAAAGTAGCCCACCAAAAGTTTTAGCTAGATATTTTTTTCAATGGGGCAAGCGCATGAAAAAACAATGTTTCTGAAAATATACGTGCGGCAAATCTGATGAACAACTTTTAAATTTGGTAAGGCCTTACTGATGGATCTTCCCAGAACATTTGAAAAAAATAGAGATGGCTCCGCCTTGCTCCTCTGCCTACCGATGCCGATGCAAACAAATATCGGAAAGGGGTCCTAAAACAGAAAATTTAGGAAAATCGTAAGAAAATTATAACATACTATTTACGAGTTTTAGACGGGAGAACGACATACGTGAATAACAAAAAGACAAAATTTTAAATCTGAATAGTTTGTTTCAAGAATTTAGACAGTGAATAAAGAAAATGACCAGTAAGTTTCTGCCTATTGCTAATTGTCGCGAAATAACTGAAAATATTTGATTTTAAAACAATGGTTTTAATGAACAACACAGCTGTGTTATCCATTATACACATATAATTCTATGGTTTTATCGTTATATCTTGTGCAAATTTCATCATTTCTCCTATGATTTGGTCGAAATTTTCTTTGTAAACCTCATTGTTAGCTCAACTGAGCCGGAAGTGCTCATGGATGAGCTATTGTGGTCAGTGATTGTTCGGCGTCCGTCGTCGTCCGTCGTCTGTCAACACCTCCCAGCCTAAGCCACCTGTCTAATTGTGATGAAAATTCACAGGAATGTTCCATGCATGATTCTCATTGCAAATTAGTCAAAGGACTCTGGTTGCTATGGCAACCGAAAGGAAAATCTTTGAAAATAATCTTGTCAAAACCGCAATAGCTAGGGCTTTGATATTTGGTATGTGGCATTATATTATAGTCCACTCCCAAGTTTGTTCAAATTATTCCCCTAGGCTGCGCCCTGTTGGGGGATGGTTACATGGTTTACATAGATTTATAGAGGAAAACTTTGAAGATCTTCTCGTCCAAAACCACTAGTCCTAGGGCTTTGATATTTGGTATGTACCATTATCTAGTGGTCCTTTACCAAGACTGTTCAAACTATTCCTCCTAGGGTCAAATACGGCCCGACCCGGTGGCCACATAGTTTATATTGACTTAAATAAGAAAAAGACTTTGAAAATCTTCTTGTCAAAAAGCACAGAGCTTAGGGCTTTTATATTAGGTATGTAACATTATCTAGTGGTTTTCTACCAGGATTATTCGAATTATGCCTCTGGGGTTAAAAGAGGCCCCGCCCCGGGGGTCTGTAATTTTAGATAGACATGTATGGGAAAAAGGTTTAAAAATCTTCTTTTCAGAAACCACAAGACATAGGCCGTTGATATTTGGTATGTTGCATTGCCTGGTTGACCTGTATCAAGATTGTAGGATTGCCTTGTGACTCTTTACCATATTTATTCAAATTATGTCCCTCGGATGAAAAGATGAAAAGAGGCCTTGCCCAAGGGGTACAAAGTTTTACAAAGAATTATATAGGAAAATTTAAAAAAATCTTTTTTTCTGAAACTCCAACACCTAGGCTTTTGATATTTGGTTTGTTGCGCTGCCTAGTGGTCCTTTCCAAGATTAATCCAATTATGCCACTGAGGCGTAAAAGGGCCTCACCCAGGGTGTCCCAAGTTTTCCAAAGACTTATATAGGAAAAATTTTCTTGCCTGAAACTGCAAGGCCTAGGTTTTTGATATTTGGAATGTTGCATTACCTAATTGTCCCCTGCCATAATTGTTCAAATCATGCCATGGATTGAAAAGAAGCCCTGCCCCCCAAGGGGCCCCAAGTTCTACTTAGGTAAAGATAAGGGAAATATAAAAATCTTTTTATCTGAAAGTTCAAGACGTAAGCCTTTGATTGTTGGTATGTAGCATTGCCTAGTGGTTCTCTAACAAGACTGTTCAACCTATGCCCGTGTGGTGAAAAGAAGCCCCGGGGTCACTTGTATATGAGTTATATATGAAAATATAATTCATAAATTATCTTATTGTCCCATTATAATTACCTGATGATCTCAAGTAATTAGATTTGACTGTGACCTTGACCTACTGACCTAATTTCTTGTTTTTAAAGATACAGCCTTGAAATGTAGAGGATATGTACAGTGTTGCACAGCGATCTGAAAATTGACTTTCAGTGACCTTGAGTGTGACTTACTGACCTATTTCAATGGTTTTTAGATACAACCTTTAAATTTTGATGACATGTACTGTTTGCACACCAATCTTAAAACTGACTTTCAGTGCCCATGAATGTGACGTATGGCGTACTTAAAAGCCTTTTAAGATACAGCTATGACATTTGGATGACATGTACAGTCTTGCAGACTGATCTAAAAACTGAATTTAAGTGACAATAAATATAATCTACTGACCTATTTTATTTTTTTTTAAGATACAATCTTGAAATTTTGATGACATGTACAGTTTTGCATACTGATCTTTCAGTAACCATAAAGGTGACCTACTGATCTACTTTCTTAGTATTTTAGCATCAGTTTGAACTTTGAAACATATAGCTCATATGACTCAGGTGAGTGATCCAGTGTCATCATGACCCTTTTGTTTCTTTATGTCTTGTAGAAGCTAAAGCTGTAGCTTTCTTTATGGTTAGGTTGTTATGTCTTTTGCAAATACTGTAAAATTAATCTCTGTGGTATGTAATGTTTGGGAACTACAGTATGTTTTATTTCTTAGGTAAACTGGATTATATTTTGTAGTTTGGTTGTCCTGCATAAATCGCATATATGCTTTATTTCTTCGATATTGTGTTATCTTAAGACCTGAATATACTCTTTCAGGTCCCTGATAATATTTCCAGGACCTATATTTCCTGATTCTTTATGATGGATGATTTTTATGTCTTGAAATACCTACATTATGTCATGTGATTTGATTGTTATTTCCTTAAAAAGACTGCATTGTGCTTTGGAATTTTATTGTAATGTCATATAAAAACTATATTATGCTGTGGTTTGGACGTTTCGTCATCAGAAAATTAATTATACTATTCGGTTTGGTCATAATTCCTGCAAGATTCCGTAGATTAGTTGTTAATATGATTACAGACTGCAGAATGCTTTATGATTTGAACGCTGCGTCATGCAAAAACCTCATTAAGCTTTGTTATTTGATCCTTTGTTATATGCAAGCCCAATTATATTTTGTATTTGAGACGTTATGTTTGTAAAAGAATTGCATTATGTTTTGAGATTTGGATGAAAATGTGATTATACTGTGTGGTTTATACCTTGTGGTTTGTACCTTATGTCTTGAGCATAATGCAGTTTTTGCAGGACATAATAATCAAACGATTGGTCAGAATGAGGTTGCATAAATTCCACACTTCGGCACTTCGAACTATATGCGCATAACTTAATGTCGCACTAGGCATAAGGCCGGGTTTGCTGGACATAATCAAACAACAGGGCATAAAATGAGATTGCAAACTAATTAGGACCAAAATCAAAAATTATGATTAATTTTGCACAGGATATAACGACCAAGTCTAAAACTAAAATGAGGTTGGGCAGATCATTGATATGAATTAATTATGAATTAAACTTAACATGATTCTATCAGCACGGGCGTCCCGTAGGAGTAAGCTCTTGCGATGGTAATAAGTAAAGAGACACATAAACGTCTTCTTTTAAGTTTAAATAAGATACAGGTTTCACGCATTCACCAATTTCCCATTCACGTTGCTTTTTAAATTGTGTAATAAATCAAAAACATCCAAATCAATTGAACTTCAGTGAAAGATATATGTAACTTGATTAATTAAGTCGACCTAAAACGAATCCTTCCTTATAATCGTACTAAAATAGAATCTACATTTTTATATAATATTTAAACATTGTTTACAATTTTTGCATATTCAAGACACTGGTCTTTATATATCAGTTCTATAGGATAATAACGTAAACATTTCAGGAAATCAGTAGTTATCAAATCCATCGTCTTCTAAACTGTAGTTATCAAATCCGTTGTCTTCTCGTTTGCTGTTATCAAATCCGTCGTCTTCTCATTTATATTTATCAAATCCAACGTCTTCTCATTTATAATAGTCTAATCAAACGTCTTCTCATTTATAATTGTCATTTCAATGTCTTCTCATTTATAATTATCAAATCCAAGGTCTTCTCATTGATAATTATCAAATCCGTCGTCTTCTCACTTATAATTATCCAACCTAACGTCTTCTCATTTATAATTTTCAAATCCAAGGTCTTCTCATTTATAATTGTCAAATCCAACGTCTTCTCATTCATAATTATGAAATCTAACGTCTTCTCATTTATAATTATCAAATCCAACGTCTTCTCATTTTAGATAATCAAATTCAACGTTTTCTCATTTATAATTATCAAATCCAACGTCTTCTCATTTTAGATTATCAAATTCAACGTTTTCTCATTTATAATTATCAAATCCGTCGTCTTCTCATTTATAATTATCCAACCTAACGTCTTCTCATTTATAATTTTCAAATCCAAGGTCTTCTCATTTATAATTTCAAATCCAACGTCTTCTCATTCATAATTATGAAATCTAACGTTTTCTCATTTATAATTATCAAATCCAACGTCTTCTCATTTTAGATTATCAAATTCAACGTTTTCTCATTTATAATTATCAAATCCAACGTTTTCTCATTTTAGATTATCAAATTCAACGTTTTCTTATTTATGATTATCAAATCCGTAGTCTTCTCATTTATAATTATCAAATCCAACGTCTTCTCATTTTAAATTATCAAATTCAACGTCTTCTCATTTATAATTATCAAATCCAACGTCTTCTCATTTTAGATTATCAAATTCAACGTTTTCTCATTTATAATTATCAAATCCGTAGTCTTCTCATTTATAATTATCAAATCCAACGTCTTCTCATTTTAGATTATCAAATTCAACGTTTTCTCATTTATAATTATCAAATCAATCCGTAGTCTTCTCATTTATAATTATCAAATCCAACGTCTCCTCATTGATAATTATCAAATCCGTCGTCTTCTCATTTATAATTATCAAATCATTCGTCTTCTCATTTATAATTATGAAATTTAACGTATTCTCATTAATAATTATCAAATCCAACGTCTTCTCATTTTAGATTATCAAATTCAACGTTTTCTCATTTATAATTATCAAATCCGTCGTCTTCTCATTTATAATTATCAAATCCAACGTCTTCTCATTGATAATTATCAAATCCGTCGTCTTCTCATTAATAATTATCAAATCCAACGTCTTCTAATTTATAATTATCAAATCCGTCGTCTTCTCATTTATAATTGTCAAATCCAACGTCTTCTCATTTATAATTATCAAATCCAATGTCTTTTGAATTATAATTATTAAATCAAACGTATTCTCATTTATAGTTATCAAATCCAACGTCTTCTGATTTATAATTGTCAAATCCGTCGTCTTCGCATGGATAATTATCAAATCCGTCGTGATCTCATTTATAATTATCAAATCCGTCGTCTTCTCATTTATAATTGTCAAATCCAGTGTCTTCTCATTTTTAATTATCAAATCCATCGTCTTCTCATTTATACTTATCTAGTTCGTCGGTTTTTCATTTATAATTGTCAAATCCGTCGTGATCTCATTTATAATTGTCAAATCCGTCGTCTTCTCATTTATAATTGTCAAATCCAGTGTCTTCTCATTTTTAATTATCAAATCCATCGTCTTCTCATTTATACTTATCTAGTTCGTCGGTTTTTCATTTATAATTGTCAAATCCAACGTCTTCTCACTGATAATTATGAAATCCAACGTCTTCTCATATATAGTTATCAAATCCATCATCTTCCCATTTATAATTATCAAATCCTACGTCTTCTCACTTATAATTATGAAATCCAAAGTTTTCTCATATATAGTTATCAAATCCATCATCTTCTCATTTATAATTATCAAATCCAACGTCTTCTCATTTATAATTATGAAATCCAACGTCTTCTCATTTGAAACTATCAAATCCAGCGTCTTCTCATTGATAATTATCAAATCCAACGTCTTCTCATTTATAATAATCACATCCAAAGTCTTTTCTTTTATACTTACCAAATCCTAGGACTTCCCATTTATAATTATCAAATCCAACGTCTTCCCATTTATAATTATCAAATCCAACGTCTTCTCTTTTATAATTATCAAATTCAACGTCTTCTTATTTATAATTTTCGTCTTCTCATTTATAATTATTAAATCAAACATCTTGATAATACGTCATTTATGATTATCAAATCCGTCGTCTTCTCATTTATAATAGCAAAATCCAACGTCTTTTCATTTATAATTATCATATCCGTCGTCTACTCATTTATAATTATCAAATGCAACGTCTTCTCATTGATAATTATCAAATCCATCGTCTTCTCATTTATAATTATCAAATCCGTCGTCTTCTCACTTATAATTATAAAATCCAACGTCTTCTCATTTATAATTATCAAATCCTTCGTCTTCTCATTGATAATTATCAAATCCAACGTCTTCTCATTGATAATTATCAAATCCAACGTCTTCTCATTTAAAATTATCAAATTCAACGTCTTCTTATATATAATTGTCGTCTTCTCATTTATAAATATCAAATCCAACATCTTGATATTACGTCATTGATAGTTATCAAATCCATCGTCTTCTCATTTATAATTGCAAAATCCAACGTCTTCTCATTTATTGTTATTATATCCGTCGTCTTCTCATTTATAATTATTGAATCTAACGTCTTCTCATTGATAATTATCAAATTCAACGTCTTCTTATTTATAACTATCAAATCCGTCGTCTTCTCGCTTATAATTGTCAAATACAACGTGTTCACATTTATAATTATCAAATCCGTCGTCTTCTCATTGATAATTATCAAATCCAACGTCTTCTCATTTATAATTATCAAATCCGTCGTCTTCTCATTTATAATTATCAAATCCAACGTCTTCTCATTGATAATTATCAAATCCGTCGTCTTCTCATTTATAATTGTCAAATCCGTTGTCTTATCATTTATAATTACCCTATCCGTCGTCTTCTCATTGATAATTATCAAATCCAACTTCTTCTCATTTTATATTATCAAATCGAACGTCTTCTCATTGATAATTGTCAAATCTAACGTCTTCTCATTTATAATTATCAAATCCAACGTCTTCTCATTTATAATTATCAACTCAAATGTTTTCTCATTGATAATTATCAAATCCGTCATCTGCTCATTGATAATTATTAAATCCAACGTCTTTTAATTTATAATTATCAAATCCTTCGTCTTTTCATTTATAATTGTCAAATCCAACGTCTTTTCATTGATAATTATCAAATCCAACGTCTTCTCTTTTATAATTTTCAAATCCGTAGTCTTCTCATTGATAATTATCAAATCCGTCGTGATCTCATTTGTAATTGTGAAATCCGTTGTCTTCTCATTGATAATGATCAAATCAATTGTCTTCTCATTTATAATTATTAAATCCGTTGTCTTCTTATTTATAATTGTCAAATCTAACGTTTCCTCATTTATGATTATCAAATCCAAAGTCTTCTTATTTATAATTATAAAATCCGTCGTCTACTTATCTATAATTGTCAATTCCGTCGTTTTCACAGCTATATTTATCAAATCCGTTGTCTTCTCATTTATAATTGTCAAATCCAACGCCTTCTCATTTATAATTGTCAAATCCAACGTCTTCTCGTTTATACTGATTAAATTTATTTTCTTCTCATTTATAATGACTAAATCTATCGTCTTCTCAATTGTAGTTATCAAACCCGTTGTCTTCTCAAAAGTCGTTATCAAACACAGTGTATTCTCATTAGAGTCGTTATTAAGATTTCTTGCGACTGACTACTGGCATGAAGTATAATTCTGCGTTTGAACGGTTCTCTCGAGAATAAAAACGGATAAGTATCAATTTGAATTGACAAGTAACAAGTAAATGGTATGGTTAATCCTACAAAAAAGATATTTAACAAAGAACTGAACATTCTGGCACTAAACTTTGCACAATTTTGGTCAAGGAATGTACAAAACTTCGTCATGCCATACCTCAATTACCTAATAGACAATAACAGTGTCTGTTTATATTTTTTGGCGTTTTTGATGTTATTTGACCAATATTTTGAATGTTGCATATCCTTGTTTATTCTATCTGTGAGCTTTTGCCAATACCTACATCATTTGAACAGATTGTTTATACCAATAAGGTCATATTCAAATTTGAGAGCTTTGGGGACTTAAGTAACGTGCCCTTAAATTATCAGTGTAGTTCGCCATTTAAACCCTCTCAAAATTTAATTTCGTCATAATTTCTAACGATGAGTTTAGAGAATGATTATGTAAATATAGCCCAGATGTCAGTTTAACAGTTCCATGAGAATGCATTTGATCCAGATAACATCCTTATGTATCAATAATACTATTAAGAGCAAATATCTTCAAAAATATGGACCGAGATTTGAATCAATGCTTTGATGGGCGATGCAAGGTTATCTTGACCATTTGCAATAAAGATACTTTTAACAAGATTATATACCGTATAATTGAAAATGTAATTATATAGCTTGAAATCTTTAAAATATATTGTAGTTGAAGGTATCAGTTAGCCTTGCGATCTAGCAAGCATGTTGTGAGCCACATGCTTTATTTACATATAATCTCCAAATTGTTGCTAAGGGATACCGTCTTTAATATGTATTAGTAGTTTTGTATGTTTAGTAAACTTGAAATTATTGCGTAAAGTAATTTACATGTATGCCGGTAATGTAGGGTAAGGCCTCCGGGTTGGGAACGGAAATCATTTTAGGAATTAATGGCAACCCGTTGGTAAATTTATTTCAACGGCATTATTACCTTTCTAAAATGTAAAATATCAAACATTCTACGCGTGAACAATTCCAAATAATATCTTAGAATTAGGTTTGCTCTGTGCGGATCACTTTAATCATGAGCAAAAAGGTACACATTGATTTCACCCTGATATAGGTAATATGTTTGTCAGTATTTTAGTATCTCCAACGTAGGATTTAGTATCTCTTTCGTAACAGATATTAAATACCAGGTAATAGTAATTACCTCCACCGTAGGACATACTATCTTCTACGTAGGACTTAGAATTTTCTGCGTAGCACTTAGTATTTCCTACGTAGGACACAGAATTTCCTACATAAGACATACAATCTTCAACGTTGGACTTAGTATCTCCTACGTAGGACTAAGTATTTCCTAGGTAGTACATAGAATTTCCTACGTTGGACTTAGTATCTCCTACTTAGGATTAAATATCTCCTACGTAGGTGTCCTACGTCTAATAGGAGATACTAGATATTAGCTCGTAAGTAGCATAATACTAACCAGATATCTCTCTAACGAGAATCACTTGTTTGCAGTGTTTTTTTCTTTTTGATCAAACTTTATATTTTCTTCCTATAGCGTCATGCCCAAATGGGTGGACACTCTTCGGAGAGAAGTGTTATTTATATAGCGGTAATGAGACCGCAAATTGGGATGCAGCTCAAGTAAGTGTTGAAAATAAGTCTTTATCTTAAACATGTACGTACGAAAGAACACTACTTCGTACAATTTTAACACTGTTTCCGATGAATTATTGTATTATACGCACAGAAATTAAAAACACCAGTCTTTGTTTGCATATTTTCTTTTACTTCATTATTATAATGACAATTATAATCTTATTCCTACAGGCTTCATGCTACGCGGTTGAAGGACAACTTGTAGAAATCGAAAGTTATACAGAAAATGCCTTTCTGGTTGAGCTAAAAAGTAACTGTACGTATTTGTAAAACATTTATTAATGTGACATGCTCAAAAAATATTTGTTTGAAATTTATATACAAACTTGTGATAAAACAATATAAATTAGTAGGATATTATAATGTATCTTTAGGAGGTTGTTACATTTGTTTTGGTGTATGCGCATAAACAGAATTGAGGTCCCTTAGTGAATTTTAAGCTTTCATTGTGAAAGACCTCCCTAAGAGATGTACGAAATTGCCTATGAGATCGGCAACTGTAGCTCGTCGTTCGATTTTCAAAACTCAGCAGGTCGTTGATCGACATAAATGATATCATATGGAACCCATTTACATTATGGACCCAGGTATGCAATCGAACATAAACATGTAAAAAGTATGTTATGCTGTAAATTGACATTCACTATATACGGGTCTGCAATTCAGGGTCGATATTAAAGATATGCATCGTGTATCAATATTTACAATAAACCATGACGTAGACCAACATCTAATATAATCGCAGATCGACATTCAATGTAGACAAGGTTTACCAAAGAGTAAATACATTTCATATAAACCCCGTTCAGAAAATCGTGGATCAACTATCAAAACTGTTCAGGTCTTAGATCGCTATTTAATGCAGAGCCAGGTCAACATTGGCAGCACAACAAATAAAATTGTTCCAAGCAGTATATTGTAGTTCAGTATAGACACATCTACGCAGGTTGATACTTTGAATTGATCGGGTGGTTAATCGACATACAGTGTAGACCAAGGTCCCTAGTTGTATACTGACTCTTATGGCAGACCCGAGAATAACATTTAAGGTGGAATGCACCCCAATTTTTTTTTCCGAATTTCGTCCTGAAATTTATACTGTAAAAAAATTCAGGATATATGCGATTGAGTACTGATTTTATCTTGATGCCATTTTGTTCGAGGTTTTTCCTGTTGTGTCACAAACATGGCCCCTGACGTCGCTTTTCGTGCAACGCCGAGCTCCGAGTACTCACGGCATTTTTCCTTTCCTGCGCTCTGAATGTCACATAAATGAAAAATACAAAATAGTTGTCATTTTGCATGCAGAAAATGCCACTCGATGGTATAAAATTTAGCGTAAAAAGATTGACGTTTAAGACGTCAGAGACGAAATGGTCACGTCAAAACGGAAAAACTCGCATCGAGTTTTGCTGCAAATTTTGCCTTAAAATCCAATTTGTGAAAAATTGGCTCGATAAAAGAACGTATAACTTTGGTATGTTGTTTAACGGTATTTGTACTTTGAGCTGACACAAAGATAATTAGGGGTCACCGACTTATATTTTTCAATATTTTTGCGTTATTTTACCCCTACCCCTACATGGTTTGAGGCTTTGTGACGTTAGCGTTTAAAATTATATGTTTTCAGCTTACACAAGTCACGTTCGTTAATCTTAGAGACAGTAATTTTAGTTAAAAACAATATGTTTTTATTATAAGAAATTTTCACGATACAGTCGATCTGAACTGCAGATACCATTAATGGTGAAAGGAAAACACTTTTGACACAATACATGTTTTGTACTACCCACTGTTTATTTCCTATTGATGTTTTCAAAATGCAGATTCAAAGCTCGAATAATAGTTATCTTTTCGGTTACTCTCGCTTTACCGTTAACCTTTTCTCCTAATACATACCGCAAGCCATTCACACAGTCCCTTGCAAATGCTAGCTGTATATAGGAAAGTCCGGTGACAGCTATTGTCTTTGCTAAATACTTGGAAATTATTTTGTTCTCCACACAGAGTTTACGCTCAATTTGGTTGCGATTTCTTTTAACAACACTTACATTTTTTTAAATATTTCAAAGCATGATCAAATTTTATGAAAGAAGATGATGCTCTTTGTTCGAGTTTTTTGTGATAGAACAAATGCATTAGTGCTTGCGTATCTTCACATGACTCATGTGCGTTGTATTTACAGCCGAACTCCCTCTGATATATATTTACTAGCGATGCTGAAACTCCCTTTTCTGTTATAGATCTAAACAGTGGTAAAGTGTCAACAAATCCATAAATCTGTTCAGATAGCTCGTCCAGACATCCGGCTTTAATACAAGTTTATACCAAGATTCTCATGTCGAATTGTTTTCCATTATGGGCAACTAAAATGTTATGTTTTTCATCCAACAACCGAATTCATTCAGTAAAACTTTTCAACACATTACAAATGGTGCGCCCGGGGAGCGGTTTTCCTTCTTTGTATAAAACCGTTTTATCATGTATTACAGAAATCGTAATTCCGGTAACTGCCGACGCCTGTTTAGTGATGTACCCGTCGGGAACGACATACTGGTTGAATTTTGTGCCGTTCCTGGACATCGCAGAAAGTTGCACAATTTTAGCTTCGTTCCCTAGTGACGTAGTTTCAATGTCGTAAAATATGAAATTTCCGCAAATGCTTCCTGCCTGTTCGTTTGCTTGTCAAAAGTCTGTGGCATCCGGGATTCTTACAGTATCGATAATTTCCGTTTCGAATGTGCACTCTGATGCATATGTTGTGGCTTCCTTAATTTCGGAAGAGGTATTCACAAACAATCTTTTCTTCTTCAGTTCGTAACGCCTTTGCTTGACTTTTTTCCCGGTTTTATAAGATTTAAAATAATCCCTCTGTCTGTCTTTTGAACAAGTATATTTACTAGTAATTTTTTGTGGAGAAAGACCTGAATTTTCTATAACTTTGTTCACGTATCCAATTCCATCATTAAACTGCGCGACTCCAGCCGAACACCGGATGTCAAAACTTTCGCTGGCATTGTAGTTTCGTATTTTAGGAGCTTTGCTCCAAGCAACATTATTCAGTGATTCATTTGACTGGGTTGTACCAGATGTCATGAGTTTTCCCGGGTTAGAAATAAAAGGCGCCAGCAAATTCTCCATTTCGAGTCTCAATGATTGGTCAGTCAGAGCTTTGCCTTTAGGTAAATTAGCATGTTTTTTCATTTTTGCCAGTCGTGATGGAACACCAATGACCACACATACTGCGATTTCCATACATATGAGGTACTATTGCCATTATAGACTTGCTCATGTCATCCTCTGTCCCTGTTCTGTTTTGTTTAACAGCATATGAGTAGTTTTTTAGGAAGCTGTCTGTAACTTTCCTGGCGAGACTTTTATTTTCTTTCTGTAGTGTCTCAAGTTTCCGTCTCAAATTTCTTTTTATATGTCCGAAATCTGAAAATTTCTTGATATTTGGATTCACTTTCTCTCGTATGTGTTTTATAGCTGATGAATCTTCGTCACCAATTACACCTACAAATTTCATACCAGAATCCATCGCTTTTTCGTGCAGACTCGTTACGATATCCGGTTCCGTACTTTTAGCACTTCCTGTCCAGTTTTTACGACAATCATGCTGCTGTACCTTTTTTCCCGTTTTGCTGTTCAAGTTACACTTTGCGCAGTTCTTGACTCGTGTAGAATAGTTCCAACACTTTTTAGTCTTCACTCCTATAACATGTCCCCAACCTGTCGAAGAGTGAATTCGTCAATCAGTTAAATGGTTAAAAGTAGGCGAGAAAAACGTGTGTTCTATCTTACAAATCTTACAAGGGACAAAATAAACAATAGCTGTCCGTAAGACAGCGCGCTGCGCTATTTGGGGATTTGACAGTAAACTGAATATATGTCTCTATAAGAGACCTCTACTTTAAAAAGAATATACATTAAGGGGCATAATCCTGTCAAGAACACAAATAAGAGTTATTGGGATTGTTACCGCACATGCAGATGACGATGGTAAAGATATATTTTGAGTTTCAAGTCATTGTCTTATATATACCAAAGTTATGTCCAGAAAACGAAGTTTGTTTAAAAATAAGTATAAAAGGGGCATAATTTGTTCAAAATTACAACACTTGCAGATGATGATGATATGTTAAAGATACATTTTAAGCTTTAAGTCTTTATCTTATATTACATTTAAGTTATATCCAGAAAGCAAAGATTGCAACAAAAAAAATAAGTACAAAGGGGGCATAATTCTGTCAAAAATACAGTTAGAGTTATGGGGTTTGTAACCACACATACAGATGATGACTTAAAAGAAATATTTCTAATTTCAAGTCATTACCTTTTAAAATACCAAAGATATGTCTTTAAACGAAGCTACCAAAAAAAAGTAACATGAAAATAATTCCAAGTATAACAATTTTGTGACCTTGACCTTGGATTTAGCCCCTACACATACTTTGTTTGTATGCTGGACAATATATATGTAAAGTTACAGTAAGATATAAGTAATATTAACAAAGATATGACAGAAAAACAAAGGTTGCCGAAAAACTTTAACCTTAGAAATAACCTAAGTGAAACACCTTGGTGACCTTGACCTTAGGTATAATGGACTCATCCCTTACACATACATTGTTTGTATACTGTACAATGTTTACAGAAGTTACAGTAAGATATAAATAACATTAACGACGGTTACTGTAAAACTTTAACCAAGAAAGGTCACGCCGACGCCGATGCCGACTCCGGGGCGAGTAGAATAGCCCCTCTATTCTTCGAATAGGCTAGTGGAGCTAAAAAGGAAAGTACTGCATTGAAAGTTGAAGTTCAAGCGTATCAGCAACTTTGATTTTTCCATTGGTGCATTGTCAGGGAAATATAATGATACACAAATTTCAACGATACATTAAAGTGGAATAGTTTATCATTTCATTCATCTTGATAATCGTTCTTGTACTAACCTGAAAAACTATTCATTCCGCGGCCACGTTTTGACCATGCTGCGTCTTGGCTAACAACAACTTCAATTTGGTCTGTAACAAAATTATACAGGATAAAACCAATATACTAGTCATATAGAATTATGATAATAGGAAAGGGTATATACTAATAGATTTGCTGTTTCTTCTTGGACACATCAGTCAAGAAGAAATTATAGAAATTATGTTTTTTCCCTGTTTTTCTTTCTTTTTCATGCAGTCTTGTTGATATGCAATATTGTACAAATGTAACCAGAAATTATAGATAAACTCCTAAATTAAAGTGCTTCTAATAAAATAAAGATCGGCGCAAAACCTTGAATAAACACTGTATGATAATACCTTTCTGCAAAGTCTCCATCTCTACCATATTTTGTGATGTATCTTCGTTTAATGCAGAGATGTGAGAGGATGACTGTCCCTCTGCTTGGTCCATAGTCTGAATCTCATTTGATGCGCTAGCTATGTCTAAAAGAAAGATAGATGAAAATTTCGTTTTAGCCTGCACATTCTGATTATATCTTAAGAAAACATTTTAATCTAATTATTAAATCATTATCCCGTTTGTCGAAACAGATGTTTAACCAAAGCTTGCTGGCGGCAAGTGATTCTGCCTTTGCGACCAGTGCAGTCTGATCATGACCTGCACTGTTCGCTATTTAGTGCGTAATTTTCAATGAACACCCCTTCAAATAATAAATGGTACTGCCCAAACTGAATGAACGATCGCTTCATTTAAGAAATTAAGCAGGGTAAGGGATAAACAGGAGACAGGGAAGATCCCGCACGTACGCGCTATGACTCGCTTAACTAGTGCACGTGATTTTAGCACGTGGTCGATAATCATACAGCTAATATATTGATTTCGGTGATGCTTTAAGTTAAAATATTGTTTGCGTGTTTTCAAATGAAAGACAGTTTTAACACATTTTTTAAGCTTAAGGATTTGCATAGCATCTGGTATATTAGGAATAAGGTCAGTAATTCGGTCAAAAATGTGCTTCCTCGATGTAGTCGAAAGAAGTCCATAATAAATAAATCCTAGTTTTCCCAATTTTTGCGCAAAGTCGAGTTGAATTAGTGCATTAATCACACTTTTTCACTACTAGAATACATTCTGTATGAAATGAGACGGTTTTCATGTTCATACACCCCACAAGGCAAGTTTTGCCGGTCGAAACCGGAAGTAGGTTTTTATTGTGCGGACAAGAGCAAATATGCGCCATTTTTAGGGTAGCAGACCACACCTGACTGGCATTTCACTAGGAACTATTCAACCCCCTATTTTCTTTTCTTTTTTTTTCGTTAATTTGTGATAGAACTTGCAAGACATGAAAAATAGGTGTATGAAGTGATGTTCTGTAAAGATACGTAAAGACGATCTGAAGTTGTCGTTTTTATATGAAACAAAGAAGGATTTGAATTACTGATCTTCAGCCTGTAAAGCTAAAGGACTCACAGGCAGCCATCTCACTTCTAGAGGGTCATGACTTTGAGTCATTGCACCCGACCAAGTCTCTTAATGAGAGAAAGTTAGCATGCTAGCATTGAATCTTTCAAGGAACGATTGTAAGTAGTTGAATATAGGCTTTTAACAAAAATAAATCAATATTCTAGTCTTCCTGTAGGCAAATCGTACACTAGCTCCTAGACTATGATTTACCTTTTTACACTTTTTATGATTGAATGAATTGGACAGAGCCAGTCTATATCACATGTCTAATATCATAGTCTGAAATTTCAACATCATTGTGAAAATAATTATCTAACTTAGACTGGCTCTTGTCTCTATGAAATGGAATTAGAAATATAAAAAGGAGAAAATGTAGGAAATATGTTAACTGTCAGTCTAGGGGCTAGTGTAGGCAATTCGTAGACATTCGTCTCATATAACAGAGATAATAATGATTTATTACCATATTCTTCTAACATAGCCATTGCCTCATCAGAAGTTATTTGATCAGTGTCGGTGTCATCTGCTGCGTAGATCTCTTTGTCGTCTGCTGCAACCCGATCAGTATTTGGTTCATGCAGGAACGTGTCTCTTATGTTATCGCCATCACCTCGTTCTGTGACAGTCGCTGGTAACATACAAGCTTGTGATGCCGTCTTTTCCTCTTCGCACGCACGGGCACATGAATCTCGTGCATTTTCCTCTATAACTTTTCCAACTTTCCGTTCATGTTTTTCAATGCTTTATGGTGAATTGGTGTATCCCTGTTGTCACAAGAAAGCCATTCATGTGTGTTTCTCCTATAAGAGCGTGGATCATCCCTGTTTCAATTAATTACAATAATTGTGAATTAACGTACTCTTTGTGTACCTACGGAAAGATCGGGAACTGTCAATTTCATTGAATACTCTTTTTAATTTTCTTAATTTCATTTGTTTTACATAATCAAATTTGCTCCAAAAAATCATGAATTTAGCTAAAACTTCCTACACAAAAATCTAAAACATTTTGGGAGGCGCAGTGGTGTAGAGATAGAACTTCTGACTCGAAGGTTGCGGATTTATATCCTGTCAGCGGAATTTGACCGTAATTTCCACATTTCCTTCTCTCGGTGCGAATCCTAGTCAGTATGTCATTATTGGTTATTCAGGGTTTACTTCATGGTAAGTCAGGGTTTCCTTTGTAGCCATACGATTCAAAGTAGTACAGACAGGAAGTACAATTACAAAGATGTACAAAAGATAGGGAAATAAACTATTATTGAAGTCATAAATATTAGAAAAGATGTTATAAAACTCTCACCGATTGCATCTTTCAGATTAACTGAGTACGGAGATTTTGTCAAAGTCTTACCAGTTTCACCGGAAGCCTTCGATGTAGAAATTGTAGTTTCCTGTCGACATTTTGAACACTTAAATTTCACTAATGAACAAAGTCCATAAATGTTTTCTGCGATAATATCCTTAAATAAGAAATGTCGTTTACATAATTTACACCCTTTATCAAATATCTAGCCAAAATATTTCATATCTACAATTTTTCTTTCCGGAACATGTCCGTAATCACCTGAATGTTTCAGTTTATTACTTGTTTTTATCTGACTTTTTCTTCAACACTTTCTTAGCAAATCCCCCCTTATGTCTCTCAATACTTTCATGTGGATCCATTTTATTAATCCGTTAAATGTTTACGTGTGAAGGAAATTTGACGTCAAATGACGTAACATGGAGAAAATGACGACATGCAGTTTCGCGGATTTTTTTAGATTAATTTGTCAGATAAAACAAGATTTAGCGTGTCATTTCTTAATGGGGGTAGGGGTAAAACATTGTCAAATGTTGAAAAATATAAGTCGGGTGACCCCTAATTATCTTTGTGTCGGCTCAAAGTACAAATACCGTTAAACAACATACCAAAGTTATACGTTTTTTTTATCGAGCCAATTTTTCACAAATTGGATTTTAAGGCAAAATTTGCAGCAAAACTCGATGCGAGTTTTTCCGTTTTGACGTGACCATTTTGTCTCTGACGTCTTAAGCGTCAATCTTTTTTCGCTAAATTTTATACCATCGAGTGGCATTTTCTGCATGCAAAGTGACAACTATTTTGTATTTTTCATTTATGTGACATTCACAGCGCAGGAAAGGAAAAATGCCATGAGCACTCGGAGCTGGGCGTTGCACGAAAACCGACGTCAGGGGCCATGTTTGTGACACAATAGGAAAAACCTCGAACAAAATGGCATCATAATAAAATCGGTACTCAATCGCATATATCCTGAATTTATTACTGTATAAATTTCAGGACGAAATTCGGAAAAGAATTTGGGGAGCATTCCACCTTAATGCTGCTTCGAGTTTGCTATTTAATATTTTAAAACATAACAAAGGGAAAATTATGATATGGTTGATATAAATGAATGAGGTATTGCAAAGCAATATTTTTATATCTATGTCCCATAATGATTTGTTTCTAATGTGTTAAAGAATTTGGTTTGGCTATTTTTAAAAACCAATCTCTGTATTCACCAAAAAATCAAAGAAGGAGCCGGCACCTAATAGTCCAAGAATTACTTCATATCTGCACCCTTCTTAGTATTCAAGACTTATATGAAGAGCTTAGTGTGTAAAGATATGAATCAGCTCTGGTTACCATGGAAACAGTAAAAATTATACATTTTTGAAAAAAGGGCTATCCTTGATAGTCAATTTCGATTAGAATGTTACATTTTTTTTAAAATAAAGTGGACTTTATGTCTGAAATAGAGTACATATTTTCATATTTGCCTGAAATACATACCTAAAGTAAATATTGTCTTTCAACAGCTTCATAGGTTTTAGAAGCAACAATTTCTAACTACCCCCTTTAAGATATTACATTATCTGTAAAAACTTGCCTGCATGTATATTTTCCGATTTCTGATAGAAAAGGAAAGTGTATGTGCTGAGTATAATACTTGTATGGATTCAGCAGTGCCATAATACCTATTTCAATTTAAGTAGGAATTTTAGTGGGTCATTCCTATTTGAGCTTTTTAGAGAATTTTAAAAATGTACAAATTTAAAAATGAGTTTTCAGCAAACTCATTTATAGATGTCTGAAGTATTACAGAATAACCTGCAATGATATTACATTTCCACATACAGAATAATAACAAAACAAAGCTATTTCATGTATAATTACAAAGTTAAACTGTCCAACACTTTTACTAGAATTTAAAAAGAATGCTCCATTGTCATGGCAACGTACAAGAAAATCATAATTCTGACATATTAAGCACTTTCTGTACCAATTGTGAGTTCTTTGAAACAAAATAAGTTAATCTGCAAGCTGTTAATGTATCTAAGTCACCAACAGTATGAGTTTTCTGGTCAGAATTAAGAAAGATACAACCACAATAATGATTTATGAACTTATAAGCATTGTCACAAGGTCAGACCTCAACAGCCTTGTATGCACTATTCTCTCTTTTGAGTAAATTGATTCTGCGTTTAAAAGCATTTGGAAATACTTATAACCAACTATTACTAACCTTACAGGTATTGTATGGTTATTAATCATGACTAAAAAAAAGTTTTTCGGGTCGCCAATGTTACAACAATAATTTTGCATCAAAAGGAAACTTAAATCATTCCTTTTTGCTGGAGTTACTATAAAGCCATAAATATTAAATGACACTTTTTGATATAATAACAAAACATCTATGTGTGTTTGTGTTAAGAGAGTGGCCTTTCAGAGTGGCAACATCATGTATATCTCCCATTTGATTTTATTTGTCATTTTAAATACAATTCAAAATTATGAACAAATAACAGTGTACATGTATATAAAAGAGAAATATGATGTTTTTTTTTCAAAAGATATACATAATAGCAGTTGAATATGGCTGTTCTTGAAGCTATCACAAAAGCATTATATGCTCCGTAAGAGTACAAGTCTTCAAGTTTGGAAGTTTGAACCCTTGAAAGGTGTATGGTCATGTGATAACAATCTAGGAAAGTCTTTTATATTTAAGTATTTCAATGGTAAAATGAACGTTTCTGTTATCAATTTAAATTAATTTAAGCATATAACAATATTACTATTGGGATTTGAAATACAAATATCCAAGCCATTTCGTCATTTTCCTCCAGCAGAATTTGGTGAATATTTCAAAGTGTGATATGTCTCGGCAAGGAACACATTCTTCCTACACTGTTACATTGATGCGATCTTAAATTATTGAGGAAAGTTAGGAACTTAGATGCGTTCTTTAATCATCGGCCAGCTAGTTTATAGGGGTTTAAGTAAATACCTAACATAATAACAGAGGTAAGTTTACAAATGTATGAATTTTCATTAAATTCTACATTGCGGACCTTTTTAAAGAATAAATTTCATCAGAAAATATGATAATATAATGCAGTCTTAATAGTGAAAAGAAATGTAATATTTCAACAGTTTTCCAGAATCAAGCATACTTATTCAACCATTATTTTGCTGTATTTTCTCAGTATATTCTATAACTCAAAAACTCCATGCAAAATCAAATTATCTATAGTAGAACTATACAATTAGATCTGCATATGTCTGCGAGTAATAAGACTTCATATGTAATTATGCTGTAACCAGTAACCAAATCTAATGAGAACTGCAAAACATTTGCTATTTTACAAAACATCAAGGACTGACATGTGCCTATTCCATTTAAATAGATTAAAGTTAATTTTTTGAAAATACATTATATCTTATCATTTTATCAATATGTAATACATAGTTTTAAAAAAGTAATCAAACAATGTCAGAATTTATTAATAATTTCAAGTAAAGACTTAAGATATGTTTCCATTAAAATGCACTTGGTTAATCAACAATCAACATTTTCAAGAAAAAACATCCCAATTTTGCCATTAATCTAAAACAAAACATTAATGCAAACAGCATAATTCCAGGGTGAGTTTTTCTATTTATGTTGAAGACACCAATCATTCTTTTGGTTTATCACAAACCAAAAAGGGACAGATCTTCTCCGACTTATTCCAAAACCACTGAGTGATGTTTTCTTACTTTCAGCCTCTATTTGGAAAACCCATAAATCCTCTCCTTGTAATTATTTCAAAAGGAACAATTGCATGGAATACATGAAATACTTTGACACTGTAAATTAAGATAAAAGTTCACAGTTATGTCAATTCCTTGTATAACTAAAACAGAACTAAATGTTTAAATCGTTTTATGCATCCTCGATTTTCCACTGTCTCGTGTGAAGTCTATTTTCTATATATCTTATATGCTATTTATTTTATTTGATGAGACAGTTTGAGAGAACTCCCATGTTGCTACACTTTGATTGAAGATACATGAAATTCTAAACTAAGTTCATCCATCTAAAATATTCTGTCAAAGAATAACGTTTAATCAACCATTTATAAAGATTTGAAATGAGACCTGATCAGATACATAAATACGATATAAATTAAATGTTTATACCTTCCTTTTATTCCAGTAAAGGGTGACGATGACCATTCATTCTCTGAAGAATTAGTCGTAAATAAACACATTTCAAATTAAAGTGAATGTTACTGCTGTTATATTTTAACAGATACAGGATTTGATCCTTTGCAGAATTATATGGACCAGTATAAAGGCAAAACAGATTTCTCATGTGCAGAGGGTCCATTTCTGGGAAAGGCGATGTCATATTTAAAGTTCAAAATCAAAGTTATTTATCTTTCAGAACAAAAAACAAGCAACATTTTATAGTCACACTATAAAAGAACTTATGCCAATTTAAGTTATATAAAGTCCTACCAGTTAGTCTTGAATCATAAACTGGGGGACAAGGTGGGAGAGGGGGGGGGGGCAATTTTCTTATTAGTATGTATATTTGCATGTGTGGGAATTCATTCTTTATTCAAATATGCTACTTAGGTTTAAATATATAAAATAAACATATCAATTATGACACATTTACACTCAATATTTATTTGTAAAACAGTTAAACAGGCATGTGCAGATTGTGTGTTGCAATAGATGCAGCTAAATGTTTCATTCATCAGCATTTGAGTTTTTACTTCTGTA
Organism: Mercenaria mercenaria; assembly: GCF_021730395.1. NCBI lineage: Eukaryota > Metazoa > Mollusca > Bivalvia > Venerida > Veneridae > Mercenaria > Mercenaria mercenaria. Next base: position 22,405,112 of record NC_069378.1, on the reverse strand, counting down.
AGTCTATATTTCTACAGTTACTTTGGAAAACAGAAACACTTCTGCAAATGACTAAATTATGATTACCTCTCTAGAACCCATACTTTATTTAGAAACTTTATCACCAGAAATACTACTGCGAATGACTGAATTATTATTACTTCTTTATCATCAAGCAGTCATTTCAAAAAGATACAACTCACAACTAAAAAACAAAAAAAAATATACACTTTTTTTAAATATAAATATGTCTTTATCTGCTTTTTACAAATAATGAAAATAAAGTATGCTAGTTTTGATTTACAGCTAAAAACAGAGATAATTTGTATGTATTAAGTTTATTACAACACTATTGATACCGTTGATCAATTACTGAAATGTAATTCATTATTATTTTACACAAAATATCTTTACAGAGATTTTGGTAAATTGGAAAATTTCCACATTAGACAATTTCCGAGAGCATTTTCCAAATTCCTAGTGCTGGTCCATGGTACGCCCTAGGGATTCTGAGAATGATGAAATACACCTGAAAGTATCATCTTGGTTTACCAAGATGATACTTACCATAGCAAGAAATGTCTGTCAAGTGATCAAGGAAATAACCTTTGTATGGTATTTGAATCTGTTGAAGGAGGTACATGTAACCAAATATATCTTGCATATTTCAAAATTTTTACATGTCGGATTAAAACATAAGATATTCTGAGACTCACCTGTTTTCATTGAAGTATCCTGTAACATGGATACACACTTCACTAATGGAGATACACAGACAGATTGATATCCACAATTTAGAAATTACACTCTGCCATAGAATTTTTCCCAAACAATGTCGCTATTCAGCAAATCCCAAGACAGACTTAGTTTGAAGAGACACATCCAAGCACCACATGCCCATTTATAGAAAATCTCTGACTGTCATTGTATTGATATACTAAACATTTGCAAAATCCGAATAGAAATCTGATTTCAGCATAAACCAAGAAGTAAACTTAGTTAAGCTGTTTGTGGTTTCAAAAACAAGAGCATCAAGGGGAGGCAATAAAAATAGGAAAATATCCTAAATTTTACAATTTGAGCCAAATCTACAAGAAGGTGTCAGTGTATGACCCATGACAATTTATGTTTCATTCTGAAAATATCATATTCCTTTTATACAAAAAAAATATAATTTTGTACCGATGCACTTTTCAAGATGTAGAGCACAATATAAAGGTATGTTTGCTCAATAAATATATTTTTCTTGCAGCTGAAAAGCTAGATCATACAAGAATCAAATATTTGGAAACATTAGTTTGGTATAATTTTTTTTTTTTTTCATTTGACTTAAAACTCAGCAAGTACGAAAATAAAGGACACCTAATAATTGCTAGATAACAAAATTGGCATACATACCTGATTTTTGTTTTAATTAAGCAAGTTTGGAATTTACATCTTCGTCTCCACGGTAACCTTGACATATATTGAAAAAGTGTAAAACAGGAATTACTTAATTTTGAATCTTCTTCAAGAAAAACAATCGGTTTAAAAGAAATCTGTAACTACGAGTTTCCAACTTATTTTGGTGCTTACAGAGAATTGTTCTTAAATTGGAAAGTTGCAAATTTACGTGCTCAGTAAACGTATAATGTTCTTGAGAAATTTGAATTGATGAAAAACTTATTTACAGTGAAGTTAAGTATTGTATGTGAAGGTATATATCTGATGAGAGAATGGTCGCATGCTATGTAAGGCTAGTGTCGAAGGAATCGGACGTTGAATCGGTGCCTTCAGAACAATCAAATGAGCGGTCGATCAGAGAGATACGCTATGTTACCATAAACTTTTTGTGAAAATTACAAACATATTACGAGTGATGATCAATAATTACGTAGACTGGTCCCGTAACTTTTTTCATAGTATTTGCAACATGCAGAAAATGGTACCATTTGAAAGAGTAAATATTGATTGGAATAGCCTGACATAGCATAGTACGAAACTACAGGATATAATGCAACCATAGTAATGCGCTACCGGCCTAGACGTCGTTTTTTTCATACGCTTGCTGAAGTAAAACTTAATAAATTACATATCAGTGGCAGAAATGTTTAAAAATGAAGAAGAAAACCCCACGCGATTCTGTTAATGATGTCAATCGACAGTTGAATTGTGAAATTAACATCTTCGGCTCTATGGCATTCACGCATGATATGAATTTAAATATATCGTCACAAAAGACTTACGAAAATTCGGTAAAATACCATCGGAAACGTATAAGATAGGGAGAAAACTGCGTTTGCCGTGCGCTGGTATTCAAGTAATTTCGGCGCTTTTCTTATGGCCAGCAGTCTCTTAAAGACGATGAAGGTCATTGGCAACGTCTATAGAAGGCAAACTGAAATTGGACTGAATAATGAGCGAACTGGAGGTATGAGAGACTCCAATGTTAGCTATGGAATCGCAACCAGTATTTTGACAATCAAATTTAACACGTGGAAGATATTTAGCAGTATTAACCTCTCTTGTACAATGATATTTCATACACAATAATATAACAGTATTTTAATATTCGGATGGAGGAATATTCAAATTGCTGCAAATTATTGTGATGAACACTTAAATGTTATAAATTGTCCCAAGTTAGGAAACTGCTAACAGTTATTTCTATCATTTTCAAAACCACTAAATTATATTTTGTTATTCTGAAAGCCGATGTACATGTATTTGCAAGTTCACGCACGCTTGATGCCATGCATCCTTACCAACTTTGAGAGAGACAGGCGCGTGAAGGAGACGGCAACAAACGCATTGATATGCCAGTACCAGGTAGATTACTATCGGGATATCATCCCCAACCAATGGCCAAAGAGCCACCAACGTTGTTTACAATGTTCCGGGGCCTACAATTAGAAGAAGCCCTATCACTTTAGACGTACCTCTACCATCTTCAGAATAGGCAGAGTAGTTGACGTCGTCGAACTGATCGTGTGCGTCTCCAGGTTGCCGTCATTTAATGTAGGAGAGACTGACATTTTTTATATTTACAGACGTAGTAGTGGTCTACGTAATTATTGATCATCCCTTGTATTGAAATACATGTGGTGGGTGGCTACGCTAAGCGAATCAGTCACTTGCCATGAAATACAAAAGTCATTCAGCGGTCTTCATGACGAGTTAGGTTATGAGCCTATTAAGTGTTTGTGAAAAGTAAAAAAGAAACATTGGACAGGGCTGCTTGGAAATCAATTAGACTCAGCGTCTATCTTTTATATATTTCAATGAAGCAGAACAAAAAGTCATACTAACTTAAATGTAGCAATACACTGGCGCTTTGAGAATCGTTTGTACCAAGATACGAGATACAGATGACCTGACCAAACATTGTTATAGATTAGTTTATAGATTTCAATTGAAAGTTGCCAAGATTAATGGCTAAATTTTCTTTTTTTACTTTTTTGAAGTTTCGTCATATTCATCTGAGTCTTGGATAGGTCTGATTGATAGAGAGAATGAAGGAAAGCATGTTTGGGTTTCAACCGGAATAGGAGCCAGTTTCCACAGTTATCAAAGCTGGGCGGCTAACAAACCTAATGGGGAAGCCTGTATTCAAATGCACAGCAATAACTACTGGTACGATGCGGACTGCAATCTCGAACGTACCTACTTTTGTGAACGCCTAGTAAAAGGTGAGGAAAGTTGTCAGTATATAGTTCTTTAAGAACCTTTGGATATATTTGAGCAGATTTGTCAATCAATATTCTATGTGAACGTTTGGCCAAGAGTGAGTATAACTTTTACTGAACAGATTTTATGAACGTCTGGTTTGCGATTATTATAGTCATCAACGACTTGTTCTCTTCAAACATCAGTTTGATAATATATGAATAGTTCTTCGTAAACAACACGTTTATGGTGAGCTAATGGTGAGTAGTCTTCAGCGCAAAGTGTTTTTATCGTCTGATTATCTAGAAATACAGCAGGTACGCGACTGTCTGGTTAACGGTGAGTATAGTTATCAATTATCAGTTCTTTGTGAACGTCCGGTTGGATTAGGTATAACTACTAGAAAGAACAGTTCTGTATATGACTGTCAATGAGCTTATATGTGTGGGTAATGACAAGTTCCTTGTTATCTTTTGAGTTAAGAGAATGAAGTATTCTTTGTGAACATCCGGTTTAAACTGAGTACAGTCATCAATGGTCAGATCACTGCAACGTCAGGTTTAAAGGGAGCGTTATCATATTAAATAAGATTTTTTTCGCCAATGCACATGTTTTGGTAAAAGTAGTAATAGCGGCGAGTGTAACAGTTGATGAACAGTTCTTTGTGAAAGACTTTTGTGATCAGTGTACAGGCTTTTATGAATGTCCGGATAATGATTAGTATATTTGACAAAGGACAGGTCTTCTATTTTGCAGTAGTAGGTTTTACGATTTTTATCAAGAAATAAGCAAGGAAAATATTGCGCGACTTGCGTAGCGAAATGTGATTCTGCGTTGGATTTAGTACATATGTCTCGTTGCAAATCTACCAATTCTTTTATAACACACACATACTACAATTATTATTCGTTCTTTATCTAAAATAATATTAAAACTATCTTCAGTTAAAAAAATGTATTCAATATCCTTCTTTTTTCTATTTTTCGATATAGCCAAGTGTCCCTCAGATTGGACATTCTTCCGAGGACATTGTTATAAATACAGCAGAGAAGTAAGGAAAATCTGGGAAGAAGCTGAAGTAAGTTGTCATCAATAGAGACCGTTCGCCAGACAAAAGCCCTTATCATATTTTACCTACACATTGGAAAATTAGCGGGTAATAAATATCAAGGATTCAAATTTGAAATCAATTTTCATCTTTTTGTGGAGTATTGCAATGCTCTTTTGTAACAGAGTTTTGTTCCAGCTTTTACAAAAGGAACTACGATGTGCTTTGCACAGACTCAAATGAGATCCAGTCTCACTGCTAAATATTTGTTGCTTCGATGGAATCTTTACTCAGAAGTGTAAACTCTATTGCAAAGTGGAAATTGCAGATAGAAATGTGGGATTTCATATATTCAAACTATCTCTTATAGAACAAACAGAAGAAAATATCTTAAAAATTAAAGACAGTTAGGTCTCAAAACAACAGTTATGCTTTTTAGATTAGGTTCATTGTTTCAACAGGCTGCATGCGTTGCTGATAAAGGTCATCTTGTGGATATAAACAGTGTTGGGGAAAATGAATTCCTTGTGAATCTTATGAATGCGGGTAAGTATTTGTTAAATAAGTCTTAAAGTAGTCGACTCATTACGACACTTGGAACTTTCAATACTATTACCTGTTCCTGGTGTAGTCAGCTTTATGTTTAGTAGAAGTTTAATATATTAACTATGCTAAATGGATAAAATTTATTTTACATAGCGGCAGCTGTTATTTAAGAAATAAAATATCCGCCAGTTCCTATATTTTAACGGTTTATAAAATATTGACAGGAATACGTAAAATATGAATCACATGTCCGTAGCACAAATGTTTTAATTAATTTTACCGGACGACTTTTTCAAAATTATGCCTCATTTGAACTCAGAAATTTTGCTTAAAGTTTGCTAATATTATTATCATTATTAAATTATGTAAGCAGATTTCTAAAAAAAATGCCAATTCATGTGCTTTCTTTCTTACACATGTCTTTGTCATAGTATGATGACCAGATGTTGCAAGGTACACAACTTTGTGTTACAGCTTCGCAAAAAAATGACCCTTTCTCAACTAAAAAATATTGCTAAAATATTTGTTTCTAAGCTAGTTGAATGCGCTGTTTTTAGACAGCTATTGCTTTTATGGTATTATCTCTTCTTCTCATCACTAACGATTGTGATTTAGTCTTTATAATACACTATATATTCTTCAAGGTCCGTTTAGTTGTTTTTCTTTTTATGATGTTTTCTCTTAAGAGTCCCATATAAACCCACATATTTATAACATTACGTTGCGTAAATAATTTTTCCATCTCTTTCTAGATTTGAGTAAAACAAACTTCAGAATATACTTACTAAAGGCGGAAAATAATACAATATAGGTATCGATCTGACATATTCAGACTAGACCTGAACTTTTCATAGTTGAAGTCTGTGGGATATTTAAACATTTTTATCACATTTTCGAGCATAGAATGTTTTCTATACTTCGTTTTAACAATTTATATGGATTATGTAGCAATTATACGTTTTCATAATTTTCCTAGACTGTGCAATAATTATCAATCGTTCTTTTAATATTTAGTTATGAAGTTGGTATTTCTAGAAAAACTTTACCAAGGTGCACGTGGATTTTAAAATTGGGTGTTCTGTCACAACAATAAACTGAGCGGTTGTCTATTGGACACGGTGTCGGCAGCTCAATCCAGGGGTCATTGGTTCGAGCCCCACTGGGGTAACGACCATGACTTCTCATATGACACCAGTACTGTTTTTTTCAGGAAGCGGACTCAAGAGTGGTTCAAATAAGCTTGAAGCTTTCATCGAATCGAGCTAAAACAAATATGTATAAGCTGAACTTTTATCTTATGCCACATGCACTCAACTGTCTACACTCTAAATTTTAGGAAATCGCAGACGTTTTCTTTTCGTTTTTGGTTTCCGTTGTTGTGATGTGTGCTTAATATATGTACTTTGGGTAAAGAATAATAACTGTCAGAAGAGACAGCGCGCTCTACTGTTTTGATGCTTGAAATTGAAAATGGTAGGCCTATGTCTGAGTAAACTAGTACCTTCCTATTATTTCGTCATGAGCGGGTACAAATCGATGAGGGGAAAGTGATTTGAGGCTAATTGCGTGATAAAATGAAAAAAGGTCTAATAAAAAATGGCTGTTAAATTATTGTTCAACGGTCATGTGATTTTTATTTTCTCGTCACGTAATCACTGCTGGAGTTTGAGAATAGGCATAAAACTGAACTTTAACACGCAATGACTTCTTTCTGTTTACGGATTTTGATTTCAACACTACTCTCAGAATAGAAAACAATGTAATTTCTCATTCATTAAAGTCGTAAAACTGTGCATGGCGTACATATAGCTTTTCATCTCATATCAAATTTATTAATAGTTTATATTCCACATAAGACGAAGTAGGAAATACTATTTGATAATAATGTCTTTGACACTTTGTTTTGCTATAACCATAATATTGACTCTTTATTTTTGTTAGTTTTGGTATATATATCTGATGCTTGGATTGGGTTGAATGACAGAGAAATCAATAACACCTATGTATGGGTATCAACTGGAAAAAATGTTACATATACGAACTGGGGTCAATACCAACCTGACGACGTTGTTTGGGCACACGCCTGTGTACTAATGGACAAACGTAAAGGACAATGGGACGATAAGCGATGCTCCTATTCTAGACCCTATATATGCAAGAAAGGTAAGTTTTTAAAAATAATCGTTTTTCTTATGCTAGAATTATGTAACGGGACACTTGGTAAAATTTCTAGACATAATGATGCTTATTTGTTCGAAAAAGACCTTTGATATGCTGAATTGATACTAATGTTCTAAAAGTTAGTTATCGGCTCATATTATACAGTTTTTGAAATAGAGAAAAGTGGAAATTTCACAGGTCGCTCAACACGGCAAAAACGAAAATGTTGCAGGCTCGGTTTGATTCAGCCTGTTCATGGACGGTAGTGGAAATGCATGCTACCGTCCACGCCCTCTAGCCCCGGGTTGAGCTGAACTCAACATTAACACATGCTAAAAGTACGAAAAACGAATTTAGAGACATCCGCAGATGTATTCAAACGGCGGTGAACATGGAGCATTCAATGATACACGTGTTGAGGGTGTAATTCCATGAAGAGCGGCGTTTGGTCCCCAGATAAAGTAAAGGGTTTGTCCCAAACGAGAAAACAATGGGCAGAATTAAACAAACTGGAATTTAGGAAGGGGATCTGAGGTTATAGAGCCTGCGTATCACATGAACTGTCAAAAGACAAAATTAAAAAGCAGGCACCATATCCAAGGGGTGATTAAACAATACCCAAGGCTATGAAAGCGGGAGTATTGGAACCACCCAGGCCGAAATGGTCTTGTTGAGAAACTAAACAGTACCAATAACACGACATAAAAGTCGTGCTGAACGATCTTAGAAGATCGAAATATAACAGCCCTGATTGAATGTACGGGGAGACTTTTTACGGCCGCCACACGGCACAAACAACGCTGCTGTGATAATGAATTAGAGAAAAGTGGAAACTTCACAGGTCGCTCAACACGACCAAAACGAAAATGTTGCAGGCCCGGTTTGATTGAGCCTGTTCATGGACGGTAGTGGAAATGCATGCTACCGTCCACGCCCTCTAGCACCGGGTTGAGTAGAACTCATTTATGTTTAGGTCAATTGACCGAACCTTAAATCTATAATTGTTATATTATATGCACTTCTTAGATGCACTCTTTTTACTGGTCCATATTTCATACATATCATATGAAAATGTATTACACGAGCCAATATCACTTTTGCGGGTCAATCTAACTTATTTGAGGACTTTTTTTTAATGACAACAACTAAGTATTAAGTACGGAAACGGCCTTGAAAGATTTATGAAGAGTGCACCTGTAAAAGATTTGTTTGATTCATACATGTATATGGGCGGCGGTTACCGCCAAAATTAGTAAATATACAATCCGTTCATAAACAAGTCAGTCAGTGCAATACATTTCAATGTCGTCTAGTTCAAAACTCCACCCCGTCCAATATATTTACACTCAATGCATTGTATTTTAAAACCATTTAATACAAAACTTCATATCATCCATTTAAACATGGAACGATGCACTGAAAAACCTGTTGCGATGAAACTTGTAATATGAAATCATCCAATAAAACATGAAACCATGCAGTTCAATGTGAAGCCGTTTAACACAAAGTGAGTACGTGCAGTTTAAGATGAAATGATTTATTACAACTTGACGCTGTCTTATGCATATTGACACCACTTTATGTAATTAAGAGCGGTGTATAAATACTTGATGCCATGCAGTCCAACGTGAAGACGTTTATCGCAACATGAGTTCGTGCAATGTGTGATACGATTCATTAAAGTTTGGTGCCGTCTAATGCATACTGAAACCATGTCGTGTGATTTTGAGTGGCGTATCAAAATTTGATGCCATGCAGCCAAATGTGAAACCGTTTAACGGAACACCAGTACGTGCATTGTAAAAGGTTAATAAGACTATCAGTTAATAGGTTTGAACTTTCATAAATATTGACTCTGGATCTGTTTTACATTACGTTCCTTCTGTTGCCTTGACGTATGATAAGGTTTCACCTGGCAGCTAGGTATAACATGGGGCTAAGAGTGAGGTTAGGTGCACTATATACCGCTTTAAACTCCCCAGTGGTGGTTTTGCCACTCCCCACTGTGTTCCTGTATTTGTTTGTTTTGTCCTTGTATGTTTATTTTGTTTGTATGTGTGGTGTGTGAGTGTTGTTCTTGTTCGTGTGTGCCTTTGGGGAGGCTGTGTTTTCGGAACGTGGCTTTCCCTGTTGGATATTCTTCCTTGTTTTTACATAAAAGTATATTGAAATTTATCCTAAGACCGACCTTGTGGTAAAAATCTATTATTTAATTTTAAACATTTCCTGCGAGTTATCTGAATATTTAAAGGGACCTTATTTCGTGAAATATTTTTCTTCTCAGTTAAAGCTTTGTAAGAAGTATTCTTCGTGAAACAGACTCAATAAAAGAAAAAATAATGACAAAATTGAGTTACTTTTTAATCCTATGAAATTTATGTTTTCATGTTTATGCTTTTAGACAGTGTATCAAACTTACATGTATTTCACAATTTTTGTTTTTTTGTTGTTTTTTTTCGGGGTTGGGATGGGGTGTGTGGTGGGTGGTGGGTGGGGGGGGGGGGGGAGTTGTTTGATTGTTTTTGGTTTAACGCCGTTTTACAGCAGTATTTCAGTTATGTAACGATAGGCAGTTAACCTAACCGGTGTTCCAGGTTAAAAACGTATGTACGGCTGTATTTACAAACTAAAACTATTTACATGGCGCTGATGTAACTACGCTTTGAAGACAAAGGAGCCACCTCTGAGCAGATCATCCAGGGCAGCTGCAAAGCCTTCAGTTGAGTCGATGTCTGTGATTCGAGTGGGGAGTTGATTCCACTCACTGACAGTTCTTGGGTAGAATGACTGTTGGTACACGGTAGAATGTACGCCGCGCTGTCTTAATCTACCTTTCCCTCTGGTGCGGGAATCGCCAGGCTGGATGAGATTGCCTGGGTCTACGTCAATTTCCTTGTTTCTGAGTTTCTGTAGATAGTTCAGTCTGTGGGCGCGTCTTCTCTCTTTTAGTGAGACACATCTTGGTGTACGATCTTGATAATTATTTTTGACAAATCTTGCGCCTCTTCTCTGGACTTTTTCCAACCGATCAATATCCTCTGTGAGGTAGGGGTCCCATGCCGCTGAAGCGTAGCTTAGGGTAGGTACGGCGAATGTGTTGTACACTCTTTCCCGAACTTCTTCTGTACAGTAACGGAGGTTTCTTCGCAAGAATCCCAGAGATCCACATGCTTTCGCAGCCATTTTGTTCACATGTGTTCGCCAGGACATGTCTTCACTGAGGTGGACTCCCAAGTATTTTGAGAACATGTCCATGAAGGGTGTACTGGTGGCGACGGCTATTTTTTGGATTTGGATTTGGATATGTTGATCACTTGGCACTTTTCCGAATTGAATCGCATCTGCCACTTCTCTTCCCACTTCTCCAATGAATGAAGGTCATTCTAGGGTGATTGGGCATCATGGTCAGACTTGATGAGCTTGTATAAAGCACCGTCATCAGCAAATAGACTGACGTCTGATGTAGTGCTCTCGGGCAAGTCATTTATAAAATGCCAGGAAGTAGAGAGGACCGTTGACTGTGCCCCGGAGGACTCCGGAAGAAACGTCCGCCTGAGCTGATGTTTTCCCGTCTAGTAGGACTTGCTGTTTCCTTGAAGTGAGGAAAGACTTTACCCACTGTAGGTTTTCGCCCCTAACCCCATAGTAGCTTAGTTTATAGAGAAGCCTCTGATGGGGGACCTTGTCGAATGCCTTGGAAAAGTCAAGTAGAATGACATCTACCTGATCTTTACCAGAGCGTAATTTGCTGGCTATACCCTGGATGGTTGTAATCAGTTGGACCTCTTGCGGAATCCGTGCTGTTCGTCACAGAGAATATTGTTTTTTTCGAAGTGTTCCATTATGTTACTATGGACGATGTGCTCCATTACCTTACACGTTATAGACGTAAGGGAGACTGGCCTATAATTTGAGGCATGATGTTTATCGCCTTTTTTTGTAAATTGGGACTATGTTTGCGTCTCTCCAATCATTTGGCACTGTTCCAGTATCGTAAGAATGTTGGAATATCTTTGTGAGAACAGGAGCAATTTCTTCTGAAGTCATTTTTAAAATGTACGTTGGTATTGAATCTGGTCCAGCTGCTTTGTGCGGATAAAGATTTTGGAGTAATTTGGTGATTCCACGTGTTCTGAATGTAATATTTGGCATAGATGGAAATGGGCTTGGACCATTGTCAGACCAATGCTATGTTATTTTAACAAGAATTTAATCACAACCCTCCTAAAATAAATAGTCAAAGTCAGTGGGGACCGCTAAAATGGAAACTACCCAAATAATGAAATAATTTCCAAAATAACGAATTTTCTGGTGATTTAAACCAATGTATGTACTGTACACGGTTAACGTTTACCGGTATATATGTAGCATTATGCGCAAGCTATAAAACCGATGACTTTACATGACTGTGTACTTTGATTTATCCTCCATTATTTTGGTCCTTCGAATTTTTGACTGTTAGATTGCCCGTTACAAATATACAACAATTTGGTCAACATCTCTGGTCGGATCCCAGGTTGGCAGTCCAAATAATTGTACTCAAGAGATGAATATCGTTATATTTATTGACTGGTCGATAGACAACGTGAGATGTCAGAATATCAAGTCTACCAGAGGTCTCATAATTTAGACTACCCAGAAGGAACCTTGGTATTTTCTCGGATACTTATGATCATCATATTGCTTTGCATTGGTTGGATTAGCAAGTATTATCATTTCCTGCATACTATTAAAAATATGTTAAACCTAACCCTAAACTTTAGTCGGAATATATTGTACCTGCCTAAGAGATTGGTACTTTTGAGGAAGTTGGCATAAAGATTCATCGTATTTTCTCCTCCAGGTCTATCGTTAACTTACTTGGCAAAAACCCGGGTTTTAAGCATATTGCCCAGCCCAGTGGGTAATACTGGGAAAACCCGGGTTTTCCTGGGCTTTAGTGGGCAATACTGGGCAATTTAATATTTCAGTTCAAGCTTCAATACATATTTCAACACTTTAGTTGACTAACAACCCATATAGGGATAGCAGTGACACATGCATAAAAATCTATTGAATTAGACACTATTATGATTTTGATTGAGCAATTATTGAGCAATATTAGGGTATTAAAGTTATAAGTGTGAACAACTTAAATCTGGCCCTTTTACTCATGAAAATCAGTTTCCAATTTGGATCACAATATCATTTCTATCATATAACCATGAAACGTAAGGACCCTGTGTGGAATTGTTTTAATGTTACTGAGGATGCTTATAAAAAAGATTGCAAAATGTAAAGACTGACTGGCACTTTGGTTAGTGCCAAAATTGAGAGACTGAAAGCTCATAGACTGAAATGTTGCAGTGTGTTGCTTTTAGATCAGCCTTTGGCCACTCTGTAGGGTAGCCAAAAAACTTGTAGATATGCTGGCATCTTCTGTGTCAATTGAAAGGGTGTTTTCAAATTTTGGTATTATTCAGACAAAACTCAGAAACAGACACTGCAACACCTGTTCTGTTACAGATATAATGCTTTGTGATAAAGAAGAACTAGACTGTAAGACTATCATATGTTAAGCAAAATCTAGTTGTGACTTGAAAGATCATTCAATATGTGATCACTGACAGTGTGTAGATTATAAAGTAATACTGTGTCATTTATAAATTCACATATTTATAACTAAGAATACAGAAGGATGTTCATTTTCACATAAAAAATATGTTGTTGTGTAAAAAAATGATATTGTTTTTAATAAAACTGTTCTGTCAGCTACCTGTCACTTCACCAGTGGTTTCAAAGTAAGTAAAACTTAATGTAAGAATTAGCTCACATTTTATAACATAGAAACTTAATTGTTTTGGTAAAAAAAAAATAGAAAAACTTCTTTTTGCCCAGTATTGCCCACTTCATTCATTTTTAGGAGTATTGCCCAACCCGGGAAACCCCAGGTTTTCCCAGGTGGGTTTACCCGCCCTGGGCGGGTAGTCGCCAACCCTGTAAAATTCAAATCAAACCTGTTGTCACTAAACTTATTCTCTGTTTATTTTACTTGTAGGCCATGGCATGGCACCCTGGCTAAAAGTTGCATGCACTTGGTGTATAACGACTACTTACTGCAGCTGTCAGCATTAAAAATGCATGAAAAACAAAAATAATATTTAATTTATTTCAAGGGAATGTGCAAAAATGGTCTTTTCAATAATTATTACTTTTTGGCATGTTTCACGTATATCCATTGCATAAATACACCCGCCACGTACTTCTTTTGATTACATTGTTTGCGATAACTTCATTTCCGTGATTCCTTATAATGTTGCTTATCTTATGTATATGTTAGCCAGAAGAATTGCAAAATATGTAATCTAAGACTTGTGCATGTGACTTGATTTAAAGGTCCTAGGCCAAACATAATGTCTCAAAGAGTGATAATAAAATCTTAGCCCATGAAAAACAATTCCTATGGCTATTTATTAATTTAAAAGCTATCCCGGGTCTACACCTAGAATACCCAGATGCCGTTATGAACCCAACGAAAAACTTCCTGTGTTAGAATTTAGTTGTGTTCTCAGGTTTAATTTCCTATAAAAATTGTCTGTATATGTATAGGTAGTTTATGAATGTAATACAATGTTATTTCTTATTTTGTCGGTTTGTCACACTTTTAATCATTTGCTGTTGTGAAAGAAGTATTAGAATGAGTCTGTATTATTTTATGCATTAATGACAGTAGATTAAAACCATTTCCAAAACTTTTACATTACACAGACCTTTTGTACATTTTCTTTTTTTATTATTAATAACTTAACGTTAATTAAGTTTTAAACCAATGTTGGTGTCCTACTTAAAAAAAAAACAAACTGGATTACATTGGATCTTATGTGACTGCCTGTTTAAGACTTGGCTATTCAAAATGTGTTGGACAGTGTGGGATTGAAAACCGATCGAGCGCTAGCACACTGTCCTGAGGGTTGGGAAAGCACTAATACTCTGGCGGACATGTTAGATTATTTTTCTTGCCTACCATTGCAACATTTTTGAAGGTATTGAAACTAAATATATATATCACTTATAAACTATCATAATATGACATCAATATGTGCACATCTTTTCCCTAGATACGTTAGCTGATCTTCTGCCCGGATAAACAAATATATTTCCCTGCTAAGTCAGTCAAGAAATAGTGGTCAGACCTGTCTTTCAGCCAATTCATTGACCACTACTAACAGGTCTAATAAATAAATTGTTAAACTTGACCTGCTTTGATTGTGTGGTTACATTACATCTTGGTGTCTTTTTATGTCTATGGACTGTATATCACAGCCTAAGGCTAGTATTGCTATTTAAAGAGAAAATAATATTGTGAACCTGAATTGTTGATTTAATAAACTACACCTCTAATAAGTATTTGCAAGACCAGTTTCACACCAGCTGCAAGCTAGATTTAATTACCACACATTCTTCATATTATTGTATTCTGTTGCAGTGATAAATTTTATCAGGCGTATTGAATGAAGTGTCGACAACTGTTAAGGTCACTTCAGAGTTCATGAAATGTGTCTGGCTACCTAATATATCTGGTAAAATTTCGTCCTGCAGTCTGCTAAAGAAAGAGGGGATTGTAATTAACAAAGGGAGAATTTAAATTACAGTTTGGTAATTAATGCCTAGAGGAATATAGTTACAATGTTACATGTTACAAAAATCCTTATGAACAAATGACTGGATACCTCGTCACTTTGAGAAATTTTATATATATCAGACTTACTCAAAAAAGTGGAGGACTACAATATGGTCTTTATTTTGACTTTGTTAAATTTTATATCAGATGCATATCGTAACTTTCTTCCTGCTTAAGGCGTAAAAACATGGTTTGTTTCCGGTATCCCGGCCTACCCTAAATTTTTGGCCTGACCTTTTAGAAATGATTTTATGGCCTTGGATATTTTTTTTTTCAACTTTTTAACAATAAGTTGCAAAACACACTTTTTATGCTTTAAACAATAAACATAGTCAGTGGTGTTAGAAATCTAAAGGCATAACCCCCTTATTTGTATAATCCCTTTTTGACACAAAAATAATTTCCGAAAAGTCTCACTTAATAAAAAAAAATTTGGACCTACCTACCCTAGTTTTTTTTTAGCATGTTACCGGAAATAAAGAATTGTTTTTAGGCCTTATTGCCAGATTTGTGCATTTATAATAATCATATTTTTTATTCTTTTCTTTCAGACAAGGCTTCTCCTAAGCCCACCAGCATGACAAGAGCTAAGGAATGGAGCCCTGAGGTAGAGGAAGCATGGAGATTCCAGCTTGCGGGGTACCGAGATGAATTAGATTACAAAAATGCGAAAAATCCTGAAGGGGTAATATTTTTAAAAATCCTCCCATTATATTGTTCTTCAATAAATAAAAGAGAATGGCTCTGATGAAGTTACTTTATCTGATGCTGTATTTTTAATACCAAGTCCCTTACAGAAAAAAATGGTCTGTGGTGAATGGATGCGGTGAATGGTTGGTGAATGATTGGTTAATAGAAAGTGAATGAAGTTTGGACCATTAACTTTTCATTAACTTTTCACATGCAAATGAGGTCTGTGGTGAATGACTGCGGTGAATGAGCTGCGAACAGTCTGTGGTGAATGAGCTGCGAACATTCTGCGGTGAATGATCTGCAAACTGTCTGCGGTGAATGAGCTGCGAAGTCTGCGGTGAATGAACTGTGAACAGTCTGCGGTGAATGAGCTGCAAGCTGCATGTCTGCAGAAAGCTAGCTTTCATCTTGTAGGGCAGAATGTCAAGCCTGCAAGCGTTCTGTCAGGTGTGACCTTGACCTTGAACCTAGGGACCTAATTCTTTTGCATGACACTCCGTCTTATAATTGTGAACATTAATGCCAAAACACATCAAAATCCCTCCATGCATGAAGAAGAAATGCTCAGGACAAACTTCAGTTTGACCTTTGATCTCCAACTGTGACCTTGACCTTTGAGAAAGGAACATGGGGTTTGCGCATGACACACCTTCTCATTGAGGTAAACATGCAAAATATAAACAAGATTGGTCCATGCATGTCAAAGTTATGGTCTGGACAAAATCGGACGGTCGGACGGACGGAAGCACATACACCAAGCCACCAAAAGTGGCAACTATATCAAGCTCAAAGCAAGCGGGCTCGACAATAAGCTAGTCAATTAGCTGGAAACCTCTATATATTTATATGCACAAGAAATCAAAGTCATGAAAACTGATGACAAAAATAAGTCTCTATCTGTTTAGAATTATATGAATCAAATTAATTGAAAAAAAGATCACATTTTACTTTTGACATGCCTATGTGTATATCATAGACAATTAATAAGCACTTACTGTAGCTGATACCATAATATTCACATAAATCTGCAGTGCTTTACATGGTCCAGAATTTCAAACTCTACAAACCATTTTGCCGCCAAAATGGGTGCAGCTATTTTATTCACAAATCATGAAATTCAAGATTCTCCGGTGCATAGAAAGTGAATTAATGATACAATTTTTAAAATACCAAGTCCTGCAGTGAATTAGAAGTGAACACTGGAGTCTGCGGTGAATAGAATGTTAAAATGAAGTTTGATCGCAAATCATTCACCGGATGCGGTGAATGAACAGCGAACTGCTGTGGTGAATAACCCCATTAACTTTTTATTAACTTACTATTATCTTTTCATTCACCGGAGAAGACTTGTAAGGGGTGCTGGATGAAAAGTTTTGTTAGTAATCATCAGCATAGCGCCTTGTATAGGCATCGCAGGCCTAAGCCTATACTTTTCCAGGAAAACGGAAAAAATGTTAATATGCAACAAAATCATAAGAGATGTTGATTGGCTATATACCAACTTAATGATATAAAACAAAACAACTGAATAATAGCAATAATAAGAATTCTTTACGAAAAATTGCATTATTTCAACTTAGGCGATATGATATAAAATATCACATGCTTATACACACATACTATAAATAGTGCATGTCTACCGCAGACACGATAGAAGTAACGATAGACCCTTGAAGCCCATCCATATAGATTTTGATAGTAAGTCTAAATGAAACCTATATATTCTGAAACGAGAAATTGTTCCTGTTATAATCCTTTGACTTCTTCAGAATATTGTTAATAGCAGTATAATATTTGTCTTCTTTTTAGCTCAACTGATCACGAGGTGCTCAAAGTGAGCTATTGTGACTTGTCATTGTCTAGCATCCGGCGTCGTTCGTCATCATTTGCCATATTAACACGCTAGAGGCCACAGTTGTGACCTAATCTTTATGAAACATGGTTAGAATGTTTGTCTCGACATCAAGTTTGAAACTGGGTTAAAAACTAGGTCACTAGGCCAGATCAAATGAAAATCGTGTTAACACTCTAGAGAACACATTTTAAGTTTGAAACTCATGAGAACTGGTCAGAATGTTTGTCTTGATGATTTCTAGGTCAAGTTAGAATTTAGGTTATGTTGGATCAAAAACTAGGTTACCTGATCAAATCAAAGGAAAAGCTTGTTAACACTCTAGAGGCCACATCTATGATCCTTACTTCATGAAACTTGATCAGAATGTTTATCTTGATGATCTTTAGATCAAGTTTGAAACTTGGTCATGTAGGATCAAAAACTAGGTCAGTAGGCAAGATCAAATGAAAATCATGGTAACACTCTAGAGACCACATTTTAAGTTTGAATCTCATGCGAATTGGTCGGAATGTTTGTCTTGATGATCTCTAGGTCAAATTAGAATCTAGGTTATGTTGGATCAAAAACTAGGTCACCTGATCAAATCAAAGGAAAAGCTTAACACTCTAGAAGCCACATCTATGGCCCTATCTTCTTGAAACTTGATCAGAATGTTTATCTTGATGATCGTTAGACCAAGTTTGAAACTTGGTCATGTAGGGTCAAAAACTAGGTCACTAGGCCAGATCAAATGAAAATCGTGTTAACACTCTAGAGACCACATTTTAAGTTTGAAACTCATGAGAATAAGTCAGAATGTTAGTCTTGATGACTTCTATGTCAAGTTAGAATCTGGGTCATGTGGGGTCAGAAGTTAGGTCACCCGATCAATCAAAGGAAAAGCTTCTTAACACTCTAGAGGCCGCTTTTACGACCTTGTCTTCATGACACTTGATCAGAATGTTTATCTTGATGACCTTTAGGTCAAGTTTGTATCTTGATCAGGTGGGGTCAAACACTAGGCCACTTGATCAAATCAAAGCACTCTAGAGGCCACATTTATAACCCTTTCTTCATGAAACTTAGTCAGAATTTTTATCTTAATAATCTTTAGGCCAAGTTCAAAACCGGGTCATGTGGTGTCAAAAACTAGGTCACTAGGCCAGTTCAAAGGAAAACTTGTTAACACTTTAGAGGCCACATTGTAAGTTTGAAACTCATGATAATTGGTCAGAATGTTTTTAGCTCAACTTTTCGAAGAAAAGGAAGAATAGTCTAGCTATTCTACTCACCCTGGCGTCAGCGTCGGTGTTGGTTAAAGTTTTGCATGCAAGTACATATGGCTGTCATTTAAAGGCATATACCTTTGAGACTTATTCTTAGCCGTGAGTCATTGTGATCCCTCAATGTCCTGCGTCTGTCTGTCGTCTGTCAACATTTAGCTTGTGTATGCGATAGAGGCTGTAATTTTCAAATGATCTTCATGAAATTTTGTCAGAATGATAACCCTGATGATATCTAGGCCACGTTTGAAAATGGGTTATCTGGGTTTAAAAACTATGTCACTAGGTCAAATCAAAGAAAAACTTTGTGTATGCGATAGAGGCTGTATTGTTCAACTGATCTTCACGAAATTTTCTCAAAATGATTACCTTGATAAAATCTAGGACAAGTTTGAAAATGGGTTATCTTGGGTCAAAAACTATGTCACTAGGTCAAATCAAAGAAAAACCTTGTGTAAGCGATAGAGGCTGTATTTTTCAATTGATCTTCACGAAATTTGCTCAAAATGATAACCTTTTTTTAAATCTAGGACAAGTTTGAAAATGGGTCATCTGGGTCAAAAACTAGGTCACTAAGTCAAAACAAAGAAAAACCTTGTGTATGCGATAGAGGCTGTATTTTTCAATTGATCTTCATGAATTTTGGTTAGAATGATTGCCTTGATATAATCTAGGTCAAACTCGAATATGGGTCATCTAGGGTCAAAAACTACGTCACTTTGTCAAATCAAAGAAAAACCTTGTGTATGCAATAGAGGCTGCATTTTACACCGGATCTTCATGAAATTTAATCAGAATAATCTATAAGAAATCTAGGTGGAGTTTGAATGTGGGTTAACTTGGGGTCAAAAACTAGGTCACTAGGTCAAATCAAAGAAAAATCTGTACTTTACCTGTATTTTTCAATTGATCTTCATGAAATTGGGTCAGAATGATAGCCTTGATGTAATTAAGGTCAAGTTTGAATATGGGTCATCTGGGATCCAAAACTAAGTCGCCAGGACAAATCAAAGAAAAACGTTTTGTTTGCGATAATGGCTGTATTTTTCAATTGAGGTTGATAAAATTTAGTCAGAATGATTGCCTTGGTCAAATCTAGGTCAAATTCAAATGTAGGTCATCTTGACTCAAAAACTAGGTCACTAGGTCAATATGAAGAAAATACTTGTTTACACTTAAGAGACCACATTTTTGGTCCAATCTTAATGAAAATTGATCAGAATATTTGTTTCCATGAAATCACTAGGGCAAACATGTTTACACTGTTATGGAGTGTTTCTCATGTGAGCGACCTAGGGCCATCTTAGCCCTCTTGTTTTTTTTCTGGGTCAATTACCAACCTCACTTGGTCAAGTCCCATAACTCGTACATGTATTTTGGCCAAATTATGCCCCCTTTTTGACTTAGAAAATCCTTGTTAAAGTTTTACATGCAGGTTACTATCTCCAAAACTAATGCAGATATTGAGCTGAAACTTCACATGTGTCTTCGGGGTTAGAATACTAGGTGATAGCAATAACTATACAATTCCCATAATCTGACATGTATTTTGGGCGAATTATGCCCCTTTTGGATTTAGAAAATTCTGGTTAAAGTTTTGCCTGCAAGTTACTATCTCCAGAACAAATGCAGATATTAAATTGAAACTTCACATGAGTCTTTGGGTTATAAAACTAGTTGATTGCATCAAGTCCCATAACTGTGACATGTACTTTGGCTAAATTATATCCTCTTTTGTTCTTGAAACTTCTGGTTAAAGTTTTGCATGCAAGTTGCTATCTCCAAAACTTAGATGCAGATACTAGATTGAAACTCTATAGAAATTTAAACATTTTACTACTTCTTGGACAGTGATTCGAATAGTTGAACAATGACTGTCGTACGGACAGCTCTTGTTTGTGAGCTGTTGATGACAGTTGGCTTTATTACTCAGGTGAGCGATCTAGGGTCCTCATGACCTTTTTGTATAAAGTAAAGAAACGAAAGAAAAGCTTTGTTCCGGAACTGGTGTATTAATCATGGAAGACACAGCAAAAAATTGCTGATGTTTTTTTTTCAAATATTTTTTGACATAATAAAAAGCATTATCTTGGATTGTGTAAACAAGTTTGCAGCACAAGTTCCTAATTATCAGGTTATTTCTGTAGTCTAGCTGTTAAGTCATGGAATAAAAGTAACACATTTACTAAAACTGTACTATAAACAGCGTTGTATAAGTTCACAGATACCTTGCACTGTACACATTTTCATATAGTCATTTGTATCGCATTTTGTGCAGCATATTTTAAACAAAAGCATGATGAGGCTTTAATTGTTATATTTTCGTGCATAAATGTTTTTTTTTTTTTAAATCTGCAGGCAGAGAGATGGCCACAGAATGGATATGTGAAGAAGTTGCAAGGAAGAGATGGACAATGGTACTACTATAACAAAGGGAGAGAACTCATGGACAAAGATATACCAAAATGCATACTTTATGTCTACTGAATCTCATTAAAGACACTTTTTCAGTCATGATCACTTGCCATTTTGTTAATGTGTGTCTTAAGTATTAGATAAAGGAAATAGCTCGATTCTGTTTTGTTCATTTCGAAGAGAAAAATCAAAATAGGGAGGAAGAAAATTGATGATATGTGAATGCATAACTTGATAATATTACTTACAAATAGCATTATCTAATTACTATGATAGAAGGGAGAAAAAGCAATATATAGACAAGTCTTTTAAAGGGGTATCAAAAGATATAAGAAAATATAAATCAGTGTAATATAATTTGAGCTGCGCCATGAGAAAACCAACAGTGCATTTGCGACCAGCATGGATCCAGACCAGCCTGCGCAGTTTGGTCAGGATCCATGCTGTTTGCTTTCAAAGCCTATTGCCGTTAGAGAAACCGTTAGCGAACAGCATGGATCCTGACCAGACTGAGTGGATGCGCAGGCTGGTCCGGATCCATGCTGGTCGCAATTGCACTATGTTGGTTTTCTTATGGTGCGGCTCATTTCATGTTTTATGCAAACGTATGATACTGAGAAGAGTAAAAGTTTTATACTTTACATCAAAGTTTCAGTGTATTCGTCATACGTTACAAGTTAATTATGGGCATGGTATTATACAAAAATACTGCCAAAAATTCACTGAAACACCCCATGTTTGCTATTAATGTTAATGTATACAGATGCCAACACAATAAAGACATATTAGAAAGGTTTATCTGGAGGAGGCCCCTTTAGTTTTATCAGTTTGGCCATTTTAGTCTGTAAATGAATATTCCTCTTTGTGAACTTTAAGATGTTATGAGAACTTATATATACTGTATCAGTGAGAATTTTTAAATGTGCTTGGTTTTTTATCTTGCAAATTTATTCTATTTGCATGTCATTAAATAAACCAATTATACAGTAACTAGAAATAAGAATAATATCTGTTATGGAAAGAACAGTACATAGTTTGAATGGTTATCATTTCTCATAAAGAATACCTGACTGGTTTATCGTGAATTTAGTACCTGTCTTCACTTCTGCATACGCTATATATAACCATATATGTTTTTGTGTTCACTGTTATATTTAGAATAGACTGGGTGTGTCATATATCATAATTATTCAGTTTAAACTGCTGAAACAAAACTATAGACTGCTTAAATTACATCGGCATATTGTTCAGAAACTTGTCTGGGTGCATTTAAGAAAAGATAGGTATTGGTAAAAATTCAAGAAGAATGTAAATTTTCTGCATTATTTCAAAAGCGTTGCAACTATTTACTACCTTCTGCACAATATTTTTGGTTATTTTTAAGAATATCGTGCAAAAATCTTGTGTCAATAAGTTTGTACCACTAGTCACTTTCAGATTACTCACTTTTTACAGATTTTTGAGAGAAATTACTTTTTGCCAAAATCGTGTGGATTAGTCCCTTTAAACATGTAAAATTTAATACAGAATTAATATTGAAATATACAGTAACTATATTTTTTTGTACAATGTTAGAAACAATTATTGTTTGGATGCATCATAACTCTTAATAACTCTTAAAGTTAGTGAATCCACAATGTCAGTAACTTGGCAGTTTCTGTTCATTACATATATGGCATTATTTGACTGTGAATGTGGCTTAAAATATCTTGTGATTTCCTAGCAGTAGCAACTGCACATAATGTGGAATAAGTAATTAAACACAGAAATTGCCTATTGTTATTACTTGTCTATGATCATTAAGTTACTATTTCATTAAAAACAATTAATTTAAAGAAAGTAAACAAATGGATATGAATTTTTAAATGTTTGTATATTTTTATTTACAAAGTGAATGATTTTTTTCATACATCATGCTTTGTATAGCTGAGAAAATGTTCCTATGAGTGAAATAACTACACATGTGAATCTGTGATATAGATATAAGTGAGCCGTGCCATGAGAAAAACCAACATAGTGGCTTTGCGACCAGCATGGATTTAGACCAGCCTGCGCATCCGCGCAGTCTGGTCAGGATCCATGCTGTTCGCTAACAGTTTCTCTAATTCCAATAGGCTTTGAAAGCGAAGCCATTATGTTGGTTTTCTCATGGCGCGGCTCATATAAGTATATTCTTAGTGCTGAATGCACTGCCACACTGACTTTCGCATTTTTGTTTGATTTATTATTGATGAATTTACTGCAATGTATTTTATTCCTTGGAATTTCCAAAATTTTGCCAGAGGAAATGTGCCTGGGAATTTATTTTTGCCCAAATAAATGTCTGTTTTAATATAAACAATTGTTTGTATTTATTTGTTCTTTTTAAGAGAGAATTGCCCTCCCCCCACCACCCTCCCACCATCCCCACCCTATAGTTTCCTAAGGAAAACAGGGAGACATAGAAATGGGCTGCATCAGTCTGTCTGTCTGTCTGTCACACTTTGTATCTGGTCCATAACTTTGCCATCCAAGAAGGGATTTTCGAATTACTTGGCACAAATATATCTCCATACAGGAAAGATGGGTCACATTAAAGACCCTGACCCCTAACTCCAAGGTCAAGGTCACATGTGGAGGTCAAAGTTTCTGTTCAGTGCCCAGTCCATAATTATGCCATTCATCAAGGGATTTTAAAATAACTTTGCACAGATGTCCTCCACAATGAGATGACATCTTACATGCAAGACACAAACCACTAGTTTCAAGGTCAAGGTCACACTTGGAGGTCAAAGGTTAGCATGGTCTGTTTTGTGTACGGTCCACAACTCTGCCATTCATCAAGAGATTTTGAAATAAGTTGGCAGAAATATTCCCTGTTATCAGAGAACATGTCTAGCACAGGAACCAGATCCCTAGCCAGAGGTCAAGGTCACCCTTGGAAGTCAAAGGTTGAGAGGGTCTGTCTCATGTCTGTGCCATAACTTTTCCATTCATCAAGAGATTACAAAATCAACTGGCACAAAGCTTCCACAGAGTAAGACCAGTCACACTTGGAGGCCAAAGATATTTGGTCATTTCTTTTGTCTGGTCAATTACTTTAATTTGCATAGATAGACATTGACTTAACTTGGCACAAACCGTCACTATAACGAATTGATTTTTCGCATGAAAGACCCAGGCTTCTAGCTTAAGGTCAAGGTTGCACTAGAAAGGTCTTTAGAAACTTTTTTGTCTGGTCTGCAACGTTTATGCATAGATGCATATTAAAATAACTTGGCATAAATATTCACCATTATAAGACATTATTGCATATGTTACTAAATATAGTAAAACATTGCACTGAAATTAAACGTATATGAGCAGCATGAGGCCGATATTAGTGTTTGTGCGATATCAGGCACATTTCCAGCGATATCGGGCACACTTACGGTTGCGCAAAACATCCAAATTTTATGTGTCCACTAACAGGATGATAAGTATCAACAAATTAACATTTTTAGATTCTACTACAAAAGAAAATAATATGGTAAATTAACATTATTTCACTAGCTTCCTCTTTTCTGTGGTTAAAGAAGACTGACAGAAGAAACTACGGCTAAAGACTGCATATATTTATAACATGTTTGGAAGGAAATGACGTCAACGTCATCATACAATGTTCCCGCGCAATTACATAAACATTCAATGACGCTGTCCAACATAAAAAAAAAATGTTTTCAGTATAACAGTTGAGTGGAACATATGCAATTAGAAGGTTATAAAAAGGGCTGGTGTGCCTTAAAGCGATATTGGCATAATAGGAGAGGTATTGGCCCGAGGGCAAATACCGGTCTAGTATGCCAATATCGCCTTAAGGCACACCAGTCCGGTGTGCAAGAAAACAAAAGAAAAATATTACTGGAACCTACTCACATGAGAATTTCCATGGTTTAGTTTTCAAGACACAAATCATCCTAACTATTTCAATATGTCTCCCCATAGGTGGGGGAGACATATTGTTTTTGCCTTTGCCGTCCGTCCGTCTGTCCGTTAGTCCGCATTCAGCTTTTTCGGCTTTCACAGGTCAAACTGCTGGCCAGATTTCAACAAAACTTCAAAGGAGTGATCAGTACCAAGCCGCAAGCTCTTTCCGCTTCGCTGCACAAAATGGCCGCCAGAGCTAAAAATAGAAATATCTTGTCAGGCTTTCACAGGTCAAACTGCTGACCGGATTTCGACGAAACGTCACAGGAGTGATCAGTACCAAGCCTAGTTGTGCATATCGCCGACACATTCCACTTCGCTGCATAAAATGGCCACCAGAGCTAAACATAGAAAAATCTTGTCCGGCTTTCACAGGTCAAACTGCTGGCCGGATTCCGACGAAACGTCACAGGAGTGATCAGTGCCAAGTCTAGTTATCGCCAACACGTTCCGCTTCGCTGCACAAAATGGCCGCCAGAGTTAAGATTATAAGGATCTTACATGCCTGCCTGTGTAAGACGGGGTTTTCCCTACCCGAGGGACAGTGTGGAATGGAAAACCGAGCGTTAGCGAGGTTTTTTATCCATGCTGTCCCAAGGGTAGGGAAAACAGCTGTCTTACACAGACAGACATGTTAGATCATTTTTCTTGCCTATCATGTTCAAAATAGATCGTGGAGACAAATAGGTTTGGGTATTTCCTGACATTTTTTATAAAGTTTATGACGTCACAATGGTAGCAGTACTATGTGACATCACCTTAGTGCACGCTATTTTAGACAAGGGTTTTCCCTAGGGAAAGACAGGAATATCTATCCCCGGCGCGTGCTCGGATAAATGTATACTTTCCCCGATAGGTAGGCAAGAAAGAAAAATCTTTGATGCATGTGTCTACTAATGTTGCCCTGTTGCAGTCGCTTTTAGATGAAGGTGTTTATTGGCTTCATCGTTGATGCATGTATCTACTAATGTTGCTGTGTCGCAGTCACTTTTATTGATGAAGTTGTTTATTGGCTTCATTGTTGATGCATGTATCTACTAATGTGCTTTGTTGTAGTCACTTTTATTGATGAAGGTGTTTATTGGCTTCATTGTTGATTATAAGGATCTTACATGCCTGCCTGTGTAAGACGGGGTTTTCCCTACCCGAGGGACAGTGTGGAATGGAAAATCGAGCGTTAGCGAGGTTTTTTATCCATGCTGGCCCGAGGGTAGGGCAAACAGCTGTCTTACACAGGCAGACATGTTAGATCATTTTTCTTGCCTATCATCTTCAAAATAGATCGTGGAGACAAATAGGTTTGGGTATTTCTTGACATTATTTATAAAGTTTATGACGTCACAATGGTACCAGTACTATGTGATGTCACCTTAGTGCACGCTATTTTAGACAGGGTATTTCCCTAGGGAAAGACAAGAATATCTATCCCCGGCGCGTGCTCGGATAAATGTATACTTTCCCCGCTAGGTAGGCAAGAAGTATGTATCTACTAATGTTGCATTGTTGTAGTCTCATTTATTGCTAAAGGTGTTTATTGGCTTCATTGTTGATGCATGTATCTACTAATGTTACTTTGTTGCAGTCACTTTTATTGATGAAGGTTTTTATTGGCTTCATTCCTGGGGCATGCATCTGCTAATGTTGCACCTTTTATTGATGAAGGAGTTTCTGGCTTTATTCTTGATGCATGTATCTGCTTATGTTGCATTGTCGAAGTCTCTTTCATTGATGGAGGTGTTTATTGGCTTCATTGTTGATGCATGTATCTACTTATGTTACTTTGATGCAGTCTGTTTGATAGATGAATGTGTTTTCTGGCTTCATTCTTGATGCCTGTATCTACTTATGTTACTTTGATGCAGTCTGTTTGATAGATAAATGTGTTTTTTGGCTTCATTCTTGATGCCTGTATCTACTTATGTTACTTTGATGCAGTCTGTTTGATAGATGAATGTGTTTTTTGGCTTCATTCTTGATGCCTGTATCTACTTATGTTACTTTGATGCAGTCTGTTTGATAGATGAAGGTGTGTTTTAGCTTCATTCTTGATGCATGTATCTACTTATGTTACTTTGATGCAGTCTGTTTGATAGATGAAGGTTTGTTTTGGCTTCATTCTTGATGCATGTATCTACTTATTCATCGTAAAAATGCATTTATTTCTCGTGTGTATTTAATCTCTCCAGTCTCATTTTCTATGCAGGCCATTTGGTTCTATAACTCGACATAGTACTACTATTTTAATAGCGGTCACTTTGATTGCACTTTATTTTGAACATGATCATATGCTATTTCGCATGATATTTTTTTTATTTTTATATTTTTGTATAATCAAAGTATTTAACAATTTAAAGGTGACAGCTGAAGGGCAAATGGAAGTCCCAGTCTCGTGAGCACTACTTTTTTTTAGGTGAACAAGGAGATCGTTGGAGATAATTCTTATAATTACTACTATACTATAATAAGAACATATTTGACATCATAACAGGTAGAAAGTTATTGCGTGAAAGAATAATAAACTATATCATTACATTCTCACTTATAAACTCCGTTAAGTTTCAGTGGAACCTGAAACGTCAATATTTTTCCATATTGACGTTCATATTTCATATCGGATGTGTGACGTCATTTGTGACGTCAGTGGCATGTATGTCGTCGCGCTTAAAAGTTCTTTAACGACGATATTTTCAATTTTATTCTGGCTTAAGAGCAAATTTATATCATTTATAGAACAAATGTAAGTATAGATGCGTATGTAAAAAAATTTATTAGATTTGCATCGAGAAAAATGCACTGACGTTCTTTCGCGGAATAATATTACGTCATAAAGTCGCGCAATTTTTCCGTTGCAGAACTCATGCATATTTCTCGACACAAATTTAATAACCTATAATTATTATATGTTCCAAAAATAACCTAAATTACATTTATATTTCATATTTAATTGTTAGTAGGTTTTCCCCATTAATCATAACTTTCTAAAAATAGAATGGAAGTTTCCCATGTTACTTAATTATTACTTGTGACGTATTCATAAACCTGAACCCATTTAATAAAATAATTATTGACTCTTGAGCCATTGGATATGATGTGATATATACATAGTGAATATCGCATCATATCAAATGGCTCAAGGGTCAATAATTGTTTAATGTATGTTTGTCCTACGTCGAACAGAAACCAGTTTAGGACAAGAAGTGACTACTCAGTGTTACGTTTGAAGTAGTTTAAAATGTAATACCATGCTGTATTGATGAGTCTTATAAGGATGTGGCTGTTATATTAAAGTTTTTGGCTTAGTGTACTGAAAAAAAAAGATTAGATCATTGTGAATTTCCGGGTATTAGTTTTATTTCATTGAGAAAACATACGCGTTCTTGCTCAATAGCAAATTTCCTGGGAGCATTATCAGAGGGTTTTGTATTACTAAATAGATTATTTTTTATGATGTTTATTTAAAGTCAAAATTTAAGTTTAAATTATATGAAATTAAAAGAAACTGAATTAGTATAATGTAGCCGTTAATGGTCGCCCTTTTGGTTTAAAAAACGCGAACACTTGTTTGGTTTGAATACGGTTTAGCCGCGTAATAACCCCTTTATGATAGTGCTTCTCACATCAAATATTGCACATAATATTGTTAATTATTAACATGTAAATTCACACCATAAACTGTAATAATAAGTAACTTAAGTTAATGCATCCGGACCAGATGTAGTGAAATTCAGATTTATTTTCTAGATATTTCATTTGAAGGATATGACCAACCGTCATTTTAAAGGCAACATTTGTAATTGTACTTGTTTATATTCAAATATTTTATAATGTATAAATGCGCACATAAAAAGGGATCACTTGGATTTTTTTCAAAATTTATCATTTTCATTTGTTGGTGTTAGGTCTTAAGGCGTATACAATTTACAAATGCTGTAAATAAATTACTTTTTGAAATATGGTTATTTAATATCACCCTTTTTCATGAGACGAAAAACATTTGTTGAATTATCGAGTATCTTTACACAGAACAAGCGGTGGATTTAAACTGAATTTCAAGCCTAAGGATACGTTTTATGGCATTTCATTTTTTTATCATATGTCGGGGATGAGAAATCAAGGACTTTGCATAAATAGTAAATTCTAGTATATGTGAAGTTTAATTCCTTTCTGTAAAGTGTGTATTTCGTCGACAGCTCGGAATTATGGAACATTAAAGTAAGTGTTTTTACAATTTATTACTTATGAATCCCTTTCATTATAGAAAACAAAGGAAAGAGGGTAATTTATAATATTCCTTTTAAAGCTTTTTTACTCGACAGTGAATATTTTTAAATGTGTAACCCAGTATCAAAGTTTGTCCGTCCTCCCTATTACCCTGTTAGTTTCGGTGAATTCTGTATAGATGCTTCGATGTAAATTGTTGAAAAAAACCACTTTCGATCTATAACTGCATGTACCTTATAACCTTACACAATTGTATTATTATTCCAGTACTGTTGCAGTATATCTGCAGTATATTTGCAGCAATGTGGCAATCATGCTATACACTTTTTTCTATTCAATGTCAAAGCATGAAATATAAATGTAGCATGTTTCAAATATTTGAATTATGATGCAATTATGCTGAGACATGCTGCATATGCAATACATACTGCAAATTCAGCATATACTGCTAACCTGCTGTTGTCCAGCATGACTGTTGTATGTTTCATATATCTAAATTATACTGAAAAATAAACCGCAGATATGCTGCAAATGCTACTGCAGGGAAACATTCATAAAGTTATTTTTATTGTTCAAAATATTGTAAACAATACAAGATTTGTCTAGAGAAGAAATTCGCTTCATCGAATAGAGTTATCACAATAGTAGCTTGATCTGGGATGGCGTATTCAGCACGGCCGGTTGATTTTGCGCGCCTCGTGGTCAAAATCAACGAGAGCCTGATAAAAAAAAAATCTCAGATCTAGGTGTTTTAATGACCTTTTGTTATTTGTTTGTTGGTTTGTTATCGATAGAAATCTTCGAGGTTTATCGAAGTTAAATAGAACTGAGGGTAGTTTTTGTGTGTGCTATTTATAGAATGGTGTCAGGTGATGCATATTAGTCCGGCAACATACAATACAGAAGGTACAATACGGATTTTTTTTCTGCCTGTTCGTAATTACTTGTGAAATACAAGCCGTATCTTTGGCAGAATTTATATAGGCATATGATAAATTTGAATAATACATTTACATCTACCACTAGGGTTATAAGGACCGACCAATACCAGTCAGAAGCGAGATGGACATGATAACGAACACCTTAAATGTCTATAGCAAATCATTCATTCTGAAAGAAAATGCCAAAAACATATCATAGCCTGCAATTTCTAATTTTGGTGTATCATGGCATATGATATATATATATATATATATATATATATATATTCTATAATAAAATTTGAAATTCTAAAAGGTGCACATTCTCTTTTTTCTCTTGTAATATTTTAACCGTTTTCGTTACATATGCAGAAAATATGATGTATAGTAACTGTAATTGTCACTTCTTTATTTTTCACACACAAATCAATATAACTGTGTGTGTCTTTATTGATTTGGCCCAGGAGTTTATCTAAATATACTGTTCCAAATTATGTCATACCTACTGTAAGTCTGTTGTGTTGAAGAGTAGTTTTATTTTTTAATAAACGGGCCGCTGAATAAATTCTACTTAAATCTTAACTGGTGTCATTCTAGTGATAGTTCTTTAAAGTAAGCCAAGGATTTATACCCTGTGGCAGCTCTGTGAAAATATATAGGAAATTAAAAAAAAGAAAAAAAAAATAGGTCCGTTGAACCTTTGACGCTGAAAAAAGAAAAAAAAAAACATTATCAACAATAGTGGATGTAAAACGCTGAAAACTAAATAAGGAGGGAAACAGATTTACCTGATAACAAAATAGAAAAATGGGGAGGCCAGAGCCGTTATACCGTTATGTTTAATCCAGCAACCCATTTACTAAAGAAAGCATTATTTCATCAATTTGAATATTGACATTAACATCTCTGTTTAAAAGTTTAATATCACGATAGCATTTTCTTTGCCTATAGAATCGCAATTTGTTTGTACTTACAGTAAACCCTTTACAGAACAAAGGCGTAAAACAAAAAGTTTAGATGTGTTGTAACATAAATATTAGAATGATTGTCAGGATTTTTATAAAGTGAAAACATACATAACATCTTTGTCTGGTATTTAAAACAGACAACATCGAATCAGAAATTGTGTAAATGTTTAAAGACCGATTTTTAGCTCGACTATTTGAAGAATAAGTAGAGCTATCATACTCACCACGGCGTCACACCTTGGTTAAGTTTTTCGTACCAGTCCACATTTTGACAAAGTCTTTGGAGATAAAGCTTTGAAACTTTCAACACCTGTTTACCATCACCATGTCCAGTTATAGGCAAGAGTACATAACTTCATCAAGGATTTTGGCTGAATTATGGCCCCTTTTGACTTAGAAATCTTGGTTACGTTTTTCGTACCAGTTCATATTTTGTGTAAAGTGTTTGACATATGGCTTTGAAACTTTTATCACTTATTCAGTATAATAGTCTCTATCTGTAGAAAAGAGTACATAACTCATATATTTTGGCTAAATTATTGCCCTTTTTGGACTTGGAAATTGGTTCTGATTTCATACAAGTCCACGTTTTGTCAGAACTATTTGACATATGGCTTTTAAAGTTTGAACACTTGTTTATCATGATGATTGCCATCTGTAGGCAAGAGTACATAACTCTGACAACTATTTTGGCTGAATAATGGCCCTTTTTGGACTTTGGAATTGGTTCACACATTACCATTTAGTGCAAGACTTATCGAAATCCACAAATACATGAACATTGTTTGTCTAATGTATTTTTTTCTTTTGTCTAAATATCTGTAGAAATATTTTGACTCCATTCTTCAATCAATTCTTCGAATAGTCGAGCTTGCTGTCATCCGACAGCTCTTGTTAGCTCATAAATTTTATTTTGATAAGTAATTAAAAGTTGTTAACGCATGTATATAAGCGATAAGTGCTCATTGATTACGGAAGTAAGGCTATGACATGTTTTGAGCCGCGCCATGAGAAAACCAACATAGTGGGTTTGCGACCAGCATGGATCCAGCGCAGTCTGGTCAGGATCCATGCTGTCCGCTTTCAAAGTCTATTGCAATTAGAGAAACCGTTAGCGAACAGCATGGATCCTGACCAGATTGCGCGGATGCGCAGGCTGGTCTGGATCCATGCTGGTCGCAAAGCCACTATGTTGGTTTTCTCATGGCACGGCTCATTTAATAAATCATCAAAAGGAAACTGTAAATGCATAGGAAACAAGTTATCATTATGTGTGCGACTGATAAAATGTAGTTCCGCCTGTCCCACTTGACATTTTCTACAATGTATAATTTGATAAAAGCGCGCTTGTTTCTAAGAAAAATCGAAATATACTCAGAAAGTATTCGACCGATGACAAAAATAGGGTCTTGTGCTTGATTTTTGTGCTAAACTGATTTTAGTTTTAATCTTTAGTAAAGATTTCCTCATGGGAAAATCACAATATTGATGACATTTTCTTGTATAGAAAAACAATCTATTTTGTGGATGTTTAGAAGGCTTCTTAAGTTTGTATGTTTACTTTTCTGTCATACGGTGACATAAAAAGTATAGGTATAATGCTGCAGTTATTTGCCAATGTTTACGGAGATCCGCAAACTTCTTGCTGATTTTATGATGCCATTATTCGGAATAATTTCACGAATCAACAAAAAGTATCGATCTCTTTCAATCTGAATTTCCAGGTTTAGTTCGATGTATTGAATAAATGTCTATTTACATATTATGTTGTATTGTTTCATATCACTAAAATGCTCTGAATTACTGAAAATGGTGTCTCACATTTTGTATATTTATATGATATAGACAAGGAACTAAATAAGTACGATCTAACATATAGCATCGAAGAGTCCGTGACTGCGCATGTATCACAATCTTAAGTGCACACAAAAAGACGTTTTAAGGTACTTCTGCTTATTTGATAATCCAAACCGGAAGTAAAGGCGTAACGTCATTTATATAGGTAACGCAGAATAAAGCCTGGACTGAGTAAAACACTTAAAACTACAACGTAACGAGGGCTATTCTAAAAGTATGGACAATCGCACGCTTCCCTAGATGTTTAACACGCAAGAAATTCGTTTTTTATATGGATGATACATTAATGATTCCGTTTTAATCCTGCACACTGTTTTATTGAAAACTATCGTACTGTTTCTGAGATATTAAGTTTTGTCAGGTGTAGTCATATACACTAATCAAAATACATGTAGCTATGAAAAGCAATTAGAGTGTATATTAATGTACGTTGTTCAGGGACCGCACAAGTGTTCTTTTTGTAAACATAATGGTTTTTAAAAGTGCACCGATAACGAATAAAAATGTAAACAATGGACTCTGTGTCTTTAAATCATTGCAATAAATGAACGACAGTCGATATTAGTCATAATACTGATTATCCGACAACAAAACCGGAAAATATTATAACTTACAAACTGTAATTTTAGACCCATTTATTTTAAAAGATATTGGAATGATAGTGGCCATGGCTGAAAAAATATTGGCAGAGAAATATAGAATGTACGAAATGTTTTGACATTTATATACCTAATGATTTGCCCCGGCAATGGATACAAAAACTAGTTTATGCTAGAAAAATGTCATTACTCGCTTAAATTACAAAATCAAAGATGGTCTAATAAAACCTTGAAAATGACTTGGTATCTGTATAACATTAAATTATGTAATAAAATACATATTAAAGATGGTCAAATTTAGTTATGAAATTAACTGCCTATTAAAGTCAAATTCTGTTAGAATTAGAAATACGAATTTTCAGCTCCGGCAACGGTCGCTGATAATGATTAGCATCCAAATATGGGTCAGCTCCGGTAACGATCGCTGATATCGATTAGTGTACAAGTTTGGTTTAGCTCCGGTAACGATCGCTGATATCGATTAGTGTACAAGTTTGGTTTAGCTCCGGCAACGGGCGCTGATATCGATTAGTGTACAAGTTTGGTTTAGCTCCGGTAACGATCGCTGATATCGATTAGTGTACAAGTTTGGTTTAGCTCCGGCAACGGGCGCTGATATCGATTAGTGTACAAGTTTGGTTTAGCTCCGGCAACGGGCGCTGATATCGATTAGTGTACAAGTTTGGTTTAGCTCCGGCAACGATCGCTGATATCGATTAGTGTACAAGTTTGGTTTATTGTCTTGTCCATATTTTGGAACAGTCCAGACGATGATGTTGTGTAATTTGACCATGTAATTCAGCCATGACAGAAGGGTAAAACTGAACGCAGAAAAAAAAAACAGGAAAGGAAAATGGGTCGGGGAAGTGGTGGGGTTTTGTTTTTATAAATTATGTTAGCCTCCAACTACCTTGACGATTGGAATCACGAAACTATATTCTACATTTTTGTTCATCTACTCATCCAAGACCAGTCCCTAACTGAGTTCTAAATGTAAAAGAGGCAGTAGTTATTAATAAGAAGATAAAGCAAAATTGAGAATCCGACTGTAATACTTGAACCAACAATATCACAGTATATTGCGACACTACCCTTTTGGGTACCTGGCCCTTTAGGAAAAGTATTTGAGGTGTAATTATAATATATGTACAGTGGATTTTGAACCGACCATTAAACATTTACATGAAAGCAACCCTGGCGATTAAGTAGTCTTTTTTCTTCTTCGAATAATCGGACTACAAAGACCTGTGTATTTCACTAAGTGCGACACTTCATAAGATTCCCTTACTGAATATTTTTAACATTGCAGCATAACAAAACGTTGACATGCGCCACTTACCATGTAGAAATGTTTGGTACAAGAGCATGAGACACTTTTTAATATTTTGAGTAAATCCCCTTTCTTTTTAAGCAATGATTTCAAATTGTCTTTTCATGTCTCATTACATTTTCAGGTACACTAATAGAATTTAAGCATGTTTGAAACATGACTCGGTGGATGTGTAGATGTTTTTGGATCGTTAAAGTGGTGTGTCTTGTAGCCGTATATTGCAGTTTAGCTGAGGCGCAAAACGGTATGTTAACCATTATTACTCTGTAATGGTTATTTTTAAGAAGAAGAAAGAAACAAGGTCAAAGTCCGACGGAAAAAGGTCATATTCAAATAACGCTGCCGCCAATACAGCACTTCACATGGAGATATCGGTAATTGTAACTGAAACAAGTACACACAGCGACTGACCATATGTACACGAAGAGGCTTCCGAGGCCCAGTGGCTAGTGACACTGACTTTGAATCACTTTCCCATCATCCAAGCACGCAAGCCTATATTGGGCCCATATGGGCTATATCTGGGCAAATGTACCATACGGGACCCATATTGTAAGTATTTGACCACATCAGACCCATATTGGACCCATATACAATGTTTCATGGATTTGGTACACCAATGTATTTATTTTGAAGCCCATTTGTGACCCATGCCAATCCCATTTGCAAGTCCCATGTGGGCCCCATATAGAAAACAATACGGGGTCCTTTATGGGTCCCATATATTTTGCTAGCTGGGATTGATCTCGCTTGGGACGTAGAATTCTTGATATATTGTTTCTGGTTGACTTTGTTCTTATGTAGTGCAAAATGCACCATGGCCGCTACAATAAAATGCCTATTCTCTACACAAGATAAACGGTAACTGAGAAGAGGCACTTACTACTTTCTTTTCCTACACAAAATTTTGGGATAAGTAACACGAAATTATAAGATACTAAGACGAAATTTAAAAACTTCCAGTTACTAATTCGAAATTTTGACTTTGTTAATTGCCTTTAAAAACTTCGAGTTACTAATTCGAAATTGTGACTTTGTAAATGGCTTTTATATTCACAAAATTAGAACGTCTGACCGTCTGTCAAAGGCCAAAGTTGATAATGACTTAATAGTAAACCTATTAAAGTGGATACATCTATCTACACATTCATGTATTGTATCTAATATGTAGGGACTTTAACATATACTACCATTCATCAATATGACCTATCCTAGCCTTTAGAGCTACTACAGATTTCAAACTGTATCCTAGAATTTTATACACATTTACATGTACCGTATGTTCCTATGGTAGGAGCTCAAATTAGGTCGAAAAACTTCAAGATATGGTTAAAATAGTGAAATATTTTAAGTTCTAAAACGATCCGTTTACCTTCTTTTGACATGTCCTGAATATCTAGAGCTACCCAGGTACCCTATTTTGGTCAAACGCATAACTACACGTTTATGTATTGTTTGTCTATATTTCCTTGCCGTATGGACTCAGACACGGTCGAAAATCTTTCAAACTAAAACATTGTTATCACATCAGCGTGAAGTTGGCAGTACAGCAGTAGCAGCAGTAGGAGCAGTTAAATGCTGCTACTGCCAGCAGTTACAGCAGTTAACTGTTCCTTCTGCCAGCAGTTACAGCAATTAACTACTGCTACTGCCAGCAGGAACAACAGTTAACTGTTCATATTGCCAGCAGTTACAGCAGTTTATTGAGTATCGCAGTTAACTTCAAGCAGTGACAGCAATTCATCGTGTGTACTAACACCAGTTAACTGCTACCACTGCCAGCAGTTACAACAGTTAATAAAGCTGTATTACCAGTTAGGTGATGGGAATGGCATAATACAGATGTGTAATAGGCCGTCAAACCTACCCTTCACACATACATTCGCCGTATCGTAAACTGAAGCGTTCTTAATCTATTTCTATCTTCAAACTTGTAAACGAAGTCTCGTGCGCGTTCATTTGTTCTTATTAAATTTTATGTTATTGGATCGCGCAAGTGCAACGATGATATTGACAGCTGTTGACAGCTGATAAAATATACGATTTTTTTAGTTTTCTATATTTCTTATAAACATTATATTATATAATGATAGCGGTTAAATGACGATATCTGGTATCAGTGTCAGATAGATGTCCATAGTTAAAAGTTGTTTCTGCGATTACTTTCATCAGTTTCATGTATATGATACTACAGGTAGTTAAATGATGTTTTTAAGAGCAGGATATGCAACCACCAGCAATAAAACAGTATTACTAAGAGCAGTTTCCTCATTTTTCTTACTATTTTACTGTCAGCAGTTAAATAGCTTATAAGAACGTTTACCAGTCTCCTATATATGTAACTGCCAGCATTTAAATATGACTAAGAACAGTTTATCAGTATGCTTTATTTGAACAGTTGATCAGGTTTTTATGTCTATTATTGCTAGCAGTTAACTGGTATATACGAGAAGTTTAAAATTCTCATATAAATTATGTAAGACCAGCAGTCTCAATTATGTTAGTGCCAGCAGTTAAGTGGTCTATGAGAGCAGTTTACAAGACTTCTGTTACTTCAAGCAGTGAAATGACCAATGAAAGCAGTTTCCGAGTTTTCTTGTGTTACTGTCAGCAGTAAATGGTTTATAAGAGCAGTATACCAGTTTTATACGCGTAACTAGCAGCGGTTAATATTTTATGAAAGTGATTTACCAGGTTCCTGTTACTGCTAGCATTAAAATGGTTTATGACAGCAATAAACAAGGTTCTTGTTACAGCCAACAAGAGCAATAAACAAGTTTCGTATATATTTCTGATGTATTTACTGCTGAAAGAAAGCCACTCCAACCACACTCCGCCCCGATTCCTCAAAAACAAGAGTTTTCCCGGCAAACACCGTCCGACCTCGGCTCGGGTTCCTCCCAAACAAGAGTTTTCCCGGAATGGCGGCCACCCGTGCCTGGTGGGGAACAACCCTCTCTACAACGGCCATCCGGTCCGATCCGCTAATAAAGGTCTGGGGCGGAGCTGGGGGCGCCCAAACTGAAAAATTGAAAAATTCCGAAAATGGCCTGAAACCAACTTTTACACCCGCTCGCGAGTAAACAAGAGTTTTCCCGGAATAGCCACTATGCTGGGCCCCCATAGACCGCCACCCTCTACAACGGCCACCCGGTCTCAACCCTAGATAAAGGCCCCGTAGGGACCTCCTATTAACTGCTGGAACGATTTTAGGCCACCCCCGCCTCACACCTCGACCCGGGTTCCTCCCAAACAAGAGTTTTCCAGGAATGGCGGCCACCCGTGCCTGGTGGGGGACAACCCTCTCTACAACGGCCACCCGGTCCGATCCGCTAATAAAGGTCTGGGGCGGAGCTGGGGGCGTCCAAACTGAAAAAATTGAAAAATTCCGAAAATGACCTGAAACCAACTTTGACACCCGCTCGCGAGTAAAAACAAGAGATTTCCCGGAATAGCCACTATGCTGGCCCCCATAGACCGCCACACTCTACAACGGCCACCCGGTCTCAACCCTAGATAAAGGTCCCGTAGGGACCTCCTATTAACTGCTGGAACGATTTTAGGCCACCCCCGACCCGACCCCGCCTCACACCTCGGCTCGGGTTCCTCCCAAGCAAGAGTTTTCCCGGAATGGCGGCCACCCGTGCCTGGTGGGGAACAACCCTCTCTACAACGGCCACCCGGTCCGATGCGCTAATAAAGGTCTGGGGCGGAGCTGGGGGCGTCCAAACTGGAAAATTTGAAAATTCCGAAAATGGCCTGAAACCAACGTTGACACCCGCTCGCGAGTAAACAAGAGTTTTCCCGGAATAGCCACTATGCTGGCCCCCATAGACCGCCACCCACCAACCAGACCTGTGTAGCATCTTACATATCTGTTCTAAGGTATTCATTGTGTAGAATGTCATGTTATGCCCTTGCAATGCTAATCCCACTCTGATTTTTTTGTTTACATTTTTTATCAATGAGAAAGATGGCGTCCATCCCGAGTTGAAATGACGTGGCGTTAAATTTTTACATGTTTAAGCAAACCTGGTGCGTTAGAAAGAAAATCTCATCCCTTCAACATTATTTGTAACACTGGTATTGTAAAAAACCCTGTTTTTTCCTTATACAAAAGCTTAATATTTTGTGTTGAATGTACTTTCACAAAAACCTCTGTTTTCCTATTACATTAATAGTACCACATCCTTATCTACAAAGTACTGAATATTACAGGTGTCCATCAGTATTATATCAGTTTAGGAATATGTTTTTTATCTTCCCACCTTCAATTTCTTGAATATACACCCCTGGTCCTCATTTCTGTATGAACTGTGAATGTAGTAATATGCGTCCCCTTAACTTTCGATTCAAAACAATTATGTGAACGATGCAATAAAACAAGTATTATATTACAGAATAAAGAGTGTCATACGCTAAAAGGGTATAATAGTTAAATCTTTAATCCCACACGACCCGTAGGTAGCCTAAGGTGCAGAACATGCGCTGCTAGAAACACTATGACGTCATGAATAACGTGACGTCATAAAACGTGGTATAAAATATGGCGGATGCAAAACACTTCCTGGTCTGCACAGATACAAATAAACGATAACAACACGATTTACAGAGGGATTAAAGGTTAGATACATA
This sequence comes from Mercenaria mercenaria, assembly GCF_021730395.1. Taxonomy (NCBI): domain Eukaryota; kingdom Metazoa; phylum Mollusca; class Bivalvia; order Venerida; family Veneridae; genus Mercenaria; species Mercenaria mercenaria. The sequence goes on along the minus strand of NC_069378.1, from coordinate 22,365,374 downwards.
ATTGTTTTATATAAACACACGAAACTAGGTCACTGACAAATAAAAACAAAATTACCCACAGTAAATAAAAAAACCTGGGCAATCGAGTGTAACCCGGACATGGAAATATGCAAAACAACCAGCGCATCGCAATAGTTTTAAAAGTAGAATATTGAGTTTGAGTGAGTACTCAGAATTGACAACAATGATACAACAACCACAATATGAACAAGGAGTCTCGTCTATGTTTTTGTAAAGGAAATGTAATATGATAGCGTTGTTCAGTCATTCCGTCCCACAGTATAAGTGATATTCGAAAATCACTATGGTCGAAGAAACATGTTTTACCAAAAGTGACATTTGTTTCACTACCTATGTTGTATTGTATATGTATGGTGTTCTATAAATTCAAAATGTGCCGTGTCTATTTACATCAGGAATTACATCAGCAACTTTGAAGACATAATGCATTATAAACCGATAATTTCTGTAATGAATACAATCTTACCTTCCATAAATACCAAAACAACGCATTAAAAATATATAAAAAAAACTCTGTCTTAAAACCACCACAGTCATTGAAACGCAAAAGCTATCATAGCTTTAATGTTACTTAAAGGGAAAGGCAATGTTGTTTTAATGTTAATTCCATCTGCTGGGATTTCTTTAATCATTTAAAGAAGCGAAAGTATTTTCAAAATCAACTTAAAATGAGAAAGATATGAGCATATAAATAATTTATCAAAATGACGGCCATTTTGTTTCCATGGCAACAAAAAAACAAAAATAGCGGATTTATTAAATTTTTAGACACATACATGTATTTGAACTGTATTTACTTCAATATTTCTGTAAAGTGACTTCTCTATTTTTTCCAGCTATAATGAAAGAAATTACCATGTTTTACATCTTACGCTCAAGGAACATATCATATGAATTTATTTAAATGGTTATTTGCTAAATAAAGAATTTAACAGTGTGTAAATGACATCATAAACACACAAAATGGCTGCCTCCATGATCAGCAATTTTCTTAAATTTCAAACTGCCATATCTTTTTCAACAGTGGTACGATTTTAAAAATTCTTTCAGCATTATATAAGGCTTGAGGATAGCTTTTATATGAACTATAATTTATTTTCAGGCTTTCCTTGTCCTTTAATGTTTTGTGTATTCTTGGTAACGTATATTTCATAATGTATGTTTCGTTTCATCTTTGTAATGTTGTAGAACCTGTCTGAGTTGGTGCTTTGCAATGCCAATAAGCATGATTTATGCATTAGCCTGGAATAATAATATACAAAATATGAATACTGAATAGGTGACCTTTAAACTAGGTAATTTAGATTCTAAGATACCCTCATGTTCTGTATTTCTTTTGATTGAAAGTCAAAAATATTCAGACTGCGCAATACTGTAACCAAATCTACTATTAATTGTCAATATGCTATATATGTTTGAAGCAGAAGCCATAAAAATTGCTAATATATGCTATCTTTACAGTAATGCTGAAAGAGGCATCATTGTTTTACTGTAGTTTGTCGACGTCATATAATTGAGAATAGTTACAGTGTCAAGTCCAGCAAACTTATAACGGCCAGGTGTGCATGTTATGGTTTATTCAAATAACAAGTATACAAATGCAATTTTTGGAGTGTTTTCAATGTTGCTAATTCTTGAAGGTGGACAATTTTAGTGGTGATTGTTACGTATGTTACATTTTAAAATATCTTTATCAACTGAAAGTCAAAATTATACAAGTAAGCTTTCTTTGACATCTAAAATACAAGGAAACTATTGACACCCAAAACATTTCTGAATGAAACACATATAGGCTCGATTTATTGAGAAACAGCAAGTGATTTATATGTATTACATTTGTATGCGCGTTGTCTATAACCTAAACTGATTGCAAAGTATCATATTTTCTCATGAAAATATATAAAATTTTGGATCTTAACACAATTATTTGATGATGTCTTATTAAAAAATACAAAAAAAAATGATAATTTTATGAGTTATTAAAAATGGTGAAAATGTAGCTCGGGTGAGTGGGGTATTTTAACCCCTAAATTTTGGTAGAAGTCGTCAAACTTTGGAACATATTGTTACAGTGAGCCTTATATTGATTTAGAACTGTTACATAAGCAAAACACCAATATCTGAAAGTCAGTATTGTAACAATCTACTAAGCATTCGTGTGTAGCCAATAATAGTTTCAAAGAGAGAGAATTCCGCATTTTTTCATACTCAAGGTTTACACAAATGAGTATAATTTTTGTTTGACATACGGTAGAAAGCGACATCCGGTCTTAAACAATCCTGGAATGAATATATTAATGACTGAAGTGGATGAGCCTTTGCCTAATTTCTGGGTTACGAAATAAAAAAAACATGAGGACTTACAGAAACTGGCCCACAGACCAATACACATATTCATCAACTTCCACCAAAAGGTATCAGAGGAGATGCTGTTTAGTGTAGACGGACGGATGGACGCCGGACAATGAGCGATCACAATAGCTCACCGCGAGCACTTTGTGCTCAGGTGAGCTAAGAATGCTAGTAGAAATTAAAGACTAAACCAAATATTGCTAAGCATCATAACTTTGTAAATCACCATAAAGACTTATGAAACATTTGTAGTGCGTATCAGTTCACTACACCGAACAACTTTGTGAAGTTTTAATACATTCTCACTAGTTGTTAATGGGCAAAATAAAACAAACTTCATTTAATCAAGAGGCTGATGTGAATGCCAACAAATGTCTTCTTCAGAAAGCTAAAATTATTCAGCCTTAAGCATCTAGAATATGCACAACTACAACACAGGCTTACTACTCATATCCTGGCTTGGTCAAATTTTATTCAAGCGACATTATGCGCATCTTACTGCACATAGTGTGTTTTTGGTGAATGTTTTATAAAGGCAATTTTCCGTTGCTGTGCATTTAAATGTGCTAAATTAACGACAATGTCGCATAAATATTTGAAGCCGATTCCTTAGAAATAAAGAAATCAGACTGATAAGATAATAGTTTTTTTTAATCTTCTATGCAATTATCTCCCTTACCTATAGGTATTGATTTCTGAAGTTGAAGGGAATCAAATCTTGTGTGCAGTTTGACTTCTCTTAAAAAGACTGCCCCAGTCAAAATAAGAAAAGTCATATTTGGAATGTTATTATGTCGTACTGGTAAAAAGGAAAAGTTTAGTATATTGGGTTAAAAGCTATAATTTCCAACACCCATTTCACACAAACATCTACTTCAGCTGGATTTTTACTTTAAATAAATGCGTATAATTCCACTTTAAACATTGAACTTTAAGGGCTAACACCTTAATGAACTAGAACTATCACTAACCGCGATAAATAGCCGAACACAAACCTTCCCAGTGGATGTACAGAGAACACAAACCTTCTCAGTGGAATACAGTGCACACTAAGTTAACCTATTCTTGATGTCTAAGTGCTTAACTATTCGGGGTTATTGTGGCCTTTGACCTACTGACCTCAAAATCAAACTTTTCCTGTATTTTATTATGTTATACCTGTGTACCAAAATTTATGATCCCATGCCTAAGAATTCTCAAATTATCATTCGAGAACCATTTAACTGTTCCGGGTCATTTTGACATTGACCTTTGACCAACTGACCTCAAAGTCGAATTTCACATGTATTTTTTAATGTTACACCTGTGTACCAAACACTATTTAAACCTGCTAAGCCTTTCATGAGTTATTGTCCGGAAACCATGAAAATCAACAGACTGACAGACCAACCAACCAACAAGCTCACTCCTATAAACTTATCTATATACCCCCAAACTCTGTTTTGTGGTGTTAAAATGATGCCATAATTGTATAATACATGTCCCCTGAAAGTGCTTGACAGAATAATAAATAACTAAAAAAAAAATGGACAATATGCACATGCACTTGAGGAGTTGAGTACACATGAATGTATTAGAGACAGATAGTTCAAAAACTATATATGATTCCAAGTTTTTTGACAGCTGCAGCATACAAATCCTGAATTAAAATGGTTTTTACCCTAGGTGACCTTGACATGACTTTGTGACATAAAATTATTTGAGGTCATCTTCTCAAGGTGACTGGGTACATCAATTTTGCTGATACTGATCTATAAGGGAGTTGATGCTAGGTGACTTTGACCTTTCACCCAGCAATCCGATATTGATGAAGGTCATCTACTAAAGGAGACCAATCAACCCATGAAATCTGAAGTATGCAGACCAAACAGGTCTAAAGATATTGGTTTAAAAGGATTTGACCCTAAAAGACCTTGACCTTTGACCTTATGACCTGCAAATGATCAGGAGACTAAACATCTAATAAAATATGTAGGTTCAAGGTCAAATAGTTACCTCAAGGTAATAATCAGAAATGGATTTAACCAATTAAGACCTTGCAACCTTGACCTTAGACCCCAAAAACTAATAGGGTCATCAACTTTAGAAGACCAATCAACCTGTGAAATATGACAGCTCTGACAATAATATATATCAAGATCTCAAGCAGAAACGGATTTCCTGTATAAGGCAGCTGTGACTTTTGGCCCAAGGATCTGAAAATCACTAAGGATCATCTGCCAGTGATGACCAACCTCCGTATGAAATATGAAACTCCTACGCCCAGTTGTATGGGTAATATCATCCTTAAACAGATTTCCTGTATAAGGCCCCTGTGACCATGACCTTTGGCCCGGTAATCTGAAAATCAATAAGGGTCATTTGCTAGTCATGATCAACCTCCCTGTAAAGTCTCGTGACCCTAGGCATATGCATTCTCCAGTTATCGTTCGGAAATTGTTTAACTATTCCGGATCATTGTGACCTTGCCCTTCCACATGCTGATCTCAAAATCAATTGGGGTCATTTGCTGGTCATGACCAACCTCCCTGTCAACATTCATGATCCTAGGCCCAAGCGTTCTTGAGTTATAAATGTATCATCTGGAAACCAATTTTCTGCAGACCGACAGACAAACCGACATCAGCAAAACAATATATAACCCTCTTTCGAAGGGGGCATAATAAAATCTGCTGGAAATAAAAACAGACTCAAAAGTACACAAAAGAAGTGTATAGATCTCTGCACTTTTCACAGGCAAAAAATATCCATGCTAACCATTTTCATCAACTGGAGTATTCCATTTCCACTTGTTTTTTGCCATTGTCAATTTGAAGCTTTATTTTGAATCATCCCACATCAAATTTGATCCTAAAATAGAAACAAGAGGGTCATGATGACCCTGAATCGCTCACCTGAGTAAGTAATATAAGCCACATGTTTTAAATGCCAAACTGATGCTAAAATGATACAAAATAGGTGAGAAGGTCACATTCATGGTCACTGAAAGTCAGTTTTAAGATCAGTGTGCAAAATTGTACATGTCATCCAAATTTCAAGGCTGTATCTTAAAAAACAAGAAAGTAAGTCAAGGTCACGGTCAAGTGACCCCTAATCACTTGGGGTTATCTGGTAATTATAATTAAACAGCCTAGGAAATATGTTCTGATCATTTATGAAGTATTTATTCCTATATAACTCATATAACAATTGACCCCCAGGGCGGGGCCTCTTTTCATAATTTGAACAATCTTGTTAGAGATCCACTAGGCAATGCTACATACCAAATATCAAAGGCCTAGGTCTTGAACTTTCGGACTAGAAGATTTTTTTCCCTATATAAGGGACTCCCAGGGCACGCCTCTTTTCACCCCAGGGGCATAATTTAAACAATTTTGGTAGAGGATCACAAGGCAATGCAACATTCCAAATATCAAAAGTCTAGGCCTTGCAGTTTTTTCCTATAAAAGACTATGTAAAACTTCAGACCCCCCCCCCCCCCCCCCCCCCCCCCCCCCCCCCGGGGGCTGTGCATCTTTTCTCCCCAGGGGCATAATTTGAACAATTTTGGTAAAATACCGCAAGGTAATGCAACATACCAAATATCACAGGCCTAGGTCTTAAAGTGTTAACCAGCTTTTCCTATGATTTGAGCGGGTGACCTAGTTTTTCACCCCAAATGACCCAGTTTCGAACTTGGCCTTGGAATAATCAAGATAAACATTCTGACCAGTTTCATGTAGATAGGGTCATAAATGTGGCTTTTCCTTTGATTTGAGCCGGGTGATCTAGTTTTTGACCCTAGATGATCCAGTTTTGAACTTAGCATAAGACTCATTAAGATCTGACCAAGTTTCATGAAGATAGGGTCATAAATGTGACTTTTGGGTGTTAACAACCTTTACTTTGATTTGACCTGGTGACCTGGTTTTTGACCCCACATAACCCAATTTCAAACTTGGCCTAGAGATCATCAAGATAAACATTCTATGCAAGTTTATGTCAAATCAAAGCATAAATTAAACATCTATATGGCTGAAAGGGCCAGAAAAGTAATTTTGCCCCTTTAGGGGCAGTAACTCTAGAACCCATGATGATATCTAGCTGGTATTCGAAAGGAACCGAGATCTTATTGTGACTTAAGTCGTGTGTAAGTGAGGTTAAAATCGAATGTAAAATGTCACTTATATCGTGTTCACAAGGTAAAATTAACACATTTTGGCACATGCGTCAATGTCTATAATGCAGTTGCATTTTATGGTTTTATCAATTACAAAGTGTATTCTGGAGAAATATTTCATTATTTTGAACACAGCGAGTGCTGCTTCAGAGAAGAAACCTTTGAAACAAACCTATTTACGAAAGATAATAGGTAAGGGTAGATTTCTCGGAAGCACAGAGCACCTAAAACACAGCCTCAGAGCCACACATTAGCAAAGTAGGCCCACAACAAAAAGAAGCTGTAATGGAAAAATTACAGACGGGTTGCTTCAAACATCTAACAAGTACATATTACTTTATGTGAAATAAAGATAGAGGGTGAGAAGTGGTAAAATGGTGGGGTGGAGTTCTGGATAAAACTGAGAAAATCTGTTCTGGGTACCTGCAAATACTTGTGATGTGTCTTTGATGTTCGTAGAAGCTTGATACATTCGTAATATAACATTAACACAATAATCTCAAAATTATTTCTTTGCTTAAAAGGTCCACCAATTGCTGCATTCAAATCCTTATATAGCAAACTCATTAAGATGTACCCATACATTAAGGGTATTGCTGCATGGGGAGTTAGACCTGCTATCTCATTATTTAATAAAGGTCCAATATCTTTCAAAAAAACCATACATGTAGTATTTATTGCTTATATTCAGTACCTGTTTTAACTTATTCTTGATTCGTAGTATGCTTTCGGTATCCACGGAGTTTGCATATTATCTCTTGTCAAAAGAAGAAAGTAGGATGGATCTAATTGTTTTCACTCCCGTCGTGGTATTCTAAAATGTTTGACTTAATTCTAGTCCAGCTTCTTTTTTTTTTTTTGCATTTTCCACAGCATGCTTGCTTTTATACGTTTTAGATGGAACGGTTAACTGATTTACGAAGTTTCTGCTTGATGATAAGATCATTGTTCAATTGATGTCATTTCATTGCATGCAGTAAATGATTTGAACTGCGTACTTACTTATATTTCAGAATGTGCTGGTGTTGAGCACTTTGAATATCTGCATAGTGAAAATATAAAAGATTTTCGGGACTGTGTGATTATTACAGGAAACCTGATAATTTTGAAAGCCTCTTTTGATGGGTATGTTCATTTTTTTTATATAATTAATAGAAAAACTGTGTAAGATATCTTACAGCATAGTCAAAAGAGTGTCAAAACGGGATTCAGAAACCCAATTTGACTGCATATTTTCTTATGTACGCAGCAGGCTCCATACGGTTTTCCATGAATGCGAATGTTTTGAGACAGGATTAGTTAAGAAATAATTTATAGCAAATGAGTGCTTAAACACTATTTAGGCACGATGGGCGGTAATACGTCGGGCATAATAATTTCATGAGGGCGCACCAATAGTTAAATTATTTGTACGGCGTATCACCGCCCGAGTGTATAAAAAAGTGTTAAAACACGGTTTTGCAATAAGGTTTATCAATTCTAATATGCCTTTAATCAAAAACAGTAGATGAAATATAGAAGCGCTCTTTCTTGGTCGCAACAAAAAATTTTGACGTCACAGCACATTAACGTGACGTCATTCTAACGTATGCGTGTTTTAACGGAGACAAACATATTAGAATACAAATATATTTTTTATCTATTTTGTATATTGCATTGTAGACGGTTTATAAATCATAGTTGCGTACGGAAAAGAAAAATGTTTCATAAATCAGTTGCAACCTGGAAGTAAATCAGTCACAAATGAGAAGGTGATAGATTAATTACTTACTCCCAATCTTTAAAAATATTAAAAAGTAATCTGACTGAGGTGCAAAGGAACTTACCAGTGTTTTTTTTTTCAAATGGAAAAACTTACAATGGGGAAAACATGCCGTAACATCTGTCTTGCTGCACTTTTAGGAGGAGACGGACGCGTCTGTAGACAAGATGTTCGCCATTGTAAGCAGGACTTTTGAATTGGTACACAAAAATTCTCCCTATGGCAGTCATTTGTACTAATGTGACTAATATCTAAACTGGTGGTATTTTTATTAAGAAATACAGGATTCTTTTTTAATAAGGTTTTACTTTTAGGTTCTACCCTGTCCTCAGACAACTTTCTATTTTAAGTAGGAAGGTTCCAGACATTTTAAGAATCACCAATTGGAAACATAATATTCTTCGAAAACCAAGAACAATCCAGACTTGAGAAATAACCGTAACACCCTTGTTATCAGTATTGTGGTAGAACATTCTAAAACACACTAGAATATAAACAATTTATTGACATGACTCAAAACTAGGTTTGTATTGTGATAGAACATTGAGTATATTGAGTCATTAAAGTAAAGCTTAAAGGGGAAGAGGAATAATATATAAAACAAAACTATATATATTACAAAAAGAAAAAAAACGATGAACAAATACTGGACAGTATCTTTCATGCCCGCTTAGAAAACATGTTTGTGTCTAAATTCACTGCTGTATGTAAGGTTTAAGACACTATAAACATATAAACATATATAACATAACACTGTATGAATATGTAGTGCCATTAAAACTAAAGGTTTTTAGGACTGTTAAAGGAACTAGATTCAAGATTTTGTTTAAAAATGATATTTCTTTGAAATTGATGATTGGTCATAATATAGAAAGTAGGACATGACTTTAGTTTACAAAACTATCTTTAAAAATGCGAAATCAAGACAATAATAATTATATCTGAGTCGGGAATCGAACCTTTTTGCTTTTAATTATTATTTGTTTTTGTTATCGTACGATCTGGAGGTCATTGTCTTCAACAGACAATATTTAATTGTAATAATAACTATACGTTCACTATTAGTTTAAGTATTTAAACAAGTTATATAGATATAAGATAAATTTGATGGGGGTATCTCATATAACAAGCAACTTCGATGAATTGGTATCCCCCGCCGAAAGGGTTTGTGGTGAGGAATGGCAAAAAAAAATATATGCGGCAAAAAGTTAAGGATGTTACTAACTTAAAGAAGCAAATAATTTGAATAGTCAAAATCAATTTAACAGAAAATGAATGCTTTTTATTATGGTTTGGGGTGTAGGGGTTGGCATCGGAGGTGACCGGGTGAGGGTACAAAACATCACATGTTGATTATAAATATTGATGGAAAATTAAAAATGAAAAAAATGGGTGATGGTGGTGTGGTGGGGGGGGGGGGGGGGGTGCATGATCGGGGTGGTGGGCATGACTAAGCGGGATGGAGTAGTGAGGTGGGGGAACAGTACAACTTTGCTTGTTGATAAATATTCATGGAAGGTTTGAAAAGAAATTTATAAAAAGGAATGAAAAAAAAACAACATTTTGGTGGGGTGGGGGTTGGGAGGGGGAGGGGGTGTGACCAAGGCAAGCTGTTTATAATAAATGTTCATGGAAAAGAATGAAAGAAGTTTAATGAAATTTACCGATTGGATCGTTTGTTAAATACAAATCTGTAGATTTTCAAACAATTAAAGGGCAATAACTCTAAGGAAAGTTGACCAATTAAAAAAAATGACAGGCATGATCGAAGTATGTTGGTTAATATTTATTTCAAGTATTTTATGAAATTCTAACAGATTGTTACTGAGAAATGGCTGCTGATGTAGATATTTCATTAAATCAAGGGCAATAACTCTAAAGGAAATTGACCAATCAAAAAAAAAAAAATTGACGGGCATCATCGCAGTATGTTGAAGCATGTTTATTTCAAGTTTTATGAAATTCTACTTGATAGTTACTGAGAAATGGCTGCGGACGGACATTTTTGGGCATTTTCCTTAAATCAAGGGCAATAACTCTAATGAAAATTGACTAATAAAAAAAAAAGACTTGACGGGCATCATCGCAGTATGTTGGTTCATGTTTATTTCAAGTTTCATGAAATTCTACCTGCTAGTTACTAAGAAATTGCTGCGGACGGACGCACGGACGCACTGACAACGCCATTTCAATACCCCATCCCGATTTCATCGGCGGGGGATAATAATATGGGGAAAGATGGCAACGTAAATACTTAAATGATTCATTTGTATTGATATTACAGTTCTGGAACCAAAGCCATTAAGCCAAATGATTTGCAAATATTGAAAGATGTTATAGAAGTTTTTGGCTTCGTCAAGATAAAGGGTACCCCACCTGAAGTTAAAGATCTTTCATTTCTATCCAGGCTTGAAACAATTCGTGGGAAAATATTGTAAGTTCTTTTTTACAGAACAGTTTTAAGTGTGTAATAAAGCAAGCATGCGTTTTTTTTTGTGTTGAATATATTACTAAGTGATATTTCACATTGTAAAATTTGAATACTTTTATTCAGTAAGAAAACCGTCAATTTAAACAATTAAAATGTGTCAAATAAATATGTACAAGGAAATAAAACAGTAATGGCCGAGTTGTTCAAAAGTTCTGTTAATTATTTAACGATGATATTTACTGTAAAAAGCTTATTGATTAGTTACTTTTTCTGCCAACCAGTTCGTTTGTTCTGAATTATTTCTCATTAGTTCAAGGAAATATCTCCACTTCATTTGTAATATTTGCAAATTACATGCAAACACTAAAAGCATCAAAACAAACATATTTTTATGGCTTAAATACTAGGTACTAAGTAAATATTAAATTAACCCAAAGTTCGCTTTTTTCGCTTTTATTACATTAATATTTATTAATGAAAAAAAATAAATGTCAATAGAATCAGAAGACATTATGAACAACATCATCTTGATTTTCGTATAAATGGCCGCCAATTTTGACAGTTGACCGGAAATGACGTCATATGATGACCACCGGATCCATAAATTACAAAGGGTAAATAAATGAACAAAGGGCAGTATTCAAGTTTAGATACCGTTTTAAAGTTACTGAAAGTGTGAAAAAAATAAAAGGGTGGTTATTTGAGCTTGGTTTGTTTTTGAATCTTGCTGAGACACTCTGCAAGTTTTGTAATCAGGGTCATTTTGGCCTGAGAGCTGATAAGTCCTTCAGCATGAACGGTAGTTGTTGGACAACAAGGAATGTAGTAAAATGATTTCAATTCGCCTTAGTTCCTGATTTAATAATTCAAACTTGACTTAAGAAAAGATAATTTTATTAACATGTTTCTGAGTTTACATAGCAAGTGAAGCCTTTGCGATATATGAACTGAGTATAGCCTCACATGTTATAGTGTTATAGTTGACTGGTCTGATTTTAGCAGTAGAGAAGTGTCCAACATGATATTAGAAAAAAAAGATCACGTTAAATTTATGGACCGGGAAGAATGTGTTGAAATTGATGAGAGTAAATTTGGGAAGAGAAAGTATCACAAGGGGAGGCGTGTGGATTGAATCTGGGTCCTTAGGGGAATAGACCGGATATTATTGAATCTTTTATTTTTCAGTCTGTTGAAAACAAGGCAACTGAAATGATTGAATGTTAAAATCATAAAGGAAAACATTTTTTCCAGGCAAAAACGATAGCAAGCGATTGTTGGAAGGCATATAGTAGTGTATGTCGACCATTTAACGGTGAACCACCCCATCAACAATCATACAAACACACATGAGAGAACCTGGAGGGCACTTAAACGGTCACTCCCACTTTGACTCCTATTTCAGTCAGAATTGGATTAGGAAACAATTTCTAAGTTCTAACTGAGAGCGAGGAGCTTTTTCTTAAATTTCGCGGCCGTGTAAAGAAGTATATTATCCAACTTTCGAACCTACAAAGGAAGAAATTGAACGTCATCGGCATGGGAATTTATTAAAATTTACTAATAACAAGGCTGCAGCAGCTAATCCCAAAAGAGTACCTCCTCAACATAAACTTTTGCTAATATATCCAGTTCCAGTCTTGATAATTTTGATTTGTAACGGTAATTTGAATATTAAGTAAATATGATATCCCCCGCTATCTTTTATGTTTTTTTTTTCAAATTCAACACCTGTAAGAGTATCTCTTTCAACAATAGCCCATAATGTCTGTATGATATGGGTGCTGTTGCCCCCACAACCCACTTTAAAACGGCGGGTTTTGCGATGAAATCCCAAAAGGCATTCGGTGAAATATCGATACAGTTACATAAGTACGATTTTTAAACCGTAACAATATAATGTTTTCAACTGATTTATTTGAAAAATACGACATAAAGATGCATTAATATTATATCGCATCTCTCGATCGGTAAAGGCAAAATGGCGGCCACTATGTTGTTAACAACTCGGATCGTAGCAACGGAAGCGCATGCACCATTGAGTATTTCCGGGTTCCGTTAAAATAGATTCTTTCCAAAACGGAAATATGACAAAAGAAACAGAACGACAGGCAAATGCACAATGCCTTACAACTGTCCAAACTTCTAAAATTCCAGGTGAAAACTTTTCATTATTTTGTTAAATATATCCGGTTTTGACATGTTTTCTGCTTACAACATGTTCAAAACAAAAGAGAATTTGAGGCTATGCATGTTTCGAATGGCTCGTTTCAATTGAAAGGTCACACTTGGGGATCAAAGGTAATATCTTCGGGCATATATTTCTCCGCATTGTAGTGCTCTTGTTTTATTAAAGACCTTACGCTTCGTTAGAATCTATATTGTTGAGAATTTTCTGTCCCAAAACTGTTATCAAAAGTTTTAGTTTTCCCATAGATGTCCAGTATGAACAATTGTGTGATTTCGATATTTTTTCAAATCAGTCTAGCAACAATTCAAGCACTCGACCCAAGTTTCCAAGTTTTCTATGTATATTCTGAAGAAATTACAGTTTAATCAAATTATACTTCATAGAAAAGACATTTATTAAAACGTGCAGAACTACCTAGATGAGAAACATTCATTTAGATATCGAGCGTGCTTTTTTATAAAGGAAGGTAATAAAAACTGATCTTTATAGCAGCTCAACTACTGTACAAATGTCATTCTTAAATACTGACAATGGTGCTGGAATATGGTCCACAGTCTGTTTACTGACATCCCTTCAAAGTATTCAACCTTGACTTACATACACGTCCGCAGTCGAAATATCCACGAGGTTATACTTGCAGAGTAGTCTGGTATGGTCTTATGTAACTAAAAATACCACTCCCAAGTACTTTATTCGATAAATATTTGCGCCCAGTCAGTATACTTTTCAGTCTTAGAAAGAGGAGAAAGTACTTTGTCTCTATAAAATTTCTTAAAATGACTTCTCTAACGGTATAGAAATTTGTACCACTTGAGTTACATGTTGGAATGCAAAACATTTTTACCCTTTTTAGTATTGTTTTTCAATTACTGGTCTACGGTAACCTTTTCGCAGTCACAGTCTTTTGTCAACGCGACGCTGTGGCTTATAATTATTTTTCTTATTTTTTGCCTTTTGCTCCTCGGTTAACATGTGAGGAACAAACCTTTCTTAAACCCAAGTGCTGGATGAGAATCTCAGGAATACTTTCCATTCCATTCCACGAAAAAACGCTATGGTTACTGTATTGAAGATCTCCAAGTCACTCCAATGATGATAGTTTTATCTCGGATTTTTTCAGATATATTGCATATTAAGCAGAACAATGGTTATCATTACATTTTAAGCACCCACATTCCAAAGCTGCAAATCAAGGAATGTGTTTTGCTGTTAACAATACGATAATTATAGAAGCCCATATTCAGTAAGTGTTGCCACAGAGTATAAAAATTAAGTTCCATTCATTATGTACTTGAAAACTCGACAGACAGTGTAAAATTAAATCTTATATAACTTTTTTAGAACTTTTAATACATCAAAGGCTAAATGAAAGTAACTTTCTCTGAAAACATGCAGTTTAACTGCATTTAGGACTTTAAAATTTTGTTTTTGCATAACAGAGTGACATTTAGGCATTTACTTTGAATTTTGTAATGTAGCTAAAGTCTCGAGTGATGTTTCTAATGAGCTGCGCCATGAGAAAACCAACATAGTGCGTTTGCGACCGGCATGGATCCAGACAAGCATCCGCACTACCTATGCAACATATTTTTACTAAATAAATCTAATAAATTTCAAAATGTTTTATCTTGAATGGAAAAAAGTCATATTTTGAAAACTTCTGTCGTTTGTGTGAATGTTTAATTATATCACTGTTCAGTGAATATTTGTTCAAGTAAGTGCAAATGGTCAGTAATAACAATTTTTATACGATAAAAATCCTATTGGCCGTCTTAAATTTTTCTAAACGTGGATTAATTACAAATGCCTAGGAAATACTTGATTTTGAATGGGATAAATATGGTGACTAACAAAACAGAAGTTCGTGAAAACATGCGACAAATACATGAACGAAGATTTCTGACACTTTACTTGTTGTTGACTTCTTGTTTTGATTTGTGTACTGAATTGTGTGCAATCGCCAGTAAACGGTACAGAAAGAAAGTGACATTGCAAGTTAAGAAAGAATTTTAAACAATATTTTAAAGGATGTACCGCTTTGTTGGCTAACGAAATTTTTTAACAGGGCTTTTAATAACTGAAAATTTAACGATTCGTTAACTTAAGTAATAATCAAAATTTGACGACCGCTAAGTTAACGATTCGTTGAATGTTACGAAAGTTTTGAACAACTGGGCCAATGTTATCATTTTGAACTCTTGTCAGTTAGCTATTTTTTACTATACTTTCAGTGTTCTGAAATTTGACACCACATACTTCTACTAAAATTTGTAACAATAATATTATTATCAAGTATAAAATATCAATCTCTCTGTTAAAAAAATACTCAAACTAGATTATGATACCGACCGATACTTTATCATATTTTATTATTGTAAAATGTACCTTTTTATCGTCTTTCGCTCCCGTTCTTATTAAACCGGCTTGTACATTATAGAACAGTTTCCGTGTAACGCTTAGGGTGAACCGCAATGTAAATACATTCAGTTAATTCTCAAAATGGTTATATATCATACCTACGAATGTCATAGGATACGAATACCAACTTTTTGCATATTACTTCAATGCAAGTAAAATTGCCTGTAGCCCCGGGTTAGTACGACAAAGCTCAGATTTGTCTCAAGACCATTATGAAATCGCATGTTTATTTTCAAATTAGCATATGTATCTGGCAGTGTCTTTACATAAAACACGTCATAGAGCATGATGTTGCAGATGTATATCAAGCACATCTATATTGCACATCTAATAATGTTGCCAATTTTACCGATACATCATTTGAAGTTTGTCTATTAGATAAATAAACACAACCAAACAAGCGGTACTTAGACACTGCATGGCCTCCAAAATGGGCATTGAATGACTATATAATAAATAACTTTTGCGAGAAAAAATAAAATGCAAAGGTAACACGGGAATGAACTTCAATGGATGTAAATTCCTGCAAGAACTTACCACCTCCCATATGATATGGAAATAACGGATTGGTTGACTATTTTTGAAAGCCGCTTCCCTCCCTGAATCGTGCTGGCAATGCAATTGTGGCATTATGATGCGATGTACTTTGCAATTTCTTAAAAAAAAAAAAAAACATTTAAAGTGAATATTTTTGTTATTCCCTAATGCACTGAGTCTCTAAGGTTTATACTAATTTCCTATATTTATATTATATTTTCCCTGATTTTTTCGCAGGTCTTTTGGTTATGCTCTAACTATTTCAAGCACGGAAATAGAGAACCTCGGCTTGATTTCTTTACGACATGTTTACAATGGAGATGTACAGATTCGCAAAAACGCTCGCTTGTGTTTTATATATGACCTAGATATGAATTCAATATTAAGTGAAACCACTCAAAACTTCCGAAGATCTAGAAACCGTGATAAATCGAAATGTGGTAAGTGTTGAACATTTCCTTGGGCGTAAAAAAAGTTCATTCCGGTCAAAGTGAAAGTTTGGTATTCATATATTCCTCTTAATAAAGCAACTTATTGCACTGGATTCATCTGTGCTAAGTGTGGTAAACATTAGATGTTTTGATAAAATTCAAATTAACTACTCCAGCTTGGGAGAAGAGTGTGTAAATGGCCTTTCTGCAGACGGGAACGCAAGTTTGACAGAGTAAAACTTCATTTATAATTGTAGTGGTAAGATTGAATTACATATTGTGAATTAAATCATTAAAATGTCATTTTATTACCTCATTATAAAATGTGTATAAAAGTACATTGGATTTTACACTGCTGGCAAAAAATCTGATAAACAAAATACGACAATTTATAAACTACTATATAAATCTACAGTCTAAAGCAGCCAGACTATAGAGTGACCAATTCTAGAGTGACAAATTCTGGCTGTTTAATAAAATCTGTAAAAAGATCCTTTGGAAGCAAAGAATGCAACCAATAAGAATAATAGCAGACACGGTTTGACTGAGTCTGTTCATGAGAGGTAATGAAATGTGCAACACCTCTCACGCCCCCTAGCACCGGCTTAAGCGGAACGCTATTACACATAAGTTGTATGGACTCCATGATCCCAAAGGATCAGAAAATATAAAAAACACTAAATCCAAGTATGGGGAGACATTTTACAGCCGCCACACAAATTTATATATTATGTTACGGTTTAAGAACATATATTTAATTCTTCTTAGCAATTTACAGAATTTCCTATACCCTCAACGAAGTGCCCTAACTAGCTACAAGGAATAATATTCCTGGAATCAATTGGCTGACCTCTTGTGAATCACTTTCCATTTATTTAAAAACAAGAATGGGTCATAAATCACCAAGCAAGATATAGTTAACTTTAACCAAACAGCTGTATTATTCACTAAAAGATTTCCTATGATCAAATTATAGGCTGTATTAAAGTGCAAGATCAAATAAATGTCTTGAATTAATAAACGAGTAAATCTTATGTCATGTTAAAAAACAAATAATTTCTTAATCTTGTCATTTCTGGAAACAATATCTGACTTCAATATCTTCCTTTTTGTAATTTCAGAAAAGATATTTGTTCTTTGAATAAAAGAAGTGTCTGAATATTTGACAACTTTGTAAGAAAGGGTAGAGGTCACAGAATGAATATATTGATATTTTCGCACAGTTCGATATTGTCGAAAGTTCAGTTTGGCAAACACTTGCTCGAAAATATGTTCCTATCAGTTTATTGTCCTTCAAATAAAGATAAACTAATCTCTAAAACAGCTGCTACGCCGCGACAAAGTGCACACTTTCTATGACCAAGCACGTATTCTTCATAAGATCATATTTGTATTTCTGATGGAGGACATAGGATTCATTTCAGATACTCTTGGACTAGAATGCAGTCCTAAGTGTTCACACCACGGATGCACGGGTCCTGGCATTGATAACTGTCTCAAGTGTGACAACACCAGTTACAGTATATCTGACGATAACGTTTGTCTTGAAGGATGTGGTAACAGGTCTTTGGTCTATATAAGTGACAATGGATGTCCCAAATCGTGTCATGAGCAGTGTGCGGCAGGATGTTTTGGACCGGTAAGATATTTTATTCAGTTTGGTGAATATAAGATCTTGTTTGCAACAGTGTAATGTCCTATCGTTGAAGCAAAACTAAAACCTCTATGCTCTGATTGGTTGAAACTGACCTTTGGAAGAATTCTGAAATTAGTTTAATTATTATAAAGTATTAAAAATTAAATAATAATTTAAGATTTAATTAATTGTGAAACTACCCGGTCTAATTGTGTGTAAGATTGATTGAGGTACAATCTGCTCTACATTTGTAATCTTCTTTAACACCACAAAATTTGACAAATGAGCCGCGCCATGAGAAAACCAACATAGTGGGTTCGCGACCAGCATGGATCCAGACCAGCCTGCGCATCTGCGCAGTCTGGTCACGATCCATGCTGTTCGCTAACAGTTTCTCCAATTCCAATAGGCTTTAAAAGCGAACAGCATGGATCCTGACCAGACTGCGCGGATGCGCAGGCTGGTCTGGATCCATGCTGGTCGCAAACCCACTATGTTGGTTTTCACATGGCACGGCTCAAATATTGTACATTTATTTTCTCTCACAAGTTGTGAAATTGTTGAGCACTGCTTGAAATTTTCAATTATCATATGACAATAAAATGTAAAGGACAAATACGTTTGTATAATATTATGAAGATGTAACATATCCTTTTTATTACTTTTAAAAGGGTACAGACCAATGTTTTGAATGCAAACAGCTGAAGCTTTTAGGAAAAGGCAACGAGTTTCAGTGTACAGCACAGTGTCCGCTATTTACATATCCTGACGTAAAGAATGTTTGTCGTCAGTGTCACGCAGCCTGTGCTGCAGGGTAAAATTCAATTTTTTTATGAGTGGTTTTCAAAATAATGTGCTTTTTGTATTTTCTTTCAACTTACTTCAATTCATTCCAGATTTCGAAAGTCATTGAGGCAATAAATATTCAGTTTATCAATGTGCGAACCTTTAGCTTAGTGGGTCAAGCAGTTTTAAAGTTACATAATTATTATTTAACAAATAATCAAGGCCTTCGAGTGGTTTATCGTCTGATATATGGTAAATAAGACGATAAATCACAAGAAGGCCTTGATTATTTTCATTCTGACATGCTCATTGACATATTTTAATAAATATCATGCTGGACTTTATTTACCAGAGGAGTAATATATCGGACGTCATGTAGAAATTTGACCTCATAATTGACGTTATAATGCTCTCTTACCGGTCCGCGCGTCAACCGTTGTTTATCGCAGAATATACAGAGCTTGATTCCCTTCTTTGTTTAACTGGAAATTAAACCGAGTCATGTTAGAATATATAATATAGCAGAATTCGCCCAATTTGCACTCCAAAAAGTGTGAAGTTTTATAACAGAACATAACAGAACATTATTTTATTTCAGTAACTTATACATATAAAGTATCTCGTTACATACATACATTTAGTATATTAATAATTTCTAGGTTACATGATAAAGTTATAAAAAAAAACAAGGATAAATATCAAATATTAAGTAGAGAGAAAAAAACATTTAGCATATTGAGGTCAAATACATTTTAAATATAATAATTTCTAGGTCACATTTCAAACTCATAAAAACAAGGATAAATATCAAATCTTAAGTAAAGAAAAAGAACATATAGCATATTGAGGTCATATTTTATGTGTGGATAATAGACGAAAATACATTTTGTTATATCAATACATACATGGCATCTATGATACGTTGTGCATATTATACAGGCCATACAGTACCAAATAACCCCGAGAATATTAATATTTTCCTGGAAAAGCAATTTAAGTCTAAAGCATAACATGCTGTTGAACTTTATGTTTTTCTTTGAAAAAAAAAATCAATTGTGAAGTCATTTTGTTGAAAATCCTGACTGTTTGATAGGTTATGTCTTAAGATGATCGCCAATATTTTTGTATGAACAGAAATCTACTATAAAATGAAAGAACACTGTTTGTCAATTTATGTCCCCTGTACACCTGTAAAAATCAGTCTGAGAAATTATTTTGAATTCCTAGTCATTTTTGAAATTTAGAATGGGTTTTATGAAAATGTAGAATGTCAGAAAAAAGTAGGCTTTATAAAAGTTGCAGATTATTTGTCATTGAGCATTGTTAAATAATACTGTTTCGATGTCAGAGTTGTGCAAAACTGTTTTCGTTTTCTTAAAATGATATCATTAAATATACCTCAGACGATACACTTACACCTATCATTTATCATATAGACACTATGTAAAGAAACATACGCGTAAACATCCGAAACAAATAAGACATATATTCATTTTGCACTCAGCAAATCATTCCTGTAAACTGCTTTATAATTTTGAATTTCGTTGATTTTCAGTTGTACAGGACCATCCTCGGTAGTAAAAGAAGGTGGATGTAATTCTTGTCTACTCGCCCTTAAGCAATCACATGAGAATGATTCTGTTGTATGTTTGCCGAGGAACCAAACATATTGTCCTGAAGGTTATTATAAACCACGGCAAATGATAAATGTGACTCTACCGCCTAAAAGAATATGGGTACTCAATTATTTTTTTTACTGTGTAATAATACATATATTATCAATCTAAAATCTACAAAACACTGACTGTTGCAATAAATTTGAATTCAATTTGAACGAACTTTAGGATATAAAAATATGTTGAATTTTATCACGATTGAAAGTAATCGTCTCAATTACAGGTTTGTCTGCCATGTGATGACCAATGTAACTTATGTAACGGGCCAGGAAACACTAATTGTTCCGAATGTCGAAAGTGGAGATATTTAAAGAGCACCTGTGTAAATGAATGTCCACCGAACAGCTTTTTACAAGGTGACGAATGCCTACAATGTCATGATCAGTGCACAGAAGGTTGCCATGGTAACAGTTCTACTGATTGTGGTGACTGTTTAACTTTCAAGATTATCCTTAATGACGAATTAAAATCAGTAAGTATTTCAACATAACATGAAAATCAGCTTATATATGTAATGACACTTTGCATTTGCACAAGTGATCATAATAAGACAATAAAATCTGGAAAGTAAATCCCTCGGAAGCACCGAGAACAAGGCAAACAGTGAAAATTGCAGACTTGGTTTGATTGAGTCTGTTCATGAGCAGTAATGGAATAGAAAATGCAACACTGCCCA
The DNA here is from genome assembly GCF_021730395.1 of Mercenaria mercenaria. Classification (NCBI taxonomy): domain Eukaryota; kingdom Metazoa; phylum Mollusca; class Bivalvia; order Venerida; family Veneridae; genus Mercenaria; species Mercenaria mercenaria. The sequence goes on along the minus strand of NC_069378.1, from coordinate 22,344,301 downwards.
TGCCCCCTAGCACCGGCTTAAGCAGAATTCAATCTTCAAATCTAAATGAGTTGAAATCAATGCTCCCGTAGGCAGATGTCTTGCTTTTCACAATAGCTGAGACGTGTTCTTTATTACATTGTAAATTGCTCCACAATGTAGCCAGAAAAAAAGTGACTTTTCCTAAAGCTCAGCCACTAAAATGAAGTTATGAAATATTTTGATCAGAGAATGTCGGCCTTAAAAGTTTCAGAGAAATACGACGTTTGATAAAATACAAAACATTATAAAACTGAAGCAAGAAATTTTAATGCACTTTGAACATAAAATAGATCGGCGTGCGACAGGAAACAAGGAAATACACATTTAAAGAAGGGTTTTAAAGTGTAAGGTAATGGAGGGTGTACAGGAAGGCTCCTGTAACTGATCGCTGTATTCAAACGTACGCTCTCTCATTTGCTCAGATATAGGGGTATCTGACTTTAAAGGTCAGGATAAATAGCTTTTACAAAACACATAAATTATAGAGGCATATCGTGTTATTAGTTTTGATAGAAACCTAAGTTGTCTGGTAAAGCAACACTGTTTTAGCCGACTCCGCTAGATTGTTACATAAGTCAGCCTAAAATATATATAGAAAACATTCATTGTCAACTGTGATAAATCGTACGGGCAAACGATATAAAGTCTAATGTTGTATGCGGTTAAGAACACAACCATATTTTTACAATAGTGAGACGATACTTTGCACCTCATACCGATGGTACGAGCCTGATGCGTATGGATATTATATTCGTTTACAGACATTTTGGTATCCAAATGATAACCTTGCTTAGCGAATTAAATGCACGGCCACTATTTCTCTATTGACAAAGAACTGCTTGTTAGACTGTACTTATATTCGGGCGTATCTAAAACTTTAGGGGTACGTTGTTTACCTGTCCAAATATCGGTGTGTTGAGGTTTACTTAAAAGAACAAGGATAGATATCCAACAGGGAAGCCACGTTCCCAAACCGAAGCCTCCCAAATGTTAACCCAGCAAGTGGACGCGCACACGAACAACTCACTCACGCAAAGCAAGCTCGCTAGGACAAAGCAAACAAATAAAGGAACACAGTTGGTCACTGCCTTGGATAGGCCAGTGGCACAATCACTACTGGGGATCTTAAACTGGTTTATGGTACACCTAACCCCATTCTCACCCACCACCATGTTCCAAAGTCAAAGGACATTGTAAATAAATATTATCACTGCCAGTTAAACCCTAACATACGCAATGGTAACAGAAGGCATGTTATATAGAACAATAAAAACTGCTATTGTACATTTACATGAAAAGCAAACTTTAAGAATCTAAAACGCATGTACTCAGTGCCTTTGCAGAAGACATAGCAACAAGGGAAACACCCTGAATGACCCGCCGAATCTTATTACTTGAATTATCAATTAAAAAATTGATGAAAATCCTTGCTACTTAAATCTTTGATTCACATTTTCACGACTTAAAAGAGCGCGCACCGTTAGAGCTTAATTTTAGTTCTTACTATGCATTGTCCTTATTCTGAAATTAAAGCGTTGATTAAAATGTTACAACTACACATTGTACTTTTTCCAATTTGCTATTTGAAGAGTATCATAACCAAACTCCTGTATTGTTTTCAGTTTGCTTGTGTCGATAGATGCCCAGAATATCTGCAAGATTTGAGTCTAGACTTTAACGGAACTAGTAAGGCAGTGTGCACTAACAAAACGACAGCTACAGGGTTTGTTTGCATTAAACATACTGATCTGTTTATCTGTCCGCCCGTCCATTCCGATGTCCTTTTCTAGATACATATTCGTACAAATCTGAGAGGATTTAACGCAAAACTTAGAGAAATATATCACTGTGAAATGAACTTGTACAAATTGTCAGAACATAAATGTAACCTATCCTCTTTACCTAACTTTACAAAATGTTGTGTATTATTTTATTCTAATGAAGGGCTTGTCTCAGCAACTTTCCTTATATTTTACAAGAGATTGAAACGTACAGTGTCGGGGCATACATGTAGCAGTTCAAGAGGTTTAGTTCTTTGTATTTTGCAAAAAAAAAAACAGTATTTATTAGAGCAGGTCTGTGTAACTGCTCTTAGATAGCAATTTTCATGGAAATTGACATGCAAATATCGTCAGGTAGGACATACATGCACAACATACCATGTTCGGGTTAGGGGTAATGGCCCTTTTTATGTTTACAGATTTATCTTGAAATCTCTTTTGATATTTTATCAAACATACATTAAGTCACTATTAAGGGAGCATGCATATCTTATCAGGCTATTCGTGTACGTGATCAAGTTACTGAGTTATGGCCCTTTCTTTTATTCATTACGAAATCGTCAACGAATATAGCCTGTACTTATTATTATTATTATTATTATTATTATTATCATTATACCAAACTTATATAGCACTCTTTTTATACAAAATATGTGCGTTCAAAAGTGCTTTACAAAAACATAAAGAACACATACATACATATACATACATGTGAATATATTGGTAAAAGATTAAAAGGAATAGTAATTAAAACAAGATCATCCATAAATTATGTTCAACGTTGAATTACATTCCGAGAGCAATCCTTTTCTCTACACGAAACAAACCTGTCATGGTTTGTTTGTTTTGGGTTTAACGCCATTTTCAACAGTATTTCAGATTTTGTTATTTTATATATGTTTTATGTGTGAAAGAGATGCGTTTTCAAAGATTGTTTAAATGCGGACAGTGAGCTTGAATCTCTGATGCTTGCTAGGAGGGCATTCCAAAGCTTTGGAGCTGCATGCTTAAAACGTCTGTCACCATACTTTACTGTTTGACTCCTCGGTACAACCAAAGACACCAGGCCATTTGCCGACCTTAAGACTCTACGAGGCCTATACATGTCCAGCATATCGACAATGTACTTGGGAAATTCATTGTGCATGGCTTTGTATGTAAGTGTCAAGATTTTGAACTCAGTTCGGTGCTGAACCGGAAACTAATGCAGCTCCTTTAAGACCGGCGTGATATGATCGTATCGTGAAGTCTTGGTTATGATGCGGTCCGCTGTGTTTTGTACACATTGAAGTTTTTGCAGTGTGTCCTTGGAAATTCCATACAACAGCGAGTTACAGTTGTCTACTTTCGATGTAACCAGAGAGTTCACAAGAGACTTGGTAGCATCAGCTGTGATGTACTGCCTAATGTGGCCTATTTGCCGAAGTTGTGCATAACTAACTCTACAAAGAGAGTTAACATGCTGTGTCATGACCATGTTTGAATCCATTCTAGTACCGAGATTCTTCATACAAGTTGATAGTTTAATCTGAGAGGGTCCTACTTTCACGCAGATATCTTCGGGTATATTTGTGTGATTTGTGTGAAACAAAATGACCGCAGGTTTGTCAGTATTAAGCTTTAGCATGTTCTGATGCATTCAAGAGGCTATGTCGTTAAGACAGATCTCAATTCGAGATAGGGCTTCATGTTGGTAGGAAATATATTTTGGCTTAAACGACAAGTATCGTTGTGAGGCATCGGCATAAAAATGATGATTCATTCAATGGCTTCTGCAGATTAAATCAATGGATTTTGTGTACATGATGTAATTTTCGGTCCTAAGACAGATCCTTGTCGTACACTGTATTTCATGTGGACTGTAGAAATTTCGCCATTTACTGAGACATTGTTGCCCTTTAGGCTTCAAGATTCTAGTTCTTTAAATCTTGCTCCCGTCCTCCTCTGAGGGCTTATATTGCCCCGCTTGGCGGAGATCTTTTTGCGTATTTTAACAGATTAGCTAGGGCAGTAATAATGAGCTGTGCAGCTACTGAATAGAAATACGAAGAACTTATAGAAGAAATATAATGACATGAAGTTCGAAGCCTTGAGTCATAATTTAAATTTTGATTTATCACCTCTTCAGTTTTCATAATTTATTTTGAATTTGTAACTTTTACTTACTAAACAGAATCATATTAAAATCACTATATTGACAGATGGCGGTGAGAGGACTTGCAGTGTAAAGAAACATAAACATTGTTTTGACATCTGTCAATCTTGCCGCCATTGTTGCTTATAACTGTGTTTGAAAACTTATATTACACTTACATCTTATGAAAATTGATATATTGGCAAATATTGAATGAATTAGCCCGTAACGTGTCTGCAGTAATTGACGAACTGTAAGCCCTTTCGTTGCTTTCTGGTTATTCGTTTACATTCGACTATTACACGAGTTTATTTATAGCTCTTCCGTAATATATATAACATACGTTTAAACACTTTGATCTCAGTTGTAAAATAATTAACAAATGTTGTTAACCCTTTATCCCATATACAACAGTATTGATTATTGATAACCAATACAATCTGTAGCATTATCTATACACCATCTCATTACAGGTTATTGGAGAAAAATGCAAAATTTATACCTGTGTTACTCAGATCAAAATTAGTCTATGAATACTTATTTTAACCATTTAGTATTCAATATAACTTATTTTCAGAATTAAATTTTCTTTCTGATGGTATATTTTTCATACATATGTGATAAATCGTTTTCAAGATAGAAAGCTACAAACCTAAGACCTTAGAAAATTATTATATTTTAGCTGTTTTCAGCATGTGATACTACAGAAAAGAAATATTTTTACTGCTACAAATGCAAAATTGAAGTTGTTCATTTAGAGGTCAAAGTTCATCATGGTCTGTTTCGTGTCTGTTCCATTACTCTGCCATCCATGAAGGGATTTTCAAATAACTTGGCAGAAATATTTACCATAATGAGACATTTATTTATTTATTTATTTGGGTTTTATGGCGCCAAACAGGACTACAAATTTAGGTTTCACATCTCATTTACATCTAAAATGAAAACATGAGGTATGGAATCAAAATTTGCATACCTGCTGGAATCACAGAGTTACAGCAAAACCAAGTGTTAAGACCCTATAAGTCGCCTCTTACGATCATGCAACGGTAAGGTAGTGGTTCCAATTCTTTTCATACATAGATCGTCCCGGGTCCACATGGGGCCCATAATGAGACAACATGTCATGCGCAAGATCCATACTCCAAGCTAAAAGATCAAGGTAACACATAGAATTCGAAGGTTATCAAGGTATGTTTTGTGTCCGGTCCATAACTTTGCCATACATCAAAGGATTTTAAAATTACCTGCTAAAAATGTTCCTCATAATAACGACGTGTCATGCGCAAGATCCAGTCCCCTAGCTCTAAGGTAAAGGTCATACTTAGAGGTTAAAGGTAAGCATGGTCTGTTTCTTGTCAGGTCTATAACTCTGACATTGATGAAGGGATTTTAAAATTACTTAGCATAAATGTTCCCAAGAATAAGATGAGGTGTCATGCACAAGACCCAGGTCCCTAGCTTTAAGATCAAGGTCACACTAAGAAGGCAACTGCGTTTCTTGTCTGGTCCATAACTCTGCCATTTATCAAGGGATTTGAAAATAATTTGACACAAATGTTAACCATATTGAGAAGGTCTGCCACGCTTATGACCCGGGCCTCTTAGGTCAATGTCAAGGTCACGAAATGATGTGTGCTTTTATGCACATACAACTGTAGCATTCTTGGGCACGCTTCGGGGGCATTTGTCACCAATAATAACAACTGTTGTTTTTATTATATATCTATATAAATTCTGTCGAAAATACAGCTTGTACTTCACAAGTAAATATGAAAAGACAGCACAATTCCGTATCGTACCATTTGTATCATATGTTGCCTGACTACTTTCATTTAATATGCATGATCTGACACAGTTCTATAAACAGCCCACACAAAAACATCCTTCATTTCTATTTAAACATCGAAAAACATTTAAGATTTCGTTCAATCATAAAACAACAAACAAAAAGGAGGTGGAGGTATATAATAAAAGGATCAATACAACAGTAGCTAGATCTTGGATTTTGTATTCGGCTCTCGTTGATTTTGCAAGGGCGAATCACACTCGTCGCGCAATCCCAGATCGAGCCGTTATTAAAGTAAGCCTATTATATTGAAACATACTTATACCAGTTTGCTTTGACGGTATCCTTTAATGTGAACAGGCATCGAAGCTGACTGCGTAGTTATACGTATACATTATTAAATTGTAATATGACATTTGTTGGTAATTTCATATAACACATGTGTACACTTTTCTTATAAGATGACCAAACAAAATGTCAGGCAAGTAACTTTATTTAAATGATAACAATTGTGTGATAGCGTGAACTCGGCTGGTAAGACACTGACCAGTGAAATTGATACAGATTTAAGAAAGGATAGTATGTAAATATTGCATGGCAAAAAAAAAATGCAACTGAACGGGAACCGATCAGTAGAAAGACAATTAAGTTAGCTAGCAGTTATCAGAAACAAACATGACATTCAAGGTTAAATGCTTTTTTTCTGGAAAAAGGTATGTCATTAAGGACATTTAGGAACGACGGCGTTTAATTCTCCAATTTAATGGCATGAACAGATTGACTTTGTGATGCATGGCTCTATGGCTGTGTTCGGGGTGCTCTGTATTTGCAGAAAATCTACCCTTACCTTTTATCTTTTAGTATGTTTGTATAGGAAATTACTATAATATATTCATGCATTTTCCAAAATAATGAGTGTTCCTTTCATAGAATGGAAACATTAGATGACATTAATGTTTGGTTTTCAGTATAATGATAGAGTAAAAAAAAGAAGTTTTTTTTAATGATTTTCATAACTTATTCGAGAGCATGCTATTGATGTTGTTTTTCTCCAGTGTGAGTGTGTCAAAAATTGCCCCAGGCACCTGCCAACGCGTCGTGAAGACCCAGATAAAACTAGTAAGGCAGTCTGCGTTTCAGAAAATGTTTCAGAAAATGGGTTTGTTTTTTTTATATAAAATATTTTTGGTAAATATATCTAATAGATGCTTAAAAGCTTTAAATAAAAATATTTTGAATTAAAAACTTAAAAAATAGCAGTAATGTACGTTACTCTACGTAAAAAAAATTAAAATGGAATTTGTTATTCTATAGCAGCCTTTCTAATGACATTAAGTGCTTCATGAATTATCAGTATGGCAACAGTAAGACGGTTTTTTTTACATTTTGACTGAGAGGCCAGAACTTGTTCTCATGAAAAACAGTATCTGTTGTATCGGCTCTACATACAGGAAACCTTTAAGAACTAGACTGGTTATTCTCACACAAGTTACTCTCACGCTCTGATCAGATCACTCGACCTCTGTACTAGTAGAGGATGAATGGCGCTCTGTGTGGATGCCTTTGTATGAAAAGCGCTATTTTACCATGGTCAGGGCGCTATATAAGTCTGGTATAATAAATAATAATAAAAAATTGTATAGAATTATATTGTTATCTTTAGATAAAATTGTGTCGCAGTATATCAATAATCATTTTGGGTATTACAGTTCTACCAACGTTACGAGCACTTCAGCTACAATCTTCGCTACTGCAGGTACCGCAGTTGCAATATTGTTTTCCTGTATAGTGATAACATTATGTGTCGTCTTCTGGTGGCGAAGAAAAGAACAGAGAGCGAAATTATCAAGCTTAGAACAAATGAATAAAGATGACTCTCCATTTTCAGCAGAGGAGGTATATCTTATTTACATTTATTAATAAAAATTGTAATCAGGAACACAATGCTGCGTGTAACTTAATACTCGCTGATGTAGTTTGTTTACAATTTAAGTATTACTTTCTTAATTAATATTGTAAGAAATATATTTGTATCAATGTAGTAAATTTATCAAATGAAACGGAAAGAAGCCATTTTATTCAACACCCTAAATCTTCAGGTGTTTGTTGTAAAAGCATATTTAAACGTGTCCGGCTAAACTGAGTAAAGAACATGAATTTGACACATATGACGCTATTGCAGAATAAAATGTAATCGTCCTATTCTAGTATGAAATCGCAACATCTCTGTTAGATACGTTCAAATTACTAGATTGCAATATAAAATTTCTACCTTGGATATCATTTTAAGGATGCTTACAAATATAAAACCTTCAGAAAAAGAGAAGGGAATTTCTAAATATGACATTTTATTTACTGACTGTTAGTAGAATTCTGGCTACTGATTGAATTTATTTACATCGAGAGGTAATTGAATATTTAGTACAGTGCACAATATTTATTTTATTAAATGCGTTTGGAGTGAACGTCTGACCGCTGTCTATGTTAAGGTTACCAAAGCGGATGCGTTTGTGTCATGAGTTATGTGTTGTGGCTACCAATCATTATAAAATCTAAAAAAAAAACATTTATGTTTTGTTCTGTTTCATGTAGCCATTGAGTCTTACAGATGTTAAGCCAGACAAATCTAAGCTCCGCATTATCAAAGAGTCAGAACTGAGACGCGGAGGTGAAATTGGACGTGGAGCGTTTGGCGTGGTATATAAGGTAATCAAATTAACAAATTTTAAAGCTTATCATTGAACGCTTATTGCTCTCTTATTGTCATCAAATAAACATATTGCTAGAAATTGTAGATGGAAGTTAAGGAATATATTTTTTAAAAAGATAAAGGTGTTTTTTTTTCAAGGATAACTTAAATATGTACATATATTCATAGCTTAGAAAGGTAAATAAATGGATGTAAGTAATCAGAATTTATATAACAGGGTTTTTGGGTCCCCGAAGGCGAGGACGTGAAGATACCAGTTGCTATTAAGGTAATACGGAAAGGAAACTCATCAGGTTTGCACCAGGAACTGTTGGACGAGGCTCGCATTATGGTATCAGTAGTACACATATGCTGTATTAGACTTTTGGCTGTATGTATGTCGTCAGAGGTCAGTATCTTAGGAAAATGATATTTTGAAGCCCTTAACTTGTGTATCCGTGTTAGGATTCTAAACGTACGTATTGCTTCGAATAATGTCAACTATGTTAGGACTGCGGTTGTCCATTCTTGCCCATAAGGTTGTAGGATATCATTGTTAAAACAACATACCCTCATGTATTTGTACTTTAGTTGCTTTTTGGTGTAATGACAAATAAAGCGTCAGATTCGTTGATGCTTTTTTTCTGAATTTTACCAAAAGGACGGAGGGAGTGAAATTTTAACATGCAATTTGCTTAGTCTTGCCCCTAAATATAGACTTTTGGCACTCTTGACTTTGAACAAGTTGTTGAGCACATAGGTGTACTTTTAATTAAGGTTGACTCTATTATTATGTTTACTTAAATACTTTTGTATTTTGTCCTTGATGTTAAAGCCTTTTTCTGAAGGGAGTTATTTCATCTACACTGCCTTGTCTAATTTGTTGAAAATAGGTTACTTTGCTCTATGCTTCCGGTAAATCTACACTTACCTATTATGTATTATCTCTAAACAAGATTGCGACTGTGTTAGGATTCTTAGTATTTATTTCAAAAGAATATATTCTTTGTCTATATGGCCGATATCTAGTGTCTGTGACGTAAGTGCATCTGTTTGAATAAATATTTATGCTTAAAGCTAGGCTCGTATTGGGCTCAGTTGTATTTGCTAAACGAATAGGAAGCTATAATCCAGATCAAGTTAGACCAGTTCTTGTGAAGCTGAATAATTTCAATGATAAACTTAAATTATACGATGGTCGAGAAGCATTACGGGCAAATGGTGTTAAGCTAGCGAACGATCTAACCTTCCGTCAGCGCAAAACCCTGAAAGACCTAAAAAGTAAAGGCCAAAGAGGTTACTTCAAGGGTGGTCGTTTACATATATTACCTGATGATGCAGACACTGATGAAAATCACCAAGATGATTCCGTTAAAAAGCGCTATATAAGAAGAGCAGTAAGATTTTATGATAAACATAATCCAGTAGCATCTGATACGAACCAGTCTTCTATGTTAAGTACCATTCGCCGAGGAAATGGAACAAACTAATATATAGGGGTCAGGACAAGGCATTACATGAATATCTCCTCCTCTAAACTTTCAGTTTTTGCTTTTAGAATAGAATATCGAAGGTATCAAACATAAATCGCCGGATGAAGACTTTATTAAATATATCTCTAACTTTGATTTGATAGGATTGTTGGAACCATGGGAAATAGATATGTCACAAATTGAGATTATTTTTCAAGAATTTACATCTTTAATTGCCCAGCAAAGAAGTCAAAAAGGGGTGGTCATAACCTTGGTGGTATTATTGTATTAGCAAAAGACAGAATAGCTCGCGATGTAGAACGTATAAATGAAGATTTCCCATACGGAATTTTTCTCAAAATTAACAGAAACCTTCTACAATTGGACAAAGATTTATTGTATGTTTGTGTTTACTTTCCACAAGAAGGGTCTCCATTTTATACGGATGAAATTGAATCCGGTTTCCAATGTTTGGAGTCTGAACTTCTTAAGCTTGACAATATAAATAATATGAACCTACTGTTGTGTGGCGATTTTAATGCCAGGACGGCAGATGCTGATGACTTTGTTGTTTGTGAAGATAATGTACCTATGTTAAGTGAATATATTCACATATTTGATGTATCTGTCAAAATTAAGCGTAACTATAAAGATAAAGTAATTAACAATTTCGGTCGAACATTAATAAATTTTTGTAAAACTTATGGCCTATCAATTGTAAATGGTAGGGCATGTAAAGATGTAAATATAGGTGAATACACTTTTGTTGATATTGTGGGATGTAGTGTTATTGACTATTATTTGTTATCGGATTCCGTGTTTTCTATCATTGGAGATTTTTTCATTGATAATATAGCAGATTGTAAGCATTTACCAGTAGTGTGTTCTTTAAAAGTGCCCATTATGCCTGTGGAAGTCTTAAGAGAGAAAACAGACTTCCAGGAAGAAAATGTACTTTATAAATTTTCTGGGTACGAGGATGAATTGAAATTTAGAGAGAATATACGGAATAGCATTTTCAATGGTGACTTTGATGAATTGGAAAACCCTCGGCAGATGTAAATGTTACAATTAACATATTTGAAAATTTAATATTAGAATGTTCTAAAGAAGTAAAAAAGTTCATTGTGGAGCGAAAGCACAAAGTTAATCATCGTAAATTGTTTGATAGCAGTTGTAAACAGATGAAGCTAAACAGAAATAGAACATAATAAAAGTTTAGACAAACAAGAAAACTTAGTGACCTTGACTCTTATCTTGCTGTTAAAAAGGAGTTTAACCATATGTGCAGAATGAAAGAACGAGAATATAACAGACGAGCGTTAAATTCAATATCTGAAAGTGTACATGATCAAAAACAATTTTGGAAAAAAGTAAATAGTTCAAAACAAAAACATAAAGATATAAACACTATAACTACATCAGACTGGTATGAACATTTTAAAAACAGGTTGAAATCGAAGACGTGCATTATCCTCAAGAAAATGACCTTGAAGAAAGAGAAACTCAAAATATAGAAATGATGACTGAACTAGGAAGTATTTTACTAAATGACCCTATAACCGAAAATGAAATATTGAATACAGTTAAAGATAATAAAAAAAGGAAAAGCGTGTTCAGGGAATCTAATACCAGAGCATATTATTTACACTGTTGATATTTTGTTGCCGTATTTACGTAAATTTTACAATAGAATTTTTGTCGATGGAGTTTTTCCTGACAAGTGGTCTCTTGCAGTTCTTATTCCTATACATAAGAAAGGTTCTCTGAATATTCAGGATAGCTATAGAGGAATAGCATTATTAGATATTTTAAGCAAAATTTATGTTAGTATTTTGAACAAACGTTTAACTTTTTATGCAAATGTGTTTAGTAAAATCACGGAAGCCCAAGGTGGATTCAGGTCAGGTTATTCTACGATTGATAATGGTTTTATTCTATACACTATTGTTAAAAAATACTTATGTCAGAAGCGCAGAAAATTGTACGTAGCATTTATAGATTTCAAAAAAGCCTTTGATAGTGTTGACAGAGTAAAACTGTATACTGCACTTTTGCGTCATGGAGTTCAGGGTAATTTGTTAAACGCAGTAAAAGGTATTTATAAATCTGTTAAGGCGGGTGTAAGAAATGGTACAAATCATAGTGAAATATTTGATTGCCCTATTGGCTTAAGACAGGGTTGTAATTTAAGTCCAATCCTATTTTCTCTGTTTATAAATGAATTATATGACGTTATTGCACAAAGTAATATACATGGTATACAGTTGACACCTGACATTGTTGAAATTTTCTTGCTTATGTTTGCTGATGATGTAGCGTTAACCGCAGATACTATTAATGGTTTAAAGAGAGAGCTTGATATACTATGTAACTATTGTAGAGAGTGGAAGCTAACACTCAATGTCCAAAAATCTAAAATAGTGGTTTTTAAAAAAATGGTGGACAACTTTCGAAACATGAGAAGTGGTTTTATAAGGGTAATAAACTTGAAGTGGTAAATGGTTTCAACTATGTTGGACTTTCACAAGTAAAATGTCATTGTTTAAAATGTCAGAGAGCATGGCTGTGAAAGCTAAAAGGGTTTTAATATCACTATTGTCCTCTTTAAATCATCTAATGCCTATGCCAAGACATGTGTTTTTTAAATTGTTTGATGTAAAAATTGTACCGATTTTATTATACGGATCGGAAATATGGGGACTTCACCGTATGGAACATACTGAAAGAGTTCAAACATATGCCTGTAAACGATTTATGTCAGCTCCTCTTCGAGCATGTTATGCTTCAGTTATGGGCGACTGTGAAAGATATCCGATGCAAATTATTGCTGCTAAACGTTGTATCAAATATTGGCTTAGAATTGTGACTTTGCCTCCAGACAGATATGTTAGAAAAAGTTATAATATGCTTTTATATTATGATAATATTGGCTACAAAAACTGGGTAACAGACGTAAAATTCGATTTGTATAAAACTGGATTTGGCTATATATGGGAGAATCAGTGTGCTCCAAATGAAAACTTGTTTTTATATCAGTATGTGCAAAGACTAAAAGACTTAAAGACCAGTATATCCAATTATGGAACAATGAATGCAGTAATAGTTCAAAACTCATGTCTTATAGATATTTTAAGACCTCTTTTAATTATGAAAATTATCTTGATGTGTTAGGTATTAAAAAATTTAGATATCATTTTGTTGCATTTAGAACATCATAACAAAATATTGCAATGTTGCAATGTTTATTTTTCATGCAATGACCTTGAGAAAATCATTTCTTGGGGTATAGTTTTTCTATTTATGCTCTGTATATGGAAAAAGTACGATCTGCACTTTTTAATGTAGTGTCAAACATTCCTTGCATTGAAAGTTTATATGTGTGTATTTCAAAGCTAGATGAATTATAATCTAAGATCTGAATGTATATACAATATATATATATTAACTTTCAGAGAGAGAAAATATAGCTTCTCTTGTCCCAATCAGTTATAAAGACTAAAAAGTCACTACTGATTTATGAGACATGAAAACAGAGATTTGAGTATATATATGCAAATGATGAACCAGTACGAATGTGTAGTACAATTCGGGCTCGTATATAAAGCAGTATCGAATCTAATCTTATTGGGTTAGTGGACTTGCTGTGGCATGTGCGTGTTCGTTTGTACTGCTAGGCGCTTTGCCGTAATTGGTCTGGTATATTGTGGTGGTGATTTAGTTCGTATTAATTAATTCTCTCTACTATATATATATATATATATATATATCTTATTAAATGGGTAATTTGACACTGTAAAGTTCAATTAAAAGTACTGTACTTATTCAGCATTATCTCACAATATTTATCTGCAAATATATATAATCAAAATTCTAATTATGAAATAGATATACATTTTGGTAAATGGTACTTTACTAGTTTTTATGAATTTGTTTTATCTTATGTTTGTTATATACTGTGTACAGTCACACACACATTTGTGTTTTTTATTTATGATTGTAATATATATGTGTATGGGCTGGAGGCCTTTAACGCAATAAACTAGTTTGAGTGTGACTAGTTGATGTCTTCAAGACGTTTTTATAGCATTGGTGTTTTTATTTGCAGAAGATGATGATGATTTCACAGTTAATGCCATCGGGATGTTTGTTAGGATACATTAAGAAACACAAGGATATGATTGGATCAAAGCCATTTCTCAACTGGTGTGCACAGATAGCAAGGGTTGGTTCTTTACACTTCAAGATTATTATCTCAGCAGGAAGAGCAACTTACTACCGGAAGATTTGTCTTTTTCTGTGAATTTATATTTTCTACAGTTGAACTAAGTTCTATTTGGTCATTTACCATTTTCTTTCGCAAAGTTTCGGAGAGTTAGTTAGTTATGTTTCACATTTAATTCAGTGCTTTGTGTATTTGGCCATACGGGATCTAGAACAAGGTCAGTAGGTCAAATAATAGAAACGCATGTTGGTATTCTAAAGACCGCATTGTCATCTGATCATTTTTTTTTTATTTAACGTCGCACCGACACATGATAGGTCATATGGCGACTTTCCAGCTTTAATGGTGGAGGAAGACCCCAGGTGCCCCTCCGTGCCTTATTTCATCACGAGCGGGCACCTGGGTAGAACCACCGACCTTCCGTAAGCCAGCTGGATGGCTTCCTCACATGAAGAATTCAACGCCCCGAGTGAGGCTCGAACCCACATCGATGAGGGGCAAGTGATTTAAAGTCAGCGACCTTAACCACTCGGCCACGGAGGCCCCTGTCATCTGATCAACATTATTTGTATTCAGTAGGTTTGGAGAAATCTATGGCAATTTCGAAGTAGTGTCACCTTGGAATTTTAACTATATGACTCCGTCAAATCATAGAAAATGATTGTTAAAAATATAGAAATCACATTGTTGACTGAATATGCATCCAATTAGAAACCTTTATGGAATGGTGGACTAAGTTAAATTGACTCAAACCTTTATCAGAAGTGGCAACAAATGCAACTTTTTATTTCAAAAGTCATGAATAATAGCATTTATAGTTTGTTTTCAGATACATTTTGTTTGGGAAAAAATACATTGAAATATAATAACAGTGGCAGATGACATTACTTTGAAGTTTTTCTCGACTTTTTTGTTCTGTTCTAGAGTGATTTAAATACGTTTGGTCTCAGTTACCTTCATTTTGTCAGAAAGAGCCATGGTACTCAGGTGAGCGGCTCAGCACCATCTTAGTCCTCTTGATGAGTACAATTGAATTTGTTATTAATTATTTGAAGGGTATGGTTTACCTTGAAGAAAGAGGTATTGTCCACAGGGACCTTGCTGCTAGGAACATATTAGGTATGCTGATATGACATTGCTCCAATTCAGCAAGTATCATTTTTACGGAATCTGCTCGAACATAGAAGTCATAATTGTTTAATTGTAAATTTCAGCTTTCGAGCTGTCAGCCCGCGTTTCAGTTGCTTTGATCACTGATTTTGAAATAGTTCAGTAGTATTAAATTGTCGTAAAGGTACAATTAATCCCCTGTAGCTTTGTCGTCCTTTTTATGTACAGTCAAACCTGCCTATAAAGACCACCCTTGGGAGAGCCAAAATGTGGTCTTTATCTGGAGTTGGTCATTATTCACAGGTTAAAATACACTCTAAATGTTAAAATGGGAATCAAAACATGTGGTCTTTAGAGTCAGGTAGTCTCTGTTCAGAGGTGGTCTTTAACACAGGTTTGACTGTACATCGATAATATGATGTTCATTACACACAATCGTCGGAGTGACTGTAGAATTTTAAGTTCGATAATTCTAACTTTAGTATTACTTCGAGATATAAATACGAGTATTTATATCATTACAAGTTGAGTATGTGTTAAATAACTCAACTGATCGATTAATACATAACGTTCGATGTAAATGCCAATAAATATATGTAATTATCACATGTTTGACGTCACAGAAGTGTAATAAAGCCATTACATTTTTTAAAATGATAATACACTAGTGTTATAAAGCTTTGGCGTCGACGTCGTTATATTATAGACGTTTGTCAAATTGACTTGTTTATATAGTAAAAGAAAGTAGACTGTTTGATGTTTCGACAGGAAAAGCTAATATGTAATAAAAAAGAATATTTCATCAGTGTCTTTTCATATTGAATTTATTAAACGAGTTGAATAAAACTGATAACATGCTCGGTAACTCCTTTAATAAATTTAATATGAAAAGACATTAATGTAACATCCTCTATGTAATTTATGTTGCAAACTATAGAAAAATCCTTTAAATATTTGTAAGTAATTTATACTGCAAACTTTAGAAAGTTTCTTAACAATAGAAAATTAAACTTTATGTAAACTGTCAACAGTACAATCTGCTGCTCAAGTAAAGATAACAGATTTTGGTCTCGCCAAACTTCTGGATTATACAGAAGATGAATTCCAGTCAGCAGAGGAAAAGGTAGGTACTGTAAAATCATTTTATCTAGCAATTTTAAGCGGAGATATATTGATTTTATGGTGCATTTCTGTCTGTTTGTCTGTCTGCGCGTCCGTCCGTTTTGTCCATCTGTCAGCCTCAAACATTTTTTTCTGATTACTTTTCTAAAAATACTGTTGGGATTTCAACAAAACTTTTTAGAAAGATATTATATCACATTGAATTTTGTCTGTAATATACATTTACCAATTGAATGATACTAGTATTTGATTGAGAAATGGTTTCTTAAATGTCATTCTTTCATTAAGTTTGTCATGAAAACTTCTCCCATACTATATATAGTAGACAGACACTGTGCGTTAGGTTTCTTTGCACAATTGACTATTTTTTATTTTAAGTCCCTGTGAATGGAGTTTTTGCCAATCAAAAATCGGGTACAATCGTGCTTCTTTATTTTGTCCCTGTTGCCTTTTTTGGGTTAACTTTTTGTGTGTCCATGTGTCTGTGAATTTTATAAGAATTTTTCGTTTATTAATATATCAGTAAATACTTACGATTTTTCTGTTTAACGTAGTTAGGATGGATGTGATAATGAGGAAGAACTGCTTTTTAGAACGTAAGAAAATACAACAGATGCTGTTATTATAATACTTTATATATCCTATGACATATCACATTAAGATTTCTGTTGTTTTTAAGGTGCCTGTAAGATGGTTGGCTCCAGAGTCTTTGCAGAGCAGAATATACTCACACAAATCAGATGTATGGAGTTACGGTAAGTTTTAATACAAGGTAAGTTCGATTATAACATACGCTTGAGTATATTGTAAGTTTGATGTATAATGTAAGTTTGGTTTGATATGCAATACGTTTGATTTTATTTAGATTTATTTATAAGGTAATTTTGATTCATAATGTAAATGTGTCAATGAGGTAAGATTTATTACAACCTGGGGCTAGAGGGCGTGGACGGTAGCATGCATTTCCACTACAGTCCATGAACAGGCTCAATCAAACCGAGCCTGCAACTTTTCGTATTTGCCATGTTGAGCAACCTGTGAAGTTTCAACTTTTTCTATTTTACAGGAAAAGTGTGATTTTAATCACCTTACCAGTTGAAAACATTAATTTGCATCAAATTTGGATAATGCTAACTCGAATAAGAAAGCTTTTTAATCACATTTTGGCTTTCTCAATCCTGTTATATGTGAAACCTTGTTCGTAATGTTAACCTAAAATTTTATTTTATAGGTGTAACACTTTGGGAAATGTTTACTTACGGCAAGAGACCGTACGAGAAGTCACATAATCGAGATGTTCTGAGCCTAATCGAGAAAGGAGATCGATTGCCTCAACCTGATATTTGTACGATTGATGTATATATGAACATGATCAAATGTAAGTGTATACACATACAGACAAGCTACAGAAGTAACCAGAATCTTTAATGCCAAAAAGAAGTATCTGTACTTAGGTGACTGCAATATTTGATGAAAGGGAATGAAAAGGGAGCTGTTACCTTTATTCTTTCTCAAGTACAGTTGATACGGAATCTCGATTATAAGAGTATGCTAATTTCACAAAAAAAGTGTGAACGCTTAAGACGTTTCTGTATTTAATTTTAGTAAACCGGTCAAAGAAAATAAACACGAGATGCACAAATATGCGTCTTTTCTAAATTATTATTTTTATAACCTCTGAAAATAGATGATATGCGAAAGTAGGATGAGTGCGAGGTTGGCCTTCCTTTAACGCGTTTAAATATGTAGGTTACTGGTCGTTCCATGGCTGCGTTAATATTTTCAACTTTTTTATTTCGTCCGTTTCGTTTTTTGTTACGTATATCCTCCTGTTTTATTTGGTATTTCATTTCTCTCATTTCTCCATCGCCCTCTTACATTAACGCCATCTGTACATTTACTATGAGTGAGGTTAGGTGCCCATCATATTTTGGCCGTCAGTGGTCCCTTGGTAGTGCCCCTTTGTATTGATGCTTTTCCACTCTCCACAACACCAAGCCTTTTAACTACCGCTTAACCATTTTAGTACTTGACATATAAGTACAATGTAAGATATACTTGTTAGATATTTGTTGCAATCCGTCTGCTATATTTTTCATTTACTTTTTGTTGTGGGCCTACGTTACGATGCATGGCTTTATGATTGTGTTTGGTCTGTGCTTCCGGAAAGTCTACCCTTCCCTTTTTTTTTAATAGTATATTGTTCTTTTTGATTCAGGCTGGATGTACAATGCTGAAAATCGACCGTCGTTTAAGGAACTAGCAGAAGACTTCTCTAAAATGGCTCGTGACCCAGGGCGTTATCTTGTTATCCAGGTATTCTCTGTACTGAAATATAGGGATCTATGATTGCAAATATATAGGGATTGAAAGCCTTAAATGCCCTCTAGTGCATGTTTCAGTTCTTTTAGTCCACTTGTTTAAATGTGTCGATTTATTTTGGGTGTATACCTGTTATATATACTTACGTACATGTATGTGAGTGCATACATACACACACTGATTGTTTGGTTTTGTTTCAGTAGGGTTGTGTTGCTGGAAATCATCTATTCTTTTTTACCTTTTCCATTCTGATTGTTTTTAATTATGCAAGAAATAAGCGTTATCCTATGTTCTCATTGTGTTAGATGTATTTCAGCAGTAAACATTTATGTTTTAAATTAATATTTGATCTGTTTTATATTCATTTTTCTTGTTTGGCGTTGTTGTTGTTTGTATATGCATGCCTCTGCTAGTTTATTTCATTCTAGTATAAGATAGATGATTCTCTGAGGACAGTTTTAATTTTCAATTAATTGTTCATGGATAGCTCTAATATTGTGCCAGTTTCAAGCATGTGAATCACTGTAGTGTTTTCACAATCTAAGGTATTAAACTGTTTGTGTCATCCTTTATTAAATCCTTATTTGTATATAATTATCACTTCCAGATAACTCACTAAATTTCGCACATTCGCAATGTGTTGTTTGACTATTTACCTCCGTTACTAAGCAACATAATGTATCGTTCCTATTCATGAAGATATGTTTGTATCTCATTATTGAAGCCCTAGTTGTATATCTTTGCTGTATATCATACTCAAATTTGAAGGATTTAACATAATATTCTCCATTCAAAATTGACTTTGTGGCCAAGTTCATTAGCACCTTGCATCGTGAATGATAAAAGAACGTTCAGGGTGACATTTCCAGATTATATCGGTTTCCACTATCCGATATTTTCGCAACACATATTTTAAGTTACACACTTTTTTGTCTGAAGTAAAACCAATGTTAACACTTGTTTGCGGATTTTTTTTAATTAGAGAACGAATAAAAGGATATTGCCGTGAAAATTTTATTTTAGGGAGATGAAATGATGAAGACACCGACTCAATTGGACAGCATTAATGACTTAGATCTGGAAATGGACGCATGCGCAGATGGACCAGAGAAACTAATTACGGCTGATAATTATATAAAAATTGAACCTCCAGTACATGAGAAATGTAATGAGGTAACAGAAAAATAATCAACTTGATACAGTCAAATCGATAAGAATATTGTTTAAAACTAGTTTGTCATGAAAAGTAATGGAAACCAAAATTTCCCCTCAATTGCGCCTAAATGGGACTGGAAAATCTTTTATCAAAACAAATATTTTGCTGCATCTACATTGTTTTAGATGGACTATCTGAAGAATAAGGAGGGCTATAGAATTCGTCTTAGCATTGGCGTCCGCGTTGTTTAACCTTTAGGCTGCTGGCGGCAAGTGAATTTACCTTTGCGATCAGTGCAGACCAAGATCAGCCTGATAATGGTCTGCACCGTTCGCTATCCAGTCTGTAAAATTTCAGTAAACACCCCTTCGAAAAATAAATGGTTCTGTCGAAATTGAATGATGCACCAGTCTGTTTTTAGAAATTTAGTAGAGTAAAGTTTAAAGTGTTTCATGAAGTCTGATATCTTCTCCGTTACTAAAAATATTCAGTTTATACCCAGAGTGAAAATGTACATACACATGTCCATCAGACTTAAACATCTATACATTTTCTCATGCAGGACTATGAATCACTTAATATGTATGCTGTTAATCTGATGATGAAAGTCTGTCTGACATTCTAATTTGCAATCTCTCAAATGTGTATTGCTTATTACAAAGACATGTTTCAAAACATAAATAAAACAATTAAAGGAGATAAAAGAAGGCAAATACCACAGTTTCAAAGATTTATATTAATATAATCTGACAGATGCTAAGAATTTTATCGAAAACATAATTGTACATTCTGTAATATTTTGTCAGCCTAAGACCTGTAACGTAACTGGTTGTTATTTATTTTAAGACTACCCGCACTGAAGCTGTGGTTGACTTAGACGCAGATGGATACTTGAAAACCGTAGCAGAGCCTCACATCTACTTGGATTTGGAAGGCAATGGTTAATATTTCAGTTACATTGTTAGCTGAATTTGTAAATAACCTGAACGTAAAACTGCATCCGTTTAAAAAAAAAACAGTCAAAAAGAACATATACTTATGTAATGAAGACCTGTAATACATTATGTATAACTGCCAAACCTCGCCTAAACTCAGGCTCCACTTGTAGCACACCACCTGAGTCCCAATAGGGTGCTCATTCTCTTTAGGTAAACAACAACGCCCTATTCTTTTCGCTTGCTTTAAATGCGTTCGAAGCACCAAGGGTTCTTTTGGGCAAAAATAACCTCAACCAAGTAGTTTGCCCCTCACCGCTTTAGATTCGGAACCTCGATTGGGTTGTAGATTTTTTTCATGTGAGGAAGCTTCCTCGCGGATGGCTAGTAGTTCTTCCCTGCACGAAGAGACACCTCTGGTCTTGCTCCATCATTATAGGCTGGAAAAGCTATACATGTGACGGTGAGACGTTAAAACTAACAACAAAATGAAGTTAAAATATGTTCAAAATATTTGTTGAAAAAGCAAAGATTGGTGGTCCCTCCAAATGTTTACATACAAAATCATTATAACTATGTTACTAACACACAGTGATATGTTATCAACCTGTCAGTACGCTACACAAATTTTATTACAATATAGCATTGCTTCAATTGTATGTAATACCAGCATGAATTCTTAGTCATATGTTGCAGATGGTGAATACATCGAAATGAAAGAACGACATTTTACGATGGATGGCCGAAATGGCGATAAGAGACGTCTTCTGAAGTCCGAATATGAACCTGCCGGTTCTTTGAAGTCCGAATATGAGAATGGCCCCAGTTCTCTGAAGTACGAATATGTAAAAGAGGCCGGTTTTCGAGAGTCCGAATACGAACCTGCCGGATTTCCTGGGTCCAAAAGTACACATGCAGATACGGCAGTACTCGAGGATATACAGCGACAACATAAGTCGGCATCTACAAGCCACTCGAAAATGGATTAGATGATAATAGAAAAGATTCCAGTGACTTTTTTAAAACTGTTATCATCACTGTTCTTTATATTTAGAGTGTGAGACTGGTAAAAATGTACATTTGTTGTCAGTTTGTGTGTATAACTTTATACAAAGAGTGAGTCCCATTCATCTCACTTTTTGACAGAAATTGAAAATAAAAACACAACTTTAGGACTAAAATGCAATTTTACACGTAAAGTTTTATAATTCTGGCTTTTGTTTTGACAACATTATTCCTTCCTATTAAAGGCCCAAGTGTGTCAAATATAAAAAGTGAAAATTGAAATTTCCATCCATATTTCTGACGAGTGTCCATGCATTTAACTGGAACATTTTTCAAATCTATGGAATCATAATGTAAGTATACACATCAAGTTTTGTAATTTTGTCGTCTAGTTTTACAATTGTTTTCGCATTTTGTACTAATGAAAATGTGGAAAATCGTTAAGTTTTCTCATAGAGAGATTTGATTTAATAAATATATTATAGTTAAACTTCTCACACTCATCTGAGTGTTTTTATGAAGTTTACGCAAATCCAACAACTTTGTCAGTAACTTTTTACAAACTGTGAAATTTTCTTTAAGTTATAACATACCTCAGTTGCAGGACAGAAGATTCACAAAAATAAGGGAAATATTGAAGCACAGTAGAATTATAGACCAATCGCACTTTAAGTTGCTTTGGAAAATTATCAATTGCTATTATAAATAATCGATGAAACTAATTTCCTTAATATGAAATAGTTGTTAGGAAATAAACAGCCACTCAACTATAGATTGATTATTTGTTTAAACATGTCTTTTAGACATATTAGGCGCACAAAAGTAAAACCTGTTCTGTGTGTTTATTGATTTTAAACAGGCGTTTGATAATGTATGGCGACAAGGACTTTTGACAGAGCTATTGAACTGTAATATAAATGGTTAATGTTTTAATGTTGTCAAAATCATGTATCTTAAGAATCAAGAATAAACGCAGGATATTCCTAGTTTTTTGTATGACCGGTGTAAATAAAATCAGTAAGATCCTATGTAAGACAAGGTGAGCATCTGTCTTCCCTTATATTTGCAATATATTCAAATGATTTAAACAAATTTGTTAGTAATGAAAATGTAAACGATATCAAACATATCATAAGCCTTCATGACATCGGTATGCATTTTAAACTGTTTATAAAATCATATGCTAATGATACAGTTCTATTATTTCAAAGCAGTGCTGAACTTTAAATGTGTGTTAGGATTAATGTAATAAGTGGAAACTAGAAGGCAATACACGAAAACACAGTTCTTGTCTTTGGCTCAAGGAGTAAACCGTATGATTTTCAAATCTAAAGGTGAAACTCTTGAAATAAAAATCTCGGCAAATAAGGCCATGTTCTGCATGAGACAAGACCTCTTGATTTAACTATTGAGCTAAAGGTTGATCTATATAATAAAGTTTTTAAACCTGAAATGTTACATCTGGAGAAATAGTTGTCATATCCCTACCTCTAGACATTATTTCTAAAATGATAAGTGTCTGGAGTAAACTCTCTGATAGCACAAGTAATAAGAAATAATTTATAGCAGAAGAGTGTTTTAAAACTATTTATGCACGACAGGCGATTATGCGTCGGGCGTAATAATTCTACTAGGGCGCATCCCGAGTGGAATTATTTGTACGAGATATTACCGAGTGTATAAATAGTGTTAAAACACGGTTTTGCTATTTTTTCAATTCTAATATGCCTTTAATCTGAAACAGTATATAAAATATAGTAGCGCTCTTTCTTGGTCGCAACAAAAACGTTGACGTCACCACACGTTATCATGACGTCATTCTAGCGAAGCGTGTTTTAACAAAGACAAGCATGTTAGGATTCTAATTCTAATTTGACTAATAATGCTTTAATTTATCACAACGATGTTATGTTGACGTCCCGTCAACGTGATATTTAGTGTCATGTACGCATCAAGAAATAGCTTTTTCAAATTTCATAAAATATTTTACCTAATAACATGTAAGAATTCTAAATGGGTAACAGGAACAAGGAAAGTTTAGCTCAAGATAGTTAATATATATAAAAGATTAAGTAACGAATAATGGGTTTGGAAATATATGGGATCAATAAACTAAAACGAATATAAACTGTTTTGCAATGGTTTTTATACGAAAGGTAAAGGATCAATATTTACAAGAATCAAAGGATTTAATATCAGAATAAATAAGCAGCTACAATTATAAACAAATTAATTTGGAATGAATATATATATTTGTATTTATTATCAAACTATTTTTTGTAAAATTTTATCAGCTTTCCTTATTAGAAATCAAAAACTCCCATTTGAAGTTGGGAGATCGACAGGGTTATCATTAGCTGAAAGGAAATGTGAATTATGTGAACTAACTGAAGTAGGAATCGAGTTTTATTATCTACTCTGTTGTAATTTTTTAAGACCAAAGGAACTAGTGTGTTAAAGGTTTTATTATCGAAACCCAATTATCATAAAATTTTCTCAGCTCTTGAACAGTGAAAATAAATGTGAATTAATAAGATTATGTAAGTTCTTGGATCATGGTATGTAAACTGTAAGAAATAACCCTTACGGGTATTAAGAAACCAGTATCAGGTTATAAACATATTATTTTAAAAGTTGACCTGTGATTCATGTTAAATTTTGTATAAAGTATTTGTGTTTTTTAAGTTTTAGTTAATGTAAGATTATTAAAGTCTGTAATGTAAAATATTACTTGGAAAATAAGTATGTGTCTGCTTTTCGAACATCACTGTACATAAATCAATATAATCATTCTATGCTTGCACGTTTTTCAATAAAATGTATGTTACTGATAGTTGTTATGTATTGTTACCAAACTTGCATTGTTGTTATTAGTCCCCCACTTGCTAAAAAGCCAGTTTCGGGGATTATAGTTATGCGCTTTTCCGTCCGTCATTCTGTCATTCCGTCCTTCAGCAATTTCGTGTCCGGTCCATAACTCTGCATCCATGAAGGAATTTTAATATTACTAGGCATAATTGTTTCCCATTATAACGTGTCTTGCGCAAAACCCGGACCCTAACCAAAAGGTCAAGTAACAATTGGAGGTCAAAGGTCAACAGGACTTTTTCCTGTCCGGTCCATAACTCTGCCATCCATAAAGGGATTTTACTATTACTTGGCACAAATGTGCCTCATAATAAGAATATGTGTTAAACACTACCTTTAGACCCCTAGCTTAAAGCTCAATGTCACACTTGGCAGTCAAATGTTAACATGGCATGAACAGTGTCTATTTCGTGTCCGGTCCATAACTGACATTTGTGAAGTGATTTTAATATCATTTGGTACAAATGTTACCCATGATGAGACAACGTATCATGCCCAAATCCCGGACCCTCGGCTCAAAAGGTCAAGGTCACAATGGGATCAAAGGTCAATAGTTTTCTTTTCCTGTCCAGTCCACAAATCTATCATCCATCAAGAGAAATCAATATCACTTGGCATAAATGTTCCCCATGATGAGACGAAGTATAATGCGCAACACCAAGAACCCCAGCTTAAAGGTCAAGGTCATACTTGATCAAAAGTCAATAAGATATGTTTTCTGGCCGGTCCGGTCTATAACTGTCATACAAAACAGAATTTGAATATCAGTTTGCACAAATATTCCACTGGATGAGACAACGGAGCAGCTCGCAAGAGCCCCGTATGAGAACCGCACGGGTCCTGGAAGAGCTCATACGGGCATCGCAAGATGTCCGTGCGGATTTGGAAAACTGCGAGACTTGCTGATGCTCGCACGACTATCGCAGGGGACTCGTACGGTCAACGTACGATGTCCGTACGATATTAAGGACACCGTGCGGAGAACATGTGATGTTCGCACGGGTCTCGCAGGGCCTTAGATAGCAGTATGGGCTCCGTACGACTTCCTTAATAATTCATAATTTATATAGAAACAGGAGTATATTTCAAGTTCCTCCAGGTACTGTCGAGGCGTGGTACAGAATGGAGCCACATCGTCTCAGACTGATGCACATGCGGATCGCGCTGCACCAAGAACCAAGAACAGCTGAACGCTCAGCGACGGCAGCGGAGACGTACGTGTTGGGTAAAGCCATGGTTGCAATGGTGCCTGCTGCTGGGCCAGTATGATGCCTTCATGCATGAACTAATGCGAGAGTCCCGAGAGGACTTTAAAGGGTTCCTTTGGATGGAACCCGTGATGTATACCGCATGGGCACCGTACGAGCGCCGTACGAGCCAAAGATTATCGTGCGAGGTACGACTGGGCTCCTTGCGAGCTCCGCACGATTTGTCTGCGATGTCCGTATGGATAGCTTACGACTGCATTCTCTAAAGATCGTATGGGGCCCGTACGTACTGTGACCACACGCTAACATTGCACAGATATCGTAAAGGATTCTTAAACTGTTTGACTCGTACGATTTTTTAAAACCGTACGGACATCGTACAGTCTTGTGACCAAGGTATTACATGGCAATACTACTTATTTGTTTTGTTTTATTTGTCAATCATAATTTGCATTATGAACCTTTAACCTTTTGCAAGTGCAAGTGATTTTGCCTTTGCCACCAGTGCAGAGCAAGATCAGCCTGCACGCCTGTACGTGCAGGCTGATCATGGTCAGCACTTTTCGCTACTTGGTCAGTCAATTTTCAATGAACACACCCTGATTAACAAGTGGCACTTCCCAAATCAAATAATGAACCAATCCAGTTTAGAAATTCAGCAGGGTAAAGGTTAAGATATATGCAGTCTGACATTTAAGGCCAAACATGCAACATATTATATAAGTATTTGCGAAGATTCATAACTTTGTATAGTGATATAACATGTAATGTACATATGATATATGTTGTTTATTAAACGGAGTAGACATCCATCTATATGCAACTCAGAGTGTTCTTTTTTATTTCCTTTCGTCAGAGAAGTATAATTTCTATACAATATGCCATTTGAATAAAAACATATTATCAAGTGGAAGTTCATACCATTAGTACAATTTATCTAAACACTTGTACTGATTAATCACATGCAGATAATACAAGTTACATACTGGCTTCTTTGTTCCGATGAGGTCTATAAACACGTTATAGACCGCTTATGAGGTCGATAAGAATTTCCAGACCTGTCCACACAAAAATTCAAAGTGCCTGTAGTGGGAATCGAACCCGAGTCGCTCCGATGCAAGTCCAGTGATCTAACCACTGAGCCAGATTGCCGACACACTTACGCACTTGTCAGAGATAAAATTTAAAGTTATGCGTAAGCGACCGAAACATTGCAGTAGAATCATGAGAAGTCCGTGCATGACATTCAAGGTGAACGCGTGATTGACTCCGTAAATATACTATCACTTATTTCAAAAAGTATAATTTAAGTGAAAAAATTTCGACCAGTTCTACATATCTTGAAAATTGGCCTAAACATGAATTTACTGTAAAATTTTAACATTCAATTCTAAGCAGGTCTTGATATTTGTCAGAAAGTTAAAACGGGCATACTCTTCCGTCAGAGTGGAGAATGCTTCATGAAACAGGACATTTTATTTTACAAAGAAAAATATTGACAATGATATAACTGCAAACACTGCAAACTACACACATTTCCTCCAAGTTAATTAATAGTCTGTTAATGAAACTTGTGACGATTTTCTGTACAATTAACATGGAACATACATTCCGAGCGTGTCTGAAATAAGACTGACTGTTTAAACATATTTAATGGCAGTTTTTAGGTAGCGGAAATTGATGGGAAACTGGTTAAAGTACATTTCTTGTTTTCTGAAAAATGTTCTAAATTTGCTAAATATCTTTAATTCATATCGAACTAACATTTGACATTTTTATGCCTTTAAATGTTATTAGGTATTTTGCACTGTACAAGGTTTCATTGATTCTATACTTGTTTTGACATCCACAAGTATATGACAACTTCTACACGTGAATCAGGTGTGGAGAACAAAAACGACATTAAACTATATAATGTTTATTTAAATCGTTGTCATGTCAATCAAAACGGAGGCCTCTAACTACAAACATCTTAATTAGTTGTACTCATTACTTTCATTGTCAAGAAAACTGAAGCTTTTTATATCTTCTCGATGCTGTCCGCACAGTTTTTTTTTTGCACACTTCGTTGTGTCTTTTTGGCGTGTGCTAAATCATGATACGCATTTCTTGTGATGATGTAATGATAAATCTGTATCAGTACTTTTTTATACGGCAATGTATATGTGTCAAATTAAAGAGCTAATAAACTTATTTTTCTCTAAATAATTATGAAAAAGAAAACAACATAAAATACCATTCGCGTCAAATTCTGACTGATTGACTAGACACACATTGATGATCTCAGAGAGAGACTATTTCTCAAATGTGCACGGATTTTTCATGCAATACAAAATGTCATGTCCTAATTGCTGACAAATATTTTCACAGGTTCGTAGCACGTTGGGGCATTCCGTTATATCAATAGTATCAAATAAATTGTGACACTTATTGTCTTGTTCTTTCTTCTATTTTTATCATACTTACACGTTACAAACGTTCTTCAAATCCGAAACCAATCTGGACTATGTAAAACAAAAAAGCATGTAGGTAAGTCAGTTATCATTCTCGGAATAGGTCTGCATTGTGTTTATAGACCTGTGAGGAGATTTGAAAACCTCGCTCACTACGCTCGCTCGGATCACAAATCCATCACTGGTCTTTAGACCACGATAATCCGTAAATAGCCAATCGCAAAGCAGACCTGTACTCGTCTATATTTCATATACAACAGTAGCGTTGTATATATATCGGGGGAAACTTGGGCAAAAAACGCGTGAATTTCGTGTCAATTTACCATCTAACAATACAGGCTAACGCCGGAGTTAAATGACCTTGCAATACTCTCACCAGTTATCAATGGGATAAAAAATAAGACTGACTTGGAGGTGAATTCAGTTGACAACGTCTAAATATTAATATCGTAAAAATGACCCCATGTTATTGGATATCAATAAAATTGAATTACAATAAACTACATATTTGTAGTGTAGAACCAAGTGGAAAAAACGTGATTTACACATTTACTGTCTGAAACGTTTCCAACAGTTGTAACTTTTATGTTCACTTGTTATAAAATAGACATGTCAGGACGATCCTTACATTTGCAAACAACTGGATCCAGTTGTTCGAAACTTTAACAGGCGATGAGTTAACGGTCGATTAACTTTATCATTAGATTTCGACAGTTTAGAAAACTTAGAAAATCAAATGTACTTGTTAAGGATTATAAACACTAAATCATCTTTACAGTAAAATTAAAACATCATACTAGTGTTTCCCACCCACCAAGACTAGTATCTTGAATAGAAATTTAACAGGCGGTTAGTTTAACAGCTTAATGCAGTGGTCGTGGGTTCGAGCATCATTGGGGTCACGACCATGACTTCTCATATGACCCCAGTAGTGGTTTTCATAGGAAACGGAGTGGTTACAATAAGCTTAAAGCTTTCATCACAATCGAGCTAAAACAAATTAGTATAAACTAAACTACACTAAACTAAACTAAATTACAGCCCGTTAAAGTTTCGAACAACTTGGCCCAGTTAGAAAGTAGAACAACTACATCATTCTTACAAGAAGGACATGGTGTTCGTAGTCCTACGAGCATCTACGCACTAACTGTATCCTGATAAACAAAATAAATAAATAAATAAACACCGACACTGGTTCCTGTTTAAATAAGAACAAAAAATGAATATAACGTTAACCATAACCACGTTGTCACTTTACACCGATTGTTGAAAAGTGATTTCTAATAGAACCTGATAAATTGTATGACTATGATTATGTATATCACCAGTAAGCACTAGTCCATACTTAAATACCAGATTACTTCAAACAACAATATTTTTTTATCCAACATGTTTACCTCCGATTTGCTGTCAGCCTTTTTTTTGTAGTTTCGGAACCTGGCTATCGTCTTGAATCAACGTATCTGTCATCGTGTTTCGCCAACATGCAAACTCCAGTTTTTAATTTTTGAGAAATCCATATTTACCTAATTAGCATTTGTGATTGCAAATGACTCAAAGTGTTAATAAACGTCAAATCTTAGTAAATCCGGTTTTTGAGTAAAACTGAATTTATACAAAATAACCTGCATTCTTTCATATGCCCTACTGACAAATAAGCGCTAACGGTACAATGCTAATATCACTCTTATAAAAACACGTTAATCCTAATTTCTATAGAACACGTGGGAGAGTTTTCAATAATTACAGTTTTTATGTCACGTGGTCTAAGTCGGATAGACAACTCGTGCCTTTTTCTACGGGATATATACAACTCGCTTTGCTCGTTGTATATATCCCGTAGACAACGGCACTCGTTGTCTATCCTATACATAACACAATATAGACCTATTCCCTGAACAGTAAGTATTACGTATCTGAACATATGTTACCGGCAATTACAGAGCAATAACGCAACATATTTCAGTTTATTCACCGAAAACTAAACAAATGATATAAGATATCTTAATAAAATCTAGTCAGTGCAAAAAGATCCTTTGAAAGCATAAAACGTAACCAATCAATATAATAGCAATATCAGCAGAGCCGGTTCATAAGAGGTAACAAAAATGTCCAACACCCCTCAAGCCAAAATCATAGGCTTAAGCGGAACTCTGTTACAGTAATTGTACGTGTTCTCTACAATCCCAACGGACGAAAAAATATTACAACACTCAGTCCATAAACGGAGAGAATTTTTTACAGCCGCCACAAGGCACTTTAAGACCACTATTGTGACAGTTAAACTATAGTCATTATATGTGCTTGTTAGTGCATGTACATACCAAACGATATGAGCGTGAAAATATGATTTTTTTTGCACTTTTCTGTTTCTAACATGAAACTTTTTTCATACACATAGTTGAACATATTCTATTATTGGGACATTTTTGCCCCATCTCTCATGCAAGAAACTGCAGCAAGTGCCTTTAATTGTTCATTCATTGTCATGATAGATTATTTTGGCAGGAATAAACCTTGATATAATAACTATGCATTAGTGTAAAGATAAATTCTGCAATGTAAAATGTGGTATAGGTTTTTTGTATATGTGTACACGTGTGGATTTATAACTTTGGATATATTGAGAATGTATTATGTATGGCATTATTGGGACATTTTTTGCCCCATCTCTCATGCAAGAAACTGCAGCAAGTGCCTTTAATTATTCATTCATTGGCATGATAGATTATTTTGGCAGGAATAAACCTTGATATAATAACTATGCATTAGTGTAAAGATAAATTCTGCAATGTGAAATGTGGACTAGGTTTTTTGTATATGTGTACACGAGTAGTTTATAACTTTGGATATATTGAGAATGTAAGTATAAAACATAACATTATGATAAATAATATCAAATATCTGTCGAGTACAAGATCAAACGTAATTGGACATGAAGAAAATGTATAATAATATTAATATACAAAGTCATAACATAATTTGAACAATGGTACACGCTTTTCATAAAAAGGATGAATAATCTACGATCAGGGCTGATATTGTTAATCATATGTTAATTACTACAAAGTTGCAACCAACACTTTATATAACTTCTTAAATGTTCCTTTGGTGAAGATTTTACAAGGATGGCTTCCCCGATTTCTAAACAAAAATCGGCCGACATCTTCACGGATTTTAGGTATATAGAGGACACTTTGAAAATAAAACATCTAGTTTGAAATTGTTCGGATTCATGATAATATTACACACAAAAAAAGCTTTCTTTGGTGGCCCCCTCCCAAAATTGTTGAACCATTATCATAGTCGCAAAGAAACATATCTGAGCTGTGAAACTCGGATGAGCGATCTAGGGTCATAATGTTGTAGTTGTATTCAAATCAAAATGTGTCGCACAGATAATGCACAAAGTCATTTTCTTCTGATATATGTGCTAGTGTAACTTCTGTGTGGCAAGCGATTAATTTACACGATCATGCTTTGTAGCTTTTCCTGTTTAACTTCCTTTTTCCTTGAATAATTCCAACAAAATCTTCTAGTTGTAAACCTTTATTTATTTTTTCAGCTGTCCAGAATCAGAGCCGGTGCCGATATTAAGATTTTGCCTAGAGAGAGTTTTGAAATGCCAATTCATCTCCTATATAAAAGGTGCTGTCCCTTGTTGAGGATGTACACGAATCCAAGCAGTGACATGAGTATATCATTTGAATGCTCGGACTCATCTTGATGCATAGATAATATATTCCCATCCATGTATTCGCAAAACATTTGTTGAATTTTCAGTCAGAAACGAAGACTTAACTCTCTTTAATACAGGATCACATATATAGTCGTTCAATTCTTAGGAACTCTTCAACACTGACGTATCTTCTATCCTAATGATTTTTACTAATAGTCTCGGGTATATGTCAGATTTGTTGCTAATACTGAGACAAAAAGCAGTTTTGAATTTTTCTTGTTGAAACATTTGCGGCTTACCAGGAAGCCATTAGTTTATGCTCAAAGTTGTTTTGTTGGAAAGTAATGAATATTAATTTTAATTATTCATGATCATGTGTAGACACTGCATTAATGTACCCCAAGGAAACCCAAAGGGATATCATTTTTTTTTAGAACAAAGTCACCACAGTGACAGAAGGTGAAACTGTTATGAGACTTTAGAGTTGAATGACGTTTTGTTGTATACAGTATATTGAATATATATACATCTCATGCTGCTTTAAATAAACTATTTAATCAATTATGCAAACTTTGCGGAACTCTCATTTATTATCACTTTTGCCATTGTATGCCTTTAGGTCGACCTAAAGATTGTCTTTGAGATTTAAACTCAAGCAATACTTACAGAACGAATTTTGTAAGCGTTGTTATATCAACTCAAAACAACTTTGGCGTTTGACAGGAAATCGGCAATTTTTGACTAATAAGAGGGTACATCGAATGTACAGATTGTACATTAATCATCCAAAGTTTACAGGAACTCAGTTCAGAAATCATTATAATAAATTCATGCTTAAGGATGTCTTTTTCTGTTGAATTACTTCTTTCTTGAATACTGTGGTATCTGCAAGAAAAGTTTCCGGCGCAGAGCAATACCCTATTGCATCTGTTGAATCAAAACAACTGGCAGTCTCGTACTTGGTCTCCAAAGACCTTTCGGTTTCGTTTTTGGACATAAAGCTACTCATGGTTTCATTTCTCGACTCAAGAGTATTCACAGCTTTGTTTTTGGATTCTAAACGATTTGCAGTTGTGTTTCTAGACTCAAAACGACTCGCACGTTTGTGTTTGGACTCAAAACTACTCCTACTTTTATTTTTGAACTCAAAACGACTTCTTTTATCGTCATTTCTGCTATCTATTGCCCGATTCAGAAGTGCCATCTTCTCGTCCTTATCATCTGCAATATATTTAACATTCCATAATGCTTATTTGATACAAACCGATAGTTCTGCCAAAGCAGTGGTTTAAATGTTATGAAATTAAAATTTGTAGTAGTAACTGAATTACTTTATTACTGATCTCGTCGCACGTCAAATTCAAGAAACAGTTTATCAAAACACGTTGTAGACATAAACGTCTATGTTGCTACATTTCGAAAAGACAATGTTAACCCCAAAATGAAAATAAAACTGACTGAACGTGAAAAACATCATACGAAAGTACGTCCTATCTCATCGAAGTTTGTTGTAACTCGACATTGAATTAGCAAAACAAACTTATGAGAATATATTGTAACTCACTTAAAGTACGCCATATTGCCTTGATACCATGAACAATTTATGACCTTAAGACTTAACCCATAAAGGTAGTACGTTCTATGTCGTGAAAAGGGAAGAATAATTAATGAAAGGACGTCCTAACTCATTGCATTTATCTTAAAAGATAATGTCTCGTTCAGCCCAGGACATGTAAATAGAGTAAACACACATTTCCTCTGAAAAAAAAACTATTTCTGCGTATTAGCAATTACACACCAATTTCAAAATACATATAACAAATAGTGGACATGTATCAAAACATAAAAAATGTACGAATAGACTCCCTGGAAGTAGACACCCTGGATGTATCGAGCAGCAAATAACAGCCAGAGCAACACATCGCAAATTAAGTCAGTCACAGACAGAAACTACAGTGGTAAGATATGTCACACGGGTTGTTTCAAATACCCATTAACAAGTACATTTTAATTATCTAAGTGGATAAAATGTGGCAGTGGATGGGGGTTGCGGGGTTTAGTGTGCATCAGCGGTGATGATGGAATACTATTGCACAAAAAAACTGAAAGTGATATTTTTTCTGTCAGTTGGGCGGAACGGACATGCGTGCAGGTGTGTGTATGGAGGGCGGAGGAGTACTGTAGATTCTTGTACTCCTCAAATCACTTCATTACCACCCATTTTTCTTCAAGGCGTAAAGTTATTACCTTGAATAGTTCTTCAGTTGTGCTCCGGACACAATATACAAAGGAAAGACTTGAACTTTGTGACCTTGACCTTTGACCTACCAACTATTTTATGCGTTCTGGACACAAACTATACGGGGATCGGGCTTTGGGGTGGGGTCGGGAAATAATGTAGCCCACCCACCTATACTCCAAGTCAATACCTTGAATGGTTATCAATGTATGCTCTAGACACAAAATATGACGGATTAAACCTGACTTCGTTGTGACATTGACCTGTGTTCTACAAACCTGTTTCATGCACTTTGCACATCATCTTACTGCCACTTACCAATATGCTAAGTCGAAACCCCGAAAAGTTATGTTATGAAGGCATATAGTTATTAAGTTACGCGCCAGACACGAAATATGAAGGACAACGTGGACATCTCAGCGCCATTTTCGACATTGACCTTTAAAATACTGACTTGTTTCATGTGCTCCGCACATTGTCCAATTGTCACTTACTATGTGCAACGTTTATATCTCAAAACGTTATGAAGTTATGGTCCGAACAATAAACATTTCGGTCAAATTTGTCCTTTAATCTCACATTCTGACCTTAACTTTTGACATACAGAATTGCTATGTGCTCTGCACATGGACTAATCGCCATCTAGCTACATGTCACGTTTAAAGTAAATCCCTTGAATGGTTATTAAGTTACGCGCAGGCAAAGAGTATGAGAGACAGTCGAATAGACGTACAGGCGCACGCACCATCACAAAATACGTCCGTTTTACAAAAACGGCCGTATAAAAATGAGGAGGGAGTAAAGTTGTGAATAAAGGGAAAGAGCAAGTAATAAAGGATGGATGGCATAAAGGCGGGGGGGGGGGGGGGTGTGGAGGGGTGCTGTAAGTGTAGTAGGGGACCGGTAACACCACAAACATATAAGAGGAAAGTTGAATATAGGGACACTGCCTTGAAACATAGTCGTTACGTTTCCTGCAATTTTCTGAGATATATTCTTAAAGCAATTGGTGTTTAATGATAGTAAATCACAAAACCAAGTCTTAATACATGTATTTGTTAATCGTGAGTGGCCAAGCATATAAAAAAAATTGTACGTTCGATGGATTTTCTTCCCTTTTCACTTATGGTTACATGTATTAACAAATCTTGTTTTTCATTTATGGTTACATGTATTAACAAATCTTGTTGTGTATATAAGGCTGTAGTTAAAGATATTTACTTTTAAGAATAGCACTCATGTTTAAATATATGTGAAAGTATTGTATTGTAAAAACATCAATATCCTCAAGACATTTTCACTTTAAAACGGTGTTTTGTTTGTTCTTCCTATTGGATATATATATATATATATATATATATATTTTCACTTTAAAACGGTGTTTTGTTTGTTCTTCCTATTGGATATATATATATATAAAGTTAACTTTAAACGTAGTATCGTTGCAATAAGTTACCAATATTTTGAAATACTGAAAACAAAAACATAGATCAATTAAATGTACTTCTCATTTGTCTTTTTAACTTGACATCTCAAAACAAAGACTTAAACGGTTACCATCATTTTCCATGTTCAAATAAAGGTGGCTCGGAGATGTCATCTTGCGTCGCAAATCTTCATCTTCAAGTTCTGTCGTATCAATTAGAATATTTTCGGAATGAAAAAAGCCGGAAGGTTCAGATGTTGTCTCCAAACTCATATCACCCTCTTTCTCATTTATCCAAGCAGTCTGTGGTCTAAACTTCTTGCCTTTATCACCTATAAAACAATTGAAAAAGATAGTAAATGAGATCAAATAATTACTCGAACTCCACTCTTTTCTTGTATTTACTAATGCCTAAGTACAGTTACTTGAGAAATAAAGAGTTTGCACTATACTTACATGTGTTTGACATATCGTTACCATTTAATTTCCGCATTTCTAATATTTTACCTGTATTGCTGAAAACACATTAAGGGAGATAGTGTTTGTACGTTTTATTTCAGTTAAAAAAAGTTCAAATAACGTAGATTTATATGTCAGACAAGGGCAAATAAGTTTCGATATATTCAACATTCAATCGGAGTCAATAATGAATCAGCTTTAAAGTGGCCGTAAATATGAAATATAGATAGAATCCTTACTAAAAGTAACTGTTCTTCTTGTACTCTAATTTTGGTAATGCATTGTTTTACATACGCGCATGTAACGAGTAAATGTAAAAAACACTATTGTTACAATGGACATTGTATATAGAAATTAATTAATGGTAATCAATCTTAGTCATAATACTGATTATAAGAGAATGATAATGGATTTGCGTGAAAGACAGAAGAATTTACTTTAGAACTAAATGTACTTATCTAACGATAGAAATGCTATAGAAATTTGGAGCAAGCTTTTTTGCCGTTCTCCTACCGTTAAAAAGACTAATATATAGAGGATATTTGTTTGTTTCAGTGTAAGATCAATATATATTTTACCGAGTGAACACTATAATACAATATTTTCACGGGCGGCACAGCCACGAGTGAAAATGTAAATTATGGTGTTTACGAGTGAAATATATTTCGATCTTACATTGAAACAAGCAAATTTTCTATTTATTTTATGTCCTTTTTAATAGTTGTAATCAAATTATATTCAGTTTGTTCGCGCAACGTTACGTACATGTTATTATGACGCAATCATGTTTTTGTAGAAAAACTGTAATTTTATTATGATAGAATGTATATATTTATAATCATGTTAGTATTTTTATACATCTATATCTTTACTGAAGTATATTTTGCAAGGAATTTCCTGTTAATAATAATTCGATATTCTTTCGCATTTAAGTGTAGTTCCGTACCAGTGAAAAATAAAAATGATATTTTTATTGTTTCAGCCAGTGAAAATATCAATTTTATTTCACTGATGAATTACAGTATTTCGCTGAAGAGCATAAAATAAAAAAATTGTAAGTTATATATTTCACTGGTACTGCCAGTCAATAAGCTTATACTATACAAAACACTTTAGAGAAATTTCGGCAGTTTGAACCGAATGATATAAAGATGGAAATGTTTTGATTGTTATTTTTGTTTATTTGAAAACCAGCGTAAATATGTCAATACGTCGATGAGTACCCTGAATGTTATCGCAAAAAGGTTCGAGTAAAGACTAAGAGAGCGCTTACATAGCCTTTTTAAAGAACTTGCTGTTATAGCGGTGTCGTAGGGTGTCCGCTTTCCTTGATATTTCCAGTCTGTTACAGCATGAATATTTTCAAGGTATCGGATTGTTCCGTGGTTCTACATGTATATTTTAAGTGAACATTAAACTTGGTCATTGTTTAACAAACTAGGCCATTGTTGAATGTAAAATGAAATACACCAAAATAGAAATTATCGAAAATTTTAAATAATATGTCCGTTTGATGTTTCTGTTCTACATGTCCAAGAAGAGTTTCATTTCCTTGATCATTTTTATATAAAATTTCAGATGCTCATAACTATGCATTTCTGATTAAAATAATATAAAAGAATTGTTTTTGTTTGAGAAATATATTGTATTTCCAAACTCTAAACTCCAAAGCTTTTACCTACGTTTATAAAAAAAATATGGTACGGTCTCTTATTTTAATAGACAGATTTTATTTTGTGATACTATATATATTCGATTATAAAACGTTTAATGTAGTATGATGGAAATTTTCAGATATTTTCATGTACTGACATAAACCGTAGGCCATCTTCTCATATATTTGTTATAATTTGTGATCACAAAACAAAGACTAAAACGGTTACCATCATTTTCTAAGTTTAAATAAAGTTGGTTTGGAGATGTCATCTTGTGTTGCATATCTTCATCCTCGAGTGCTATTGTATCTGCAGGAACATTTTCGGGATGAAGACAGCCGGAAGGTTCAGACATTGTCACCAAACCCATATTGCCTCTGTCATTTATTGCAGTAGTCTGTGTTTTATACTTCTTGTTTTTATCATCTGTAATACAATTGGAAAGGATTTAATGCTGTGATCATATGATAAATCGAACTCAATGCACAACTTCACGTGACATATAGCGATTTTCCGTACATATGCAGGTGTTTCTCATTTTAGTAACTCCGCATTTGATATATTTTACAAGCATTTAGAAAAAAAAAAACGCACATCCTCGCACGCACGCACATACATTCAAATATATGTTGAAGCCAGTAGAAACTGCCTTAAGATATTGTTAATATTGAAAGCGTTTGCAGTAAAAGATAAAATTAGAGGAAAACACGTTAAGTTTGTTTATATATAATATTATATTATATTGACTGTTTCATTTTACTGGTAAAGCTGGTTTCTGCTTTAGAAAAAATGTGGAATATCTGCTTTTCAACAGTGTGTTTTCTATAGTTAGATTTTCTTTAACATACATGTATTTATTATAAATTAGCAATAACAAGTAATTTTTTATATTAACCCTTACACTGCTAAATTTCTATAATGAACTTGTCCATCTTTTAATCTGAACAGTACCACTGTTAAAAGAGATGAATACCATAAAAAAAGATACTGACTAAATGGCGAACAGTGCAGATTATGATCAGACTACACCGGTAGCAAAGGCAGAATCAGTTGTGTCCAGCATGATTATTGAATATTGTGTATGTCTGTTACATTCTCTATAAACATAACTGCCATCTTTTTTTAAATCATAGACCTTCATTGCTTTCCAAATCCATGTACATGTTAGGAGGCGCCGACTTAGGCTGTAAGTATCCGTCTTTATCCAAGTGTATGTGCACGTCAGCTGGTGAAATACTGGCCTGAAATTAAACAACTGTAAGCATTTAGTCACATGTGACAAATGAAATTATGTACATTTACATGTATATATCCATGTGCAGTTTACATTATACCTATGTTTTCTTCTAATCAGGCATTCACATTTGTGATAAAATCCATTTCCTCTAATAAACACTTGACGTCCTGTTTCTCTCGAACGTGCTGGCTGATGTTATACGTCGTTTGTTTGCAATTGTTTATGCTAAAATATCATGGAACATAATAAACGATAACATTGTTAGTACAATACGTAATAAATCACCATCAAACACATCACCAGATTTAAAAATCATATTGGAGTCGCAAATCGGCTTATCGAATACGTGTTTTGTATCACCAATGTTTGAAGAAAGGAATTTTGTTTGTAGCGAAACTACTTACACTGTTATGACTGTCTTCTACTAAAGGTTCCGGGAGTGAAATTCTGAAGTACTCATCTGCCTCAATTAATTTCTCTGGTCCTTCTGCGCAGGTGTCTGTATGCAGATCCTTGTAATCACTGATGTCTAGATAAGCTGGTAACTTCATCATTTTATCTCCCTAAAATATATTCCAGACAATGTCTTTCAAATATGCCAGTCTAATAATTACTGGTTATTAAAAGTGTCAAATTGAAATTTTAAACCAAGTGTCATGTTTGTGAGTGTGAAAATCAGCTTTACTATTAACGTTACCTGCAGCAGTTGAAACACAAGAACTCCGCAAAGCGGGCAATATATGCCCAAACTTCCAGGTCAGAGGAAGAGGAAGTACACTTTCCAGAAAAGTGCGTTTGTGTGTGTTTGTGTGCATGTGTGCGTGTGTGTGTTTGTGTGAGATATGGAATGTGGGATTGTTTGGGTTTTTGTGCGGCGCCAGTGATTAAATACCATGGCACAAGAGAAAAAACTTTTGGTACAGGGAGTGTGGGGTGTGCGTGATGGAGGTGTAGAGTTCGGGGGACGGGGTCATGCGTGTGTGTTTGGGATTGGAGTGTGGAAGGGTTTGGCAAGTTATTTTATTTGTTGGACTCTTCAAATTACCTAAGAGTCATCCACCAATACTCCCAGTCTGAAGTCAATGCCTTGGATAGTTTTTAAATTATTTTCCTGACACAAAACACAAAAGACAGATTTGACATTTGATCTATCTTTCGGAACATTACCTTTGACCTAACAACCAGGTTCATGCACTTGAATACAAATACATAATAACACAAGAGTATTTTTGTTTTGGAATGGGGATAGGATGTTGGGTGCGGATACAATGGGGAAGGGGAGAATAATGTGGATTGCTGCACACCTGAAATCACATTTTCACTATCCAACTATATTCCAAGTTTATTCAAAGTCAATATCTTGAATAGTTTAGAAGTTATAATTTGATCTTTTGCCTACCGTTCAACTTCATGCGCCCTGCATGTAGTTTTATTGTCAAATACCTTTATGCCATAGTTAATATCAATACCCTTAACGGTTATTTATTAAGTTATGCCCTGGACACAGACTCTGATGGACAGATTTGACCTTGCTGTTAACCTGGCATTAGATCTATATAACTGGTTGATCTGTTCTGCAACATGTTCTATCGCCACCTACCTATATGTTAAGACTGAAGTCAACAATTTGAGTGGCTATACTACGGACTCGAAATTTGAAAGATAAATGTGATCTTTGAACTCCATTTGTGACATTGCCTTTTCGACCTATCGACCTAGTTCATGCACTCTGTTCAGTATCCCATCGTCACCTTCTTATGTGCCAAGTTTGAAGTCAATAGCTTGAATAGTTATTAAATTATTCTCCGGACACGAAATAACAGGGACAAACTTGACATTCCAGTTCCACTTTCGACATTGTCCATTGACATACAGAGCCGACTCAAGCGTTCTGCACATTGACTCAACCCCATCTACCTATATAACAAGTTTCAAGCCAAGACTCACGCATCTCCGTTTTTCCTGTACGAATATATAATAAGTATGACATGCAATATTTGATTAAAAATGTCTTTATCTATACAGAGACACTGTCTGTGTATCAACACTAACTCAGTCGTTTCGCTGCCAAATAAAACAATGATATTTAAACAAGTGTTGTTTGTGAAACATTATATGCCCCATTGTTTGATACAGTGTTTTACTCTTGCTCTGAAGTATTTGGTGGCATTGGCTTTGTCCTAATGACCGAAATTAGTACGTTATCGTTTACTGACAACACTGCATCATTTAGATTATGCCATGTTCAAATCTTTCTAAAGTATTGGCCTCAAGCCCCGGGGAAAAGACTCGATCGATTTCAAAATCTAATGAAATCATCTGCTAAACCACCTATGAAATTATGAGCGAATCTTCATTTATTGATCTAAGTAAGTTTTAGTTTTGAAGTCACCTTGATCTATAACATATTAAGGACTATTTGCTGACCATATATGTCAAGCTTTACCTGTCATTGACTGGAAGTTGTTTGCAGTCTCGAAGTCACAGTTAGCTTGCCCATTCGGTCTACATACTTACTTCAAATACACTTCAAATATATTTACTGACCAAAGGCACTCACTTAGTGAAGTTAAACAAACCTTGGCCCAAGTGATTGTTTTTATTTTTGATTTTCAATATCTGGAGATCATGACCTTGACGTCTGACAAAATTGCTCTCAAAGCAGGGGCTAAAGACAATCATCATAGGTCAAAGTATTTTTCAGTTATTGCTTGGAAGCCGGTTTCGTTTTCAGTCTATCAATGTAGTTGTGTCCTTGACATCTGATGTACAGACTATAACATTTAGGATCGGAGTTATTTATTGGCTACAGGTAATTG
The DNA here is from genome assembly GCF_021730395.1 of Mercenaria mercenaria. Classification (NCBI taxonomy): domain Eukaryota; kingdom Metazoa; phylum Mollusca; class Bivalvia; order Venerida; family Veneridae; genus Mercenaria; species Mercenaria mercenaria. The sequence goes on along the minus strand of NC_069378.1, from coordinate 22,302,497 downwards.
TCATATAAGGTTGACAGTTGTAAGCCTAAGTGGCTCTAGTTACTAACAAAAACCATTTACAAAGTCACTGTGGCCTTGACCTTTGGCCTACTATTACTTGAAACATTATCGTTATCCTATTTAAGGTAATCATCCGAATGACACTGACGGTCGTAACGCTCAAAGGTTCTCCATGTATGTTTGATAAAAGTCGATAAGAGTTTGATGTCGATTCCTAAATATCAAATATTGACTGCACGCGTATTTCGAAAGTGTTTGAGTGCTGTGACATTCCTACTAGTATTGTATATGTCAATGAAAAACAAGCGGAGTGTTAAGACATTATAAAGATCGGCCAGCACCTGCTGAAGTTTACTGAAATTTATCGACTGCATTATATTTATATCTACCAAGGATGAACATTACACGTAAGAAGTGAAACATAATAACAAAGTAGTGTTACTGGTGCTTGGTCATCAACATGTATTACGTTCACAACTGAACCTGAAAAGTAGTGCATATCGATTAATCATTTCCATAAATATTCAACTTACCATTGTGGTAAGATGCTAATTGGTTTGGTATTTTAGATATAGATTTCTAAAGGTCTATATTTTATTTTCCATTAAAAGTGAAGAAAACCAAGTCAAAAGAAAATTTTGTGCAATCAATACCTGTATAACCAGATAACGTCCTGGGTCACGTGACATTTTTGCAAATTCTTCCGCCAGTTCAACAAAGGACGGGCGGCGTTCTGCATTATACATCCAACCTGAGCAAACATAGAATACTATTCATTATTGTCAACATAAAGAAAATATTGCTAGCTGAGGTGAAATAATATTAATCTTTAGATACATTCTATTTACAGCGTCATTGAGTTGTCTATTAAATAACATGTCGGGGAAAAAAGAAGTATAACAACATGAAATGAAAACAATAAACTAAATAACTGGAATAAACATACCGTTTATTTTTCTTAAGAATTAATATTTTTACAAAACAATGACAATCTTGCCAATTTTAAATTGTAACAATTATTCATCCACAGAAAGATAAAGTAACAGAATTGGAATGTTTATTAAATACACCTTTAAATAAAGTTTTTTTTCAACTAAGAAAAATTAAAGTTTAACCTAAAATATATTACATATATTTGTTTCATGTCTTCTACCGTTAGAGTGTACACGGGATAAAACATTTTCACGAGGTGCATAGCTAGCAGTCAAAATTTAATCTACAGATGCCTTTTATATCTTTCCACTATGCAATACATGGCTCTAGCTGTAGTAAATGTTGCTGTGCGCTGTGCTTCCGGGAAAATACCCTTACCTTTACATTCTTGTATATGAATGCAATTTATTTCAAAGTCTATATCAAACAAATGAAAAGGTACCAAAACCTATGACATTGGGAATGACAAAATATCACTTTTCTCTGGATCTGGTATTATACTTACATTTTTGTATGACGAGAGTCTAAGGTACAATGTAACAAAATGTTACTGTTTGTAATAAGTCTTACTTGTGTAGTTACAACTTTATACATCACTATTGTTTTAGATTCAGATAATAAGCACAACTGATTAATTACATATAAACTTACATTTGATCATGATCATATACACATCAATTGTACAGATAGCAGGTTGAGGCAATCGTTCTCCCTTCTCGATTAAGTCAGGAACATCTCGAAGTCTCTCTTTTTCGTAGGGTCTTGCACCGTAAGTAAACATTTCCCAAAGTGTAACACCTACATAGTCAAATGGTCACTAATAAAATTACACATGCCATGGCAATTTCATGAACAGATTTGTATAGTATTGTATAAAAAGTTGTGATTTTTAATGCAGATTTGCTGTATCCGAAATGATTATAAGTTATTTTTTGTATTTATACGTCGCCTATATATTTGACTTACCGTAACTCCATACATCTGATTTATGTGAGTATATTCTGTCCTGTATACACTCAGGGGCCAGCCACCTTATAGGTACCTGAAATGCATTTCTAAATTCGTTGCAGTGAGACATAAAAAAGACTGCGGTGGAATTTCCACTGTGGTTCAGTTTAGGTAGCAGACCCGAAATAACACTTACCGATTTCCGTGTGATTACGTACTCGGCAATTCGGCATTCTTCGGGATTCTTCGGACGTAAATATGTCTAAACACAAATTTGGCATTCCGTAAAGAAACGGAAAATGCCGAAAGAGCACAGGACGGAGAATACACAACTTGCCGATTGTTATTAGGATCCACTACCTAAAGAATCTTACAGACAGTAATACACACTCATGTAACAAAAGAACGCGAAAGAACAGGGTTAACAAAAGGGAATAATTTCTTAAAATACTTAGTCATATTAATTTCTCGAATGTTTAACTACATATACGCTTTTTAAACGATTTCTATAAAAAAATACAAGTATAAATTGTATTTTATAGCATACATGACTCATCTGGTCAGTAATATTCAGTTTTATCTTCATACCAGCATCATTCTAATAACATGTATCTTCCGTTGCTTTCTATGACCACATGTCATTATACCCTCGTGAGCTCGTGCCATTCCTGATTAAGATCATAATTACTGACCACGTGCCAACATACTCTATAGGTCGTTTTGACCGCTTACTTTGTTTATTTACCTTTTCACCTGTGGCATGGACTTCATCTTTTTTATAATCTAGAAGTTTGGCAAGACCAAAGTCTGTAATCTTTACTTGATCAGCGGTTTGAACTGATGAAAAATAAAAATAAATCTTTTACAATTTCTAAACATGTGAGATAGTTGAAATAATTAATATTGATATTTCAGATAAAATAAATGGTATCTTCCTTGATGCATTCATTAATTTAGTATAAACTTTCACCCTAACTTCACAAATGCTAAATAACCAGTGAAGTATAATAGCTAATCATTGATGTTATAAGCTCTGGTTTTAATTACGGGAACACTAGCTCAAACAATATTTGACAGATGCATGTTTGTAAAGTTCATTGATGTGCAGTACATACCTAATATATTTCTAGCAGCCAGGTCTCTATGGACGATACCTCTTTTTTCAAGGTAAACCATACCCTTCAAATAATAAAAATAACTGTAAATTTGAGATTCAACTTAACACTACCTTCAATGTTGTGTTATAATATTCATAATTTTACGACATTTAAATCATATCTCTTGCGATAACTAAACGAATGAACCTGTACAGTAATGTTACTTATGATATAAATCAACATCAAACAGTATATGTCGAATAATAAATTAAACATATAATGCATGTTTAAACATTTATTAAATGTAAAAAAAACAACATTTTATAACATCGTATAAAATGCATACACAAGCACTTACGAACCGATTCAAAAACTAAACAATGACACTAAATACAATAAAAACAGCATTCTTTTAAACAATATAACATCGTAGCCAATCAGATAAGGATGAAACATTCATGTTTAATTAGACATGTAACATTTGTTGGAATCGATGTCATTTTTGCAACTTCTTTTTCGTTAAATAACCCAGAGCATTTGCCAACCTTTTCAGATTATTTTGAATGCCCGTGATTAATTGTACATGTGTAGGAAGGAACTGCCCTCCTTAGAACGATTCCGGACTATCACCAGCCACAAGATTCCTTCACACTGAATTCAGTCGCAATTAAATGTGTTCTTACACTGTTTGGATTTTTTCATTATCCCCGTTCTCTGTCTTTAATGTAATGCCACATGCAAATGAATCATTCAGAAAAAATGTAGAAACTAAAGGGGAAATATTCCTTCACTAGAGACTTTGTGATCTTGTAAAACATAATTTACCCGTGCTATCTGCGCACACCAATTAAGTAACGTCTTGGATCCAATAATATCCTCGTGTTTCTTTATGTATCCTATTAAACATCCCAACGGCATTAACTGTGAAATCATCATCATCCTCTGTAAATAAAGGTCAAACCCATATATTTGTTTTATAAGTTCTAACTTCATTGTCCAATTTGCACGGGTAAATAAAATTATGATTTCTTTTCAAGTTCTATTGTAAACAAAAAATGTCCATAAATACTAGCAGTTTGTTGCACTTTTAATATCAAATTAAGCGAAAACGATATAGTTCTTCACTCGATTAGCGTATTAGGTCTTTTTGGTGTGTCTTTTTAGCATTCAACCTGATATATGGAAGGCTCAAGAAGAATTATAAGAAATGACAAGGAAACAAAAATGACGGATGTGAGATTTTGTTACGACTTTGATCGATTTTGATCACATGATTGTATCCAAAAGGTTTAATTAAAGAAGAAAGATCTTAAACTTTATGATTATTAATTTGATTATTTTGAAACCCCTCTGGAGCCTCGATTTACATAGCAAGGTAGGGGCTTTTACCGCAAAAGATATTTGTTCAGTAAAGGAAAAAAAACTCTAATCAGAAAGCGCTAATTTGTTTTCAGATTGCTGAATGGCTACAAAGCTACCTTTAAAAATTGTTAATGAGGGTGCAAATGGTCCTCTAACAAGACAAACCAAACGATGCTATATAAACACTTTGTTTGTTTGTTTTGCAAATAAAAATACTTAGTTGCGATCATCTCAAACTTTGATATAGTCTGTAAACTTTTGTTCTCTCTTTTATTCTTCTTACCTGTATCAATACTTGTTCCAATATTAAAATAATTGAAGAGCAAACAGTAAACATTTATTACAAGATATTACTGAAAAACCCTCAACGATTACGCAGATATAATTGTAGGGTAAATCTATAAAAGAAGTTTAAGGAAATAACAATTTCTTGAAATTGAAAACATCACTAGTAAAATTGCGTTTTAAATTAAAAGACAACCACAATCACTCATGAGGTTTTCGGATATTGATAGAGCGATTTTGATTTATTCTCATGTATATTTTGGCTTTATTCATAAGTTTGTCGGACATTGATAGAAAGATTTTGTTTCGATCTAAATTATTTTCAAACATGTTTATTTTGTTAATTGATAGACAGGAAAGATATCAATAAATAGGTGGAGATATTTACACTTTAAGTATTAGCTTACCTTACGTTTTAAACATCCTTTAAAAAAAGTAGAGAAAGATACCGATACAGAGAAAGAAAGATGATACTATTAGAAATATATTTAATATTAATATCACTTTTTTTATAATATAACTGTAATAGACAAGTTCATACATGTCAATACATAACTACATCAAACACTCAGTTATTGCTCTCTCTCTCTCTCTCTCTCTCTCTCTCTCTCTCTCCCTCTCTCTCTCTCTCTCTCTCTCTCTCTCTCTCTCTCTCGTGCCTCCTAATGCAGTAAACACAATTGTAAAGACAGTTGACATCAAGAACGTACTCTCATATACGGTACTTTTGATAACACACGGAATAAACAAATCCATACAAAGTTACAAGCTTATTGAATAACAGACATAGCTGAATCCCTGACACATTATAATTGGTCATACAGCTCATAACAATCCTATTACAGATTTAGGCTTAACTGATACATTAATAGTGTTACTAACCTGTGAGGCCATACAAACAGCCAATAGCCTAACACAGCTTGGGTGTTCTACTGATGCCATAACTCGGGACTCATCCAACAGTTCGTGGTGCTGATTTAGTGAGATGGTTCCTTCTCGTAACACTTTAATGGCCACTGGAATCTTCACATTCTCTCCTTGGGGTACCCAGAATCCCTGAGAAAATAACAACTTAACAATAAGTCTGCTTTTAAATCTATACTTACTTACAAAAGTTAAATACACATTACACAATATTTCTATCTATATATACGCAAGTCTCAAAAATTAAAGCCTTTAATAAAATTTACTTGATACTGCATTTTCTGCCATAATGTTTCATGAACGATATTTCCAAGAGCTAAATATTTGACAGCATAATATAACTGAATTGTTATTTTATCTACCTTGTATACCATGCCAAATGCTCCAGATCCAATAACTCCCCCACGTCTCAACTCTGATTCCTTAATAATTCTGAGCTTAGAGAGGTCTGGTTTTGCGTCTGTAGGACACAATGGCTACATGAAATAGAACAAATATACAAATACTTTGATTCGAAATTATCAAATTCCTTGAGAAATAGTTGTTGTCTGACTGACATTCAAATTTAATAGAAGGAAGCTATATAAACTACATGTACTAAACGTTATCAACACACTAGTGCGTGGTATGGGCACAACTATATGGATCTTATAATAAAATGACTATATAAAAACAAGAAGCATTTGTTCATTTGGGACATGTGCGTGTTTTCTAAATGACCTTTTGAGGTCTTTGCATGTCAGGTTATGATTTGGCTTGCAACCTTTCAATACTGTTCTGTAATTATTTATAAAATTTCCTTATTCCTGTATCTTTCTGAGTACAGCCATTGATCGTTTGTCATACGGTAAATCCATTAATAAATAGTTTGTGGAAATATCTCTTTTCCACATATCTACACAATCACTATTTTAGGGTGTTGTTCTCATGCGGCTTCGTTCTTGGAGTGTGGTTATTCCTATTGGATCTTTATCAAAGTTTTTACTTCAATACAACAGGTTGTTACTTTTTGTATCAGAATAACCTTTTATAGCACGTATTTATGTCTTGAACACTCTCTGCATTGATATATCAAGGGGTACCAGCCAGAATGCCCTAAATACCTTAAAATGAAGAAGGCATTTACTACCTTCTGACACTACAACCTCAACATATATATTTTAAAATGATATACCTCTTCAGTTGAGAAAAACGTGTACCCTTTGCTCATCAGTTCTGTAGTTTCGTTTCTACTTAATTGTCTTTTTCTTTTGCGCTTTCTCCGCCACAAACACACAGATAAAGTTACGACTATAAAAATCACTACTGTAGCAGTAGCTATTGCACTGGCTTCGATAATAAATGTTCTTGTGTTGTCGCCACTGATCTTACTACAATACATAAGGATCTTATTTAAACAACCATATATAGTAAAACAACTTATATTTCATTAACAACTTATATTTCATTAACAGCATTTTGTACATTATTTTACAACTGAGATCAAAGGGTTTAAACGTCTGTAATTGATAGTACCAAGAGCTGTAAATAAACTAATGTTATAATCGAATATACACAAATAACCAGAAAGCAACGAAAGGGATTGCAGTTCGTCAAATTCCTGCAGACACATTACGGTTAATGCATTCAATGTTTATCAATATATCAATTTTCATAAGATGCAAGTGTAATATACATTTCCAAATACAGTTATAACAACAATGGCGGCACAATTGATAAATGTCAAAATAATGTTTATGTTTCTTTGCATTGCAAGTCCTCTCATTGTCATCTGTCAATATAGTGATTTTAATATTATTCTGTTTCGTAGGTAAATGTTACTAATTTAAAATAATTTATAAAAACTGAAGAGGTGATAAATCAAAATTTAATTTATGACTCAAGGCTCCGCACTTCATGTCATTATATTTCATCTGTAAGTTCTTCGACTTTCTATTCAGTATTGAACAGCTCATTATAACTGTCCTAGGTAATCTGTTACAATAAGCAACAAATGCTCCTTCGAGGGAGGCAATATACGCCCTCAGAGGAGGACGGGAGCAAGATTTAAAGAACTAGGATGTTGAAGCCCAAACGGGAACAATGTCAATCCCATCATATGTTGTCAGACTACCTGAATGACTCAAACATTTCAGCAAATTAAGACAAGTTTCTTTTCAATATCTTGACCCAAACTAAAGTTATTTAATAGAAACGATCATCCACACAAAAAATCATTCTAAGTCCACACAAAAATCTTAACCAGGAAGAGATAGGTCAAAATACACCTAAAATTTGATATATCATCCATGTTGCAGCACACAGAAACGGTGCTGGTTTTTCTGTATGGCCAATCATAAAAAGTACAAAATAAACTGTTAATAGTAACAACAAAGGGAAGTAATTCTATAAAAATATACGTCCACAAAAAGGGATCTTCCAAATAAAAATATATACTTCAAGTTATGCCCTGGACACGAAATATGATGAGCAGATTTGAGCTTGCTGTGACCTTAACCTTTGACCTACCACCATGATTCATGTACACTGCACATTGTCTCATCCTTACCTACCTACATCCCAAATTTGAAGTCAATACCTTTAATGATTATCACGTTATGCTCCGGACACTAAATATGATGGACAGGTTTGACCTTTAAGCCCAATTTGTGACCTTAACCTTAACCCTACACACCAGGTTCATGTTCCCTGCACATTGTCTTATTAAGACCTACCTACATGTCTTGGAAGTCAATACCTTAAAAGTTATGCTCCTGACACAAAATATGACGGACAAATTTGACATTTTAGCTCAATTTGTATTCTTGACATTTGACATACATGCCCGATCCTTGTGCTCTGCACATTTTCTCAACGCTACCTACCTACATGCCAAGTTTAAAGTCGATACCATGCATGGGCATTTAGTTATGCTCCGGATGATGGACAATTTTGACCATTTAGCTTAGTTTGTCACCTTGACCTTTGATAGAGGTAGTTGAAGGGCTCTGCACATTGTCTCATCGCCATCTAACTATATACCAAGTTTAAAGACAATACCTTTAATGGTTGTAATGTTTTGTTCCGGACACGGATGATGGCGGACAGACGGACGGACGCAAGCGCCATCACATAATACGTCCCGTTTTTCCAAAGTTAAGTACATATACATCATATTAAGATGTGTTATAGTAAGTACAAGCTATATTCGTTGACGAATGGTATAGAGGTCAATATCTTCTCATTTCGTAATAAATAAAAGGGCCATAACTTAGCTACTTGATCACGAACATGAATAGCCAGATAAGGAGTACATGCTCTATTAATAGTTATATAATGTATGTTTTATGGCCTAGTCTCTTGAAAAATATCAAAAGGGTTTTCAAGATAAATCTGTAAACATTAAAAGGACCATAACTCCTAACCCGGACATGGTATGTTGTGCATATATTTTCTACCTGACGATATTCGCATATCTGTCAATTCATGTCAATTTCCTTGAAAATTGCTATATAAGAGCAGTTATAGAGACCTGCTGTAATAAGTACTATGGGTTTTGTGCAAACACAAAGAACTAAACCTCTTTAACTGCTACATGTATGCCCCGACACTGTATGTTTCGATCACTTGTAAAAAAATAAGGAAAGTTGTCGAGACAAGCCTTTGATTAGAATTAAACAATACACAACATTTTGTAAAGTTAGGTAAAGAGGGTAGGTTACATTTATGTTCTAACAATTTGCACAAGTTCATTTCACAGTGATATATTTCTCTAAGTTTTGCGTTAAATCCTCTCAGATTTGTACGAATATGTATCTAGAAAAGGACATCGGAATGGACGGGCGGACAGATAAACATATCAGTATGTTTAATGCAAACAAACCCTGTGACTGTCGTTTTATTAGTGCACACTGCCTTACTAGTTCCATCAACGTCTTTACTTAAGTCTTGCAGATATTCTGGGCATCTATCGACACAAGCAAACTGAAAACAATACAGGAGTTTGGTTATGATACTCTTCAAATAGCAAATCGGAAAATGATAAATACAAATTGCAGTTGTAACATTTTAATCAACGCTTTAATTTCAGAATAAAGACAATGCATAGTAAGAACTAAAACTAAGCACTAACGGTGCGCGCTCTTTTAAGTCTTGAAAATGTGAATCAAAGATTTAAGTAGCAAGGATTTTCATCAATTTTTTAATTGATTATTCAAGTAATAAGATTCGGCGGGTCATTCAGGTAGTTTCCCTTGTTGCTATGTCTTCTGCAGAGGCACTGAGTACATGCGTTTTAGATTCTTAAGGTTTACTTTTCATGTAAATATACAAGAGCAGTTTTTTTTTGTTCTACATAACATGCCTTCTGTTGCCATTGCGTATGTTAGGGTTTCAACTGGCGGTAATAATATTTATTTACACTGTCATTTGACCTTGGAACATGGTGGGTGGTAAGAATGGGGTTAGGTGTACCATAAACCAGTTTAACATCCCAAGTGGTGATTTTGCCACTGGCCTATCCAAGGCAGTGGCCAACTGTATTCCTTTATTTGTTTGTTTTGTCCTAGCGAGCTTGCTTTGCGTGAGTGAGTTGGTCATGTACGCGTCCACGTGCTTGGTTAACTTTTGGGAGGCTTCGGTTTTGGAACGTGGCTTCCCTGTTGGATATGTATCCTTGTTCTTTTTAGTAAACCTCAACACACTGATATTTGGACAGGTAAACAATGTACCCCTGAAGTTTTAGATACGCCCGAATATAAGTACAGTCTAACAAGCAGTTCTTTGTCAATAGAGAAATAGTGGCCGTGCATTTAATTCGCTTAGCAAGGTTATCATTTGGATACCAAAATATCTGTAATCGAATATAATATCCATACACATCAGGCTCGTACCATCGGTATGAGGTGAAAAGTATCATCTCACTATTGTAAAAATATTGTTGTGTTCTTAACCGCATGTAACATTAAACTTTATATCGTTTGCCCGAACGATTTATCGCAATTGGCAATGCATGTTTTCTATATATATTTTAGGCTGACAATCAAGCGGAGTCGGCTAAAACAGTGTTGCTTTACCAGACAACTTAGGTTTCTATCAATACTAATAACACGACATGCCTCTATATTTTGTGTGTTTTGTAAAAGCTATTTGTCCTGACCTTTAAAAAACAAAGACAAATATCAAACAGGGAATGCCACGTACCAAAATCGCAGCCTCCCCAAAACGAAACCTACAGCACGCAGACGTGCACACCACACACACACACACACACACACACACACACGCGCGCGCGCGCGCGCGCACACACACAAAGCCAACACACGAGGATAAAACGAACAAACAAAGGAACACAGTGGGGCACCGCCTTGGAACGGTCAGTGGCAAAAACACCACTGGGGAGCTTAAACCGGTTTATGGTGCGATAAAGTCAGTCAGTTACCCCTATATCTGAGCATGTGAGAGAGCGTAGATTGGAATACATCGATCAGTTACAGGAGCCTTCCTGTACACCCTCCATTACCTTACACTTAAAAACCCTTCTTAAATATGTATTTCCCTTTTCCTGTCGCACACAGACGTTATTTTATGTTCAAAGTGCATTAAAATTTCTGCTTCAGTTTTCTAATGTTTTGTATTATATCAAACGTCGTATTTCTCTGAAATTTTGAAGGCCGACATTCACTGATCAAAATATTTCATTACTTCATTTTAGTGGCTGATCTTTAGGAAAAGTCACTTTCTCTGGCTACATTGTGGAGCAATTTACAATGTTATAAAGAACACGTCTCAGCTATTGTAAAAAACAAGAAAACTGCCTACGGGAGCATTGATTTCAACTCATTTACATTTGAAGATTGAATTCTGCTTAAGCCGGTGCTAGGGGGCGTGGGTATTGTTGTATTTTCCGTTACTGCCCATTAACAGACTCAATCAAACCGAGTCTGCAATTTTCAGTTTGCCTTGTTCTCGGTGCTTCCGAGGGATCTATTTTCCAGATTTTATTGTCTTATTTTGATCACTTGTGCAAATGCAAATTGTCATTACACATATAAGCTGATTTTCATGTTATGTTGAAATACTTACTGATTTTAATTCGTCATTAAGGATAATCTTGAAATTTAAACAGTCACTACAATCAGTAGAACTGTTACCATGGCAGCCTTCTGTGCACTGATCATGACATTGTAGACATTCGTCACCTTGTAAAAAGCTGTTCGGTGGACATTCATTTACACAGATGCTATTTAAGTATCGCAGCTTTCGACATTCGAAACAATTAGTGTTTCCTGGTCCATAACATAAGTTACACTGGTCATCACATGGCAGACAAACCTATAACAGACGATTACGTTCAGTCGCGATATAATTCAACATATTTTAATATCCTACAGTTCGTTCAAGTGGAATATATTTTGCATTTAACTATAAAATCAAATGTTTCAGAACAGAAATATTTAGAATAAGTTATTGTAACAGTCAGTGTTTTGTTGATTTCAGAGCAATAATACATGTATTATCTCACTGTAAAAATTATAACTGAGTACCCATATTCTTTTAGGCGGTAGAGTCACATTTATTATTTGCCGTTGTTTATAATATCCTTCAGGACAATATGTCTGGTTCCTCGGCAAACATACAACAGAATCATTCTCATGTGATTGCTTAAGGGCGAGTAAACAAGAATTACATCCACCTTCTTTTACTACCGAGGATGGTCCTGTACAACTGAAAATCAACGAAATTCAAAATTATAAAGCAGTTTACAGAATTATTTCCTGAGTGCAAAATGAATATATGTCTTATTTGTGTCGGATTTTTACGCGTGAAGTACAATATTTTACTCTACATAGTAATAGGTGTAAGTGTATCGTTCGTGGTATATATAATGACATCATTCTAAGAAAACAAAAACGGGTTTGCACAACTGTGACATAACAATAGTATTATTTAAGAAGCTTTTGCTCAATGGAAAATAATCTGCAACTTTTATAAAGCCTACTTTTTTCTGACATTCTACATATTCATAAAACCCATTCGAAATTTCAAAAATGACCAGGAATTCAAAATCAAATCTCAAACTGAGATTTTTACAGGTGTACAGGGGACATAAATTGACAAACAGTGTTCTTTCATTCAATAGTATATTTCTGTTCATACAAAAATATTGGCGATCATCTTAAGACATAACCTATCAAAAAGTCTGGATTTAAAACAAAATGACTACACAATTGAAATTATTTCTAAGAAAAACATGAAGTTCAACAGCATGTTATGCTTTAGACTTAAACTGCTTTTCCAGCAAAATATAAAAAAAAAAAATATTTAAGGAATAAACACTAAACAACTGTAAAAGTGCACCGGGAATATGTTTTGGTTTAAAAACATTTATCAAGATTCTGAGAAAAAGAATATATTACACAAAGAGGCAATAGCTTTCTGTTCTCAAATGTTACAAAAAAAGAAATTATAGAGCAATGTAGTAACGAATTTGTAGTGTTCAACATTTCGATAAAACACGGTTGAAAACAAGCCTTCGTATAAATAAGTGTTGAACACTTTGTATCAATATATCAAGCCACAATTTTGCATGGAACACTATCTGTGAACTATTGTTTGTAAATCTCTCCGTAAGAATATCAGTAGGATTAGAATATCAGCACATAGTCTACGCATAAAAACTGGTAGATATGGACGTAATAGGATATGAAAGACTATGCCAATTATGTAACATAGGTGAGATCGAGGATGAGTTCCATTTTATTTTAGTATGTTCTAATTATCAAGAACTTCGCTTTAGATTTATTAAACGCTATATTTACATCAGACCAAGTTTGTACGAATTAGTTGAATTATTGCATTCAAACAATAAGAGAGCATTATGACGTCAATTATGACGTCAAATTTCCACATGACGTCCGATATATTACTCCTCGGGTAAATGAAGTCCAGCATAATATTTATTAAAATATGTCAATGAGCATGTCAGAATGAAAATAATCAAGGCCTTCTTGTGATTTGTCGTCTTATTTACCATAAATCAGACGATAAACCATTTGAAGGCCTTGATTATTTGTTAAATAATATGTAACTTTAAAACTGCTTGACCCATTAAGCTAAAGGTTCGCACTTTGATAAACTGAATATTTATTGCCTCAATCACTTTCGAAATCTGGAATGAATTGAAGTAAGTTGAAAGAAAATACAAAAAGCACATTATTTTGAAAACCAATCATAAAAGAATTGAATTTACCCTGCAGCACAGGCTACGTGGCACTGACGACAAACATTCTTTACGTCAGGATATGTAAATAGCGGACACTGTGCTGTACACTGAAACTCGTTGCCTTCTCCTAAAAGCTTCAACTGTTTGCATTCAAAACATTGGTCTGTACCCTTTTAAAAGTAATAAAAAAGATATGTTACATCTTCGTAATATTATACAAACGTATTTGTCCTTTACATTTTGTTGTCATATGATAATTGAAAATTTCAAGCAGCGCTCAACAATTTCACAACATGTGAGAGAACATAAATACAATATTTGAGCCGTGCCATGAGAAAACCAACATAGTGGGTTTGCGACCAGCATGAATCCAGACCTGCCTGCGCATCCGCGCAGTCTGGTCAGGATCCTTCTGTACGCTGTTAAATCCTATTGGAATTGGAGAAACTGTTGCGCAGGCTGGTCTGGATCCATGCTGTTCGCAAACCCACTATGTTGGTTGTCTCATGGCACGGCTCAAATGTAGAGCAGGTTGTACCGCAATTAATCTTACACACAATTGAAACGGGTAGTTTCACAATGAATTGAATCTTAAATTATTATTTAATTTTTAATACTTTATAATAATTAAATTATGTAACTAATTTAAGAATTCTTCCAAAGGTCAGTTTCAACCAATCAGAGCCTAGAGGTTTCAGTTTTGCTTCAACGATATGACATTGTACTTTAAATAAGAACATTGTTGCAAACAAGATCTTATATTCACCAAACTAAATAAAATATCTAACCGGTCCAAAACATCCTGTCGCACACTGCTCATGACACGATTTTGGACATCCATTGTCACTTATAAAGAACAAAGACCTGTTACTACATCCTTCAAGACAAACGTTATCGTCAGATATACTGTAACTGGTGTTGTCACACTTGAGACAGTTATGAATGCCAGGACCCATGCATCCATGGTGTGAACAACTAGAGCTGCATACTAGTCCAAGAGCATCTGAAATGAATCCTATGTCCTCCATTCGAAATACAAATATGACCTTATGAAGACTACGTGCTTGGCCATAGAAAGTGTGCAATTTATCGCGACGTAACAGCCGTTTTAGAGATTAGTTTATCTTTATTTGAAAGACAATAAAATGATAGGAACATATTTGCGAGCAAGTGTTTGCCAAATTGAACGTTCGACAATATCGAACTGTGCGAAAATATCAATATATTCATTCTGTGACATCTACCCTTTCTTACAATGTTGTCAAATATTCAGACGTTTCTTTTATTCAAAGAACAAAGATCTCTTACAAAATTACATAAATGAAGATATTGAAGTCAGATATTGTTTCCAGAAATGACAAGATTAAGAAATTATTTGTTCTTTAACATGACATAAAATTTACTCGTTTATTAATTCAAGACATTTATTTGATCTTGCACAATAATACAACCTATAGTTTGATCACAGGAAATATTTTAGTGAATAATACAGCTGTTTGGTTAAGGTTAACTATATTTTGCTTGGTGATTTATGACCCATTCTTGTTTTTAAATAAATGGTAAGTTATTCAAAAGAGGTCAGCCAATAAATTCCAGGAATGTTATTCCTAGTAGCTAGTTAGGGCACTTCATTGAGGCTATAGATATCGGAAATTCTGTAAATTGCTAAGAAGAACTTAAATATATATTTTCTTAAACCGTAACATAATAAACAAATTTGTTACAAAAGATATGAGTAGTTAAGCACCAGTCAGCTAACTACCCAAAATAATTTTGCTATAATTTTAACTTGTTTCAAGCAGTAACCTATGTTAAACAGCCAGAATTGGTCACTCTATAGTCTGGCTGCTTGAGACTGTAGATTTATATAGTAGTTTATAAATTGTCGTATTTTGTTTATCAGATTTTTTTGCCAGCAGTGTAATAATCCAATGTACTTTTATACACATTTTATAATGAGGTAATAAAAATGACAGTTAAATGATTTAATTCACAATATGTAATTCAATCTTATCACTACAATTATAAATAAAGTTTTACCCTTTCAAACTTGCGTTCCCGTCTGCAAAAAGGCTGTTTACACAATCTTCTCCCAAGCTGGAGTAGTTAATTTGAATTTTATCAAAAAAGCTAATGTTTACCACACTTAGCACTGATGAATCCAGTGCAATATTTTGCTTTATTATGAGGAATATATGAATACCAAACTTTCACTTTGACCGGAACGAACTGATTTGACGCCCAAGAATATGTTCAACACTTACCACATTTCGATTTATCACGGTTTTCAATACTTCGGAAGTTTTGAGTGCTTTCAGTTAGTATTGAATTCATATCTAGGTCATATATAAAACACAAGCGAGCGTTTAAGCCAAGTAGTACATCTCCATTGTGAACATGTCGTAAAGAAATCAAGCCGAGGTTCTCTATTTCTGTTTTTAAAATAGTTAGGGCATTACCAGAAGACCTGCGAAAAAATCAGGGAAACTATAATATAAATATAGAAAATTAGTATAAACCTTAGAGACTCAGTGCATTTGGGAATAACAAAAAAAAATTAACTTTAAATGTTTTTTTTTTTGTTTTTTTAAGAAATTGCTAAGTACATCGCATCATAAAGCCACAATTGCATTGCCAGCACGATTCTGGGAGGGAAGCGGCTTTCAAAAATAGTCAACCAATCCGTTATTTCCATATCATATGGGAGGTGGTACGTTCGTGCAGGAATTTACTTTCCATTGAAGTTCATTTCCGTGTTAACCTCTTCATTATATTTTTTCTCGCAAAAGCAATTTATTATGTACTCATTCAATGCCAATTTCGGAGGCGTTGCAGTGTCTAAGTATCGCTTGTTTATTTGTTTTTATTTATCTAATAGACAAACTTCAAATGATGTATCGGTAAAATTGGCAACATTATTAGATATGCAATATAGATGTGCTTGATATACATCTGCAACACCATGCTCTATGACGTGTTTTATGTAAAGGCACTGCCTGATACATATGCTAATTTGAAAAATAAACATGCGATTTCATAATGTTCTTGTGACAAATCTGAGCTTTGTCGTACTAACCCGGGTCTACAGGCAATTTTACTTGCATTGAAGTAATATGCAAAGAGTTGGTATTCGTATCCTATGACATTCGTAGCTATGATATATAGCCATTTTGAGAATTAACTGAATGTATTTACATTACGGTTCACCCTTAGCGTTACACGGAAACTGATATATAATGTACAAGCCGGTTAAATAAGAACGGGAACGAAAGACGATAAAAAGGTGCATTTTACAAAAATAAAATGTGATACTGTATCGGTCGGTATCATAATCTAGTTTGAGTATTTTTTAACAGAGAGATTGATATTTTATACTTGATAATAATATTATTATTACAAATTTTAGTAAGGGTATGTGGTGTCAACTTTCAGAACATTGAAAGTATAGAAAAAAATAGCTAACTGATAAGAGTTCAAAATGATAACATTAGCCCAGTTGTTCAAAACTTTCGTAACATTCAACGAATCGTTAACTTAGCGGTCGTCAAATATTGATTATTACGTAAGATAACGTATCGTTAAATTTTCAGTTGTTAAAAGCCCTGTTAAAATTTTCGTTAGCCAACAAAGCGTTAAATCCTTTAAAGAATTGTTTAAAATTTAGCAAGGACGTCATACCCATCATGCACCACTTTTTACACTTCAACTTAAAGTATTTAACACCAAAAAAAGTGTGGTACCTGTTGTGTAGCAGCCAAATCATGGTTCCACAAAGTTTATCTTTTTCTCAATTCTAGGCTGGCCATTTGCATGCAAATAATTTGTATGTAGTTCCTCTTTCTTCACTTGTAATGTCACTTTCTTTCTGTACCGTTTGCTGGCGATTGCACACAATTCAGTACACAAATTAAAACAAGAAGTCAGCAACAAATAAAGTGTCAGAAATATTCGTTCATGTGTTTTGCCACACGTTTTCACGAATTTCTGTTTTGTTATTCACCATAGTTTATCCAATTCATAATCAAATATTTCCTAGTCATTTGTAATTAATCCACGTTTAGAAAAATTTAAGACGGTCAATAGATTTTTATCGTATGAAAACTGTTATTACTGACCATTTGCACTTACTTGAACAAATATTCACTGAACAGTGATATAATTAAACATTCACTAAAATGATAGAAGTTTTCCAAAAATGATTTTTTTTCCATTTAAGATAGAACATTTTGAAATTTATTAGATTTATTTAGTAAAACATATGTTGCATAATTATGTAGTGATATGAATATAAAAACAATTATTACAAAAATGTCATAGATTTGCTTTTGAAATTACATGTGAGGGAGTACGTTAAGCAAAAAACAAGTTCCTAAATATATAATTATCTCCCTTTTGTTGACATTGGTTTAATACTTAAATGGTTAAGATTGTTGAAATGACCTATTGCTTACCAAAGAGGCTCTGCGAAGTAAGGAGTTTTATTGATTTCAATAGAAATATTCAGCTTTCAAAATCAATTTAAACAGAAACTATATCTAACTAAAAGGTGTTTATGGCAATAAAACATGCATTTTATATAGAGATTTGGTTCTATTTTTAATTTATACGTGTGCACATATTACTTCCTGAAATACAGCTAGATCTAGGTTTGAACATCTTCATCTTTAGTAATTTAAGAAAAATATACTCGTGATCTGAACCACATTTAATTCTTTAAATTAATGTCTACAAACACAAGATATGAACAGTGAAAATCGTCATTAGATATAAATTGATTAAATGTTACCCCACCCCAAAGTGTGACTTCGAACTTTGAGATCGGAGCCAGGGGTTTGCACTTGACACAATGTTTATCATTTATGCCAAAAAAAAACTAAATTGCACCATTCAAAGTTGCCCTTGGACAAGTTCTGACATTACATTTGATCTCCAGTGTGACCTGGACCTGTAAGATAGGAACATGGGATTTGTGCGTAACACGTATATCACTCGAAACTTCAGCTACATTATAAAATTCAAAGTAAATGCCTAGATGTCACTCTGTTACACAAAAACAGAAATTTCAAAGTCCTAAATGCAGTAAAACTGCATGTTTTCAGAGAAAGTTACTTTCATTTAGCCTTTGATGTATTTAAAGATTTAAAATAAAATTATATAAGGTTTAATTTTAAACTGTCTGTCGAGTTTTAATGAGAGAACTAACTCCACCATATTCATGGCCAGAAATTCATTTATAAGTGGCTTCGCACAGATATCAAGTGCGTCATTAAAGGGAGGTAATTATTATATTCTTTAGCAAAACTTGCTGAATATAGGCTTCTATAATTATCGCATTGTTAACATCACAACAACACATTCCTTGATTTGCAGCTTTGGGGTGTGAGGTTGCTTAAAATGTAATGAAAACAATTGTTCTGCTCATGCAATATATTTAAAAAAATCGTGCGGGAGGTCGTGGGTTCGATCCCTGGCCGCGTCATACCAAAGACGTAAAAAATGGTACTAGCAGCTTCCTCGTTTGGCGCTCAGCATTAAGAGGGTAGTGCTAGGACTGGTCAGTCCGGTGTCAGTATAATGTGACTGGGTGGGGTATCATGTCACGTGTCTACGGCACTATAAAGTTGGGCATTGTGCTCACTGCTACAAGTAGACACCCTCGTTTATATGACTGAAAAATTGTTGAAAAAGACGTTAAACCCGAACACACACACACATTTAAAAAAAAAAAATCCCAGATAAAAATACTAGTATTGGAGTGGCTTTTCTTCAGTAGTGTAATCATAGCGTCTTTTCTTGGCATGACAACAAAGAAAGGTTTGTGCCTCACATGTTAACCGAGGAGTAAAGGCAGAAAGGGCCAAATGTGCTGAAGACACGTTGTTTGAAAAAGTTCTCAAGTTCAGATAATCGCACAATGTTAAAGCTCCAAACAGGGGATGAGACCTGGATATACTTTTATGAGCCAGAGCGCCGCGTTGGCAAAAGACAGTGACTGCAAAAAAAGGCTACCGTAGACCAGTAATTGACAAAAAAATACTAAAAAGGGTAAAACAAGTTTTGCATTCCATCATGTTACTCAAGTGGTACTGTTGTACAAATTCCTACACCGTCAGAGAAGTCAGTCCCTGGGAAATTTTATAGAGACAAAGTACTGAAAATTGTTAAACGAAAATACACAAAAGCGTCCAAGGACTAGTCTTCTCGGTCTCAAGTTGATCAATGGCAACGCTGCGGCTCACAAAAGTACAATCTTTCAAAAGTTTTTGAGAGATGAGAAAGTGGTACAAATCAATCATCCCGCTTATTCACCAGAATTTAAGTCCTTGTGACTTTCTCCTCTTTCCAAGACTGAAAAATATACTGACTGGTCGCAAATATCTATCGAATAAAGCACTTGGGAGTGGTATTTTCAGTTACTTAAGATCATACCAAGGACAGGCTACACTGCTATTATAATCTCTTGGATATTTCAACTGCGGAAGTGCATGTAAGTCAAGGGTGAAACTTTGAAGGGATAAACTAAATTTGAAGTCTGTACACAGACTGTGTACCTTATTCCAGCACCTTTGTCAGTATTTAGGAATGGCCTTTGTACAGCTGAGCTGCTATAAAGATCAGTTTTTATTACCTTTCTTTATAAAAAGAAATGCATGATCGATATTTAAATGTATTTTTTCATTACTATTTAGGTAGTTCTGCACGTTCGCTATAAAGTATAATTTGATTAAACTGTAATTTTTCAAAACTTCGGAAGACTAGAAAACTCAAAAACTCGTGTCGTGTGCTTGAAATGTTGCTAGACTAATTTGAAAAAAAAATCGAATTCACACAAGTTTTCATACTGGACATCTATGAGAAAATCTAACTTTTTGACAACAGTTTCGGGACAGAAAGTTTTCTACAATGTAGATTCTAACGAAACGTAAGGTCTATAATAAAACAAGAGCACCACAATGCGGAGCAACATATGCGCGAAGGTATGGCCTTTGATCCCCAAGTGTGACCTTTGCCTTGAAGCGAGCCATTCGAAACGTGCGCTCTGCTCGTCGTCTCGATGTGGTGAACATTTGTGCCACGTTTCTTTAACCGCTATCATGCTGAACACGATTGATTCTGCCTTTTCGACCATAAGTGCAGTCTGATTATGACCTGCACTGTTCGCCATTCAGTCAGTATCTTTTTGGGAAGCACCCCTTTTAACAGTTAACGGTACTGTCCAACTTAAAAGATGGACAAGTTCTTTATAGATATTTAGCAGGGGAAGGGTTAAAATCCTTCAAGCAGTTCAAGAGTTGCAGAGCGGACAAGAAACAAAGTCATATGACGTTTGATCCCTAAGTGTGACCTTGACCTTGAAGCGAATCGCCATCCAAAACATGCGCTCTTGCACGTCGCCTCGGTGTGGTGAACATTTGTGTCAAGCTTCTTTGAAATCCTTCAAGGCGTTCAAGAGTTACTGAGCGGACACGAAATTCCTCAAAAGATATACCTCTTTTACACGGCCGCGAAATTTAAGAAAGAGATCTTCACTGTCAGTTAGAAACTGTTTCCTAATGCAATACTGACTGAAATAGGAGTCAAAGTGAGCGTGACCGTTTAAGTGCCCTCAAGGTACTCTCAGTTGTGTTTGTATGATTGTTGATGGAGTGTTTCACCGTTAAATGGTTGACATAAACTACTAAATGCCTTCCAACAGTCAGTTTTCCTTAATGATTTTAACATTCAAGCGTTTCTGCTGTCCTGTTTTCAACAGACTCAAAAAAAGATTCCATGATTTTCGATCTATTCCCGTTAAGACCCAGATTCCATCCACACGCCTCCCTTTGTGATACCTTCTCTTCCAAAATTTACTCTCATTTCCACAATTCTCCGTGGTCCACTAATTTTACGCGATCTTTTTTCTAATATCATGGTGCACATTTCTCTGCTGCTAAAACTGAACCAGTCAACTTTCACTTGTGAGGCTATACTCAATTCATGTATCGCAAGGGCATCATTTGCTCTGTAAACCCAGAAATAGGTCAACAAAACTATCTTTTCTTAAGTCAAGTGTGGAATTACAGAAACCAAGAACCATGGCGAACTACATACCTTGTTGGAACACTTCCAACAACTACCGTCCGAGCTAAAGGACTTATCAGCTCTCAGATCAAAATGATCCTGATTACATAGCTGGCAGAATGTCACAGCAAAATTTAAAAACAAGAGGGCCATGATGGCCCTATATCGCTCACCTAATATCATTGCACTTGAGGACAAGAAGGTCCTCAGAAAAAATATCTAAGTCCAAAGGACAGGAACAACAAAGGGAAGAAATTAAACCAAAAAGGAAAAACAATTCTTACAAGGTACAGATATGTCAAAATACACCTAAAAAATTGGTGGGAACAATCCATGTTGTACCACAGAAAAGTGGTCTCGGTTTTTCCCTACGGCCAATGATAAAAAAGTTACTAAAAACAAGCTATTTATAGTAACGTAAATGGGAAGTAATTAAAAAAAAATATTATTGTAAGTTAACAAAAGAAGGATCTGCCAAATAAATCTGTTGACAAAAATGAAATTTCAGATCAGTATCTTCATTAGTTACGGAGATATACCCATTTTAATTTGAAATAAAGGGAGGTAATTTGACATAAAATCAGTCCATTGTTATCTACCCTCATTGACTCAGTCCAGCTAATGACAATAATGAAATTTCAAATAAGTCCTATAAGTACTTACTGATATAAATCCATTTTGATTACAATCAGGGGAGGTAATCAGATATAAAATAACTCTGGAACCTACGAATGGATCTGATTTGTCATGGAATCCAAGATTTATTGTTGTTGAAGACATTTTGGAAGTTTGTATCAAATAAAACCGTAAATGAAGTCTCTATATGGCTGCAAAAGCCAAAATAGCCAATTTTGGACCTTTAAGGGGCCATAACTCTGGAACCCATGAAGGAATCTGGCCAGTTCAAGAAAGGAACCAAGATCTTGTGGTGATACAAGTTGTGCGCAATTTGGTAAAAATCAAATCATAAATGAAGCTGCTATTGTGCAGACAAGGTCAAAATAGCTAATTTTGGCCTTTTCAGGGCCATAACTCTGGAATCCATTATGGGATCTGGCCGGTTCAAGAAAGGAACCTAGATCTTATGGTGACACAAGTTTTGTGCAAGTTTGATTAAATTCAAATCATAAATGAAGCTGCTATTGTGCAGACAAGGTCAAAATAGCTAATACTGGCCCTTTCAGGGGCCATCACTCTGGAACCCATAATGGAATCTGGCCAGTTCAAGAAAGGAACCAAGATCATATGGTGATACAAGTTGTGTGCAAGTTTGGTTAAAAAGTAAGTCATAAATGAAGCTGCTATTGTGCAGACAAGGTCAAAATAGCTAATTCTGGCCCTTTCAGGGGCCATAACTCTGGAACCCATAAAGGAATCTGACCAGTTCCAAAAAGGAACCAAGATCTTATGGTGATACAAGTTGTGTGCCAGTTTGGTAAAAATCAAATTATAAATAAAGCTGCTATTGTGCAGACAAGGTCAAAATAGCTCATTTTGGCCCTTTCAGGGGCCATAACTCTGGAACCTGTAAAGGATCTGGCCAGTTCAAGAAAGGAACCGAGATCTTATGGTGATACAAGTTGTGTGCAAGTTTGGTTAAAATCAAATCATAAATGAAACCACTATCGTGCAGACAAGAAATTGTTGACGCATGGACGCACAAGACGCACGCACGGACGACGGACGACGGACGAAGGGTGATCACAAAAGCTCACCTTGTCACTATGTGACAGGTGAGCTAACAAGCTCAAATAACCACCCTATTAATTTTTTCACACTTTCAGTAGCTTTAAATAAGTCTCTAAACTTGAATTCTGACCTTTGTTTGTTTGTTTATTTGTTTACACTTTGGAACTAATGGATCCGGTGGTCCTCATATGACGTCATTTCTAGTCAACTGTCAAAATTGGCGGCAATTTATACTAAAATCAATATTTTATTCATAATGGCTTCTGATACTACTGACAGTTATTTATTTCATTAATAAAGATGACGAAGAAAGCGAATTGTGGGTTAATTCTATGTTTACTTACCTATTTAGGCCAAAAATGATTTTGTTCTGATGTTTTTAGTGTTTGCATTTTATTTTGCAAATAATTACAAATGAAGTGGAGATCTTTCCTTGAACTGATGAGAAATAGTTTCTCCTGCTACTCAGTGTGAAGATCAAGAACTTAAGGAAGCATAACGAAGAAATACTCGTTTATTGTATATACATACTAATATCTCTCCATTACTTCTGATATTTCTCCCTGCCTATCCCTTATCAATTTTATTTTACACTTTTACCTTGAAGACCACTTATATGAAATGACATGAAATGTTGATTAAACCTTACAAAAAAGTTTCAATCGTGTGTTTCAAACCAATCTTGTAAAAAGCGCGTTTTGAAATAAAGTTGGAAATATCATGACATGGCTGCAATCTTGAATTACACACATTAAAATTTGCGTTATTCTATTGCTAAATAGCATGCTTTAATAAAAGTATTATATTAACATTACACAAACAACATGTTGTTAAATGAAAAACATAGATTCGCTAATTTAGCAAATTTTTTATCGTTGAAAATTCTGAACAAACGAACAGTTTGACAGAAAAAGTAACTAATTAATTAGCTATTTAAAGAAACTATCATCGTTAAATATTGAACAAAACTTTTGAACAACTGGGCCATTAACTTTTTTATTTCCTTGTACATATTTCTTTGACAAACTAATTGTTTAAAATTGACCGTTTTCTTACTGAATTCAACTATTCCAATATTATAATGTGAAATTTCAATTAGTAATATATGCAATACAAACGCATGCTTGCTTTATTACACACTTAAAACTGTTCTGTAAAAAAGAACTTACGTAATTCTCCCATGAATTGTTTCAAGCCCGGATAGAAATGAAAGATCTTTAACTTCAGATGGGGTTTCCTGTATAGAGAGGAAGCCAATAATTTCTTTAACATCTTTCAATATTTGCAGATCATTTGGCTTAATGACTTCGGTTCCAGAATGTGGGTCCCTGTAATATCAATACAAATGAACCACTTAAGTATACACTTTGCCATTTTTCCCCCAAATTATTAGATACGAGATCCCCTCATCAAATATATCTATATAGCATGATTAAATACTTAAACTAATAGTGAATGTACAATCGTAATCACACTTAAATGCACTGACCTCTAGATCGTACGATAACAAAAGAAAATATTTAAAAAAAAAAAGCAAAAAAAAATAAATTTAGTAATCAGGAACTTATTGCTACTCTTCTCAAGAGGGCCTTGAAACTTACTTACTCACAGATTATATGTTAAGGAAAAACGTGAGAACTAGTGTTTTTTACTATTGTTTTCATTCAAAATTGAAAAGCGGCTGTAACAGGGTACCGATGGTAAACTTCCTAAATCATAAGTCTTATCTGATGGCCGATACGTACGAATTCCTCTGTGTTATATCGGCAAAAAGGTAGGAAACTTTTTATTGCCGAGGAGGTTCGGGTCCGATTCCTATCTCGGATATATCATTTTCTTGATTTCGCATTTTTTTAAGATAGGTTTGGAACATAAAGTCATGTCCTACTATTTAAATTATGACCAAACATCAATTTCAAAGAAATATCATTTTTACACAAAATATTTAGACCTTACATACTGTAGTGAATTTAGACACAAACATGTTTTTTAAAGCGGACATGAAAGGTACTGTTCAGTATTTGTTCATCTTTTGTTTTGTATATATATATTTACGATATATTGTTTTGTTTTATGTATCATCCCACTTTCCCCTTTAGGCTTTACTTTATTGACTAAATAAAGTCAATGTTTTACCACTTTGAGACATGTCAATAAGTTGTTTATATTCTAGGGTATTTTAGAATGTTCTACCACAATACTGATAACCAGGGTGTTACGGTTATTTTTAAAGTCTGGATTATTCTTGGTTTTTGAAGAATATTATTTGTCCAATTGGTGATTCTTGAAAGTTCTGGAACCTTCCATGATACTTTAAATAGCAATCTGTCTGATGACAGGGTAGAACATAAAAGTAAGAACTTCTTGAAAAAAAAATCCTGTATTTCTTGATAAAAATACCACCAGTTTAGATATGAAATATTTGAAGGATTTAAATGAGCATTGTAGATTTAAAAAGTTTTTAAAAGTTATCTTCAAGGGAGGGTATAATCCTGTTAAAACACACGTGGGTGTTTCAAAAATCCGTTGTGTTGATTTCAGGAATTTCAGGAATTAACAATGTATTACTATGTCTAATTTCAGTTTATCATTTTCTTTTTCAAGATATCTTTTGTCACATTAGCACAAATGTCTGCCATAGGGAGAACGTTTTCATACCAGATCAAAAGTCCTGCTTATAATGGCGAACACCTTGTCTACAGACGCGTCCGTCTCCTCCTAAAAGTGCAGCAAGACAGATGTTACAGGCCTGTTTTCCCCATTGTAAGTTTGTCCCATTGAAAGAAACCATTGGTAAGTTCCTTTCCACCTCAGTCAGATTACTTTTTTAAAGATTGGGAGTAAGTAATTAATATATCACCTTCTAATTTGTGACTGATTTACTTCCAGGTTGCAACAGATTTATAAAACGTTTTTCTTTTCCGTACGCACCTATGATTTATAAACCGTCTACAATGCAATATACAAAATAGAAAAAAAGTTTGTATTCTAATATGTTTGTCTCCGTTAAAACACGCTTACGTTAGAATGACGTCACGTTAATGTGCTGTGACGTCAAATATTTTGTTGCGACCAAGAAAGAGCGCTTCTATATTTCATCTACTGCATATTAGAATTGATTAACCTTATTGCAAAACCGTGTTTTAACACTTTTTATACACTCGGGCGGTAATACGTCATACAAATAATTTAACTCGGGTTGCGTCCTCATGAACTTATAACACCCGACGTATTACAGCCCATCGTGCCTAAATAGTGTTTAAGCACTCTTTTGCTATAAATTATTTCTTAACTAATCCTGTCTCAAAACATTCGCATTTATGGAAAACCGTATGGAGCCTGCTGCGTACATAAGAAAATATGCAGTCAAATTGGGTTTCTGAATCACGTTTTGACACTCTTTTGACTAAGCTGTAACATATTTTACACAGTTTCTCTATTAATTATATAAAAATAAACATACCCATAAAAGGAGACTTTCAAAATTTTCAGGTTTCCTTCAATAATCTCACAGTCCCGAAAGCCTTCTATATTTTCACTATGCAGATATTCAGAGGCAGATAGACCAGCACATTCTGAAATATATATAAGTACGCGGTTCAAATCATTTACTGCATGCAATGAAATGACATCACTTGAACAATGATCTTATCATCAAACAGAAGCTTCGTAAATCAGTAAACCGTTCCATCTGAAACGTATAAAAGCAAGCATGCTGTTGAAAATGCAAAATAAAAGCTGGACTAGAATTAAGTAAAACATTTTGGAATACCACGTCGGAAGTGACAACAATTAGACCCAACCTCCTTTCTTTTTTTAGCAAGAGATAATATGTAAGCTCCATGGATACCGAAAACATACTACGAATCAAGAATAAGTTAAAACAGGTACTGAATATAAGCAACAAATACTTCATGTATGGTTGTTTTGAAAGATATTGAACCTTTTTTTAAAAAATGAGATAGCAGGCTTTAACTCTCCATGCAGCAATACCCTTAATGTATGGGTACATCTAAATGAATTTGCTTTGTAGGGATTTGAATGCAGCAATTGATGGATTTTTTAAGAAAGAATTATTTTTGAGATTATTGTGTTTATGTTATATTACGAATGTATCAAGCTTCTACGAAGTGACAACATCAAAGATACATTACAAGTATTTGCAGGTACCCAGAACAGTTTTTCGTAAATAGGTTTGCTTCAAAGGTTTCTTCTCTGAAGCAGCACTCGCTGTGTTCAAAATAATGAAATATTTCTCGAGAATACACTTTGTAATTGATCAAACCATAATGTGCACCTGAATTATAGACATTGACGCACGTGCAACATTTCACTGACATTTGAATTAACTTGGTTATCCTAATTGTTTTGAGTTTTTCCTTAAATACTACTAATGTGAGTGTACTATGAATAATAGCTCTACAAAGAGGGGCAATATATGCTCAAAGCCCGCCCGCTTAGCTCAGTAGGTAGAGCATTGGTCTATGGATCGCGGATCTTACACCTCTGATTCATGTGGGGAAGTTGGCAGTTACTTGCGGAGAACAGGTTTGTATTGGTACGGAATCCACGAACACTGGTTAGGTTAACTGCCCGCCGTTACATGACTGAAATACAGTTGAAAAACGGCGTTAAACCCAAAACAAACAAAAAACAAAAATATATGCTCAAAGTTCTTGATTAGAATTTTCATTTGGGTGTTCGGTCGGCGGGTGATGTAATGTTGCGCTTGATGTGTGTTTGGGGATTTTGTTCGGCAGCGTAGATAATATACTAAGGCACCAAAGAAAACTTATAGCGATTTGTTTTGTTTTTCTGTGGGAGGACGGGGAATACAATGACAGATTTGAAGTAGACCTTGAACTATGAACAACCAAGCAGCTTCGTCGCCATCATATGATTTGTATTCAAACCTAAAATTTCTTGAATGCTTTGGACACACATTTTGACGGACAGATTAGACCTTACTGTTACATAGGCCCAGTTCTACAGAACTCGTCCGTACAGGCACAATAATATAAACTTGAGTTTTGTTCGGTGGGATTGGAGTGAAGTTTAATTTCAGGAATGGATCGGGGTGATGGAGAGTATTGTTGGTTATTGCACTCCTAGAATCACCTCCTCACCACCCACATATTTTTTAAGTTTAAAATAAATACCTTAAAAAGGTTTGAAGTTCCGCTCTGAACACTAATTACCAAGAACAGATTTGAACTCAGTTTGTGAACTTGATCCGTGACCTACCTACAATGTACCAAGTTAGTGTATTCTGCACATTGCCTTATTGCAACCTATCTTTATGCCAAGTTTAAAGTCAATACCTTGAACTGTTATTAAGTTATGTTTAAGCCTCAAAAAATAAGGTGTTAAAAGGTAAACTAAAAATATATATATTTACACTTTGCAACGGTCGCCATTGGATATTTATGACGACAGTTATTGATGTACCGCTAGGGAGGGTATTCTTGCGCATGGTTGAAATAATCCACCTGGCCTTTTGGACAGATAAGTAGCTACGCTATTGATAGCAAGATTAGACAGGCAAAACCCTATATTGTCTTCTTTGATATGTGCTATTTATATTTTAACATTTTATACCCGTTGTTGTTTATGAATATCACAGTCTGGATATTTGCCAAGTTTACAATTCAGTTATCCAGTATTTCACGATTTTTTATTAAAAGTTTTAGCTTGTTTTCTTTTATACGTATTATTTAGACGAAACAAATGAAATGATTATTACGGGAGAAACTTGATATGAACTTGTTAAATTACCTTTTTGACATCGTACTTACTTTGGACATGTGTGCATTGCTCACAGACATTTGTACTTTCGTTTGGACATTTTCCTACCGGACACTTCATCACACAAGATCTCTTATCTTTAAGCATGTACACTAAAATGAAATGAAAAAAAATATAAACAGTTCTTAAGAAAGAGGAAGGATGTACTATGAGAAAAAGGCAATTTAAGCTCATCTGAAAAAAAAGCTAAAATTATATCTTATCAAAGAGGGTTTTCTCTGAAGAACCTCATTTAAATATACTACAAGGTAACAAGACCTTTTCAGATTAACCTTCACTTCATTCAAGGATTAAACACAACCCTTCTTTCAAGAAAAGTAGAACATTAGAAAAAATAATTTCGTTTCATTCCGGAATCAGAATATTTCTCCGTAATATTCAAAAGAGAAAAAAAAATCATGTTCTCTTACTTCTGTAAATAAAGGAGGATATTATCCTTTCTTGACTTTTATTAACCTTGTTTTCTTTGCTAAAGACTGGAGTTTCAAGTCAATTGATTAAGATGTGTTTGTATCCTCCCTGACGAAGGAGCAAAATAAAACCACGAAAGCAGGGAAAGTTTGCTAAACAATAAAACTATAAATACTTGGATGTTAATTAAAAACTAAACATTTGTCAAGCACTTACCTGGACAATCCCTTAAGCAGAGAGAGCCAAGAGAATATGTATAGTCTGCACCAACCTTCAACTTTGGACACTCTTCATAACACTCACCATCATAGTAGAAATTTTTACAAGCCTAAGAAAAATATTGTCTAAATTCAAACAAAATTAGTCATCAAAATAACGTTACAAAGCAAACTTTTACAAGCTTTAGCAAAATAAAGTAAACTCTGACAAAATAAATTATCAAGATAACGTTACTGTGTAACTAAATTTTCACAAGCCTTCGCAAATTGTTGTGTAAAATCCAACAACATGAATAAACAATTTTACTATGCACATTTACATATCAATTTCAGCTTCGTTTAAAGAGAATTCCTATAGTTTTTTTCCTTTCATAGAATTTTTTTAAATTCACATATATGATAGGAAAATTTGTGCTGAAAACAATGAACAGATAAAAACAATAGGTCACCAGGCTTGTTTTTGTGAAAAATTGTTTTGAACACACCCACTGTTGCTGAATCTGCCAGCGATTTTTCAACATTTTCATAATTTTCTGCTTTTTTTATAAATACCAACCAAAATATACATCCAGGCAGCACAATACGGTTTTTTCTTTTTACAGATTTTAGTATATACTTATTTGATATCATAGTCATATTTGTAATACTCTATCCTTACAATAATGGGTACAAATAAAAAAAAATATTGTTTCATATTTACTTTTGTGAACTTTTTTCAATGAAAAATACCCATAGTGAAGAATATATTTTTTTAACTTTGAAAAAACTCTTTCATAGATTTTTTTCTTTTTCTTCTTGTCTATAGATAATTGTATTGTGAGCATAAAAATGGCTAAAAATGTATGGGTCACCAGGCTAAATTTTATGTTAAGACCGCTAGAATACAACACCTGTTCGGACGGAAATGGCGCGAACCTGGCCAAATTTATTACATGTATGTCTGCTAAAAGTTAAAAAAAAGTTTTAAAAATTCTTAATTCTTTCTATAATTGAATACTAAATAATCTGAAAGGTGATATAAATCTGGTATAATAATAATAATAATATTGTCTTATCAGTCAATTATCTTACATTATATGAACAACACTGTCTTTGTACTAAAATGCGATGTGAAAACACAACCACAAAAATAGCAAGATACCTGTCAGGCATGATACTTGTCAATACAACAAAAACCAGTACCAATATTTGATTACTGATATAACTTATCAAAAATGTTTTTTATTCAAAATTCCTTATATTTAAGATTGTCTGTAACATGTTTCAACAAATGTTGACTTCAGCTCAGTTTTCCATAGAAAGTGTCGGCTGCGCAGAAAGATGCGCATAAAAAACTATAGGAATTCCCTTTAATTCATAAATAAACTTTCTGAATATTTCGAAATATATCGCATACTTTGGCCACTTTCCACAGCGCAAGCACTCAAAAGAATAATGAAGGATAAAAATGATTAGTTATTTAGTTAAGGCATTAGACCCGTAATAGAGTACCTCTCTTTAGAAGAGTATTCAATTCCTATTATAAACCTACTTTGACTGCAATTTTCAGGGGGTGGGGGGGGGGGGGCGTAGGTTCAAGCCCCAATGGGACCAATTTTTTTCCCTTTTTTTCCTTTTTTTTTCTAATAAGTTTTTATCCTACCCTTATACAAGATATAGCACAAAATCGGCCTGCCTAATAAACTTTGCTTTATTCAGTCAGTGTCAAAATATCACTTTTGCGGGAACTTTTGAAATCACATATTTATCAAAATTTTTAATTAAAACCGATACCATTGTATTGGAAATGTTTAAATTTAGAAAATAAGTGGTCAAATTATAGGTTTTTATCCAGAAACAAAAAAGTTATTGCTATTTTTCACTTTTACGGCACTTCAGCCGGAAATTTGGAAAACATCTTTTTTTCCGAATTTTTCATTGAAACCATTATCATTGTATTGGAAATGATCTAACTAAGAAAATAAGTGGTAATATCAAAAGATTTTATCCAGAAACAAAAAAGTTATTTCAATTTTTTAATTTTATTAACAAATTTTATTGCACTTGCATATGACGTAAAGTCTGCACGCTGTTGCTCTTTCCAACAACTTTTTCCCTAATATTCTGAGCACGTAGGATAAATAGAATATTAGATTACAGTCTGAAAAGTTTTAATTTATTAGGCTCGTCTACGAAAATATATAAGGCTCGGCAGCAGCCTCGCCTAATATATTTTCTTCAGCTCGCCTAATAAATTTAAATTTATCCGACGGTTACCTAATATTCTCTATTTACTTCTTTAAAGACTTATTATTGATTTATTGAACAAAAGTAGAAAATTTTAATTTGATAAGCGATTTCTTGCTATTCAAAGTGAATTTACCTCTGAAACAGAAGGGGTAGAGTTAGACATCTTTAAAAATACTGAGTTACATGCGGTAAAATTCTCTATAATTTTCCCTTCACTTTTTAGATTACATATTGCGGAAGAAATGTAGGAAGGTTTTACTTCTGCCCCAAGATTATTTTTGAATGAAGTGAGCAAAATTCAAAACAGACCAGCAGGATTCGACCTTAATTTTTCAATGTTGGAGTTAGAATTCTGTATCATTAAATGAATTTAAATCCGTTTACTTGAGGCACCCTAGAAAAAATGATACTGACAGTTTTGTTTTGTGTTTTATAATTGTTTAACAATAGTTTGTCTCTAGTGTTGAGAGTTTTAGCAGACAGTCCACATAGTTTTTGAGACGATTCCGTACGCTTCTTTTTACATGGGAGTTCAACTCAAACTGTTTAACTGTACCGATGTTGCATAATGTCACAATGGTAGTTATATGCAAGAAAACAGTTACTGGTTATTAAATCTACCAGTTGTGTGTGTTTATTGGCAATAAAGTAAAAATCATCTTTGTATGTGTGCTTTCAAATATTTGGAATTCGGTTCACCATTTCAAGACCAGTAACTGGAATAAAAAATATATACTATCACTGCGGAGATCAGTATGTTCTATTCTTACAAAGCAGTCTGTTTTCAGTGGACCACTACAACCAGCTGCACATTCAGAATGACAACATCCGTTCTGATCACTTCCGTAGCATCGATTATGGCATGAATCACTGCACACTTTCTTTATGAAATTTACTGAAAAAAAATGCATGTTCATATATACGGAATAAAATATTAAAGTTTCTAAACAAAATCCTTACATGGACTAAAGCTTACACATACACTAGATATGCCAACATTACATTATTATTTACAATTCATTTTGCCAACTGATAAATAGACTATCTCCAACACTACAATATATTATTTTTTTAAATGCAAATTTAGCAAGTCTATGTCCTAGTCTGATAATATTACAATCAATTATCTTAGAAAATCTCTAAAATAGACTGGTATTTGTCACTATTACAAAGAACAAAAAAAAATATTACAAAAGTTGAAAGTTTATTACAAATTCTTTATTATCAGTCTAGTAATTAGTCTGAATGATAAACACTTCGGTAAAATATTTTGTTTTGATATATATAATAGGAGAACTGTTTTATTATGTTAACATCATGCTTAGTGTGTATATTTTAATGTGTTACTAGTACACGTATATCATAAAATATTATAATGCTGCAGAGATATTCGAACATTATTCTTTTTGTCTGAGAAATCCTCGGATTGCGTGCTCTATAACTTTTCACAGTGAAGCAGCATAGCATTTTTTATAAACATATGGCCATTACATTCAACAGGTTCGTGAACATGCACTTGAACCTTTTAGCCTTGTTACTTATATCTTTTGAATACAAATGAATATTTTCTTAATGTTATATCCTTGATGTTACAACAGATCATACAATAATGTAAATAAAACAGTAATTATCCCTTAACGACTTTAAATAGAGACAGAAAACAAAATTTTATTTAATAAATTTAGACCATCCTTAAGAATGAATCACGACTGACAGAAATACAACACGTTAAGCCGCACTAAATCTATCGGGACCTAATTAAGATCAAGGCTCAGTTGTTAGAATCAAGATTCTTCAACAGTGTATCTTCTTGAAGTAAAAACGGAACTGTTTGCTTTACGAACAATGTGGTTTGACATTATTCTATAACGTATGGCTATGTAAATTAAATTGCTACAGGCTAACCTAAATTATATGAATAACTTACATTGTTGACACATATCCGGTGAGCTTCCCCAGCATTGGCGATATTGGTTTGCTGGATTAAAGCAATTTTCTGGGCATGATGGGCCTGTTGAATGATATAAATAGAATTCAATTTTATTATTATGTGAAATCTGTTTTTGCCTATGCCTTGCACTATGCATGATAACCATAAACATAACCCTGCACACAGAGACTTAATCTTTTTGTAAATAGTCTTCTCTGTCATAACTCAAAGCGAGTTTTCTGGCGAAGACAACACTGATAATTTATAAAAGTATAAAATTATGTTAAAGTAAACCTTTTTTTCAAACTTAAAAACCTTGTTATTTTCCATGTAACATAATTTTCAACAAAATCTCACAGACATCTTTAGGGATTAATTTTACTTAAATGTGAACAGGTATGTATTCCCACTGAAAAAAACAAATTTTTCTTATCTAATACATACTTACATTGTCGTCTGTACGTCAACGAATCAAAAATGAAACTAGCGGGTGGAGATGTGTATGGATTGATGTCATTCCATGTTATCGTATTCTCAAAACATAACAGATTGTTGTTCTTGAAGTACACTTGACCCTTGACAATTTCCGTCAAACTTTTGAACTGAAGTTCCAACAGGCCTTGTGTGATATTTTCCGGGTTATAGTTCAAGGCGATGTATATACTGTAGTTATTTTTGCCTACGGGGAATAATTTATTTCCTCGAATAATCCTCAGTTTTGTAAGATTAAGGTAGTTTGAGAACACATTCGCAACAAGCAAATATCCATCAATTTCTTCAATATCTTTGAGAAATCCCAGGTCGTAGGCACCCTCTAAACCGGTGATTTCGAGGTTTCCATAAACATATGAGCAATTCGTATATCGGTTTTTGTACATGGCATATTGGGAGTCAGAATTTGTTGCCCATACTATCCCTTCTGACGTTCCATGGCAAACTGGGGAATAAAATGGTATCACAAAATTAACCAAATCAGTCATCTCGTTGAAATACAACAACATCTTGGATTACCAACAAGATAATCAGCTATTTATATCTGACTATGTATTCGCAGTATTTAGACATCTCTAACATATCTAACATTTTGCAATAAATCAGTTCAAAGATATTTTCAGTAATTTATTTAATGACTTTTCTTAAATAAACAGTATTTTGTTTCTGTGACTTAGATTTATTTTCTAATTTTTGTTCTTTTTATCCTATTCAATGTGTATTAAGTCATTGGAAATATGATCAAGTTAAAAAATATGGACGTCGAATTTGTTTGTTGTCTCTATAAATTTCCAATAATATAACATGCTAGTTCTAAAATTGCCAAACCTAAAAGACACTTTAACGTTATAATTTTACAAGTGACGAAATTCAATCAGAACAAAGCGATGTGAGCTGTTTCACAGACGTCCAATTATTTTCCATATCAATGCTTCTGACGTACGTCAAGTCTGACTTCAGATCATTGGAACGTGCAAAACAATCACTCGTACAACCCGGATATCAGTCATATTTTAGAAGCTGTAAGTGCATTTCCTAGGAGCAAGGTACGAATGTTGCTATACAGTAAAGTCACTGGCAGTAGGTCATTATAAACAATGGGCATTTCTTTGACAAATTCTTTTATTTCAGCACGTTTTCATTTTTCTAAATACCATTGTATGCATCATTTTTCGGATGATCCTCGTACAAATATCTTGTACCCGTACTCTTGATCTGTGATGGAGCAGAAAATAAAAACGCCCATCAATACTTGGCTTAAGTGAATTGTAACTTTCAAAACAATGATGTTGTTCCGTAAGTAAATAATTTGTGATATATTTTCTGAAGACATATTGAGAATGTTTGGTGAAATATATTGCATATCTTCTTGTATCTATTTTACCCTGCAGAGAAAGATATTTTCTTCATTTACACTGATTTTCCGGAACTATTTCAGCATTCTTGGGCAGTGACTTTAGTTCTTTTGAAAGAAAAATGTAACATATAGCAAAGTCATTAACTATTTAAAAATATATAATACCCGCTTGTGGACATACAATCCGGCATGTATACGGATATACTGCATTCAATCTTCCGCAACAGGGCATTACTCAGGAGATCTTTTCACTTTCAATTTGAAACGCCAGAAAATAACTCGAAATTTTATTGGGAACGGTGAAGTGTACGCAACTCGTACAACTACACCTTCATATTTAGCATCTTCGCTGATGTTTTAGCAGGTAATAGAGTTTACCGTTTGTATATATTAAAATAAGACTGAATTTCGGTTGAACGGGAAATGTATTGTTGATGTTGTCGCTCGTTCTACTAACGACGTTATCAATCATTTTTGTATATAATAAACAGAAAATACAAGTTTTCAGCATGTATGTATAACCCATATTCATAAAAAAAACGTTGTATATCCTCTGTATACTATATAATTGCTATCTGTATTGCACTTTATTACTGTAGGCCGGTGGCAATATCAAAAACAGTGGTCTTTGATATTGTGTAATCACTATTGCTCTAGCTTACTGTCTCTGCATGTTAACAGTATACTAGCTAAACCATACACAGGCGTATTACACAAACAGTATGTCTTACACATATTATATTGATTGTACAAGTAGGATATAACAAGCATGCAATTAATGTTCACTTAACATATTGACCAAAGCGAACTTTAAACACATAAATATAAATAGTTTATAATAAGAAAAAGTAATATTGATGCTACATAATGTAAAGAACAAAAATATATATTGTACTTATAATAACTTTGCATTTATTTCACATTTAATTTACAACAGAATGATTTATGTCCTTCGGACCTACGGTCTTCGGACCATTACGCAGTTCTTCGGGCAATTATTCACTTATCCCGCCTGGCAATCAAATAGCAACCTCTAATTGGCGAGTCTGAAGTGGGTATTGGCATTATTCAACCTATAATTGGACGAGGGCTTATCCGAGTGCCAATATCGGCTTAGGAAAGCTTATTACTGTATTAGACAAATTAGCGTCGTTAAATTAGTTGCTTATTAAATACATGAACAACTTAATCGGTACTCAATCGTTTGATTAACTTAGTTATATAAAATAATGATGCTGAAGAACTTTTTAACGGGACGAAACAAAGAAAAATGGCGTCGCATCCGTGACAGACCAACAACCGGCTATTTCGCCTCCTTCCGGTTATTGGTCTTGATAACAGGATTCTCACACATTTGTTTATTATTTACCTTTTATAGAAAAATATATAAAATAAACTGATATAAATGTATGATATAGACGGAATCACGTCTTATAACCATGTCGGCTTCCTTGTACGGTTATGAATTAAATGTAAAAATAAAAACTGATCGTATAATTGGCCATGAGAAGTGAATGTTTGATTTTTTCGTCAGAAATAGGTGTGGAATGATAGTAAGCAATGATTAAAAAAATGAACATATTTATAGTATGCTTTATCGAGGTGACAGGCAATAAATGTTTATAACAGAGGAACAGGCTATTGCCCGGCAGCCGACGGAAATATTTTATGTAAAAAAATATACATACCTTCTTATGCGTAAGCTGACAAATACCATATTAAACCGGATATAACACGAAATTAAACGCTACAAAATACCCTTTCTAGCCGATAGGCAATTGAATAAATTGAACGTATCCTTTTTTTTTTTCAAGCGACAACAACCAATATAATACAAAAGCAAACTTTGAACATACCTTTCAGTCCGCGAGCAGAAGTGCAATATATGGCTATAATGGTCACCATTTCAATCAAGGCACTTTTACACGGCCGCCAAGCCATTTCTAAATATTTGAATATCTATAAGGATTCCTGAAAAAATAATGAAAACATATAGAGACCACTTGTAGGAAGAAGGGTCAAATATCATTTTCAAAACTCTGATGAAATTTTAAAAGACCGTGTCGTACTGACTTTCATATGAAAAAAATCTTGAAAATGTGAATTCTGAGAACATGTGCATGCTAATCTATCATTAACACTGTCAGTTAAGTCTATAGTTAAGTGATTTATTTTATTAAATGACTACTAAATGGATGCAACTGAATTTTAATTTCAAAGACAAACAAAAACGAGATATAAAGGAATTAATTGTTTGCACTAAATGATGTCAAAATCCATTTGACACATACTCACGTTATCAAATTGTGAAACTCGGAAAATTTTGAATTTGATTCAAAGATAAAAACAAAAGTAATTCCGATTCTATTCTAACAAAGTGTGTGTGTTCGTGTATAGCGCTTTTTTCCAACAAATTTTCAGTCATATAAACGACGGTGTCTACTTGTAGCAGTGAGCGCAATGCCAAAAGTTTGTAGTGTTGCCTAACTGATTTATCATGATATTGACACGTGACATGATACCCCACTGACATAATCATACTTGAAAAATAATTTTCTTCTCAAATAAAAAAGACGTCTTTAATACATATTGTTTAAAATACAGAATTGTTTGGTGATTTTAATCGTATTTTGACTTAATCTGACGATTTTATAGCAACACAATTTCTCCTATATTAAGTTACGCCATCCGAGAAATTATAACAGTAATCTGAGCAGCCCATCTTGCAATATAAGTGCAAATAACGAAACTTGCAATTACCATGGCCCCACTAAAAACCATCACAGCCAAAATCCTCAAACTAAACATAATTTGAAAAATTGTATGCATGGAGAAATAAGTACCGTAAAAGAAAACAATATTTAGTGTAAGGGTCATCTCTTACGTGCATCAACCGACCCTTATTAAAGACAAAACTCAAACTGAATATCTCAATTTCGCACCTTCTCATCTAAAAGCAGCTTACCATCTCTATGCACAGAGAAATGATTGCTGAAAGTTACTTCAAAGGCAGTAGCTTATAATAAGATACAAAATAAAGCAGATGTTGAGATCCCGATATTCGGCGCTTTTTAAAACAATAATAATCATGGTAAAGAAGCAATGACTTAGTACATACGGGTGATAACTTTGTTAAATTTGTGTTAAAGTAACAAAAGTAATCTTTTTGCAGCTCTTCGCCACTGTCATCTAAATAATTATATATGTATATATATATATATACATAGCATATCAATTTAACAAGTTTATTCAATTTTCAACTAAGGTGACGGACTTTGACCCATACTGTGTAGACACATATGACGACATTTTAACATCAATAAATGTAAATTAATGTTATAATGGTGATAAATCTACGATGCATTTTAAATATTTAAATGACACAAGTGTCTCAATTCTATAATTCTATATTTGCATCAAAAATTACTATGTAAGATAAAACATTTCAAAACTTTTGTCAGAGCCTATCATTGGTATCAGTAACAAATATTGATAACAGAAAAGGTTAGAAGCATATACTTTCCCCTGACCCCCTTATAACACATAAACAATATTGCTTATCTTGATGCAGCAATTAACCCTAGATTCTACTCTTTTGTTCATTTAAAATGTCTCCTTTAATGTCTAGTTGAATTAATGTTGACAAAATTACCTCTACTTATATAATCAAAAGCCGAAATAATGCCTGTAAATGCACACTATAATTGCTTCCCACTGTTAGTAATATGTTTAATTAGACCAAGCAAAATATATACTATAAAATACATATCTGCTGTGCCTCAAGAAGCCCGCTTAGGCCTCTATATTCATATATAAACTTTTCAGTCAAATCTTTTGATCACTCTGTAATTACCTTCATCTGCATGACTACCCTTTTATGCAACGGCACTTCAAACCTACCGACAAAGTCTCGGTGTAGTATTTTACATTTCAAAGAAAACATATTCAATGACAACAAATTTGGGGTAGATTTGCATTCTAAAAAGTCATGAAGATCAGGTTTCCACTTTTATTTGTATTTTGTTTTATTGCCTTTGATAAACTTCCTGTGGTAAAGATACTTTTAGTTCTTCAAACATGCTATTGACCTCTTCTTCTTCACATGTGTCAATAAAGTGTAGAACATCGTCATCCGGAGTAATCAACAGATCTAAAATGTTGCTAAAACACCGACTTGATTCTTTGAAACCACTACAGTTTTCATCATTTCCAAGTACAATTTTATATTTTATGCCTAAATTATATCTACTTAGTAGTTTCAGTTTTACCGTATTCATATGTAGCTTTTCGTAAACAAGATTAATACTGTACTCTTGCGGTCAACATTGTTTGATTATATAGCCCGGTATCGATGGAAAGCACAATCAAATTATCGCGCCTTTTATTTTCACGTACCCGCCCGCTTAGCTCAGTAGGCAGAGCATTGGTCTACGGATCGCGGGGTCGTGAGTTCGATCCTCGGGCTGGGCGTATGTTCTCCGTGACTATTAGATAAACGACATTGTGTCTGAAATCATTAGTCCTCCACCTCTGATTCATGTGGGGAAGTTGGCAATTACTTGCGGAGCACAGGTTTGTACTGGTACAGAATCCAGGAACACTGGTTAGGTTAACTGCCCGCCGTTACATGACTGAAATACTGTTGAAAAACGGCGTTAAACCCAAAACAAACAAACAAACAAACAAAATATTTTCACATTCTATAATAAACCATTTCTGTCCGATACATTATGATCAATATAAGCATAATTACTATTTTTCATATTTGTACGTTCCATAAAAATATCGGCAAAATCATGCAGCAAAATCAATAACTTATTCGATGTACTTTTCGCAATACTAACCCGATGATTTTTCTTTTTCACTGTCTTTCTTTTTTAGTCCATTGAAACACCGGAGGGGACTATAGTCTGTCTTTTCTTCCGGAAATCTGTATCCTGCAATTACTCCAAGTTTTCAAGCCGGGTTCATAAAACTTGGTAACTATGTGAATAGAGAGCAATAAGACAACTATGCACGTTTATGACTTATCTTTGTAGGTCAAAGGTCAAGCTCACTATTGAAGATCAAGTAAAAACTGTTTCCGCTCCATAACTTATAGTTATAATTAATATAATATGCGTTAACGGATTTTTATAGCTATATAGAAATGTTAGATTAGAACATGTGTCGCACACATGACCCAGGGTTGTCGATCAAAGGTCATGGTC
The DNA here is from genome assembly GCF_021730395.1 of Mercenaria mercenaria. Lineage (NCBI taxonomy): Eukaryota > Metazoa > Mollusca > Bivalvia > Venerida > Veneridae > Mercenaria > Mercenaria mercenaria. The sequence continues at coordinate 22,261,343 of NC_069378.1, read as the reverse complement.
ACTGTTGAAGGTCAAATAAATTTGTTTCCATCACTTTTAATTGCATTGATGGATTATATTAGTACTGCACACAAATGTTGCATGATGAGACAATGTGTCGCGTACATGACCCATGGTTGTCGGTAAAAGGTCAAGGTCACTGTTGAAGGTCCAGTAAATTTGTTTCGATCACTTTTATTTGCATTGATGGATTATCTGAGTACTGCACACAAATGTTGCATGATGAGACAATGTGTCGCGTACATGATATGTGCTTTTAGATCAAAGACACTATTAAAATTTAAGTAAAATATTTTTTGTTTCTTAGCTCCTAAATGCCTTGAAGCGTTTTTAGTCTTAACACTGTTGCCACTGCAATACCCGGTCACTTGTTTCCCTCTGCCTTTTCACCTTTCCATACATATTTTATTTTACATACTCATAACACTGATCTTCACATATAACATTCTTATCTCGTTTATCAAATATATAAGTAAAATCGGCTAAACAGTCAAAAAATATCAGAATCAGATACCTTAAAATATTGAGCTTAATTTGTCCCGTTTTATCAAGTAGGTGTTTTATATTGCATATTGTTTGTTATGAAAATGATAATCAAATCTGTACATTTCTGATGTTTTAACAAATCTCAATACTGGCGGCTTTTACTCCTTTTTTTTACACTTTTCGGTACAAATAGAAATTTTTATACACTTTACGTCAAATTGAATACAAGTAAAGAAATCGTCTTTTTCAAGTTGTTGAGTAATAGACTTTAAAAGTATTACACATTACTTTTGAATATTTTTCATTTTTGAGCAAAATATAAATTGTAAAAAAAAACAACTTACTGTTAGCATATACTTAGCTGCTCTAATCCGAATATATGATGAGATTCGACTTTAAGGCTTTAAACAAGTACTATTTAGAAATAGAATGTCGCTCCTAAACGCACATATTTTCTTGCTTTCAATTACTAATAGCACCAAAATTATTTCCTGCGCAAGCTGTCTGTTGTTCAAAAAATACTTACCACTTTCGTTAAAATTGTTTATTGAATCGTTTTCGGAGCCCATTCATCCACTTACATAAGAATACTTTTAAAGACTCCAAACTTTGTTAAGCTAGAATGCTGTATTTTATTAAAATTCCATTCAACGGAATCAATATATGTGACAAAATATAGAAAAAAGTGCATTCTACTTAATTTTATGAAATACAGAGAAAATTAACGCAAAGAATTGTATGTATTTACTCTACAATTATCACTTATTATGTTAAATGGTAGTTAATTTCTAAACCTCTAACAGAGCTAAAATGTCATAATGTATAGCGTGACATTTGACATTTGTATCAATAACAACATAAGCAACATATGTAATTTAAAAACTAATTTTGTATATGTTTCCATGTTACGGTAGGACTCATTTGACGCATAATTTGCGGTTTAGTAATTAACATCTGAGTATGTAATATGTACGCATTAAAGGTTGGTATCCCAGTGTGAACATTATCACAGAAATTCAATATAAAGGTGGATATTACTAAGACGTAACTATTTCTTACATGTATTACACATTATTTCTACTGAGCCAAAGTTGCATACTAGTACGTTTAAAGTTGTTGATAACCAAATTATCCAGTCATGTCGGTTGTTTAAATGCACGTATTTCTATAGACAACGCGAACTACGTAAAGGTTCGTAGCGTAATGTGCGTTGTGACCACCGTTGTGACCGAATTTATGTGACGTTATATCATATAAATTGCCAGGAAATCATAAACGCACGGATTGTACAAGTTAATCATTGCAAAGTAAAAGCCAAAATTATAACGTTTTTTACAGTAATTCAGCTTTAATGCTTAAGTAAATATACAGTTACATATTGCATTTATCAATGATAATTTCCATTTCAAAAAAAAATATTCATATCATTTTCCGATATTGCTCGAAGGAAAAGTATATTAAAACACACCACAATGTAGTATCAGTGTATGTGTTTATAGAGACGCAAATAGTATAATACGCAAATTATATTAATAAGGCCTTGGGAATTGTATTTAAGACAATACTGCAATTCTTTCTTACACATTTAAGACAGTATGGCATTCTTTCTTACATATTTAAGACAGTATGGCATTTTTACATACATTTGAGAGAAATGAACTGGATAAAATTCAAACTGTGAACAAAGACGTTCTCTTGACCTGCCAGGTTTAAAGAGGGCATGGTCTGTTTTATTAATCGGTGCACACATAGACATTACTATTTGGCAATCAAATATATCAAATATTTTTTCCAAGAAAATTCCCTTTCGACTCTTGACATATACATATTATTCTTATTCAAGATTGAATATATAAAGTACAAAAAAAATGACTGTTGTTTGTCCAACTCATTTTCAGCAATGATGTTTGGTGCTATAATTGATTATTTACTATACACGATTTACAATCATTTTTATCGAAAAATATCCCATCCCACTGTGATATTTTCTGCAGATAATAATGACTTTCTTTGCGTAAAATATTCTTGATTTTTATATTTTGCATTCACAATTTTATAGTATATATTAAGTACTATAACCAGAATGTACACATAGGAATGACATTTCCTTTACCTTTTTGTAATAGTATTGTTTTGTTAGAATATGAAAATGTTATGGTGTCTACAACGTATTTAAGATGAAATCGTTTTATAAATAAGACTTGCAGCTATTGGACTTTTTATTTTAAATTATTAAAAACGAGAAGAGAACGTCTCTGTGATAAAATATGGTTCTATTAATACAATGAATATTGAATAAGGTTTCTATACAACTACAAGAAAGGCAGATTCGTGAGACAGAACTGAAAAACAAACATCCTTTTCTAACGTGCTGGGTGGTATTCAGTAGTTACGATCCGCTGGGTGAGAAAAACACAGATCGTTTACACCTAGTCAGATGGCTTGATTCCATACAGAAGTTTTCGTATCAAAGACGTAATGATGCCTTTAACTTCATAGCTTTAAAGAGTAATTTCCTGAAAGAAAATCATTGATATTTTTGTCTTTCAAGCATTTCGACAAAGGTGAATATCATAATATCACTTAGTTTTCAAATTTATGGAAGTAGTGAGGTTTGCACGATATTGTCAAAAACCTTATATAAAAAAAATATTATAAATGTTTAAGGATGACTACCCGTAATAGGCCTCAATTTCACCAAAAGCGTACATACAACTTGATAATGTAAGCCTTGAAAATGTCAACCGATAGAAATATGGTGCATATTGACAAGTTATATAGTGACAGAAGTTCTCAAAATTTCCTTTTGATTACCTCCCTTGATAATTTTGGTTTTTCATGAGTTATCTCCCCTGAAAACTAGAAAAAAATAATTTTCTCCTTTTCCCTATGGGGAATTTTAGATTTCTTTCTGGTATTTGTATCAGAATCATACAATGCAGCTTTCTACCGCGAAATTTTCTCGAAACTCAAGCTCAGATTCTCATAATCAAAGAAATTATATATTTCCCATAGGCATCAATGTTAACTTCAATACCGATTATCTCCCCACAAAATGATAAAATTCGAAAAATCTCTCGGTGAAAGGTTTTTAATTTTGAATGGCTTTAAAGTGACCAAATTTCATTTAAATATTACCATCCAGTTACAAGATATGAAATATGGCTACTACACCATGTTATCCTTAAGCAGTAAAATATGTTATTCGTAAAACATTGGTAAAATTGGAATTTTGGTTCACTTTCAGGATAGCATCCGATATTAATGTACATAATGTAGAATATTTTATACTTTTCCCTATATATTTTTGTTTTTAAATTTTGGCATTGTAAAGGATAAATGGAGTTGTGTCTTTTACTTAATGAGCGTAAAACTTAATACTGTTGATATAGATACATTTGAAAGTTCTGCTGAAGAAGTCAGTATAGTGTCGTACAATATATATTAAGTATTTTTAGATGAGATAAATAATAAGTTTTAATGAATGTTTTAATAAGCGTCTATGTTCTTGAAATCTTTGACATTTTCACAGTTTCAGACATTTGTCTTCATAAGTGTGTGTTTCTCTGTGACGATTTGATAAAAGACATTAAAAAATTCTGCTGAAGAAAGCAGTATAGTGTTGTACAATACATTTTTAAAATTGCGCATGTACAACATGATTTTCCCTCTGTTATATGTGACCATAGTTTTGTGTTTTGACATCTGCTAGATCCCGATGGATTTGTTGCACTCGGATTTCTTTATGGCGACAAGGCTTCGGACGTATCTCGGGGCTTCTACAGCTGTTATAATTAAAAAAACTATTCTAGCGTTACACGTGTACAAATGAACATGCTAATCATTGTATGCTGCTGCGTTAAATGCACAGAGACATGTATTTCATGAAGAGAACAAACTGGTTCGTAATTAATGAAAGTACCACCTCCCGCCCCCCCCGCACCCCCCACCACCCCGCCACGCCCCCCAAACCCTAACCGCCCCCGAAATATATGTATAACCTGAATTCATGGCACCAACTGTTGAAGCGTTATATTTTATATAAAAAATCATTTTCTAGACTGAACCTCTTTTAAACTGCAATGCAAACCTTTTAGTATAAATATTACATTTTTTGTAAATATAGACATATATGAGCCGCGCCATGAGAAAACCAACATAGTGGCTTTGCGACCAGCATGGATACGGACTGGTTTCTCTAATTGCTATAGGCTTTGAAAGCGAACAGCATGGATCCTGACCAGACTGCGTGGATGCGCAGGCTGGTCTGGATCCATGCTGGTCGCAAAGTTACAAGTTCAGTTTTTGAATAAACTGTTTCCAGTTTACATATAATGGAACACAATCGTGTCAACCGAAGATTAAATGAAAAATATCCTTGATTCAATATTTTATGTCACTTTATACCTACTACTATTAGTCAACAGTTACTGCTGTTAAAAATTAAAAAAAAACTTTGTATAAAGGAAAATCTTCTGTTTTGATATTCAGGTCTCTCTATATATCAAACGCTATAAATCCACTCTTCACGTACATCGTGATAATCTTTTCATCTTTTCCAAAACCTAGTCCACATTCACATTACATTACTTATCTTTACACTAAAGAAAATATTTATATCATGGGTTATTCCTGCCAATAGGATCAATCAGCATCACAATTTACAGATGAGCCGTGCCATGAGAAAACCAACATAGTGGGTTTGCGACCAGCATGGAATCCACTATGTTGGTTTTCCCATGGCGCGGCTCATATATGCATTTTACTACTGGTCAGTGTAAGGGAAATAGAATGTAAACTATGTCGAGTAGTTACTCCTCTTCTTTTTACATAATGCGTTGTAGACGATGTAATACTATGTGATAATTATAATTACAAAGTTCAAGTGTTCTTATAATATATTTCTTAAATCAGTGGCATATATTCTGTTGACCGAAATGCGTCGATCCCTTTTTGATAAATAGTTTAGTCGAACCGACACAATTTAGGTAATATGGCAACTGTTCAGTTTTATGGTAGAGGAAGACCCTTAATGCGTCTCTGTGCATTACTTTTTGCACATGTCGTAACCCTAGAAGAATCAATTAACGTTTGCAAAGCCTGCTTGATGACTTTCTTTCATAAAAGAAATCTATATCAGGTCATATGATTTGAAATTCATTAAACACTGCAAACATTATCATATGTTTATAGTTGTTTATAGTTTACAGCGACGAAGTTGTTAATATGCGAAACACTATTACCTTGTCAATATCATATTAATGTGTTTGATTAAAGCGCTGGCTAAACACAATCATATTCATCAACATTTATCTTAGTGTATTACAAGTGTGCACTATTTATTTGTAATTCATGTACATATACAGTGTTGAACTTTGTTAAAGCATTAGTAGTTATTGGTACCCGACTCATACAAGGTAAGTGTGAGTACCTAATACCCGTGTGAAAGTCCCTCACAGTTAGCTAAGTGGGTTGGGAACACGGCCACTATATAGTAATTCAAGTAACTCCTACCATACTCCCTCTGTTGACAAATTTTCACATCTTTATACTTCTAGTTTCTTGTTTTCTTGATAATATCTCTTAGTATCCCATTATCTGCCTGAGCGATCCGTAGCCATTTGAGCCTGACTTTAGTCCAACTTGGTTGGAACTTATTCATCCGTAGTTAAATGTACTAAAACGTAGTTATCTGTACTGAAAAGTACCTTGCCGTGTTGACCTTTGATCCATAGCTTAACATAGTTTTTCCAGCCTGTCCGTACTTCAGCAGTTCAACGAACGTGGCACCGCAGACCTACCCACGCGCTTGGCAAGTTGCCAGACGCAGTTAAACGTGATTTAACGTAGTACTCACGTCCTGTATTTTTTGTTTCCCGTTTCTCACCATTTTTCCAGAACTAAGACGTACTGCTCCTTACTATGTCGGTGCTTTTATGTCTGACCTTCCGGAGTTTATATATAAATATGTTTTAGACTCTTCTAGTTATAGTAATATAATTAAATCTAGACATTGTGTACTCAACTCCCCCAACAGTCTGCATCCAATTTAAGTGATACTTAAAGTATCTTGGAATATTGCAAATGTTAAGGCCAGATGTTGACCTTGAAAACGTTGATCTATGCAGTAAATAACTATATATGTAAATAAATAAATGACTGACGCTGGTAAAACCAGTGAATGCAGACTTACGTTTTTTAATAAACTGTTTCCAGTTTACATATAATGGAGCACAATCCTGTCAACCGAAGATTAAATGAAAAATATCCTTGATTCAATATTTTATGTCACTTTATACCTACTACTATTAGTCAACAGTTACTGCATGAAAATTTAAAAAAAACTTTGTATAAAGGAAAATCTTCTGTTTTGATATTCAGGTCTCTCTATATATCCAACGCTATAAATCCACTCTTCACGTGCATCGTGATAATCTTTTCATCTTTTCCAAAAACGTAGTCCACATCCTCATTACATAACTTATCTTTACACTAAAGAAAATATTTACATCATGGGTTATTCCTGCCAAAAGGATCAATCAGCATCACAATTTACAGATGAGCCGTGCAATGAGAAAACCAACATAGTAAGTTTGCGACCAGCATGGATCCAGACCAGCCTGCGCATCCACGCAGTCTGGTCAGGATCCATGCTGTTCGCTAACGGTTTCACCAATTGCAGTACGCTTTGAAAGGGAACAGCATGGATCCTGGTTCCATGCTGGTCGCAAACTCACTATGTTGGTTTTTTCATGGCTCGGCTCAGATAAATGACCGACCTTAATACCCACGCATAAACAATGTTACAGAAAATGGTCTTTAATCATTGACCAAATCATGTTTTAAAACAGAACATTCACTTTAACATGAAACGTACATGTATTTACTAGTGGAAGTGCAAGTCGTTTAAAGGCTTCTGTTATTTTTGACTTTTGCAACTCAATGTCAGTCAAGCAAAAAAACAACATAACTATCCTGCTACAAACAAAGTTTGGTGATAATCTAACAAGCACTTTGAGAAAAGAAGTTGTTAAAATGTGTCCATATTTTAAGTTCTAGCGCCACCTTGCAACAGTCAAGTGAGTCCATTTGAAGAAGTCTACAAGAGAACCTTACTACAATGATACAGACTAAATTGTGATGATCTGTCAATTGGTTCTTGAGAAGAAGATGTTTAAAGATTTTTATATTTGTAGCTCTGACGATCCCTATTATCAGTCAAGTGATTCCATTTGAACAAATCTGAAAAAAGGACTTTACTAGGATACTACAGCCCACATTTGTGATTATCCATCAAGTAGCTAATGAGAAGGGGTCATATAAACTTTTTTATTTTAGCTCTGGTAGTCTCTTAAGTCAGTCAAGCGGACCCATTTGAACAAACTTTAGAGAAGACCTTGCAAAAATACTAAAGACCAAATTTAGTGTGATTCTGACAAATAGTTTCAGATTTATTTATTTAGTTTATTTACATCTAATCAACACAATACAAATAGATAGTACATAAAACATATATAAAAAACATGTGTTGCCATCCGATTTGATTCAGATGTTTAAGTAAGAAAGTTGACGCCGACGGACGCCGACGGACACAGAACGAATACAAAACATCAACAAAGTAAATGCTCAGTAGTGGTTAAATCAACTAGGTAAAATATCAAACAAGTTGTATGCATAGGTAATACAGATCAACATAACTGCACCTTTACTTATCCTAGCATTGGGGGCCTCCGTGGCCGAGTGGTTAAGGTCGCTGACTTCAAATCACTTGCCCCTCATCGATGTGGGTTCGAGCCTCACTCGGGGCGTTGAATTCTTCATGACTGTGAGGAAGCCATCCAGCTGGCTTACGGAAGGTCGGTGGTTCTACCCAGGTACCCGCTCGTGATGAAATAATGCACGGAGGAGCACCAGGGGTCTTTCTCCACCATTAAAGCTGGAAATTCGCCATACGACCTATCATGTGTCGGTTCGACGTTGAAAAAAAAATATCCTAGCTTTATCATAGAATACTATTAGACGTTAAGTGAAATTTCTCTTTTCGGCTTGTTTAAAGTTATTTTGACCATAAATAAACCTACAAAAATATCTGAAGCAATTATTTAAGGAAATATTATATAAATATATCCTTATTGTCTTTGCTGGGAAAAATATTATGTTTTGTCTAAAACCGTTAATTTTCAACTCAAATTTGTAATTGCAAGGGCTATAAACTAATAGATGTCTCTGCTTGTTAGTACTTGCCTTAAATTAGGCAAGAGGTTTCATAGAATACTATTAGACGTTAAGTGAAATTTCTTTTTAGTGCTAGAAACAAAAAGAAAAAGAAACTTTGTAAACTCATCTCTTCTTGGTCTTGAGGGGGGGGGTGGGGGGGGGGGCTATTTGAAAAACTTACAAAACAAATTATAGGCTTTTAAATGTATGTTTAACATTGAATTTGTTAAGTTCAATCTCTATAAGTTAAACCTTTTATGTGTGATATGCTTCAGTGGCCTTTGAAATACGATAATAGGATATAGACGGGTATTGGCGGTTAATTTATCTAGTGTATCTAGTCAGTGTACTGCAATTCAATATACAATATCTGGGTTTATGTCGGCTTCAAACAACTTAGCGATTATTTGATTATAGCCTTCAACGCGCATATATGACAGGCACCACATGTATGTTAATTTCAAAAATCGTACCAAATGGCAGTCAATGTCCGTTATTTGAAATTTTGCGCAAATGCGTTATATCAGTAAAAACATTTTATTCCGAAAGGCATCTGCAGTGTTAAGCCATTGTCCAGATTATAATAAAAATGTTGGTAACTGAAAAATTGTATTAATAAGAGGACTAAAGGATCGTCAACGTGTAGCAGTCTCAGTCTCAGTTAAATACTTACATAATAGGCGTATATTTTTTATACTTCAGTAAGATCTCCAGCTGTCAAATTTCACTGTGCTATAATTTAAAAACTATATTGTATTCGTACAAGTTCAAGTTCTAGTTTTAGAATTTAAGTGTTAAGCAAGCAAATAGATTATTATAATACCAGTTTTAAAGCACAAAATTATTATACCAGTTTTAAAGCACATACATGATTATTATAGAAATTTACTACGATACGCGCACACTCATATGTATGAAATTGCAACCTAATTGTTAAATGAATATTTCGGCAAAAAAAAAAGAATACGGTCATCGATTTCACACGGGTATATTCTTTATAAATAGCAAAATACGCTCATTATCCTGGAAAACTCACCAAATTAAACATAACCGTGGTCAAACTCTGGAATTAACAATAGAAATTTCAGTATTAATTGCTTGATTGTTGTTAACTATTATATAATAAGGGAAGTAACACAAATTCAAACCAAAAAATATTCATTATTTTCAAACCTTGATTCAATCGTTACATAACACATTCATAATATAGTTATGACTATTTCGTGTATTTGTGTTTCTATTTGCCAGTTACTCCAAACACTATCTATGTTTGTTGCAAACAGCTGTTTTACTTAAGTGTTAACATCGATCCTGACTTTTTTAGGCTATTAATAAAACGCTTTGTTATTTAAAACACTGCGATAATCCTTTACTTTTGTAAGCCTAACACTAACTCTCTCTTTGTGAGCAATGAAAATAAGAATTAATGTTATCTTTATGCAAACATCAATATATACAAAATAGTAACATAACCTTGTACATTTGTTACAAAAATAAACTATTCCGCCAAAACAGGGTATCCCGTTTGAAAACAAAACAAAACAGTTTAATTCAAGAAAGTGAAGAGGTCCATTTTCAAAAATAACCATTGGCACCAACTTCATGTTCTGAACATAAAAAGTATGGCTTATATCAGAAGCATGATATGTTAATAGGTTCATCCTAGTTTAATAAAACGAAGCACTTAACATTACTTTGGGAAGGATAAAAAGAAAATACGATGCTGTAACGTTTTGCAATCTAAGACTTTTGATTAATTTAGCCAGGACAAAATGTCAAGTCTTTGATCTTATTGTCATATTGTTATCATATTATTGAATTCATACGGATGTTACAGTGTTGCATATCGGTCGCGTCAAACAACAGTTAATTTCGGAAAATTGCGATCTGCACGGAACCTATATGACCCGCGCTAAGGGAAAATGCGCATCCGCGCAGTCTGGTCAGGATCCATGCTGTTCGCTAACGGTTTCTCTAATTGCAATAGACTTTAAAAGCGAACAGTATGCGCAGGCTGGTCTGGATCTATGCTGGTCGCAAGGCCACTATGTTTGTTTTCACATGGCACGGCTCATATAGTGTAATATCTTGCTTAACTATTTATTAAATAAGTTTAAAATTTGATAAATATTTCTTTTCGAAACGTTTGGCGCGAAGCCTAAAATCAATAAAAATTCAAAAATGGGGAAGAATGATAGATTTATCTCAATATGACTTATAAAGATTTGCACAAGGTATAAAGGAACGGATATCTGATTACAATAAACCAGATTAAATATCGAAAGTGGAAAAAAGAAAGTTTAATCAATATTGATTCTAACAGTGAATATGTATTTTGAATATATCATAAACTTAACATCTATAGAATTAAAAACGAATATTTACGGAACGTGAAGTAGCTTTGACTATTTGTTTCATGTGTTTTACACATATACTCATCTTTGAAATATTTATGGATTTAAAATGAAAACATTTGAACAAAATTTTATGTTTGTAAAATAGTAATCAGGATGTTCCGAAATACGATTACTAAAATAAATATATCATAGAAGTTAAGTTACGACTGTGCATATATATTAAGGATATTTTTAAAGTTAACCATCAATATAATGTTAGTATAAACTGAAAATATACAATCATAGTGAATACGAAATTAATAGATACGGGCTAATTTGTTGATATTATTCGAAAAAAAAGAAAAAGAAATGGGGAGTGGTATTTCTAAATCGTCCTTCGACAGAAGGCCTGTAGAAAATTCGTCAGTGATGAAGAGCTCTGACGAATACCATGATCCAGAAAAATCGATATATAAGAATATTGGCAATACGGGAAATCCGCAACCTTCTGGCGCAGCGATGAAAATACATATAAATCCTAAAGCAAGTGATCAAAGAGATAAAGATGAATTCACTTTCATCAACAAGATAAATGTTAAGGCAAGCACAGATGAAAAAGACTGTTTCATTGAAAGCATGGCTCTAGTGTCAAGTAATAAACTGGCTATCGTTGACAATTACAACAGGACGTTGAAGGTAGTGGATACGGATAATAAAACAATAAAAAAGGCAATGAAATTCCAGTCATCCCCATTTGGAATTACAACAATATCTTGTGACCAGGTAGCCGTTACGTTTCCTAAAGAATGCAAAATTGAAATTGTATCTACATCTGAAGACATATCCTTAGTTGAAACGTTAAAAACTAACGGCAGCTGTTTGGGCATTTGTTTCAAAAATGAGAAATTGTATGTGTCGTATTTACCGATGCCACCTAATATTCCCATTAAGTTCCAAATTCTGCGGTTGACAGGCGCAGTACAGAAAACAATTAGGCCTGATTCTGAAGTGTTGAAATACAGCACCTATCCAAGCTGCATTGCTGTAAGTCCCGAAGAAAATTCAGTCTTCGTTTCTGACTGGAAATGCCACAAAGTGTTTTGCATAGACATGGATGGGAATATGTTATCTATGTATCAAGATGAGCTTGAGCATCCAAGTGATATATTCATGTCTCTTCTTGGATCCGTGTACCTCCTCAACAAGGGACAGCACCTTTTGTATGAGGTCAAGTCAGATCTGAGCGAAGCTACAGTGTTGCTAGGGATAGGAGATGGCTTGGCATTTCCAAATGCAATGTGCTTTAACCTGTACAAGCAACATCTTTATATCAGCGCTGGCTCTGATTCTGCAAAGCTGAATAACGAAATAAAGGTTTACATCTGGAAATGACTGTCAAGATTTATAGGAATAATTCTAGGAAATAGGAGGCAAGAACAAAGCATGATCGTGTAAATTAATTATTTGTTACACTAGCACATACAGAAAAATACTTTGTACATTATCTTTGCAACTATAAAAATCAATCTCGGTTAATGCCGACATAAGCAACTAACTTAGCTATTGTTGAATTATAAACTTAACTTCAGCACACAAAAATGACAGACAACAAACGCTTGTATATTTCAAAAGAACGTACTAAGTGGCAGTCAATGTCTGTTATTTCCACGCTAATTCAAAGTTTTGCGCTAGAACATAAATTATTAAAAACAGTTTTTACAACATTTTCAATATAAAGTAATACACACTGCATTATTAACAAAGTAAAAATAAGTCGGTAACTGTGAAATTGTAGTTATAAAAGGGCTAAAAGATCGGCAGAGATTTTAGCAATAGGTTTTAGGTCCTGGCATGCGTCGGAGTTGTCTTCTTTTAGTATTTCAGATTAACTACAAATTTTGTATACGTTTAGCATCCAAAAGAATGCGGCTTTAAACACAATTGACGGACGATCCAATGTCGGTAAATGTTTTAGTTATGTAGGGAGGCCTTAGACACCTTCCAGCATAACATTTTAATTACTGCCTGAATATACCCGGTATGTCTGCCGCTGATAAATCATGCCTCTCTATTAGTATGACTGTAATGAATAAAATCTATAAGAAGGTCCTTCGGAAGCACAGCTCGCAATAATGCGAAAATAATAGCACGCATTTCGACAGAGTCTATTCATGACAGGTAAATTATTATTTTTTTACTCCTTTCAGGAAGTACTTTGGAAAAGGGGGAATATCATTATTTACATACGCTTAAATGACGCTAAAGAACACGCATTATGTATTCCTACATTAGATGGAAAAGGATCTGAAAGATAGGATGGTGGAAGTTTGTTTTAACTGAACAAACTTATGCTTTTTCCTTCTGTTGGCAAGGGTTTCCCAACCAACTTCAGACAGGAGTTTGTCGTTCCAGTTACTATTCTTGGTGCTTCATGATGATTTTTTCTCATTACACACAAGTTTTTTTTTTTCGTTTTGTGTGCAATTGTCAAAAAGACCATTTTCATACTTAGAAATAGGTCTAATAAATAATTTGTAGATTACCTCAAGAAAATTTTTGTCTAAATTTCATGCCATTTATTTGCATCCATGCTTTCTTTGTTATGTAACCAATTTGTGTGGTCCACCTAAGACCACTGGAAAGAAAGAGGAAGCGTTTATAATTATGGAGTTTGTTTATTTGTTGACCTTACATAAATAGAGGATGATGATAAGTTTTATTTTGATAATGGGATATCAATAATGACTCAGTTTTAGAAGTGCTAAAGTTCACTAGCCATTTTGATGCCTAATTTGAAATCGTCTGCAGATCGGAATTTAAGATAGCAGAAGCAGTATTTGGATTTTCAACTACAATGGAAAGGCTCTTGTCGTAAAAATCTACAGTGGGATTTGCAGCCAGCGAGTAAAACACATTGTTTCCGATTATGCAAGTATGAGAAATATCAGGATAATAAGGATACAGAAATTCCAATAGACTAAAGTTTACAAATTAATAAATTAGGTCCGTGTGTCAAACATAGTCGAATGCCTTAATTATTTTACAAAATAAAAAGTATTTCATTACGTTTAAAACATGATATTTGCCAATCTAAGAATGTTGATTACTTTGCCTAGCCAAGACTTTCATTTTTCTGATGAACCCTATCAATTATTATAATTTAAACGGGTATTCCAACGTTCCATATCGGTCGCCTCAAATGACAGATAACTCCTAAATCCTGTGGTCTGGACGGAACTTGTGAGTGCTCATCTAGTCTTTGTTTAAAATGTTGCTGTCATATTTTCCGTTATGAACATGAAATTCCATTTCCGTTACTTGTTTCTGTACAATCATTCAAAGATTTAAATACTGATGAACACAGCAGACTTTTTTCTTGAATCTTCTGATTAGATTACCTCCCTTTATGGTTCTAACAGTCAGGAAAAGTTCATGCAAGTTTTAAAAGTTGCGCTGTTCTAACCAATGTAACTATGCAAAGGATCTATTTGGAAAGCTGTTTAATCTGTTTTAAGAAAACATTTAAAGCCTTATTATACGCCCGTTTGAAAAACGGGACGTACTATGGGAACGCCCCTGGCGGGCGGGTGGACGGGCGGCATCCGCAAACTTTGTCAGGAGCATTTCTTCTTCATGCATGAAGGGAATTTGATGTAACTTGGTACAAATGTGCAACGCCTTGAGATGGAGTCTCATGTGCAAGAACCAGGTCCCTAGGTCTAAGGTCAATGTCACATTTAGAGGCCAAAGGTCAGATAAAAGAATGACTTTATCCGGAGCATTCCTTCTTCCTTTATGCATGGTGGGAATTTGATGTAACTTGGCACAAATGTTCACCACTATGCGACTGAGTGTCATGTGCCAGAGCCAGGTCCCTTGGTCTAAGGTCAAGGTCACACTCAGAGGCCAAAGGTCAGATACACAAACGCCTTTGTCCGGAGCTTTTCTTCTCCCTGCATGGAGATATTTTGATGTAACTTGGCACAGTTGTTCACCATCATGAGACGGAGTGCCTTGCGCAAGAACCAGGTCCCTAGTTTAGAATTACTTCCCTTTGTTGTTACTATAAATAGCTTATATTGTAACGTCGTAGGGAAAAATAGAGACCACTTTTCTGTAGTGCAACATGCATGTTACATCCAATTTTTAGTTATATTTTGACCTATCTCTACACTAAGGATTTTTGTGTAGATTTTTTTTTTTAAATTAAGATTAACTTCCCTTTTTTGTTACTATAAATAAGTTATATTGTAACTTTTTTATAACTGACCGTAGGGGAAAGTCAGGAAAACAAGACCACTTTTCTTTGGTACAACTTTGATGTTACTTTCAAATTTAGATGTATTTTAAGGCATCCCTACCTGGGAAGGATTTTTGTGGACTTACCTAAGAATTACAAGAATTACTACACAACCACAGAAAATTCCTCTTGCAAATGCAGGTGCTATTGTAAAGAAATTTGCTATGACGAGCGTATATTGTGATATTCTGGCACTCGTATGGAACTTTGAAACATAGTTAATTTCGTAGCGTAAATAGTTTTATTTTGAGAGTTGGTATATTTTCTGAACCTTTGGGATAACGGAGTACATTCAATTGTACTTAAAATAGAATTCTGCTTAAGCCGGTGCTATGGGCGTGAGGGATGTGATTAAGTAAACATTAATTATAAAGTTTTGCAAAATGATTTAAAAGGATTTAAAAGGATTTTAAAGTTTTGCAAAAGAATATATAAAGGAACGGATTTCAAATAACCAATTAAAGTTTAAAATCGATAGTGAAAAGAAAGACTTTTAATTTCTTTTAATTTTACGTTTACAAAAACCCTTATCATTATTGATTGTAAAAATGAATATGCATTTTGAATAGGCTAAATGTGGAATACATTGTAACTATTATGTTAACTGGTGTCAAACATCTACAGTAACTGTACATAAATTAAACCATTTGCAGAATGTAAAGAAGCTTTGTCTATATATTTTATGCATGTACAATACAAAAATATGTTTGGCATAAATTTAATAATTTGCACTGGACTGCATTGCATTTCTTACTCGTACTAAATCTCGTCAGTTTTATAAATAGTATGCTGTGTATCCCCTTTGTTTCTGTTTTGCATTTCTTGTACACACATGTAAATGTTGAGAATAGCTTTCTCCTGTACTCGGAATCTACACTCCTACAAATACCATTTTGTGAAGCAACAAAGTGTACATTTTTATTTTTACTACCAGTAAGCAGACAGTTTCGCAACTAATTTCTCTCAGCAAAATTACATGATCGATTATTTATATCTACCGTCTACACGAAGCTAGACAAGTCGATTCAAGCATTTATTTATTTTACAGAACAGTCCACAGGAATCTTTATTCTGCAAATTGTTGAAACATCGTAAATAACCGGTTGAATATTAATTACCTTTAAAATAATCTATATGTTTTATTAAAGATAACGTACCCGGGCCCCAAGACGAAACTGTCCTCTGCCACTTAACTCGTGGGAAAATTTTTAATATGATATCTCATAAATCAGCGAGTGTTGTCATTTTTGCTGGGTATTTACACTCAAGGTACATGACTGTAGAACAGAATATGATGACATATTGTAAAGTTATTGCCCTTTAAATGCGTGATTGTCATTCGAACAAGAAGGATTTAGACATACCTGGCAACAGATTTCACTTTCTAGCGCAAATTACGGTGAGCCAGTTTAAAATGGCCTAATGCGCTTGCTCATAGGTAAGTTTTGAAATCCTCTAAGACGAAAATAAGTGTTAATTTAAAATAAAGAAATATAGTGTAATACTATTGTTACAAATGTTGGAAACGGTTCAGTCATTAATAGCAAGATATATAGATTTATATTTACTATTCTTTCTTCGCAGTAATTCAAAAATATGCATATGCATTGAATCAAGTTCGTTCAATTACATACATTTATTGATTAACTGGTGGTTCGTTTGCCACGTTCGTTTGGGCTACGGAAGATCTGCCGGAATAACAGGAGCTTTTTCAAGATGTTCAATTGTGCGTCTTCTGTTTTTAGGAGCTCTTCTATGTCTTCCACCCGATAGTCGGAAGAGGTAGCAGAGATATTAATCACGTGATCAAAACCAGACAGCAATTCGACATATAAAACTTACAAACTGAGTAATAAACTAGAGCAACCAGAACAAATAAAATATTAAGAATTTCGTTTTTAAATAGAACATCAACAATAAAAATCTTTGAAAAAAAAATACATATAAAAAAAAAGATAAATTTTTCACTCCCGGTAGACTTCCTTTCGATTGGGATTTTCTTCCAAGCTTTTCTAAAGCTTCTCGAAAGTTATTCTATTGGACCAAAAGAAGGGGCAGTTGACAAACAAGCTTGTCGGGTGAGGTTCTCGCAAAAATGGTAAAATGCCAATTTGGCAGCTTTCACCAGGGCCAAGTTCGGACTTGGAGCCAAATCTTCAGTGTACAATTATTGCAGTGGTAGCTTTTGAACATTTTTAAATGAAATTCAGTAACTAGGTAATGCTTGGGTCTACAGTCCTCGGAATGGCGAAGGTTGATCATATCCTGAAGATGATTTATTGATTTTATTTTTTTGAGGTTACAGTGACCTGGACTAGGAAAACAGTTTTCAGACTATAACCCAAGAAAGCTTGGGCCTAGGATCTCTAAATCAGATACGAAGGTTGGCCATCACCAACAGAATGATGACTCCCTAATAGGTCACAATGGTCTGCATCAGGGAAACTGTTTCGTATATAGCACAACCTATCACATATCCAGAGACATAGATAACAATTTCTATGTCCCTGATATAACTTTAAAGGTAGCAACACTACATTTACCTCTTCTAGGTTTCTTTTTTAAAAGAAGCACTTGTCATCCGTTCTTAATGTGTTAGGTTTATGTCAGGTAGCAGGGTACACTTCAAAGTTTGAACCCCGTCAATATTTGTAATAATTAGAACTTTGTGATTTTGTATGTCTATAAATTACATTTAGATTGTTAATTCTTTAGAAAATTTAAACAGCTGATACATGTCAAATTCTGATGTCAGTTGTAAAACTAACTGCTGCTAGCATTGCATGAATCGATGAGTCATCTTCGGCGCGGGAAATTCAAATCACGGAAGGGTTCCGTGCTTGTTAATTAATATTCAGGAACAATTTTCTATTTTGTTAAAAAAAATCGATATTGCAAGGCCGACATTCCATAAATATCCTGAATTTCAGCAGGGCCTGTTAAATTGAGAAATGCAAAAATGGACATTGTTCATGCAACGGGACCATTCAAGGCTAACCAAAAGGTGCAAAATTGATGATTTTGGCGTCTTATGTTTAATGGATAGGGTACAACTTTCGTTTTGATAAATTTCTGTATTCTTGTATGAGAGTCCTTATTGTGTCATTAATTAAAAGCACAAAACATGCACACAATTAACAGAATAGCCATCTTGATTCAGCACATTAGAGGATAGCACTATTACAACTCGCTACATGTAAGCCTGACCGTGCTCATAATGTTCCTGTCCAAGTGTACTCTGCTACCTAAAAGTACAGCAGCCCTGGTAAGGTTGTGTTGCTTTCATCATGCATGGCTCGATCACCGGCGGGGTTCAAAAGACTTTACAAAAATAGTACTCTATATTTTTTATCTAGTAACATTTTTATATAGTCGTTGGTTATATATTTCTATTACCGTTTCTATAAAGCATTGTGTGTGTGTGTGTGTGTGTGTGTGCGTGTGCGTGTACGTGTGTGAGTGTTACTTACATTTGATAGTGTAGCCAATATATTTCGAAGTCAAATAAAGGATGCACATTTAGAAAAATATTTTGAAAAGTCGCTAAAAGAAGCCCTGACTGTCTGAATAACTACCTCAGCAGTTTTTATTTAACGATTAAGAAACAAAATGAAGAAAATTATGAATGACAGCGGACGGGCGGTCAGCATCCAAAACATGTCTGCTCTATAATTCAATTTTCGTCGGATCTTCACCAAACTTGCTGACAATGTTTGTGGGCATTACATCTCGGCCAATTTCGATAACCAGCCAAATAGTACCAGGCACTCTTTGATTATAGTCCTTGAATTACTCGAAAAACGGGGAATTTAGCCTTGTACGCTCTTTTAAGTCGAACAGTTTTCATCCGATCTTCACCATACTTGCTTACAATGTTTGTGGGCATAATATCTCAGCCAAGTATTATTACCACCCAAATCGCCAAATGGCTGCTGTAGGGAGGTTGCACCATATACTTTTTTAATGATGATACGCAGAAAAAAAACAACATTAAATGAATTACGTATATTACGTATGAAGTGAAATAAATATAAAATTAAAAGGTTATTTAAGGTCTAACATTTTTCTGTATATCTGTATAATATGAATTTACACTCATACCAAGCTGGGAAAAGCTAGAAAAGGCAGGAATACAATATTCAGTGAAACATTTTTAATTTAAACTATTATTATAGTAAGATAAAAAAAGATATAGAATAAAAAGGTTATTTAACATTGTACTGTACAATACGAGATATATTTGGACTCGTACCCAGCTGAGAAAACCATATTGAACTCGCCTAGCGGCTCGTCCAATATAGTTTTCTCGCCTAGAGGCTCGTCCAATATAGTTTTCTCAGCTGTGTACTCGTCCAAATGTATCTCCGTATTGTACAGAACAATTTTAAATAACCTAATATTATCAAAGCGGTCACAATTTTAAATAACCTAATATTATCAAAGCGGTCACAATAGCCACAATTTATCGTTCAATCCAAACTTAAAAATTATGTCATATGTCAAAAGTCTTTTGAACATCAATTTATTAACACAGCAGTCTATTATCTGAACTAGTAATAATGATTAATAACCAAAACATTTGACAGAAGGGTTTAGAGTAACACAGGCTTGTTTTGTTCTTCAATGCTATTTCATTGAGAATAGACGCATTGACATTATATTTACTCAAACCTTATTGTGTTTATAAACATGCAGATTAGGCCATCACCTACAGATAAACCCGGTTTTTGTAATCTTTAAACAAGTGTGTTCATACGGAAAAATCAACTGGAATTTAAACATTACAATTCCTCGGTAGCTCAAAACACCTGTAAAATGTTAAGGTATTAACAAAAATGTGAACAATTTTTAGGATTGTGGTTATTTTTCAGCTGTTGTGTTGCGGTTTTGAATAGCTTAAATTCCATCATCACTCGGATGTGTATATTTAATCCGAAGTGTCTTCGGTTTGTATATCGTGCAGTATGAAGTATAAATAATCAGTAAACTGACATTTGTCAGTTCCATAATATTTTTCTTTACACAACTCCGTTAATATTTGGTGGCGAGAGCATTCACGGATATATACACATGTCCATCATATTAGATTATACTTCATATTACCTGCATTGTCGTATTTCTACTGAAAGAAAAAACTTTCCGTGTCTACACTGGTCCCTTTGATAACAGTTCGTAAGATTTACAATATATGAGCCGCACCATGAGAAAACCAACATAGTGCATTTGAGACCAGGATAGGTCCAGACCAGCCTGCGCATCCGCGCAGTCTGGTCAGGATCCATGTTCTTCGCTAACGGTTTCTCTAATTGCAATAGGCTTTGAAAGCGAACAGCATGGATCCTGACCAGACTGCGCGGATGTTGGTTTTCTCATGGCGCGGCTCATGTAGAGTTGTCATATTATATTATATGTGTGCAACTGTTTACGGCGGGTTTAACTTTAGCAAATTTTATCATACACACAGTATTTACGCTGAATAGAGTGTCAAAAGTGAGCTTTAAAAAATCTGCAAGGAGTATGACTGCATGAAAAGACACCTGTTAAAACACTTTTTTCTGCTTTTAATGTTCTGTTTTAGCTCGATGAAGTAAGTTTGAAAAAAATCAGCCTGTAGATTTTGTTGATAAAAAAAAAAGTTCCAAAACTTTCTCTGGTTTGATTTATTTTCTTCATTATATATTGAATTGATCGCTGTAAAACTAGACAACGCCCATACACTTTTCATTCAACTTTTCATTCAATCTTTTGATGAATTTGAATATTTGTTTTACTTATCTTATCAGTTTAATTCAAATATGGTCAGTCATATAATGAATTGACCGACGGCTTATTTATCAGCGCCAAATTTGATGAAATTTGTAATTCATACCAAATACCGCTGATAGCTTTATTGTGTTATCTTTGAAAATATAATGGAAACCTAGTTGCTTATCAGACAGGGAGTTTTAGTGTGAAATGTTAAAAGTAGCAACCGTTCATGAGAGTTTAAAGGAGAAATTCTCATTTCGGTGGGTTCGTGATTTAGGTTTATAAAGGAAGGGCATCGGTGAACATTATGAACAATTTATCTAAAGACATCTTAACCTGATTTTTAACCAAATTAAACTTTGTCTAACCTTTAAATTTTAAGTGCTTTAAAGTAAATATTACTGAACGAAGTTATTCATGAACAGTTGGAGTTGGTTGTGCACTCTGTAGCTGTTCAAAGCAAAAGTGGGACAATTTCTTGATCACATGAAAAAAAATACAGTCTAGTTGATTGTTAGAAAAATGTAGATACATATAGATATATAATCTTTTGTAACAAATGATGCATCTTAATAATTTAGATGAGATCATTCAAAAGTAGAAGAACAAACTCCCTTTCTCGAAATTTGTTCTTAAATTTTAGTAGAGATGAGTAACATTGTCAAAAATCTACCGTGTCATTAAGTTACAAAGAATTCTACAAACATTCTACGGGGAAACATCAAAACTAGTACATTATCTTTTTGACAACTTTGCACATTTAAATAATAACAAAAGTCTTAAGCGCTTTCATATGCGCAAGGGTAAACCCGATCCGCTCAAAAGAAAATCTTACGTCGTGTGAACCAAAATCATCAGGGTTTATTTTAAATGCATTGCCTTGATACAAGAGCTTGACGAAGGGAAAGGGTCAAAAATAGAACATTTCATAACTAAACGTGCTATCAAGTTCTTTTTTTTTTTAAATTAGGATATTGAAAAGATTAATTAGAATGATTATTTTGAAGTCTAGCCCAACATGAAAAAAAACTATAGCTTGTTTACAATATTGGCGCCATTTAACAGTTCATTAACGAAAATTATTACATAAATCCTTAAATAAATCATCGGGATTGAGCGATCTATACCTCAACGCTAAATTGTGCTGGGCTGAAGTCCGAATTTGAAGAAGAAAAAAAACATACTTCTTATGTAAATTGTACACTTCGGACCTCGGGTAATAGTTTTGACTATTGACCAGCAAGTCATTCCATAAATGTATAGTATTTAATTGATCAATCACTGACGAAAGAAGTCCATACGCAAACTAATGAGAATAGATTTATTTTTACCAAGAACTCTTTACGTCGTGTGAACCAAATCAAGATATATATTTGCACCAAGAACCTTCCAAATATATATATACGACTAAGCAAACATTGCGTGGGCTCAAACTTTACTCCTGGTGTAAATATTTCGAGAATACATTAACAGGACATTGATGTGTAACCTACCAAAAATAAGTCCTACAAGTAATCCACATACCATATATGTAGGCCATATAAGTAAGTGCATGTATACAAAAGATGTATATCAGTATCTTCGATGACTTATAGCTGTATGCCAAATGAGCATGTGAAGACGATATAAAATACTTGTAAGAACGCATCGCAGATAGATGAACTTTTTAT
The DNA here is from genome assembly GCF_021730395.1 of Mercenaria mercenaria. NCBI lineage: Eukaryota > Metazoa > Mollusca > Bivalvia > Venerida > Veneridae > Mercenaria > Mercenaria mercenaria. The sequence continues at coordinate 22,238,586 of NC_069378.1, read as the reverse complement.
ACGCTATGATTGCTTTTTCATAAATTATAGCAATATTTAGAAGTTATTCATATGTGAATATGCTTATACTACAATAAAAAAAAATGTCCAGTTCTGCGAGAGAAAAAAATTCGGAGCCGCATAAAATACATATATGACAAAAATACAACAGTTTAAATAACAAGCAGCATGTACTGTTCTGAAGTATGTAGAACTAAGTATGAGTTCAAGATGAAAGTCCTTAAATACCATAAATCATAAGCTTATTCGGCTGCATTTCTACATTAGTTCTTCTCTTCAAATGTACCACTTGAAACACTGTGTGGAGATATTTATGAACACTCAAAAACGCCCTTAGATTTCCGTTTTAGAAATAAGTGGTAAGATTTATAAAACACACCCTTTATGATGAGGTCAAAGTAAACAGAAATTATCATAAATTATTTCCAAAATGTATCTTTTTTGTTTGTTTGTTTGCTTTGCAAGATGTTTGCTCAATAGTGGAAAACCTGCTTTTATACTCTTCACGACGAGTTTTTTGCTGTGCTCCTGTCATTGTTCTTTACTTCTAATGTAACTGTTTTCATTTTAAGGTTACAGATAAGCTAAATATTTAAGGTAGCGGACCCGTAATGGCAGTATACAAATTACGTATGCGATTTTGGCATTCTCCTTTTCTTATTTTGCGGAATGTCATTGCTGGTTGAGCTACATTTATGTCCGAAGTATGCCGAATCGCTTAACGAGATTATGTAATCACGTGGATTGGTGGAAATCGTCGAGTGTCGTATTGCGTTCACTACTTTAACAGCGTGCTCGACTATTATAATGCTTGATACTAGAATTGGGCACATCTTAGGAGGTTTAAGCTGTCACTGGTGTGTTTAATGACTCCAAATTGAATGAAGATATTGGACAAGAACTTTAGTCTGTGTCAAAAGTATTAAAGAATAACAGATATAACGATAAGTCTGTGTCAAGTGTATAAAGTAATAACAGAGATAGAAGGCTCATAATGCTAATATGATATAAGTTATGTCCACATTATCATGGAAAATCTCCGCAAAAGTAATGCACCATCTGTCATATCATGTGAAAAATAATGTGGTAATGTGGAATAAGTATTTTAAGTTCAAATCTATTCATTAATAACAGAGTTAGAAACAGAGATTTACAAATTTAACATAAATTCTAAGTAAAAAGAGGACATAACTCATAACATATTGTAATGGACCTTGGGTCATATGGTGGGGAGGTTATGTGGAAAACCAATTTTAAGTTTGAATCAGATCCGTTAGCGATATGGTGCAAAAACATCACAATTCGACTAAAATTAAAAAAATAAATAAATAAACAAAAAACGGGGGCATAATTTTTAAAATATTTTCACAAGAGTTATAACGCCTGTGTCATATGGTGTGCGTCATGATATGTAGCAAATATTTTAAGTTTGGATCAATATCATGTGGTAAAACAAAGGGGGAGGGTGGGGGGATTCATAAAATATTGGTGCGAGATTTATGTCCGTTGTGCAAACGATATTGGTGATGATGTGGAACAATTGTATAAGTTTGAATCAAATCCTTTCTATTATAACAGAGATATAACAAAACTAAAACCATACATTCTAAGTAAAAAGGTGTCATAATTTAAAAAAGTGGTGCAAGAGTTATGATAACTTGGAAGGGCTATTTTAAGTTTGCCATATGATGTTGGTGATTTATAATTTGAAGTTTAAAACAAATCCATCAAGTAATTACAGAGATAAAGAGAAACTGCATCAAAACTGTAACCAAGGTGCGGACGCGGAAGGACGCCGACGCCGACGCTAGGTATTATAGGACATCTTACTTTGTATAGTCGAGCTAGAAATTATTATTCATATTTTGTCAAACTTGTTATTACTCAAATAGTAAAGCATAATAATAAACTACGGTGACGTAAATTTATTCCGTGTACGCATATTTAAACTTTATAGCCGGATATAAAATGATGATAAAAGTATTTATTAATATAATCTGGGCTTGTCTGTAATATTGGCCGTCAGAAATTTACATGCAGCCCTAACGAAATAAAGCAAAGTAAACAGATTAGCTGCTAGCAGTTGGAATTTATATGCCGCATAAAATTGAACCTTTAAAACAATACGTTTTCGGTTTGACTGGGAGTGTAAAAAGATTGACTCTATGCGCTTTATTTTGCAGTGTCCATAAAAGTTAAAAATCATTATAAATATCTTAAGGTATTTGGATAGAAGCCTTTTAAATCTTAAAGATAGTTTATACCGGTGATTCACATATTGTAAGATTTTGCCCTTGGGAAAAAAAGAAACTTATCTTTTTAAGTTATGCAAACAATTGTATGCATTTGTTTGTATTTATGCTAACTGAGTAATTTTTCGAAGTTTTACAACTATAAATTCACAAATTAAGCCAATCATTGTCTGTACGTCACACTTAATACGTCACTGTGTAAAAAAGCGGGCTTGAAAACATGACCACGCAAATTTGGCAAATATCTGGTGGATGCCGTCACTGAAGCAGATAGTAATCCTTACTATTGTATTAGAATCGAAATATATATATCAAACGGTGACTTTGCCTTGAGTGAAATCATTCTTTGTCGTTAAGATGCATATCATTTCACAACTTTGGTTGCGCTCTCATGATATAATTCTTTCGCATCTAAACTCTAAACAATGATTTTGGTCAACAGCAAACTCACACTGTTAGGAATATATTATTTCCTAGGTAAAATCGTACTAGTAGAATAAGTTCTTGGCAGATTTGCTATTTTGCTTTTCTATAGGTCACAAAATTATTTTCTAAAATCAAAATTTTCTTCTTTTAGGTTTCTCACTACCTTAAATTAAATCTGATTTACGATATCCTCATCGAAGAACTTCGGTAGCACCCGATAAGAATTTTTAATCACCGTCAATAGTCACCTGATAACGATAACGTTAAGGGCGTTGTCATATTCACAGCCTTAAACATACCGATCCCTTAAACTATATATCCATAAAAGAACTGAAATTTTCGAACGTTTTAGATTTGTCTGAAAATATAGCTTTAGCGTTTAAAGGAAAAAATACTGGATAAATATTTATAAAGGATATTTAGAAAAGTGAGGTTGGTATGATACATCTTTTTAAAGTAAAAAGTATTTTTACCCTATTTTAAGAATTTTAATTTTAGGATGGGTTATCAAAACAAGCTATGTATAATTATAGTTTTAAAAACAATAATCATTTTCATTTTTACGTAAATTACGCTTGATAGTCTCCATTATAAGGTTTTAATTTTTTATGATTTACGCATTAAGATGATTCTAAAATACTCTAAAACGACTGCGACTAGATTGACATAGTATCTGAATGGTTGAAGACTTTTCAAATCTGTGATTACCGAATTACAAGTGTTTAGTCGTTTGGAATAAAACTTGTGAGATCTATTCTGTATTTATGCAATAATATTACGTTTATTCCGACATTTCTTCTTTTTTAAAAAATAATTTTACATAGTTTATTCTCGTATCATCATATGAACAGAAAAATAATGTATTGTATAATTATAGCACTCTTATAAAAGCATTATTACCATTCTTATATGTATGTCTTTTATATATGTATATCACAAGAGTTGATGTTCCATATCTAAAAACATATGTAAATTATATGCAACTCCAATAATTTTATTGTATACCACTGTTGTCCCAGACCAGGCAGGCATGCAGTTTTTGCAGTGTCTGTCCGTTTGTCCTTTAATCATATTTTCTTATATAATCAACTCCACCTACAGTTCCCTTCTAATTTAATGAAACTTGGTATACATCTTTGACATGAAGTAGATACGCACATCTTGATGGATTTTTCATGTCCGATATTTTTCTGGAGAACTTACGGCTATATTTACAATTCTTTAAAGTGTTTTAAAGGGTATGTGTCATAGAAAGCTGACATCTTTATTGGTCTTATGGTTTTTTCTTTCTTTTTTCTATTTTACTTTTTTCTTATTTCTTTAGACTGCCTTGACATCACCAAACAATTTCCTTTTGTATTTTGCAGAAGAAGCTTTAATACAATTTACTGAAATAATGTCTTTATTGAAATGATTCAGCATGTAACAATGATCTACGCGTTCGAATTGTTTACTTGAAAGACAAATTCAATTAAAAAAACCTTGAAAATATGTCCACTCCCCAGGAACAAACCCTTATTAACTCCAGACGTTTCAAGTTCTTAACAGTCTGCCATTAAAAACAGCTGTTGTTCTAGTTCTCAGGGCGAATGAGAAAACAACTTTAATTTCAATTTTAAATTGTCTCAGTTTACTGCTTTTTACTTTTTCATAGTAAATCCCAAAACAAAATAGTAAAAATGGTAATAGTTTAATAAGAGTAAAAAGTTGCAAAACATTAAGTTATTTCAGTCGAACTTCAAAACATTAGAGCAAGTTGGATCGGAAAACACTCTGCGGTAACATTTAATTATTAGGGGATTTCAAATAAATTCAACACAGAACAGTCAAAGCCTTACCAAAAACCACTCATGAACAATATGAACAACAGAGAATACCATTTTTCAGAATACCAAAAATTTCATTTCCGGTACATTTGTCGTATATTTTACCTGTGGATAAAGATCACCCGAAAACAAAGAATATTAGCTCTTCACACATTTTTGCAGGTACCATTGTACCAGTTACCAGATACATTGTAATTATGACCAGATTTACTCTCTTAAGAATTAAGTCTCTTTAATATGTCTTTAAACCTTATTCAAATAAACATTTATTGACGTAACGCAATAAAACTTAAACTAAATTAATTCAAGAGGTTCGTTTGATTTAAAATTAAATTCAAACTGTACTTTAGACGGGCGGAATTATCAGTGATTTTCAGTGTTATCTTTATCTTGCGCAACGCCAACTAATCCATTGAAATATTTGACAGTTGAATAGAGTACTTGTGACTATATTCGAATACCACGCCTTACCTTGCTGTCGTAAAATCATAAGTTGACTGCATCTTTATTGGTATTCCGATAATTTTAGGTTTAATGTCTTAGTAGTAGATTCTACAACAAAGTATCAAAATATTCAAAAGCAAAGAGCAAAGTCATAAGATACAAGAAATCCTGAAAGAAATGTTTAGATATAATGTTACTGCGTGTCTGACGCATAAAGCATGCAGAAAACGCTTTAAATCCAGTTTGGCTTACTTACTGTATATGATTATTATAACCCTAAAGTACCTTTCTACGTTTTGAAAAAGATTCAAAGTAATATAGACTGAGCAATCAGCGTCTCCATTAAATCTGTGTTACAGCAAGCTGCATTTAAGAGAAACCGCGTGCTACTTTGCATAACTTCTGCCTCTAGAAAAATATGATTTATAGACTTAAAAACTGTTTTTCATAATGATAATTGTATTACTCAGGCCACGTAAGAGTGTCAAACTTTGCTATTTCGTTTTTCTTAAGAGTCTGAAGTATACTTATTATAATGCAGGTCTTTTTGGTATTATTTCTAAATCATGTTTGTACTCATCATGAATGGAAAACCCACCACCTTACAAAATTAGTAGCGGGTTAAAGATAATTGTAGCCTGAAAATAGTAAAGACAGAATGTCTCAAGTTATGATTATATTTGCTAGTTATCTGCAATGCTATATTGCTATATTGTGATTTTTGTAACTTTGTTTATTTTGTAAGACATGACAGTTCATTGAATTTTAACAATTATTCAATATGACTTAATTTATTATTGTTCTTGTAGTAAATCGTTTATTGTCTTAAACCCTTATCCATATTCGTTACCTTGGTAAATCATTAGGAAATGAATTTGACAGTTTTACGTGGATTTAGTAAATAAGCGTGTCCGAGATGTTTTGAGGCAGATTACCAACACGAGCATATGTAATCATATTTCTTCAGTTGAAACAAGGTATGCGTTTTAGAAAATATGTTTCTAGTATGAATACCTATTATCCATCCCGATGTTTCGTGAGTGTGACACACATGGTATAAATACATTTCAATGGTTGCAAAAGTATTAATAAGCTGTCGTTAAGAAGTCTGAAAAGTATTGTTTGTTTATACATTGCAGCTATGGAAATTCGTGTCTTGAAAGTGGTGTGCGTTCTCTCAGTTTTGTGCTCAACATCAGGTAAAACTTCAGTTTCTGACACAGTGACGTCGGAAGTTGGCAGCAGCTTTGTAACAACAGAATCAACAACATCAGGTCAAACTGCATCTTCAACTTCTGGAACAGTGACTTCGGAAGTTACAAGTAGCTCTGTAACAACAGAACCAACAGCATCAGGTCAAAGTTCAACATCTGGAACAGTGACTTCGGAAGTTGCAAGTAATTCTGTAACAACAGAACCAACAACATCAGATAAAAGTTCAACTTCTGGAACAGTGACTTCGGAAGTTGCAAGTAATTCTGTAACAACAGAACAAACAACATCAGGTCAAACTTCAACTTCTGGAAATGTGCCTTTGGAGGTTGCAAGTAATTCTGTAACAGCAGAACCAACAACTTCAGATCAAACTTCAACATCTGGAACGGTGACTTCGGAAGTTGCAAGCAGCTCTGTAACAACAGAATCGGCAACATCAGATCAAACTTCAGCTTCTGGAACAGTGACTTCGGAAGCTGCAAGCAGCTCTGTAACAACAGAACAAACAACATCAGGTCAAACATCAACATCTGGAACAGTGACTTTGGAAGTTGCAAGCAGCTCTGTAACAACAGAATTAACAACATCAGGTCAACTTTCAACTTTTGGAATAGTTACTTCGGAAGTTGCAAGCAGCTCTGTCACAACAGAACCAGCAACATCGGGTCAGTCTTCAATATCTGGAACTGTGACATTGGAAGTTTCAAGCAGCTCTGCAAAAACAAATCCAACGACATCAGGTCAAACTTCAACTTCTGGAACAGTGACTTCGGAAGTTGCAGTCACCTCTATTACTACACAACCAACAACATCAGATCAAATTTCAACTTCTGGAACGGTGACTTTGGAAGTTGCAAGCAGCGCTGTAACAACAGAACCAACATCATTAGGTCAAACTTTAGCTTCTGAAACTGTGAATTCTACAGTTGCAAGTAGCTCTGTAACAACAGAACCAACAACATCAGATCAAACTTCAACTTCTGGAACTGCAAGCAGCTCTGTAACAACAAAAACAACAACCTCAGGTGAAACCTCAACTTCCGGAATAGTGACCATTGAAGTTACAAGGAGCTCTAAAACAACAGAACCAACGACATCACATCAAAATTCATCTTCAACTTCTGGAACAGTGACTTCGGAAGTTACAAGCAGCGCTGGGACAACAGAACAAACGACATTAGGTCAAACTTCAACATCTGAAACAGTGACTTCTGCAGTTGCAAGCAGTAATGTAACAACAGAAGCAACACAATCAGGTCAAAGTTCTACTTCTGAAACAGTGACTTCTGCAGTTGCAAGCAGCTCTGAAACAGGAGAAGCAACAACATCAGATGAAATTTCAACTTCTGGAACAGTGACTACGGTAGTAACAAGCAGCTCTAAAACAACAGAACCAACAACATCAGATCAAAGTTCGGTTTCTAGAACGGTGACTACGGAAGTTGCAAGCAGCTCTGTAACAACAGCACCAACTACATCAGGTCAAACTTCAACTTTTGGACCACTGACTTCGGAAGTTGCAAGCAGTTCTGTAACAACAGAACTAGCAACATCAGATCAAACTTCAACTTCTAGAACAGTGACTACGGAAGTTTCAAGCAGTTCTGTAACAACAGAACCAACAACATCAGGTCAAACTTCAACTTCTGGACCACTGACTTCGGAAGTTGCAAGCAGTTCTGTAACAACAGAACCAGCAACATCAGATAAAACTTCAACTTCTAGAACAGTGACTACGGAAGTTTCAAGCAGTTCTGTAACAACAGAACCAGCAACATCAGGTCAAACTTCGACTTCCTGAACAGTGACTACAAACGTTGCAAGCAGCTCTAAAACAGGAGAAGCAACAACATCAGATAAAATTTCAACTTCTGGAACAGTGACTACGGTAGTAACAAGCAGCTCTAAAACAACAGAACCAACAACATCAGATCAAAGTTCAGTTTCTAGAACGGTGACTACATCAGGTCAAACTTCAACTTCTGGACCACTGACTTCGGAAGATGCAAGCAGTTCTGTAGCAACAGAACCAGCAACATCAGATCAAACTTCAACTTCTAGAACAGTGACTACGGAAGTTTCAAGCAGTTCTGTAACAACAGAACCAACAATATCAGGTCAAACTTCAACTTCCGGAACAATGACTACGAACGTTGCAAGCAGCTCTGTAACAACAGAACTAACAACATCAGGTCAAACTTCAACTTCTAGAACAGTGACTACGGAAGTTTCAAGCAGCTCTAAAACAACAGAACCAACAACATCAGGTCAAACTTCAACTTCTAGAACAGTGACTACGGAAGTTTCAAGCAGTTCTGTAACAACAGAACCAACAACATCAGGTCAAACTTCAACTTCTGGAACAGTGACTACGGAAGTTTCAAGCAGTTCTGTAACAACAGAACCAACAACATCCGATCAAACTTCAACTTCTGGGACAGTGACCACGAAAGTTGGAAGCAGCTCTGTAACAACAGAACCAACAACATCAGGTCAAACTTCAACTTCTAGAACAGTGACTGCTATAGTTGCAAACAGCTCTGTAACAACAGAACCAACAACATCAGATCAAACTTCAGCTTCTGGAACAGTGACTACGGAAGTTACAAGCAGCTCTAAAACAACAGAACCAACACCAGCAGGTCAAAATATTACTTCAGGAACAGTGACTTCGGAAGTTACAAGCAGCTCTGTAACAACAGTACCAACAACCTCAGGTCAAACTTCAACTTCTAGAACTGTGACTACGGAAGTTACAAGCAGCTCTAAAACAACAGAACCAACAACATCAGGTCATACTTCATCTTCCGGAACAATGACTACGGAAGTTGCAAGCAGCTCCTTAACAACAGAACCAATACCAGCAGGTCAAAATATTACTTCAGGAACAGTGACTTCGGAAGTTGCAAGCAGTTCTGTAACAACAAAACCAATAACAGCAGGTCAAACTTCAACTTCTGAAACATTGACTGCTATAGCTGCAAACAGCTCTGTAACATCAGAACCAACAACATCAGATCAAAGTTCACCTTCTGGAACAGTGACTACGGAAGTTGTTGGAAGCAGCTCTGTTACAACAGTACCAACAACCTCAGGTCAAACTTCACCTTCTAGAACTGTGACTACGGGAGTTACAAGCAGCTCTAAAACAATAGAACCAACAACATCAGGTCATACTTCAACTTCTGGAACAGTGACTTCGGAAGTTACGAGCAGTTCTGTAACAACAGAACAAACAACTTCAGGTCAAACTTTACCTTCTGGAACTGCGACTTCTACAGTTGCAAGCAGTATTTTAACTACAGAACCAACAACATCAGGTCAAACCTCAAATTCTGAAACAGTGACTTTTAAAAGTGCAACGACTCCTTTAACAAGCAGCACTGCAATAGCCACAGCGTATCCGACGGTAAAACCTGACACTGGTAAGACAAAAATATACTTTTGTTTACAATAATATGTCAGTACATGAGAAAAATATAAATGAATTTCGTGTATGTTATTAACGGGAAAATATGATAAGATTGTAATGATATTGAATCATAGTGTGCAATATCATACACTCTGAATGACTTGTCGGTCAACAGTTTTAACGTTTTTTTGTGTTTTATTACATGCCGCCAATAAAATAACAATTGTTCGCCATTTGAATCGGATATAAATCGAGATCGGATACTTTTGTACAAGTTTATCAGTTTTGGTTAGCGATGCCTGGACAGTCACGAAATGAGTGATCTTGAGTTAGCTCTCCAGAAAATAATTTTTTGTTTTGGTAATGATTTAACTGGAGACAATATTATATAACGACTCACCTTCTCACTTTTTATTGAGAAAGCGTTTACAATATTTACACGTGCACATCATATCAGTACTAGTCACAAATGGAACAGGAACACTATACTTAGTTCTGCCCGCTATCTTGTAACTAAATACCTCAATACATACCATGAATTGCAAAGTGTTATAATCGTTATGATATGACAATTGTATTACGCTAGTACACTGTTCCTTTAGGATCATACAAATGTAGTTGTTTCGTCCCTTCGCTCCGTATATTTATAAAGGCAGGCGGTAGTGCGATAATACGACCGACGTGGAGACTGAAGGTACTTTCTGTTGGTGTGATCATACGATGCAAAAACTGAAAAACATGATAACGCGATACAAAGGTATAATAGTGCGATTATACGATGCGAGGACGAGGAAATACGATGCGATAGCGCGATAATATAACGGGAAAATACGAACACATGATGTCGTGTCTTCGCATCGCGTCGTTACTTCGTTTTATCATAATGCCGCCCTTACAATTCTACAGGGTGAAGGTGTGATACAATGATAACCATAATAAAAAAACAGTAAATTAGTGCATCGTTCCACTATTATCGGGCTAAGGTTAAGATTTAGTCCTGATTTATCAGTAACTTTATGTATCTTTTTTTCATGTTTCTAGATAAAGCGGTCTATGTTTTTAACTTTGAATTGACGATAAATGGGAACTTCTCTTCGAAATTACAAGACGATGATGGATTCATTTACTCATTAAATAAAACGGTAAATAAATCTATTCTATCTTACAAATATGTCTACGTTCTTTTGACATCTGGAACTGAATTTCGACTAACTTGAACAAAAGGATCAAAAGCCCAATGTAAAATAAGATGATGGATAATAATTAAGCATTCATTTAGCTGAACTTTGTTGGAATTTCACATTTCTGTTTCAAACATCCACGCATCACTTCTTTTTTTTAATTAAGCGTTAATTCAAAAAGTAAATATTTACAACCACTTCTTTTCTTCTTACCTTTACATGTAACTCACATTTTGACATGGTGGTATTATTGAAACTCTCATCGAGATTCTGTAAAGTGCACGTTTTCTGATTTCAGTTACTGGACAATATTTTCTCGGACATACCAGGCGTAAAACTAAGTTTTACTTTTAGGTAAGTTGCATATTAAGGGTGGCCAACCAAGGTGACTTTTCGGTACCTTCACATGGGGAAAGCCGCTCGACACATGCGTCTGTTTTGTTTGTTATTTCTTGTCACTTGACAAATTTTCGTAAAATTTTGAAAAGTTGCAGAAAGACACACAAACGTTTTCCTCAGCATAAATGGCATGCCGACTTTGACAGTACTTTCTTGCACGTAAAAATGAAATTTTAATGAAAAGTTATGCCTGATTTGAGCGACTTTCATCGTGTACAAAATACCAAAATGTAACGTGGGTTGGTCAGTTATACATACCTTTTTCAGTTAAATCTGTAACCGCTTTTTCAGAATTCTCAGATTTGCTCTTTTCTGCATCTTTATCAGATTACTATGATAACACATTTGAAATATAAATAATATAACACTAAGACGGGATTTTTGCACTTTTGAAAGGATGTTGTTGCTACACCTTATCTGTGACATGGTTTTCCCAGGTTTAATGACCTTTAATTTTGGAATATCATTTTCATTTTTTGTGAATGCTTTCGTCCCTGTCCTTTGGTTTATATTTACAAAAACAGAATTTATGTCGCTACGTCCCAGTTTTTGATGGTGGAGAAAAGCCTTAAGTGTCCCAAACCCGTGTATTACTAGTATTTCAGGCACGGCAAGAACGTCAGTAGAACCACATCCTTCCGTAAGCCCTCATTTGATTTAGAAGTATTCTTCATCAAAAGCGAGGTTTCTAACCCACTATCTTTTCTTTTATGACGTTTTTTCCCGTTTTTGCGGCGGGCCGCTTGCGGCCTCTGCCGCTTAGTTAACACTCACAGTTTCAAAGTGTGTCATCGCGCGGAAGATCGAAAATTGGAGACAATCCGAATAACACATCAAATTGAAGCGTAATAATTCTTGTAAAACGGATAGTTTAATGAGAAGAAGGGTTAGTGGTTACTGCGTGATGATTTATAAATTATTTATGTCTTGTATGGTAAACCTATTTTATACAGTAATAAACCCGTCAAACTAGTTCAATAATAGAACTATTTGACTTCGCGGAATGTCATTGGACAAAACCAAACAACACACTGAGACAAAATAGTCCAAATTTTCATTGTTATTACACCGTAAAAATGCATTTGATGAAGTTTGTGTATTATCCTACTTTCGTGCATTTTAATAAGAATAAAGAAGAAAATCTAGGCGAATGATATTTTTTGTTTTAATAGGTATTACCGGACTTCTTTAATTATTGTTGTTTATGACGCCATCTTGTTTTTGTGAATGAAACAACAACAACGACTTCTAAAGGACATAATCTGTTTATGCGGTGATTGTCATTTTTTTTATGAAATGAGCTTTTAATAGGAACGTGAGACCGTGTCAAGGTGTCACTAATATATAGCGTATGCCTGCCGTATTTGCAATTACCACAAAATAGTTTTTACAACGGAAACGTTCGAAGAAGCGGAAAATGACTCATCGATAGCATTTTAGATTTCTGCACTAACAGTTTAAAAAAGTCTCAAATCAAGGAATATTGCATTTGGAATGGAATGTTATTGAGGAAAAAGGTTATCTATTTTTCTATCAAGCAGCGTTATGGCTTGTGTATAGATTTAAATCGGGCCTTACGTTTGCTTGGTAAGAATGGGTATTCCAAATTGCAACTAGCAGAACTTCGGATACTTCACAAGTTTGGCATCAAATTAAAAGAAGATTTCTACGTCATTCATGTTCAGCAGGACACAGATTGACAGAAGGTTGTTAGCCATTGATTTTTCTGCTTTTATTTCATGATATTTGGGATTTTTTGTCTGAGCTATTTTATGAAAGTTAATAATTTGTAGGGTGTATTGATTTTTAGCAAAGAAGTATAACTATAAATATACAGAATCGCAGCTGGAGATCATCTCCCACAGGCACGTATCCCCGCGATAACTGGTGTTATCATCTTCAAGGGTTAATGCTGACTTGATCACTCCTGATCAAATCGATAGATGCTTATTAATTTAAAACTGGTGATACATGTACGGCCGTCACCTAATAAACCGAATCGGGTCCAATTTTCAAACGAGCACTGTTGATTTCTCAGACTTCCAATCATAAACTCATTTCTTCCCTGTGATCTTGTAGAAAATACTAACAACATTAAAAAAACACCATTAACATTATAAACAAACGATCTTAAAATAGAAAGTTTTTCACGATACAAATTTTTATCCTTCTGCTTTCTGTTTCATACACTGGTAACGGCTGACCGAATCGGGTCCAATTTTCAAAAGACCACTTCGGAATTTCCAGACTTCCAATCATAATTTATTCCTTCCTTCCCTGTGTAAAAAATACTAACAACAATATATATATATAGACAACAGGGCTCCGGAAATTTTGATAACTCAATCGGTCCGAAACGAAAATCCTGACATCGGCGCTACCCCACCCACTGCATTCCCAATATTACATATTTTGTAAAATGTGATAGAGTAAAGATATAATCATGTCATGCATTAAAACTGAGTTACCGGTCACCGCGTGTTTCCATACAATGAAGACAGTTATTCAGTGTTATGTGTGATTGTTACTTTGTTTAAATTTCGATTTTTTTCCGAGAAAATACTTGTAAGGATAAAATTACCGAGGCATTGACACCGTGTGCGTAACTAGTCTAAAAGCCAACGCACGTGACCGGTACCGTATACACGGCAGATACTTTGTGATGTTTCCTCATTCTTTGGCGGAATTCTATAAAATACAATTACATGACACATATTCTCTGCTAAATAGTCTCGGTATTTTAAGAATACTCTGCCGCGGACCGATTGTGTACGTTATATGAACGCTGAGATCTAATTTCCCGCATGTATAGTACCAAAAGGTCACGCGTGTTGGCCACGGATATTTCATTTCACTTATGTTGTACTTCAATAAGCAGCTACATTTTAAAAGTTATATGTTCTCTTCTGATGTAAACAAAATTTCATTTTGAAACGTTTTTTAAAAGACCGATTTGATAAACAGCACCACTCCGATTTTCTTTATCATTCGTGTTTGCCAGTCCATTTTTTTTTTTTCTTTTTCTTTTTTGCACAGTCGGGTTGCAAAGACGATTTTCTGCACTTGTTTCAACTGGAGCCCCAACAAATGAATCTTGTAATTTTTTCAAATCAAGTAATTATAAAAAATATTTTGATTGGTTTTCCGTGTGATGTCTCATTAAATCAAAGACCTATAATGTACAATTATAGCTCTTTGATTAAATGCAGTGACCATTTGTTTTTTACCATGATGAAACATAGCCTTTTGAAATAAACCATCCATCGGATTTTAAATAAAAGAAGTGGATCCCAGTCGAAATGATTTGGATCCAGTCAGACATACTTGGAAACCAGTCAAAAATGTTTAATACATTGCAGTCGGCTGTCTGCAAACATTAAAGGATGTGCCGCGCTAGTACTGATTGCGTCACGTGCTAATTACGGACCGATTATCAAAGTGACAGTCAGACTGTTTGACACGTTTATTGATTATCTGAGGGTGCGACCAACAATTTCCTGCTTGGCTGTAGATGGTGTATTGAGATATCAGACAGAAATTTATACTTTTCTCCATTTTTACGGGACCGATTTTTTTTGTTTTTTCACTTTATGAATCGGTCTGAAAAGTAAAAAATCGGTCCAAAACCGACAAACCGGCAAATTTCCGAAGCCCTGATAGTCAACATTAAAAAACACCATTATCATTATAAACAAACAATCATGACAATCTAATAGAAAGTTTTTCATGACAAATTTTTATCCTTCAGTTGTATGGTAAAAAATTTCATACATTGGTAAAACACGTGATGTTTGCGAGATTTGCTCTATGTGCCCTTCAAGTTGCGGGTCTGTTTATTCTTATAGGCTTAGCGCTTTGTTTTTAGGCAATGATTAGGGGTCAAGACTCCAGTACCAGACATCTAGACAAGTTCCATTTATCTCTGGACAGATGAATTAAAAATAAAATAATAAACAATGTTTTCTTTAGTATTTAAGACATGGATTGTGCTCATGAATTGTTGAATTGGTTTAAATAATGGTGACAGTCGTTAATTGCTGTTAAAATTTTCTATTCAATATGCCTCAGACCTTCGAGTGAGAGCAACATACATGTAATTATGCTTATAAGATAAAAAAAAAATAAATGAAGGCAACTTTAGGCTAGGCTTAATATACTCATTTGGTTTATTGGGATGACTTATTTTATGATATGATATTTTTTTATCCCTCTAAGCCTTACCCATATCGGCATTTTAATGTTAGGAAAACGAAGACATTAAAAAATAAAAAAAATGTCATATATACTGGTCAGACTTACTGCTACAGTACATTAAACATTAATATATTCATGTTGAATTTAACTAATAATTTTAAATAACAGACATAAATCAATATAGACATAAATCTATATAATAAAATGTAAACAGGTGTGAGGAGATATTTACCCCGACACCTGTTTCAATACGCAGAGGACGAGAACAACACTAACTTGCAGAAAGAAAACACATATACATTAAAAAAATGTCAGTGATGCAATTTTATGCTTTAATGTCGACATAAATTCATTATCAGAGATGTAATCTATACAAATACATTGTACATGTACCAGAAAACATTCACAACGGATTTCACTGGGGATTTCTTAAGTTTGGACGTGACGGGACAGCGACAGTCAGATTTATGTTATCACGCTGTTCCAAAACGTTCTGCTTTATGACAAGAAATCCGAACTTTTACCAGCAATTACCTTATACACAGTAATACAGTACATAATAAATTGATAGTACATGTATATGTTGTATATTGATGCCCGGACTAGGGGTGTAGCGAATACTAGCGATATGCTTAGTCTCACAATACAATACATATCATGTGACAAAATTAAAAAAAAAATAATGTTCCTTCTCTTGGAAAGTACTTGAAATTTTGCTTTAAAGTTAAAGAAATTGTAATAAATGATACATTTGTTTAGTTGCTATCTTCAACAGTGATTGTATGGAAGTTTTCATTCAATGTCGATCTCTACTTTCCACTGTATCGTAAAACAGACCTATGATACGATACGCCAGACTATATATATATATATAATGTATCGTGATACAGTGAATTTCGATATGTCATAAATTACACCCTTAGCCCGGACCTCTAGACCTTAATGTATTTATTGTGTGAAGTTGTGCATTTCCGTTTTGCTAAATGAACATGTACTATGATCCATAAGACATAACGTGATGAAAAACAAAAAACTTAAAATATCATAAAAAATGAAGTTTAAAGGTAATATTAAGCATGTTATACTAAGCTTACTTATAGAAGTAACACATACCTGGATACCAGCTGCTAGTTACTCTGGTTGTTGGGAAATTTTATATTAAATCAGACGATAAATAGAACAGTAGGTTTTTATAGTCCCCTACAGGTGGAACACCGGAGTGGATTATAGGAATGATGCCTATTAGAGCGCAATAAGTAGATATGCATGTACTTGACTTATGCTTATAGGTCAAAGGTCAGTGTCACTATTGAAGGTCAAGAAAAATTTGTTTCTGCTGATGGATTATCTAGTGCTACACAAAAATGTTCCCCATGATGAGACAGTGTGTCAATGCTTGATCTATGCTTGTCAGTTAAAGGTCAAGGTCACTGTTCAAGATCAAGTAAAAATTTGTTTCTGCTACATTAATTGCATCAAAGGACATTTTTAGTACTACACAGAAATGTTCCCCATGATTATGCTATATGTCGCGCACATGACCCATTGTTGTCGGCCATAGGTCAAAGTCATTATTGAAAGTCAGGTAAAAAAATTTTCACCGGTATGGGACTTATGTATTGCCACGGCTATACTCGGTCACTTGTTCATACAGACCTGGGGTCTCAAGTGTTTTATTTCAGACATTTTTCATCAACTAAAATGTTTTGTTTCTTTAAATCTCTTGTTTGATATTATTGCTATATCAGATGCACATATTATCTTCATATTCTGGTCGGATGATTTTTCAAAGTTATTGTCCTTTGATTACATAACATAGTATACAAAAGTTCCATTTCCTGGAATTCATCAATCTTTTATCGAAGATTTACTCCGAAGAGGAAATGTGCATATTTCTTGATGTTCCAACTTCCAGCCAGATGATTTTTCACTGACTTATTGCCCTTTGGTAATTCAACTTAGTTTACTATAGTACCATTTCTTGTCCAGAGTATTCCTCAGCAACCACTGGCTGGAATTTATAGTAGCTTTATAGGAAGCTTCACTGCCAAGAGGAAATGCGCGTTCGAGTCAGATGATTCACTGAGTTACTGCCCTTTGATAATTCAACTTTAGTACACTATAGTACCATTTTTTGTCCTGGACTGGAATCCATAGAAACTTCATCGGAAGTTGCATATTATCTTCATGTTTTGGTCGAATGATTATCACTGAGTTACTGCCCTTTGATTGTTCAACTTTAATGAACTATAGCGCCATTCTAGTCAGGATATTTCTTGGCAACAAAAGGTGGTGCACATTTTTAGCTCATCTGAGCACAAAGTGCTCAAATGTGAGCTTTTGTGATCGCTCTGTGTCCGTCATCGTCCGTCTGTCTGTCAGTCGTCCGTTGTCAACAATTTGACTGTTAACACTCTAGAGGTCACAATTTTGGCCAAATCTTAATGAAATTTGGTCAGAATGTTACCCTCAATAAAATCTTGGATGAGTTTGATATTGGGTCATATGGGGTCAAAAACTAGGTCATCAGGTCAAATCTAAGATAAAGCTTGTTAACACTCTAGAGGTCACAATTTTGGTCCAATCTTAGTGAAATTTAGTCAGAATGTTACTCTCAATAAAATCTTGGAAGAGTTCAATATTGGGTCATCTTGGGTCAAAAACTAGGTCACTAGGTCAGATCAAAGGAAAAGCTTTTTAACACTCTAGAGGTCACAATTTTGGCCCAATCTTAATGAAACTTAGTCAGAATGTTACCCTCAAAATAATCTTGGACGAGTTCGATATTGGGTCATCTGGGGTCAAAAACTAGGTCACCAGGTCAAATCAAAGGAAAAGCTTGTTAACACTCCAGAGGTCACAATTTTGTTCCAATCTTAATGAAACTTAGTCAAAATGATACCCTCAATAAATTTTGGACGAGTTCAATATTGGGTCATCTGGGGTCAAAAACCAGGTCACCAGGTCAAATCAAAGGAAAAGCTTGTTAACACTGTAGAGGCCACATGTATGACCATATCTTAATGAAACTTGGTCAGAATGTTGATCCTGATGATCTATTGGTCAAGTTCAAATCTGGGTCAGGTGGGGTCAAAAACTAGGTCATATCAAAGGAAAAGCTTGTTAACACTCTAGATGCCACATTTATGACTGTATCTTCATGAAACTTAGTCATATTGTTAAACTTGATGATCTTTAGGTCTAGTTCGAATCTGTGTCATGTCACTTCAAAAACCAGGTCACCGGGTCAAATCAAAGGAAAAACTAGTTAACACTTTAGAGACCACATTTATGACCATATCTTAATGAAAACTTGGTCAGAATGTTAATCTTGATGATCTTTAGGTCAATAGGTCAGGTGAGCAATACAGGGCCTTCATGGCCGTCATGTATCTTCATCTTATGGTGGGCTAATATTCCAGTGAGGTTCTAATATTTTATTAATTCAACATGAGTATTTTTAAAGCTATATCTGCCCAGTCAGCGGATTCCACTTTTTAGCTCACCAGAGCACGAAGTGCTCAAGGTAAGCTGTTGTGACCAGTCATTGTCCGGCTGCGTTCGTCATGCGACATTCATCATCCGTCAACATTTACCTTGTTAACACTCTAGAGGCCACATCTGTCACCCAGTCTTATGAAACTTTGTCAGAAAGTTTGTCTTGAAGATCTCTTGGTCAGGTTCGAAACTGGGTCATGTATGGTCAAAAACTAAGTCAGTAGGCCAGATCAAAGGAAAATCTTGTAAACACTCAAGAGTCCACAGTTTAAGTTGGAAATTCATGAGAATTGTTTAAAGTGTTTGTCTTGATGTCCTCTAGGTCAAGTTCAAATCTGGGTCAGGTGGGATCAAAAACTAGGTCACCCGGTCAAATCAAAGGAAAAGCTTGTTAACACTCTAGAGGCCACAGTTGTAACCCAACCTTTATGAATCATGGTTAGAATGTTTGTATAGATGATCTCTAGGTAAAGTTTGAAACTGTGTCAGTTAGGATCAAAAAACAGTTTAGCAGGCCAGATCAAAGGAAAATCTTGTTAACCTCCATAGTTTAAGTTTGAAACTCATAAGAATTGGTCAGCATGTTTGTCTTGGTCAAGTTCGAATCTGGGTCATGTGGGTTTTAAAACTAGGTCACCCGGTCAAATCAAAGGAAAAGCTTGTTAAAACTCTAGAGGCCACAGTTGTAACCCAATCATCATGAAACTTTGTCAAAGTGTTTGTCTTGATGATTTATAGGTCAAGTATGAATCTGGGTCATGTGAGGTCAAAAACTAGGTCAGAAGGCCAGATCAACTGTGGTGAGTGATATAGGGCCATCATGGTCCTCTTGTTTCTTTTAATATGCAATAATCTTATTTTGGTGAGCATCCATTGGGTTTACCATTATTTTCTTGTTATTCTATGCCTTTTATTCTCGGTAAAAAATGAAAAAGACAATCAAACAGACATGAACTCATCTTTTAGACGTATGTAACATTGCATTAAGTTGATATTCATGCGGATACTTTCATCGGTTTATGGCTTTTATCGTTTTGCTAACATGCAGATTAGAAAAAAAAAATTGTCTAGTCAAATACGGAATATATAATTGATCCAATACAGTAATATATTGGACAGTCACGTGGTACAAATGTGATTCGCTGAGAAAAATATGTATTCAATGATATGTGTATATTCTAGATGCAAATTTATAATTAAAATTCAAAATCTCACTGTTTTGAGAAAGAGAAATTTTAAAATATAATCTTCCATTATATTTCATGTCTTCTATTTAAGCCCGCCGCATTCAGCACTTTTAGTGCTTTGATTACATAATGTATGCACAATAACTGTAACATGGAGGATGTTCGCGACCGAGCGGTTATGGACTTCCATAGAGAAACAGCATTGGTGTTTCTTTTCTCTGAACACAATATTTTCCTATGGTGGCTGATTTAGGCCACACCAAATTAAAAAGTTGTTCATCGGATTTGCCGCTCGTATATTTTCAGAAACACAAAAAAAAATATATATTTTTTTTTGACTTGTGCTCGCCCCGTTGAAAAAATTCAAGGCAATTTTTTTTGGTGCGCTACTTTTTATGGACGTAACAGTGTACTGATTGTTCTTTAATGAAATTTAATCACAATCAATACATTTCGTCTATAATATAGGAAGACACTTCGATTTAGTTGCATTAAAGTTATTTCCCCTTATGCGGTTACGCCATTTTCTTCCAATGTTTACCAAATTGATTTGATACTAAAATCGGACTTATTTCATTGAAAAGTGGATGAAAACACACACTAATTTATTTGATAATGTACATTTTTTTGGTAAGGGTACATACATATTGATGCATGGCACTTTTCTGTTTTCTGTTTTTCCTGTCAAAATGATCAGCATTTTTATACGAAAGTGGGTGGGGTATGGAATTTACATTATGAGTTGTGTTCAGACCAATTTAAAGCTTCAAACTTTTCAGTCCTCGAGTAGAATAATGTTAATGCACGTTAATCACCATTTCAGACCTTAATTAAAACTTTGTTGCAACACATTTAATCTGTTAAGAAAGTTTAAAGTTAGAACAAGAGGGAGCTGGCCGTAAGACAGCATGCTCGACTTTTTTCAGTGCCTGACTCTGAATTGGAGCTTTGCCAGTAAAAGGGGCATAACATTCAATAGCTTTGAAAGTAACAGAGATATTGGATGTTATATGAAACTTTAACTAAAATATCTAAGTTAAAAAGTGGCATAACTCTGTCTAAAATAATTAAAATGGATTGTTTCTCCCGGTGTAGACTTTTGCATTGTTGTATATTACATATTTTCTATTAGCATTTTCAAACGCATACATTATTTGACTATACTGTACTGCGTGCCAATGTTATTACCTTTTTCCATGAGTTCGCTTTGTTGTGCGTCTGCAGGTCAAAATGTACCCATGTTTTCTCATATCCCTTGTGAATTACTTCTAATGTAAAAGGGCTATACATTCCATTTTAAGGTTTTTATTAGTTAGTCGAGAGCCAAAACAAGACAAATATATTTCTTCGCTCTTCGCTCGCTCCTGATTTTCTCAAAAGCAAAAACAAATATTTAAATTATTTTTTCGCTCGCCACCTCTATTTTTCAGAAAAAAAATCCGATGAACAACTTTTCAATTTGGTGTGGCCTTATGATATGTTGGTTTTTAGCTTTGGCATACGCCTGGCTTATGTTGGACATTTTTGTCGTTCTGAGGCGCGCAGTCAACACGTAATGGTGAGATAAAAATATTTTCATCTTGTAGTCTTGACACGCGCACATCATCGTGCAATCGCGTTTTCACCATCGTACCATCGTTGTTTCATCATCGTACCATCGCGTTTTCGTCATCGTACCATCGTGCATCGCGGTTTAGGATTCAATAAAATGTCACGATTGTCCAAACGGAACACCGTAGATCATGGATACTTTACGTTTTTTTTTCCTGAACATGTTCTTAGTTTTCACGAAAATTAATCTGCAAGAAGAAAATGTACAATTGTGAAAGCTTCAAGTAGACATAACGATTGTGTGAATGTGTAGAAAATGTGGCGAACTTTAACATACCGAATTTTATTGTGTCGTTGTTATGTGCTTGCCAACGCAAGACACTTAAACATTTGATTTCGTCTTGGCGTGCATACAATATTTGCAGATGACGTTCGCGCTAGCTTACATTTAATGTTTTGTTCTATTGCGTTGAGTTGTGTGATATTTTTCCGCTATGGCATAAGTCCCAATACGAAAGAACAAAAATGCCAAAATTGCTCACAATAATAAAATGTCCTAAAGCACCCGCCATACTTTCAATTTCTTTCAAAATATCAACTTATATTGTTCGTCGCTGACATCTGAGCTTGACCTATATATGAGGTTTTTTTTTTAGCTCACCTGAAGTTTTTCTGATCGCTCGATGTCCGGCGTCTGTCGTCTGTCGTCTGTCTGTCGTCTGTCAACATTTAGCTTGTGTATGCGATAGAGGCTGTATTTTTCAATTAATCTTCATGAATTTTGGTCAAAATGATAACCTTGATGAAATCTAGGCCGAGTTCGAAAATGGGTCATCTGGGGTCAAAAACTAGGTCACTAAATCAAATCAAAGAAAAACCTTGTGTATGCGATAGAGGCTGTATTTTTCAATTAATCTTCATGAATTTTATTCAGAATAATAATCTTGATAAAATCTAGGCCGAGTATGAAAATTGGTATTCTAGGGTCATAAACTAGGTCCCTAGGTCAAATCAAAGAAAAACCTTGTGTATGCGATAGAGGCTGTATTTTTTAATTAATCTTCATGAATTTTGGTCAGAATAATTATCTTGATAAAATCTAGGCCAAGTTTGAAAATGGGTTATCTGGGGTGAAAAACTAGGTCACTAGATCAAATCAAAGAAAAACCTTGTGTATGCTATAGAGGCTGTATTTTTTAATTAATCTTCATGAATTTTGGTCAGAATGATTGCCTTGATGAAATCTAGGTCAGATTGTAATATGGGTTATATGGGATTAAAAAATAGGTCACTAGGTCAAATCAAAGGAAAAGATTGTATATGCGATAGAGGCTGTATTTTTCAATTGATCTTCATAAAATATGGTCAGAATGATTGCATTGATAAAATCTAGGTCAGATTTGAATATGGGTCATCTGGGGTCAAAAATTAGGTCACTAGATCAAATCAAAGAAAACCGTTTTCAATGCGATAGAGGCTATATTTTTCAATTGATCTTCCTGAAATTAAGTCAGAATGATTGACTTGATGAAATCTAGGTGAAGTTTGATTATGGATTGTCTTGGGTCAAAAAGTAGGTCACTAGGTCAAATCATAGAAAACCCTTCTGTATGCAATAGAGGCTGTATTTTTCAATTGATCTTCATGAAATTTAGTCAGAATGATTGCCTTGATGAAATCTAGATCAAGTTCGAATATGGATTATCTGGGTTCAGAAAGTAGGTCACTAGGTTAAATCAAAGACAAACCTTGTGTATGCGATAGAGGCTATTTTTTCAACTGATCTTCATGAAATTTTCTCAGAATGATAGCCTTGATGAAATCGAGGTCAAGTTCGAATATGGGTCATCTGGGGTCAGAAACTTGGTCACTAGGTCAAATCAAAGAAAATACTTATTTATACTCAAGATTTTTGCTCCAATTTTGATGATAATTGGTCAGAATATTTTTTTCCATGAAATCGTTAGGTCAAACATGTTTACACTGTTATGGTATGTTTCTCAGGTGAGCGACCTAGGGCCATCTTGGCCCTCTTGTGTAATCTGACTTACTAACACAGTGTCATATTTTGTATGCTAAATATCCAACGATACCTATAAATAAAGCAGCTAAATGAATGCAAAATGAATAGTTTCAGTTTTATACAAAATAGATTTGGACCCCCGTCCTGATGAATTCTGCTTTACATTATCTTTATAGTTCTTTAAAATTTATACAGTATTCGCTTAGAACTGCACTTTCAGAGGTTTTACAGTATTTTCTATTATCATTTTCTACCTTTTCAGTAAATTTGTTTTCATGGCGTTTCATTTCCATTCAACAGATAGTTTACAGTACATTTTTGCTTGCTGTAAATGCCTCAGAGTAAGATTTATTGTCAGCATGTTAGGCAAATAATAATGGGCTCTGGAATTTGCACTGCAAGAATATCTTTAATAGAACATATTTTTCAGCAGTGCAAATATTTTTTCACACGTTTTCCAAACACGGTCATATCTAATACGTAAGATAATAAAACTCAGATAAGCTTTGAGGGAATCGAACCAATGGCAACCATGTCAAGTTTGTATGTTAGGTGATATAGGTGATTAGATACTTGCATACTTACCGTTTGAGATTCAAACCGCTTCAGTCAGATGGCTGCATTTAAACTGTAATCTGTGATGCTACATTTACTGTGTAAAACAATATTTACATTAACAAGCACACCTATAACGAAGGATACTCTATATTTTAAAGTTCAGTCATTGCTTAATATACAGTGATGAACTATCTTTTAGTCTTCTACCTTTCTAGTATTAGCTTCATTATATATTTATTATCTTGATCTATTATTTTTACCTTTACAGTGAAGACAGGTAAACTACTGTGAACAAATATAATTTAATTTGCTAGATATTAGATATTGTGCGCATTATTTCACAAAAATCAATAAAGAATATGTAGGTGAAATACTAATCGCTCTCACAATAGTATTTTAAATCATTGAATGTATTCAAAAACATGATTTATAAAAAAAAGTCTGATTCATTTTCGTATCTTAGACTTTACTGTGAATTAGCATCATAGGTTAATTCATAAGAGCTTCAAGTTTCAAGTGTATAGGTCTTTATTAACTTAAAAAAATGCTCAGCTTTTACATTTAAAAAAAGAGGTGCAACAACACATAATAATACATATTCAGACAACTTAAATAAGTAAAGTCATGTAAGGACAACACATTCATTTTAACAAGTAACTTACATGCACTGATAAAAATGAAAGTTCAGTTGCGAAAACTTCCCATTTGGGAAACTTGATAATGGCTAATGGCTAGCCATTTATTTGCATTCCATTCGCGAAGCAAACTCGCCAATTTTACTTGACATGTTTCTTTTGAAAGGCCCGGTAAATAAGAATAAACATATATCATTAAATAAAATACATCATCGTGCCGAAAGATTTTTCTAAATTTTCTATCGTTCAAAATTCGTTTAAATAAATGAAAGGGTAAAGAGAATGTGTTTGTTCCAAGTGTGCTTTGTTGCTGTGGCAGTATATCGAAATCGATTTTAAATCGTGTTTTTCTTTCCAAAATGTAAAAACGTGGAACTTCAATTTTACCTGAATTATTAGAAGACAATTATTGTGTTCTATAAATCTTTCAGATAATTATGTGCTATATTTGTAAATGTGTTAAAGGTTTAGCAGAAAATCACGACACCATAAAACGTGTTTATTATATTACTAACGATTGTCATTTAATTTATATATTCCAAAAGCTCCGGAAAAGAACTCCGGTTTTCATGTAAAACAATTCTTTCTTTCTACATGGTTTGGTGATATTCGAATTTGCTTTTACAAAATATGGAGTATATTGTTAAAGGCGTAACTTTGTGTGTGCTTTTCTTTTTCAGATATATTTGTTCAGCAGATCTATAAAAAAATAACATCATAAATAGAATAGTTTCAAAGTAGTTTTGTTATCATTACCGTAATGAATCTTTTTTAATAAAAAAAAAGAGATACACATTTCCTGAAGACTTCTACAAACTTTTATCTTCAAACTTATTTGTGTTGCAGGAAAGGAAGCATCATAACAATTGTCAATTCAGAAATAACGAAAAAGGAAATTGAAGACGATGATAAAAATATTACTGAGGTCCTACAGATGATAGTGGATAATGCTAACAAAAGTGCATCAAAGCTAAACACAACAGAAGGTCTAATTAAAAACTCAACTGATTTTGTGGAGAAGTTACAAGGCCAAGTCAGTAAGTGAAAACTTTATTTGTATAAGAAGCTGTAACATTGCAAACTTTAAAGTGCAAACTATTATAATGGTATTATTTAATTTCTTGTTAAAATGATAGGTAAAATCTAAGAACATTAATGTATTCCTGATAATGCTGTTAGATTCATTTATTTTTCCTGTGTAGTTCTGTTGATTATAAATTTTAAAGTAGGTAGGTCAACAATTTCTTTTACTGCAATAGACTAATTTTAACACCATTGGACACCAGGTGTGTATTAATGCTGGGTTAATGTTAAATATTTTTGGCAGTATTTGAAAGGTTGCATTATTAAACATGAAAGTGATACATAAATGAAGAACACTACTGCAATACTAAGTATTTGGGGTTTTCTCAGTTAAAACAGAAATCGCCTCTCGCCGCATTTCATATTGAGCAAAACCAACGCAAATGCACGTACATGTGCGACATTATGTGCTTCGGAAAGACCTTGTCGCTCGCCAGTTCATGTCTCTAGAGCACCTTTTCTACAGTTCTTCGTCTCCTTTGGTCAACAGCCACTTTCTTGAAAATAAATCTAACAGGTTCATCCGGGTCAAGATATTTTACAACAAATAACATTCTTCAGATTGCTTTAAGTTTATCTTTCTTGTTAGGACTTAACAAAGTGTATTCAATAAATGGAACAAAAGCAAATAAATAATGTGCTCCTTTGGCTTAATCTTTCATTATTTTCTTGATGCGTAACATCAAAACTATTCATGTTTTGACGTTACACTAGCTGATTGCACCGTTGTGCTTAAGGTCAGAGCGATGTGTCCAAAAAGGCATGTTGAGCGAGTTTCCTGAATACAGATGCTTGACATGTCCGGCAAACATAGCCTAACTGTTTTTGAATTGACAATCGGGTTCTTTTATCAACGTGTCTGGCGTAGAGCACGGATAATTACCTATATTAAAATAGTTCAGAAAAGTAAAGTAGTGTATGAAGTAAATTTTCCCGAATTTTTATTTGCTATGGCAAACTACTTTATATATTTCAGGTGCATACAAGGCTGCGTTAGACAAAGATCCGTGTGCTATGGAGTATAATGTGTGTCCGTTGTCATACTATTACACATGCAAACACGATACAGGTGATGGCGTGTGCATGCACGAGTGCGACAAAGAACCCGGATTTTGTGGGGAAAATGGGCAGTGTTTTTACGACATTGCAAGTAGTGTAAAGGCTTGCAGGTATGATCTGGTTTTAATTTTATATACTGAACAATATTTTAAGAGTTACAATTCTTACCATGACTATTTTTTTTTCTTAGCCTTGCATGTATACCAAAACAACATATAAATCAAAAGTGGGACTGCTACTTAATACAAGAAAAGTGACACAAATCAACTCTTTAATTGATGGATATGACATTCAGCACTGCTTATGTTTCTGTTACAGATGTAAAAGTACCTCGTTTCATGTGTATCACGGGGACCGTTGTGAAGAATCCACGGCGACCAAAGAGTTCGTGTTAGCGGTATCTCTCGGAGCTGGCGGCGGAATCATACTAATATTGTTCTTGATAATCATCTGTATGTGCGCTAGAAGACGAGCAAACTCGAAAAATAATCTCAGGTGGGAATTCAAATATTCTTTCTTTGATATTCCAGTACAAACACATGATTCTTTTTATTATATGTTCTAAAAATAACCTTAATTAGATTGGCCGAAACTGCTCATCATCTTTCAAAATATATTTCATGTTTAATGGTTAGTGGGTTTTCCCCATTAAACATCATTTTCTAAAAATAGAATTACAATATGAACAGTGGGAAAAATCAAGTGTTACCATAAAACAGTTATTGACTCTTGAGCCATTTGATATAATGTGATATTCACCGGAAGAGGGCAATATCGACCTCTTCCGGTGAATATCACATCAATAGCCGAGGTCAATATTGCCCTCTTTCGGTGAATATCACATCATGTCCAATGGTTCATTTTGCATTAGAAGGATAAAAACGCAACCTGGATAAAAATGACTTTTAATCAATTCTGTAACTGATATGAAAGAAACAAATCATTTCTTAGCGCGACATATGACAGTTTTGGTTTAAGAATCTGTTACGCTTCTGAAGAAAGCAAATCGAAAAAATTATCTACCTGTATGTCTTACTGAGGCAAAAATATGTTTTGATATATAAAGGAGCATTTGCCTTTACATGGTAAAATATGAATATTGTAGTTTGTTATAGTGATAACAGGGAAACACAGACTGATTGTCTTGGTCTTATTGTTTCGGTTTTCAGTGGGTATGGAGAATCAGAATGGGAGTTACCAGCAAATGAAGTAGCACTAAAAGACCTCAGCTTTAGATCCGGTGCTGATAAAACCGGACCTCTGTACGGAAGATATCACCGCCAGCCGGGGCATATCAACCAGGTGCGTATAGAATATATATCAGTAGAGCGGACGCCATGTTCTGGTAGTAACACTGTCTGAACACGAACTTCGGAACGTGCGTTCGAGCCTCTGCTCCTCTAACTAGAATTAGCATTGAGATGAGAGTCCTGTGTTTGGGTGTTTAACACCTGGAATGCTAAAAATCAGGAAAGCTTCTAGAATTGGTGCGTCTTCTGTATCTTGCACTGACCTCCATCTAAATATTACTAACACTATTCTGTAAGAGTCGCCCATATGGGTTTTCGATGGCGACTATAAATAATCTTACAAACAAGCAAAAAATATCTGTGAACCTCTGATGATATTACTGGAACAGTCGATTTCTTAGAAGGGAGTCACATATTACGAGACGTGCATATGTGACAATCAGTAGAAACCTGATATATAAATTTTGTTGCATTCTGGATTTTTTATAAACGTTTACTCTGCCTTTTTAAACCGAACTGCATGCTTCCTGAAGGCAAACAGACCAGGGGTCAGCTTGAATTGGTGATTTATTCCCTAAGTCCTTATACGCTGAACGTGAATGAGTTGGCATTGTTTTATAAAATGAAATACAAGACTTTAATTAGAAAAGTTATATCTCCTGTAGATAATCAAAGGTAACCAATAACATAAAATTTGAAATATTAACAAAAAAAACATATATTAGCAGTTTTCAAACTTGTCACGCCTTATTTCAGGCATACGAACCGGTTTTCACTGGAAGTGGTCGTGGCGGACCGTCAGTGTATCTTCCGGGAGACAATGACCAGGGTTCGAGTTCAAACACCGCACAGTATTATTCTACAATAGATCCTGCAGCAGACGTAAGTAAAAAAGACGTTATTACGGCTCTTTGTGACCAATACCTATCATAGGTTCAAAAGGACTTTCGGCTAATAAAGGCTTTTATTCTCTATATTTAGCGGCAATGAATGTTTTCTGATTCAACTGCTTTTGCATGAGGTTTGGTCAAGTGGCTTTGTTTGCATTTGTTGGATCAAATATAAAGCAAACTGTTCATAAACATTCTTGATTTATTTGATAAATCTGGTCAATAAACAAAACGTCAATAAAACATCTGTTACTGCTTCTGACTATATGAACTTGCCCCTAAATAAACAGACAGTTTTAAATATGGAGTTTAAGAATGCTTGAACTTAATAACTTTAGAATAGTTTGGATATTCATTTCATTTTTTCAAACACACACATGTCCTACTCTTTCACAGAATGCTATATCAAATCTTTACATATTTTCTTTAGATCATTTATTGATTTTCTAATGAAAAACAGTTTAGTAAAATTAAATAACGGAGCGCAGCGAGGTAAATTTAATACTAGTAACTTGATTTATTAGAAACACAGTAAATAATCTATAATCTAGTGAGCATTAGCAACCAGCATATCAATACTACATGATCAACTTAAATGATTCACTGAAAAGAAAATGAGTCACCTGGCGCGGAGTCAAAAATTAAAAAAATCTGGTTAAGACTACTTTCATTGTCGAGAGTTAGAAAACGAAGAAAGAAGTTTAATTATGGGTAGAATGCACTTTAGCGGTCCCCGAAAGTTTACAATGCGCATGCGTAGCAAGTTGGAGATGTAGGGTAAAGCGGGTGTATGGGGGCGGTAGCCCCCAAACATCTTCATCTCAAATTTTTTTTTACCCATTTTAATTTTAAATATTTAAGACATTATTAAGGTACTATTATTATAGGGACCGCTAAAGTGCATGTGCTCCTAATATAAAGCAAGGTTAATGAAATACTGCTATTTGCTCTTGTTTGACCTTTGCTTTTCACTGTCAGTGTGTTTACAGTTCTACTTTTAAGGTAGTTCTGCACGTTCGGAATTTAAAATTGTAAACAACGTTAGAATTAAAATAGGATGTGTTTAAAACTAAAAGACATATGGAGAAAATTTGGTAAATAGAAAAAAAATGGCCACGTTCTTGAATCATACCTAGACTAATTGAAAATTTTGGACCTTAAGCAAGTTTATATAATGGAAGCCTGTGGGAAAATCACAATTCTGAAATAAAAAAAAAAATAGCTTTTATTGAAACTTCTTAAAGTTATTAACTAACGTATTATTTATTATATGGTCAAATAAAATGCATAGATTCATGTGTTTATTTTCGCTATGTTTGCCCATGATGAAACAGATCCAAATATTTCAAGCGGATTTTAAAACATTGTTATTTCATGGACCAACAATTTTAACATATATGTTAACTGTAGAGTTATTGTGACATTGTCGGCTTTATAACTTCACACAAGATTTGCAAATACTTTATAGGTTAATTTTCGATTCCAACGGTTGAATCCAGGTTTTATTCTAATATTATCAGGATAAATGACATTACGCTATTACTTCCGGTTTACCAGATGCACAGAACTACCTTAACTGATATTTTCAACATTGATAAAGTGCTAGTCATAACCTCTATATAATACAATGTACGCAACAGAACTTTTTCTTCCTTTTCTTTGCAAAATTAAGTATTTAATAATAATATTATGGTTCAACAAGATTATGGTTCAGAAACATATCTTATAGTCTCATTTTAAAAGATTCATGGTAGTATATATATTTTTATATACTAGCAATTAATTGATATAATTAATATCCTGAAGTTAAATGTTTTGACAATGACAGTGATTTGCATTGGTGTAACATCAGTGGCTAAGTGGCTTAGGTCACTGACTTCAAATCACTTGCCGCTCGGCGATGTGGGTTCGAACCCTCACTTAGGGTGTAGCATTTTGCATGTGAAGAAGCCATTCTGCTGGGTAACGGACGGTTGCTGGTTCTACCCAAGTGCCTTCCCATACCTGAAACAATGTCGTAGGGTAACGCTGTCTGTATCTCGACCACCAAAAGCTGAAAAAAAATCGCCATATGACTTAAATTGTGTCAATGAGACTCTAAACCGAACACAGAAAGGTAAATGCATAGGTCACAAGACTGCGTTGTACAAATGTATTACTGGATCTAAAGCTCTTAAAGACTTTTTAATTTTAGTCTGAAGCAAAAGAAAGTAGTCGAACTCAAACTGTTTCCGCAAGGTAAATTACGGCTTGCTTGGTTGAAAGTAGATGGGTTGTTTGACTATGCTGTTGCCACAGCTTCTGTTGTCTCTCCTGCTTCTGCTGCCTTTGCTGTTCCTGCTGCATTTTCTGCTTCTTCTGCCTTTACTGCAGGTGTTGCTGCTGCTACAAGCTTTATTTTGCTGAATTATTTAAAAGCGTGCATTTTGTACTGTCATTTAACAAGTGTGTTTTTTGTTCGCCGTATGTCAGGTAAAAAGAGTAACAGACAGATATATGTCGCAATAGGTGTAAGGAAGTGCAATATATGTCACTGAATGTGAATAACATATCGAGGGTTGGTATGTAGCGTGTGAAAACTGACTCTTGCATGCAGCAATCTATGTAAAATGACATACATTTCTTGATTAGTTTAACATATAATATGTCTCACATGATATGGCATTCCTTTATTTGACGTACGTTACGTTTGGCAATATAACGTTAAATGAATACATACCATTAATAATCAAATTTACTCTACCAGATGTAGAAAAAAATTCTTTAAAATAGATTGATATATAAATAGTGGCATTGTAGTGCTACATTGCTTTAATATATTTATCTTCCAAATCAATTGTGTAGCTTACATTTTGACTGATACAATTAAATGTACGAATTACTGAAAAGATAAATATCTTTTATTTTTCTCGGAATTATTTAATACCTAGGCGGCAGTTTTCAGCAGTCATAGGGTATACCCCCTGATATTATAAGCCAGACTGAAAGAAACTTCTTATATAAATGAAAAATATACATTATTGTCACGATCGGATATATACGTGTAACATGTATTATCCTGTCACTTGCAGTATTTTCGACCCGATATCAGGGTGCCGTATATCTTTCTTGATATACCGTCAGTTGATCATGTGACCAGTGATATACGGTCAGTTGATCATGTGACCTTATGATCGATATTGTTGTCATAAGAAATTTTGCAACGAAACCATCATCATTGTGTTGGAAATGTCCGAACTAAGAAAATGAGTGGTCAAATAATGAGTTTTTATTAAAAAACGAAGAAGTTATTGCGATTTTGCCGGTAATCACGTCATTATATAAGTGACGTCATTACTAATATGACGTCATTAAAGCGGTTGTCGCACACTTATTTTTGTAAAATAAATTGCCAAATATTGGAAAATGAAGTAATGACAAGATAAATAGAATAATAGGTTAGTGCCTAAGATGGAGAAAGTTTATCTGGCTCGGCTCCGGACGTTATCAGGTTCGCCTTCGGCTCACCCGATAACCTCCTCCACCTCGCCAGATAAACGTTCTCATCTACGGCACTAACCTATTATTCTCTATTTCCATAATATGACATGCACAAAATAATTAAGATGTTACAGAAAGGTCTTTGTTTATTCCAGTATTCCATAAAACGACCTCATGTGTCATCCCAGCCTAGTGACGTTTACAACAGTATATATTTCGATGTAAGTACTGACTTTCGAATTATAGTCATATATATTTTACTTCTAACAAATTTCCGGGTTTTCTGATCTAACATACGCAGTTTCGTTTGAATGTATTAAAAGGAACACATTTTGTCAGCTGAAAGAAAAACAAGATTTTACCAAAAGGAAATACTTATTTACAATGAAATTTTATGAATCAAAGCTTTGAAAAACTTGATAGTGCGGAAATATTTTTAGACGTGCAGGGAAACTTGTATTTTGTATATATCGTATTAATACTTTTATTTCGCGAATCTGGAATAGTACAATTGCATTCTAATAGAACATATTTCGTCCTTACCTAATATGTTGCTTAGGTCCTCGGTTTATGAATAATATATTTTTCCATTCTTCCAGTCTTCATCTCGGTGCCATTCAACTATCACAGATTTTTCATTCTAAAATAATATATATATTTCTATTCTAACATTATACAGTGTGTTCGTTCTATATACATTATTAATTTAATAGAATACATATTTTTCTTCTAATAGAGTTTATATTTCTATACAAACGGAATTCTATATTTCTATTCAAGCAGAAAATATTTCTTTCCTAATAGAATATATCTATCTTTTCTAACAGAATACAACAGAATCACCTGGTGATACACCAAGACCTCTGATAACTGACATGAAGACAACATTGTGAATATGCATGTTAAAACAAAACAGGAGTCAGAAAATACCAGCTGTACTTAAGGCAGAAATTAAGGCATTGCTCATCTGCATGTAAATATTCTCATCTTACGTTTTCATTTTCACAAAGAAGGAATTCCGAATGTTGATGAATACAGACAGCGGTTCCATACGAGCAATATTCTGTGCTCTAGCCCTCGTTGCAGTACTTTAAGAATGTTTTAGATGGAGCTTCAATCCATTATATAGGAAACTTTTAAGACAGTCACTCTGGACATCCTTGAGGGTCAGTTATGAAAGACGTTAGTCTAACGTAAATAATCAATAATTATACGCCGGCAAAGATGCGGGTTTTTTTTTTTTTTTAAAAAAGAATTTTGCCAACTACGCTACAACTGAATAAATGTTTGAAGGTGGTGTAAAATGCTTGATGCATTCTTTATAAATTATATGATATTTTGAAAAGGTCTTTTAAATCCCTTAATAGGTTCATCAAAAATGAGCATAGAACTTATGACCACAAAAAGATGTATGTTAACCTAAGGAGTAAAATGTATTGTGCACCACCAGTATGTTAACAAGGCTTAAACCATGGTAAACCATATACCTTTTAAGAGTTACAGCATTATATACATTGTTCCCTGCTTTATAGAACAATATAACAGTGTGTTGGAAAAATATCTTAATGATTTTATGACGTTTCTTTAAGGTTCGAGAGATATAACTCTCTGCAACTGCAAATGTAAGAGCATGAAATCAATTTTAAGACAGATATAAAATATGTGAAACATTTCCCCCAAGCTGGGTATACTATATACAATGTTGTAAAAAGTTTATGTACATGGGTCTCAGCTGTTTTATCTTGTCCATTATGGTCAATTTTCTTCTACCTGTTTACAGATTAACTGTGCAGAAACCTATAGTTTTATATACTCTTTAAAGACAATGAAGAATATGCAAACTTATGACGATTTTAGTGAGTAATAGTTTATAAAGTCAATGTCTCACTTTAAACTTGAATTAACAAATTATTATATGCACTCATCAGCTTTCGACTCTTGCCATTGTGTTGTTATTCCGTCCATTTTATTACATTGTCGTCTCAAGAAGATTGTACATAATATATATAATGAAAAGAAATATATTAGCATCAGAAAAAAATCATATAGAATTTGTTGCGTTTTTTTTTCCAAATCGGTTAAGATGTTCATAAATTTGGGATATTTTGTAGGAGTATTTTACACATACTGCGATCAGTAACATAGTTGAAATTGAGGCCTGGAATGATTTTCTCTATCATGCACTATCTTCAAACTAGAATTACTAACAGTCTTTTTGAGTAGTCACCCATACGGACCTCCGTTGGCGGCTATAATACCCTTGGAAACAAAAGGATATTCGCCTTAAAAATGATCTGTGTATCAAAACAGCATATTTGTACTTGCCCAGGCCTTCTGAGAAAGCAATTCAACAGATTTACGCATACCAAGGTGCTTATCCGTGCTGTGGTCTTCCTTCACCATCAGAAAACATGTCACCTAATTTGTGTCGGTGTGACTCTAAAACCCAACACAAAATGTAGTTGTATAAACTCAGATATTTTATATATCAATGACAACCCGAATAGCATACCACACAAAATGATTCATGGAAATTATGATCATCATTAATGCACTAAAAATAATCTTTTAAGCCATTTCAGTATAGTAAGTGATGTATGTATTAACATATATCTCAAAAGTACAAGCATTCGATCAGCAGGAAAGAGTGCAAAGTTTCAGCTGACGGTTTGGACATAACAGGGTGATTATTTCAGTGGTTCCAATTACTGAAATAATCTATTTATTTTCAACAGAGGACCGTGCAGTGTTTTAGTTCCACTTACTAAGTTTTTATGATGGTTTCATCACTTAATGCAGATGTTTGAAGTACAGATTTATCAAGTTATAAACGGGTTAAGCAAAACAGATACCTGAACAATTAGTGACCTCTATGGAATGTGTTGTTATCTGACAACGACAACGACGAGGTGTTTATAATAACATTGCCTATTATACTCCCTAAAAGCAGTGATAACGCTGAAAGTATCATATGCATATATGACGAGACATAACAGAACATCAGTATATAGTATGTGTCACTAAGGACGGTGAACAAAATCAGATAGTGAAATAAATACATGTGCTTATAGGGGTTGAACTAAAATAGCAACCGTAATTTGTGATATATAATTGAAGTATACAATATATGAATGCAAAGCAAATGGAACATTGTTGTCGTCGCAGCAATGGGTACAGTACTAGCATAGATAATCACCTAGATAACTGACTAGTTGAATAATTAAAGGCGGTGCTATGCTAATAAAAATGCCGAGTATAATACTGTGACACGAATACAAATGTAATAGTATGTCGAGTGATAACGATTAACGATACCAATAGCTACTAACATATAAAATTACTAAGAAAGAAAATATAGAAATGCGATGGACCTTACCGAAACGAAAGAGTAAGGCTAACCAAGCACGTGCGACAAACGGAGAACAAGCACGGATACATATTACCTAAACATACCTAAACATACCTTGTAGAAATGAAAAACAAGGCGTGAAGAGATACGGAGAGTGTAAATAACTAAAAAAAAGTGGTAAAATATGCCGCAGTTATACTATGACAAAAGAGATGTACCTTAAGTGGATATATGCAGCACTGATGCGATTGCATGACAAAGTAACCATAGCTCCGGCTACAGTTATGTATTTATGTATAAAACCTATATACATCAGCAGATCATGATAGTAGTAAACATGAAGGTAATGTCAATAGCATATTAAACTCTATATTGATAGATAATACCTTTATAGTGATAACACGATGTGTCGAAACAATTGTGTTACATAATGGAGTGACTTACACTTTTAGTTAAAACGTGAGCCAAAGTTAGCTTGGTAATACATGAATACCATACTATCATGAAGGTGATAAAACATACGCATATAGAAAGTTGCAGAGCAATGTGGGTAATGCATGCAAATATCTATAAACGAACCATGAACTGATAATTACATTATGTTCACCAACGTCTGAATAGCAGATATTATTGTATTAGTACATACGTGTTAGCGTATGAAATAGGTTCAGAACGATAGTAATAACAGTTACTAACATTGTCGAAACATGTGCTATCGCTGCGATAACCTACTGTATAGCTACAGAAAGACCTTTTCGTAAAACGAAAGCGTTATAAATAAATTTACTAAGCTTCGTTATAACTGAACATTGAGTATTATGCATTAGTTTAGTAAATTTATATACACTAGGTCGACGATAATAATTATTATGGCTTGATATACAATTTCCTAATAGTGTCATATACTGGACATTAAATGGTAAAATGGTATTTATCTTCTATATCGCCGCTATTACACAATAAGCAATATCTTTGGTTATGATCAACCCTGTTAGCGCCATATATGTAACGGCCAGTTTCAATTCTTAATTGATGCGACGAGAAAGTACAATTCTAAGTTTAGGCGATAAGAAATCTAAATAGTTTTCAAATTCAAAATGTCGTTTTAAACAATTTATATGAACATAAGCATCTCTTATTGTTAATACCATTGTAACAATTTTGTACAAAGTTTTCAATCACTTTATTCTTGAATACAATATGGAACGTATTAAAGGTGCAAAATAAAGACAAATGAATATAGACATAAATCTTAAAAAAAGACTACACATTTTGTAATATAGTACTAAACATTATGATAGCCGTGCAATATTCCCTTGAAATCAACACAAGAACAGAGAAACAAATGATTGTTTCTGTATTTTCTTAGACTGACATTGGGGGTCATTTTGTCCTACTTTCATGTTTATCGTTTTTCCGTAATCGGTCGGAAATTCTTCGGGATCACGTGATTTTAAGATTGTTTCAAACGAATATCCGTTTAAAGACGCGCGACAAAATAACTGTATTTCCATGATGGTAATTATACACGACTTGCACGAAAAATATGAAATGTACAAAATTTATGTTTAAAATTGACAGTGACATATATTAGGCCAAGACAATGTGTTTAATGTCTAAAATCTTATTAAATTAATGTAGCCATATGTACATAAATCAGTTTATTTAGGTAAATTTCAATCACATTTTGTTTCGGCAGTGTAAGACAGTTATTCATTTATATTCTTAAAACTATACTGAAAAGAGATTAACTGAAAAAGTTTGCAGACGAAGTTGTAAAAACACTTTTATTCGGGAAGGGCCTGAATTGTCCTCCCGCAAACTTGTAGTATAACTGTTTATTACCTGTATTATAAGAATGATTTTCATGAAGGTTTCGTGAGTTACAAAATTGTTGAATTCCATGTGCTAAGTTTGCAAAAATCACGTT
Source organism: Mercenaria mercenaria (assembly GCF_021730395.1). Taxonomy (NCBI): domain Eukaryota; kingdom Metazoa; phylum Mollusca; class Bivalvia; order Venerida; family Veneridae; genus Mercenaria; species Mercenaria mercenaria. The sequence continues at coordinate 22,200,744 of NC_069378.1, read as the reverse complement.
ATCGTTTGGGCATATAATATATTTTGCATCTATTTATAAATTATAGTCTCGTTTCGGAGGATTCTTCCGAAAATATCCGAAGATGCTCGACGGGTTCGTAAGCAGTCGGAAAACATACTTTCGGTTTGACATAGGCAACATTTTTTGTTTATTTGTTAGTTATTCTTGAACATATTCATGACTATTTGGTCAGATCTGATGCAGTGGGCCATATTTTCAGTAAATAGGAAGTCTCAGCTACAAACTCTGGTTTTCATATAATACTCATTCGGGTTTTAGTAATGGACCTTTAAGATCCACAATATCCGGTTTAACCCATACATACGAAAACCCGTAACTATCCAATAATTGTTTAACGTTAGATGCCCAATTCGTTCTACCCATTTGAATATCACTTACTACAGAATAATATAAACATTTTTATAAATATATGACGAGACTGGTACATTACTATTAATGGGGGATTGCAACTGAGTAGCAGTGAACGACTTGCCAAAGCTCCAGTAATGTAACAATAAAATGGAAGCATTGATTGATCACTTTCTGATACAAAGTGAAAGTGATTGTGTTAATTGCATAAATGAATATAAAATCAACGATGGTAACTGTTTAATATTCATACCACTATCATATAATGTGTACAACTAAAGCCCTTAAGTCGAAAACTTCATACGAAGATGAAGGTATTATCAACTGTAAACATGTAGAGAAGTGTGATTAGTCTAGAAAATGATGAGAGTATAGGTCACACAGACCTAAATGGTATTCCCTATATATTCTATATCATTTGACAATCTTCACAGAACTGCCACAGATAGCTAGCCCCATTTCAGAGTATATATTCTAACCTCATTTTAAAGAATTACGATACAACTGACATAAAATGAAGAGAAAAGGAGGTGTCGTGTATGTCCTAAGAAGGACTTCTCTTGACATATTTGCTTACTGTAAGGTTACTGCAGAATCACATCAGAATAATTCTGTTGTGACCTGGTAGCACTACTCATACTAAAATTTGAATTTACTTCGACAAATACAACCTTCTGTCCTCTTCCTTCTACCAATATTTAAAACATATATCCAATATGAAATTAAAACAAACGCCATATTTAAAATAGAACTTTGCGGCAATAACAAGTGAAAAATTAGTGTATATTTGTTCAACAACCTGTCCGCAGTTACTCGACTAGACGCAGGTTCTTTTAGTATTGTTAGACCTTTAAAAGCAGCATTCAATTTGATCAAACAAATTCCATCTACAGAAGATATTTATGATTAGTTAAACCAAAAGGCTCCGACACGTGTGGGTCATCTCAATATGGCATATTAAATAGTCCTAAGCCACTGGGGGGGCAAAAACATGGGTCACTAGGTATATAACTGTGACCAGGAAAATTGTTCTCTATGGGCTCTTTAACTACCTCACTCTATAAAACCCCCGAAAATTTTAACACGCTTCATTGTATGCATTGTTTCTCTCTATGAATAACAGGGCTAAGCATTGCCGTCCATGAAAGCACACAACTTTAATCAATGTCTTAAACGATGTTTATTTTGTCAAACTTTGTATGTCACAGTAACGAATAAATTTCGATCCATTTACACGGGTTCGTACACACGGAATGCATTAGTAAAATGATGCTTTGTGAACCTGAGTTGTGAAATTAAGTTAAAATCGATACTGTCCAGTAAAAGGTCATGTTAGATAGATATTTCCAAAGATATTGAAATTTCGTAAAAATGACAAAGCATGTGGCTGTGTTAAAATGAATTATGAACACATTTAACGGCGCACAAACTTTGTAAGCGTTTATCATCATAAGACCTTACCAGAAAACAATATACTTTCTTATATACTGTGACAGATATACTGTGACATGAAGCATGAAGCAAGGAATTAGCTCAAAATTATATAAAGGCTTTCCGGATCCAGACTCATATCACGCCATAAGCTTATGTTCAGTGGCCATGTAATTGTGTCAAGCTATTGATTGACATCATGCATACAGGCAATACAAGTGAATATTTTTAAAAGGGATTATCTGTACTATTCCCTCGTGCCTGTTATGTGAAAGTACAATTCCCGCGCGTGACCACAGCAGCAAACTGTTCACGCGTTTCCCGGACATTCGGCAGGCGTTCGGCCATGTGAACCAAAGTTTATTGATGCAAAATTATATAAAATTGGCATAAATTCCAATATTACCCTGAACATGTTGGTGGCGTTTTCAGCTGAAAAGGTTCGCAGAGGCACGTGTCAATAGTTTTTTTAGATCCTTCGAGGAATAAGACAAGGTTAATATATAAGCCTTCTTCTCTTTATCGTCTTTTAGACACTGTGACCGCAGACAATTCACAAAATTCAATGACTTTTCACGTGATGCGATATTGCTGTACTGGTCACGTCGATCATATGTTTCTTATATTGTATAGTAAATCCGGTCTAGGCAATCTTATAAATATAATGCCATGATATCTCGATCAAAGAACGCTGGAAAAAGTATGTTATTTTTTCTAAGGGGACAAATGCCTCATTTCGAAATACAAAAACAATGTACTTCTAATAAATGGAGCATTGATCCCGATTAGGCTAATCAGACAGAAACTTAAACGCATCTAGTAGTGGTATCAAAGTCCTCTAAAAAGTTCTGTCACTAAAGGGCTTCCGCAGTTTTATCCCACGTATTCTTTAAATACTTCATTGCACTTGAGTTGTGTGCCCAATAGCTAACGATATCCGTTTGTTTTGTGCAAACTGCTTTTCAAATAACCGAGTTATTTTAAATCGAAGTACATGCAGTCATAGACACTGACCAATTTTTTGTCACATTTTAAAATGGACGAAAAGACTGAAATTCGTAGCTATATTAAATGGGGCATTAGGCTTGATTGAGATTCAAAGCAGATATTTGATGAATTGTGTGGTATATATGGACCTCAGGCAATTTCAATGCGCACAGGTTTTAGGTGGGTTAAAGGTTTTAAAGATGGGAAAATAACACACGTTCTGGTAGGCCTAAAACCTCTGTTACCAAGGCGAGCATCGCTGCTGTAAAAGCCGTGGTCGAATAGGATGCGCGATTGTCGATGAAAGATATATAGCCAGTTGTACTAGCATATCAGAAGGCAGTGTGCAAACAAAAAAAGCATTTGGACCTGAGAAAGGTTTGCGCTAGGTGGGTACCTCATTTGCTCACTGAGGAGCAAAAGAAACGACGCCTTATTTGTGCCCGAGAACTTTTGAAAACATACAAAGGCTGTGATAGTCGATTTTTTTTCTAATTTGCTAACAGGTGACGAAACCTGTTTGAGCCACAACGAAAGGCTGATAATATGCAATGGAAGTGAAAAGATTAAAAACGCCCCTATATTGCCAAGAGTACCATAAGTTCGAATAACATGTTGTACGCAATTTTCTTCTATTCTGGCGGGCTCTTGTCCATCTGGTCATACAGTCACTGGACGATTCTTCAAGAACTCTGTACTGAAGAAAGTGAAAACGGTTTACAATAAGAAACGTCCAAGCAAAGAATGGTCAGGAGTCCATCTTATACACGACAACGCCTCCTCTCACAAGTGCGAGGTTGTTAAGTCTTTTTTTGGCTTCTGAAAAGGTGGAAGTTGTAAACCATCCGCCTTATTCACCTGACCCGAGTCCCTGTGACATTTTTTATTTCCAAGGCTTAAGAAAAAGTTCAGAAGTCCTCTTGGCAGCGCCATTTATCAGTGTCTCAAACATATACCAAAAGAAGACTGCTTAATGTAAAAATGTAACAAAAATGTGTTTCAGTAAAGGGGGTATACTTTGAAGGTTTGTAATAAAAATAATTTTCATTAAACGTAGCACTTAGACCCTCGTACGCAAAACAATCTTGGAGATGCAAAACCGTCTCATCTCAAGGCGGAATAAACAATTTGTAAATTAATACATTTAAATAACAAAAATAGTCATAAATACAATTTCAAGCTTTCACATATAAAATCATGTAAAAATGTTTAATTTAATGTTGATATCACAATTTTTCACATTATACGAACTTATACACGCTTAATTTAGATGCCCTATCATTGTTCACACAGAGCACAACTGACATTAAGAAAGATATGTATAAATGATATATAATTCATTGTCAGCAATGGCTATTTTTCTAAAATAACGTATTCTTAACATAACAATGTAATTATTATTAGTCCTACTTGTAAATATCAGTAGACTATAAATAATTATATTGTTTATATATTTTGCCGTTTATTATTATTATTATTATTATTACTATTATCATCATCATCATCATCATCATCATTAGCAGCAGCAGCAACAACAGTAGCAACAGACAGTAGGCAGCAGTAGCAATAGTAGTATCATGGTTAAGATTCACTTATTATCTAAATACATTCGTAATTCCTATTTATTTTAACTTGCATATATATACTGAAGTAAAGAACTAACCCGCCATTTGCTATTTTGAAAATAGTTAATAAATTACTAAAAGTACATTTCTTAAATCAAGGGAACAGTTGAACTGTTCGATCTATCTATGAACATAAACATATCAAAATTTCAATAATATTAAATTATGCAAAAATATATTTTTATTCATTTTACTACCGAAGCCCGTTTTTCAAAGTCACAAAATACACATGAAAGATGCATTTTAAGAAAATGAATATATGTATAATTTATAGAAATAATGAAGTGTTGATTTTGATTTTTGCTAGGAAATGTTTAAATTTCAAACACATATGGAATGCTCTTTTACAATAGGGCAAGACAACGCCAAAATTTTGTGTTTGTTGTCATTTTCTTCCCTAATAGCGTTCTACGCTAGTTTGTAAATTCTAGATGTTTTTGGGGTATTTTTGTGACTTTTCAAAGATGGGTTGAAGTCGTAAAACGAGCGAATTTATATGATAGCATAATTTTTTTTTTTAAATTATGAAACCGTATCAACAACATAATTGAGCCGTGCCATGGGAAAACCAACATAGTGGCTTTGCGACCAGCATGGATCCAGACCAGCCTGCGCATCCGCGCAGTCTGGTCAGGATCCATGCTGTTCGCTAACAGTTTCTCTAATTGCTACAGGCTTTGAAAGCGAACATCATGGATCCTGACCAGACTGGTCTGGATCCATGCTGGTCGCAAACCCACTATGTTGATTTTCTCATGGCGCGGCTCATTTATGTTGTTGTAAGGTTAGATTATACGTTCAGTAATTTTTAAATTACTAGCAAAAGAACAAATGGCGGGTTAGCAGTTTTGTTCTCGTATATCCTGCACTTGTTTCCAAAATAACTATTCAAATACTTGCATATACACGTTTATTCAGATAAAGTAATGTAATGTATTCAATTTAACTGTGTAAACACACGTCTATAAATAAATCTACTTTTAAACCTAAACAGTGTGTTATCATCTTCATTCACGGTTTGTTATTCACATGCGTGACCACGCCATCCTCTTATGATACCGGAAATGGAAAGTGTTTAATATATATATAAATGGTAATGTAATAGGTTTAAAGGTATATTTTTATGTGCATGTAAGTACAGTTTTCTTTGGGGTTTTTTTTGCTAATTAAAAGTTCCCCATTTACTGGTATAAACGGTCATAAACTGATTAAGACAGACATGTCTACCTGCATGATATTTTGTCAACATGTTTTTCGTCCTTCGTCATTAAAACGGTTAAACCAATTACAACGTGGTTTATAGGCAACAATATCTAACAGCGTGTAGTCTTATTAATGCTTTTGATCGTAAAATTGATGGGTTTTTTTAAAATTTAAGTGATATTTACATGCATTTCTTGAACAAACATGATGTAAAAACTCACATTTATTAAACAGAAATACGAGTTAGAACGGTATTGTAAACTTATCATATCAATGTAAACTTGTTAAATTTAGGAGTGGTATATTAACTCATAGATACAATGATCATCCTGTTAGAGGTAGAGTTTGTTTTAAATGTACCCCCAGGGGTCAAATTTAACAATAGTTTGTACTAGCTGAAATTAGCTAGTGCCCTTTTTGATCACTAGCTAAACTGAAAAGCTACCGGCTAAAGTTAATAATATTTAATTACTCTATTAATATTTTCTGGCCAAAATTTACTGATTAATCTCTGTTAGTAGCCAATCACAAACAAAAATATTTTCTATTAGCTTAAAATAGCTTGTGCCACTTTTGTTGAACAATAAAATATCATAAACATAAATGATAACATTCCTTTCATGAAGAAAAATGTGTACTTTCAAAACAATTAAACTTTATTCAAGCTCTGAAGACATTTTACTTGTTATATTATTGACTAGCTGAAATTAGCTAGTACATTTCAAACCCACTAGCTATTTTATAATTCCACTAGCATTTAGCTTGTATGCTTGTCTAAATTTGAACCCTGACCCCTACATTTGTCCATGTTCGTACGTATTTAGTTATATGCATTTCTCAGCTGTTATTGATACAAATCCGGATTTGTTTCTTTATTCTTGAAACGTGTTTGTAGATGCACTGGCGCCAGATCAGAAAGAAAATGCCTCTGTACATGTTATACCCTACCCCTAGGTATTCTATAAGAACCATGGTCGTGAACGGGAAAATATACTAACCCATTTCAATCGCGTATTTCATACCTAAAACACGCAGTTCAGTAAATGTGTACTACTGATATTAAACAAGCGATAATTTATCTTCCGTTGTACACCAGTCACATTGTCTCAATAGTCCATATTGCAGAGATGCTCCATATATTTTATGCTTTAGTCAACGTTACAGAAAAAACTTGCGTGAACTCCCCTAATGAACATCCGATCTAGAGGTCACGGCAGTGTGCACATGTTAAGCGAAATGTAAACAAACAAAAACAAAATGCAATATATTCACAGTTTTACGATAAGACTCGAAATGATGAATGAAATTCATCTTGTATATGATTTTGAATTTGAAATGATACATTGGTATACATCTATTCTGTTTATTTAATTCATTTTGCACATTTATACTGCATATAAACATTTTAGCGCACACGTGTAGTAAAATGACGACTGACATACATTTTCACATCAGCCAATCGGAGTGTGTCTGTAATCTACACCGGAACTTCACCAGGGAAGTTCAAGCAAGTTTTTTGTGTACCTTTGAAAAAACTGTAAACTACACGTTGTTTTTCTAAGAAAAGAAGTATTGAAGAAATGTGACCGGTACACAACGGAAGATAAATTACCACTTGTTTAATATCAATAGTACACATTTACTGAACTGCGTGTTTTAGGTATGAAATACGCGATTGAAATGGGTTAGTATGTTTTCCCGTTCACGACCATGGTTCTTATAGAATACCTAGGGGTAGGGTATAACATGTACAGAGGCATTTTCTTTCAGTGATCTGGCGCCAGTGTGTAGATGTCTGTGAAATATAATCAACATAATAATACTGCGATGCCTACTTGATGCAAACAGTTATGGAGTTGCTTATTTTACAGACTGTATATATTTATGTAGAGAACATTAAGTTGGTTTTAGAATTTTCATTATTTACTTACATTTTTCAGCCATGGTTTGAACATGAACCATTTTAAATCAAAATCATCACTGAGTCTTTAACCTACTACATACCTATCATCATGACAAAGCATCTCAAATAAAACACTGAAGAACGTTTTAAAGTTCAATGTACTGATTCCAAAAATATGGCGGCTATGAAAAAGGGGTTCAGTATAGCAAAGAAAACTAAGATCAAATCCAGGATATTAAAACATACAACTGGTGCAGTTCAAGATGTCATTGACCCAGTATTTGAACCTGATAAAACTGACACTCAGCTAGATGCGTTAAGCAATGATGTTCTAACAAAAGATTTTCAAAGACGTTTAAGAGTGGAGACTGACGACTTTGTTGAAGATTTAAATAAAGCTGTTGAAGATTCATACTTAGAACAAGTCAATGCGGATGAGGGAAATGAGACGTATACATCTATGGATGGAAATGAAGAGGGCGAAACAGAATTTGAGCAAACAACGGATTCAGGTCCAAGACGCCTGTTTTATGGTAGAGCTGCTTCATACCGAAATATTTATAGTGATCCGAAAAGCCAGGAAGATAAAAACTGGAATACTTGGGAAACATTTTCTGCTATATCTGGAATGAATGTGTCGGAACTTGTTCGTAAAGCTGAAATGGGTGACTTGGTTCTGGACGGCAGAGAGTTGTCAAGATTACAGGGTAAGATTGTTTTATTGTTAGTAAGCTTCAGTTGATATACCTTGCCAACTAATGGATTTATCCATTTAAAAGCGACATTGCTTTAGAACAGAGATGTCATTTCATTGATAAATTATAAAAGTTATTTTGTTTAATCACTTTGCAATATTAGGCATTAGTCAGGTTTTTATGGTCAATGTCATACTGTATTTTTTCTATAACACAAATAAAGTCATTTTTTCCATACGTCCAAAAGTTCATAGATAAAACTTTGGTGTAAACTTTGTGGTTTATTCCATGGTTGAAAAGCTATATAATATTCTGATATAATTGCTTCTTATCTATTTCACTTTTTTATTATTTTAGAACGGTTCGTATCAATGCAGAAGATGTACAAAAGGCAGTTTTACAAGTGCGGGGAACGCTATGTCACGCCTGAGAATATACCAAACTGGAGCGAGGAGTGCAAAAAATCTAACATTAGATGTAAGTATGATATGGTGAACATATGACAGTTTGGTTATCGCACATTCAAGTTTTGGTCATGAATTATTATTTTTTTACTCGCGTAGTATTTAGTACTTTAAGAGTGGTATAGTTCTATATGAGCCACGCCGTGAGAAAACCAATATAGTGGCTTTGCGACCAGCATGGATCCAGACCAGTCTGCATCCGCGCAGTCTAGTCAGGATCAATGCTGTTCACTAATATAGATTAAGACTCACGGGAGAAATGTCAGTGAACTTGAAATAGGACAGTTTTGTTATCGCACATTCATGTTTTGGTAATAAAATATTTTAATCTCTATAAGTTATAATTACTATAAGAGTGGTATAGTTCTATATAAAAGATACAAAAGACTCACAAAAAAGTTGTCAGTCAACTTGAAATAGGTTTTGTTGTTATTGTTTTTTTTAATATCAAATAAAGTATTTTTAATTCTTTATTTCTACATTTCATATTTGTTAATAATCTCTAGATCACTGATTGTTACTTGTGAAAATACATTTGTGAAATGTTTCAGAAATTATAAGTGAAAAATACATTTCTGTATTTATAATATCGTTCATTTTACATAGATAAAAGGTCAAAAACAGTACACTCCTAAATAATGTATAGCTAAGTATATTGCAAGTGTGTACTACCAGTAAAAAAAACTGGAAGGGTATTTTTTACAAAATGACGGTTATACGTGACATTGATTTGCGAATGTAGCTCTATAAACACAATTAGTTTATGTATGAAATCTCATGGGGATTTACTGTATTTAATGTTAGTATCTAAAAATGATTTTTTTTTTTTTTGGATTTAACGTCGCACCGACAAATAATAGTTCATATGGCGACTTTCCAGCTTTAATGGTGGAGGAAGACCCCAGTTGCCCCTCTGTGCATTATTTCATCACGAGCGGGCACCTGGGAAGAACCACCGACCTTTCGTAAGCCAGCTGGATGGCTTCCTCACATGAAGAATTCAACGCCCCGAGTGAGGCTCGAACCCATATCGATGAGGGGCAAGTGATTTGAAGTCAGCGACCTTAACCGCTCGGCCTCGGAGGCCCCTGAACTGTTTTAGATAATAATGCAACTTATTGTATCCTTAATGGCATGTATCTGTTATATTTCAGCTAGGTCACATATCATTTTGTCAGCGTCATGTCTACCACAAACGCCAATTAAGAGTGCCCTCTTAAACCAAAAGAGTTCGAACAATATATTGCAGTATTGTTTGTGATGTTATTCATGTTAAGCATTCTAATGTAATTTTTATATTATTTATAGCTCAAGACCTTGGTGATGATACGTTGAACCGGAAAGTAGCTTTAATGCACGGTGATATAACTACATTAGAAGTAGATGTTGTTGTCAATTCTGTTTCATCACACTTAACAGATAAACACGAAGGAGGTAATGTAGTTTGTATTTAAAACTTAGAAAATACTCATGATACAAAATAACTAGAGTAATCTTCAGCTTCCTGGTTTAAGGAAGATGTGCACTTTCGAGCTTTTATTGTATTTATGCTATAGCACTTGATTAGTTTTAGATACGGGCTACAAAACTTTTTTGTCTACCTAGAAACTTTACTGGTGTAGTATGATAAATGTAAGATACTGAGATATGTTAAACAAGATGCATTCAATAAAAGCATCGGAGAAAACAGATTTTGGCTTGAATAAGATTAGACTTTTTAATGTAAAATATTGTAAGTGCATGAAGAAGGAAGTGTCTACTTATCAATCAGATAAATATTTTGCTCTTAAGATTTTACGAATGTTTCACAGAAAGAAAAAAGCAATTAAAGAGGTTTTTCGTAAACATGTATCTGAGATAGACTTTCTACACTTTCTATTATTCCTTTATTGTTATAGTATCGAGAGCTATAGTCGAGGCAGCGAGTACCCTTGTCTACTACGAATTAGAATCTATTTGGATCATATATGTTGGAGAAGTAGAGGCAACTGCAGGTAACATTTTAAATTGATATTCAAACTTTATTTAAGCTGTAAATTGTACAAAATGGCTGCTTAAGGAGGTAGGTTACCTTCATATTTGTATATGCGCATGTCCGGAAGCTAACGTGACGATTTACGACGACGTTTACGACAAACTAAATGTGTTTGTATATTCATTCTTCTGAAAATAAATCATGAACTTATCTTCGATCTGATCTTCGATCTGATGCTTTGTGGTTTAATAATGCAGAAATAATGAATAAATTGCCGCAGAAACGCTTCAAAACAATGTTGCCTTAAAATGACGTCATGACGTTACGTGTCAGTTACCGCGCAAAATTAATAGCTTTTATCTTGAAAGTGCGTAATTCTGTATATTTTTATTTATTTTAACTATTTTCAAATAACCATTATTTGCTGAAATATTTTTTATGAGTCTTTTGCTCTGAATAATAATCAATATTTTGCTTCTATTATGTTGTTATATTGAAATGTTATGCGGAATGTAAGAAAATGGATGATGGTAATCAATGTTATTTGGAATATAGTTGGGTGAAAGGTTACTTGTTACGGCCGTTTTCAAATAAAAAGTCTAGCAGTTTGATTTGTAATACCTATTTTTCAGGTTCCGTTGATAATTTGTTACTTATATACTAAAACTAAGATCTAAAATTGTTCAAATTTCAGTAGAATATTGTGGTTTCTTGAACTGAATTGATGTTACCATGGAAACGAAGCCCGTGACCTATGTATCTAAATGTTAAATTCAAAAGCATTGACACTGGTCTATTTAAGAAACACAGCTTCGGCTTTTTATTTTCATTTCAACAGTATCCATGAGAATAATAGTGTAACGCTGCGCGTGTTACGTGAAGTTTCTTTCGGGGAATATTTTAGCTCAAATTCTGTTTTTCGAATATTTATTTGTTTGTCTAACTTAAGTCCGCTTAATTGAGGGAATTAGCAAAATCCAGATTCTGTTTCTTCTTTTATTCAGTTTTCAACAACAGTATATGGATGTTCACATAATAACAATAATTTCTATGAACACAATTAAATTAATCAAAACTTTGTAATTATCTAGTCGGATATCTCGACATGAAACACAGAAGTATATGTCCTTCTTATTTCGTAGGTAAAAATCTTCTCCCCACTGTTATCATTGACTTTTTATGATATTCATGACAACAATAAAATCAACCAATAATATTGCAGGAAACCTACATGTCCCCTAGCAACAAATCTCGCATACCGCGATACCTAGTGAGATTCCACGTGATTTTACGTGACCAGGTACCTCTGTCCTTGCGTGTCAAAAGATTACTATCTCATAAACAGATATTAAGATTATATAATAAAATGCAATAAGACCATAAACAGACGTATAATAGCAATTAGTTTGACACTGCAAGATCTTATCAATGTTTAGTAAGAAATAAAACATTTTTATAATGACAGCATGTAAATTTCTTTTGTTCTTCTAAAATTATTGACTAAGTTCGAGTTTTTACATATACAACCATTTTTAAACATTTTTTAAAACAAATTATTTGAAAGTTTTAAACACTAATGTCACCGCATGACAATAGCAGCACGCTGAACGATTTTTCCACGAAAAATGGCAGACGAGGGGTACTGCTGTACGTATTCTAAGCTGTGAAATTTGTTTGAATAAATGCAAATAGCACGAAAATGTAACCTACGTTAGAAATAATATGTTTTAAAGCAAGATCAACTAGAAAGATAATCTTATTCAATATTTTTTTAAAAGAAATTACGACAAACAGCAAGATATAAGCTATTTTAAACATCTCTGTTGGCATGGTTACTTTAAAATTTAAGAAAAATAGGGTACCATGCAAAGTGCTTGGTATTTTGCTAATAATATTACCCAAATAATTCATGTTGGTCATTAACAGAATAGCACTGAAGCCGTCGAAAACCCCTATTTTTATACATAGTTGCTTAAAAATGAGAGAAAATGCGTTACCATGGAAACACGAGCCCCGCGACATATACATTTTAAGCTTATATTAGAAAGATAACGTGCATACCAGTAAAATTATCAATTATGCAGACTTCTACGGATATCAATGAAACTAAAATACACTGAAAAGTGTTAAATATCCGTATTTTCCTTCTTCTTTCAATATGAAATACCTTTGGAGGGTCATGTTCTTCAAACCTGGATAAAAATTGAACTTGAAGGGACAGAGACAAACGAAATTGAGATTGTAGCAGTTAAAACTTCATATTACACGAAATACAAAAACATGCTGCGGTTAAACTAATTTGAATTTACCCTTGTAACAAGGTAACCTACCTCCTTAATCTAATCGCCCTGTGTCTTTTTGGTATTTGGTATCAAGATGTTTCACCTCCTAGTTGTTTCTTCCCTAGACTTTTCACCTCCTAGTTGTTTCATCCCTAGACTTTTCACCTCCTAGTTGTTTCATCCCTAGATGTTTCACCTCCTAGTTGTTTCTTCCCTAGACTTTTCACCTCCTAGTTGTTTCATCCCTAGACTTTTCACCTCCTAGTTGTTTCATCCCTAGATGTTTCACCTCCCAGTTGTTTCTTCCCTAGACTTTTCACCTCCTAGTTGTTTCATCCCAAGACTTTTCACCTCCTAGTTGTTTCACCCCTAGCTGTTTCACCTCCTGTTTATTATTATATTGATTAAGTAGGTGTTAAATGTTCTATTGGTGGGCAAAAAATATATGTACAAAACGTAACATATTTAATTCAACAGATCTATAATCTGCAGATATACCCGGTATATTAAGATTTTATTGAAATGTTATTTTAAAAAGACAATGAAACTTGCATTAACATGTTTTCTCCTAAATGTAAAGACATACTAATGTATAGACCTATGTTTATTTATAACTATATATACAGTTGTATTGATATACAAAAAAAAGAGTTATTTTTCATACTAAAAACAGTATGAAATATATATTAATCATATTCACTATTTATACAAACTTACAAACTAAATCTAGTGGGCCCTTACCGACACTTTGCAATGTTCGTGTGGTTATGTTTCGGTATTCCTCGGCGATAAATATAGCTCAACATGTACATCACTTTCCTTAAAAACTGCGAATAGCAAACTAGCATACAGGGAATATGTAATTTGCCGATCACAACCTTAAAGAAATAAATTAATTGAAATTTTCTCTTCCAGGATATTTACTTCCAGCAAAGTGTAAGTACATTGTTTATTTTTCTCTTTCTTACACACATAAGTGTCAATATTGTCGTTTAAATTGATTGCGTATACTTTGAGGGTGGTTAGTTTATTTGAACCGTGCACGTATCATGTAGGATGCACAGAACAAGGCAACGCAGGGTGACCTCCATTGTCAATTCTAAATGCAAACTAATAATGATTACCCAGTTTCCAGAGTTATGTGAGGACTTGAACCATGTGTAGTGACACTCCAAGTTGTTTGTTTAAAATTTTGTATCTGATACATAAGTTCCGAGAATTGAATCATTTATGGTGGTAATTTGTGCTAAGCATTCCACTTACATATACATGTAGAAACTGTTCTAAAATATCACCTAACCATTTATTTCCTGGAAAGAGAAATCTGTAAATTATCTTAATATATAAATCACATGCTAATATGATGCAGTTTAATAAAACACTTATCGAATGGCCATTGATTACTGGATCGTTATGCACAGAAATGCAAAAATAAGTTGTAATGCCAAACAGACCTTTTTTATATATTTCTTTCTTTATTTTCGATTATCGATAAATAAAGTAATTAACTGACTGGAAGAAAATCTTATCTAACGAGCAAAAATCAGTAAATGGTGGCACTAGCATATATTTTTGTCCTGTTAAGATATTTATCTGAATAAGACGTAACTTTTCTACTTCCTTTACCCTTACTTCAGATAACTGGTTATGTGATGGAACATATTCTACGTCAATAGGTTCAATCAACTAAGCAAATTCTCAACCTTGTACTGTATAATTACAGATAAATCAAACGTATCCTAATATTATGAATGTTTATTTGTTTTTTATATTTTAGATATATTCCATACGTCTGGACCAACAAAACATGAAGAAGGTTTTGAACAGCAGTTGAAACGTTGCTATAAATCCTGTTTAGACAAAATGGTAGAGATGGGCTTGCGCACACTGGTATGTATGGCTTCTTGGTACAATTTAAATTATACAGGTTCTCCCTATCTCATCCACAGGCGTTTGAGTATTTAGTGAGTATTTTGTACGTAGCTCAATTTAAATTATTGATAAAAAGTGTCCAGATTTGGTTTTGAAAATCAGCGTTGGTACTAAAGCTTATAGAAAGCATGCAATATATTTCTTGTGGTGCCGGTTCAGTTCAATGATAAGTCGGTCGATACCCAATGTTGCCTGTCTTTATAATCTCGAAAATTATGTGTCTAACACATAAAAAACACATGGAGTATGCAAATGTGTAAAAAGTGACTACTGCCAGAAACTTTATTCTCCGTGTACTTCTCATATGTATGTATGTTTGTTTATGTATTCCATTATTCTTGTTATATTTAGTATATCCGAGTTTAAAATCTAAAGCCCATAATCTTTAAAAATCCTTAAGGCTCTTTTTTGTTAATTTCGGAACTTGAATAATTCAGCATTTGGACAATGTTTTGATAGTGTATCTGCCCTAACAAAATTACCAATATTTATGTACATACAAAGCAGTCCGATTTCTTCGATGTAGCCCATTGTGAAACATTATTCATAGAATATGAATTTTCAAACTAAACAAGCGGCTCCGTATGCTAGTTTGGCATTATTCTATTGTTACGGAAACTATGTGCGTATTCCGCTACTTTTAGTCCGATGAATGCCATAATTGCCTGACGAGAAAACGTAATAACATTGAAATGTAGATCCATTACATTAATTTGTAATAATCATACTAATGAGCCTATACAATGGTTTTATTATAGTCTTCCACTTCTGCAGCGGTAATGAGGTGTTTCTTTTTTCTTTCATTACCTCTCATGAAGATACTCAGTCAAACTGAGTATTATATTATTTTAAAATGCTGCGTTCAACTTTTTAGCTCACCTGAGCACAAAGTGCTCATGGTGAGGTATTGTGATCACGCTGTGTCTGTCGTCTGTCGTCCATGCGTCCGTCCGTGCGTCTGTCCGTCAAGTCGTCCGTCGTCAACATTTGTGTTTAAACGACGTCTTCTCCAAAACCACTAAATGGATCTTGATGAAACTTCCTCTGGATGTTTCTTGGGTGGTCCTCTACCAACGGTTCTGCTTGGTTGCACATAGGGGCCACCAGAGCTAAAATAGAAAAATTTTCACACGACACCTCCTCCTAAACCAATGGTCCGATTTTAAAATAATTTCAGGCAAATGGTCCTTCTGTCACCCTCTACCAATATTGTTCAGATTATACCGATTTGTCAAAAAAACATGGTCGCCAGGGGTCGTGGTCACTTTTCCTCATATGTATATAGTGAAAATTTAAAAAATCTTGTGTGAAACTGCTGCCCCGATTTTAAAATAATTGCAGACAAATGGTCCTTTTGTGACCCTCTACCAAGGTTGTTCAAATGATTTTGATTCGTCAATAAAAATGGCGGTCAGAGGGTGTGGTCACTTTTCCCTATATGTATATAGTGGAAACTTTAAAGATCTTCTTGTGCGAAACTGCTGGCCTGATTTTAAAATAATTTTTACACAAATCGTCCTTTTGTGACCCTCTATCAAGATTGTTCAAATTATTCCGATTCGTCAAAAAACACGACCGCCAGAAGGCGTGGCCACTTTTCATCATCAGTTTCTTTAATCAGCATCTCCTCCAAAACCGCTGAATGGATTTTGATGAAAATTATACAAATGATCTCTGTGTACCCTTCGTTTTTAGCTCATCTGATTTTTTGAAAAAAAATGATGAGTTATTGTCATCACTTGAGCGGTTGTCGGCGTCGGCGTCGGCGTCGGCGTCGGCGTCTGCGTCGGCGTTGCCTGGTTAAGTTTTATGTTTAGGTCAGCTTTTCTCCTAAACTATCAAAGCTATTGCTTTGAAACTTGGAATACTTGTTCACCATCATAAGCTGACCCTGTATAGCAAGAAACATAACTCCATCTTGCTTTTTGCAAGATTTATGGCCCCTTTTGTACTTAGAAAATATCAGATTTCTTGGTTAAGTTTTATGTTTAGGTCAACTTTTCTCCCAAACTGTCAAAGCTATTGCTTTGAAACTTGGAATACTTGTTCACCATCATAAGCTGACCCTGTACAGCAAGAAACATAACTCCATCTTGCTTTTTGCAAGATTTATTGCCCCTTTTGGACTTAGAAAATCAGTTTTCTTGGTTAAGTTTTATGTTTAGGTCAGCTTTTATCCTAAACTATCAAAGGTATTGCTTTAAAACTTGCAACACTTGTTCACCATCATAAGTTGACCCTGTACAGCAAGAAACATAACTCCATCCTGCTTTTTGCAAGATTTATGGCCCCTTTTGGACTTAGAAAATATCAGATTTCTTGGTTAAGTTTTATGTTTAGGTCAACTTTTCTCATAAACTATCAAAGCTATTGCTTTAAAACTTGCAACAGTTTTTCACCATCATAAGTGGACACTGTACATCAAGAAACATAACTCTATCCTGCTTTTTGCAAGAATGATGGCCCTTTTTAGACTTAGAAAATCATGGGTAGGACAATATTTCTATTACACAAAAAAAATCAGATGAGCGTCAGCACCCGCAAGGCGGTGCTCTTGTTTCCAGTTGTTCCGGTTTTTTGAACATATGGGTCTTTTTGGTTGAAAATAGGTTTTCAGCAATCACACTTTAAAAATCTTTTTCTTTAGAGCTTTAATATTTGGCATTTGATATCAGAGTTGTACTGTCTAATTGTTCAAACTATTGCCCTGGATTAAAAAATGTGTGTGACATGTATAAAATATAGGCTAACATAGAAGAAACCTAACTCTGTACTTGTACTATTACGTTATACAAACACACTTGAAGCATTGTACACAGGTGAGCGCTTTAGGGTCAA
Source organism: Mercenaria mercenaria (assembly GCF_021730395.1). Lineage (NCBI taxonomy): Eukaryota > Metazoa > Mollusca > Bivalvia > Venerida > Veneridae > Mercenaria > Mercenaria mercenaria. The sequence continues at coordinate 22,183,040 of NC_069378.1, read as the reverse complement.
TGACCCTCTTGTTACAGATATTATTATTTATATCTTCAGGCATTCCCCTGCATTGCCACCGGAGCTAAAAGTATGTACTATAGTCATTAAAGATATATACTTATACCAAGTATTTCTAATGACTGAAGACCATATAACTAAATTTCCTACCTACAGTTTAACTATTTTAGTGGTGACAAATAAGTAATTACAAGGAATGAAGTCTTTCTATAATTTTACACCATGTTTATGACACTCTAAATAATATGATTATCCGATATATTATTCAATACATATCATTAAATTCGGCTTATTATCCAGACGTCATATTTATCGAGCGTATTACAAAGAACTAACATGCTAAGGCATATTTTACAGAAATGAATGCTAGACAAGCCGCACAGACTGCATTAACAACTGTAAAAGAATGGTTACATAGTAATAAGGATTCCGTAAGTGTTCAAAATGTCCCATTTTACTTATCATGTTCATATTACCAAATTTTGCTTTTAATTATTGGTTCAATAAGATGAAAGTACGATAACCCTGCTTTGTACCAAATATGAATTACGTATCACAATTTGTGTTATACAGGTTTGGACAAATATAGTAAATAAAAAAAACTGAAAATGAATTCAAACGTAACACCTAATCGAAGTCTTTCACGAAAGTACGCAACGTCTCACATATTACACCCTGTACAAAAACATCTAAATTCTTTTAGGTGGACAAGATCATATTTTGTGTGTATGACATAGACAATTGGGCATGTTATCAGGAGTTAATGCCAGAAATATTCCCTTCAAGCGATATAATAGACACTTCAGAAGGTGAGAGCATTTTGTTACATCTACTTCTTTCTTATTTATAAAATTATTTTCACAATCCGCAATGCAATTGCAAAACATCTTTGGGAAAAATCAGTCATGTTCGGTTTTTACTTCTTAAGATACAATTCCCTAAAATGAATTATAAGAATTTCGATTATTTATTTTATATAGAATGCATTCAACATATTCCATGTACATGAAAATATGCCAAATGTTTTTCTCAAGCAGCGTTTTGTGGATATAGATAATGTTTGATTATAATTTATAGTACATATGAAGATTAAAAAAAGATTTTAAGGTTATAGCTGAATCACTTAGAATTTAGAGAAGCTTTAATCAATCAAATAAACGTATTTAAAGAAATATGCTCGGACATAATAAATAAGTAAATGATAAATACAAATTCAGGTTTTCTGAAGTATTAAAAGCAAACTCGTGTTTGGCCAAATCTGATGAGACATGTCTGCACTTTTAATCTTTAAAAGTGTTATGTTTTTAATAGCAAGCTTGCTCCCGGTTGAAATCCTACGGATGGACAAGAAGTCAATTGAACTTTACAAGCGAGCTTTGAGTGAGGGCCAAGAAGCTGTTCACAACATCCGTGTAATGGTTGTGGGACACTATGGAGTTGGGAAGACGACTCTTACTAAACGTTTGTTTGGTGAAGATGTAGACATAAACCAAAGAGAGAGCACAAATGGAATAGACGTACATGTGAGAAGATGCAAAGTGTCCCTGGAGACAGGTGAATGGAAAATCTTAGACAAAGGTTAGTAACTACAATTTTCCACTTGCATTTACCATGGTTCACTTATATTTCAGCTGATGTTTTGAAGACATATGTGCATAATATTTGTTATATACCGGTTTATTTGAAAAGCGTAAATGACTGAGTCCATACCAATAGATCCTTGCTGTGTAGGTCAGTTGTGATGACATCACAGCAATATGGAACATAAGAGCCTTTCTCCCTTTGTTCTTCTTCTCATTTTCAAATTATTCTTTACATTTAAAGTTCTTGGTTCTTGGTTTCTCTTACAACTTCGACAAGAAATACAAATCCAATGAAACAATATTAGGTAATGTCCATACTTTTACTATTTCAGATCAAGAAAATGAAACGGTCTACCACCGTTTGGTAAAGTTTTTGAAAATGCCTGTTAATGAGACACGTGAAATAGACGGTAAGGAAACAGCGACAGGCATGGACGAGGGAGAAGATGTCGTCGATGGATTTATACCACCAGAAGAAATGAGTGAAGACGATAATTCAGCGAATGAAACAAATGGAAAACAGGGTATATTTTTAAGTATACAGTGCACAGTCACGTTTCGCAAAGTTAGTCTAACTAGTTGTTATAGTTTTGTTGATAGCAAAACTTTTCAGAGCTGTCTGTAGCTACAGAGTGAATATTCTGCAAAGTTTCATTGCCGTGTGTGATTATGTAACTTTGAAAGAGCAAAAGGAAAATTTAGCGTTTTAATGTCTTAATCAAATTTGTAGACTTTAAACGTTGATGAAGAGAGGGCAAGAACCTTTCTAGGTATGGCATGTGGGTTTTATTTCATACACAGTCGTAAATTTTATCTGATCAGATATTAAAAGATATTGAACCGTTGCAACAATCAAAATGTTAAAAAACACAATTATGAAAATGAAAGTAAATTAAAAAAAAAAAATCAAAGACAAAAGTCCAACAGAAAAAGCCGAAAAAGCTACATTCAGAGAAAACATATGTTACAGCTTTGAAAGAAGAGCTCACTGACAAAGTCCCTAAACCATTACAAGCGGAAACTACTGCCTTGGACGATAATGCAATCCAACCCAAAGAAGAATATATCCTCAATCATTTGAAGGTACTTTTATTCACCATAATATTTGCTGCATGTTCAGGGAAGATGATTTGAATGTTGTATAGGTATAGCTACCATTAGCTAAATTATGATATTGAGATACGTGCTTGTACAGTGATACATTTTACAAATTCTGGCGTTATTAAGAAATATAAGTCGTTTCAAAATAATGTATCAGATTATTTCAATATTGTTTTGTTAAAGAAAAACGTTCTGGACCACATAACAAAGACGATAAATGACAATTTTTAGCTCGACTTGGACTTGGAAATCAGTAAAGTTTTTCGTACCAGTCAATATTTTGTCTAAACTGTTTGACATATGGCTTTGAAACTTTGACCAGGTGTTGACCATCACAGTCTCCATATGTAAGCAATACTACATAACTAAGACAAGGATTTAGCCAAGTTATGGCCGTTTTTTGACATAGAAATTAGTTAAATTTAACGTACAATTCCATATCTTGTCTAGACTGTTTGATATATGGCTTTGAAACTTGGAACACTTGCTTTCCATTATGGTCTCTATTGTGAAGGCTAGAGTACATAACTTTTCTACTCACAACGTTTAAGCTAGACCATTCGAAAAATAACTAGGAACCCATACATTAATTCTTCGAACAGTCGAGCGCGCTGTCAACAGATAACTCTTGCTATGTTGACAGCCAAATACTATTTACAGATGTTTTACATTTTCATTGTAAGCTTTGAACGAACTGTTATCCAGGGATTTATAGAAGAAGTTCAACATAAAGTAGCGAGCGAAGAGGACACAAACACAGCAGATGTCTCGGTTTGGGATTTCGCTGGACAGTATGTGTTCTATGCAACACACCAAGTGTTCTTGTCAAGGAGGGCCGTGTACTTACTTGTCACTGATATATCCAAACACGCGGAGGATATAGTTCAAGATGATGATTGTTTCCTGGACAGTAAAGGCGCGAACCACTGGAAAATATCAGGTAAATTGTCAAGACAATAGCAAGCACACAGTATAATGAAATCCTGTAGAAATAGTCATTAACCTAAGAAAAAAAAACTAAGTACTTGATCTTCTTCTTGAACTTATATATAACGCCCTTTTCATGATCAATTTCACGTTCAAAGGCGCATTACATAGTTCAAATGCAGCATAGAGGGCGCATAATTCATCCTCTACTAGTACAGACACAGAGCCATCTGACCAGAGGGACAGAGTGAGACAAAGCCCCCACGGCAGAGAGATCAGAAATCAGATACAGGCTTGTCCGGCTAACTTAGCCTAGCTCGTTGCGAATAGACAGCCTGGTTCTTTAACGTACCCAGTGTATAGCACTGATACACGCAAGGATTGCCTGGGTTCCTGACCAGTACACATCTAGTTGGGTGGGAAACACTGAAAAGCGTTTCTGAAAATTCCCGAGCTGCCGGGGATCGAACCCCCGACCTCAGGATTGGAAGGCCAGTGTGCAAACCACTGAGCTATCCGTCCACCCATCAAATAATAGAACGGTTTTCAGGAATATTTGACTTTAAAAAAGTTCTGAAACGCAATGAATGATTTGTACCTTCAGAATTTGTTGACTTTTGGCTGAATTCCATTCACGAGTTTTGCAGTTCAACGGAAAGCGAAGGTCTGCCAGTCTTGCTTGTAGGCACTTTTGCAGACAAATTAAACCAGGTGAGAACTAAATTACATCATATTTGTTGATTGAACTGCTTTGTCTTTTTAGCAAAGGGGATGACTTCCCAGATTACTGCTTTTTTGTATGCCAACTTCCTTTTTGATACACAGAAAGTCATGCTCAAGTAAAGTTTAAAGATGAAAGAATGACAAAAAAATCCAAGAAACGCAGTTATGTATTTGATTGACAAAAATATTACCTTTATACAGTTAGACGCTTGGCTTAAATAATAATATATTAAATTTGTTACAAGAAAAGTGAGCGTTTAGTATGCTATCGTTTCACATGTACTTGAATGTATGTTTTTCCTTACGCAATTACTCACATTTCAAGGTTGTAAAGGGTTACGATAACAAAAACAATAACTTAAACCACAGGAAACGAAACAAGAGACCATAGATGAATTCTTCTATACGTTACGACGTTCACTAATGCATAAAGAAACGAGTTGTCATCTTGCTGAAGAAGATTTTGCCTTGGACAATTCTATCGTTGATAGCAATATTGAAATGCTGAAAGATCACATTTTTAACACAGCCGCAAAGCAACCCTACTGGGGAGAGCTGATACCTGCAAAATGGATAACGCTTGAAAACATCATAGTCAGTTTAAAGGATCAGGGTTTAAAGGTAACATAATGTATAGTTTGTAGCTAGTTTTTCTTTATAACATGTTCAGATGTTTTTACATACTAAATGTTATAGTTTAAGGATTAGGTAAGATACATATCTTATTAGATCTAATGCTGATAAAGTGATGTGAAAAATGTGTACAGAACTCATTAACTGTTCTGTTTAATTTTACAAATTATAAGTTCATAAAATACACAAATTCTCCTGTAGATGTAAATGGCCAATTACTGGCACCGCATTGATCTTATATCGCTGGAATCTCTATGGCGCCTTATGCCCCATAGTGCTTGTGTGCATAATACTGTTCTAAGTACTTTGAAAAATGCTGCGAGCGGAAAAAATGTTTTTGGTAGATAGTTTATATTTTTATATATCAGTTATCAATTAGGCTTTTGAAAGGTAGAAATACAATTGCATATTGCATAAAAAACTCCCGATTTGATAGTAGAAATTTTCAAATGAATGTTTATATTTAGAGGAGTAAACGGGGAACGCCTGGGAAACAATTTTTGTCTGTTTCTTTAGACAAAACTTTGTGAGTTTTACAAATATATAAAATAATTCTATACATTTTTTCTAGACCGATTTGTATAATATTTCGCATGACTTTGATAAGTCAAGATGACAAACGTTATCTCATTCTCTAGTCGCTTGCTTTCGTCTAGCAAGAATATGGGTTATAAGAAAAGAAAGGAAACCACTGATATAGAAAATTGATATACATGTAGCATTCTTTTGAGAGCACTTGGAAATAAATCTGACATACAGTTTTGCAGTTTATAAAATTTCTGACCGAAATGAAGACATTGAGAAAAATGCACAATTTGGCTTAATTGTTAATACAATACTTGAACAACTGATTAAAGTTCCTGAAATCGTATTTGTTTTTACCTTCATTTATATGCTATAATAAATATTGTATAGAGATACCCATGTTGAAACATTTAAAAATTTAACAGGTTCTCCACAAAGGCAAGCTTCATGATCTGAATACTACATTGCCTGTTCCGATAGAAACTGAAGAAGAACTAGACCTGTTCTTAAGGTTTCATCATGAATCTGGAAATATACTGTATTACAGGTAGTATCATCTGTCTGTTCATTAAACTTCAACTTTACTTATTACAGAATTAGAGTGAATTCATTTAGAAACAGTGTACTTAACATGATTACAAATATCATTGCGGGTTTATTCTATGATCTGTATCGGCTGTGTCGATAAGGGATTCAGTGTTGTTCTATCTTGTCTTTTTGGATCATGGAGAGCATTCATTTGTAGTGTAATAGAGTTGAGTTTGGTGTTGCACATTCCATTACCTCTCAAGAACAGTCTGAATTAAACCGAGTCTGCTATTATGTTGCTACTTCCAAAGGATCTTTTACATATATTTTATTCCTTAGCCCAGTTATAACTTCCCCGACTATGAGTTTCTTGCCTATTGTCATTATAGGCTAGTGTCTCAGCCACTGTCCGCAGATGTTCGTCTTTACCCTATATTATGCCAAGAGACTAGCTACCGTATAACATGTTGATATCAATGTTTATCCAACAAAACGTCTTTCTAATTTCAGTGACGATAATCTGAATGACAGTATTGTCCTTGACCCTCAGTGGTTAATAGATGCCTTCAAAAGCCTCATAACCGCCAAAATGTTCTGCTGCAGAAAGCCGAAAATATTCGAAAAATGGATCCAGTTTGACCAGTCGGCTATCTTGACTAGGGAGCTTGTTGGTTTGTATTCGCCAAAGTATTAAAATGTCTGCGTTTTGAAATTGTTGTGTACATTTATCTATTTGTTCAGTGTCGTTATACTAGAAATAACTTTTACAATGCTTATGCTTATTTGTTTTTCGGCTCGAAAAATTATTGGTATACTCGATACATGGACATTCTGCTGATGATTATACAATATTTCTTTGCTTTAATGTATGTCTTTCTACCTGTAGAGCTTTTTTTGCTAGGATCATCATATGGAGTAGCAGGGGCCTTTGTTCTATCCATTTGTCCACAGGGATCTTCATACACTTTTATCAATTTTGAATGTTATCATACGATCTAAAGTCTTTCATCCTCACTTTAAACATGAAACAAACACACACATTCAAAGTTTATAAGGCAGGAATGAATAACTAAACAATAATTTATTTCCAAATCAGTTATACACAATGTTATTTAAAGTTATAAATTTTGTAGAAGCAATTTGGGAAAAGGAAGAAAACTCTGTGTTTCATGAACACATTGAACTCTTGCTGGACTACCTTGAGAAGCTTGGATTTATTGCTAAACCTCCGCAACAAATTGACGTAACTGAGGTAATTTGAATAAAAGCAACTGGTTTTACGAAGCAGTAGTATAAATAAAATATTTGTTCGTAAATGAGTTTAACATATGTTTATCTTCTATGACAATAAAGCAAAGAGTATATTCTAACTGTTTTACAATGTGTACTGAATTTATCTTTGAATAAGTGACTTATCAATGTGTTCTTTCATATTTCATACGGCTGAGATAATCAGTATGAAATAAAAGACCAGCTGGCTTACGAAAGGTTGGTGGTTTTACTCAAGTGCTCATACATGCTTGAAAAAATGCCCAGGTTTTCTCCTCAATAATGAGCTGTTTGACCCCAAATGATAAGCTGTTTGATCCTGAACGATGTCTTGGTCAACCATGTCAAACGACTTTAAACCCAACTTCAGCAAACTGTATAAAAGAATGATACGTTGGTGTCATGTTACTACTTCATTGCATATAGTTATTTAGGATTCACTGTATTCATACTGAAATTTATTATGCTGCCCTATGTAACGTAAACCGGTTCTATTTTAGGTGACAGATTACTTTTTTGCCCCATGTGTTCTCAAAACTTCTCCACCAGAAGATCTCCTAGCATGTAATGATTGTGAGAATCGAAGGTCAACCAGTAAATTGTGTTTCACGACGAGGTCTGGATTTCTACCCACAGCTGTTTTCAACAAACTTCTAGCAGCATGCATCAGTAAATGGCCTCTGACCAAAACTAACAGAAAGCACTTGATTTTTTGCGGATGTGGTATATTTGATCTCAAAGACAACCATATACTTTATGTGTATTTTTTCGACCATGTTATACAAATTTGGATAACAAAATTAAGCGCTAAAGATCAAGAGCCAAGTACATCCTTGTGTTCAGATGCGTATGCTTTTGTCTTGGATCTTCTCCAAAACAGGTTACGTTTGTCAAGTGCTATGGAGGTGTTTATAAGGAGTCAGTGTTCAGACCTCCATTCCCATGACAATATGTTTCCAGTTGATGAGATAGCTCAAAACCCGGAAGTAGTATGCAGCTGTAGGACAGAGAAACACGTGCTAAGAACAAATGAGCTTCTTAAATACTGGCACCGTATGTATTGATTTTACTTTTGATAAAATATGCACCCTGTTGTTATTATGTTGAGCATCTTTAAATTTTTTATTTGTATAACAAACGGTGTTTAATTTAAAGCGAGTTTAAATAAGTTGAAACATTAATCTGTTTTAAAGTCTTCCAAGATATTTTACATTCAATGCAGTGCGTTATTTTCATTTTATAGTTTCCAAGGCAGATCACCAACAAAAAGTTCCAACAGATAAAGACATCAACCGCATGGCACATCACATCGGGAAAGAATACCAGTCGTTAGGGTTGGAACTGGGTCTGTCCCAAGCTGAAATTGATCATATTAACCTTGATTCTAAGACAACGGTCGATAGGATAAGAGAGATGTTAATGAAATGGAAAGAAAAGGAAGAAGGGGAAGCTACTCTAGAAATGTTGACAAATGCCATGGAAGTTGTCGGTATCGATGCACAAGTGGTGTTACAAAGTGCAAAGATATCTATTTAAAGAAATATATCGAAATCTAAAAGTAACAAAAAATACATAACATATAGCTTCAATGAATATAGTGAAAAATAACTTTTGCTAATTTTCGGTGTGGTGTTTTATGACGTATCGACAAAACAAAATTATCTTAAACGAGCTCTCTTTTTAGTATGTTGTCATAAGTTATGTGAACATTCTAAATGATACCTGGGGTAGAAAATTCTAATGTCCCTACCGGGAATAGAAACCCGGCCCTCGTGATCCATAAGCTTGCACTCTAACCACGTCAATGAAAGGTTAGCAACATCAAGGCTACTGGAACTGGTTTATTCATGTACTATTCGCAACACATTCTCTCCCGTTCAGTAACCTTTCAGTGCTCACTATCACCACTGTCACTCAAGAATGTCCCTGCATGCACGCCGTGTGAGTCCGTCAATTTATTCTAATATCATTAGAGTAATGCTAGAGGAGAAAACTCAAAGTTCCGTACCAGAGATCGAAACCCGGACTCGTGATCCGTAGGCGGACACTCTTAATGACGTCAATGAATGGTAAACGCAACAACAGGACTGTTTTCAAAGTGGCATATACACTCTCTATTACTAGTCTGTATTTACATTATTCTTATTTCATTTCCTCTTGAGTTTATTTATATACAAAACCCCTAAGATATTCATTCTTTGCATAAACACTTTTTTATCACAACAAATTAGATCTTATTTGCTATTTATACATGTTTATATATTATGTCTAATTCTCATTTTAAATTATTGATTCTCAACTTTTTTCTTCAAAAGTGTCATAGTGTTTTGACCATTTAGTTAGTCAAAATTGTCATATTGCATGTATTAAACATCTAGATTGTCTTAATGTGACTTGCATAGAATTTACCTATCAGTGGATATAAATACTTGTAGAGTTAGGGTCATAACATTAGTACACATTAGCATATTTCATAACGTTAAACCAGAAGAGATATTAAAGGTAGTTGTTAGAGCTGTCATGTTAACGTATTCAGCCAAATGTTCAAATACATTTTCAATAATGAACATGATGGGTTGGTAATACGGGTGTTACGTCCCTTGATTTAATAAGTTTGCTATATCTGTAATCATTTACACAGTTCATGCCTCGTTTACAGAACAGCCTTTATAAACTGATACCAAATGTGTATAGCCCAAAGATCTCAATCAAATTTGGTAGTAGGCAATATTGGTAATATTGTTGAAATTGTAATGGCGACCGTTATTTTGAATCAACATGTTGACTAGTCTGAGTTTAATAAAAAATAAACGTTGACAGTGTATTGCGATTTAATTGAAGACGTACTCATTGTTTAAACTTTGTGTTTAGGACTACTTTGTTATACCTCCACATTTATGTAGGAGGCATGTAGCGTTGCTGCTGTCCGTTCGCCCGTACGTACGTCCTGAAATCTTGTGTATCCAACTTCTACAATACTATAAGTCTGATTTGCTTCCAACTTTCAAAGATGAACAAGCTTGATGCGTAGATGACCATAAAGGGTGAAACTTTTGCTGTGATTATATTTACCGCAGTTATGGCCTTTTGCTATATAGAATATAAAGAAAAAACATGTGTGCCCAACTCCTCAAACACTATTGAAAGGATATGCTTGAAAGTTTCACAGATGAAGAACCTTGATGTGAAGATGACCATAAATAATGGACTTTTTTCTCTGGCTATTTTTTCTAGAATTATGGCCCGTTCCTAATTTCACAAAATAGGCCGAAAATTGGTGTAAAGCAGCTTACATGAAGCAAAATAGGCATATTTTGTGTTCGCTTTGTATGTTTTAAAGGATTGTCAAATGTTTGCTATATAGGACAACATTCTAAGTCATATCGGTTCAATGTTGTACGGTGAAATAAAACGTTTCTAATCAACTCCATATCTTTTAAACCCATACATTATTTTCAAATCCATTTGAATAATATGACTAAGTGTAGAACGCAGTTTTCAGCCATGTCCTCTTACGGTGAGATAAAGGGTGTGTTAGGAAATAATTCCTTTCCGTTCCATGCCTCTTTTAAGGCGTTTGAGGGGCATATGTTTGCTATAAGAACGCAAATATTCTTACAATACACTCTGTGAAAAGATCCTTTGAAACATAAAACGCAACCAAGCAGCATAATAGCAGACTCAGATTGAGTCTCTTCGTAAAATGTAATGAAATGTGCAGCAACCCTGACGCCCCCTAGCACCGGTTTAAGATGACCTCTATTAAAGTGCTTATGAATGTATTCCATGATTCCAGTGGACCAGAAAATATAACAACACTGAGTCCAAGTACGGGGAGCCACATTGCACATAAAGATTTCTGTTGTGATAGTAAATAAAATCTATGAAAAAGAATAGAACGCAACCAAACAACATAACAGCAGACTAGGTTTGATAGAGTCTCTACGTGGAAGTTAATGAAATATGCACCAACCTTTTCGCCCCTTTACACCGGCTTAAGCAAAATTCTATTGTGGTGAAAATGAATGCATTCCATAATCCTAAACGATTCAAGTACATACAGTTCACAGTTGAATATAATTGGCAGCAGCGTTATTCCGACTATTATATGAGGTGCTGCACTCGTGTGTTGAAGATACATCTCAGTATTTCTCCAATATGATGATAGTAATATTAAAGATTTTAGAGTTCTTTCTGTCTGAAGTATATTCCACAAATGAGTACTGACAGAGGGCGATGTTTACATTTTTTGCATTTTTAATGTCAAAATCGAAACGTAATGTCTGTTGTAATTTCAAAAAACAAATAAAAATGTGAAGAAAAAAATTCAAATTAGATGATACCATAATCAAACATTCCAGATGACTTCCGTACAGCATATTTTATCCGGATCAAAAACAACAGCATTTAGGTGCATAATCGGATTCATTGTCACTAAGTTTAACTAGATTGAGGGCCGCGTATAGTTAAAATATGATATCAATTGTGTTTTTCTTTCCTGGCGTGCCCTATGTGATTCTGGAAACACTTGTGTAATTGTAACCAGTGTCTTTCGATCGCCACTTGGTTTCGCTGTATATCTGTGATTCCAGCAGGTATAAAAGTTTTGATTTCATATCTGATATCATTTTGGTGTAACCGAATTGTGAAAGCAAAAATGTTTAGTCCTGGTGCCATATAACTAGTATTGTGTTTGAGTGCCACAAAACCAAACTCAACACATATTTCCTGGCGCTTTATGGATAAATATACAAGTAGAGTAAAATATTTTAGCAAAACAACTTCAGTTTTCTACTTAAGAAATAATAAATATGTCCCTATATTTTATCAGTTAAAAGTTAAACTCCTGCCCATAAAATATGGGCAGGAGTGCGGATGCGCAATATATAAATCACGAGTGCGTAGCATGAGTGATTTAATTATTCGCATCCGAACTACTGTCAATATTTTATTAACTGATAAAAATTATTGGAACATATTTATTATTTCGATTCTAGCCAGGCAAATACTTTGCAATTTACAGCACTATATTTTATCATGATACGTCATTCGGCGAGCTAAATGCTGTTATAAACACCTCCTCTCGGTTTGAAAGGGAATTTTCAGATGTTTACTAATTTTTTTATTAAAGTATGACGTAGTAACAACTGCAAAACATTACTTTCAATAACATTTTCAGTCTGATTTGTAAGAAAACAGAAGTAAATACTTTATTCAAAGCTTTTAATCTAAAAATAGTACATGTGACTTATGACGACACTACACTTGGTTTAAACATATTTTATTTGTCGTTATCATAAGCATATTATATAATACAAAATAACTGTACTTGTATCAAACGAAGTGGATCGAACTGGAAGCAAAATGCTTATATAAGTTCTATCCTAACGTTACATGGTATATGGCGATGTTCAGTTGATAAAGGATTTCTGATGAATATAAATCTTTGAAATACAAAACAAAAGAAAAAAAAAAAGAACACGTTACACTACACTTGAATACACAATCAAATATACACCAAGTCATTTTGGCATACAAACTAAGTAAACATTGGAGTTATATTATTTGACGTTTATCGTGTCTGTATTAACTGCCCTGGGGAAATTGTAAAATACGCGGCCGGTTAGATGACACGATGTTGAACATTTTCTCACGATAAACATGCATCTAAGTAATACATCCAAATAAGTATAAAAAAATGGTTTTTCGTTGTATTGCTACTATTAAAAATGCGTACATGAAGGATTTACTGGAAGCAGAGTAGAATCTCTCAGGTTACTACAATCATAGGCTGAAATAGAACAGATATATTTTATCGTAGATTCATGTATAGGCAATTATATAGCTATTGCTGCGGATCGTTTTAGAATCTGAATAAACTATAGAGTATCGTTTTAATAAGAATTTTAGTTCATTTCATTTTCTAGTAAATTTTGTGATATGTATCTTTAGTACAAAAAATACGTAACAACAATTCAGTGTCAGTCAGTTTTAGTTTTAAAACTGCCCTTAATTACACATAATGGAACTTCACAAGCATTACTTGGACTCAGTGTTGTTATATTTTTTGGTCTTTTAAGATCATGGAGTCTATTCAATTTTATAATGGAATTTCGCTTAAGCCACTGCTAGCTAGGAGCCGTGCGTGATGTTGCACATCATATACCCACTCAGGAGCAGACTCAGATAAACCGAGTGTGCTATTTTTGGTTGCTGCGGTCTATGCTTCCGTGGGATCCAGACCAGCCTGCGCATCCGCGCAGTCTGGTCAGGATCCATGCTGTTCGCTAACAGTTTCTCCAATTCCAATAGGCTTTAAAAGCGACCAGCATGGAGCCTGACCAGACTGCGCGCAGTCTGGTCTGGATCCATGCTGGTCGCAAACCCACTATGTTGGTTTTCTCATGGCACGGCTCCAATTTACATTTTGTAGAATGGTGGTATTTATCATAAATTTATTGTTTTCCAGGTCATACATTGTTAGCTGCTCTCTCCGCAAACTCAGTACAAAAAATTGTTGCTCAACACTTTATTATGTTCTGTACTATAAATGAGACACTGAGGCAACGTTTCTGAAGAAATGTGCACAAACTACTAGCAAAGACATTTTGCCAATCAAATACTTGAAATGCTATTTTCCTTCCCAGTTACGTGTATCAATGACTCCCTAAGGAATTCTTGCTATAAAAGGGTTCTGTTCCTTTGGGATCGTGCAGTCAATTTAATATTTACCGATTAAACTGGTGCTAGGGGTTTTGCACATTTCATTACCGCTTATGAGTAGAGTCTGCTATTATTTTACTTGGTTGTAATCTATGCTTCCAAAGGATCTTTTTATAAATTTTATTTATTTATATGATACGTCGAATCTTTTTAAATGTTCCGTTTTCGCTGTTAGACGAATAAAACACGGCTTTAGTTAGTAGTAATGATAATATGTTTTTACATTTTCTTAGATGAAGATAATTTGTTAAAACTCGCTAAATAACGCAAACTTACTTATTGGACACAGACACTAAATATAACTAGAATGTGTCTGTAGGACACAGGGTGTGACCCCCACTGGTACATTTGTCACAAATAAAGGGAAATCATTCAAATGTTTGCAGTCTTAATGGAATATAGCCTAAAAAAAATATGAAATGGATTCATTATTCTATACCATTTACTTTTTGAGCTATGAGCATCACAAACAAATCCACTATTTTGGCTATTTCAAGGGCCATAACTCTGTAATAAATGCTAAAATTCTCAAGAAGAATGTCAAGGTCACATTATGATAAAGACTCAAGCATGGTTTCATGAATTCACATTAAATACTTTTTGAGTGAGGCACATAATTAGTTGAAAATGTGCATTTTTTTACTATTTCAGGGGCCATAACTCTAAAAATAGGGGACGGACCCAGATGAAAAATAGAAAGTGTGCAAGTTCATATCATGATAAAGATTCATGCAAGGTTTCATCAATTTATATCAAATACGTTTTGAGCTAGGCGTGTCTCAAGGTTAAAATGTACATTTTTGACTATTTCAGGGGCCATAACTCTAGAATAGGGGGCGGACCCAGATAAAAATATAGGAGGTGCGCAAATTCATTTCATGATTAAGACTCATGCAAGGTTTCATGAATCTATATCAAATGCTTTTTGAGCTAGGCGTGTCACAAGGTGAAAATGTGCATTTTTGACTAATTCAGGCGCCATAACTCTAAAAATAGGGGGCGAAGCCAGACGAAAAATAGAAGGTGCGCATGTTTATACCAAGACAAAGACTCATGCAAGGTTCTATCAATTTATATCAAACACTTTTTAGCTAGGTGTGTCACAAGGTGAAAATGTGCATTTTGGACTATTTCAGGGCCATAACTCTAGAAATAGGGGGCGGACCCAGATGAAAAATAGAATGTGCGCAAGTTCATATCATGATTAAGACTCATGCAACGTTTCATTAAGTTATATCGAATACTTTTTGAGCTAGGCGTGTCACGAACTTCGGACGGACGCACGGACGGACGGACGGACGGACTGACGCCCATACGATTCATGTAACTCTAGAATAGGGGGCGGACCCAGATAAAAATATAAGTGGTGCGCAAATTCATTTCATGATTAAGACTCATGCAAGGTTTCATGAATCTATATCAAATGCTTTTTGAGCTAGGCGTGTCACAAGGTGAAAATGTGCATTTTTGACTATTTCAGGGGCCATAACTCTAAAAATAGAGGACTTCGGACGGACGCACGGACGGACGGACTGACGGACTGACGCCCATACGATTCATGAATTAGGTGGTCATTCCATTGTTTGAAAACAATAGAATGATCACTTAAGGAACAAAAGAATTAAGTGGTTACGGAATGAATACAAAGGATTTCTATTGTCCTATGCCACACCTCCTACCACCTAAGGTACCAATCGTATGAGCGGACGGACGCACGGACAAGAGCAAATCTATATGCCCCTACCACTCATGGGGGGGGGGGCACAAAAAATGGCGCGAAAAATGGTAGTCGCATAAAGTAGTTAGCCTCATCTCTTCATGTATTTTTTTCTATATAATCTATGTAAAGCCGCCATCTTGGAATGAGGGAAAAATTGAAATCAGTCGGGCGTAGAATTAGCGGTGTCTATTTTTATCAAGACGTCTCTGCTGCTTAATTTTACATTATGTATGGGCTACTGATGTACAAAAAGTTTTATGCAATATACTCTCATATATAAGTATGTGTTTTTGCCTTTAATAATTTATAAAGACATACAAAACAACAAATAGCGCAGTTTTTACTAGTTTATTACTTATTGCAAACTGGTTCACTATACACGTATATTACTCAGAATAATACAAGTAAATAAGAATCATACTTATTCACATAAACATATAATGTATGCGTGAGTTTTAAAACTCTTTTCTAATTGTGAAACGGAACTAATAACCATAGGGATATGAAACATAATTAGCCCCAATCACTCTTTTATCAAATACAATTTGATAGTCTTTTCTTTCAGAAATTGTGACAAGCTTTGAACAGTTTCTGTCTCTAGCTATTTTATGAGCATTTACAACAGCTAGTACAGCATCCTGCCTTTTAGTAACAATCGTCCGCAATACATCAAAATTGACATTTAACATATTTTTACAGCCCAGGGTGATGCCTCGTATTTTACAAATACAATACCATCCCCATCAGGCTTTTGTAACTTATACCCATAGTTTTTAGGACCACCAGTTTTAAACGTGTTTATTTAATTTCCTGGAATCTCATCCGTGCGATCCCCTAGAAAATCACCAAGTTCTGGTTTATCTTTCCCCTGAGCCCGTGTCAACGTATAACGCTCTTTGTCCAAGAGTTTCCAGATAGGAAAAGAGTTTAAGACGTGCCTGGGCTGTCGTGTATGCAGCTATTATTACATTTGTTTTTCGATTTGTATTCACAAGACCTTCCTTGTATCTCCAACGCATTTCAACAAAATCGTCAGAAACGTAGTTGACACAAGTCACTTCTTCTTGGTCAGAAGTTAGTTTGTCGAAATAAGCTGAAGGGTCTTCTATCAAGTCAACCTGAGGCATGTTTGACCTTTGACCAAATTTTCCCCAAATGGAATTCAACATAAGCTTGGCTAAAGCTCTTAAACCAGGATTCTTTTCTGTTTTCTCATATTCTAAGAGAATACCCTCTTTTTGATGATAAAGGTCTAAGTATTTTCTTTTTTGTTCTTCCATTTGACACATGTCACATCTCTTTACCCTTGATTGAATAAAACCGGAAAAATCCCGTTAGGTCATCCAAAAATCATCACAGAAACTTTCGAAGAGTTAGATAAATATGAAGGTCTAATTAAGTGTAAAGTTTTACCTCCAAAAGGACTTTTCCATTCGGTTTTACCATGTAAATGCAATGGAAGGCTATTGTTTCATCTTTGCAGGACATGTGCAGAGGCAAAAGAAAAGAAACCCTGTAGTCATACAGACAATGAGCGTTCTTTCATTGGCACTTGGGTAACTGATGAGGTTAAGAAAGCTATGCAAAAGGGGTATCAAATTGATAAAATATATGAGGTGTGGCACTTTCATCAGGTATCACAATATGATGCCGTGACAAAGACAGAGGGACTTTTTACGGAATATGTAAATACATTTCTCAAATTGAAGCAGGAAGCCAGTGGATGGCATGACGTATCCTTGGAAGTTATGACATAATACAGTGGAGTTGTAATTCTCCTCTGAAAACAGCCAGTGACAAAAATCGTTCAAAGTACTTTCACCAGAAAAGACATACTCTCTCTCTGACCACAATTCTCACACTCTGTTTCCTTGTCTATACACACTGTACATACTTTCTGAACTACACAAAGATTTGGTCTGTGTTCATATACACCACTGTCAGACTTTAAGCAATTTTGACATTTTCCAAAAACATGAGGATTATATTTCATGTCATATTCTACAAAGTCGTCTTGTGTACACTCAAAGTCGAAGAAAATAAAGGTGCTTGCATTTTCAATTTCTGTTGACAGTTCTTCTTCAATGGACATAGGTTCGTCTCCAAATTCTGTGGTTTCTGCTATCATGTAACACTTATGTTCCCCCGCAAAAAAGTTTTTACACACATGGCAATATATTTGCCTACATACGTGCTTTTTATCATTTTTTTTTTGACTGTCTTCCCACATCCGGTACACCGGTAGATGACATAGAAGGTCGAATTCCCTTTAATCGTTGTAGTTTTGTAGAGATCAAAGCACTCAAGACCTTGAAAAAATCGGTGACAGTCCTCACACTGAATCCAGTTGTTCCCTTCACTGTGTTCATGTACCTTGCGACACGCATGACAAACAGAGTTACATTTATGATCTTCCTTGTGATCATAACCTTTGTTGCAATGGGGTACAGAAATAATTCCGCGATAAAAATGCAGACATACTAGTGATCACATCATAATGTTTGTCGTGATAGTATAAGTAGATTTCATTTGAAGATTCCTGTCCACTGTAGATCACTCATCAAATGCACCTTGGACACCACAAATAACTGATAGTCTTTACCGACTGAAATGTTTTAATCTCTCCTATTCCACATTCTCCAAATGGAACGTTAGCATATTTGTGCAACTGTTTAGCCAGCTCTTCTTGTATTTTCCGCCTTTCCTTATATTTTCCCATTTGGTTTATTTTCGCCTTTGCAGTAACAATGGTTTTGCACAGGATAATTCATTCGAATTTTGAATGCGAATTATACACTTTTTATCCGCAAGAAATTTGTCCATGTCAACAAATTTACATCTCTTTCTAGTCCCTCCTATAGGCATGTCAACGTGAGTTATTTCTAAAATCAATCCTAAATCAATTGCAAAATCTTCGTTTGACTGGAGTACACGTTCAATCTCCGACATAAATCTGTCAGCAGTTAATTCCGGTAGTTTTATGAAAGGAATAACGATTGGGAAATCCAAAGTAGGACTTTGCACTGTGACCCGCACTAGATCTTGAGCTTTTGCACCCGGTGTCGCATCATGAAATATAGATGAAAACATCCTTCGCAGGGTTGATGATTTATTTTCAGTCACCTCGATATTTTGAAATGTGATTTTGTAGGATGTAGCCGTTGTTTTGAATTTCTCGATCCGCTGACTTTTAATTTTTGCCATGTTATAGAACTGGCGCATGTCATCATCCTTTTTCAACCGTTTGATAATTCCATTTTCTTCATTAGAGTTTGATTTCCGTTTCTGTCCACCTGTCTGCGCATGGTGTTGATGAAAATGGTCATCTAAAGCCTCTCGTCTGGTAAAGACTTTTAAGCAATTCGGACAATGATGAGTGTTTTCATCATTGTGTTTCTTTAATTGACGTTCCAGATTATCCTTTCTGGTGAATGTCTTCTTGCAGCTGGGGCACATAAACTTTTGCCAATGATTTTCAGTACGTCTGTGCTGAAGCAACTGAATAAGCTTTTTAAATTCTGCTCCGCAGGTTTCGCACTGGAAACGCATGTTGATTGTCTGTGTGCCTATTGAATTGAAATAATATATTGCAATACCATCCAAATACAAATTAAAATAATAATTGTAGATGTGTTGAGACAAGCACAGAGGTCATTATGTTATGATTCACTCTACGTTATTTAAAGTAATTCATTCATAAATTAGAGCAAGTCACAGTTTTACTATAATATATTTTAACCTTCTTATAAAAAGCTTATATCGGTTGCTAAACAGACCATAAAAGGCAGCTAAAGCATTATGATAGGTTTATCTTAAGTGTGAAATAAATTTCATCTGCTAGGTGTCTAATAATAGTATACGTCTAGTTTAATTTTCGTCTGATAACTGATTTATCAGTTCTGGCTGTCGCACTTATTCTGAAACGAAAATTGTAAAACATCTGTTTTATTGTTTCACGCATGCGCATAATATAAAAGCGTGGCAGGTTCTAAAAAAGACCATAATCGTAAATGAAGGGAGATGATTGGCTGAGAAGGCTATGTGTCGAAAAATGAGTGCATGAAAAGACTTCCCTTTTGAGTTGGCGTCATTTACCGGTAAGCATTGAAAGGAGTAAAATGGATAACATGCGATGTCAACCATGTTAAAAAACATCTTGCAGCAGATATAATTTGTCAAGACACATACGGAATAAACATTGGCAAAAAGAACCAGCGCTGCAAGTGTCTACGAGTACGCCATAAGATGCGCAGTGAGAGCCTGGAGCGCATTTTGGAGTGCAGGGATTGCCTGGAGCGCATTTAGGAGCGCATGGAGCGCAGTTTGGAGTGCAAAGAGCGCCGGGAGCGCTTTTAAGAGCACAGGGAGCGCCGGGAGCGCATTTAGGAGCGCAGGGAGCCCCACATGGAGCGCCACCATTACAGGAGGATCCTAAGAGCAGTATAGAGCCGACGTTTCTCAGACATTCATTTACCATGATGATTTCGGGTCCTTCAAGTACATTTAATTTTAAGCATTAGTTAATTAATTTTAAAACAAAGCTATTATGAATGATTTCTTTTGTATAAAAATCATTTTGTTAAACCTCTTACTAAACAAATAAACTTTTAGCTTTTCAGCTTGCGGAAAAAACACTTTTATCAAAGACTTATTACTGCACCATACCACTAGAATCCAGCCAGACATACAGAGAATGGTGTGGCTTTACAAAAGATGGCAGCCTATGTATACAGTTATTCAAAGATCCGTGTTACCAGAGGTGGAGTTTGTTCAAGGCATTCCAGCAGACCTGGAGGACGATGATTTCTTTGATCCTAGACTTAACAATTTACTTATTTTGGATGACCTGTTTTCAGAAGCTGGCAAGGATAAACGTATCACGGATCTTTTTACAGAAGGATCCAACCACAGGTCTCTATCTGTGATTTCCATCAACCAGAATTTATTTGGCAACAAGGATCCAACTCAAAGGAGGAATTGTCATTATTTAGTCCTGTTTAATAATCCAGTCGATCGACAAGCAATGATGACACTATCTCGACAAATGTACCCGGGCAATACCGAAAAATTCCAAAAGGCCTTCGCAAAAGCAACAAAGAATCCTTATGGGTATTTGCTCGTCGACTTGAAACCCTTTACGTCAGAAAATGACAGATTGAAATATGACATAGATTGGCCAGAAGACAATTTGAATCAAGACATAAACGTAAGTGTATTGACCAATCAGATGCAAGACCACACTGAAGACTATATAAAAGACCATAACACTGGAAGCATTGATCATTTGCCAGTTGGAGCTCAAACAGTTCACATCGTAAAACACATTGTCGAAGAAAACGTCATGTCAGATAAAGCACAGGCTTGTGACGATTGTGAGCTCTTAATTGACAGCTCACATGACGTGCAGAGACACGTAAAAAGGGTTGTTGTCCAAAAAACGACGAACCGCCTGTAAAAAAAGTGAAGAAAGAAGATAGTGATGATGTAATAGACGAAGACGTACAAGATAACGAGGGCTATAAACATCTATGGCACCTTGCTCAAAGTTGTAGCAAAAACAGGTTCAACAAGCTATATGACCAATACATTGATAATGGAGAAAACGAAGATGATGCAACAGAAATGACAGAAGAACATACGCAACCGTACAAAGAAAAAAACCTGCTTTGAAAAATACCTATCTTTGCTTGAAATATACTGATTTCCACTGATGACAAAGGCTGTCCATCGTGGCATTGTCCAACAAATAAAGGATTTCCGCAGTAAAGGAGTCAGCTTGACATCTTCAGTAAAAAAGGGTCTTAAAACAAACAAGAATGCCTTTGAAGACTTATATGATTTGGAGGATTCGGATAATGATGAAAGCGAAAAGGACACGGATAGTGAGGACTCAGAATAAAAACGTTTGACAGTGAACTGTTCATTCATTTGTTGCCTAAACACTGAACTGTGAAGACATGGCTTCGTGGGAGGATTATTTAAAGCAAATCTGTTTTGATCCTAAACGCCCTGGAAGTTTTTCTGGCCCACAGAAACTATATAAAGTGGTGAAACAGGAAGGAAAATATGACATCGGGATGCCAAGAATACGAAAATTCCTGCAAAATTAGGAATACTACAGCTTACATATGTACATAAACCTGTGAGAAGACGATTTAAAAGAAATCATGTGGTGAGCGCTAGAATAGATGACTTATGGATGTTTGATTTGATCTGCATGCAGAAATATGCAAAGTGGAACGAAGGATATAAGTACATCTTACAGGTTATTGATACGTTCTCCAAGTACGTTTGGCTTCGACCCTTAAAATCAAAGACAGGAGACGATGTAGCAGATGCACTCAAGGATATTCTGTCAAAATCTGACCGAACTCCTAAAAGACTAATCACGGATAAAGGTGAGTAGATAACTAAATGCCAATCACGCTTTACTATACAGAATCACTGTACCATTCAGAATAGTTTTCTACATCAAGTACTGATAAAACTTTTGAATCGCTGACAAATATTAAATACGGTGTATACTTTAAACCCAACTTATCTCTATTTCAGGTCAGGAATTTAGAGCTAGACCCGTGCAGACTCTAATGAAGAAACATGACATAGTATATTCACCAACGCAAAATGAAACTAAAGCCAGTACATCTGAAGCAGGTATTAAGAATATCAAGATGAAAATCATGCGTTATCTCACTTACAAGGATAATTACACATTTCTGCCAGTTTTATCAGAATAAACATATGATTTTGAACTTAACTATATTTCTTTTCTGTAAATATTGTAAATAAAATGTAAAAACTAATATTACTGTCTTTTTTGTTGTGCAAAATAATTGTGTGCCCTAAGTCGTAAATAATACTGCGGCGTGTGCCACTGTCATATTAATTACAAAGCCGATCGTTGGTACAACTTCATGCCCGATGATTATGAAGTGTGTTAAAGTACAAAAAATTAATGATATTTAATCCGACCAATTTAAACCTTAAGCAAGGTAGAATGATTCGTCTGCTTTAATAAAGTCTTATACCTTGTATCAAATTTACTGCTTGAAGTTACTCGTTGATAAACAGCGCTGTTTACTCTTCGGCAGTTTGGGTTCATATGAACCAGTATTTAATGCCTTATTGATTTTGTCATTTAATGGTGCAATTTGATTGGTTGACAGATATAAACATGTCTAAACTTGTCTAACTGGTGGAATCCCAAAATATTTATTAGTACAGTATAATTGTACATCGGAGAAAAATAAATAAATCAAAAGTACAGTGGGTTAAGGTTTAAATGATGAATGGAGAGAATGAGCATTCCAAGGATTAGTTCAAAACTTCAGAAAACAGAGTAACTTGTAAACTGCTTGTCGGCTATCAATTAACCTGAGCAGCAGTTATTACTATAAATAACACGGGATTTCCAAAATATATAGCTATTTTAAGTTTAATCGATTGTGTGTCAAATGTTAAACGCAAAAGTTAAAGGATGGGAATGTTGCGTATTGTAAAGCTGTTTAAAAACATTCTTTAAAGTAATATATATGTAATAGATAATATCACAGACTGATTCTACTTATAAATATTTGTTCTCGACATGTCGACACATCGATTAAGTCACAACCGACTGATTTCAATTTTTACCTCGCTTTACATATATTATATAGGAAAAAAATACCTGAAGAGATGAGGTTAACTACTGCATAATGGCAGATACTAATACTCCTCAGCTATTATTTTGCTCCGTACAGCGATTTTCTTTATTTTCTTTGCAATATTCTTTGCTAAAATTACATGACAGATCTAAGCTTGACATGTAGGTAGCATTTTCATAATGAAATAAATTCCTAAATTTGACGTCCACACAGAACGCAATAGTGTTGGGACAAGATGGAAATCATATGTGTCTAAATTAGAAACATTTTATGGGACTAAACATGGACAGCAAGAAGAGAAAAAAGCTCTTTTGTTGCATTATGCCGGTGACGATGTGTTCAATATATATGAAACCTTGGGATTAAGTACAGCTGATGACAACTACCCCGAAACTACCCCGAAACAAACGCTGGACTAACTGCATATTTTGATCCAATATCAGATATATCAGATAGTGAATTTGAAAAATATGAATTCAGAAATACCAAGCAATTGAAAGGACAGACAATAGACGAATTTGCTACAATCTTACGCAGGAAAGCAGAAAACTGTAAGTTCACTGACAAAAATGCAGAAGTTAAAAGCTAAATTATTTAAGGTTGTAAATTGAAAAGAAAGTGTTTGGAAGAAGACAAATCATAAACAGACATATTAACATTAGCCAGAACAATAGAATTAGCTTCACAACAAGCTGCAGCCATGTCAAACAATCCAGATCATTCGATTAGTAAAATCAAACACAAGAAAATGCTACACAAAAAAGTGGTAGCTTATGGAAGCCATGCCTTAACCGATGTTGAATCCCGTTCATTTAAAAGTGTTGTTTGGAATTACCCATTTCCATTTGTACTTATTTGGAAAGGAATTCACTGTTATTTCTGACTGTGCTGCACTGCAAAGTATCTTCAACAATACGAAAAAAAACCTCAAAACGCACGTCTTATACGTTGGAGATTAAGGTTAACGACCTATCAATTTTCCGTGAAATATCGTAGAGGCGTTCTAAATATATCAGATTACTTATCAAGACATAAAGTCAGGCATACGACACGGCACGCGCCCAACATTGGAGACGAGTACGTAAGATTTATTGCCAAGATTACGCTGCCAGATGCACTGCAACTATCTCACGTTGTTTCTGCTACAAGTAACGACTGTATCATGCAGTGTGTGATCAAAGCATATTACAGAGAAATTAGTGGAAGAAGCAAAACTGCAGTCTGGATGATAGCTTTAGATGCTATGAAAACATCAAGGATGAATTGGCAATTGTGGAATATGAAGATGGATGTGTTCTTTTGCGTGGTAAACGACTGTGTATTCCAAAAACCTTACAACAACATGTAGAAACCAGTCACAAGGGACATATGGGACGTTCGAAATGCAAAGCTTTTCTTAGAGAGACTCTGTGTTTTTCAGTACATGGATAGGCTAGTTGATGATACATGCAGACATTGTCTTCCGTGTCAAGCGGATTCAAGAAGGATCAGTCCTGAACCAATCAAAATTTCGCCAATGCCAAACGAAATCTTTATTAAAATCTCGGTAGATTTTCTGGGTCCCGAACCCAATGGAGACTGTTATCTAGTGATTATCGACGACTTATCACGCTATCCGATAGTTGAAAGGTTAACTTCGACCTCAGCGCAAGCTGTCATTCCGCGCCTGGAGTCTGTATTTGCCATGTTTGATATACTGGAAGTCATCCGCACGGACAATGGACCGCCGTTTCAAAGTCACGTGTTCAGACAATTTAAGGAGAAAATGGGTTTCAAACATAGAAAAATAACACTACTACACGCTCAAGCTGATGGGATTGCAGAAAGATTCATGGCCCCGTTGCAGAAATCTATCAGGACCTCAGTTGCGTCAGGACAAAACTCGAGAGCTGAATTAAATGACTTTTTGATATCATACAGAAACACTGTTCACCCAAGTTTGAATAAGAGTCCAAGTGAAATTATGTTTGGTCAGAAGTTGAAAACCATTCTACCAAAATTACCAGAGACATCAAATGACAAATCTATTCGAAATGCTGAAAAAAGAACTGAAATTAAAGAACAAACGGTATGCTGACGTCAAAAGAAAATCACACAAAAGCTCATTAAAAGTTGGACAAAAAGAAACAAGACTAACAAACTACACACAACATTTCATCCGTGCCAGCGACCGTTGTTACTAGAAAAGGTTCAATGATAACGGTGAATCACCAAGGGAAAACTGTCACTCGTGACATTTCCCATTTCAAAAAAAAAAAAACTATTTGAGGAAGCAAAAGTCGTACTCGTTTATAAGTAGCTGATCTCATGTGATCAATCACGTATGTCCATCTACTACGTGATCATATACCAGATTTGGTGATTATCTACGTGATCGCTTACAATTGCTGTGAATATCTACTCGGTCCTAAAACGTGGTAAACCTGATGGTAAAAGATCAATGTGATTTAAGTAAAAGTCGATGATCTCACCACAGATCCGGCGATGTTCTTAAAGTAAATGCTCACCGAAGCAAATTTTGCCAGTGTTCATTACGTCGCTTTTCAACACTTGCTATGGCGTAACGGATCACAAACATCGGGTAGCACTTTCGATCGGAAATGAAAAAGAGAAAAGTGCATTACGTTGTCGTTCACTTTAGGGTGATCATTTACGCGATGTAAAGAATGGGCTTTACGTTCTTGTTCACTAAAGGGTGAACATTTACGCGATATAAGTCGTATTTCTATGGTGGGTATTAATGTCTTGATCACTATTGCGTGATTATTTACGTGAGATAAGTCACGTTTGGATTCGGTTTGCAGACAGGTGCTAGCGGGCGTAAGAGTTGTAACAAACGATTATGAACAGACTTAATTAAACCAAGTCTGCTATTATATAGATATATAATAGAGTACCGCTCAAGCCTGCTTAAGTCCTAACAAGGACCAGTTGTTTTTTTTTCACCCATAAGGGTCAATTTTCCCCTCTCCTTAAAGTGCAAATGGACGTTATTATTGTATTACTTATTCTATTTTTCAGTTTTTTTTTCACAAGTCTTTTCCACGTTCTCCGGGTTTTCCCACATTTTTTTCATGAAGTGATCAGGTTTCATCTCGATCATTTCGGGTTTCTCCCACATACGTTCGTTCTTTCTACAGTCCTGTCTAACCGTTCTTTTGTCAGACTTTTAACGGTCTCTGCCTGTAAATAGCACACTGAAATTATTTGCTTTCCTGCTGCAATGAAGTGTAAACTAACCTCCGTAACACTTCCTTTATAAGTAAGTGATCTCGTGTGAGGCACCTTGTATGACCATGAAGGTCTGCATTGTCTTCTTCCGCCAATAAGGGTCAATTCCCACATGTTAGTCTTTATTTAATAATCCAATAGAAGATTGGATGATTGGTATGTTTCTGGACAGCCTCGACGAGGACCTTCTCCGCCTTTCCATTATAACAAAACTTTGTTGTGTGGTCTTCCTCCGAACTCAGAAGGGTCAATTCTTCCCAGGTATTAGTGATCAGTCACGTATGTCCATCTATTACGTGATCATATATGTCTCTTCCCCAAGAAAGGTAATCGCCTCTAAGGGTTGGGTAAATCGTTGCAATTTTGCCACTAAGATACAAGTAACAACTACTTTATTTTACTGAACACATTTTGGTTAAAAACATTCTGAACCATGCATAAAGGTCAACTTGTTTTCCAATTCCGCACTCTTCTTTTGGGCAAACGGGAGTACTGGATAAGGCGGCCATGCTTTACAGAAAATGTAAACTAACCTCCATAATACGTCGTCCAGAAAGTCAAGGACGAAATGGTGGTAAGTAAAAATGCCTTAGCTTTATGTCAAAACGTAGGGACCTTTATAAGCAAGGGATCGCATGTGACCTAGCCAGGTCTGGACAAGATACCGCCATTTTTGGAATTGAGAGCAATATGTTTTTCATTGTGTTTTTCATTTTCATTGTCTGTTCTGCAACGTCTTCTACCGTTGTGTCAGGTCTCCCGCCCACAAGGGTCAAATTCTCCATCCAAGGTATTAGTTTTTTCCAGTCTTGCTGAAACCATTCATATATAAAGTCTAAATTACTACACAGTGTCATCATCCCAAAACGTCATCATCCCAAAATTCTGCTATTCTGGTAGCAACGTCATCATCCCAAAATTCTGTTTCTATTTCTGTACTGAGCGTGAGCTGATAGCTCTCGCTAAGCATTCCATCACAAGAAGAGCTGGACCTAACGTCCAAGCTTGAACAGCCTAGGTCATTTGAAGAGGCCTACCAGAACCTTCACTTCCCATTTTTCTTTGCAAATTTTATTCAGATTAGTTGTCAAACTGAAACTGAAACAGTAACTGGGAGTCCGTTCATAAAGGCGGGTAATACCCGAAGACAACCCCTAAACGCACGTAGCAGAAGCGCGAGAGAAGGAGCACTTCTTCCGCCCCTAAGGGTGGGTTAATTGTGGTTATTTTTTCACTCGGGTATAAGTAGCTTCTACTAGTATCTGATGAGGTTGGTCTTCCTTCCCAGTGAAATCTTTTTTCATCTCATCTCTGGCGTTTCCCATTACGAGAAGATGCTTGTGAGTTAGCTGTCCTTTAAAAGTTTTTCTCACTTGAAGCTCTTCTGTCTTTATTGTTCCATAATGACATAATTTGTCAGGCTGCATAGCCTGCAAATAGCATTCCTTGGCTGGGAAGAGAAGTGGGGAGAACACGGGGTTAATAATGCCGTGTAGACGGGGTTAACAATTCCGTAGTATCTTTCTGCAGTCTTTATTCTTCCATTATGACACTATTTTTGTGGCCGCAGAGCCTGCAAAATATATCTCAGCAATTTAGCCAGGGTCGTTGGATTCTTTCACTGGGAAGGGGACACATTACGTGTGGGGAAAAGACGGGATTAAGTGAAATGTCTATGGTGTCCACTGCATGTGGGTTGGACCAGAGCGGTTGGATATGACAGCAGGTCAAACATGCCGTCAAGACGGGGTTAGTATCTTTTCCCTTGTTTACAGAAACAGAATAAGAGTCCCGTTTCATTTTTTTTACTCATCATCCAAGATAGATTTCCACTAGGTGCTTTTAAGTGTTCCTTCTCCTTAATTTCTTTTTTATTTCCTCATCCATACTGCCTCTGTCTATCCCAATAATGGTGACGTAAGCCTAGCATGGCGCAGAAGGCTGATGCTCGCTGGACGAAATCAGTCTCTGCACTGGAGCCGTGCACTGATGGCCCGCCGAGCCATAGGGGGATACAACAGATGAGTAGAGATGAAATTCCAAACTCTACAGGTCACCTTATCCGCAATTATTAAAGTTTTTTTTTTTTTTTTCTCGACGATACCCACGTTTGAAAAAAGTGCGTTTTCCGTACTTGTGATTTTTGCTTTCTTTTTGTTCCGCTCTCAATCTCGTGTATGATGCAGCGGGGCAAGATGCAATGGGTGACGTAGGTCTAGCAGGGCGCAGACGGCTGATGCCCGCTGCACGAATCAGTCTCTGCACTGGGGCTATGCACTGGTGGCCCGCCGAGCCATAGGGGGATACAAGAGATGAGTAGAGATGAAATTCCAAACTCTACAGGTCACAATATCCGCAATTATTAAAGTTTTTTCTATTTTTTTATTTTATTTTTTTCTGGACGATACCCACGTTTGAAAAAGTGCGTTTTCCGTACTTTGTGATTTTTAAAAAAAAAACTCTGCTCTATATGTCCCTGTGTATGATGCAGTGAGAAAAGAGGCAATGGATGACGAAGGCCTAGCACGGTGCAGACGGCTGAGGCTCGCTGGACGCTGGAGCCGTGCAGTGATGGCCAGCAAAACCGTAGGGGGATACGAGAGATAACTTCCGTCCTTGTTCATACCCCTGGAAATCATTTTTTCTTTTTTTTCTAGTTTATTCCCGCGTTTTCCATACTTTGTGATTTTTTGATTTTTTCCGCTGTCTATGTCCCTGTGTATGATGCAGCGAGAAAACAGGAAATGCGCGACGAAGGCCTACAAAGGCGTAGACTTCCTGTACGAATCAGTGTCTGCACTGGAGCCGGCCATTGCTGCAGAGGTAAACTGACCTGCCCAGCTTCCAGTACATTATCTCTGGCACGAAGAGATTTACGGTTGATTCCTTATAAAGTATCGTGATATGTACTTATAATGTGATCGTTTACTTATATGCGTATATGATCATATAAGATTATTGGTGATCTCCTACTTAAATGATTTCGTTGTGTAGTATAGGTGATCTTCAGAAATTCGTTTTTCAGTAAATGCTCACACAGGTACATAATCAAAGCATAAATTCGGTCACAGTAAAAAATACTGAGTCTACTGGTGTGAAGAAACTGGAAAAATAGCGATAGGCTGAATTCTTGTACATGCTCAATTTATAACGTTTTTCATACGTTGCAATTTTCATAAACACACATAAAAGTTTATAAAAATGTGAAATAAGTAATAACGACTGATTCTTCGATTTTCTCAACAAGCCTTTATATGGATCTTTTAAATTACGTAAGTTAAGTTAAGTTAAATCATACATTGCAGGAATCTGTTACCGGTCACCTTCTGATTGTCATGAAAACCACCCTATATAAAGGATGTGATTACTTACTTTGATCACCGTGGTAATTTCGCTTTATAGCCATTTTACTACATCTTTCTTGTTTCAAGTGTGCTTTTTCAGCCATTTTCAGCAAGTCTACACTACAGTTATGTCGTCTTTCTTATCAAGACATTATCGCTGGCGTAACGGAGTAAGGTCTGATGCCACTCGAGTGAGGACACATTACGTGTGGGGAGAAGACGGGATCAGGCGTGATGTTGATGGGGTCCACTATATGTGGGCTGGATAGGAGCGGTTTGAAGTGTCGAGAGGGATTCGACCGCAGGTCAAGAGGGAGTACTGGATAAGGCGGCCATCCTTGACAGAACATGAAGGGCACCGGCAGGACGAGATGGAGGTGTACCAGCCGGAAGTGCGTCAGCCTGAGCCACGTTTCAGGAACACACGTTATGTATGGTTGCACGACATCCGGTTGAATGTTTCATTAAGTAAGTATTTTATTAATTAATCCATATTCTATTGTATTGCATATGTATTTAGTTGTTAAACAATGCAATGAAGAGGGGCTCAGTAATTAAGTTCTTGCATAGTTGAAACCATTCATATATAAAGACTAAATTACTACGTGTGTGTATATGCATACATGTTTCCGATATGTTACGGCATAACTGGTTCTCTTTCTAGACCTCCAGAGAGACACGGATGAACAACTTACAGAGACGGAGGAGGTCCATGTGGTCATGGAGACGGAGGAGGTGCGTGACCCAGAGGAGGCGAGGGTCAAGTCCACTCACTTCGTCTGGATCGAGGGTGAGAAAAGGCTGAAGGATGGGGACTTGATTCGTAAGTTCCTTTCATTAATTTTCGCTGACCAGACCAGCATACAACTTCTGTCTATGTTCCTCAAACAATATCTCTACAACCATGTCATTTATAAGTAAGTGATCTCGTGTGAGCAGTGACTTAGTGATCCGGTACCACATTTTGGTGATAGTGTACGTAAATGATCATCTACTTTTTAGGTACATTTTTTTTTTTGTATTTTGATGATGATTATGTACGTAAATGGTAACATTTCAGGTTGATCATCTACTCAGTCAATTTCAGGTATTATGATGTTGATATCATTTATTTACAGTAGACAGTACTGAGAATGTGGAGGTGGTTATGGATAGTGACGATCCTCTGACATCACCTCGTCCCCTCATTATCGCAGAAGAAGAGCCAGGTGTGGACATGATACCGCCATTTTCGGCAGTTATGCTGAATGAAGAGTTAAATGAGAGTCCGTTGCTAGAAGACCTGGACATGGACTTGGAAAATAAGGGTAAGTTTTTAAATCGTTTTCTGTTCATTTGTGCAGCTTCATTGCCGTTACATTTGTTTTCCATTTGACCACTGAGATATCAGTGTTCAACCCTGACGCCGTGGTCAGGCAGGTACTCTTTGAAAGGGAAATATGCATTTGATCACTCGTGAGGTGATCCGCTACCATTCATGTTCATATACTCTTGTTATTGTCATTTTTGTACATGTTTTTATTTTACAGTGCCGTCACAAGAAGAGATGGACCTTATGTTCAAGCTGGAGGAACAACTTAGGTCATTTGAAGAAGCCAAGCAGAACCTCCACGAGTTGGAGGTACTGACTGCCGATAAAGCAGCGAAGACGCCACCCAGGGCTCCACCTACCACGCCATTAAAGGAGTTTGAAACATCTTCCCCTGCTCCTGACCTGGTGATGCCTCGTCTACCAGATGACGAGACCTTTGTCAGAAACCTGGCAGAAAGCCTAACAGACGTGGATTTGGTTCCACAGCCAGTAGTTAGTGAGTGTTTTCTGAAGCTTCTCATTTATTTTAGTAATACTATCTAGGGAGATATTAACAGTGGTTCTATACTGACATTATAATGTAGTTTATTCATCCTAGTCGTGCAGTTGAAGAATGTGCACGTTGCTGGTAGTGCGCGACATCAAGAATGTTAAATAATGGTTTCAAGTAACGTTAACTATGTTTTGCAATGAAGTGTAAACTAACCTCCGTAATACGTTCTGATTTTCTCTTTCAGAGACATATCCTATTGAACCAGTGATAATAATAGATTCACCGAAGATGCAGCCTGAGGTCAGAGTCCAGCAACTGCCGAAGCTGAAGCTAGACCTGCCAAGGCTGCAGTTCGACGGCACGACATTCATGAGGCCATTTGAGACTATGGCAAACGTAAACGCCATGTTCTGCTCCTCTGGGGAAGAGCTTTGTAAGTTTTCCTTTTTCATAATTTCATCTGCTTCTTAGGACATTTCGAGTAATGCTACATGTCCATTCTCAACGTGATTGTATACCAGATTTGCTTGTGTTTATTTGTTGCTATTCTCAGTACTATATCTGTGCCTTCATTGTAATTCCAGCGTCTGGTGAAGACTGGAAGCCAACGAAGGCGGATGTCCAAGTGGTCATAGACGACCAAGAAGAAGACTTACCTTGTAAGTGTTCAGCTTTTGTGTTTTATTCTTTTGTTTCCGTTTATATCTGATACCCGACTTATATCCATATGACATGTGATCATGTAGCAACGTCAATATGTACGTGATCTCTAACATGTTACGGTGATCATTCATTTAAAAGTTTTAGTGCTTTATAAGTAGGCGATCTCATGCGATCCATCACGTATGCCCATCTATTACGTGATCATATACCCGATTGAGGTGATTATATACGTGATCGCTTACACTTCACATTTCAAGTTTGCCTCATGTACTAGTGCTTTATAAGTAGGCGATCTCATGCGATCCATCACGTATACTCATCTATTACGTGATCATATACCCGATTGAGGTGATTATATACGTGATCGCTTACACTTCACATTTCAAGTTTGCCTCATGTACTAGTGCTTTATAAGTAGGCGATCTCATGCGATCCATCACGTATGCCCATCTATTACGTGATCATATACCCGATTGAGGTGATTATATACGTGATCGCCTACACTTCATATTTCAACTTTGCCTGGTTGCTTTGCGTTGTGCGCTTTTCAGTGTCTACTTCTGTGTTAAGATACTTCTTTCTTTAGCCGAAGAAGATCATGGGGACGACAGGATAGAGGCTCCTGCAACTGAGGAGGAAGAAGAGATGGAGGAAACTGCTGCGAAAGAAGAGGCAGAGGTGGTGGAGGGTGAGGAGCTACCTCAACGGTTGAAGAGGAGGACGGCCCCAAGGCCAAAGAGGGGAAAAGAGACGGACGTGAGTTTACATTCATATTAATTTAAATTTGAAGCTTCTTTGTAATAAACGAACAGAAACGTATATTGAGCTGTTAGGTAAGCGCTTAATTACTTGTCAGTTGTTAAGTGGATGCCATTTTCCTGCATCAGTTTTGGGGTTTAGTTCTATATCCTTGTTTACAGACACAGAAGAAGAGGTGTTGTCAGCACGAGGGCTGTACTGCAAAAGTCGTTAATTTAAAAAGACACTGGCAGTCCGTTCGTAGAGGGGAGCAGTACCCGACGACAACGCCTAAACGCAAGTATCAGAAGCGCGAGTGTGTACTCTGCAAGGTGGGGACCACAAGGCTTGACCTCCACCTGCAGAGGAAGCATAAGATGACAAAAGGGAGTGAAGAGTACACCGACTCTTTCCAGAGATCTGCAGAAGTCAGTACACAACAGGAGCAGGACGAGCCGCAGGAGGACCAAGACCTCTCGTCACTTCTTGACAAAGCTCTGGTCGCGTATCGGTAAGGAAATAAGTACAGTACACTTTCATATCTTCTTGGGTTTTAATCACGTATGCATTAAGATAGCGAGCGGGATAATGCTTAACTTTATCTCATAAAAGGACTAGCCATTATTTTGTTAAAAACATTTTCAACGGTACTTGTCTGATTGTAAATATAACACTGGAATCATTTCCTTTCCATTCTTTTCAGCGAGGACATGGCAGATAGAGGATGCAGTGGCGGCAGTAGCCGCAGCCAGTCGACGGGGCAGAGAATGGTTACAGCTGTCCGGCACTTCCTGCCGGAACTGTCGAGGGAGTCCGTTCTGGAGCTGAAACGCATTGGAGTTGAGGGAGGCCTGGTTGACCAGAAACTGAAGACGTATGTATCCCATCATCTTTATTTGCATGACGTCCGAATTTTAAATAGTAATAGAGCAAACAAACCAAACACAAACAGTTTTTTTCGTTGCATTCATTGGCCGGGAAGAGAATTGGAGACAGGAGGTTGGCGTATCCGGCCAGGAATGCTCAGACATTGAGCAGAAAATTAAGACAATTGTGCAGCAGTTAATCCCGGAGGTGCAAAAGAAGAGTGTGAGGAAACTGAGCGAATGGGGATTCAAAAATCCAATAGAGGATTGGATGATCGGCATGTTTTTGGACAGCCAGGACGAGGAGCTTGGCCGCCTCCGGGACCTGCTTAACAAGACGAAACATTCAAGCACAGACCTGCTGGGCATCAGGGACAGTCTGATGCTTATTCTGCTCGTGCAGAATATGAAGAGAGCGGGGGATGTCAGGAACCTGTGGGTCACCACTTTAGAAGATCCCCGGAAGGACGAAGATGGAACGTTTGAATTGTTTGTAAGTATTTGGTCTTCTAATATTTTAAACTACATTTAGGTATGAATGTATTTTATTAATCATCTCACATTTTGTCAAGAATAATGTGAAGTGACCCTCTTTCATCTCAATTATTTCAGATCTACGAACATAAGGAGGCCAGGTCTGGAAAGATGTGTTCCCTCTTTGTAACTCCAGAGCTGTTGTCCCTGCTGAGACAGTACGTGCAGATTGCTGTGGACAGGAACAGTAATGTGAAGGAGGTCTTTAGAACGAGACGCGGCACCCCTCTACTTCCATCCGTAAGTATCTTCGTTGTCTACTTCGTGAAGAAATAAATAAGAACTCTTTGCTGATACATACTTTAACAAAGATTATTAACAGTATGAAGGACGGACTTGATTTATCCATGTCTCTTTTCATTTCAGAACACCAGCAAGATCTACTAAACAGCGTGGGCATCCTTCGCCAAACGCAATGAAATTGAGCTGCCTCAACTCACCGCCTCCAGGCTGAGAAAGGCGGCGGTAACAGCTTCCAGAGAGTGTGCGTCTGTAAGTAGGCGTGAGCAGACGGCTCTCGCTAAACATAAGGCGCACAACGTGACCACAGCGGATCGCCATTATGATAAGTCACTTCGTTCAAAGGAGAGGTTGAACGTCGTCCAGAAAGTCAAGGACGAAATGGTGGTAAGTAAAAATGCCTTAGCTTTATGTAAACAATTATCCCCACTAGCAATTCTATTCGCTATATTAAGTAATACAGTTTCAACACTTGAAAATAACATTTAAAAAAAGCAATACATCATTTTTCCATACTTCGTACAAGGTCCTTAATCGACCATATTACTGTATTACTTATGCTATTTTTCAGCAAAAGTACAAGGAGAAGATTAGCTCTCCAAATATACCAGTGCCTGCAGGCGACGAACAGAAGTCCCCAATGGTTACTGTCCTGCAACCAGAGGCAGGTTCCAGCAGTGCTGGGGTGAGATCGCTGGGAAAGGGTAAAAGGAGGCCACCACCACAATCATCAAGCGACTCGGACCTAATCAAAGGGTAGGTTTCGTTTTCGTCTTAAATATAATTAAGTAATGGATCACACGTATTGTATACACAAACCGCATATCACATTGTATTAAGTAAAAATTCACCATGAGTTAGACACTACTTTGGTTTGTATTTGTTGCAATTCATGACATTTTCGTTATTTGTTTTGCCAAGTTAGAATCAACTGTATATGTTCAATGTCACTTATTTGTTACAGTACACCGATGGATGTAGAGTTGCGGCGACCCCTCCTTAAGAAAGGGCGTTCTGCTGGTAGGCAAAGGAAACAGCCAGCCAAACGGACGTAGAAGTCTGAAATCGAGATTTTAAGTAAATAGGCCGTTGTTCATTTAGTTTTTTGTTTTTGTCGTCGCGCAAACAGTTGTAAACTATGGGCTACTGTGAATCACCCATCTGAATTATCAGCGCATCATGAAATGTCTGCAGAACCTTTCGATAAACAGTATGAACTAGTGCTTTTCTGTAACAAGGACTCAGTTTTAGTTTCCAGTAAACATTTCATCGCGAAAAGTCTACACGAAAGGAGTGCTATATAAATGTGGTATAATGCGTCTGGTAACAGAACATATACGGTCATTATTGACACATGTGATTTGATGAACCAAGTCTCCAGGGACTACGTGCTATTGTGATTACCGTCGTTTATATGACTAATAACTTGCTGAAAAAGACGATTAACCCAACACAATTAATTGTAAATAGACAGACATAAAGTATACGCAAAAAAGACCATTTTCTTTTAAATTCATTTTTAAAATAAAATATTTATAAGAAAGACAATGCATTGAATATTATCACATCGTTTGCAAAGCTAAAATACCTATAATACTTTTCCCATGAATTTAAATAAAGTAAAGGGCTCTTTCTTTGCGCTATACAAAATAATTTCACTCGTGTGAAAAATCGATGGGTCTAATTTTCCCATATGTTTAAATATCATGGATGATGTTTGTTCACCATTATTTAGTAAAGATGCTAAATGCAACATACAGAAATCATCAGATAGATCCAATTATGTAGAACGTAAACACTAGTATGACGATGAGCGTGCACTAAAGCGGGAGCAGTTTTATTTTGGTTTGAATAACATTAGATTTAATAAAACAGAGAGTAATAGAATAAAGCTTACTTAGTCTAGATCAGAATATAAAAAGTCACAAAGCAAAAGAAAATGCATGACCGTAAAACAATATAGATAACCTAAACGAATTTAGAGAATCAAATGCAACGTCATATTGGAAATTATTATACGAGTGTACCAACAAAGTTTCAAAAAAAAAAAAAAGCGTATAAATAATTTTGCAGCTGATTTAAGTCAATTAATCCCGAAGACCGTTTAGAACTTTCAGATAAATGAAGATACTTAAATTTGTATTTAATCCTTACTATGCTGGACACCATTGATTTTGCCTTTGAAGCCATCCGTGCAGTCTGATCATGATCTACACTGTTCGCCATTCAGTCAGTATTTTTTGGTAAGCACCCCTTTTAACAGTTAATAGTACTGTCCAAATTGAAAGATGGACAATTTAGCAGGGTAAGGGTTAACGAGCGCTAATGCAGGTTACGTTCGTTTAGCTATACCCGGAAATCAATATGTTCGTACGAAATACGAAAAGCTATAAAACAATTATTTATACATGGCGCATATGCTTTTATACATTATTTCATAAATTATTTAATACATGTTTGAACACTGAATAATGTCCAAAACCTGCTTTTTCATTAAAGGATATTTCTAGAAGTACTCTAAACATTTCTTCCAACGAGATAATTTGTCTCTAGCTACGCCCGTTCCGTTACAAAGAAAAAGTATAAATTCATTGACACGTTGATGCTCGGTTCAGTCTTCTAACACAGGGAACAGGTTTGAACTATTTCATAGAACTGTAAAACAGGGAATATAAGATGAACGGAGTAACTTTGGCATTCTATATTGATTGATATATACAGTCAATCCTGTCTGAAAAGCCCACCCAAGGAATAGCAAAAGGTGGCCTTTGTTGACAGGTTGTATCTTCCATCTATAAACAGGTTAAATATATATTTATTATGGTCTGACGGCACTTAATGTAATCTGGGAGCATTTTAACATTCTCGGTGTAATCTTTACAGACAGCTACAAGGGATTTTTTTTTAATGGTGGTCTTTAGTCCTTAACAGGTTTTACTGCATATATAGTCCATTGCACTTAAGAAGCAATGGAATGAGATTTGCACAGGTGGCCAAATGCCCCCCCCCCCCCCCCCCCCCACCACCACCACAGCCAGCCGTTCACTTTTTGTGTTATGAAGATTTTCAATTTTTCCCACGAATTATTTCAACATGCAACCGAGATAAAAATCGCTGCTGAAAGATATTAAAATTCTTTCTGAAAACCTGTGAGACAATATATAAATGCTGTTGAAATGCATGAATTGAAAACATGTTTTATGCTTCTATGGTGGCTGATTTCTGCCACTTTGGTCTGGAATGTTGGCGTGTTTGAAGGGCGCCAACACGCCGATACGTCAGAATGACAAACTAGCGCGCCACTACGACAAAAATTGTATTTGCCGTAATGGCACACTGATTTTGTCGTTTTCGCACCAGTTATACAAATACAGCTTTTGGCGTCCTTTAAACGCGCCACCATGCCAAAACGACAAATTAGCGCATCAGTATGACAAATACTGCTTTCGGCGTCCTTTTAAACGCGCCACCGAGCAAAAAACGACAAATACAGCTTTTGACGTCCTTTAAACGCGACACCATGCCAAAACGACAAATTAGCGCATCAGTGTGACAAATACTGCTTTCGGCGTCCTTTTAAACGCGCCACCGAGCAAAAACGACAAATACAGCTTTTGACGTCCTTTAAACGCGCAACCGAGCCAAAATGACAAATTAACGCACCACTATGACAAATACAGCTTTTGGAGTCCTTTAAACGCGACACCGAGCCAAAACGACAAATTAACGCACCACTACGACAAATACTGCTTTAGGAGTCCTTTAAACGTGACACCGAGCCAAAACGACAAATAAGCGCACCAATACGACAAATACAGCTTTTGGAGTCCTTTAAACGCGACACTGAGACAAAACGACAAATTAGCGCACCAGTATGACAAATACAGCTTTTGGAATCCTTTAAAACGCGACACCGAGCCAAAACGACCAATTAGCGCACCACTACGACAAATACAGATTTTGACGTCCTTTTAAACGCGACACCGAGCAAAAACGACAAAATACAGCTTTTGGAGTCCTTTAAACGCGACACCGAGCCAAAACGACAAATTAACGCACCACTACGACAGATACAGCTTTTGGAGTCATTTGAACGCGACACCGTGCCAAAACCACAAATTAGCGCACCAATACGACAAATACAGCTTTTGGAGTCCTTTAAACGCGACACCGAGCCAAAATGACAAATTAGCGCACCAGTATCACAAATACAGCTTTTTGAATCCTTTAAATCCGCCACCTATGGAAAGCCATAGAGGACCCCCGCTAATTCCATTTAGATTATATAGTAACAGCGGAAATTTGGGTAACCCCGCGCTTCTGTAACCCCGCCAGTAGCTCCCGCTGATTCAAAATACTTATATAGTGAATGCGGAAAATCGGAAAACAGATGAAATTATCTCCCTTGAAATATATTCTTAAATTAACTCCCTTTGTTGCCTTTGAAATTACTCGTATTCTATTATTATCCTAACATTCAAGCCATACAGCAGTCATGTACAACTAGAAATTATTTCACTATCATTTTTTGTTTAATGGTTTTATTACACTCTCGTGACGTCAAACATGTGATGATAAAGAAATAATAAATGAATTATTTACCTCCATTTCTTCTGAAATATGCTAGAATTTTTGCGAAATGATATTTAAAGGGCAAATTTCGTAAATAAAAAAGCATGAATACAAGAATATGTCATTCACTTTCATGACAGAAGGATCAAAAACAATGCATGAACATAATTATGAGTATTTCTAAAACATAAAGAATAACGTATGAACAGTGAATAAATAAATAAATTAGAGCAAGAAAATACTGCAATGCGTTCTAAGCTTGACTAGCAGATTATTTCCAGGAATAGCTAAAAATAAATGAATATCCGGCTTGATCCAGTCGGATTGGTGCAGAACAGATGAAATCAAGTAAACACTTAAGTGGAAATCCTGCAAATCTAAACTCATAGATAACATCTGTATATATATATATATAAAAAACAATATTTATAATACAAAGCAAAGTTCTGTATTACGTGATGGCTGTTGAAAACAGTATCCTATCCGGTTTGCTTATGCCACATGCTGACTTGCAATGAATACAAGAGCGTAGAGAGACAAATGTTAATATGGAGGACGTTAAGGTTCTAAATTATAGTTTTGTGTTTCCATATAATAATGTGACAGTTATATATTTAGTTTAGTTTAATTGCTGACTGTTTCATTTCTAGACCTCTTTTATCGTGCATTTCCAGGTTTAAGTACAAATGTAGTGAATATCCACATACGCGGAAATGCTCAGCGTATGACTCCGTTCCGATTTGGAATTATATTAGGATCAATAAGTCATTTCCATTAATTTTGTTGACCTTATTGTTTGTGTACATTTCTAAGTTCTAACAAGCCATTTTAATTTAGATTTGAGCATGTAAAATGGCAAGAACATACCGTATAGCGGGTTATTTCTACGGGGGGAATATTTCTGCGTTTCTGCGGTCTCTCGGTAGAATCGCAAAAATATTTCCAGCAGAATATTCATCCAGCAAAAATTTAAAACGCAAAAAAAAAAATCATTAGTTTCACGCTATGTTTCCCTAGGTAATCCGAAGTTCACAATGGCATGGTCTAATTATTGGAAATTACCGTCGCCATCTGACAATTACTGATAATGGTATAATTAGGTGTGATGATCAATCAAAGTCCTAAATGTTAATCCCTCTGACTGAAAACATTTTTAAACTGTGAATTTCACTCGAGTTGTTTTTATTAATCCCTTGAGAAGATCTTCCGAACTATCCTTTAGTAACTTTTATATAAGTGTAACCGTTATGTTGATATACCGTAGTTTGCAGCTGTTGTTTGTGCAATAATTATTGTTGTTGGACTTACTTTTTTTCAATTCACATGTTATTATATCCTACAGTGTATTCAGTAAATGCAAAGTTATTTTACAACAGTAACCGGTAATTTAGTTTATTGTTTTCATACGCTATCATTCACACAACCCCCGATCACGCGAGGAATAACCTCCTCTTTAGCATGAAAAACGCAGAAATGTCTCATCCTTTTGTGTGAAACGCAGAAATTAAACACGCAGAAATTTATCTCAATTTTTGAGGCCAAAACGCAGAATATTTTGACCGCAGAGGTAACCAGCTATACGGTAGTACCCATAACCGTATTCCAGAGAGAAGGATGAGTGTATTTTTTAGATTTGATGGTAGCTAGTTTCTCTACAAATATTCGTTCGATTTTTAAAAAGCACTGTGACATGTACAAAGAAATTGTTTCCTCAATTCTGATCATTCAAAGATTCTCAACATGTTCTGCATTTTTTGGGCCAATGGTTTTTTTCACCTTCATAAGGTTTTTCTTATGTAGACAAGCATTTTGTCCATTCCTTTTATTTTTCATTTAGAATGCAGTATTGAGTTTTTTTTAACATCGTTTGCACCATGAAATTTTTTTTTTTTTTAAATCAGTTTTGAAAAATCTTTTGAGAAATGAAAATCTTACCTTAAAAGCATGTTAACAGCAGCTGTTCTAGCATATTTTTGTTTTCATGAACATTCACAAATTGATGAGACATAAAACTTAAAGCCTCAGTGGGACCACACACAAAATGTGTTTTAGTATATATACACATGAAAGCATGCAAGCATGGGCCTGAAGTTTTCCTTGCATAAGGCTTTGCATTCAATGTAGAGCTCTTATGGTTTGCATTAATGCATTTATGCTGTGTGCATGAACAACGAAATTGCAGCCTCTGGACATGTCGCATGAGAAGCATGTTTTGAATATTTTCAGCTTAGGGTAGTTTAGGTGCTGCATCACAAAGTGAAAAATTCTTTAAATTTTAAGCTCTATTTTCTTATGTTTGAACAAGTGAATAAATAGGTGCATGTTGTAAGATATTCTTTTACTTTTTTCACTAAGTTTTGCCTGTTTCCCAGGAGTGACAGAAATTAAAGGGGCATGCCTACTGATTTATGTCAGTTTATTGTAAAATTTACTACATTTATTTTTTTAGCAGTTTTTAAGATTTTTTTTTAAATTCAAGGAGTAAAAGCATTACAGGATGTATTTATTAAAAAACAACAACAACAACAAACTCAAAAGTATAAAAAAGAGTGACTGTGTTAGTCACTCAGTGAAATAAGTGATGTAATAAAGAAGGTGCTTGATATCACGTTTATAAACTATCAGCTGAAATGATTTTGATTTTTATGCCCCCACTTTGGGGTGGGGCGGGGGGGGCCTATAGATTTGCCCTTGTTCGTCTGTCCGTCCTTCCGTCCGTCCTTCCGAGAATGTTGTGTCGTGCCTAGCTCCAAAAGTATATGACTTAGAGTCACAAAACTTTACAGGAATGTTGGTCAGCATGTGTAGTTGTGCACCTGGGGTTTCGCATCCGGATTCATCCAGTCATGTAGGAGTTATGGCCCCTGACTTAGTTAAAAATTGGTCATTTTAATGTTGTGTCGTGCATAGCTCCAAAAGTATTTGACCTAGAGTCACCAAAGTTTACAGGAATGTTGGTCAGCATGTGCAGTTGTGCACCTGGGGTTTCGTGTCTGGATTCATTCAGTCCTGTAGAAGTTATGGCCCCTGACTTTGTGAAAATTGGTCATTTTAGTGTTGTGTCGCGCCTAGCTCCAAAAGTATATGACTTAGAGTCACAAAACTTTACAGAAATGTTGGTCAGCATGTGTAGTTGTGCACCTGGGGTTTCGCGTCCGGATTCATCCAGTCATGTAGGAGTTATGGCCCCTGACTTAGTTAAAAATTGGTCATTTTAATGTTGTGTTGTGCGTAGCTCCAAAAGTATTTGACCTAGAGTCACCAAAGGTTACAGGAATGTTGGTCAGCATGTGCAGTTGTGCACCTGGGGTTTTGCGTCCAGATTCATTCAGTATTGTAGGAGTTATGGCCCCTGACCTGGGAAAAAATTGTCATTTTAATGTCATGTAGTGGGGGCATCTGTGTCCCATAGTCACATTTCTAGTTGAATTCTGATATTCTAGACTTACATATTTTATAGATTTTGATTGTCTAAACAGCTGATATTCTAGATATAAGTTTATAGGTCTTATATTCTATATACTTATCTATAGATTCTGGAGTCTACACATTGATTTATGGATTCAGATATTCTAGATACTGATCTATGCATTCAGATATTGATTTATGGATTCTGATATTCTAAACATTGATATGTAGATTCAGTTATTTTAGATAACGATTTATGCATTCTGATATTTAATAGGCAATGCTACATGTTTTAAATATTTTGATTTTGTGATGTTATGTCAAAAGGCATGTCCCTTTAACAAAAAAGAAGAGAATCAAAATGAAAAATGTTTACATGTAGGACTAGCACTTTAGAAAGGAGTTCCTTTAAGAATAATGTAAAATTAGTTATTTTCAGTAAAAGATGAATGTAGA
This sequence comes from Mercenaria mercenaria, assembly GCF_021730395.1. Taxonomy (NCBI): domain Eukaryota; kingdom Metazoa; phylum Mollusca; class Bivalvia; order Venerida; family Veneridae; genus Mercenaria; species Mercenaria mercenaria. The sequence continues at coordinate 22,139,808 of NC_069378.1, read as the reverse complement.
TATTTTTTGAAAATCATAGTGGCATGAAAATACAAGAAACATCTAGTTCTGATGGTTGAAAACATGATGTAGAAAATAGAGCAGTGCAGCATTTTTTTACAGGTTAGATAAAAGGTATTAACACATTCATTTTGTAAAAAATCAAAATTGCATAAAGAAAATTAAAAAAACAAATCAAAATTGCTTGAATTTATTTAGCCTTTAGCTTATTCTGCCTTAAATGCGACCAGTGCAGACCAAGATTACCCTGCACCTCTGTGCAGTCTTATCTTGGTCTGCACTGTTTGATATTCAGTCAGGAAATTTTCAGTGAAAACTGTGACCTTTGAATAATAATTGGCACTTTCCAAATTGAATGGTGGACCAGCCCATTTTAAAAATTCAGCAGGGTTAAGATTAAGCAGATAAACGTGATAGGCTATTTGAATAAGTTACACTGTTGCACTGCTCCTATTTTATGCTTATATGAATGTTGTTGTTGTTGTTGTAGTTGTTACTAACCTGTTGAACTAACAACCTTTATACGCTACAGGGATTTTACCCAAACTGCCTTTCAAATTTGGTGGGAGTGACAGAGATAAAGGGGGTGGAGTTATGCTTGTTTCGCAGCGCTCCATTGGTTCAGATGATCCCACCCTAGCAGGTGAAGGGGGAATAACCCTTATTTCGAAAAAGAAAATTGATACAGGACTTGACTTTGATGGTAAGCTGATATTTTGAAGTGCACACTGCTTCACATTTATACCAACTTTTCCTTCAATTTTCTATTTTGAATACTCTTTTTGCCACTTTGGCTAGGGAGTATATATGCTCATTAATTAAGTTACTAAAGTTTTCTTTCAAGAATATTATTAACTATTTCAGATGTCTTATCGCTCCTATCTGGTGAATTTATATTAAAGTTTTAAACTTAAGACTGTGCAATATATCCGGAAATACTAACTTTTCCTTTGACTGAAAACTCAAAACTACCTTAAGCATTCTATCCACCCTCATCCATAGGCATTTTATAAGGCTGTAGGTTCATTCTTCACTGGAGTGATACACTATTTAAACTGAATGGTTTATTCATACTCCAGTGTGTAATTTATCTTTTTCTAGAATCAAACAGATCTATGACTCATTCATTACTCTCTAGGCATAAGTGTAAAATATGAAAAACAAAACTACTGAGGTCTCTGTGGTGGGGATATGGTCTGCCTTTAGTCCACTAGCCTTTTATTTCCATAGGTTTGAAATAGAATTCTTTCATGTGAAGAAGCCATTCATCTGGTTCAGGGAAGGTCGGTGTTTTACTCGGGTGTTTGCCCTTACCTGAAATAATGGCAGGAGGTGCTCCTATAGTCTTTCGCTACCATTATAACTTGAACATAAGACTGTAAAAAAAAAACAATAAAAAAAACCAACACAATCTCACTTGTTATGAATAACAGCATGAATTGCATGTCTATGAACTAGTATTTTAGTAGTTTGGTTAGTAACACTAACATACAATGTCATGATGTTACAATATTTAAAGTATTTCTGAACCTCAGTATACATGCGGTTTAGAAACTTGTGAACAGAATTGATCAAAATGTTACTAAACTCCCTGACTTGGCTCTTAATTCAGTGTCAAACTTCAATGACTTATTACTAAGTATAGCTAATCTTACACTTATTTGAAAAAATCTTTACTTGTTCTGGTTATATAAGTTGCTTAGTTAATACAGTCATTGCAAATAGGATAAGAAATTTATACATTGTGTAAACTTAAAACATATATTTCATTATTTCATAAACTTTTTTTTTACTTTTTCATTTAAAGAACAAGAACCAAAAGGTATTTGCACTTTTAAGTCTTCCAATGTATACAACAATGTGCCTTTTTACCCTTGGGCCATAGTGCACAAATAGTCCCAAGAATGCAGTTAGAAAGAAAACATATACATAACTTAGTCAATAGATACGGTACTTTACCGAGGATATAACAAAATGGTTGCACACATGTAATATACCATAGTGCTACAGCAGCTTTGCTTTCACATGCCTAGATAAAGAGCCTTCAGTTAGAGTGCAGGAGGGCATGGGTTCAACCCCCCATCTTTTATGTTTTTCAAAATCCCTCTGTTCTAGCCTTTATGTCTTTCAAGATACCTCTGTTCCAGCCTTTATATGTCTACCCTAGCCATTATGTCCTTCACCTTATCTCTACCCTAGCTATTTTATCTTTCAAAAATGTCTTTACCCAAGACTTTGTTTTTCAAAATACCTTTACCATAGCTTTCATGCCTTTCAAAATACCTATACCCCAGCCTTTATGTCTTTCAAAATGCCTTGACTCGCACACCTTTCAAAATGCCTCGACCCCAGCCTTTATGTCTACAGGAATAATTAGAATAGTTGTAAGGCTATTAAAATAAGTTGAAAACAAGATAGTTTAAAGCTTACAGGAATAACTTGAAAACAAGAATTGAGCCGTGCCATGAGAAAACCAACATAGTGGGTTTGCGACCAGCATGGATCCAGACCAGCCTGCGCATCCGCGCAGTCTGGTCAGGATCCATACTATTCGCTTTCAAAGCCTATTGGAATTGGAGAAACTGTTAGCGAACAGCATGGATCCTGACCAGACTGCGCGGATGTGCAGGCTGGTCTGGATCCATGCTGGTCGCAAACCCACTATGTTGATTTTCTCATGGCATGGCTCAGATAGTTTAATGTCAGACCACAAGAAGAAAGACAGGATACAAATGACTGACAGGCATTTATAGGTGTTAAGGTTTAGCTTGAGATAACTGCATAGAATTAGATTTTATGACAACCATACTTAAAGTAGAAGTGTTACCAAGGAATATGGGTGTATATACCTCTAAGTCAGAATACTACTACATGAGACACTAGCTTTAATAGTGCCTTTAGTTATAGTGAAGGGTGTGGTCGATAGTTATTTACAAACAAAAGCCGTCTTAAATGTTTCAGTTTACTTAGTCAGCAGTTTCTTTATGTTATACTCAACAACAAAAGTTGAGCAAAATGTTGAGAAAATCTACGAAATACAGTTTTACATGTCATTTATAGTGTACATATAAAACAGTGTCATAATGATACTGAATTTGATAACAGTATGGGAAAAAAAACCTCTCCGAAGTATGGTAACTCAACATACAAAGTATAGAGGGAATATAATGAGCTCATATGCACTGATGATTTTGTTTACCATAATTCCTTTCCAGAGGCAGACTTATGATTAGATTTTCAAAATTCTTCACAAAAATGATTTTTCATTATCTTAATATTTGAAGATAAACATGAAAAAAGACCCAGGTCATTAAATATAAGGTTAAGGTCAAACTTGAATTTTCAGAAAATTGTATTTTGAGGCACTTCATATCTTCGTAACAGCTGGAAAGATTTTCACAGCATTTATGTCAATAGTTTACCTCATCAAGACTTTTTGCAGAGTGCAAAGCATGAGTCATTAGGTCCAAGGTCAAGGTCTCATGAGGTCAAAGGTCAGATAGCTTTACTTCATGTCTGCTCTGTATCTTCTAACCTGCAGAAAGAATTTTCAGTTTTCATAAACTAGGATAAATTATTTATCTCATTAATATGATATGTCAGTAGGTCTGATCCCCTTCCCTTTATCAAAGTGGCGTCTGGGGGTGTTTAAGTCACCTCTAGCGAGCGCTGTAGTTTTCTCTCTGTTTTATACCTGACTCTTAGTTAGTTTTGCTCAGTATATATCAAAAGTTACTGAACATCTCGGTTTACACTGAGAAAATGACACCACATTGCAGTACATCAGTTTTGCATTTCCAGACTTTGATTCTATTCATGGCGGCCGTGGAATCTACTACAAAGTTAAAATATATTATATCAAAGGAGTTGTTGCCAGGAGCAAAATACTGCTATATATTTTTCTTTTAAACAGGAAACATTTCAAGTCCATATATATAAAGTGGAAGTCTGATAAAAGAAGTATTATACTAGAATTATATGTAATAAAAGAACAGTGGAAATTTTAAACTAGTATAAATTTGAAGATCAATAGAAGAGATGTCACATGGTAAATTTGATTATATCAAGGTTCAATGCTAGGACTGCTATACAAGTTGGAAGTAACGTACTATATTATATTGAGATATTGTTAATTGAATAATGAATATTTCAGGTGCTAGTACCGTAAGTGATGCATCTTCAGGATATATGGTAGGAGAAATGGAGCAGACATCATACAGTTTCTCAGGAACACCTGCCAATGAGGTACCTTATTCTATTACTTAAAAGTTAGATAAGACTTTTTACACATCTGTCTTTTTGTGCATTAGCAATTGTGTGTCCACTCTGTAACTCTTGAACCCCTTGAAGGATTTTGAAGAAACTTGACACAAATATTCACTTCATCAAGACGTCATGCAGAGCTCATGTTCTGGATGGCTCACATCAAGGTCACACTTAGGGGTCAAAGGTCATACCTTCGGGCATATATTACTCCACATTGTAGTGCTCTTAAGTTGTATTGTTTTTAACCAGTTTCTTGTCAATGTTTGAAGTAAATGAAGTAAAATAAATATCTCTGCCAATTTTAGTTTCCATATGAATCCTAACAGTTAGTTTGAACACCCGAACAGTAAGAATGAAATTTAATAAAGCCATCCAGCTGGCTTACGGAAGGTCAGTGGTTCTACCCAGGTGCCCGCTCGTGATGAAATAATGCACGGAGGGGCACCTGGGGTCTTCCTCCACCATTAAAGCTGGAAAGTCGCCATATGACCTATCATGTGTCGGTGTGACATTAAATAAAAAAAAAAAAAAAAAAATTAATAATACATGAAGCTGTCTGTCTGTAGTACAGAAGTAAGACATGCTAAGTCTTATACTACAAGTACTTGCAACTAAAATGTTGTTTCATTTGGAGCAAGATTTTAAAGAAATCCTGTCTTCACTATCCTACACTATCTTCAACACATGCAACCCTACCCCGTCCCAGAAAAAACAACACATTTGTATGGAAGAAAGTTTGCAGATATAAAAAAACTTAAATTACAGACATGAAAAGAAAAACAAACTTGTATTTTCTGTTTTAGGACCATCCTTCACAACCAGGTCACCATACATTAAACCAGTTTAGTTCCGGTCAGATAACAGAGTGGAACAATGAGAATGTTCGACATTGGTTGATTGGTATAGAGATGGAAAGATATGCTCCATTGTTTACCGAAAAGTCGGTGACTGGACCTCAACTCATAGCCATGGATTCTAATAAATTAAAGGTATATGTATTTTCATATTTTCATTTGTTAAATTAAAATTTTACTAAAGGATCTATCTGCTATTTAATTCTTTTTCAAAAGGTACGTTCTGGTCTTATAGATTGCATACTGTGGAATACTTTAAAGGAAATCGAGTTCCCAGGTTGTAAAACTTGAGACTGGATACCAGTCTGAGAAGCAGGTTTGCCGTTAGAAAGCCTGCCAGCTTAGGAACACTAGTTAGGTAAACTGCCTGCCGTTAAATAACTGAAATGTTGTTGGAAAATGGCATTAAACCCAAAAAGCAAAGTGCCATGTTGAAAGAATCTTTCATTTTTTAATGATTGTCTGCCCATGAAGGAAAGAACGTTACAAAGATATAGGTTTTATTTTTTGTACACTGCAGTAGTTAGCATTTGTGAAGTATAGTTATGTATGTGAAAGTTTGGTACATTTACATGAATTGTGACAGCTCTTGTTTTATTAAAGGGTACCTTGAAGAGTCTCTCTTATATCAAAATTACTTTTCAGTACATGTATCTTAGAAGTTATTTTTGTTACAGGCTCTAGGCATATCAAATGTAAAAGACAGGGACTATTTGAAAAAGAAAGTTAAAGAGCTGAAATTAGTGCTAGAAAAGGAACGTAAACAGATGGAGAGAGAAAGAAAACAAATGGAAAAAGAACAAAAGCAGCGAGAAAAGGAACAAAAGAAATTATCTAAGAAGAAATGAGAGGATGTTTAACATTTTCGAATTAGGAAATAAAATTTATGAAAAAAAAAATATGTGATATATATAAAATGAACAAGGGAATTGTTCATGTATGCATTCATTTATTAATTGCTATTGATTTATTAGGGTTTTTTTGCACAAAAATGAAATAAGAAAAATACATAATTATAGACATTTTTATACAAATGCTTGACATTGAATTTTTCTATTGTGCCAGCAAGTGCTTCTTAAATGTTGGAGCAAAGTTCCAGTGTCGGGTCATGTGATTATAAAACTTCCTTTTAGAGGACACATTTGACTGATGAAATTAGCAGAATTTTACGCAGGTTACATGTTTGGTATCTACACACCTTTATGCTGTGTTTTAGGTGCTATTGTACCTGATATTAGTTAATGGAATATTTTGCATATGTGTACTTAAACCTTTTACATGAAAAAATATTTTCCAATTGGCAGTAGCTAAATTGGGATAATTGATATGTATAGTTGAATATGGTACTTTCAAGTGCACATGCAATTAACACATATAAACAATTTGTGTGCACAACAGGTTGGACCAATTTTAAACTTGTGTTTTGGAGTTTTTTTTAGAGGGGGCAGGGGGTATATTTTTTTTTCTTTTGGATAAAATATCTTCAAAAAAAATGAAATAATTCTTTTTACTTCGTTTGAATAGAGTTATATAAGTTTGTTTGAAAAATGAAAAATTGTTTGTTCGTTGTTTCATATTGACATACTGCACAAAAGCATTAAATCAAAAAAGCTAAAACTGTATGAATCATATGTTAATTGCATATTTTTATTTTTGTATAAAAAAATGTTAAAATAATTCATAGATTTTTAACTTTTGAAACAAAAATCAGACAGAATTAACATATATAATCTATTTGTAGCAGTTTATTGCAAAATCATGGCATGTTATAACACTTATAGAATATGGGACATTTCTTGTTGGAGGTCCAAGGACAGGGGTGTAATTTATGTTCTGTCAAAAGTCACATTTTGAAGACAACACTGATTGCTGTGCTGCCTACATAATCTAAAGTCAGTTGTTAAGTAGCTGTCGATTTTCTGTTAGGCTAACTGTTTAATTTTTTTCAAAAGCTGAAAATCTGATATGCAAATAGTAAGTTGTGCCTTTCCTTGGCATTTCATATATGCATTTTATACACATCTTGCCTTGACATAGGTTTATTGTCACACCAAATGAAGAAAATGCAACCTAGTATCAAAACCAGGCAAAATTGAGGTTAATACATCTGTGTTTTTAAATATATACATAAGTTTAATGCATGGAATTTTTTTATATATATAGATTACCTATAAAAAAAACTAAAGAACTTTTTCTGCAGATTACAGTGAAAAACTTTTTTTGTGAGTTTTGATCACATAGCTCATTCCTTTATTGATATTGTTAGATTTTGTTGGTGCTATCAAATATAGAACGGTGGAACTTTATATAAGAGTATGTAAGTTATACCAGATTTGATATAGGACTTTTAAGTATGGATTGTGCTATTAATTTTTTTATTACATAGGTATCTACACATGTTAATATTATAGAATTGTTATAAATCCGAATTTGTTGAATAGCCAGCATAAAATTTAAAAAACTGATGTGAATAAAAAAAAATGAACACAACTACACTCATTAGAATGACATCATGCCCACAGTATGAAAATCAAGATGTAAATATGGAAAAATATTGATGTTTCCAGTTTCATTGTAACTAAACAGAGAGTATAAATATGTATAAACTGATTCTTGTTTTTTAAATGTATATGAAATAATTGAACACTTCCTTGCAATGGTTTTACTAGAGAATTTCCTAATTGTATGTATAAACCTAAAGATTGACATTAGTTTTAACTCGAGATTTATTAATTGTTAAACACATGTGCCAATTAAATTTGCAGTAGTTTAGTGAGATTTTCTATAGCCGTTGTAAATAGGTATAGCCTGTAAATGGCAGTTATACAGATTTTTCTATTAGTTCTAACTTTACACTGTATCTGAGATATGTTGATTGGTCTGGTTGATCCGTATTATTTACAGCAATTTGATTTTTTTTTTTTTTTTTTTTTTTTTTTTTTATAAAGTTTTATGGGCCAAGTATTTAAGCAAAAAGGTAGTTAACACAATTACTGTATATGTTATTATCATCAAGATCAGTTCATTGGCTGCTATATGTAGTAGTGGTTGCTGTAAGGATTTGTTAACAGATAAGGTATATGCATTTAATAAATAGTAGAACATTCAATAACAAAAGAAAGGAGAGTCCATTTCAGAAAATCAGGGGTAGTTGATGTATGATATGATAGAGGGTAGGAAAAAGTGACATGTCTTTGTATAATTCCTGTAAAAATTGAAGAAGATGATTAAAATGGTTTGTGAAAGTAAGTGATCACTTGCTAAATAAGGAAAAAATGTTATGTAAGAGTTAAAAATTTCGTTCCTTAGTAGGTCATTTGTTTGTTTCGATTGTACATAGTCATGTATGATAACTAATAATCTTTGTGTAAAACTGAGTTCTGCAACTCGGTACTTTGTCAAGAGGGAATTTGTATATTTTCACCTCTGTGATGTCATTGTTGCGTTTTAAATTGTATATAAAAAATATTTGTAAAATTTAATGGTGTAGTAGTTCATATGTATTGATAAATAATAAAAAGTATTATTTATAGCCGATATCATTTATTCACATATATTCATATTATTTTTTTTCAAAACATTACTTTGCAAATGACCTACACGTGGGAAATATCGAAACATCGAAATACAGTATACACTATTAAATGGTATTGAATTGTGTTAAGTAGTGTTAATGATAAGAACAGCCTGAATTTATTTATTTTGTGGGAGCTACTTTTCTACGGATAACGTGTAGTGTAGTTTTACATTAATGAGAAGTAGGGTTGGTAATGGTCAAGGGGACTATTTTTAATATCTAGCTTGTCAGGAATGCAGCTTATAGTTGAGAAAAGTGGAGGTGATAACAGGGAACAGAGATTTGTTTTATTTAGGTTAACTAGTGATGGTAGTTGATAATAAAGGAAGATTGAATTGACCAATTCAGGCAGTGTTACAAGAAAGTTTGTAATACATTAGAAATCCTGAATATAATATGTGGAGGCTCCCAGCAGGGAAATATGTGCATATGTGTGTACACTATATATGCACACACTTGCACATGAAAATATGTACACATGAGTGTACATACAAGTAAATGTAAATTTTTTTGTGTAGAATTTTAAAGTGGCTGTTAGATGCTGTGAGGTGTTTGAGCCGTGCCACGAGAAAATCAACATAGTGGCTTTGCGACCAGCATGGATCCAGACCAACCTGCGCATCCGTGCAGTCTGGTCAGGATCTATGCTGTTAGCTAATGATTTCTCTAATTGCAATAGGTTTTGAAAGTGAACAGCATGGATCCTGACTAGACTGCGCGGATGCCCAGGCTGGTCTGGATCCATGCTGGTCGCAAAGCCACTATGTTGGTTTTCTTATGGCACGGCTCATTTTATATGTGAAATGTTGAGTTTTTATTCAAAACTAAAACTGTGTCTAAAGTAGTGATAGTGCCAGTAAATAGTATGTGTTTGTTACATAGTTAAGAAGAGAATTTTATACAGTATGGCAGTGGCTTTTACAATGTAGTTAACAAGTGAGTTTATACAATAAAGCAGTGGTCTTTACAATGCAGATGGCTGTCTGTTTGCTTAAATATTTGGTCAAGGAATATGTAAAAGTTCTCCTTTTAAATGTCATACCGATCCTTGAAAAGTCCTTGATTTTAGTACAGTAAGCACAATGGTCTCTGTAAAAGAACTTTTGGTTGTGATTTTTTTTTTAATTAAAGATGTTCCTAGGTTAGTGTATTTATTTTCTTAAAAAGGAATTAATGTTGAATTATTTATTGCAAATATTATTTTATCCAAATGCACGACAGTATTAGAAAACTTTAACATGCGTGACCTGTTGCAAAAATTTAGTCCTGTAAAGAAGTTCATCTTTTGGTGTAATAGTAACATGCTAAATATAGAAACATCAGTTTTGAAAATCTGTTCTCACCTTTATTCACTGAGGTTGGTAGAAGGTAAAGCAGAAAAGTGTGATGTTTGAAACAGTGCTATCTTAGGCATTATATGCACTTGATTAGTGAAATAATTTGCAAGTGCAGTTTGGATTATTTGACCTTATATGTCTATATGAGCCGCACCATGAGAAAACCAACATAGTGGCTTTGTGACCAGCATGTATCCAGACCAGCCTGTGCATCCGCGCAGTCTGGTCAGGATCCATGCTGTACGCTGTCAAAGTCTATTGCAATTAGAGAAACTGTTAGCGAACAGCATGGATCCTGACAAGACTTCGTGGATGCGCAGGCTGGTCTGGATCCATGCTGGTCACAAAGCCACTATGTTGGTTTTCCCATGGCGCGGCTCATATATTATTAATCATATGTAAACTTGTACTGTATGGTAGACATTATGTCCTTTTGTATTAAAACTTAACCAGAGTTGAAAGCTGTTACTTTATTATTGTACAAATTGTCCAGTCGGTTTAAAAAGTAGATAACTGTATTGACATAAGGAAATGTTCTGGCTGTGGTAACAAAAAAGTTCTGTTCTGCACACTTTTAATCAAGCTGTGAATTATTCTTTAGATGTACATGAGAATGTCTTTTATTTTACCAATTTTTAAAGGGAGTTTGAAATTTAAGAACAAAACAGATTTAATGTAATTGCTGTAGAGAATCAATTTTTTTTAGCAGCATATGTAAAATTTACTGATTTTCACCAAAATAGTTTAGAGTTACACGTAAACCTACTATACTAATGATATATGTGCATTTATAATTTCCATTTGTATTATATATTATAAAATATGGATAAATAATGAAATGAAATTCATTAATATATTGATTTATAAATATTTCTGTTTTTATAAATTCATTGATTTTTATATATTTTCATATATATAAATACATGTTGTATACTCAAGGAAAATATACATTATACAGGATATCTGTTCGTTTGAACAGAAAAGACATTGAAATGGAAAGAAAGTTCTACATTATACGATTGTCTCAAAATATGAAAAAGATACAAAATTATACTAAGAATTAATATGATATACACTATAGCAATCTTATTTATGACGGTATTATTCAAAACATTAAGGCTTGTGTATAGAAAAAATATGTGGAGTTGTGAGCTGCAGCATGTTTTCAAAATATAATGTTTTGAAAAAAAATTTTGGGTGATTTAGATTTGATGTATTTGGAACAGGAACTGTTTAATATTACAGAATATTCCTAGTATGTGATGAACTGGACAAATACTTTAAAGTCGGAGCACATACATTTTAAAGTTTAGTTATTTTCATCAAGAAATATTCTAGATGACACACATGCAGAGTAATTCCATCGGCATGAATATGTAGTCTATCATAAATGTCGTTAATTTTCCATATATATTTTTGTCATGACTATTATTGTATCATATTACATGTATAAAGGATTTAGGGAATATGTGATAATAAAACTAATGTCACAATGTAGCTTGTTTCTTTTTCATCCATTTCTACACGCATATTTTCCAGAACACACTGTAATAGTTGCATACCATCTGACTGAACATTCAAAAGTAACCTAATGACAAATAAAGTGATCCATTGTTTGTGAATGAACAGGCTGTAAAGCTTCTGGAATTTCTTGCCATGCTTTTACAGGAAAAGAATGCATTTGAAGGAAACTATCATTTAGTGTATAACTTTGCCTGGAAACACTATGGAAACAGATTAGTTGCTTTGTCACTTTGGCAGTATTATTTTTGCAGGAAGGGAAACAACCATTAACGGTATCACTCTGGCAGGGAAGGGAAACAGTACAGTCATTTACAGTATTATTTTCGCAGAAAGGGAAACAATCATTAATGGTATCACTTTGGCAGGGAAATAGTACAGTCATTTATAGTATCACTTTTGCAGAAAGAGAAACAATCATTAATGGTATCACTTTGACAGGGAAATAGTACAGTCATTTACAGTATCACTTTTGCAGGAGGGGAAACAATCATTAACGGTATCACTTTGGCAGGGAAATAGTACAGTCATTTACAGTATCATTTTTGCAGGAAGGGAAACAATCATTAGCGGTATCACTTTGGCAGGGCAGGGAAACAATACAGTTATTTACGGTATCACTTTGGCAGCAGAAGGAAATGTTACAGTCAATTACTGTATCACTTTTGTGGGAAGGGGAAATAGTACAGTTATGGTATCACTTTGGCTGCCAGTCATTTACGGTATCACTATTGTAGGAGAGGGAGTCATTCATAGAATCACTACTGCTGGAAAGGTAAATAGTCATTAACAGTATCACTTTGGCATGGAAGGAAAACAATCATTTATGGTATCACTTTGGCAGAGAAGGGAAACGAGCATTTATGGTATCACTTTGGCAGGGAAGGGAAACAATTATTTATGGTATCACTTTGGCAGGGAAGGGAAACAATCATTTATGGTATCACTTTGGCAGGGAAGGGAAACAATCATTTATGGTATCGCTTTGACAGGGAAGGGAAACAATAATATAATAAATATTAGTAATGATTCCATAAATTGATTCCTAGTGCTGGCCATACTTTTCAAGTATACGCCCGTCTCTGAAAGAACAGGGTGCATTATGTGAACACCCGTGGCGGGTGGTCGCCGTCCAAAAACATGTTCGCGCTCGAACAGTTTTCATCCGATCTCACCAAACTTTCTGACAATGTTTGTGGGCATAGTATTTCAGCCAAGTTCGATAACCAGCAAAATCGCCCCAGGCACTTGGGTTATGGCCCTTGAATTACTCGAAATCTGCAATTTTAGCATTGTCCGCGCTCTAAGTCGAACAGTTTTCATCCGATCTTCACCAACTTGGTGATAATGTTTGTGGGCATAATATCTTGGTCAAATTCGATAACCAGCCAAATCACCCCAGGCACTCTTGGATTAGGGCCCCTGAATTACTCGAAAACACTGAGAATTTAGCCTTGGTCGCTCTCTAAGTCCAACAGTTTTCATCCGATCTTCACCAAACTTGGTGACAATGTTTGTGGGCATAATATCTCAGCCAAGTTCGATAAACGGCCAAATCACCATAGGCACTCTTTGATTATGGCCCTTGCACCTGGGGTCTTCCTCCACCATTAAAGCTGGAAAGTCGCCATATGACCTAAAATTGTGTCGGTGCGACGTTAAACCCAACAAAATAAATAAATAAATAAATTATGGCCCTTGAATTAGGCCAGGTTCAGTGACGGGCATATTTTGTGATTGTTTTGTATTTGCATATGGCGGCCGTGATGGATTTTGTTTCAGTATGGTTTTATAGACTATTCAAGGGTATATATTATAAATACATGGTGCATATCCATATCGGCGGACTCGGCGAAATCTGCTATATCATCGGTTTCTTTGCATTGGCACCGGCTATTCTTTGCTATAAACAATGTCCAGGTCGGTAGAGGAGGCGGAAAATCGAGCTGTCATCCATGATAATAGGTATGCTGCTCGTAAATAAGTAGAACACGGAACATTAGAATGTCTTTGGAAGGTCTTTTCACCCCAAGACACCCCACAACCCCCCAAGACACATAAAAAATCAATAATTATCCTATTGTTTAGTATTAATATGTCATAATAATACAAATATTAAAGTTATTTGGGAAAATTTTTCTTTCTTTTCATAAAGACAGAGCTATAAAAATAAGGCAGTGGCTACGATTACGGTACCGTAATCCTAGCCTCCGGTTCTAGGATTACGGAAGTTCCGTATTCCTAGACAACCCTATGAGGATAGGCTAGGATTACGGAAGTATTTAAGAGACATCAAAAATATGTTAGGATATGCATAAATGATGTTGTAAACTTCTTATTTCACTTTATTAAAATAGCGATTTTTGATGCCTGCCTTATTATTCCGTGTTACCTATCCGCCATTTTGGGTTAATATAATCTTAAACGCTATATTAATGGCGGCCCGCGGAAATATAGAAATATGAGGGTAAAAGTTAGGTTTAAAAAAATATTCTATACTTTGATTCTTTTTATTTATAACCATATTATAATGTTATTAATCAAGCAATTTCATATTGGCCTTGTTATTTGTCCAAGGGTAGTCGTATTGGCCCGAGGCCTACGGCCTCGGGCCAATACGACTGCCCGAGGACAAATAACTAGGCCAATATGAAATCGCTTGATTAATGATAATATTATTATTCAACTTTCAACTGTTGGCGGTAACAGTATAAGAACTCTGTGAGTTACCTTATGACAGCTATGCACGTTCAGGTGAAAGATCGTGTCATTCTTTGACAAGTTGTTTACAGCTTAGACGTATTTTAGAAATCATGATCATTTTCGCCAGTAAAACAGAATGAGTTGTATGTAGGTACTTGAGAATAATTTTGAAAGATACTTTTAATGCGACAAAATCAAGAGTAACTAGAACATACCTTATTTTTTGGAATTCCTATTTATTTTCTTTAGCGAGTACCATACCATTTGAACTGTGATAAAAACTGCTTTAAAAGTCGTTTCCTTTTAGGCTGCAAGCAACGAGACACAAAATTATACACATATGTGTTGATCAAGATAATACAACCAATCAAGCACATATTATATAGTCCCATGCCTCGTTTAATTCTTATCCGAAATTGTTTGCAGTTCACAACTGACACTCTTGTTCGCCAATTTATTCATCCACTTTCCAGCACTTGAATCGCTATTTATCATTGCACAAATAGTCCACACTATCAAAATGTCTGTTAAAGATAAGTCTCATCCTTTTAATTAATCTGAGTTTCCATATTTTCTTATTATTTTCCTTGACAACTGCTAGAATTTCTGACAGGAAACACTTGCATTTTACACAATACCGAATAAGCGAAAGTACCGTTGTAATCTCCGAAGACGTACATCCCGCTCAGTCATACTTGGTTATTAAATTCAAACATGTTGGATGACTTTTTTTATCAAAATGTGAAAAAAAAGATGTAATCTATAACTCTGATGTAAAACAAAATGGCGTCATTTAAAAATCAAACGGAAGTGGCTTCTCCGTATTGGCCCTCTCTTTTGAACCAATCAAAATGCTTGAATTCCGTATTGGCCCTGTTTTTTCGTATTGGCCCTGTTTTTCTCATATTGGCTCAGTTATGTTTTGTATTAGCTCTGTCTGTTTCATATGATGTTTGCAATTGATCTAATACAGTGTGTAATATTGTAAAGTTGAATAATAATGTATGTTATTAAAGACCATTTGTGTTGATTTGATGACAAAAATTGCAGGTATATATGAAACATAGATAATTCTATAATATTTCCGCGTGCCACCATTAAGATTATACTAACCCAAAACAGTGGATCGATAGCACGAAATAATAGTGAAATAAGTAATTTTACAACGTCATTTATGCATGTCCTAACATATATTTGATGCCTCTTAAATACTTCCGTAATCCTAGCCTATCCTCATAGGGTTGTCTAGGAATACGGAACTTCCGTAATACTAGAACCAGAGGCTAGGATTACGGTGCCGTAATCGTAGCCACTGCCTAAAAATAAATGTATTTTATACTTCTTTGATAAAGAGAACTGAAAAAAATCAAAGCCTTGAAATGTCCGATGGTTGCGGGTTGTTGGTAAACTTATTTTCTATTTAAATGCCAGTCTATGAATATACATGAATGAGAAACAAATACAAATTTAATGTGCCTCATATCTAAGATGAACTCTGCTTGACCCAGCTTGTGATGTATAACCATGGGCTGGAAATTCCAGCTTGGGCAGACCCAAAAAAGAGCCCCTTGGACAAACTCTATCGAGAAATTCCACTTGGACAGACCCTCCTGGACAAGACTATGGAAGACATTTTTACCCGAAAAGACCCCCTTGGACAAACCGTTTCCAGAACCCCCTTGGACAGACCCCTCCCCCTGGACAAGCCTATGGAAGGCATTTTTGCCCAAGAAGACCCTCTTGGACAAACTCTTTCGAGAACCCCCCTTGGACAGACCCCCCTGAACAAGACTATGGAAGGCATTTTTGCCCAAAAAGACCCCCTTGGACGAACTGTTTCCAGACCCCGCTGGACAGGACTATGGAAGGCATTTTTGCCCGAAAAGATCCCCTTGGACAAACCGTTTCCAGAACACCCCCCTGGACAGACCCCCCTGGACAACTGTCAGGAAATACCCCCCTTGGACAAAAACAAGTGCCTTCCATGGGTGGGGGGGGGGGTTTCAGATATTATCTGGAATAGCCCAATGTCTTATCATTGATAGATCTTATATAATCTAAATGGTCAGTGCTAGTGGATAAAGGTTGAATAAGAACTGCTTGTTCATTGATAATTCATCCACATTGTTCACGAATGGGACAATTTTGTGTAGCACATGAACATCTTTTGGATGTGATTTGGAATCAAAGATGCTGTGATTGTCAGAAATACACTTTAACTTTGGTATCGGGATAAACCCGCAACCAAAAACATAAATAACTCAAAGGGGAACAATCAAAATTCGAATTAGGAAAAGGCTATGTCTATGTCTATGTGCAATATTGTTGTCATCGTATAATACATGTAAGTTACAGAAAGCGTTCTGTTATAGTTGAATAACAGTATTCAACCCTATCCGGTTGAATAGCTGTATTCAACTACATCCAGGCCATACCTCAGGGAGGCGCTTTCAATCGTGGCCCATGAAATATAAGTATGAAGTAAGAAATGAGATAATACCTAAGATACAGATAGATACGATATTTCTTGTAAATAAGTGTAATAAGTGTGCTCTGCTTTTTGTTTTTTTCTTTTATATACATATATTGCAGAATGCATCTTTTAGTACAAATTTAAAATAATGAAGATAATAATAAGATATATACAAACATAATAAATGTGCTCTGCTTTTTTGCTTTTTTTTTTTTTTTTTTTTTTTTTTTTTTTTTTTTTTGCAGAATGCATCTTTTATACAAATATGAAATAATGAAGATAATAATAAGATCTATATAAACATAATAAATATGCTCTGCTTTTTTTGCTTTTTTTAATTTTTTTTTTTTTTTTTTGCAGAATGCATCTTTTATACAAATATGAAATTATGAAATAATGAAGAAGGATAATACATAAGATACATATAGAAACGATAATAGAGAGATGTAATGAATGTGCTCTGCCTTTTTTTTTTTTTTTTTTTTTTATTTGCTTTTTTAACATTTTTTTATTGGCAGAATGCATCTTTTTGTACAAATTTGACATATAAGTTGACATATTGATACAAACATGTAATGAATGTGCTCTGTTTTTTTTTGTTTTTTTTTTTTTTTTTGCAGAATGCATCTTTTTGTACACATGTGAGAACTAAGCAAGCTGAAAAAAAACAAATCGTTTCTAATCATTTTTAAATGTTATTAATGACAATACTTGCAAGGTTTCTTTTTAGTATATTAATGTGTATACAAATGTGTTCAAGTAAATAATAATGAAATAATTGAATTGTTTTATTCTGTATCATTTCAGCTTGCTTGGCTCTAAATATAACTACATGTAATATTGCAGAAACAGAAAACTACAACAAAAGCAAGTACACTGTATTATCACTCAGACTTGCAACAAACATTTTTTTACAGCAATCTGTAATCACTTTGGCTGGCTACCCGATTGGTGCCACAAGGTCGTATTTTGAAATTGATTTACACATTTGTAACAACCCACAATTTTTACAGCAATCTGTAATCACTTTGACCGGCTACCTGATTGGTGCCACAAGGTCGTATTTTAAATTCAATTTTCACACTTAGAACAAGACGCATTTTGTTAAAGCACTCTGTCAGTTAATATCAGCGTTTTTGTGTCCTTTCATTTATTGGGCGTTTTCTTTGCCCAGGCTTCTTTGCAACGCCCTAAGCCTTGTTTATGACAGTGAATTGCCCATCTTTTGAAAATATGTACTTTGATTTCTGTTTTCGTTTGGTATCCTTCAGAAAATTAGAAAACAGTAACTGTTTCTCCTTTTCATTCTTACAACGCCAGATAGCATCCTGCACAAAGTAATGACGTTCAACCGATGAGAGTTCGTAACTGCCACTACAATGTAAAGCACACCTTTAATCGAGGAAATGCATTTCTGTGACATTGTAGAGTTTCAGTATTAAGTCTTTAGTTCGGCGTGGTTTCCAGCCAGTGGCTATTGTCAGTATATTATTGATCGATTCAGCATTGTTGTTGGTCTAGTATTTAGCTCACCAGAGCATAAAGTGCTCAAGGTGAGCTATTGTCACCGGCCATTGTCCGGCGTCCGGCGACGTGCGTCGTCCGTCGTCCATCAACATTTGCCTTGTTAACACTCTAAAGACCACATCTTTGACCCAATCTTTATGAAACTTGGTCAGAGTGTTTGTTTTGATGATATCTAGGATAAGTTTAAAACTGGGTCATGTGGGGTCAAAAACTAGGTCAGTAGGTCAAATCATAGGAAAAGCTTGTGAACACTCTAGCGGCTACATTTTTGACCCAATCTTTATGAATCTTGGTCAGAATGTTTGTCTTGATGATCTCTAGGTCATGTTCGAAACTGGGTCATGTGGGATCAAAAACTAGGTCAGTAGGTCAGATCAATAGAAAAGCTTGTGAACACTAGAGACCACATTTTTGATCCATTCTTTATGAAACTTGGTCAAAATGTTTGTCATGATAATATCTAGGTCAAGTTCGAAACTGGATCATGTGGGGTCAAAAACTAGGTCAGTAGGTCAAATCATAGGAAAAGCTTTTGAACACTCTAGAGGCCATATTTTTTACCCAATCTTTATGAAACTTGGTCAGGGTGTTTGTCTTGATGATCTTTAGGTCAAGTTTGAAACTGGGTCATGTGGGGTCAAAAACTAGGTCAGTAGGTCAGATCAATAGAAAAGCTTGTGAACACTCAAGAGACCACATTTTTGACCTAATCTTTATGAAACATGGTCAGTACATTAGTCTTGATGATCTCTAGGTGAAGTTTGAAACTGGGTCATGTGGGGTCAAAAACTAGGTCAGTAGGTCAGATCAAAGGAGCTGAAATAAGACTATTCTCGAAACACATCGCAATTAGTCTTTATAGCGATAAATCGGTTGTATATGATATAAAAGAGTGTTTCCAGAGCAAAATAATAATTAAATTTGAAAAATTTTGAATTTTGACCTTATTTTATGTAGATGCGCCTATTTCAGCAGCGATTTTTGGGAATAAAAAGCCAATAGTTTGTCTCCAGAATGTCAGAAAATGCACAAAATGCGTCCTTCTGGGTCTTATTCATGACGGAATGAATGATATTTCAGAATCCCGGTGAAAAATGATGCAAAAGAGTGAAACTGTTACCAAAATATACAATAAAAGGTCCATAAGGCCAAAATTTAGCCCTGTAAATGGATAGATGGTGGCTTCTATTAAATGTCTATATTTCTTTAAAATCTCGAAATTTCACAATGAAACTTGGCAATATGTTTGGTATTACATCTTTCTTGGAAATAGAGATGAAAATTCACACCTTTGTTAAAAAGTTGAAAAAATATTCTCCAAGGCCATAAAACAATTAGGGTCGGGCCAAAAATTTAGGGTAAGTCGGGATACCGGAAACAAACAATTGTTTACGCTTTAATGAAATTGATATTAAATACAAAAGGTTTTCTTATTTTCACAAAGACAATTTGTCAATTGAAAAATTATTTACATATCACTGCGTTCAAAGTAGCAGATCGTCATACTTGTCAAATGATAGGTGATTGTCCATATTATTGTAAAGCTTCATAGTAGTAGATCGTCATATTTGCCAATTGACAGATGACTGCAAATATCCATTACAATCGGAGAATATGTTAGAATTACGAAATGTGTTTTGATTACCTCTGGCAGCTGGGTGGGATTCAGTCAGTATTGTATTTTTCGACAAATCTATTAAATGTCTCTTAGACTGGGCATGCTTGCCGAGCAAAATAAATACAACATGTTGTGGAGTATCACCGACAGTCTTGATGACATTGTCTGTAAGCATTTCCCATCTAAAGCCTTTATTGCTTAATGGTGTTTGTCTGAAATTAAAAATTGAGGACATAACTGTAAAAAGAATAAGTAAACATACTTATTGACAGTAAACAGTTTTTACTTTGCCATAGTTCTACGTCAAGTTAGACATAACTATATGCTGATCCTTAGACACTAGTGTCCCACTTTTCTGTCACTGTACAGAGTTTTATGACTACAGGTGAAAAATATATGCATTATGTGTTTTTCATTGGTCAGTGACCAAAACCCTGGTCTGGCTGAGTAAAATCCCGAACAGAACACCAGGTATAATAAAATCTGTAAAAAGATCCTTTGGAAGCAAAGAATGCAACTAATAAGAATAATAGCAGACTCGGCTTGACTGAGTCTGTTCATGAGAGATAATGAAATGTGCAACACCTCTCACGCCCCCTAGCACCGGCTTAAGCGGAACTTGCTGTATAACTGTGATCTAACGTTTTATGAATATAGATCAAATACCTTTTGAGATACATGGGACACAAATTGTATGCCCTTAATACATGTTTTGACTTAGTTAAGGGCAATAACTCTGGTTTTGAAAAAGTGAAATAAATACAAAAGAACAAAAAACCCTTTAGGTGCACAAATTTAAATGCTGAATGGTTTCATGACTGAAAGTGCAATATTTTAAGAGATATGAATATATTGTTCACTAAGTCAGTCACCTAAAGTGTGGTCTGTATTAGTGAAATCCCAAACAGAACACAATGTGCAAAACTGTAACTGCCTTATAACACTTCTCTCATGTTTTATGAGATAAGTCGAATACTTTTTGAAATGCATTGACACGAAGCAGTATGTCATTTATTAATATGAATATTTTTTATTGCGATCAAGGGCGATAACCACTGGTCTCACAGAAATGACAGAAATCCAAAACAAAAACCCAAGTACACAACTTCATATGCTGAATAATATTTCCAGTAGGTTTCTTGACCTTAGGTCAAATACGTTTTCAGATATGTGCGACACAAACTTTTCTGTCCGTGTATGCATATCTTTGACTAAGTCGAAGGTATTATTCTAGTCTGGTTGTCAGAAATCTCAGACAAAACCGCAGTTTCACAGCTTCCCATGCTGAATAATATACCCACGATGTTTCATAGTCCTAGATCTAATACTTTTTGAGATACGTACGATATATTTTTTTTATGATTATTTTTTGACAAAGTCAAGGACCAGAACTCTGGTCTGGCTGTGTGCACTCCCAATCAAAACATTAGGAGCACAACTTCAAAAGTTGAGTAAGAATTATATCGCATTGGATAATACTAGGTCAAACAATATTTGAGAATTGCACAACACAAAGTCAGACGGACGAACGGACAGACGTACGGATTACAGAAATGTGACTCCCCATCATTAAAACTTTTGAGAGGGGGCACAACTGATTAATCTATAAGATCATTTATAAGCAAAAAACTAGAAAGCAAAACAGAATATAGAAGCTGTCTCAATTTGGTTTATCCTTGTCGTGAGTGGTAGTGAAATGGGCAATACCCCTCATACCGCCTTACTAGTGAGCTGAATTCCATGATACAAGCAAGTTGATGACTCCATTTCTTCAAACACTTTTTCACTACAAAGATCAATTATATATATTTTGCCCGTGTCCACTAGTTATACAGGGACCTTAATCACTGTGTTATAGGGCCCCAACTGTGAAACAATTATTATAATTCTAACGGAAAACAAGATTTCACCATTATATATTAAGAAAACTGTACTAAAAATCAAGGATGAAAACCCAACAGGGAAAGCCAGGTTTCGAACACGCAGCATCCTCAAACTGCAACTCACAGCATGCATAAAGTTAAATATGTTTGTAGTCATACATATCATGAGTTGTTTTGTTTTATTAGTTTGAAGATACAAATGACTTTCCCAAAATACATAGATGTATATATTTTCCAAACATCACAAGGATGAAAACGTGTGACGACGTTCATGTCGTTACTTTAACCTTGACTTTGTCGCCTCACAGTGTATAATGAGAAATGCACATAAAATAAGAACAAATCTGGGTCTTTGTTCAAAGCAGACTTCCATTCTGATAAAACAACAAAAAAACCGGACCATTTCAATACACAAACACTAAAACAATCTTATTACTTACCCAACTGTGAGAATTGTGTTTAACAGCAAAACACCCTGATAAGCCCAGCTTCTTAGATTTCCATGACTGGGCCATGTGAAGTCCACATACGGATCATTTTTTAAACAAGTGAATATATTCCTCAGTGACGGTGGAAAAGGCAATCCAACAGGATATCCAGTTGGCACAGAAAAAGCAAGACCACATGCCTGAAATGTATTTTAATTTTTTGTATATTCCGACTGCTTCATCTATTTATGAATAACATCTTGAACCATAAAGTTTGTCAATACATTTTGATCGCTTATACTAATAGATGACTTTAAAAATGAATACATATGCATATGTGTAACATATGTAACAGATTTGTCTTTATTGTAAAATGTAAAAGAATAAAATTGTGGAAACTTTTTTGAAAGATGAGAAAATATTACCAAATTTTCATCCGGATACGGATCTTGTCCTAATATAACCACTTTCACCTACAATAAAATTAACAATTTTGATATCAAAATATTGTTTAACGTTGGTTGATAAAGAAATAACCCAATACATGAATATTTGATACTGTAAGGACTGATAGACCTATATGAGAGCTATACATTAATCTCAAAATGCTCATTGTTACAAATAATAAGCTTTAAAACCATCAAAATGATAATTATATTGAAATGTATTTTTGCAATGTTAAACAACACGACAAAATATATCTTTTTAATACATAATAAAACTAGACAAACTCTATGAATTACAAAGACCTAAAAGGTTTCAAATGCAGTTAGAGATAAATGGATCGGAGCTCCATGTAAAGTTTTACAGCATTTTCATTTTCCATATTGTACTACATAGCGAAAACAATTCGGAAGATCATAACATAGTGATTATGATTATATTACGTGAATATGGAGCTAATAATCCTTAAAGAACGTTTCTGTTTTAAATTCAACTTTCAAACAAATTTACCTTATCAAGAGGTGTCAAGTTCAGCGCTCTAAATATTTTATCTGGTACAGGAGATATATGTTCCTCTTTTCGATAAGCAAGCTGCAAGCACTCCTGATAATGCTGTAAGCTATCAGGGGTAATACAGCTTTTATTTATTGGTATATTCTAAGTAAGAATCAGTGTTATTCCAGCAATACTGAAATTCATTTTTTTATTTTGTGTTTGTTAAATTCTTTTAACGAGTCAAAAATATATGATATAGTTATGAAACAGAATAAACTTACTAATTATAATATTGAAAAAAAAAATACACGTGTAAAACAATTTCAGCTACTCAAATATTCAAAACACAAACCAGTATAGGGATTTTGTGTCGCTGTTTGCACCGCTGTGTGCATCGCTGGTGGCATCACTGGTTGCACCGCTGTTTGCATCAATGGTGGCATCGCTGGTTGCATCGTTGGTAGGGTCATAATTTTTTCTTATCTGGTTCTCACTGTTATCAGTCCTCTGTTGCTCCTTTTTCTATTGGTACAGTTTGCCTGTATTAGCTTTGTCTGAAAGAAAATGAAGTTTGACTTTTCTGTGTATTGTATTTATTTGAAAATCACTTAGATGTTTATGTATCTCATTACCATTTTATGAGAACAATCTATGCAGAATATGTAGCGGGGCGGCTAATCAATTTAAGTAGTAACTAGTAATTTAACTAGTAAAAATAAAAGCCATAACTATTGTGTACCTCAATGCAATTCATGAACAGCTGGGATAAAGCTGCGACTATCTGAATTTACATTTTGTCTTATGTAACTTTGTACACATTTTGCAGGCATATCAAAAACAAATCTTCACTATGAAATATCAAAATACACAATATTTACTTGATAAATATCTCACTTAAATTGCGCTATTAATGGTGTACTTCTGACCTATTTGTAACAATATATTTGTAACAAAGCAAATGCCAAACTATTGAAAAAGATGTACATGTATGTGAAGCAAATAATGTAAGATGTATTCTACTGGCCACATATAAAGTTACTTAAATGACAAGCTGGAAAGCGATGTTATCATGAACTGGAATACCTTATCATTGGTTGGTATTGTATAATCTAAATGGTCAGTGTAAATTGGGACAGATTTAAATTATACTACTTGATCAAATGTAATTATTAAGTTATTACTATTTATATTTTCATTACAGAGAAAATTTCATGTATAAATAAATGAAAAGAGAGCTATTCGTTGGAAACATAATAACGCTAACTATCATATCTATTAATAATTTACTTTAAGGTTTAGCAGTATATCACAAAACAATAGATTTATTTTAGTAAATAAACAGCATCTTGACCAACAACTTATCTGTCCAATACATTGTTTTACTGTTTTGTCCCACAGAGTTGGATACTTAAAATATTCTAAATGAGTTGTCCCCCTTTAAATAAGAATGCCATTTGTAAATAAATAAATGTCAGCAATTGTCAAAAGCGATGTTTTACCTACTTATATAAAGTTTAAACACTCGTACGATGTTGCAAATGCATCAAAACGAAGACATGTAACAGCTTTTTAAAAAAAGTGAGTTTTTAAAGGCGCTGAACTGTCCAGAAGTGTGACCCCTTCATGTAGTCCCTTTCCGGAATTCAATGCATCTACAGAGTAAATATATATGAGTAAATACATATATGAGTAAACTGACAATGGTTTTGTAGAATAATATTATTGTTTTATATGCTGTTAAATTTTCATGTAAAACAATGCTTTCTTTCTATGATCTGATGAACAGCTTTTTAAAAATAGTGAGTTTTTAAAGGCGCTGAACTGTCCAGAAGTGTGACCCCTTCATGTAGTCCCTTTCCGGAATTCAGTGCATCTACAGAGTAAATATATATGAGTAAATACATATATGAGTAAACTGACAATGGTTTTGTAGAATAATATTATTGTTTTATATGCTGTTAAATTTTCATGTAAAACAATTCTTTCTTTCTATGATCTGATGACGTTCGAACTTTGGACCTATATCTTAATGTAGGGATAACGCATGTTTTTTCGTGTTATAACGTCTGCAGAATCCCGAGGGATTGGTTGGTGCCCGAGCCCGTAGGGCGAGGGTACCAACGTATCCCGAGGGATTCTGAAGATGTTATAACACGAAAATAACATGCGTTAACGCTATTCTAGCATAAAACGCGAAAAAAAAAAAAAACAAACGAATAAATGAATACATTATCCCTCAACGTCATTAAATTTCCATAAAATGCGCGGGAATATCCGAGTTGTTTTTTCACGTTGACGTCATTTCCATTTGAATTATCCGTTTTGTGGCCGTAATACGTTTACGTTCTGCAACGGAACGCGCATATATGAAAAGGTGTTATAACAGCACGTGAGCGCGAGAATCTCTCTGTTAACACACGTTTTCTCTCCTGTTATAACACCCCCAAAAAGTGACAAGAACAGCAGTTTTATGCTAGACTGAGGGATAACGCATGTTTTTTCGTGTTATAACGTCTGCAGAATCCCGAGGGATTGGTTGGTGCCCGAGCCCGTAGGGCGAGGGTACCAACGTATCCCGAGGGATTCTGCAGATGTTGTAACACGAAATGAACATGCACTAACGCTATTCTAGCATAAAACGCGGAAAAAATACTAATAAATGAATACATCCTACCTCAACGTCATTAAATTTTCATGAAATGCGCGGGAATGTCTGAGTTGTTTTTTACGTTGACGTCATTTTGTTTTGAATTATCCGTTTTGGGGCCGAATGACGTTTACGCTTTGCCACGGAACTCGCATATATAAAAAGGTGTTATAACAGCACGCGAGCGCGAGAATCTCTCTGTTAACACACGTTTTCTCTCCTGTTAAAACACCCCCGAAATGTGACAAGAACAGCAGTTTTATGCTAGAATAAGCAATTCATGTGTGTGTGTTCGGGTTTAACGTCTTTTTCAACAATTGTTCAGTCATATAAACGACGGTATCTACTTGTAGCAGTGAGCATAATAAGCAATTCAGCTTAACAGTATACACCGTGAGTATATTTTCTGCGAAACACCTTTTAAAGGTCCACTATTAAAGCGCGAACGAGTATTATATGAAAACCAGAGTTTGTAGCTGAGACTTCATATTTACTGAAAATTTGATCCACTGTATCGGATCTGACCAAATAGCCGCGGATATGTTCAAGAATAATTAACAAATAAACAAAATTTGTTCTCCTATTTCAAACCGAAAGTATATGTTTTCCGACTGCTTACGAACCCGTCGCGCATCTTTGGATTTTTCGGAAGAATGCTCCGAAACGAGATTATGATTTATAAATAGATCCAACGATAATGTGATGTTTACAAAGATAGCATAGGGAATTCAACATTTTTGTAACTCAAAAAAACTTGAAAATCATACTTATAATACAGGTAATATGTTATTAACCCGCAGAGAACAATATAACAGTTATGTAAACAGCTTTATTACATGATTGTATTCTATTGTTTTTCTGATTGGCTGAAAACGTTTCGAAAAGTAATGAGTACATATCATATCAACTTCTCTTGGGTTATAAATAGAACGAAAATAAAAATAGATCGAAGTAGGTGCTTGGAAAACCAATATCAACCTGATTTGGTCTAAATTTATTCCTTATTTCTTTATTAAAGTTACAAGACTGACTTTACATTTATTCATGTAATAAAACAATTATTGACTTTTTCATAGGTTGTTATCAAGATTTATCAACCTTCAAGATTTATCAACCCTCAAAAACTTTTATTCACCTCGCCTTCGGCTCGGTGAATATAACTCTTTTCGGGTTGATAAATCCTGATATCAACCTATGAAAAAATCAATAATTGTATAATACTACAAGTTTTCGGGTGGACAATTTAGGCCCTTCCTGAATAAATGTGTTTTCACAACTTGATCTGCAAACTTATTTAGTCAATCTTTTTTTCAGAATAATTTTAAGAACATAGATGAATAACTATCTTACACTTTAGGAAAAATGTGATTGAAATTTACCTACATACACTGATTTATGTACATATTGCTATATTAATTCAATAAAATTTTATACATTAAACACATTGTCTTGGCCTAATATATGTCACTAAAAGCTAGTGTATCTCATATTTTTCATGCAAATCATGTGTAACTACTTTCATGGAAATAGACAAAATATACAGTTATTTTGTGACGCGTCTTTAAACGGACATTCGTTTGAATCAATTATAAAATCACGTGATCCCGAAGAATTTCCGATCGGTTACGGAAAAACGATAAACACAAAAGTAGGACAGAAGAATTTCCGATCGGTTACGGAAAAACGATAAACACGAAAGTAGGACAAAATGACCTAAGAAAATGCAAAAAAACATCATTCGTTTCTCTGAACATGTTTTGATTGAGCGGCTATCGTAATATTTAGATGCATTTTAAAATATGGAGTCTTTTTTTTTTTTAATTTATTTTTTTTATTTGTATTTATTTGGTACCTTTAAATTAAGTGTGGCATATTATGTATATTTGAAACAGAAAAAATGATTGGTTAAAATGCAAGAAGAATGTAAATTTTCTGAATTATTTAAAAAGCGTAGCAACAGTTTACTTCTGCACAATATGTTTGGTTATTCATCTTGCAAAAATCTTATGTCAATAAGTTTGTACCACTAGTCACATTCAGAGTACTAAGTTTTTGAATTTTTAGCTCACCAGAGCCAAAGGCTTAGGGTGAGCTATTCACTCACTGTCCAGCGTCCGTCGTCCGTAAACTTTTACTTTAAACGACATCTTCTCATAAACCGCTAGGCCAATTTCATCCAAACTTCACAGGAATGTTCCTTGGATAAAGCTCTACAAAAAATGTTCAAAGAATTGAATTCCATGCAGAACTCTGGTTACCATGGCAACCGAAAGGAAAAACTTTAAAAATCTTTTCCTCAAAAACCAGAAGCCCTAGAGCTTAGATATTTAGTGTTAAGCATTGCCTAGTAGACCTCTACCAAGTTTGTTCAAATCATTGACCCCGGCCCAAGGGTCACTTGATTTTACATAGGAAAATCTTTAAAAATCTTCTTCCCAAAAAACAGAAGGCCTAGAACTTAGATATTTGACATGTAGCATTGCCTAGTGGACCTCTACTAAAGTTGTTCAAATCGTGACCCCGGGGATAAAATTGATCCCGCACAGGGGTCACTTGATTTTACATAGCAAAATCTTCAATTAAAAAAAAAAACAAACCAGAAGGTCTAGAGCTTTGATATTTCACTTGTAGCATTGCCTAGTGGACCTCTACAAAATTTGTTCAAATCATGACCCCGGGGTCAAATTGACCCCGCCCCATCGGATTACTTGATTGTGCATAGAAAAATCTTCAAAATTTTCTAGAAATAAACCAGAAGGCATAGAGCTTAGATATTTGACATGTAGTATTGCCTAGTATACTTCTACAAAAAATTTTCAAATCATGACCCCGGGGTCAAATTGACCCCGCCCATGGGGTTACTAGATTGTACATAGAAAAGTCTTCAAAATTTTCTAAAATTAAACCAGAAGGCCTAGAGCTTAGATATTTGACATGTAGCATTGCCTAGTAGACTTCTACAAAATTTGTTCAAATCTTGACCCTCCATTGTCAAACTGGCCCAGGCCCAGGGGTTACTTGATTTTACATAGGGAAATCTTCATAAATTTGCTAAAAATAAACTAGAAGGCCTAGATCTTAGATATTTGATATGTTACATTGCCTAGTAGACTTCTACAAACTTTGTTCAAATCATGACCCCCGAGGTAAAATTGGCCCCGCCCCAGGGGTTACTTGATTGTACATCGAAAAATCTTCCAAAAAATTTCTAAAATCAGTTTGACATTTGAAACATGTAGCTCATATTGCTCAGGTGAGCGATCCAGGGTCATCATGACCCTCTTGTTTAGTGAAGTTATTTTTCGCCTAAAATGTATGGGTTTAACAATCAAAATATAAATATAAAATTTCTGCAATTAATAAACCTGTTGAAAAATCTGTACTGACGGAAAACGAATACAATGAAACTGTTCTAGATCTATCTCGGTTGTTCATTTTCCCAAAAAAAATAATCTACGCATTAGAATTTGTGAAATTAATGACAAAATTAACCTAGGATTATTGAGCACAGCAAACACGGCCAGAGCCACACATCGACAGTAGGCCAAACACAAACAGAAATTGTAGCGGAAAGATATAGCGGAGGAGTTATCCACAAGTAAATATGAAAGACTGGGGTATATACATTTAAGACCACCTACTTTATCACTGTTAGCCTTCATATGTTACACCGATCTATATCGTATAAACAAACACTTGAAGATGTTATATCAATTGATATATTTGAGGGGCCTCTGCCGCTGACTTTTTAAATGCTTTGCCCTTCACCGCTGTGGGCTCGGAACCTCACTCGATATGTGGAATGTATTCATGTACAAAAGCCATTAGACCGACTGGCTTTAAAATGTTGCAAAACAAGTTAACGGTAATCGGTATTCCATCATTGTTATTGTATCAAGGATGATTAATTTTAACACACACAAATTAAAGCTGCTTTGTAGAAGTTTGGAAAGGTGAAACTATTACCTATAGCCTAAAACAAGGAAGATGTGAGAAATTTATACACAAAGAAAGGCCTTCTTTATTCTATATAGAATTGACCAACTATCGCGATGACTGGAAGAAGTTCTAGTTTTCACTCATTCTTACTATTTTACCACTACAAACATTATAAAAATTAAAAGTTAGCAGACAGTGAAAATATCCGCTTTCATTCTCTCTATCATAACTATATTCAATGTTATTCAATGTTGATAACATATTTTTCAGTGTAAAGCAAATAAAATTTGGTAGTTTGATTATCAAAGTTTCTAGACCATACTGAAATACGGTTAAAAAGCTGTAACAATGTTCCTGAGATATATCAGTATTAAAACCCTTGAATTTTTAAGTTAGACATATTGAATCGTTTCCATGGTAACATTGATTTTTATTCACGGTCTCACTATTGATAGATAACATAGGCATAGTAATTATTACAGTATATACATACCAAAAAATCAAACAATGAAAAAAGGAAAATAGTATACCTTTTATGTATTGTAAATCAAATTACGAGTTTTTATTTAGAAATGGACTCGATAATTCCGCTTGCATCTTACTGTCACTTTCCATTAAAGTAATTCATCAACAACCACCACTTTCTTAAATTCAGCAAACTGACAGATTGACGGACAATACGAAATGTCTCCCCCCACCCCCACCCCACCCCGCTACACCTTGGATACA
This sequence comes from Mercenaria mercenaria, assembly GCF_021730395.1. Classification (NCBI taxonomy): domain Eukaryota; kingdom Metazoa; phylum Mollusca; class Bivalvia; order Venerida; family Veneridae; genus Mercenaria; species Mercenaria mercenaria. The sequence continues at coordinate 22,109,367 of NC_069378.1, read as the reverse complement.
TATTAATTTCACAGGATATATTTGTAAAGGAATTTCATCGTTTTAGTGATACCATGATATAATGGAGAGTCTTAAATTAGGATTAGATTTACAACTGAACACTGTCCTATGTTTTTTAGGAGATTATCTTAAAAGAGGATTTAGATTCACAGCCTGAATGTTAAGCTGACACTGCCCTGTATTTCGTAAGAGACTTATTCAAACTAATATAGGATTCAATCTGAATGATAAGCTTGTACAGCCCTTTATTTTGTAGGACACCATTTTAAACTAGAATTTGATTCAACCTGATTGTTAAGCTTAATCTGAAATTATCATTCAACCGAGTTGTTAAACTGACACTGTCCTATGTTTTGTAGAAAACTATCGTAAAGTGAAATTATTATTCAACCTGATTGTTAAGCTGACACTGTCCTATGTTTTGTGGGAAACTATCTTAAACGTAAAATATTATTCAACATTAATGTTAAGCTGGCAGTGTCCTATGTTCTGATAGGAAACTATCGTCTGAAATTATCATTCAACCTGAATGTTAAGCTGACACTGTCCTATGTTTTGTAGGAAACAATGTAACGTCAAAGGGTAACAATCATTTATAAAAGTAACAAAAAAAAAACAAACCAAGCAACACCAAGCTGCGCCCTCGTGAAATTATTACGCCCGACGTATAACCGCCCATCCTGTATAAATAGTGATAAAGCACTGTTTTGCTATAAATTATTTCTTAAATAACAAACTTTTATTCAAGAAAGTAGCAAAAATCAAATACCCTTTTTTTAAAAATGTCAAATAGCCGTAAAATCCAATCTAATATGTAAAAATAGTCCAAATGCTGTCCAAAATCTAAATCTGATCAGTATAAAATCCACAATATTTTACAATAGTTCAACACTGAATTTAGTATATCCAAAGAATATATAAATCCTCTCTTCAAAGATAACTATTTAAATCCAAAATTTAATTTAAATCCTTTAAATGTTAAATATCCAAACTGGTAATATTTTGTTATTAAGAAATACAGGAAAGATTTCAATAATACTGTAACTCTTAGTTCTGGCCTTGTGTCAGAAAGCACCCTATTTATTATATAATGGAATGTTCCAGAACTTTCATGTAACACTAAAGAATAAAAAGAACATTCTGGAAAAATCAAGAACAATTCTTTCTAAAAATAAATGTTACACACTGTGTATCAGTATTATGGAAGAATATTCTGGAACCTAGTAGAAAATAAAAGAACTTATTTACATGATGTCTCAAAATTAGATCAATAAACAATGACTCATTAATAAAGTAAAACCTATTTAAAGGAGAATGACATATACATAGAGAATAATAGGTTAGTGCCGTGGATGAGAAAGTTTATCTGGCGAGGTGGAGGAGGTTATCGGGTGAGCCGAAGGCCAATCTGACTGAAGTACTTGATCTTCTAAACGAAGATCTGAGAACGACCCATTCACATACGTCTTCTGTATATTTTGGATTTCCAGTATTGCTATTTTTATTTTAACCAATCAGACGACTTGTTCGAATGCCAAAGAGTAAGAAAATATGCAGTTATTTCAGGGCTCGAACCCGGGACCCTTCGCTTACAAAGCAAGTGGCCTACCGACTGAGCTAACCGGTCATCTGACACAATACGACATAAGAATTGAAAATATTAAAAGTCAAGGCTACAGGTAGATTTGCAAAATGTTGTAAGCTAGGCTCTGATTGGCTAGCGAAAGGGTCGTCAGAACGAGGCCATGAATAGGTCGTTCTCAGATCCTATGCGTAGCGTAATAGGATATGTACTTTAGTCAGATTGGCCGAAGGCGAACCTGATAACGTCCGGAGCCGAGCCAGATAAACTTTCTCCATCTTAGGCACTAACCTATTATTCTATTTATCTTGTCATTACTTCATTTTCCGATATTTGGCAATTTATTTGACAAAAATAAGTGTGCGACAACCGTTTTAATGACGTCATATTCGTAATGACGTCACTTATATAATGACGTAATCACCGACAAAGTCGCAATAACTTCTTCGTTTTTGAATAAAAACTCATTATTTGACCACTCATTTTCTTAGTTCGGACATTTCCAACACAACGGTGATGGTTTCAATGCAAAATTTCTTATGACAACAATATCGATCATAAGGTCACATGATCAACTGACCGTATATCACTGGACACGTGTCAACTGACAGTATATCAAGAAAGATATACGGCACCCTGATATCGGGTTGAAAATACTGCAAGTGACAGGATAAATAACACTATCTCGAAACTGAAACTATTATTCAACCTGAGTATTAAGCAGACATAGTGTCCTATATTTTGTAGGAAACTATCTTAAACTTGAATTATTATTTAACCTGATTGTTAAGCTGATACTAGTACTATCCTATGTTCCGTGCCGTACTCGAAAATCTTAAACTGGAGTTAGATTTACAACGTGAACGTTAAGCTGACATTTTCCTTTATTTTGTAGGAAACTAGATTTAATTAAACCTGAATCTGTCCAATGATATATTGGAGGAACTCTGTATTTGATTTTACTGAACAGTTATCATATATATTTGTACTCAAATGAAACATCTGTTGATGTATATTGTAAATATATCTAATTTATAGACCTTTCATTGTTTAAGGGGAAAATTACTCTCTTGTAGTTTCTTTACAAAACGAATGTAGTACGTATGTTTTGAACTTGGCATTTAATATAGACAACTCAAACTTAATAAACCTTCTCAAATTTTAAAATGAAACTTATCCAAAACTACTCACATGAATGAAATAATATCTTCACTGAAAGTGGTATTATAAGTTGACAGAACTTATTTTTACGCTTTGTATTTTTCAAAATTAATCAAATACAATAATCTCGTAGTAATGTAATCTAAACTGAAACAGAACTAAAGAATGGGTCTTAATTTATAATCATTATTTGGTATCATTCCAAATGTCTCAATATTACGAATGATTGCAGAAATAGCACCGGGAATACCCAATAGCGAATCGCATGAGATCTGAAATAACCACATATATGCATTCTACCTATGCTTATCGAATCATTTACTAGCAGCGTATAATCTGCTGTCCTTAATAATATTTCATCAAAGCATGGGACCTTTTAGCTACGATAGTCATGAGGACAGACAAACACAAAGCGCAACTGTGTCAGTCCTGTCAATATTCACATGATCGTATTCACACTAAGATAGAATTCAGTAATACTGTGATTTCATGATAACTTGATTGCACATAATTCGGAATTTTTCACAGGTAAACCAAGTGTTATATGTAATCATCAAGATTTTTGCAGACAATGTGCCTATTTATATATAATGTAACTTACCTTATACTTTACTGGAAAGCGAATGTATATAGTAGTAGGTTCAAATCGAGGCTGGGAAACTGTTTGTTTTCAATATCTTTTTGGCTTCTTAAATTGTTCTTTGACGTTTCTGTCAAAGTGTTCTGTGGCTATTCCTATTGTAAACGATGCAAATTAGATACAAAAATCCCCAGTCGTATAATCCAGACAGGCTATAAATTATATAAAAATAAATATAACAGACAAATTGAATTAGTGATCGTTACCGTCACACTATTATAGTAGTTTTTGCCTAATTGTGATATAAAACAGTAACTCGAATAATATTTGATACACTAACATTTTTTTTTTTTTTTTTTTTTTTTTTTTTTTTTTTTTTTCTAAATTGAAATGACACTGTCAAGTTATCGCAAAACACAATATAATAACAATTTTTAATACGTACCGTTCAAAATCCAAAGATCTCCTCTTCGATAATATTAAATGTAAATGTGTGTATCAGGCATAAAGTAACCTAAGGTTACATAGTCGAGATGATTATTATTTTGTACCATCAAGCTACTTTATATCAGTTTATATTCTTAGACTTTAGATACGTAATGTTTATTTTGTAAGACCATGTCAGTTTTATTTTTAAAACGTTTTATTTCGTAGTATTGGAATTATTTCCATATCATTGACGTAAAAAGTATTTACATATTATTGTTTTTAATATTCATTCATCAAACCATCCTAATTCCATTCGTGATTGTCATTGTTATTGATCCCTGATGTTTTATGTTTTTATTTTTGCGTTATTGTACTGATCATGTGAAATAATCATGAGTGAACAGGCTGTACTAGATTCCGTACGGTATTATTGTGTTTTGTATTTTATTTACGTATAGTATTCTAGTTTATAAACAATCTATATACGAGGGTAAATCAATAGTTGGCTTTATGGGGGCTATATGATGAAATATATGTATATCCTTGTGACGGTTCGAAGTAAATCTATATTACTTTTTATATTTGATTATATATATTTTGTTACTGAGTTTTTTTCTGGTTTGCACTGTTCACTGAGTCTTCATTATCTTTTAGATTTTGGTGGCTGCTACCACCAGTGTCAAAAAGAATACTAAGTTTGAGAAATCTTGTTAGTTCTTAAGACCATCCTAACAACCAAATATAGTTCCAGGCTTTCCAGGGAAATAATTATCTACACAACGTGCAGAATATGCAATGCTACAATGTATGCCTCAATACCGTTTTTAATGTAAATTCGGTGACTAAAATCAGCATAAAACTGAAGTCAACGTTTTAATTATTACAACCACGGGTATGAATACGATTATGCAAATCGTGAATAAACGTTGATCTCATGTCACCTGACCTTGAGCCTTATCATCGTATCAAACCATAATACTTTCCTAGATGTCACGTAGCTTATAGCGTAGAAAAGGTGGAAACCTAGCTTGGGAATCCAGACTGACAATTCAAGTTCTGATGAAATATGTCAAAATAAACTTAAATGTTCGTCATAGCTATCAAATTGTAAGATATTGTATCAATACAACCCTGATAGTGATCTACAAATGTTGCCGAATTTTTCATTTTAAACAGGCGAAAACATGACCACATGTTAATTAGGCCATGTACAGAAAATCGATAATCAGCAGTGACATGGATTTCCTCAGGCTTTGATATTATATGTTAATATATAAGTGATTTGGAATTGGCCTTGTTATTTGTCAGAGGGCAGTCGTATTGACCAGAGGCCGAGGGCCAAGGGCCAATATGACTGTCCCGAGGGCAAATAACAGGGCACATATCAAATCATTTATTTATTGACAATTTTATTAAACAACTACTTGTATTTTACTTTGGCCATGTACTAAAGTACTAGTAAAAAGAGAATGTCTTGTCATTCCTGTACGTGTGAATAATTTTGAGAAATACATGCCTTGACATAATCAGCAATAACTGGAACTTACTTATTTATTTTCTCTAGTGAGTACATTATCATCTGAGCAGTGATAGAAACTGTTTTAAACGACATTTCTTTGTAAGCTCTAGGCAATGAGACACAAAATTGTACACATGTGTGTTGATCAAGATAAAACAACCAACCAATAACATTATACATCCTCATGCCTCGTTTTATTCTTGTCCGATATTGTTAGCAGTTTACAACTGAAAGTGACATTCGTGTTCGCAATGTTATTCATCCACTTCTCAGCATTTGAATCCCTAGTATTATGGCAAAAATAATTCACACTAGCTATTTAAATACGAAGGGGTACATCACATTAAGGGTTTGGGGTGGTCTGGAATATAGTAACCCTTGTATATAGACAAGGGATCCAGCTGTCAAAATGGCAATGTTTGGTATATGGTCATTATCAACTGCTGTAAAAGTCTCATTTGTTACGTTAAAATACCAGCTAATACGCCCTTACAATGCTTAAATATAAGGTTCCACAAAAAGCATTCTCATTTCTTACTGTAATAAACCGTTTTAGCAACGTGAGCTTCGAAACTCGTACTATTTCATCAAAAACGTGTAGTCTAACAAGATCGCGTTCACCGGACGATCATCACAGCTTGCTGGCGGCAAGTGATTCTGTCTTTTCGATCAGTTCAGACCAAGATCAGCCTAAACATCCGTGCAGTCTGATCATGGTCTTCAATGTTCGCTATTCAGTCAATAAATTTTCCCCTTCAAATGATAAATGGTATTGCCCGAAATGATAGATGAACCAGTCCATTTTAAAAAATTAGCAAGGTAAAGGTTAAATATAAATATCCACAAAAACATTCTCATTCATTTCTTGCTGTCATAAACCGTTTTTTGCACAGTGAGCTGCGAAACTCGTACTATTTCATCAAAAGCGTGTAGTCTAATAAGATTGCGTTCACCGGACGATCATGAAAAATCACCTGTAAAACTCATGTACTGCAGACGAACAAAAGAAAACTTCATTACATATTTGTAGATATACAATCAAACTTAAATACAAAACATAATGACTGAAAACTTTATTCCAGATCAACAAACTTGACCACATCTTATTTAGCCAATTTTGTTTCCGTCTAACCAGTAATAACATTAAATATTCAAAAAAATTAAAACTTTTTCCGTGTAGTGATTTGTCAGAAACCCAAAGCTAAACTAACTAACAATCAGTTCTTGATACGCACGATAACTTCGTGAGAAACATATATAGCGATATAGCTACCCCTAGCGGAGACTTTAATTGCTTTAAGGAAAAATAATTTCTTTCTAATTCGTCTGCTCAAACGAAAGAAATTATATATATTATTTATTTATAATAGTAAAAACACCGTCGTTGTAACTTATCTTGTAGTTTTCGGCATTCCCTGTTTGATATTTGTCTTTGTTTTTTTTCGTCACAAATAATCAAAAAGGACCAAGACTGAATCAGTTTGTCTGTAAACAATGACTGGCTGTGAAAAAGGATTAATTTCAAAACAATAGCTGATATTTTGCAAAAAAAACGTTTTTTTCTGGTTTATATTAAGGTGATGTCACATTTTGAATTTCCGGTGAATAACAAAAAAAAAACAAAAAAAAAACAAATAAAAACAAAAAATATTCAGTTCTTTTCATAAACCTTTATATTATGATTCAACCAAATAGTTTCCTTTGTCTACCAGAAAGGAACAATTCTTATATCTTGATATTGAGAATTGGTACCTTTATAACAGACAATTAACTAAAACAACAGACATTCATATGTGACTTCGGTGAGCTCAACAAAGCAATTTCAAGCACAAATATTAATGTGGAATTTAAAGTAAGTTAAACACTACAATATCCGAACAAGATACTTTCAAAAACAATGCATTTGTAGAATAGAGAGATAAAAATAATTTTGACAGCTCGTGAAAATTAATGACAACTTTTGACAGGTATATGATGACTCATGACCTAATTAATTTTTTTCAGTTATTATTAACTTCGAGTTTGATTTTCATAAAATGGGTATTCTATATTGTAGCTTACAACTCATACATTAAAACTATATAAGAATATATATACTGTCATTTTGTCTATCCATGTCTCGTACGAATTCCTATTGTTTCAGTCATTTGTCAGTAATTAGAGCAACTCACAGTGTTGCAATCATACAAAACACATCCCTTATTTTCACATAGATATTGAGGATTTATCTAATGAGCACATGTATTGGAAACACAATTTCAATACCGACTGTGTATTGTAATAATGCTAAACTATCTCAGCCGTGACGTGTCCTTAAGAATTCCTCAGATGTCACTTTCTTTCCAATATTTTACACATTGATTAGCAGCCAAAATCAACGCTTTTAGCGCTTTGATTCCGTATATAAGCGGCAGTAGCTTTAGATTTTACTACTGAGGTTGATGACCGGATTTTGCTTTAAAATATAAAAGAACAACAAATAACATTATAAATCATATAAAACAAAAAAGGAAAACTGCACAGATCGCTCGGAAGAACAAAAGTGAAAATGTCACAGGCTCCGCTTGATTGGCAGTATTGGAAACGCATTCTACTGTCCCCGTCTTCTAGCCTTGGGTTGAGCAGAACTCAACATTTGCACATGTTAAAACAACCAAAATACAAGACATCCGTATATGTATTCAACGGCAATATGTACTTAAACATTAGTATGTGCGTTTATTTTCTATCAGAAATGACAAATCTTATCAGGATTAAATTAACTTACATGATTTATTTTGTAGTTTTTTCAGATAAAAAAAAAACAAGAAAAAAAAACAATACAAATATAGGCTTACACTACTGATTTTGGGAGTCGAACTAAGATTAATGTAGTTTAAGTCCAAAACGTCCAATAATATAAATTTACATAATATTGTTTTTGTTCGCAATTGTTTTGACAAGTATTTTTGATTTTTATTTCATGTTGATTTATTGCATTTCGGGTGAGGCGATTTTTTTTATCTGCATGATGATTGATAAAATACATTGTATCTGACATCATTCGTCGTTCACCTCTGGCTCACGTGGAAAAGTTGGCAGTTACTTGCAGAGACCAGGTTAGTACTCGTTCAGAATCATGAAAACTGGTTAGGTTAACTGCCTGCCCGCCGTCACATAACTGAAATGCTACTGAAAAACAGCGATAAGCTCAAAGCAAAAGCTTCCTATTGTTTTCTTTAGCGTACCAGAAGACATAATTATATAGATTATTAGGCACTGTGTACAGAAGAATGTGTTCCTTGAAGTATCTCAAGAAAAAAAAAGAGTTTTATTTAGTACCACAACTTCACATAATTATACATTCATAGACTAGCTCCTAGACTATGATATAAATCTTTTTACATTTTTATAATATAATGTAGTGAACTGAGCTAGTCTATATCATATGTCCAATATCATATGATAATTTTAACAACAGTCGTCTTAGAAAATTTCTAGAATAGACTGACTTTTGTCTCTATGAACATAAAAAAAGAAAAAATCATAGTGGCTAGTCTAATACATTCACAATCAAAACGTTTAAATATGTATATCTTTACATTTTATCGTGAGCTTACGTTTCATATTTCAACATTTATCTAAATCTTAGACATTGATATCCGTTTTGCCAATATCAAATTATACACACCATCGAGATAACATCTATACAGGTTATAAGGTGGGGAGCAGTCAATTTTTTTTGTTCAACAGTGTTAAATTCATAAGGTATGTAGTGTAATAGGCGCGTGCCTTTATCAATCTGGCACGTGTCTATAGTAAATGTTGACAAATAACGGCACACCTAAACATATCATCACAATTTTAACCGCAGAAGATAGTTATTTTGGTATAAAATTACTATTTACCTCCCGATTATTTGATATATTTTATCTTGGTGCATTTAAAGGGCGGTGCTATGGCACGTAGCTCAAACATGAGTGTTCCATTATTAAGGGAAACAACAAAAGACAACACATTTTTAATCCCCCGCCACAAGTGGTGGGGGTTGTAGGAATGGTCTCCGTCCGTCCTTCCGTCCGTCCGTCCGTCCGTCTTTCCGTCCGTTCGTAACACTTTCGTGTCCGCTCGATATCTCCTAAATCCCTTGAAGGATTTTCATGAAACTTAGGTCAAATGATCACCTCATCAAGACAATGTGCAGAACCCATGAGTCAGCTTTGTCGGCTCAAGGTCAAGATCACAACTCAAGGTCAAATATTTGAGCCTTCCATTTTGTGTCCGCTCTATATCTCCAAAACCCCTTGAAGGAATTTTATAAAACTTGGGTCAAATGATCACCTCATCATGACGATGTGCAGAACCCATGAGTCAGCCATGCCGGCTTAAGGTCAAGGTCATAACTTAGGGTCAAATTTTTTAGCCTTCCATTTTGTGTCCACTCTGTATCTCCTAAACCCCTTGAAGGATTTTCATCAAACTTGTGTCAAATGATCACCTCATCAAGAACTCATGAGTCAGCCATGTCAACTCAAGGTCAAGGTCACAACTCAAGGTCAAAGGTTTGAGCTCTGTATCTCCTAAACCCCTTGGACGATTTTCATGAAACTTGGGTCAAATGATCACCTCAACAAGACGTTGTGCAGAATTCATGAGTCAGCCATGTCAGTTCAAGGTCAAGGTCACAGCTAAAGGTCAAATGTTTACCCTTTCACTATCCATAGCAGTTGTGGGGGATCTAGCTGTATTTCAGACTGCCTTGTTACATTTCATTTACAATGTTAGTACGTACATGACATACAAGTAAGATGTATTAAAAACAACACAAACATACAGGCATATAAATACAAAACAGGTATATGACACCTGGTGTACACCAGACTGTTTAAGGTATCCGATCCACAAATAAGCAAGTTCTATATAACAGTGCTACTGAAATAGTTCATATATTGACGCTTAGTAAGGTCAAATAATTTATGTATTATTTGAAAAAGTATTACCTACTGAAAAAGAAATTATATATTACATGACAAAATATGTAAAAGAATATTTTTTTACTTTATATCCTTCAATTATACTCCAACAGAAATCCAGTTATTGCAGTGTAAAATATATCATTTCGCAGTGAATATGGGGTCACCAGGCATAGAAAGTTTACCTATTTGTGGATCAGATACCTTAAAAAGCGCAAATGTCTTTGGCATGTACCAAAGAATTAATCTTTTTGGGCCAATAAAGTCACAATACAAAGTACAGCTTCTATTGTAAACCTGGTGTTATAATCAGGATTTCTCACAACTAAACCAGTGTTATGGCCATTCGCTTAGTAAAATATGCATACAAAGGGCCTCAGATTTGGCGTCGCATGCATCACAAGAAGTATTTGACCTAAAACTATGACATTACAGAACTATTATTTAGCATGTGAAGTTGATCATCTTGGGCTTTGTTAGAAATTTCATTCAGACATACCAGAATTATGACCCTTCACTTAGTATTAACGTTTGCATAAAATTGTATTTAAGTTTGTGTCGCATGTATCTCAAAACGTATTTAACCTAGGATCATGAAACATTACAGAAATATCATTCACCATGTGAAGTTGTGCACTATCACATGACAGGGGAGGGAAACGATCGTTTACATTATCTCTTAGTCAGGGAAGGGAAACGTTCAAGGAAACAATCATTTTCTGCATAACTTTAAGTTAAGGAAGCATCATTTAATGCATCTGTCTACTGCAAGTCCGCGAGCAGGTTTCCTATCTCATTTTCGTTTACGATAAACCATTACTCGCATTGGAAAACAAAGGACAACAAGCAAATGGCTATTACATCAAAAGGCATTGGCACCATTAAAGATTATTGTATGTTGTGCATCGAAATAATTATTAAATCCACATAGACAATTCATGAAAGGCTTCAAAGCAGAGTGTATCTGTCTACCATTTGTCTGACTTGTTTACACGTTGTTGATATTGCAGTAGGTATTCCGGTCATACATCTTCAACAGCTCAGTGACGCAGTCGTAGCAGAACTGGAAATGTTCCTGTAATTTAGCATAAAAATATACAGGTAGTACTGATAGTACTGAAAAAAAAAACCACAGCAGAAAACAAGTTCCAAGGACGCGACCCCTAAAAGTAATATTCTCTGGCAGTGTACAGGCGGGACAAACAGTACACAGTGGTGCACTGCCTTGGAACAGTGAGTGGCATAAAAGTTACGAGATTATATACATGCATTTAATGAACATACAGTTCCGCCCCTGATCAATCATATCTTGTAGCATGAAAGTGTAGATAAAATGATTTCAAGCAGGTAAATCCGTTTCACATATTGGTAACAAAATGAAAGACAAAGATCCAGTAGAAACAGGACCAAAAACAAAACACTACTGTTTTATAGGCATACATATGTAAAAGAAAGTTATTTAGACGTCAATGCCAAAACAGCACCAGTCCTTTAGATTTAAATGGGTTATCTGTACATAACTTTCACTCGTTATCCCAACTGTAGCAGGATTTAAGTAATTTAAGTAACTTAGATTAACGATGATATAGTTATAATAATAATAATAATAATAAAAATGATAATAATATATTAAAAAAATAAAATTTAAGTAATCTTCGACCGGGAAACGATATATTTGTTTGTTTGTTTTTTGTTTGTTTTGGGTTTAACGCCGTTTTTCAACAGTATTTCAGCCACGTAACGGCGGGCAGTTAACCTAACCAGTGTTCCTAGATTTTGTACCAGTACAAACCTGTTCTCCGCCAGTAACTGCCAACTTTCCCACATGAAACAGAGGTAGAGGACTAATGATTTCAGACACAATGTCGTTTATCAAATAGTCACGGAGAACATACGCCCCATCCGAGGATCGAACTCACGACCCCGCGATCCTTAGACCACATAATACCAAATCGTCATTTCGTCCGTTCGAATTTGTGTCGGACATATCTTAAAAGTGTATTTGACATAAAGTCATCAAACCTCACAGGATTGACTGCAAACATTACTTACGATGTTTTGAAATGAGGACGGCTGTCTCGAGCAAACTTGACATATTGTATTAAGGACGCTTAGTTCTTCCATGGTAGCAAACTTCTCGATAAGTATGGAAACTACACAGAAAAGGCTACATCTTCTTGTTCCATCCCTATAGATGAAATGCGTTAAGTGAAAAGTGCACTTGAAGCATCAATATCATTTACACATCAAAGGCACAAATACCCAGCTTCAAATATATCGGCTGGTATTCCCACTGGCACCAGACCCGAAAGAAAATGCCACTGTACATATTAAATATAATCTGAAAAGTAGATCCCTCGGAAGCACCGAGAACAAGGCAAACAGTGAAAATTTGCAGACTCGGTTTGATTGAGTCTATTCATGAGCAGTAATGGAAAATGCAACACTGCCCACGCCCCTAGCACCGGCTTAAGCAGTACTCAGTCTTCAAATCTAAATAAGTTGAAATCAATGATCCGAATGACCAGAAAATATAACAGCACTGAGATGAAGTCGGGTCGACATTTTACGGCTGCCACACAGCACTTAACACCCGCTGTTGTGAAGTAAATATATTGTGTATAATCTGAAAAGTAGATCCCTCGGAAACACCGAGAACAAGGCAAACAGTGAAAATTGCAGACTTAGTTTGATTGAGTCTGTTAAAATCTACCACTGGGTATACTATAAGAACCATGGTACACAACGGGAAAATATGCTTGCCAATTTCAATCGCACATTTCTCACCTAATACGGAAAGTCAATAGGGAAGGTTATCCAAGACATCCGCCGAGAGTTTCTGCGATGCAAAAATGACTGGACGATGAGAGATAAATATGCATATAGGATATATTTGCCGAACTGCGCGTTTTATTTTAAGCACTCGTATGAAATGATTGTACATATTTTTTCTGTTGTGTACCATGGTTCTCAAAAAAAACAAAGGCAAATATCAAACAGGGAATGCCACGTACCAAACACGCAGCCTCCACAAAACGAAACCCACAGCACGCAGACGCGTACACCACAAGCACATACACACACATACACATACACGCGTACACACACAAAAGCATACACAGTAGGTAAGGTATAACTTGCACAACGACAATTTCGTTCTGGTTTGGTGCCAGTGAGTGTTAGACGAGTTCAGCTTACGACATACTTGATGCTTTCCTACATTTGTTAGCGTTAAGTACAATACAGATACACATGCACATTATGGCATGATACGTCAATCAATAGAAACTCGGAAAAATTATAAAGAAATATGAAAAGCAACACTTCAAAAGGCCATTTACCAATATGTATAAATTATTAACCTGGAAAATTAAAATGCTTCATTACCGAAGCTGCAAATTAGTTGTTAAAACAAGATTGAAAGATCAGTTTTTACTAAAGATACTTGGAATATGTGAATAAAAAGACTTGTTTTGAACAGTATTTGAATTGATTACACTTTTGTTAAGCTATTACTTTATGTGCATTGAAGTGTATGAAACACACTTTGCAAGCTTCCGAAGGTCGTTTTATGTCACTAGATAGAGGTTCACGCGTTTGTCATCTTTACAAGTCTAATCTTTTAGGAGACAAGTAGCATTATCTTTTTCAGAGAAATAATTCCGATTCTCATGAAAAATACTTGCCTCATTACTTCTACACACACTCTAATTTGTGTATCTATACATCTGACACTTTTAGTCAGATGATATTGTCTGTGTTTGGCTGATATATACTTTTCCATTACTTGATGCATTATAACGTGTTTTGTCTGACATATCATATAGCTTTCTTCATTAATTCGTTGTGCATATCACTTTGTTTGCATTCCTTATTAATATGTTCGTGTTATGATTATATGACATTAGTGGGTCCAGGGTGAAAAACATCTTGAAATCTTGAAGTGGATAAGACAATTGGACAAGTGTAACAAAGTGTACTTACAAACAATGCACTATGACGGGTTGTTTGGAGTTATGGCGTTTTATACTGTTTTCAATTTCTAAAATAAGATTCAAGAAAGGTTTGACACTAGAGTGGACACTTTCAGCGTTGCTCCAACCTTTGAACTGGTAGTGCCGGATATACAATTCCTCCTCTGTCGGCTATAATGTAGAACAAAATGCCGAATAAGAAAATATCTAGCGTTCACGTGTATTTTGATAAATCGATAGGCATATATAATATACTCATCTAAAGTTTGAAGAAAAAGCTTTATGGTAGAGAATTTTAATATCATATCAAAATAATTCCGTTTGAATCGGTGTAAGGTGGCGTGAAGGGTGCTGCACTTTCCATTACCCAGGATCGAACCGTCAAATCGAGTCTGCATTTATTTTGCTAAGTTGCATTCTATGATTGCTTTCTATAGTTCGAAAGGATCGTCTTACAAATTTTACCTACTCCAGCAATATCGTGTTTATTTCTAATAGAATGCAGAAACAATTTTACAACCATCAAAACGAAATGTATCGAAAATATCTAATGGAAACATGTGCATAATTTGAACGACTGAATAATTTTTAAAAAGAAATCATCACAACGAACCGATCCAGTTTGCGAGATTTTCAACTTCCGGATGACAAAATTTGCTCTCTAGTCACTCTTCAAACATGACACTTGAAAATGACCAAATATAGAAACTTTGTTGGTTGGTGGAAGAAACTGCCCTACCGTCTGAAGAACACATATGAGGTAAATGTATTGAAACATCGGATATCAATTTAACTTATAAATTGTATCCACTTTAAAGTAGTGCTTGCATAATGTTACAAATTAACTTTGTTTGGAATGATATACAAAATGTATCCTCACAAATTGCTTTGCATGGACTGATGTAATGCCGATCGAATTCATTAATATAAAATATATATGTTTTCAATATCTACTAGACAAAGTTTCAATATCTACCCTCATTCTCCAATGACTTGATACTGATTATTTTGTAATTTAAAGTTTATGTTGTAGTCAACATTAATTGACCAAAGTTTTATTTATTTGATACAATGTAACGAAAATAAAAGTCTCAATGTTTTTAAAGCGTCTAGTTTTTCGGAATCTTTTTCTTCGGGATTGATTTTAACCAGTACATTTATAATAAAATAGGTTGCAAAACGGTCATAAATATTTTTTGTGAAAAAAACCCGTTAAGTTAGTGCCTTTCTATCAGTGAAAAAAATCGTATAATTTTCACAGCGAAGTGATACTGAATGCTCACGTAGAACACTTTCAATTATATCTTCATCTTCATTTTAATGGTTAGCCCAGTAGTTTGAGAGAGAGAAAAAAACCCACACCAAATCATAGAAAGAAAGGGATGTTTTACATGACAACTGAACAGCATATGAAACATGTACATGTATACCACTCTACAAAATAAGTGTATAAATTGACTTCCTGAAAAGAGCTGCATAATATTTCACGTTCTAGGATAAGTCGTACCTTATCTTTGATATTTTCCTCATCGAGACAAACAACACAAGGGCACCTTTCCTGATATAACATTGATACGAAGTCTTCTATAGAATTCGGTAAAGGGGTATGAGCTGCGATGAATCTATTAGTTTTCATATATCCCTGAAATGGAAAGTGGTTTTATATTTTAGATTTAAATTGTAAAAGTTGTGTCCATTTTAAACTTATAGCCATTATCGTGTAATGTGTAATATGTGTCTACATGTGTTAAACCTCATTACTAACTCTTATTTCGGAAAGACTTATTAGCTTTTTGAAAATTCAAAGGTGGTCAGTGCATATGTTTCACCTGAAAAAGATTATCTGCCTGCTAGAATTCCTTAAACCGTGGAAGAAAGACATTATCATTACATCTGTATATAAGCATACTTACATTAATATATACAGCATTTATGTTATCGTGTTTTGTCAAAGTCAACCGAACTCGATGAACTTCATCTGAAAGACATAAAGTTTTCGGTACATATATTGGCATATTTCTGTCAACTACATAGCTACATATTTATCTCGAAGGTTTTTAAAATGTCAATTATTCAGTGATTATCTGGCAAGTAGAAAAGTTTCGTTTTATCCATGTTTACAAGCATCTTTAGTTACCAGGACAAAACTGCCTCTTAGTGATCACTACTACTATCCACATAGTACGTTAGCTAGATCGTTTGATTCCTGTCATTTAGTCGGTAACGTTATGATATACAAGAATTTTGTAATCTAAATCAGCATCAATCAAAATGTGACTAAACTACACATTTTGAGACCACATGAATTATTTCACCAGAAGATTTACAAGTGAAATATAGTTATTTTACGAAAACATACGTAATATGAGGCTACGCTACAGTGTCAGTACACATAAAATCAAACCGGTTTGAATAAAACAGCCTGGAAATTCAGTCCCCACCCAAATGAAATTAACAATACATCCGTCCGAATAACTGTCTTTGTTCCTCTTGGTATTAACATGATTATAGATAATAAACAATGCAAAATATACACTTTCTTTAACTAATTATCTTGATTTCTTCCAGTTAGACATTTATTTGCTGATAACAAGAATCTTTTTGTCTAAATCAGCACCAAGATGTGATTAAGCTATTATACATTTTGAGTTCTCGCGAATTATTTGAAGCGGAGATTAAGAAGTCAAAAATATCTATTTTACAAAAAATACATAGCATTATGCTATGCAACACAGTGTCAATACAGATGAAACGAAACAGGTGTAAATTGAACCGCCTGGAAATTTAGTGACTTTCTCAGTCCTTCTTGTGTAACCATGATAAAAGATAAGAAACAAATAATGCTCAACATAATCTATTTTTAGTCAACTGGCTATTAGGAAAACTTACAAAATATCCAATCATTTATGTACATATGTCGCGGCAGGAGTGGACACTAACAGGCAATTCTGTCCTGATAAGATAATAATCTGGGTAATTCGTAACTTTTATATATGCCGGAAAGTAACCGAATATGTAACATTTTAGAGAAAACTGTCAGCATAAATTAGTGAATATGTGGTTGGCAGAAATATGCCACCTTAGCTATCATAATATCTACTTATTAATGTGAATCCATGGCGGAAGTAGTGGACACTAACAGGCAGTTATGCCATATATCATCTGGATAAAATGAAATTTTATACTTGCCAGATAATATGTGACATTAATAGAGAAAACTGTCTACATAAATGAATAAGTAAATATTTGGTCGGCAGAAATCTTTTTTTTGTATTAAGATTCAGTGGAGAAAGTTTTTCAAAATTTTATTGTATTTTCTTCGGGCATCCTGAACAACAATATACTAACAGACAAGCCATGATACAAAAAAGATCAACACCAACACGATAGTAACAATAATTTGCCCTTTTCCAGATAAACAAGTAAATGGAAGTTATGTAACGTCGAAACGACTTTACGTTGAATTGCGGATTTCATACATGTTATAAATGCATAATATTGCATGATCAACAAAAATACCGTAACGAATATAAAATACAAAATACATTAACTTCAGGTCTAGGACGAACGCACTTCCTATAGAAAACATATAAAAATAGATAATAGGAAATAACGACATTACTGATTTGTTGCAATGTTTTAACTTCTGTATACAAAAAGTCTATCACGTAAGCGATTAAGGTACTTATTATTTTTTCTACTGTCATCAATTAAAAGCGTGAGTTATTTCATAATCTTGGTCAATATAATGTGAAGAACATGACTGATCCATAAAGAATTTATAACTATTCATCAGTTTTGAGACGCTTTTGGTAATTTAGCCGTTTACTGAATAATACATTTGTTACTATCAATAAGGTAAATGACTTCTTTAAAAGCTTAGTTTCCGTCAAAATGTACAAATGTATATCAAAAGTTTGTCCTGAAAGTACTACTTTCAATGATAGAATTATAATGGGTACACCGAAATGTAACTGATGGTGAATTAGAAGTAGGAAGTTAGAAGTACACTGTATGCACTCTACGCTTGATCAAGGACACGTGAATGAGAAACTCTTCCTTGTTAAAACCTCATTTGATATTTTTAATTGCATTTTAAACGTAAAAGAGATGTATCATTCTTCCTCAAAGTGTTGAATTAGCTTATTTTAAATTCATTAAAGGGATATACTTCCTTTATCATTTTATATGGATGCAAGGCAGAAAGAATATCTTCAAAGTATTATTTTTCAAATTTTAATCAATAGCAAAAATTATTCTGTAATAGCATTGTCGAAAGTTATCATTTATTTGAAGACATTAGACTTTCGAATAAAATAAATTGTTATACCAGGGATATCGTCTGCTTTCCTGTCTTCTTTTCTGCTTTTGTTTCTTTCATCAATTCTGTTCTTCAGCAACATTTGTACATTGGAAAATGCCTCGAAAGAAAAAATAAATTTCTCAACTTCTCATATTTAAACTGCGGTCAATGAAGTAACAATAATGTCACGTTGCTTAGTAGAAACAGTATTTGCTTTGTATATTTGACTGGCCAGTTAGTCCTTGTATATTTCATGTTTTGTGCGACCCACATATTATGTTGACGTACTGTTTGTGGTATTTTAAAATGGGAATACCATACGTTAACAATTTGTAATTAAATACTTGTGGTAATAATGATAAGATATACCTGAAATTGAGTTGATATTCTTTCATCTGTGAAGAAATGAGGGATAGCAGTGACAGGATGTGAGTCAGGGTCACATGTCAGTGCATACAGAACACAGTGATGCAGACATATATACTATTCCTATAAACATATTTCAAGAGTAAATTGACATGTTTATAGTAGACTATTTGATAAACTTTCTTCCAAGAATAATTTAAAGTAGAACGCAGTAGTTGGTAATTATACATGTAAAGCTATTCGCCCAAATATAATGTTCTTGCAAATGTATTTCAAAGAAAATTTAATATTTCAATGAAATATATTTGGGACAACCTTTCGTGAGACAAGTAAACCGTACAAGAAATAGATCTGTCAGGTATTTGACGGTTTTAGGTGAAGTTGAAGAGTATTATTTCTAACAATCATCAAAAGTACAATTTGGGTTACTATATCGACTTTAATAGCATCAATAGTACATACCAAATTCTGTACCATATGTACCTTTGCCCTCGGAGAGCAATGACACAGCCGTATGTATCAACTGAGTTCTCTTCCTTTCCTTCCCTTATTAGAATATCTAACGCAATGTAGGTCCCCGTCCGACCAATTCCAGCACTAATCAATGTAAATGAAAACAGAATAAACGTAAATCAAACAGCGTATTAACAGAACGAGTATATAAAAAGTTCGTCTAACTATGCAACATTGTCCAAAGAAACGCATTTTACATTGTACGATGGATATTTTTCGTGTTATTTTCATTTTATTTTACAATTTGTTAATTGATATTTTATTCGCGTTTTACGATTTAAGCTTTAAATTTGATTGTGTTATGTAGATTATGCTTTTTACTTTTCACAAATGAGTCGAATTCAACGGTCAGTCTGTTTTTAAAGTTTTACGAAAATAAAACGATTAATATTAGATCCGTTACCCGGCAACTTAAAATTCTGCCGAATGACAATTAGTTCAGACTATAAAGATATACCAAGTATATATTATAAAACGTAGTAAAAGTAAATTACTCAAGCTAAAAATATTTACCTGCTATGAACCACTGTTGGACCAGCATTTTCTGAAGAAGTCCGTTCAACAATGTCTCTACACTCAATCAAGGAAGACATATTGTGTGGGACCGTTTTATCAGGCCATGCATTATAATGATACTGTGTCACTTTTCATATCTCTGAATTCTGAATGATATACATGTATGTACCTTAAGTTTCACAGATTATTTATAACTAAATTGTGATTTTGTCTAACCTGTCAACAATATGCTAATATTACGGTGCGTCAGACACCAGGAGACTTTGTCTTCTATCGAAAGAAATATTTCTTAGAATGCATATTGCCGATTTAATGAGAAGTATACACGATAACGGGATATTACAAACTTACGTGTCTACAAACATGTTGTTTTCAAGCAGTACAAAGAAGGATAATCTTTCATATGTCTATTAATGTGCAAAACTTACTAAGAATACTTAGATATCATTCAAATATAACAAACACGTATTTCAGGTACATCTGATAATATGTTACCCGTTTAACGGTGAAATCCCTAACCACGAATTCAGCAAATTTCTTCTCAGCAATACATGTGACTTTGTATCCACCATATATATTGTTAGTTCCTTCCTCAGGTCAGTATTGTTCACATTTCATTTTCTATAGGTGAATTGCTTAATTTTTAATGAAATCTATTTACCTACTGAGCTATCGACATCTTTAAATTTCTACAAATATTGAAACTGAACATGTCCTTAATATTTCACTATTCCTCTCATCTTTTTAATTAATTTGTCAGTGCCTTGTGTAGCAATTGTAATCTGGCTTTGGAGGATTATTACCTCATCTGAGTCGCGCCATGACAAAACCAACATAGTAGCTTTGCGACCAGCATGGATCCAGACCAGCCTGCGCATCCGCGCAGTCTGGTCAGGATCCATGCTGTTCGCTTTCAAAGTCTATTGCAATTAGAGAAACTGTTAGCGAACAGCATGGATCCTGACCAGACTGCGTAGATGAATGCCCATTCTGGTCTGGACCCATGCTGGTCGCAAACGCATTATGTTGGTTTTCTCATGGTGCGGCTCAAATGCCGATACACATTTTTCTAATCTGAAATTCAAGAAATATACCACAAACTCTAACTCTTCCAAGTTTGTCAACATGATGATTTTATCTGTCTTTTCTTGCCAGATCATTTCCCAAAATGTCACTAAATTTTTTGTTGGTCCTAAACAAAAAAAAACAACAGAAAAAAAAAACCAAGAAACTTTTTCAGTAATTTAACTTACTAGATTAGCTTCTTTTAAATGTCATATCTGTAAATTCGTGGGTCTGTTCTCACAAATGGACTTAAATTCAGTAATAATTAGTTGTATTATAACTTAAATATATATAAAATGTAGCTTAAAAAGAGAAGAATAAACATCAAAACTGACGGACAATAATGATAGGGGAATTAATTGAAAAGGATTTCTTTTCCCACCTATCATACATTGGTTATCAATGTCCATAAAATTAACTATGGTAACCGTAACATACCGAGGGAAGCAATATTTGCTGGCGACGTCTTGTGTCCCTGAAACATAAAACAACTTTCATGTCGTACAACTTGCTGTTAACAGAAATAATTTATCCTCTTAAAAGCAAGTATCCCTTTTTCGTTTAGTCGTAGCAAAATTAAACCCGTCTCTACATTTTCTAAGCATGTTAGATATATTTTTTCTGATGACAAAATGTCAACAAAGAATAAGTCTGCGCTATTGTGGTTTACGTTGTGGTGTGGCTGTGACTGAGGAACGTGGCGTTCCCTTTGTGTGTACGTCCTTGTTCTGCTTTACCCTTCGGCTTCCTCTCCATCATCCCCGCCTTTTGCCCCTTACCGCTTCCATCCCCTCTATCTATATTTGGCATAAACATATGTACTTGTTAGATTTTTGAAGCAACCCGTCTGGTATATTTTTCCATTACAGCTTCTTTTTGTTGTGGGCCTACTTTGCAAATGCGTGGCTCTGAGGCTGTGTTTTTGGTGCTCTATGCTTCAGAGAAATCTACACTTACCTATTATCTTTTATTGAATTTGAATACATTTCTGCACATATATGCATTGCATTGAAATACTATTATACTACAGAAAAACAGCTCTGACTTTAACAGGACTATGATGCTTACATCAATATAATTGGCATTGATGAAGTCCTTACTTTGAAGTAGCACACGAATCGCATCATCTGAAATACGAGACTTTGCATTGATACGTGTATGAATACTAAATACAGTCAAACCAGTGAAAACGACAATCTCGGAAGAGAGACCACTGGCCTTAAAGACAGCTGGTTTTGTTTCCTATTTTAACAGTTACAGTTTATTTTAATCTGTGAGTAAAGACCACCCACTAATAAAGTCATGTTTGTCTCCTACAAGGGTGACCCTTAAAGACATAGTTGACTGTACGTAAGACATCGATACAACTGGCAAAAAGTGACTTTCTTACATCCCGAATGTACGGTAAATAGCATGTCATCATTTTATGACAAATGATTGCAAAGTTTCATGAATGGATGTTGCTTTCACATCTTGTTAGTTTTGATAATTTTATTCTTTTTATTTGCTACCCATTATGCAGATTTTTCCTCGGTCCATGTGTCTGCATTATTTGGCCGAATGGATTTTTCTACCTTCAGTAAGGTTTCTTGATGTAGACTAAGCAATTTTGTCCATTTCTTTTATTTTTCATTTAGAATGCAGTATTGAGATTTTTGAACATCTTTTGCACAAAGACAGTTTTACTGATGTGGAAGGCATATAAATGTAGAAAATGTTATAACGTTATTTACCGCGCTTTAACATACGACGTCGCGCTAGTGACGTCTACGTCATATCCGTTGTTGTTTACATGATTCTAAGATACGTTTCAACGATTAAAGGTAGAACCTGGGCACAGCGTTGTAGTTCTTTACATCTCCTATGCGATAATAGTGATTGTCCTTTCCACCCGTTCGTTTGTTCGTCTGTCTGTACGTACGAGGTTAACCAAATGGGACCGTTTCGTTTAGCATCTATACCCCTTACTAGAATGACTTGATACTAATGCAGGTGTAACATGTGACCATTCCTCATCTTCAGACATCACCTGACCTCAGTTTGACCTTGACCTTGACCTCATTTTGGACTTAGGTTTCTTTATCTGGGCCATCTCTTGGTTCACCAAATGGGACCGTTTCGTCTAGCATCAATACCCCTTACAAGAATGAATTGATACTAATACATATGTAAACTGTGACCATTCCTCATCTTCAAACATCACCTGACCTCAGTTTGACCTTGACCTTGACCTCGTTTTGGACTTAGATGCAAAATTATCAACAAGGATGCCACTGGGGGCATCAAGCGTTTATTGAACGCAGCCCTTGTTTTAAATAGTTTTGCAAAATCTATTGAGAAATAAAAAAAATTCCTAAAAAGCATGTTAACAGCTGTTCTAGCATATTTTTTCTGTGAACATGCACAAACAGAATGGGACAGAAAACTTGAAGCCTTAATTGGGCCACACATAAATATGTTTTAGTATATATGTACATGAAAGCATGGGAGTCAGATTGTTCTTGCGTAAGGCTTTGTATTTAATGTAGAACTCTTTTGATTTGCATAAATGCATTTATGCTGTGTGCATGGACACTGAAATTGCAGCCTCCAGACATGTCGCATGAGAAGCATGTATAGAATTTTTTTCAGCTTAAGGTAGTTTAAGTGCTGAATCACAAATTGAAAAGTTCTTTTTTAAAGCTATATTTTCTGTATGTTTGAACAAGTGAATGAATAGATGCATGTTGTAAGATATTCTTTTTACTTTTTTCACTACGTTTTGCCTATGTTTCCCAGCAGTGACAGAAATTAAAGGGGCTGATTTATGTCAGTTTATTGTAAAATTTACAACATTTATTTTTTAACAATTTTTAAGATTTAAAAAAAAAAAAAATCAAGGAGTAAAAGCATTACGGGATGAATTAAAAAAAAACAAAAACTCAAAAGTATAAAGAAGAGTGACTGTGTTAGTCACTCAGTGAAATAAGTGATGTAATAAAGAAGGTGCTTGATATCACGCTTATAAACTATCAGCTGAAATGATATTGAGTTTTGAATTCTGATATTCTAGACTTATATATTTTATAGATTTTGATTGTCTAGACAGCTGATATTCTAGATATGAGTTTATAGGTCCTTATGTTCTATATATGTACTTATCATAGATTCTGGAGTCTACACATTGATGTATGGATTCTGATATTCTAGATACTGATTTAAGGATTCAGATGTTCTAGATATTGATTTATGGATTCTGATATTCTGAACATTGATTTAAGATTCAGATATTCTAGATACTGATTTATGCATTCTGATATTCTATAGACAATGCTTCATGTTTTAAATGGTTTGATTTTGTGATGTTTATGGCAGGAGGCATGTCCCTTTAACAAAAAGAAGAGAATCAAAATGAAAAATGTTTACATGTAGGACTAGCACTTTAGGAGCAGTTTCTTTAAGGTTAATGTAAAATTAGTTATTTTCAGTAAAGGATGAATGTAGATATTTTTTGAAAATCATAGTGGCATGAAAATACAAGTAACATCTAGTTCTGATGGTTGAAAACATGATGTAGAAAATAGAGCAGTGCAGCATTTCTTTACAGGCTTGATATGAGGTATTAACACATTCATTTTGTAAAAAATCAAAATTGCATAAAGAAAATTAAAAGCAAAATCAAAATTGCTTGAATTTATTTAGCCTTTAGCTTATTCTGCCTTTGCCACCAGTGCAGACCAAGATTAGCCTGCACCTCTGTGCAGTCTGATCTTAGTCTGCACTGTTTGATATTCAGTCAGGAAATTTTCAGTGAACACACCTTTGAATAATAATGGGCATATATATATATTTGAATAAGTTACACTGTTGCACTGCTCCTATTTTATGCTTATATGAATATATGAATGTTGTTGTTGTTGTAGTTGTTACTAACCTGTTGAACTAACAACCTTTATACGCTACAGGGATTTTACCCAAACTGCCTTTCAAATTTGGTGGGAGTGGCAGAGATAAAGGGGGTGGAGTTATGCTTGTTTCACAGCGCTCCATTGGTTCAGATGATCCCACCCTTGCAGGTGAAGGGGGAATAACCCTTATTTCGAAAAAGAAAATTGATACAGGACTTGACTTTGATGGTAAGCTGATAGTTTGAAGTGCACACTGCTTCACATTTATACCAACTTTTCCTTCAATTTTCTATTTTGAATACTCTTGTTGCCACTTTGGCTAGGGAGTATATTAATATATATGCTCATTAATTAAGCTACAAAAGTTTTCTTTCAAGAAAATTATTAACTAATTCAGATGTCTTATTGCTCCTATCTGGTGAATTTTTATTAAAGTTTTAAACTTATGACTGTGCATTATATATCCGGAAATACTAACTTTTCCTTTGACTAAAACTCAAAAAACTACATTAAGCATTTCATCTACCCTCATCCATAGGCGTTTTATAAGGCTGTAGGTCCATTCTTCACTGGAATGATACACTATTTAAACTGAATGGTTTATTTATACACCAGTGTGTAATTTATCTTTTTCTAGAATCAAACAGATCTATGACTCATTCATTAATCTCTAGGCATAAGTGTAAAATATGAAAAACAAAACTACAGAGGCCTCTGTGGTGGGGATATGGTCTGACTTTAGTCCACTAGCCTTTTATTTCCATAGGTTTGAAATAGAATTCTTTCATGTGAAGAAGCCATTCATCTGGTTCAGGGAAGGTCGGTGTTTTACTCGGGTGTTTGCCCTTACCTGAAATAATGGCAGGAGGTGCTCCTGTAGTATTTCGCTACCATTATAACTTGAACATATGACTGTAAAAAAACAAAAAACAAAAAAAAAAAACCCACAATCTCAGTTGTTATGAATAACAGCATGAATTGCATGTCTATGAACTAGTATTTTAGTAGTTTGGTTAGTAACACTAACATTCAATGCCATGATGCTACAATATTTTAAGTATTTCTCAACCTCAGTATACATGCAGTTTAGAAACTTGATCATGCATTACTTGAAATGTGCCTGTGGCAAGAATTATCAAAATGTTATTAAACCCACTGACTTGGGTTTTAATTAAGTGTCAAGCTTCAATGACTAATTACTAAGTATAGTTAATATTATACTTATTTAAAAAATCTTACTTTGCTCTGGTTCTATAAGTTGCATAGTTAATACAGTCATTGCAAATAAGATAAGACATTTATACACTGTGTAAACTTAAAACGTATATTTCATTATTTCATATTTTTTTTACTTTTTCATTTAAAGAAGAAGAACCAAAAGGTATTTGCACTTAAAGTCTTCCAATGTATACAACAATGTGCCTTTTTACCCTTGGGCCATAGTGCACAAACAGTCCCAAGAATGCAGTTAGAAAGAAAACATATACCTAACTTAGTCAATAGATACTTTTCCGAGGATATAACAAAATGGTTGCACACATGTAATATATCATAGTGCTACAGCAGCTTTGCTTTCACATCCCTAGATAAAGAGCATTCAATTAGAGTGCAGGAGGGCATGGGTTCGACCCCCCCCCCCCCCCCCCACACACACACACCTTTTATGTTTTTCAAAATCCCTCTGTTCCAGCCTTTATTTCTTTCAAGATATCTCTGTTCCAGCCTTTATATGTCTACCTTAGCCATTATGTCCTTCATCTTATTTCTACCCTAGCTATTTTTTCTTTCAACAATGTCTTTACCCAAGACTTTATGTTTTTCAAAATACCTTTACCGTAGCTTTCATGCCTTTTAAAATACCTATACCCAAGTCTTTATGTCTTTTAAAATGCCTTGACTCACACATCTTTCAAAATGCCTCGACCCCAGCCTTTATGTCTACAGGAATAATTAGAAACTAAGATAGTTGTAAGACTATTAAAATAAGTTGAAAACAAGATAGTGTAAAACTTACAGGATTAACTTGAAAACAAGATAGTTTAATGACCACAAGAAGAAAGACAGGATACAAATGACTGACAGGCATTTATAGATGTTAAGGTTTAACTTGAGATAGCTGCTAGAATTAGATTTTATGACAACCATACTTAAAGTAGAAGTGTTACTAAGGATTATGGGTGTATATACCTCTGAGTCAGAACACTACTACATGAGACACTAGCTTTAATAGTGCCTTTAGTTATAGTGAAGGGTGTGGTCGATAAAGTTATTTACAAACAAAAGCCGTCTTAAATGTTCCAATTTACTTAGTCAGCAGTTTCTATATATTATACTCAACAAAAAAAGTTGAGCAAAATGTTGAGAAAATCTACGAAATACAGTTTTACATGTCAATTTCCTGTCATTTATAGTGTACATATAAAACAATGTCATAATGATACTGAATTTGATAACAATATGAACAAAAAAAAAAAAAAAAAAAAAACTCTCCAAAGTATGGTAACTCAACATACAAAGTATATAGGGGATATAATGAGCTCATATGCACTGATGATTTTGTTTACCATAATTCCTTTCCAGAGGTAGACTTATGATTAGATTTTCAAAATTCTTCACAAAAATGTTTTTTCATTATCTTAATTTAAGATAAACATGAAAAAAAACCAGGTCATTAAATTTAAAGTTAATGTCAAACTTGAATTTTCAGAAAATTGTATTTTGAGGCACTCCA
Source organism: Mercenaria mercenaria (assembly GCF_021730395.1). Taxonomy (NCBI): domain Eukaryota; kingdom Metazoa; phylum Mollusca; class Bivalvia; order Venerida; family Veneridae; genus Mercenaria; species Mercenaria mercenaria. Next base: position 22,081,789 of record NC_069378.1, on the reverse strand, counting down.
TATCTTCTTAACAGCTGGAAAGATTTTCACAGCATTTATGTCAGTAGTTTACCTCATCAAGACTATTTGCAGAGTGCAAAGCATGGGTCATTAGGTCCAAGGTCAAGGTCTCATGAGGTCAAAGGTCAAATAGCTTTACTTCATATCTGCTCTTTATCTTCTAACCTGCAGAAAGAATTTTCAATTTTCATAAACTAGGATAAATTATTTATCTCATTAATATGATATGTCAATAGGTCCGACCCCCTTCCCTTTATCAAAGTGGCGTCTGCGGGTATTAGCCACCTCTAGCAAGCGCTGTAGTTTTCTTACTATTTTATACCTGACACTTAGTTAGTTTTGCCCAGTATATATCAAAAGTTACTGAACATCTCGTTTTACACTGAGAAGATGACACCACATTGCAGTACATCAGTTTTGCATTTCCAGACTTTGATTCTATTCATGGCGGATGTGGAATCTACTACAAAGTTAAAATATATTATATCAAAGGAGTTGTTGCCGGGAGCAAAATACTGCTATATATTTTTCTTTTAAACAGGAAACATTTCAACTCCATATTCATATATAAAGTGGAAGTCTGATAAAAAAGAAGTCTTATACTAGAATTATATGTAATAAAAGAACAGTGGAAATTTTAAACTAGTATAAATTTGAAGATCAATAGAAGAGATGTCACATGGTAAATTTGATTATATCAAGGTTCAATGCTAGGACTGCTATACAAGTTGGAAGTAACGGACTATAATTAATTGAGATATTGTTAATTGAATAATGAATATTTCAGGTGCTAGTACTGTAAGTGACGCATCTTCAGGATATATGGTAGGAGAAATGGAGCAGACATCGTACAGTTTCTCAGGAACACCTGCCAATGAGGTACCTTATTCTATTACTTAAAAGTTAGATAAGACTTTTTATACATCTGTCTTTTTGTGCATTAGCAATTGTGTGTCCACTCTGTAACTCTTGAACCCCTTGAAGGATTTCGAAGAAACTTGACACAAATGTTCACTTCATCAAGACGTCATGCAGAGCTCATGTTCTGGATGGCTCACATCAAGGTCACACTTAGGGGTCAAAGGTCATACCTTCGGGCATATATTACTCCACATTGCAGTGCTCTAATAAGTTGTATTGTTTTTAACCAGTTTCTTGTCAATGTTTGAAGTAAAACAAATATCTCTGCCAATTTTAGTTTCCATATGAATCCTAACAGTTAGTTTGAACACCCGAACAGTAAGAATAAAATTTAATAAAGCCATCCAGCTGGCTTACGGAAGGTCAGTGGTTCTACCCAGGTGCCCGCTCGTGATGAAATAATGCACGGAGGGGCACCTGGGGTCTTCCTCCACCATTAAAGCTGGAAAGTCGCCATATGACCTATCATGTGTCAGTGTGACATTAAATAAAAAAAATTAAAAAAAATAAAAAAATTAATAATAAATGAAGCTGTCTGTATGTAGTACAGAAGTAAGACCTGCTAAGTCTTATACTACAAGTGCCTGCAACTAAAATGTTGTTTCATTTGGAACAAGATTTTAAATGAAATCCTGTAAATTGGAGAAAGCTGTTGGAATTATGTCTTCACAATCCTACACTATCTTCAACACATGCAACCCTACCCCGTCCAAAAAGAACAAAACATTTGTATGGAAGAAAGTTTGCAAATATAAAGAAACTTAAATTACAGACATGAAAAGAAAAACAAACTTGTGTTTTCTGTTTTAGGACCATCCTTCACAACCAGGTCACCATACATTAAACCAGTTTAGTTCCGGTCAGATAACAGAGTGGAACAATGAGAATGTTCGACATTGGTTGATTGGTATAGAGATGGAAAGATATGCTCCATTGTTTACCGAAAAGTCGGTGACTGGACCTCAACTCATAGCCATGGATTCTAATAGATTAAAGGTACATGTATTTTCATTTTTTAAATTAAATTTATTTTTTATTTTGTTGGGTTTATTGTCGCACCGACACAATTTTAGGTCATATGGCGACTTTCCAGCTTTAATGGTGGAGGAAGACCCCAGGTGCCCCTCCGTGCATATTTCATCACGAGCGGGCACCTGGGTAGAACCACCGACCTTCCGTAAGCCAGCTGGATGGCTTCCTCACGTGAAGAATTCTACGCCCCAAATGAGGTTTCGAACCCACATCGATGAGGGGCAAATGGTTTGAAGTCAACGACTCTAACCACTCGGCCACGGAGGCCCCTTTTTAAATTAAAATTTTACTAAAGGATCTGTCTGCTATTTAATTCTTTTTCAAAAGGTACGTTCTGGTCTTACAGATTGCATACTGTGGAATACTTTAAAGGAAATCGAGTTCCCAGGTTGTAAAACTTGAGACTGGATACCAGTCTGAGAAGCAGGTTTGCCGTTAGAAAGCCTGCCAGCTTAGGAACACTAGTTAGGTAAACTGCCTGCCGTTAAATAACTGAAATGTTGTTGGAAAATGGCGTTAAACCCAAAAAGCAAAGTGCCATGTTGAAAGAATCTTTCATTTTTGAGTCGGCTAAAGGCTGAAAGCCTTTTGACGAGTCCTTGCTGTTCAGCGATTCTCTAAATGGACCGAATAACACGTGAAGGGATGTATTTCCATTAGATTTCTCAAACTTCAAACAGTTCACTGCATGAATGAAGTTAAGTTGTGTCAATTCCCTTTGCTATGACCAATATACGATGTAATCTGTCATATTTATGACTTGTAATTGTGCAATACTCGAATGTAACTCATTAAGCATAAATGTGCATTTTAAGAATTGCGCAGACTTACAAAGCTTGGGTAACATCCAGCGAAAGACAAAAAATAGTTCCACAGGGCTCCAGATAAGATGCGTATTAGCGTAAATTACGTATAGAAATAATGCAAATACGCATGTCTAATAATTTCTAAGCGTATAAAAACGTATATAAAATTACAGAAACGCACACAATGCTTTTTTAAAAACAAAATCTGAATCGTCTGGATGCGTTAGGTAACATAGCCGATCAGCCTTAATTCTCCCACATTGAACGTAAACACGCATCGTATGATTTCTATAAACTGTGCGTGGGTTGAATTTTGGAGTCAGTAAACGGATAAATTATCGAAAGAAGAAGCTCTTACTGGTTTGTTTAGTTACTACTGATATTAAAAATGATTTTAATTCTTATTTTTCGAGAAATAAACAAATCAACGAAACATTAAATTGTATTTTCTTGTAGTTTTTGAAATCGAAAGTAGATCGTCTATGTTTGGCTGCTTTCACGAAACGAAACAACTTTTTTATGAAAAGATTTAAATAAGAGGTAATTTAACCGTAAACTTCAATATCAGATACTGCCAATTGCTGCTAAATGTCTTCGTATCATCACAATTTGTAAAATATATTGTTGAAACTGGAGAAAAGTGTAATCGTATCCGGATATAATATTTTGGGTAAATATCGAGCTGTGTTATGAAATTTTAAGAAAAAAACTAAAAACAAACTGAAACTGGTAGACTATACTGTCAGTACATCAATCATTAGCCGACTCAGGCCCTTCAGACCTTTGATTTAATGATTGTCTGCCCATGAAGGAAAGAACGTTACAAAGATATGGGTTTTATTTTTTGTACACTGCAGTAGTTAGCATTTGTGAAGTATAGTTATGTATGTGAAAGTTTGGTACATTTACATGAATTGTGACAGCTCTTGTTTTATTAAAGGGTACCTTGAAGAGTCTCTCTTATATCAAAATTACTTTTCAGTACATGTATCTTAGAAGTTATTTTTGTTACAGGCTCTAGGCATATCAAATGTAAAAGACAGGGACTATTTGAAAAAGAAAGTTAAAGAGCTGAAATTAGTGCTAGAAAAGGAACGTAAACAGATGGAGAGAGAAAGAAAACAAATGGAAAAAGAACAAAAGCAGCGAGAAAAGGAACAAAAGAAATTATCTAAGAAGAAATGAGAGGATGTTTAACATTTTCGAATTAGGAAATAAAATTTATGAAAAAAAAAATATGTGATATATATAAAAATGAACAAGGGAATTGTTCATGTATGCATTCATTTATTAATTGCTATTGATTTATTAGGGTTTTTTTGCACAAAAATGAAATAAGAAAAATACATAATTATAGACATTTTTATACAAATGCTTGACATTGAATTTTTCTATTGTGCCAGCAAGTGCTTCTTAAATGTTGGAGCAAAGTTCCAGTGTCGGGTCATGTGATTATAAAACTTCCTTTTAGAGGACACATTTGACTGATGAAATTAGCAGAATTTTACACAGGTTACATGTTTAGTATCTACACACCTTTATGCTGTGTTTTAGGTGCTACTGTACCTGATATTAGTTAATGGAATATTTGGCATATGTGTACTTAAACCTTTTACATGAAAAATATTTTCCAATTGGCAGTAGCTAAATTGGGATAATTGATATGCATAGTTGAATATGGTACTTTCAAGTGCACATGCACTTAACACATATAAACAATTTGTGTGCACAACAGGTTGGACCAATTTTAAACTTGTGTTTTGGAGTTTTTTTTAGAGGGGGGAGGGGGTATATTTTTTTTTCTTTTGGATAAAATATCTTCAAAAAAATGAAATAATTCTTTTTACTTCGTTTGAATAGAGTTATATAAGTTTGTTTGAAAAATGAAAACTTGTTTGTTCGTTGTTTCATATAGACATACTGCACAAAAGCATTAAATCAAAAAAGCTAAAACTGTATGAATCATATGTTAATTGCATATTTTTATTTTTGTATAAAAAAAAATGTTAAAATAATTTATAGATTTTTAACTTTTGAAACAAAAATCAGACAGAATAAACATAAATAATCTATTTGTAGCAGTTTATTGCAAAATCATGGCATGTTATAACACTTACAGAATATGGGAAATTTCTTGTCGGAGGTCCAAGGACAGGGGTGTAATTTATGTTCTGTCAAAAGTCACATTTTGAAGACAACACTGATTGTTGTGCTGCCTACCTAATCTAAAGTCAGTTGTTAAGTAGCTGTCGATTTTCTATCAGGCAAACTGTTTAATTTTTGTCAAAAGCTGAAAATCTAATATGCAAATAGTAAGTTGTGCCTTTCCTTGGCATTTCATATATGCATTTTATACACATCTTGCCTTGACATAGGTTTATTGTCACACCAAATGAAGAAAATGCAACCTAGTATCAAAACCAGGCAAAATTGAGGTTAATACATCTGTATGTTTAAATATATATACATAAGTTTAATGCATGGATTTTTTTTATATATATAGATTACCTATAAAAAAAACTAAAGAGGTTTTTCTGCAGATTACAGTGAAAACCTTTTTTTGTGAGTTTTGATCACATAGCTCATACTTTTATTGATATTGCTAGATTTTGTTGGTGCTATCAAGTATAGAATGGTGGGACTTTATATAAGAGTATGTAAGTTATACCAGATTTGGTATAGGACTTTTAAGTATGGATTGTGCTATTAATTTTTTTATTACATAGGTATCTACACATGTTAATATTATAGAATTGTTATAAATCAGAATTTGTTGAATAGCCAGAATAAAATTTAAAATACTGATGTGAATAAAAAAAATGAACACAACAACACTCATTAGAATGACGTCATGCCCACAGTATGAAAATCAAGATGTAAATATGGAAAAATATTGATGTTTCCAGTTTCATTGTAACTAAACAGAGAGTATAAATATATATAAACTGATTCTTGTTTCTTAAATGTATATGAAATAATTGAACACTTCCTTGCAATGGTTTTACTAGAGAATTTCCTAATTGTATGTATTACCTATAAATTGACATTAGTTTTAACTCGAGATTTATTAATTGTTAAACACATGTGCCAATTAAATTTGCAGTAGTTAATTGAGATTTTCTATAGCCGTTGTAAATAGGTATAGCCTGTAAATGGCAGTTATACAGATTTTTCTATTAGTTCTAACTTTACACTGTATCTGAGATATGATGATTGGTCTGGTTGATCCGTATTATTTACAGCTATTTGATTTGATTTTTTTTTTTGGATAAAGTATTATGGGCCAAGTATTTAAGCAAAACAGGTAGTTAACAAAATTACTGTATATGTTATTATCATCAAGATCAGTTTATTGGCTGCTATATGTAGTAGTGGTTGCTGTAAGGATTTGTTAACAGATAAGGTATATATACCTTTAATAAATAGTAGAACATTCAATAACAAAAGAAAGGAGAGTCCATTTCAGAAAATCAGGGGTAGTTGATGTATGATATGATAGAAGGTAGGAAAAAGTGACATGTCTTTGTATAATTCCTGTAAAAATTGAAGAAGATGATTAAAATGGGTTGTGAAAGTAAGTGATCACTTGCTAAATAAGGAAAAAATGTTATGTAAGAGTTAAAAATTTCGTTCCTTAGTAGGTCATTTGTTTGTTTCGATTGTACATAGTCATGTATGATAACTAATAATCTTTGTGTAAAAGTGCGTTCTGCAACTCGGTACTTTGTCAAGAGGGAATTTGTATATTTTCACCTCTGTGATGTCATTGTTGCGTTTTAAATTGTATATAAAAAATATTTGTAAAATTTAATGGTGTAGTAGTTCATATGTATTGATAAATAATAAAAAGTATTATTTATAGCCGGTATCATTTATTCACATATATTCATATTTTTTTTCAAAACATTACTTTGCAAATGACCTACACGTGGGAAATATCGAAACATCGAAATACAGTATACACTGTTAAATGGTATTGAATTGTGTTAAGTAGTGTTAATGATAAGAACAGCCTGAATTTATTTATTTTGTCGGAGCTACTTTTCTACGGATAACGTGTAGTGTAGTATTACATTAATGAGAAGTAGGGTTGATAATGGTCATGGGGACTATTTTTAATATCTAGCTTGTCAGGAATGCAGCTTATAGTTGAGAAAAGTGGAGGTGATAACAGGGAACAGAGATTTGTTTTATTTAGGTTAACTAGTGATGGTAGTTGATAATAAAGGAAGATTGAATTGACCAATTCAGGCAGTGTTACAAGAAAGTTTGTAATACATTAGAAATCCTGAGTACAATATGTGGAGGCTCCCAGCAGGGAAATATGTGCAGATGTGTGTATACTATATATGCACACACTTGCACATGAAAATATGTACACATGAGTGTACATACAAGTAAATGTAAATTATTTTGTGTAGAATTTTAAAGTGGCTGTTAGATGCTGTGAGGTATTTGAGCCGTGCCACGAGAAAATCAACATAGTGGCTTTGCGACCAGCATGGATCCAGACCAACCTGCGCATCCGTGCAGTCTGGTCAGGATCTATGCTGTTAGCTAATGATTTCTCTAATTGCAATAGGTTTTGAAAGCGAACAGCATGGATCCTGACTAGACTGCGCGGATGCGCAGGCTGGTCTGGATCCATGCTGGTCGCAAAGCCACTATGTTGGTTTTCACATGGCACGGCTCATTTTATATGTAAAATGTTGAGTTTTTATTCAAAACTAAAACTGTGTCTAAAGTAGTGATAGTGCCAGTAAATAGTATGTGATTGTTACTTAGTTAAGAAGTAAATTTTATGTAGTATGGCAGTGGCTTTTGCAACATAGTCAACAAGTGAGTTTATTCAGTATGGCAGTGGTCTTTACAATGCAGGTGGCTTTCTGTTTGCTTAAATATTTGGTCAAGGAATATGTAAAAGTTCTCCACTTAAATGTCATACCGATCCTTGAAAAGTCCTTGATTTTAGTACTGTAAGCACAATGGTCTCTGTAAAAGAACTTTTGGTTGTGATTTTTTTTTTAAATTAAAGATGTTCCTAGGTTAGTGTATTTATTTTCTTAAAAAGGAATTAATGTTGAATTATTTATTGCAAATATTATTTTATCCAAATGCACGACAGTATTAGAAAATTTTAACATGCGTGACCTGTTGCAAAAATTTAGTCCTGTAAACAAGTTCATCTTGATGTAATAGTAACATGCTAAATATAGAAACATCAGTTTTGAAAATCTGTTCTCACCTTTATTCACTGAGGTTGGTAGAAGGTAAAGCAGAAAAGTGTGATGTTTGAAACAGTGCTATCTTAGGCATTATATGCACTTGATTAGTGAAATAATTTGCAAGTGCAGTTTGGATTATTTGACCTTATATGTCTATATGAGCCGCACCATGAGAAAACCAACATAGTGGCTTTGTGACCAGCATGTATCCAGACCAGCCTGTGCATCCGCACAGTCTGGTCAGGATCCATGCTGTTCGCTGTCAAAGTCTATTGCAATTAGAGAAACTGTTAGCGAACAGCATGGATCCTGACAAGACTTCGTGGATGCGCAGGCTGGTCTGGATCCATGCTGGTCACAAAGCCACTATGTTGGTTTTCCCATGGCGCGGCTCAATTATATTATTAATCATATGTAAACTTGTACTGTATGGTAGACATTATGTCCTTTTGTATTAAAACTTAACCAGAGTTGAAAGCTATTACTTTATTATTGTACAAATTGTCCAGTCGGTTTAAAAAGTGGATAACTGTATTGACATAAGGAAATGTTCTGGCTGTGGTAACAAAAAAGTTCTGTTCTGCACAATTTTAATCAAGCTGTGAATTATTCTTTGGATGTACATGAGAATGTCTTTTATTTTACCAATTTTTAAAGGGAGTTTGAAAGTTAAGAACAAAATAGATCTAATGTAATTGCTAAAGAGAATCAATTTTTTTAGCAGCATAGGTAAAATTTACTGATTTTCACCAAAATAGTTAGAGTTACACGTAAACCTACTATACTAATGATATGTGCATTTATAATTTCCATTTGTATTATATATTATAAAATATGGATAAATAATGAAATGAAATTCATTAATATATTGATTTATAAATATTTCTGTTTTTATAAATTCATTGATTTTTATATATTTTCATATATATAAATACATGTTGTATACTCAAGGAAAATATACATTATACAGGATATCTGTTCGTTTGAACAGAAAAGACATTGAAATGGAAAGAAAGTTCTACATTATACGATTGTCTCAAAAATATGAAAAAGATACAAAAGTATACTAAGAATTAATATGATATACACTATAGCAATCTTATTTATGATGGTATTATTCAAAACATTAAGGCTTGTGTATAAAAAAAAAATATGTGGAGTTATGAACTGCAGCATGTTTTCAAAATATAATGTTCTGAAATTTTTTTTTGGGTGATTTAGATTTGATGTATTTGGAACAGGAACTGTTTAATATTACAGAATATTCCTAGTATGTGATGTATAGGACAAATACTTTAAAGTCGGAGCGCATACATTTTAAAGTTTAGTTATTTTCATCAAGAAATATTCTAGATGACACACATGCAGAGTAATTCCATCGGCATGAATATGTAGTCTATCATAAATGTCGTTTATTTTCCATGTATATTTTTGTCACGACTATTATTGTATCATATTACATGTATAAAGGATTTAGGGAATATGTGATAATAAAACTAATGTCACAATGTAGCTTGTTTCTGTTTCATCAATTTCTACACACATATTTGTAAGAACACTGTAACAGATACATACCATGTGTCTGAACATTCAAAAGTAACCTAGTGAAAGATAGGTGATCCATGGTTTCTGAATGACAAAAGTCAACAACAGGGTGTAAAGCTTTTGGAATTTTGGAAAGGAATGCGTTTTAAGGAAACGATTATTTACTGTATAACTTTGCCCGGAAATACTTTATTTAAGGAAACAGACTGTTGCTGTATTACTTTGGAGGGGAAGGGAAACAGTCATTTACGGTATCACTTTGGCAGGGAAGAGAAACAATCATGGTATCACTTTGGCAGGGAAGGGAAACAATCATGGTATCACTTTGGCAGGGAAGGGGAAACAATCATGGTATATTACTTTGGCAGGGAAGGGAAACAGTCATTTACGGTATCACTTTGGCAGGGAAGGGAAACAGTCATTTACGGTATCACTTTGGCAGGGAAGGGAAACAGTCATTTACGGTATCACTTTGGCAGGGAAGAGAAACAATCATGGTATCACTTTGGCAGGGAAGGGAAACAATCATGGTGTTAGATCTACTTTGGCAGGGAAGGGAAACAGTCATTTACGGTATCACTTTGACAGGGAAGGGAATCATGGTATCACTTTGACAGGGAAGGGGAAACAATTATGGTATCACTTTGGCAGGGAAGGGAAACAATCATGGTATCACTGGCAGGGAAGGGAAACAATCATGGTATCATTTTGGCAGGGAAGGGAAACAGTCATTTATGGTATCACCATTCTCATCCGTCTGAGGTTCGTCAAAATCCCGAGATAAATGTTCATCCTGGGAACCATGGTAGACCTCTGGTATGCGAGAATGCCATCGAGGAAACGATCACTTTTTGTATTACTTGTGCTGGTTAAGGAAGCGATCATTTAAACTTTGATCTATATACTATGGCACGTAAACAGGTTGCTTATCTCATTTTCATGTACGATAATCCATTTCTCGAATTGAAAAAAAAAAGCACGAGCGAATGACTGCCTCTTCAAAAGGCATTGACACATTAAAGGCTATTGTATGTTTCACATCGAATAGGAAATTCATGATCAGCTTAAGGCAGAGTTTATGAAAATATCTGTCTAGTATTTTTCTTATTTACACATTGTTGATATTGCAGCAGGTATTAGTGTCTGACATCTCCAGCAGCGCTGTGACACTGTTGTAGCAGAACTGGAATTGTTCCTCAAATTCAGAATAATAAAGTATAGGTAGTACTTTAAGAACAGAAAAGAAATGTTTCAAGAACGCAAACCCTTAAAGCAAAATCCTAGCAGTGTACAGGCGATAGTAAAACAAATAAATAGGACACAGTAATTCTGAAGAATATTCCTCCGGCCAATAATCGACAGCGGTCAGATTTTTATGCCTCCTTTCAAAGAAGGAGGGGTATGTCCGTCGGTCGGTATTTAGACCAATCGGTTTCTGAATGATTACTCAAGAACGTTTAGGATTAGGGTCATGACCAGCAGATGACCCCTATTGATTTTTGAGGTCAAAGGTCAAGGTCACAGTGACCCGAAAAAGTTAAACAGTTTCCGGATGATCACTCAAGAGCGCTTGGGCCTTGGATCATGAAAGTTGATAGGGAGGTTAGTCATGACTAGCAGATGACCTCTATTGATCTTGAGATCAGTAGGTCGAAGGTCAAGGTCACAGTGTCCCGGAACAGTTAACGGTTTCCTGATTATAACTCAAGAACGCTTGGGCCTAGGATTATGAAAGTTAGGGAGGTTGGTAATGATCAGCAAATGACCTCTATTGATTTTGTGGTCAGTAAGTCGAAGGTCAAGGCCACAGTGATCCGGAACAGTTAAACTGTTTCCAGATGATGACTCAAGAACGCTTGGGCCTAGGATCATGAAAGATGATAGGGAAGCTGGTCATGACAAGCAGATGTCCCCTAATGGTTTGAGGTCCGTAGGACAAAGGTCAAGGTCACAGTGACCTGGAACAGTTAAACCGTTTCCGGACGACAACATAAGACCGATGGGCCTAGGATCCTGAAACTTGATAGGGAGGTTGATGTAACTAGCAGATGACCCCTATTGGTTTAGAGGTCCGTAGGTCAAAGGTCATGGTCACAGTGACCCGGAACAGTTAAACCATTTCCGGACGATAACTTGAGAACGCTTGGGTCTAGGATCACGAAACTTTTCGTGTTCTACGAGCTCTTTTCTGTATAGAAATAAGAATGGAATGTATAACTAAAGTACTTAAACAAGAATCCTTAGGTGCAAGAAGTTTATACATTTTCAACATTTGATTCATCAAATGCTATTTTCAAAATGAATTTTATCTTTAATTTCGATTGACCCACGCCATGATTTATGAGACAAAGATCCAATTGTAAGAACCCATAACAAAACACTACAGTGTTTGTGGTGTTTTGTAAGTACAGATATGTAAACGATAGACATTTACACATAATTACATAGAAAAAAATAGGACAAAAAAGCACAAAGGGACACCGTGGCACGCCTCGAAACGGTCGGTGGCATTAAACCACCTAATTATGTACACACGAACTCACAACCCCCACTATGTTTCAGGACAGTGTACTGGTACTGATGATAAATCCGGACAGATGATGAAGTCGACCATCTTGGAAATATTCGATTGCACTCGGTTATTTATAAAATTGAATACACCATCTAATAGTTTCCACTTACAACACCATCTGGTGTAAACAAAAACAAAATTGGTAAATATTCTGTTTAAATAAATGACTTACATAAATTTGTATAAAAAATATTTATCCAAAATTACTGGGGAAGAGGGTGTTTTTAGCGCATTGCTCACTGTGGAAACATGAAGGCCTGGCATTTGGTAACTTGACATTACTTCATCAGGAATGGCGGTTGCAGCTTTTTGGGGAAAGTTTCAATATAATAATACCAAGAAAATTTTGTAAATGACAAAGTGTTCGAATTTATCATCAGTCAACGTTCATACAGTCCCCTTTTTACATACCCCTTTCAGGGCCTCACTTCGTGTGAGTTTGTTTCACTAAATTTAAGTTTGAATTATGTAAAGTTTTCATCAAAGGTTAAGCTTTATTTTGATACCGACCATTGATTACAATTTGCAGAAATAAAAAAAGTTACAGGTAAAAAAACTCATTTTCTGTTCGGGTTTATCATCAGTACCAGTAATTAAAGTAATCCTCGTCATGTGAATCTGATATAAAACACAAAAATGCTAGTGTAAAACTAGTATATCAAACACACATAAAATCTAGCTACACATGCATTCAATGCCTTTACAGAAAGGAAAGCAATACGGAACATACCATAAAGGGCGCGTCGAAACAGATCGAAAGACATATCAAAACAGCTCTATCCTGTGCGCTTTTGGAACAGCCTGATTACACCAAATTGAGATTGAGTATATTTTACATTCTAATACGACCAGCAAATAACCTACATACATGTAGAGCAAAATCTATCTCAGTTTACAGTTTACAGTTTATTAATCAAGTCAAGGCCCATAAGGGCATCTGACAACAATTATAACAATAACAGTCATAGTAACAAAATCAGAACGGCATGTAAAACATGACAAATTGTTGCAGAAGTAACTGATAATGTAGAGGATGAGAACTAACTATTTATCTAAAAGTAGACATAATTTTCTTACAGAAAACAGCCAGTTTTAACAAAGTATTCTTATTGCCATTGTTCATAAGGTTAGAAAATTTGAGAGTATTTGGAAATTTAAAATAATATTCATCTATATATTTTTTTCTATCAACTCGGGTTATTCTGCAATATACCACTCGCGAGCAATGACGTCATCCGATCCAGGTGCGTAGCACGGTTGTAAAAAGTAGTTACCATTTTTTCTAACACTTTTGATACTGGTATGTCGTGTTACAGAGGCGTCGCGAGTGGGGCGGCAGCGGCGACCGCCGGCCCAATATTTCGTCCTGGAGCGGCAATACGGCGATTCAATAATTTTGAAAATATTCAGATTTTTTCAGTATCTTCCAACGCTCAAAGTTAGAGGGGCGAAACGGCGGGAATCAACAAGAAGCCGCCAATGAAATAACTTTTTTTTAAATTGAATTAAAAGGTTGCTGAGTGTGAAAGTCTACATAGGGGCGGCGACACGTCAATTACGAAATTGAAAGAGCTGGTTATAGGCCCTACTTGAATGTAAAGAGTGAAGTTTTGCTCAATACAAGTTAAGCGCCGACAAAAGCTGTTTCCAAATCCGATGCTAATAAGTAATTACTATAAGTTTTAAAATGAATTTAATATATCAACAGATCATCTGTCGTGAATCAGAAATAGTTAATTCTAATCAGGGAATAATTTTCAAAGCGTTCAAAGTCTCCTAAACGGTATTGACACAAGAACAGTTCAACTCAAAATAACAGGATTAGAACACCTGGTTTCGGCAGACACTCAAAATCCCATTGAACTAATTTTGAATTAATTTCAGTAAACACTTTGTTATTTCGAAGTAAACGCCTCCATGATAAAAATGTTTACATGGTCTCTAAAAACAAAGAAATCACATTATTTCTGATGCAAATTTCAAAATTTTTCTCACTGTCTGGGAGGGGACACCCCTCACATACCCACCCCATTAATGTCTCCCGTCGCCCCAATGTCATACACCTCGCGACGCGCCTGTGTTAGAATCGAAATAACAAGTTCCCAAGTGTGATTTATCGTAAAATTACCCTCGTTTTTCGTTCTTATGCGAAATAATATATCACTCAGGCCTACGGCCTTCGTGATATATTCTTGCGCATAACAATTCAATACTCGGGTTATTCTACGATAAACCACGTTTGGGAACTTATTATTTCTTAAGTAAAAGTGCGTGATTTGAGTGCAGTTTAGTGTAAAAATGATTAAATATGGCAAAAATAAGCCATAGCAAGGAAAAGTGGTCATAAATGATGTCGCGACAGCTATTTTGGAGAAAATATAGTGCAGTAGCATACGTTACTGAAAAGCTTTAAAACCATGAAATTTGATTTTGTCAAATTGAAATTGGTATTTTTTCATGCATTGTTATCGCGGTTGTTTTGAAAAATACGTGTTTAAATGCCTAATATTACACAAATTTTATTTTAAAACACGATACATTTTATATTCTTAAAAATATCTAATATTCTGTGAAATCACAGAAAGGTGTACGCTTAGTGTACCCTTATTGTTTTGTCTTTACAAGTGGATTCTCCTACACAAAACAAATACACTAATTGTTATAAGTTCTTTTCGTCAATTACCTGTTTTGATAGAATTTTGTAAAGATAATTAAAGGTGTCAGCCGCTCAAACTGGGGGTTGACAAGAGAGTCACGATGACCCTATATCGCTCACCTGTTTAACTTGGCCTTGGAATCATCAAGATAAACATTCTGACCAAGTTTAATGAAGATAGAGTCATAAATGTGGCCTGTAAAGTGTTAAAAAGCGTTTCCTTTGATTTGAGTGGTGACCTAGTTTTTGACCCCCACATAATCCAGTTTCGACCTTGGCCTAGGAATCATCAAGATACACACTCTTGGCAAGTATCATGAAGATACGTTCTTAAATATGGCCTCTAGAGTGTTAACCAGCTTTTCCCTTGATTTGAGCGGGTGACCTAGTTTTTGACCCTACATGACCCAGTTTCGAACTTAGCCTTGGAATAATCAAGATAAACATTCTGACCAGTTTCATGTAGATAGGGTCATACATGTGGCCTCAAGAGTGTTAACAAACTTTCCCTTTGATAAGGGTGATCTAGTTTTTGACCCTAGATGATCCAGTTTTGAACTTAGCATAGGAAGCATCAAGATCTGACCAAGTTTCATGAAGATAGGGTCATAAATGTGACCTCTAGGTGTTAACAAGCTTTACCTTTGATTTGAGCTGGTGACCTGGTTTTTGACCCCACATGATCCAATTTCGAACTTGGCATATAGATCATCAAGATAAACATTCTATGCAAGTTTATTTCGAATCAAAGCATAAATGAAACCAACCTCTATATTGGTTGAAAGGGCCAGAATAGAAATTTTGCCCCTTTAGGGGCAGTAACTCTAGAACCCATGATGGAATCTAGCTGGTATTCGAAAGGAACCGAGATCTATTGTGACTTAAGTTGTGTGTAAGTGAGGTTAAAATCGAACGTAAAATGTCACTTATATCGTGTCCACAAGGTAAAATTGACACCTTTTGGCTCTTTCAGGGGCCAATCAGGGGCCGTAATTCGGTAACCTATGATTGGATCTGACGTGAGCAAGTTTGATTAAAATCTATTGCAAAATTTGGTCTCTATCGTGTTCACAAGCCAAAATAGCAAATTTTGGCCCTTTAAGGGGATATAACTCTGGAACCCATAATGGGATCTGGCCAGTTTTCGAAAGAAATCCAGATATTATGCCAATACAAGTTGTGTGCAAGTTTGATTAAAATGATTAATCGGTTGCAAAATGTGGTCTCTTTCGTGCTCACAAGAAATTGTGGACGGACGACGGATGGACGACGGACGAAGGGCGATCTCAAGCTCACAATGTCACTACGTGACGTCATCAATATAAAATGGTGGCCAAATTTGAAATTTAACTTTGCGTATCTTAAAATTTACGTTAAGTGTCAAAGCAATATTTAATATCATTATCTTTGATTTTCCATCCTAGAATATTTAAAACAATATTTAAGTATATAAACAACATGATGATGTGAAATAATCAAAATATATCTTACCCCACCCACTTTATTTTAGCAGATTATTTTCTTGTTATATATTTGTTTTGTATAAGCTATACGATAAAAATATATGAATATCATATTTCAATAGTGTTGTAGATTTTTAAATGTGTTTTAGACTATCTGCCAGTGATGTTAACATGCCAGTTTCGATATTTATGTAGCTTGTATTTGAACAAACATCACTCTCTGCTACACATGAACATTATCCTATATTATTTGCTGGTGCGTTGAACTGCACAGTTATTTCAAATTTCAGCACTCGATTAAATGTAATGATCAGCATTCCTGCACATAAGCCCCTACATTTCTTCTAATAATTCGGTCCCGGAAGATACATTTTATTTTCATAAAAGCCTTTCAAAAGTTAGGATTATTCATAAAAGCCTTTCAAAAGTGAGGATTAATAGTTTCCATAGGATCTCAAAGCTATATTGAACAATAATGGGGTATTAGAGCGGTTCACAGTTTCCATTTTTGTCGGCCATTTTAGCCCAGTCTGTGGCAAATAATTTGCCAAAAAGGATACTTTTCATAATGGGTATCACGACTGAGTGATGATTCTAATGAAACGTTTGCCATTGTCTGCCATTGGAAGTTCTGGGATAATTTTGTCAATGGCTGTCAAACAACATTTTAAAACATTTTGGAAAATTTTCACACATTTCTATTCCAGAGTTCTTGCTATTACAGGTGTCTTTCTTGAAATAAATCTGTCAACGGCAAAGAACGTATGGCGACCATTCACAAAGTTTCTCGGAGAAATTAGAGAATGGTTACTATATATTATTTTTAGCTATCTGCTTCTGATGTGCTAAACGTAGTTTACTTAAATATATTATCCGTGTACGAAGTGTTTAAGCTCTATGCTTCTTAAAATTTATGTTGAATACACCGACTGCAACTTGTAAAGGTATTAGATATTTGATATGACCACTTATAGCTGCAGTATAATTGTGGATGTTTGCGTACATGTAAGGGTCGATTATATATGATTCTGTGACGAGTTTAGAACGCGACTGTCCATGACATGTTCAAATTGTCACTCACATTTCCCGCGAAAGTACCCAGAATCAACCAAAAAAAAAAACATGCAAAGAAATAGGTACGAACCTCACAAGACGATCTTGATAATCAGCAGTAGTTGTTACTGATCCTGTAAGTGTAAGGGCTGAGTATCATTTTTCCCAAAAGAATATAGCTGTAGAGGTTATTATTTGCATTAGCATATTTTGTGGGGTTTTTTTTGCCGAATTTAGACATATTTGAAATATTAAGATGTAAGACTTTTAGATTGCCGTATGTAATTTTTCACCCACTTTGAACAACTAATATTTGCGATTGTCTGTCTTGACAGAAAACAAACAGGCTTTTCCTGAAAGGATCAACATGACTCTATTGCTTTAGCAACAATAATTGTTTCGTATTTGAATTTAGCGCATCCACTGTGTTCTTATTTTTACTATACCGTAGAAGTGGGCAGATATACGTTTGATCTTTAGATTCAATCCGTTAAAGACCGAAAAAGTGGGCAGATGTACCCGTAAAAACGGGCAGACTAACGGTACTGGAACTGAAAACAATCTGCCTACATTTACGGAAGGGTGAAAAACAAAAGTATATTATATATATATCCAAAATGTATCGTAATTCAACAATACGGATATAAATACAGGGAAAAGGAGATCCACCAAGATTACATATGCGGTTTATTCAGATTCTGTCTAATAACAAATATAAAAGAACTCATGAAAAAAAGACACGGTGTCTGAGCTCATTCGTCCTCCAGTTCTGATCCATGCGGAGATGTTAACAGTTACGCGCAGACAAAAGAAATCCAGGAACACTGGTTAGGTTATCAGCCCGCCAAACGGTTGCATATAATTAAATACTAATCAGACTACAATCATATCTCTTCTGTATATTTTAGTGTCCACACACTCCGTGGGCTTTTCAAACTAAAATGGTATTTTTGGTGGTGTGCATTTTGGAATTTTAATTTATATGATTACTCGCTTACCTTAAAATTTATAATACAAATGTTAAAAATTGTTGGTAAATTTAATATTATCAATTCGTATTTAATTTTAAGGCCTTAATCGTTTTGTCATTTGTATTTGGGTTCAATTTTTTCCTAAAAAGAAAGATGGTTTTGGAAATATCATTATCTACCTTTAAAGGTATACTAGACTCAAATTACATATCTGAAAATATGGAAAATCACTACATAATATTTATTTAGTTTATATATATTTTATATGTATTAACGGTGTTATGAATTAGGTTTAAAATAGTGTAGCGTGCACGGTCTAGCTCAGTATATTAAATATAATATAATTTTTCCTATGGGCTTCCTTGCCTACTGATTGAAAACAAATGATTCTTAAAATGATTGGTGAACTATAAAATAATTAATGTGAATCAATCTATCTCAATTTAACTAATGACGAGCACTCAAAATTCGTGGATGGGATCTCTTGTAGTATGGCGATTCACAACAAACTATGCCTGAGGTGAATACCATACATTAAGATTTTACCTAAATACCACCAGATGTCGAGTTCCTATCGTCGTGGAACTTAAACGGAACGCAATGTTCTGAGTAAGAACCCAGACTATGATAGGAGGTCAAGAACCCGATATATTATTTATTTTTCAGCGATGTTATTCAGTCGGTAGCTTGGCAGATTCTGATCACTTCGTGATGCTGTCCTGGTATTTATAACCCTTTTCCCAACTGTAATTAATGAGCGCTCAATGATAATGACAAAATCAAGCTCCTTAGTACAATGATCATCTAAGTGCGTAATTTGACTAATCTTTGTATATTTTCCATTATTAACGCCTTAATATATTGGTTTTATCGTAGTAGTAGATAGAACTTTCTCTCTTCTATGTATTCATGAAAGATTAATGTTTACTTAATTAAATCTACTGAATTATGACGGCTCATCGGTGGGTCGAAAACGTGGTATGAATATTTTAGGTACGAATCTTAAGGTATGTGACTACTAAATCAAATCAACATAGGTATCTCGCCACATTACTCCCTCCTCCAAATTAATGCGTCCCGCATGATATATATATATATATATAACAATCGTCACACTAAACTTGATTAACATTTATAGAACAAAGTATAATATAAATATGAGACCAGTATTTTAATGTTTCAACCTGAAACACAAATATAAACTGAAACATTTATAGTTACTGTATTCAGAAAAGTTCATTTTTCTATTACCATTGTAACATTTGTTATAAGTTAAACCTGGCTAACAAAGCCATTTCATATATTTATTTTTTTAAGACTTTCCTCAAATTTTTTTTACAACAAATTACTTCTCTACCAGCATTTTTATGGTCATCTCACCATTCTGATTGATAGCAATATTTATATCTGTAGGCTTCACATGACCCTCGTCAAGATAATCTCCTAGATTAAGATCCACCATAGCTAATGATCGCTTTGCTGGGCATAGAAGGTTTGATTCATAATTAACCTCTCCTTCTTCAATTATAACAATCTTCTGTCTCTTCTTACTTCCTTCATCACTTCGACAGATACTAACTTCAACCTCCCTTTGTCCTGAATTTTCATCTTCATTATCTGTATTCTCATCCACTGATTTCCTATTATCTATTTTCTCCGTATCATCGGGAGCACTCACCGTATAACATTTGCTTCCGCTCTCGGTATTATAATTTGCATCACATTTTTCTTCATTCTCACTTTCACTGTCCTTAAAATCCAATTCTATATCTGGGTTCTTATCCCAGTCCTCCTTGTCACTCTGCCTTTTCATTATACGTCCAGATCCGTCTACTTTGTGTACAAACTTCATATGTTTCTTAAGATACGTATACTTCATCATTACTTTGTCACAGACTTTACATGTCCTTTCTAGTTCGTCCCTTCTATTACATTGTTCAACATGAGCTTCAATCTTCTCATTTTTCTGTATGCTTGTCTTACATACAGGACATATGGGCAAGAGTGGATTTATACAAACTGTAGTCTTTACTTTTGGCATCTTGGACTTTAAATGAGAAAAGACATAGTCTTTAGCCCAAACCGGTTTCCTACGAGTTCTAGTGTTACTCTGGATGTCTGTCAAATCGTTATTTTTATCAATATCATCTGTACCCGGTAAATCTACATCTGAGTTTCTGCCAGTACTACCTTCATCATCACTATCTTTATCCAAATTGATCTCTGTTTCATCAAGTAAGATTTGGTTCTTACATTTTCTAACTCTATCACAATGAATGACTTGTGGAGCCCGATTTCGTCCACAGTCAATATTATACAGAACTTGGGATAACTTCCCAAGCACTGCATAAGGACCGCGCCAGAAGGATGTGAACTTTGATGAAGTTCCAACCTTCTTTACTGGGAAATATACATATACCTTATCCCCTATCTGAAACTGTTCGAAAGAATTTCGTTTGTCATGCAATTGCTTCTGCCTATTTATTGCTTTTTCGGTGTTCTGCCTTACAATGTTATGAGCAGTTTCTAACCTTTCGCGCAACTGCCAGACCCATTCATGATCTGGTATTGGTTTGATACCTGATGGCATTTCAAATATCAAATCTAGTGGTGTAGATACTTCACGACCAAGCATAAGCATATTTGGACTCATCCCAGTAGTTTCGTGTTCAGCACTTCTATACGCCATCATCACATATGGTATTTGCTCATCCCAATTTCGATGATTCTCATTTACAAATGCACTTAACATCGTCGTTAGTGTTCTATTAAACCTCTCTACCATTCCATCTGACTGAGGATGATATGGCGTTGTTCGTGTCTTTACTACACCTAAAACCTCACACATCTCCTTAAATAACTTTCCCTCAAACTGTCTGCCTTGGTCTGAGTGTATCTGTGATGGTATTCCGAACCTAGTTATAACTTCTTCTACTAAAATTCTGGCAACAGTAGCAGCTTCCATGTTTCGCATTGGAAAGCATTCTGTCCATTTAGTGAAGTAGTCAGCTATCACTAAAATATAACGATTTCCTTGTTCTGTCTCGGGCAACTCTCCAAGGATATCAATAGCTATCCTCTCCATAGGATAGCCACTCCTTACTACCTGCATTGGGGCTTGCTTGGTTTTGTTAGGTCCCTTGCGTTTCATGCATATCTCACAACCTGCAACGTACAACCGAACATCATTTTGCATGCCTGGCCAATAAAAGTTCTGTCTAACCTTTGAAAGAGTTTTTCTGATCCCTAAATGTCCGGCCGACCTTATGTCATGTGCACAGGTGAGCACTTTTCTTCTGTGACATCTTGGCACTAGTGACTGGTTTCTTGTTTCTGTATCTTCCATATGTCTCACCAAAAGACCATCTTTCATTTCTAGTCTGTCAAACTGGTTCCACAAGGATTTTACAGTGTAGCCCTCTGCTCCGATTTCCTTGAAAAGAGGCTTTTTCTTTGAAGAGACCCATTCAATAACTGTACTTAGGTCGTAATCTTGTTTCTGTAACGTTTCTAGTGTATCTTCGTTTTGGTATATCTTGCCAATGAAAGCCGCCTGATTTACAGTGATAGGAACTGTATTTGAAATCTGCATTTTCTCTGGATCAGTTAAACCACACTGTCGACATGGTATCCTACTAACGCCATCTGCGTTTCCATGCAGTCTTCCAGGTCTATGTTCTACTTTCATTTGATATGATGACAAAATCTCCATCCAGCGAGCTACCTGACCCTCGGGATTCTTGAAATTCATCAGCCATCGTAACGATCCGTGATCTGTTCTGACCAGAAATTCACGACCATAATGGTAGTGGCGGAAATATTTGATAAAATATACTACAGCTAACATCTCTTTCCTGGTCACACAATATTTTCGTTCCGACTTGTTAAGTGCTCTACTAGCATAGGCTATGACTCTTTCTTGTCCATCAATTTTCTGTGAAAGCACTGCTCCGATAGAATAATCACAAGCATCCGTGTCTAAGATGAACGGCAAAGAGAAGTCTGGATGCGCCAATATCGGAGCTGTGATCAACTTAATTTTTAGAGTTTTGAAACTTTCTTCGCAATCTGTATCCAAAGAAAAACGAGTATTTTTCTCTGTCAATCTTACAAGAGGTCTAGCTATCTGTGAGTATCCCAAGATGAATTTCCGATAGTATCCACAAAGTCCAAGAAACGAGCGTATTTCTGTAACATTGTGAGGTGTTGGCCACTGTTTGATGCATTCGATTTTCTTTGGGTCTGTTCCTACCCCATTTTCATTAATTATGTGTCCTAAAAACTCGACTTCCTTTTTAAACAGCTGACATTTCTTTTGTTTCATTTTAAGTCCAGCTTCTTCAAACCTTTCAAAAACTTGCTGTAAATTTTTGATCATATCTTCAAAGGTTTTACCAACTACAATAATGTCATCCAAGTAAACGAGGCATATTTTCCAATGAAGACCAGCCAACACATATTCCATCAAACGTTCAAAGGTGGCAGGCGAGTTGCAGAGACCAAAAGGCATCTTGTTAAACTCGAAAAGACCCTGCCTTGATGCAAACGCCGTCTTGTGTTTATCTTTATCCGCCATCTCCACTTGCCAGTATCCAGAAGCTAGATCCAGGCACGAAAACCACGAGGATCCAGAAAGCTGATCAAGGGACTCATCAATTCTGGGGAGTGGATATGCATCCTTGATCGTGGCTTCATTTAAACGACGATAATCAATACAAAACCTTCTAGATCCGTCCTTCTTCTTTACAAGAACTATCCCACTGGCCCATGGACTAGTTGAAGGTTGTATCACGTCATCCTTTAGCATTTGGTCAATTTGTTTTTCAACCTCATCCTGCAAATGTACTGGTATCCTCCGAATCGGTGGTTTGATGGGCTGGGCATTGGCTGTTGGGATGTGATGCTTTATAATTCCTGTCCTACCTAAATCACTGTCAGATTTCGAAAAGATATGTGAATACCTTGTTAAAAGTTCCTTGACCTTTTGTTTATTTTCGGTGGCCATCCCAGAAGTTGAACGTTCAGATAGATTTTGAAGGTGCTCAGGAAGAATGTTGTTTTTATTATTGTGTGTCCCTTCTCCTTCTACCCTATCAATTTTGCATATAGTTGCGACATTAGTCCCAGGATAGAAGGTTTGTGGCTGCTTCGAAAAATTAGCAATTCTTACAGGAACAATTTTATCTGCTCGAACTAGAGTTCTTGCGACCATCCCCTGTCCTAGCTCCCTGAATGTATCACTGGCTTCAATAAGACCCCATCCTATCCTTTTAATACCTGATTCAGTCACCATCCCTTTGGTTATCATCTCAGTTTCAGCAGGTATCACAACTTGTTCGTTCTGATAAGACTATCCTAAAACACCCTATCTTGCCAGAACAGAATATGTTAAATGTTTGATCATGAAGTTTCATGGTATTGCTGACAACGTCTATGCTTACATCGTGATTCTGCATGAAATCGAGGCCAAGTACTACATCTATGTCGATTTCTGCAATGATAGCATCAACTTTGCAATATTTATCACCAAACAAAATGGAAATCTCCGTTTTTCCTTTGATATTCAAGTAGTTTCCACTGGCGGATACAATCCGGGAGTCAATTGGTTGAACTGGACATTGTTGATCAATGACACTCCACAACTTCTCAGAAATGATTGTCAACGTGGCCCCTGTATCGATCAGACAATCAACTGACATCCCATTAATGCTAGCTGTTACGTACAAACCAGAAGATCGCACGCTCGTCCTCTTACAACTGTGTTCGGTATTCTTATCCTTCTTTTTGTCTGTCTCAGATCTTGTTTCTGAGATGCCTGACTTAGATTGATTATATGGGTCATGTCTCATATCCTTTGGAGGAGGGTTTCTAACTGTTGGATTCGAAGGATAGTATCTTCTTGATCTATCATCATATCTGTATGGCCGAGGAGGTGGATGTCGGTATTGTCCTCGTTGAGCATTTCGTCGATCATAACCATAAGGTCTATGCATAGGCCTATTTTCAGGCTTATTATATTGTCCTTGACGTTTCAGACTATCTACACTATCTTTCAGATTTGAAACTACCTGTTTGAGATTTTCAATATCTTTTGACTGTCCCTCATTTACTGCAGTTCTAAGAATTCCTTGTTGCTTCTTTTCTGCACGATAGAATGCCTCCAGCTCCACCGCATGTCTGACGGCATCGTTTAGATCCGTAGGCCTGGCCTGTTTAATCTTGAGACGCATTTCTGAACTCACAAGAGCGTCGATGAATTGTTCCTTAGCCAGGGTCTCACGAACGTCGGCTGGGGCATTAGGATAGGCCAAGTTAGCTAGACGTCGGATATCCTGTCCCAGGTCGGCCATAGACTCTGTAGCTTTCTGTTGTCTGTCTCTCAATTGGACCCTATACAACTCAGTTTGATTTCTCGGTGAAAACCTATCTTCTAAAGCTCTTATTAATTCATGATAATCGGTGGTCTTTGAATTAAGGTTGCCAAAAACTCCCTGGGCTTGTCCGCGTAGTGATACGGATAGATATAAGCCTTTCTTGTTATCATCCCAGCCATTTAAAGTAGCACATGCATCAAAGTGTGCCTTATAATCTGTCCATGCACTTGTCCCGTCGTATGTGGCTGGCTTCACCAAAGTCGTCTTACTAGAGCTTGATATTTTTGTATCATCACTTGAATCTAAAGTTTGCTTATCCTCAATTTTTGGTGGATGGTCAACCTTTTTTATGCGTCCGTCACCAATCTATCTGGTTTTAATGACTCTTCTTTATCTTCTGATGTAGGTGTTTCTGGTAACAGACGTCTAGGCTTCAATGGTCCTTTATGTATCGCAGATAACCCTTCATCAGGTCTGCCTGGTGGTATCATTTCAAATACATACTTTTTATCACTCTGTATTGGGGTCGAGGTGCCAATATCACTCAAGGTCTTATCTATTTCTTGTTGTAACTTTGAAATCTCTCGTTCAAGTATCAAAATCCTATTTTGTCTCCTCAACCTCTCAACTTCTTCAACCATGGTTTGTTCGTGATGAGGCAACCCAAAAGTGTGCTCAGCCTCTTTTAGCGTGGATAAGATAGCCTATATGAAGCTATGAATATGCCTCACGTTGGGCGCCAAATTTTGTAGCGTGCACGGTCTAGCTCAGTATATTAAATATAATATAATTTTTCCTATGGGCTTCCTTGCCTACTGATTGAAAACAAATGATTCTTAAAATGATTGGTGAACTATAAAATAATTAATGTGAATCAATCTATCTCAATTTAACTAATGACGAGCACTCAAAATTCGTGGATGGGATCTCTTGTAGTATGGCGATTCACAACAAACTATGCCTGAGGTGAATACCATACATTAAGATTTTACCTAAATACCACCAGATGTCGAGTTCCTATCGTCGTGGAACTTAAACGGAACGCAATGTTCTGAGTAAGAACCCAGACTATGATAGGGGGTCAAGAACCCGATAGTATTTGACAATTCATTATATTATTTATTTTTCAGCGATGTTATTCACTCGGTAGCTTGGCAGATTCTGATCACTTCGTGATGCTGCCCTGGTATTTATAACCTTTTTCCCAACTGTAATTAATGAGCGCTCAATGATAATGACAAAATCAAGCTCCTTAGTACAATGATCATCTAAGTGCGTAATTTGACTAATCTTTGTATATTTTCCATTATTAACGCCTTAATATATTGGTTTTATCGTAGTAGTAGATAGAACTTTCTCTCTTCTATGTATTCATGAAAGATTAATGTTTACTTAATTAAGTCTACTGAATTATGACGGCTCATCGGTGGGTCGAAAACGTGGTATGAATATTTTAGGTACGAATCTTAAGGTATGTGACTACTAAATCAAATCAACATAGGTATCTCGCCACAATAGTAGACACTCTAAAATCTATATAGCAAAACAAAGGATAAGTGTGCACTCAAACTAAAAAAGTGACAGTTTTTTTCAGAAAACAAGTTGAGAATCAATGATTTAAAATGAGGATTAGACTATATATAAACATTCATAAATAGCAAATAAGATTTAGTTTGTTGTGAATACTAGCAACAAAAACTCGTTTATGCAAAGAATGAATATCTTGGGGTTTCAGCTATAAGAGGACTCTATGAAATAAGAATAATGTAAATACAGCTAGAGAGAGAAGAGAAGTAATAGAGTTTATACGCCATTTTTAAAACAGCCCTGCTGTTGCGTTACCATTCAGTGACGTAACAAGAGTGTCCGCCTACGGATCACGAGGTCCGGGTTTCGATCTCTGGTATGGACCTTTGAGTTTTCTTCATCTAGCATTACTCTAATGATGTCAGAATTAATTGACGGACTCATATGGCGGACATGCAGGGACATTCTTAAGAGCTAGTGAGCAAGGAAAGGTTACTGAACGGGAGAGAATGTTTTGCGAATAGTACATGAATAAACCAGTTCCAGTAGCCTTGCTGTTGCTAACCATTCAGTGACTAGGTTAGAGTGCAAGTTTATGGATCACGAGGTCCAATTTTCTATTCCAGGTAGGAACATTAGAATTTTCTTCTCCAGGTATCTTGAAGAATGTACACTTAACTTATGACAACATATTAAGAAGAGAGCTCGTTTAAGATAATTTTGTTTTGCCGATACGGCATAAAACAGCATCCCAGAAATTAGCAAAAGTTGTTTTTCACTGTATTCATTGAAGCTATATATTATGTCTTTTATTGTTACTTTTTGAATTCGATATATTTCTTTAAATAGATATGTCTGCTTTTTGTAGCACCTCTTGTGCATCAATACCGACAGCCTCTTCCATGGCATTTTTCAACATTTCTAGAGTAACTTCCCCTTCTTCCTTATTTTTCCATTTCATTAACATCTCTCTTGTCCTATCGGTCGTTGTTTCAGAATCAAGGTTAATATGATCAATTTCAACTTGAGACAGACCCAGTTCAAACCCTAACGACTTGTATTCTTTCCCGATGTGCTGTGCCATGCGGTTGATGTCTTTATCAGTTAGAACTTTTGGCTTGACTTTTGGATCTGCCTTGGAAACTACAAAAGAAAATAAGACACTACATTGAATGTAAAATATCTTGGAAGACAATAAAACATATCAATATTCAACTTACGTAAACTCGCATTAAATTAAACAACGTTTGTTATACAAATAAAATAATAAAGATGCTCAACATTATAGCAAATAGGGTGTAGTTTTAGATCGAAAGTATGATTAATCAATACGTACGCTGCCAGTATTTAGTAAGCTCATTTGTTCTTAGCACGTGCTTCTCTGACCTACAGCTGCATACTACCTCCGTTTTTTTAGCTTTCTCATCAAATGTACACATTTTGTGATTGGAATGGAGGTCTGAACACTGACTTCTTAGAAAAACCTCCATAGCACTTGTCAAACGTAACCTGTTTTGGAGAAGATCCAAGACAAAAGCATACGCATCTAAACACAAGGACGTACTTGGCTCTCGATCTTTAGCGCTTAATTTTGTTATCCAAATTTGTATAACATGGTCGAAAAAATACACATAAAGTATATGGTTGTCTTTGAGATCAAATATACCACATCCGCAAAAGACTGAGCGCTTTCCGTTAATTTTGGTCAGAGGCCATTTACTGATGCATGCTGCTAGAAGTCTGTTGAAAACAGCTGTGGGTAGAAATCCTGACCTCGTCTTGAAACACAATTTACTGGTTGACCTTCGGTCCTCACAATCATTACATGCTAGATCTTCTGGTGGAGGCTTTTTTCCAAAACATGGGGCAAAATAGTAATTTGTCACCTAAAATAAAACCAGTTTACGTTACGAAGGGCAGAGTAATAAATTTCAGTATAAATACAGAGACCCCTCAATAGTTATATACACTAAAGTAGTAACATGACACCAAAATTGCATTCTTTTATACAGGTTGCTGAAGTTGGGGTTTAAGACGTTTGACATGATCGACCGAGACATCGTTTGGGATCAAACAGGTTATCATTTGGGTCCAAACAGCTTATTATTGAGCAGAAAACCGGTGTTTATTCAGGCCTTTTTTCAAGCGTGGTTGAACACTAGAGTAAAACCACCAACCTTGCGTTAGCCAGCTGGTATTTTATTTCATACTGATTATCTCAGCCGAATGAAATATGAAAAAACATCATTGATAAGTCACTTATTCAAATATAAATTCAGTACACATGGTAAAACAGTTAGAATATACTCTTTGCTTTATTGTCATAGAAGATAAACATATTTTAAACTCATTTACGAACAAATATTTTATTTATACTACTACTACGTAAAAACAAGTTGCTTTTATTAAAGTTACCTCAGTTTCGTCAATTTGTTGCGGAGGTTTAGCTATGATTCCCAGCTTCTCAAGGTAGTCCAGTAAGAGTTCAATGTGCTCGTGAAACATAGAGTTTTCCCAAACTGCTTCTACAAAAGGCCTTTATAACTTTACTTAGCATTGTGTATAACTGATTTGGAAATGAATAGTTGTCAAGTTATTCATTCCTGCCTTATAAACTTTATATGTGTTTGTGTTGTTTCGTATTTAAAGTCAGGATGAAAGACTCTAGGTCATATGATAAATTTCAAAATTTATAAAAGTGTGTTAAGATCCCTGTTGACATCGGCTGCCCCATCGGACCAGGAGTAACAACAGCTCTACAGGTATATAGACATACACGTAAAGATGTAGCATAGAAAATATATTATATAATACATAGCAAAATGTCAATGTATTGAGTATACCAATAATTTTTCGAACCCCAAGACAAATAAGCATGGTCATTGTAAAAGTTACTTCTAGTATAATCACGCTGAACGAATAGTAGGCAAATATATAAAATTTGTCCAAACGCAGACATTTGAATGTTTTGGCGAATACAAACCAACAATCTCCCTAGTCAAGATAGCCGACTCGTCAAATTGGATCCATTTTTCAAATATTTTCGGCTGTCTGCAGCAGAACATTCTGGCGGTAATGAGGCTTTTAAAGGCATCTATCAACCACTGAGGGTCAATGATAATACTATCACTCAGATTGGCATCACTGTAATTAGAAAGACGTTTTGTTGGATAAACATTGACATCAACATGTTATATTGCGGCTATAATATACGCTAAAAATGAACATCTGCATACAGTGACTGACACACTAGCCTATAATGTTGATAGGCAAGGAACTCTGTCAGGTAGTTAACCTGGGCAAAAGAATAAAATCTGTGAAAAGAACTTTTGGAAGCATAGAACGCAACAACGCAACATAATAGCAGACTCGGTTTGATTGAGTCTGTTTATGAGAGGTAATGGAATGTGCAACACCTCTCACGCCTAAGCGTAACTCTATTACACCACCAATGAATGTTCTCCGTGATCCCCAAAAGACCAGATAGAACAACATTGAGACCCTTATCGACACAGCCGATACAGATCATAGAATAAACCAGCAATGATATTTGGACATGTTAAGTACACTACCTGTTTCTAAATAAATTCACTGTAATTCTGTAATAAGTAAAGATGAAGTTTAATGAACAGACAGATGATACTACCTGTAATACAGTAAATTTCCAGATTCATGATGAAACCTTAAAAACAGGATCATGAAGCTTGCCTTTGTGGAGAACCTGTCAATTTGCAAATGTTTCAACATGAATCTAAATAATATTTCTTTTAGCATATAAATGAAGGTGAAAACAAATATACTTTCAGGAACTTTAATCAGTTGTTCAAATAATAACAATTAATCCAAACTGTGCATTTTTTCTCAATATCTTAGTTTTTCGGTCAGAAATTTTATACAGGTATCAGCTGCAAAACTGTATGTCAGATTTGTGCAAAGTGCTCTCAAAAGAATACTACATGTTCATCTGTTTTTTTACTCCAGAGGTTTCCTTTCTTTTCTCATAATAAATATTTTTGCTAGACGAATACAAGCTACTAGAAAATGAGATAACCTTTGTCATCTAGACTTTTCAAAGTCATGCCAATTATTAGAATTAAAGGTATATAATCATTTGGTATATTTGTAAAGCCCACAAGTTTTGTCTACTGAAAGAGATAAAAGTTGTTTCCCAGGGGTTCCTCGTTTACTCCTCTTTAAGTATAAACATACATTTGAAAGTTCCTACTAGCAAAGTGCTAGGTATTTTGAGACATGCAGTTGTATTTCTGTTTTCCGAAAGTCTAGTTGACATTGATATATCAAGTAAAATGTAAACTGTCTCTTTCCAAAAATTGCAAGTTTTCCAGTCGCAGCATTGTTCAAAGTACTTTGAACAGTTATATGCACACAAGCACTATTGGACATGTAAACGCCGTAGATATTCCAACGATATAAGATCAATGCTGTGCCAGTAATTGGAAATTTACATCCACAGGAGAATTTGTGTATTTTATGAACTTATAGTTTGTAGAATTAAACAGAACAGTTTTTTCTCTAACACCACAAATTATCAGCATTATCAGCATTATCAGCATTTACATCTAATAAGATATACGAACACAGGAACATACTTTACTCTTAATGTATCGTCCCTCTGTGTATCCTTAGACTGTAACATTTAGTATGTAAAAACATTTGAATATGTTATAAGAAAAACTAGTTACAAAATACATTATGTTACCTTTAAACCCTGATCTTTTAAACTGACTATGATGTTTTCAAGTGTTATCCATTTTGCAGGTATCGGCTCTCCCCAGTAGGATTGCTCAGCGGCTGTTTTAAAAATTTGATCTTTCAGCATTTCAATATTGCTATCAACGACAGAATTGTCCAAGGCAAAATCTTTTTCAGCAAGATGATTTCTCGTTTCTTTATGCAATAGTGAACGTCGTAACGTATAGAAGAATTCATCTATGGTCTCTTCTCTCTTTTCCTGTGGTTTAAGTTATTATTTTTGTTATCGAAAGCCTTTACAAGCTTGAAATGTGAGTAGTTGCGAAAGGAAAAATATACCTTCAAGTACATGTGAAACGATAACATACTAAACGCTCACTTTTCTTGCAACAAATTTAACGAAAGAACAGTTTATTATTTGACTTAAGCCAAGTGTCTGATTGTACAATACATTCATTTGATAAAGGTAAATATCTTTTCTGACTAACAAATACATAACTGCGTTTCTTTCATTTTTTTCATTCTTTCATCTTAAAATCTTACTTGGACATGACTTTCTATGTATCAGGAAGGAAGCTGGCACACAAAAAGCAGTAATCTGGGAAGACATCCCCTTTGCTAAGAAGACAAAGCAGTTAAATCAACAAATATGGTGTACTTTAGTTTTCACCTGGTTTAATCTGTCTGCAAAAGTGCCTACAAGCAAGACTGGTGGACATTTGCTTTTCGTTGAACTGCAAAACTCGTGAATGGAATTCAACCAAAAGTCAACAAATTCTGAAGGTACAAATTATTGTATTTTACAACTGTTTTTAAGTCATATGTTCCTGCAGACCACTGTTATAATTACTCATCCTTCAAGTTAACTTGATTCTATTTATAATGGCGCCCATCAATTAATACACTTAGTCACCTATGATCTTTTGAGAAATCTATAAAATGAAATTTAGTTTAGATACTTATTGATTATCGGTTAGCTTTGTTATTTGTCTGTACTTTGAATAATTTGTGTTTGTAACGTCATGCCCATTTGTACATTGTAACACTACTTAAACATACATTTCTCGTGTAAATAATGTAAATGCAACATAGTTTTATAGTAATACTAGGTTAGAAGGTGCTTGCTGTGATGACTTGAAAGAGATCAGATACTTAAGTTTTTCTTAGGTTTATGACTATTTCTACAGGATTTCACTATATCGTGTTGTTGTTGTTGTCTTCACTTTTTGCTTGACAACTCACCTGATATTTTCCAGTGGTTAGCGCCCTTGCTGTCCGGGAAACAGTCATCATCAAGAACTATATCCTCCGCGTGCTTGGATATATCAGTGACTAGTAAATATACGGCTCTCCTAGACAAGAACACCTGGTGTGTTGCATAGAACACATGCTGTCCTGCGAAATCCCAAACTGAGACATCTGCTGTGTTTGTGTCCTCTTCACTCGCTGATTTATGCTGAACTTCTTTTATAAATTCCTAGATAACATTTTGTGTAAAGCTTACAATAGACGTGTAAATGACCTGTAAATAATATGAGGCTATCAACATAAAAATTGATAAATTTATCGTCTTTGGTATGTGGACCAGAATATTTGACTTTTCAAGAAAACAATAATACATTCTTGTGAAATGACATACTTTCCTTAATAACGCCAGAAATGAACATTAAAGCTATGTCAGTCTGATTAAAATCATTTTCTATAAATGCTACGCATTGGATCTGAGGACAGGCTATTGAAGATCACGTTTTGAAAGTGAAAGTTGAAGTTTAAAAAAAATCAATGCTTAACATGGGATTCCAATTTTCGATTATCACGCACCGTTATATAATTCTAAAAAACTTACCGAAACACATGAAAATCAGTTGTTTTTCCTATTGTTTCCATTCAAAATTGAAAAGCGAATTAAGGGGTACTGGAGGTACACTACATAAGTTAATAATGAAGCTTTATACCTAACCATCTACAAGCACGTGTTCCTCTGTGGTGTATTGGTCAAGAACGCAGGAAAATATTTATTGCCACGCTGGCCCGGATTCGATTCCCGACTTGGGCGTGATTTTTTCTTGATTTCATATTTTTAAAATAGCTTAGAGACAAAGTCCATAATATGGCGAAACTTTTATTCTAAAGAAAACTTATTTAGCCAAAATCTAGTCTGTTTTAGCCAACCTCTCGTTGAAACAAGTCGTCTGATTGGTTCAAATAAAAATAGATTGATGAAAATGAAAATAGCAATATTGGAAGTCCGATTATACAGAAACATGAATTTGAATGGGCTGTCATCAGATCTAAGTTTTAGGAAGATCAAGAACATTAGTTAGATTGACACTGTAAAATGTATCACTGTACACGTGCATATATCAATATTATCATTCAACTGTAAGTAGCTATACCTATACGACATTCAAGACAACATTCCAAAAACAAGTGCTGAAATTAGATAGTAAATGAAAATACCTTCAAGTGATTGAAGATATATTCCTCTTTGGGTTTGATTGCATTTTCGTCCAAAGCAGTAGTTTCTGATTGTAATGGTTTAGGGACTTCGTCAGTGATCTTTTCTTCTGCAGCTGGAACATATGTGTCTTTTACAGCTTTTTATGTTGGACGTTTGTCTTTGTTTTATAATTTGCTTTCATTTTCATATTTATACTTAGCAACATTTTGATCGTTGCAACTGTTCAATATCTTTTAATGTCTGATCTGACAGTGTATGAAATAAAACCCACATGCCATATCTAGAAAGGTTATTTGCCTTTATTAATCAACGTTTAAAGTCTAAAACTTTGGTGAAGACTTTACAACGCTTAATTTTCTTTTTGCTCTAGACAAAATTACATTAACACACACATCAAGGAAACTTTGAGGAGTATTCTCTTTGTAGCTACAGACAGCTTGTAAAATTTTGCTTGTAAAGATATGCTATCAAAAACAAACTATAGACGTTTTTACAAAAGCTATCGTTTGATATGCTTTTTCCCGGATGTTTTTATTTTAACGCGCATGCGCTTTTTACGTGTGGCTAATGAACGCTCAAAAATAAGTAAACCTACATAAAATTATCATCATATTACGAATTGTTTTGCCACTGTAAAGATGACTTCAATCAAAGAATTTATTGCACAGTATGCTTTGATTAAAGACATGCATGTTATTAATCATTTCTTACCTGAAAAGCCGGAAAAGAATAAGCATTTCCAGTCTATTTCCACACATCATACAAATATAAAACTTGTTCCTTACATTTAAAAATGTCATATTTTCTTTCATTTTATCTAGTTTTTTTTCCCACAACTTCAGTAGTTGTTGTGTATATTGTTCTCCGACTTGAACGACATCTTCATTCTTAGGGGACGCGTTTCCATGTCACTGAAGTTGCTGTTTTAAGTAATATAACATAATTTCGGGGATGTCCCCCTAATTAGAGCGGATCATAAAAGTTACTGAAGCATGTAAGATGGCTCTGATGTGACTTACTTTAATGCCCTTCAGACATCAATGACATAATAAGAATATATATGTAATAATATACTTTGAAACTTTAATGGACCTTCCCTTCTGAAACGATGAAATTTTAGTTAAACAATCTAAATTCGCAAGATCTGGATCAATCCAGGACTATAACTACATACTGAAGGAAAATACCTTATATAAATCTCAATCAGTATTTATCTCTTAACTCTTACATGCTGGATCAAAATCAAATCGAAAATGTATCGTGTGCAGAAGTCATTATCCGTTAATTAATAGAATGATTAATATGATAAGCTTGAATTCCGCAAAGAAAATAGAACATCGTCTAGCAACAGTTTAAGAATGGAAGTGTAGAACACCCCTTTCCGCTACCCGCCCCTTCTCTATTTAAATCATCACCATCGACTCATTAGTAGACTCTAACAAACTTCAAGATGATTTGACAAAATTAGAAGAATGGGAATGTAAATGGTCTATGGAATTCAATCCTGATAAATGCGAAATCATAAGAATCTCAAAAAAAAAGAAAAAATATCATTTTTCCATATAAACTACATAATCAAGAACTAAAAACTACAGAAAATGCTAAATATCTTGGGATTACTATCAGTGATGACTTTAGTTGGAAAAAACATATTGAAACTACATCTTCAAAAGCTAATAACACTCTCGGTTCATAAAAAGAAATGAACAATGTAATAACCGTAATATCAAAGAAACTGCCTATAAAACATACGTCCGACCACAATTAGAATACTGTAACACCATATGGCATCCATGGCAGAAAAACTTAGCATATGAGATAGAAAAGGTACAAAGAGCTGCAGCCAGATATGTTATGAATGATTACTCATACCAAAGCAGCGTAACATCAATGCTTGAAATTCTCAAATGGCAGACATTAGAACAGAGAAGAATACATGCATCTTTAATTATGTTGTATAAAATATCACACAACCTCGTCTCTGTAGATCATAACCACCTGACAGCCTCTAGAAATTTAAACTTTATCATTCCATCTTCAAGAACACAATATCATATGAACTCCTTTTCCCCCCGCACGATCAGATACTGGAACGCCTTGCCTTATAACATCAAGGACAGTGTGAACCTTCAGTGCTTCAAATCTGACCTAGACTCGCATATGTACTAATGTCATCATACTGTTTTATTTATTTTTAACAAAGCTGTACATATTACTGCTCTTACTCTCTTTTAAAGTATATCATGTATCATGTAACATAGAAACATGTTTTTAACAACTGCCCCGACCTCCCAGTTATGATCAGAAATTGATTGTTGGGAGTATCCCCGTAGATGTAGATGTAGATGTAGAAATCTGGCCGCTGCATTCACCATCCGAGCCACTTTGATATTGTCAAATAAAACCTTAACATTCAAAGAATCAATAGAAATTAAAACAACAACTTTAAGATGATTATTTTTTTTCAAATACGGAATGAATTAATCCCAATTTGGGTATGATTAGATGCAAAATCAAATGCCGGACTTCGTTATTTGAACAATTTATTGTCAACTTCGACTTTAAATTATGTTACAAGTATCATGCCAACTGTGACAGGTGGTAAGTTCTGAGATTGAGATCTTGTTAGGAAATCAAACAAAAACTTTTTAATTCTTGGAAAATATCTTTTTTTTTCATAACCTAAATTTGTCCAGATCAAAATAGCTGAAAAATATAGTTTATTGCCTGTTCATTATGAATCCAAAATCATCAATGATAATGCGCATTAGTATAAGCTGTGGGTTTTCAAAGATCTACATATATTTTCCTTTGTCTTGAGGTGGATACTTACTATAAAATTAGGACTGGGATGATTACTCGGTTAATCGGATCCGATTCGATTACAAGGTGAAACCGGTTTTAATTTCACAAAACCGGTAATCGCTCCTAAACAAAAAACACCAGGAGTCATACTTTATCTTTATATTTCTTTGCCCAGCACATAGATGCACATCAGCTGAACATAATCAATAGCCTCGGATTTGCATGTCGTGATATATTTTAAAAAAAATACAACAAACTATGACGTATTAATTGTCACAGTGCTTGCAAACGATAAAGTAGGTAAGTTTCTAATGAAGTCGGCTGCTTGAAATACCGTGATACCGTCGTTAGAAAAGGGAACAGCATTTTCATTATGGCGGCCGATTAACCAGTTCGATTCGATTTCAAACAAATGATTAATCGGTTTCAAAATTTTGAAATCGTCCCAGCCCTATATAAAACAGACACATTATTGAGCGAATAGATTGAAATGCAATATAACTCTAACGTAATTTATGTTGTTCGGTCATGTCTGTTTGCCCTACGTAGAGTGCGCATGCGCGAAAATTGTCTCCCGTTGCTAAGGAAATAGCTCTGTGTAAAAACATCTATAAGAACTAGTTATACTAGCTTTGTGAAACGTGACTGCACACTATATACTTAAAAATATACCATGTCTTCGATTTGTTTCATTCGTTGAATTATCGTCTTCACTCATTTCTTCTTGTGGTACAGAGCCATTGACAACATCCTCTCCTTCGTCCATGCCTGTCCCTGTTTCATTACCGCTTATATCACGATTCTCGTTAACAGACGTTTTCAATAACTTTATCAAACGGTCGAAGACCGTTACATTTTCTTGATCTTAAATAGTAATGGTATTGATATTACTTCATTTTGTGTCTTTGGATTTGTATTTCTTGTCATAGTAGTCATGACCAAGAACATTAAATCTTAAAAATGATTTAAAACTGAGAAGTAGAAGGGAAAAAATCTAAAATGTTCAAAATGGATGTAATGTCATTACAACTGATCTACACAGCAGTGATTTATTTGTATGAACTCAGTAATTTACTCACGTCAAATGAACCATTGTATGGTAAATACTCACGCAACACTGTATTCAAAACATCAGCTGACATTTAAGTGAACATTATTTCATTTATTTTTAAATGCAAATGGAAAATTTAGATACTTGTATTAACCTTTGTCTAAGATTTTCCATTGGCCAGTCTCCAGAGACACTTTGCATCTTCTCACATGTACGTCTATTCCATTCGTACTCTCTCGCTGGCTTATA
This sequence comes from Mercenaria mercenaria, assembly GCF_021730395.1. Taxonomy (NCBI): domain Eukaryota; kingdom Metazoa; phylum Mollusca; class Bivalvia; order Venerida; family Veneridae; genus Mercenaria; species Mercenaria mercenaria. The sequence goes on along the minus strand of NC_069378.1, from coordinate 22,044,365 downwards.
TCTACTTCCTCACCAAACAAACGTTTAGTAAGAGTCGTCTTCCCAACTCCATAATGTCCGACAATCATTACACGGATGTTGTGAACAGCTTCTTGGCCCTCACTCAAAGCTCGCTTGTAAAGTTCAATTGAATTCTTGTCCATCCGTAGGATTTCAACAGGGAGCAAACCCGCTGTTAAAAACACAACAACTTTAAAAATAATAGTGCGAAAATGTCTAATCTAATTTTAAAAAGAACGAGTTTGCTTTCAATACTTCAGAAAACTTGAATATATATAAATTATTTTATTATTATGTTTGAGCATATTTCGTTTTATTTCTTTTTTAATTTGGTAAGCTCCTCTTAATTTTAAATTAAAAACTACGGACATAAAGAACTACGTGCTTGCAGAACTCCGGGCTTAAAGAATTTAAAAAAAAAATCTTTAGTTTCTATACTTCATATGTTCTACAAACTATAGCCAAATATAATCTATACGCTACTTAAGAATATAGTTTGGCATACTTTTATGTATAGAGAATATTTTGAATGCACTCTATATACAGTCCTAAAATTCATTTAAGGGAATTGTATCTGAAGAAATGTAAAACGGATATAACTGCTCTTCCCCACATATGTTTTGCAATATTATCCTAATTGTATTGCAGATTGTGTAAATAGTTTAATAAACATATCGTCGAAGAGAAAGAAGGAAATATAACAAAATTCTCTCACCTTCTGAAGTGTCTATTTCATCGCTTGGTGGGAATATTTCTGGCATTAACTCCTGATAACATCCCCAGTTGTCTATATCATATACACAAAATATGATCTTGTCAACCTAAAGGAATTTAGATATATTTGTACAGAGTGCAATACGTGATACGTCGCATACTGATTGACGCCTTGATTAGGAATGACGTTTAAAGTCACACTTATTTATTTACGATATAAATCATTTAATTTATCCATAGCTTGCGTCAGGATGTATTTTTTCTTGTAAATGTAATATTGTGTTTTGCGAATCATATGAAAAGTAAAATGTCAGAAAATCCCATGCGAGATGGTAAAGTTTTATGAGACAATTTTCGAAAAACCCTCGAGACAAAACGCAGAAATTGGCCAGGACATTACTGTAATTGTCTCTGATAATCTATTTAAAGTGTAATAGACACAGAGGTCCACTAACGATGACAAATTAACGACCTAGTCTTCGTTTTGCTTTTCCCAATGTCTCTTCAGCTAATTTAGAATTCTTTCAAGTATATGATTTATCAAGGTGGTTCTTTCAGATATTTAACCATAAGGTCATTTATATATCTTTTTAGTAATCTGTTTTAAAAGAAAATTTTAAAGACCTTTATAATACAGAAACTTCAATGATTAACTCATATTTGTCACAGTGCATGGTGATCATACTTCCATATGATTTACCAACGGCCAAAAGCAAAATTCAGTGTGAACAGGGTAAGTAAAATGAGACATATTGAACACTTACTGAATCATTACTGCTATGTAACCGTTCCTCAACAGTTGCTGTTGATGAAGTCTGTGCGTCTTGTCTAACATTCATTTCTGTAAAATATGCCTTAGGGTGTTAAAATTTCTTTGTTATACGCTAGATAAATTTTACGTCTGGATAAAAAAGCCGAATTTAATTATATACATAATTAAGAAATAATATATCTCAGTTAGTGTTTTGTCGCTGAATAAATCATTGTTTGGAGTTCAGATGCGAAGGAATTATATCACGAGGGCGCAGCCAGAGTGATATAATAATACGCATCTGAACGTCAAACAATGATTTTATTCAAGCGCAAATCACTAAATGAGATATATTATTTCGATCCTAACACGTTACCAAGGACTTTAAAGTACATCCTTGACGGCATTCATTAAAAATTTGCCCGTTTTCAATCGGTTTCTTTTCCAGCACGCCGCTATGCCGTTTGACGTAATAATTGTGACGTCAGAACAGTGAATTGTTGTATAATAATTCACTGTTTTCAGCCTTCTTTGTTTAATAGGAAAATAAATCGGATCGTGTTGGAATGAATAATATATCGGATAATCTATATCATTTAGAGTGTCATAAGTTTAACTGTAGCTATATGGACCTCTATCATTAGAAATACTTGGTGTAAGATTTTATCAATAATGGCTATAATACGTACTTTTAATCTCCAGAGGCATTGCACATAAATATATTGGCTGGAAGAATCGAAAGCATCCAAACCAAATAATACATCAAGATCCCAAAAGACAACAGGGGAACGGGGACACTTTTATGACCGTCATATAGCCTTATGGAAGTTTTAAATTTCCGGTGAATGACAAATAACCAAATAATTTTCAGTTGTTTACAAAAATAATAACGTAATGATAGAGTCACACTGATTTTTTTTCTAACCAATCAGAAAGGAACAATTCTAATGCCTCAAGAATGTGTCTTACCAACAATAAACCAAAGCAATAGAAATTATTATGTGACTTCAATGAGCTTAACAAAACAATTTCTAGAGCAACTATTATTATGAAATTTATCGTTATGTTACATATTACAAGATAAGAAACTTGCAAAAAAAAAAAAACGATGCATATGAAGAGGTAAGAGATAAAACTAATTTTAATTAACAGCTTGTGAAAACTAATGACAAAATTTGACAGGTGGAAAAAGACTTCTGACCTTATTAAAAGTTTGCTGTTATGTTTACCTTACAGGCTGATATTCTAAAAAGGGCTCTTCTATATTGTAGTTTTCAACTCATAAAATTAGACAATAAAACTGACTGTTAACTAACTGTCGTTTTCTCTATTCAAGTCCTGTAAGAACTCCTTTTGTTTCAATCAACTCGCACTAATCAGAACCCTTAAACCACAATCTTGTAATTTGTTAAAATAAATCCCTTATTTTAAAGTATACATAGAGGAGTTAAGCACATATATTGGTAATCAAATTTTGATACATATTGTGTATTACAGTGATAAATAAAATGCCTTATTAGTTACGTGTCCTAAATATCGTAAGTCTACAACAGTGCTGAACGTGTTGAAAAAGTCATTATAATATACTATGAAATATGTTCTTAATATAGTAACTTGTGTTAACGTTTTTATCAGTGTATAAAGAAACAGAAATATACACAGCATTTAATAACTGTCAATATTAGAATATGTATTTCCAACCAATGAAAATTAATACTAAATACAAAAGGTTCTCTTATTTAAACAAAAAAGGTCATGAAGGCCAGCGAACACATACACATACCGGTAATATCATTTTGCCAACTGATAGGCGGTATTTGCCAATTGATAGGTGATTGCCAATGCAACTGTAAAGCCTGATTACAACTGGAAAATATGTTAGATCTGATAAACGGTTCACCCCTGGCAGCTGGATGGGAAGCAGTCAGTATTGTGTGTTTCCACGAATCTATTAAAGGGATTTTAGACTTGGCATGCGCACCGAGCAAAATAAAAACAACATGGTGTTGAGTATCACTGATTGTTTTGATAACATTGTCTGTAAGTATCTCCCATCCAAAGTGTTCATGGCTTAATGGTGTTTGTCTGAAATGGAAAATTAAGGACATAACAAAATAAGTAAACATACTTAACAGTTTTTACTTGGATAACAGTCTTGCCATAGTTCTATGTCAAGTAAGTCCATAGGACATTAGATTAGTGGCCCTATTTTCCGTCACTGTATAGGGTTTCATGACTCTAGGTGAAAAATATATGAACTTTATGTGTTTTTCACTTGGTCTATGACCAAAACTCTGGTATGGCCGAGTAAAATCCCAAACAGAACACCAGGTGTAAAACTTGTTATATAACAATAATCTAACGTGTAAAATTATAGAACAAATACGTTTTGAGATACGTGGGACACAAACTTAACGCCCTTAATGCATGTTTTGACTAAGTCAAGGGAAATAACTCTGGTTCTGCAGAGTAAAATATATACAAAAGAAAAAACTTCAAGTGCACTAAATTACATGCTGAACAGTTTCGGGACTCAAGGTGAAATATTTTTAAATTTATGAATATATTTTTCACTAAGTCAGTCACCTAAACTCTGTTTTGGATGAGTGAAATCTCAAACAGAACACAATGTACAAAATTTCAAATGTTTTATAACATCCCTCTCATGTTTTATGAGATAAGTCGAATACTTTTTGGAATACACGCGACAAGAAGCAACTTGTCCTTTATGAATATGACTACTTTTTATTAAAATCAAGGGCAATAAACATTTGTCTGACAGAAATCCAAAACAAAAAGAAAACAGGTGCATAACTTCATATGTTGCTTTATGTAATTGATTTGGGTTTTTCGGCGCACCAACACAGTATATGTTATATGGCGCCAAACAGGACTACACATTTTGGTTTCACATCTCATTTACATCTAAATAAAAACATGAGGTATGGAATCAAAATTTGCATACCTGCTGGAATCACGGAGTTACAGCAAAACCAAATGTTAAGACCCTATTAGTCGCCTCTTACGATCATGCCAGGGTAAGGCAGTGCTTCCAATTCTTTTCATACATAGATCGTCCCAGAACCACATGGGGCTTCATATGTTGAATAAATTTTGTGTCGCACGTATCTGAAAACGTATTTGACCTAAGGTCATTAAACATAACAGAAGTATTCATATGTTGAATAATACTTCTGTTATTTTTAATGACCTTAGGTCAAATACGTTTTCAGATACGTGCGACACAAACTTTTTTGCCCGTTTATGCATATTTTGACTAAGTCGAAATCTCAAACAACACCGAAGTTTCACAGCTTCAAATGCTGGATACTTTTTCTATAATATTTTATAGTCACTGAGTCCTAGATCAAATACATTTAGAGATACGAACGATACAAACTTTTAATGACAAGTCAAGAGCTACAACTCTGGTCTGGCAATGTGCACACCCAATGAAAACATTGTACTTCATGTGTTGAGTAAGAATCCTGTCAGGTTTGATAACACTAGGTCAAACACTTTTTGAAACATGCACAACACAAAATCAAACGGACGGACGGATAAGAGAAAAATCTGACTACCCACCCCTAAAACTTTCGGGAGGAGGGGGCACAATTGTAAAATCTATAAGATCGTTTATAAAGATAAAATAAGTAACCAAAATAGTAGCTGTCTGAATTTGATTTAGCCTTGTCATGAGTGGTAGTGTGCTGAATTCAATTACACTGGCAAGTTGAATGACTCTATTTCTTTAAACATCTTTTTCACTATATAAAGCAATTATATTTATTTCATACATGGAAGAGGTTTTGGCTAGAGCCACTGACCTTTCCAAAGCCAGCCAACGCGGTGGCTTTTTGCAGGTGATTCTAAGTCAGCGACCTTATAATCTCTCTGTTATAGGGTCCCACATTTGTAAAAATTATTATAATTATACAAATTATTGTGTAACAAGAAACGTAAAAAAATATTGAAAACAAATTCAATTTGATTTCTTAAAAATAAGGAAGGGAAAGTCACGTTCCAAATAATCAGCCTCCCAAAACTGCATCTCAAAACACGCACGCGCACAAAGTAAAATACATCTTCGCACTAGTGATAAGTTTTGTTTTACTTATTTGAAAATACAAAAGACCTTCCTAAAATTAGGGCTGGGACGATTACTCGGTTAATCGGATCCGATTAGAGGTTAAAGGTCAGTAATTCAAATCATTCTTTGTTTCATATAAAAAACGACAACTTCATGTCGTCTTTACGTATCTTTAGAGAACATCACTTTTTCCTACACCAATTTTTCATGAAAGTTCTATCACAAATTAACAAAAAAAATGAAAAGAAAATAGGGGGTTGAATAGTTCCTAGTGAAATGCCAGTCAGTTGTGGTCTGCTACCCTAAAAATGGCGCATATTTGCTCTCCTTCGCGCAATAAACACCTACTTCCGGTTTCGATCTGCAAAACTTGCCATGTGGGTTGTATGAACACGAAAACCGTCTCATTTCATGCAGAATGTATTCTAGTAGCGAAAAAGTGTGATTAAAGCACTCGTTCTACACGAATTTGCGCAGAAAATGGGAAAATTAGGATCTATTATTATGGACTTCTTTCTTCTCAACCACGGAAGCACATTTTCGACCGAATTACTGACCTTATTCCTAGATTACTAGGTGAAACCGGTTTCAATTTTGCAAAACCGGTAATCGCTCTGAAACAATAAACATCACGAATCGTACTTTATCTTTATACATATCTTTGACCAGCACATAGATCCGCAGTATATTTCCGCTAAAACACATCAACTGAACATATTCAATAGTCTCGGATTTGCATGTCAAGATATATTTAAAATAAAATACACCAAAATATGACTTATTAATTGTCATACTGTTTGCAAACGATAAAATCGGTAAGTTTCTAATGAAGTCAGCTGCTGGAAGTACCTTGATACGGCCGACAGGTAAGAAAACAGCATTTCAATATGGCGGCCGATTAACCGGTTCGATTCGATTTCAAACAAATGATTAACCGTTTCAAAATTTTGAAATCGTCCTAGCCCTACCTAAAATGTATAGCTTTATATATTTTCCTAATATAATGACTAGGATGAAATCCTGTGAAAACTTTTACCTTAATCATGATATTTATGCCTCACAGTGTATAATGAGAAATAAACATAAATCAAGAACAAATCTGAGCCTTTATTCAAAGCAGAATCCTTTCTGATAAAAGACAGGGGCCATTTCAACACATAAACACTAAAAGCAATCTTGTTACTTACCCAGCTGTAAGAATTGTGTTTAACAGCAAAACACCCTGATCAGCCCACATAGTTAGATCTCCATGATCAGGCTGTGTGAAGTTCACATCCGGATCATTTTGTAAACAAGTGACTATATTCCTCAGTGACGGTGGAATTGGACACCCAGCTGGTACAGAAAAGGCAAGACCACATGCCTGAAATGCGTTTTAAATTTGTGTATATTCCTACTGCTTCATCAATTCATAAGTAATTACTTGAACTATAAAGTTTGTCTATACATGATCGCCAAAACGAAGAAATGACTTAAATATAAATATATATATATATACTGCATGCTATTCAATAATCAAACTTGCTTTGTCTTTAAATGTAAAAGAATAGAATTGTGGAAACTTTTAAAAGAGGGTAGAATATTACCTTATTTCCATCTGTAAAGGGATCTTGTCCTAATATAACCACTTTCACCTACAACATAATCAACAGTTATCGTATGAAAATATTTTTCACGTTGGTTGATAAAGATATTACCAAATATATGCATATTTAATACTATAAGAACTGATAATTTTGCAAAAAAAGGTTTTATTGTTTAATTCAACATTCAAGTAAATTTACCCTATTAAGAGGTGTTAAATTCAGTGCTGTAAATATTTTCGTTGGTGCAGGAAATATTTGTTGCCCGTTTGCAAAAGCAGCCGTCAAGTTCTGCTCAGGTTGTACTACGTAAGGGGTAATATATGGTCCCCAAGAGGGTTCCGTGAGATACACAGACAAATCTAAAATTATAATATTAATCAGATATTTATTTGTATATCCCGAGTAAGAATCAGTGTTATTACAGTAATACTGAAAATTCAATTATTTTTTCTTTGTGTTTGTTTAATTTCTTTACTGATGTAAAAATATAATATTATAGCTATGACATAGAATAAACTTACTAATTATAATATTGAAAAAATACACGTGTAAAAACAATTGCAGTTACACAAATATTCAAAACACAAACTAGCATAGGGATTTGGCATCGCTGGTTGCATCGCTGGTTGCATCACTGGTTGCATCGCTGGTTGCATCACTGGTTGCATCGCTGGTTGCATCACTGGTTGCATCGCTGGTTGCATCACTGTTTGCATCGATGTTTGCATCACCGGTTGCATCACTGGTTGCATCAATGTTTGCATCGCTGGTTGCATCACTGGTTGCACAGATGTTTGCATCACTGGTTGCACCGATGTTTGCATCGCTGGGTGCATCACTGGCTGCACCGATGTTTACATCACTGGTTGCATCGCTGGTTGCATAACTGTTTGGGTCATCATTTTTTCTTATCTGGTTCTCTCTGTTATCAGTCCTCTATTGCTCCTTTTTCTACTGGTACAATTTACTTGTATTAGTTTTGTCTGAAAAGAATGGAGTTTGACTTTTCTGTATATTGTATTTATTTGAAAATCACTAAGATGTTTATGTACCTCATTACCATTTTATACAGCATACACATATTTCAATGTGGAATATTTCGCGGAACGGCTAATCATTAAAAGGTTAACTAGTAAAAATAAAAGCCATAACTATTGTGTACCTCAATGCAATTCATTAACAGCGAAAACCTTAATTTACATTTTGTCTATCAAAAATGGCATGTCACCTGTACAAAATGTTACTTTATAAACATTTTGCAGGCATATCAAAAATGATATATCAATATTTACCACATTTACACTTAAATTGCGCTATTAATAATATACTTTTGACCTATTTATAACACTCTGTTTGTAACAAAGCAAATGCCAAACTATTGAATAAGATGTATGAGACAAGGAAGTCCATAATATCCATTATTTGACAAAATAAGATATGTCTCGAAAGAATTTTTGTAGTAAATGCGCAGTACCTAATTATCTTTTATTTTTCTAAATTGAATACAGTATATTAATCTTAGGGAGAGATTTCTATTTGTCTAGTTATGTTAAAGCTACTCGCCCACAGTTTTGGTGAAATTTTCCAATAGGTTCATTTCCACCAAGTTTGGCATGACACAAATGATAATGTTGGTGAAAATAGAAGTTATTGGTTAAAATGCAAGAAGAATGTAAATTTTCTGCATTCTTTTAAAAGCGTTGCAACAGTTTACTACATTCTGCACATACATTTGGTTATTTATCTTGCAAAAAGCTTATGTCAATAAGTCATATTCAGAGTACTCACTTTTTATGGATTTTTGAGTGAATTTTTTTTTCGTCTAAAATGTATGGGTTAGTCCCTTTAACAGTCAAAATATAAATATAAAATTCCTGCAATTAATTCCAGATACATAAAGCCTGTTGGAAAATTCGTACTGACGTGATACGAACACAACGAAACTGATCTCGGTTGTTCTTTTTTCCCCAATATAATCTACGCATACGAATTATAAATCCGCCGGTCAGATTACTTGATTCAAATGAAATTTTAAATAAATTTTACATCCATGGTATTTTCATTATACACCCTGGACATTTGGCTTCAGGCCAAAACAATAATGATAAATAGTAGCCAATTTTGCCTGTTTGCAAATAGAGGATATTAATGAGTGTCTTTTCATACTGAATTTATTAAGCGAGTTGAATAAAATAATAAAGTGCGAGGTTCTGCCGAGCATTTTATCAATTTTATTCAACGAGTTTAAGGTTAGAGAACACCAATTGTTTTCCCATAGACTTCCATTATAACTTCATGGCGTGAACGGCCTTCCATAAATCGAAACATGTATATCCAATCACATTTTTTTCAAGAACTATCTTAGGTACACCAAAATATCGGACGAAAATATATGAATAGAGATACTTTATTTAAGTAATTTTCGTGTGAATGAGATGACCCCCTGTTTACATCCATGTAACGGCGTGAAAAATTCATTTGATGAAACCCTTTTTCAATACAAATAAAATGTAGCAAATTTTGTCAAAATGTATAATGAAATACTGTAAATGCAGTAAAAATATTCAATTTTGAAAAAAAAAAAATTTCTTGGGTTTGTTTACATGACTGACCAATCAGAAGCACAGACGCTACTTTATTCCCAGGTATACACTTACATCATTCCCTGTACTTTTTTTGAATTGGTGGTCTCTGACCTGTAAGCTTTTCCAGCCGAAACAAAAAAAATTTACTTTCTATAACTTTTATAAACAAGTCAGTTTGACCAACGCCTCCGATATTTTAAACGACGTCGACATCAAAGCTTTATTACATGTAGGTTAGAGACCACCAATTGTTTTCCCATAGACTTACATTGTAACATTATGGCGTGTACGGCCTTCCATACATCGATACATGTATATCTAATTACAAGTTTTTCAAGAACCATCTTAGTTCTACCAAAATATCGGACGAAAACATATGAATAGTGATACTTTATTTAAGTACTTTTCGTGTGAATGAAATGACCCCTGTTTACATCATTGACATGGCGGGAGAAATTCGTTCGATAAAACTTTTTTTCAATACACATAAAATGTAGCAAATTTTGTCAAAATGTATAATAAAATACTGTAAATGCAGTGAAAGAATATCAATTTTGAAAAAATAATCACTTCCTGGGTTTGTTTACATGACTGACCAATCAGAACGCACAGACGTTACCTTATTCCCAGGTATACACTTACCTCATTCCCAGTAAGTTCCCTGTACTTTTTTTAATTGGTGGTCTCTGACCTACACTAGTGTATCCACGACGTCAAACATGTGATAAAAAGGTATAAAAAGAAAACTTTTGCTCAGCATTAGTTCAACAATGTAACTGTCACATAGTGCGATACTCATTTTAAGACATCTATGGAGTGTCCATAGTGATTATAAATGGTTTCCTCACGATACTGATACGTTTTTAGCTTTGTATCGAGAAATATGCACTAGCATAAGAGGATTACAGAAGCGTGATAAATAGTCGGTTGGTCAGAGTGGTGACTTATGCCCTGGTTACATTTAATTTTATACTGCAATTTATTTTACTTCGTTGTTCATAGAATAAACCGTCTGACTTAGTGGGTCAGATATCTTCTGACTCTTTGAGTCAGACATGTTCAACCACATCTTATCTCAGTTTTCTTTGGCATAATGAACAAGGGGTAGTCGGATCCAGCAACAAGAAATATAAATAAACATCTTAAAGGTAGTTCTGTAAGTTCCTACAATGTAAAATTCAATTATGTCATGACTTTTTTCAAAACTTTAGAATATACTTAGAAAATATGGCAAATAAAAAGACAGGGTCGTGCGCTTGATTTTTTGCTAGATTGGTTTGAAACATTTTTACCTCACGCAAATTTTCATACAACTGGGAGTCTATAGGAAAATCAGAATTTTTACGACATTTTCGCGAATAGAATTTTTTTCTGCTACGAACATTTTAATAAAACTTCTCAAAATTATAAATAAACACATGATAATAAGATGGTGAAATAAAATGTATATGACTGTGTTTTTTAATATTTGCCCACGATTAAAGAGATCCACACATTCAAGCTGATTTTAAGACATTATTTGGAATTCATTAACGTGTGTCAATTGTTTTGTAGCATGTTTTATCTAAAGAAAGATGATTACGTTTCCGTTTTAATAGATTTACTTACAGATTGCCATTAATTCATAAAATGATTTTTGTTCCCTTATGTCGAGTCCAGGCTTTTTTTTACATTATCCGGATAAATGAGTAACCCCATTACTTCCGGTTTACCAAACGTGTTGAACTAATGTTAATAAGGATGCAAAGTCATATTCAACTGTGCATTAGAGTGACTCAAACATTTCCTAAAATCATTTATCTGTTAACGCCGAGAAATATGCATGAGTTCTGCAGAAGAAATACAGCTTGACTTTTTGAGTACAAAATTCTGCGAAAGAACGAATGGATGCATACTTCTCAATGTAAAGGTCAGACATTGTTATTGAAAGCCGGCTTTGGATTGGTTGAAAACCCGTAAGAGTCAATGAGACGTAAGCTGATTGGATAAAAAGGTTATGTTTACAATCATAAAATTTGTGTTAAAATTAAGCAATACCATGTTTTCTGTGAAATATGGAATATTTTACAAATGTATGGCTATATGCATGACTTTCTAATTATCACTTTAGAATAGTAGGTGTCAGTTGGTATTTTGCCTCTAAATTACACTCAACAAAGGTGGTAGGTTTGTCAGAAAAAATTGTAAGAAAATGGATTGAATAAGCCTATATAAAATTGCTATTTCTATGTATCTGAAATGCTGTCTTACTGAAAGAATCACATTTTAATGGTCATCTCTCAGTTTTAGGGCATGTGACAGGGGCATTTCTTATAATGGAAGTCTATGGAAAAAACAATAGCAGTGTCTGACCTAAAGAGAATTTTCCTACACTTGTGAATTAACTGAAAGACTTGATTCTGAAGAAAGATTTTGTTATTGTACACTCTTCTGTTGGATTGTTTTGGGAGAATCAAAGCCTCCTGGGTTGCTCAGCAATAAAATTACAGGAATTCAGTCCAGTAAGTAGATATTTTCAGTCATTATCACAATCAGGGGTGCTCAATATTGGCATTGTAAATATTTCAAACAGGTGATTGCATGTGATACTGGCAGTACTTTGTGTCTGCTTAGAGGCAGTAACTTCTTTGTGTGTAGGACATTAGAAGGGGTGGAGTGGAGTGTTAGATGAATGAATAGTTCTTTTCATAGATCTTTTATTTAGGTCTCTGGGCAGACTTGACCGGTTATGGTTCCATGAAGATTTTATGACAAGATTGTAGAATAAACTTTGTACTGACAGTGCCAGAGTGGTTACTGGTGGAAACTAGTAAAGGTATGACACAGAAAAACACATTCTTTTAGGCAGGCATAGCTTTAAATTTGCTCAAACAGCCTTCTACATTATTTATGGAAACTTTGTCTCTTTTTCTTGAAGCAATGACAGTCTGCGGGATGCCATTTTTGTCTTTTTTATTTGTCATTTTATGTGACTACTGATAATGTTTAATTCATTTCAGATGTTTTTCACTGATTCAGTTGCTCAAAAGCTAATTTGGAAGCAGGGGTAACATTGAACTTGAATATTAAGTTATCTTTAAGCTTCCTGCTCAAAAATATATGTCAAAAAAGTACTTGAAGAGACACACAATGTTTGTAATATAGGCTCAAGAAAAAAAAACACTGCCCCAGAATCACTTATTCTGTAAATGGTGTTGTTTGTGTGGTTCAGTTGGAATTCATATTACAAAATATAGTTATTTTACTTGTACTTTTAAGTGTTCAGGCCCCAGTTACATTATTTGGGCATTCTGAGGATCAAATGATAGTCTATGGTGTGCTGTTTTTGTTGGACAGAGCTGGAAAAAAGTATTTGTCATTTTAACAAAATGATTTCTGGATAGGTTCATACATATGTAAATAGCTTTCCAGCATGATGTAAATGTTTTATAACTTATTTTCAGTGCTGGTAATAGTGAGTTTGTCAGAATTGAATCTAGAAGTTATCAGAATTGGAATATTGGTACATATTAGAAGTGAATTATCTCCCTTTAATTGATTATAATTCTTATATTTTAACTTTTAACTGTTTCAGTAAAATATTTCGGGCTTGGCAATATTATTTTCATGCAAAAGTTGTTTGACAGACATTCTTAATTGTAAAAAAAATGTTCTAAAAGATGTATTTAGGCTTTCCATGGTCTCAAATTTGATGAACATAACCTAAAAATGGAACTCTAGGGATGCTTGGCAGCCATTTATTTAAGAGTAAAGCACTTCTCAAGGGTAAATTAATTTAATTTTCTTTGCAAGATTATGCTTCCTCTTATTCACAGTTGCATTTATTTTGCAAGTTTTTTTCTGTCTTTATTATGAAAGATGGTGGGATATGTTTGTGATACTGACAGGTAAGACCTGTTAGCCTTCGTATGTCATAAATCGATCTAAATAATTGAAAAAAAAAACGCTTGAAGATACTGAATACATCTAGAAAGATTTTGTATAAATCGATATATTTAATGGGCCTCCGTGGCCAACTGGTTAATGCCGCTGACTTTAAATCCCTCGCTCATCATCGTTGTGGGCTCGAAAACCTCACTCGGTGGTTAGAATGTTTTCATGCACAAAACCCCATAAAAGAATTCGTTTGTTCTATCCAGGTGTCCGTCCGTGCCGTAAATAACGACCGGAGGGACAAGTGGGGTCTTCGCTAACAATTATAGCAGAATATTCGCGATTTGGCCTTAAATTGTGTGGACGTGATTTTAAACCCAACATAATGAACTAAATGAATACAAGATATTTGAAGATTGAACATCACTTGATAAAAGTTAAACTGATCTTAAACATCCTTCACATATGTAAAGTTGTAAGTTCTTATGTCGAAACTTTATCATCAGTGTATGATTCCTGTTTTAATATTCTAATTAATTATTGTTTCTTTGTTGACTTTACCAAAATATCGCAATGTGTTGATGTACTATTTAAGACAACAATTTCTGTGCTTCATTAAACCAACAATTTAAGTTACGAAGGACTTCAAAATATTTTACTTACGAATTATATTTTATATCCTTTTCACGTCTGTGCTTGAGGTAAACTGCGCAGTTAATTGTTAATTTTGAATAAAGAAATATGACAAGGGACTAAAACTTCCGCTTTCCCGGACGAAGGGAAATAAAGCGCTATCCTATTTCCTCCTTTCATAAAAGTTTAACTACATTTTATAGAGATAATACCTAAAATTCTACATTATGAGTGTTCATATTATAACACTGAAAACAAATTATAATACTAAATAGTTTTTAGAGTTAGTTAATTAGTTAGTTAGTAGAACGTCCGCTTCGAGTGCGGGAGGTCGTGGGTTCGATCCCCGGCCGCGTCATACCAAAGAAAAATGGTACCAGTAGCTCCCTTGCTTGGCGCCCAGCATTAAAAGGGAAACTGGCCTCTTCTCTCATACCCTCGTGGCGATGGATTCCATCAGGAATGAGGTGTCGAGGGTGATTAATATAAGTTGTAGAACTTCTTTCACAATCGACCTAAAATAAATTATGTATAAACTAAATAGTTTTTAGCATGTTGTTTAAGCTTTCTGAAGCTTCATATTTAATTTCCATGTAGCCCCTCGTGCAGATTGTCCCGCCTGTCAAGTCATTGATAAATATTTAATCCCCAATTATGATAGGATTATTGTTAGTGGATGATCCAATAGGGTCGGTGACCATCTGGAGCAGCGATAATGGATGGATCCGGGCTGTCAATCAAACTAATTGTTATCTATGATATTGACCAATAAGATAACGCGGATTTCACTTGGGAATGAAGTTGCCCCCCTTTTTGCAACATACAATGCTAAAGTTGTTCATCCAATCTGTTCTACTTAGCCTGACACTGGGCAGGTGCCAGAAAACAGTGATGTAGATTTTCTGTATAATGTGTGGCAAAAGACATATTAATATAGTAATGATAGTAATAATAAATGATGATGATGATGATGAAGATCATGATGACTATGATTATAATAATAGTAATAATAATAATAAATGATGATGATAAAAAAACAGTGATGTAGACTTCCTGTATTGTGTGTGGCAAAAGACATATTAATATAGTCATAATAGTAATAATAAATGATGATGATGATGATGATGATGATGACGATGATTATAATAATGGTAATAATAATAATAGAACTAAATGATGATGATGATAATGATGCTGATAAAAAGCAGTTATGTAGACTTTTTGTATTGTGTGTGGCAAAAGACATATTAATGTAGTAATAATAGTAATACCAAATGATGATGATAATGATGATGATGATGATGATGATGATCAAATTAATAATAATAATAATAATGTAAGTAGAGTTTTCCAGTTTCTGACTCCATACAACACTTAAAGTTTTCCATGTCTGTTGTACTAAAACACTTGGGAATGAAGTTGCCCGCCTTTATTGCACCATACAATGCTAAAGTTGTTCATCTACTCTGTTCTACCTAGCCTGACAATGAGCAGATACCAAAAAACAGTGTTGTAGACTTTCTGTATAGTGTGTGACAAACGACATATTATAATAGTAATAATAGTAATAAGAAATGATGCTGCTGCTGCTGATGATGATGATAATAATAAATGTAATAATAATAATATTTATGATAAACGGTGATGATGATGATGATGATGATGGTGAAAATAATAATAATAGTAATAATAATAATGTAAGTAGAATTTTCCAGTTTCTGGCCCCATACAACACTTAAGTTTTTCAATGTCTGTTGCAATAAAACACTTGGGAATGAAGTTGCCCCCATTTTTTGCACCATACAATGCTAAAGTTGTTCATTCAATCTGTTCTGCCTAGCCTAACACTTGGCAGGTGCCAAAAAAAAACAGTGATGTAGACTTTCTGTATTGTGTGTGGCAAAAGACATATTAATATAGTGATAATAGTAATATTAACTGATGATGATGATGATGATGATGATGATGATGATGATTATAATAATAGTAATAATAATAATAATAAATGATGATGATGATGATGATAAAAAACAGTGATGAAGACTTTCTGTATTGTGTGTGGCAAAGACATATTAATATAGTAGTTATAGTAAAAATAAACGATAATGATGATGATGATGACGATGATTATAATAATAGTAATAATAACAATAATAAATGATGATGATGATGAAAAAAAACAGTGGTCAAGACTTTCTGTATTGTGTGTGGCAAAAGACATATTAATATAGTAGTAACAGTAATACCAAATGAGGGGCCTCCGTGGCCGAGTGGTTAAGATCGCTGACTTCAAATCACTTGCCCCTCATCGATGTAGGTTCAAGCCTCAATCGGGGCGTTGAATTCTTCATGTGAAGAAGCCATCCAGCTGGCTACGGAAGGTCGGTGGTTCTACCCAGGTACCCGCTCGTGATGAAATAATGCACGGAGGGGCACCTGGGGTCGTCCTCCACCATTAAAGCTGGAAAGTCGCCATATGACCTATCATGTGTCGGTGCAACGTTAATTCCAACCAAAAAAAAAAAAAAACAAATGATGATGATGATGATGATGATGATGATAATGATTGTGATGATGATGATGATGATCAAAATAATAATAATAATAATAATAATGTAAGTAGAGTTTTCCAGTTTCTTGCCCCATACAGCACTTAATGTTTTCCATGTCTGTAGCACTAAACACTTGGGAATGAAGTTGCCCCCCTTTTTGCACCATACAATGCTAAAGTTGTTCATCCAATCTGTTTTCCCTAGCCTGACACTGGGCAGGTGCCAAAAAACCAGTGATGTAGACTTTCTGTATAGTGTGTGCCAAAAGACATATTAATATAGTAATAATAGTAATAATAAATGATGATGATGATGATGATGATAATGATAACAGTATTAATAATAACAATAATAATGATAATAATAAATGATGATGATGTTGAAAATAATAATAATAGTTGTAGTAATAATAGTAATAAAAATAATGTAAGTAGAATTTTCAGTTTCTGGCCCCATACATTACTTAAGGTTTTCCATGTCTAAAACACTTGGGAATAAAGTCCCCCCCCCCCACACACACACACACATTTTTTGCACCATACAATGCTAAAGTTGTTCATCCGATCTGTTTTACCTAGCCTGACACTGGGCAGGTGCCAAAAAACAGTGTTGTACACTTTCTGTATAGTGTGTGGCAAAAGACATATTAATATTGTAATAATAGTATTAATAAATGATGATGATGTTAATGATGATGATGATGATAATAATAATAACAACAGTAATAATATTAATAATAAAAATAATAATAATTGATGATGATGAAGATGATGATAATGATGATGATAATGATGATGATGATGATAGTAGTAGTTGTAATAATAATAATAATAATAATAATAATGTAAGTAGATTTTTCCAGTTTCTCTCACCATACAACACTTAACGTTTTCTATGTCTGTTGCACTAAAACACTTGGGAATGAAGTTTTCCCCCTTTTTTGCACCATACAATGCTAACGTAGTTCATCCAATCTGTTCTACCTAGTCTGACACATGGCAGGTGCCAAAAAAACAGTGATGTAGACTTTCTGTATAGTGTGTGGCAAAAGACATACTAATATAGTAATAATAGTAATAATAAATGATGACGATTATGATAATAATAATAATAATAAAAATAATAATAAATGATGATGAAGAAGATGATGATGATGATGATGAAAATAATAATAATAGTAGTAGTAATAATAAGAATAATAATAGTGTAAGTAGAGTTTTCCATTTTTTGGCCCCATACAACCCTTAAGGTTTTCCATTTCTTTACACAAGAAACTTTTGATAAGCTCCAATCTGGAAACAAACAGGAAATCATTGTAATGGATTTCTCAAAAGCTTTCGACAAGATCGATCATCAACTCCTTCTCTATAAAATCGTGAAACTTTGTGTCAACTGAATATCTCTATCCTGGATTTAATCTTTCCTTAGTAACCGTTCTTAATCTGTAGTAGTTGAAGGCTCGCACTCTTTACCATTTCTATCAGGGGTTCCTCAAGGTTCAGTGTTGGGTCCTTGTCTCTTCCTTTGTTTTATCAATGACCTTTCTGACTCTGTTAAAGGTAGAATACGCTTTTTTGCTGATGACACTATCATATACCTCAACATAGATTCGTTAATAGACTCTTACAATGTTCAAGATGATTTGACAAAATTAGAAGAATGGGAATGAAATTGGTCTATGGAATTCAATCCTGATAAATGCGAAGTAATAGGATTCTCAAAAAAAAGAAAAAAATATCATCTTTCCATATAAATTACTTAATGAAGAACTGAAAACTATAGGAAATGCTAAATAGCTTGGGATTACTATTAGTGATATCTTTACTTGGACACATATATTGAAATTACATTTTCAAACGCAGATTTATTAAACAATATCATATGTACAATGTAATAACAATGATATTAAAGAAACTGCCTAAAAACATACGTCCGCTCACAATTAGAATACTGTAACACCGTATTGCATCCATTGCAGAAAAAAAAACATAGCATATGAGATTATTATCATTACTATATAATTATTATTATCATCATCATCATCATCATCATCATCATTATTATTATTATTATTATTATTATTATTATTATTAATCCAGATTTGTTGTGTGCCCATTTAATATAAAATATACGTTCAAGGGCGCTTAACAATTAAACATGTGACATATCGCAGATATGTAGGAAAATCACAAAAACATGACATATGCAATATTAAAACTAAAACTGAATGATTTGATTAATGGTTATTTGTACAACATTATTCGGGATGCATGTATTCTTCTATGTTCTAGCGTCCAGCCAGATTAACCAGAGTTCTGGCTACTATGGCTACTATAAATAGCCAATTGAAAATAGTTATTAACTTGAAATTTAGTTTTAAACATGCTATTTATAAAGAAATAACATATTAAGTTTCAAGATCGAATTCAGCTAAGACTGAAAATGTTTTGCGAACACGGGACCTGGTTACTCTGGCTACTCTGGCTACTCTGGCTGACCAGAATAGCCAGAACATGTTAAAACCCTAGGAACTCTGGCTACTCTGGCCAGCCAGAGTAACAAGAGCTACTTTAATTAACCACTTGAAAATAGTTATTAACTTGAAATTCAGTTTTATATATGCTATTTACATAGAAATGACATATTGAGTTTCATAATTAAACTCAGCTAAGAGAAAATATTTTGCGAACACGGGACCTGGTTACTCTGGATACTCTGGCCGACCAGAGTAGCCAGAACATGTTAAAATCCTAGAAACTCTGGCTACTCTGGCTGAACTCTGGCTACTCTGTTAGCAACAGCCAGAGTAACTAGAGCAAATGATATCCTGGTGACTCGGGCTATTGTGGCTTCTTTGACTGACCAGAGTAGCAAGAACATGTTAAAAATCTAGAAACTCTGCCTACTCTGGTTGAATTGTGGCTACTCTGGCCGGCCAGAGTAACTGGAGTTCTGGATACTGGATGAATTCTGACTACTCTTGCTGAACTCTGGCTACTCTGGCTGAACTCTGGCTACTCCGGCCATCCAGAGTAACCAGAGTTATGACTTCTCTGGCTGAACTCTGGCTACTCTGACTGAACTCTGGCTACTCTGGTTACTCTAGTGTACAAGTTGTAACGACATTGATAATAGTACGTCGTGCATATCAAGTAAATGGGGTTCAAATAGCCGATGCCAATTCACCTGTTTATATAGTTGTTATAATAATGAATGCCAATATGACACTGGATATTGCGTTCAGTGTAAACGTGGACTTTACGGCCTACTGTGTCAACGTGATTGTAGTGACTGTGCGGAATATCTTAACAATATGATTAACGTAGATGTACGCTCGAATGTAAACAAGGATATTTCGAGTACCAAAATGAGCCTGAAACAATTTGTTCAACATGTCCGACAGACTGTAGATATTATAATGACGCAAGCACATGCCAAATTTGCAATGACGGTTTTCATTTGTATCAGTTTCATTTAAATGGAATACCCTTTCTTCACTGTATTAGTTGCTCATTAGGATTAATCTGTTCAAATTATTGTGCTATTCAAAATTGCAATCAGTTCGAAGTCCATGATGGTGCTTCGATATGCACAGATTGCCCTGACGGATCCAGGTTTAATGGCAATACATGCATACTAAATATAACTAGCTGTTCTTAAGAATGTTCTACATATTGTGATGACGATGGAATATGTTTAGAAAGCTGCAATGCAGGATGGACGGGTGAAAGATGTTCTGTGAAGTGTTCGGATAAATGTTTGACATGCAATAAAAGTAATAGTGACATTTGTCAACAATGTAAAGGTGACTATTACCCTGTTAATTGTAATGTGGCTTGCAATCCGTCATGTATAAAAGAAGAAGGTAAACAAATGTGTAGACTAAACGATGCATATTGTTTGAATGGATGTGAACATAATTTCTAGGGTCCTGTTTGTGATCAGTCTTGCTCTAGCGGTTGTATTAAAAGCAGCTTATCACAATTATGCTAAAGAAGCAACGGGACATATAAACATGGATGTAAGGACGGATACGATGGAGACAAATGCGATATGATTGCTGCTACAAGCAAAACAACTGTGAAGCATGAAGGTGATTATATTATAAACAAACGAAAATACAATTTATTTAAAAAATTTCATTCATGTTGATTATAATCCTACTCTTACAAGTGATGAATATTTCAACAGACGTCAATTAATACGCTAAACTGAATTCAGTACGTAAACAAAACAATAATTTTTGAATATATCTTACAGAATGTACATCATATCTGAAGCATGTCTGATACATATATCAACACAACATTTCTTAAGCATACCTTTAATCATTCCTTCCAGAATATTTATTTATAATGGAAACTGTTCTCTATAGGTATCATTGAAATTAGCCTACATTTCTTCGTAGCTACTTTGAAGAAGATATCAAGGATCATTAAGTTATATGTCTTAATGCCATACATTTCTTCTTTTATATTTTTTTTAATTCAAATGATAGTAAGAAATGAGGAAACATTTTGAAACCAACATTTATATCACAGCAACGACAATTAAAACAAAAGTATCTACACAGTACGACTGTAAAGGAAATGATGACTACAAAAGCATTTTCATTGGAGGCTTTTCCTCGGGAATAGAAGTGTCCATAGCTGTTATAGCTGCTACAGTTGCATTATACAAACTAAGGAGACTGTAAAGTGTAGACATTTTTAAATTTGAAAATTCTTATACCATGTTTTTACCTAGCCGAAGCCAGCTTGTAAGAAATACAAGTTAAATATTTGTCTTTATTATTCAACATGTGTAACAAGTACAAGTAATTTTAAACGTTATGAAAAATAAAACAATGAAATATTGCTTTCAAAGGAACTTTTAGTTACATGATTAAGTTTATCACATCTACTAAATAATATTGTAACCTTTCTTTTCAGCCATGGGCTAGTTTGATTTTAAAAGATTTAGAGCTTATGTCAAATGTTAAACAAACTTGTTTCTTCCATTGGTCGTTATCTGCTATACGTTATTTAATATAGAAGATATTTTTGTTTATTATGTTTAAAGAAACTTCTGTGGAATCCGAAAATAATAAGCATTTCTGTTCTTCTTTGTTTTTGTGTTTCATTTCATATTATTTACCTTGTTTTAGTTAATACGCATAATATTTATCTGCATACTTTAAACCATAAATTTCTGATTCGAGAAGAATTTTTTATAAGATAATTGACTTCTCAAGTATTCGTGTATGACGAAATTTGAATGACAGCTGATAGACTTCCTTTGCTCTGAGGCTGTGTTTACGGTGCTCTGTGCTTCCGAGAAATCTACCCTTACCTATTATCTTTCGTAACTGGTTATGTTTTATGCGCATTGTTAGAAGGATTATTAGAGAAACGTAAAATGTTTTAATCTCACTGTAGCAATAAATCATTCTCAAGATACCTTTCCGGTAACTGGTTTTCCATACGGAGAAAAATATTCGTTTAATGTCCCAATGTGAGCACTAGGATGCTGTTGAGAGTTTAAATCTTCATTTTTGTCAAAAACGTTCTAAGCAAATTATAAACGAAAAACGGAGTTATGTCCAGAAACATATCTGATAATTCATCTATAAATGTCTCCCTTCATATCATATAATTTGGGAAATTTGTGTTCTATTCAGGGGTCTGAAAGGCACACACAGACAGCAAAATGTTATGATTTCCATAAAAAGAAAACAATGAGTTCGAGTTTTCACTTCAAATTCTATTCAGACCGTTTATAATTCAATGATGACAACAAAATGAATCAATGAAAGAATGAGGAATGATCATGTATAAAAACAACATATAAACAGTAAATCTGAAGATAATGCAGACAGCAAAATGTTATGATTTTTACGACAAACAACGGTTATTTCCAGTTTTCACTTCAAAACTGCGTTTGCAAAATGGATATTTGCAGCGATGTAATTTAATTCAAGCGGAGGCCCGTAACCTGTTGGTTTATGATATCAGAAAATGACTTGTACGGGAAACTTATGGATCCTACGTGTACTTTATCCTTGCTGACGAAACGAGAAGCATTTTTGAACAACGAGAAACACTTTTTGAAGAGAAGATGACTGTTATGAAATACTTGAAGCAGAAGTTACACTAACGTAGAAAGTAAATCTTATATGTAATATGCCTTCAAAACATTTTTATATGTCGTTCTTTTTTCTTTGTGTATTATCTGTTCCTGCCTTTCATTTATTTGAAGTTATATCTATATCCAGCCGTAGCACCAACATCACTGGTCCCATTTGTTGAATGACTGACGTCGAAACCTGCACAGAACTGATGTCTACCAGACCGTCCACCGCAATATTTACCCTCGATGCCTTGGCTGCCAGTTAGGCCGTTGGCATAGGTGTTTGCTTCAAAATG
The DNA here is from genome assembly GCF_021730395.1 of Mercenaria mercenaria. NCBI lineage: Eukaryota > Metazoa > Mollusca > Bivalvia > Venerida > Veneridae > Mercenaria > Mercenaria mercenaria. The sequence goes on along the minus strand of NC_069378.1, from coordinate 22,021,177 downwards.
TTTACTTTTTTAACTCGATAGAATTTCTTTTGCAAAGTTTCCTGACGTAGAACTAGGATTACTTTGTCCCTGGTAACCGTCCATGTTTTATCTGAAATAATTACCAATTCATATATTAGTGTATCATTCATGTGTCTAAACATACCATTTTGTATATCATATATATTGGAGTGGTCTTCTCTTTAATTATACGTGAAATTACCTGCTTCTTGTCTAGGTTCATTCCCCTTCATTCTCAAAATAAAACATTTTTTCTTGTCTTAATTTGTTATAATTACTAAAAATTATATGATAATTAAACGAATTGACAAACGACTTGAAATTAAAAACCGACTTAATTTTACGACTAATAACATGCTGCCTAAACATGCATGTAAAATGAATTGTTTATTTACCATATAAAAATACAATGAGAATAATTTTTCCTTTTAAGTAAAAATATTGTGCAAATGAAAGCAATTTATTATCATTTTACTTAAAGCTGAATTCTAAATAAAATGTAAAATTCTTCATACCAAATAAAGGCGTTTAAATACTTAACGTGCGAGTTCGATGAAAGTTAAATGTTAAATGTCTGAAGTGTTACGAAACACTTGCTATTATACGTAATCTATTTCAACCACCTTGAAATATGTACGAAAGTAACGCGAGCGGACGACGACTAAGATTTACATCACCATTGCCTATAATCGTCGTGTTCTTTTTTTAATGTTCAACAGTAAGAACAACTCGCTTTCGTTTAGATATATACAATGGTTATCAATTTTGTCATACGGGCTTCTTTTAATTTCTGACCTTGCCTGGCCCAACCTGGCCTGACCTAAAGAGCTCAATTTCGAGTGGGTCAGGCCAGAAGAGGTAATAGTTTTCGATGTATAAAATGTTATTGCAGTTTTTAAAGTAGTTGACATCAGTGACTACTAGTACAAGAGTTTGGCATAAGTATCTGGTTGTTTATTTTCTCAAAAACGTATGTCATCTAAAATTTCACTTCTGGCAGTGAATAATATTTAAATATATATGTCAGCTTCATTCATATCAACAACTATACTTAACAGTAAAATCTCCAATTATTTTAAAGTTTACTGGTGTGTTTGACTAAATCCAAAATATATATACAAAGTTTGGTCCCAAAGGGATTCACTGGCAGCATTGTTAAAAAGATTGCCAATAATCTGCAGATGTTATTCTGTCACCAGAGACATTTATTTGCTTTGTGTTGATTGATTCATAAATTAGTAGCAAGTTAATAAAAACTTTCAAAATATTCTGACATAAACTGGTTTATTAAAGCATTTTGTTAAGAAAAGATCAGTTATCAATTAATATTCATGAAGATAATGTAATTAAAAAATAGCTTTAGTACAATTCTTTTCAATAGTATTTCGTTTAATCACATCTTTTCCCTGTGCCTGTTATTTTAAAGATTTAAAAGTTTACATGCTATCTCTACTTAAAATTTAATGTTGATACACATAATGACATCAGAAAATGTTTTAAATCTAATAAAATGAAATTAGATCCACTATTGTTTAACATATCACGCATCATACTTCGAAATAAAACATAGACCTGAGAAAATTGGCATTCATATTAAATAAATTATCACCAAGTATTGTTCATTGTTCCTATTAACTATTCTTGCAAAAGTGTATAAATACAATGAAAGATTGTGATATGTGTAACTATGTGATCTACGTAAGGAAGTTCTGTACGTTTGATTAACCGGAAGTAATGGCGTAACGTCATTTATCTGGATAACGTAGAATAAGGCCTAGACTCGGTAGGCGAAAAAATCAAAACGGCAACATTACTATCTTTCTAATGATAAAAGATAATATCAAAACGTTTGACCATTTAAACAGTTCCAAATAATGTCTCCAAATCGGCGTGAAATGTTCTGATCTCTTTAATTATGGGCCAGTATCTCATTAAAAACAAACGGACCTTCACATCTTATTTCATCATATTACATACCATATGTTTATTTACGACTATAAGACGTTTCATTAATTTGTACATAGTAGGGAAATTTCTATTAGCGAAAGAAAATGTGATTTTCACATAGATGCTCATTATGAAAACTCGCGTTTATGGTCCAAATCTTTCAAATCAATCTTGCAAAAATCAAGCACAAGACCCTGTTATTTTTCCAAATTTTATAAATATATTCTGAAATTTTGAAAAATCAGGCTTTGATCGAATTCTATATTGTAGAAAAAAATGATCCGAACGTTCAGAACTAACTTTGATGTATATTATATCATACACTACTCGCAGTGTACAGACAGTGATAGAATTGCGCACATAAGGTAATGACTTGTATATAATTATAAACCCTTTTAAACCTTGCCAAGATGACATTATGTTTTTTTAGTCTATACAATAGTTTTGTTTAGACATAACATTTATCTAATATCGAAAAAGAATTCTTTGTTATTTCGTCCATTATATAGATTATTGTACCGACACGGCATTTTTAAACATGCTCATTTTACTGTGACATTCTATTTAGATATTTTCAATAAAAAGTGATTTCATAATGACCCTGACAAGGCTAAGGTAAGTTTTAGATTTCATCTTTAGTTTGTTTTGTATTTAAATAAATTTAAAGCAGTAAATTGAATTACGTTTTTTAAACCTTAACTAAAATTGGAACAAGACATATAAAATACTGCTATTGAATGACAAATGCAAAGAATATCAGCAAATCACTTTTTGTGAGAAGCAAACAAGTCGGCAAAAACCTTTAAAATTGATATATGTCTGCCAAGAAACCTCGGTATTGAATTTTACAGTTACATGATAAAAACAGTTTCTAAGAATCTTACCTTTGTGTCTAAAGATCTGTTTTTATGTGAAATCAAAACCTTGAAATATTTATTTTAAAATGAGGAAGTAGAATAATGACCAAAAAAGTTGTAGCTCGTAAATTTTAAGTCTGGGGTCCTTGAATAAAGCTAACAGTAGCTTTTATACTAACAAAGTGCACGCTAAAATTATGTGTGCACATACCAACTGACTGGGTGCACATAAGTCAAACTGTGAGTGAAATATGAAAGTGTTCAAAGTGTACCCATTAAACAAATGTTTACATGGAACAGTCACACGTACGCATGAATCAGAAGAATCAGAGGTAAGTACTATAATTGAAAACGGTCTAATACCTGAATAGAATCACCTGCGAATATCTGATACTATACCTGAATATAGGAAATTCAGATTTAAATTGCTCAGACAGATGGAGATATATCTGTAATTGATTAGATTGTCATGGGTTACTACCCATGATGCGAAAGCGCAAAAACGACTTCAGCAAGACGGGGATGTTGCTTTGTAATCACTTGAAAATGCATGCAATGTCTCACAGAATTAAACAAATATGAGGTCAGTCTGAGTTTGAAATGATACATTAGTTAGTGGAGAAATGTTTTTTCTAATAAATAATTGATGACAAAAATCATTAGATTTCTAAAAATATACTTATAATACAGAAATCTTCCGCACAAAATTTTACTCATTTGTATATTATTAGGATGTTGTAACAGAAACGCACTTTTCAATCCGGGTTATCAGTTACCTTAAAGCCTGAGAGTAATCTGTCCTTGGTATACTTTGCAGCTAACCTTGTTGAATTGTACTTTGATTTTTTATTTAGTGAAGTACATGCGCTATTTAAGGACATTACTCATTTGACCATAATAGATCATGTAATAATATCGCTTATCAAATTGTACCAGATTATTTCTGCAGTTTAGTTATTTCTATTTCCAAAACAAGATACAACTAACCATGGCCCTAGTGAAAAGAAATAATATTGTGTGTACAATTAATTTATTAATTTATTAATGACTTGTGGCACATACCAAAATTCAAAAACTTTCAGTGGCTTCCTTCTCTTTTTATCAAGGAAAAAATGGTGTCATAGAAATATCAGAATAATGACGTACATCCTAAAATACATTGGATACGTTGTTCAAGAAATTTTCAGGGCATTAAGTGTTACTAAATAAAGGAAAAAAAGATTCAGAAATTAAATAATAAAATGTTTCTTACACCAGAATCACAAACGGCAATACTAATATGGTCTACATAGCATTTTTGGCCAAGTAAGACTTTATACAAATTTTCATAAAACTTCTTATGTACATTTTTTCCACTGCGGACAGGTTGCTGGAAAATATAATTACGATGAAATAATAGAATTACCCTATGCACGTGGTGCGAATGTAAACTCAAACTAAAATTTTTAAGTGAAATAAGTTTTTTGTCAATGTAGTCTGTTTCTGCCGTTCACACCACACTAATAATTATTGCCATTTGATTATGTTTTGTCTGTGACACCCGTTTCGCAGGGGATATCTATTCTATGCATTTACTTGTTTAAAAATGAGAAATTTATACCTTGTTCTTTCAAGCAGACCTATTACAGAAAAATCGATTATATTATACACACTTGTATGCATTTAAAAAGGAAGTTTGAAATACGGTAAACTTGTTTATCAAATAATTGAAGCACTTTACTATTTAAGAACAGATTATTTAGGCGTGACTTACATAATATAATATGGACCTAGCTCAGGTAGGAACATAACATTACTGCTTTACGTTAAAAACATGTTAATATTTCTAATATTTTATGCGTTATTAAAACATTCAGACATATCCATTATGCTATTCAAATTTCGTAATACTGTAAGAACGCTTTGTAATCAATTAAACCTTATTGACATAACATTTAAAAATGAACTGTTGTCACTCTTTTAAATATTCGTTGTTCTGATAATTACATATGAACGAGATGCTAAACAGAAACTATACGAAGTCATTTTGAAAGGATTATGATTGATATTCGTTATCTAGTTTCAAAGTCCATTATCTGGTCCCTTTAAACTTTTAAATTGTTAGTTAAATGCTAGAAAATGGAACTTGAAACAACATAACCAGTGTATTTTTTGTATTTTTCACAGAGGATGTATTGTATGTTTTATAATGAGCTGTTTTGATAATGGTAGGGAAACTTGAAATATTTAGATTTTTACAAGTTACAAACAGTCGAATTCCCTATCTTTTATTTAGACTTATTTATAATTATGTTTGCAAATTCATATTATCGTTGGGAAATAGTTCCTTTTCTTTGTTTTAGATTAGATACTAAAGTATAAATATTATCTCACAGTTTAAAATGCTATGCACACATGAATGTTTTTCAAAAGAATAATTTAAACATGATCATAAACTAAACTGAAACTTGTTTACAGTGCAAGTTTTAAAATAAAAGTCGCATATGCTTTATCTAAAATTACACAATAGTGAGCTAGCTGAGGCAGGAACAAAATATAATTATAATGCTTTAAAAGAACGTTAATATTTCTTATTAAAACATTTAGGTAAATAAATACTAATAAACCTGTAAGTAAATGCTTAAATCTATTTAAATTACCTGAGGTTACTAAAAAATGAACTATAACCATTTTAGAAAACAAGTTGTTAGCAGTTGCCGAACAAATTTACAATCAAACTGACTCTATTGTTGTGCTGCTTGACTGCGTTCTATATATCGAAAGATCTTTTCAAAGATTTTATTACATATAAACGAGATTCTAAACTGGAAGTATACGAATACTGATGTTTACCTGTACACTTCTATATATACAAGGTATTTCACCTAGTGTATATAATTACTGAATTTGATCTGATAAATGTTGCAGACGAGTGTACAAACTGCATTATTTGAAACTCTTTAGACTTTCAGGTTGTGAGTAAATACTTCAAAATGGCACTTGACGCAAGACAACTGGTATTACTCCTGGCACTTTTCACAGATGTTGTAATGACTGGTGAGTTTACATTTGCTACAAATAACAATAATCTGGACACCGTTTTTAAGGTAATGGACCCGTAACGGACGTGAATGTAGTTGAACGCGCACGTAACTTTCTGTAAAATCCGGAGAAGGCCGAAAGCGCAGATGGAAAATACGTAATTTGCCGATTATCATAAAGGGTCAACTGCCTTGATCTACAAATCATAGACAAAATAGCTGTATTCCTAACCTTTTTCATATTTGTAAACTCATAAACTGTAAATAAAACACTGCAGAATATTACCAAATGCGAGAAAAAAAAATATATAAAATTTTAAATAGTATACACTGTTCAAAAATACCAGTTGCTTTTAATTCTAAAACAATACAAATGAAAAACAAAATTATGAATTGCGTGGCATAAATTAGTTTCATTACAAGATACAATAATGCATGCGAGAACATTTATCAATATGAAACGACAAAAGTCCAACTTCGTCAGTAAAAGACAACAGGATTTCCACCGGAGAGACTGATTATTAGTTACAGAATAGACATGAAAATCAAGTCCGGGATACGGACTTATCTCGTGCCGACAATGGCACTTTCTATGTTAAAATGGCTTACACGTCATCATAAACGACGACGTCTTTGAAGATGGGAAGTCGCACAGTCGCTTACGCACCGCCTGCACGTTTAAAGCCAGTCCCTGACAACTGCTCAGAGTCGACTCTTTGGCTCAGATTAGAGCATTAGACTAGCAACCGAGCGAAATTCCTAGAATGTTTTGACTTCATACAATCGTAATGTCATTTTTTGACAATTCAAGACTTGTTGCATATCCTTTTCATAATAATATACTTACATTTCTGCGTACATTTCTTTTCTCCAGATGCAATGACATACTATAAGGTTATGGTTAATTTAAATATCTCGCTTACCAGTTAACTGCCACACACAATTCTTAAGTAGGCTTGAAAACATATCAGTTAACAACTTGGTATGTCACTGTACAAGTTTTGTTTGGCTGTTTGCGAGATCAATTTAATCTAATGCATAAGTCTGGAGGATAAGACAGACAGACAGACAGACAGACAGAGAGAGAGAGAGAGAGAGAGAGAGAGAGAGAGAGAGAATTTAAAATATTTTTTAAAGGTTGTGCGTTTCGTAATGCAGGTATCTATAATGTTATTATTGCTAAACTCATTCTTGCTATTTATACTTTAAGACACAAAAATGAAACCATATTCATGTGCACATGTATTGGGTGGATTTACTTTATGGATAGCATTTTTAAAATGATGTCAAATCTATCTGTAGAATGTTCTGCTGGCTGCAATTCCTGTTCCGGTTCAACATGCTTAAAATGTGAATCGTCATATTATTTATCCAATGGTTTCTGTTCTCCATGTCCAAAAGACTGCACTAGTTGTAACGGATACGATTACTGTACTTCGTGCAAACCAGGTAAATGGGGTTCAGACAACCAGTGCCAGTTTACCTGTAGTAATAATTGTTATAATAAAGAATGCCATAATGACACTGGCTATTGCGTTCAATGTAAACCTGGGCTGTACGGCCCTCAGTGTGAACATTACTGTAGTATCTGTACGGATGATCTTTGTGATTTACGTAGATGCACGCACGGATGTAAACAAGGATATTTCGAGTACAAAACTGAGACTGAATCAATATGTCAAATATGTCCGACAGATTGTAGAAATTGTAATAACGTAAGGACATGTCAAGTTTGCAATGACGGTTTTCATTTGTATCAGTTTCATTCAAATGAAAATATGTTTGTTCATTGTGTAAGTTGTTCATTAGGATCTAACTGTTTAAATTATTGTGCTATTCAAAATTGCAATAAGTGCGAAGTACATGATGGCGCTTTAGTGTGCGCAGATTGCCCTGAAGGATACAGATTTAATGGCAAAACATGCATACTAAATACAACAAGTTGTTCTCAAGAATGTTCCTCTTATTGTAATGACGATGGAATATGCTTAGGAAGTTGCAATGCTGGATGGACTGGTGAAAGATGTTCTGGAAAGTGTTCAGATAAATGTTTAACATGCGACAAAAGTAATAGTGGCATTTGTCAACAGTGCAAAGGTGACTTTCACACTGTAAATTGTAATACGGCTTGCAATCCGTCATGTATAACAGAAAAAGGTAAACAGAGGTGTAGACTAGTTGATGGATATTGTTTAAATGGATGTGAACACAATTTCTGGGGTCCTGATTGTGACCAGTCTTGCTCTAACGGTTGTATTGATAACGGTTTAACTTCGATTTGCGAGCGAAACAACGGGACATGTAAACATGGATGTAAGGACGGATACAGCGGAGACAAATGCGATATAACATTTACAAGGAAAACGACGATAGTGTCTAAAGGTAACTATATTATAAACAAAAATACAATTCATTTCAAAAAGTTTATTCATGTCGAGTGAAATCCTACCCTTAGGAATTATGTATAATTCAACAGACTCCAATACGCTATATTTGTTGATAAAGCTACAAGCAAAACAACGATGTTTTCTGAAGGTAATTATAGTATAAACAAACGAAAATACAATTTATTTCAAAAAGTTCATTCATGTCGAGTGAATTCCTACAGTTAGGAATTATGTATAATTCAACAGACGTCAATAGGCTATACAGATGAATTGTGTAAAAGCATAATATTTTTAATCATCAATCAATGTTTAAAAATGTCTGTACAGGTATGTTTATTTTAAAGAAATGAAATAAGCTTATTTTTTGAAGAAGATATTAACGATCATTGGATAATATATTTATTTTATTTATTATAATATTTTATTATATTATTTAATTTTATTTTATTACCATATTCATTAATATTGTTTTGTTTTCTATTAAATATAAAAATGTTTAGCACAAGAGATGATAAAAATGCTTTAAAACCAACATTTATATCACAGCATCAACAACAACTCAAAAACAAGTATCTACACAGTGTGATTGCAAAGAAAATGTTGTCTGCAAAAGCAATTTCGTTGAAGGTTTCTTTTCGGGATTAGGAACTTCTGTAGTCGTTGCAGTTATTACAGTGACACTATTCCAAATTAGGAGAAGGTAAACTACTGACACTTAAAAACGGAATTCAAAACAAGGTATATTTAGAATATCAAAAACATGTTTGTGCCCATCCACAGATGAATAATTAGAAATACGTCCGATTTAAAGGTTGTACGACAACAAAGATAAAATAAAATTTTAAGATATCCTTTTAAAATGTGATTCATATATATATTATTCCTTAAGTAGGTTTTGAAATGAATTCTATGTTTTTGAAACAAATGAGAATTAATTGTTCTTACCAACTTTTACATTCGAAATTGAAAAGCCTTTGTCATGGGGCATTAAAGGTAAAATGCCTTAATATATATATTAATTCAAAAGCTTTATGTAAACGGTAGTTAAATACTAATTTCTCCTTAGTGTAGTTGTCAAGATGGTAGGAAAGTGTTTTATTGCCGAGCCAACCTTGCTTCGATTCCCAACACAGACGTATTTTTTCTTATTGATTTATATTTTAAATAGTTTAGAAACAAGTCATGTTCTAATGTTCATAATACGACCATACTTCATTTTTAAAGAAAAATAATTTTTAGTCGAAATCTGGAGTTCAGTCCCTTTACAGTAAAGTACATGCAATAGTTTCGTCTATATTTATTACCCATGTGTAACATGTTCATGTAATTTGGAACGCTTGCAAGAATAAAACAATAAGATAGCTTTTAAGGGCTTATAAGATTCCAACGACTTATTTCCCTTAGTCAGGCCCCTTCTGTGGCAATTCTGTTATCGGTTTATGCATTGTTTTGAGTAGCCTTATGTTTACATTGCTATTTAAAATAAACCTCTTACTTAAATCATGCCATCTTTCCTACACCAAGTTACGCTAATGCCGTCTTTTACAGCGGCATATAACGCAAACATAAAATGTTCCATAAATAATGGTCCTTGCAGATTCTTATAATTATTTTTGGCAAATACATGCATTGCGGTAAATATGGCACATACTTTGTCATCATTTTGTTGGGGGCCAAAATCGGCCCAAATTCCACGTACCTGTTTAAGAGTGTAAATACCTGACCATTTTTATGTGCTTTTCGTGTAATTGTTTAAATAACACTGTCAAATATTTTGCATTTGCATATTTTACATTCATATTTTCAGCATATCGATACGTTGCATTTAGTTAGTTTTTACCTAACACTGTTCTCAGTACTGATCTATTTGAATTAAATATGGATTACATTTAAATATGATTGGATTTTATCTAAATTAATACAAAATTTGCATGCTTTATGAATAACCATAATATTTCAAAGTGTGTTTAAGTGTGCAAAGCATTTTTCAAATCCAAAAGGCAATCAATGTATACCTTTTACAACAGGTATGTAGCAAAGAAGTTAAAATCGCAGCAAGATTCGAAGAAAACAATCGAGATGCCCACATATTATAACGAGGATATTCGTCATACATATGAAACACAAGAAGCGGCTACCGGAACTAGTAACTATGAGAAACTCGGCAATACCAGGAACACGGATAATGTTTACAATGGTATGGAAGCTTTTGAAGGAATTTAATAATGGAAATGTTCCAACCTATAAAGAATATTTTGTATTGATATTTTTCAACAAGGAAGCATAATGCAGTAATCACAATGAAAATAATAGAAAAAATAAAAATGATAACTTGTGCTAGCTGTTTGCAAGACTTTCACTAACTAAAAGTTAATTTATAACTTCCAGTTACTAAAATAAATATAAATGAGGGAATTGTAATGAACCTTATACTGACGTTTACCGTATGTATTTTTCAGATTTAGAAACAACAGTGCAATAAAGTGCCTGCTTTCGCAACATGTGAAAAACAAACTCTACGACAACAGAACTTGCATATGATGAAGCCAGCTAGCTGGCTTACCTAAGATCGGTGGTTTTACTAAAGTGCCCGCTCGTGTCCAAGATAGGACACATGCGTTTTCCTTCACCATCAAAAGCTAGAAAATCGCCATGTGATCTATAACTGTGTTGTTGCGAAGTTAAATGCAAAAAGGATATTAACAAAGTACTAAGTACTGGAATAGAAAAGAAAGTATATTATTTCACCCTTTTATTTTTCAATATTATTTTATATATATTATTATTTTATGTATATCATATTTAACATTGTATTTAACATTTTTAATATAATTGTGCAGTGTTATATATTGTGCTGTATATTGTAAGTTTATGTTTGTATTAGAATAGCAAAACCACAACTTCTGCATGTATATAATGAATTTCAAAACTCAAGATCTTTTTGTGCTTGTGTTAAATCTGTTCCATTTTATCTATTTGAAACCTCAGGTCATATAGGTGACATTTATTCCAAAGAAAATTATTTTCATTTAGCTCAACTTTAGGTCTGTCTGTGTGTGTGTGTGTGTGTGTGTGTGCGTGTGTGCGTGCGTCCGTGCGTGCGTGTATGTACATGTGTTCGTGCGTGGGCGTGGGCGTCAACTAAGCAATAATTTCGACGTAAAACGTAAAATTGTGAACTGTAGTCTGGAAAAGATTTCAACATCAGCAAAGATGGCAAGCAGTTTCATTATTTTTTTACTTTGGATGACCTGTAGCCACCTTTATTAGAGTAACTCGAAACTTCGATATAAATGGTATGTCAATACCAGTCGTTGTAACAGTAACGGCGAAAGATTATGACATTCCAACTTAAACATTCTGCCGCCCGTTTTCTGATTTTGTTTATTTGTATTCGTCCACCTTACCACGAAATCACATGAAAGGGCAATTCACATCAAATGGCAGAAATATTACCGCAGGACATTGATTCTAAGAACGCTTAAAAAGGATAACTAATTTAAAATTATCAAAGATGTTTCATATGTTTTGATAGGTAGACAGATCAAAATCAAATTAAGTACGACAGACTGGCGTCTGTGAGTTTTTTGTTGTTTTTGTTGTTTTTTTTTTTTCATGATTCTGCTAACTTGGTATTGTAAGTCAGATAAGGATATCACATTAATTAGCGTTGAATGATAGAAGTCTAGCAAGAATCAGTTTCGCTTTCTATTCAATTATGGGTTAGTTTGAGCTAAAACTAAAAATTTTGTAAATGTACATTAGAAGTAAATAGATGTAGATAGCATGTCAAATGTTAGATAGTTTTTCATTTATGCTTTTCGGTGAAATACTGGAATAGATCTATATGAACGAAATAAAATTTTCAAAGAATTATTAGATTTTTCACTTGTGAATGCAAAAGAATATGAAACTCTTTCCAAAATATACTTCAATATTTAAGATTTATACGAATAAACACCTGCACGAAGATGAAAATAATATGCTCCACCGTATTCAAATGTAAAACTATTTAGTATTTCTTAACATGTATACCATGATGTTATGATATTATGACGTCATGACACAATTCCCGTGATGTTGCGCGGGTAAAATGGATATATTTAGAGAATGCAAAAAATCAACATAAAACTTGTTCATTTCATATGTAAGATCGAAATATATTAGCTGTTGTGTTTACTTATAATAAGGAAAATATAAGTATGTAACACTAATGCAATCTACAAATGCTCCGACTTTAGATGTAATAGAAATTGCAGACCTTTATAATGTGTATATTTATGATTTAATTATGCTCGTGTATAAGGTGGTCATTTGTCTGTTCTACATTAAGCGAGGCTACGGTTTGTGAAGCTCGTATTCAGATAAGTTTTTTCTAGGATATAAATATACATATGGTCGTCGAAAACGAATATCGAGTGTCCGTAAAAGGATTAATCAATAGCTCAGGATTTCAAACTATCAAAGTTGAGTTGAATTTAAACTGTTTACGTCGATGGCGCTGGAGTAATTGAAAATGCTGGCACATGCAGCCATTGATCTCGTCCTGTCTTGTGTAGAACTAATGTGCCTAAATATAAATAACTGGGTGGTGTGTCTTAGTGCATAGTAGCGCTTCAACAGAAGATTTTGTAATACGCCTGCAATGATCTAAGTTAGCAAACCCTAAATTTCAAAAGTGTCTGGCAGTTCGGACGAAAATGCTTTGAGTTGTGAGTTTTGAAATTATACGCTGTGAATTTTGTTTAACACGAATTACAGCTACAGCTATCAGATTGGATAAACGAATATTAAAATATGAAAACTAAAAAGGCTCGCTATATGTGAGTTTTTAATAGAATTGCTCTTAAGTCAGTGTTAGCGGGGGCTGACTTCAAATCACTTGCCCCTCATCGATGTGGGTTCGAGCCTCATTCGGGACGTTGAATTCTTCATGTGAGGAAGCCATCCAGGTACCCGCTAGTGATGAAATAATGCACGGAGGGGCGCCTGTGGTCTTCCATCACTATTAAAGCTGGAACGGCGCCATATGACCTATAATTGTGTCGATGCGACATTAAACCCAACAAAATAAACAAATACTTGTTACGCTTGCAGTGAAGGTTATCATTTGTATAAATTTCATCCGTATGGAAATTAAACATATTGTTCACTTATGTTTCACTTAAATCCAAGTTGCAATGATGAATGAAGGGATATGTTATAGAAAGTTTGTGAATACATGAGTAACATGCAAAGGCGTGGCATCCGATAAGAATGATGTTGATATCTTCTTGTAATGTAAAGATAACTATATTAAAATCAATTGCACAGTCGCTTGTAATCTAGCAAGATGGAACACTTGACAATTTGGACATTAATTACAACAAAGTGCTTATTAAATATATACCGAACAGCAAAAGAAACTATCCAGATGTATAACTGGCATATTGTGAAAAAAAAATTTTTTTTCAAATTTGAATTGTTTCTTCATACCAAAATTACACTTGAAGATCTTTACGTGATACATTTTTAAAAATCAATCAACCGTGAAGTCAGTAGTCCCACAATAGCCGTCTTCTGCGCGTCTGTTGCATTGTAACATCCCAATTAGGCGCTCGCGCTAAATTTGATTCAGTCGTGCGGTTCAACCAACAATATTCTTTAAACTTTATGCTGTTTTTCGAGGTAGCCAATTATCAATATTTCCAATGACAATAAAATTTCACAAAGAAAATTGTTAATTACATGGTACGTGAATTTCGTCCAAAACGGCTATTGTGGGACTACTGACTTCACGGTTGATTGATTTTTAAAAATTTTGCACGTGAAGTTCTTCAAGTGAAATGTGATGTGAAAAACACAAGTGATTTATAAATTAAAGTTTTTAAATAAAAAATACACCAGTTATAAAACAGGATAGTTTCTTTTGCTGTTCAGTATATAACGATTATTAAAGAGCATAAAGAACGAAAAAATGATAACATGAAACAAAACGTACGTCACATCTGCAACAACAACAACGCAAACAGGTTGCAAAATATCGAGATGAATTAAATGAAAACAGTATAATTATTGTCGCCTTCTTTTCGGAAATTGGAATAAATTTTTGATGTTGCACACATTACAGTGTGATTATACAAACAAAGGTGGAGGTAAATTATAAATCTTAGGACAACGGACTTTTCACAAGTTTAAATTATGATTTTTTGTCGAGCCCGCTTACGGTGAGCTCGATATAGTCGCCACTTTTGGCGATTCGGTGTGTGTGCGTGCGTCCGTGCGTGTGTGTGTCCGTCCGTCCGATTTTGTCATGCATGGACCAACCTTGTTTATATTTGGCATGAATGTTTACCTCAATGAGAAGGCATGTCATGCGCAAACCCCATGTTCCTATCTCAAAGGTCAAGGTCACAGTTCGAGGTCAAATGTCAAATTGAAGTTTCTCGGGAGCATTTCTTCTTCATGCATAGTGGTGGGATTTTGATGTAACTTGGCATGAATGTTCATCATTATGAGATGGAGTGTCATGCGCAAGAACCAGGTCCCTAGGTCCAACGTCAAGGTCACATTTGACAGCTGGCGGGTTCGACATTCTGCCCGTGGACATACTTGTCTTAATTACGCTGAATATCTAGACCAGTGGTCGTTTTATATATATATTCCACTCTACCTCAGATCGAACGCCTGGAGTTTCTGTCGATGATAAAGGTCAAAGGCATTTTCCAGGTAAAAGCTGATGTACGAAATGTCCAGTGACTAAAGATGACGTCTGATAATAAAACTTTCAAGGCGTAACCTAACTAAATTTAGGTTATTCCTTCAAAGTATTTACCCCTGACTTCAACGCACATCCGCAGTCCAGAAATCAAAGAGGTGCAGAGATGTCTGCCCTTGGTAATGTCTTAAGTAACTAAAATATACCACTCTCGGGTGCTTCATAAATATTTGCGCCGAACCAGTATATTTTGGGGTCTGGGAAAGAGGAGAAAGTCACAAGTATTTAGATCTGGTGAATAAGCGGGGTGATTGATTTCTTCAACTTTTTCATCTCTTTGAAACTTCTGAACGATGGATATTTTGTCAGCTGCAGCGTTGTCATGGATCAACTAGAGACAGCGAATACCAATATTTGGAAGTATTTGTTTGTATTTTCTTTACACCTCTTTCAGAACTCTGTCTCTATAAATTTTTCCAGTGACTGACGATGTATGCGTTTGTAAAACCCATTGAGTAAACGAAGATGGAATACAAAGCATGTTAGACATTTAGTTCATTTTGTAATTACTGATCACCTGTTTCACAGTCACTGTCTGTTGTCAACGCGACGCTAAAGTGTATACAGGTCAAATCTCCTGTAAGGAGCTAGGACATTGCGCGATCATCTAAGTCTGAGAACTTATTCAGCGTTTCTCTAGCACATTTGATTCTATTGGCTTTTGTTTCTCGGTTATCATGTAAAACATTGTTTTTTAAACCCAAGTGCTTGGTGAGAATCTCATGAGTTCTCTCCGTCGATAAAAGTAACGTAAAGATACTATCTTGGACACAATGTACCTGGCGTCTTCATTAATCAGACGCCTTACAGCAGCAATGTTCTTTGACACCACTGCTTTTTGGGTCTGCCAGGTTGAGCCCTGTCTTTAAAGACTGCCTTACCATTTTTGAATTTACGTATCTATCTGTAAACAGTTTTCTCTGATACTACATACTTCCCATATGAACCATGTAGTTCACTGAGTATCTACCTAACAAGTATTTCTAAAGACCAACGTACTTTAATGTACGCTCTTATTTCAGATTTGTGTTCGCTTTTCATAGCTACATGTATTTCGCATAGTTTTTATGACTAAACAACATACAAAACTGAAAATCTATAAAACGGTAAGATAGTTTCCAATAAAACTTTAAAGGATCCAAAAGGTGACATTCATATATCATCCATGTAAGGTTTCTAGCGCGGTTGTCATTATTTTATGAATGGCCCAAGTATCAAATGAGTGGGTGTCAGTTTATTTCTTAAAACATAACTATTTACCCTAGTAATTCAGGCGTACAATCTAAACGCTTGTATGCTATTTATGTAAACCACAACTATCCCAAAATGCTCATGTAAGAAAATATTGAAACAAATGAATACAACTTTTGATTGATACCAGGAATACGGATAATGTTTATAATGGTATTGGGGCTTTAAAACGAATTTGATAATAAAAACTTTCCAACTAACAAATGTTTGTAAAAGTACTGCAGTTGTTGTAACCTAAGTGTTTCAATGTTCTGAGCATTTACAATTTTATGATTTAAAGCCAGCCTTGCAAAAACGATGTAATTTCTCGTGAGAAAACTAATGTAACGCCAAAAATAGATTAACGGTTTTTAACAGATTTACAAAATAATTGTTTGTAGAAGGACATATCCTCACTATTTAGAATCATTGTTTCAAGATGAATACACTATATATAGTTATCAGAAGTAAACCCTTTAAGCCCAAAGACTAAATAGTGTCATCTGTTATGACTAAAAGTTTTCAAAAAATATATGGTTTTGACATTTTTCATCAAGGAAGCATAAGGTTACAATAATAATGGTGGTACTAATAATAATAAAGACAAATATTTTGACAAAGTACCAAGTATTCAATAGAAAATTCTTAAACGTATATCCTTTCAATGTTTTATTTTTATTTTCCAATATCATTTTATTGATAATAATATTATATTTAATATCATACAAAATAAATGTATTTATTTATTTTTTATATTATTATACAATGTTATATATTATGACAAATATTGTGTATAAGTTTATACAAAACTCAACATCTTTATGACTGTTCAATATTCATTTGTTTGTAATCCAAGGTCAATTTTTGTAAAATCTAAATGATAATTTCCACTGCAACATGAATTTAAAGAATGCGAAAAGCTCGTGAAAACGTAACATAGGCGTAGGAGCCTGGGGGAAGGTGGGCAGGCCTCCCCAAAGCTAGGATGGGGGGGGGGGGTAACTATAGTTTGACCCCTGCAATATTTTTACATTTTTCATGGTCTATTCAAGGGAAATAATATTGCAACAACTTTATATTACAATTTGACAAATGCAGCGCTATTTGTTTGTATCTCCAGGACTTCAACCGAATACTGTAAAAAAGGCACTCTTGATTTAGAACAATACATATTTTGACCGATTAAGTTACACCATTGTGTGGTTCATTAGAAATGCATCAATGACTGGGGCTTGAGGGGCCTATGGCCCATTTGGCCCCTGGACAAGGTCTTGTCATGAATGCACCGGGGATCCCTTGCCAGACCCCTTCCCCCCCCCCCCCCCCCCCAAGTTAATATTTCAATATCAGTCAAGGAAGCAGTTTGTTATTTATTTATTTAGTATTACATATCGTTAAAGATTATCACATTTGTATCGTGAAATATGCATGAGTTCTACAGTGGAAATACTGCGCGACTTTACCGCAATATTATTCCGTGAATTTCTCGATGTAAATCTAATTATCGTTTTATTACATACGCATCTTTACTTATAATTATTATATAAATGACGTCAATTTGTTTTTAATTGAAAATACCGTCCTTAAAGAACTTTTAAACGCGAAGATATACATGCAACTGGAATGGAAATGGAAAAATATTCTCGTTTCAGGTTCCAATGAAACTTAACAAGGTTTCTAAATGAGTATGTAATAATTATAGGTTATTAGCTTTGTATCGGGAAATATGCACGAGTTATTCAGCGGAAATACTGCGCGACTTTAGGAGCGCAATATTCTTCCGCTGAAGAACGAGTTTTTTTTTTCAGCAGATATATCATGACGTCATGCTGTTATGACGTCATGACGCAATTCACGTTATGTTGTGCGAATACAATTTGATGATGCATGGAATAAAAAAAGATAATTTTCTTGTATTAAATGTAAGATCGAAATATATTTCACCGAGTGAATACCAGGCCCTAATTTAGCTTAGTCTTGTATTTCAAATGCTTGTTTTTGCCCTTTACGAGGGCTGTTAAAAAATAACACAGACCTTTTCTCCAGCTTTTATATAATTTGATAAAGCAATGCAAGAAATACACTACGATACTGCGATCACTGCAAGTTGCAGAAATTATGCCTCCTCGAAAAGAATTACTTAAACGAATCAGGTGCACACTGTTCATATTTCAACGACGTTTATGGCATCGTGACTTTACCGAGATGC
The DNA here is from genome assembly GCF_021730395.1 of Mercenaria mercenaria. Taxonomy (NCBI): domain Eukaryota; kingdom Metazoa; phylum Mollusca; class Bivalvia; order Venerida; family Veneridae; genus Mercenaria; species Mercenaria mercenaria. The sequence goes on along the minus strand of NC_069378.1, from coordinate 22,002,770 downwards.
TTACATTTAAATATGCATTAATTTGTTTTTGTAAATTTATCTTTTAAATTTTGATTTTAAATACCTTAGTCATAATAAGTTGTTTGGTTAGAATGCTGAAAACAGTATAGCATCTTGGGCAGGATGCACACCATGAGTAGTTTGTCTTGGTCCTAGGCGCCATAGATTGACGTTGACGTCTCATCACAGATGTTTTGTTTACTTCCCCGACCTTCGCTGTCGTTTAGCAATTATTGGCCATCTGCGAATTGTTTGTACAACTTGAAAGCCAAAACTTTATAAATTTTAATTGGTGTTTGCCGAACATAACTTTACTGTCTTGATCATCTACGCGAGCAGATGACATCACATGCGTTATAAAAAACAATATCCACTTAGTTCAGACGTTGCTGACTTTCGCGTCCCACGTCAGGATGACGCCATACTTTAAGTGCATGTCGCCAGGACGTGTTGTTGTATTTTGGCGACTTTTCAGGTAAACAAGTGGACTATCAGTGCAAATATTTGTGATAAAATAAATACTTGCATAAAAGTGGTCGACCGCTCGTGAAACTCATATTCAGATGGATATTTTTCTTGGATATAAATATATCCGCTCGTCGGAAACGAATATCGCGAATCCATTAAAGAATTTAAATATAAGTTATCTGGGCAAGATTTCAAATTAAAAGATTTAGTTGAGTTTAATGTGATGTACTGTTTACGTAGATGACGCTAAAGAAATGGAAAACGCTGGCAGCAAAAGAATTAAAAGGCTGATAACGATTTGTATAAATAGACCTTAAATTTCAGAAATGCCTAGCATTTTTTATGAATATGGGTGTTGGTGAGTTTTGCTATTATACGCTGTAAGTTTTGTATGACAGAATTACAGCTCGAACTTTTAGATTAGATAAATCAATGTTAAAAAGTGAAACACAAAAGGCTTGCCACATATGACAGTTTAATTTTGTTTGCCTATTTGTTTTGGGTTCAACGCCGTTTTCAACAGTATGTCAGTTATATAACGGCGAGCAGTGAACCTAACCAATGGTCCTCGATTCGGTACCCGTACAAACCTGTTTTCCGCAAGTTAATGCCAACTTCCCCACTTGAATCTGAGGTAGAGGACGAATTATATTAGACACAGTGTCTTTTATAGAAGTGCTTTGGATGTGAGAGATTTCGTGCCGCCGTAAAAATCTCACCCTACTTAGACTCAGTGTTGTTATTTTTTCTGGATCTTTTGAATCATGGATGCCAAGCAACAGTTTGTTCTGATAAAACCGTTGTTAGGGGGCGTGAAGTTATTGTTCATATAATTACCTGTCATAACAGACTCAATCAAACCGAGTATGCTATTTTTATAGGATGCAATTAAATAGCAGCAATTTGTTTGTTTGTTTTGGGTTTAACGCCGTTTTTCAACAGTATTTTAGTCATGTAACGACGGGCAGTTAACCTAACCAGTGTTCCTGGATTCTGTACCAGTACAAACTTGTTCTCCGCAAGTAACTGCCAACTTTCCCACATGAATTATCAGAGGTGGAGGACGAATTATTTCAGACACAATGTCTTTCATCAAATCGTCACGAAGAATAGTTTGATAATGCATTTTATTTTACTTAAGTGTAGTATCGATAATTCCTAATACAGTAATCTAAAACTTTTCATTCGGTCGTTAGGATAGGTCAAGCGTTCTGTAACCGTTATTTTAATTCATCAATAAATATAGTTAAAGTTCCAGTTACTGGTCATAAGATCGTAGTTACAGGGTTGCACAAAAAATACATTTATGAAATTTCGTGAAGCGGGCCCCTCGGGTATCCGGACAATTAGATATGAATTGCTTTATATATTTCACCGAAATCGTTATGTATAAAATGCTATGTATAGACCGATTATAGCGATTTTTTGCTTGTCAAATGTACTAAACTGTGTCTGAACCCTATGACTTATGTTAAAATACAGTAACATTAGCATTGTTGTTACAGAAATAAGGTTATAAACATTTTAACCTATTTAGTATAAATAGTTCGCTGCTATACTACATTCAAGGTACAAGCACAATAGAAACAATAAACAATATATCCTGGTCCCAAGAGTAGTGTTTTACTATATACAAGAAATACCAACGTAAAATATTCTATAGAGGTAAATTATAAACTCGATGATGATATTTTTTTAATACAATACCAGTGGCAGTTTAAACGGAGACTTTCAGTTAACAATAAAGACTATAATTATATTAGACTGCAGACTGAGTCACTGTTTTAGTTGCATATCCTTTAGTAACACGGGGTGATCGAATAATCATGCATCAGAGTTAAAGATACACTTTCATAGAAAAATGTAATCATCTCCCTACTCCCCCTCCCCACACACGACGAAAACCAGGGTCTGTTTGTAATACGTCCTCTTATTATTGTGCTGAGTTCGCTTAATTAAAATTGATTAGGAAATGTCTTATAAACTCTTCGTTAAAAACGGCATGATAAAATTGGTATCGTTATTTATCCAAGAAGAAAGTGCAGAGAGTTCAGTTTCCCTTATCAAGAAATGTGAGTGTTTTAAAGGTCCTCGTTTTTCAGTTCAGTTAAAAGATTCGTGGCATTTGAAACAAGGCACGTAAAGTATAATTTAATTATTATGTTGCTGAATTTAGACCTAAGGAAAGACTTGAGTTCTGTTAAAGCTGGTGCTAGAGGGTGCGAGGGGTGTTAAACATTTCATTGCCTCTCATAACATATACAAGACTAAGTCAAACTGAGTTCTTGATCGCGTTCTATGCTTCCAAGTGATCTTTTTATAGATGTAATTGACTATCACAACAGCAGTATTTCAGTGCTGTGTGGCGTTTGTAAAAAGTCTGCCCTTATTTGGATTAAGTGTTGTTAATTTTACTGGTCCTTTTGGATATTAGAGTCCATTCCATGTATATGGATAACATAGTTCCGCATAAGCTGGTGCTAGGTAGAGGGGGTCATAATCGGTTGCACATTTCATTAACTGTCGTGAATTCACTCAGACAAACCGAGATTGCCGTTATTGTTACTATGCTTCAAAAGGATATTCTTTAAAAAATGAATTTTGACCTGATGTATGACTATGTTTTAATGTAGCATTTCGCAGAACATCTGTTTTTAAAATTAATCATGAACTGAAAACGGTTTGATTGACTCTGAGCTTCAACGGTAATGAATATTGCAACATCCCTTATGACCCATACAACAGGGGAAATACATGTATATTATAGTAAAATTTTATGGACTCCATGACCCAAAAGAACCAAAAAATATAACAACACTGAGTATAAAAAAATTATATCTGCTGGAAGATCCATTGGAAGCATAGAATGCAACCAAGCAAAATAACGACAGACTCGGTTTGATTGAATCCGATCATGACAAATTATGGAAAGTGCAACACCCCTTACGCGCCATAGCACAGGCTTAAGCGAAACTCTATTACACATACAGTCAAACTTGTGTTAAAGACCACCTCTGAACTGAGACCACCTGGCTCTAAAGACCACATGTTTTGTTTCCCTTTTTAACATTTACAGTGTATTTTAACCTGTTAATAAAGACCACCTCCCAAGAAAGACCACATTTTGGCTCTAACAAAGGTGATCTTTATAGACAGGTTTGACTGTATATTAAAAATCTCAAATAAGAAATACTGCTCTAATTATTTGGAGCTTTGATGTGCTCGATAAAAAAAAATATTTTTAGAAGCCTCACAATCGAGCTATACCAAATTAGTTTAAACTAACTCCTGTATAAAATGTTTACTTGAATAGACAGGGACAAATTAACACATGATATTTAGCATGTAAAACATTTAAAAAGAATGAACTGCTTCGGTTCAAAAAATTTGAGACCACTGCATCTGTTAGCAATGCATAAGAAAATGGACTCATTACACAACTATTTTACTCTTGATTTTACATGTTTTAGGACGCTGTGTAATGTGTGGAAAGAATAAACGCAACATTGCTTCCTTGTTAGATGTAAGGGTCATTAAATGACCATAATGTTTTAGTAATGGACGTTAGGTATTGCTATAGAAGAAGAAAACAAGAAGATGACAATTCAAGAAAATTGTTGAATCTTGTACAATACCTAAGAAAAAACAGACAAAATAATGGATCTACATGGAAATATTAGACGAATTATATTCATGCAACGTTTCATACATGTACTGTTAGCATGTCTATTAGAAATGAATAGACGTGTAATAAATATTATGAAATGTTTCATACATCAGACTAACTAACAACAAATATTTATATGATCTTCATAACATTAAAGTTTTAATCAAATCAATTGATGTTAGAAAAATAACAAGATCAGGTTATTTGATGTATGTGGCAATTTACGAACAGTTGAAATGTTTACAACAAATCAAACAGATAAATATAAGTGAAGTGAAATTAGAAACCATATAAAGTAAAATAGAAAAAGTGGAAACTCCACAGGTCGCTCAACACGACAACAACGAAAATGTTGCAGGCTAGGTTTGATTGAGCTTGTTCATGGACTGTTTTGGAAATGCATGCTACCGTCCACGCCCCCTAGCCCCGTGTTGAGCAGAACTCAACATTAACACATGCTACAAGAACAAAAGTCAATTTCGAAACATCCGCGGTTAAAAGATGGTTATAAACTTCATCGGTTCAAGATCATAATGTATCTCGCAACCAATGACGTTTACACGGCAACCATATAAAAAAGCACAATTGTGTCAAACTTAAAGTTGAGAAAAAGTGTGAGACTTTCATTTAAAGGAATATCACAAAGTCCTGAATTATTCTTACTTGTTGTTTTAAATCTTTAATCTTACTGGTAGTCGGTCTGTTAATGGACCAACTAGCACTCAGAAAGCAATAAATGCAAATAAACATTCCTTTTCAGGAAAGCCATCTACTAATTTTTTCTGTATCGAAATATCTTAAAAAGATAAATAAATATTATTCGCTGTTTATATGTCTGTTTACGCTACATTTCTCATTCCTTTAGCGTTATTTACCTCGTTGATGGTGCGAGTGAGTGATAACAACAAAATAATCTGAGGTTATGGATGTTTCAATGACACCTGCATTGACTAATTCATTATTATAAGAGTGTCGCATTTCACTATATTCTACAATTAAGATGAATCAATCGAAAGTCTTCTGTAAAGATTAAAGCAGAAAATATTCAAGAAGTGTAGGTGTTTCGTCTTTCAACTAGTCGAAAAAAAAGAAAACAAACTCATAATTGCTCTTAAAATCAATGAAGTTAATAGAATTAAAGTATTGTTAAACGATATATGTATAGCATAATAACTTGACTAGTGGGTGTCAGCTATTTTTCTAAAAATAGAAATATTTACCCTACTAATTCAAGCGTACCCATAACCGCAACCATTTATTACATTTTGTATGTTTTACGTTTTCTAAAAAGGAAGTTTTAAATGTGTTCTGAAGTTAAGTTAAAGCTTGTTAGTCCAATAATATAGATGTAGTTTAAAATTCAGAAGATTTACCGTAGTTTAGATACAGTAATCTGGATCTAGTACAGGTAGGAAGAAAAATAATTTTGTTGTATGAAGAAAAAAATGTTTTTATTTATCATTAACTTTAAATCGTTCATGTCATTTTAGTGTTCACTGAACATGTTACTTAAATTAGGTCGTTTTTTAATTCCAACTTCTAAAAATAAAATTAAAACTGCGCGACTTTGTATGGCTGCTGGTACTCTTTATAAACAGATTTAACTTAGTAGTTATAAGAATGTAGTGTAGCAGATGTTGACAAAGCCCAGTATTTTCATATTTTAGAGTTACATGTTACTTAAATTAGGTCGTTTTTTTAATTCCAACTTCTAAAACTAAAATTAAAACTGCGCGACTTTGTATGGCTGCTGGTACTCTTTATAAACAGATTTAACTTAGTAGTTATAAGAATGTAGTGTAGCAGATGTTGACAAAGCCCAGTATTTTCATATTTTAGAGTAAAACATTGGAGAATGGTATCCAGCTTAAGTACAATAGTGTTACTTTTGACAATTTTCACAGAAACTGTGCTAACTGGTGAGTTAACATTTGCAATCAATTTATCATTTGTTTTGAAATTATAAAACTTAGAGAAAGAAAGCAGAATCATTTATTGTGTCCGTTACAATACGTACGACTGAATTGTGTAAGTGTATTTGAGAGATTAAGTGAAATCACTCGGATAAGGGCACTATTTCAGAGCTGTCTTATATATTTCTTTTTGTATGTTTTCTACGTTTAGAACATGATATGGATCAATATAAATTAACGGAGAATAATAATCATCCAACAGATTCTAGTTTTCTTAAAAACAAATAATAAAATGACATGTAATACCTTTAGTGCACAATCTCAATCTACTCTTTATATGTCACATCAGAAATTCACACTATAGCCATATATGTTTAGTGGTTATACTTTATGAATATCATTTTATTATTAATTTTAAAATATCTTTAGATTGTTCTACTGGCTGCACTACCTGTTCCGGTTCAACATGCTTAAAATGTAATTCGTCATATTATTTATCCAGTGGATTCTGTTCGTCATGTCCAGAAGACTGTACTAGTTGTAACGGATATTATAACTGTACTTCGTGCAAACCAGGTAAATGGGGTTCATACAGCCAGTGCGGATTCACCTGTGTAGATAGTTGTTATAATAATGAATGCCAATATGACACTGGATATTGCGTTCAGTGTAAACGTGGACTTTACGGCTTAATGTGTAAACGTGATTGTAGTGACTGTGCGGATGATCTTTGTGATTTACGTAGATGTACGCTCGGATGTAAACAAGGATATTTCGAGTACAAAACTGAGTCTGAATCAATATGTCAATCATGTCCGACAAATTGTAGAAATTGTAGTGACTCACGCACATGTCGTGTTTGCATTGACGGTTTTCATTTGTATCAGTTCCATATAAGTGGAAAAACTAATGTTCAGTGTCTTAGATGCTCACTTGAATCAAAGTGTTCAAACTTTTGTGTTATTCAAAATTGCAGTCAGTGCGAAGTCAATGCTGGCATTTTACTGTGCACAGATTGCCTTAAAGGATATAGATTTAATGGCAAAACATGCATACTTAATACAACAAGCTGTTCTCGAGAATGTTCTTCTTATTGTAATGACGATGGAATATGTGTAGGAAGTTGCAATGCTGGATGGACGGGTGAAAAATGTTCTGACCAGTGTTCAGATAACTGTTTGACATGCGATAAAAGTAGTTGGGACATTTGTCAACAGTGTAAAGGAGACTTTTACACTATCAATTGTACTGCCGCTTGCAGTCCGTCATGTATAGCAGAAAAGGGTAAACAAACGTGTAGAGTAAATGACGGATATTGTCTGAACGGATGTGAATACAATTTCTGGGGCCCTGTGTGTGATCAGCCTTGTTCTGATGGTTGTTCGAATGCCGGATCATCTCCATGCGAAAGAAGCAATGGAACTTGCAAATACGGATGTAAGGACGGATATAGTGGAAACAAATGCGATACTGATATTACAAGAAAAACAACGGTGAAGTCTGAAAGTAAATATATTAAAGGTATCTATTTATGTCAATCACAACCATATCCTTAAAATAATGAGTCTGTATAGTTCAATAGACGTCAACATATTATATCATTAAAGTGCGTAAACAACAGAGGACTTGACCGTATATAAGTTATATTTTACATAAATAACGCTTTGGTAGCCTAGCCATAGAACGGTCGCTTCGAGTGCGAGAGGACGTGGGTTCGCGCACTTGTCGAGTCTAAAGACGTGAATACTAGAACTAGGGTATCATGTCACGTGTTTACAGCGTGATATTCCAGTTCCAGTAAGGTAGAACTATAAAATCGGGCATTGTGGTCACTGCTAAACCTAGACACTCTCATGTATATGATTGAATTTTATGTAAGAAAAAACTCTAAACCATCCGATACTGACATGTTTATGATTAAATTTTATATGAAAAAAACGATAAACCCGAACATACACACACACGCGCGCGCAAGAACAACTACAAGGTATGCGTATCTATAGCGACAAAGTGTCCGATACGCACGCACGTACGCGCGCGCGCACACACACACACACACACACGCGCGCGCACATTTGCAACAACAAGGTATACATATCGAAAGAATATCACAAAGTGTCCGATACCTAAAATTATGATAATTTTAATACAATAAGATTAGCCTACACTTCTTCAACGCTAGTTTGTTCAAGATATGTGTACAGCATCTGTCCTAATGTTATATATTTTATTATTCTTTCTTTTCTTTTCTTTTTTTTTCTTTAAGATATACAACGATTGTCATTAGAGATAGAAAAAAGCTTCACAACTAAAACTTATTTTACAGCAACAACGACGACACAAAAGCAAATATCTACACAACGTGTATATGAAGAAAATGGCGGCTGCAGAAGCAATTTTATTGAAGGCTACTTTTCGGGGTTAGGAACGTCTATAGTTGTTGCAGCTATAACAATGACATTATTTCATTTAAGACGAAGGTAAGTTACTGACCTTTAAAAATATGACATAATAAAAATACCAAAACGTTGTTGTTCTTCATCACAGTTTAATAGTAAACAAATGCATTATATTTTACGTCCTTGCAAACGTTTCTCTGTATTTATATTTTTTCAACAGGTCAATTTATTTAATTGCAAATTGTCAAAAACATTTAGACTTGTTTGATTTGCTATGTTTTTTCATGCAAACATTTTTCATTTTTTTACTCAAACATTCATAGCATATTTTCGTACTTTTAGCGTATCAGTAAGTTTCTTTCAGTTAGTTTAAAATCTTATAGCGTTCTCATCACTGACATTTTTTTTTTAATTTAAATACAAGAACGGAACACATATGTATGTGGTTGGGTTTGATTTGAATAAATACAAAATTCGCACACTATATACTATCATCTCAAATCAGCACATTGATATCTTGTCTTAAACAAAAGATAATCCATTTATCCTCTTTACAACAGGTATATTGCAAAGAAGTTAAAATCACGTCAAGATTCAAAGACGACTATTGAGATGCCCACATATTATAATGCGGATGTTGGTCAAACAAATGAAATGCAAGAAGCGGCTAACGAAACTAATAACTATGAGAGACTAGACAATACCAGGAACACGGATAACGTTTACAATAGTATGGCAGCTTTTGAATGAATTTAAGAATCAAACATTTTCAAGTTAATGCATGATTCCAGTTAGTGAATGGTTGCAAAAAGTACTGCAGTTGTTGTGAACTTAAAATGTTCCATTTGATCTTAACCGTTACAATTTTATCATTTAAAGCCAGCAATACAAAAAGGTGTCCTTTCTCTTGACTAACTGATATTACGCCGAAAATAAATAAACGGTTTGTACCAGAGACACAGAAAAAATGTTTGTAGAGCGACATATCTTCACAATTTAAAATTACCGTTTCAAGATGAATACACTGAATACACTGTTTATAGAAGGGTTAGGTCGATAACAGGTTTTGCAATACGTGAATCACAAACTTATTTTCATGTGGCAATAGCACTTGCAATGTTATTTTACTGGGGCTATTAATTCTGTAACACGTACATTATACTTTATTTTCAAACGTAGCACAAAAACTTTTCGAAATGTTATCAAAATCAAATTTTATATGTCTACTTTTGATTCATTTGACACGACACCCTAGTTAAATAAACCAAAAACAAAAACAGATGTGCTGTATTTACTTTCGAGCAGATTTCATATTTGTTTTATACTGAATCAGAGGTTGTTTTTTTTTCAAAATCTGCTGACTATGTACAGTATGTCTTAATTTTAACAAGATAACGACATAATTTTATTATTGAAATAAGATTCCTTCCTTGTAATGAAATTATTTGTTTATGAATTCGGTATATGTATTTGTTTTTATGACTTTTATTACATTTTAGTATAGTCGTGTAATATTTTAAAATCAAGTCGTCATCATTCGACATTGTCACGTTAGTTTCCGGTTTGACATGCGCACATACAATTATTAATGTAACCTACCTCCTTAAGTATGTTCCTTTTCTTCTTCTGTTTGAAATCCCAGGTCAATACGTTAATACGTTTGCAAAGGAAATGAAATGTGTTAAACAATGCACTTCCATTTAATACACAATACCTCATTAAACATAAAAGTAAGAGACCTTTTATTCAGGAAGCCTATATACTTATGACAACGTTTAATACTGAAATAAGTTTGGAAAAAAACTGTGTTCAAAGTTCAAACGTTATATTTATGCCACCCAACCGCTTTGTCAGAAATATGCTTACAATTAAACTGAATGTTCTTAATGTTTCTCACACTACCAAAATGGGATTTACAGCCACAGAAATTGACCACAAAATGTGGAAAGATAGAAAAGAACGATCAGATTTTGTAAATAAGCCTGTCCAGATTCAAGGACACTTTTAGCATGAAGAAAAAATGTCATGTTTACAAGGGAAAAGGGCAAAATGATGTCAAAAAAACAAAGCATTCATTTGTAAACATTGCACCCGAGCGCAGAATCTGGTGTAAAACTATATCTTTATAGATACCTGACTGTGAAGGAAATATCTCTAAATAATAGCCTTTGTGTCACAGCAATAGCAAATTTATTTCGTGAAATGCAAAGAAAAAAAAAATCTACTTTTGTTTGAAATACCGCCATTTTTAGTCAGGCGTACATGCGTATATAACATCCTCAGAAATCCATACGACTGTTATGCTTATTTTTGCTCCCGAAACTAAAATACACAAAATCTAACGCCTTCGCATTTGAAATAGTTCTTCTTCATTCTCCGATTTTTTATACATATGTAAAAATAATTGTAATCTTTTCCTTACTTTTACATTAAGATTTTACACTAGAATTACTTTAAAACTAACTGAATTTTACCAAGTCTCACAACGCTATTCGCATATTTTTTAATTTTCTATCAATTATGTCAGTATTTCCGTCTTGATGCAGCCGTATCATGCGTACGTTTCATTTAAGGGAATTTTCGAACCTTCCTGTGTTTATAATGTTTTATATTTTTTGCTCTGTCAATTTATTATTCAAATTTATTTCTTTAAAGCTGGTAAAAATCGCAATTCTTTTTCAACATGTTTAATGTTCTGTTGTAATTTATGAAAATGTCTCATTTTCGTTCCCTCAGAGTACTTCAATGAAGAGAATCTCTGCTATTTTCTGCGGAATACGGTCAACTAGGATCAGTGTGTATTTCAACATGTAGCTCAATAAATCTCTAGTATAGGGTCTAGGCTACCTAGCTGACAGGGCTAATGCTATAATTTATGAGATAGCATTCCATATTTGGGAGATAGCTATCAATACTTTGTACCGGTATAAAAGGGGTTATTTTCATGTTTTGGAGGGCTGATTGGAGAATATGTGAGAGAGAAGAACTTATCGTTTTGAAACAACTGCTGTACATGTTCGTTTATAAAATGACATTAGTTTAGCGTAGATTAAACATAAAATTGGAGTTTAATTATGTGTTTTGTATATATACATAACTTTATTTACAATGCCTGTGCAATTTAGAGTATGGCGTATTAAAACAGCTAGATAAATGTTGTGTTTGATATTAATAATATATGATGTCCCTTACATTATATTTTAAAAAGCAAAATGGCATTATAAAGATCATGTATATAAGCGGCGAGATTCTTTACATATCGTTAAATTGAATTAATTAACCAATGTATATAAAGAAAATTACTTTTTATCTGTTCATTTTTATTTAACATAGAATATTTTCTATGAAAAGAACACAGTATCACTCCAGGAGATCTACGTTCCAACGTAAGTCAAGTCTCATCGATAACATGTGACATATCTCAACGACAATGTTACGGTGTCGCTCCGTATGACCTTGTTGTTTCATTTATTATGTGCAATAAAGCAATGATTCTACGTTTTCATAACTGAAAAGATGAGTTTAATGTGTGGAAGCAATATTAGCTATTTGCAGAATTTTGGAAGATAAAACGAACTAGCTACAAATAAACTTATATAAGATACATAAATGTTGCAAGGCTGCAACGATAACGGACAATATGTGACAACGTCTCACATACAGTGTTGCAAAGTCTTAACATCATAATTACCATTTGAACTTGCTGAAAATTCTTATGTACATTTTATCTTTACGTTGAGAACATTTCTTCGACTCTTTGATAAATGACTGGATGACGTCTGAGCAAGGTACAACAATTTAATCAGTATGACGAATGTATTTGAGCCGCGCCATGATAAAACCAACATAGTGCGTTTGCGGCCAGCATGGATTCAGACCAGCCTGCGCATCCGCAGGATCGATGCTGTTCGCTGTCAAAGCCTATTGCAACTAAAGAAACTGTTAGCGAACAACATGGATCCATGCTGGTCGCAAACCCACTATGTTGGTTTTCTCATGGTGCGGCTCAGTTGTCGTTATCATTTTACACATTATAGTCTTACGCAGGCTGGTGTAAAAGTATTTGAAATGGATGTATACAATTATATAATATTTCAGCATGAAAATTTAAACGTAAAGTTAATGCTCTACAATAGAAACAAGAATCTTTAGGAGTTCGCTATAGATATACTTTCATTTAATTTAAATACCATGGAATGTTGTAAGCATTGTCGGTGACTCCTACACAATAGTGGTGTTCAGCTGAAACATTACTCATACATTCAGTTTTAAAAAAGTGTATACATATTATGCATTTTAATGTTTACATTTTACGTTAAAAGTGGGTAGAGAACCTGTAAGGTTTTAATACTCGGAAGAACATTACAATTTTATAATTTTATACATTACTGCATTTCTTTCTCTCGTCCTTTTTAAACACGCGCATTTCCTGAAAATTTCATTATTTCGCATTGTTTTCATCTCCCAATTTCCCTATTAAATTCACGAAACTTGTGCATTTACTACGATACGCCATGACCCGCCCGCTTAGCTCAGTAGGTAGAACGTCGGTCTACGGATCGCGGGGTCGCGAGTTCGATCCTCGGGCGGGGCGTATGTTCTCTGTGACTATTTGATAAACGATATTGTGTCTGAAATCATTAGTCCTCCACCTCTGATTCATGTGGGGAAGTTGGCAGTTACTTGCAGAGAACAGGGTTGTACTGGTACAGAATCTAGGAACACTGGTTAGGTTAACTGCCCGCCGTTACATGACTGAAATACTGTTGAAAAACGGCGTTAAACCCAAAACAAAAAACAAACGATACGCCATACTTATGCAGTTTATTGCATTACCTTTTTACTTTTCTTTTTCAAACTGAATTTATAAAAGTCGTGCAGTAACCCGAATCTCTTTTACTTTGTCGTTTTACCGAATCACCCTTTTCCTTTCTTTGAACTGAAGGTCTTGCAAATATAAGCATTTATTTTAATCTCAGACAAATTTGCATTTTACTACGTCCCTTTCTCAAAAAATAAATAAATAAAAAATAAACTTGCTTTTCAACAATCTCATTAAATCATTATTAATTTTTTCCCTCCAATCTATGTTCGCAGTGACTCAAGTATTTATTTGTGATCATTTTGCTATTTTACTAGCCTAAGGTCTGTTTATCTCTTTTTGAAATTCACAATTAATGAGATCTTTTGATTTTTACTAAAATCCAGTATACTTTTACATTTTTCCCCCGATGTTCTTGTGAAAAGATTCTGTTTTGTTGCAATAGATTCCTTTAGAATGATCTTTTTTTAGAGTCAAGGTATGATCCTCAAGATCTGTAATAGGATTATGTATGAATTTTACAAAAATCATTTAAATTGGCATTGTATATTCTGTGCGCCCAAAGTAAGTTATAACGTTTAAGGCCTCCGAGGCCAATGGTCGCTGACTTCGAAACACTTGTCCTCTCAACTATGTGCTTGAAATTAAGCTTTGGATGTGGGATTTTCATGTAAGAAAGCCATCCAGTACGCTTGCAGTAGGTCGTTTGCTCTACCAAGATGCCCGCCCTTGTATGAAATAATGTTCAGAGGGGCACCTAGGGCCTTCCATCACCATGAACCGTAATATCTTTAACTGTCTCAGAGTGACGTAAAACGCTTCATTGATGTTACTAAATGGGCTCAAAATAGCTTATACGTTCAAACTTATTAAATAGTCCGTGCATGAAATTTTGTCAAAATGTTTGTCTGCATGAAATCTCGGATTAATTTTAATCAGGGTCACGTGGGGTTAAAAACTAGGTCACCAGGCAAATCAAAGAATAAGCTTGCTTACACTTTAGGGGCCACCTTTTTTATTTTATCTTCACAAAACTTGGTCAGAATGTTTTTATTGTAAAGTCTTGGATGATTTCAAATCTGGGTCACGTGGGGTCAAAAACTAGGTCACTAGGTCAAATCAAAGGAAAAGCTTGTATGCACTCTAGAGGCCACTTTTTTGCTCCAATCTTTCCTAAACTTTATCAGAATGTTTGTTTTTTACTGACAAGCACAAATCCGGGTCATGTGGGGTCAAAAGCTATGTCACTAGGCCAAATCAAAGAAAATACTTGTTTACACTCAAGAGACGACCACATTTTTGGTCCAATCTTAATGAATATTGGTCAGAATATTTGTTCCCATGAAATCACTAGGTCAAACATATTTAGACTGTTATGATGTGTTTCTCAGGTGAGCGATCTAGGGCCATCTTGGCCCTCTTGTTTATCAATTTCATGTAATTTATTATATTTCCTCGAGCACAAGTAGAGACAAATTTCAAAGTGATGGCCAATGTCCAAAACGTTTGCAGAGAATTCATTACACCATTAATTTTGATAAAAGAAACGTCAAATTATTGGTAAACAATTGTATTACACAAAATAAAACTGTGAATATCATTTTTTTTAGGGTGCCTCAAGTAAAAGGATTTAATGAGACAGAACTCTAACTCGAACATTGAAAAATTAAGGTAGAGTCATGTGGGACTGTTTTAAATTTTGCTTACTTCATTCAAAATTAACCTTGGGGCAGAAGTAAACCTACCTATATTTATTTCACAATATGTAATCTAAAGAGTAAAGGCCAAATGGTGAACTTTTACCGCGTGTAACTCAGTATTTTTAAAGATGTCTAATTCTGCCCCCTTTTGTTTCAAACGTAAATTCACTCTGAACAGCAAGAAATCACTTATCAAATGATTTTTTTTACTTTGTACAATAAATCAATAATAAGTCTTGAAAAAAGTAAACCTTACTAGAAAAAAGGAATATAAGGGAAAAAATGTTGGTCCCAGTGGGGCTTGAACCTAAATATTTAAGTTAAAGTAGGTTTATTGTAGGAACTGAATACTCTTCAAAACGAAGTACACTATTGCATGGGTCATACCTTAATCAAAAATATGCATAAATATGTCCTAAACGTTTGCATGTATCTTCAAAAGTATTTGTTCTATGGAATTGGAAACATTATAAGAATATTATCCAGCATGTGAAGTTGTGTATCTGGGGATTTGTTGATAGATTTCATTTAGCTAGACCAAAGTTATGGCCCTTAACTTAGTCAACAATAAGCATAAAAGGGCATAAAAGTTTGTGTCTCATTTATCTTGAAATTTATTTGACCTAGAGTCATGAAAAATAATAGGAATATTATTCAGCATGTGAAATTGTGCACCTTGATCTCTTCGTCCTACCAGAGTTATGGCCCTTTGTATTAAGTAAAACATATGCACAAAGGGCGTGTATCTTAAAAAGTGTTTAACTAAGGGTATGGTGATATAGCATTTATTGTGCACCTGATGTTTTGTTTGGGATTTCACTCAGTCAGACCAGAGTTATTGCCCTTGACTTAGTGAAAAATACACATATAGCGCTTAAATGTTTGTATTGTCTTTAAATCCATTTGACGTAGAGTTATGAAAACATGTACGAATATTATTCAGCACGTGAATTTAGATTTTATTGTGGATTTGCAAAGTTAATATTAGCTACAATTTTCAAATAAATTAGGCAGTTTGCTTTGTAATGACTCTTTGATGTGCACAGATAACCTTGAATGATACAGATTCAAAAGTGATACATGCATACCAAGTGTTTACAACTGGATAATTTTCTACTTTTTGTGATGACGAACGCAAATATTCAGGAAGGTTCAGTTTATGATGGAGCGGTAACAGCTTGTCTGAGAAATGTGTAAATTTAGCTTTTTATGTCTATGATATTATTTCTTATTTATAAAAATAACATACATTATTTGATTTTAGCAAAAATTACACAAAGATATGTTTACACTAGACTTATTCTACAATAACGCACTGACTATTATTACTCGCGTGTTATTTCCTTTATATCTACGAGTACATCTGTATTTAACAGGGAAAAGAACTTACAGGAAAGTGTATATTTCAGATGCAAGAAACAGTGTTAAAGTCAGCTTCTTAAAAGATTGTTTATACAATGGTCAAGAAGAATCATTACCCCAATTGGCAAAAATGTTGTTATTAAAACTTCAGCTCTACCAAAAATAAATCATTTTCTTTTGAGTTTACCTAACCCAAACGCAGACTTGATTAAATCAATACAGAATTCTTTCTATAAATTCCTTTTGAATTCTGGACCAGATAAAATAAAAAGAAATATTGCCTCTCAGTCCTATGATTATGGAGGGCTTAGAATGATAAACTTAAGTAAGATCTTGGGTTATGGTAATTTTCCAAATGTATTTGGTAAAATTATAAAACGTTTTATTAAAAGAGGTTACGACCCAACTGTTTTGAGACATACCGCATGTTTAGTGTTCAACCCGTTTACAGTTGGACACTACGCTTCCCTCTTTGATTGTGTCTGACGGAATAGGGGGAGGACTGTATGATAAGCAGTTTTTAAATCCTACCAGGACTGAACTGTTTTGATATCTGTCTTCTGGCCTGTTTCGTCGGGCCCTTAAGGGTGTTTCTCTTGTTGCTCTGTCTTCTGAAAAGGCATTGAGTACATACGTTTTTGGTTCGCTTTTTATATATTTATACACGAGCATTTCTGTGTTTTACATGCCATGCTTTTTTGTTTCCATTACGTGTGTTAGAGATTCACCTGGAGGGGATTACTTTTATTTACACTGTCCCGTGTCTTTGGAACATGGTGGGGGTAAGAGTGAGGTTGGGTGCGCACCATAAACCGGTTTAAGCTCCCCAGTGGTGTTTTTGCCACTGACCGTTCCAAGGCGGTGCCCCACTGTGTTCCTTTGTTTGTTTTGTCCTGGTGTGCTGGCTTTGTGTGTATGCGCGTGTATGTGTGTGTGTTTGTGGTGTGCGCGTCTGCGTGCTGTGGGTTTCGTTTTTGGGAGGCTGCATTTTTGGTACGTGGCATTCCCTGTTTGAATTTTGTCTTTGTTTTTTATGTGCACAACTGTGTTGTTTGTGCCGTGTGGCAGCCGTAAAAAGTCTCCCCGTACATTCAATCAAGATTGTTATATTTTCATCCTTCAGGGATTGTTAATCGTTCTAAACTCTCGGCCTCTTTCAAGATGAGAAGTATCTTATACCGCGATGAAGGTTCTGTGTTCACTGACATTCGGGTCCATGCTAGTTATCCCGTCCTATTGTATTCTGGGACCTCCAGCGCTTTTTTAACTGTCGCTTAACATTTTCACTTAACGAACTGAAACTGATGACTGTTCTACCCGAACGCCACTTTTCACAGAATGGTATTACAATTATTACATTTCATGAGTACATATAATAGAGTACCGAAATTAATTCTTTTACCTCTTCTGCATCTTCTGTTCATCTGCCTAAAGATAACAGTACTTTTTTAAGACATACACCATCAATCAGTCTTTCTCCACTTAAGCTACATTCTGTACAATCATTTTATATTCCACGTGCTAGTTTAAATTCTCCAGCTGTTTTTCGTAATAATCTAAGTATTTGTCTATCACCTTTAACTTCTACTATACTGAAGAAATATAAAATAAAACATACAAATTTTCCACAGAGATGTAGAGAGTACCGTTCTATTAACAAATGCAATTCTAAGAGGTGCGGTTGTTGCAATCATTTATCGCACAGGTCTACAATTACCTCAAACGTTAACGGCAGAACTTTTAATGTGGTACTTAATTCTGACGTTGATTGAAATATGTCCCACATGATATATGTACTGACTTGAAACGCACCCAGTTGTTGTATTCAGTATTTTGGCCAAACTGGGCGTTTTTTAAAAATTCGTTTTCGTGTGCATTCATACAAAATGCGTAGTCAGAACAAGTTTACTACATTTTTATACCAACACTTTTGTAAATCTGGCCATACATTTGATCAGGTAACAATGCAGCCAGTAGAGCAAATCGTATATGATATAAATTCAACATCTAGTTTTAAAATTAAAGCCAGACATGTAGCAGAATTCAAATGGATTAAAAATTTACAGTCACCGTTTCCGTTGGGCTTAAATGACAATATTTATCAGGAAGGTAATATCTCTAAAAACCCTGATATCGATATCTTTTCTATTTTAAATATTAGGAAACGTAAATCTAGGTCTCATGGAATTAGACGAAATGGTAATGTTAAGCGCAAATCTAAAGTCAATATATCTGTTGCAGACCTCGATTTAATTCTTTCAAACTCTGGTAGACATTCAATGCTTTCTCGTCTGACATCTTTATCTGTTCAGTCTCTTAAAAAGCTAGACGAGGAAGCGGACCAGTATGTTATTCAAACAGATACGTTTTACACTGTATCATATCTTATTCAAAGTTACACACAACACGTTCTCCGTCCACATATTGACACCCAATCTGACCATGAGAGGCATTTTCTTAAAATTTATTTCATGAATAAAGGTATTGACTTCATCGATGTACCCAGTATATTTCGTGATAAACGTGTCATTGATTCTGTGCCTAAATATTTCAGAAACTCCGAAGTTCCTATTATCTGTTATAAATATAAAACACCTGTAAGAAATGTTATATTCAATTTCAATAAAATTGTTTCCGACTTAGATGTTCAAACAAATACCCTTTCTTACTGCGAATGTAAATACTCAAAATCTTGCTATTCAGATGCCGGTCATGTCATCACTGGTAATTTTGATATTATTAAAGACAAACGTATTCGTAATTTATTCTTAAAAGGACCTAAATATAGAATTTCTTCAATTATTGATTTTGATGCTTGTCGTGGTCAGATTGCGGAATCCATCGAAACATTTTGTGTTAAATGGTGTCGTCGTGAGAATGCTGATGCCAATGCATTAACGTCTTGGAAACGAAATATTTTTAACATTGTTGATTCTCGTATAAAATTTTATCAAACTAATTAACACCTACTTCCACCAAAACCCAAGTTTACTTTAAGACATTTGAAAAAGGAAATCCAAGAATTTCATTCTAAGTATGTCTTAGTTCCAGCAGACAAGGCGGCCAACAATATTATCATCATTTGACGCCTACATTATATTAATGTTTTACAAAACGAACTAAATAGCACTAAAACTTATACATTGAGTCCTTCTGTTGAAAATAATTTGGTCACTGATCACATCACTGAAGTTTCTAATTTAAAAGTTCGTATAGACGATCAACAACTTAAACTACCAACCATGTACTGGATTCCTAAATTGCATAAACAACCATATAAAGCACGCTTCTTCGCTAATTCAAGCTCTTGTACAACTACAAATATTTCAAAACTATTAACATCATGTCTAACTACTGTGAAAGCCCACGTGGAATGATACTGCGATAAAGCATACGAAAACTCTGGTAAACATTTATTTTGGTCGATTAAAAATTCTGGCGAAATCCTGGATAAGTTTAAAATTAATAATAACAAGGTATCTACAGTCAGTACATACGATTTTTCTACTTTGTATACCACTTTACCACATAACTTAATAAATGACAAACTAACTGCCCTAAATCAAAAGACTTTTGCCAGAGAGAATGCTACATTTCTCGCTTGCAGTTTTGATAAAGCTTTTTTTACTAGCAATATTATTAAACATTAATCAATGTGGACCTGTGACGAAGTTTGTAAAGCCCTTTCCTTTTTATTGAACAACATTTACATCAGGATTGGGAATGCAGTTTTTGGTAGTAGTTGGTATCCCCAGGGGAACAAATTGTGCACCCCTTGTCGCAGATTTGTTTTTATATTGTTATGAAAGAGACTTTATGTTGAGCCAGATACGCAAGCAGATATTATAACTGCATTTAATAATACATCACGCTATCTGGATGATATTCTTAATATGGATAATCCGTTTTTTTGGTCAATTGGTGGGTACCATTTATCCAAGGGTGCGTCAGTTAATTAAAACTAACAATTCGGATACTGATGCTTCGTTTTCAGATTTACATCTCTCTATTTATGACAATATTATACATACCAAAATTTATGACAAGAGGGATGATTTTAACTTTAGTATTGTAAATTGTCCCCATTTAGATGTGGATGTACCTCAGGCTACATCTTATGGGGTATATATTTCTCAATTAATTCGGTTTGCCAGAGCGTGTAGTCATGTCAAGCATTTCAATGAACGTAATCTTTATATTACAAGTAAACTTCTTCAGCAAGGCTACCGTTATTACAAATTGCGTAAATATTTTGCTAAATTTTACTATCGTGATTCTGATTTAGTTTTAAAATTCAATAGTAATTTAAAGACTCTTCTGCGAGAAGGTATTTCTAAACCCGTTTTTTATGGGGATGTGGGATGTGGTTTACAAACTTCGTAAGATCTTGGGTCATGGTAATTTTCCAAATGTATTTGGTAAAATTATAAAACGTTTTATTAAAAGAGGTTACGACCCAACTGTTTTGAGACATACCGCATGTTTAGTGTTCAACCCGTTTACAGTTGGACACTACGCTTCCCTCTTTGATTGTGTCTGACGGAAGAGGAGGAGGACTCTATGATAAGCAGTTTTAAATCCTACCAGGACTGAACTGTTTGGATATCTGTCTTCTGGCCTGTTTCGTCGGGCCCTTAAGGGTGTTTCTCTTGTTGCTCTGTCTTCTGAAAAGGCACTGAGTACATACATTTTTGGTTCGCTTTTTAAATATTTATACACGAGCATTTCTGTGTTTTACATGCCATGCCTCTTTGTTTCCATTACGTGTGTTAGAGATTCACCTGGAGGGGATTACTTTTATTTACACTGTCCCGTGTCTTTGGAACATGGTGGGGGTAAGAGTGAGGTTGGGTGCGCACCATAAACCGGTTTAAGCTCCCCAGTGGTGTTTTTGCCACTGACCGTTCCAAGGCGGTGCCCCACTGTGTTCCTTTGTTTGTTCGTTTTGTCCTGGTGTGCTGGCTTTGTGTGTATACGCGTGTATGAGTGTGTGTTTGTGGTCTGCGCGTCTGCGTGCTGTGGGTTTCGTTTTGGGGAGGCTGCGTTTTTGGTACGTGGCATTCCCTGTTTGATTTTTGTCTTTGTTTTTTTTTTTGCACATGTCGGTCGGTCGGTCTGTCTGTCGGTCGGTCTGTCGGTCGGTCGGTATGTAGACCAATCCGTTCCCGGATGATGACTCAAGAACGCTTAGGCCTAGGATCATGAAAGTTAATAGGGAGGTTAGTCATCACCAGCAGGTGACCCCTATTGATTTTGAGATCAGTATGTCAAAGGTCAAGGTCACAGTGACCCGAAACAGTTAAATGGTTTCTGGATGATAAATCAAGAACGCTTGGGCCTAGGATTATTAAAGATTGATAGGAAGGTTGGTTATGACCAGCAGATGATCGCTATTGATTTTGAGGTCAGTAGGTTAAAGATCAAGGTCACAGTGTCCCGAAACAGTTAAACGGTTTCCAGATGATAACTCAAGAATGCTTAGGCCTAAAATCATGAAAGTTGATAAGGAGGTTGGTCATCACCAGCAAATGATTCCTATTGATTTTGAAATTAGTAGAACGCTTAGGCCTAGGATCAGGAAAATTTAGAGGGAGATTGGTCATGACCAGCAGATGACTCCTTTTGATTTTGAGGTCATTAGGTCAAAGTTCAAGGTCACATTGGCCAGGAACAGTAAAATGGTTTCCAGACGATAACTTAAGAAGGCTTTGGCCAAGGATCATGAAAGTTAACAGAGAGATTAGGCCTGACCAGCAGATGACCCCTGTTGATTTTGAGATCAGTAGGTCAAAGGTCAAGGTTACAGTGACCCGGAACAGTTAAACAGTTTCCAGAGGATTACTTGAGAACGCTTGGACCTAGGATCACAAAATTTAATAAGGAGGTTGATCATGAGCAGCAGATGACCCCTGTTGACTTTGAGGTCAATAGGTTAAAGGTCAAGGTCACATTGAACCAGATCAGTAGAACTTTTGTTTACAGTGGGCAAATAATTTCTGTTCTTTGTGCAATTACTGAAAGCATCTAGGGGACGTTTCGTGTTCTACGAGCTTTTGTTCAATTTTTCGCTTGGTAAGGCAATTTGTGTTTTGAAAAATAAATAATGTTAGAATTATTTGTGTAGGATAAACAAAACTTTATTCCTGATGAAACACAGAACCAAACTTAATATGATATGATCTTGAGTAATTACTGATAATTTCTCACAGTTAAATTGCCAGTTATACTTCATGCACTGTATTTTATATATAATGTATATTTGCCTTTTTGAAAATAAACGGTGTTACCATTCAGTGGGGCCCTCAGAAAAAGTCGGCTTCTTTTTGAGATTATGAAGGTCTATTATTGTTGCAGCCATTATATCATCTAGCAAAGCGGTATTATGAACCTTACTGATAGTGAACTTTTGTTAAAAGTTCAAAACATGACATTTTCAAACATAATTAGCATTTTCAACGCATTCTTTAATTGCAAGTCATAATCTCTACAGCCGTTTTAACTAAACACCTGATTGCAATCAATTTTGTCTTCATAGAGTCTTTTCTAAGGTAGTTCTGTATGCTCGGATTTGATTTCGCATGAAAATAATTGTTAAATAAAATACAAAATTATACGTTTTGTATGATATATTTCTACTTTTTGTGATATTTCTATCACCTACCAAATAAGACTTGAAACTTATATTTTATTTGAGAATTTCCATAATATCCGGAAAAAAGTTTTCTTAAGATATGATCTCAAAGGAAAAACAGTTATCTCTCTTCCATGAAGAATATTTTATTGCACATAAGATTCAAATGCAGTGTGAAAATAAAATGATGACATTTTATATAAATATTTCAAGTTTATGTTAAACACAACATGAGATGTATTTAAGACGGATTTAAGACGGATAGTTTGAGTCATTAAATCAAAGTTTTGAAGAAATGTTTTGCAACTTCCTGTTACAACTCGGTAATTTTGAATAGAAATTTGTATGAACGATACTGAAGTTTAAAACTTTATCATGTTAATCAAATCCCTAGTATCGTGAAAAGCAATAATTTATTACATATTTATATTCAATAGATATCAAGTAGAACTATTTTAATGCGTTTGTGTTGTGATACAGAACATTTTAAGATATTCAAATTTATTTGATTTTTGTTTGTTTGTGTTTTTAACGCCGTTTTCCAACAGTATTTTAGTTATGTAATGACGGGCAGTTAACCTAACCATCGTTCCTAGATTCTGTACCAGTACAAACCTGTTCTCCGCAAGTAAATGCAAACTTCCCCACATGAATCAGAGGTGGAGGACGAATGTTTCAGACACAATGTCTTTTATCAAGGCGTCACGGGGAACATATGCCCCGCCAAGGGGTCGAACTCACGACCCCGCGATCCGTAGATTTGCGCTCTCCCTATTTAGCTAAACGGGTGGGCTTGAAATTATTATATAATATGTTTGTGTTTTATGTATTAATAAACTCTTAAGATCTATAAGTTGATTATGTACATGATATATTATGAACGTATACTCAACAGTTAATTTTCAGCATCTCTAAAACTGTTATGCCTTAATAGAATCATATATATGAGTGTCATTTAAAAACTTGTAATATTGGTGCCATATCTATGAAAGTCACTGGAAGTTTATATAGATATGTAGAAGTTTTAGCTTAATGTGACTTCCCTTTTATCAAAAATGTAATTTCTATGGAAAAATCAAAGTAATTGTGTACATGTAAATTCTCACAGATGCGATGTTCAAGTAAATTTTTTAGAATAAAATGTTGACTGCGAATACGAAACAATAAAATATCATGGCTGAGAACAATAAACATGAGAACAACAAACATTTATATTAGAATTAATGTAATGGTCACGGAAAGCTTTTTCAAAATGCTTCACAAAAATATGAATTGTGTTTATAGTGTCCATCTCGAAACTATGCATGCAAAAAGAAGAAATCATGTAATTGATAATTTATGCAAATTTAATCTTAGCAACATACGAAATTATAAAAATGTAGATGCCATTAGACAACCGTACAGTATTAGAAATGAAGTAAGACTGTTTCAAAATTCATTGGCCCAAACAAGTAATAGCATTATGGACGTATTCATTGTAATTAATGGTATAAAACACGTCAATGTTCATTGTAAAACTGTTTTCAGATGTGAAGCAGCACAAACATCGTCGTGAGAATATTTCAAATGGAATTTAAAAGATTATAAGTCTTTATTGCTTATGACTTTAAAGCACGGCCAGTGGTCTAGTGGAAAAGGTGCCGACCGCTCAAAACCCGGGGGTCGTGGGTTTAAAGTCCATTCAATCACGACCACATCTCATATAACAAAAATACTTTTTCCCTGAAAGCAGACTTAAGAGTGATTCAAATAGGCTCGAAGCTTTCTTCACAATAGAGCAAAAACGCATGAGTACGAACTAAACTAAAGCTAATGTCTGTCGTTGTCGCAGGAAAATAAAGCCCATTTGTATATAAAATTTGATGAACAATGACAATGATATAATATTGTGCATAAAATATCCTTATTTTGTAAACGTTCTACAAATGAGACACAATTTTATAAATAATATGAGTGGAAATCAGAAAATTTTAGACTAACTCGCTGCCATAGAAACTATTACAGACTTCTTGGCGGTTTCAATAGCTGTTTACGTTGAACATTTTAACACCATTTGTTTTATTATAGCTGAGATACAAGTGTTTAAACAAACCACCCTCGTATATACGGGCGTTTCCTTGTCGTAAGCTAGAACATAAAGATGCGTTGTTCTCCCAATATACCAGCCAACCAGATTCTGCAAGAATTTTAAACTATTTACGTTTATTTTTTTCCAAATCCAATGTCACTATTTGTAGGTGGGTATGGTGTTTAAAGGAGAATCTAAATCAAGATCTAACTTGTACAATGTAGTAGATGAATCAAGTTATACAGTTTCCCAAATAGCTACATCAGCGATCATTTCATTAGGAAGTGTTCATGAAATTCTGACTAACCATTTGAAATTTAGAAGGTGTATGTATGGTGGGTACCCCAACTTTTGACCAAAATTCCAAAGGGTGCAATACTGCAAAAACAACTTATAAATCTATAAAAAAAATCAGATGAAAAGGGGTTTGTGAACTTCTCATAGGAGACTGGACATAGGTATATTATTTAGAACCTCAAAGGTGGATATAAAACAAAGAGTTGCTTAGGAAATAGCAAGAACGACCAGTTATCGCAAAAGAACTCAAAATTTCAAACAGGTTCTTTAAACACTTTTCTTCAATTCCGCAAATACCCAGTGTACCCGGCAGATATATTACTAAAAAGTGTTTTGGGACAAGGTTCTAAACTCAATTGGAAAACTACATTTAACGTCGCCCACAAAATTGTTAACGGGGCACCTGCCTTATTCATGACTATGCATCTGCACACGAGAGCAATATTGTATAGCAGTCTTTACAGGACCAGCAAGTCAAGCAATTGCCACACCCTCATATATGCTCGACCTAGAAAACAATGCTGTCTGTGCGTCGCTACAACTCTAGAAGCGTCCTTCGTGTATCAGTATCTGCATACTATACCAAGGGTAGACTACTCTGCAGCTTTCAGACCCGATAGAAAAGTGCGTTTCTAATAAGGGTCAATACTTTGAGGAACTGGTGTAAGCAATATGCTCAAATACGGATTTTTTTTTCAGGAATTCCCCTTGTTCCAAGTATGTCATGCTTGAATGATTTATAGTTCAATCATTCATTCTATCCAATGACAAGCAAGTGATTTTCAAGACAAAGGACATTCTTATTTTCATATTATAACATAACGGAGAAAATTGAATCTCTCTTTAAAGGACACATTGAACGTACAAACGAAACGAGACCCAAGCACCATAAACAGGTGATTTATTCTGTATCATTGAGATTTTCATTTATGCGTACAACGTACTATAAATGAAAACACTCATAAGTGCATTTAAATGAGAATTGTCAATCCTAACTAATCGAGTGTAGGTGCCGTAAACACATTCATTTGTAATTTTCAACATTTATCATCTGATTTTGTTTAAATGAGACAAAATGGTAAATTAAGTGTTGTTTTTTTTTGGTCAAAATTCTTAAAACAATTATTCACACAGATTTAATTAATTTACGTATAATAACGCCAACTTCAATCCATATTCTTTTGCTTTATTTACCAGAAACAAAGTTAAAATCAACACTCGTATATAAACAGATTTTTGTCCTATTAGAAAAATATATCTGGTTAGGTAATTTCGTGTTATTTAAGATCTTTCAGTTTAACACTCCATTTCTAGAACATATTTCTCTAACTGTATTCTGTTTAACTAACATCAAAATGTACTATGGGGAATTTTGTTTACCACATTCAAAACACAATTTAATTGTATTTCGAAGCAATTTTGCACAGTTGTCTTAAACAAACTCAAGCCAAGCGGAATAGTTGTAAGAAATCATCTTCAAAAGCTGACTGATTAATTGCTTATCAAACGTACTAAACTGTGTAATAATTTGTATCAGAACCCTATCACTTATATTAAAAAGTTACACTAACATTGTTCTTACAGAAAAAAACGTCATAAACATTATAACCTATTTCGTCAAAAGTGTTATATACATTTTTGCTACACAGCATTCCTAGTCGCCAGATATGTTTCTGTTTACAAAAAAAATACCTACGCAAATATTTTCCTTAACTTATAAACTCGATGAGGATTGTTCCTAAATACGATGCCAGTGGCAGTGGCAGTTTAATCGGAGACCTTCAGTTCGGATATTTCTATGTTAGACAGCAGACTGAGTCACTGTTTATTATTGCACACCCTTGAATAACATAGATTGATCAAATAATCTTGCATCAGGATACAAGATACACTTTCAAAGTAAAGATATTCACCTCCTCACTCCCGCACACGACCAAAACGAGGGTTTATTTGTAATATGTCCCCTCATTATCGTGTCGAGTTCACTTAATTCGATTAATCATTTAGGAAAAGTCTTATAAACTCTTCATCAAAAATGTCATTATGTAATTGATATCATTTTTTATCCAAACAGGAAGTACAGAGACTTCAGTTTCCCTTATCAACTGATGTGCGTGTTTTAAAGGTTCTCCTTTTCAGATCAATGAATAAAATCTTTGTATTTAAAGCAAGGAAGTTAAAAAATATTAGCTGTTTAATTTAGACCTAAGGTAAGACTTGAATTTCATTACCTCTTATGAAAAGTCTTGCTTCATCGCGTTCTGTGTATAGATGATATTAACTATCACAACAACAGTAAGAGCTCCCTAATGCCTAATTTTGCAATAGAAATGTGTTTCAATATAATACGCGTCATAAAATGATGACCTTCTGTATTGCTAGCCACATTGAAGTTTTGTTCTAGATGAGATAAATTTGGTCAGATTATCTTGTACGCATTTGTTGATGGTGACGTTCACGATCTTCCTAGGTCAGGTAGACCTCGTGCACCTAGCTAACGGGATAACCATGCCAGTTTTAGTAGTTTTGGGACCACCGATTCAATCCAATGTATTTGTAAAATAGACGAAAGCTTAACAGGAGCTGTCACTATTAGTGACAAATGCCACCGAAGCGTTCCAAAGAATGCTACAGTTGTCTGCGCAAAATATGCCAGAAAAGTTTGGGTATGAATCATTTTGTAACCTTGATCCCGACCTGAGAGACCCGTGTTATACGCGCGACACAACTTCTCAATATTGTTAACAGTTGTGTCAAATTATTTTCAAATTTAAATGGCAGAGTTATGGACCAGACAATAAACAGACCATGTTTACTTTGACTTCTAAGTTTGACCATGACCTTGGAGCTAGGGATTTGGTATGACGCATGACACGTCATCTCATTATAGAGAACATTTATGCCAATTAATTTTAAAATCCCTTCATCGATGGCAGAGTTATGGACCGGATAAGAAACAGACCATGTCAACCTTTAAACCTCTAAGTGTGACCTTGACCTTAGAGATATGGGTCTAAATCTTGCGCATGACACATCGTCTTATTATGGTAAACATTTTTGCCAAGTTATTTTAAAATTGCTTCATGGATGGCAGAGTTATTGACCAGACACGAAACAGACCCTGTTAACCTTCGACCTCTAAGTGTGACGTTGACCTTGGAGCTAGGGGTCTGGGTCTTGCGCATGACACGTCGTCTCATTATTGTGAACATTTATGCTATGTTATTTCAAAATCCCTTTATGGATCGCAGAGTTACAGCCCAAGAATTTACACGGGAAGCACGGACACACATACGGACGGACAGTGCGTATCTTCGGGGGCATACAAATCAATATAATAAAAAGATTCTTCTGAAACGTTGAATGCAAAAACAAACAGTAAAGCTAAATAATGGCGGAATCAGTTTGTGCTATAGGGCGTGTGAAGTGCTGCCTATTTTCATGTCCGTTTTCAGGAAAGGATCAAATGTCAATCTCAGTTCTCAGTTCTCATATGTATCTGATGAACTGATGAAAAATGCAAATATATCATGCTTTCTTCCATATTTGAGAATGTTCTACTAGATGTACAAGCTGCTCCCGTTCAACTTGCTTGGGCTTTGAATGGTCATACTAATTATACTATACGCAAACATTGTAATGGTTCAAGTCTATGTCATGTTTCATTTCTATCAGTTTCATACATATAAATGATTTTGTTCACTGTGTGGAATGTTCGCATGAAGCCATCTGTTTTAATTACTGTGTTTCTCACGGCTCCAATCAGTACAAAATCCATGACTCTTTGGTTTGCACAGATACAGATTCAGTGGTGATATAGGCATACCAAATACCAACAATTGATCTAAGGAATGTTCTATTTATTGTGGTGACGATGGAATATGTCTTTGTGGCTACAGTGTAGGAGTGACTGATAACATCTGGCATCCGAGAAAGGTAACATTGGCAGTTGTTTAAGTTGCAAAGCTGATTATTACACAGCCAGTTGCAACCTTGTATTATATACCATAAAAGTTAAGATCAATAAATGTCATATATATGTTTATATGTATACAAAAGTGGAAGTCTTGAAATATTGCATTTGACAACACGTATTTGAAACAGTTGATTTTCAGATATTTTAACATTGTGTCTGAAAAGAAGAATTGATACCTTGTTTGCTCGTTACATATGAGGGTTATTAAAAGACCATGATGTATCAGTTATGGACGTGAGTCATTGCTATAGAAGAAGAAGAAAAAACTTGTAAAGTTTTATACAAGAAATATAGCATATTAATTAGAAATGAATAGACGTGAATAAAAATTATTAAATGTTCCTACAGCGAACGGCAAATATGTACATGATCTAACTTCATTACATATCATTTTAATTGGACGCGTACTGCTACTTTCACACGTCATGCAGAAATGAGGAAGGATGGGATTTTTAAGGAATTGATGGTGGTAAGATAAAAAACCTATTCCTAAATTGATATAATACTCATGGACACCTGTAATATTCAGTACTTTGTGGATAAGCATGTAGTACTATGAATGTAATAAGAAAACAGATGTCTTCGTGAAAGAACATACAAACCAAAATATTAAGCTTTTATATAAAGAAAAGCAGGTTTTGTACAATACCAGTGTAACAAAAAATGTTGTACTGCTGAGGTTTTCGTTCTAACGTGCCAGGTTTGCTTAAACAGGTAAAACTTTAACGCTCCGTGATCTCAACTCGGGATCGACGCCATCTTTCTCATTGATAAAAATGTAAATA
This sequence comes from Mercenaria mercenaria, assembly GCF_021730395.1. Classification (NCBI taxonomy): domain Eukaryota; kingdom Metazoa; phylum Mollusca; class Bivalvia; order Venerida; family Veneridae; genus Mercenaria; species Mercenaria mercenaria. The sequence continues at coordinate 21,972,682 of NC_069378.1, read as the reverse complement.
AAAATATCTGAGTGGGATTAGCATTGCAAGGGCATAACATGACATTGTACGAATGAATACCTTAGTACAGGTATCAAAGATGCTACACTTGTCTGGTGGGTTACCTACTTAACGTCGATCACTTGAAATTGCTCTTAAAAAAGTGATAATTTTAGTTTATTTATGTGGTTTTTAATTGTTTCACGACTTCTCGGGGATTCACTGCAAAAAGTATTACTGCGCCGGACGAACGGTAACTCTAATCATACAACGGGAAACAAGATCAATGTTTATAATTTCTTATCAAATAATGAATCCTATTCAGATAATTAGTCTTCAATATCTGTAAATTAATGATTCCAATGGACATTTATCATAAAATATTACTTACAGCGGACTATTTTCCTAATCGAAGTCTTTTCCGCTTTCAGTTGTGAGGCACTTCCGTTATAATTTTTATAATTTTTGACAACAATGAATTAATAAAGTCGCATACAAATTGACTGCTACTCAGATCAGTGTAAGTGAAGTTGTTAATACATCATTCTACATTTTTATTACCTTAGGAGATAAAGTTTTCCTTGAACTGCTTTATCAATTAATTACGTTTAGATGGTATTGCATTTACAACTTGTCTGACCCCTAATTTTTACGTGAAAGACAGCAGTCTCGTGAAACACATGGAAACATAGAAATGAAAAGTACGGTGCAAAATTCGAGTACACATTTTAAATGGTATAAAAGTGAAGATAATTGTATTTTTGTCGAGTATGATCATTGGCATTCCTGTTGTTTAATTAGTAAGTTTTGTTTATGAGGTTTGAAAGTTATTTTGCACGTATTGATATTGATTTGATCTCTCAGCCAATTTAAAGATTTTTAAGAAAATATATATTTTCAAAAGTTTGTTGAATGTGTTTTGATATTTATGTGCATTTTATTTCGTGAATACCAAGTTGAAAATTGATAATGGAATCATTTTTATGCCCTTATTGCAAGCAACTCGCCTTTTGTAACAATAATTGTTTAATGCACTAAAGGGAATATACTCTTTTAGTTTTAGAGTGTGGCCTTCCTTGACCACCATATCTTTTCATATGTACTACTTTGTAAACAAACTAAATACTGCGTTTTAGCTTAGGTATGCAAAATGAAAATAAAGATAGTGAACTTATTTCACTTTTGTCTTCAAATTATAATCTGTAGGATATTGATGAATGTTTGGACAAGATAAAGCGCTATTAATTTCACACAAAACATTATTAATTGTTGACTTTGAATGTACACAGTGAGTCCTATGTAATTAAACAATAACTTCCTTATTTGAGATTTTTCATCTTTATTTTAGTGAGCATTCCTTTGTGTACTAATAACAGTTGAAACAGTATCCATTTCATGTACCAAAACTTTGTACTTTTTTGCAGATAAATTTTATCATACCCAACCCACTTTTTTCTACTTTCAGAGTCTGCGTCCCCTTAAATGTGTGATCACATAATTTAATGTATGTGGCAATTTATGAAAAGTTGAAATTTTACTTCAAATCAAACAGATAAATGTAAGATATATTAGAAACCATATAACGTAAGACGGTTATAATGTTTATCGGTCCCAGATCATCACAATGTATTTCGCAACCAAAGACGTTCACATGGCAACCATAGAAAAATGCACCATATTGTCAATCATAAAGTTTCATAAAAGCGTAATAGTATGTGAAATGACCTTTCATCTAAGTCCGGAATGCCTCTCACTCGTTGTTTTTAATTTTTAATCGTACTGGTGGTTTATCTGTTGATGTGATGGACCAACTTGCTAATGCATTCAGAAAGCAATAAATGTAAATTAAAATCCCTTTCCAGAAAAACCATGTACTAATTTTATATGTATTGAAATATTAAAAAACATCAATCGCTGTTTATTGGCCTGTACAGGACAGGACATTCTTTTAGCGCTATTTACTTTGCTGATTGTTTGAGTGAGATTTACCAACAAGAAGATCTGATGTTACCAATTTGTAAGTGCTAGACGATTTCTAGGGTTCGATGTTTATCTCTGCCTGAACTATTTTGTCGTTTCACTCAATTGTTTATAAAGATAATATAGATCTATTTACCCTACCAATTCAAGCGTACCCATTACCGCAGCCATCTATACACTTGTGTGTTATATGATACCTATTCTAAAAGGAAGTTTTAAATATGTTCTCAAGTGGTGAACGCTTGTAAGTCCAGTAAATATAGCGTTTACTTTAAAGGTTTTCCTTCAGCAGTTGAAAATCATGGTTTTAGATTAAATAACTTGGATCTAGCACAGGTAGGAACATGCTATTGTTGATATCCAAGAAATGCTTTTATTTCTCATTTACTTTAAATCGTTAGTATTATTTAGGTAAATGTATCTTGCTCACTGAATCTGTAACTAAAGTTAGTGTGTTTTATGATTCTAACTTTTAAAGTTTAAACTGAGACTGTATGAATGCTTACTTACGTCTATAGGTAAATGAAATTGTGTATAAATCCCGCACGATAACTCAGACGATAACATGTTTGATAATTATGATTTTTCTTCCTTAAAGCGTTTCAATACAGAAAATATTTTTGTATAACATTACAGTATGCAGTTATTTTCATTGACAACCATTTTGAGTTCAACGATGCATGAGAACCATAACAATCAAACAATAATATAAGCATGCTGTCGCTTAAATTATAGTGCGGGAGTAGTACAGATTTTACGTAGTATGTGCATGTATCGTAGTATAGCAGATATTGTCAAAGCCCATTATTTTCTATATTTTAGAGTACAACATTGGATAATGGCCCTCAGCTTAAGTACAGTAGTATTACTTGTGGCATTTTCCACAGATACTGTTCTGACTGGTGAGTTAACTTTTGCTACAAATGACAGTTTAGCATTTTATTTTTGAGTTTATAAACACGGAGAAGGAAGCAAATGTCTGTATTGTGTCCCTTATTTAAGTACGAACTTTGCTTTTTATGAGACAACGGAAAAGGGCAAACGCAATTGGGAATTGTCATAAAGTGTATTTGAACGTTTAAATCAAATCACTCAGATAAGAATACTATTCATGAATAATGATTATACAACTATCTTATATATTTTGTTTGTTTGTCTTAAAATAGCATGTAATATCTTTATTGATAGTATTGATAAACAAATTCATTTTGCACGCTTTACAAGTCACGATAGAAATTCAAACCATGTTCATACATATTAAGTGGTTTATGAATATCATTAATTTATATATTTTAAAAATTCCAATCTATCTTTAGAATGTTCTGTTGGTTGCACTTCCTGTTCCGATTCAACATGCTTGAAATGCGAATCATCATATTATTTATCCATTGGCTTCTGTACTCCATGCCCCGGAGACTGCAGCAGTTGTAACGGATATGATGACTGTCCTTCGTGCAAACCAGGTACATATGGTTCAGATGTTCAATGTCGGCGCAACTGCGCAGAAAGTTGTCATAATAAAGAATGCCAATCGGACACTGGCTATTGTGTTCAGTGTAAACCTGGACTGTACGGCTTACAGTGTCAACATAATTGTAGCTTCTGTGAGGGTAATATTTGTGATTTACGTAGATGCACCAGTGGATGTAAACAAGGATATTTCGAGTACCAAACTGAGTTTGGAACAATTTGTCAGACATGTCCGACAAATTGTAGATATTGTAATGACACAAGAACATGTCGTGTTTGTAATGACGGTTTCCATTTGTATCAGTTTCATTCAAATGGAAAAGTGTTTGTTCACTGTATAAGTTGCTCATTAGGATCAAACTGTTCAAATTATTGTGCTATTCATAACTGCAAACAGTGCAAAATCCAGGATGACGCGTTGGTATGCACAGATTGCCCTCAAGGATCTACATTTAATGGTAGCATATGCATATCGAATACAAAAAGATGTTCTGAAGAATGTTCTTCTTATTGTGATGACGATGGGATATGCTTAGGAAGTTGCTATGCTGGATGGACTGGTGAAAGATGTTCTGACCAGTGTTCAGATAAATGTATGACATGCGACAAAAGTAATAGGGAGATTTGTCAACAGTGTAAAGGTGACTTTTACACTGTAAATTGTAATACAGTTTGCAATCCGTCATGTACCACAGAAGAAGGCAAACAAACATGTAGCTTAAATGATGGATATTGTTTAAATGGATGTGAACACAATTTTTGGGGTCCTGTTTGCGATCAGTTTTGTTCTAGCGGTTGTATTAATAACAGTTTATCAGCAATATGCGAGAGAAGCAACGGGACATGTAAACATGGATGTAAGAACGGAAGCAGTGGAGACAAATGCGATATGATTGTTGCTACGAGCAAAACAACGATAGTGTCTGAAGGTACAGGCAAAACAACGAAAGTGTCTGAAGGTAATTATATTATAAGCAAACGAGCATACAATTTATTTCAGGAAGTTCATTCATGTAAATACACTTTACTAGTTTAATTGCGTAAAAACACACTATTTTTTTGCATATATCTTACAGAATGTATCTGATACAATATCAACACAATATTTCTTAACAATACATTTAATCATTCCTTACAGAACATTTATTTATACTGGAAGCTGTTCTGTATAGGTATCAATGAAATTAGCCTACTTTATTCGTAGCTACTTTTAAGAAGATAACAATGATCATGTTATATGTCTTAATACTTCTGTTTTCTTTTGAAAATACAAATAATAGTAAGAAATGAGAAAACATTTTGAAACCAACATTTATATCATAGAAGCAACGAAAACGCAAACACAAGTATCTACCCAGTATGACAGTAGAGAAAATGGTGACCACACAAGCGTTTTCATTGGAGGCTTTTTTCGGGTGTAGGAGTATCTATAGCTGTTGTGGGAACTACAGTTGCATTATATAAACTAAGGAGACGGTAAAGTTTAGACATTTTGAATTCGAAATGCAAAACATATTCAGATTTCTAATGTTTATACTCATCCACAGTCAACTTGTAAGAAATACGCCAAATTTACTCTTGCAAATATTTGTCGTTATTTATTCAGCACGTGTAACACGTTCATGTAATTTTAAACGTTATTGGAAATAAAATAATGAAATATTGCATTCTTTCCGTGGAACTTTTAGTTTCAGGGTTTCAGTTATTTTCCTTAGTCTGGACCGTTTCTCTGGCAAATTTGTTATCAGTTTATCCATTTTTGAGTAACCTTATATAAGTATGTTTACAATGGTTTTTAGCTCACCTGAGCACGAAGTGCTTAAGGTGAGCTATTGTGACCGGTCAATTTCCGGCGTCGTCAGTCGTCCGTCAACATTTGCCTTGTAAACACTCTAGAGGCCACAGTTGCGATCCAATCTTTATGAAACTTGGTTAAAATATTTGTTTTAAAGATGTCTAGACCAAGTTTGAAACTGGGCTATGTGAGGTCAAAACTAGGTCAGTAGGCAAGATCAAAGGAAAGTCTTGTTAACACTCTAAAGTCGACAGATTAAAAACTCAAGAGAATTGGTCAGAATGTTTGTCGTTTTCTTAACGACTTATAAGTCAAGTTCGAATCTAGGTTATGTGGGTTCAAAAACTAGGTCACACCGTCAAATAAAAGAAAAAAAGCAGTGTGTGTGCAATAGGGGCTGCAGTTTCCATTTGATGTGCATGAAACTTAATCAGAATGTTTTTCTCCATAAGATCTCGTTAGAGTTTTTATCTGGGTCACGTGGGGTCAAAACGTAGATCACATGATCAAATCAAATACAAAACATGTTTACACTCTAGGGGCCACATATTTGATTCTATCTTCATACAACTTGTCAGAATATATGTTATTATGAAGTCATGAATGATTTTGAATCTATGTCATGTGTAGTCAAAAACAAGGTCACTATGTCAAATCAAAGGAAAATCTTGTTTACGCTCTAGAGGCCATTTTTTTGCTCCAATATTCCCGAAACTTTGTCAGAACGTTTGTTCTAATAGAATCTTTGACAAGTTTTAATCTAGGACATTTGGTGTCAAATCTATGTCACTACATCAAATAAAAAAGTGCTTGTTTACACTCAAGAGGCCACATTTTTGGTCCAATCTTAATGAAAATTGGTCAGAATATTTGTCTCCATAAAATCACTACGTCAAACATGTTTACACTGTTATGGTGTGTTACTCAGGTGAGCGACCTAGGGTCATCTTGGCCCTCTTGTTTAAATAATCTGTAACATTTATCATATGATATTTTTGTTGACCCTTAGTTAAGTATACCGCAAGTTACGCTAATGTTTCGTTTTACAATAGCACACAATTCTAAAAAAAATGTTCCATAAACAATTGTAGATTTTTAAGATGATTTTTGATAAATACGTGCGCTGTAGTAAAACATGGCAAATACTTTGTCATCATTTTTGTGGTGGCCAAAAACGGTCCAATCCTAAGTACCCTTTTCAGTAATATATAAAAACCTGATACATATTGTATGTAATTTTTTATTTCAATTCAAGCATGGAACATATCTGTATGCGGCTAGATTTGATCTAACGTAATATAAACATAGTATACTTCATAAAACAATTCTTCTTTCAGAACGCGTCAAGATTTAAAATCCAAAATGTAATATTTTTTCCGTTTAACAACAGGTATATTGCAAAGAAGTTAAAATCATGTCAATAGTCAAACAAGACTGTTGAGATCCCAACATATTATAATGAGCATGTTGGTCATACAAGTGAAACTCAAGAAGCGGCTAATGAAACTAATAACTATGAGAGACTCGGCAATACCAGAAACACGGATAATGTTTACAATGGTATGGGAGCTTTTGAATGAATTTAGTAATGAATATTTTCCAACCAGTATATTTTTGTAAGAAATATTGCAGTTATTGTATACCTTGAATGTATCAATGTTTTGAGCGTTTACAACTTCATTATTAAAAGCAAGAAATGCAAAAAGTGCTATTTTGCTTGACAATTAAATATTACACCAAACACAAATATTAAGGCGTTTTAACAGTTACACAAAAAAAATGTTTGTTGGACATATTTTCATTACTTAAAATTACTATTTCAAGTTGAATACATTATATATAGAAATGTCGACAAAAGTTATTGGGGGTGGGGGGGGGGGGGGGGGGCATTTAATTAGAAAGACAGAATGTTGTCTGATAAGACTAATAAACGGAAGCGTATTGTTATAATCATAATTAAGAAAAATGATTGTAATGTGATAAATATCGATAATAATAATAATGATAAAATTGATGATGATAATAATAATAATAATAATAATAACATATTGTGCAAATTGTTTGCAGACTTGCATTAATTAAAAGTCAATGTACCACTTCCATTGACTTAAACAGATTGAAATAATGGAAATGTTTTCACCAATATTGAAGTCGATACTGACATTTACTGTATGTATTTTCAGATTTAGAAACAACAACCGTGCATTAATGTGCCTGGTATCATAGACTCTACTTCAACAGCAAGTGAAAGAGAGGAAGCTTGCCAGTAGGCTACATTAGATCGATGGTATACAAAAGTGCCCGCTCGTGTCTAAAATAATGCCCGGAGGGGCACCTTGACCTTCCTCTACCATCAATAGCTTGAAAGTCGCCATATGACCTATAGTTGTGTTGGTGTAGCATTAAACCCAACTAGGATATTGACAAAAAACCAAGTATTAAAAAAGAAAAGTTGTTCAACGTATATTATTCAACTTTTTCAATTGTTTTCATTATTGTTTTGTTTATATTATCACTGTGCTTAATGTAGTATTCAATATTTTAAACATTTTTATGCTCTGTTATATATTGTACCATATATTCTGAGGATAAGTTTATATCAAATAAGAAAGAAACCAAGCTTCCACTTGTATATAATGGATTTCAAAACTCTACATATTTTTGAAGTTGAGTTTAGTCTGTTCCATATCCCCTGTTTGAAATCTTATGTCAATATGTGACATTTATTGTGATGAAAATTGTTTTCATTTTGCTCTAGGTCTATTTTTGTAAAAACTAAATGATAACTTTGTCTGTAAGATGTATTTAAGGAATGCAATAACTCTCCTGACAACGTTAGTACTGTGAACTGCAGTTTGGAAAAGATTTCAATATTTGCCAATGTAGTAAGCAATTTCAGGAATTTTCTCACTCCGAATTACCTAATGCTGCCATTTTTAGGGTAGTGCGAAATTTCTATATAAATATCATGTTACATTTTTTCACTTTGAAATTACATGAAAGAACCACTTATTTACATAGGTTAAAAGAGTCAAACTGCAGAAATATTACCGCAAGACATTGACTCTAAGAAAGCTAAAACCAAGGGTATATTAGTAAAATAAAAGCAAAAGAAATGTTATGTTTGATACCTCTTTGATAGAAATATCAAAATCAAATTAAATACGACTGACTGACGTTTGTTTCTCATGATTCTGCTAACTTGGTATAAGTAAGTCAGATAAAACTATCACAGTCATGTTAAATGATATACGTCTAGCACGAATTTGCTTCATGAAATCATCTACTAAATATTTTTGTAACCTTTCTTTTCAGCCATGGGCTAGTTTGATTTTAAAAGATTTAGAACTTATGTCAAATGTTAAACAAAATTATTTCTTCCAATGGCGTTATCTGCTATACGTTGTTTAATATAGAAGATATCTTTGTTTATTATGTTAAAAGAACCTTCTGTGGAATCCGGAAATAATAAGCATTTCTGTTCCTCTTTGTTTTCGTTTTTTCATTTAAGATTATTTACCTTGTTTTAGGTAACACGCATAACATGAATCTGCATGCTTAAAACTATAAATTCCTGATTTAAGAATTTTTTAACAGATAGATTATTTCAATAAACTTTTTAGTTTATTGTTTATAACTTGTGGAATAAGACGATATAATACGCAATGATTTTCCTACGGCCTTCCAAATATGATCACGACGGAAGCTGTATATCATTACGAAAATTTGAGCGTCTGTGTTTGTGAAGTGTGACTACCGCTCGTGAAACTCGTATTCAGATTATTTTTCTCGGATATAAATGTATTCAATTGTCCTTAAGGTGTATCTTTAAAAACTTAAAAGTATAAATCATCGTTTTAGAGTCCGCTTGCTTAGCTCAATAGGGAGAGCGCAGATTTCGGTCAACAGGCTATGTTCTGCGTGACGATTTGATAAAAGACATTGTGTTTGACATCATTCGTTCTCCTACTCTGATTCATGTTGGGAAGTTGGCAGTTACTTGCGGTGAACAGGTATTTACTGGTAAAGAATCCATGAACAACGGTTAGGTTAACTGTCCACCGTCACATAACAAACAAAACAAATAAACTGTTCTGGTGTTCAATAAGGTGATTCCAATTAATTTTGAAAAACTTAGAAATTTATTTTCACTACTTTTGATGTGAAATATGAACAGTATTATCATATATTTATAAAACCATCAAAGGATTACCTCGTAGAGGAAGGTGTTGATCGAGAAGTAGATTTTTAACTTAATGGGCACTTGTTTCTCCCTTTCTCATGAAACCGCTTGTTCATTATTTGAATGTCTTGGTTTGGAACCAGTGTCCAGGCAGGACCAGTTTCCTGACAATTACAATTATAACTTCATTTCGGCATTATTCGTGCAATATTTTGATGCTGTCAATTTTTGATTCTTTATCTATTTGACTTTTCAAGTATTTGTGTAAGACAGCTGATTGACTTCTTTTGCTTGCATAACTTGTTACGTTTAATGTGCATTGTTAGAAAGATTATTAGAGAAACGTAAAACTGTTTTTTATCTCACTGTAGCAGTAAATCCTTTTCAAGATACCTTTCCGGTAACTGGTTTTCCACACAGAGAAAAATACTGGTTAAATGTCCCAATTTGAGCCCTAGGACACCATAATTTTAATAAACGAAAAGAGTTTTGTCCGAAACATATCTGGTAATACATCTATAATGTCTCCCTTCATATTATATAATTTGGGAAACTTGTGTACTCTTCCTGGGTCTGAAAGACACACCAAGACAGCAAAATGTTTTCTATAAAAGAAAAAAAACAAGTTCGTGTTTTCATTTCCAATTCTATTCAGACTTTTTGTAACTCAATGTTGACAACAAAATGAAAAAATGAGGAATAATTATGTATAAAAACAACAGTAAATCTGAAGACACATGCAGACAGCAAAATTTATGATTTTTACGACAATAACGGTAATTTACAGTTTTCACTTCAAAATCTATTCTGGCTCAGCGTTTGCGAAATGGATATTTGCATGGATGTAAATTAATTTAAACTGAGGCCCGTCACCTTGGTTAGATTACGTTTTGGTTTATGAGATCAGAAAATGACGTGTACGTGAAATTGAATTATAGGAATGATGTCATGGATAAATGATGACATACAGAAAAGTATTTCATGTAAGATATGTGCAGACAATTGACCCCAAACAATAGCAAATACCTCATTTTGTATTTGACCAAGTTTGAAAAACAAAACTTTCTTAAAAATTGAATAGTTAAGTATGACGGAAATAGCGGATGCAGTTTTAAGCAATGTTTTGTTTGCCTTTAACCCCCCATTCTTACTCAATTGTTTCAAATGACATAAAAATTCAACTAGCAAAAGGAGTTAAACTAAAAACGAAACCGCTAATGGATCCTGAGTATATTTAATCCTTGATGAGAAGCATTTTTGAACAAAGAGAAACATTTCTGAAGAGAAGGTGACTGTTATGAAATACTTGCAGCAGAAGTTACACTAAAGTAAATGTTATATGTAATATGTATTCTAAACATTGTTATATGTCGTTTTTTTTCTTTGTGTATTATTTGTTCCTGCCTTCTATTTATTTGAAGTTATATCTATATCCAACATTAGCACCAACATCACTGGTCCCATCTGTAGAATGGCTCTAGGGGGCGCCTGCGCAGACCTAATATCTATCACCTCCAGTGCAATATGTAACCTCGATGCAATGGCTGCCCGTTCGGCCGTTGGCATAGGTGTTTGCTTCAAAATTTGTACTTTCTCCACTCGATAGAACTTCTCTTGCAACGTTCCCTGACGTAGAACTAGGGTTACCTTGTGCCTGGTTACCGTCCATGTTTTATCTGAAATATTTACCAGTTCATATATTAGTATATCATTTATGTATCCAAATCTGTATATTATACATATTGGAGTGGTCTTCAGTTTACTTACATGAATTTATCCACCTTTTTTCCAAGATTCACTCTCCTTCACTCTCAAAATAATACTTCTTTGTCTTAAGTTAACACAATTACTGAAATATTATATGATAATTAAACGAATCGACAAAGGACTTGACATTAAAAACCGAATTACTTTTACGTCTAAAAACATGCTGCCTACAACATGCCTGTAAAATGAATTATTTATTTACCATATTGAAAAAAAAACGATGAGGATAATCTTTCCTTTTAAGTAAAAATATTTTGCAAATGAAAGCAATTTATTATCGTTTTACTTAAAGCTAAATTTTAAATAAAATGTAAAATTCCTCATATCAAATCAAGGCATTTAAATACTAAACGTGCGATTTCGATGAAAGTTAAATGTTAAATGTCTGATATAATAAAAAAAAACAAATTTTTATACAAAATCTGTTTCAACCACCTTGAAATATGTATGAAAGTAAAGCGAGCGGACGACGACTAAGTTTTACATCACCATTGCCTATAATCATCGTGTTCTTGTTTTAAATGTTCAACAAAATCTACGGAGTCCAGTAAGACCAACTCGCGATCGTTTAGATATATACAATGGTTATCAATTTTTTCATGCTATTAGGATGTTTACGGGCTTCTTTTAATTTCTGGTCTTACCTGGCCTTGCCTGGCCCAACCCTGGCCTGACCCAAAGAGCTCAATTTTCGAGTGGGTCAGGCCAGAAGAGGTAATAGTGTTTGAGGTATAAAATGTTTTCGCAGCTTTTAAAGTAGTTGACATCAGTGGCTACTAGTACAAGGGTCTGGCATAAGTATCTGGTTGTTTATTTGTAGCCCACCTGAGCACGAAGTGTTCAAGGGTAAGCTTTTGTGGTCAGTAATTGTCCGTCGTTGTCCGTCGTCCGTCGTCCGTCAACACCTCCCAGCCTAAACCACCAGTCCAATTTTGATGAAACTTCACAGGAATGTTCCTTGGATGATCCTCATTAAAATTTAGTCAAAGAAATGAATTTCATTCAGAACTCTGGTTGCCATGGCAACTGAAAGGAAAAAACTTTAAAAATCTTCTTGTCCAAAACCACAGTAGCTAGGGCTTTGATATTTGGTATGTAGCACCATCTAATGGTCCTTTACCAAGCTTATTCAAATTATGCCCCTAGGGTCAAATATGGCCCGCCCTTGGGAGGTCACCTGGTTTACATGGATTTATATAGGGAAAAACTTTGAAAATCTTCTTGTCCAAAACCACTGGGCCTAGGGCTTTGCTATTTGGTATATGACATCATCTAGTGGTCCTCTACCAAGATTGTTCGAATTATGTCTCTGGAATGAATAGAGGCATCGCCCGGGGGTCTCAAATTTTACATAGACTTGTATTATTAACTGTTGGTGAATCGAAAACAAAATATTCCGGTAATGTATTACTCCAAGGTTGATTTTTTACACGTTTATTTTGTTTATAATCCGCACTATTGTCCGAATTCAATGCCACCGCAGTCGAAAACCCAGTTTTATACTGGTCAGAGTGTTCACTCGTGCGTTGTGTACATGTATCGAACAATGGTGAAATCTGTTTTCGCTTTTTTCTTCTATTTTGTTTTTTATATTGTGATTGTTTTCCGTTGGCATGAAGAAAATATGTCAATGTCACTATTTATGTAACTATTGTCCAAAAATATAGCCATAAAAGCTTTTAAATTTGCATTTTATTCCATCAAATTTCTGAGCTCGTAAATCCATGTCCTCTACATTAAGGGTCACGTGACTTTCACCAGAAATGTTTTGGCAAATTCGTCGCAAACTTTTAGGTTTGCCGCAAATTTGCTGCAAACTTAATTTGCATATTCATTTGCATAAATTGATTGCGGCAAATTTACTGCAAACTAATTTGCATGGTAAAAGTTTGCCAAAAGAAAGTTTGCGGCAAATTCACCTTAACGTTTGCGGCAAATTTCGCCGTTCGCCGGAAGGCTGATATTTTGGTATGTGTCTACAAATGAAACTCTGTTTTGGATGTCTGTCTTTATTACCATTCCGCATTTTTTTATTTCCTATGCATGACAGTGTAAGTGAGGAATAGGATCAATATGATCTGAAGTTACGAGTGTTGAAGTGCTAGAAGATTTTTAGTGATCGATTTCCTGCTCTTACTTAACCATTTTTGTGCACCCCTCCCCTCCCCCCCACCCCCACCCCGTGAGTGGTGGGGGCATATAGATTTGCTGTTGTCCGTCCGTCCGTCCGTCCGTCCGTCTGTCTGTCCGTCCGTCCGTCCGTCCTTCCGAGAATGTTGTGTCGCGCCTAGCTCCAAAAGTATTTGACAGAGTCACAAAACTTTACAGAAATATTGGTCAGCATATGTAGTTGTGCACCTTGGGTTTTGCGTTCGGATTCATTCAGTCGTGTAGGTGTTATGGCCCCTGACTTTGTAAAAATTGGTCATTTTAATGTTGTGTCGCGCCTAGCTCCAAAAGTATTTGCCCTAGAGTCACAAAACTTTACAGGAATGTTGGTCAGCATGTGCAGTTGTGCACCTGGGGTTTCACGTTCGGATTCATTTAGTCGTGTAGGAGTTATGGCCCCTGACTTAGTTAAAAATTGATCATTTTAATGTTGTTGCTCCAAAAGTATTTGAAGTAGAGCTACAAAACTTTACAGGAATGTTGTATCTTAAAAGTTGTTTAACCTGAGTCATTAAACCATGTAATAGTGGCAGGAGTGGGGTGCACCTGTGTCCTATGGACACACATGTAGTTATACAGTCAAGATGTTGTTTTCACTATATTCTTTGATTATCGCTTAGCCTTACGTTTTTTAGAAGAAAAAAATCAAACAACACCAAATCATAGAAAGAAAAAGTTGTTTCACATGAAAATTGAACAGCATGTTAAACATGTATATTACTCTACAAAACAATGATATAAACATCGAATTCTGGAAAAAAGACTGAATAAAGGGGCCACATTTTCGTAAGCTCACGATTTTCAAAGAACGGTTACATATGCTCGTTTTGATGCATTAGCAACAATGTATAGATCAATTTTATGTATCGAGACGTGTCTGCACTTTTAGCTCATAACAATACTGTGGTAAACGCTGAGGATAGCGGATAATCCACGTCTCACTAATTGACGTTGAATTATATTGAAATTTCACCTAACTTGGTTGAACGCATATTACAGCAATTATTTATTTTTATTTCTTTACAAATGGAGTTCATTTTCAAAGGGGGACATCTTTTTCCGAACATTTTAAGTATCCGTCGTACGGGACAGTGCGACAAAACATGCAATGTTCAAGAACAATATTGATAAATATGTTTTGATGATATACTCCTAAGGCCTTATCTTACACTAAATATGAACTTTTTTCAAGAGAATGTAGACGAAATAATCAATGATATATCATCACTGTTTTTAAATACATTTAGCGAAACTTTTGGATATACAAAAGGTAAATACAAAATCATACACCGGTTATTCTAATAAAACTTCTTGGTTTGGACCAAAGTATCAAGTATTAAGAAATTACGGGATTTTAAAAGTAAAGACCCATGAATATATTGGAAAATCCTAAATAGAAATCCAACACAGAAGAAAGAAGCTGACTTAACAGATCTTTATAATTTCTTCAAAAAATGTAAACAGCGATGATGAACATAATGGTAGTGATAATAATAATAATGTTGAAAATGAAATAAGCGAAGAAATAAATGTTCCCATCACTGAAAATGAACTAATGATAGCAATAAAAACTTTAAAAAATAATAAATCAAGTGGTTATGATAAAATAGTAAATGAACAAATAAAAGCATCTTTACCATTGATGAAAAATATATATTACGTTAAACTCTTCAAGCTCATTTATGAAACTCGTGTAATCCCAGAACTTTGGACAAAAGGTATTATCAACCCAATATATAAAAATAAGGACGACATAACAAAACTATAAAAAATATAGGCCTATAACATTGTTAAGCTGTCTAGGGAAAGTTTTTACCAGTATTTTAAATAAAAGAATAACTGACTATGTTGAATCTAATGACATTTTAAACAATATACAAGCGGGTTTCAGAAAGGGTTTCTCAACAGCAGACAATTTATTCGTCTTACACCACATTATTCAATATCTAAATAATAACAAAAGAAAATTATTCTGCTCATTTATCGACTCAAAACAAGCATTCGATACGGTAATGGTTTATGGGAAAAAATAATGAATACTAAAATCAACGGAAAGTGTCTCCAAGTAATCAGAAACATGTATAATGATATAAAATCCTGTGTTAGAGTAAATTCAAAATTTTCTAACCTTTTCTCTTGTAATATTTGAGTTCGTCAAGGGTAAAATTTATCACCTTTGTTGTTTTCACTATTTTTAAACGATCTTAAGGACTTTTTTCAAAATAATAGTAATGTACGAGGAATAAAAATTCAAAATGAACAAAATACAAATGAACTCTTTACTCTCTTAAAACATTTATTTTACTTTAAGCTGATGATACAGTCATAATGGCAGAAACAGCGAATGATTTACTGGAAGCTTCAAATACTTACGAACAATACTGTGATACTTGGAAGCTTAAGGTAAACACCTCAAAAACGAAAATTGTTGTTTTCGCTAAGGGCAGACAACCTATATATAGTTTTACTTTTAAAAATGAAGCCCTAGAGGTCGTAAAAATATAAATATCTTGGTCTGTATCTTAATAGAAGTTGCTCTTTTCTTAGTTGTAAAAAACATATTTCAAACCAAGCAACTAGGGCAATATATAGTCTTATTAAAAATTCCAATCGTCTTAATCTCCCAATAGATTTACAAATAGATCTCTTTAACAGAACTGTCAAACCAATTTTACTTTATGGAGCTGAAATATGGGGTTCTGGTAAACTAGATTTAATAGAGCGTGTACAATTTATATTTTTAAAAATATGTATTAAAATTAAAAAGGTCTACTCCTAATTATTTTGTTTAAGGTGAAACGGGATGTATGCCATTGTTAATAGATATAGAAGAAAAAAATAATTTCTTTTTGGTCAAGGCTCGCTGTAACTGAAGGTGGAGACACCCCAAACAAATTATCAACTGCAGTTTATAAAAAAATATTTTACAATCAACAGAAACCATACCCGTTGAAATGCTTAAAATAAAGTACCCATGGTTACACAATGTTCGATCTATTTTTATTTAATACGGCCTTGTTAATATATGATGGACAGATCAAAATTTTCCGAATGCAAAATGGTTAAAATGGTTAAAGATGACCGTTAAACAAAAACTACAGGATTTATTCTTAAATAATTGGCATAATTTAGTTGAAAATTCAAGCAATAGCACATTCTACAGTGTATTTAAGAAATATTTTGGTATTGAACCTTATTTATCCAATAACAACCCTCTTTATTATATAATTTCATTAAATTTAGAACAAGGAATGATCGCTTACCTATTGAAACGGGAAACTGGTCAAGAATACCAATAAATGAAAGAACTTGTAACTCCTGTAGAAACAAAATTGGTGATGAATTTCATTATTTTTTTCGAATGCGAACAGTTCTCCGATGACAGAAGACAGTTTATCAAAACATATTTTTATCGACGTCCGAATATGTTTAAATTAGAAAAATTAATTTGTACTGGCAGCAAATCAGAATTTTTGAAGCTTTGTAAGTTTGTAAAGGTTATCCTACGAATTGCTAGAAATTAGAATGTAATCTCTTCTCCATATTTACAGAATATTAATTTCATTAATATGAATTGTGCACATTTATAACTAATATACTGTACCTTGATGTGTTTAAATACGGTAGCCTCGTAATAGATCATATTGTCTATTGTAAATCCCTCATATTTGCATGTGTGTACATGTATTGAGAGAATAAAAGAGATGTTCTGTTCTGTTCTGTCCTTAACAAAATGCTTTTGTTTCCGGTAACATGCTTAAAAATTAGGGTAGGTAGGTCGGAAACTTCTGCCTGTTTTGGATTTCTTTTTATTAAGGGAGACTTTTCGGAAATTATTTTTGTGTCAAAAAATGAATACAAACAAGTGGGTTATGCCTTTAGAGCATCAATAAGTTGATTTCTAACATCACTGCCCATGTTTAAAGCATATATGTAAAGTGCAGTTTTGCAACTTTTTGTTAAAAGTTCAAAAAAAAAATATTCTCCAAGGCCATGAAAACATTAAGGCTCGGTCAAAAATTTAGGGTAGGTCGGGAAACCGGAAACAAACAATTTTTTACGCATAAACCTTAAGATAAATGACTTACAAGTGTTCTCTGCATAAAGTGCAAATGTTAAGCTCCAACTAGTTGAAAAAAGAAAACAAACTCATAGCCTGTTTAAATTTAAGGCAGCTAAAGTAAAATTATAGTATAATTGTTATTATTTTTGTTGGGTTTAACGTCGCACCGACACAATTATAGGTCATATGGCGACTTTCCAGCTTTTATGGTGGAGGAAGACCCCGGGTACCCCTCCGTGCATTATTTCATCACAAGGTATAATTATTAAACGATATATGTGTAGTATATTACCTCGACCAGTGGGTGTGTACTATTTTCTAAAAATAGAAATATTTACCCAAGTTATTTAAGCGTTCCCATTACCGCATTCATATATTAGGTTCGTTTGTTATACGTATTCTAAAAGGAAGTTTTAAATTTGCTCTTAAGTTTAGTGAAAACTTGTTAGTCTAATAATATGGCGGCTGTAGTTTAAAAATTAGAAGCTTTATCATAGTTTGAGATAATACAATAATCTGGATCTAGCACAGGTAAGAACATGATATGTTGTTATATGAAAAATGCTTTTATTTATTATGTATGTCATTTAGGTAAATATATCTTGTTCACTGAACATGTTACTCAAGTTTAGGGCGTTGTTTTAGTTCTCACTTCTAAAATTAAAATTGAAACTGCACGAAAACGTATAGGTACTGGTTTCTATTATATATAAATAACTTTATGCAAAGCTTTCACTTAGTAGTTATATGAAAAATGTATAGTGTAGCAGTTGACGAAGCCCATATTTTTTTTATATTTTAGAGTAAAACAGTGGAGAATGGTGCGCGCATTAAGTACAATAATATTACTTTTGACACTTTGCACAGATGCTGTGCTAACTGGTGAGTTAACATTGCCTACAAATATCAATTTATCCTTTGTTTCTTAATTATACACTGTAGCGAATGAAATTAATACCTGTATCTTTTTTGTTGCAAAATCTACGACTTGCTTTTCTAAGAGAAGGGAAAAGAATAAAGGCATGAAAAACAAAGCAGAATGGTTGGAAATTTTAATAACCTGTATTGGAGACTTTTTAAAAGTCAAATCACTCGGATAAGAGAACCATTCTAGAGCTGTCTAATATACGTATTTCTTATTGTATTTTTCTACGTTTCGAATATGATATAGATAAATATAAATTAACGGAGAATATTTCGAGGGCTCAACGCGAAACTAGTCAAAGTGCATATAGAAATAGAAGCAGATAGACTAGTTCTGTGTTGAGCCCTCGATTTATGTAACAGATTTCTGTTTGTTAAAGATCTATATGAAATGATGAAATAAGATGATATCTTAAGTGTAATTACTGATAAACACAATCTTACTCTTATTCTTTATAAGTCACGGCAGACGTTCAAAACATAGATATAATTTTACACTGTGAATTGTCATACGTTATGAAGTTATGTATCATAACAATTGTTCATATTTATCTTTAGAATGTTCCACTGGCTGTAATTCCTGTTCCAGTTCAATATGCATAAAATGTGAATCGTCATATTATTTATCCGGTGGCTCCTGTTTTATATGTCCAGGAGACTGCACCAGTTGTAACGGGTATAATAACTGTACTTCGTGCAGACCAAGTAAATGGGGTTCAGCCAACCAGTGCCAGTTTATCTGTAATAACAATTGTCATAATAAAGAATGCCAATATGACACTGGATATTGTATTCAGTGTGAACCAGGGCTGTACGGTCTACTGTGTCAACTTGATTGTAGTCTCTGTGAGAATGATCTTTGTGATTTACGCAAATGCACGCACGGATGTAAACAAGGATATTACGAGTACAAAACTGAGCTTGAAACATTTTGTCATAAATGTACGACAGATTGTAGATATTGTTATGACGCACGCACATGTAAGGTTTGCAATGATGGTTTTCATTTGTATCAGTATTATTCAAATGAAAAGGTTTTTGTTGTTTGTGTTAGTTGCTCAGTAGGATCAAACTGTTCAAATTATTGTGTTATTCAAAATTGCAATAAGTGTCAAGTCAATGATGACGCTTTGGTATGCACAGATTGTCCTGAAGGATCTAGATTTAACGGCAAAACATGCATAGTAAATACAACAAGCTGTTCTCAAGGATGTTCTTCTTATTGTGATGACGAAGGAATATGCTTAGAAAGTTGCAATGCAGGATGGACGGGTGAAAGATGTTCTGAGCAGTGTTTAGATAACTGTTTGACATGCGATAAAAGTAATATGGACACTTGTCAACAGTGTAAAGATGGTTTTTACACAACCAATTGTAGCATTGCTTGTAGTCCATCATGTAAAACAGAAGACGGTCAACAAACGTGTAAACTAAACGATGGATATTGTTTAAATGGATGTGAACACAATTTCTGGGGCCCTTTATGTCACCAGCCTTGCCCTAACGGTTGTACTGAAAACGGTTTATCTCCGGTATGCGAACGAAACAAGGGGGCATGTAAACATGGATGTAAGGACGGATACAATGGAGACAAATGCAATCTGACTGCTACTACAAGCAAAACAACGATAGTGTCTGAAGGTAACTATACTATAATTTATTTATTGTGTAAAAGCATAATATTTTAAATCATTTATCGATGGTTGAAAATGACTGACTAGATTATTTTAGAGAAATAAAGTAAGTCTACATTTTGGGGAAAATAATACGCTTATTTTATTTTATTTTATTTTACTTTATTTTATTTTATTTTATTATTTTATTTTATTATTATTTAATTTCTTATTATGATCATATTCATAAAGTGACTTTTTTAATAATACATATTCAAATAATTTTCACAAGAGATGATAAAATGTTTTAAAATCAACATTTATATTACAACAGCAACAACAACGCAAAGCAAAGTGTGTACACAATGTGACTGTAAAGAAAATGTTGACTGCAAAAACAATTTCATTGAAGGCTTCTTTTCGGGATTAGGAACGTCTGTTGTCGTTGCAGCTATTACAGTGGCATTATTCCAGATAAGGCGAAGGTAAAAACCTGTCAGTTTGAAAATGGAATTTAAAACATATCATACTTAACATACGAAAAACATGTTTGTGTCACCCACAGATAGATCATTTGTTTTAAAGGTTGTACGACAACAAAGATAAAGAACATTTCAAAATTAGTATATTTCGCAAGAAGGCTAACTTTTGAAACTTAGTTACTGACAATTGTGTTGTTTTGGAAACACATGATAGTTAGTTGTTCTTGCTAACTTTTGCTTTCGAAATTGAAAAGCGTTTGTCACGTGGCACCGAAGATAAATTGCTACAATTAAAATGTTTTATGCAAACGGTCGTTAAATACTAATTCCTCCTTGGTGTATTAGTCAAGATGGTACGGAAGTTTTTATTGCCGAGCCAACCTGGGTTCGATTCCCGACTCAGACATATTATTTCTTCTTGATTTATATTTTTTAAAATAGTTTAGAAATAAGTCATGTTCTAATGTTCATAATATGACCATACTTCATTTTTAAATTAAAGAAAGATCATTTTAGTCAAAATTTGAACTCCAGTCCCTTTAAAGTAAATTACTTGCAAAAGTTTTGTTTGTGTTTATTACATATGTGTAACATGTTCATGTAATTTGGAACGCTTACAAGACTAAAGCAATAAGATTTTTTTGCTTTTAAGGACATTTAAGATTCTGACGTCTTATTTTCGTTAGTCAGGCCCCTTTTGTGACAATTCTGTTATCAGTTTATGCATTTTTGAGTACCCTTATGTTTATATTGCTATTTGAAATAAACTTCTGTAATATAAATTATACGATTTTTCCTAAACCAAATTACGCTCAAGCCTATTGGTTTCTTTACAGCGGCACATAATGCGAACATAAAATGCTCCATAAATAAATATCTTTGCAGATTCTTATATTTTTTATTTGTCAAATACATGCATTGAAGTAAATATGGCACTTACTTTGTCATCATTTTGGTGGGGCCGTACTTGGCCATAATTCCACGTACCTGTTTAAGAGTGTAAATACGTAACCATTTTTATGTGCTTTTCATGTAAGTGTTTCAATAACACTGTCAAATATTTTGCATTTGCATATTTTACTTTCATATTTTGATGGCACCCGATAATGTTTTTATAACTTCTGGCCCAACCCTTTTGTTTATTTACATTGATGTATTTATGTATGCTTGTCGTATGTGTGTGTATTGAATATGTATATATATATACAATAAAATATGATTAAACTAAACGTTCATATTTTCAGCATATCGATACGTTTCATTTAGTTAGTTTTTACCTAACACTGTTCTCAGTACTAATATTTGGTATTTCTTTATTTGAAATAAATATGGATTACATTTAAATATGATTGGATTTTATCTAAATTAATACAACATTTGCATGCTTTATGAATAACCATAATATTTCAGCACACTTAAAGTGTGTTTAAGTGTGTAAAGCATCTCTTAAACAAGTTTCAAATCCGAAAGGCAGTCAATGTTTACCTTTTACAACAGGTATGTAGCAAAGAAGTTAAAATCGCAGCAAGATTCGAAGAAAACAATCGAGATGCCCACATATTATAACGAGGATATCCGTCATACACATGAAACACAAGAAGAGGCTATCGGAACTAATAACTATGAGAAACTCGGCAATACCAGGAACACGGATAATGTTTACCATGGTATGAAAGCTGTTGAAGAAATTAAGTTATGGAGTTGGTTTAACAATACAGAATTTTTTGTATTGATATTTTTCAACAAGGAGGTATAATGTAATAATCACAATGAAAATAGTAGAAAAAGTATTATTATTATTATTATTATTATTAACTTGTGCTAGTTGTTTGCAGACTTTCACTAACTAAAAGTTAATTTATAACTTCCAGTTACTAAAATAAATATAAATGAGATAATTGTAATGAACCTTATACTGACGTTTACCGAATGTATTTTTCAGATTTAGAAACAACAGTGCAGTAAAGTGCCTGCTTTCGCAACATGTGAAAAACAAACTCTACGACAACAGTACTTGCATCTGTTGAAGCAAGCTAGCTGGCTTATCTGAGATCGGTGGTTTTACTAAAGTGCCCGCTCGTGTCCAAGATAGGACACATGCGTTTTCCTTCACCATCAAAAGCTAGAAAATCGCCATGTGATCTATAACTGTGTTGTTGCGAAGTTAAATGCAAAAAGGATATTAACAAAGTACTAAGTATTGGAATAGAAAAGAAAGTATATTATTTCATCCTTTTATTTTTCAATATTATTTTATATATATTATTATTTCATGTATATCATATTTAACATTGTATTTAACATTTTTAATATAATTGTGCAGTGTTATATATTGTGGTGTATATTGTAAGTTTATGTTTGTATTAGAATAGCAAAAAACACAATTTCTGCATGTATATAATGAATTTCAAAACTCAAGATCTTTTTGTGCTTGTGTTAAATCTGTTCCATTTTATCTATTTGAAATCTCAGGTCATAAAGGTGACATTTATTCCAAAGAAAATTATTTTCATTTAGCTCAACTTTAGGTCTGTCTGTGTGTGTGTGTGTGTGTGTGTGTGTGTATGTGCGTGTGTGCGTGCGTGCGTGCGTGCGTGCGTGTGTATGTGTGTGTATGTATGTGTGTTCGTGCGTGGGCGTGGGCGTCAACTAAGCAATAATTTCGACTATAACAATTCTTTAAAGAATGTAATAATCTCATGACAACGTAAATTGTGAACTGTAGTCTGGAAAAGATTTCAACATCAGCAAAGATGGCAAGCAGTTTCATTTTTATTTTTACTTTGGATGACCTGTAGCCACCTTTATTTAATAGAGTAACTCGAAACTTCGATATAAATGGTATGTCAATACTAGTCGGTATAACAGTAACGGCGAAAGATTATGACATTCCAACTTAAACATTCTGCCGCCCGTTTTCTGATTTTGTTTATTTGTATTCGTCCACCTTACCACGAAATTACATGAAAGGGCAATTCACATCAAATAGCAGAAATATTACCGCAGGACATTGATTCTAAGAACGCTTTAAAAGTATAACTAATTTAAAATTGTCAAAGATGTTTCATATGTTTTGATAGGTAGACAGATCAAAATCAAATTAAGTACGACAGACTGGCGTTTGTTAGTTTTTTTTATGTTTTTTTTTTCATGATTCTGCTTACTTGGTATAATAAGTCAGATAAGGATATCACATTAATTAGCGTTGAATGATAGAAGTCTAGCAAAAATCAGTTTCGCTTTCTATTCAATTATGGGTTAGTTTGAGCTAAAACTAAAAATTGTGTAAATGTACGTAAGAAGTAAATAGATGTAGATATCATGTCAAATGTTAGATAATTTTTTTCATTTATGCTTTTCGGTGAAATATTGGAATAGATCTATATGAACGAAATAAAATTTTCAAAGAATTATTAGATTTTTCACTTGTGAATGCAAAAGAATATGAAAATCTTTCCAAAATATACTTCAATATTTAAGATTTATACGAATAAACACCTGCACGAAGATGAAAATAATAGGCTCCACCGTATTCAAATGTAAAACTATTTATTCTAACACGATCCGATTCATTTTGCTATTAAACAAAGAAGGCTGGAATCGGTGAATTATTAAACAACAATTCACTGTTCTGACGTCACAAATATTACGTCATAGCGTCAAACGGCGTAGCGGCGCGCTGGAAAAGAAACCGATTGAAAACGGGCAAATATTTAATGAATGCCGCCAAGGATGTACTTTAAAGTCCTTGGTAACGTGTTAGAATCGAAATAATATATCTCATTTAGTGATTTGCTCTTGAATAAATCACTGTTTGTCGTTCAGATGCGCCCTCGTGATATAATTCCTTCGCATCTGAACTCCAAACAGTGATTTATTCAGCGACAAATCACCGATGAGATATATTATTTCTTAAGTATTTCTTAACATGTATACCATGACGTTATGATATTACGACGTTATGATACAATTCCCGTGATGTTGCGCGGGTAAAATGGATATATTTATAGAATGCAAAAAATGAACATAAAACTTGTTCATTTCATATGTAAGATCGAAATATATTAGCCGCTGTGTTTACTTAAGGAAAATATAAGTATGTTACACTAATGCAATCTACAAATGCTCCGACTTTAGATGTAATAGAAATTGCAGACCTTTATAATGTGTATATTTATGATTTAATTATGCTCGTGTATTAGGTTGTCATTTGTCTGTTCTACATAAAGCGAGGCTACGGTTTGTGAAGCTCGTATTCAGATAAGATTTTTCTAGGATATAAATATCCATATGGTCGTCAGAAACGAATATCGAGTGTCCGTAAAAGGATTAATCAACAGCTCAGGATTTCAAACTTTCAAAGCTGAGTTGAATTTAACTTAGCAAACTGCTTACGTCGATGGCGCTGGAGTAATTGAAAATGCTGGCACATGCAGCCATTGATCTCGTCCTGTCCTCTATAGAACTAATAGGCCTAAATATAAATAACTGGGTGGTGTGTTTTAGTGCATAGTAGCGCTTCAACAAAAGATTTTGTAATACGCCTGCAATGATCTAAGTTAGTAAACCCTAAATTTCAAAAGTGTCTGGCTATTCGGACGAAAATGCTTTGAGTTGTGAGTTTTATAATTATACGCTGTGAATTTTGTTTGACACGAATTACAGCTACAGCTATCAGACTGGATAAACGAATATTAAAATATGAAAACCAAAAAGGCTCGCTATATGTGAGTTTTTAATAGAATTGCTCTTAAGTCAGTGTTAGCGGGAGCCTAAGTGGTTAAGGTCGCTGACTTCAAATCACTTGCCCCTCATCGATGTGGGTTCAAGCCTCATTCGGGACATTGAATTCTTCATGTGAGGAAGCCATCCAGGTACCCGCTAGTGATGAAATAATGCACGAAGGGGCACCTGGGGTCTTCCTCCACCATTAAAGCTGGAAATGCGCCATATGACCTATAATTGTGTCGATGCGACATTAAACCCAACAAAATAAACAAATACTTGTTACGTTTGCAGTGAAGGTTATCATTTGTATCAATTTCATCCGTATGGAAATTAAACATATTGTTCACTTATGTTTAACTTAAACCTAAGTTGCAATGATGAATGAAGGGATATGTTACAGAAAACACGAATAACATGCAAAGGCGTGGCATACGATAAGAATGATGTTGATATCTTCTTGTAATGTAAAGATAACTATATTAAAATCAATTGCACAGTCGCTTGTAATCTAGCTAGATGGAAAACTTGACAGTTTGGACATTAATTACAACAAAGTGCTTATTAATTATATACTGAACAGCAAAAGAAACTATCCAGATGTATAACTGGCATAATGTGAAAGAAAAAAAATATATTTTTTTTCTAATTTGAATTGTTTCTTCATACCAAAATTACACTTGAAGATCTTCACGTGATAAATTTTCAAAAATCAATCATCCGTGAAGTCAGTAGTCCCACAATAGCCGTTTGAAAGGCTATATCTTCTGCGCGTCAGTTGCATTGTAACATCCCAATTGGGCGCTCGCGCTAAATTTGATTCAGTCGTGCGGTGCAACCAACAATATTCTTTAAACTTTATGCTGTTTTTCGAGTTAGCCAATTATCAATATTTCCAATGACAATAAAATTTCACAAAGAAAATTGTTAATTACAAGCGTACGTGAATTTCGTCCAAAACGGCTATTGTGTGAATTATAACTCCTAGGACAACGGACTTTTCACAAGTTTAAAATATGATTTTTTGTCGAGCCCGCTTACGGTGAGCTCGATATAGTTGCCATTTTTGGTGATTCGGTGTGTGCGTGCGCGTGCGTCCGTGCGTGTGTGCGTCCGTCCGTCCGCCCGATTTAGTCCGGACCATAACTTTGACATGCATGGACCAACCTTGTTTATATTTGGCATGAATGTTTACCTCAATGAGAAGGCGTGTCATGCGCAAACCCCATGTTCCTATCTCAAAGGTCAAGGTCACAGTTGGAGGTCAAATGTCAAATTGAAGTTTCTCGGGAGCATTTCTTCTGCATGCATGGTGGTGGGATTTTGATGTAACTTGGCATGAATGTTCATCATTATGAGACGAAGTGTCATGCGCAAGAACCAGGTCCCTAGGTCCAACGTCAAGGTCACACTTGACAGCTGGCGGGCTCGACATTCTGCCCTTGGACATACTTGTCTTAATTACGCTGAATATCTAGACCAGTGGTCGATTTATATATATATTCCACTCTACCTCAGATCGAACGCCTGGAGTTTCTGTCGATGATAAAGGTCAAAGGCATTTTCCAGGTAAAAGCTGATGTACGAAAAGTCCAGTGACTAAAGATGACGTCCGATAATAAAACTTTCAAGGCATAACCCAACAGTTTTCCCTTATTTATTAGTTTCATTCTCGTTCTCTATATGTTATAATATGTCTGTGTATGTTTGTTTACAGTATATATGTTTATAGTGTACACCGGAGCTGCGTTTATGGAACCTAACTTTCTTGCTCTTTATTTATCCTCGACGCTTTTGTTGTTGTTTTGTAAAGTGTATGACTTATATGACAATGTTATACATGAAAACAATGCTTCGTCTATTATGTGCGTAAGTTTATGTCAGGAAAGTTTTAAAATGGTATAAATTCCGTGAGAACAATTCACATCACATCGCGTCCTTGACCATGGAACGTTTCTTTTATCACTTTCTTTTGATATTCATGTCCATTGTTAGACAATATCTGTCCGTGCACGGTTGTGCATTCGTAATAACAAGGAGCGTATAGAAGTTGTTTCCGGCTTACTTAATAGAGGAGATATCAAACAAACTTTTTAAATAACAATTAGAAGTAGAGAAACATTTATTTTAAACTTTAAGTTGAAGGCTTAATACGCATTTATCTGTCTTCGCTGACATGCATGCTCTATTTGCAGGACATTGCCAGTAAGACCAGCGAACTTCTGGTAATGATTCTTATTAGTTTATATTTATGAAATATGATATCAAATAAAAAATAAGCTAATAAGAATTGAGAATGTAATACATGCAAATTGAATATCTATCCCCATACAAATCATGGGAAATTTGTCTATAACATGAAATATTCTACATGATGACCCTTTATTTTGGTTACCTGTAGTTATATTAACTATCGCTGTTAATCGGTCTGAGCACGACGCCTTTTCTCCATTCATTTAGCATTATTTGCTCTGCACAATAATCTCTGTGACAAGTAGCTGCAACAAAATAATCTGAAATACGGATTTTTAATTATTGGAAAAAAGTTATGGTCCCTTTTCCAGCTCTCTTTACAATCCATGCACTGTTTTAAGTGTAACTACAATCTTGCTGGAATATGATACACAGTCTGTGTACAGACTGTAAATTTAGTTTATTCCTTCAAAGTATTTACCCCTGACTTCAACGCACTTCCGCAGTCCAGAAATCAAAGAGGTGCAGAGATGTCTCCCCTTGGTAATGTCTTAAGTAACTAAAATATACCACTCCCGGGAGCTTCATAAATATTTGCGCTGAACCAGTATATTTTCGGGTCTTGGAAAGAGGAAAGAGTCACAAGTATTTAGATCTGGTGAATAAGCGGGATGATTGATTTCTTCAACTTTTTCATCTCTTTGGAACTTCTGAACGATGGAACTTTTGTCAGCTGCAGCGTTGTCATGGATCAACTAGAGACAGTGAATACCAATATTTGGAAGTATTTGTTTGTATTTTCTTTACACCTCTTTCAGTACTTTGTCTCTATAAATTTTTCCAGTGACTGGATATCCTGATGGTGTATGCATTTGTAAAACCCCTTGAGTAAAAGAAGACGAAATACAAAGCATGTTAGACATTTAGTTCATTTTGCAATTACTGAGCACCTGTTTCACAGTCACTGTCTGTTGTCAACGCGACGCTAAGTATATACAGGTCAAATCTCCTGTAAGGAGCTAGGACATTGCGCGACCATCTAAGTCTGAGAACTTATTCAGCGTTTCTCTAGCACATCTGATTCTATTGGCTTTTGTTTCTCGGTTATCATGTAAAACACCGTTTTTTAAACCCATGTGCTTGGTGAGAATCTCATGAGTTCTCTCCATTGATAAAAATAACGTAAAGACACTATCTTGGAAACAATGTACCTGGCGTCGTCATTAATCAGACGCCTTACAGCAGCAATGTTCTTTCAGCCACTGCTGTTTTCGGTCTGCCAGGATGAGCCCTGTCTTTAAAGACTGCCTGACCATTTTTGAATTTACGTATCCATCTGTAAACAGTTTTCTCTGATACTACAAACTTCCAGTATGAACTATGCAGTTCACTGAGTATCTGCCTTGCAGGTATTTTTAAAAATAAACGTACTTTAATGTACGCTCTTATTTCAGATTTGTGTTCGCTTTCCATAGCTACATGTATTTCGCTTAGTATATGTAAGTAAACAACATACAAAACTGAAAATCTATAAAACGGTACGATAGTTTTCAATAAAACTTTGCTCGATCCTAAAAGTGTCATTCATATGTCATCCAGGTAAAGTTTCTTGTGTGTCAAACTTCTATGGAAGCGCGCAAATGTCATTATTTTTAGAATGGCCCTAGTAATAAATGAGAGCGTGTCAGTTTTTTTCTAAAGATAGAGCTATTTACTCTAATAATTCAGGCGTACAATCTAAAGGCTTGTTTGCTGTTTATGTAATAAAATCTGTAAAAAGATCATTTGGAAGCAAAGAATGCAACCAAGAATAATAATAGCAGACTCGGTTTGACTGAGTCTGTTCATGAGAAATAATGAAATGTGCAACACCTCTCACGCCCCCTAGCACCGGCTTAAGCGAACTGTATTACACATATGTTGAATAGACACCATGATTCCAAAGGACCAGAAAATATAACAACACTGAATACAAGTACGGGGAGACTTTTACAGCAGCCACACGGCACTTCAAGATTGCTGTTGTGATAGTTAATAAAATCTGTAAAAAGATCCTTTGGAAGCAAAGAATACAACCAAGAATAATAATAGCAGACTCGGTTTGATTGAGTCTGTTCATGAGAGATAATGAAATGTGCAACACCTCTCACGCCCCCTAGCACCGACTTAAGCGGAACTCTATTACACATATGTTGAATGGACACCATGAACGCAAGGGACCTGAAAAGATAACAACACTGAATACAAGTACAGGGAGACTTTTTACAGCCGCCACACGGCACTTAAAAATTGCTGTTGTGATAATTAATAAAACTGTAAAATGATCCTTTGGAAGCTAAGAATGCAACCAAGAATGATTATTACAGACTCGGTTTGACTGAGTCTGTTCATGAGAGATAATGAAATGTGCAAAACCTCTCAAGCCCCCTAGCACTGGCTTAAGCGGAACTCTATTACACATATGTTGAATGGACTCCATGATCCCAAAGGACCAGAAAATACAACAACACTGAATCCAGGTACGGAGAGATGTTTTACAGCCGCCACACGGCACTTCAAGATTGCTGTTGTGATAGTTAATAAAATCTGTAAAAAGATCCTTTGGAAGCAAAGAATGCAACCAAGAATAATAATAGCAAACTCGGTTTGATTGAGTCTATCCATGAGAGATAATGAAATGTGCAACACCTCTCACGCCCCCTAGCACCGGCTTAAGCGGAACTCTATTACACATATGTTGAATGGACTCCATGATCCCAAAGGACCAAAAATATAACAACACTGAATCCAAGTACGGAGAGACATTTTACAGCCGCCACACGGCACATACAGATGGCTGTTGTGATAGTTAATAAAATCTGTAAAAGGATCCTTTGGAAGCAATATGTTGACTATCCCCAAATGCTCATATAAGCAGGTATTGAAAAAATTGAATACAACTCACTTTTTGACTGATTTATTTTTAAATGGACTTTATTAAGCCGTAATGTTACAGAATCTAAATATTACACATAAATGGTATAAAACTAACATATCAAACAAATTTTGAAATATCTGGGGTGTTCAACCGCCTGAATATAACAAAGCATAGTAAATATATAAACCAATGTCTATGGCATTCAATTGCCACATCCTCTCTGGACTAGATTTTACTAGCATATGTATATACTCAGGTACATGTATCAAAAGACTGTGGAGATTGTAAATTTAAAATATGTATATAAAACATGTAAAAATGATAGTCACATTAACATGATAATAATAGTACATACATGACACTTTGAAGAAATGATGGGTCTAAGCGGATGGACTGAGGGAGAAGGTGTATTGATCAAAAATACGTTTTTCTTTGTTTGCTGATGACTTAATTGCTCATTTATTATACAGTGGTTTACTTTCCGGATTATCGCCAACAAACGGTAGAAAGGAGACCAGTTGGCACATAAATCAATTTATGGGACATAAAATACATTTATATTCCAAAAGAAAGTTTTAAATACGTTCTCACGTTGTCACGCTTAGTCCAATAGTCGTGGCGTTTACTTATTCAACGTTTTTTTTTAAAGTTTATCATAGTTTTAAATACGATAATCTGGATCTAGCAAAGGTAGGAATGTGATATATCTATAAGAACAGTTCCTTTATTTTACAGGTATTTTAAATCGTTAATGTAAATGCATCTTGCTCATTTAATGTGTTACTTAAGGTAGGACGCTTTAAAATTGAAAACGTCACGAATATTTATGTCTGTTGGTAATGCTTTATAAAAATGACATTGTCCACTTAGAGGTTAAATGTATATAATATAGTAGATGCTGTCAAAGTACTAAGTATTGGAATAGAAAAGAAAGTATATTATTTCATCCTTTTATTTTTCAATATTATTTTATATATATTATTATTTCATGTATATCATATTTAACATTGTATTTAACATTTTTAATATAATTGTGCAGTGTTATATATTGTGGTGTATATTGTAAGTTTATGTTTGTATTAGAATAGCAAAAAACACAATTTCTGCATGTATATAATGAATTTCAAAACTCAAGATCTTTTTGTGCTTGTGTTAAATCTGTTCCATTTTATCTATTTGAAATCTCAGGTCATAAAGGTGACATTTATTCCAAAGAAAATTATTTTCATTTAGCTCAACTTTAGGTCTGTCTGTGTGTGTGTGTGTGTGTGTGTGTATGTGCGTGTGTGCGTGCGTGCGTGCGTGCGTGCGTGTGTATGTGTGTGTATGTATGTGTGTTCGTGCGTGGGCGTGGGCGTCAACTAAGCAATAATTTCGACTATAACAATTCTTTAAAGAATGTAATAATCTCATGACAACGTAAATTGTGAACTGTAGTCTGGAAAAGATTTCAACATCAGCAAAGATGGCAAGCAGTTTCATTTTTATTTTTACTTTGGATGACCTGTAGCCACCTTTATTTAATAGAGTAACTCGAAACTTCGATATAAATGGTATGTCAATACTAGTCGGTATAACAGTAACGGCGAAAGATTATGACATTCCAACTTAAACATTCTGCCGCCCGTTTTCTGATTTTGTTTATTTGTATTCGTCCACCTTACCACGAAATTACATGAAAGGGCAATTCACATCAAATAGCAGAAATATTACCGCAGGACATTGATTCTAAGAACGCTTTAAAAGTATAACTAATTTAAAATTGTCAAAGATGTTTCATATGTTTTGATAGGTAGACAGATCAAAATCAAATTAAGTACGACAGACTGGCGTTTGTTAGTTTTTTTTATGTTTTTTTTTTCATGATTCTGCTTACTTGGTATAATAAGTCAGATAAGGATATCACATTAATTAGCGTTGAATGATAGAAGTCTAGCAAAAATCAGTTTCGCTTTCTATTCAATTATGGGTTAGTTTGAGCTAAAACTAAAAATTGTGTAAATGTACGTAAGAAGTAAATAGATGTAGATATCATGTCAAATGTTAGATAATTTTTTTCATTTATGCTTTTCGGTGAAATATTGGAATAGATCTATATGAACGAAATAAAATTTTCAAAGAATTATTAGATTTTTCACTTGTGAATGCAAAAGAATATGAAAATCTTTCCAAAATATACTTCAATATTTAAGATTTATACGAATAAACACCTGCACGAAGATGAAAATAATAGGCTCCACCGTATTCAAATGTAAAACTATTTATTCTAACACGATCCGATTCATTTTGCTATTAAACAAAGAAGGCTGGAATCGGTGAATTATTAAACAACAATTCACTGTTCTGACGTCACAAATATTACGTCATAGCGTCAAACGGCGTAGCGGCGCGCTGGAAAAGAAACCGATTGAAAACGGGCAAATATTTAATGAATGCCGCCAAGGATGTACTTTAAAGTCCTTGGTAACGTGTTAGAATCGAAATAATATATCTCATTTAGTGATTTGCTCTTGAATAAATCACTGTTTGTCGTTCAGATGCGCCCTCGTGATATAATTCCTTCGCATCTGAACTCCAAACAGTGATTTATTCAGCGACAAATCACCGATGAGATATATTATTTCTTAAGTATTTCTTAACATGTATACCATGACGTTATGATATTACGACGTTATGATACAATTCCCGTGATGTTGCGCGGGTAAAATGGATATATTTATAGAATGCAAAAAATGAACATAAAACTTGTTCATTTCATATGTAAGATCGAAATATATTAGCCGCTGTGTTTACTTAAGGAAAATATAAGTATGTTACACTAATGCAATCTACAAATGCTCCGACTTAGATGTAATAGAAATTGCAGACCTTTATAATGTGTATATTTATGATTTAATTATGCTCGTGTATTAGGTTGTCATTTGTCTGTTCTACATAAAGCGAGGCTACGGTTTGTGAAGCTCGTATTCAGATAAGATTTTTCTAGGATATAAATATCCATATGGTCGTCAGAAACGAATATCGAGTGTCCGTAAAAGGATTAATCAACAGCTCAGGATTTCAAACTTTCAAAGCTGAGTTGAATTTAACTTAGCAAACTGCTTACGTCGATGGCGCTGGAGTAATTGAAAATGCTGGCACATGCAGCCATTGATCTCGTCCTGTCCTCTATAGAACTAATAGGCCTAAATATAAATAACTGGGTGGTGTGTTTTAGTGCATAGTAGCGCTTCAACAAAAGATTTTGTAATACGCCTGCAATGATCTAAGTTAGCAAACCCTAAATTTCAAAAGTGTCTGGCTATTCGGACGAAAATGCTTTGAGTTGTGAGTTTTATAATTATACGCTGTGAATTTTGTTTGACACGAATTACAGCTACAGCTATCAGACTGGATAAACGAATATTAAAATATGAAAACCAAAAAGGCTCGCTATATGTGAGTTTTTAATAGAATTGCTCTTAAGTCAGTGTTAGCGGGAGCCTAAGTGGTTAAGGTCGCTGACTTCAAATCACTTGCCCCTCATCGATGTGGGTTCAAGCCTCATTCGGGACATTGAATTCTTCATGTGAGGAAGCCATCCAGGTACCCGCTTGTGACGAAATAATGCACGGAGGGGCATATGGGGTCTTCCTACACCATCAAAGCTGGAAAGTCTGCATATGACCTATAATTGTGTCGATGCGACATTAAACCCAACAAAATAAACAAATACTTGTTACGTTTGCAGTGAAGGTTATCATTTGTATCAATTTCATCCGTATGGAAATTAAACATATTGTTCACTTATGTTTAACTTAAACCTAAGTTGCAATGATGAATGAAGGGATATGTTACAGAAAACACGAATAACATGCAAAGGCGTGGCATACGATAAGAATGATGTTGATATCTTCTTGTAATGTAAAGATAACTATATTAAAATCAATTGCACAGTCGCTTGTAATCTAGCTAGATGGAAAACTTGACAGTTTGGACATTAATTACAACAAAGTGCTTATTAATTATATACTGAACAGCAAAAGAAACTATCCAGATGTATAACTGGCATAATGTGAAAGAAAAAAAATATATTTTTTTTCTAATTTGAATTGTTTCTTCATACCAAAATTACACTTGAAGATCTTCACGTGATAAATTTTCAAAAATCAATCATCCGTGAAGTCAGTAGTCCCACAATAGCCGTTTGAAAGGCTATATCTTCTGCGCGTCAGTTGCATTGTAACATCCCAATTGGGCGCTCGCGCTAAATTTGATTCAGTCGTGCGGTGCAACCAACAATATTCTTTAAACTTTATGCTGTTTTTCGAGTTAGCCAATTATCAATATTTCCAATGACAATAAAATTTCACAAAGAAAATTGTTAATTACAAGCGTACGTGAATTTCGTCCAAAACGGCTATTGTGTGAATTATAACTCCTAGGACAACGGACTTTTCACAAGTTTAAAATATGATTTTTTGTCGAGCCCGCTTACGGTGAGCTCGATATAGTTGCCATTTTTGGTGATTCGGTGTGTGCGTGCGCGTGCGTCCGTGCGTGTGTGCGTCCGTCCGTCCGCCCGATTTAGTCCGGACCATAACTTTGACATGCATGGACCAACCTTGTTTATATTTGGCATGAATGTTTACCTCAATGAGAAGGCGTGTCATGCGCAAACCCCATGTTCCTATCTCAAAGGTCAAGGTCACAGTTGGAGGTCAAATGTCAAATTGAAGTTTCTCGGGAGCATTTCTTCTGCATGCATGGTGGTGGGATTTTGATGTAACTTGGCATGAATGTTCATCATTATGAGACGAAGTGTCATGCGCAAGAACCAGGTCCCTAGGTCCAACGTCAAGGTCACACTTGACAGCTGGCGGGCTCGACATTCTGCCCTTGGACATACTTGTCTTAATTACGCTGAATATCTAGACCAGTGGTCGATTTATATATATATTCCACTCTACCTCAGATCGAACGCCTGGAGTTTCTGTCGATGATAAAGGTCAAAGGCATTTTCCAGGTAAAAGCTGATGTACGAAAAGTCCAGTGACTAAAGATGACGTCCGATAATAAAACTTTCAAGGCATAACCCAACAGTTTTCCCTTATTTATTAGTTTCATTCTCGTTCTCTATATGTTATAATATGTCTGTGTATGTTTGTTTACAGTATATATGTTTATAGTGTACACCGGAGCTGCGTTTATGGAACCTAACTTTCTTGCTCTTTATTTATCCTCGACGCTTTTGTTGTTGTTTTGTAAAGTGTATGACTTATATGACAATGTTATACATGAAAACAATGCTTCGTCTATTATGTGCGTAAGTTTATGTCAGGAAAGTTTTAAAATGGTATAAATTCCGTGAGAACAATTCACATCACATCGCGTCCTTGACCATGGAACGTTTCTTTTATCACTTTCTTTTGATATTCATGTCCATTGTTAGACAATATCTGTCCGTGCACGGTTGTGCATTCGTAATAACAAGGAGCGTATAGAAGTTGTTTCCGGCTTACTTAATAGAGGAGATATCAAACAAACTTTTTAAATAACAATTAGAAGTAGAGAAACATTTATTTTAAACTTTAAGTTGAAGGCTTAATACGCATTTATCTGTCTTCGCTGACATGCATGCTCTATTTGCAGGACATTGCCAGTAAGACCAGCGAACTTCTGGTAATGATTCTTATTAGTTTATATTTATGAAATATGATATCAAATAAAAAATAAGCTAATAAGAATTGAGAATGTAATACATGCAAATTGAATATCTATCCCCATACAAATCATGGGAAATTTGTCTATAACATGAAATATTCTACATGATGACCCTTTATTTTGGTTACCTGTAGTTATATTAACTATCGCTGTTAATCGGTCTGAGCACGACGCCTTTTCTCCATTCATTTAGCATTATTTGCTCTGCACAATAATCTCTGTGACAAGTAGCTGCAACAAAATAATCTGAAATACGGATTTTTTAATTATTGGAAAAAAGTTATGGTCCCTTTTCCAGCTCTCTTTACAATCCATGCACTGTTTTAAGTGTAACTACAATCTTGCTGGAATATGATACACAGTCTGTGTACAGACTGTAAATTTAGTTTATTCCTTCAAAGTATTTACCCCTGACTTCAACGCACTTCCGCAGTCCAGAAATCAAAGAGGTGCAGAGATGTCTCCCCTTGGTAATGTCTTAAGTAACTAAAATATACCACTCCCGGGAGCTTCATAAATATTTGCGCTGAACCAGAAATATTTTCGGGTCTTGGAAAGAGGAAAGAGTCACAAGTATTTAGATCTGGTGAATAAGCGGGATGATTGATTTCTTCAACTTTTTCATCTCTTTGGAACTTCTGAACGATGGAACTTTTGTCAGCTGCAGCGTTGTCATGGATCAACTAGAGACAGTGAATACCAATATTTGGAAGTATTTGTTTGTATTTTCTTTACACCTCTTTCAGTACTTTGTCTCTATAAATTTTTCCAGTGACTGGATATCCTGATGGTGTATGCATTTGTAAAACCCCTTGAGTAAAAGAAGACGAAATACAAAGCATGTTAGACATTTAGTTCATTTTGCAATTACTGAGCACCTGTTTCACAGTCACTGTCTGTTGTCAACGCGACGCTAAGTATATACAGGTCAAATCTCCTGTAAGGAGCTAGGACATTGCGCGACCATCTAAGTCTGAGAACTTATTCAGCGTTTCTCTAGCACATCTGATTCTATTGGCTTTTGTTTCTCGGTTATCATGTAAAACACCGTTTTTTAAACCCATGTGCTTGGTGAGAATCTCATGAGTTCTCTCCATTGATAAAAATAACGTAAAGACACTATCTTGGAAACAATGTACCTGGCGTCGTCATTAATCAGACGCCTTACAGCAGCAATGTTCTTTCAGCCACTGCTGTTTTCGGTCTGCCAGGATGAGCCCTGTCTTTAAAGACTGCCTGACCATTTTTGAATTTACGTATCCATCTGTAAACAGTTTTCTCTGATACTACAAACTTCCAGTATGAACTATGCAGTTCACTGAGTATCTGCCTTGCAGGTATTTTTAAAAATAAACGTACTTTAATGTACGCTCTTATTTCAGATTTGTGTTCGCTTTCCATAGCTACATGTATTTCGCTTAGTATATGTAAGTAAACAACATACAAAACTGAAAATCTATAAAACGGTACGATAGTTTTCAATAAAACTTTGCTCGATCCTAAAAGTGTCATTCATATGTCATCCAGGTAAAGTTTCTTGTGTGTCAAACTTCTATGGAAGCGCGCAAATGTCATTATTTTTAGAATGGCCCTAGTAATAAATGAGAGCGTGTCAGTTTTTTTCTAAAGATAGAGCTATTTACTCTAATAATTCAGGCGTACAATCTAAAGGCTTGTTTGCTGTTTATGTAATAAAATCTGTAAAAAGATCATTTGGAAGCAAAGAATGCAACCAAGAATAATAATAGCAGACTCGGTTTGACTGAGTCTGTTCATGAGAAATAATGAAATGTGCAACACCTCTCACGCCCCCTAGCACCGGCTTAAGCGGAACTGTATTACACATATGTTGAATAGACACCATGATTCCAAAGGACCAGAAAATATAACAACACTGAATACAAGTACGGGGAGACTTTTACAGCAGCCACACGGCACTTCAAGATTGCTGTTGTGATAGTTAATAAAATCTGTAAAAAGATCCTTTGGAAGCAAAGAATACAACCAAGAATAATAATAGCAGACTCGGTTTGATTGAGTCTGTTCATGAGAGATAATGAAATGTGCAACACCTCTCACGCCCCCTAGCACCGACTTAAGCGGAACTCTATTACACATATGTTGAATGGACACCATGAACGCAAGGGACCTGAAAAGATAACAACACTGAATACAAGTACAGGGAGACTTTTTACAGCCGCCACACGGCACTTAAAAATTGCTGTTGTGATAATTAATAAAATCTGTTAAAAGATCCTTTGGAAGCTAAGAATGCAACCAAGCAAGATTATTACAGACTCGGTTTGATTGAGTTTGTTCATGAGAGATAATGAAATGTGCAAAACCTCTCAAGCCCCCTAGCACTGGCTTAAGCGGAACTCTATTACACATATGTTGAATGGACTCCATGATCCCAAAGGACCAGAAAATACAACAACACTGAATCCAGGTACGGAGAGATGTTTTACAGCCGCCACACGGCACTTCAAGATTGCTGTTGTGATAGTTAATAAAATCTGTAAAAAGATCCTTTGGAAGCAAAGAATGCAACCAAGAATAATAATAGCAAACTCGGTTTGATTGAGTCTATCCATGAGAGATAATGAAATGTGCAACAACTCTCACGCCCCCTAGCACCGGCTTAAGCGGAACTCTATTACACATATGTTGAATGGACTCCATGATCCCAAAGGACCAGAAAATATAA
This sequence comes from Mercenaria mercenaria, assembly GCF_021730395.1. Taxonomy (NCBI): domain Eukaryota; kingdom Metazoa; phylum Mollusca; class Bivalvia; order Venerida; family Veneridae; genus Mercenaria; species Mercenaria mercenaria. Next base: position 21,934,012 of record NC_069378.1, on the reverse strand, counting down.
CAACACTGAATCCAAGTACGGAGAGACATTTTACAGCCGCCACACGGCACATACAGATGGCTGTTGTGATAGTTAATAAAATCTGTAAAAGGATCCTTTGGAAGCAATATGTTGACTATCCCCAAATGCTCATATAAGCAGGTATTGAAAAAATTGAATACAACTCACTTTTTGACTGATTTATTTTTAAATGGACTTTATTAAGCCGTAATGTTACAGAATCTAAATATTACACATAAATGGTATAAAACTAACATATCAAACAAATTTTGAAATATCTGGGGTGTTCAACCGCCTGAATATAACAAAGCATAGTAAATATATAAACCAATGTCTATGGCATTCAATTGCCACATCCTCTCTGGACTAGATTTTACTAGCATATGTATATACTCAGGTACATGTATCAAAAGACTGTGGAGATTGTAAATTTAAAATATGTATATAAAACATGTAAAAATGATAGTCACATTAACATGATAATAATAGTACATACATGACACTTTGAAGAAATGATGGGTCTAAGCGGATGGACTGAGGGAGAAGGTGTATTGATCAAAAATACGTTTTTCTTTGTTTGCTGATGACTTAATTGCTCATTTATTATACAGTGGTTTACTTTCCGGATTATCGCCAACAAACGGTAGAAAGGAGACCAGTTGGCACATAAATCAATTTATGGGACATAAAATACATTTATATTCCAAAAGAAAGTTTTAAATACGTTCTCACGTTGTCACGCTTAGTCCAATAGTCGTGGCGTTTACTTATTCAACGTTTTTTTTTAAAGTTTATCATAGTTTTAAATACGATAATCTGGATCTAGCAAAGGTAGGAATGTGATATATCTATAAGAACAGTTCCTTTATTTTACAGGTATTTTAAATCGTTAATGTAAATGCATCTTGCTCATTTAATGTGTTACTTAAGGTAGGACGCTTTAAAATTGAAAACGTCACGAATATTTATGTCTGTTGGTAATGCTTTATAAAAATGACATTGTCCACTTAGAGGTTAAATGTATATAATATAGTAGATGCTGTCAAAACCCATTAAATTATATATTTTAGAGTAACACTAAGGAGAATGGCACCCGACTTAAGTACAGTAGTAGTATTTTTTACACTTTTCACAGATGCTGTACTGACTGGTGAGTTAATCTTTGCTACAAATTTCAATTTATCGTTTGTTTTGAGTTTATAAACCAGAAATTGAATACAAATGCCTGTAGTGTGCCTGTTACATTATCAATTGCAATATGTATGCGATGAGATACAAAGGACAAAAGGCAAACGCTTGAAAAACAATGCAAAATGGTTGTAAATTCTTGCAAAGTGCATTCAAGACTTTAAATGTAATCATTATTGCTACAACTGTCTAATATATTCTTTCTACATTTAGAATATGCTATTTATTAATATCAATTAACGGAGAATATTTATTTAACAAAGTCTAATATGCTGAAGTGCGAAAAACAAATAATAAAATAGCATGTTTGATTTTTTTAGATTATTAAATGATATAATTGATAAACTCATAAGATACGTCAGAAATTCCCGCCATATCCATATATATATAGGCTATATATTGAATGGTTGCACTTTATGAATGTCATTAAGTTATATGTTTTAACTGAAATCAAATCTTTAGAATGTTCTGTTGGTTGTCCTTCCTGTTCCGGTTCAACATGCTTGAAATGTGAATCTTCATATTTTTTATCCAATGACTCCCGCTGTCTATGTCCAGAACAGTGCATCAGTTGTTACGGATATGATTTTGTACTTCATGCAAACCAGGTAAATGGGGTTCATTCAACCAGTGCAAATTTACCTGTAATAATTGTCATAATAAGGAATGACAATATGACACTGGCTATTGTGTTCAGTGTAAACATGGACTGTACGGCCTACAATGTCATAATGATTGTAGTTTCTGTGAGGATGATCTTTGTGATTTTCGCACAAGATGCACGAACGAATGTAAACAAGTATAATATGAGGACGACTTTCTGTTTGAATCAATATGTCAAAAATGTACAACAGATTGTAGATATTGTAGAGACGCAAGCACATGTCTGGTTTGCAATGACGGATTTCATCTGTATCAACTTCATCTAAATGGGAAAGCTTATGTTGATATATACATACCGAGTACTGACAACTGTACGCAAGGATGTTTTTGTGATGACGAAGGAATATGCTTAGAAAGTTGCAATGCTGGATGGACAGGTGAAAAATGTTCTGGAAAGTGTTCAGATAAATGATTAACATGCAACAAAAGTAACAGGGACATTTGTCGACAGTGTTAAGGTGACTTTTTCACTGTTAGTTGTACTGAAGCCTGTAATTTGTCATGTATAACAGAAGAAGGTAAACAAACGTGTAGACTAAACGATGGATATTGTTTGAATGGATGTGAATGCAATTTCTGGGGTCATGTTTGTGACCAATCTTGTTCTTATGGTTGTGTTGATTCCAGTATATCTCCAGTATGCGAAAGAAACAATGGATCTTGTAAATATGGATGTAAGGACGGATGTTATGGAGAAAAATGCGATAATACCGTTACAAGCAAAACAAAAGTGAAGTCTGAAGGTAAATATATTGTAAACAACATTTACTTCGGAGGTAAATACATTCAAAAGTATCAATTTATGTCGAATTAAATCATTTTCTGAAATTATATGTATATTACAATAGACTTCAATCAATTGTGCTCACTGCGACTAGACACCGATATGCCTGAACAATTCTCTAGAAATGCTATGAAGCAAAACAGAGAGAGAGAGAGAGAGAGAGAGAGAGATCTTAGGAATGAACAAAATCTTTAACAGTCCGTTGCCAAATATAATATGTAATTATTTTAAAACAATAAGGATAGCGTACACTTCTTCAAAGCTAGGCTGTTGGAGATATATGTACAGCATCTGTCAGTATAGTATATATTTAATTACCCTTTAGATAATTGTTGCTGTCTTTTTGTTTTCCTTTAAAAATACGATGTTCATAAGAGATTAGAATTTTTTTACAACCAAAACGTATATTACAACAACAACAACAACAACAACACAAAAACAAATATCTACATAACGTGTATGCAAAGAATATGGTGGTTGCAGGAACAATTTCATTAAAGGTTTCTTTTCGGGGTTAGCAACCACTATAATCGTTACAGTTATAACAGTGATATTATTTTATTTAAGACGAAGGTAAGCTACAGACACGTTCAAAAAGTGACATAATAAAAATTGTTTGTGCTAATCACGGTTTGATAGTAAGAAATGCATCTTATACCGTATAGCGGGTTAATTCTGCGTGCCAAAAATCTGCGGTTTTGTCCTCAAATGGGCCTAGCTTATTTCTGCGGTTTTTTTTTATTTCTGCGATCTTCGAGAAAAGCAGGAATTAAATTTTGCGGTTTGCATAAACCGGAAGTTAATTCGACGCATGGGAAATAGCTACCGCATTTACTATGTCATAATTGTCCTCCATGTAAAATACAGCAAGTGCCCGCCCGCTTAGCTCAGTAGGTAAGAGCGTTGGTCTACGGACCGCTGGGTCGCGAGTTCGATCCTCGGGCGGGGCGTATGTTCTCCGTGACTATTTGATAAATGACATTGTGTCTGAAATCATTAGTCCTCCACCTCTGATAATTCATGTGGGGAAGTTGGCAGTTACTTGCGGAGAACAGGTTTGTACTGGTACAGAATCCAGGAACACTGGTTAGGTTAACTGCCCGCCGTTACATGACTGAAATACTGTTGAAAAACGGCGTTAAACCCAAAACAAACAAACAAACAAAAAACATACAGCAAAGGGGATTTTGTCCTCTTTGTAAAAACGATGAAGGGGGTTTTGTCCGCCTGTGCAAAATGAGCGAAGGGGGTTTTGTCCGCAGGGGATTTTGTCCTAAACTCAATTACCGGTACTAGACCTACAGTATTTTTTTTTAACTCTGATTTCTGAAAAGAAATTAGCTTTAAACATAAATCAGCTGCTCCAACTTCATTGTCCTAGATTCCACCAAGACATAACTGACGAGCACGATATGCATTTGAGTCGTTAATTATAACGTAGTAAGTGCGGTTGATATTTCCCATGCGCATAATTTATTTCCGATTTATGCAAACCGCAAAACTTAATTCCTGCTTTTCTCGAAGGTCGCAGAAATAAAAAAAACGCAGAAATAAACTAGGCCCATTTAAGGACGAGTCTAGGACAAAATTTGCATAGGAGGACAAAACCCCCTTCATCGTTTTTACAAAGAGGACAAAACCCCCTTCGCTAAATTTTACAAGGAGGACAAAAACCATTTCATGCTTTTTACAAGGAGGACAAAACCCCCTTCGCTTTTTTCACAAGGGGGACAAAGAAAAACGCAAAGGGGCTTTTGTCCTCGCAAAAAAAATGCAAAAGGGGATTTTCCGCCGTGTAAAATTCAGCGACGGGGCTTTTGTCCTCCTTGTTAAAAAAGATGAAGAAGGGTTTGTCCACCTATTCAAAAATTAGTGAAGGGGATTTTGTCCAGATCCCCCGGTAATTCATTTTGAAAGACGTTTTCATAAAATGTACTACTGCTGGTAGAAAAATTTACGTGTACCCAGCAGCTCTGATAGTGCTCCATCCCCATCGGGAATAGGGTCCTTCTTCTTAAAATATCGCAAAACGCCCATGTTTATTTTCCCAAATTTATATAACGTTTGTCAAACTTTTCATAAACCTAGCGTGTTTTGTGATATACATATATCATAGGCTGATAATATTGTTGCTTGATTGCGTTCTTTGCTTCCAAGGATCTTCTTATATTTTATTAAATATCACTGCAACTGTTTTTAAGTGCTGTGCGTTTGTAAGAAGTCTCCCCGTACTTGGATTCATTGTCGTTATAGTTTCTGATCCTTTTGAATCATGGAGTCCATTCAATGTATATTGATAACAGAGATCCGCTTAAGCCGGTGCTAGGGTGAACAGACTCAGTCAACCGGGTTTGCTGTAGCTTTATAGCGTTGCATGCTTCCAAAGGATCTTCTTACATATTTAATTGAATATTGACCTAATATAGGAAGTAGTCCTGTGTTTAGGGCATTTCATAGAATATCGTGAATGAACATATACTATGAGGTAATGAAATGATCAACAAACTTATCATAGTACAATTGAATGAACTCCATGACTCCAAAAGACCAGAAAATACAACAACATTGAGTACAAGTATTCATAAACTAAGATGACAAGTAATGCTGTAATTATATGAATTGATTAACAAATTCAAATGTTTAAAGCCGTCGAAAACCTTGATATCATCTATTATATATATAGCTGCTTATTGGGAGAAAATGCTATCCATGACCGCAATCAGTAAAACGTCCACAATGATTCTTTAATGTACACATATTGCCCGGTAGGATACAGACTTAACCGTTATACATGCATACTAAATACAAACAATTGTTCCAAAGAATGTTCTATTGCTGTGATAACAATGGAAGATGTTTTGGTGGCTGCAGTGATGGAAGGACTGGAAAAATAATTTCTGAGAAATATGCTAATAAATGTTGAGGAATGCGAATGAATAAGGTAACGATGGTCATTGTTTTAGTCGCAAAGCTGATTGTTACACAACCAGTTGCAACCTCGTTTGTAATACGTCATGTTAAAAGTGAAAGATCACGAATCTTTTAAAACAGATGACGGATATTATTTGGTTCATCTTGTTACGATAACAGATTATGTAATCCGTTTTTATAACCAGACGATATGTGACAGAAGCAATAGGATATGTAAATATGAATGCATTGAAGGATATACTGAAGAGAGATCCGAGAAAATGTTTACGATCAACACAACTGGAAATTCAGGACGTATATGTAGAATGCAAATGTATTATTTCAAAGACATACATAATGTTGAAACATTTATGAACGTGTATTTCAATTACTTAAGTCTGTGTTTCTTAAAAAGAAAATAGTCTTCAAATATATTGCCAGTCATTAAAAGTAGTAAAGCAGATTCCACCACTGGAAAGGATCTTTTTTTGATTATTTGTTTTGATTAATTAATAACTGAAAGTAATGAGGTCGATTTTAAACAAACAATTTGTTGCATATCTGGACGGCATGAAATGCTTTTATAATGCATCCTACTCAATGGAGTTTTGTCGTTGTAATAGCAAATCAACAAACTATTATTATTGAAATTATATCAAACGATTAAGTTGTTTATTCAGTTCGCGGTATTGTTGTGGACAGTAAACTAACATGTAGATGTAGGGTTAAATTGTAAATTTATTAGGTATGCAATTTAATATACGTTTCAAGTCAACAATAATCTACTATATCTGAAAGAAGTTTTACATCTTGCAATTTCTAAGAGTACACATGTATAACTCATTGGTATATCCTACCTAAAAAGATAAGAAAAGTAAAGTATCAAATATGTATTTTTAAACATTACTGGAAATCTTGAAATACTACTAGTCTATATGTATAAAATAGAATACTTATTAATATGTAACAGCTGATTTTCAGATGCTTTAACATTGTTTCTGCAACCTTGTTTTCTCGTTAGATATGAGGGTCATTACCGTAAAAAAAGAAGAAAAAAGCAAAAGGTGAAGACGAAACACAAGAAGAATTGTTGATTTTTGTGAAATTTTTAAAAAGTAACAGGATGAAATATTTATGACTTCTAGTCGTCGGTTGAATATCCAATTCTCTTCTGGTGGCCAGTCGTCAGATGAATATTCAACTCACTTCTAGAAATCAGTCGTCATATGATAATTAAAGACTCTACTGAAAGTTTCATAGATAACTACATGTAGTAACCCCGATTATCTGCCCCTGCCTTTATATTATATCAAATTAGGGCCATTAACAGTGCATATTTAGAAAGTTATGGCCCCCTAAAATGTTTCATACATTACTACATCTAGTAACCTGGAATTGTTGCGCCTGCCAGGTGGGTGAGGGGGGCAGATGTTTTGACAAACAAGTAGGCAAGTGCTTTCACTCGTTTGTAATGGACATTCGACAGTTGAATATTCAACCGAATTCTGGTCGTCAGTTGAAAATTCAATTTACTTCTGGAAATTAGTCGACAGTAGATGATAAAAGTTTATATTGAAAGTTTCCTACATCTATGTGTAGTTACCCCAATTATTTGCCAGGGAGGGACAGATATTTTGACAAACAGGTAGGCAAGTGTCTTCACTCGTTTCTAATTGACAGTCGTCAGTTCCATATTCAACCGACTTCTGGTCGTCAGTTGAACAATGAACTGACTTCTGGAAATCAGTCGTCAGTTGATGATTAATATTTCTACTGAAAGTTTCATACATCACTACATGTAGTATCCCCGATTATCTGCCCCTGCCAACATTACATTAACTCAAGGGCTATTAGTCTTTATAGATATATATTTATATATAGAGAGAAAGATATGTCCCCATGGAAAGCAGGAATATTTTAAGGACCATAACCTAGAAAACAAAGGACCCTTGCTACAGATCAGCTCACGCGGAAAACCCATTCTACTCGATCCTCGGAGGATGGACAAAACGAGTACGAAGGCTCCGACTCGAAGTTTATTCGAGTCGGCCATTTTCCGTCAAGGAATTTCGCTATCTGACTCCGAGGATTTATGCGAAGTCACTCGAAGGAAATCCTCGAAGTGACTCGAGATGGAATACACACCTATATTGCTTTCTTTTGTTTCCGAGTCACCTGACGGAATTCCTTCGAGTGACTCCGAGACGAATAAATAATTACCTATACAAATTTAAATTGGCCTTCGAGTAACTTCGAGGACAGATTTCAGATTACTCGGAGCAGGGTGATTATATTTTACATTATGATAGTGATACGCGAAATAACACAGTATTTGTAAATAGAAATAACACTGTAGTATTTTTATCTTACTTTAAAATACACTAAATTTTTCTGTTTACTTATGATATTTTATCACTTTATACGGCAGTAGTATTTCCTATCCCATTTATAATTCCTTCAAAATGAATAAAATAAATCATTTCTCCTATAATTTTTATTAATTTATAAAAGTAACTTTTCTTCAACGGCCATTATCTTAACGTTTATCTAGTTTTATATAGTTTATAATTTTGTCCATTTTACATCAGTTTATTTCTAAATTTAATTTGCACTGTCAGAAACAATTTCAACATAATATTTTACAAATCACTATTCTTTAACGGCAGTTATTTGAAAGTTTGTTTAGTTTTATATAAATCTTAATACTTTCTAGCGGGTGTATTTTTAAAGTTTATCTAGTTATAAAATTTTCATAATTAAGTAATTTAGTGCATTTTTATGACTTTATTTCTAAATTAAATTCGCAAAATCAGAAATTGTTCCTATATCAAAATTTAACGAAGCAGTTTCCTTTAACGGCGGTCATTTGGAAGTTTGTTTAATTATATATGATTGATAATTAGTCCGTTCTACATAAATTTACTTCTAAATCTAATTCGCATATAATTCAATATCATACTAAACAATTTACTTTTAGCGAGTGTTATTTCAAAGTTTATCTAGTTATAAATTATTCTTAATTTAGTGCATAAATTATTACACGACTTTTTTCCTAAATTTAATTCGCAAAGTCAGAAATTATTTAAATATCAAAATTTAACAAATCACTTTCCTTTAACGGCGGTGATATGAAAGTTTGTTTAATTTCGTATGATTAATAATTTAGTTTATTTTACATAAATATACTTCTTAATCTAATTCGTATGGTCAGAAACTATTTCAATATCAAAATTCACACCAATTTCATACAATTAAAAGAACAAGCTAATTTTATAAAAAAATCCGTCCAAGTAAGGAAATACTGCCTCGAAATTTCGTCAAATCATCTCGCGGCACTCGAAATGACAGATTTATTGTTTATTACAGACTCGGAGTCGCGCGAAGTGGCCATAAAATACCGGAAATCATTATAGTGTTACCTGTATAATTTCGACTCGGAGTTCCGTCAAGTAATTTCTCGGAGTGACTCGACGAAATTCCGCTAAAGTAATAAAACTATAACAGTCGGTACTCCGAGTCAGAATTAGGCAGTACTCGGAGGAATTCCTCGCTAAACAAGATTTTTCCTTCGAGGAAAAACGGAAAGTGGGTTTTCCGCGTGAGCTGATCTGTATATATATAAAAGAAAAACAGGGGCAGATGTTTTGACAAACAGGTAGGTAAGTGCCTTCACTCTTTTCTACTGGACAGTCCTTCTGATCGTCAATTAGTTTATACATAATTTATGATTATCAGAGCGAACATCACTTGTTCATTTCACAAAATTCAAAACGACACCGTTCTCCGGAAGTATCACCAACATTCCATTTCCCATTACATATTACAATGGCATGTGGACATTTATTGGATTTAAGAGATATTAAAGGGGAATGGCATTGAACAAAATGTCAACTAAGTCAAACAAGGACTTGATCCGCATTGAAACAATTGTTGGTTCTTTACTTTAACTGTGTCAACTATTTTGTCTCAGTTATCATGTGCATTTTAAACGATTTCCCACTTATATTCCCCCTTTTTAGAAAAACAGGTATGTATGACACTGAAATAAGCGTGGTTTCGACGACAAGACGCTTCAGTTTTAGAAGTAACTTTGATAGCTACATGTACACATCCCATAGACACGGACGGACAAAATATCGACGCATGAAAATAAAAACATCCGTGAATAATATGTATATAAGTACCAGGCGCCAACACTTACAAAAGGGCAGTCATAGCCGTACCATACAAATGGTAATTTCAAAGTCCAGATGTAGCATCAAGTGAAATTGAGCATGCGGCAGCCTCTAAACATATCTAGGAGCATCAACACAGTACCCACAATGACGACATTGTCCCATGCTAACGTATAGTACAGGTATATATCAAAGCACTGACACTTTACACTTTGCGTACAATGGTTAAAGTCTTCTATTGATGCATTTAAAACCTTTAATACCTGACCAGTTATTGGAGCCTGATAATATTAGAGGCAAATTGATGCAGAAATCATAATTGTGGAATAAATATCTCGGAATATAAGCTCTATCAATCGAAAGACTGTCTTACAGGCAGATGGAATAATCAGCTACCAACCACCAACTGTAAATACGGTCCAATAGGAGGTTAGAACTTACAGGAATGCAGCCAAAGGTTAAAATAATCAACTGGCGACAGGCTATACCAATGTATTTGACTGTCATAACATCTATTCTAATGTGCCCCTTATCCAACAGAGGCACTCAGTGAAGATAACAATCCTTGAATAAGGATCATATCATATGGGAGGACGAATAGCTCAGTGGTTTGCACACTGGCCTTCCAATCCTGAGGTCGGGGTTCGATCCCCGGCAGCTACTCGGGAATTTTCAGAAACGCGTTTCAGTGTTTCCCACCCAGCTAGAGGTGTACTGGTCAGGAACCCAGGCAATCCTTGCGTGTATCAGTGCTATACACTGGGCACGTTAAAGAACCAGGTTGTCTATTCGCAACCAGCTAGGCTAAGTTAGCCGGACAAGCCTGTATCTGATTTCCGATCTCCCTGTGGGGGCTTTGTCTCACTCTGTCCCTCTGGTCAGATCGCTCTGTGTCTGTACTAGTAGAGGATGATTTCGCGCCATGTGTGGCTGCAGTTGCTGTAAAGCGCCTTTGAACGTGTTTATCATGAAAAGGGCGCTATATAAATCTGTAATAATAATAATCATTTCCTAATTTTAAATTTCTCTGCATTCAAGGGGCCATAACTTTCTAAATATGCACGACTAAGTTTAATACGATGGAGCCATACAATCGGGGCTGTTGTTTATGTCTGGACTTGAATTATCAACTGACGACTGATTTCTAGCAGTGAGTAGAATATTCAACTGACGACCAGAAGTCGGTTGAATATTCAACAGACGACTGTCCATTTGTAATGAGTGAAGGCACTTACGTACCTGTTTGACAAAACATCTGCCCCTGTTTATCTTTTATCCAGCAATGATCTTGTGTCTTTAGGTTACGTTCCTTCAAATATTCCTGCTTTTCAAGGGACATAACTTTCTATATATACGCACGGCTAATGGCTCTTAATTAAATATAATGTTGGCAGGGGCAGATAATCGGGGGTACTTCCTGTAGTGATGTATGAAACTTTCAGTAGAAACCTGAATCAACAACGGACGACTGATTTCCAGATGTCAGTTTTTAACTGACGACTAGATGTCAGTTGGGTATTCAACTGACGACCAGAAGTTGATTGAATACTCAACTGACAACTGTCCATTAGAAAGGAGTGAAGGAACTACCTACCTGTAAAACCATACATTTGCCCCTGCTTTTCTTCTATCAAGCCAGGGTCTTGTGTCGTATAGGTTAAGGTGGTTCAAATATTCCTGCTTTTCAAAGGGTCATAACTTTCTTTATATATGCAAGACTAATGGCCCTGTATTAAATGGAATTAAGGCAGGGGTAGATAATCGGGGCTTATACATGTAGTTATAAATGAAACTTTTAATAGAAACTTGAATCATCAACTGACGACTAGAAATCAGTTGAATGTTCAGCTGACGACTAGAAGTCAGTTGAATATTCAACTGATGACCAGAAGTCAGTTGAATGTTCAACTGGCGACCAGAAATCGATTGAATATTCAACCGACGACTGTCCATTAGTAATGAGTGAAGGCACTTACCTACCTGTTTGACAAAACATCTGTTCCTGTTTTTCTTTCATCCAGCAAGGGTCTTGTGTCTTTAGGTTACGGTCCTTCAAATATTCCTGCTTTTCAAGGGGACATAACTTTCTATATATACGCAAGGCTAATGGCTCTTAATTTAATATAATGATGGCAGGGGCAGGTAATCCGGGCTACTTCATGTAGTCATGTATGAAATTTCAGTAGAATCTGTATCAACAACTGACGACTGATTTCCAGAAGTCAGTTGAATGTTCAACTGACGACTAGAAGTCAGTTGGATATTCAACTGACGACCAGAAGTCGGTTGAATATTCAACAGACAACTGCCCATTAGAAAGGAGTGAAGACATGTAAACACATCTGCCACTATTTTTCTTCTATCCAGCAAGGGTTTTGTGTCGTTTAGGTTAAGATCCTTCAAATATTCCTGCTTTTCAAAGAGTCATAACTTTCTATATTTACGCAAGGCTAATGACCCTTGACTAAATGAAATTGTGGCAGGGGCAGATAATTGGAGCTAATACATGTAGTTATGTATGAAACTTTCAGTGGAAACTTGAATAATCAACTGACGACTGATTTCCAGAAGTCTGTCGAATGTTCAACTGACGACTAGAAGTCATTTGAATATTCAACACTGACGACTGGCAGCCAAAAGTCAGCTGAATGTTCAGCTGATGACCAGAAGTCAGTTGAATGTTTAACTGACGACTAGAGGTCAGTTGAATGTTCAACTGACGACTACAAGTCAGTTGAATATTCAACTGACGACTGGCAGCCAGAAGTTAGTTGAATATTTAACTGAGTGAAGGCACGTACGTACCTGTTTGACAAAACATCTGCCCCTGTTTATCTTTCATCCAGCAATGATCTTGTGTCTTTAGGTTACGTTCCTTCAAATATTCCTGCTTTTCAAAGAGTCATAACTTTCTATATATACGCAAGGCTAATGACCCTTGACTAAATGGAATTGTGGCAGGGGCAGATAATTGGAGCTAATACATGTAGTTATGTATGACACTTTCAGTGGAAACTTGAATAATCAACTGACGACTGATTTCCAGAAGTCTGTCGAATGTTCAACTGACGACTGGAAGTCATTTGAATATTCAACACTGACGACTGGCAGCCAAAAGTCAGCTGAATATTCAACTGACGACCTGAAGTCAGTTGAATGTTCAGCTGATGACCAGAAGTCAGTTGAATGTTTAACTGACGACTAGAAGTCAGTTGAATGTTCAACTGACGACTACAAGTCAGTTGAATATTCAACTGACGACTGGCAGCCAGAAGTTAGTTGAATATTCAACTGACGACCAGAAGTCAGTTGAATATTCAACTGTCAACCGTCAACTGACAGCCAACTTAATGCTCTCAAAATAATGGAACTACAATATTTATTGTCATGGAAATATCAGACCAATTGTAAACATGCTAAGTTTTATACAAGTAATTTTAGCATATCAATGAGAAATGATTAGACTTTCAATGAAAATAATTAAATGTTTCATCCGAACAGCAAGCATTTATATGATCTTCATTACATATACTTTTGTGTTTGTGTGTATTCAAATTGATTACTGTTAAGAAAATGTACAGAAAATAACAAAATTACGGGCCTGAAAACACGATGATTACTTATTGTACGAGGCACATTTTGAAAGGTTAGAATGTTTACAACAAAACAAACATTAAAATGTAAGTGATATCATACAATCCTATAAAGTAAGACGGTTAAAAAGTGCACCGGTACCTGGTCTAGTGAGTTGCACAACTAATGACGTTTACATGGCAACCATAGGAAAATACACAGTCGTATTCATCGTAAAGTATAAAAGTAGTCAAAATGGCTTTTCAATTGTAGGATCATCGCAAAGCCCTGATTTATTCTCGCACATTGTTTTGCATTTTCAATCGTACTGGTTGTCGGTCCATTGATGAAGAGGACCAACTATCTAACGCATTGATAAGCAAAAAAAAATAGAAATCCCTTTCTACTAATTGTATCTATATCGAAATATTCTACAAATGAAACTCTGTTTCGGATGCCCTTGTGTTTCGCCATTTGCTGTATATTGGTCTGTGTACGACACATTTCCTCATTCGTTTACTTGCTTTGTATGGTATTGTGAGTGAGGGATAGCAACAATATTTTCTGAGGTTACGTGTGTTTAAGTGCTAGAACATTTCTGGGTTTCGATTTGCCACTCTGACTGAACTATTTTTATACAATCAAGATGTTATTTTCACTATATCCTTTGCTTAAGATAAATGACTCACACGTCTTCTCTACCTTGTAAATCAGAAACTGTTCAAAAAGTGCAAATGTTAAGTCCCAAACTAGTTGAAAAAGGAAAACAAACGCATAACCTGTTTAAATTCAAGGCAGCTTAATTAGAATTATAGTATTATTAAACATATAGCATAATAACTTAACCAGTTGGTGTCAGCTATTTTACTAGAAATAGAAATATTTTCCCCACTCATTCAAGCGTACCCATTACCGATACCATCTATTACATTTATATGTTATACGTATTCTAAAAGGAAGTTTTGAATTTGTTCTCAAGGTTAGTGAAAACTTGTTTGTCTAATAATATGGCTGTAGTTAAAAAATCAGGAGCTTTTTCCTTGTTCTAGATAAAATAATCTGGATCTAGCAGAGGTAGGAAAAAATATTGTTGTTATATGAATAATGCCTTTATTTACAATGTACTTTCAATCGTTGATGACATTTAAGTAAATATATCTTGCTCACTGAACATGTCACTTAAGTTAGGGTGCTTTTTAATTCCCACTTCTAAAATTAAAATTGAAATTGCATTATTAAATGAGATTATTCAGAGATTTCACTGACAATAGTGTAGCAGATGGTGACAAAGCATAATACATTTTTTATATTTAAGAGTAAAACATTGAAGAATGGTACCCGGCTTAAGTACAATAGTATTACTTTTGACACTTTTCACAGATTCTGTGCTAACTGGTGAGTTAACATTTGCTACAAATACAAATTTAGCATTTATTTTGAAATTATAAACCGTAGAGAATGAAAGAAAATGCGTTTTGTGTCCGACTAAATTTGTGAGACAAAGGAAAAAGGCAAACGCAAGAAAAACAATGCAAAATGCTTGGAAATTTTCATGAAGTACATTTGCGAATTCAAGTCAAATCACTCTGATAAAGGCACTATTCCAGAGCTGTCTTATATATTTCTTAATGTACTTTTCTACAATTAGGATATGATATAGATTTTACGGAGAATATTCAACTAACTGATTCTAGTTTGCTGAAGAGCTTTATAAAATAATGAAATAGTATGAAAACTTAAGTGTAATTACTGATAAACACAATCTTACTCTATTCTTTTTAAGTCACGACAGACGTTAAAAACATAGAGAAATTTCTACAAAATGTGCGTGATAATACGTTATAAAGCTATGTATTTGTATATAAAACAGTGTTCAGATTTATCTTTAGAATGTTCTGATGGCTGTAATTCATGTTCCGGTTCAACATGCATAAAATGTAAATCGTCGTATTATTTATCCGATGGCTCCTGTTCTCCATGTCCAGGAGACTGCACCAGTTGTAACGGATATGATTACTGTACTTCATGCAAACCAGGTAAATGGGGTTCAGACAACCAGTGCCAGTTTACCTGTAATAATAATTGTCAAAATAAAGAATGCCAAGATGACACTGGCTATTGTGTTCAGTGTAAACCTGGGCTGTACGGCCTGCAGTGCCAACATAACTGTACTGTCTGTGATGGTGATCTTTGTGATTTACGTAAATGTACGCACAGATGTAAACAAGGATATTACGAGTACAATACGGAGACTGAATCAGTATGTCAAACATGTCCGAGAGATTGTAGATATTGTAATGACGCAAGTACATGTCGTGTTTGCAATGACGGTTTTCATATGTATCAGTTTAATTCCAATAGAAACGTTTTTGTTCACTGCACTAGTTGTTTACTAGGATCAAACTGTTCAAGTTATTGTGTTATTCAAAACTGCAGTCAGTGCCAAATCCAAAATGACGATTTAGTGTGCACAGATTGCCCTGAAGGCTACACATATAATGGGAAAACATGTATACAGGATACAACAAGTTGTTCTCAAGAATGTTCCTCTTATTGTGATGACGATGGAATATGCTTAAGAGACTGCAATGCTGGATGAACGGGTGAAAAATGTTCTGTCAAGTGCTCAGACCAATGTTTGACATGCGACAAACGTAGAAGGGATATTTGTCAACAGTGTAAAGGTGACTTTTACACTGTAAATTGTAATACGGCTTGCAATCCGTCATGTACCACAGAAGAAGGCAAACAAACGTGTAGACTAAATGATGGATATTGTTTGAATGGATGTGAACACAATTTCTGGGGTCCTGTTTGTGATCAGTCTTGTTCTAGCGGTTGTATTAATAACAGTTTATCACCAATATGCGAGAGAAGCAACGGGACATGTAGACATGGATGTAAGATCGGAAGCAGTGGAGACAAATGCGATATGATTGCTGCTACAGGCAAAGCAACGATAGTGTCTGGAGGTACAAGCAAAACAACGATAGCGTCTGAAGGTAATTGTATTATAAGCAAACGAACATACAATTTATTTCAAAAGTTCTTTCATGTCGATTGAAACCCTATTCTTAAGAGTAATGTATAATTCAACAGACGTAAATAGGCTATACTGGTTTAAGTGCGTAAACAACACAATACTTTTTGCATATATCTTACAGAATGTATATCGAATCTGGATAATGTCTGATACAGATATCAACACAACATGTCTTAACAATACCTTTAATCATTCCTTACTGAAAATTTATTTATCCTGGAAGCTGTTCTATATAGGTATCAATAAAATTAGCCTACATTTCTTCGTAGCTACTTTGAAGAATATACAAAGAATCATCGTGTTATCTGTCTTTATAACATCAATTTTTTTCTTTTATTTTCTTTTGAAAATACAAATGATCGTAAGAAAATTGTTTTGAAACCAACATTTATATCACAGCAGTAACAACAACGCAAACACAAATACCTACACAGTATGAGTGTAAAGAAAATGGTGGCTACAAAAACATTTTTATTGGAGGCTTTTTCTCGGGAATAGGAGTGTCTATAGCTGTTGTAGCTGCTACAGTTGCATCATACAAACTAGGGCGATGGTAAAGTATAGACTTTTTGAATTCGAAATACAAACAAGACATATTTAAAAATTCTACTACCATATTTTATCTTGTAAGAAATACGCCAAATTTAAAGTCATTTGTCTTTACTTGTTCAACATGTGAAACACGTTTATGTAATTTTAAACATTATTAAAAATAAAACAAAGAAATATTATTTTTCATGGAACTTTTAGTTTCGGGGTTTCAATTATTACTCTAAGGACCGTTTCTCTGGATATTCTGTTATCAGTTTATGCATTTTTGAGTAATCGTATACAACTATGTTTACAATGTTTTTTAAATAATCATCTATAACATTAATCATGTGATATTTTGATTGACTCAATTGTTTAAGTTTGTTTGTTTTTGTTGGGTTTAACGTCGCAACGACACAATTATAGGTCATATGGCGACTTTCCAGCTTTGATTGTGAAGGAGACCCCGGGTGCCCCTCCGTGCATTATTTCATCACGGGCGGGCACCTTCGTAGAACCACCGATCTTCCATAAGCCAGCTGAAAAATCCAGTGCCTCTAGTGAAGCTCGAACCAACATCGGTGAGAGGCAAGTGATTTATTTAAGTATACCGAAAGTTACCGGAATGCTTTCTTTCACAAAAGCAAATAATTCGAACAAAAACGTTCCTTGTAGATTCTTAAGATTATGTTTGATAAATACTTGCACTTTAGTAAAAAATGACACATACTTTGCCATCATTTTGGTGGGAGCCAAATCCAAAGTACCCCTTTTCAGTAACATAAAAAAAACCTGATCTATATTGTATGTTCTTTTCAAGCAAGGAAAAGTTCATAACATTATATTGTTGCGTTTGCATAGTTTACACTCGTACTTTTAGCATATAAGTACGTTTTCTTTCAATAAGTTTCTTACCTTACAGTGTTCCTATTACTGATATTTGACATTTTCATTATTTGAATTCAAAACTGGAACATATCTGTTTGCAATTAAATTTGATCTAACTTAATATAAACATAGTAGACTCCAAACAAATCTTCTTCCAGCCCGCGTTAAGATTCCAAATCCAAAAGCTAATCAATTTGTCATTTAACAACAGGTATATTACAAAGAAGTTAAAATCACGTCAAGATTTAAACGAGACTTTTGAGATGCCCACATATTATAATGCGGATGTTGTTCATACAATTGAAACACGAGAAGTTGCTAACGAAACAAATAACTATGAGAGTCTCGGCAATACCAGGAACACGGGTAATGTTTACAATGGTATGGGAGCTTTTGAATGAATTTGATAATGAAATTTTTCTAACCAAAAAATGGTTGCAAGAAATATTGCAATTGTTGTACCCTAAAATCTATAAATGTTCTGAGTCTTTGCAATTTTACCAAACAATGATTTATTATCTAAAACTAATATTACTTCTAAAATATATTTAAGCAGATACGCAGAAAAAAAATGTTTGTAGAAGGTAACATCATATCTTCGCTATCTATATAACTGATTCACGATGTTTACACTGTATATAGTCTTGTAAGATCGATAACAGTCACTGAGCAGAAGACCTTTAATTACAAAAAGTAATATTTTCGTCTGATATTACTGAAACATTTTCAAAGAATAGTTGGTTAAGGCATTTTTCGAAAAGGTTGTATAGTGTAATAACCATAATGAAAATTATAAAAATATGAAACTAATAATGTTGAAAATGATTTTGATGATAATAATAATAATGGTCAAATATTATCATAATGATATGATCAGTGTCAGAGGTTTGCAGAATTTCTCTTATTAAAAATTAATATACAATTTTCAGCAAATAAAATGAATTTAGATAATGGAAATGTTATCACTGATATTTAATTTGAAACTGACGTTACTCTATGTATTTTTCAGATTTAGAAACGACAAAAGTACAATAAAGTGCCAGGTTGTGCAACATGTGAATACAAAGCTCATTCAGATGTGACAATAGCACTTGCAATGCTATTTTACCGCGACTATTCATTCCTTATCACGCAGTTCATCGCCGCCTAACATAGCACAATACCTTTTCAAAATTTCATTAAAATCGTATTTACTTCTTTTTGTCACTAAAATCTAGTTTTTAAAAAATACAAACAGTAGATGTGCTGCATTCACTATTCGAGCTAACTGCATATTTATTTTATATAAAATCAGAGGTTTATTTAAAAAATCAAAATCTGCTCACCTTGTACATATTATTTTAATCAGATTTTTTTTGTAATGAAATTCACTTGTTTGTAAATTTAAGATAAATCATGTGCTTTATTACAAAAAAAAAACATTTTTGTATGGTTGTGTAAAATTTCAAAATCGTAAGTTGTCATCATTCGATTTTGTCGACAGGATGTAACCACGTGGTTAAGGTCATTGACTTCGATTCGAAAAAGTTAGCCATCAGCCCTTTGAGTTCGAAACCTCGCCTTGGGTGTTGTATGATTTCAAATGAGGTTGCAATCCAGCTGTCTTATGGTAGTTCAGTGCTTTCATCAAGGTACCCACTTGCGTTTGACATATTGCCCGAAAGGTCACCATGGTCTTCCTGCACCATCAAAGGCTGTAAAGTCATATTATATATAATTGTGTCGCTGTGACATAACTCCCCTATATATAAAATATATGATGTTTGCGACTCGGCAGTTTCAGTCCTTCATTTAATAATGTTCCTTGTCATCTGTTTGAAATCCCAGGTCATTACGTGACAGTTATTGCAAATAAAGTAGATTTAATTTTAGTTTCGGAGTCATACACAATACTTAATTAAAGAGTCAGGGACTTTTTTCAAGAAGCGTATATACTTATGACAACGTTTAAACCTGAAATAAGTTTAGAAAAAGACTGTTTTCAAAATATTTTAACGCAAACTATATTATCTTGGTTTCTAACACATAATATACACATATATGATGAATAATCTTCATTGGAAATGACAGGAATATCCGAAGCCACTTTGAAAAAAAAAACAACATATACTTAGAGTCAAACTGAACGTGCTTACTATGTTTCACTCTACCAACAATGGAGTTATAGTCAGAGAAAATGATCAGGAAATGTTGACACATAGTATATTCACTGTTGTACATTAAATTAAAAAAGAAAAATCATGATAAATTATATACATAATGGTATCAAACAATGAAACACGCCATATTTGACAAAATTTCTGTACAGTGCAAATTACAACATTGCGTATAAAGCATACGTCGATCACACTACATAGTAGAGTATACAAACCGTCTTAAATGATACAAATATAGTACGAATCTTTTTAATGGAAAATAGCTTCTAAATATTTGTATATCTCCGTAAGTTTTTATTTCGGTTATGAATTTGTTATTTTCAAGTTAAGTTGCATTTTAGTATCGCTTATTTACCTTTTCAGTTTACGTATATGGTTTATCTGGCCTATTTCGTTGAGCACATAATTGCGTATCTCTTGATGCTCTGACATTTGCAAGGCGCTGAGTACATGCATTTATGATTCTTTAGGCTTACTTTTTACTTACCTGAGCTCAGGGTGAACTTTTATGATCACTTACCGTCCATCTTAGGTCGTCCGCCCGCCTGTCCGTCCGTCCGTCCAACCTTTTCTTCAAACGACATCTTCTCCTAAACCATTTGGTGGAAGCTGATGATACTTTTCCAGGATTTTTTTTCGATGGTCATCTAGCGAAGTTATTTAAAGTATTCTATTCCATGCAGAACTCTGGTTGGCATTGCAACGAAAACAAAAAAGAAAAACCTTCCTCTAAAACAATACGTTCTAGATTTCAAACCGATTTGACAGAAATGTTCATTGGATGACTCTCTACCAAGATTTCTCAAATAATTCTTTTTCGGCGAAAGATATGACCGCAATAGAACGTGGTCATTTTTCCCTGCATGTATATTGATATAACTTTGTAAATCTTCTTGACAAGTCAGAATCTGACAGCCCGATTGCATAATAATTTCACAAATATGTTTCTTGTTTGACCCCTACCGATTCGTCAAAAATTTGGCCGTCAGAAGGAGTGACAATTTTTCCTTATATGCTTCTTACTATGAACTACAATTTTTCACAACGTTCTTAGGATAGAGATTTGCTTTTGTGTCGTCTTTTCTATAATATATGGCTTACGTTCGGTCTTTAATAGCATAACCGTTATAGTGTTTATTCATTTATTCATTAAGTTGTAGGTACAGGCATGTATGTATATATGATATTATACCCTTATTAATGTACATACTATGTAGAAATAAACATATCTATCTAAAGGTCACGTGTTCTGTTTCTCTTTGTAACGTTCTTTCCTACTTTGGATCAGAAGATTAAATTTAGGAATGAACATAAGAGGCGGGTCAATTGTGGAGATAGAAAATGAGGTAGTATTTTGCGGCAAAAAAGTTCGTGAAACTGCTTGTATACTGAACAGTTAGAGTGACTGACTGATTAAAAACAACCTCATACATTTCGCTAAAAGACACATCGTATACATTACGACAAACAACTCCTTTTAAGCTGTTTAAGTTTGATTACATGTTTAAAATCAAACTCGAAGCTGGACTCCCATAAAGCTGATGTTAAATATTCAGCACCCAAAAAGGAACATTAAGTTATAGACTTATTCTAAATGCATCAAATGTAGGAATAATAGCTTATGTAAATGAAAACTTATAAACCTCAGGTAGTTAAAATTGTACACATTGTTAACTATGAACATATTTCTTCACTGACTTACATGTTTCTTACAATTATCCGCCATGTCAATATCCAACCGTTATGCATCAAAATTTTCAAACGTTTTTTCAAGAGGCTATGTCCTTCTTGCACAAGAGCTTGTTTAGTGTCCAGCCTTTAACTGATGGTCTCTACGCTGTCTTCTTTGATTGTGCGAAGACGGGACCGGTGGGGGCTTCATGAAAATTAGCTCTTCCGTGTCCTACGTTTTCCTTGTGCGTACCCTTTGTGTTTGTGTGTGTGTTGTTTGTTCTGTCTTTTTTTCTGGTTTTAGTCTGATTTTTATGTGTGTGTTTTCGTGTGTATTTGTTGATGTTATTGTTGTTGTTGTTTTGTGCCTTTTTTTCCTGCAAAATCATCTTGAGTACATACATGTACGTTTAAGGCTCTATAGGTTTTGACTTATATTTTATATCATTACATAAGCATATTTGTGTTACTGTTACATGCGTAAACGATTTACCTGACGAGGAGTAATTACACTGTCTTGAAATATAGGAACATGAAAGGGGCTAAAGAAAGTAGTTTGTTTCTGATAGATAGTGTTAACCTGTTTCCTCGTTACTCGCGGATGTCATTTAAGAATTAATTAAGATGGCGTTATATGTATAAATGTAACTTGACGTTTACATAGAAATCTTGATTTTTTTTTTAAACAGATCAAACCATGTATTGTTAGTGAAATAAGATAAATTAAAGATATTAGAAATAAAATAAGACAGTTATAATTTCCATTTTTCTAAGAACATCATAATATCAAGGACGTTTCATAGGCAACTGTATTAACAATGCATGTATGTTAAAAATGCAAAGTATGACGGTAAGCCGCTGACTGTTCCAATAAGTTCCAGGGATGGTGCTTTTGGAACCTCGCAATTTCTATTTATTCTGTGTCCTTGTTGCTTTGAGTTGCCCAGTAACATCAAAATCGTCACAAAAGAGTATTTCAAATGATTTAAACAATGTAGTTAACGCCCTTTACTTCAAGGTTACATAATCCTTTAATCGATGACTCTTGCACTTTCAATTACAAATATGAATATCATTTTATAAGGGTTTTTGAACATGATTGATCAAACATAATAGTTACATAAAAAGTAGATTCCCATAAAATATTTTTACTTACAGTGTAGTTATATTTTCTGGTCCTTTGTTTCGATGAGAACATGTAATTTTGCTTTAATAGAATTCCGCTTCAGCCGGTGCTAGTGAAGCTTGGGCGAATATGGTACTGCACATTTCATTACCTATCTCCATTATTTATATAAACGTCTGATATTTTAGGTAACAGAGTTGTCTGCTTAGATATTCCCCTCGCATTCGGGAAAATTCCGGAAATTTCCTAACCGACCCGAGTCTCAATTTTAAAAGTAATAGTGATTGTATAAGAGGTACAAAGGGTAAGCGAAATCATAAAAATATTTTTTTATTTTTACACAGTTGAGTCGAGCAAAATATTTTCTTTGAAACATCACCGAAGCCAAAGCAAACATTTTTTTCAATTTTTCGGATTTTGCGCTATTAAACAACGAAAATGACCCTTAAATTTGCTCAAAATTAGACTTTTACTATTGACTGCAATGAAAAACAAGGGTGGTAGATAAAAAGGTTCAAAGGGTAAGTGAATTAATAAACTTACAATTTCTACAGTTATATTATCATTTAGGGGAAAGATTTAAACAACTTTTGCCGCCGAAGCAAATTCGATATCTTAAACCATTTAAAAGATATAACAAATACATTGAATTTATCCTCCTTTATTTAATGTGTCAAAAAAACGATAATACCGATTATTGGAAAAAAGTGTAAGTTCGATATGAACAAACTGTTCACGAGAATGTTCTTCTCATTGATATGTCAATGGAATATGCTTCGGAAGTCGCAATGATGGCTGTAGTTATATAAAATGTTCTGGAAAGTGTGCAAATACATGCGTAATATGCAAATATACGCATGTCATGCCACAATAGTAATGTCGATTGTTATCCGGCATGTAAAACATCAAAAGATAAACAAACGTATAGACTAAATTATGCGACAGAAGCCACATGACTTGTATAAATGGATGCATAAATGGATATACTGGAGAGAATTATGACGAAATGTTGCAAGCGAAATAACAGGAAAGACAGAACTAACATGTAAAGTACGTATTAATTACATGTATATCGAATAATGTCACTATATTTGCGTCTGTGCCATTCCATTAATTAGATCTTTTTTCTTGTGTTAAAAGTGCGTAAACACCTCATATGTATTCATATCTAGAAGGATACAGCAGATAAGAAAGAGTTTGAAAATAAACTGCTTATTTTAAAGCAAGAAAACTAATATTTCTTAAGCGATAAACTCAACAATTTGTACCTTTATTATAACAAAGTACCTATTTAATATTTTATATGCAATGATCATTAACGAGCACAATGCAAAGCAAAATGGTAACATGCAAGAAAATGTATGTCACACTTCCAAGAACAACAAAGCAATCCGATGTCGGAGCAATATCTAGAACAGAATAAATAATTTTTTATCGACTTCTTTTCGGGTGTTGGAACGTCTTTCAGTTTTGCATACAAACTTAGGCGAAGATGAAATATGACTCTTAGGACAACGAATTTTTCAAAAGTTCAAAACATGAAATTTTCGATAGCACGCTATATTTCGTGGTCAGCGATTGGTTTGTGTATGAAAAGTCCAGTGACTCGAGACCAAGATCATGTCTGATAATAAAACGTCTAAGGCGTTACTAAACAGTGTTCCCTTATGTGTTTGTTTCATTATCGTTGTCTCTATGTGATAATTTGTCTGTGTATGCTTGTATATATGTATATAAGACCTCTCTTTCCTCACGCTGTATACATAATACATAATATATGAATGAATATGTATATGATATTATATAGCGGTTCCTAATGTTAATGTGGTACTGATATTTAGAACATGTTCTAACAACTGATGCTTTACATTTGTACTTATTTGTAAATATATATTTAAGTTTGCATGTATGCTCAGGGACCTATGGTCCAATGCATAAATTAATAAACTCTATGTTTATCATGCACACATTACATTTATGTGGTTGTAGTTTAACGGAGCTGCGTACATGGAACGTGACTTTTCTTGTTCTATGTTTATCCATCTTTTGTAGTGAAATATGTTGAAGATATTATGTAGATGCGACATTTTAGGTGCTGAATCAATTCTGAAGCTTTTCATATCAATTGCAATAATGTAACTCGAAAACGCTGATTTGTCTAAATACTTTTCGCTTGAAAAAATGCTTAGTAACTCATCCCATTCGATACGAATTTGAAAAACGCATGAGTAGCCATATTTTCAAAGGACTTCGGGCACTATCATATGCTTCTAGCCTACATTTTAAATGCAACTTTCTCCTTAAGTATTTAAACAATACCCAAATAGTTTCGAGTCAATGATAAACCAATGTATTAGTTAACTTATTACAGCTGAAACTTATTTGTATCTGTTCCTATCAAGATGTTTTTCTTATTTTATCTGGGCCAGGGTATATTTTCTTGAAAAAATAAAATGTTTAATTTCCGTAAAAATATAATGTCATCACTTTACGGAAGTTTTAAATATCAGAATTCCAGTCGAAAAAAGTGACAAAATCTGTTTATTTAAGGAAAAAATAACATTTTAAGATTAAAATCCTGTAAATAAATAAAAAAGAGAACGATATTTTTGCAATCAACCTGTACTTGATTTATCTATACACTGTTCGTAATGTAAAGTTATTGATGCATTACATGTTTGAATAGGTATACATGTATAAGTGACCGGTCAGTTTTATAACAGTGGTTCAGGTAGTTATTTAAGTACATGTACATGTCTGTATAGCTCTGTTATAAGTGATGGCAGATATTTGTGTGCTGTATAACATTAATACTAAGAAAAGGCAGTAATCTTATCAAGACCGTAGGGTGGGTTATTGCTTGGGATAAGTACCAGTGGCAAAGATAATATTTGAGCCGCGCCATGAGAAAACCAACATAGTACAATTGCGACCAGCATGGATCCTGACCAGCCTGCGCATCTGCGCAGTCCAGTCAGGATCCATGCTGTTCGCTAACGGTTTGTCTTATTCCAATAGGCTTTGAAAGCGAACAGCATGGATCCTGACCAGATGGCTGGTCTGGATCCATGCTGGTCGCAAAGCCACTATGTTGGTTTTCTCATGGCACGGCTCATTTCGCTTCAACATGTAATAAAAATATATCCGAAATGACAGTTCTTTCTGAGGCTTGCCTAAGGAAGCTGGATCGGAAAAAGTTAAATCGGGATAAGTCAGACAACAACCCATCTATAGATAATGTTGTCTATTCAGGGCTGAAGTTGTGGGCAAAACATATTCGAAATGTGTCATTTGTAGGGCTAAAGTAGAAGCAGGTCCCTGCATAAAAAATCTATCTGAAACTCGGCTGGACCGTTTAGTTCGTTTTCGCATCTAGCCGTTTTTGTATATGCCATCTGCATGGAAAGCGACTTGACACATCACTTTCGTGGCATCACACTGAATGTGAAACCGTAACGGATATGACCTGCCAAGAAGCTACTGTACTTGACCTGTACATCACAGGCATATCAATGCCAAGCGTTATTTCTGTTGGATAGACTATAGTCAGGATCAGATTAACTGCTGTGCACATATTGCCTCTTTTTTGTTGTGTTTAGGCCTAGTCCGCCGCAAAGAACAATCTTCAATTCAGTTTTTACTGAAGGAAGAACATGAAGTAATGAATGCGTGTCACATGTAGTTTGTGTCTAAAAGAAATAAATATAAATGCACAGAAGAAGATGAAGAAATAAAGAAATGAAAAATATATAAAAAATACAAAAAATAATAAAAACAAAATGGAAAACAAATTACATCCTCATCGCTAGTGGCGTGCGTGGGCATGCAGAAGATTACCTGGTGTGTTGCTAGTATTTTACAGCACACATTTACCAATCTACTGCAACAAACATCCAGGATAAACCAATGAAAATTTAACCCAACGAATAATAATGAATTCACAGCATTTGCTTTTCTCACTACTATACATGTATAACATGCCTATATGTGCCCATTCAAACATTTGTATAGTATTTGAGTTACAAACAGATGTAAAAATATGTGACTATCAAATTATTAAAAATTGAATATAAAAAGTATTGGTTACTTTACATTTGGGAACACCCTGTAGTTATATTTTTTGTTTAAAAGTACTGCTCCACCCCTTGCATCAACACAATAGTCACAGAAAATGTGTATAATTAATATCTACATATGCTGGCCAAATATGGTTTTGATGCACGGGGGGGAACAATGTTCTTTAAAGCAAAATAGCTTTTATATGTATATAACAGGGTACATAATTCTATTTAGAGCAAAAATTACCATTTTATGAAACAAATATTGAAAAATTTGACTTTAAGAAATAATCTCAAATATGTATTTTGATGGTATATGTAATTAAATACTTATTTCTTAGTGGTTTATTTTTCACTCTTGGAGTAGGCAAATTCATATAGAAAGTGTCCGAAGTCCTTTAGAATCAATACTAGTACTTCAAAGTGCCCGTTATTACAACATGGGAGTCACAGCCTATCTTTGTAATTGCAGCAGTACCTGCAGAGTCATTTATTTAAAGTTATCATTGTTACTTGCAATGTATCAAAATAGGCAATGTTCGTCTATTATGTGCTCAAGTTTATTTCAGTAAAGTTGAAATATGACATCAATTCCGTGAGAACAATTTATATCGCGACTTTGACAGGATAATTCTTTGTCCTTACATTCTTTTGATATTCCTGTCGGTTGTAATACAATTGGTGCCCATATACGGTTATGTATTCGTAATAGCACCAAACCTGTAGAAGTTGTTTTCAGCTGGAGAAAATATAAAACCAAATTCTTTAAATAACAATTAAAATAAGAGAAACATTTATTTTAAACTTTCAGTTAAAAGCTTAATAAGCATTTATCTTTCTTTGCTGACATGCATGCGCTATTTTAGGACATAGTTAGTGTGACACATCCTAAGACCAGGTATTGATATCCC
The DNA here is from genome assembly GCF_021730395.1 of Mercenaria mercenaria. Classification (NCBI taxonomy): domain Eukaryota; kingdom Metazoa; phylum Mollusca; class Bivalvia; order Venerida; family Veneridae; genus Mercenaria; species Mercenaria mercenaria. The sequence goes on along the minus strand of NC_069378.1, from coordinate 21,906,335 downwards.
ATGAAATATGTCATCAAATAAAATATAAGCTTAAAAGAAATGAGAATGTAATGAATGTAAACTAAATATCCATTTTCAGACAAGCCATCTCCAAATGTATCTATGTCATGGCAAGAGAATAAATATAACCAGCAAAGCGAATCTTTTTATTGACAACACTGTCCAACCCAATTTCAGTTTATTGAAATGACACGGAATTGATATAAAAAGATGAACATTCCCGCTAGTACATTGTGGCTTGTTATAATAATTAGTTTCATTTACAGAATGTTAATGTTACCAAAAATGTATACATTGTGATCAAAGGAAAAATCAAAGGAATTACTAGGCGTAAATTTAAACCTGTAAAATGTGATAGGAATAATTAAGTAAATACGTATAAAATTGATGGCAGCTTTCATTTCAGAATGCCGAAATAAATGGTTACGACAGGGCATTAATAATAAAATATCAATTTTTATCTTAAATCGATCAGTTTTGCATGACACTTGTAGTTAAATCTGTCAGTTATTCAATTACTAATATATCCTGCAACTAATTTGAAAATTTGAAAACTGAATAGACAAGGATATTGCTCAATACTGGAAATATTCTACAAAATGAAACACTACTTTGGATGCCTGTATTTTTATTACCATTCGCTGTTTATCGGTCTGTGTAGGATTTTGTTATTATTAGAATATTTTAGGGTCCCAATGCCAGCTCTGCCTAAAATACCTTCTCCACAATGAACTTACAGTTTACTAGTATGCTTTATTTTAATATTAACATAAATGATAAGCATTAAATCAGAAACTGTTCAGTAAATGCAGGTATAACGTCTCTCAACTAGTCGGAAAAAAGAAACATAAACTGTTTCTAAATAACGAATCAATACAAGTAAAAGTATTAAGCGAGTGAGTGTCAGGTAATGTTCTAAAAATAGAACTATTTACCCTAGTAATTCAGGCGTACAATCGAAACGCTTGTATGCTATTCATTTACCAAAAGGAAGTCTTAAATAATAACGTCTAACGTTATGTGAATGCTTCTTAGTTCAATGATCGTGGCGTTTACAAAAGGCTTTCAAGGCTTTCTGATTCCTTCTGACTTTATCATGGTTTTAAATACAATAATCTGGATGTAGCACAGGTATAAATATGATGTTGTTATTAGATAAACAAACTTTATTTTACAGGTACTTTAAATCTTTAATGTAATTTAGGTCAAACCATCTTGCTCACTGAAAGAGGTAGATTAAAAATTTAAACTGCACGAATGTTTATGTCTATTGGTAATGTTATATAATAATGAAATGGTTTACTTAGTAGTTACATGTATATAGTAAAGAAGGTGTTGACAAAGTCCATTATGTTATATATTTTAGAGAATGGCACCCGCCTTAAGTAAAGTTACTGTGATATTATTTTTGACACTGTTCACAGATGCTGTACTGACTGGTGAGTTAAAATTTACTACAAATGTCAATTTATTGCTTGTTTTGAGTTTATAAACCAGCGTATGCGATGAGATGCAAAGGACAAAAGACAAACACTTGTAAAACAATACAAAATGGTTGGACATGCTCAAGAGTTTAAATAAAATAATGATTCATACAATGTCTAATATAATTTTAGCAAATTTTTATAAATTTAGATTATGCTGTAGATAAATATTGATTAAAGGAAAATATTCAATGTGTAATATATTAAAGTGCGAAAAACAAATAATAAAATAGCATGTTTTATCTTCAGTGATATAATTGATAAACTCATAAGTTACGACAGAAATTCAAACCAGACCCATATACATGTATACGTTGAATTGCTACACTTTATGAATGTCATTAAGTTCTACATTTTAAAAACACTCAAATCTATCTTTAGAATGTTCAGCTGGTTGCAATTCCTGTTCCGGTTCAACATGCTTGAAATGTGAATCGTCATATTTTTTATCCAATGGCTTTTGTTCTCCATGCCCAGAAGACTGCACTATTTGTAACGGATATGATGACTGTACTTCGTGCAAACCAGGTAAATGGGGTTCAGGCAACCAGTGCCAGTTTACCTGTAACAACAATTGCCATAATGAAGAATGCCAATATGATACTGGCGATTGCGTTCAGTGTAAATCTGGGCTGTATGGCCCAAATTGTCAACATGACTGTAGTGACTGTGAGGGTAGTCTTTGTGATTTACGGAGATGCACACACGGATGTAAACCTGGATATTATGAGCATAAAACACAATTAGAGTCATTTTGTCAAAACTGTCCCTCAGACTGTAGATATTGTAATGACGCAAAAACATGTCATGTTTGCAATGACGGTTTTCATTTGTATCAGTTTCATTCAAATCAAAAAGCTTATGTTCACTGTGTTGTTTGTTCATTAGGATCAAAATGTTCAAGTTATTGTGTCATTCAAAACTGCAATCACTGCCAAATCCAAGATGGCGCTTTGGTGTGCACAGATTGCCCTGACGGATACCGATTTAATGGTAGCGTCTGCATATCGAATACAATAAGCTGTTCTGAAAAATGTTCTTCTCATTGTGATGAGAATGGAATATGTTTAGGAAGTTGCAATACAGGATGGACAGGTGAAAAATGTTCTGAGCAGTGTTCTGATAAATGTTTGGCATGCAATAAAATTAATAGCGACATTTGTCAACAGTGTATAGGTGACTTTTACACTGTTAGTTGCAATGTGGCTTGCAGTCCGTCATGTATCACAGAAGAAGGTAAACAAACGTGTAGACTAAATGATGGATATTGTTTGAATGGATGTGAACACAATTTCTGGGGTCCTGTTTGTGATCAATCTTGTTCTAGCGATTGTATGAATAACAGTATATCACCAATATGCGAGAGAAGCAACGGAACATGTAAACATGGATGTAAGGACGGTTACAATGGAGACGAATGCGATATAATTGCTGCTACAAGCAAAACAACTTTTAAGCCTGAAGATAGAAGCCAAACATCTGTGAAGTCTGAAGGTAATTATATTATAAACAAACGAAAATACAATTTATTTCAAATATTTCACTCATGTCGGTTGAAATCCTACTCTTAAAAGTGATGTATAATTCACCAAACGTCAATTGATACGCTATACGGATTTAAATACGTAAGCAACACAATATTGTTTGCACATATCTAATAGAATGTATATCGATACTGGAAAATGTCTGATACAAATACCAACACAACATTTCTTAACAATACCTTTATTCATTCCTGACAAAATATTTATTTATACTGGAAGCTGTTCGGTATAGGGGTCAAAAAATTAGCCTGCATTTCTTCGTAGCTACTTTGAAGAAGATATCAAGGATCATTGTGTTATATGTTTTATTACCATACAACTATTTTCTTTTATTTTCTTTTGAAAATACAAATGATCGCAAGAAATGAGAAAAATGTTTTAAAATCAACATTTATATTACAGCAGCAACGACAACGCAAACACAAATATCTACACAGTGTGATTGTAAAGAAAAATGTGACTTCAATAGCATTTTCATTGGAGGCCTTTTCTCCGGAATAGGAGTGTCTATAGCTGTTGCAGTTACCTCTGTTGCATTATACAAACTAAGGCAAAGGTAAAGTATAGAAATACAAAAAAAAGACATATTCAAAAATTCTAATACCATGTACCCAACCACAGCCAATTTTAAAAAATATCGAAATTTAAAACCCATGCAGATAGTTAACTTTATTTATTCAGTGTGTGTAAAACGTTCAAGTATTTTTAAATGTTATTGAAATATTGCTTTTCGTGGAACTTATTTCCTTAGTCCGAACCGTTTCTCTGTCAATTCTTTTATTAGTCTATGCATTTTTAAGTAATTTTACACAAGAATTTAATAATGTTACTTTAGATAAACATACTTTGCCATCATTATATAAACATAGTATACTTCTTAAAACAAATCTTCTTTCAGCACGCGTTAAGATTTCAAATCCAGAAGGTAATCAATTTATCCTTTTAACAATAGATATATCACAAAGAGGTTAAAGTCACGTCAAGATTCAAAGAAGACTTTTGAAATGCCCACATATTATAATGAGGAAGGTGGTCAACCAATAGAAACACAAGAAGCGACTAACGAAACAAATAACTATGAGAGTCTCGGCAATACCAGAAACACGGATAATGTTTACAATGGTAATGATCTTATATGATCTTTATAACATATAATTTTGTGTGCGCATGTAATTAAGTTAATTGATGTTTGAAAATGTGCGAGGGAATAACAAAAGCACACAATTTAATGTAGCTTCTATGTTACAATTTATGAAATGTTGGAATTTTACATCAAATCAAACAGATAAATGTAACATACATTAAAAAACCGATTTTAATATTCGTCGGTCCCAGTTCATAATATAGCCCACAACCAAAGTCGTTTACATGGCAACTATAGAAAAATGCACAATCGTGTCAATCGTAAAGTTGCGAGAATGCGTATAAGTATGTCAAATTACCAGTCCTGAATCTACTAATTTTATCTGTATCAAAATATTAAAAACGCATCGTTCGTTGTTTATTGGTCTGTGCAGGCCACATTCCGCATTCTTTCAAGTTTATATACTTTGCTGATGGTGTGAGGGAGATTAAGCAACAAGATGATCTATTGTTAAAGATGTTTAAATGCTAGAAGATTTCTAGGGTTCGATGCTTAACTCTGCCTAAACTATTTGTCGTTTCACTGAATTTTACATTAAGATAAATGAGTCACAAGTCTTGAGTAAACATTATATCGGAGTGTAGATGTTACGTCCCTCATCTTTTTGGAAGAGGAAAACATATACATAATCTACTTATAACTCTCACCCCCACACCCACACCCTTCTACCCACTACCCTTCCTTCACCCACTCCCACCTCTTTTCTATATTTTGCATAAAATTCATATGTACTTGTTAAATATTTGAAGCAACCCATCTATAATGTTTTTTTCCGTTACGGATTCTTTTAGCTGTGGGCCTATTTTGCAGATGCATGGTTCTGAGGCTGTGTTTGTGGTGCTCTGTGCTTCCGAGAAATCTTCCCTTACCTGTTATATTTTGCTAAAATAACATTATAATATTATCAACAACATATGCATAGTGAAATAACTAAACCAGTGGGTTTCAGTATATTTCTATAAATAGATCCATTTACCCTACTAATTCAGGCATACCCATTACCACAACCATTTATACACATGTATGTTATACGATACCTAATCTAAAAGGAAGGTTTAAATATGTTCTGAATGGTGAAAATTTTTTAGTCAGATAAGTGTAGATTTCATTTATCATAAAGGTTTTAAAAGCTTACAACGAGTTTCTCCAGCAGTTTAAAAACTGCAAGCTTTGTCATGGTTTTAGATAAAATAATCTGGATCTAGTACAGGTAGGAACATGATATTGTTGACATACAAAAAATGCCTTTATTTCAGATGTACTTTTTTAAAATTGTTAGTATAATTTAGGTAATATGATTTACTCATTGAACATGTTACTAAATAAGGGCGCTTTATATTTCTGACTTTTAAATTAAACGAATGCTTATATCTATTGGATTTCTTTATAAACATGACATTTTGCACATTTTTTTCAGTAGTATGCATATGTGAATAGTGTAGAGATATTGACAAAGCCCATTATTTTATATATATATCAGTGTACAACATTGAAGAATGACACCCGGTACCAGTACAATAGTATTACTTTTGACACTTTTCACAGATGCTGTTCTATCTGGTGAGTTAACATTAAATTTTGCTTATATGTTAATTCGTCATTTATTTCCAGTTTATAAACCACAGAGAGAGAGAGAGAGAGAGAGAGAGAGAGTGAAACGCATGAATAGCATAAAATTTAGATAAATGTAAAAATACTGGAAATTGTCATAAGTGAATTCGAGAGTTTAAATCAAATCACACAAATATGAATACTATTCATATAAATGTCTTATACATATTTTTGTAAATGTTATGCTATAGATCTAGATAAATATCAATTACCGGATAATATTTTAAATGCATTCTAAGGTTTTATTAAAATGCAAAAACCAATAATGCAATAGTATTTGATTTTTGTGTAATGAAAAAAACAAATAGTGAAATAGCATGTGATATTATTAGTTTTGATAAACAAATTCATACGGTACTCTTTACAAGATACGACAGAAATTCAATCCATATATATATATATATATATATATATATATATACAGTAGAGAGAATTTATACGAACTAAATCACCAACACAATATACCAGACCAATTACGGCAAAGCGCCTAACAGTACAAATGAACACGCACATGCCACAGCAAGTCCACTAACCCAATAAGATTAGTTTCGGTGCTGCTTTATATACGAGCCCGAATTGTACTACACATTCGTACTGGTTCAACATTTGCATATATATACTCAAATCTCTGTTTTCATGTCTCACAAATCAGTAGTGTATATATATATATATATATATTGAGTAGTTATAGTTTATGAATATTGGTAAGTTATATATCTAAGAAAAATCAAATCTATTTAAGAGTGTTCTGAAGGCTGCATTTCCTGTTCCGGTTTGACATGCTCGGAATGTGAATCGTCGTACTATTTATCCAATGGTTTCTGTATTCGGTGTCCGGAATACTGCACTAGTTGTAACGGATATGATGACTGTACTTCGTGCAAACCAGGTAAATGGGGTTCAAACAACCAGTGCCAGTTTTACTGTGCAAATAATTGTCATAATAATGAATGCCAGTATGACACTGGCAATTGTGCTCAGTGTAAACCGGGACTGTACGGCCTACAGTGTCAACATAATTGTAGTTTCTGTGAGAGTGATCTTTGTGATCTACGTAGATGCGCGCAAGGATGTAAGGAAGGATATTTCAAGTACAGATCTGGGTCTGAATTAGTATGCGGGACATGTACGGCAGATTGTAAATATTGTATAGACGCAATGACATGTCAGGTTTGCAATGACGGTTTTCATCTGTATCAATTTCATCTAAATGGAAAAGCTAACGTTAACTGTGTTAGCTGTTCATTAGGATCAAATTGTTCAAGGTATTGTGTCATTCAAGACTGCAATAAGTGCCAAGTCCAAAATGACGCTTTGGTATGTACAGATTGCCCTGAAGGATACAGATTTAATGGCAAAACATGCATACTAAATACAATTAGCTGTTCTGAAGAATGTTCTTCTCATTGCGATGATGATGGAATATGCTTAGGTAATTGCAATGCTGGATGGACAGGTGAAAAATGTTCTGACCACTGTTCAGATAAATGTTTGACATGCGATAAAAATAATTCGGACATTTGTCAACAGTGTAAAGATGACTTTTACACTGCTAGTTGTAATGTGGCTTGTAATCCGTCATGTGTAAAATTAGAAGGTACACAAACGTGTAGACTAAAGGATGGATATTGTTTGAATGGATGTGAACACAATTTCTGGGATCCTTTTTGTGACCAGTCTTGTTTTAGCGGTTGTGTAAATAACAGTTTATCACCAATATGCGAGAGAGACAATGGGATATGTAATCATGGATGTAAGGACGGATACAGTGGAGACAGATGCGATATAAAGTCTGAAGGTAATAAAAAGTTTGCTTTAACAATTTTGTGACACCACTTGAATTTAGTTTCAAAAAGTTTTGAAAATGCGAAAGCTACAAAAAATATCCTTTATGATTATAGTATTAAAATACAACCGCATATCTTGCCTTTCAAGAATTAAGCAATTGATATCAAACATGTGTACACGTATTTATCATTTATTTTTGTTTTGTTATTTAATTATTGTCATATTTTTAATGTACGTCGTCGTTTGTGTCATAAATTGTAACTCTTTTAAGAATAATGAATATAGTGTTTACCTTTGTCGGTTGAATTATTTTAATGATTAATCATTTATACATTATAACAGACACTTCGCAGTCCGGTCCGACCAGTTCCGTCATAGACACTACGGTAGAGCCTAATGATAGGGAGCATAAATCACAGAAAGACAATAACGATATAATCATTATAGGTTCTGCAGCAGGCGGAGGTGTCCTTGTGTTGATACTGATTATCGTTATTATTGTTTGTTTTGGGAAAAGAAGGTAAATAATTTTTGCATTTGCGTTACCTACTAATACCAGTGTATGCCGTTTAAGCTGTATATAGCTTTTTCATGTTTCGTTTACTCGTAAGTTTTTGTGTATGTATATCCAAACAAAATAATACAACGAATTGTGTCCACGTTTAACATGCTTATCAAACAATTTAGTTCTTATTGCTTTTGCTTGATATTTTGATTTTTAATCTGCATGTGCGGATTAAATTGATAGAAATGGATTAAGCCGACGTAATCACTACTGTTTACATTGATTTGTCGTTTTAGATTAGTATTAGATAGCAGACGCCTTCATACATTTCATAGTTTTCATATAGGGTTAAATATAATCAACAACAAATGAAATCTTTCTGTAGTTCAATGAGTTAAACTACACTTTACTTTTAAAACACAAAAAATTCTACTTATAACACAATATGGTTATGCGCTATTCAAAACAAAAACAAAAATCTTCGTTTTATAAAAATATCACAATGTCGAATTCTTTATTAAACACAAACCATGTTGAACTGCAATCTGATTTGCGTAAACCGGTCTCAGTATAATTCTTAGTGGATAGAGTCCATGATTTCGAATAATTTGTCTCTCACCTTTGTTGGTTCGAAACGCCGTTTGAAGCGTAGAAATTATTTCCAATTAAATATGGCTCTATCTCTATTTATGTCCACACCTGGGATCTTTCTTCTCCATGAAACTCTTGAAAGACGTCTTTTGTTTTAAATTGTACAACTCTTCAGAAATATAATTCTAATATCATACTTGATATTTTTGAACAATTAACTTTGTATTAGCACTGTGATATTATCACTTTTAAGCTAATTAACCTCTTCTAAATGTGAATTTTCAGAAGAAAGCTCTCTGGTGACGAGTCCGTGCGGAATGAGATGGTCATGACAAATGATAAAGGTCTGTATTATGATTAAATTTATCTTTCTTCCATATTAATTTAATGTTGCATTTTGCTGATTCCTGTATGTACTAAATGTACTGTATTTTAACGTTCTTATTAGTGAACAAAGAATCAGAACCTGTCAGTCCTGGACAAGTACAAGTAAAAGAGGACTACATATATGCACAGCCTGATAAATCTCGTATGAGACAGAAACATAGTAAAATGGAAATAAGTAAACCGCAGAAAATGTACGACAACATTGCGATTGATCTAGAAGAAAATGAAGGAACCGTTACGGAAACTGAAACAGATGTGGACAAAATACAATTAGAAGAATTGGAAGAAGGTCCGACAAAGTTTATAGAGACAGGTAAGGTTCAGATGTGGTTATTTTTATTCTGATATTAGATAGAATACATAATTAAACATGCATGTTAATCTATTTCCTTACGTTTGTATGGGTAATACAGAATAAATTCATTGTATCAGTCCTTATATTTGATCCGCCTTTTCTGAACCAAGATTTTTCATTTCTCCTTTAACATAAAGACAGTACTATTTATATTATACATCGTTCCAAAGGACTCCAGGGCTTGTGACAGGAACATTTTTAGTTTTCAAAATATCTTGATTGATTTTAAATTTATCTAAATTTCAGCCATTTTGGCCACCATTTTAATTTGAATTTTAGATTTAACTAGGTATTGATTGTGATAAAACTTTCATTTTAATTTATATAAAAGCAACATATTTTGTAAAAGAAATATTTCTTCAATCGCCAGAATTTTACAGAGGAAAAAATACATGTTTGTCCACACATTGAGTCAAAAGTACTTTCAAAACAAAAACCCCCTTAAAAATTGATTAATAATGTATAACATTTATCCGGCTCTCATAAATTTGAAGAAAAGAATTTTGTTACGGATTTATTCGATCAGACAGTAGTCTACACTAATACCTGTTTAAAATAAATTTCAGAAGTGAAACCACCCAGCACAGACTTATACTACAATACTGCAAGTTTGATTCGTAGTCGCATACAGGTTTCAGATCTTATAGAATACACCAAGAAGAAAACTGATTATGAAAAGGAATTTGAGGTAATGTTGCAAATCGTTAAATCATCAATTACCAACAACGGTCCAGACTTAGGAGTATATACACGACATGGTATAGTGAACATGTGGCGAATATCCAAGTTAATGGACCTGACCAAGATGCTATTCACCTAGGCCTATTTCGGTCAATATCACCTTGGCAAGGTCAATAAACTTGAGTATACACCAACACTATCATACAGTAAGTGTTATGTTTATGACTACACTTACAATCCGAGCAGAGTGGTTTATAGGGAATCAATCCTACATTTTATGCCAAAAGTATATACGTGATCTTGTATTTATACATAGATTGGGCTTGCAGTTTTGTGATGTTAGCTGTGTGTCCGCTTTAATAGGGAATCGATCCTACCGATTTTCGTCGCAGCGACGAAAATCGGGATCGATCCCTCTACGGTAACATTAGATATAAACCGAATAAGATATACTATCGAATTAAAAATGTGGTCTTCCGGCACGTGCACAGAGCGACTGACTTAGGATTTTTTAGAAGGATACGCTTTTTCCTTGTGCGTAATAAGCGTCCACATAACTTGTCCGAACCGCAACATCTTGCTCATCAGTACAAATGTGCACAGAATTGTTTTTTATTCCAGAATCTACCTTTAAATTGATACAAACGCATATTTCTGGGCAAGCTGATGGACTGTAATGATTCCCGATTGAGGCATTGCTTAATTTTATATTATGTGTTAGAAAATCCGTAAGAAGAAATGCTCCTATTTTGAAATGTAACAATTTTTGATGATTGGATTAAGTGTTTAAAGAATTCAGATATGACTGGCTGGTATTTGACAGATATATCGCGTGAGTTAGTTTCGAAGAAAAGCTACTCGTTTACAATAATATCACTTTTTATGGACCTTTAACTGGTCAATTATTGACCAATGAGATAAACGCAATTTATATATTATAAAATCATTTGTTTTATTTTTTAGAAATTACCCAAAGGTCTAACAAGAACGTGCGATGTAGCTCTCAAACGAAATAATCGCGCAAAAAATAGGTATAACGGAATCTATGCATGTAAGTTTTTCCCAGTTATCTTTATTACGTTACACTGCTTTTGTCGATCGAATTGTTTGTGCAAGTAGAAATGTTTATTCTAGCATAACTTACATCTGAAAGGTGACACTACTTATAGCTGATACGAATATGAAATCATTTGATTTCTAACTATTTTTAATCTTAATTTCTTTCATTTAACATTTTATTTTCTTTGTGAACTTCCAATTTATTCAATTTCCAACTCATTTTAATCTTTAAAAGAAACGTATTACTCAATTAAGAGTAAATTAAACATAATCAAGTAATTATATGCATTGTAGATGATGCGACACGAGTTGTACTACAAAGTAAAAACTATATCAATGCTAATTACATCGACGTAAGTAGAACACACTATCAGCAAAATGTTGTTTTTTTAATTATGATAAAGCTAAACGTTCGTTTCCTCTTCTTGGAGATTTTTAAGTAACATTCCATTACTAGTAATTGATTTATTATATTCTACGGCCATATTTGACATGTATTTTAATAGAACATTTTTTGTAGGGTCACAAGGCGTCTCCAGCTTATATTGCATCCTTAGGTAAGTCTTATACATTTCAAAATTCTGTAAGATAATGTTTTATATTTTCTATATTTCACAATTTTGAAGATAATGTTTAATCATTCATATATTTAACAATTGTGTAAGATAATGTTTTATATACGTTTTTGTATTTCACAATTTTGCAAGATACTGTTAAGTTAGCGTGAAAGCTACGTTCTTAGATAAACTTATTAAGTAGGCGTATTTTACAGGTACGCTATTATTTGATATTAAACTTATTTGAATTTTTTATAGGAGAGATCGTGTTTGTATACAAATCCGTTGTATATTCTATTTTTAGAACTGATAAGACAAAGATCGGGTGGTCAGACGCCGAGCGTCCATGTTTTTCTGTTAACAGTGATGTTTTTCTAACGGCTTAAATTTTCTTAAAACACAAATGATATCAATAATTTTTGATCAATGGAAAGAATATAAAACAAGCAATTTATTGATAACTTTTAAATATTATTTTGATATAAAATGGATTAATTATGAACGCTTAACTTACAGTGTTTTTTTCTAAAAGTTTGGAGCATCGCTACGCCGCTATTAAAATCAAATGTCATTTAAAACGGTTATTCATTTTCAAAAAATAGTTGAATAAGAAAATATGAAAATCATAGGCATATCAAAACTTTTTAAATTTTAAAAATCCATGATATATGAACGAAAAAGTTATTTAAAATTGAAAATTCTGATCCATACACAAACAATGTAAAAACATTTTGTTTTGCCCACCGCCAGATAAACAGGTGTTGATGCGTGACGTCAGGGCGATCTCTCCTATATATTTATCCATTATCATTTAAACGATATATTTATCGCTAAAGCAAAAAGCGACTATACATTTGAAGCAGACGACGATCGTATGACAAAATGATTCATAACTTCCTTATGTTGTGCATTTAAGAAGATATGGTATCTTCCCCACTGATCATTTCACGCAAGGTGTTAATATTTTCTTTCAATAAGAAAATAAACTGCTGCAACATAATACATTATGTACTTGAGGGACCAGGAAGTTTCGTTTTCACCCTCCATTAATTATGTCCTTGGTCATAAATAATTACAGGTTTTAAATAAACTTTGAATGCATTCATACAGTCTATTGAAATCCTGCTGTCGTAATTTACAAGTTATTCTCGCGTTTAGAGATTTAACAACAGAGTATTGAAGGCCATCATTCGCTTAGTTTAACAATAATACAACACATCTAAAGGGTATTGGATTTAAATTATAAATATTTATCATGGCCTCAATTAATTACATTGTATGAAACACTCTGTCTACCTTAAGCTGTAAAGTCGGGGGCGTTAATATAATGTAGGTCTTACCAATGTCTTTAATATAATTTTATTTATTATATACCTATATAAATTCTGTAAAAAATCGGCTTGTATTTCACAATTAAATATGAACGAATAGACAAAAATTCCGTATTGTACCTTTTAAATTCCGTATTGTACCTTCCGTATTGTATGCTGCCGGACTATTTTCATTAATATGCATGACCCGACACATTTCTATAAATAGCGCACATAAAAACTTCACTAAGTTCCATTTAATATCGATAAACATTGAAGATTTCGTTCAAGAACAAAACAAGAATCAAAATGGTAAAGGTATATAATAAAAGGGTCATTATAACAGTAGCTAGATCTGGGACTTTGTATTCGGCTCTCGTGGATTTTGCAAGGTCGGATCACACTCGGCGCTTGCGCGCCTCATGAGATCCGATCTGGCAAAATCCACTCGAGCCGAATACTGCATCCCAGATCAAGCTACTGTTATAATAACCCTATTGTATATTGCATATGTATTTTTTCAAAGGACCAACTTAGAGCACAATGAGCGATTTTCAAGATTTTTGGGAAATGATTTGGCAAGAAAAAACAGATAAAATAGTCATGTTGACTAACTTGGAAGAGTCTAAGGTTTGTATTCTTATCTTGAACATTTTCTTGATATTATATGATATTCAAAATCAGAGTGCCGGTAATATTTCTTAACACTATAGAATTTTATAACGTCATAGTTTAAAGTAGTTGACTGTAATGATAATCGGCTATTTCCGTTCGTTTACGTATTCCCGGTATGCGATTTCGGCATTCTTCGGTTGTTATGTTAATAAGTTTCTGTTGTGGCCGAAAGATGCTAAAGTGGAATACGGAGACCACGTAATTGCACAAATATTGCCGGTTTTTATTAGGGGTCTTAGTAAGCCGTTTTCACACGATTAATTTTCCGACAATTAAGGTACCTTATTTAATTTTGGATTGTGTATATATATGTGATATTAACAATTACTAATAAAACAGCAAAGAAACATATTTCAAGTTTCATGAAAGTACACACAGTCAAGTAATTAAGATTTCATTTCGGCCGGTCTCAATAAAAAACGATGAAATAAATATTACATCCAGTGTATATTTCGTTCATTACAAATTAACATTTTATTTGACTCCTTTAAGGAATTGGTCCTATAACGAAGATCGGCGATTCCCCTTGCGATTACGTACGCTCTGAATTCGATATTCTCAAGTTGTTATTAGAAACCATACATTAACGTCCGATGAATACAGAAATAGTATATGCAAGGAAATTGCCATAACGGGTCCTGTACCTTTAGACATCGAACTGAAGAATTTCTAGAGGTTACAGATTTGGTCAAAATTATTGTAGAAAAAAAACGTAATTTTCAGTAAATATTAGTACCTTAAATTACAATGAACACTTTTGAAATCACATCTTCATACTTCTATCCTATAGAAAATGAAATGTGAACAATATTGGCCAGAACAAGGAGGAGCTAAGAAGTATGGTAAATACAAAGTTACAAGCGCAGCTGAGAAAAGGTTTACTGAATTCACAGTTAGAGAGTTTACAATAAATGCAAAGGTAATATGTGTTGTATTTAAAAGATTACTTTTTATAAAAGGGTTCAGTTAAAAAAGTCATTGGAAGTGTATACTCCCATTATTGTCATTTTTATTTACAAACTATATCACGTAGCATTTACATAATGAAATCGTATATACCAATATGAGTTTGTTTGATGTAAGTCACACTGATACAATGTTTGGATTATACGTTCTTTTTAGCTTTGATGATACAGAAAGATTGATGGTGTTGTCCGGTCATTTATTCGAACTTAGGAGGGTATCTCTGTAGAATCACCGACTTCTCTAAGTCACATTATCATTATTACATGAAATTCTCACATGAAAGAATACTAGACACCAACCGAAGCTATTCTTGTCTTTCTTTCAAATCCTCAGCGGTGAGGTGCAGGCGAGTCAAAGTCAACGGCTTTAACCAATGGAGCCGTGTAGCCCCACTTTCCCTACCCCCACGAGTAGATGAAGCTGTTTTTTGTGCAACTATGTTTTCCAATTATGTTCAGACGATAATGTGATGACAATGGGTTCTCGTGAATTTCTTTTTATTCGTATTTACATTAAGGTGAATAGTTCATAAATGAAAACATCCATGAGTTTGATGATTATATCAGTGTCCTAATGATTACTTTCTAAATCAGTCTGAGACGAGACAAGTGACACAATATCACTACACAGCATGGCCTGACAAATCCGTTCCTGATGGTGTTGCAACTCTGTTAGAGTTCAGAGACAAAGTTGAACAATCACAAACAACAAATGTTGGTCCAATGGTTGTCCATTGCAGGTGTGTATATTTATGTCTTAAATATTTTAAAGGTTTCTAAAACGGACACACTACTAACATCTTTAAATATTGCAAGTGTTCATTTGGGTGTATGTGCTTAAGTTTGATAATAACTATGTTGGCAAAGTTAACCTTCCTGACTTAATATTGAATTGTGTAGCTTTCGTTCTGTATATAGTACGGAATCCTGCTTTTTTATATCCTACTGTCGTCAATTATCAAAGCGCAATGGTAGTATAGTCGGATGGCAGGATAGCTGAATAGTGATGGTAAGCTGTTAGGATAGCGAGAATATGTTGTTATGATGAAATAATGAAATCCTTCTATCGCAGTCCTCCCACCCTATTTGTATTTACAGGCCTTACCACTGGTAATCATGTCTCTTGTTGCCTATGTTAGTCATTTTGTACGAAAACTATTTTGTTAATATCATCACCCATCTACCATTTGTCCAGGCGCGATGGAATGATGACAAGATAGTAGAACGTCGATGATATGATAGTAGGATAATAGGATAAAACGATATCAAGATGGTAGAATAGTAGGATGACCGGATATAAGGATGATAGGAATGCGATGAATGATAGGATAATAAACTAGTAGGATAGTGGGATGATAGGATGGCGATTGAGGATAGTAGGATGGTAGGATAGCGACATTCGGATGATGGGATAGAGGTGATAAGATAGCAGGATGGCAAATCCCATTCTAACGTCGTTCCATCTCTGTTCTATTTTTTTTTTACTTTTGTTTTTCTACTTTTCTACCATCGCAGTTCTACTACACTTCAATCTCCATCATATTATCATACCATCCTAACACTCTACCGTCGAGCTTTGACAACTGAACGATGAACGCTGGTAGGATAAATAGTATTCATATGCAGTTAGTTGTGTTTGGAAAACAGATATGGCCTTGATTAAAGCTAACTTACTGTTTCTTCAACACAGTGCTGGTATTGGTCGAACTGGAACCTATATCGCCCTTGATATACTCATAAAAGAAGGCAAGGATGACAATTATGTCGACTTTTTTGGCTGCGTGATGGCGCTTCGTGGACAAAGAGCTCACATGGTGCAAAATTTGGTATGTTTAATTTCTATTTTTTTCTGTAGTATGCTGTGACTACAATTTAACAAAAGTCTCTTTAAAAGCAAACAACAGCATTTTTATCAAAAATATAATTAATTTAAAGAAAGTATATTTATATAACAAAATAGGTATAATACTCATCTAGTAAATATTTTAACAAAACTATTCCGTTATGTTTACAAAGATACTCGTATTCATCAAGTGGTATTTCAGAAACAATATCTATTTCATCATCGCTGTGTTTTTTATCTTATGACTGAAGGTAACCTTTCCTTAATGTTTGAAAACAAAAATTATCAATCGCTGTTTTACAGGATCAATATATATTTCTTCACCCCTGTGTTCTGTATGCTCTGACATGTGACACTGAACCGCTCTCGCTCACTTCAATACCAAATATTATGACAGATGAAAAAATATTACAACAGTATCAGGTATGTTACATAATAACAAACAGTACTTTTTAACAAAATTAAATATGTTACATAATAACTTATAGTTTAACAATATCAGCTATGTTGCATACAACAAAACCAGGTATGTTATACATTAGCATACTGTTTAACAGTATCTGATATGTTACATATTTTTGTCTAATACAGAATTTACAGTATAATTCGGATTTGTATTTACATGTAAAGCACACGCAATATTTTTTCAGAATTTATTCAGGTATATGATAAAATAACATAATTTTGAACAAAAGCAGGTATGTTAAATAATATATATTGTTATGCAATATCAGATACGTTACGTAATAACACACTGATGAACAACATCTATTATGTTACTAAATAATAAAAATATGTTTAACAATTTCAGGTATGTTACATTATAACTACATTATAACATATTTTATTTTACACCAATTTAGATTAATCATTATTACGTTGAAGGAGCTTCTTGTTTTGATGTTGTGAATGTTCTTTATGTATTCAGTTGAAGATTAATTCAAATTTACTTTTTACTTAGATTCAGTGTTAAATTTTCTGGTCATTCGGTATCATGGAGTCCATTCAGTTTTACTGTAATAAAATTCCGTTTCAGCCAAATGCTATGGGACGTGAGATATGTTGCTAATTTCATGAACTCTCATGAACAGTTGTTTTGGAGAGTTTTTTTTTTTTTTTTTTTTTTTGCCTGGTTGCGTTCTGTGCTTTCATAGGATCTTCGAACAGATTTTAGTAACTATCAGACTTTCACAATAGTAATCTTTTATTTTAGTGTAGTGTGGAAGCTGTAAAAGTCACCCACCCCGCTCCCCCAACTCGGTACCTCTTTCGATTCAGTGATGTTATATTTTTGGTCTTTTTCGCTTGGAGTCTATGCAGTTAAATTATAATAGAATTCCACCTAGCCGATGCTTTGTGGCATAAGGTAGTGTTGCACATTTCACATTTAATAACCTCTTGTGAACAGACTGAGATAAACCGAGTCTGCTGTTATTTTGTTTGGATGCATTCTATGCTTCAAAGGGATCTCCATATAGATTTAATGAACTATCACAACAGCAGACTTTAAGTACCGTGTAGTGGCTGTAAAATGTTTCCCCATATTTAGACTCAGTGTTGTTATATATTTTGGTCCTTTAGGATCATGGAGTCTATCAGTTATTCTAAATTGTATCCCGATGCTGGAGGGTTTGATGGTTGTTGGGGCACATTTAATTACATTTCATAGACAGACTCAGTCAAACCGTGTATGATATTCTTTTGCTTGGTTGCGTTATATGCTTCCATAGCATCTTTGTGTAGAATTTATTAACAAATGAATTAAACCAGAAAACGCATTGACTATTATGAGCACTTTACAAACCTAACTGATACTTATGATTAAACCGTGTAAGAGTTTTTGCAATAAGACTTAAGAATATACATACGTATCACGAAGTCATGAATGAACTTGTAACATTCCAGACTTTTACGGACATTCAAATACCAATGGACAAAGATCGTAGGTCAGTTGCAAACAATAAAAGCAGAAAAGGAACTAGAAGTGGAGCTGACATTCCTTGTAAGAAATTTACAATAAAATGAATGTTTAAAGCAATATACTCTACAACTTCTTTTAAAAGATCACCTAAGGAAAGGGTACTTAGAACAGAGACTTATCACGCTGAAATTAAATGTAATGCGCATTAGACAATTAATGTAAAAGATAAAAGTAAGAGTAGATTTCCCAAAGTACAGAGTACCACAAACACAGCCGTAGAGCCATACATCGCACAGTAGGCCCTCAACAAAAAGATGCTGTATTTAAATGCGCAAATATTGTAGACGGGTTGCTTCAAAAATCCAACAAGTACATTTTATTTATATGCAAAATACAGAAAAAGGATGGTGGGAAGAATTAATTAGCTCAGCGTTCAACAAACTACGTATAATTCAACTCATTGCTTACAGCTTATAATTAGAAAGAAAATAGTAACTGTTACAAACATTTATTTTCCATTATGCTAATTATCTTTAAATAGGTATACAATGATGGACCACTGATTCTGTTCTCATGAAGAAACTGTTTTCATCAAAGCTTTCATTATAGATCAGGAAGTTAATTTTGGTTATTTTAATTGTTAAAAGTGGAGATAAGATTACACAAGATTGTATCCTAGATAAAGTATAAACGGGGAATCAAATCACCGTATCCCTGCATGAAATTATTTTAAATTGTTTGGATGATAGATTCGTTTAAAAGGGAAATTGTAAATATTTCAAAAGATTATAGTTAAAAGAAGATTTATATCTCAATTTCAAATGATGTAATTTAAATGCGGAAGTGAAATTATCAGTATGTTTCCTGGAAAGACATTATCACTTATTTTATCATGATCTCTTTAGGTACTTCCAATACTGAACGAAGACATGAATAAAAACTTTCATATTTTTCAGGCGACGACTATAGAGTGCGATTGACCATAGCAGGGCATGATTACATAAATGCAGTCTATGTTAATGTAGGTTTGTTTAGATAGATTCTAAGTCAATTCAACTAAATTTAAATGATGACTCTCTAAATTTTATAGTGGAGGAAGATATGCGAATGGCCCAGGTATTTTTACATATAAATGCACTAGAGATTGCCATCTTCCTTCAGCAAGTCAACTAAACATGTGAAAGTATTTTTCTGCCGGATTAGGTTTCAAGCCACAGCGGCGGTAAAAGGCAATGACCTGTCAGCAATCTTAACTAATTCACAGGTCTGTCCTATGTAAATTAAAGTTAATATGTGAATTTGTACAACTTGCATATGTAACTGTAGCATGAGTGAGTTTGCTTTTAGAAAAACAATTATTTTCCACATTGCTTGGGTAACAATTATATCGGACTCCTATTCACTTGTCATTTTCTAATACATGTATAAGTAATGAAAATACATCATCTTTATAAAGGTATTAAAGGCCGTCATTGCCAATTTATTTTATGTGTATTGAAATTATAGCATTAGAATATTGACTGAAATACTCTCTTACATAAAATAATAAGATTAATAAAAATAAATAAGAAAATATAATCGGTTTAGATATCGCTTTTTCCACATTAGGCCTACTGAGAATTATATATGACTTATTTTCACCTGCAATTTTCTGATACAAGTTAAGAAAATACATTGTTGTCGTTGTCAATATCATGTGTATGAAAATTAATTTAAAGGTCCATTACTAAGGGAAAGTGAGTTGGCAATTTTTTTCATAGCCAGTGCATAGACTTCTGCAAGACACTAAATAATGAAGATTGGCAGGTCAAAATTTACAGAAGGTCTTTGGAACTCAAAGAAATGTATTTGTATTATGTTGAAATTTCAATGAATAGACAGAAAGACCCCCCAGGTCTTTTTAACTTTCTTCATACTTCATAGAAAAATAATTGTACATATACTGCGATTTATTTCGAATTTCTACATACCAACTTTCATTTTCCAATAAAATGAAATCGTTTCTGTGCTTTTTAAAAGAAATTAAAATGTTCACTTTCCTTAGTATTGGACCTTTAAATGTTTAAATTTCAGGGATACGAAAAGAGCAACAGATTTATTCTGGCACAAACACCTTTACCGAATACAGTGGAAGATTTCGTATTTATGTTGTATCAAGAAAAGTGCCCATGTATTGTATGCCTTGATGAAGAAAATATAAAGGATAAAGTAAGTTCAGTTGACGAATTTTCTCCTCTGGGTCTATTTATTTATATAATTTCATTTTCCACGCTATGATTCATTTGTTATTTGCGTCCAGACGTAGGAATCAACAATGTTTAAGTAATAATATAGATCTATCCTGAACAGTAATTCGTACTTGAATAGAATCGGTCTTTAGAGTTCAGATGAGGAGGAACAAGGAACACCACGCACCTAAAAATCAACAATGCCTTTATTCAAGACTAATATAACTGTTTGAGATGTTTTATTTCTTATATGAAGCATTTCTATCTACATCCTTGCCGACATCCACGAAGCATTTCCCTGTTTAGGTTGGTTTTCTGTACCAGCGCGAGGCTATTACGTTTGGTGTTATCACGTAATAATTGTGGCGTAAATACAGTAATTTTGTAACATAATAATGTCACTCATAGTATTGTTTGTTTAATGAGAAAACAAATCGGGTCGTTTTAGAAAATATGATATTTTCATTTCAAGTATATTGAATTTCAATATGGGTAAAAGTCAGGTAAAAAAGACAATCAACAAAGATATTCTTCGAGTATTTGCAATGGTTTAGTGTTTGGTCAATAATGTATTACTATGAGTATAGACTTTTCAAGATAGGTAATTGTTCTGTTTTCCAAACTAAATACAAACTAATATAACAAATATTCATGTATTGAAATTTCGAAGTCAACTGAAAACAGTAAATATGTTGGTCAAAGTCCAGATTATATGAAAAGATCCTGGAATCTGTCAAAAGACTCTTATTCATCAGAAAAAAGGTTATATTTTCTAATAGATCTAAGTATACTAAGTATTCAGTTTAGTTCCTAACACATTTTTCATTAAATTGTTCGTCTTTTAAGATGATGTATGTTACTTATTATATAAATAACTTTCACGGGAGACATATTGATCTTTCCTTCGTTCTAAAACCCCTGGTCGGATTTCAATGTTTGGTATCAAGTCCAGTTGTGCATATTATCGGCACATCTTATCTGGAATACCTATTGTGGAGTATAGCCCCTTTATCAATAAAATTTATTCAGACTACTTTGCCTTTACTTTTTGTGAAATTTAAATGTTTTCCTGACTAGATATTGTTTGTTAACATACCAACTAACAAATATACATAATTATATTGATGTTTCGAAGTCAATTTAAAACACTAAATAAGTTTGTCAAAATCCAGGTTATACAAGAAATCTTAGTACCTGGCAAATAAAGCTCTTATTCATCCGAAAGAGTTGTGTTATAATAATTATATTCATCAGATTGTAGTGTCGTTTGAGAAGATTTATCACTTTATGAATAAGTTTCACGGGAGATATTCAAAAATATTTGTTACTTTGCCGTCTGTCCACCCGCTAGCCTATTCGTTTGCATTCAGATTGACCGGACTTCATCTTCGATAATTGGTATCAAGTCTAACTATGCAAATCATCGGCGTGTCCATCTTTGAATATCAGTCATGGAGCTCTTTTACTAATATGTTTTTCGGTCTACTTCTTCTTTATTATTGGTGGGATTTCGTCAGTATGATTTGCTTAAAATATCTAGTGTGAAGAAATGATCTCTTAGATATATAATTTTTCAATTAAATTTGTCTGGATTACATACATTATTGGTGGTCTTTCTTCTGGTTTGTACTTAACCTACGTTTTACGTATATTACGATATTTGGGGTTGAATAATTTTTCATCCTTTGACTTCCTTACATAAAGTCTATACAGCTATATTCACAATTTTCAATGTTACTTTCCCTGTATATTTTTTACATTTACTTCCACATTCTATTTCCTAAAATAATCCTGTTTTAATGCATGGAAAGACGACATGTGTTTTTAAAACACCCATCTAGTGTTTACATAACTTGTAAATGTAATGCAAAAAATAAATTAAATTAAATTAAATTAAAATAAAATAAAAAATAAAATTAAAATAATGGCACAATTGATTATTTTCTCTCTTTTTTTCAGACGGTCGGGTACTATCTTCCACATGCCAATAAAGCGTCCAAAGTTGGGCATTTTCAAGTAACATGCAAGACATGTGACTCAACGGAAGATATAGTTGTTCGAGAGTTGACGATTTTATGCAGTGGATCGGTATATTGAACCACCATACACTTTTCTACAAAAATTACAAGTTAAACATGTTTGAAACTCATAATAATATGATAAATGAAATAATACTAAAATTATAACCTATGGTCATGTGAAAACAACTTGGATTTTAAATTCTCAATTAAGATGTTTTAATATAAGTACAGTTTTCTAGAAACACATTACTTTATGGTTAGGTTTTGCATTTCTCGTCTTATTAAATATGCATATTTTCCTAGCAATCATCAGAAGAATTGAAAATCAAACATTACCAGTTCAGAGGTTGGACTAACTCCGAAAGTGCCCCTTCAAGAGTTGAACCTTTCTTAAAGATGGTTAAGGACGTTGAAAATGAGAGAAATGCTCAGAAATCGGAACAGCCAATCGTAGTTCATTGCTTGTAAGTATTACATGCCATTAATGTTTAAGCTGTATTTTTTGTTATTTACCTGAATGGTTTTGCATTACTCTAAAACTGAATATGCTTGTTAAGTTTAGAGTCATACACGACATATCTTCACGTATATTTATTTCTTAGAACTGGAGCCGAAAGAAGTGGTCTTTTCTGTGTTGTTTCCTTGCTATCGGAGAAGCTTCACTTTGAAAAAGAACTCAGTGTTCTTAATACAGTATGTCAGGTTCGCACTAGGAGGCGGCCAGCTTTTCATGACATAGTAAGTAAATAATTTTGTATCATGTTAGTTTCTAATTTGAACTTTTGGGCTAAAAAGTTAACGTTTTGACACACTCGAATCAAATTAGGAAATTGCGCATGTACATAGAAGTGGCTTTAGTCGCATATTATAAACTTGATGGCATGCCAGTCAATTGTCAGATTTATTGCCCGAGGTGTGAAATGTTTTATAGCTTCATTAAAAAAGATATATTCACAGTTTTCTTTTTTCAATGTTTGACTTATTCTGCTAGTATATATGCGTTGAATATAGACTAGTTATGTAGCAAAAACTATGGAACGTCGATTTATATATGAAGTCATGTAATTACATATATTATGTTAAACAAAAGTATCTTCATGTATTTTAATGAATATGGCAATGACATATTTGAGTATTATATAAAATTAAGTGTGCCCCTAGAACTGATGTCTCGTTATAGCCTTATGACATTGATACTAACACGTGTAATCCCATAATAGAATTATTATTAAGAAAGGATAGAATGTGATATTATTGTTTGTTCTATGTCTATGTTATACGTTAGAACGCATTGCCTATGTAAGGTATTTGTCTTGCCAAAAACTAGTATCTGCTGTTTGATTCACCAGTTCTGAAATGATGGGTTTTTTTCTTCTTTTTTATTCAAGAGCTAAAAATCGAAATCACTCTAGAGCTATCCAGAGATTGTATTTTTATTTCGAAAAAGGTTTTGTTCTTATCGCAGTCCACCTGAAAACTTCGACAAATTGTAGATTTTATTTCAAAAATATTGTTATTTAATTTCAACAACACATTGACCAAATATAACAACTTTTAAAATCTGTTTGTATTCAAGATTGTTGACTTTTACGAATAAAAGATGAACGAAGGATCAATCCATATTTACTTTATAAACAACCATGTCAAAAAGTTCAAAATACTTTATGTTAAGGTATTTAAAATGAAGAATAACATGCATGTTCGTTAAATAATTAAGAAGAAATTGTCAGAAATACGGAATGTGTGAATCAAACATTAACATTTAAACATACAATCATTTGTGTGCAGTGTATACAACTTAGCTGAAAAAAAATGTTTATATTCATTTCAGGAACATTACCGGTTCTGCTACAAATGTGTGAAGGAAATGTCCGAGATTTCCAACTCAAGCACATACTACAATATGAACAATATGTAAATGGTAAAGGACATAAAACTGACTGTATGTCTTATATATGATTCCGTTTGTAGGAAATATAGTTTTATCCTTTGGAATTATTAAGTGACAGCATTGTCCAAATGTAAAACAATCAATAATCACGTACTGCTAATGTTAGAATCTTAGCTTTTTCATTATCATGTGTTACAAAAAAGTGTTTTCGATGATCTATGTCGGTGACCGCTTATATATCCTGCGAGACACATACGTGATTAAGGCATCTAAAGCTATATACATTCCCACTGAATCCAATCTGTGTTATTATATTATTCGGGATTTCAAAAATTAACGGAAATGCAAAAGTGATTATATTTATGTCGCTTGTCCTTAACATGAAAAAGTTCAGTGTCCCCGTGAGAAGCAATGTGATATTTATATAATATAAGTATAGTTTTATCATATCAGTTTTATTAAAGGTAAATAAGACATTATCAATATTTATATTTCAATAGCTATGTTTTACCAGCTTACCTTTTCCCTCAGCGAGAAGTAAGTTGAATATAGTAGATGTGAAATATACATATACACCGTTATCAGCCTTTTTACGATTTCATCAGTACCTCCTCCAAAAAAAGGTATATTTGTTAAAGAGTCTTTGAGGCATGGCAGAGTTAATGGTCACTGGACGTGGAAAAAGTATTTACAAAGCGCAAATCAGGCAGCAGGAGTATTGATCATATTTAGTGATAGCTCTAGTTTATGCGTGTCACACGTGATATATACATTGTCGTCAGCTGTATTTCAGTTTTCATATTTTTGCGGTTTACATGTTTCTATCAAAGGGAATAAATGATATATCTGATTGAAAAATACATGTATGTCATTTACAACCTTTCTAATCAACCATCATGTTGAAATGCATACAATGTGTGAATAATGTGTGTGCATACAATGTGTGAATATATGTTACAAACAATAACCACAAAAAGCTGCTTGAAAATATTCATTAATTTAAACGGAACATTTCCTAGCTTAATCATGTGAAAATGACAATGTGATAGGGTCTTTTGTCATTTAATGTATTTTCTAGGTTATTTCTTTATTGTTTTCATAGTTGCATAATAATTATTTACGTTACCGTTTTTAGTTAAACTGTTCATGTTTTGCTGCTTAATGATTATTAGTTCGCAGGTGGAAGAGTCTTACTGGGGGTAGCTGTACATTTATGATCCTGCTTCGATCAAATGTCAGGAACTATTTTGTAAACATGTAACTGTAAAGGGTAGACAATGCATTTTTCCTAAAAAATCACACTGTTGCTTGTTATCATAATATAAAGCATTATTTACTGAAACTAGAAATTAATTGCTCATGCTTCTGTAGTATTATATTCATATAGATATAGCATGCTGGTCCTGATATTAGAGTTTTGCATGACATATACATCAGCATTTGAACAGTTTGATCTGTTCCATACTGTCTACACAATCATTTTGCTTTCTATGCATCCATTATGCGTATTGTACTGTACCTACCTTTGTAATAAAGAATAATAATATTTACCCGTTCTTTTTAATTATTTATGACAAATTCATGTACACATATATAAATGTAATCATAGAAACTTATTTTGGTAATTGTACCCTACACAACTGTCTCACAAACTTTAAAATGTGGTACATGTTTAGCAGGTTTGCATTCATGTCCACGTTGATAATGTCTAGATAAAAATAACACTTTACATAAATACCCAAGACATTCTTAAGAGCAAGCGTTCGACTGTTGTTTTACAGAATGACCTTGTGCAATAGTTTCGAGTACTGACCGGCAACACATTCAATACGCGTTTTATTACATGACTTAGAAACACGCGATGAGAAATATAGACCTGTCACAGAGTACAAACTAACCGATAGTTTAAACCAGGAGTCGTGTAATAAAAAAATGAAAAACGATTGATTACATTGATAGTAAAGACACCTTCGGTAATGTTTGGGTCTGCAGGGGGAGTAATAAAATGGACTAAATTGGAATATTTAGATATAGTTTTGCCTTGTAGTCAATTAAATGAAAATGATTGTTTTACTAACTCTCAAACTGATGTAATTCAATATAAATTGTTTCAAGAAGGTATTTTATTTTTCAACCATGCCATTAACTGAAGGTGTTTTTATTATTGTTATGAATTTTCCTCCATTTTCCTCTGATTTGTTTATTTCCGAATTTGAGGATGAGTCAACTTTACTGTCATTGTTTTCTACTTTATGAGGTTTGTTATCACCAGCTTCTAGTTTATCAATAACTGAGAATTTCTGATCAACACTGCCAACAATATCATTTGTTTCAGATGTGTCTATATCCTTATCCTCAGTATTTTCTGAAACTATTTCATCGTCAGTTGTTCTTTCATAAGCAGGATTCTCGTAACCACCATGACCACTGTCGTTGGAAGCATTATCTGTGTCCACATGATCTAGAGAGTGCGTGTCCACCTGATCTAGGTCACTGAGGTTTAATTTTGATGAGCGATTTTGTAGTGTAAGAGACAATTCGGACTTAAACTGGCTGTTTTTGACAGTCTAAATTCTGTCGGAGTGATTTCTGGCGCGTCAGAAAAGTTAAAATCAAATGGACTCTATACTAGTGTTGACTGAATATTATTTCTATATTTGTCTCTTTAAAGATTAATTTAAATTTTACGAAATGAAAGTGATGCACCAAAAGTTAACACATTGAGAAGAAATAAATTCACATAAAATATTGTGCTTAGACTTTCATTCTCATATTGCATTCTAAACACATTTTTGAGTAAAAGCTAGTATTTTACTACATATAATCATCTTGTGCATTTACCATCATTTATTTTTCTGTGTGAAACAATAGCGATGACGGAGTTCTGCATTCTTCGTGCGTTATTTGTTTCGAAAGGTGACGTGAGTAGGGGGTTGTGGCAACAAAATTATGTTAAAGGTATACTTGAACGAAATTTTATATTCGAATATATGAACTTATTGCATATTGTTTGCGTTAACGAGACATTAACAAGTTCATGTGTAACAGCACTATGCATTTAATATTTTTTTGTCGATAACTGTCATATAAACGTA
This sequence comes from Mercenaria mercenaria, assembly GCF_021730395.1. NCBI lineage: Eukaryota > Metazoa > Mollusca > Bivalvia > Venerida > Veneridae > Mercenaria > Mercenaria mercenaria. Next base: position 21,878,680 of record NC_069378.1, on the reverse strand, counting down.
CATAAACTTTAATTACAAGAGAATGACTTCCAGCAAATTCAGTCAAAATCTTCTCAACGGTGCTATTGCCCTTTAACAAGTTACTCAGCCTTTGTCCTTCAGGTGTCTTATATTTGTAACATTTGATAGCACTGACATTGAATATTTGCATTTGTTTATAGCTGTGTCCCTGTAAACAACTTTTAAAATCTGTTTGTATTCAAGATTGTTGACTTTTACGAATAAAAGATGAACGAAGGATCAATCCATACTTACTTTATAAACAACCATGTCAAAAAGTTCAAAATACTTTATGTTAAGGTATTTAAAATGAAGAATAACATGCATGTTCGTTAAATAATTAAGAAGAAATTGTCAGAAATACGGAATGTGTGAATCAAACATTAACATTTAAACATACAATCATTTGTGTGCAGTGTATACAACTTAGCTGAAAAAAATGTTTATATTCATTTCAGGAACATTACCGGTTCTGCTACAAATGTGTGAAGGAAATGTCCGAGATTTCCAACTCAAGCACATACTACAATATGAACAATATGTAAATGGTAAAGGACATAAAACTGACTGTATGTCTTATATATGATTCCGTTTGTAGGAAATATAGTTTTATCCTTTGGAATTATTAAGTGACAGCATTGTCCAAATGTAAAACAATCAATAATCACGTACTGCTAATGTTAGAATCTTAGCTTTTTCATTATCATGTGTTACAAAAAAGTGTTTTCGATGATCTATGTCGGTGACCGCTTATATATCCTGCGAGACACATACGTGATTAAGGCATCTAAAGCTATATACATTCCCACTGAATCCAATCTGTGTTATTATATTATTCGGGATTTCAAAAATTAACGGAAATGCAAAAGTGATTATATTTATGTCGCTTGTCCTTAACATGAAAAAGTTCAGTGTCCCCGTGAGAAGCAATGTGATATTTATATAATATAAGTATAGTTTTATCATATTAGTTTTATTAAAGGTAAATAAGACATTATCAATATTTATATTTCAATAGCTATGTTTTACCAGCTTACCTTTTCCCTCAGCGAGAAGTAAGTCGAATATAGTAGATGTGAAATATACATATACACCGTTATCAGCCTTTTTACGATTTCATCAATACCTCCTCCAAAAAAAGGTATATTTGTTAAAGAGTCTTTGAGGCATGGCAGAGTTAATGGTCACTGGACGTGGAAAAAGTATTTACAAAGCGCAAATCAGGCAGCAGGAGTATTGATCATATTTAGTATTAGCTCTAGTTTATGCGTGTCACACGTGATATATACATTGTCGTCAGCTGTATTTCAATTTTCATATTTTTGCGGTTTACATGTTTCTATCAAAGGGAATAAATGATATATCTGATTGAAAAATACATGTATGTCATTTACAACCTTTCTAATCAACCAACATGTTGAAATGCATACAATGTGTGAATAATGTGTTACAAACAATAACCACAAAAAGCTGCTTGAAAATATTCATTAATTTAAACGGAACATTTCCTAGCTTAATCATGGGAAAATGACAATGTGATAGGGTCTTTTGTCATTTAATGTATTTTCTAGGTTATTTCTTTATTGTTTTCATAGTTGCATAATAATTATTTACGTTACCGTTTTTAGTTAAACTGTTCATGTTTTGCTGCTTAATGATTATTAGTTCGCAGGTGGAAGAGTCTTACTGGGGGTAGCTGTACATTTATGATAAGTTTCGATCAAATGTCAGGAACTATTTTGTAAACATTTAACTGTAAAGGGTAGACAATGCGTTTTTCCTAAAAAATCACACTGTTGCTTGTTATCATAATATAAAGCATTATTTACTGAAACTAGAAATTAATTGCTCATGCTTCTGTAGTATTATATTCATATAGATATAGCATGCTGGTCCTGATATTAGAGTTTTGCATGACATATATACATCAGCACTTGAACAGTTTGATCTGTTCCATACTGTCTACACAATCATTTTGCTTTCTATGCATCCATTATGCGTATTGTACTGTACCTACCTTTGTAATAAAGAATAATAATAGTTACCCGTTCTTTTCAATTATTTATGACAAATTCATGTACACATATATAAATGTAATCATAGAAACTTATTTTGGTAATTGTACCCTACACAACTGTCTCACAAACTTTAAAAGGTGGTACATGTTTAGCAGGTTTGCATTCATGTCCACGTTGATAATGTCTAGATAAAAATAACACTTTACATAAATACCCAAGACATTCTTAAGAGCAAGCGTTCGACTGTTGTTTTACAGAATGACCTTGTGCAATAGTTTCGAGTACTGACCGGCAACACATTCAATACGCGTTTTATTACATGACTTAGAAACACGCGTTGAAGGAATATAGACCTGTCACAGAGTACAAACTAACCGATAGTTTAAACCAGGAGTCGTGTAATAAAAAAATGAAAAACGATTGATTACATTGATAGTAAAGACACCTTCGGTAATGTTTGGGTCTGCAGGGGGAGTAATAAAATGGACTAAATTGGAATATTTAGATATAGTTTTGCCTTGTAGTCAATTAAATGAAAATGGTTGTTTTACTAACTCTCAAACTGATGTATTTCAATATCAGTTGTTTCAAGAAGGTATTTTATTTTTCAACCATGCCATTAACTGAAGGTGTTTTTATTATTGTTATGAATTTTCCTCCATTTTCCTCTGATTTGTTTATTTCCGAATTTGAGGATGAGTCAACTTTACTGTCATTGTTTTCTACTTTATGAGGTTTGTTATCATCAGCTTCTAGTTTATCAATAACTGAGAATTTCTGATCAACACTGCCAACAATATCATATGTTTCAGATGTGTCTATATCCTTATCCTCAGTATTTTCTGAAACTATTTCATCGTCAGTTGTTCTTTCATAAGCAGGATTCTCGTAACCACCATGACCACTGTCGTTGGAAGCATTATCTGTGTCCACATGATCTAGAGAGTGCGTGTCCACCTGATCTAGGTCACTGAGGTTTAATTTTGATGAGCGATTTTGTAGTGTAAGAGACAATTCGGACTTAAACTGGCTGTTTTTGACAGTCTAAATTCTGTCGGAGTGATTTCTGGCGCGTCAGAAAAGTTAAAATCAGATGGACTCTATACTAGTGTTGATTGAATATTATTTCTATATTTGTCTCTTTCAAGATTAATTTAAATTTTACGAAATGAACGTGATGCACCAAAAGTTAACACATTGAGAAGAAATAAATTCACATAAAATATTGTGCTTAGACTTCCATTCTCATATTGCATTCTAAACACATTTTTGAGTAAAAGCTAGTATTTTGCTACATATAATCATCTTGTGCATTTACCATCATTTATTTTTCTATGTGAAACAATAGCGATGACGGAGTTCTGCATTCTTCGTGCGTTATTTGTTTCGAAAGGTGACGTGAGTAGGGGGTTGTGGCAACAAAATTATGTTAAAGGTATACTTGAACGAAATTTTATATTCGAATATATGAACTTATTGCATATAGTTTGCGTTAACGAGACATTAACAAGTTCATGTGTAACAGTACTATGCATTTAGTATTTTTTTGTCGATAACTGTCATATAAACGTACATAAACACTAATTACAAGATAATGACTTCCAGCAAATTCAGTCAAAATCTTCTCAACGGTGCTATTGCCCTTTAACAAGTTACTACAGCCTTTGTCCTTCAGGTGTCTTATATTTGTAACATTTGATAGCACTGACATTGAATATTTGCATTTGTTTATAGCTGTGTCCCTGTAAATGGTGTTAAGACAAATTTAGCATGATCAAAGTTATTGCCCTTGATTTAGTTAGAATAATCATTTTGATGATATCTTTGATGTAGTGTATAACTTTAAGATACTTTATAATAAATATATGATATTTGTATTAACTTAAGGAAGCTTTTCTGCCAATAGTCAGAATCTGCTTAGAGTAATTGCCCTTTAATTAACATTTATCATATCTCCCGTTTTTCCTTCATACCCGTTTCACAGGGGATATATATTCTAGGCCCTATATATTTACTAATAAAATTATCCTGTTTACTCAAGCAGACCTATAGAAGCAATTATTTTACACGCACATGTATGCATTTCAGGAGGAAGTTTTAAATACAGTAAACTTGTTTATATAATAACACTATTTAAAAACAGTTTTCAGATTACATTGCGTGATATAAATGATATTATCTGGATCTAGCTCAGGTAGGATTATAATAGCAATTGTACGTGAAAAACGCAGTAAATAGTTAAAGGGCGCAAAACACTGATTATGGCTGCAATTACGGCTAAACCATTTGTAAAATGATTTAAATAACATGACATATTAGAAATTCTTACTTTAAATCAGAATAACATTCTTTTTTGCTTCCACAACATTCAGCTTCTGAAATTCTTCAAAACAAATGCATTTTCGCTGCCTGTCTTTCCTTATACATATACACTGATTACTCTTTAATGGATAGTTTTGATGTTTATTTGATTATTTGTGATGACAACGTCATCCAAACTTACACCCGATTGTTTTTTGTTCTTTTGACGATAAATAAGAAGAAAAAATACTTTTTTCCAAATTATTCAGCTTTTTTATAAGTTTCAAATGCTTGTGAACCCTGTCTGTCGTCGATTATATACACATGATATAGCTCTTACCAGGTAGTTTTGGTTTTAATGAGAATATTTTGAAACAACACACAACAAATTTGCACCGCAATTGTTTCCTTAGAATGTCAGTATAATGATGTTGGTGCAAAAAACAAAAAACAAAAAAAAAAAAAAAAAAAAAACAAGTGGAGATGCAAAAGAAATCATCTGATACATAATAAAATTCGCTATATATAAAAGCAGGTTTCGCGAAAGTTCTGGGCAGATTGACTTACAACTTTTATCTGCCCGAGAATAAATCGAAAAGTAGGTAACTGACAAAAAAAACAACATTTTTTAATGTTGATACACATTTTTCTAAAAATAAATTAAGCTGGATATAAACAGCTAAACACACACAAATAAAACAAATAGAAAAACTTAAAATAAAAACCGGTTGGTTGTTAAAATATTTCATGTAATTGTGGTAGGAATGATTAGTCCACAGGTTTAGGTTGAGAGAAATTGAAATTTCCATATTTTGAGAGGATAGTTCAGGAACTGTTAAAATGACATGAAAGAGGCTTAAATGTAAAGAGATACAACATCTAACGCCACTGTCGAGAAATTTGAGAACATTTAATATGAAAAGTCAAGGTATTAAATGAAAATTTGAGTATGAATATTTTCTTAAATTACTTTATGTGAAATAATTCTAATCAATTAAACACTGTTGCAATAAGAGATTTTGAGTTGATTTTACATTTTGCAATATGTTTTGACGTAAATACAGGCATTTTATCATATATAAAGCAATTATTTTGCAGTAAGTTTAGAACGAAAGAGGTACTTATTTATCAACGACACTAAAATCGTCAAATTTCCACTTATATAGAAGTATATTAAATTTTAAAATTTCGTTTAATCCCTTAAAAATTGATCAAAACAACTTCCTGATGACTTGCTAAAAATGCCGTTTCAGAAAAACAGTTTTTCAGAAAGGCAATCATTAAATCTCGTTGCAGATTTATCTTGTTTTTGCTTATATATAAGTTAATCACAAACACAAAACTTATCCGTATTAACTGCCGAATACCGTATATTTTTTTATCATTATGTTTTTGTATAATTGGGTATTGTTCCTTGTTTGTTTTAAAATAAAACTGCATAACCTGTCTACTCAGGCATAGACATTAAAACAAAATTTATTTAACTATACACATATGTAAGAATTTTAAAAGGAAGTTTTAAACATGATCTTTAAATAATTTGAAACCTGCTTATTCAATAGATGTAGCACTCGGCTATTTAAAATCAGTTTTAGTTTTAAATAAAATCGCATGGTTAGGCTTAATTTAAAATCACATAACATCGAGATAACTCAGGTAGGTACACAGTCTCATAATTATTCTTTAAAAATATGTTTAACTTAATATTTCTTATATTTTATATATTTTTAAACATTTAGGTACAACAGTCATGCTGACTTAAGGTTTAATAGACTGTAAAGAAGTGTTAAATCTATCTAACCAACCTGATAGTAATGATGTTAGGTAAAATGAAGTAGAAAACAAGCATTTGCAGTAGACAATGTTTCAATCAAACCGAGTCTGCTATTGTTTAGCTTGGTTGCGTTCTATGCTCCCGAATGATCTTTTCAGAAATTTTATTATCTATCACAACAACAGTCTTTATCAGTCAGTGTGACGGCTGTAAAAGGACTTTCCATACTAGGAATTAGTGTTGTATTTTGTGGTCCTTTGGGATTATGGTGTACATTCATTTTACTACAGTAACATTCCGCTGTTGCTAGGGAGCGTGAGGGGTGTTGCACGTTTCATTACCTGTTTGCTATTGTGTTGCTTGGTGGCGTTCTATGCTTCCAAAGGGTCTTTCCACTGATTTCATTACATAAAAACGTAATTATAAAGCAGTACACCTCGAATTATTTATTGAATTTGATCTGATAAATGTGGCACATGTATCCTAAATGCATTATTTGAAACTCTTTAGACTAATGTGTTGACTTTCAGATTGTTACTAAGATACTGGAAAATGGCACTTGACGCAAGACAACTGGTATTACTTTTGGTACTTTTCACAGATGTTGTAATGTCGGTTGAGTTATCATTTGCTACAAATGTCAATATTCTGAAAAAACGTTTTAAATGACACTCGGCAATTTCTGTATGATTACGTACTCTCATTCTGTAATAAACCGACAAAAGCCAAAATGGAAAATTAAAAATGCCAAGAGTGTGCTTAACTAGCTTTATTAAATATTGTTTTGAAATAATTCGTGTCATGGCATTAATTAACGTAAAACACAAATGCGAAATGAATATAGTTTCGTCATTACATTTTTAAAGATAAAACAAATTAAATAATTAAGTATTGGATAGAAAATGATAACATCTCTCAGTTGAAAACATTCGAACTTCTGGTGTATACGTTTAGTGTTTAAGCTTTTAGTTTTGGGAGTAGGATCTTATATAGATAAATAACAATTAATGGAGACTATTCAACTACCAACATTTATTTTGCTGACTAAAGAGTTACGATACACATTACTAAATCTGGAACTAAAACTTCTAATAATCAAATGTTTAATAATATTTAGTAAAATTGCGGAAACTCGGATCTAAAACTCGATTTCCTCTGAAATCGGTCGACTTTTAAAGTCCAAGTATTTTCTCCCATTAACTCAATTAAAATAAACTGAAGTCTGAAAACTGAACGAATTTTCATGGCTACAGGTTCAGAAAAACTGGACCGGACAAGATATATTCCGGACTGATGTAAATTGAGAGTTTGGCTTGAAAGCATAATCGCCACAATCATGTGACATATTTTCGTATTTACTATTATTATAATTATTGTAATAAAAATAACAATAATAATAAATAGCTCTTTTTCAGAAAATAAAGAAATAAAGAACTAAATAAAGAGTACATTCAATACATGCATTTTATTTCTAACATGGCCTACTATGTACATGTACATTGAAATACACAGCATCTCATACAATGACAAACACAAAACTGAAATTCATCCCGACGAGCACACTTAAATAATATATAACTTTAAAAGCAAATATTAAGGTTTCTCCAAAAGTATTAATCTATAAAATGTGCATTAATTTGACATACATGTACACACATCTATCAATATCATACCTTTAAAAACACGAAATAATTCCGCTTACGCACGTGCTACGGGACGCGAGCAGTGTTGCACATTTTATAACCTTTTATTAACAAACTCGAGCCTGTAAAGTCTTTGTAGCGTACTTATGATCTTCTATTTCATTAAGTATCAATACAACAACCGTAAAGTGCGGTGGCGGCTATACAAAGTCTCCCCGCACTTGGACTCGGTGTCGTTTTCTTGTCAGGTTCTTTAAGAGCTTCAGAACATTTAATATTTATATTATGTAATTGAATTCCGCTAAGCCTGTGCTAGAGGGTGTGAGGGGTGTTGCAAATTTCGTTACCTCTCATGAACAGACTCGGTATATAATTTTTGGTTGGTTGCGTTCAGTGCTTCCAAATGATTTTTCCCAAATTTATTATAATATCAGTAAAACATATCTCAGTGATATTAAACTGTCGATAGAAGAATATGTAAAATATCATCGAAATGCAGTTCTTCAAAGTGATAAGTTGTCTTGTAATGTAAAGGTTTACTAGAATTTATTTCACGATGTGTGGTTTTGTCGGTAAATGTTCGCCTAAACTATTTTGTTCGAGGTTTTCACCGAGAATTATCTTTACGTGTCAAAAGCAATTATGAGCAATTGAAAACCAGTAGATCCATCAGATAATTAAACGTGTTCATAAAAATGAGAAAGTTTTTTAAAACGTTATTTATAATTGCTAGTTTTCATTATTACACAAACTAACCTCTTCTGTACACTATATAGTTTATCAGAGTCTGAATTTTAGCCCAGTCCCCACAACAGTATTGCAATAGTACACGGCGGACACAATTGTATTCATTACAGTATAACATTCTTATATCATCAAGCAATCTTTAAAGTTAAAATTTCGGATTAAATTTATTTCTGTAAACATTACCTATTCAAATTCCTGAATGAAACAATCAATGAAACAATCGTCTGTCATTTATGGACGATAAAAGACTTCCTGCATGTTTTATTATTTAAACATGCATTTTGTTTCCAAATGCATTGGCATACGTTAAGGTTATTTTGGAGCGCTCGCTTACCAATCAACTGTCTCGAGCGAGGGCTAGATAGGTCAGTGTTTGTCATATGTTTATCAGTACTTTATGGTGGCTGATTTCTGCCAGTGTCGTTCTGTCGTTCTTGCGCCACGCCATAACGACAGAACTATATTTTCCTCTTTTGGCGTTGTTTTGTACCCTCGTTCTGGCGCCCCCGCCAAAACTATATAACGACGAAGAATGCAACGCGACAGAACGAAAGAACGACACTTATAAACGGCGCCCTATAAACGTCGTCTTGGCGCTCTGTCATTCTGTACAAAACACTTCAGTTTAATGTATACTTCTAGGATTGTGTGAAACAGGGAGGTGTTTTTTGAATGTTTTTAAATTACAAGGATGGTACATATCGTAGTACAGGTTTATTTAATGTTGCTATTGCTAAACGTGTTCTTACTGTTTGTACGGTAAGTCAGATAATCAAACCATATTTGTGTATATTATGTAGTTATACAAAATAGATAGCATTCTTAACAAATGTAACACCTATCTTTAGAATGTTCTACTGGCTGCACTTCCGGTTCTGGTTCAGCATGCTTGAAATGTGAATCTTCATATTATTTATATGGTGGTTTCTGTTCTCAATGTCCAGAACAGTGCATCAGTTGTAGTGGATTTGATAATTGTACTTCGTATGAACCAGGTGAATGGGGATTAAACAGCCGATCCCTGTTCCAGTGTAACAATTATTGTCATGATAAAGAATGCCAACATGACACTGGCCATTGCATTCCGTGTAAACCTAGGTTGTATGGCACAGAATGCCAACATAATTGTAGTGCCTGTGACAATAATCTTTGTGATTTTCATAGATGCACAAACAGATGTAAACAAGGATATTACGAGTACAATTAGGTCTGAATTAATATGTCAAACATGTCCGACAGATTGCAAATATTGTCAAGACGGTAGTACATGTCGTGTATGCAAAGACGGTTTTCATTTGTATCGGTTTTATTCTACTGAAAAGCGTTTTATTTATTGTGTAAGTTGTTCACTAGGATCAAAGTGTTAAAATTATTGTGCTATTCAAAATTGCAATCAGTGTGAAGTTAATGAAGGCATTTTAATGTGCACAGATTGCCCTGAAGGATATAGATTTAATAGAAATACATGCATACTAAATACAACAAGTTGTTATCAAGAATGTTCCTCTCATTGTGATGACGATGGTATATGATTAGGAAATTGCAATGCTGGATGGACAGGTGAAAAATGTTCTATGAAGTGTTCTGATAAATGTTTGACATGCGACAAAAGTAATAGAATCATTTGTCATCAGTGTACAGGTGACTTTTACACTGGTAGTTGTAATGTGGCTTGCAATCCGTCGTGCATCACAGAAGAAGATAAACAAACGTGTAGACTAAATGATGGATATTGTTTAAATGGATGTGGACACAATTTATGGGGTCCTGTTTGTGATCAGTCTTGTTCTAGCGGTTCTATTAATAACGGTTTATCTCCGATTTGCGGGAGAATCAACGGAATGTGTAAACATGGATGTAAGGACGGATACAGCGAATACAAATGTTATGTATTGCTACTACAAGCCAAACAAGTGTTAAGCCTGAAGATATAAGCAAAACAATTGTGAAGTCTGAAGGTAATTATATTATAAACAAACAAAAATACAATTTATTTCAAAAACTTTATTCATGTCGGTAGAAATCCTACTCTTAAAAGTGATGTTTAATTCAACAGGCGTCAGTTGATACGCTATACTGATTTAAGTGCGTAAACAACACATTTTTTGCATATTTCTTACAGAATGTATATCGAATCTGGAGAATGTATGATACAGATATCATACCATTTCTTAACCATATTTTTAATCATTCCTTTCAGAACATTTATTTATACTGGAAGCTGTTCTGTATAGGGTTCAATAAAATTAGCTTATATTTCTTCGTATCTACTTTGAAGAAGATATCAATGATTATTGTGTTATGTGTGTTACTACCATATAATTATTTTCTTTAATTTTCTTTTGAAAACACAAATGATCGTAAGAGATGAGAAAAATGTTTCAAAAGCATTTTCATTGGAGGCTTTTTTCGGGAATAGGAGTGTCTATAGCTGTTGCAGTCACTACAGTTGCATTATATAAACTAAGACTACCGTTAAGTATTGACATTTTGAATTCGAATTCAAATTAAAACACATTCAAAATTTCTAATAACCTGTACCTATCCACAGCCAACTTTAAAGAAATACGGAAATTTGAAACCCATGCAAATCGTTGCCTTTATTTATTCAACATGTGTAACACGTTTATGTAATTTTAAATGATATTGAAAATAAAATAATGAAATGTTGATTTTCTTGTTGGTCAGAACCGTTCCCATGGCAAATCTGTTTTTAGTTTATGCATTTTTAAGTAATCATACACAAGTGTTTTTATAATGTTACTTTAGATAAACATAGTATACTTCACAAAAAAAATCTTCTTTCAACACGCGTTAAGATTTCAATCCAAAATGTAATCAATATATCCTTTTACCAATATGTATATTACAAAGACGTTAAAGTCACGTCAAGATTCAAACAAGACTTTTGAGATCCCCACATATTATAATGAGGATGTAGGTCAAACAATTGAAAGAGAAGAAGTGACCAACGAAACAAATAACTATGATAGTCTCGGCAATACCAGAAACACGGACAATGTTTACAATGGTATGAGAGCTTTTGAATTAATTTAGTAGTGAATATTTTCCAGACAATATATATTTGTAAGGAACATTGCAATTGTTGTGTGCCTAGAATGTATCAATATTCTGAGCCTTTACAATTTCATCATTTAAAGTCAGTCCTGCAAAAAGGTGCCGTTTCTTTTCACAAAGAAATATGACGCCAAAACATAAATTTCATCTTTTTTTTTACTGATACAACTGATACAGAGGAGAAATGCTTGTAGATGGATATAGCTTCACTACTTAAAACTGTTTCAAGATGAATACATGGTATAGAGTAATGTCGACAAAGTCATCGTGGAGAAAATATTTACTTAGAAAAGCTGAATATTGTCTTGATCAGACTAAAAATGTTTCAAAAAACATTTGGTTTTGACAGTTTTCAACAAGGAAGTGCATCGTAGAAATCATAATTGAGGAAAATGATTATGATGATAAAATATCAATAATAGTAATGATAATAATGATGATAATAATGATAATGATTGTACAAATTGTTTTCAGACTTTCATTTACTAAAAGTCAATGTACAACTTCCAGTGACTAATACAGATTGAAACAATGGACATGCTTTCACCAGTATTGAAGCCGATACTGACGTTTACTGTATGGAATTTTTTTAAGATTTAGAAACAACAACAGTACAATAATGTGCCTGGTTCTGCAACATGTGAATCATAATCTCTGCGACAATAGCAAGTGAAAGCGAGGAAGCTTGTCAGTAGGTTGTGTTAGATCGATGGCATACAAAGGTGCCCGTTCGTGTCTAAAAAAAATGCCCGGAGGGGCACATTGACCTTCCTCCACCATTAAAAGTTTGAAAGCCGCCATATGACTTATAATAATGTTGATGTGGCCTTAAACCCAACAAAGATATTGACAAAATACCAAGTATCGAAAAAGAAGAGTTCAACGTATATTATTCAGCTTTTCAATTTTTTCAATATTATTTCATTTATATTATTATTCTGCTTAATAATATACATTGTATTTCATATTATAAACATTTTATGCAACTCTACATTCCTTTTACTTTGAGTTAAGTCTGTTTCGTAAATTAAATTAATTCAAACTAAGACCTTGGTTAGATTACGTGTTGGTTTATGATATCAGAAAATGACTTGTTCGGGATATTGAATTATAGGAATTATTTATTGGATAAATGGTGATGTACAAGTAAAGTATTTCATGTAAGATAAATACAGACAACTGACCTTTCGACATATAGCAAATCCCTCATTTTATATTTGACCTATTTTAGAAAAACTTTCCTAAAAGTTGAACAGTTAAGTATGACGGCAATAGCGGATGCAGTTTTAAGCAATATTTTGTTTGCCTTTAACCCTCCTAATTGCACTGACATAAAAATTCAAGTATCAATAGGAGTTAAACTGGAAACAAAACCACAGATTGATCCTACGTGTACTTAATCCTTGCTGACGAAACGAAACAAGCAATTTTGAACAACGTGTAACACTCTTTGAAGAGAAGATTACTGTTATGAAATATTTGAAGCAAAAGTTACATAACGTAGAAAGTAAATCTTATATGTAATATGTCTTCGAACCATTGTTATATCTCGTTCATTTTTCTTTATTTGAATAATATGTATATCCAACAGAAGCACTAACATCACTGGTCCCATCTGTAGAATAGTTGTAGGCGGCGCCTGCACAGACCTGATGTCTGTCACCAGTGCAATATCTAGCCTCGAAGCCTCGACTGCCAGTTATCTTGTTGGCATAGGTATTTACTTCAAAATTTTTACTTTCTCCATACCGTAGAGTATCTCTTTCAGAGTTCCCTGACATAGAACTAGGGAAACTTTGTCCCCGGTAACCGCTCATGTTTTATCTGAAATATTTACCAATTGATATAGATCTATTAGTATATAATGTATGTATGGAAAACATATAATTCTGTATATCATACATATTGGAGTGGTCTTCAGTTTAATTACGTGAAATTACACATGTTTTTCCAAGGTTCACTCTCCATTCTCAGAATACTACTTTTTTCTTGTCTTAAGTTAACATAATTACTAAAATGTTATATGATGATTAAACGAATCGACAAACGACTTGAAATTAAAAACCGAAATACTTTTACGTCTAAAACATGCCTGTAAAATGAATTATTTATTTACCATATCAAAAAAACGACGAGAATAGTTTTTCCTTTTAAGGAGAAATATTTTGCAAATGAAAGCAATATATTATCGTTTTACTTAAAGCTGAATTTTAAATAAAATGTAAAATTCTTCATACCAAATCAAGGCGTTTAAACACAAAACGTACGAGTTCGATGAAAGTTAAATGTTAAATGTCTGATATGTTACGAAAAACACACTTTTATACATAATCTATTTCAACCACCTTGAAATATGTACGAAAGTAAAGCGAGCGGATGACGACTAAGTTTTACACCACCATTGCCAATACTCATCGTGTTCTTCTTTTTTTTTTAATGTTCAACAAAATCTACGGAGTCTAGTAAGAACAACTTGCGTAGATATATACAATGGTTCAATTTTGTCATAGGATGTTTACGGGTTTCTTTTAATTTCTGGCCTTGCCTGGCCCAACCTGGCCTGACCCAAAGAGTTCAATTTTCGAGCGGGTCAGTCCAGAAGAGGTAATAATTTTCAATGTATAAAATGTTATTGCAGTTTTTAAAGTAGTTGACATCAGTGGTTACTAGTACAAGAGTTTGGCATAATTATCCGGTTGTTTATTTTCTCATAAACGTATGTAATCTAAAATTCCCCTTCTAGCAGTGGATAATATTTGAATAAAAATGTCAACTTCAATCATATCAACAGTCATATCTAACAATTAATTCTCCAATTATTTTAAAGTTGACTGGTGTTTTTGTCTCAATCAATATTATATACCAACTTTGGTCTCAAAGGGTTGTGCTAAAAAGATTGCCAATACTCTGCAGATGTTATTCTGTCACCAAAGACATTTATTTGCTTTGTGTTATTTGATTCATAAATTAATAGCAAATTAATAAAAACTTTCAAAATATTCTGACATAAACTGGTATATTAAAGCAGTTTCTATAAAAGATCAGTTATCAATTAATATTCTTGTAGATAATGTAATTACAGAAAAAATTAGCTTTAGTACAATTCTTTTCAGTAGTATTTCGTTTAATCACATCTTTTCCCTGTTAGTTTAAACATTTTAAATTTTACATGCTATCTCTACTTAAAGTATAATGTTGATATATATAATGACATCAGAAAATGTTTTAAATCTAATAAAATGAATTTAGATCCACTATTGTGTAAATATCACGCATCATGCTTCGAAATAAAAACAAGGACCTGAGAAAATTGGCATTCAAATTAAAAAGATTATCACCAAAATTTAATAGGGTAGATTTCTCGGAAGCACAGAGCACTAAAAATACAGCCTCGGAGCCACGTATTTGCAAAGCAGGCCCATAACAAAAAGAAGCTGTAACGCAAAAATATTACAGACTGGTTGCTTCAAAAACCTTACAAGTACATATATGCCAAATATAGATAGAGGGGTGGAAGAGGGGTGGAAGGGGTAAAAAGTGGGGTGGGGTGGGGGAGGAGGTTGAAGAGGAAGGTAGAACAAGGATGAATATACAAAGGTAATGCTACGTTCCTTCATCACAGTTACACTACAACGTAAACCACAATAGCGCAGACATTCATGTACTAAAGATAAACACACAACCACACCCAACTAATTAACATAGAAAAACAGACAAGTAAGATACAAGAAAACTGTAGGGCACCGCTTTAGACACACAAGCACACAAACGTTCACCTATAGTATTGTTCATTGTTCCTTTCAACTATTCTTGTGTATAAATACAAGGGAAGATTGTTATATGTGTAATTATGTGAGCTTTTGTAGGATGCCTGTGTAAGATAGTTCTGTACGTTTGTAACGTTATTTATCTGGTTAACGTATAATAAAGCCTGGACACGGTATGATGCATTGTGGGTAGATCAAGATAGTGGACGTATTTTTGCAACGTGTCGTAATTTGAAATAGATTTAAGTTTTTCGTCGTCAAAATGGCAAGGAGTGATACCAATAGTGATATGAACTTATTTATGCAACCTAACGTTATGACATCAAACAGGTTTGGTCCCCTTAGTGAGGATTTTGAGACTGTACAGAGTCGAAAAAGAGCTCGCCACTCGACGGGTGGGGCATCGTGCGAGCACATGCCTACAAATCAATCTTCTTTCTTAGATTCCGAAAAACTCAAAAACCTACCAGCTGATGAGAAACTGAACATTATACTTGAAAACATGTCTAATCTTGGCTTTTGAAGTATAGAATTGACAATATTGAGTCCACCGTTTCATGAATTGTGCACATCACGGGGTCACAAATGAGAGACTTCGTTTATTGGAGTATAAACAAATTGACTTAGAGGCCCGTAATAGAGCCACAAACCTTATTATCACAGGTGTAGTAGAAAGTAGAGGTGAAAATTGTGTTGACATTGTGACTGATCTTATTGACACTTATTTAGACCTTAAACCATCCTCTTTTGTGATTCTAAGGGCACACAGAATGGGTCGAGTGTTCAGACCACGCGCTTCGCATCTAGACCCTGGTCCAAAACCTAAACCCAGGCATATTATGGTGACATTTTGCCAACCAATCGAAGTTGACTTTTTAATGGAAAGGGCGTATATGCTCAAAGGTTCGGACGTCGGTTTCACCAGGGACTACCCTAAAGAGATAAGCGATGCGAGAAAAGTGTTGTGGCCGCACTTTAAGGACGCCCGCCAAAGGTATGGAAATAAAAAAGTTCGAATACTATTCCCGGCTGCTTTGGAGGTCAACGGACGTATTGAACGTAACATGTTTCCCGACTGGTTTGAGGTCCTCCGCGGGTCTAGATGTACAGATATCCAAAAACGCGTTAGTGAGAACATTAGAGTGAACAACGAGCGAATCAGAGAAGCGTTTACCCAACAAAATATTCAAGGGCGCCCAAGTGTGCCCCCTAGTCCACATGTTATTGACTCTGGAAATTGCAACAGCATCCCTGAGGAACAGGTGCTCGAATCAGCCGCAGCCGATGAGTCACTACAAAGTGATCTCAATAATCAGGGCTTAAACACATCGCTTGGTGGTGACAATATTCAGGTCAGGAACGAGACAGCCTATCAAGCACGTGCTGAGGGTCCGTTACCCGCACGCTATGTCCAGTCGTTTAACCTAAGAGCCAATAATCCGGTACCAACAAATTATGAAAACGCTAGAAACACAAAAACTGCAAGTGAAAAATCAATACAGGATTCTGTCCCTGTTCAAAATAAACTTTATTCGGAAGCAGTGTCCATCTCCAACGAGGACAGAAACAACGCTGGAAGCCATGGTGAAAGCCCCTCAGACCACTTTTCACTAGGTTCCAAGGCCGGGTGCAAGTAGGACAGGCCGGGGGCAGTACCGCCATGTGTCTTTGAGGCGGATACGCCCGTGTGTCAAACTGAACTTAAGTGTCATGAAACTGAAAATACAACTTTTGCATCTGAAATTTTTCTATGTTCCAAATGCATGGATTTACCTAACTGTAAACTTTTGTAAGATGTGAACATTACGTAAGTTTAGATACTTTTCTATGTAACCAATGTATGGATTTGCCTAGTTGTTTTAGTTTTACTAGATGTGATCATTATACGAGTTCTGAAGTGAAAAATATAAACTCGAACACTTACAGTAAAGCATTGCATGAAAAGAATAATGACGAGGTTAAAAGTAGCTGTGTTAATACTAGTAATCAGTCTGCGACAATTAATAGGGAAAGTTGTATCTCATTTACTAACAAAATTGCCTCCCCTGAAACACATTGTTCACCGCATAAAAACGCTTATTTTGAAGTAAATACCTTCAAAGTAGGGAGTCTTAATGTTTGCGGATTAAAAAATAGAAGTAATTATCCGGAATTTCTCGATCTTATTAAGGAGTACGACATTTTCTGCGTGGAAGAAAGCAAACTAGATATTTATGATATTATAAAAATACCCGAGTACACTTTTTTCTCAAAACCAAGAAAGGACAGTTACTATAGGAAATCAGGAGGCATAGGTTTTTTCATTCGAAATACTTATATAAACCAAATAGAAATACTGGAGACTGATTGCGAGTACATTTACTGGGTTAAAGTTCATGCTGATATGTTTAAAAATTTTGATAGTGATTTTATTATTGGTGCAATGTATATCCCACCAAATCAGTCACGCTTCTTTAACGATGACGAATTTCTCAAACTTGAAAATGAAATATCATCAATGTGTATTAAATATAAATATTGTCTGGTTTTAGGGGACGTAAATGGCCATACTTCTACCTTTGATGATTTTACTATTATAGATGAATTCTTATCAAACCACTTTGAATTTGATGAAGAATTTTTGAGTAGTTTTAACTCTTTTGAAGTACTTGAAAAACATAATTTTCCGCTAAAGAGAAGCTCAATGGATACCAAAACCAATGCAGTCGGACATAAGTTCTTAGATATATGTAAATGCAATAATTTATATATACTAAATGGTAGAGTGGGCAAGGATCGTGATAAAGGAAACTTTACATTTAGAGGAACTTCTGTAATTGATTACATGGCAGGATTAGTACATCTTTTCCCTTTTTTACTAGATTTTGAGGTAAAAGAAGTTGACACCTTATTTTCCGATGGGCATGCGTTATTATCTGCCGTCATAAAATGTTCACATGTACATAGCACTGATAGTCCAAACGCACCGAATAATACAAATTCTAGTAGACATGTTAAACCCCCGAAATGGAAAAATAATCTCACAGCTGATTTTGTTTCAAATTTAGACGATAGAAAAATTGCGTCGATTGAGCAATCCCTCCGCAATTTAACAAGCGACATATCAAAAACTGAAATAAACGAAATATCCGACAAAATCGCTAGTCTTTTTGAATACTCCGCATACAAATCTTTTCCGCAAAGTTTTTGCTCAAATAAAGATAAATATTCAAACTGTATCTCCACCAAAGGAAAAAAATACCAGTGGTATGGGCCTCAGTGTAACAAAGCGAGACGTAAATATAACCGCGCTCGTAAATTGTATAGTATACATAAAAATGACCTATATAAAGCAGAATTAAATCGCGCCGCTAGAGTTTATAAACAAACACTGAATACTTTCATGTATCAGCATAAAACGCGAAACGAACGAAAACTGAGAGAAATGCATTCCAGGCAGCCTAAAGATTTTTGGAAAATTTTGAATAATTTAAATACCGTATGCCCTCAAAATAAAACGCCAGATATACATGAGTTTTATGAACATTTTAAGGCCGTAAATTCTGAGCCTTGTCATGGTGATAGCGAACAAATTAATCATGAGGAATCGAGTTTTATTTCCGAGGACGATACTTTAAACGCACCAATCACGGAAAGGGAGATAATAAAAATGATTAATAAAAGCAATAACAATAAAGCAGCTTCGCCGCAAGATTACATTTATAATGAGTATATTAAAAATACACAGTCTATAATGACACCAATTTATTGTAAGTTTTTTAATAAGATTTTTGATAGTGGAATTTTGCCAGAAAAATGGCTTATCGGTACTATAATGCCAATATACAAAAAAAAGGGTTCGCAACTCGATCCGGCGAATTATTGACCTATTACAATACTGAGTTGTTTGGGGAAATTATTCACAGCTGTCTTAAATGAACGTATAACTGTATTTCTTAACAACTTTGACATTCTTAATCAAAATCAGGCCGGATTTAGATCAGGATTTTCAACCACAGACCATATTTTTACTCTCAAATTTCTAATTGATGCCTTGAGATCACAAAAAAAGAAACTTTTTTGCTCGTATATCGATTTTACGGCCGCTTTCGACAAAATTTGGCGGGTAGGACTCTGGAGCAAACTGCTTAAAAATGGAATAAACGGAAAGCTTTATAATGTAATCTTCAATATGTATGCAGATATTAAATCATGTGTTTCTTTAAATGGTAATATATCTCCGTTTTTCAAAAGCTTCTGCGGGGTAAGACAGGGAGAGAACTTGTCCCCCGTTTTATTTTCAATATATCTCAATGATTTAGAAGATTATCTAAATAGAAACAACACCAGTATTGAATTAAATCAAAACAATGGCGAAATCAACGTGTATCTTAAAATTTTCATACTTTTATATGCAGATGACACAGTTATAGTTAGTGAAGATGCAACAACTTTTCAAAATTTGTTAAATGATTTCTATCAGTATTGTAAAATATGGAAACTAACAATCAATATGCAAAAGACAAAAATTGTTATATTTGGCACGAGCAAACCTGAAAACTACAACTTCACTATAAATGGCGAAATAATAGAAAATGTGAAAGATTACAAATATCTAGGTATTCTCTTTTCTTCTTCGGGAAATTTCCTAAACGCACGAAAACAATTAGTGAGTCAAGCGAGAAAGGCGTTACACATTCTATATATGAGAATATCTAATATTGATTTGCCAGCAGATGTCCAGTTGAAACTTTTCGATCAAACCATTGTTCCTATATTAACTTATAACTGTGAAGTATGGGGGTTCGAGAACTTAGACATAATTGAAAAAGTACATACTGATTTTTTGCGTAAAATTACTGACAGCAAGAAAAGTACGCCTATATATATGTTATATGGAGAACTTGGCCGCTATCCGCTCGAAATAGTGATTAAAACTAGAATTATTAACTATTGGGCTAAACTTCTTATGGGAAGTGAACTAAAAATAGCAAGGAAATGTTATGAATACATGCTGATCTCTACAATACATTTTAAATGGATAAATCATGTTAAAAGTATTCTGGATCTAACAGGGAACACCTTTTTTTGGATTAATCAGAAAACTTTATACTGAAAAAATATAGGTCAATTAATTAAAAGGAATTTACATGACCAATTCTTACAAAAGTTTGATGGAAGTTTAAATAATTCTTCAAAGGGATTAAATTACAGACTATTTAAGTCTGATATCAAGTTAGAACCTTACCTTACTATTCTCCCTAAAAACAAAAGACTAGTACTATTTCACTTTAGAACAGGTAATCATAGACTGCCAGTAGAGACAGGGAGATGGCGTCAATTCAATGTTCCCTATGACGAAAGAAAGTGCACGTTGTGCTCATTAAATGATGTGGGCGACGAATTCCACTATCTTCTCAAATGCCCTTTTTTCGCCTACGAACGAATGAAATATATCCCTAGAGCGTTCTCTAACAGGCCAAATATAATTAAATTTCGTGATCTGTTGTCTTCCGTATCATTCGGTGTATTAAAAAACATAAGTGCATTCGTGTCGCTAATAATAAATTATTTTCGAAATAGCCAGTAATAATATGTATAAGTACTTACAACCATATCACTTATATCCAATAGTAACACTAATCTCATAGTAATGTCCACGCTGCCAACGCGCACATACACATTTATTTTTGTAAACTTATGAATGAACTGGGTCAATGACCGGTACATGTATAAAGAAACTACTGACCAATCAAAATTCACAGTTCTTCTTAATCCCCAAGTCGATTCATAATAATGATACCAATGGCATACCTTTAGGTAGATCATGCTTTTTTCGTGATCTTATTCTCCCAACAAGTATCACTATTTAGAAACCTTAGTGTAAACGTATTACTCTTTCTTTTCACTAAGTTTTACGATCTGTATTTATGATACTCTAAGTTTGTAAATTATATCTTTGTATATGATATATAATTATGTCTGTCCCCATCTAAACCCATATCTTGTTTGAAAAAAATGAGTCATGTTATTACATGTATGTAATCTGACATTAATAAAAGTAATTGTTGTTGTTGTTGTTGGTAGGCAAAAAAAAAATTAAAACAGCAACGTTACTATCTTTCTAGTGAAAAATATAATATCAAAACGTTTGACCATTTAAATAGTTCCAAATAATGTCTGTGTGTAATGTTCTAGTCTCTTTAATTATGGGCCAGTATCTCATTAACAAAAAACTGACCTTCACATCTTATTTCATCATATTACATACCCATATGTTTATTTACGAATATGAGGAGTTTCATTAATTTGTACATGGTAGAAGCTCATTATGAAAACTCGCGTTTATGGTCCAAATCTTTCAAATCAATCTTGCCAAAAAAATTAAGGCACAAGACCCCTGTCTTTTTGCCAAAAAAATCAGGCTTTGATCGAATTCTATATTGTAGAAAAAAATTGACCCAAACGTTCAGAACTAACTTTGATGTATAATATGTCATACACTACTCGCAGTTTAAAGACAGTGATAGAATTGCGCACATAAGGTAATGACTTGTATATATTTATAAACCCTTTTGAACCTTGCCAAGATGACATTATGTTTTTTTAGTCTATACAATAGTTCTGTTTAGACATAACATTTATCCAATATCTAAAAATAATTCTTTGTTATTTCGTCCATTATATAGATTATTGTACCGACACGGCCTTTTTAAACATGCTCATTTTATTGTGACATTCCATTTAGATATTTTCAATAAAAAGTGATTTCATAATGACCCTGACAAGGCTAAGTTAAGTTTTAAATTTCATCTTTAGTTTGTTTTGTACTTAAATAAATTTAAATCAGTAAATTGAATTACTTTTTTTAAACCTTAACTAAAATTGGGATAAGACATATAAAATACTGCTACTGAATGACAAATGCAAAGAATTATCAGCATATCACTTTTTGTGAGACGCAATGCTACAATTTCAAAACCTTTAAAATTGATATATGCCAGCCAAGAAACCTCGGTATTGAACTTTACAGTTACTTGATAAAAACAGCTTCTTAGGATCTTACCTTTGTTTCTAAAGATCTGTTCTTATGCGAAATCAAACCTTGAAATATTTATTTTAAAATGAAGAAGTAGAATAATGACCAAAAAGGTTGTAGCTCGTAAATTTTTAAGTCTGGGGTCCTTGAATGAAGCTTCCAGTAGCTTTTATACTAACAAAGTGCACGCTAAAATTATGTGTGCACATACCAACTGATTGGGTGCACACAAGTCAAACCGTGAGTGAAATATGAAAGTGTTCAAAAGTTAAACCAATGTTTACATGGAACAGTCACAAGTCTGCATGAATCAGAAGAATCAGAGTTAAAGTACTATAATTGAAAACGGTCTAAAACCTGAATAAAATGACTATCACCTGCGAATCCCTGATACTATACCTGAATATAGGAAATTCAGCTTTAAATTGCTCAGACAGATGGAGATATATCTGTAATTTATTAGATTGTCATGGGTTGCTAAAGCGCAAAAACGGCTTCAGCAAGACAGGGATGTTGCTTTGTAATCACTTGAAAATGCATGCAATGTCTAACAGAATTAAAAAAATATGAGGTCAGTCTGAGTTTGAAATGATACATTAGTTAGTGAAGAAATGTTTTTTCTTATAAATAATTGATGACAAAAATCATTATTTCTAAAAATGTACTTATAATACAGAAATCTTCCAAACAAAATTTTACTCATTTGAATATTCCTAGGATGTTGTAACAGAAACGCACTTTCCATCCGGGTTATCAGTTCCCTTAAAGCCTGAGAGTAATCTGTCCTTGGTATACTTTGCAGATAACCTTGTTGAATTGTACTTTGATTTTTTATTTAGTGAAGTATATGCGCTATTTAAGGACATTACTAATCTGACCATAGTAGATCATGTAATAATATCGCTTATTAAAATATTACCAGATTATTTCTGCTGTTGGCTTATTTTTCATTACCAATATAACAAGATACAAATAACCCTGCCCCTGGTGAAAAGATATAATCTTCCGTGTACAATTAGTTTATTAATTTATTAATGACGTGTAGTACATACCAACATTCAAAAACTTTCAGCGGCTTCCTTCTCTTTCTATCAACTTGAAGGAAAAATAGTTCCATAGAAACATCAGAAAATGGCGTACATCCAAACTTTCATTGATGCGTTGTTCAAGAAATTCTCAGGATATTAAGTGTTACTTAAAAGGGAAAAAGATTCAGGAATTAAATAATAAAATGTTTCTTACACCAGAATCACAAACGGCAATACTGATACGGTCTACATAGTATTTCGTGGCTAAGCAAGACCTTATACAAATTTTCATAAAAACTTCTTGTGTACTATTTTTCCACTGCGGAAAAGCTAGTTGCTGGAAACTATAATTACGATGCAATAATAGAACTACCCTATGCACGTGGTGTGAATGTAAACTCAAGTGAAATAAGTTTGTTTTTTTGTCATTGTAGCTAGATTCTGCTGTTCACATCAGACTAATAATTATTGCCATTTGATTATGTTTTGTCGCATCTTACGATTTTCTGTGACACCCGTTTTGCAGGGGATATCTATTATATGCATTTACTTGTTTAAAAACCAGAAATTTATACCTTGCTTATTCAAGCAGAGCTATTACAGAAAAATCTATTATGTTTTACACACATGTATGCATTTAAAAAGGAAGTTTGAAATACGGTAAACTTGTTTATCTAATAAGTGAAGCGCTTTACAATTTAAGAACAGATTATTTAGGTGTGACTTAAATAATATAATTTGGACCTAGCTCAGGTAGGAACATAACATTACTGTTGTACTTTAGAACATTGTTAATATTTCTAATATTTTAAGCGTTATCAAAACATTCAGTCATATACATTATGCTATTCAAATTTCGTAATACTGTAAGGACGCCTTGTAATCAATTAAACCTTCAAGACATATTACTTAAAAATGAACTGTTGTCACTCTTTTGAGTATTCGTTGTTCTGATAATTACATATGACTTAAACTACTCGAGTATTATTTCGGATTACATATAGTTAAAGATAATCACATTTGTATCGTGAAATATGCACGAGTTCTGCAGCGGAAATACTGCGCGACTTTACCGCAATAATATTCCGTGAATTTCTCGATGCAAATCATTTTAAAAGGATTTTGCTTGGTATCGTTATCGAGTTTCATCTGCAAAAATGTAGCAAATGCAGACACAGTCCATTATCTGATACCGTTAAACTTTCAAATTGTTAGTTAAATGCAAGAAAATGGGACTTGAAGCAAGACAGCCTGTGTAACTTTTTAAATTTTTCACAGATGCTGTATTGTATGCTTCGTTCTTCTTTTACTTCTATGTCTGACTTGAGATAAAATCGCCCTAACAACACGAACTAGGCCCAAGAACAGTTTTCTCGGGTCAAACTTTCACATCATCTCTTAATCGGGAGGGCCGCCAACAATGCGAGAACAATATGGCGGGATGAGAAAATGAGGACGATTCGTGCATGATTTGCAGGGCAAACATTTCACTTCCTTGTCCTTTTAGTATTGAATGCAAACATACGATAAATTTATGACAAAATACTATATTTTTTGAATGAATAAATTACACTACTTTTGTAGAAATGTTGGTTTACCCTCGTCGATAATATAAACAAGCGTCGTAAACAAGGCAGTAAAACTATACTTCCGGTCCCGGGGTTAGAGCGTTTTACTCGGCTCAATTCCATCCAGGGAAAAATGCCCAAGGACGCCCCAGAAGTTCGAATGTTTTCCACTGAGTGATTTTATCGTTTTCTTGATTTTCATGTCTATTCAGAAATTAGTATATGGATTATTTGAAGTATATCCTAAGCAAAAAGGAGCATAATTCATTAAATATTGGTACCAGAGTTATGCAGCTTGTGTCATATAGTGTGGGTGATGATGTTGAACAACTATTTTAAGTTTGAATCAAATCCATTCAGTAATAACAGAGACAGAATGAAAATGCATCAAAACTTTAACCTGAAATTCTAAGTAAAAAGGGGGAATAATTAATGAAAAATTTGTGCCAGAGTTATGCACCTTGCGTCATATGGTGTGGGTGATGATGTTAAACATTTATTTTAAGTTTGAATCAAATCCATTCAGTAATAACAGAGACAGAATGAAAATGCATCAAAACTTTAACCTAAAATTCTAAGTAAAAAGGGGAAATAATTCATGAAAAATTGGTCCCAGAGTTATGCACCTTGTGTCATATGATAAGGGTAATGATGTTGAACAATTGTTTAAGTTTGAATCAGATCCATTCAGTAATAACAGAGATAGAGTGAAAGTGCATAAAACTTTAACCTGAAATTCTAAGTAAAAAGACGAATAATTCATGAAAAATTGTGCCAGAGTTATGCATCTTGTGT
Source organism: Mercenaria mercenaria (assembly GCF_021730395.1). NCBI lineage: Eukaryota > Metazoa > Mollusca > Bivalvia > Venerida > Veneridae > Mercenaria > Mercenaria mercenaria. Next base: position 21,852,943 of record NC_069378.1, on the reverse strand, counting down.
CATATGATGTGAGTGATGATGCTGAACAATTATTTTAAGTTTGAATCGAATCATTTCAGTAATAACAGAGGTAGAGTGAAAGTGCACCAAAACTTTAACCTGAAATTCTAAGTAAAAAGGGGGAATAATTCATGAAAAAATCAGTCAACTCGTGTCCTGATCACCTCGCTCCCCTGTCAACTCGTCCTCATGTTTGTCTGTTGATATCCCTGGACGATTCCAAATTTGTCATTTCGTCCCCCACTTTTGGGCCCCTTCTTTTTAGTCTTATTTTTTGTCAATGTTTCCTAGATTATGATTAATATAACTATGATTTAGAACTTGAAATATGTGTTCTGTAAAATATGTTCTACATAAACAAACATGAAAATTTGACTTGAAAGGCTTCCTTTTTTTTTTTTTGCTTTATAAATACCCGATCGTATGTAAAAGTGCAGAGTGTAATCACGCTTCGTAGCTTTAAGTGTGCATTGCCTAATGTGGCCATGTATCTTTTTTAAAGGCACTTCTTGTTTTTCTTGTTTCTGACTTTGATATACACATGTTTGGTGTTGAACCCCTTTTAACTTCATGCCGACGAGTTTGTTTCAGAAACGGACGAAGTACGAAATGGTGCCTGTCCGCCCGTCATATCTCGGCATATAGGTAGATTGGAATGTGACAGTGTGCAGAATGTATGAACCAGGTCTGTAGATCAAAGACCAAGGTCACAACACGGTCAGATATGTTTGTCATATTTTGTTTCTATAGCTTAACTTCATAACCAATTGAAGTATTGACTTCAGACTTGGCATATGGTAGAATTTGATCGGTATGTACATGGCAAAAGTCACAAATCGAGTTCAAATCTGTCCTTTGTATTTTGTGTCTGGAGCAAACTTCAAAACTATTCAAGGCGTTGACTTAAAATTTGGAATAAAGGTGGTTGGTGCAACAATTCACATTACTTAACGCCTGCGCTTTCCCCCCCCCCCCCCCCCCCCCCCCCCCCCCCCCCCCCCCCCCACACACACACATATGTTCATTAACCCGCCGTAACCCCAACCCGGAAACATCACTTTCAGTTTCAAGTGTTCAAGTTCTCACGAATTTTCGCTTTCTTTTGAATAGTAAATAGTTTCTTTGTAATAGAATATATTAACGATAAATCGGTACCTTCATTCATATCACATTCTTCAATTACATATGTCGAACATTAATAATGACGAAGCGGATACCACAAACCAAATGGACCTGTGATTGAGTTATTTGCATTGATAAAGTTAACAAATGAGAGTAATGTGTTCTTGTGGTTCCTACTTGAAAGTGCTTTGACTTTGCAATGAAATCTTGAAATACTGCTGTTGACTACCTGTATAAACATAACAATTTTCTGATACCTTGTTTGCGCATTAAATATGAGGGTCATTACATGGCCATAATATTTCAGTAATAGACGTAAGACATTACTATAAAGAAGATTAAACAAGCAGAAGACTATAACGAAAAATTGTTCTCTCTTGAACAATATCTATGAAAGATACTGGATGCAAAATAATGTATTTCCATGGAAACATCCGACCAATTATATGCATGATAAGTTGTATAAAAGTAATTTTAGCATATCAATTCAAATGTGCAGACGTGTAATGAAAATAATTTAATAATTTCAACATCAGACTAACGAACGGCAAACATTTGTTTGATTTTCGTAACATGTAATTTTGTGCCTATGTGTATTCAAACCAACTGATGTTTGGAAAATAAGAGGTGAAATAACAAAATCACAGAACTTGAATCTATAGTGATTACTTGATATTGTTTCAACTTATCAAGCATTTAAATGTAAGTGAAATTAGACAATCTATAAAGGCAGGCCTTTGTAAAATTTGTTGGTCCCATATCATAATGTATCTCGCAACCAATGATGTTTTCATGGCAACAATAGGAAAATGCACACTCGTGCTTACCGATAAGTTGCGGAAAAAAAACTGCAAGAGGTTTTCAAATTACCTTTAATTGAAAGGCATATCAAGAAGTTCTAAATTATTCTAACATTTCTTTGGTCGGTCCATGGATTTGATGGACCAACTAGCTAATGCTCTGAGAGAGCAATATATGCAATTTAAAAATCCCTTTTGAGAAAGCCATCTACTTTTTTATCTGCATCGAAATATCCGACAAATGAAACAACATTCACTGTTTATCGGTCTATGAACGGCACATTTTCACATCATTTTAACATTATTTGTTTTGCATGGTGGTGTGAGAGCGGGATATCAACAAAATGATATGAGGTTATGAGTGCTCTAGAAGAGCTAGGGTTTGATTTCAAGCTCTGCCTTAATCACTTTCTTTACAATCACTTTTCACTACATTTTATAATTGAAATAAATGAGCCAGCATTAAATCAAAAAAGTATTAAAGAAACATTATATGTTATGTCTCTCAAGTAGTCGGAAAATAATAAATTCATGAACTACTTTTAAACTAAACTCGTTGCAGCTGAGAATAAAGATATAATTATTATTATTATACCAGATTTATTATACCAGATTTATATAAGCGTATATAACCAGTGTGTGTCAGCTATTATTCTAAAAAAAGAACTATTTACCTTACTTATTCAGGCGTACCCGCTACTGTATTCTAAAAGGAAGTTTTGAATCTGTTCTTATGTTTATTGAGGCTTGATAGTTCAATTATTGTTGTGTTTACTCTATAAATTAAAAGCTTATTTCTTTCGCATTTTAAAAAGTAAAAGCTTAAGCATGGTTATAGATAAATTAATCTGGATATGGCGCAGGTAGGGACATACTTTTTTATGTTTTAAGGGAAAAAACTACTAAATTTGTACTTTAAATAAGGTAAATACATATTGCTCGCTTAACGTGTTACTAAAGTTAGGACACTTATAGTTCGTACAATCTACCTGGTAATGGGTAATTATTTTCAGTGTTTTATATAACGTTGTTTTTACTGGCCTTTTTTCATTATTCATTCTTATAATTACATATGAAACTTGAAAGTTCCTGAATGCTTAAATCTGTATTAAATTTAGTAATTCTTATACAATGTAATAATGCCATTGGGCGCAGGTAGTATTACAAGTAGTATTGTTTACATAATTTACTCTAACAGTTACAAAATGTATTATTTTTTATACATTTTAGACTTTCATATTGGAAATAAACTATTGGAAAATGGCGCCTGGCTTAAGTATGGTAGTATTACTTTTCGCACTTTTACCAGATACTGTATTGACAGGTAAGTTAAAACTTGCTGCAAATGTCAATTTTTGATAGTTTCTGATTATGTATCAAATACAGAAAATCAAGAGTAAACTATTAACATAAGATGGCTCCCTTAGCCCCTAGCATTTTTCGGCGTTATTTTTAGATTTGATGTAAAAGAAACCATACAGTGCTACATGGTGGGAATTAGAGAAATATATGCATGAAAATAACCAGACTGAGAGATTTAATGTGATGAATTAGATAGAAAACAATATTAGTTAATAGAGAATAATTATCTGACAAATTCCTGAAAACGAACACCAATTGTATTACCTTAAGTGTTTTCACTGCTAAACATGCAGAATACCTCGATTGCATTTACCCCAAAATTGTTCAAATTCATAACAATGATATCCCTTATAAAAGGCTCCTAAATCTAAAGATAAATATTTGAACATATTTATTTTGTATTGCAGCCCCTTAGAATCGACAATCAGTCTTAAAATGGGTATTAGGTTTTAGGTTTTCCTTAATCAGTTATATATATATATGTATATAAATAGTATTGTCAGCTATACATAATATCGTAGAAAAAAATGAGAAGCTCGTACATTTGAGGGAGAAGGTAGATATTATGAAAATAATGTTAACCATAAATCTACTCTTAGAATGCCCTGCTGGCTGTGCCACCTGTTCAAGTTCAACATGCATGAGCTGTGAATCTTCATATTACTTATCCGGTGGCGGCTGTTTTCAATGTCATGAGAATTGCAACAGTTGTAACGGAACAAATGATTGCACTTCATGCAGAGCAAATAAGTATAATCTGGCGAGTAAATGTACTCTCAACTGTGCAGATAATTGCCTAAATAGTGAATGTGCTGACGACAAAGGCTCTTGTTATCAATGTACACAGGGTTGGTATGGACAAAAATGTCAACATAATTGTAGTTTCTGTGCAAATGGACTTTGTGACTTACGTGCTTGCACATCCGGTTGTACAGATGGATATTTCGAGTACAATACTGTGTCTGATTCACTTTGTCTCAAATGTCCGAGAGATTGCAAACACTGTTATAACGGAACTACATGTCATGTTTGCAATGACAATTTTTATTTATATCAGTTTCATAGTAATGGAAATTCATTTGTCCAATGTGCTATGTGTTCCAATAATGCAGACTGTTCGAAGTATTGTTTGATTGAAAACTGCAACCAGTGTCAAATTCAAAATGGTGCTTTGGTGTGTACAGATTGCCCTGCAGGGCAACTATTTAATGGTAATACATGTGTACAAAATAGCAAAAATTGTTCTGAAAAATGTTCTACTTACTGTGACGATGATGATATGTGTTCAGGTAGTTGTAATGACGGATGGACAGGTAATACATGTACGGACCAGTGTGAAAGTACATGTCTGACATGCGAAAAAACTAATGGTAAAAGTTGTCAACAGTGTATAGGTGATTATTACACTACTAATTGCAGTGTAGCTTGTAATCCGTTATGTACAAAATTACACAGTAAACAAACCTGTAGACTGGATGATGGATATTGTCTGAATGGATGTGAATATAATTCATGGGGCCCTGCTTGTGATCAGTCTTGTTCTTACGGTTGTATTGATAACGGTTTATCTTCAATGTGTGAAAGAAGCAGCGGAATATGTAAACATGGATGTAAGGACGGATACAGTGGAGAAAAATGCGACACAAATGATACTACAAGCAAAACTACTTTCAAACCTGAAGGTAATAAAAATGGCCTAGAGGGTGTGGACAGTAGCATGCATTTCCACTACCGTCCATGAACAGGCCCAATTAAACAGAGCCTGCAACATTTTCGTTTCTCTCGTGTTGAGCAAGCTGTGGAGTTTCCACTTTTTCTATCGTAACAATTTATTTCTGCCACCTGTTGAACTGCTACAATCACTACCTGTAAGAACTAAAGCGATTGAAAGCAAACACATGTGTTCTTACTTATAAATCATTTGTTCATGTTTAAGTTGATTATTATAGTCATACTTTTAAAGAAGTCGTCCTTTGTGGAATAAATTATCAATCTTTTAAAAATTATTAGTTTGTTCGTATACCGAATTTTAAGTTTAACTGTTTTAGTTCAAAAGAAAACTTTAAATATTATAATGATTAATTTAATTTTATTTCCATTATTACATTATAACAGATACTTCGCAGTCGAATATAACCGATTCCATCACAGAAACTACGCTAGAGCCTACCGAGAAATCTGAATCACAGAAAGACAATAAAGATATAATCATTATAGTTTCTGCGGCTGGCGGAGGTGTCCTTGTATTGATACTGATTATCGTTATAGTTGTTTGTCTCGCGAAAGGAAGGTAACCATTGTTTTGCGTTTGTATTACCTACCAATGCATTTTCTGTTCAGCTTCAGGCTTTACTAAACAAGTTTATACAACATCTGCGCATAATATACTCGGTGCTTTCTGAATGCTTTTCATTCTAGTATGTCCACTTCATAGACTACTTGTTTCTCCTACTTTCATTTTCCGGATATGTTCTTTGCATTTATAGGTCTCACACCAGTAAATATGATTCCCTATATTTTCTATATAAAACTGACATAATTTAAAGAGCTACCAAACATTGCTAGACCTATTTCAGGGAACAAATCCTTACCTCATTTTAAAGAGTTATGATAGAACTGATATGAAATGAAAAGAAAAGTATGGGTAATGTCTCTTCTAAGAGAGATTGCTCTTGTCACATTTGCTTACTGTAAAATCACATCAAAATCAAATTGCTATGACCTGGAAGTATTACTCATACTGAAATTGAGTTTCACTTCACCGAATACAACCTCCTCTCCCTTTCTCTACCAAAATATCATAAAAATACATCCACAATGAAATTTAAACAGAAATCGGCTTTAATCTAGACCTCTGTGGCTATGCCGAGTGAAAAATTAGTGTTTAAAAACCTGTCCGCCATTACGCGACTAGACCAGATGGCTCCCATGCTGGTTCCTTCACTATAGTTAGGCCTTATAGTAACTGACACAACGTCTTGTATCATCATTGACTCCATGTTTTCTGAAATCATATCACCCTAGTCGGTCTGTCTGACAAATGACCTTTTTGTGAGTAATCATTGAATAATGTAACGCTAGTGCGGTATTCTTGGCATTTTACATTTGGTTGCACATGTATTACTTTTCGCATCTTCGTAAACGAGATTGAACACAACCAACTCAACGTGATACAAAAGTCAAGATCAATGCACTGAGATGCTCTTCTCTTTGTAATCGGGAAAAATATTTATTTTCTGTACATAGCTTTTATATGTTTCGTTTACTTGTAAGTTTTTCTGTATGTACATCCAAACAAAATGATACAATGAATTGTGATCACGTTTAATTAATACGTTACCTTATGCTTATCAAATTTTAAAGTTCTTATTGCTTTTTTTTTTCAATATCTAGATTTTTGATGTGTGTGCGTGAATTAAAAATAATATGACAGAATGGAGGAAAGACCGATTGTATGTACAAATTATTCTTTAAATTGATATGTCAGAAAGGTGTATAAGATAGCACAGGCCTGCATACATTTCATAATGTTTCATATACTGTTAAATATAATATACAACAAATACATCTTTCTGTATTTTAATGATTGTGTTATAAATATATATATTCTTACACATTTCTAACCTCTTGAAACACGAGATTCGGCTTAAAAATAATCTCATTAATCTTACGATAGTCTAACTATGGAAACTGTACTATGCACTAGTCAAAAAAGAAGTCTTCTGTTCAACATTGGTCTATAGGGCGTGGACGTTAGCATGCATTTCCACTACCGTCCATGAACTTGCTCGATCAAACCAAGCCTACAGCATTTTCCTTTTTGTCCTGTTGAGCGATCTTTGGAGTTTCCAGTTTTTGTCCCCCGCCTTTTTCGAAGAGGAATGGGGGACATAGAAATACACTGCATCCTTCCGTCCGTCCGTCCGTCCCTTTTCGTCCGTCACACTTCATGACCGGTCAATACCTCTGCCATCCATGAAGGGATTTTGAAATAACTTGGCATAAATGTTCACAATAATCAAACGATGTGTTATGCGCAAAACACAGACCCCTAGCTCCAAGGTCAAGGTAACATTTAGAGGTCAAATGTTAACAGGGTCGGTTTCTTGTCCGGTCCATAACTCTGCCATCCATGAAGGGATTTTAACATAACTTTACATAAATGTTCACCATAACTAGACGACGTGTCATGTGCAAGATTCAGACCCCTAGGTTTGAGGTCAATGTCACGCTTAGAGGTCAAAGTTTAGATACAAGAATAACTTTTTTCCGGTACATTTCTTCTTTATGCATGGAGGGATTTTGATGTACTTAGCACAATTGTTAATCATCATGAGAAGGAGTGTCATACGCAAGAACCAGGTCCTTAATTTATAATTACATCCCTTTGTTGATACTAAAATAGATTATGTTGTAACTGTATTATAACTTGCTGTAGGGAAACATCGATACCACTTTTTTGTAGTACAACATGCATGTGACATTCAATTTTAGGTGACTTTTTAAGATTAACTTCCCTTTGTTTTGACTATAAATAACTTATATCATAACTTTTTAATAACTGACCGTAGGGAAAAATCAAGACCACTTTTCTGTGGTACAACATAGATGTAACTTTCAAATTTTAGGTGTATTCTAAGGTATCTCTTCCTGCTAAGGAGTTTTTTTGTTGTCTTAGAAAAACAAAACTTACTTCCCTTTCTTGCTTCTATAAATAGCTTATTCTTGAAACTTTTTAACCTGCTTGTTAGAATTGGATATGTCATTGTTTTGGCTTACTGTCTACCAAACCTATATAGAATATGTTTTACTGTAACATCTTCATGACAGGCATAATATTGCGACATTATGGCACTCTTGATACATTTTGTTCATGCCAAGATGCTGTATTGACATGCAGTATGTTTTGTGAAAAATATCCTTAGGCAATTGGTAACTCTGTTATAAATGCTTGTTCTATTTTATTATCACAGCAGCATTGTATGTGGCGGCAGTAAAATGTCTCCCCGTACATTCAGTCAGAGCTGTTATATTTCAATCTTTCAAGACTGTTATGTTGTGTAATTGGTACTGTTTAGATTTTTCATCTTGAACATTTCGGCTTTGGGAGTTCCAATAGCCCCGGTTTCATAGCGTTGGGTATTGTATAATCACCCCTTGGACATGGTGCCTACTTTTTTATTTGACTTTTGACAGTTTCTGCGACATGTAGGCACGGTACCAAAAGATCCCTTTTTCTGAATTCCTGTTTGTTTAGTTTTGCCCATTGTTTTCTCATTAAGGGCAAGCCCATTATTTAAACAACATGTCTCTAAATTGGTTTTGGTACTTTCAACCTGTGTAAATGTTGCGTTCTGCTCAACCCGGGGCTCGAAGGCGTGGACGGTAGCTTGCATTTCCATTACCGTCCATGAACAGGCTAAATCAAACCGAGCCTGCAACATTTTTATTTTTGTCGTGTTGAGCGACCTATGGAGGTTCCATTTTTTCCTATTCTTTTTACCAGATTTAAACTTCACAATATCCAATTCTTTATCAAACACAAATCATGTTGTTCCGCAATCTGAATTGCGTAAACCAGTGTCAATATAATTCTTGGTGGTTGATATCCCTGGTTTCGAACAATTTGTCTCTCACCTGTTTTGGTTCGAAACATCGCTTTGAGCGTAGAAATTATTTCTAACGGAGTGTGGTTCTGTGTACGTCCACACCTGGGGTCTTTCTCCTCCATGGAACGTTTGAAAGACGTCTTATGATCTTAAATTGTACAAGCCTTTAGCAAAATGTTATTCTAATATCATACTTGATATTTTTCTGCACAATTAAGATTGTATTAACACTACGATTTTACCAGTTTTAAGCTAATAAACCTCTTCTTAATATACATTTTCAGAAGAAAGCCCTCTGGTGATGAGTATGTACAGAATGGAATGATCATGTCAAATGATAAAGGTCTTTGTCTTTAAACCATATTAATGTTATGTTGCATTTTCCTTATTCCTGTATGAATTAAATGTATTCTAGTTTACTTTTCTTTGGTTTAAACAATATTTATTTTCCAATTATGCATTTCATACAAACATATATTAATGTGATAGGATTGATGAGAAAGTTAAGAGCTTCTATTAAAACCTCTTTCCTGTTCTTTGTTAGTAAACAACGAAGCACACCCGGTGAATCCTGGAAAAGTACACGTAAAAGAGGACTACATATATGCGCAGCCTGATAAATCTCGTATGAGGAAGAAACAAAGTAAAAAGGAAATAAGTAAACCGCAGAAAATGTACGACAACATTGCGATTGATCTAGAAGAAAACGAAGCAACTGCTACGGTAAATGAAAACGATGTGGACAAAATACAATTAGAAGAATTGGAAGAAGGTCCTACAAAGTTTATAGAGACAGGTGATGCTCAGAGTTGGTCATTTTTATTGTCCAGTCCTTGTATCATTCTGATAACAGATAGAATATATGATTAAACATGCATGGTATTTCATTTCCTTACATCTGTACGGGTAATACAAAATAACCTATTGTATCAGTCGTTATATCCGCCTTTTCTGAACCAAGATTTTTCATTTCTCCTTTATATATAAAGACAGTACTATTAATATTATACATCGTTCCAAAGGACTTCAAGACTCGTAACAGGAACATTTTTAGTTTTTCAAAATATCTTGATTGATTTCAAATTTATGTTAATTGCAGCCATTTTTGGACACCATTTTCTTTTATATTGAATTTTAGATTTATTTATGGATGGATTGTGATAAAACTTCCGTTTTAGTTAATATAAAAGAAACATTATTGTGAAAATTTTAAATCTTTCAAACGCCAGAATTTTTCACAGGAAAAAATACAAAATAATACATATTTGTCCACAACACTGATATTGTTGATCAAAAGTACCTTCAATAACCCCTAAAAAGCTGTCCGGATTTGTTGGATCAGATGGTTACTGCAGTCTACATTAATACCTGTTCTAAATCAATTTCAGATGTCAAACCACCCAGCACAGACTTATACTACAATACCTCAAGTTTGATTCGTAGTCGCATACAAGTTTCAGATATTCTAGAATACGTCAAGAAGAAAAATGATTATGAAAAGGAATTTGAGGTAACGTTACAAACAATTACTAGTACTAAAGACGGTCCAGACTTAGGGGAACATATTGAATTGTTATTGCATGATGATGAGGCGAATGTCGAAGGTTATGAACCTGACCAAAGTAAAATTCACCGAGGCCTATCTCAATGAATATCAGCTTGGTCTGATCCATAGACTTGTATATTCACCTACATTATCATACAGTAAGTGTACTACCGTCCATGAACAGGCTCAATCAAACCGAGCCTGCAACATTTTCGTTTTTGTTGTGTTGAGCGACCTGTGGAATTTCCACTTTTTCTATTTTATATTTGATGACTACACTTATAATAAGAGCAGAGTGGTTAATATGTGTTAGAGTGTCCATAAGGAGAAATGCTACACATTTCATTGAAATGTAATGAGTCTGCTGATTGGATTAAGCGTTTATAGAAACCAGATGTGACTGGCTGATACTTCACAAATATATCACGTGAGTTTGTTTTGAAGACAAACTGCTCCTTCAAGTTTGTTTACAATAATATCACTTTCTATGGACTGGAATTTACATGTCATTTTTTTTCAGAAATTACCCAAAGGTCTTACAAGAACGTGCGACGTAGCTCTCAAACGAAACAATTGCGCAAAAAATAGATATAACGGAATATATGCATGTAAGTTTTCCTAAATATCTTTATCACGTTACACTGCTTTTGTCGATCGAATCGTTTGTGCAAATAGAAATATTTATTCTTGCATAACTTACAACTGAAAGAAGCTGATTAACATATTTTATTTTCTTCGTACACTTCCAATTTATTCAAATTTCAATTCATTTTAATATCTAAAAGAAACATATTATTCAATCAAAAGCACTCTCTGACTTCAAATCATTTGCCCCTCATCGATGTGAGCTCGAGCCTTACTCGGGGCGTTAAATTTTTCATATGAGGAAGCCATCCAGTTGGCTTACCGAATATCGTTTGTTCTACTCAGGTGCCCGTTCGTGATGAAATGATACACGGTGTGACACTTAGAGACTTCCTCCACCATCGAAGCTGCAAAGTCGCCATATGACCTATAATTGTGTTGGTACCCAACAAATAAATAAATTAATATAATCAAGAGCAAACTGTGAATTTTCTCACTAAATATAATCAAGTAATTATATGCATTGTAGATGATGCGACACGAGTTGTTCTACAAAGCAAAAACTATATCAATGCTAATTATATAGACGTAAGTATAACGCGTTATCAGCAGTTTTCGCTTTTTTTTTATTATGATTAAGCTAAAATTTCGTTTCCTCTTCTTGGAGCTTTTTAAATATCATTCCATTACAAGTAAATGATTGGTTAGATTCCATGGCCATATTTGACATGCATTTTAATAGAACATTTTTTATTCTTTAGGCATTTTTATGTTTTACATGCCATGCCTTTTTGTTTCCATTACGTGTGTTAGAGATTCACCTGGAGGGGATTACTTTTATTTACACTGTCCCATGTCTTTGGAACATGGTGGGGGTAAGAGTGAGGTTGGGTGCGCACCATAAACCGGTTTAAGCTCCCCAGTGGTGTTTTTGCCACTGACCGTTCCAAGGCGGTGCCCCACTGTGTTCCTTTGTTTGTTCGTTTTGTCCTTGTGTGTTGACTTTGTGTGCGCGCGTGTGTATATGCTTATTGTTCGTCTTGTCCTTATGTGTTTGCTTTGAGTGTGTGTGTGTGTGTGTGTTGTTCGTTTTGTTCCTTTGTTTGTTCGTTTTGTCCTTGTGTGTTGACTTTGTGTGCGCGTGTGTATATGCTTATTGTTCGTCTTGTCCTTATGTGTTTGCTTTGAGTGTGTGTGTGTGTGTGTGTTGTTCGTTTTGTCTTGATGTGTAAGCTTTGAGTGTGTGTGTGTGTGTGTGTGTGTGTGTGTGTGGTGCACGCGTTTGCGTGCTGGGGGGTTCGTTTTGAGGAGGCTGCACTTTTGGTGCGTGGCATTCCCTGTTTGATATTTTTCTTTGTTTTTAGGGTCACAAGGCGTCCCCAGCTTATATTGCTTCCTTGGGTAAGTTATATACATTTCAGAATTCTGTAAGATAAGGTTTTGTTTTTTCTGTATTTCACAATTTTGAAGATAATGTTTAATGATTCATAAATTTCACGATAATCATTGTGTAAGATAATGTTTTTTTTATGTTTTATATATTTAGCAAATGTGTAAGATAATGTAAAGTTAGTTAAACATATTAAGTAGGCGTATTATACAGGTACGCTACAACTTGATAATAAACTTATTTGAAAAATTATTTTATATTTATCCATTATCATTGAAGCGTTATTTTAATCGCTCAAGCAAAAAGCGACTATACATTTAAAGCAGACGATGATCGTGTGACAAACTGATTTACAATTTCCTCATGTTATGCATTTAAGAAGATATGTTATCTTCCCCACTGATCATTTCACGCAAGGTGTTAATATTTTCTTTTAATGAGAAAATAAGTTGCTGCAACATAAAACATTATATACTTGAGTGATCAGGAAGTTTCGTTTTAAGTTTCGTTTTCATCCTCCATTACGTACGTCCTTGGTCATAAATAATTACAGGTTTTAGATAATCTTTAAATGTTTTTATACAGTCTATTGAAATCATGCTGTCGTAATTTACAAGTTATTCTCGTGTTTTGAAATTTAACAACAAAGTATTGAAGGCAATCATTCGCTTAGTATAACAATAATACAGCACATAAAAAAGCATTTGGGTTTAACTTATAAGTATTTATCATGGCCTAAATAATTACATGGTGTGAAAATACTCTGTCTACCTAAAGCTGTAAAGTCGGGGGCGTTAATATAATGTAGGTCTTACCAGTGACTTTAATGTAATTTGATGTATATTGCCTATGTATTTTTCCAAAGGGCCAACTAAGAGCACAATGAGCGATTTTCAAGATTTTTGGGAAATGATTCGGCAAGAAAGAACAGACAAAATAGTCATGTTGACTAACTTGGAAGAGTCTAAGGTTTGTGTTCTTGTCTTGAACATTTTCTTGATATATGTGATATTCAAAATCAGAGTGCCGATAATATTTCTTAACACTATAGAATTTTATGACGACATAATTTAAGGTAGTTGACTGTAATGACAATCGGCAATTTCTGTTCGTTTACGTATTCCCGGTATGCGATTCCAGCATTCTCCGGTTGTTATGTTAATAAGTCTCTGTTGTGGCCGAAAGATGCTAAAATAGAACACGGAGACCACGTTATTGCACAAATATTGCCGGTTTTCATAAGGGGTCTCAGTAAGCCGTCTCAACGTAAATATTTTCCGACAATTAAGGTACAAACCTGTCTATAAAGACCACCCTTAGGAGAGCCAAAATGTGGTCTTTATTGGGAGATGGTTTTTATTCACAGGTTAGAATACACTGTAAATAATAAAATGGGAAACAAAACATGTGGTCTTTAGAGTCAGGTGGTCTCTGTTCAGAGGTGGTCTTTAACACATGTTTGACTGTATTTTATTTAATTTTGGATTGTATATATATATATATGGGATATTAACAATTACTAATAAAACAGCAAAGAAACATATTTCAAGCTTCATGAAAGTACACACAGTCAAGTAATTAAGATTTCATTTTGGCCAGTCTCAATAAAAAACGATGAAATAAATACTACATCCAGTGTATATTTCGTTAATTACAAATTAACATTTTATTTGACTCCTTTAAGGAATATGTCCTATAACGAAGATCGGCGATTCCCTTGCTGTATGAATTCGATATTCTCAAGTTGTTATTAGAAACCATACATTAACGTCCGATGAATACAGAAATAGCATATGCAAGGAAATTGCCATAACGGGTCCTGTACCTTTAGACATCAAACTGAATAATTTCTGAAGGTTACAGTTTTGGTCAAACATAATGTAGAAAAAAAAATCGTATTTTTTAGTAAATATTACCTTAAATTACAATGAACATTTTTGAAATCACATCTTCATATTTCTATCCTATAGAAAATGAAATGTGAACAATATTGGCCAGAACAAGGAGGAGCTAAGAAGTATGGTAAATACAAAGTTACAAGCGCAGCTGAGAAAAGGTTTACTGAATTCACAGTTAGAGAGTTTACCATAAATGCAAAGGTAATATGTGTTGTATTTAAAAGATTACTTTTTATAAAAGGGTTCACTTGAAAAAGTCATTGAAAGTGTATACTCCCCTTATTGTCACTTTTATTTACAAACTATATCACGTAGCTTTTACATAATGAAAGCGTATATACATGTACTAAAATGAGTTTGTTTGATGTAAGTCACACTGATACAATGTTTGGATTACTAGTATACGTTTTCGTTTTAGCTTTGATGATACAGAAAGACTGACGATGTTGTCCGGGCATTTATACGAGCTTGGGAGGGTATCTCTTTAGAATCACCGACCTCTCTAAGTCACATTATCATTATTACATGAAATTCTCACATGAAAGAATACTAGACACCAACCGAAGCTATTCTTGTCTTTCTTTCAAATCCTCAGCGGTGACGTGCAGGCGAGTCAAAGTCAACGGCTTTAACCAATGGAGCCGTGTAGCCCACACTTTCCCTACCCCACGAGTAGATGAAGCTGTTTTTTGTGCAATTATGTTTTTCAATTATGTTCAGACGATAATGTGATGACAATGGGTTCTCGTGAATTTCTTTTTATTCGTATTTACATAAAGGTGAATATTTCATAAATGAAAACATCCATGAGTTTGATGATTATATCAGTGTCCTAATGATTACTTTCTAAATCAGTCTGAGACGAGACAAGTGACACAATATCACTACACAGCATGGCCTGACAAATCCGTTCCTGATGGTGTTGCAACTTTGTTAGAGTTCAGAGACAAAGTTGAACAATCACAAACAACAAATGTTGGTCCAATGGTTGTCCATTGCAGGTGTGTATATTTATGTCTTAAATATTTTAAAAGGTTCTAAAACGGACACACTACTAACATCTTTAAATATTGCAAGTGTTCCTTTGGGTGTATATGCTTAAGTTTGATAATAACTATGTTGGCAAAGTTAACCTTCCTGACTTAATATTGAATTGTGTAGCTTTCGTTCTGCATATAGTACGAACTCCTGCTTTTTCATATCCTACTGTCGTCCATAAGTCATAAATCAAAGCGCAATGGTAGTATAGTTGTATGGCAGGATAGCTGAATAGTGATGGTAAGCTGTTAGGATAGCGAGAGTATGTTGATATGATGAAATAATGAAATCCTTCTATCGCAGTCCTCCCACCCTATTTGTATTTACAGGCCTTTACCACTGGTAATCATCGTCTCTTGTTGGCTATGTTAGTCATTTTGTACGAAAACTATTTTGTTCATATCATCACCCATCTACCATTTGTCCAAGCGCGATGGAAAGATGACAAGATAGTAGAACGTCGATAATATAATAGTAGGATAATAGGATAAAACGATATTAAGATGGTAGAGTAGTAGGATGACCGGATATAAGGATGATAGGAATGCGATGAATGATAGGATAATAAACTAGAAGGATAGTGATAGTGGGATGATAGGATGGCGAATGAGGATACTAGGGTGATAGGATAGCGACATTCGGATGGTGGGGTAGAGGTGATAAGATAGCAGAATGGCAAATCCCATTCTAACGTCGTTCCATCTCTGTTCTATTTTTATTTTTTTTTACTTTTGGTTTTCTACTTTTCTACCATCGCAGTTCTACTACACTTCAATCTCCATCATATTATCATACCATCCTAATACTCTACCGTCGCGCTTTGATAATTGAACGATGAACGCTGGTAGGATAAATAGTATTCATATGCAGTTAGATGTGTTTGGAAAACAGATATGGCCTTGATTAAAGCTAACTCGCTGTTTCTTCAACACAGTGCTGGTATTGGTCGAACTGGAACCTATATCGCCCTTGATATACTCATAAAAGAAGGCAAGGATGACAATTATGTCGACTTTTTTGGCTGCGTGATGGCGCTTCGTGGACAAAGAGCTCACATGGTGCAAAATTTGGTATGTTTTATTTCTATTTTTTCTGTAGTATGCTGTGACTACAACTTAACAAAAGTCTCTTTAAAAGCAAACAACAGCGTTTTTATCAAAATTATATTTTAAAGAAAGTATATTTATATAACAAAATAGGTATAATACTCATCTAGTAAATATTTAAACAAAACTATTCCGTTATGTTTACAAAGATACTCGTATTCTTCAAGTGGTATTTCAGAAACAATATTTATTTCTTCAACGCTGTGTTTTTTATCTTATGACTGAAGGTAACCTTTCCTTAATGTTTGAAAACAAAAATTATCTATCGCTTTTTTACAGGATCAATATATATTTCTTCACCCCTGTGTTCTGTATGCTCTGACCTGTTACGCTGAACCGCTCTCGCTCACTTCAATACCAAATATTATGACAGATGAAAAAATATTACAACAGTATCAGGTATGTTACATAATAACAAACATAACGTACTTTCTAAAACAATATTAAATATGTTATATAATAACTTATAGTTTAACAATATCAGCTATGTTGCATACTTTTTAAGAAAACCAGGTATGTTATTAGCATACTGTTTAACAGTATCTAATATGTTACATTTTGTTGTCTAATACAGAATCCACAGTATAATTCGGATTTGTATTTACTTGTAAAGCACACGCAATATTTTTTCCAGAATTCATTCAGGTATATGATAAAATAACATGTTGAACAAAAGCAGGTATGTAACATAATATGTATTGTTATGCAATATCAGATACGTTACGTAATAACACTGATGAACAATATATATTATGTTACTAAATGATAAAAATATGTTTAACAGTTCCAGGTATGTTACATTATACCTACATTATAACATATTTTATTTTACACCAATTTAGATTAATCATTATTTCGTTGAAAGTGCTCTTTGTTTTGAAGTTGTGAATGTTGTTTAAGTATTCAGTTGAAGATTAAATCAAATTTACTTTTTACTTAGATTCATTGTTATATTTCCTGGTCATTCGGTATCATAGAGTACATTCAATTTTACTGTAATAAACTTCCGTTTCAGCCAAATGCTATGGGACGTGAGACATGTTGCTAATTTCATTAACTCTCATGAACAGCTGTTGTTGTTTATTTTTAGGGGGGGTGGGCTTTTTATTTATTTATTTGTTTGTTTGTTTCTTTTTTTGCCTGGTTGCGTTCTGTGCTTTTAAAGGATCTTCGAACAGATTTAAGTAACTATCAGACTTTCACAATAGTAGTCGTTTAGTGCAGTGTGGAAGCTGTAAAAGTCGCCCCCCACCCCCCAACTCGGTACTTCATTTGATTCAGTGATATTATATTTTTGGTCATTTTTCGCTTGGAGTCTTTGCAGTTTGATTATAATAGAATTCCACCTAGCCGAGCCGATGCTAGGTGGCATACGATAGTGTTGCACATTTCACATTTAATAATCTCTCATGAACAGACTGAGTTAAACTGAGTCTGCTGCTATTTTGTTTGGATGCATTCTATGCTTCAAAGGGATCTCCTTATAGATTTTATGAACTATCACAACAGCAAACTTTAAGTGCCGTGTAGTGGCTGTAAAACGTCTCCCCATATTTAGACTAAGTGTTGTTATATATTCTGGTCCTTAAGGATCACGAAGTCTGTCAGTTATTCTAAATTGTACCCCGATGCTAGAGCGTTTGATGGTTGTAGGGGCACATTTAATATATTTCATGGACAGATTCAGTCAAACCGTGTATGCTATTATTTTGCTTGGTTACGTTATATGCTTCCATAGCATCTTTGTGTAGAATTTAATAACAAATGAATTAATCCAGAAAACGCATTGACTATTATGAGCACTTTTCAAACCTAACTGATATTTATGATTAAACCGTGTAAGATTTTTTGCAATAAGACTTAAGAATTTGCATATCACGAAGTCATGGATGGACTTGTAACATTTCAGACTTTTACGGACATTCAAATACCGATGGACAAAGATCGTAGGTCAGTTGCAAACAGTAAAAGCAGAAAAGGAATTAGAAGTGGAGCTGACATTCCTTGTAAGAGAAATTTACAATAACATGAATGTTTAAAGCAATACTGTACAACTTCTATTAAGAGATCACCTAAGGAAAGGATACTTAGAACAGAGACTTATCACGCTTAAATTAAATGTAATGCGCATTAAACAGTTAATGTAAAAGATAAAAGTAAGGGTAGATTTCCAAGAAGTACAGAGCAGCACAAACACAGCCGTATAGCCATGCATCGCACAGTAGGCCCTCAACAAAAAGATGCTGTATTTAAACGCGAAAATATTGTAGACGGGTTGCTTCAAAAATCCAACAAGTACATTTTTTTTGTATGCAAAATACAGAAAAAGGATGGCGGGAAGAATTAATTAGTTCAGCGTTCAACAAACTACGTATAATTCAACTCGTGGCTTACAGCTTATAATTAGAAAGAAAATAGTTACAATCATTTATTTTCCGATATGCTAATAATGTTTAAATAGGTATACAATGATGAACCACTGATTCTGTTCTCATGAAGAAACTGTTTTCATCAAAGCTTTCATTATAGATCAGGAAGTTAATTTTGGTTATTTGTACTTGTTAAAAGTGGAGATAAGATTACACAAGATTGTATCCTAGATAAAGTATAAACGGGGAATCACCGTATCCCTGCATGAAATTATTTTAAATTGTTTGGATTATAGATTCTTTTAAAAGGGAAATTGTAAATATTTCAAAAGAAGTGTAACCAAGATTACAGTTAAAAAAAGATTTATGTCTCAATTTCAGATGATGTAATTTAAATGCGGAAGTGAAATTATCAGTTGTTACCTATCAAGACATCATCTGTTATTTTATCATGATCTCTTTAGGTACTTTCAAAACTGTACGATGATATGAATAAAAACTTTCATATTTTTCAGGCGACGACCATAGAGTGCCATTGACCTTAGCAGGGCATGATTACATAAATGCAGTCTATGTTAATGTAGGTTTGTTTAGATAGATTCTAAGTCAATTCAACTGAATTTAAATGACGACTCTTTAGTTTTAATAATTGAGGAAGATATGCAAATGGCCCGGGTATTTTTACACATATAAATGCACTAGAGAGTGCCATCTTCCTTCAGCAAATCAACTAAACATGCGAAAGAATTTTTTCTGCCGGATTAGGTTTCAAGCCACAGCGGCGGTGAAAGGCAAATGACCTGTCAGCAATCTTAACCAATTCACAGATCTGTCCTGTGTAAATTAAAGTTATGTGAGTTTGTACAAGCTGCATATGTAACTGTAGCATGAGTGAGTTTGTTTTTAGAAAAACAAACATTTTCCATATTGCTTGGGTATCGGAATCCTATTCACTTGTCATTTTCTGATATAAGTAATGAAAATACATCATCTTTATAAAGGTATTAAAGGCCGTCATTGGCAATTTATTTTATGTGTATTGAAATTATGGCATTAGAATATTGACTGAAATATTCTCTTACAAGAACTGTTTGATTAATTATCAATAGATGTTGTAAACAAATAAGAAAATATAATCGGTTTAGATATCACTTTTTTCCACATTAGGCCTACTGAGAATTATATATGACTTATTTTCACCTACAATTTTCTGACACAAGTTAAGAAAATACATTGTGTTTATAGTGAACAGTATTCTTGTTGTCAATATCATGTGTATGAAAATTAATTTAAATATTTACATTTCAGGGATACGAAAAGTCCAACAAATTTATTCTGGCACAAACACCTTTACCGAATACAGTGGAAGATTTCGTATTTATGTTGTATCAAGAAAAGTGCCCATGTATTGTATGTCTTGATGAAGAAAATATAAAGGATAAAGTAAGCTCAGTTGACGAATTTTCTCCTCTATGTCTATTTATTTATATAATTTCATTTTCCACGCTGTGATTTATTTGTTATTTTCGTCCAGACGTAGGAATCAACAGTGTTTAAGTAATAATATAGATCTATCCTGAACAGTAATTCGTACTTGAATAGAATCGCTCTTTAGAGCTCAGATAAGGAGGAACAAGGAACACCACGCATCTAAAAATCAACAATGCCTTTATTCAAGACTAATATAACTGTTTGAGATGTTTTATTTCTTATATGAAGTATTTCTATCTACATCCTTGCCGACATCCACAAAGCATTTTCCTGTTTAGGTTGGTTTTCTATACCAGCGCGAGGCTATTACGTTTGGTGTTATGACGTAATAATTGTGACGTAAATATAGTAATTTTGTAACATAATAATGTCACTCTTAGTATTGTTTGTTTAATGGGAAAACAAATCGGGTCGTTTTAGAAAATATGATATTTTCATTTGAAGTATATTGAATTTCACTATGGGTAAAACTCATGTAGAAAAAAATCAATCAACAAAGATATTCTTCGAGTATTTGCAATGGTTTAGTGTTTGGTCAATAATGTATTACTATGTAGACTTTTCAAGATAAGTAATTGTTCTGTTTGCCAAACTAAATACAAACTAATATAACAAATATTCATGTATTGAAATTTCGAAGTCAACTGAAAACGGTAAATATGTTGGTCAAAGTCCAGATTATATAAAAAGATCCTGGAATCTGTCAAAAAAGACATATCTTTTCTAATAGATCTAAGTATACTAAGTATTCAGTTTAGTTCCTAACACATTTTAATTAAATTGTTTCGTCTTTTAAGATGATGTATTTTACTTATTATATAAATAACTTTCACGGGAGACATATTAATCTTTTCGTCGTTCTAAAACCCCTGGTCGGATTTCAATGTTTGGTATCAAGTCCAGTTGTACATATCATCGGCACATCTTATATGGAATATCTGTTGTGGAGTATAACCCCTTAATCAATAAAATTTAATCAGACTACTTTTCCTTTACTTTTTGTGAAATTTGAATGTTTTCCTGACTAGATATTGTTTCCTAACATACCAACTAACAAATATACATAATTATATTGATGTTTCGAAGTCAACTTAAAACACTAAATAAGTTTGTCAAAATCCAGATTGTACAAGTAATCTTAGTACCTGGCAAATAAAGCTCTTATTCATCAGAAAGAGTTGTGTTATAATAATTATATTCATCAGATTGTAGTGTCGTTTGAGAAGATTCAAGTTTATCACTTTATGAATAAGTTTCACGGGAGATATTCAAAAATATGTATTACTTTGCCGTCTGTCCGCCCGCTAGCCTATTCGTTTGTATTCAGTTTGACCGGACTTCATCTTCGATGGTTGGTATCAAGTCTAGCTGTGCATATCATCGGCATGTCCATCTTGGAATATCAATCGTGGAGCTCTTTTATTAATAAATATTTTTGGTCCACTTCTTTTTTATTATTGGTGGGATTTCGTCAGTATGTTTTGCTTTAAATTAGATATCTAGTGGGAAGAAATGACCTCTTAGAAATATATTTTTGAATAAAATTTGTCTGGATTATATTCATTATTGGTGGTCTTTCTTCAAATGCCTGGTTTGTACTTTACCTAGTTTTACGTATATTACGGGATTTGGGGATGAATAATTTTTCATCCTTTGACTTCCCTACATAAAGTCTATACAGCTATATTCACAATTTTCAATGTTACTTTCCCTGTATCATTTTTACACTTACTTCCACATTCTATTTCCTGACATAATCCTGTTTTAATGCATGGGAAGACGACATGTGTTTTTAAAACACACATCTAGTGTTTAGATAACTTGTAAATGTAAGGCAAAAATAAATTAAATTTAAATAAAATAAAAAATCAAATTAAAATAATGGCACAGTTGATTATTTTCTCTCTTTTTTTCCAGACGGTCGGGTACTATCTTCCACATGCCAATAAAGCGTCCAAAGTTGGGCATTTTCAAGTGACATGCAAGACATGTAACTCAACGGAAGATATAGTTGTTCGAGAGTTGACGATTTTACGCAATGGATCGGTATATTGAACAACCTTACACTTTCCTACAAAAATTACAAGTTTGTTACTCATAATAATATGATTAATGAAATAATACTAAAAATTATAATCTTTACAGTTTTCTAGAAACACATTACTTCATGGTTAGGTTTTGCATTCTCGTCTTATTAAATATGCATATTTTCCTAGCAATCATCAGAAGAATTGAAAATCAAACATTACCAGTTCAGAGGTTGGAATAACTCCGAAAGTGCCCCTTCAAGAGTTGAACTTTTCTTAAAGATGGTTAAGGACGTTGAAAATGAGAGAAAGGCTCAGAAATCGGAACAGCCAATCGTAGTTCATTGCTTGTAAGTATTACATGCCATTAATGTTTAAGCTGTATTTCTTGTTATTTACATGAATGGTTGTGCATTACACTGAAACTGAATATGCTTTTAAGTTTAGAGTCATACACGACATATATTTACGTATATTTATTTCTTAGAACTGGGGCCGAAAGAAGTGGTCTTTTCTGTGTTGTTTCTTTGCTTTCGGAGAAGCTTCTCTTTGAAAAAGAACTCAGTGTACTTAATACACTATGTCAAGTTCGCACTAGGAGGCGGTCAGCTTTTCATGACATAGTAAGTAAATAATTTTGTATCATCTTAGTTTCTAATTCGAACATTTGGGCTAAAAAAAGTGAACGTCTTGATCCACTCGAATCAAATTAGGAAATTGCGCATGTACATAGAAGTGGCTTTAGTCGCATATTACACACTTGCTGGCATGCCAGTCAATTGTCAGATTTATTGCCCGAGGTGTGAAATGTTTTATAACTTCATTTAAAGAAATATATTCACAGCTTTCCTTTTTCAATGTTTGACTTATTCTGCTAGTATACATGCGTTGAATATAGACTAGTTATGTAGCACAAACTATGGAACGTCGATTTATATATGAAGCTATGTAATTATATATATATATTATGTTTATTATGTTAGACAAAAGTATCTTCATGTAATTTAATGAATATGGCAATGACATATTTGATTATTAAATAAGATCAAGTGTGCCCCTAAAACTGATGTCTCATTATAGCCTTATGACATTGATACTAACACGTGTAATCCCAGAATATAATTATTATTAAGAAAGGATAGAATGTGATATTATTGTTTGTTCTATGTCTATGTTATACGTTAGAACGCATTGCCTATGTAAGATATTTGTCTTGCCAAAAGCTGGTATCTGCTGTTTGATTCACCAGTTCTGAAATGATTTTTTTTTTTTCTTCTTCTTTTTTTCAAGAGCTAAAAATCGAAATCACTTTAGAGCTATCCAGAGATTGTATTTTTATTTCGAAAAAGGTTTTGTTCTTATCGCAGTCCTCCTGTAAACTTTGACAAATTCTAGATTTTACTTCAAAAATATTGTTATATGATTTTAACAACACATTGACCAAATATACAATGCAATTTTTAAAATCTGTTTGTATTCAAGATTGTTGACAGTTACGAATAAAAGATGAACGAAGGATCAATCCGTACTTACTTCATAAACAACCATGTCAAAAAAGCTCAAAATACTTTATGTTAAGGTATTTAAAATGAAGTATAACATGCATGTGTGTTAAGTAATTAAGAAGAAATTGTCAGTAATGCGGAATGTGTGAATCAAACATTAACACTTAAGCATACAACATTTGTGTGCAGTTTATACGACTTAGCTAAAAAAAATGTTTATATTTATTTCAGGAACATTACCGGTTCTGCTACAAATGTGTGAAGGAAATGTCCGAGATTTCCGACTCAAGCACATACTACAATATGAACAATATGTAAATGGGAAAGGAAATAAAACTGACTGCATTTCTCATCAATGAGTCTGTTTGTAGGAGTTATAGATTTATCTTTTGGAATTATTAAGTGATAACATAGTCCAAATGTAAAACAATCAATATTCACGTACTGCTGAAGTTAGAATCTTAGCTTTTTCATTATCATGTGTTACAAAAAGTGTTTTCAGTGATCTATGTTGGTGACCGCTTATATATCCTGCGAGACACATACGCGATTAAGGCATCTAAAGCTATAAACGTTCGCACTGAATCCAGTCTGTGTTATTATATTATTCGGGATTTCAAAAATGAACGTAAATGCAAAAGTGATTATATTTATGTCGCTTATCCTTAACATGGCAATGTTCAGTGTCCCCGTGAGAAGCAATGTGATATTTATATAATATAAGTATAGTTTTAATATATCAGTTTTACTTAAGGCAAATGAGACATTATCTAATATTTATATTTCAATATCTATGTTTTACCAGCATACCTTTTCCCTCAGCGAGGAGTAAGTCGAATATAGTAGATGTGAAAATACATATACACCGTTATCAGCCTTTTAACGATTGCATAAATACCTCCTCCTAAAAAATGTATATTTGTTAAAGAGTCTTTGAGGCCTGGCAGAGTAAATGGCCATTGGACGTGGAAAGAGTAATTACAAAGCGCATATCAGGCAGGGGAGTATTGATCATATTTAGTGATAGCTCTAGTTTATGTGTGTCACACGTAATATATACATTGTCGTCAGCTATATTTCTATTTTCATACTTCAGCGGTTTACTTGTTTCTATCAAAAGGAAATAAATGATACATGTAATTGAAAAATACATGTATGTCATTTACAACCTTTCTTATCAACCAACAAGTTGAAATGCATATAATGTGTGAATAATGTTTCACAAACAATAACTACTATAAAATGCTGCTTAAAATTAAGTTTATACTGACTTTTTTCTAGTTAATCATGGGAAAATGACAATTCGATAAGTTCTTTTGTCATTTTGTGTACTTTCTATGTTATTCCTTCATTGTTTTGTAGAGTTGCATATTAATTACGAGTATGTACGTTTCCGTTAATTTTAGTTAAACGGTTCATTTTTAGCTGCTTAATCACTGTTAGTACGCACGTGTAAGAGTCTTATTGAAAGTGATTTCTTAGGGTTAGCTTTACAAAGCTTATAACAAATAAATATTCCTGATGACCTTGCTTCGATCACGTCGGGAATTTTTGTAAACATTTTACTGTATAAGGTAGACAATGTGATGTTTGATTTTATGCTTTACAAATAAACATCAAAATTTGAACAGTTTGATTTGTTCCATACTGTCTATAAAATTGTTTTACTTTCTATGCATCCATTATGCGTATTGTTTTGTACCTGCCTTTGTAATAAAGAAAAATTATAGTTACACGTTGTTTTTAGTTATTTTATGATAAATTCATGTACAAATACATAAATGTTATCATAGAAACCTAGTCTGGTGATTGCCCCTACACAATTGTCAATTTTTCTCATAACCAGAACATTTTAAAGGTGATAAAGGTTTATCAGGCTTGCATTCATGTTAACGTTGACAAAACCTAGATGAAGGACACGTACATACATACCCAAACAGAAAATGCAGGAACATTCATAAAAGCAAGTCTTTGACTGTTGTTTTACAGAATGACCTTGTGCAAAAATTTCGAGTACTAACAGGCAACGCGTTCAATAAACGTTTCAGTTTATTAGTAAACAAGTGTGGAATAAAGACCTGTCATAGAGCATCAATTTATAGGAGTCAGTGCATTATCTTCCTTACATTGCAAAGAAGACCAAGTACATTGATAGTTCAGTAATGGTTGTGTCTGTTGACCAGTCTGCACATGCGGTGTAATAAATCGGACTACTTAAGATGTAAACATTATCAAAGAAACACTACGTGATGGTAGCATAATCGAGTGGTTGATGTCATTAACATGGGTCACTTTCCCGTCACCAGCGTGTGTCCGAGCGGTGCACATAGCTTGATGAAAATGCCTGGAATTATCTGATGCAAAGGTCGACGGTTCTGCACATTGCAATATTTACGTATAATTATCTAAAATTATACACGTAAAGACGATTTTGGTCTCATGCTTGATTCTACGCTTGATACATCCTAGTTTTAACTATGGAAAGTTTCGAACAATTTCCTTTACAAAACTAAAAGTGGAATTATTCATTAAGGAAACATTAAACAAATGGGTGAATATTTAAGTAGGTAACATTATTCATTTTTATTTCAAGGTTTTATACATACACGTCTTGCGATAATACGACAAAAGCTTGTGAGTATGGAAGATTTTATTACAAGTCAGGCAATAACAAATAAAAATCATCTATCAACAGCATTAACAAACTGAATTTTCTTGTTGTAATGCCACTTTTTATATACAAAAGGAAGAGTAATTTTTTAAATTTTGGTGGTCTTTTCAGACTTAATTTCTACGGAATCTGAGGATGAATAAATTTCGCTTCATTATCATTTTGCCTTGCGTTAATCTTACCTATTAAATGAAAATTGTTTTTTTTTCAACTGCAATTGTTTCAAGAAGGGTTTTCACTAGTTAGTGTTTTAATTGTGGTAACGAATTTTCCTCCATTTTCCTCTGCTTTGAAATTGAGGAAGAGTCAAATTTAATGTCATTGTTTTCTTCTTTGTCAGGTTTGCTGTCATCAGCTTCTGGTTTATCAATAACTGAGAATGTCAACAGCTTCTGGTTTATCAATAACTGAGAACGTCACCAGCTTCTGGTTTATCAATAACTGGGAATGTCTGATCCACACTTTCAACAATATCGTTTGTTTCAGATGTGCCTATATCCTTTTGCCTTTGTTTTTTCTGAGACTATTTCATCGTCAGTTGTCTTTCATAAGCGGGATTCTCGAAACAACCATGACCACCGTCGTTGGAATCATTATCTGTGTTCACTTGATCTAAAGAGTGCGTGCCCACCTGATTTAGGTCACTGAGGCTTAATTTTGATGAGCGATTTTGTAGTGTAAGAGATAATTCGGAGTTAAACTGGCTGCTTTCGACAGGTTTGAATTCTGTCGAAGTGATTTCTGGCGCGTTTGGAAACTTAAAATCAGATCAACTCTATACTAGTGTTGATGGAATATTATTTCTATATATGTCTCTTTAAAGATTAATTTATATTTAACGTAATAATATTAACATATACATTTAGTTAGGAAGGTTTAATTAAGGCATTATGTTCCGAACAGATGAAATGACAATTTGTTATAATAAATCATTAAAAAGGAAATATGAATGAAATATGCAAAATCCTAACTTTCAACTCACACGTTACATGTAAACGTGCCGGAAAATGGGTAAAATATAGGAATACAAATTTAGCATTGAAATTCAAAATCATTATTTACTCAAACATTCATATTGCAACAAATATATCTGATGACATCTAAAATAGAAAAAGTGGAATTTCAAAAGCATACGAAGTATACCGACGTAGTATGTTAAGAAAGGCCGCGTTTTCTTTGTTGTCAAATCTCCTGAAAACGTAAATAACTGTAGTCTTGAAAATATTTCAATATCAGCCAAAGTAGCAAGCAATTTCATTATTTATTTTACTTCTGAATATAAGTAGACACATTAATAAGAGTAACTTGAAACTTCGATATAAATACCATGTCAATACCAGTCGGTATGACAGAAACGGCAACAGATCATGACATTCCAGCTTAATCCACATGCCGTCCGTTTTCTGATTGTGTTTATTTGTATCCGTCCACCTTACCACGAAATTACATAAAAGGACCACATATTAACATATGCTTTCAAGAGTCTAACAGCAGAAATTTTACTGCAGGACATTGATTCTTAGAAAGCTTAAAAAGAATATATAGATCTATTAATAAGGCCACACCAATTTGATTACTTGGTCAACGGATTTCCCGCTCCATATTTTTCCAGAATCAAAAAAAAATATTGTTTTTGAAATTCAGCTTCCGCTGGTTTCAGTTTTTGCAAACGGATTTCAAAATTTCAGGGCGGGCATTTTTTTTTCCCCACTGTTTAGGAGCCTTTTTGTTACTGTGAAGCGACAGTAATTCATAAAATTTAATACTTTTAATCATAATTTTCATTCACATGTTTAAGGCTCTGTATTGCCCTAGTTTGCAAAACTGATATGCCGATATGACAGTTAGATTGTATAACTAAATCTTGGGAAGGTCATTAGAAAGAGTTTCCGCAAAACATTTTCTTCTCAAGATGAACATCAATATCTCATTTAAAATAGTGTCATCTAATAATAATTGGTGATTAGAACAAAATTTTGCTGCGATTCCTAAAATTTTACACGAATATCAGCAGTAACTGGGTGAACAGGTGATATAATTCAATTTGGACTTCACATCTAGTGTTACATCATGGAAATTTAACTCTGTATGTGATACAACAGTAACTGCTTCGGGCAGCTTTGGTAATAACGATTCGATCCTCAGAAATTTGTTGTGAATACACATTATCCCGTTATTTACAAACTACCAATTTCGCTAAATATCTTAGTCGTACAAAAAAAGATTCTTATCAGACTCTTATCAGATACAGTTTCTGAATATCCTCACATGATTTGTCCATTCTAAAGTGCCCATCAAAATTATACTGGTAGTGAATCCCAATTTCGGCATTTTTTTTAGAGAGCCACTAGGCAATGCTACATTTTTTAATTTATTTTTTTAAGGGGGATAATGTTTTTATTTCATAAGACATATAGATAATTACAGACAAGCTCTATGGCTTTTCAATGACTACACTAACATTTTAACAAGGAACTACATGTACTCATCATTCAATATAACATATATGTAACTATACAGATTCAATACCCCCTTTTATATGGTGCAGAAGAGAGCAAACGAGAAAACAGACAAAAAAAAATACAACAAAAAATATAAATATTGTATACAGTGCAAACAATAAAGAATGCTACAAATTTTCACATTACTGTAAAAGGTTGATAATTTTTTTGATAACTATTTAATATATTGATTTTATATCCATTGTACAATATTCAGTACTATTTAGTTTAAAAATTACCATTCAAATGTAAGTTACATAAAAAGTGTCTTACAATTGCACATCTGTCAAATTCTAAATCAGTCATATTTGAGGCTTGATATATCTCCCATGAACACTTAAGGCTATTTCTTAAACCAACGATGCTAGGCATAACCTGGTTCCATTTACATAAGTATTTATACTTTTTTGTTTCTAAAAAAAGAATATCAAACATGTAGTCTTTTCCCCCAGATCCCAACAAAACAGTCTACTTATTTATTTCACAATTTGGGTGAAAATGTTCAAGTTCATTTATTATATATTGTATGACTGGCTTAACCGTTGAACATTCCCAAAAGAGATGGATTAAAGTTTCCTCCTGGCTCTGACAAAAAGTGCACAAATTATTATTCTTAATTTTCATTTTAAACAGTAGGGAGTTTGTTGCTAAAATTCTATGTATTATTTCGCAATTTTACTTTTTGTACACATCAATTAAGTTACGTCTTACGTACCCAGTCCATGAATCCATGATGTGCATACCTTACCTTGAGTCCAAAATTGGGTAAAACATGTGATAAAAATTCAATTCTGTTGTGTAGTCTGTTTGTGCATTCTTAGGACAAATATAGTAAGGGCAATGGAACTAAAAACACGTTTGTGTAATAGAGTCTGACATTTGTAAAATATATGCTTTCAAGTTCATATAGGGTTCAAGCCTTTGACATCCGCACATTCACCTATTCCAAATTTTATGTAGAGCAATAGGCATAAATAATGTATTGTTGAAATAACTTTGATTTTAAAACATTGCTTCTATCAGCTATGTAAAATGAACACAATTTTCCGGCGGAGAAGGGGTATACGCACATGGAACTTAATTAGGGTAAAGGAATCCTAAAGAGCTTACAAACTTACAATCTAAGAAAACATGCATAAAAGACTTACTTTTTTATTTTTCAAGTAAAGTTGAAATACAAGAATATTATGTAACTGTTTATAGATCGTTTTTCAGAATTGTTTAATGGGTACCGTCATATCTATTTATCAAAAAGAAACTGAAGATGATAATGCATTTATTGTTAAGACTAGCATCATCAAAACAAAGAACAACAGGAAGTGCAAAATTAGTCATTGAATTTACAAGTGAATTGGGCCGTCAGTGGATGATGATTTCCTGGTATCTGGTGAAATTTCATTGAAAGTTGACAGACACTATAATATAAATATCTTGGGTACCTAATGTACTGGTGAGGTGAGGTGATTGCAGTATTTCCAATATATATAATGATTTCTGTAATACACTACATTAGAGCAACAGCTTTCCTATTCTTATGTAGTGACATAGAATCGAAGGCGAAACCCTTTATGTGGTTAGGGTACTGCCTTGCCTAGGATACAAACTTAGCGAACACATTAGTTCTATACACTAGAAATATGGTTAAATTGCCAGATTTTCTTGTATCCGCCTGTTGTCTCTCCAGCATGTTTACATCTCTCAATGTTTGTAAATATTACAATGTAGCATGACCCGGTAAACATAAAGATATATTGGAGTCAGGTGTCGAGTGGCGGGACAGTTTGTCATTAAACCTTCAATATTTAAAGATCTTTGGTTCTTTTATGTATTTTCAAACCATTTTGATATGTTTTGACAGTGCTTTTGTTTTGTTTTTTCTTCGAATCTCTCCTCGCCCGCTCCAAAAATAGGTGAAATCCAAAAACAAATATCTTTATTTCGCTCGCCCTCTCCTAATTTTTTTGGAAAAATCCAATGACCAAGAAATTAATTTGGTGTGTCCTAACAGTTAAGCTAATTTCAAATTGTCATAGAAGCGTTATGTTTCATATCTTTTTGATATACAGATCAAAATCAAATTAATTACAGCTGACTGACGTTTGTCAGGTTTTTTATGATTCTGTTAACTGAATAAGGATAGCACTTTAAAACTGTGTCAAATGATGAAAGTCTAGCACGAATCTGTTTCGCTTTCATTTCAATCATGGGTTAGTTCAGAATAAAACTGTTTTATTTTGTATATGTACATAAGTAAATAGATGTAAAGATTATGTCACATGTTAACTTACTTTTCGATTAAATACTGGAATATATCAGCGAAATAAAATTTCAGTCGCGTTAATTATCACTTCAATGAACGTGATGTTGTGTTAACGTGACAAAAAGTGCATGTGTAACAGTACTATGCATTATGTTTGAAATAGTACGCACTTGATACATGTTTAGCTGGAGTTATTGGCATTCTATTAATTAAATACAGCATTTTTGTTCATCTGGTGCCGCTTCTGTTTAATAGCTAGTCACAAACTGAGTTGATATTTGATATCTTTGTATTCATTTATCTATAGCTTTCCTGGAAATGCTGTGAAAATGAACCAAGTATGACAAGAATTACTGCCCTTGATTTTGCTGAGTAATATTTGCCGATAAATGTCATATAAACGTATATAAACTTTAGTTTATATTTTATACAAATGCTTATATTTACAAGACAATGACTTCCAGCAAATTCTTCTCAACAGTGTTATTGCCCTTTAACAAGTTACTACAGGAAAAGATGATAGCTGTAGATGTTTGCATTTGGTCATAGCTGCGTCCCTGTAAATGTTGTTAAGACAAATTTAGCATTATCAAGTTTTTGCCCTTGATTTAGTTAGACTAATCATTTTGCTTAAGCTTATACCTTTGATGTAATGTATAACTTTAAGATACTATATAATAAATATATAATATTTAACTTGATGAAGCTTTTCTGGCAAGAGTCAGACTCTGCCTAGAGTAATTGCCCTTTGCTTAACTTTTATCATATCTCCCGATTTTCTTTCATACCCGTTTCAAAGGGGATATCTAGAATTATATAACCTGTTTACTCAAGCAGAGCTATAGAAGCAATTATATTATACACACATACATGCATTTCAGAAGGAAGTTTTAAATACAGTAAACTTCTTTATCTAATAATTGAAGCACTTGGCTATTTAAGAACAGTTTACAGATTACTAGCTCAGGTAGGAACATAATAGCATTGTACGTTAAAACGCTGTTAATATTTTTAGTATTCTATGTGTAATTGAAACATTAAAATATATCAATTATATCGATTTAAATTTCGTAATACTTAAAGGACAATGATATGAGGTTCTTAAAGGGGAAATTGTTAGAAAATCTCACGTTTGCGGTTGTGGCACATATTTGAGCTTTTGGGGATAGTTATGGTTAACATAAATGTATTTTATGTTCAATAAAAGATTTATGTGCCAATCTGGACTCCCTTCTTCCGTTTGAATTAGTGACGCAGAAATGTTGGCGATAAGCCGGAAAATAAACCACTGCATAAATAATGAGCAATTTAGTCATCTCGAACCTATTTTCAGCAAACAAAGAAAAACGTATTTTGTGTTCATCCAGCCTCCTCCCTCAGTCCATCCGCTTAGACCCATCATTTCTGCAAAGTATCTTTTATATTTTTCTATCATTATGTTGATGTGACTCATTTTAACATGTTTTATATAAATATTTTCAATTTTCAATCTCTACAGTCTTTTGGTACATGTTCCTAAGTATACACTTATGCTAGTAAAAACTATTACAAAGTAGATATATTACTATGCTTTGTTTCATTCAGGGGCGGTTGAACGCCCCTAGATATTTCTAAAATGTTTAATATGATAGTTTTATACCATTCATGTGTAATATTTAGATTATATAACAATCAATTTTTTGCAATAAGTTTAGGACGTAACAGGTACTTGTTTATAGTCGACACTAAAATCGTCAATTTTCCACTGAAGATTAAAGTTTAAAATTTAGTTTAACCCCTTAAAATTGATTAAATCAATTTTCCGTTAACTTGCTAAAATTGCCTTTTCAGAAAGGCATATTCATATTATCGCTGCAGGTTCACCTTGTTTTTGCTTTTATATAAGACAGTTTGTCACGAACCCAAAACATGTAAGACGGAAGTATGATCGACTTAGCCAAACCAAGTCTGAAACATATTCATTTGTGTCATGTTAGGTGACCTGTAGATTTCAACTTTTCTATGTTTTTAGCTACATAACCTCTGAAACAGTACTATTGTACGGTACAGTGATTAGGAGCAACCGGTCATGTTTTGTTCACGTGACCATACATTTGTACACGTGTATTCATACATTTGGTTGTTTAAAATAAATTAGATTAAAACGTAGACCTTGGTTTATGGTGTTTATATTCGCCGAATTTACAATAAAATGGTTTTAACATGTTTAAGGCGTGCCTGGTAGCACTGCAACGCTTACCGTTATAGCAATAATTGTACTTGTGGAAAGCCTGGAAGTCTTTTCAGAGCTGTTGTTACGATGGTCTTAAGAACTGATAGAGATGGAAAAGATAGCATTCTTATGGCAGAATCCACCAAAAATAAATTGTTTTATTATATATCTATATAAATTCTGTAAAAAAATCGGCTTGTATTTCACAATTGAATATGAACAGGCAGAATAATCCGTATTGTACCTTTTAAATTCCGTATTGTACCTTCCGTATTGTATGCTGCCGGACTACCTTCATTAATATCCATGACCTGACACAGTTCTATAAATAGCGCAACTTAGTTCCATTTTAATATTGATGAACATTGAAGATTTCGTTCGTAACAAAACAACAAACAAAAAGGTGGAGGTATATAATAAAAGGGTCAATGACATTATAACATTAGCTAAATCTAGGATTTTGTATTGCGCGCCTCGTGTGGTCCGATCTTGCAAAATCCACTCGAGCCGAATACAGCATCCCAGCTTCTGTTATAATAACCCTATTATCACTCAGCAGTCTTTGAGTAATTTCATAAACTATTTTCTGTTCTGACAATTGCATATAAATGGGATATAAAATGCTGTAAATTTCTATGAATGTAACATCCTTCTTTAAAGATTTTACTTGGTATTCGTTATCTATGCAGAGGCAAACAAAGTCCATAATGCGATACTTTTAAACTTTCAAATTATAACTAAAATACTAGAAAATTGAACTTGAAACAAGACAGTCAATGTTACTTTTTATACTTTTATACATGTTTTACATAATTAGTATGCTTTATAAATGAGCTAATTTGCTACCGATAGGA
Source organism: Mercenaria mercenaria (assembly GCF_021730395.1). Lineage (NCBI taxonomy): Eukaryota > Metazoa > Mollusca > Bivalvia > Venerida > Veneridae > Mercenaria > Mercenaria mercenaria. The sequence goes on along the minus strand of NC_069378.1, from coordinate 21,818,597 downwards.
AAACTTGAAACATTTACATTTTGACAAGTTACAAAACTGTCGATTTCCCAATGTTTTATTTAGATGTATTTCTAGTTATGTATATAGACATCACATTATCGTTGACAAATGGTTCTTTTCAGGTTTTAAAATTGGATTACATACCCTACCTACTCAAGTATAGATATTATCACAAATATGATGTACACACATAAATGCTTTTCAAAAGGATGTTTTAAACATGATAATAAACTAAATTGAAACTTGTTTAAAATGCAAGTTTTCAAATAAGACCTCAGTCGCTTATGCCTTATCTAAAATTACATAATATTGAGATAGGAACACAATATAATTATTATCCTTTAAAAGAACGTTAATACTTCTTATATTTCATATGTTATTAAAACATTTAGGTAAAGCCATTATGTTGACTTAGGATTAATACACCTGTAAAGAAGTGCTTTAATCTATTTAATCTACCTGATGATGTTACTTAAGAATGAACCATTTTAGAAAAAAAAAGCATTAAGTAGTTGCCGAACAATTTTACAATCAAACTGACTCTGTTGTTGTGCTGCTTGGTTGCGTTCTATGCTTCCAAACGATCTTTTCAGAGATTTTATTCCATATAATCGGGATTCTAAACCTAAACTTTATGAATACTGATATTTACTTGCATACATCTATAAATACAAAGGATTTCACCTACTGTTATTTACTGAATTTGATCTGATAAATGTTGCAGATGTATACAAAATGCATTATTTGAATCTCATTAAACTTCCAGACTGAAAAATGGCACTTGACGCAAGGCAACTGGTATTACTCCTGGCATTTTTCACAGATGTTGTAATGACTGGTGAGTTATAATTTTCTACAAATAACAATATTCGGGTCAACGTTTTTAAGGTAGTGGACCCGTAATAACATCCGGTAATTTCCGCAGGATAACGTACTATCGTTACGCAGTTCGGCATTTTTCGAACGTTAACAAGTGACTTTCTGTAAAATCCAGAGAAGGTCGATAGCGCATATGTAAAATGCGTAATTTGCCGCTTATCAGAAAGTATCCACTACCTTAAATTACTAACCACAAACAGAGAGAAAAGTTAGATAACTACATTCCTGCCTTTTTATGCCCCGGCATCTACTGATGCGGGAGGCATATAGTGATCGTCCTGTCCATCCGTCCGTCCTTTCGTCCGTCCGTTCGTCCGTCCGTACGAGGATAACCAAATGAGACCGTTTCGTCTAGCATCAATACCCCTTACTAGAATGACTTAATACTAACGCAGATGTAACCTGTGACCATTCCTCATCTTCAGACATCACCTGACCTCAGTTTGACCTTGATCTTGACCTCATTTTGGACTTAGGTTGCTTTATATGGGCCATCTCTTGGTTAACCAAATGGGACCGTTTCGTCTAGTATCAATACCACTTACAAGAATGAATTGGTACTAATACAGATGTAACCTGTGACCATTCCTCATCTTCAAACATCACCTGACCTCAGTTTGACCTTGACCTCATTTTGGACTTAGGATGCTTTGTATCGACAAGGATGCCACCGGGGGCATCAAGCGTTTATTGAACGCAGCTCCTTGTTATAAATTAGTTTCATATTTTTAAACTAATAAACTGTAAATAAGAATATCACCAAATGCGAGAAAAATAAAATATTTTAAACAGTATTTACTGTTCAGTTTTTTTTCCTACAAATGCCGGTTGTTTTTAATTCTAAAACAATAAAAATGGGAAAAAGTGTTGTTTGTAATGCATAAACTAGTTTCATTACAAGTTACAATAATGCATGTGAGAACATTTATCAATGTGAAACGACAAAAGTCAAATTTCGTCAGTAAAAGAAAACATTCATAAAGACATGGAAATCAGAACACGACAAAATCATTCAGTGGAATGCATTCGAACTTCAGGCACCTTACGTTAAGGTATAATGCGCCGAATTTTGCCGAATTACATCATGAAATTTATACAAATTTCAGGATATATGTGATTGAGTTCCAATTTCATTTTGTCGCTATATCTTTGCTATTGCGTCAGAAACATAGCCCCAGATGTCACTTTTCTTGCAGTGCTCTCGGCAGTTTTCCATTCCTGCAACCCTGAATGTGAAATAGGTGAAAAATACAAAACAATTGTCACTTTGCATGAAGAAAATGCTACTCAATTGTACAAAGTTCAGCGAAAAATATTGGCGCTTAAGACATCAGAAACAATATTGTAAGGTTAAGTTCTGCGACAAATTTTGCCTTAAAATCCAATTTATAAAAAAAATATCGGCTCAATAAAAAACGTATAATTTTAGTATGTTGTTTCACAGTATTTGCACGTTTTGGCAGGCGCATAGCTACTTAGGGGTCGCAGACTTCTATTTTTTGCAATATGATATAACTTTACCCCCCCCCCCCCCCCCCCCCCACCACCCATATGGTTTGAGGCTATATCACGTACGTTATCGTTAGAAAAGATGTGTTTTAAACTTACACAACTGACGTTCGTTGATCTTAGAGATGAAATTTTTAAGTTGAAAACGAGATGTATTTACTTTAATAAATTTTCACGATATATTTGATCTGAACTGCTGATGCCATGTTCTATGTACTGGTGAAAGGAAGACACCTTTGACAAAATATATATTTTATGCTATTGTCATTTAGTAAGGACCTGGTACTCACTAATCTTCGCTGGCTCGCACTCACTAATCTTCGCTAATATTTTATGGCGTTTTCTTTGTTTACGCAATATTGTATCCTGAAATATCTATTATTACAAAAATAACCTTTATAGTTAACCGATGACACGTTGGCGTAGTGGTAAGGTTCCTAACTTCCATGCACGTTATCATGGATTCGATATTAAATCAGACCATTTTTATAAATTCAATGTAATATGGTGTTATCTTTATTGCTTTTATTCTTACAATAGTTTTTTGCAACAATTTTCACGAATTTAAATTGTTTTCTCTTCTAGTATCAATTGTCGGGAGTAATTTGTCTTTTTATTTAAGATATTTCTTCAAATAACTTCAATACAAGTGTTGCTTTTTTTCAATAAATGATCCATAAAATTTGATCTGATAGGTGTATCAGTTTTCCTGCCTGTAAATTTTGAGATGAAATTTGAAAAAAAAGATGATCAGACTGAGGACTCGAACCCACAACCTCGAGAAAAACGTAAATTGGGAATGAATAGATTAAATAGATCGACATTAAAGTATTGAGAGACATAAGAGGAGGTTTGCTAAGAAAGTGTTTACGAAAAAAGAAAAAGTCAGTCTTTCATAGCAACCTTAAACATTCATTCATCTTGTTAAGCTTTATTTTTACTAGATAGATTGATAGAGTGTTCCTCAGTATAAAATAAACACGGTATTTTATACCAATAATTATGATTGCACGTATAAGAGAAAACATTTCCCCATTCTTTTGTATTATATATAGATATAACGGTAAGATCCCTTTCGCTGGTATGATGTTTTTCATTATTATGATGTTAGAATATTGTATGTCATTACAAATAAATTACTGAGATTTCGATTACCTGTGTTCTATTATTAATATAACTATTACTATATTTTTATTATTATCATTAATAACAATTATAATAATAATAAAACATATCATCATTTTACATTCACTGATGGAAAATATATTTTTAAACTCCAGTGTACAGGTCTAGTGGAGCCCTGTGTTGCGCTGATTACTCTCCATTTAGCTACTGTTACATAATCGGTGATAAACAGCAGATAAGACGGGTATTGTTTATGGTATTTGAGGGGGCACACTTATACAGTAATGGATATAGCCCTTTAAGGTACAAACTGAAACCATATTCATATACTAGTATATTAGGGTGATTATACTTAATAAATTACATTCTTAAAATCATATCAAACCTATCTTTAGATTGTTCTGTTGGCTGCATTTCCTGTTCCGGTTCAACATGTTTGAAATGCGAATCGTCACATTATCTCTCCGCTGACGTCTGTACTCCATGCCCAAGAGACTGCATCAGTTGTAACGGATATGATAACTGTACTTCATGCAAACCAGGTAAATGGGGTTCAGAAAACCAGTGCCAGTTTACCTGTGATATAAATTGTCAAAATAGAGAATGCCAATATGACACTGGCTATTGTGTTCAGTGTAAACCTGGACTGTACGGCTTACGGTGTAAACGTAATTGTAGTTTTTGCGAGGGTGATCTTTGTGATTTACATAGATGTACACATGGATGTAAGCAAGGATATTACGAGTACAAAACTTATTTTGAAACATTTTGTCAGGCATGTTCGACAGATTGTAGATATTGTAATGAAGCAAGCTCATGTCAGATTTGCAATGACGGTTTTCATTTGTATCAGTTTTCTGAAAATGGAAAAGCTTATGTTCACTGTGTTGGTTGTTCATTAGGGTCAAAATGTTCAAACTATTGTCTTATTCAAAACTGCAATAAGTGCGAAGTCCATGATGGCACTTTGGTGTGCACAGACTGCCCTGACGGATCCAGGTTTAATGGCAAAACATGCATACTAAATACAACAAGCTGTGCTCAAGAATGTTCTTCTTATTGTGATGACGGTGGAATATGTTTAGGAGGTTGCAATGCAGGATGGACGGGTGAAAAATGTTCTAAGCAATGTTCAGATAACTGTTTGACATGCGATAAAAGTTATAGTGACACCTGTAAACAATGTAAAGGTGACTTTTACACTGCTAATTGTAGCGTCGCTTGTAGTCCAACGTGTAAAACAGAAAACAGTACACAAACGTGTAAACTAAAAGATGGATATTGTTTAAATGGATGTGAACACAATTTCTGGGGTAATGTTTGTGATCAGTACTGCTCGAATGGTTGTATTGATAACGGGATATCTCTGATATGCGAACGAAACAACGGGACATGTAAACAAGGATGTAAGGACGGATACAGCGGAGAAAAATGTGATATAACATTAACAAGCAAAACATCGATAGTGTCTGAAGGTAAATATAGAATAAACAAACCAAAATACAATTTATTTAAAAAGCGATCATTCATGTCGGGCGAAATCCTACAATAAGGAATTATGTATGATTCATTTGACGTCATTAAGTGTGTAAAATCATAATACTTCAAATCATTTATCGATGGTTGAAAGTGTCTGAACAGATATGATAATTTTAAAGATATGAAATAAGCCTATATTTTTAAGAAGATATAAACGATCACTGGATAATATGTTTATTCTATTTTATTATTTCATTATATTATTTTACTTTACTTTATTGCCATATTCATTCATGTTGTTTTGTTTACTACTAAATATACAAATAATATCATAAGAGATGATAAAAAGTTTTAAAACCAACATTTATCGCAGCAGCAACAACATCGCAAAACAAAGTATCTGCACAATGTGATTGTAAAGAAAATGTTGACTGCAAAAACAATTTCGTTGAATGTTTCTTTTCGGGATTAGGAACATCTATTGTCGTTGCAGCTATTACAGTGGCATTATTCCAAATCAGACGAAGGTAAAAAAACTATCACTTTGAAAATAGAATTTACAACATAGTATATTTAAAGTACGAAAAACATGCTTGTGTCACCCACAGATAACTCATTTGTTTTAAAGGTTGTACGACAACAAAGATAAAAAAAAACATTTTAAAATTACTGCTATATTTCGCAAGAAGGCTAACTTTTGAAACTTAGTTACTGACAAATTCTTTATTTTGGAAACACATGATAATTAATTATTCTTGCTAACTTTTGCATTCGAAATTGAAAAGCGTTTGTCATGTGGCACCGAAGATAAATTGCTACAATTAAAACGTTTTATGCAAACGGTCGTTAAATACTAATTCCTCCTTGGTGTATTAGTCAAGATGGTATGGACATTTTTTATTGCCGAGCCAACCTGGGTTCGATTCCCGACTCAGACATATTATTTCTTCTTGATTTATTAAAACAGTTTAGAAACAAGTCATGTTCTAATGTTCATAATACGACCACACTTCATTTTTAAATTAAAGAAAGATCATTTCAGTTAAAATTTGGACTCAAATCCCTTTAAAGTAAATAACATGCAAAAGTTTTGTTTGTATTTATTGCACGCTTATACAAGACTAAAGCAATAAGATTATTTTGCTTTTAAGGACATTTAAGATTCCGACGTCCTATTTTTTAGTCAGGTGCCTTCTGTGACAATTCTGTTGTCGGTTTATGCATTTTTGAGTAGCCCTATGTTTACATTGCTATTTAAAATAAACCTCTGTAACATAAATCATACGATTTTTCCTAAACCAAGTTACGCTAATGCATTCTTTACAGCGGCACATAATGCGAGCATAAAATGCTCCATAAATAAATATCTTTGCAGATTCTTATATTTTTTCTTTGACAAATACATGCATCGAAGTAAATATTGCACTTACTTTGTCCTCATTTTGGTGAGGCCGAAATCGGCCCTAATTCCACGTACCTGTTTAAGAGTGTAAATACCTGACCATCTTTATGTGCTTTTCATGTGATTGTTTAAAAAGCACTGTCAAAAATGTAACATTTGCATATTTTACATTCATATTTTGAGGGCCCCCGATAATCTTGTTATAACTTCTGGCCCAACCCTTTTGTATATTTACATTGATGTATTTATGTATGCTTGTTGTATGTGTATGTGTATTGAATATATATATATATATATATATATATATGATTAAACTAAACATTCATATTTTCAGCATATCGATACGTTTCTAGTTAGTTTTTACCTAACACTGTTCTCAGTACTGATATTTGGTATTGCTTTATTTGAATTAAATATGGATTACATTTACACATGATAGGATTTTATCTAAATTAATACAAAATTTGCATGCTTTATAAATAACCATAATATTTCAGCACACTTAAAGTGTGTTTAAGTGTGTAAAGCATCTCTTAAACAAATTTCAAATCCAAAAGGCAATAAATGTATACCTTTTACAACAGATATGTAGCAAAGAAGTTAAAATCGCAGCAAGATTCGAAGAAAACAATTGAGATGCCCACATATTATAACGAGGATATTCGTCATACACATGAAACACAAGAAGAGGCTACCGGAACTAATAACTATGAGAAACTCGGCAATACCAGGAACACGGATAATGTTTACAATGGTATGGAAGCTTTTAAATTTACTAATGGAGATGTTTCAACCAATAAAGAATATTTTGTATTGATATTTTTCAACAAGGAAGCATAATGCAATAATCACAATGAAAATAGTAGAAAAAAATAAAAAGGATAACTTGCGATAGTTGTATGCAAGACTTTCGCTAACTAAAAAATAATTTATAACTTCCAGTTACTAAAATAAATATAAATGTGATAATTGTAATGAACCTTATACTGACGTTTACCGTATGTATTTTTCAGATTTAGAAACAACAGTGCAGTAAAGTGCCTGCTTTCGCAACATGTGAAAAACAAAATCTACGACAACAGTACTTGCATATGATGAAGCCAGCTAGCTGAGATCGGTGGTTTTACTTAAGTGCCCGCTCGTGTCCAAGATAGGACACATGCGTTTTCCTTCACCATCAAAAGCTAGAAAATCGCCATGTGATTTATAACTGTGTTGTTGCGAAGTTAAATGCAAAAAGGATATTAACAAAGTACTAAGTATTGGAATAGAAAAGAAAGTATATTATTTCATCCTTTTATTTTTCAATATTATTTTATATATATTATAATTTTATGTATATCATATTTAATATTGTATTTAACATTTTTAATATAAGTGTGCAGTGTTATATATTGTGCTGTATATTGTAAGTTTATGTTTGTATTAGAATAGCAAAAATCACAGCTTCTGCATGTATATAATGAATATCAAAACTCAAGATCTTTTTGTGCTTGTGTTAAATCTGTTCCATTTTATCTATTTGAAATCTCAGGTCATATAGGTGACATTTATTCCAAAGAAAATTATTTTCATTTAGCTCAACATTAGGTCTGTCAGTGTGTGTGTATGTGTGCGTGTGTGTGTGCGTGTGTGTGTGTGTGTGTTCGTGCGTGGGCGTGGGCGTCAACTAAGCAATAATTTCGACTATAACAATTCTTTAAAGAATGTAATAATCTCATGAAAACGTAAAATTGTGAACTGTAGTCTGGAAAAGATTTCAACATCAGCAAAGATGGCAAGCAGTTTCATTATTTTTTTTACTTTGGATGACCTGTAGCCACCTTTATTAAATAGAGTAACTCGAAACTTCGATATAAATGGTATGTCAATACCAGTCGGTATAACAGTAACGGCGAAAGGTTATGACATTCCAACTTAAACATTCTGCCGCCCGTTTTCTGATTTTGTTTATTTGTATTCGTCCACCTTACCACGAAATCACATGAAAGGGCAATTCACATCAAATAGCAGAAATATTACCGCAGGACATTGATTCTAAGAACGCTTAAAAAGTATAACTAATTTAAAATTGTCAAAGATGTTTCATATGTTTTGATAGGTAGACAGATCAAAATCAAATTAAGTACGACAGACTGGCGTTTGTGAGTTTGTTTGTTTTTTCATGATTCTGCTAACTTGGTATAATAAGTCAGATAAGGATATCACATTAATTAGCGTTGAATGATAGAAGTCTAGCAAGAGTCAGTTTCGCTTTCTATTCAATTATGGGTTAGTTTGAGCTAAAACTAAAAAATTTGTAAATGTACATAAGAAGTAAATAGATGTAGATATCATGTCAAATGTTAGATAATTTTTCATTTATGCTTTTCGGTGAAATACTGGAATAGATCTATATGAACGAAATAAAATTTTCAAAGAATTATTAGATTTTTCACTTGTGAATGCAAAAGAATGTGAAAATCTTTCCAAAATATACTTCAATATTTAAGATTTATACGAATAAACACCTGCACGAAGATGAAAATAACAGGCTCCACCGTATTCAAATGTAAAACTATTTAGTGTTTCTTAACATGTATACCATGACGTTATGATATTATGACTTCATGACACAATTCCCGTGATGTTGCGCGGGTAAAATGGATATATTTAGAGAATGCAAAAAATGAACATAAAACTTGTTCATTTCATATGTAAGATCGAAATATATTAGCCGTTGTGTTTACTTAAGGAAAATATAAGTATGTTACACTAATACAATCTACAAATGCTCCGACTTTAGATGTAATAGAAATTGCAGACCTTTATAATGTGTATATTTATGATTTAATTATACTTGTGTATAAGGTTGTCATTTGTCTGTTCTACATAAAGCGAGGCTACGGTTTGTGAAGCTCGTATTCAGATAAGTTTTTTCTTGGATATAAATATACATATGGTCGTCAGAAACGAATATCGAGTGTCCGTAAAAGGATTAATCAACAGCTCAGGATTGCAAACTATCAAAGTTGAGTTGAATTTAACTTAGCAAACTGCTTACGTCGATGGCGCTCGAGTAATTGAAAATGCTGGCACATGCAGCCATTGATCTCGTCCTGTCCTCTATAGAACTAATGTGCCTAAATATAAATAACTGGGTGGTGTGTTTTAGTGCATAGTAGCGCTTCAACAAAAGATTTTGTAATACGCCTGCAATGATCTAAGTTAGCAAACCCTAAATTTCAAAAGTGTCTGGCAATTCGGACGAAAATGCTTTGAGTTGTGAGTTTTATAATTATACGCTGTGAATTTTGTTTGACACGAATTACAGCTACAGCTATCAGATTGGATAAACGAATAATAAAATATGAAAACCAAAAAGGCTCGCTATATGTGAGTTTTTAATAGAATTGCTCTTAAGTTAGTGTTAGCGGGGGCCTAAGTGGTTAAGGTCGCTGACTTCAAATCACTTGCCCCTCATCGATGTGGGTTCGAGCCTCATTCGGGACATTGAATTCTTCATGTGAGGAAGCCATCCAGGTGATGAAATAATGTACGGAGGGACACCTGGGGTATTCCTCTACCATTAAAGCTGGAAAGGCGCCATATGACCTATAATTGTGTCGATGCGACATTAAACCCAACAAAATAAACAAATACTTGTTACGTTTGCAGTGAAGGTTATCATTTGTATCAATTTCATCCGTATGGAAATTAAACATATTGTTCACTTATGTTTAACTTAAATCTAAGTTGCAATGATGAATGAAGGGATATGTTACAGAAAGTGTGTGAATACATGAGTAACATGCAAAGGCGTGGCATCCGATAAGAATGATGTTGATATCTTCTTGTAATGTAAAGATAACTATATCAAAATCAATTGCACAGTCGCTTGTAATCTAGCAAGATAGAAAACTTGACAATTTGGACATTAATTACAACAAAGTGCTTATTAAATATATACTGAACAACAAAAGAAACTATCCAGATGTATAACTGGCATATTGTGAAATAAAAAAAAAATACTTTTTCAAATTTGAATTGTTTCTTCATACCAAAATTACACTTGAAGATCTTCACGTGATAAATTTTTAAAAATCAATCATCCGTGAAGTCAGTAGTCCCACAATAGCCGTTTGAAAGGCTATATCTTCTGCGCGTCAGTTGCATTGTAACATCCCAATTGGGCGCTCGCGCTAAATTTGATTCAGTCGTGCGGTGCAATCAACAATATTCTTTAACCTTTATGCTGCTTTTCGAGTTAGCCAATTATCAATATTTCCAATGACAATAAAATTTCACAAAGAAAATTGTTAATTACAAGTGTAATTACTGACTTCACGGTTGATTGATTTTTTAAATTTTTACACCGTGAAGTTCTTCAAGTGAAATGTGATATGAAAAACACAAGTGATTTATAAATTAGAGTTTTAAATAAAAAATACCCTAGTTATAAAACTGAATAGTTTCTTTTGCTGTTCGGTATATAATGATTATTAAAGAGCATAAAGAACGAAAAAATGATAACATGAAACAAAACGTACGTCACATCTGCAACAACAACGCAAACAGGTTGCAAAACATCGAGATGAATTAAATGAAAACAGTATAATTATTGTCGCCTTCTTTTCGGAAACTGGAATGAATTTTTGATGTTGCACACATTACAGTGTGATTATACAAACAAAGGCGGAGGTAAATTATAACTCTTAGGACAACGGACTTTTCACAAGTTTAAAATATGATTTTTTGTCGAGCCCGCTTACGGTGAGCTCGATATAGTTGCCACTTTTGGTGATTCGGTGTGTGTGCGCGCGTGCGTCCGTGCGTGTGTGCGTCCGTCCGTCCGTCCGATTTAGTCTGGACCATAACTTTGACATGCATGGAGCAACCTTGTTTATATTTGGCATGAATGTTTACCTCAATGAGAAGGCGTGTCGTGCGCAAACCCCATGTTCCTATCTCAAAGGTCAAGGTCACAGTTGGAGGTCAAATGTCAAATTTAAGTTTCTCGACAGCATTTCTTCTTCATGCATGGTGGAATTTTGATGTAACTTGGCATGAATGTTCATCATTATGAGACGGAGTGTCATGCGCAAAAACCAGGTCCCTAGGTTCAACGTCAAGTTCACACTTGACAGCTGGCAGGCTCGACATTCTGCCCGTGGACATACTTGTCTTAATTACGCTGAATATCTAGACCAGTGATCGATTTATATATATATTCCACCCTACCTCAGACCGAACGCCTGGAGTTTCTGTCGATGATAAAGGTCAAAGGCATTTTCCAGGTAAAAGCTGATATACGAAAAGTCCAGTGACTAAAGATGACGTCCGATAATAAAACTTTCAAGGCGTAACCTAACAGTTTTCCCTTATTTATTAGTTTCATTCTCGTTCTCTATATGTTATAATATGTCTGTGTATGTTTGTTTACAGTATATATGTTCATAGTATGCACCGGAGCTGCGTTTATGGAACCTTACTTTCTTGCTCTTTATTTATCCTCGACGCTTTTTTTGTTGTTTTGTAAAGTGTATGACTTATATGACAATGTTATACATGTCTTGTAGTCAAATATGTTAAACTAGTGATATTATATAGATGTAACATTTTAGGTATAGAATCAGCTCTACAGTCATTCATATCATTTGAAATGAAGTAACTCGAAAATGTTGATTTGTCTAAATACCTTTTTGCAAAAATGTGGGTCAGGGCTTATTTGTATATCATTTCGTAATATTTACTGTGACTGAATGAAAACTCGTTCGAACAAAATACTTACTACCTCATCCCATTCGACACGAATTTGTAAAACGTACATATATGCGTAGTTTAGAAACAATACAGCGCATCAAAGTGCTAGTTATTACAACATGGAAATCACAATTTAATTTTGCAATGCCACCGGTACCTTCTGAGTCATTATTTTAAGTCATCGCTGCTAGCAATGTAACATGGTTTTAATAGATGAAAACAATGCTTCGTCTATTATGTAAGTAAGTTCATGTCAGAAAAGCTTTAAAATGGTATAAGAAATCAAAGAGGTGCAGAGATGTCTCCCATTGGTAATGTTTTAAGTAACTAAAACATACCACTCCCGGGTGCTTCATAAATATTTGCGCCGAACCAGTATATTTTCGGGTCTTGGAAAGAGGAAAAAGTCACAAGTATTTAGATCTGGTGAATAAGCGGGATGATTGGTTTCTTCAACCGTTTCATATCTTTGAAACTTCTGAACAATGGAACTCTTGTCAGCTGCAGCGTTGTCATGGATCAACTAGAGACAGCGAATACCAATATTTGGAAGTATTTGTTTGTATTTTCTTTACATCTCGTTCAGTACTTTGTCTCTATAAATTTTTCCAGTGATCGGATTTCCTGACGGTGTATGCATTTGTAAAACCCCTTGAGTAAAAGAAGACGGAATACAAAGCATGTTAGACATTTAGTTCATTTTGCAATTACTGATCACCTGTCTGTTGTCAACGCGACGCTAAAGTATATACAGTATATCAAATCTTCTGTAAGGAGCTAGGACATTGCGCGATCATCTAAGTCTGAGAACATATTCAGCGTTTCTCTAGCACATTTGATTCTATTGGCTATCATGTAAAACACCATTTTTTAAACCAAAATGCTTTGTGAGAATCTCATGAGTTCTCTCCGTCGATAAAAGTACGTAAAGACACTATCTTGGACATAATGTATCTGGCGTCGTCATTAATCAGACGCCTTACAGCAGCAATGTTCTTTCAGCCACAGCTGTTTTCGGTCTGCCAGGATGAGCCCTGTCTTTAAAGAATGTACGTATCCATCTGTAAACAGTTTTCTCTGATACAACAAACTTCCAGTATGAACTATGGAGTTCACTGAGTATCTGCCTTGCAGGTATTAATAAAACAAGAGCTGTCACTAATGGTGACAAATGCCCCCGCAGCACCTTGACCTTTGATCTAGTGACCCCAAAGTCAGTAGGGGTGGTGTACTCATAAAGTACTATCAGCACGTAAAGTTTGAAGGTCCTGGGTGAAATGGTTCGCGAGTAAAGTGCCTTCATGCAAAAAGTTAACGTTGTGACTTACGAACGAACGGACGGACAGTTGAAAACTAATATGCCTCCCTTCGGGGGCATAAAAACAACGTACTTTAATGTACGCTCTTATTTCAGATTTGTGTTCGTTTTTCATTTCTACATGTATTTCGCTTAGTGTATGATTAAACAACATACAAAACTGAAAATCTATAAAATAGTACGATAGTTTTCAATACCTAAAGGTGTCATTCATATATCATCCAGGTAAAGTTTTTTGTGTGTCAAACTTATATGGAAGCGCGCGATTGTCATTTTTTTTAGAATGGCCCTAGTATTAAATGTGTGGGTGTCAGTTTCTATCTAAAAATAGAACTATTTACCCTAGTAATTCAGCCGTTCAATCTGAACGCTTATATGCTATTCATGTAAACCACAACTATCCCAAATGCTCATATAAGCTAGTATTGAAAAAATGAGTACAATGAATAAAACAGTTATTCTTGATTGATTGATTAATTGATTGATTGATTACACATAAATGGTATAAAACTAACATATTGCACAGCTACTGGGCCCCTCTTGTAATTCATAGTATAGGCTTCAAGTATGAAACCTAAATATGTTAAAATGACTGTGTTCCATGAAGAAACATGAAATGGTAGTCTTTATATGGATAAAAATGATTTTTGTCCACTGTCGGATCCTGAAAAGTCATGAAAATAACGTTTTTCATAAATTCCACCCATTCATACGTATGCTTTTTTGTTTTGGTGTACCATCGACCCGGACGTAAGAAAACACCTTTGCCGACGGCCGGGTTTTGCCGGGCTAAGTATTTTTGAAACTGCATACAACGGTGACCAATCTGTTAAAGTGGGTCGTACAGGTATGACGAAAATACGAGACATTTAACAGAAATTTATCCATTTGCAACGAGAGTCAAATATGTGCCTTTTAGTGAATATTTCCTGAATGTTAGAAAAAAATACAAATGATATGAAAATTTCGATGATCAACATCAAAGCGCGTTCATTGTAGGTCATCCTCGGCCAGTTCCCAATAACAAAGCTTTAAAAATGAAAAAAACTGCGAAGGAAAACATTACCTTGACTGGTAAAAACAGCCGCAAAAAGCGCCCTGCTAGCACGCATTATGCCACCGGTCAACGCTTACGTTGAGACTCGGTTTGTAGGTTATCAGATTTGTATCGTGAAGTGTGCTCGAGTTCAGCAAAGGACATATTTCGCGACTTCAGCGCAGTAGTATTCCGTGAAAGAACGAGTGCTTATTTCTCGATGCAAATTTGATAATCTTTATTACATACGCATCTTTACCTATAATTATTACATAGATTACGTAAATTTGTTCTTTATTGAAAATATCGTCGTTAAAGAACTTTTAAACGCGACGACATACATGAAACTGACGTTACACACTCGATATGAATTTTGAACGTCAATACGGAAACATTTTGACGTTTCAGGTTCCAGTGAAACTTAACGGAGTTTATAAATGAGTATGTTATAACCATTTTATTAGAGTCATTTGGAACTTCAATATAAATACTATGTCAATGTGTCAAACACCAGAAATATTACCACAGGATTCTAAGAAAGCTTAGTAAAGATATAGTAGAAAAATTTCAGCCAAAAGTTAAACTTATTTCAATTTGTCAAAGAATAAATATTTTCCTATCTTTTTGATAGACAGATCAAAATCAAATTAATTACGGCTGACGGATGTTTGTAAGTGTTTCTTTCGGATATTTTTATTCTGTAAATTTGGCAAATGTAAGTCAGGTAAAAAAAAAATCCACATTCAAACTGCGTAAAAGAAGTCTAGCATGAATCTGTTTCATAAATAATAAAATCTGTGTTTGTTTAAATTACAACTGTTTCATATTGTTAAGAACACATAAGATATAAATAGATGTAGAGCTTATGTGAAATGTTAAATAAATTTTTATTTTTTGCTTTTCGGTGAAATACTGGAATAGCTCTAGATCTATATCAGTAATGATAAAAATAATGAAAATATCATTTGTATTTTTCACTGGTTACGAACTTGAATGCAAAAGAATATGAATGATAAATAATCGAAAATTCTTTACGAAACATACTTCAATAAAGATATATATTCCTCGAACATAAAAATGTACGCTCCATCGTATTTAAATGTAAAAAATACCTAAAACTTTGATTATAGAACATTTTTCAGCACATATATCATGACGTCACGATATTATGACGTCATGACGCAATTCACGTGAGTTTGTGCGGATAAAATATGTATAATTTGATGAAGCTTGAAGTAAAAAAGATATTTTTGTATTAGATGTAAGATCGAAATATATTTCACCGAGTGAATACCAGGCCCCAATTTTACACACAAAAAAACTCAAGTAAGTGCTTAGCTAAGTCTCATGTTTCAAATGCTTGAGGGCTGTTAAAAATAACGAAGACTTTGTCTCTAGCTTTTATAGATCTATAATTTAATGAAGCAGCCGCTGACTTCACTGCAAATTTGATTTGATTATACGCTCAGAAGTTATGCCTCCTCGAAAAGAGTTACTTATACGAATCTGGCATACAGTGATCATATTAACGTAGTGACTCCATAAAGATGCTTACATTTATGTTTGTTTAGTTTAAAGGTCCAATACTAAGGAAAGTGAACATTTTAATTTCTTTTAAAAAGCACAGAAACTATTTCATTTTATTGGAAAATGAAAGTTGGTATGTAGAAATTCGAAATAAATCGCAGTATATGTACAATTATTTTTCTATGAAGTATGAAGAAAGTTAAAAAGACCTGGGGGGTCATTCTGTCGATTCAGTGAAATTTCAACATAATACACATACATTTCTTTGAGTTCCAAATACCTTCTGTAAATTTTGACCTGCCAATCTTCATTATTTAGTGTCTTGCAGAAGTCTATGCACTGGCTATGAAAAAAAAATGCCAACTCACTTTCCCTTAGTAATGGACCTTTAAGAATATTGTATTGCAAATGTAACACAAGATACATTCATACACATACAGACAGACATAACAACACAAGCAATAGGATATTGACGGAAGTATTGAAATACTTATCGAGTCAACCTCCGAAAAGATAATATTTACAATACTATGGATGGCTGTTATACTGATGTGTAACACATTCTTAGTTAATCATGAAAAGGAAAAAGAAAAATGAAAAACCAAAAAAAAAAAGGAGAAAACAACAACAAACTGCTCAAAAATGGAAGATAAAGATGAAATAAAAGTAGTAGTACATTGCTTTTTTAGTATTTATAATATTTTAGCAAAATTAGGTAACCATAAAGGTTACAGTATGAAATAGTGCATAGAAAAACTATATTCGCTAGAATGAAAAGGGAAGGAAGAAAATATGTAGAGGAAATGTTCAGCTGCCCCAAACCACTCCTAGCTGTATATACATAACAGTCTGTTTGGCTGGAGATAATGACAGTGTAAAAAAAAAACAGTATTGGGTCAGGTAAACCTATGGCTTCCAAGGATAAATTGTTGGACAGCTGTGAAGATATGTCTGTTGTGTTATGTTTGTTTTAATTTGTATTTGTAAATTTAATTTTTTAATTTTGATTTAAAATACCTTAGTCACAATAAGTTGTTTGGTTAGAATACTGAAACCAGTATGAACTCTTATGCCAAGCGTCTCGGGCAGGATGCGCGCCCTGAGTAGTTTGTCTTGGTCCTAGGCGTCATAGATTGACGTTAACGTCTCATCACGGATGTTTTGTTTACTTCTCCGACCTTCGCTGCCTTTTAGCAATTCTTGGCCATTTGCGAATTGTTTGTTCCACTTGAAGGCCAGACAAAAATGACCGAACATTGTTATGGTGTCTGTTTCATTACTTTATAGATTTCACTTGGTGTTTGCCGAAATCTCAACATAACCTAACAACTCTCTGATTATCTACGCGAGCAGATGACGACATTACATGCGTTATAAACAACAATGTCCACTTAGTTTAGACGTCGCTTACTTCCGCGTCCCACATCCGAATGACGCCATACGTTCAGTGCATGTTGCCTTGACGTGTTTTTATACTTTGACGAATTTTCAGGTAAACAAGTGGACTATCAATGCGAATATTAGTGGTCGAATTCAAATCATGACAGATGAAAAGGCGACTGCGTAGCTATGGTAATTAAAACGTTTTACGCGTTTCACCGTTAAGCAAAAATGTTACAAAAGATGTATGACTAAATTACACTAAGATTGAGAAGTACAATCATATCTTTCGCAATGCACTATTCACAATAGGTGGCTTTTGAAACAAGAGTCTACTTTAATTTTGAACAGCCCCCGTATGTGTATTCAATGTTGACTTTGTCATTTATATTTGAACCGTATAATTCTGACTATTTTATAGGTTAAAACACAACAGTTCTGAATTTTACAGAAAACAAGTTATAGTAGTAAGAAATATACTTAAGCAAATACTTAAGTTGGCTATATCGTGCTTAAACAGAAATATCATATTTGCGTGACTTAAACAAGTACTGCAAACAAATACTGCAAACCATAGTATAACTTAGTTATAAATACACTGTTATAGAAGAAAACAACATTAAAAATAACAATAATATAAGCAATAGCACGATATTTAAATAACAGACTATACTAAATAATAACTTAAGTTTTTTGGTGAAACTGGGGTCTGATATAATATCTAAAATACGTGGTTCACGAGTTTATTTATGGGAAAAAAAATCTGTTTATTTTTTGTTATTGTTTGTAGACTTCAGTGGAATCCGGAAAAAAAGCATTTATGTTCTTCTTTGTTTTCGTTTTTCATTTCGTATTATTTACCTTTTACACTTGTCCGGTCCTGAAGATTTTCGTTGACATTTTGTAGAACGGTTTACTGACATGTACATAGAAAACTATTCAATATAAAAGTATTTCTTTCAATAAATGAACGATATATCATGATCAGTGGGACAATTTCCCCGTCTGTTTAGTTTACAGATGAAATTTCAGAAAATGGTAGGATCAGACATACGACTCGAACCCAAAACCCCGAATTTGGTGGCTGAACGCTTTGTACGCACAGCTATATTTGCACATGAGGATGTTAGTTAAGAAATACATATTCATTGGTTTTTCAATAGTTATATCGTTATTTAGGTTCAGACTCCGTAAACTAATATACGGAATTATACGGAATATTCATTAGTGGCAGGTCAAAACTTACGGACAATAAATACTTGTATAAAGGTGGTGATTTGAAGCGTGACAACCGTTCACGAAATTCGTATACAGATTAGTATCTGGCTATAAATATACTCGATCGTCGGAAACGAATGTCGGGTATCCATCAAATATTTTAAGGATAACTCAGTTGATCAAGATTTCAAATTAGAAGGTATAGTTGATTTTAATGTGATAAACCGCTTACGTAGATGACGCTGAACAAACGGAAAACTGTAACATGTGCAGCTCTAGACCGCAGCTCTGCAATATACTTTCAGTGGCGCTCATGTACCTATATCACCAATCTGACTAAAGTACATCTCCAATTAACGCTACGCTTTGGATCTGAAGACGTGCTATTGATAGACTCGTTCTGACGACCCTTCCGCTAGCCAATCAGAGCCTTGCTTTCAACATTTTGAAAGTGAAAGTAGAAGTTGAAATAACCTATATTTAGCCTGGTTTTTTCATGTTTATAATTCTTATGACGACCACATTTTGACTGCGCCCTCGTGTTTTGAGAGTTATCCTATTAATGAGTTTCTGTATCTAGTCACCGTTTAGTTTGCATGCGCGGGGAGATTTTTTTCTAGCATTTCATCTACACTTCTGTAATATTAATATTGGTTAAAACCGTGAAACATTAAAAACCCGGTGATAGGCATTAAAAACTCGGTAACTAGTAATAAGAACCCTGGTGATAGTAATAAAACCCCTGATGTTAGGCATTAGACCCCAGAGGATTGATATTAGATCCCCGTTGATAGGCATTACAACCCCGCTGATAGGCATAAGAACCAGGGTGATAGATATAAAAAACCCGGTGATAGGCATTAGAACCCCGGTGATAGTGGTAAGAACCCCGGTGATAGTCATTAGAACCCCTTTTATAGTAATAAGAACCCCGGTAATAAACATAAGAACCCCGTTGATAGTCGTTAGAACCTCGTTGGTAGTTGAGAAAATTCTGAAAAATAGCAGTAAGAACCCCGATGATAGTAGTAAGAACCCCGGTGATAACAGTATGAACACCGGTAATTAGTAGACATAAGAACCCCGGTAACAACCCTAGAGATATTTTTATATCTAATGTCTATCACCGGGTTTCCTTGAACTATCACTGAGGTTGTAATGCCTATCACTAGGTTTTCTTACTACTATCACTAGGCCCAAATGTCATGAAAATACTTAAGTCTGTTAATTGACTTAAGTACGTTTACTCAGTTATAGGACAAGGGGTAGCTAGAGAATCAATTTTGATTTGGAACTTTCAGGCTTGTTATCTTGTCAGCATGAGGTCCCATTAAGAATCAGATAATGTGAATTAATGGCACTGACCATCTGATACGCTTATTAAAATCTTTATTGAAACTGCTATACATAATGAAATTAGGAGAAAAACATTGTTATCATTTTACATTGTAACTTGTGATAAAATATAATTTACATTGTATTTTAAAATGGCAATATCTTATAATACTATAATATGAATGCAACTCTGAGTCACAAGACCTGAAGCTTGAAATTTATAACTCGGGCGTAGTTAGGCTAAAATGGAATTGTAGGCCACTGTCCAAGGAGGGTATGGCATGCTCCCACAGAAAATTTTCAGATTTTAGATGCAAAATGTTGCATTTTGGATTATATCAGGACTTTTATGTTTGTCATTTTTCAAAAATGAAGTATAGACCCGGTGAAGCTATTGTACAATTTAGAAAGTAGACCAGTGTCAAAGGCGTAGCTGGACCATAATGGACCATAATGGAAGTAAGGGGTTAGGGGATGGGGGATGTTTCCCCGGAAAAAACATTCTAGATAAAACATGATGCGTTTTGGTGAAATTCATAATTCAGAGGCGTTGCTAGGCTAAAATGGAAGTGTATGCCACTATCCTGGGGGTTCTGGGGCATGCTCTCACGTAAACATTGCACAAATTAGATGCAAAAAGGTGTATTTTATCAAAATTAATAATTCCGGGGTTTAGCTAGGCCACAAAATGGAAGTGTAGGCCACTGTCCTAGCGGGTTTGGGAAAAATTGCACATTATAGATGCAAAGTGGTGCGTTTTTGGTGTGTATCTGGACCTTTAAACTTTTTCATAAAGTGTTTACCAGGGCAACTACTGTACCTTATAGAAAGTACACCAGTGTCAAGTACGTAGCAGGGCCAAAATGGAAGTGTAAACCACTGTTCTCGGATGTTTGGTGGGGGAGGGGGCAGTCATGCTCCCCCCGGAAGATTTTTACATTCTAAATGCTAAATATGGTGCTTTCTGGCGAAATTCATAATTCAGGAGGGTACTAGGCCAAAATGGAAGTGTAAGCCACAGTCCTAGGATGGTTTGGGAGCATGCTCCCTGTAGAATTCTTACATTATTGATACATGGTGCATTTTTGGTGTATATCAGTACGTTAAAACTTCCTAATGAAGTGTAGGCCCCGGAGCAACAACTGTACCTCAAAGAAAGTACACCCCTGTCATTGTAGCTTGGCCAAAATGGGAGTGTAAGCCATTGTTTAAGGGGTTAGGGGGCATGCTCCCTTGAAAACATTTTACATTCTTAGTTAATTTCTAAATGCAAAATGGTATGTTTTGGTGCATTGTGTAAAATTTCTGCTGCAGACTAAAACACTGGAAAGGGAATGCATGGACAGTGGATAATAGTGATTTTTTTTATATTTAGTACATATATATATTTCCCATTTTTTCTATAAAACTGCATGTACATTTAGTGAAGAAATATCATAAGTACTTTAATATTCAATTTATATTTTAACATCATGTACAGTGAATAAATATTTAAAGGTCTTTTGAATTTACTAATACAGAATATTTTAGGTTATTAGCTTTGTATCGGGAAATATGCAAGAGTTCTTCAGCGGAAATATTGCGCAACTTTACGAGCGCAATATTTTTCTGCTGAAGAACGAGTGCATATTTCCCGATGCAAAGACAATAACCTTTTTATTACATACCCATCTACACGTATAAATATTATGTAAATATCATAAATATGTTCAATAGCCTGAATAGGATTGACAATACTGAACTACAGTCGAGTCCACTTAATACGAACTCGCTTGATACGAATTTTCGGCAGTAGATAGCATTAGGAAGTTTCTGGAAGAAAAAGGCTCAAATGAAAAATTATTCAAATATTGTTCAGAACTCAAGGAATTTGGCATTCAAGAATTAAATAATAGTAAAATTCAGCCAAAAATTACAAGTTTCTTCAAGTAAAAGTTTGAAATGCCATGTGTAAGGTAGGCCTACCTGTTGCAAAAATGCATCGACGTATACCGTATACACGTTACTGTATTTCCATGTATCTATTCTATAAACACTTGATGGTTAATAAAGTTTAAATACATTTGTACATTAAAATTTATTTTTCATACATTTTTACGTGTTTTGCGTGTTTTAGTATGACTTTTGTTGAGTTATTTAATTGTAATCTAAATAAATAATTAACTTAATCAGTTTAAATCTACCAATGAACATCTATTCACTACTGTATTTTCATTTAATGGAAGCTATTCACCGGCGATACCGGTGATACTGCCAAACTTGCTCTCGCAAATTATCCAAAAGTCATACATTCGTTAATACGAATTTCGTTTGATAAGAACATATTTCTCAGGTCCCGAAGAGTTCGTATAAAGCGAGTTTGACTGTAAATAGAAAAAAATAGTGCAACAACACACACTGAATTACGTCACGCACCCGATATGAAATTCAGGCGTCAGTGTATGGAAAAATATTGACGTTTCCGGTACCAGTGTAACTTAACCGGGAACTGAATGAGTATGTAATAATACTTTTTGTTGACTCTACCTGACAATAATTCATAATACCTATACTCTTAAGTCAATGATTGCGATTTTAAGTCAGAATTCCTGAAAGACCTTCAGTCAGATTGACTGACCTTTATTCAGAATAACTGGGACCAATAATTTCAGAATGACTATGCCCTTAAGTTAAAATGACGTGATCACTAGTCAAAATGACTATGACCTTTATTCAGAATGTCTTTGAATCAAGTTCAGAATGCCTATGCCCTTAACTTAAAATGCCTGTGATCACAAGTCAGAATGACTGTGACCTTTATTCAGAATGACATTGAATCAAGTAACTACAATGACAGTGACATAATTCAGAATTAATCCAGAATGACTATGACAGTAATGCAGACCTAGCTTAACTCGGAATGACTTTCATGAATGACTGATAAAAATGAGACTAATTTTAAGTGCAAAGAATACCTCTTAAGTGAAGTTTGGTAAATAAAAGTGTGTGGACCATACAATGACAAAGTTTGTAGCAGTTGTCAGTCTAAAGATGAGAAGACAGTGCAAACTGCTTTCAGTGCAAAGAATAACTCTAAGCGAAGTGTAGTAAATGATATTTACCTCTATAAACATGTAAATTCAAAGGAATAATTCAGGAAATCAGACACTGAACTTGTTGAAAAAGAGCCATGTGATTTTCATTAATTATAAAAAACAAATCAGTGCTTTTGCTGTATAAAGTTCAATTGTGAACATAGTTGAGATGTGACACACATTTTTCTATTTTATACATTAATAAAATTATGCAACATTGAGACATTGGGACTAGAAATAGAAAGCTAAGCCATCAAAACTGTGGACTTAAAGAGTCAGTGTTGTTGCCATTTACATGTGTAGTTAGTTATACTTTGTACATAATGTTAGAATTCTTAAGAAAACAGTTTCTTTTACTTAATGTCGGTTAATGGATTATTAAACAATCAGTTTCTTGTCGATTATCATTATATCTTGCTAAATAACAAAATAAATACAAATGTAGGTGCATATTATTACCGGGTATGCCTATTAGCTCGACTATTCGAAGAATAAGTAGAGCTATCCTACTCACCACAGCGTCGGCGTTGGCATAACTAACACCTTAGTTAAGTTTTTTTGTAACAGTCCATATTTTGACAAAGTCTTTTGAGATAAAGCTTTGAAACGTTCAACACTTGTTAACCATCACCATGTCCAGTTATAGGCAAGAGTACATAACTTCACCAAGGATTTTGGCTGAATTATGGCCCCTTTTGACTTGAAATTCTTGGTTAAGTTTTTCGTACCAGTTCATATTTTATGTAAAGTGTTTGACATATGGCTTTGAAACTTTTATCATTTGTTTATCATAATAACCTCTATCTGTTGGCAAAAGTACATAACTCTGACAAATAATTTGGCTGAATTATGGCCCTTTTTGGATTTTGAAATTAGTTAGGTTTTTGTACAAGTCCATGTTTTGTCAAAACTATTTGACATTGAACACTTGCTTATCATCATGATTTCCATCTGTAGGCAAGAGTACATAACTCTGACAACAACTTTGGCTGAATTATGGCCCTTTTTGAACTTGGAAATCGGTTCAGTTTTTCGTAGAAGTCAGCGTTTTGTCAAAACTATTTGACATGTGGCTTTGAAACTTTGAACACTTATTTATCATCATAATTTCAATCTATAGGCAAGAGTACATAACTCTGTCAACTAGTTTGCCTGAATTGTGGCACTTTTTGGACTTGGAAATCAGTTAAATTTTTCATAATAGTCCATATTTTGCCTAAACTGTCATCTGGCTTTAAAACGTTGACCACTTGTTTACCATCATAGTCTACATATGTAGGCAAGACTTCATAAATAGGACAAGGACTTTAGCTCAGTTTAGCCCTTTTTCTGACATAGAAATTAGTTAAGTCTCTCATACCATTCCATATTTTGTCTAAACTGTTTGATATATGGCTTTGAAAGTTTGAACACTTGCTTACCATCATGGTCAGACATTGCTGTTATAGTGCAATACTCCAAAGCCACAAATACAGGAACACTGTTTGTCTGATCTATTTTTTTCTGTTGTCTAAAAATCTGTGGTAATATTTTGACCCCATTCTTCCGTCAATTCTTCGAATAGTCTAGCGCGCTATCATCCGACAGCTCTTGTTTTTTTATGCCCCCGAAGGTGGGTGTATTAAAATCGCACTGTCCGTCCGTCCGTCCGTGCGTCTGTGTATGCGTCTGGTAAATTCTTGTCCGGGCTGTAACTCTTCCATTCATAAAGGGATTTTCAAATAACTTAGATTAAATGTTTACTATAATGAGACGACGTGTCACGCGCAAGACCAAGACCCCTAGCTCCAAGGTCAAGGTCATACTTAGAAGTAAAATGTTAACATGGTCTGTTTCTTGTCCGGTCCATACCTCTGCCATTGATGAAGAGATTTTGAAATTACTTGGCATAAATCTTCATTATAATGAGATTCGCAAGACCCAGACCCCTAGATCCAAGGTCAAGGTCACATTTAGAAGTCAAAATGATATGTGATTTTCTTTTGCGCATACAACTGTGGCATGCTTTGGCCTACTTCAGGGGGCATTTGTCACCAATAGTGACAGCTCTTGTTCTTCTGCTCAATTTCAAATATAATTCATTCGAGTGTTAGATTCACTCTTTAATCTGCCATCAACAGTTTATAATTGGCATGGAACAGTTTCATTTGGAGTTCCTCGGTTATTTAGAAGGTAAACACTCGGGTGAAAGCTGGTATCTGTCAACCATTTAGAGCCAAGTTTTAATTGAACACTTGTTTATTTTTATTCAACAAAATTTATGATGTAAATAACCATGAATCTCTAAAAAATAAGAAGGTCCGTACGCCTAGACACTTCCTTTTATGTGTTCTAATGTTAAATCAGTTTGTAAAACAACTGTGCACACTTATAACAAAAAAATGACATGTTTAAGTAATTACAGTTATGTATTAAAGTATTATGTATGTTCCCTTTTTCCGTAATTTCGGAGCTCAAAAATAATTGATTTAGTATCTGAGTTACACTTGAATCTTTATGACAAGTTTTAAACTAAAGTACTTTTCTGTATGTCTGCTTCCAATGTTTTAGTTTACATTTTAAATGTATTTTAATTCACAAGTTTTTTGTTTCATGTATATCATTATAACTTTGATTTTTTTAATGACTTCACTGATGCTTGAACAGAGTTGTTTCAAATTCATGTGCTATATATTTTATACTGTATGGTATCACAATGTTTCTGTTTTACACATTCCTTCTTATCATTTCACACTTGTCCTGATTTGACCACTGTTGTAATTTATAGCCCCACTGCTGAGTGTTAATGTCCATTTTATTGACTTTGGGGTTAATATTAATTACATGCATCATCTTAGCAATCTAGGAGAATTTCCCTCTCTACCCTTGTCCTATAACTGTACTTACGTTATTACTTTGCTTAAGCAAATTAACGTACTTAAGTCAATAAACAAACTTAAGGTAGTTCTGCACGTTTGATAAACCGGAAGTGATGGCGTCACGTCATTTATCCGGAAAACGTAAAATTGTTATGAAAGCTATGATTTTCCCATAGACTCCCATTATGAAAAATTGCCTGAGGTCCAATTATTTCAAATCAGTCTAGCAAAGAATCAAGCACACTACCTTAAGTATCTTCGT
Organism: Mercenaria mercenaria; assembly: GCF_021730395.1. NCBI lineage: Eukaryota > Metazoa > Mollusca > Bivalvia > Venerida > Veneridae > Mercenaria > Mercenaria mercenaria. Next base: position 21,792,453 of record NC_069378.1, on the reverse strand, counting down.
AAAATCGGAGTCAGGGCTCTGATATCTATCACCAATGATGTTGTGCCTAACACCGGTGTTGTAAGGATACCACTTCTATTCTTACTGCTATCACCGGGGTTGTAATGCCTATCACCGGGATTTAATATCTGTCACTGGGGTTTTAATCACTTCGATTCTTACTGCTATCACCGGGGTTGTAATGCCTATCACCAGGATTTAATATATGTCACTGGGGTTTTAATGTCTATCGCCAGGGATCTAATGTCTATCACCAGCGTTGTAATGTCTATCACCAGCGTTGTAATGTCTATCACCGAAGTTCTTACTTCAATCAGCAGGGTTCTAATGTCTACCAAAGTGGATTCTTTCTGCTATTACAAGGGTTGTAATGTAAAGCACCGGGAGTTCAATGAATATCACTAGGGTTCTAATACCTATCACCGGTGTTCTTACTGCTATCACCGAGGTTCTTCCTGTTATTACCAGGATTCTTACTGCTGTCACCGGGGTTTTAATGCCTATCACCAGGAATCTTACTGCTATCAGCTTTCACTGGGGTTATGATGCCTATCACTCGGGTTCTTACTGATATCACCGTGGTTGTTTCTAATGCTTATCACCGGGGTTTTTACTGCTACTAGTATCAACGGGGTTCTAATCCCTATCACAGGGGTTCTTAGTGCTATCATCGGTTTTCTAATATCTGGCAATCATCAGGGTTCTTTCTGCTACCTCCTTGGTTCTAACGCTAGGGCCTCCGTGGCCGAGTTGTTACGGTCGCTGACTTCAAATCACTTGCCCCTCATCGATGTGAGTTCGAGCCTCACTCAAGGCGTTGAATTCTTCATGCGAGGAAGCCATCTAGCTGGCTTACGGAAGGTCGGTGGTTCTAACCAGGTGCCCACTCGTGATGAAATAATGCACGGAGGGACACCTTGGGTTTTCCTCCGCCATCAAAGCTCGAAAGTCGCCATATGACCTATAATTGTGTCGGTGCGACGTTTAACCCAACAAAATAAATTAATCAATTGGTTCTAACGCTTAAAGACTATCAGCAGGGTTATAATTACTATAAGTATCAAGGGGTTACTATTGTCTATCATGAGCGATTTAACGGCTTTGACAGTTTTCTTTTTACTTCACTAGAGCTCTTTTGTCTATTACCTGTTTTTTAGGTATATATCGAATTGAAATTAATAGATTAATATCAAAGAAGTGTAGATAAAACGCTAGACCTGTCTCCCTGTGCATGCGTACTGAACGGTGCTTATTCCGGTGACAAGACAGGAAACGGATCATTAAAATACCTCATCGACGCTATTTTGATGGTTCAGCCAAATGCTTGTTGAAACGAGTCGTCTGATTGGTTCAAAAAATAGATCTGCGAAATTAAAGATAGCAATATCGGAAATCCAAATATACAGAAAGACGAATGGGTCATCCTCAGATCATCGTTTAGGAGATCAAGTACTTTAGTCAGATTGCTAAATCACTGGATTGTGTGTGATTTTCGCACATAACAGCGTTTCAGCAAAAAATAAAATATGATTACGATTTTTATTAATAGACCTTAAATTTCAGAAATGTCTAGCAATTCTTACGAAAATGGGTGTTGGTGAGTATTGTTTGAATTATACGCTGTAATTTGTGTATGACAAGAATTACAGCTCGAAGATTAGGATTGGTTTGTGTCCGAGCCCAGTAGGGCGATAGTACCAACGATTCCCGAGGCATTCTGAAGATGTTACAACACGAAAGGAACATGTGCTAACGCTGTTCTAGCATAAAACAGCTTCTGTTAGAAAGCTAATGCATATGTTAATGCATTATCCTCAGCTCAAACATCAGTAAAACAGTAAAACCAAAACAAGCTAAAAGTGTTAAATATCCATATTTTCGTTCTTTTAATATAGATACCTTTAGAGGTTCAAGACTTCAAGACCTTGGAAGCGGAGGTGTAGTGCTAACGTATTGGCCACCCGCTCAACCTGGAGGTCGTCGGTTCGAGCAAAACAGTGCATTTTTTCCAGGAGTCCTACTCGAGAGAGATTCAGATAGGCGTTAGCTTTCATCATAATCGAGCTATACCAAATCTAGTATAAACTAAAACCTGAATAAAATATTTACTTGAATAGACAGGGACAAATAAACATGAGATTTTAGCATCTGAAACATTTGATTACATGAAATAGAATGAATAGCTGCGGTTCAATAAATTTGAGTGTACCCTAGTGACAAGGTATACTGTATCAATTAAGCAATGCATAATTAAATGGACTCATTACAAAACTATTGTACTTTTCACTACATTTTAAGGACGTTGTAATGTGTGACGAGTTATTATATGTACAACTGTTAATAACCCATACTTGAACATAATTCCTCTTGAATTGTCTGTAACGTGGCACCAACCTGTTTTTAAGAGCAATAATTTTCTGAGATAATGACATATACATTACAATAAGGACTTCAACATTAAAACCCAAGTTAATTCATTTAGTTGAACGGGTATAAACAAGTTCCTTAGTTATGAAAATATTCGAAAGTTGTATTTCGGTATCATTATGAAATTATTTCAAGTGAACGTAGCTCTATTATTTTGAACTTCATTCAGAGAAGCTAATATATTTTAAAGCATATATACTGAGCAAAATAAGAGCTCCCTAATGCCTCATTTTGCAATTATAAAAGTGTGTTGCAATATAATATGTGTCATAAAATGATGACCTACTGTAATGCTAGCCGCATTGAAAAGCGTCGCTAAAACTCGTTTGCATTCAAAATGAGTTTTATGTACACATTTGTTGATAGGTACTTCACTTAATCAATACCTCTGTTATCAGAAAATAAAATGGAACTGTTCTATCCTACCGCTGACGTCTGTTCTGCAACTGACGTCAGAACATGTATGTACTCATAAACAGGATCAAAAGCCAATGTAAGTTCTGTAGAAAGCTATTTTACGGTGCCCCTAAAGTGACATGTTACACACTTTTTCTCCAATTAGGTAATGTGAGACTTTTTTTATTTCGTTTTAACGAAAAGATTTGTTAAAAGAATTTGAAAGATAAGTTATTTCGTTTAAAACGAAATCATTTCGTTTAAACGAAATAACTTATTTAGTTTAAACGAAATCATTTCGTTTAAACGAAATAAGTTATTTCGTTTAAACAAAATGATTTCGTTTAAACGAAATAAGTTATTTAGTTTAAACGAAATGATTTCGTTTAAACGAAATGATTTCGTTTAAACGAAATAACTTATTTCGTTTAAACGAAATAAAAAAAAGTCTCACATTACCTAACTGGAAAAAAAGTGTGTAACATGTCACTTTAGGGGCACCGTACTATTTAACTACATCAGAAGAAATCCGAAGAATAAAGTTTAGAAAGTTTTGTTTTGCTGAGCATATGTTTCTGATGTAAAATGCAAATATCTTATGTTTTCTTCTCATGTATATCCGCACATTGTATTCCCTGTTACACAGCCAGTTGCAATCTTGCAATATATACCATAAACTTTAAGAACAATAGAATGTCAGATACATGTTTATTTGTATACATTACGTGAAGACTTGAAATATTACAGCTGACTATTTACATAGAATAGACTAATCTATATGAATCAGCTGGTTTTATGATGCTTTTACATTGTTTAAAAAATATGCAACATTATTTTCTCGTTAAATATAAGGTTCATTAAATAGCCATAATGTATTAGTAATGGGCACTAGCCATTGCTATAGAAGAAGAAGAAAAAACAATAATAATAATTAGGAGACAAGTGAAGAAGAATTGTGATTCTTGTGCAATATCCTTGAAAGAAACAGAATGCAAATTTATGGATGTACAAACTGAAATTTATTGCCATGAAAACATCGGCACAATTATATGCGTGCAAAGTTTTAGTATATTAATTAGAAGTGATTAAACGTAAAATACAATTATTAAATGTTTCCTACAAACTAACTTACGGCAAATAATGTTTATGTGATTTTCATAACATTAAATTTTGTGTGTGTATGTTATCAAGTCCATTGACGTTAGAAAATGCGCGGAGAAAACAAAGTCACATAATTTGATATATGTGATTGGAATTTTTACAACAAATCAAACAGATAAAGGTAAGTGAAATTAGAAAATTAGAAACCATATAAAGTAAGACGGTTATAAACCGCATCGGTCCAAGATAATAATGTATCTCACAACCAATGATGTTTACATGGCAACCGTAGAAAAACGCACAATAATGTCAGTCATAAAGTTGCGAAAAGCGTGAGACTTTCATTTAAAGGAATATTACTAAGTCCTGAATGATTCTTACTCGTTGTTATAATTTTTAATCTTACTGGTAGTCGGTTTGTTGATGTGATAGACTAACTAGCTAATGCATTCAAAAGTAATAAATGCAAAAAAAAAAAATCCCTTTTCAGAAAATTTTATCTGTATCGAAAAATTAAAAAAAATATATTCGCTGTTCGACACATTTCGCATTCTTTCAGCGTTATTTACCTTGTTGATGGTGCGAGTGAGGGATAGCAACAAAAAAATGAGGTAACGGATGTTAAGATGGTAGAAGATTTCTACAGTTCGTTTTTTAAATCTGCATTGACTAATTTCTTTAAAATCAAGGTGTCGTGTTTCACTATTCTATAATTAAGATAAATCAATCGAAAGTCTTCTCTAAACATTAAAGCAGAAAATCTTGAAGAAGTGTAGGTGTGTCGTTCCTCAACTAGTCGGAAAGAAGAAATCAATCTCATAACTGCTCTAAGTCAAGGCAGCTAAAATAGAATTAAAGTATTGTTAAAGTGAGTGAGTGAGATGGGTTTTACGGCGAATCGACACAAAATGGTCATATATCGCGAGAAGAAGTCAAATTACAAACGCCAACTGTAAAGCATAAACATTGATGTAAAAAATGTAAAGCATACCTAAAACCATCCATGTAAAAATGAAAAGAACACTATGAATAATGTAAAACATATCTAAAACATACATGTAAAAATATAAAGCATATCTAAAATTGTTAAACGCTGTATGTATAGCATTACAACTTAACCAGTGGGTGTCAGCTATTTTTCTAAAAATAGAAATATTAACCCTACTGATTCAAGCGTATCCATAACCACAACCATTTATGCATTTGTATGTTTACTTTTTCTAAAAGGAAGTTTTAAATGTGTTTTTAAGTTCAGTGAAAAAAAATCAGGAGCTTTATTATGGTTTTATATGAAATAATCTGGATCTTACGTAGGTAGGAACATAACATTGTTGTTACATGAAAAATGCCTTTCTTTATCATGTAATTTAAATCAATGGTGTCATTTAGGTAAATATATCTTGATCACTGAACGTGTCACTTAAGTTAGGGCACTCTTAAATTCCCACTTCTAAAATTAAAATTGAAACTGCACGAGTGTATTTGGGTACTGGTATTTTAGCTCACCTGAGCACAAAGTACTTATGCCATGGTGAGCTATTGTGAACACGCTGTCCCTATATGTAAATAGTAGAAACTTAGAAAATCTTCTTGTATGAAACTGTTAGCCCGATTTTAAAATAATTTCACACAAAGTGTCTTTATGTGACCTTCTACAAATATTGTTCAAATATTTCTGATTCGTCAAAAAGACATGAGGGTGTGGTCACTTTCCATCAATAATTTATTTAAAGGACATCTCCTCCAAAACCACAGAATGCATTTTGAAGAAACGTTACACAGATGATCTCTGGGTAGCTCTCTTTCAAAGTTGTTCAAATGGTTTCGGTTTATTAAATATATGGGTCTTTTCGGTTAAAAATAGGTTTTCTGCTATCAGACTTCAAAAATCTTCTCTAAAGCTTTGATATTTGGCATGTGATATAAGAATTCGATTCCCTACCATGATTGTCCAAAGTATTGCCCTAAGGTCAAAAATGGCCACGCCCCTGTTTGTGACATGTACTTACTATAGGCTTATATTAAAAGACACTTTGAAAATCTTCTTCTCTGAATCCATAACAGCTAGAACCTTGATATATAGCGTGTGATATCAGAGTTTTACTGTCTACCGTAATTGTTCAAATTATTGCCCTAGGTTCAAAAATGTGTGTAACATTTATATAAAGTATAGGCTAACATAGAAGAAACTTAACTCTGTAGTTGTACCATTACGTCATACAAACACGATTGAAGCCTTGTACACAGGTGAGCGCTTTAGGATCAATGACCCTCTTGTTTTATAAAAAAAAAAATACACACATTTTTCACTTTGTAGTTACATGAATTTAGTGTAGCAAATGTTGAAAAAGCCCAATATTTTTTATTATTATTTTAAAGTAAAACACTGAAGAATGGTACCCGGCTTAAGTACAATAGTACTACTTTTGACACTTTTCACAGATACTGCGCTAACTGGTGAGTTAACATTTGCTAAAAATATCAATTTATGATTTGTTTTTAAATTATAAACTGTGGCGAATGAACGCAACTGCATATATGTCCGTTACAATTTAATATGTACGACTTGTTTTTGTGAGACAAATGAAAAAGGTTTAACGCATGAAAACAATGCAAAATGGTTGGACATTTTGATTAAGTGCATTTGAGAGTTCAAATCAAGTCATTGTGATAAGAGCACTATTCCAGAGCTGTCTTATATATTTCTTAATGCATTTTTCTACGTTTAGAATATGATATAGATCAATATGAATTAACGGAGAATATTCATCTACCAGATTCACGTTTGTTTAAGCTCTGTATGAAATAACGAAATAATATGATATCTTAAATGTTATTACTGATAAACGAAATTTTACTCTATTCATTATAAGTCACAACAGACGTTCAAAATATTGGCATATAATTTAGGTGGTTATACGTTATGAAAATTGTTGAGTTATGTATCTAAAAAGTGTTCAAATCTCTTTAGAATGTTCAGTTGGCTGCAGTTCCTGTTCCGGTTCAACATGCTTGAAATGTGAATCGTCATATTTTTTGTCCAGTAGCTCCTGTTCTCCATGTCCAGGACAGTGCACCAGCTGTACCGTATATAATAACTGTACTTCGTGCAAACCAAATAAATGGGGTTCAGGTAGTCAATGCCAGTACACCTGTGTAGATAGTTGTTATAATAAAGAATGCCAATATGACACTGGCTATTGTGTTCAGTGTAAACCTGGACTGTACGGGCTACAATGTCAACATAATTGTAGCGACTGTGAGGGTGATCTTTGTGATTTACGTAGATGCACGCGCGGATGTAAACAAGGATATTACGAGTACAATACCGAGTATGAATCAATATGTCAAACATGTCCGACAGATTGTAGAAATTGTTATGACGCACGCACCTGTCGTGCTTGCAATGACGGTTTTCATTTGTATCAGTTTCATTTAAAAGAAAACGTTTTTGTTCATTGTATAAGTTGTTCATTAGGATCAGGCTGTTCAAATTATTGTATTATTCAAAATTGCAATAAGTGCGAAGTCCATGATGGCTCTTTGGTGTGCACAGATTGCTCTGAAGGTTATAGATTTAATGGCAAAACATGCATACTAAATACAACAAGCTGTTCTCAAGAATGTTCCTCTCATTGTGATGACGATGGAATATGTTTAGGAAGTTGCAAAGCTGGATGGACGGGTGAAAGATGTTCTGGAAAGTGTTCGGATAAATGCTTTACATGTAACAAAAATAATTCGAACATTTGTCAACAGTGTAAAGGAGACTTTTACACTGCTGGTTGTAATGTGGCTTGTAAAACGTCATGTATAAAAATAGAAGGTAAACAAACGTGTAAACCAAATAATGGGTATTGTTTGAATGGATGTGAACACAATTTCTGGGGACCCGTTTGTGGCCAGTCTTGTTCTAGCGGTTGTGTAAATAACAGTTTATCACCAATATGTGAGAGAAACAACGGGACATGTAAACATGGATGTAAGGACGGATACAATGGAGAAAAATGTGATACAACTATTACAAGCAGAACAACTTTGAAACCTGAAGGTAATAAAGATGGCCTTAACAATATTTTGTCACACATGTTGTCATGATTTTCTGAAAGTATACTCTTGCAAAAATCTCAACAGTGATATTTTTAACGTAAGTCATTGTTTGTGGAATAAATTATCACTTTTTTTTAAATTTTAGTTTATTCGTTTACTAGCTTTGAGGCTTCAAATATTTTAGTAATTAATTTCTTCTTATTTTCGTTTTTACGGTGTAACAGACACTTCGCAGTTCACTCCTACCAGCTCCGTCAAAGAAACTACACTAGAGTCTAATGATGGGAAGTCAGAATCACAAAAAGACAGTAAGGATATGATCATTATAGGTTCTGCAGCAGGCGGAGGTGTCCTTGTGTTGATACTGATTATCGTTATTATTGTTTGTCTCGTGAAAAGAAGGTAAACATTGTTTTGCATTTGTATGACCTACCAATACATTTTCTGTTCAACTTACAGGCTTTACTAAACAAGTTTATACAACATCTGCTCATTATATACTCGGTGCTTTCTGAATGCGTTTTAGTTTCATTCTAGTATGTCCACTTAATGGACTACTTGTTTGTTCTACTTTCGTTTTCTGGATATTTCTTTTCCATTTATACAAACTGATACAACGTCTTGTATCATCATTGACTCCGTGTATTCTGAATCCATATCACCCAAGTCGGTCACTCTGGCGGATGACTTTTTTGTAGGTAGATGAATAATGTCACGTTAGTGTGATATTCTGGGCATTTTACAATTGATATGTAAGATAGCACACGCCTGCATACATTTCATGGTGTTCATACAGGGTTAAACATAATCAACAACAAATGGCATCATTTTGTATTTTAATGATTGTGTTATAAATATATAACTTACACTTTTCTTTACTCTTGAAACTCGAAATTATTATTAAAACAAAATCTCATTAATCTTACGATAGTCCAACTATTGAAACACGAAACCAACTATTGTACTATGTGCTAGTCAAAAGAAACATTTTTACCAAACTTATATTTCACAATATCAAATTCTTTATTGAAGATAAACCATGTTGTACTGCAATCTGAATTACGTAAACCAGTATTAATATAATTATTGATGGTTAAAGTCCCTGATTTCGAATACTTTGTCTCTCACCGGTTCGAAACATCGCATGGAGCGTAGAAATTATGAATGTAGTTCTATATCTGTATATGTCCGCTTCTGGAGTCTTTCTCCTTCGTGAAACTTTGAAAGACGTCTTATGATTTTGAATTGTACAACCTTTATTCTTATATAATACTTGATATTTTTCTGCACAATTAACTTTGTATTAGCACTATGATTTTACCAATTCTAAGCTAATAAACCTCTTCTAAATATTCTTTTTCAGAAAAAAGCCATCTAGTGACGTAAAACATACTTAGTCAATAGATACGGTACTTTACCGAGGATATAACAAAATGGTTGCACACATGTAATATACTATAGTGCTACAGCAGCTTTGCTTTCACATGTCTAGATAAAGAGCATTCAGTTAGAGTGCAGGAGGGCATGGGTTCAACCCCCCACCTTTTATGTTTTTCAAAATCCCTCTGTTCTAGCCTTTATGTCTTTCAAGATACCTCTGTTCCAGCCTTTATATGTCTACCCTAGCCATTATGTCCTTCACCTTATCTCTACCCTAGCTATTTTATCTTTCAAAAATGTCTTTACCCAAGACTTTATGTTTTTCAAAATACCTTTACCATAGCTTTCATGCCTTTCAAAATACCTATACCCCAGCCTTTATGTCTTTCAAAATGCCTTGACTCGCACACCTTTCAAAATGCCTCGACCCCAGCCTTTATGTCTACAGGAATAATTAGAATAGTTGTAAGGCTATTAAAATAAGTTGAAAACAAGATAGTGTAAAGCTTACAGGAATAACTTGAAAACAAGAATTGAGCCGTGCCATGAGAAAACCAACATAGTGGGTTTGCGACCAGCATGGATCCAGACCAGCCTGCGCATCCGCGCAGTCTGGTCAGGATCCATACTGTTTGCTTTCAAAGCCTATTGGAATTGGAGAAACTGTTAGCGAACAGCATGGATCCTGACCAGACTGCGCGGATGTGCAGGCTGGTCTGGATCCATGCTGGTCGCAAACCCACTATGTTGATTTTCTCATGGCATGGCTCAGATAGTTTAATGACCACAAGAAGAAAGACAGGATACAAATGACTGACAGGCATTTATAGGTGTTAAGGTTTAACTTGAGGTAGCTGCATAGAATTAGATTTTATGACAACCATACTTAAAGTAGAAGTGTTACCAAGGAATATGGGTGTATATACCTCTAAGTCAGAATACTACTACATGAGACAGTAGCTTTAAAAGTGCTTTTAGGTATAGTGAAGGGTGTGGTCGATAAGGTTATTTACAAACAAAAGCCATCTTAAATGTTCCAGTTTACTTAGTCAGCAGTTTCTTTATGTTATACTCAACAACAAAAGTTGAGCAAAATGTTGAGAAAATCTATGAAATACAGTTTTACATGTCAATTTCCTGTCATTTATAATGTACATATAAAACATAATGATACTGAATTTGATAACGATATGAAAAAAAAAAACCCACTCCAAAGTATGGTAACTCAACATATAAAGTATACAGGGGTTATATTGAGCTCATATGCACTGATGATTTTGTTTACCATAATTCCTTTCCAGAGGCAGACTTATGATTAGATTTTCAAAATTCTTCACAAAAATGTTTTTTCATTGTCTTAATTTGAAGATAAACATGAAAAAAGACCCATGTCATTAAATCTAAGGTCAAGGTCAAACTTGAATTTTCAGAAAATTGTATTTTGAGGCACTCCATATCTTCTTAACAGCTGGAAAGATTTTCACAGCATTTATGTTAGTAGTTTACCTCATCAAGACTTTTTGCAGAGTGCAAAGCATGGGTCATTAGGTCCAAGGTCAAGGTCTCATGAGGTCAAAGGTCAGATAGCTTTACTTCATGTCTGCTCTTTATCTTCTAAACTGCAGAAAGAATTTTCAATTTTCATAAACTAGGATAAATTATTTATCTCATTAATATGATATGTCAATAGGTCCGACCCCCTTCCCTTTATCAAAGTGGCGTCTGGGGGTATTAGTCACCTCTAGCAAGCGCTGCAGTTTTCTCTATTTTATACCTGACTCTTAGTTAGTTTTGCCCAGTATATATCAAAAGTTACAGAACATGACATGACACTGAGAAAATGACACCACATTGCAGTACATCAGTTTTGCATTTCCAGACTTTGATTCTATTCATGGTGGCTGCGGAATCTACTACAAAGTTAAAATATATTGTATGAAAGGAGTTGTTGCCAGGAGCAAATTACTGCTATATATTTTTCTTTTAAACAGGAAACATTTCAACTCCATATTCATATTAAGTGGAACTCTGTTAGAAGAAGTATTATATTAGTATTATATGTAATAAAAGAACAGTGGAAATTTTAAACTAGTATAAATTTGAAGATCAATAGAAGAGATGTCACATGGTACATTTGATTATAACAAGGTTCAATGCTAGGACTGCTGTATAGGACTATAATTAATTGAGATATTGTTAATTGAATAATGAATATTTCAGGTGCTAGTACCGTAAGTGACGCATCTTCAGGATATATGGTAGGAGAAATGGAGCAGACATCATACAGTTTCTCAGGAACACCTGCCAATGAGGTACCTTATTCTATTATTTAAAAGTTAGATAAGACTTTTTACACATCTGTCTTTTTGTGCATTAGCAATTGTGTGCCCACTCTGTAACTTTTGAACCCCTTGAAGGATTTCGAAGAAACTTGACACAAATGTTCACTTCATCAAGACGTCATGCAGAGCTCATGTTCTGGATGGCTCACATCAAGGTCACACTTAGGGGTCAAAGGTCATACCTTCGGGCATATATTACTCCACATTGTAGTGCTCTTAAGTTGTATTGTTTTTTAACAAGTTTCTTGTCAATGTTTGAAGTAAATGAAGTAAAACAAATATCTCTGCCAATTTTAGTTTCCATATGAATCCTAACAGTTAGTTTGAACACCCGAACAGTAAGAATAAAATTTAATAAAGCCATCCAGCTGGCTTACGGAAGGTCAGTGGTTCTACCCAGGTGCCCGCTCGTGATGAAATAATGCACGGAGGGGCACCTAGGGTCTTCCTCCACCATTAAAGCTGGAAAGTCGCCATATGACCTATCATGTGTCGGTGTGGCATTAAATAAAAAAAAAAAAAAAAAAAATTAATAATAAATGAAGCTGTCTGTATGTAGTACAGAAGTAAGACATGCTAAGTCTTATACTACAAGTGCCTGCAACTAAAATTTTGTTTCATTTGGAACAAGATTTTAAATGAAATCCTGTAAATTGGAGAAAGCTGTTGGAATTATGTCTTCACTATCCTACACTATCTTCAACACATGCAACCCTACCCCGTCCAAAAAGAACAAAACATTTGTATGGAAGAAAGTTTGCAAATATAAAGAAACTTAAATTACAGACATGAAAAGAAAAACAAACTTGTGTTTTCTGTTTTAGGACCATCCTTCACAACCAGGTCACCATACATTAAACCAGTTTAGTTCCGGTCAGATAACAGAGTGGAACAATGAGAATGTTCGACATTGGTTGATTGGTATAGAGATGGAAAGATATGCTCCATTGTTTACCGAAAAGTCGGTGACTGGACCTCAACTCATAGCCATGGATTCTAATAGATTAAAGGTACATGTATTTTCAGTTTTTAAATTAAAATTTTACTAAAGGATCTGTCTGCTATTTAATTCTTTTTCAAAAGGTACGTTCTGGTCTTACAGATTGCATACTGTGGAATACTTTAAAGGAAATCGAGTTCCCAGGTTGTAAAACTTGAGACTGGATACCAGTCTGAGAAGCAGGTTTGCCGTTAGAAAGCCTGCCAGCTTAGGAACACTAGTTAGGTAAACTGCCTGCCGTTAAATAACTGAAATGTTGTTGGAAAATGGCGTTAAACCCAAAAAGCAAAGTGCCATGTTGAAAGAATCTTTCATTTTTATGCCCCCGAAGGGAGGCATATAGTTTTTGAACCGTCTGTCGGTCTGTCAGTCCGTCCGCAATTTTCGTGTCCGGTCCATATCTTTGTCATCGATGGATGGATTTTCAAATAACTTGGCATGAATGTGTACCACAGTAAGAAGACGTGCAGTGCGCAAGACCCAGGTCCATAGCTCAAAGGTCAAGGTCACACTTAGACGTTAAAGGATAGTGCATTGATGGGCGTGTCCGGTCCATATCTTTGTCATTGATGGATGGATTTTCAAATAACTTGGCATGAATGTGTACCACAGTAAGACGACGTGCAGTGCGCAAGACCCAGGTCCGTAGCTCAAAGGTCAAGGTCACACTTAGACGTTAAAGGATAGTGCATTGATGGGCGTGTCCGGTCCATATCTTTGTCATTGATGGATGGATTTTCAAATAACTTGGCATGAATGTGTACCACAGTAAGACGACGTGTCACACGCAAGACCCAGGTCCATAGCTCAAAGGTCAAGGTCACACTTAGACGTTAAAGATCATTTTTCATGATAGTGCATTGATGGGCATGTCCGGTCCATATCTTTGTCATTCATGCATGGATTTTAAAATAACTATGCATGAATGTGTGACACAGTAAGACGATGTGTCGTGCACAAGACCCAGCTCCGTAGGTCAAAGGTCCTAAACTCTTAACATCGGCCGTAACTGTTCATTCAAAGTGCCATCGGGGGCATGTGTCATCCTACGGAGACAGCTCTTGTTTAATGATTGTCTGCCCATGAAGGAAAGAACGTTACAAAGATATAGGTTTTATTTTTTGTACACTGCAGTAGTTAGCATTTGTGAAGTATAGTTATGTATGTGAAAGTTTGGTACATTTACATGAATTGTGACAGCTCTTGTTTTATTAAAGGGTACCTTGAAGAGTCTCTCTTATATCAAAATTACTTTACAGTACATGTATCTTAGAAGTTATTTTTGTTACAGGCTCTAGGCATATCAAATGTAAAAGACAGGGACTATTTGAAAAAGAAAGTTAAAGAGCTGAAATTAGTGCTAGAAAAGGAACGTAAACAGATGGAGAGAGAAAGAAAACAAATGGAAAAAGAACAAAAGCAGCGAGAAAAGGAACAAAAGAAATTATCTAAGAAGAAATGAGAGGATGTTTACATTTTCGAATTAGGAAATAAAATTTATGAAAAAAAAAATGTGATATATATAAAATGAACAGGGAATTGTTCATGTATGCATTCATTTATTAATTGCTATTGATTTATTAGGGTTTTTTGCACAAAAATGAAAAAGAAAAATACATAATTATAGACATTTTTATACAAATGCTTGACATTGAATTTTTCTATTGTGCCAGCAAGTGCTTCTTAAATGTTGGAGCAAAGTTCCAGTGTCGGGTCATGTGATTATAAAACTTCCTTTTAGAGGACACATTTGACTGATGAAATTAGCAGAATTTTACACAGGTTACATGTTTGGTATCTACACACCTTTATGCTGTGTTTTAGGTGCTACTGTACCTGATATTAGTTAATGGAATATTTGGCATATGTGTACTTGCACCTTTTACATGAAAAAATATTTTCCAATTGGCAGCCAATAGCTGAATTGGGATAATTGATATGCATAGTTGAATATGGTACTTTCAAGTGCACATGCAATTAACACATGTAAACAATTTGTGTGCACAACAGGTGGACCAATTTTAAACTTGTGTTTTGGAGTTTTTTTTAGAGGGGGAGGGGTATATTTTTTTTTCTTTGGATAAAATATTTCAAAAAATGAAATAATTCTTTTTACTTCGTTGATTAGAGTTATATAAGTTTGTTTGAAAAATGAAAAATTGTTTGTTCGTTGTTTCATATAGACATACTGCACAAAAGCATTAAATCAAAAAAGCTAAAACTGTATGAATCATATGTTAATTGCATATTTTTATTTTTGTATAAAAAATGTTAAAATAATTTATAGATTTTTAACTATTGAAACAAAAATCAGACAGAATTAACATAAATAATCTATTTGTAGCAGTTTATTGCAAAATCATGGCATGTTATAACACTTACAGAATATGGGAAATTTCTTGTCGGAGGTCCAAGGACAGGGGTGTAATTTATGTTCTGTCAAAAGTCACATTTTGAAGACAACTATGATTGCTGTGCTGCCTCCTTAATCTAAAGTCAGTTGTTAAGTAGCTGTCGATTTTCTATTAGGCAAACTGTTTAATTTTTGTCAAAAGCTGAAAATCTAATATGCAAATATGTAAGTTGTGCCTTTCCTTGGCATTTCATATATGCATTTTATACACATCTTGCCTTGACATAGGTTTATTGTCACACCAAGAGAAGAAAATGCAACCTAGTATCAAAACCAGGCGAAATTGAGGTTAATACATCTATATGTTTAAATATATATACATAAGTTTAATGCATGGAAAAAAATTTATATATAGATTACCTATAAAAAACTAAAGAGCTTTTTCTGCAGATTACAGTGAAAAACTTTTTTTGTGAGTTTTGATCACATAGCTCCTGCCTTTATTGATATTGCTAGATTTTGTTGGTGCTATCAAGTATAGAACGGTGGAACTTTATAGAAGAGTATGTAAGTTATACCAGATTTGGTATAGGACTTTTAAGTATGGATTGTGCTATTATTTTTTTTATTACATAGGTATCTACACATGTTAATATTATAGAATTGTTATAAATCAGAATTTGTTGAATAGCCAGAATAAAAAAAAATGAACACAACTACACTCATTAGAATGACGTCATGCCCACAGTATGAAAATCAAAATGTAAATATGGAAAAATATTGATGTTTCCAGTTTCATTGTAACTAAGCAGAGAGTATAAATATGTGTAAATTGATTCTTGTTTCTTAAATGTATATGAAATAATTGAACACTTCTTTGCAATGGTTTTACTAGAGAATTTCCTAATTGTATGTATTACCTATAAATTGACATTAGTTTTAACTCGAGATTTATTAATTGTTAAACACATGTGCCAATTAAATTTGCAGTAGTTAATTGAGATTTTCTATAGCCGTTGTAAATAGGTATAGCCTGTAAATGGCAGTTATACAGATTTTTCTATTAGTTCTAACTTTACACTGTATCTGAGATATGTTGATTGGTCTGGTTGATCCATATTATTTACTGCTATTTGATTTTTTTTTTTGATTTTTTTTTTTTTTTTTTTTTGGTAAAGTTTTATGGGCCAAGTATTCAAGCAAACAGATAGTTAACAAAATTACTGTATATGTTATTATCATCAAGATCAGTTCATTGGCTGCTATATGTAGTAGTGGTTGCTGTAAGGATTTGTTAACAGATAAGGTATATGCATTTAATAAATAGTAGAACATTCAATAACAAAAGAAAGGAGAGTCCATTTCAGAAAATCAGGGGTAGTTGATGTATGATATGATAGAGGGTAGGAAAATGTGACATGTCTTTGTATAATTCCTGTAAAAATTGAAGAAGATGATTAAAATGGGTTGTGAAAGTAAGTGATCACTTGCTAAATAAGGAAAAAATGTTATGTAAGAGTTAAAAATTTCGTTCCTTAGTAGGTCATTTGTTTGTTTCGATTGTACATAGTTATGTATGATAACTAATAATCTTTGTGTAAAACTGAGTTCTGCAACTCGGTACTTTGTCAAGAGGGAATTTGTATATTTTCACCTCTGTGATGTCATTGTTGCGTTTTAAATTGTATATAAAAAATATTTGTAAAATTTAATGGTGTAGTAGTTCATATGTATTGATAAATAATAAAAAGTATTATTTATAGCCGGTATCATTTATTCACATATATTCATTTTTTTTTTTTCAAAACATTACTTTGCAAATGACCTACACGTGGGAAATATCGAAACATCGAAATACAGTATACACTGTTAAATGGTATTGAATTGTGTTAAGTAGTGTTAATGATAAGAACAAGCCTGAATTTATTTATTTTGTCGGAGCTACTTTTCTACGGATAACGTGTAGTGTAGTATTACATTAATGAGAAGTAGGGTTGATAATGGTCTAGGGGACTATTTTTAATATCTAGCTTGTCAGGAATGCAGCTTATAGTTGAGAAAAGTGGAGGTGATAACAGGGAACAGAGATTTGTTTTATTTAGGTTAATTAGTGATGGTAGTTGATAATAAAGGAAGATTGAATTGACCAATTCAGGCAGTGTTACAAGAAAGTTTGTAATACATTAGAAATCCTGAATATAATATGTGGAGGCTCCCAGCAGGGAAATATGTGCAAATGTGTGTACACTATATATGCACACACTTGCACATGAAAATATGTACACATGAGTGTACATACAAGTAAATGTAAATTTTTTTGTGTAGAATTTTAAAGTGGCTGTTAGATGCTGTGAGGTATTTGAGCCGTGCCACAAGAAAAACAACATAGTGGCTTTGCGACCAGCATGGATCCAGACCAACCTGCGCATCCGTGCAGTCTGGTCAGGATCTATGCTGTTCGCTAATGGTTTCTCTAATTACAATAGGCTTTGAAAGTGAACAGCATGGATCCTGACTAGACTGCGCGGATGCCCAGGCTGGTCTGGATCCATGCTGGTCGCAAAAAGCCACTATGTTGGTTTTCTTATGGCACGGCTCATTTTATATGTAAAATGTTGAGTTTTTATTCAAAACTAAAACTGTGTCTAAAGTAGTGATAGTGCCAGTAAATAGTATGTGTTTGTTACATAGTTAAGAAGAGAATTTTATACAGTATGGCAGTGGCTTTTACAATGTAGTTAACAAGTGAGTTTATACAGTAAAGCAGTGGTCTTTACAATGCAGATGGCTGTCTGTTTGCTTAAATATTTGGTCAAGGAATATGTAAAAGTTCTCCTTTTAAATGTCATAACGATCCTTGAAAAGTCCTTGATTTTAGTACTGTAAGCACAATGGTCTCTGTAAAAGAACTTTTGGTTGTGATTTTTTTAAATTAAAGATGTTCCTAGGTTAGTGTATTTATTTTCTTAAAAAGGAATTAATGTTGAATTATTTATTGCAAAATGCAAATATTATTTTATCCAAATGCACGACAGTATTAGAAAACTTTAACATGCGTGACCTGTTGCAAAAATTTAGTTCTGTAAACAAGTTCATCATTTGATGTAATAGTAACATATTAACTATAGAAACATCAGTTTTGAAAATCTGTTCTCACCTTTATTCACTGAGGTTGGTAGGAGGTAAAGCAGAAAAGTGTGATATATGAAACAGTGCTATCTTAGGCATTATATGCACTTGATTAGTGAAATAGTTTGCCAGTGCAGTTTGGATTATTTGACTTTATATGTCTGTATATTATTAATCATATGAAAACTTGTATTGTATGGTAGACATTATGTCCTTTTGTATTGAAACTTAACCAGAGTTGAAAGCTGTTACTTTATTATTGTACAATTTGTCAGGTCGGTTTCAAAAGTGGATAACTGTATTGACATAAGGAAATATTGTTTTTGCTGTGGTGACAAAAATGTTCTATTCTGCACAATTTTAATCAAGCTGTGAATTATTCTTTGGATGTACATGTGAATGTCTTTTATTTTACAAATATTTAAAGGGAGTTTGAAAGTTAAGAACAAAATAGATCTAATGTAATTGCTAAAGAGAATCAATTTTTTTAGCAGCATAGGTAAAATTTACTGATTTTCACCAAAATAGTTAGAGTTACACGTAAACCTACTATACTAATGATATGTGCATTTATAATTTCCATTTGTATTATATATTATAAAATATGGATAAATAATGAAATGAAATTCATTAATATATTGATTTATAAATATTTCTGTTTTTATAAATTCATTGATTTTTATATATTTTCATATATATAAATACATGTTGTATACTCAAGGAAAATATACATTATACAGGATATCTGTTCATTTGAACAGAAAAGACATTGAAATGGAAAAAAAGTTCTACATTATACGATTGTCTCAAAATATGAAAAAGATACAAAAGTATACTAAGAATTAATATGATATAGCAATCTTACTTATGATGGTATTATGCAAAACATTAAGGCTTGTGTATAAAAAAAAAATATGTGGAGTTGTGAACTGCAGTATGTTTTCATAACATAATGTTCTGAAAAATCAGATACTTTAAAATCGGAGCACATACATTTTAAAATTTGGTTATTTTCATCAAGAAATATTCTATATAGCCCACATGCAGAGTAATTCCATCGGCATGAATATGTAGTCTATCATAAATGTCGTTTATTTTCCATGTATATTTTTGTCATGACTATTATTGTATCATATTACATGTATAAAGGATTTAGGGAATATGTGATAATAAAACTAATGTCACAATGTAGCTTGTTTCTTTTTCATCCATTTCTACACGCATATTTGCCAGAACACACTGTAATAGTTACATACCATCTGTCTGAACATCCAAAAGTAACCTAGTGACAAATAAGTGATCCATTGTTTGTGAATGAACAGGCTGTAAAGCTGTTAGAATTTCTTC
This sequence comes from Mercenaria mercenaria, assembly GCF_021730395.1. NCBI lineage: Eukaryota > Metazoa > Mollusca > Bivalvia > Venerida > Veneridae > Mercenaria > Mercenaria mercenaria. The sequence goes on along the minus strand of NC_069378.1, from coordinate 21,772,928 downwards.
CCATGCTTTTACAGGAAAAGGAAGCATTTGATGGAAATGATTATTTATTGTATAACTTTGCCTGGAAACACTTTATGGAAACAGATTAGATGCTTTATCATTTTGGCAGGGCAGGGAAACAGTACAGTCATTTACAGTATTATTTTTGCAGGAAGGGAAACAATCATTAACGGTATCACTTTGGCAGGGAAGGGAAACAGTACAGTCATTTACAGTATTATTTTTGCAGGAAGGGAAACAATCATTAATGGTATCACTTTGGCAGGGAAATAGTATAGTCATTTACAGTATCACTTTTGCAGAAAGGGAAACAATCATTAATGGTATCACTTTGGCAGGGCAGGGAAACAGTACAGTCATTTACAGTATTATTTTTGCAGGAAGGGAAACAATCATTAACGGTATCACTTTGGCAGGGAAGGGAAACAGTACAGTCATTTACAGTATTATTTTTGTAGAAAGGGAAACAATCATTAATGGTATCACTTTGGCAGGGAAGTAGTACAGTCATTTACAGTATCACTTTTGCAGAAAGGGAAACAATCATTAATGGTATCACTTTGGCAGGGAAATAGTACAGTCATTTACAGTATCACTTTTGCAGGAAGGGAAACGATCATTAACGGTATCACTTTGGCAGGGAAATAGTACAGTCATTTACAGTATCACTTTTGCAGAAAGGGAAACAATCATTAACGGTATCACTTTGGCAGGGCAGGGAAACAGTACAGTCATTTACAGTATTATTTTTGCAGGAAGGGAAACAATCATTAACTGTAATCACTTTGGCAAGGAAGGGAAACAGTACAGTCATTTACAGTATTATTTTTGCAGAAAGGGAAACAATCATTAACGGTATCACTTTGGCAGGAAAGTAGTACAGTCATTTACGGTATCACTTTTGCAGAAAGGGAAACAATCATTCACGGTATCACTTTGGCAGGGAAATAGTACAGTCATTTATAGTATCACTTTTGCAGAAAGGGAAACAATCATAAACGGTATCACTTTGGCAGGGAAATAGTACAGTTATTTACAGTATCACTTTTGCAGGAAGGGAAACTATCATTAACGGTATCACTTTGGCAGGGAAATAGTACAGTCATTTACAGAAAGGGAAACAATCATTAACGGTATCACTTTGGCAGGGAAATAGTACAGTCATTTACAGTATCACTTTTGCAGAAAGGGAAACAATCATTAAGGTATCACTTTGGCAGGGAAATAGTAGTCATTTACAGTATCATTTTTGCAGGAAGGGAAACAATCATTAGCGGTATCACTTTGGTAGGGCAGGGAAACAGTACAGTTATTTACGGTATCACTTTGGCAGCAGAAGGAAATGTTACAGTCAATTACTGTATCACTTTTGTGGGAGAGGGAAATAGTACAGTTACGGTATCACTTTGGCTGCCAGTCATTTACGGTATCACTATTGTAGGAGAGGGAATCATTTATGGTATCACTTTGACAGGGAAGGGAAACAATAATCAAATATTAGTAATGAATCCATAAATTGATTCCTAGTGCTGGCCATACTTTTCAAGTATACGCCTGTCCCTGAAAGAGCGGGGCGCATTATGTGAACGCGTGGCGGGGATGGGGGGGGGGTGCAATTGGTCGGCATCCAAAAGCATGTTCGCGGTCTAAGTCAAACAGTTTTCATCCGATCTCGCCAAACTTGGTGACAATGTTTTTGGGCATAGTATTTCGGCCAAGTTCGAAAACCAGCAAAATCGCCCCAGGCACTCTTGAGTTATGGCCCTTGAATTACTCGAAATCTGCAATTTTAGCATTGTCCGTGCTCTAAGTCGAACAGTTTTCATCCGATCTTCGCCAAACTTGGTGATAATGTTTGTGGGCATAATATCTCGGTCTAGTTCGATAACCAGCCAAATCGCCCCAGGCACTCTTGGATTAGGGCCCCTGAATTACTCGAAAAAACTGAGAATTTAGCCTTGTCCGCACTCTTAAGTCGAACAGTTTTCATCTGATCTTCACCAAACTTGGTGACAATGTTTGTGGGCATAATATCTCAGCCAAGTTCGATAAACAGCCAAATCGCCATAGGCACTCTTTGATTATGGCCCTTGAATTAGGCCAGGTTCAGTGACGGGCGTATTTTATGATTGTTTAGTACTTGCATATGGCGGCCGTAATGGATTTTGTTTCAGTATGGTGTTATAGACTATTCAAGGGTATATATTATAAATATTATACACAGTGCATATACATATCGGCGGACTCTTTGCGAAATCTGCTATATCATCGGTTTCTTTGCTTCGGCACCAGCTATTCTTTGCTATAAACAATGTCCAGGTTGGTAGAGGAGGCGAAAAATCGAGCTCTCATCCATGATAATAGGTATGCTGCTCATAAATAAGTAGAGCACGGAACATTAGAATGTCTTTACTATGTATTGTAGTGTTTACTTTTTAATTATCAGCAATTTTGCTTGCAAACTCGATGGAATTAGTTGATGGTGTACCGACGTGGAACTCAAGCACGACCTTTTCCACGGTCTTTAACGAGTTTTTGCTTTGATATCATACATATCAAGCACACTATATTATGTATTCATTTTTCAATATTCTTCCAAAACATGCTGACAAATAGGCTGAAATGTACGAAATAAATTTATTCAAAACCCCTTACTTTCGGTTTTGTCGGGGCACCGGCGGTCTCTCTGCACACCAGTTGATGCACAGGCAGGCTCTCTGCATTATGCACAGACAGGCTCTATGCTAATGACTATTTGGACACTTGTTGACTCATCGCACTATGGACAAGGAAAACTGTTGTCATGACATTCACTGAACAAAAATGTAAATTAACAAATAGTTACATAACAAATAGTAACAAGTGGCAGGGCAGTCGACATCAAACGTGAAAGTGAAATAATCAAATTAACATTCAAACACACTAGCGATTCATCCTGAAACTGGCAATTAGTGCATTGTTCAAGACGCAGACGAGAAATTGGCTTTTGGGGCAGTTTTTGTAAGACGCAGACGTGAAACTGGCTTTTCAAGACGCAGACAAGGAATTAGCTTGAGGGGCAGTTTTTCAAGACGCAGACGAGAAATTGGCTTTTGGGGCAGTTTTTCAAGACGCAGACGTAAAACTGGCTTTTGGGGTAGTTTTTCAAGATGCAGACGAGAAACTGGCTTTTGGGGCAGTTTTTCAAGATGCAGACGAGAAATTGGCTTTTGGGGCAGCTTTTCAAGACGCAGACGTGAAACTGGCTATTGGGGAAATTTTTCAAGATGCAGACCTGAAACTGGCTTTTGGGGCAGTTTTTCAAGACTGGCTTTTGGGGCAGTTTTCAAGGCGCAGACGTGAAACTGGCTCTTGGGGCAGTTTTAAAAGACGCAGACGAGGAATTAGCTTGAGGGGCAGTGTTTCAAGACGTAGACGTGAAACTGGCTTTTGGGGCAGTGTTTCAAGACGCAGACGAGAAACTGGCTTTTGGGGGCAGTGTTTCAAGACGCAGAAACTGGCTTTTGGGGCAGTTTTTCAAGACGCAGACGTGAAACTGGCTTTTGGGGCAGTTTTGTTCAAGACGCAGACGTGAAACTGGCTTTTGGGGCAGTTTTTTTCAAGACGCAGACGAGAAATTGGCTTTTGGGACAGTTTTTCAAGACGCAGACGAGAAATTGGCCTTTATTGCAGTTTTTCAAGACGTAGACGTGAAACTGGCTTTTGGGGCAGTTTTGTTCAAGACGCAGAATGTGAAACTGGTCTTCGGGGCAGTTTTTTTCAAGACGCAGACGAGAAATTGGCTTTTGGGACAGTTTTTCAAGACGCAGACGAGAAATTGGCTTTTAGGGCAGTTTTTTCAAGACGCAGACGAGAAATGCGCTTTTGGGGCAGTTTTTTTCAAGACGCAGACGAGAAATTGGCTTTTGGGGCAGTGTTTCAAGACGCAGAAACTGGCTTTTGGGGCAGTTTTTCAAGACGCAGACGTGAAACTGTCTTTTGGGGCAGTTTTTCAAGACGCAGATGTAAACTGGCTTTAAGTGCAGTTTTCAAGACTGGCATTAAGGTGCATCAAGACGCAAACGTAAAACAATATGTATTATGGGCTTGTTTGTTATGAAAAGGGATTCCGAATACATAGATTACTGTGTTTTATAGCCAACTCGTTTTCGATTAAAGGCTAGTAGGGCTATTACTATCAGATATTCGACTGGTAAATGTTGCTCGAAGGTTTAACTTAGATTTATTGAATTAATTAGTATATATGCAGTAAAAATGATGTTGCTAAATATATTCATTTTTAACCAGTTTGTTACACATTGGATTTTTCTGTATTATACATTATATATTTATTACATAAAATAGCAGTGAAGTGTTTACATTGTCTGTTTTCATGATATGATAATGCACCTTTCCTGAGGAATCTGCCATATAGATTCATTCTATTTCTGTCAGTACAAGTCTTTGAATTGTACGCGTTTATCCATTGCATATTTGAACATTGAACATTGATAAGGACACAGTCGTAAAATGAAAATGTTTGCAGAAAAAGGTAGAACATTGAGAAAACTTTCATTTTCATTAAACGTCATTCTTTGTTATAAATAAAAATATAGAGTATATTGGCAAAATTCATTGAACTGTTCAAATCTCTTATATAACACATAATAATTCTTCTCTATACCTGAAATGTAGATTTATGACGCTATCAATTAATATATCATCAGTTGTTTTTTTCAGCGGCCTTCTCAGTTACTCTCAAAGCAATGTACTTCTTTGTAGACTACTTTCCCCTTAATATGTCTCAAACAACGATAATTTTCACTGTTAGTATCTAAGGCTTCTGATAACGTACAAGTGACACAATGCATTAAGTGACGGGTGTTCTCTGTATGATAGGCAAATACCAATTGAAGTAATATTATACATATGTCAGTTAGGATGTTGTTTGCAAACGTCGTTCGATTGTGGACAATGGCAGTTGTATTTGAAGCATTTTATTAAAAACGGTTATGACCGCTATAGCTAAAAATCAAGATATCTTTAAACAACTTATTCTCATGAAGAGCTTGATGGATCTTCATCAAACTATGTCTTTGGTATTTTTCATCAAACTGTGTCTTTAGCATTTTTATTAAGTTCTGTTAGGTTCTGTTAGGTTTCTTCAAATGGAGATTTTTTGCCCCTTTAAAGTGTAACTGAAGCTATTAGAAGAGAAATATTCTTTAAGTGGAATTATTAACAATTTTCAAGGTGTATGTGTGTGCGTGCGTGTGTGCATGTGTGGAGGAGATTATAGCTTTTAGCCCAATATACCAAACTCTTCCAGTAAGAGATAACAAGTTTCTAAAACTGACTTTTCTTATTTTGACTGGGGCAGTCTTTTTGAAAAAAGTCAAATTGCACACAGGAGTTGCTTCCCTTCAACTTCAGAAATCTCTACCTATAGGTAAGGGAGATCACTGCATAGGAGATTGAAGAAAAGAACTATTATTAATTTAGTCAGACTTCTTTATTTCTAAAGCATCAACCTCCAATAGGTATGCGACATTATCGTTAATTTAACACTTTTAAATGCACAACAACCGAAAATTGCTTTAATAAAACATTCACCAAAAACAGTATTTGCAATAAGATGCACATAATGCCATTTGAAATTGCTTTCATTAAATTTAACTAAACAACATCCTTGTAAAAATCTTAAATGTAGCTTCAAAAATAATTATTTTAAATAACATGCTTAATGAAATGTTTGAAAATTTGCCAAGGAAGTAAAACATTTCAAATCAAACGAGGAATTTTGACGCCTGACAGCGCTCGGACGTATGGACGACCGGTATTTAAGCTCGCTGGTTAGTTATCTCGTGATTTTCAACACTTCTAATATTGCTGGCCGTTTGTTTTAACTATTCCTGTTAATAAATACAGGATGTCAAAGAAATATTAGTTGCAAACAAAAATAAAAGTTGAAACTCCAGAAGCATTGCACATACGAATATCGGTTGGAAGTATCGAATACATTTAAACAAAATAATATATCAAGCTACAAACGGACAACACAAAGTAAAGGCATGGTGGAAGTTGAATGACCATCACATAGCCTCTTGGATTTTTTTAATTTCGTGTGAATGGCAAATAACCTAATAATATTCCGTTGTTTACAAAAATAATAACGAAATAATAGAGTCGCACTAATATTTTTCTTAACTCATCAGAAAAGGACAATTCTTATGCCTCAAGAATGAGTTTTGGTGCCCTTTTTACCAACAATAAACCAAAGCAATAGAAATTATTATGTGACTTAAATGAGCCTAACAAAACATTTTTAGAGCAACTATTGTTATGAAATTTATTGTTATCTTACACACTACATGATAAGAAACTTGCAAAAACAATGCATGTGAAGAGTTGAGAGATAAAACTAATTTTAATTAACAGCTCGTGTAAACTAATGACAAAATTTGACAGGTGGAAAAGAGACCTGACCTTACTAAAAGTTTGCAGTTATTTCTACCTTACAGTTTGATTTTCTTAAAAAGACTCTTCTATACTGTAGTTTACAACTCGTACAATAAAACAATAAAAACTGACAGCTAACTAACTGTCGTTTTCTCTATTCAAGTCATGTAAGAACTCCTTTTGTTTAAATCCACTGGCACTAATTACAACTCTTCACAATCTTTTAATCTGTCAAAATGAATCCCTTATTTTCAAATATATATTGAGAAGTTATCTGTTGAAAAAGGCACTACATTTTATTCATTATAAGATACTAAGAAATATGTTTTCAGTATAGCGACTTGTGATAACGTTGTTAACAGTGTAATAAGAAACAGAAATATACACAATATGTAATAACTCTATCTATTTTAGAAAACATATTATCAACCATTTAAATAGTTAATGAAAATTGATATTAAATACAAAAGGTTCTCCTATGTTCACAAATAGCGAATATTAAAAACAAATGATACTTTATTGTTACATGCACTTTTTTTGTGAAAGCCACGAGTTGAAAGAATTCGAGTCAGTTTAACGCATGTTCCAACTGTATTAATGTATCTGTAATTTAACGCCAAGTGTTCATGGTATAGTTCATTTTTATCTACTTCCATACAGTGATATTACAAGATGTATACAATGTAACAAACTTAGTAATACATTGTACATAGATTGCAATATTCTTTGTTGCCTATTGACAGGCGATTGCACATGCCACTGTAAGGATTCATTATAGCAGATTGTCATGTTTGCCAACTTACTGGTGATTGCCCATGTTATTGTAAAGCTGATCACTATAGTGGACCGTCACATTTGCCAATCGATTGGTAATTGTCCATGCCACTGTAAAGCTTCATAAACGCATAAGTAGATCATCTTGCTTGCGAACTGATAGGTGATTGCCCATGTCACTGTGAAGCTTTTTAGTTGTAGACAGTCATATTTGCCAAATGATACTAGTAGGTGATTCCCCGTGTAACTATAAAGCTTTACAGTAGCAGATCGTCATAACTGCCAACTAACAAGCGGTTTCCATTACCAATGTAAAGCTCCATTCTTCGTCATTTCAAATTTATATAAAATTACCCAAAGTACTGTATAACTCAAGTCAAGTTTGCCAACTTAAAGCTGATTGCCCATACCATTAGTATAGCTATATACTATTAGATTGTTATGTTTGCAAACTGATAGTTGGTTGCCCATACTACTATAAATCTTATAGTAGAGATCGTCATATTTGTCAGTTAAAACAATTATTGCCCATATCACTGTGTTCATAGTAGCAGATCATCATGCTTGCCAACTGATAGGTGATTGTCCATACTATTGTAAAGCTTCATAATAGCAGGTCGTCATATTTACCAGTTGACAGGTGTTTGGCAATGCCGCTGTAAAGCTTCATTACAACCGGAAAATATTTTAGAAGTTAGTAACGTGTTTTGGGGAGCCCATGCAGCTGGATGGGAAGCAGTAAGTATTGTGTGTTTCGACGAATCTATTAAAGAGCTTTTAGACTGGGCATGCGCGCCGAGCAAAATGAAAACAACATGAGGTTGAGTATCGCTGATAGTCTTGATGACATTGTCTGTAAGCATCTCCCATCCAAAGTCTTTATGGCTTAATGCCTTTTGTCTGAAATGGAAACTTTAGAATATAACTGTCAAAAGATTAAGTAAAACGTTCGGGAGTGGTCACAATTGATAAATCTATAAACTCGTTTATAAGCATAGAACTAAGCAAAATGGTAGCTTCTCAATTTGATTTAGCCTTGTCATAAGTGATAGTGATATATGCAATACTCACAACGCCTAAGAAGTAAGCCGAATTCCAAAATACAGGAAAATTGAATTGACTCCATTTCTTCAAACACTTTCAATGTACAGAGCAATTATATATATTTTGCCCCCGTCCACTAGTTACATTTGATAGATTTGATAGAACTAAAATGTCCCTCCAATCTTTATTTCATGCATTGAAGAGTACTGGGGTAGAGCCACTGACTTTCCTCAGGGCAGTCATCTCAGTTGCGTCTTTGCACAAAACTGATAGAGGCAATTTGAGGTCAGCGGCCTTAATTTCTCTGTTATAGGGCCCCAACTGTGAAAAAATTATTATAATTCTAACGGAAAACAAAATACCACCATTATTTATCAAGAAAACTGTAGTAAAAATTAAGCAGGGAAAGCCACGTTCCGAAAACGCAGTATCCCAAAACTGCAACTCACAGTATGCATGAAGTTCAACATGTTTGCAGTCATACACCTCATGATTTGTTTTGTTTTACTAGCTTGGAGAGACACACTGGCAATGATGAACACCTATGAAGACGTTTATGTCGTTACATTAACCTTGATAGTTTGCCTCACAGTGTATATTGAGAAATGTACATGGATCGGGAACAATTCTGGGTCTCTGTTCAATGCAGAATTCCTTTCTCATAAAAATACATAGGGACCATTTCAATACACAAACACTAAAAATAATCTTATTACTTACCCAACTGTAAGAATTGTGTTTAACAGCAAAACACCCTGATCAGCCCAGCCGGTTAGATCTCCATGAATTGGCGATGTGAAGTTCACATTCGGATCATTTTGTAAACAAGTGAATATATTCCTCAGTGACGGTGGCATTGGACATCCAGCTGGTACAGAAAAAGCAAGACCACATGCCTGAAATGCGTTTTAAATTTGTGTATATTTCTACTGCTTCATCAATTCATAAGTAAATACTTGAACTATAAAGTTTGTCTATACATTATCGCCCAAACGAAGAAATGACTTATAAATAAATAAATACATATATATATATATTATATACTGTTTTATTCAATAATCAAACTTGCTTTGTCTTTAAATGTAAAAAAATAGAACTGTGGAAACTTTTAAAATAGGGAAGAATAATACCTTATTTCCATCTGTATAGGGATCTTGTCCTAATATAACCACTTTCACCTACAACAGAATCAACAGTTATCGTATGAAAATATTTTTCACGTTGGTTGATTAAGATATTACCAAATATATGCATATTTAATACTATAAGAACTGATAATTTTGCAAAATAGGTTTTATTGTTTAATTCAACTTTCAAGTAAATTTACCCTATTAAGAGGTGTTAAATTCAGTGCTGTAAATATTTTCGTTGGTGCAGGAAATATTTGTTCCCCGTTTGCAAAAGCAGCCATCAAGTTCTGCTCAGGTTGTACTAGGTAAGGGGTAATATATGGTCCCCAAGAAGATTCCGTGAGATTCACAGACAAATCTAAAATTATAATATTAATCAGATCTTTATTTGTATATCCCGAGTAAGAATCAGTGTTATTACAGTAATACTGAAAATTCAATTAGTTTTTTCTTTGTGTTTGTTTAATTTCTTTACTGATGTAAAAATATAATATTATAGCTATGACATAGAATAAACTTACTAATTATAATATTGAAAAAATACACGTGTAAAAACAATTGCAGTTACACAAATATTCAAAACACAAACTAGCATATGGATTTGGCATCGCTGGTTGCATCGCTGGTTGCATCACTGGTTGCATAGCTGGTTGCATCACTGGTTGCATCGCTGGTTGCATCACTGGTTGCATAGCTGGTTGCATCACTGGTTGTATCGCTGGTTGCATCACTGGTTGCATCGCTGGTTGCATCACTGGTTGCATAGCTGGTTGCATCACTGGTTGCATCGCTGGTTGCATCACTGGTTGCATCGATGTTTGCATCACCGGTTGCATCACTGGTTGCATCAATGTTTGCATCGCTGGTTGCATCACTGGTTGCACCGATGTTTGCATCGCTGGTTGCATCACTGGTTGCATCACTGGTTGCATAACTGTTTGGGTCATCATTTTTTCTTATCTGGTTCTCTCTGTTATCAGTCCTCTATTGCTCCTTTTTCTACTGGTACAATTTACTTGTATTAGTTTTGTCTGAAAAGAATGGAGTTTGACTTTTCTGTATATTGTATTTATTTGAAAATCACTAAGATGTTTATGTACCTCATTACCATTTTATACAGCATACACATATTTCAATAATCTATGTGGAATATTTCGCGGAACGGCTAATCATTGAAAGGTTAACTAGTAAAAATAAAAGCCATAACTATTGTGTACCTCAATGCAATTCATTAACAGCGAAAACCTTAATTTACATTTTGTCTATCAAAAATGTCATGTCACCTGTACAAAATGTTACTTTATAAACATTTTGCAGGGATATCAAAAATGATATATCAATATTTACCACATCTACACTTAAATTGCGCTATTAATAATATACTTTTGACCTATTTATAACACTCTGTTTGTAACAAAGCAAATGCCAAACTATTGAATAAGATGTATGAGACAAGGAAGTCCATAATATCCATTATTTGACAAAATAAGATATGTCTCGAAAGAATTTTTATAGTAAATGCGCAGTACCTAATTATCTTTTTTCTAAATTGAATACAGTATATTAATCTTAGGGAGAGATTTCCATTTGTCTAGTTATGTTAAAGCTACTCGCCCACAGTTTTGGTGAAATTTTTCAACAGGTTCATTTCCACCAAGTTTGGCATGACACAAATGATAATATTGGTGAAAGTAAAAGTTATTGGTTAAAATGCAAGAAGAATGTAAATTTTCTGCATTACTTTAAAAGCGTTGCAACAGTTTACTACATTCTGCACAATAAATTTGGTTATTTATTTTGCAAAAAGCTTATGTCAATAAGCCATATTCAGAGTACTCACTTTTTATGGATTTTTGAGTGAAATTATTTTTCGCCTAAAATGTATGGGTTAGTCCCTTTAACAGTCAAAATATAAATATAAAATTTCTGCAATTAATTCCAGATACATAAAGCCTGTTGGAAAATTCGTACTGACGTGATATGAACACAACGAAACTGATCTCGGTTGTTCTTTTCTCCCCAATATAATCTACGCATACGAATTATAGATCCGTCGGTCAGATTACTTGATTCAAATGAAATATTAAATAAATTTTACATCCATGGTATTTTCATTATACACCCTGGACATTTGGCTTCAGGCCAAAACAATAATGATAAATAGTAGCCAATTTTGTCTGTTTGCAAATAGAGGATATTAATGAGTGTCTTTTCATACTGAATTTATTAAACTCGTTGAATAAAATAATAAAGTGCGAGGTTCTGCTTAGCATTTTATCAATTTTATTCAACGAGTTTAATAAATTCAATGTGGAAAGTCACAAATGTAATATTCTTTCTATCACATATAGGTTAGAAATACCAATTGTTTTCCCATAGACTTCCATTATAACTTTATGGCGTGTACGGCCTTCCATAAATCGAAACATGTATATCCAACCACATTTTTTTCAAGAACTATCTTATGTACACCAAAATATCGGACGAAAATATATGAATAGTGATACTTTATTTAAGTAATGTTCGTGTGAATGAGATGACCCCCTGTTTACATCGATGTAACGGCGGGAGAAATTCATTTGATGAAACCCTTTTTCAATACAAATAAAATGTAGCAAATTTTGTCAAAATGTATAATGAAATACTGTAAATGCAGTGAAAATATATCAATTTTGAAAAAAATAATAATTTCTTGGGTTTGTTTACATTACTGACCAATCAGAATGCACAGACGCTACTTTATTCCCAGGTATACACTTACATCATTCCCTGTACATTTTTTGAATTGGTGGTCTCTGACCTGTAAGCTTTTCCAGCCGAAACATAAAAAATCTACTTTCTTTAACTATTATAAACAAGTCAATTTGACCAACGCCTCCGATATTTTAAACGACGTCGACGTCAAAGCTTTAGTACAGGTTAGAGACCACCAATTGTTTTCCCATAGATTTACATTGTAACACTATGGCGTGTACGGCCTTCCATACATCGAAACATGTATATCTAATTACAAGTTTTTCAAGAACTATCTTAGTTCTACCAAAATATCGGACGATAAACATATGAATAGTGATACTTTATTTAAGTAATTCTCGTGTGAATGAGATGACCCCATGTTTACATCATTGACATGGCGGGAGAAATTCGTTTGATAAAACTTTTTTTCAATACACATAAAATGTAACAATTTTTGTCAAAATGTATAATAAAATACTGTAAATGCAGTGAAAATATATCAATTTTGAAAAAAATAATCACTTCCTGGATTTGTTTACATGACTGACTAATCAGAACGCACAGACGTTACCTTATTCCCAGGTATACACTTACCTCATTCCCAGTAAGTTCCCTGTACTTTTTTGAATTGGTGGTCTCTGACCTATAGGTTAGAGACCACCAATTGTTTTCCCATAGACTTACATTGTAACATTATGGCGTGTACGGCCTTCCATACATCGAAACATGTATATCTAATTACAAGTTTTTCAAGAACTATCTTAGTTCTACCAAAATATCGGACGAAAAACATATGAATAGTGATACTTTATTTAAGTAATTTTCGTGTGAATAAGATGACCACCTGTTTACATCATTGACATGGCGGGAGAAATTCGTTCGATAAAACTTTTTTTCAATACACATAAAATGTAGCAAATTTTGTCAAAATGTATAATAAAATATTGTAAATGCAGTGAAAAAATATCAATTTTGAAAAAAATAATCACTTCCTGGGTTTGTTTACATGACTGACCAATCAGAACGCACAGACGTTACTTATTCCCAGGTATACACTTACCTCATTCCCAGTAAGTTCCCTGTACTTTTTTGAATTGGTGGTCTCTGACCTACACTAGTGTATCCACGACGTCAAACATGTGATAAAAAGTTATAAAAAGAAAACTTTTGCTCAGCATTAGTTCAACAATGTAACTGTCACATAGTGCGATACTTATTTTAAGACGTCTATGGAGTGTCCATAGTGATTATAAATGGTTTCCTCACGATACTGATAGGTTATTAGCTTTGTATCGAGAAATATGCACTAGCATAAGAGGATTACAGAAGCGTGATAAATAGTCGGTTGGTCAAAGTGGTGACTTATGCCCTGGGTACATTTAATTTTATACTGCAATTTATTTTACTTCGTTGCTCATAGAATAAACCGTCTGACTTGGTGGGTCAGATATCTTCTGACTCTTTGAGTCAGACATGTTCAACCATATCTTATCTCAGTTTTCTTTGGCATAATGAACAAGGGGTAGTCGGATCCAGCAACAAGAAATATAAATAAACATCTTAAAGGTAGTTCTGTAAGTTCGGATTTTTTTTCCTACAATGTAAAATTCAATTATGCCATGACTTTTTTTCAAAACTTTAGAATATACTTAGAAAATTTGGCAATATAAAGACAGGGTCGTGCGCTTGATTTTTTGCTAGATTGATTTGAAACATTTTTACCTCACGCAAATTTTCATACAAATGGGAGTCTATAGGAAAATCAGACTTTTTACGACAATTTCGCGAATAGAATTTTTTTTCTGCTACGAACAATTTCATAAAACTTCTCAAAATTATAAATAAACAGATGATAATAATATGGTGAAATAAAATGTATAATGTCTATGTCCGTGTTTTTTTAATATTTGCCCACGATTAAAGAGATCCACACATTCAAGCTGATTTTAAGACATTATTTGGAATTAATTAACGTGTGTCAATTTTTTTGTAGCATGTTTTATCTAAAGGAAGATGATTACATTTCCGTTTTAATAAATTTACGCACAGGTTGCCATTAATTCATAAAATGATTTTTGTTCCCTTATGTCAAGTCCAGGCTTTATTCTACATTATCCGGATAAATGAGTAACGCCATTACTTCCGGTTTACCAAACGTGTAGAACTAATGTTAATAAGGATGCAAAGTCATATTCAACTGTGCATTAGAGTGACTCAAACATTTCCTTAAATCATTTATCTGTTAACGCCGAGAAATATGCATGAGTTCTGCAGAAGAAATACGGCTTGACCTTTTGAGTACAAAATTCTGCGAAAGAACGAATGGATGCATACTTCTCAATGTAAAGGTCAGACATTGTTATTGAAAGCCGGCTTTGGATTGGTTGAAAACCCGTAAGAGTCAATGAGACGTAAGCTGATTGGATAAAAAGGTTATGTTTACAAACATACAATTTGTGCTAAAATTTAGCAATAAAATGTTTTCTGTGAAATTTGGAATATTTTACAAGTGTATGGCTGAATGCTGGACTTTTCAATTCTCTCTTTAGAACAGTAGGTGTCAGTGGGCATTTTGCCTCTAAATTACACTCAACAAAGGTGGTAGGTTTGTCAGAAAAAATTGTAAGAAAATGGATTGAATAAGCCTATATAAAATTGCTATTTCTATGTGTCTGAAATGCTGTCTTACTGAAAGAATCACATTTTAATGGTCATCTCTCAGCTTTATGGCATGTGACAGGGGCATTTCTGATAATGGAAGTCTATGGAAAAAATAATAGCAGTGCCAGACCTAACGAGAATTTCCCACACTTGTGAATTAACTGAAAGAACTGATTCTGAAGAAAGATTTTGTCATTGTACATTCTTCTGATGGATTGTTTTAGGAGAATCAAAGCCTCCTAGGTTGTTCAGCAATAAAATTACAGGAATTTAGTCCAGTAAGTAGATATTTTCAGTCATTATCATCACCAGGGGTGCTCAATGTTAATTGTAAAAGGCATTGTTAATATTTCAAACAGGTGATTGCATGTGACTTAGGTGATACTTGCAATATTTGGTGTCTGCTTAGAGGCAGAAATTTCTTTGTGTGCAGGACATAAGGTGGGGTGGAGTGGAGTGGAGTGTTAGATGAATGAATAGGTCTTTTCATAGATCTTTTATTTAGGTCTCCGGACAGACTTGACCGGTTATGGTTCCAAGAAGATTTTGTGACAAGACTGTAGGAAAACTATGTACTGACTGTGCCAGAGTGGTTATTGGTGAAGAATAGTAAAGGTATGACACAGAAATACATTCTTATAGACAGGAAATAGCTTTAAATCTGATCCCACAACCTTCTACATTATATATGGAAACTTTGTCTCTTTTCCTTGAAGCAATGACAGTCTGCGGGATGCCATTTTTGTCTTTTTTATTTGTCATTTTATGTGACTACTGATAATGTTTAATTCATTTCAAATGTTTTTCACTGATTCAGTTGCTCAAAAGCTAATTTGGAAGCAGGAGTAACATTGAACTTGAATGTTAAGATATCTTTAAGCTTCCTGCTCAAAAAATGTATGTCAAAAAAGTACTTGGAGAGACACACAATGTTTGTAATATAGGCTCAAGAAAAAAAACACTGCCCCGGATCACTTATTCTGTAAATGGTTTTGTTTGTGTGGTTCAGTTGGAATTCATATTACAAAATATAGTTATTTTACTTGTACTTTTAAGTGTTCAGGCTCCAGTTACATTATTTGGGCATTCTGAGGATCAAATGATAGTCTATGGTGTGCTGTTTTTGTTGGACAGAGCTAGAAAAAAGTATTTGTCATTTTAACAAAATGATTTCTGGATAGGTTCATACATATCTAAATAGCTTTCCAGCATGATGTAAATGTTTTATAACTTACTTTCAGTGCTGGTAATAGTGAGTTTGTCAGAAAAATGCCAAAAATGAATCTAGGAGTTAATCAGAATTGAAATATTGGTACATATTAGAAGTGAATTATCTCCCTTTAATTGTTTATAAATCTTACATTTCAACTTTTAACTGTTTCACTAAAGTATTTTGGGCTTGACAATATTATTTTCATGCAAAAGCAGTTTGACAGACATTCTTAATTGTAAAAATGTGTTCTAAAAGATGTATTTAGGCTTTCCATGGTCTCAAATTTGTGTGAAAATAACCAAAAAATGGCACTCTAGAGGTGCTTGGCAGCCATTTATTTGAGAGTAAAGCATTTCTCAAGGGTAAATTAAATTTTCTTTGCAAGATTATGCTTCCCTTTATTCACAGTAGCATTTATTTTGCAAGGTATTTTTTGTCTTTATTATATGAAAGATGGTGGGATATGCTTGTGATACTGACATATAAGTTGTAGAACTTCCTTCACAATCGACCCAAAATAAATTATGTATTAACTAAATAGTTTTTAGCATGTTGTTTAAGCTTTCTGAAGCTTCATATTTAATTCTTATATTTATTTTTGGCAAGATATACAACCCTAGAGGTAAAAAAAAATATGTCATAACATAGAATCGCTGGTAGTTCTTAGTGTGTTATCACCTTATATATATGCCTACTTTTAAATCTGTTTTTGTGTAAATTGCCAAGTACTAGATAAGACATTCAAATACAACTTAACCGCATGTTTGTATCAGTATATGATGACAATAGATGGTGTTTCATGAACAAGATTAATGTACATCCCAAACTTTAGGGATTTTATACTCAAAAATGCACAAATGCAGGAATCAAACATCCGTATTAAAGATTATTAACAAACGAAACTGTAGTACGTTATTGTACAGTTTGTGTCAAAGCTGGAAATGAAATACAATTTACAGCTGAATAGCACACAGTTAAAGAATATCTTTTTTAAAAATGCAGTGTTTCATAAAAATAAACTCCATTACATAAACTTAAATTTATTATTTTGCTAATAAACATATTGTCTGGTGAAACAAACCGGGTCCTATATTATTATTTCTAAAACATGTCTGTCAAATATATAAAGATGGTGCCTGGCTTTTACAGTTCGACAGTCTGCATATGTGAATGCATTTCAGCTGGTAATGTACACTGCTTTGTACATTTGCAAGTCCATAAAGCCAAAAAGCAAGGACACCCCCTGGTGCTGGCCTACCATCCATTATAATTCACTATCCACTGTCCAACTGCTTCATCCTTCTCAATCTGCATTCCTCGGTGAACAGAATTTGGAACGTTTCAGAGCTGTTGCAAATGCATCAAAACGTAGAAATGTAACAGCTTTTCAAAAATTGGTGAGATTTTTAAAGGCGATGAGCTGTCCAGAAGTGTGGCTCCTTCATGCAATCCCTTTCCGGAATTCAATACAAATATGAATAAATTGATAATGGTTTTGTAGAATGATATACATGTTTTATTTGATGTTTGTTTTTTTTTACTCCGAAACATGGCATGGACCTAACTCTTAAGGCCAAAAAAGATTCTTTGTTTCCGGTAACATGCTCAAAAAATGGGGTAGGTAGGTCGGAATATTTTTTTATTAAGTGGAACTTTTCGGAAATAGTTTTTGTGTCAAAAATGAATACAAATAAGAGGGTTATTCTTTTAGAGCATCAGTGAGTTGATTTCTAACATCACTGACCATGTTCTCCGGGTCAAAACTTTAGGGTAGATCGGGATACCAGATACAAACATTTTTACGCCTAATAGCGAATCACAAATTGAATTGATATTTGTTTTGTTTGTATAATTTTATCTATAGCTTTCCTGGAAATGCTGTAAAAATGAACTAGTATGGCCAGAATTACTGCCCTTGATTTAGTAAAAAGGTTGCTTTTGCCGATCAATGTCACATTACCGTATATAAACTTTACTTATATTTACAAGATAATGACTTCCAGCAAATTTAGCCAAAATCTTCTCGACAGTGTTATTGTCCTTTAATAAGTTACTACAGGTTTTGTCCTACAAGTACGTTATATGTGTAACAGTTGAAAGCATTCACATTTAATGTTTGAATTTGTTTATAGCTGCGTCCCTGTAAATATTGTTAAGTCAAATTTAGCATTATCAAAGTTATTGCCCTTGATTAAGTTAGAATAATCATTTTGCTGATATCTTTGATGTAGTTTATAATTTTAAGATGCCTAATAAAGTCAATATCTGTCTAGAGTAATTGCCCTTTGATTAACTTATTTTCATATCTCCCGAATTTCTGTCATACCCGTTTCACAGGGGATATCTATTCTATGTATTTACTTATTCATAAAGTTAGAACTATATATCCTGCTTACTCAAGCAGAGCTATAGATGCAATTATGTTTTATACAAATGTATGCAATTCAGAAGGAAGTTTTAAATATAAAAAAAAAAACTTGTTTATTCAATATTTGAAACACTTGGTTATTTAAGAACAGGTTTCAGATAACATAAGCGAGACTTAAATGACATTATCTGGATCTAGATCAGGCAGGAACATAATAGCATTGTACATGAAAATGCTGTCAATAATTTCGATATTTTATGTGTAATCAAGACATTTAGATATATCCATTTTGCTGATTCAAAATTCGTAATTCGTTAAGGACGCTTTGTAGGACCACATTCGTAACAGATCACATTTTTAACAGATTTCGTACGTATGCGATCGCATTCGTAACAGGTAAAATGTGTTACGAATGTGTTTGTCCAACATGGGGGTTGACAATAGAAGCACATATGTATTATGTTGAGTTTTATACTGCAAATGTTCAAAAAGTTGGTTGTCATCGCAACATTATTAAATGACTGCCATAAGCACCACCAAAAGTTAGCGTCGTCGTCGAAGTCAATAACGTCATAAAATTATTTGAGCCGCATCATGAGAAAATGGGCTTTCGGGAACTTTCGAGGCTAGCAACCAGCGTGGGCCCAGATCAGCCTGCGCATCCGCGCAGTCTAATCATAGCCCATACCGTTCGCTGTTATTTCAAAAAAACTTATTCTACCTGAATATGAAGTTTTCTGACCCTAATTCAGATGCATAAATGCACAGGTCAACCTTAATATAGAGTTTCCGGAAATTCACGAAAATGTTCGAATGCCAATTTTCCCGTGACTTGGCTCAATGTTTGTTATCATTTCTGCAGCCACTGCGACTACCACTATAATATGATTACAACTTCAGATTCTTCTACTATTACCTCGACTAGCTGAAATGTAGATCCACATGCTCAGGTCACTGGTTCGAACCCGGTGGCGACATACATTTGTAGCTATTCGTTATCCAGAGTTGTCTCAAGTTGGGTGACAAACAGGAAGTTGCTATGTCCTGGGACAAATTATATACAACTTGTCATGGGCGGTGTCGTTAGCCTTAAGTCTAGGAGGTCCCGACCTTGTGCATGCTGCGAACTTATGTCTATGAGATTTTAAGGAAAGAAAATACACCTTAGTTTTTAATTACCCTCACCCCACTGAGCTCGCTTGTAAGGAAACAGACCTTCGTTTATTATAATCCCGCCGTGAAATAGCAGAGTTTGTGTGTTCGTGCAGTTATATGTAAGTTCTTGACCTTGGTATAACCTGCCCATGCATTGTCAGATTTTCAAATTATTTGGTACAAATGGTCAGCATGGATAGAAGGTTTGTTGCGATCATGGTCCATGTTGCTATATCCAAGATCAAGGTCACAGCTTTGAACTTAGATTTGTTTTGTTATTTTGCTGTAATATATACGTTTGTGTCCGGATCACAACTCGCTTAAATCAGATTTCCAAATACTTTGGTACAAATAATCACCATTTATTGACAATCTGTAGTGATCATATTACAAATATTACTGCAAACGACTCACATTTTAGCACCCTTTAGAATGATTTTGATGAATATTATGTTTGTTTGTTGGATTCAGAGCGCCTGTTTTCAACAGCATTTAGGTAATACAGTTTAGGGCAGTTAATCTTACCATAATGATTGATCCTACAATGGACCAGTCCAAGATGATGATGATGATGATGATGATAATGATGATAAAAAGGTCAAAATATTAAAATCAGTACAACAGTATCTTTATGTTTGTAACAGACAATTTCTCGGCTGGAAACAGCACCGATAGGCGAAAATCGCAACAGATACGAATAGTTATCACCCGGTCTCGAACGTGTATCCCTCGACACTCTAGTCGATGGTTAGTTCCTCCCATTAATATTAACTGAAATTATACCCTGACTCATATACGAGTTTACACTCATACAATCGTTTACGGGTCTGGTAAAACACACCGATACACGTAAAGTCTTAACTGGGTGTATGGGAGACACAATATCTCTGGAAATTCCGGCCCCGACTGGGAATTAAACAGGCTCCGCCGGTTTCGCAATCGGCAAAACTATCCACTTCACCACCCTCGCCGATGAAGTTACTTGTGCCGCTCCTATAGAGATACAAAATAAGAGTATTTCCATACGAATGCACACACCTGGCCAAGCAAGAAAACTCTCTTAGTAAATATAATTAAATAAAGATCACGTCAGAGTTTTGAATAGGACATATTTCATTTGATGTATCCATTGTCGTCAGTATAAGTTTTTTTTTTTATTTTTGATGTTCAGAGCAATGCGAATTGACAAAGATAAACAAAACGAAAACAAAAAAAAACCCCTATCTTGCAGCGAACCCGCGCACGACGTAGACATCAGGATCAGAACAATAACATTTAGCAGTCTTCGAACAGTCAAGCTAGTCACTATTTAAAAGTATACATACATGAATATATACCCGGTGTTCTACGAAAACAAGCTATTACAACACTTTATATGTAAGTTGTGACTGCCTTGATCTTATATTTAGTGCATTTTATTTGTTGTTGAAGCGATACAACCAGCGATATGCCGATTATAAAAGTTGAAAAGGGATTGCATATGGTGTGCATCTTCCCCTTTAATCATACATATTCATATATCCATGCATCCAGTAAAAATGAAATCTTACAAACCAAAACCGATATGGGAAATTTATAAGTGACATGTACATGTATGAACAGACCAGTCATAATAACGGTATTCTTAATTGCCAGATAACAAACCAGTGCCGAGATATTAACCTGACAGGAAATATCCCTCTAATCAACAAGAGGATAGTCATGGCCCACTATCGCTAACCTGAGTAATACTACACTAAACATGTTATTAAATCTTGCCATTTCAGGGCCCATAACTCTAAGATAAATAGCGTAATGTGGCTACTCTTCGAGGAAAAAAGCAAGATATTGGGTGGACGGATAGCTCAGTGGTTTGCACACTGGCCTTCCAATCCTGAGGTCGGGGGTTCGATGCCCGGCAGCTACTCGGGAATTTTCAAAAACGCTTTTCAGTGTTTCCCACCCAACTAGAGGCAATCCTTGCATGTATCAGTGCAGGGCACGTTAAAGAACCAGGCTGTCTATTCGCAACGAGCTATGCTAAGTTAGCCGGACAAGCCTGTATCTGATTTCTGATCTCTCTGGTTAAAATGAAATAATAAGTATGGTCTCTATTGTGTTCATAAGACTAAAATAAGCAAATTTTGCCATTTCAGCCATTACTCCGAGACAAATGGCGCGATATGGCTGTTTTTAAATGAAGTGAGATCCTTTATAAGTTTAATGAAAATCAAATAATATATGTAGTCTCCATTGTGTTGACAAGGATAAAATCAGCTTGTTTTGTTTTTTTTGCCAATTCAAGGGCCGTAACTCCAAGTAAAATGGTGCAATACGGTTGTTTTTGAAAGGAACCGAGATCTTATAGATATATAAGTTGTATGCAAGTTTAGCGAAAATAAACAACAAGAGGGCAATGATGGCCCTATATCGCTCATCTGAGCACCATTGCTGATCAAGTTTTGACATAGATCACATAGGCATACACACTAAATATAATCAGGACAAAAATATTCTCTTGTAACAACATTTAAAACCAATCTCATTAGATGCTCCTGAAGTATATTCATTTAAATATAATAAAGGGAGGTAATTTGTCATAAATTCAGTCAAAAGTTGTCTACCTTGGTTGTCCGAGTCCATCTGATAGCATAAATGACATTTCAAATCAGTACCCTCATTGGTTACTGAGATACCCCTATTTTAATTTGAAACAAAGGGAGGTAATTTGACATAAAATCAGTCCGTAGTTATCTACCCTGATTGTCTCAGTCCAACTTATGACCATAATGAAATTTAAAATGAGTCCTCTAAATACTTACTGAGATAAATCCATTTCTATTAAAATCAAGAGAGGTAATCATGCATTGGTAAATGCATGTAGATGATACAGAGTACTAGCCTTTACAATAATATATTAGAGAAGTAGTCATATCGATAAACGTACAATCAAGAATTATCTAACATGACTATTTCTTACCATGGAAGACATAAATAACATTTCAAACCAATCTCAGAAGCTGCTAGGTATATTCATTTACATACAAAATAAAGGAAGGTAATTTGTCATAATTTCAGTAAATATGTATTTTCATTGATTGTCAAAATCAATCTGATGGCATAAATGAAATTTCAGATCCTCATTAGTTATGGAGATATATCCATTTTTGTTTGAACTAAAGGGAGGTATTCTGATATAAAATTAGTTCGAAGTTATCTACCCTGACTGTCTCAGTCCAGCTAATGACAATTATGAAATTTCAAATGAGTCCTATAAGTACTTACTGATATAAATCCATTTTGATTAAAATTAGGGGAGGTAATCAGATATAAAATAACTCCAGAACCTATGATTAGTTCTGACACATTCATCATGGAATCCAAGATTTCTTGTTGTTGAAGATATTATGCAAGTTTGTATCAAATCAAACCATAAATGAAGTCTCTATATGGCTGCAAAAGCCTTTTTAGCAAATTTTGGACCTTGAAGGGGCCATAACTCTGGAACACATGGCGGGATCTGGCCAGTTTTCGAAAGGAACCTAGATATTATACCAATAAAAGTTGTGAGCAAGTTTGATTAAAGTTGATTGCAACATGTTGTCTCTATAGTGTTCACAAGCCAGAAATAGCAAATTTTGGCCCCCTTAGGGGCCATAACTCTGGAACCCATGACGGGATCTGACCAGTTTTCGAAAAGATCCGAGATATTATGCCAATACAAGTTGTGTGCAAGTTTGATTAAAGTTGATTGCAAAATGTTGTATCTATCATGTTCAGAAACCAAAATATAGCAAATTATGGCTCTTTAAGGGACCATAATTCTGGAACCCATGATGGGATCAGGCCAGTTTTCGAAAGGAACGGAGATATCATGTCAATACAAGTTGTGTGCAAGTTTTATTTAAGTTGATTGTAAAATGTGGTCTCTATCATGTTCACAAACCAAAAATGGCAAATTTTGGCCCTTTAAGGGGTCATAACTCTAGAACCAATGATGGGATCTGACCAGTTTTCGAAAGGAACCGAGATTTTATGTCCATACAAGTTGTGTGCAAGTTTGATTAAAATCAAATACAAAATGTGGTCTCTATCTTATCGGACGGACGACGGACGAAGTGCGATCACAAAAGCTCACCCTGTCACTACGTGATAGGTGAGCTACAAAATGTGGTCTCTATCTCGTTCACAAGGCTAAAATCAGTAATAATTTCCATCTCTGGGGCCATAACTCCAAGACGAATAACGTGATATAGCTGCTTTTTGAAAGGAACCGAGATATCATAGATATATACACGTTCTGTGCAACTTTTGGCAAAATCAAATAATAAATGTCTCTATCGTATTCACAAGAAAAATGTGAACGGACGGACGGTCGGACGACGGATGACGTACAAAGGATGATCACAATAACTTACCTTTTTACTTTGTACAAGTAAGCTAAAACATGTTACAAATGTGTTTCAGATGTAAAAATGCACTTTTTTGTTCATTTTTCCGATTGAAAATGACATGTGACAAATGTGATCAGATGTCACATCAAAAATCGGCATCGATCACATTTGTCTCAAAAATTGTTACAAATGTGCTTGATTCCTGTTACATATGCGATCTCATTTGTAACACCTGTTACATATGCGATCGCATTTGTAACACCTTTTACAAATGCGATCTGTTACGAATGTGGTCCTACAACGCTTTGTTATCAATTAAACCTTTCTGACATATTACTTAAAATGAACTGTTGTCACTTTTTTGAGTATTTGCTTTTCTAATAATTGCATATGAACGAAATACTAAACTTAAACCATACGAAGTCATTTCGAAGGATTTTACTTGGTATTTGTTCTCTAGTTTCATCTGATAAATGTAGCAGATGCAAAGTCAGTCCAATATCTGATACCTTGAAACTTTCAAATTGTTAGTTAAATGCTAGAAAATGGGACTTGAATGGGACTTGAAGCAAGACAACCAGTGCAATGTTTTATAGTTTTCACAGATATTGTATTGTATGCTTTACAATAAGCTGATTTGAAAATTATGGTAGGAAACCGTGAAATGTTTAGATTTTTACAAGTTACAAGACGGTCGAATTCCCCATCTATTATTTGGACTTATTTATAATTATGTTTGTAAATATCACATTATCGTTGGTAAATAGTTCCTTTTCTTGGTTTTAACTTAATGATACTATATTCTAACACGATCCGCAGCAGTTGCTATATAAATATATAGCGAAATCGCCTATACATGAATCTACGATAAAATATAGCTCTTCCATTCCACCCTACGATTGTAACACGATTGTGAGATTCTACTCTGTTTCTGTTACATACCGACTAAATACTCGACTTTTTCAGTGCTAAGTAGTCAAATTTTCTGAAACAAACAATTTCTAACTGATGAATTTATTTGTTTATATTTTTACCGTAAGAAAATGTTTCAGCCCGGTAAGTTTCAACTTCAACACCAGTGCATCTATGTCTGGTCGTGTGTGTAGTTTACAATTTCTGCGTTGTAGGCACCATAAATGTCAATTAGATTCTACTTTGACAGTAAATAAATTATAATTCATGTTCCAATCTTCCAGACTCAAGTGTTTACGTGTTTATATGCCGCCGCAATGTTCTGGCGTGTATGTTTCAGTGCCATCATGTAGGTGACGTGCACTATTTTTAGAAACTGCATATATAAACTTTGAATGAAGTATTTACTTCTGATCTCTATATCCGACCTTAGATGTTATTGAAAATAACATTTTTACAGCAGTAACTACTTAATACTTTAATTAAAATGTGCTGAATATCGGAAAATTCCGTTTTATGAAACGCTTTCCATTCCTGGGGAGGTTTTTATAATAGCATATGGCCAGCCGAATGACATATCGAGCTAAAATGTAGTGCTGTTAAATGCGAAGAATTTGCGTGGTTAGAATCGATATAATCAAAGGCCTGAATGGCCTGAGTCGGCTAATGATTGATGTACTGACAGTATAGTCTACCAGTTTCAGTTTGTTTTTAGTTTTTTTCTTAAAATTTCATAACACAGCTCGATATTTACCCAAAATATTATATCCGGATACGATTACACTTTTCTCCAGTTTGAACAATATATTTTACAAATTGTGATGATACGAAGACATTTAGCAGCAATTGGCAATATCTGACATTGAAGTTTACGGTTAAATTACCTCTTATTTAAATCTTTTCATAAAAAAGTTGTTTCGTTTCGTGAAAGCTGAGTTGAGTCTGGAACAACTGATAGACCTTCCTTGTTGAGTTAAGCAGCCAAACATAGACGATCTACTTTCGACTTCAAAAACTACAAGAAAATACAATTTAATGTTTCGTCGATTTGTTTATTTCTCGAAAAATAAGAATTAAAATCATTTTTAATATCAGTAGTAACTAAACAAACCAGTAAGAGCTTCTTCTTTCGATAATTTATCCGTTTACTGACTGCAAAATTCAACCCACGCAAAGTTTATAGAACAGAACAGAACAGATATTTTATTATAGACTTGTACGGAGTACATCGTCTCAACACATAAATACAAGAATATAACATCACGTAAATGAAATACATACAATGAATAGATAATTAGACAAAAAGAGTTAAACAGCTTGGTACAACAGTTTATATATAGGAGGTTAGACAGTTAAACAACGTTATTAATTATGGAATTTCTTACAGTAAGAGCTTCTTTCACAAACAATGATAATTTCACAAGAATATTTTTATCAGTTGATCTTAACAATTGTAAATACTTATAAACAGACGGACGGATGGAGTATAAGTTACATATATATTTTCTTCTTATATCAGTATATGCAGGACAAATACATACGAAGTGATATTCGTCTTCTATATCAACACTATTGCAAATTAAACAATATCTCTCTTCACGTGGTATTCTATTTCTATCGAATCTTCCAGTTTGTATTCTAAGTGGATGTACAGATAATCTAAGTCTACAAAAGTAAAATCGCAGATGTCTAGGTAAAATGTCTAAATAAGGTTCATAACCAAATTGTGTTTTTAGTTCTTTATAGAGTGTTAAAACAGTACTATTTTCAAGAGTCCCCCGACAATCACCTTTAACTGTGTCAAATAATCGGCACTGAAATTCGGATAAAAATACTTTTACATCGATTGATTTAATATTGTCAAATACATATGAAAAACCAAAGTTATCTAAAATCTTTTTTACATTTGACACCCAATTAGTACGACCTTGACTACAATCATTTACAGCGTTCTCGTAAACATACTTTAATATAATATTGTTAGTATTGTTAAGTTTAATCCAGTATTTAATAATTCTGATATATCTGTTAACATACAAAGGATATGTACCTAACTCGCTATATATAGTAGCATTACAAGTATTTGTTTTTACCTTAAGAAGACGTTTACAAAATTTTAAGTGTAGTCTTTCGATTTCCTTTGATTTTGTAAAGCCCCATATTTCCGACGCATAGTTTAATGAAGACCCAACAAAACAATCAAAAAGCTGGCACAATGTTTTTGGTGAAAAATCAAACTCGTCACATTTACAAAACAATACATTCAATGCTTTCAAAGCTTTTCCAACAAGATGTTCTTGGTTAAGCGTGAAACTACCCGTATAATTAAAAATAGTACCTAAATAATTAAAATCGTTAACAACACCAATATTGTGACCATTATACGTCCAATGTTCCGTAGGCAATAGTCCCCCACGTTTACGAAAAACCATAATTTTAGTTTTATTAGTATTTACATGTAGTCCCCAGGTATTACAGTATGTATAAAGACGGTCTAAATGATTCTGGATTTCTGCTGGAGATTCACCTAAAATAGACATGTCATCTGCAAAAAGTAATATTATTAGGATAATATCATCCATCTGTAAACCGGAGTTAACATCATTTTGCAGATACAACTCCAAGTCTTCAACAAACAATGAAAAAAGCAAGGGAGATAACACCTCACCTTGTCTTAAACCGACAGCGTAATTAAAATACTCAGAGTAAGATGAACATGATTTAACACATGACTTTACCTTAAAATACATATCTCGTATAATTCGCAACAGCTTTCCACCAATACTAATTTTATATAATTTGAGCCAAAGTGCATTATGATATATAGTGTCAAAACACTTCATCAGGTCCACAAATATCACATATAAACGTTTGTTTTCATTTAAATACTTTTGTACTAAGGACATAAGTATAAATATTGCATCCACAGTTGAACGACCTTTACGGAATCCAAATTGTGCATCCGAAATTATGTCATGTTCTTGACAAAAATTATCAATACGGGAGTTTAACACGGTAGTAAAAAGCTTAGACATACAACTTAGTAAAGTAATTCCGCGATAATTGTTCACGTCCTTTTCACAACCTTTTTTATGCAATGGTAAAATAACACCTTCGGTCCACTTCTCCGGATAAAACCCAGAATCTAAAATACTATTGAATAAATCACATAAATGCATTGCTATTATATCTGCACTTTCAATAAAATATTCGTTCATCAAATTGTCATTGCCCATAGCCTTTCCTCGTTTCAGTAATTTTACAGCTTTTAAAATTTCATCGACTGTTATAGGCTGGTCAAGTTCCGGAAATTGGTTATTTTGCACATTGAAATCATTATTATTACAAAAATATTCCGCCTCATCGTTATTACATTCGGAAATTTCGGAACTCAACTTGGAAAAATATTCCCGGAAAGTGTTAATATCAATATCATTGCCTTTGATAGGTTTTTTGCTTTTAAAGTATTTCCAAAAATCTTTCGGTCGCTTTTTCTTTAAATTTTCAATTTCCTTCATTTTCATTCTGTAATACTGAGATTTCTTTTTACGCATTAAAGACTTATATCTAGTTTTCGCGTCGCATAAATAACGCCTACTTTCCTCAGATTTAACAGAATTAAACAAAAATAATGCATCCTTATAAATTTTACGTGCATGAATACATTCAGTATCGAACCAGTCAGCATTATCGAAAACAGCATTAGCATCGAACATTACTTTATTTTTATGCCGATAAGTTTTACCAAACAAAGGATCTGCAACATTGCGCATTACAGCAGTAAAATTATTCAGAGCGTCATTGATCGACTGCCTGTTATTGTTATCAATATTACTGACAATGTTATTTAACTGCGGTAATCCAGCAATTAATCCTGAACGAAAACGGTCTCGCAATTTATCATTCCACTTGAATTTTACGTCTGATTTATTTTCGTTAACAGGTATAGAATGGTTACAACACAAAGAAAAATGCAATGGTGCATGGTCACTCCATTCATTAAACGGACTTATAATAAAATTGTTGATTAGTTCAAAATTATTTTCAGCAGTAAGTAAATAGTCAATAACAGAACAACCGTTATGTGACAAATATGTAAACTGATTGGTATCACCAATACGGCCGTTAACAATACGAATAGACGAGGATTTACACAGGTCTAGTAATTTTATCCCATGACTATTGTGAACACGGTCAACAGAGGCCCTGCTAGAAATGCAGTCTGGTACATATTCTATATCGTCAATAAAAGTATTCAGCCGATCATGAACAATAAAATCTTGTTTCTCACCAACCCTACTGTTCAAGTCGCCAACAACAAATACAGAACCTAAATTATTATATCTAAATATATCAGCTTCTAAAATATCAAACATGTCCATATTGAAAGAATTATACATTGGCGAATTTTCACCCCATATATATGATCCACATAAGTACACATCGTTCTCCAAATTAAAATATGAATGGTCAAGCTTGACCCATATAATTGTATCGTGGTGGTTCTTAACAATCTGAATACCGTCTCCTAAGTGGTCCTTATGATACAATGCTATGCCCCCACTATTTCTACGAGCGTTTCTATGCTGAAATTTGCGGTAGAAGTTGTGGCACTTATATCCACTGATATCTAAGTTAGTATTATTATTTGCCCAGGTTTCATATAAAAAACAAATGTCATGTTCACCAATAATATTTACAAAATCAGTACATGATCTCTTGCCCGCAGTTAGTCCATGAACATTCCACGCCAAGATCGATAGTCCACCCCCCGCGTGCTCCTACTCCCGCTGCGGCTCACCATTGATGTACAGGGTATCATAAACGATCCATGCACGCTTACCCTGACGTTTCGCCTCTTTCATTTTTGGGACGAGTTTGCGTCTTTTCGAGATAACTTCAGGCGGGAACTGTTCGTACATATTAAAGTTAGTGTCAACCAAATGCTTCCACTGACGTCTTACCATTTCCCGGTCTTTAAAAAACGTGAATTTGGCTATAATTGTTCTAGTTCTGCCCGGAACTGGTTCACTCGGAGATCTATGTACCCGCTCGAATCGAATACTTTCGGCCGTTTCTTTGGCGACCTTTAAGGCGTCCTGTAGATGTTGCCTCAGTTTCTTCTCCGTATCTTCCGGTTTCTCTCTCTCGCCATTGCTCAGCTCGGGAATATTCGTGAAAACCAAATTGTTTCTCATTGATTGTGACTTGAGATAGGCCACGTCATCTCTTAGGTTGTTCCGCTCTTTTTCTAGCTCGGCGATTCTACTGGCGACCAAGCCAATCTCAATATCTGTACTCTCTACTCGATCTTCAACTCTTAATACTCGCTCCTCAACCTTTTTAGTTCTATCATCAAGCGCAACCCAAATTGACTTAAGCTCCTTCTCGAATTCGGTCATCTTCCGTTCTAAGTTTTCAATTGCCCCTAATTTCTTCTCAACACCAGTAAGACGATCACTAATGGACTTCATACATGATAACAGGTCTCTATTAGTAGGCTCATTGCCAGACTGCTCACTGCTAGATTCTGCCATATTTGTTGGAACGCCGGGCAACTCACAAGGATTCGAATCGCCAAAAACTTTATTCTCATCAATTTTGTCACTATCATCATATAATACTGCATTAGTCTGACTAAGAATATCACTTACAGTTATGTTATCGTCCTGAAAAACACTTGAATTAGAATCCTCCGACGGGCCTCTTTGTTTGAAAATTTTACAACTGCTTACATTCCCGCTATCACTACTGTTTCTGTCTTTTCGTTTACTTCCACCTTTTTTCACCATTATTCAGCATTATGAATCGTTAATACATGTTTTAAATTATCTATAACTGATAAATCCAACTGAAAAACTCCTCAGAAAAACTTTTAAATCTATTTTTTTATCATTCTTTCTCTGTCCGATTTAAAAAGCGGCCATTACCGCGCCATGTCACGTGATAACCTATAGAAATCATACGATGCGTGTTTACGTTCAATGTGGGAGAATTAAGGCTGATCGGCTATGTTACCTAACGCATCCAGACGATTCAGATTTTGTTTTTAAAAAAGCATTGTGTGCGTTTCTGTAATTTTATATACGTTTTTATACGCTTAGAAATTATTAGACATGCGTATTTGCATTATTTCTATACGTAATTTACGCTAATACACATCTTAGCTGGAGCCCTGTGGAACTATTTTTTGTCTTTCGCTGGATGTTACCCAAGCTTTGTAAGCCTGCGCAATTCTTAAAATGCACATTTATGCTTAATGAGTTACATTCGAGAATTGCACAATTACAAGTCATAAATATGACAGATTACATCGTATATTGGTCATAGCAAAGGGAATTGACACAACTTAACTTCATTCATGCAGTGAACTGTTTGAAGTTTGAGAAATCTAATGGAACTACATCCCTTCACTGTGTTATTTGGTCCATTTAGAGAATCGTTGGATAGCAAGGACTCGTCAAAAGGCTTTCAGCCTTTAGCCGACTCAATAAATATTCTCCAATAATTTTATCAGTTAATAAAATATGGGCAGTCGTTCTACGCACTCGTGATTTAATTATTACGCATCCGAACTCCTGCCCAAATTTTATTAACTGATAAAATATAGGCACATATTTATTATTTCTTAAGTACAGATATTACCTCACAGTTTAAAATGCTATGCACACATGAATGGTTTTCAAAAGGATATTTTAAACACGATCATAAACTAAATTGAAACTTGTTTACAGAGCAAGTTTTAAAATAAAAACTCAGTCGCATATGCTTTATCTAAAATTACATAATATTGAGCTAGCTGAGGCAGGAACAAAATATAATTATTATGCTTTAAAATAACGTTAATATTTCTTATTAAAACATTTAGGTAAATAAATATTAATAAACCTGTAAGTAAGTGCTTAAATTTATTTAATCTACCTGATGAGGTTACTTAAAAATGAACTATAACCATTTTAGAAAACAAGCTGTTAGCAGTTGCCGAACAAATTTACAATCAAACTGACTCTGTTGTTGTGCTGCTTGGTTGCATTCTATGCTTCCAAAGATATTTTCTTCCAAACTATCGTCAATTGAGGACTAAAACATACTATTTTCCTTTTGAATTATAATATTAATAATAATAATGATAATAATAACTCTATTTTCGGAAGGTGGCAAATAGAGAGTACATACAATTCATGCAATTATGCAACTTATTTCTGCTATGTAAATGGAATTACAGAGTTTCTTATACAAAAACAAACTCACTAAACACTGATTTATCACAATAAGCACACTAACAGAGTATCATTAAAAACAAATATTAGAGTATCATACATTTTAAATCGTACATTTGTAAATAAAACATGTCCAAGATATATAAAAATATAGATACGGCAACAATCCGTAAAAGCATTCTCAGAATAAATGTCATGTTATTCTTGTAAAAAACATTTCTTCATTTTGCGTTTTAACCTTGAAATATTATCTTGTTATTTGAAGAGCTCTGCTAAATTTGAATTCTACAGATGTGTGGCTTTGTTGATGACTAGTTGTTTCAAATGGTTTGTTCGAGTCTTTAAGAGAGTCAGAAAACGAATTTTATAGTTTAGTTTATTAGTTTATTAAAGTCTCATTTATGTATAAAACGAACATTGACATTTACAACAAAAACATTAAGACAACATATACATGACCAATCTATAAAGATCTATAGGAGACTAGAACATGTACGTTTTATGACCTGGCATGTGGTTTTGCAAAGCCTATACATGCATAAACTGCACAAAAGAAATCAATCAATCATTTAGCATTATTGTTATATCAACCTCGCAGACAGAATTTCAGAAATATGGTATCTCCCAAAACATTAGAATTAGACAGCCTGTTGAAAACGTTAAAAATCAGCTAAAACTCTACCAAATAAAACAGCCAGGGTTCCGAACACCTAAAAAATTTATTAAAGTCTCATTCATGTATAAAATCAACACAGTCATTTACAATAAAAAAATAAGACAACATATACATGACAAATTTATAAAGATTTATAGGAAACTAAAACATGTACATTTTATGACCTGGCCTGTGATTTTGCAGAGATTATACCTGCATAAACTGCATAAATTGTAATATTAATATCACAGAATTTCAGAAATAGGGTATTTCCCAAAACATTAGAATTAGATAGCCTGTTGAAAACGTTAAGAGTCAAATAATACAGGCAACTTAAAATTTCGCCAAGGTTCCAAACACCTCAATAAGTATTAACATACTTAAGATGTATTCAACGTAAATATTCTGTAACATGGAGATGTCTTAGAATGCAATCCCATATTATCTTTACAGCTTATATCACATGTTATTTGCACAATTACATAATTTGCCTAATCACTGGCAGTGTACCCAGTAACAGAGAAAGCGGCATGAGGGAGCCTACAACATGACAATACAATGGCATTAATGTCATCTGTATCATCTAAAAAGTAAATTGTAGTAGGGAGGGAACAACTACTGGACGTAAATCATTGTCAGCATAAATTTCCGTGAATAACCACAAGGTCTGTTTTCCTACCGCCCATGATACCTCCCCAGACCATAACACTTCACCCTCCGAAACAATCTCGCTTTAACAAACAGTTCTTGGCAAAACGTTCCCGTTTTCGCCGAAATACACGAAGTATACCGTCTGCAGTACTAAGATTAAACGCGACTCATCACCAAAGAGCACCCTAGACCACATTGCACGGTTCCAGCGTAAATGACGGACTAGACCAGTCGAAGATCACGATGTCGATTATTAAATATCTGACCATAATAAGGTTTCCTAGCCCTTAACGGATTTGCATTGGCAACCGTTTGCCAACTTATTCTCTGGTCTACTGCAGTGCTTGTTGCAGTTTTGAACCTGTGACGTAAGTGCGTCAACGTCATGTATCTATCCTGACGTGCCGTTGTCACCTTTGGCCTGCCGGATCGTGGAAGATCTCTAACGCTTCCATTTTGACCGTAACGGTGTCGAAGGTTCATGATGGTATTCTGTGGCAGTTAAAATGCCTAGCGACGTCAGAGACGCTGACGCCGGATGCAAGTTGCAGAAGTGCCTGAATTCGTTCATTTTCTTGAAGCCGTGGTATCTTGTTAACGAGTGAAATTCAAATGTACTGTGATTTTATTATTTCATAACCGGTAAAGATATCGGTCAGTGACAATCAGTTTTTGTAAACATGTTGCATGGGTATAGTGGACGCAATTTGACCCCGATGGTTGACCTTTGCATTATAATACATAATAAGGCACAACCTATTATTGAAAAGGAGTGTACGTAACACGAGCTGCACGAGAAAAACGAAATATAAATTTGTGTAAATAAAAATTAGTGTATTGGAAAGTTTTAACTTATCAAATGTAAGTATATATACTTTGATACTGCAATGTATACAAACTTATTCCATATAAATATACACGGCTACCCTAAGCGCCCTTGATTTCTACAATGAAATAATCGATATGAATAATCAGCCTAAGGTCAACCATCGCGGTCAAGTTGCGACTACTATAGCACATGCAAAAGGTTGCATAATAGCCTTCGATCAGTTTGAAGGACATCCACGCGCTTAAATATTGGGTAAATTAGTGCAATGTATGGAAGATTATTTTGTCACTCATGATAGTAAAATCTATATTTTTAAACTTAGTAACGAAAATGTTACGCTCAATATAAAAGTGCACAGTTTCTTTTTGGTGTCAGTATATAGTATCAGTGTCTGTTTTAGTCCAGTCCCCATATAGAATTACAATATTCATTATAGTATAACATTGTCATGTCATCGGTTAAAAGAAAAACAAACACAACATCGGTTAAAAGTAAAAATAATCTTTATATTATATTTTTTCACAATTCAAGACTTGTTGCATGTTCTTTTCAGAATTTATTTACATTTCTGCAAACATGTGTTTTCTCCAGATGCAATGGCATACTACTACGTTCAGGTTACTTTAAATCTCTCGCTTACCAGTTAACTGTCACACAATTCCTAAGCAGGCTTGAAAACACATACATTGTTCGTCAGCAATTAACAACATGGCATGTCACTGTAACAAAAAAGTACAAGTGTTGTTTGGCTGTTTGCGAAACCAATTTAATCTAATGCATAATTCTGGAGGATATGAGAGAGAGAGAGAGAGCGTTAATTTACAATTTCCAAAGGTTGTGCGTTTCGTAACACAGGTATATTTAATGTTATTATTGCTAAACTCATTCTTGCTATTTATACTTTAAGACACAAAATGAAACCATATTCATATGTATTGGGTGGTAGCATTCTTAAAATGATGTCAAATCTATCTTTAGAATGTTCTGCTGGCTGCAATTCATGTTCCGGTTCAACATGCTTGCATTGTGTATCTTCATATTTTTTATCCCGTGACTTCTGTTCTCCATGTCCAGGAGACTGCACTAGTTGTAACGGATATGATGACTGTACTTCGTGCAAACCAGGTAAATGAGGTTCAGATAGTCAATGCCAGTTCAACTTTGCAAATAGTTGTTATAATAAAGAATGCTAATATGACACTGGCTATTGCGTTCAGTGTAAACCTGGACTGTATGGCCTACAATGTCGATATGACTGTAGTGAATGTATGGACGATCTTTGTGATTTACGTAGATGCAAACACGGATGTAAACAAGGATATTATGAGTACAAAACTGAGCATACATCAATATGTCAAACATGCCCGCCTGAGTGTAAATATTGTACTGACGCAAGAACATGCCATGTGTGCAATGTCGGTTATCATTTGTATCAGTTTCATTCAAATGAAAAGATTTTTGTTCATTGTGTAAGTTGTTCATTAGGATCAAACTGTTCAAATTATTGTGCTATTCAAAACTGCAATCAGTGCCAAATCCAAAATGACGCTTTAGTGTGCACGGGTTGCCCTGAAGGATCTTGATTAAATGGGAAAACATGCATACCGGATACAACAAGCTGTTCTCAAGAATGTTCCTCGTATTGTGATAACGATGGAATATGCTTCGGAAGCTGCAATGCTGGATGGACGGGTGAAAGATGTTCTGACCATTGTTCGGATAAATGTTTGACATGCAATAAAAGTAATAGTGACATCTGCCAACAGTGTAAAGGTGACTTTTACACTGTCAGTTGTACTGTCACTTGCAATCCGTCATGTATAATAAAAGAAGGTAAACAAACGTGTAGACTAAATGATGGATATTGTTTGAATGGATGTGAAGACAAATTCTGTGGTCCTGCTTGTGATCAATCTTGTTCTAAAGGTTGTTCGAATGCCGGATCATCTCCATGCGAAAGAAACAATGGATCTTGTAAATATGGGTGTAAGGACGGATATGGTGGAAATAAATGCGATATTAACGTTGCAAGAAAAACAACGGCGATGTCTGAAGGTAAATATATTTAAAATTTCTGTTACTGAAGGTAAAAATTATATCTTTAAATTATAATAATAATCACGTATACTCCAATAGATGTCCATTAATTATACCAGTTAAGTGTGTATACATTAGTGTACTTCATCATATATTGCTCATATTTTACAGAAATAACCGCCTCGGTAGCTTAGTGGTAAAGCGCCCGCTTCGAGTGCAGGTTATCATGGGTTCACTCTCTGGCCGAGTCAAACTAAAGACGTGAAAAATGGTACTAAAACATTCCTCGCTTGACGTATAGCATTCAGAGAATAGGTCTAGGATTAGTCAGCCCAGTGTCAATATAATGTGACTGGATGGGTATATTGTCACATGTCTACGGCTTGTCTTGAATTCCAGCTAGTCAGTAATATAAAGTTCTACAGACACTTTATAGCTTTCTTTAAAGCCATAATAGATAAGAAATATTTTAGAAGTAAAATTTACATTACAGCAACAACGACAAGACAAAAACCAACATCTACACAATGTGTACATGTATGTGAAGAAAATGACAGGTACAGAAACAATTTCATTGAAGGTTTCTTTACGGGTTTAGGAACGTCTGTAGCCGTTGCAGTTATTACAGTGACATAATTTTATTTAAGACGAAGGTAAGTTACCGACACTTTGAAAACATTTTTTGTGCCTAACCACACTTAAAAAGTAAGAAATACAGTAAGAAATATATCCAATTTTACATCCATGAGAACGTTTATCTGTATTTACTTTTTAGACCTGTTTGGTGTGTTTTTCATGCATACATATAGTATATTACATTGTTTTTCTTGTCAGTCTAACATTTGGCAAATCCATTATATATTTTAGTACTTTAAACATATCAATAGCTTTAGTTCAATGTGGATGGATTTATTATTACAATTATCTAATACTTAATAAACTATCATCTAATATAAGCAAATAAAAATCCTGTCTTAATTAAATGGCAATCCATTCATTTATCCTCTCTATAACAGGTATATTTCAAAGAAGTTAAATCACAGCAAGATTCAAATATGACAATTGCGATGCCCACATATTATAATGCGGATGCTGGTCATACAATTGAAACACAAGAAGCGGCTAATGAAACTAATAACTATGAGAGACTCGGCAATACCAAGAACACGGATAATGTTTACAATGGTATAAGAGCTTTTGAATGAATTTGGCAATGAATAATTTCCAACCAATATTATGATTGTAAGAAACATTACATCTGTTATGTACAGAGAATGTTCTGAGCCTTTAAAATTTCATCATTAACAGAAGCAGAAAAAAAGGTTTGTAGAATGACCTATCTTCACTACTTAAACTAACTGTTTCAAGGTGAATACACTATTTATATATTTATGACAATAGCGGCCATCTGGGAGAAAACATTTAATTAGAAAGACCTAATATTGTCTGACAAGACTAAAACGTTTTCAAAGACCATTTGGTTTCGACAGTTTTCAACAAGTAAGCGTATCGTAATAATCATAATAAAATAATTATAATAAGATATCAATAGTGATAATAATAACAATGATGGTGATAATGATAATAATAATAACAACAATAGAGTGTGCCTTTTGTTTGCAGAGTGCCATTATATAAAATCAATGTACAACTTCCAGCGACTAAAACAAGTTGACATGATGGCCAGTATTTACGTTGATACTGACGTTTACTCTATGTATTTTCAGATTTAGAAGCGACAACAGTGCAATAATATGCCTTGTTCTGCAACCTGTCAATCATAAACTCTATGACAGCATCATTTGCATGTAAGGAAGAAGGGCACCTGGACCTGGATCTTTCTCCACAATCAAATGTTTGAAAGTCGCCATATAATTGTGTTGGTTTGGCGTTAAACGCAACAAAGATATTGACAAAATACCAGGTATCGGAAAAGAAGAGGTGTAACGTGTATAATTCGATTTTTTATTTTATTTTTTTTTACTTTTTTAAGTACTATATTATTTATGTTATTATTGTACCTAATATTATTTTAAATAGTTTAATATTATTATGCAATGTTATATAATGTGCCATTCTGTGGGATATGTTTAAAATTATCTTAAAGTAGACAGAAACATAGCTTCCACATGTATATAATGAATTTCAAATGGACATTCAGTTAAGTCTGTCTCATATCACCTATTTTGAAATCTTATATGTCAATACGTGTAAAAACTAAATGAGGATTTCGTCTTTAACATGTATTTATTTACAGAATGTAATAATCTTACTGACAACGTGAATACTGTGAACTGTAGTTTGAAAAGATTTCAATATCAGCCAAGAGAGTAAGGAATTTTATAAGATTTTATTCATAGCTGCCTTTATTAGGGTAAATTGGAAATTCCATATAAATAGCATGTTACTTTGCTATCATGAATAAACCGCTTATTCATATATGTCTTAAGTGTCAAACAGCAAACATATTACCGCAGGACATTGATTCTAAGAAATCTTAAAAAGCTTAAAAGGGAAATGCATTGTAACAGTAAAATATAAGCTAAAGTTAAACTTATTTCAATTTGTCAAAGGAGCGTTCTGTTTGATATCTTGTTGATTGAAATATCAAAATCAAATTGATTATGACTGACTGACGTTTGTGAGACTTTTTCCTGATTCTGCTACGTTGGTATATGTAAGTCAGATAAAGGTATTACATTAAAACCGTGTTAAATGATCTACGTCTAGCACAAATCTGTTTCATGAAAACTCCTACTAATTGTTTTTGTAAACTTTATTTTCAGTCATGGGTTAGTTTGATGTAAAATAGATTTAGATCTTATATAAATGTTAAGCAAATTTTTTTCTTTCAATTCCAATTGTTTGTTACCTGCTATACGTTATTTCATAAAGGAGATTTTTTGTTTATTATGCTTATAGAACCTTCAAAACTTATTAGCATTACTTTTCTTTTTTGTTTTTTTTTATTTTAATTTAAGATTATTCTTACCTTGCTTTAGGTAACACTGCATGCTTAAAACTATAAATTAATGATTCGAGAATTTTTCAAGAAAAAACTAATTACAATAAAGCTTTCTTGTCCATTGTTCATAACAACTTGTGCTGTAAGTATAATACGCAACGGTTTTCCAACTCTCACTTTCACCTGACCTTCCAAATATGATCACGACAGAAAATGTATCTCATCAGGAAAATTTAAGTATACAGCATTAATATAATCTACAAACGCCTCATCTTCAGATTTAAAAGAATTTTTTTCCTGAAACAACATTACAATGTGTATATCTATTATATAATTATGCATAATGAATAATTGAATAAAAGTGATCATTTGTCTTTGTTACATAAAGTGTGACTACCGCTCGTACAGTATGATCAAATAACTTAATCAAGGGTCACAACTGTCAGTCCAGATACAAACTTTTAAACCCAGGTTATCATTTTTGTAACGTTAGGTGATTTTCAATGAAATGGTATTCATTTTCGGGAAGTCCGCTCTCTTACTAATTCGTTTGCATGCACAAGGGCAGAGCAAATCTGTAAAATCTCTCTCTCTCTCTCTCTCTCTCTCTCTCTCTTAGTGTTAGTAACAGAAAAATCAGATAATCTTGCATCAGAGTACAAAATAAACTTCCCAAGCAAAAATAATCACCCCCTCCCGCGACACACACGCACATGCGCAAAACCAGAGTTTAAATTGAGGTCATGTTATTATCGGGCTCAGTTCACTTAATCTGCAAAATCTTTGAGGAAACGTCTCCTAAAGTCTCATTAACTCTTCATCAGAAATGTCATGGTATAATTTAGGTCATAACTTTTACAAAAGGAAGTGCAGTTCAGTTTTCTTTGTCAAGGGATGAGAGTGTTTTAAGGTTCTCTTCTTCAGGTTACTTCAAAATATATATGTTGTTATTTTAAGACAAAATGTAATACCTGTTCTAATTACAAAACTTACAATAAAGAAAGTAGAACACTAAGATTAAACCAGCGTTCGCAATCTTGAAAATCGTTACAACGTCCGTGTTATAATTACTTTGCATCTGAAATCCAGACAATGATTTTATTCAACGACTAATCACTGTTAAGGGTATGTTATTTCTTAAATAACATCATAGACGTCATGATGTTACGTGTCAGTAACAGATAAATATTAATATCTTTATCTTGAAAGTACGTGATTTTGCTTTTGTAACTAAGCCTTATTTAAAAAAATATGTTTGCCTAGATATTTATGATGAATCTTCAATTTTGAATAATGTAAATATTTTTGCAGCTTTTGTGTACTTGTAATGAAATTTCATGAGGAATGCAAGAA
The DNA here is from genome assembly GCF_021730395.1 of Mercenaria mercenaria. NCBI lineage: Eukaryota > Metazoa > Mollusca > Bivalvia > Venerida > Veneridae > Mercenaria > Mercenaria mercenaria. The sequence goes on along the minus strand of NC_069378.1, from coordinate 21,732,414 downwards.
AGTGATAGCCAATGACTGATCTTATTGGGAAGATAGGCGGATGCAAGGTTAATAATCGCGACAATTTTCAAATAATTTAGCCAGTTTGCTTTGTTATACTTATTTTCTCTCGGTACTGAGTCCACAATGCCTCTTTGATGTGCACAGATTAACTTGAATGATACAGATTCAAAAGTGATACATGCATGCCAAGTGCTTACAACTGAGGAATGTTCTGTTTTTTGTGATGACGAATGAATATGTTAAGGAAGGTCCAGTTTTTGATGGAGCGGTAACAGCTGTTCTGGGAAATGTGCAAATTAATATCTGGCACGCGAAAAAGGTATTTTTGACATTATTTCTTATCTACGAAGCTGACTGTCACATAGCCAGTCGAAACTTTATTTGTAATTGTGACAGATCATCAAACTTGTAGAATAATACCGATATGGTTCAATTTGTTGTGATAACAGACTCTAGGGTCCTTTTTGTAACCGGACTTGTTCTGATTAAAGTGTTGATACTGGTTTATCTAGGTTATGTGACAAAAGCAATGGATATGTGAACATGGATGCAATGAACGATATACTGGAGAGAATGTTACATGTAAAACTCTTTTTACGATCATTCTGGAAGGATATCCAGAACGTGCATGTAGGGTGCAAATAAATAATTTCAAAGGCATAGTTAATGTCCAAACATTTATGAATGTGCATTTCAGTTACTTAGGTATGCGTTCCCTTAAGATATATTATTCAATTATATATGTCATACATTGATATCGATAAAGTGCATATTAACAGGAATAAACACCTTAGCACATTTTTAAATATACCATGCAGAATTTTTCAGCAGGAGAAATGTTATATATTATCATTTTATAACAGTAGCATACATTATTTGATTTTAGCAATAATTACACAAAGATATAAATAGACTAGGCATTTGCTACTATAATGCACTGACCATCATAACTCTCATGTTGTTTCCTTTATCTGTATTTAACAGGGAATAACAAGAACGTAAAAGCTATTTTATTCAGTAAAGTGTATGTTTCAGATGCAAGAACAATAAAAACAACACAAAAACAAATATATACGCAATTATCACCATGAAGGAAATGTTGACAGAAAAAAAAGACAGATTTGAAGTCGGCTTCTTTTTGAATCAGGAAGGTATGTTATTGTTGCAGCCATGATATCATCTAGCAAAGTGATATTTTGAGCTTTACTGATAGTGAACTTTTGTTAAGTTCAAAACATGATATTTTCAAAACTAATTATCATTTTGACGCTTCCTTTTATTGCAAATCATAATCTCTGCATCAGTTTTCACTAAACACGTGGTGGCAATCAATTTTGTCTTCCTAGAGTAGTTGGGCAATTTTTAAAGTAGTTCTGCACGTTCGGATTTGATATCGCATGAAATTAATTGTTAAATAAAATACAAAATTAAACATGTTTCAGAATATATTTCTACTTTTTGTAATAATTTTTATCACCAAACAAATAAAACTTGAAACTTATATTTTAATTGGCAATTAGTTCCATAATATCCGGATAAACGTTTTCTTAAGATAAGGGTTTTATTACAATTTTTATATCGTGCCATGATTGGTATATATGCTCTACGCATCAGAAAGCATACTAGGCGTCAAAAATATGGCAAATATTCTGCAAACATTTCTGGGACAGACATCCATTGGAGAAGTTTAGCGTATAATCTGTACTGCTTGTTTAGTATGCTTGTACTGTACGGAGTGATATGTGGCCATAGATATGTTCTAGATAAATATGCAGTAACATAAATAAATGTTTGTGAAGGCTGTGACGGGGCATCAAATATATCACCAGGAATTATCTCTTTATGTGGGTGTTCTCAGTATGGTGTTCTGTATGGATCATATTCTGAACGATTGCTTGTACTGGCGTCAGATGTTGAATCCAACCCTGGACCAGAAACTGAAAGTAGTAACACTGACGAAAATACACAAAAAAATTTGAAAGCTATATCGGAAAAGAAAGATGAAATTCGAGGAGTCAAAAATGAAGTCCAGAGTGTTAAAACTGAATTGATGAGTTTGAAATCTGAAATGAGCTCAATTAGATCAAAAGTTATAGCTGTTGAATCTGAACAGAAACGCGTCGAAGATAGGCTGAGAGGTATGGAGGATAAATTAGAGTATTTGGACCACAATCAAGAAATATTACAGAGTGATACGGCTTCCCTCTCATTAGCTGATGATTTGCGTGAAATTCGGTTAAGTGATATTTGAACACCAATTAAATATTATTGAATCAGATAGATTGATAGGCTCTTTGCGAATATTTGGACTTTAAGAGATAGAAACAGATGAAAGGCCATTGAAGGCCGTAGTTGAGGAAAAAGTACTGGGTATTGCTGATGAAGTCGAAAATTTCGATGCTGACACTATAAAATATGTTAAACGCATTGGTGAAAAGGATGCAGAAAGTGCAAGGATGGTAATTGCACAGTTTGCACGTAATGAAGATAAATTTAAACTCTTTAAATATCGAGATGGTCTTAGGAGAAATGGCATCCGTATTTCTAATGGTTTGTCCTACATTCAGCGACACCAATTGAAAGAGCTAAAACGAAAGGGCTTACGTGGGTATTTCAAAGGTGGAAATCTGCATACTTATAAACCGGTTTCAAAAGATGAAGATTATAATGGAGAAACTAGAACTTTCAGGCGTGTAGTACGTAACAGGCAAGGTGGTAATAGCGGCGAACCTGATGTTGAAGCCATGGAGTCGGTCTCTTTGGAGGTCAATCACACCAAAAAATAGGATAAAGTCAAAGCCCAATACATACAGGAGATACACTTATTTATTGACATGGAATATAGAAGGTTTTAAATCAAAGTTAAATAATTTTGACATATTTGAAGTTTTGAAAAGTCATGACGTCATTGGTATTCAAGAAACATGGGAGCTGGAATCAGATTATTGTGAACAATATTTTCCTGAATATAATGTGTATTCCTGTAGTGCTAAAAAATCAAATGCTGGTGGAAGGCATATGGGCGGTGTAACTGTCTTAATTAAAAGTGATATGACATTTTTTGTAAAACGTGTATGTGAATGGTTTACTTTTGGTGTTATGCTATTGTTTGATAAAACATTGCTGACCACAGATAGAGATGTTCTATATGCTTCATTGTATATACCATCAGAAAATTCTCCGTTTTATGATAATAAGGATATGACGGGGTTACAAGAACTGGAAGATTGTATTATTACAAATCAGTTACTTAATACAGAATTGTTGTTAAATGGTGACTTTAATGCCCGAACTTCTAACGCTCTAGACTATATTACATGTTCTGTCAATATACCAGAATTAACGGAATTTAGAGATATTATTGACAGTGAGGTAGTTATTGCAAGGTCTTCGTCTGACACCCAGATGAATAAATTCGGTCATGAGCTTATAGAACTTTGTATAGTGTATTCCTGTATTATAGCAAACGGTCGTTTTGGTGTGCATCCAAAGAGTAACGGCTATACCTTCGTTGATAGTAATAGTTGTAGTACTATTGACTATTTTATAACATCTAAATGCTTGTTTGACCTCATTCAACAGTTCCAGATTTCACCGAACACGGAGAGTTGTCATATGCCTATAAGTCTAAGTTTGAAATTAAGTCATGGTGACACACCCGTGATCACTGACGAGAATTTGCACTTGCAATTGTAAGGAGTATTTACAATGTTTATCGGAAAATATACTGAATGGTTGTTTCAACCCGATAGATAACATGCTAGACGACAGTAATATTGATATAAACGTTATTGTAGGCAAATTGGAAACGGCTATAGTAGATAGCAGAGCTAGATTTCAAAAATTAAGAAGGCCGATTATTCGTAAAGAAAATAAACTATGGTTTGACAGTGATTGTAAAGCCGCAAAATTACAGAGTAGAAAAGCTTTAAACAAGTTTCAGTCCAGCCGATGTGAAAATAATTTGAACGACTATATAAATAGCAAACATGTTTATAAAAATATGTGTAGACGGAAACGTTACTTATATAATAAAAAATATGTGTCTAAAATAGAATCTGTTGTAAATAATTCAAAGATGTTTTGGCGTGAGTTGAAGAAATTGACAGATAAGCCCAAATATATCTTTGAACAGCTGGTTTGAACATTTTAGCAACTTGTTTGCAGCGAATGTTGCTGATGACAATACTGATTATGAACAGGACGATCGAGATATTGATATGAATATAAATATCGATGAGATCGAGGACTTAGTGTTCAATTCTAGTATAACAGATGACGAGATTGTAAATACTGTAAAGTCTTTAAATATACACAAGGCATCTGGTGGTAACCTTATTCCACAGCATATAGTTTATGGTGTAAATGTATTATTACCTTTTATACGAAAATTGTTTAACAGATTATTTACAAAAGGTGAATTTCCAGATGAGTGGGCCAAGTCAATAATTATTCCGCTGCATAAGAAGGGAAGTGTTATCAATCCAAATAACTACAGTGGTATTGCTTTGTTAGATATTTTAAGTAAAGTCTACATATCAATAATTACCAAAAGGTTAACTTTCTATGTAGAAGCATATAGTAGAATATCAGAATGTCAAGCTGGATTTAGAGCTGGTTATTGTACAGTTGATAACGCCTTTATACTGTATTCTATTGTTAACAAATATTTAAATATAAAAGGAAAATCGATATACGTAGCTTTCATTGACTTTCAGAAAGCCTTTGATTCGGCTGACCGGTCAGTATTGTATGATATTTTGAAAAACAATGGTGATCAAGGTCATTTATACAAGGCTATAAAATCCATTTATGTGTCTGTTAAAGCATGTGTTAGAACACAACAAGGTTTTACCAGTATATTTTCATGCCCTGTTGGACTACGTCAGGGGTGTAACTTGAGTCCCATCTTGTTTGCCAAGTTTATAAACAAATTGTATACTTTGTTATGTCAAAACAATACTAGAGGCATCCATTATTTCCTTATACTATGGAAATATTCCTACTTATGTTCGCAGATGATATTGCTCTTCTAGCAGATACTGTAGTAGGGTTACAAAGGCAATTAAATATTTTATAAACCTTTTGTAATTCAAGTAAAGTTAGAGTAAATATTTCTAAAACAAAAGTACTGGTCTTTAAGCGAGGTGGACGATTAGCGAGGAGAGAACGCTGGTTCTTTGGTAACAACGTGTTATATACTGTGGATGGTTTTACCTATGTTGGCATGTATTTTTCTAACAGACTGTCTTTGTACAAAATGGCTGAAGCTATGTCGGTTAAAGCGAAAAAAGTTCTGATATATATTTTTAGTTCTCTACAAAATTTGCAATGTTTACCTTATAAAACGTTCTTTAAAATATTTGATACAAAAGTTGCGGCTGTGTTACTATATGGTTCAGAAATATGGGGACTAAAACATATGCGATGTGTCGAATCAATACAGGTATATGCGTGTAAACGCTTTCTTAAAGTGAACAGAAGTGCATGTAACGATGCTGTTCTTGGGGACGTTGGTAGGTTCCCCATGTATATATATTCAGCTAAACGTTGTATCAAATATTGGATGCGTTTGTTTACTTTGCCTAGAAACAGATATATCAAATTGTGCTATGATATGCTTTTATGTTATGATAATTTAGGTTATATAAATTGGGTTACAGATGTAAAACAATATTTATATACTAACGGATTTGGATATATTTGGGAACGCCAAGAAGTCGCTAACCCACGCTATTTTCTGTTTCAATTTGAACAAAGGTTGAAAGACCAATATGTTCAAATCTGGAGGACTAGATGCAATGAAAGTAGTAAACTTTGTCACTATATACATTTTAAACCTATGTACAATGTTGAGAAGTATGTTACTGTTGTAGATATAGCAAAATTTCGATCCTGTATGGCAAATTTTCGAAGTTCTTCACATAATCTCATGATTGAAAAAGGTAGACATATTGGTTTAGATAGAGAACATCGTGACTGTCCATATTTTGAAGCTGTTATTGAAGACGAATTTCATTTTGTACTTATATGTCCTTTGTATTCAAATATTCGGTCATTATACATTCCATACCACTTTGTTAACAATGCTACAATACAAAAATTTTATGATCTAATGTCAACAGAAAGTGATGAAATTATTAGAAACCTAGCAATGTATATATATTATGCTTTTAAAGAAAGAAGTCGGCTAGTTTCAGACTTTACTTGAACATGTATTTGGTAACAGGTACAAAACTATACTGACATGTGTTTACTGTATAATACATAATTGACAAGTACCTTATAATATTATTATGTAAATGTAAATGATCTTTGCTTCACACATGTAATTAGATGTTATATGTTCTGTATTTCTCTTGTGTATAGGCCGGAGGCCTTATTATGCAATAAAGAATGAATTTGAATTTGAATTTGAATACAATTTCAAAGGAAATATAATATTTTATTGCACGTAAGATTCAAATGCAGTGTGAAAATAAAATGAGGACTTTTTATATGAATATTTCAAATTTATGATAAACACAACATGGGCTTTATTTCTTACGGGTTGTCTGAGTCATCAAATTACAGTTTTGAAGAAATGTTTAGCAACTTCCTGTTACAACTCAGTAATTTTGAATAGTAAGTATGAAAGATATTGAAGTTTAAAACTTTATTATTATGATCAAATCCGTGAAAATTGTATGTAACAGTATGGGAGTTTTATTTATAAAGGTAATGCTAAGTATTTGCATGGATATTATTTATATTATAATGTACTGTATATTGGAATATAGCAGGGACCACTTCAAGGTCAAGGTCTAGGTCATTTCAAGGTCAAAATACAAAAATACCTAAAAAATTGATATTTTCTCTCTATTGTTTACTATTTTAAATGATTTTCACATTCACTTTGATCACAAATGTAATAGCGAAACTGGTAATTGCATTTAAAAATTATATTTTTAATAAAGAGTATTCATATGTTGTGGATACAAATACTTTTCATACCAGTACATGGTGTCTAAAATTGACCAAAAAGTCGCTGTTTCCGTAATATTTAAAGGTGAGGTGGGACAACTCTGTTAACAAGGCATGTTATATACCAAAATGTTTGGTAATGTCTGTAGTATCTAGAACTTCCGGCCAAAATTGCCAAAAATGGTGGCGTTCCGAGAAATCCAAGATGGCGTCCAAGATGGCCGCCATAAATTGCCAATTCCGTGAAAATTGTATGTAACAGTATAGGGGTTTTATTTATAAAAGAAATTTTAAATATCTGCATGGATATAATTTTATATTATAATGTACCTCAAATTAGAATATAGCAGTGACCACTTCAAGGTCAATATTAAGGTCATTTGAAGGTCAAAGTACTTAAAGTACCCCAAAAATTGATATTTTCACACCAGTACATGATGTCCAAGATAGCCCAATAAATCGATGTGTCCATGATTTAGGAAAGGGTATTTAGAATAGTCGTCTGCTAATGGTAAAATACTGCAAAGAGCTTTGGTCAAGTAGTACATGTACACCAACTGATATCATACAAAAATATTTAAGCCTATCATAAATGGATTTTAGTGAATTCAAATCCATCTTTTATAATAAACAAAACCAAATAAACGAAAAATATTTTCATTAAACCTTTACATGACTTTTTAAAATTATTTATGAAGAGGTGTTAAAAAACAGATATTAGAACATCATGTTAAAACATGGGTACTGAAAAATGCAACAATTTGCTTGTCTATTTTGAGCATAACTCTACTTTACACTGTTACACAATTATGCCCTTTTTTACTTTTTTGGTTTAGTTTTGTATGAAAGCTGGTAACTAAGTACCCACTAATGAAAATGGATTGAAACTTCACACGCTTGTCCATTGTGATGAGCTGACGGGTTACATAACTTTGCATTGCATTTTTACAAAAGTGTGCCCCTTTTCCAACTTTTATATTAATTCAATTGACAAGACTGTTGAGTTGTCGAACGTTGCTGTCCTCCGGCAGCTTTTGTTTCCAAACCAAAGATAAAAGTGCTGAAGAAACCTGTTCAAAACCTTTCAACCATTATGATTGCTTTCAGCGCTATGTCGAAATCTTCTCCATACAAAATATGCCCTGCTGTAAGTTTGGCAAATACATCTGAGTCAACCAAGAGGTCCTCCAGACCAGCATCACCAAAAATATGCCTAGTCTTATTTAACGACGCCATTATGTAAAGAATGCCACCTTCTATTGGTATAACAACTTTTTGTTTTCCTTCTGCCTTTTTGAACTACTATTGATATTTGTGCATCTTTCAGAAAAAACTAATTATTTGGCCAAACAATCCTTCTTCCTGTGATATCTCGATTCAACGGCCACTAAATTACCTTTTGAACTAAATAATCTATTATACAGTTCAGTGAGTTCAGTGTCATTCTTTGATTTTGATATTTCTAGAAGCTGTAAATAAAGTTTTGAACTTTCATCAAAAGATAATATAATTTGTAAGAAGATCCTTTGGAAGCATAGAATGCTACTAAGCAAAACAAAAGCAGACTCGGTTTGATTGAGAGGTAGTGGAAAGTGCAACACCCCTCATGCTCCCTAGAACCGGCTTAAGCGGAACTTTACTACCCATGAACACTGAGAGGTCTCCTTAATCCCAAAGGACCAGAAAAATAACAACACTGAATCCAAGTACGTGGAGACTTTTACTGCCACCACACGGCACTTACAATTGCTATTGCTATAGTTGATAAAATCTGTAAGAAGATTCTTTGGAATGCAAATAGGCAAAATGATAGCAGACTTGGTTTGACTGAGTCTGTTTATGAGAGGTAGTGGAAAGTGCAACACCCCTCATGCCCCATAGCACCGGCTTAAGCATCTTCAACTCTGGACTATCTTGATTTGTGCTTAACACAACATCTTTCACCACAGATAAAACAGTTGTTTTTCAGTCAAAACTGTCATAAGTCTGCTGAGATCTGGTGATTTTTTGTTATCTGATGTATATCGTCAGATGATGCAGCTTCTTATTTTTGTTTGTTATAGAATGGATGAACAAATTTAGAGCAGCATTACTTAAGGTAGCATAGTTTTACCTCCCCGGAACGAATCGCTTTTTATTTACAACACTATCAATTCGAGTTTTGCAAACAGCTAACAAAGAATCAAGGTTTTGGGGATCTATTTCTGTTTTATTTTCTTGAAATTATTTAGAACAGAAACAGCATCCAACAGAATTGAAATCCAATCGCCCTGTTTCGATGGTGTTCATACAGGCAATATTTTGCATAAAATCTATTACCACCTACCTTAATATCAATGTATACTTCTTCATAAAATGCATGTTATCATGGTGGATTTTTATATTTTGCATCCTGACATTTGAATTTTGCCCCAACAAAAACTTCAATTGTGCTTATGTAAAAGTAACAACTTTCATTTGGTACTATAGCTGATTACATTATGATATTCACATGTCTGATTAAAACAGTTTTATACGCTAAGAAATGTATGTAAGTAACAGAAAAATGATATTATTTATGCTATCTGTGAAATATTTTTTTTACTTTTCTTCACTTTAAGAAGACGGTTGGATTGGAGGGAGTCACCTGCATTGTAGGTTGTAGGTTATTACTACTGTTTGCAGATCAAATTGTCCCATCGCATTTTTTAATCGATAGAATTTTACCATTTACATCACAAAAGTGGCGATGCTGAAAGCATTTTTGGACCTTGTCTATACAGGTAACTTCGCCCTTTCAGTAAATTTCCAGATACTACAGACATTACTTAACAATTTGGTATATAACATGCCTTGTTAACAAACTTGTTAACCTCACCTTTTGATATCCCCAGATTGTCACCCTACCATAATAAAGCGGATACCACGAACCGAAAAGACCTGTACTTAAATATTTGAGTTAATGAGAGTAATGGGTCGGATTCTAATATTTAGTTGTATATGTGGACGGCATGAAAGTTTTTGATAATTCATCTCACTTAAAAGTGTTTTGACATTGCAAAGGAAAGCTAGTAAATATCTTATTGAAATAATGTCAAACGGTGATGTGGTTTATTCAGTCCGTGGTATTATCATTGACAGCAAACTGCCGGGTGGATGTAGGATTATATTTATAATTTATTTCATATGAAATATGTATCAACTCAGAAATAATCAATTTAATCTGAACAAAATACAAATAAATACAAATACAAATAAATTTGTATAACTATTTCAAAAATATTATATTGCGCTTCACACAGACACAGGTTATTTACAAGTTCCATTCTATAACATAAAGTCATTTAAGCAGTTCAACCATAAAACATTCTAAAGAGGTAAGTATTCAGTTCTTTTCTGAAAAATTTATCATTTTTCATATGTTTAAGGTCACTAGGAAAATTGTTTCACCATTTTGGTCCAACAACAGCAAAGGCTCTATCAGAGTCTCGTTCTTGTTCTTGTGACGGTAAAATGAATGTCATTTGAAGATGTTAATCTGTATTTTCCTCCTTGAACCGCACACTTTAACAAAACACTCAAATAGGATGGAGCTTTTCCTTGCACAGTACTAGATACAAGACCAAGAATTTTGAACAAAATTCTGGCCCTTACAGGCAGCCAATGAAGATATTTAGAATTTCTGTTTCATGGTGACCATCTCGAGCATTGGTAACAATTATGGCTGCTTGGTTTTGCACTCTCTAAAGTCTGTTGATCTAATAGACAGGGATATCGGTTAAAAGACCATTGCAAAAGTCAAGATGAAAATGAGTAAGTACATGCATCATGACATGTGACAGACGTTTACTAATGTCTTTCAGATTTCTTAGCTGGACACGCGCAGTTTGACATTTCTTATATGCATATCGAAAATAAGAGAGCAGTCCATATAAACACCTAGGTCTCTTACATGATCAACAAACATCTCTGTAAATCCACACTTGAGATGTTCACTTTTGCTAGTTGATGCTTATTTCCATATATGATCTCAGGTTTTGAATTGTTTATTTTCAATAAAAAAATCACATCTTTAAGACATTTATTTAGTTGTTAAAGAATACTTGTCTCATTCTGCATATTTCCAGCTTGAATTATGAATTTTGTAGTCTGCATATCCATACATTTTATTTGGGTATTTCTGAACAACTTTGCTGAGAGCAGCGATATACATGGTAAAAATGGCAGGACCTGCACAGGAGCTCTGAGGCACACCAAATTTCAATTGTTTCATATTTGAAAATGCATTATCAAGAACCATTCACATTGTCCTTTCCGTCATGTAGAATTTAACCCAATTTGATGGAGTGTCTTTAATCCCAAAGTCATCATCATGAAGAATTTGAAGTACAATTGGAATATCGACGGTATTAAATGCGGCGCTAAGATCTATCATTACCGCGATTGTTACAAGATCGTTGTCAATAGCGTCCAATAAATCCTTATACATTTTAAACCATTGTTGTCTCTACATCATGACTTTTTTGATATGCACTCTGATATACTCGAAGTAGATTATTTACTTCGATATGCTGAGTTATTAGTTGCAGGGCTGATTTCACTAGTACTTGTGATAGAAATGACAAGTTTGACACAGGACTGTTATTCTGAAGTCCTAAGGGGAACCCCTTCTTCTAAAACAATGGTCTTATCACTGCATTTCCGCAAACACACCAGATGTGCACTCGATATGCACTCTGATATGCTGGAAGTAGATTATTTGCTTCAATATGCTGAGTTATTTGTTGCAGGGCTGATATCTCTAGTACTTGTGATAGAAATGACAAGTTTGACACAGGACTATAATTCTGAAGTCCTAAGGGGAACCCCTTCTTCTAAAACAATGGTCTTATCACTGCAATTCCGCAAACACACCAGATGATAAAGATCTATTGATCATTTCAGTAACAAATACAGCAAAGAATATTTTCTTTCAGTTTGTGTATAGGAAAAACGTTAAGTTCACATGTTGTTGACTTTGATTCTTTGATTTAATTTAATTTAATGACTTCATTTTCTGAGAGCGATTTAAACCCAGTCATTGTCGCATCGTTCACTGGCATGTCTAGCATTTTAGACTTGATATTTGATGTCCCTGGGGTTTTATTATCTAAGTCATTTCTCAGCTTGGTATTTGTATCAGCAAATAACCGTAAAAAGTCATTAGCAAGAGTAATATCATTGGTGTATGGTGGTAGTGGGTTGTCCTTCGTGCAACTGAGCAGACAGGAAGTTACCCCATAAAGTTTATTTACATCATCTTCTGTCTCACTGATTTTAGACTAATAGTATTTATTCTTTGATTGCTTTTTCTGTCAGCTTAGTTGCATCTTTCAAGTAAATATTTTCCGTTGATCTTTAAAATTGCTTTAATAATTTCAAGAATCCAGAATACCATGGCACATTTGGTCTACACACTACAGTTTTATATTTAATATTTAAAGGAGCATGCTTATCGATGATATCAAAGGTAGATTTTGTAAAGTCTGTTACAAGATCATTTACATTCGAAGATCTTTCTGTCAGTTCATTTAAATCTGAAAGATTTTATGCAAATTATCATAACACACAGATTTCCAGTTTCTACTTCTGACAGATGTCATGAATGATGGGCGAGAACGACACTGTTCTACATAACAACTGACAGAGCAATTGTCGAAGATGAAATAGTTAGCTCTGTTACATCTGAAAATTTATCTCTGTTTCTAGTGCTGATCAAGTTCAAAATATGTCCAGTATTTTGTGTTGGATCTTTAACTCTTTGAACAAAGCCAATACTTCAAGACATTGCAAAACTTGTTTGCATAGTTATCTGATTTCTAAGGACTCACATATTTCTTGAAACCTTAAGGGTATCTCTATACAATAGGGCAATTCCACCACCTTTTCCCTCGGGTCGAGTGCCATCATCAAAACTATAGCCATCCTGTTCAGTTCACCCTGTAAAACATCGTTACCATCAGACTCGAGCCAAGTGTTGGTAATAAAACAAAGGTCAGTTTCCTCCACTTAAACAAGTTGCAACAATTCGGCTGATCTTTCTCAAACAAATCTTGTGTTTACTGTTGATAATTTTAGTTTACGACTTTTTTTATTAATGTAAATTGTTCTGTCCAATTCAATTCTTGTTAGATAACGCAAGTGAACACCTTGGTTAGTGTCCTTTGTCCTGCAGCGACCATTTCCTCTGTATACTAAAAGTCCCATATCCTTCAATCTAGTTAACACCTCTTTATCCATAATGGAATTTGATAATGGTTAGCGAAGGCTCAAGAACTGTTCAAATATTATACTGCCTAACAGTAAATTTATCCATTATGTATGGATGCAATTGTTTTCGATCAAGATTGTGGATTAATCCAGTTACTATTCCAAGAAACATGACACCAACATATCCATCTACAGGACAAATAGGCAGCTTCTACAATTAGTAATTATGTCAATAAAATTGAATTTATTCAGAGCCTAAAATGCAGCCTAACAACTTTGCACAGATCACTATAAACGAATAGTTTACTTCAGCTGAAAGGAAAAAATGAAACCTTTAACCTGCTTGTTAAATATGAGGGCCATTAAAATGACATTAATTTATCAGAAATGGACGTTTGTCATTATTACAGAAGAAGAAGAAAGAAGAAGACAATGAAGAAGAGTGCAAATATCTTAGAAAGACACAGTATGCAAACTAATTGCTCTTCAATATTTATTGCTATGGAAACGTCAGACTAGTTATTTGATTGTAAAGTTTTATGCACATTGATTAAGATAGTAACGTCGTGTAATGAAAATAATGTTACTGTTTCCTACACTAGGATAACAGACGATTAACGTTTATATCTTCTTAACATATATTGCTGTGTCTGTATGTAATCTTATCAATTACTAATTATTATGGAGAAATAACAAATGACTTTGAAAATATCTTGATCACTTAATGTACGTGTTAATTTATAAAAAGTTGGATTTTACAACAGAAAAGCAAAGAGTTAAATGTAAATAAAATTATACAACCCTACAGAGTAAGACTTTATAAAGTTCATCGGTCCCATTTCATAATGTATCTCGCGACGTTTACATGGGAACCTTTGGAAATACACTGTCTTGTCCATCGTTAAGTTGAAAAAAAAATGCACTAGAGTTTAAAAAATGGCCTTTCATTTATAAGATTACCTCGAAGTCCTGAATGATTCTCGCACGTTATTTTACAGTTGTTTTGGTTATCGGTCCATTAATGTGATAGATCACTGAGAGATCAATAAATGCAAATTTAAAAGAAAAATAATTTACTTTTTTATCTATCTAAGGTGGTGTGAGTGAGAGATAGCAACAAAATGATCTGAGGTTACGGATGTTTAAGTGCTTGAAGACTTTTATGGTTTAATTTCCAGCTCTTCATTACCTATTTTCTTTACAATCAATGTGTCGTTTTCACCGTATCCAGTATATTTAACATAAATCGAAAAAGTATTCTCTAAACTTATTTTTTTTTTAAAGTGTAGGTGTTTTGTCCTTCAATAAGTCGGAAAAAAAAGAAAACAAATTTATAACTGCTTTTAAACTCAAGGCAGCTAAAATAGACTTGTAAAGCGTAATAACTTAACCAGCGGGTGTCAGCTATTTTTCTAAAAATAGAATAGAAATATTTACCCTACTAATTCATGCGTACCCATTACAGCAACCAAATATACATTGGTATGAATACGTTTCCTAAAAGGAAGTTTTAAATGTATTCTCAAGTTTAGTGAAAGCTTGTTAGTCAAATATTATGGCTGTAGTTTAAAAATCAGCAGCTTTTCCCTGGTTTTAGATACAATTATCTGGATCCAGCACAGGTAGGAACATAATATTGTTGTTATATGAAAAATGTTTTATGTATCATGTACTTTAAATCGTTAATGTTATTATGATAAATATATCTTGCTCACTGAACATGTTACTTAAGTAAGGGCGCTTTTCAATTCCTTTCTAAAACTAAAATTGAAATCGCACGAATTCGTATAGGTACTGGTAATTTTATAAACAGATTTCACTTAGTAGTTACATGAATATAGTGTAGCAGATGTTGACAAAGCCCAATAATATTTTTTATATTTCAGAGTAAATCATTGGAGAATGGTATCCAGCTTGAGTACAATAGTATTAATTTTGACACTTTTCACAGATGCTGTGCTAACTGGTGAGTTACCATTTACTACAAATATCAATTTAACATTTGTTTTGAATTCATAAACCGTAGAGAATAAAAGAAATTATCTGTATTGTGTCTGTTACAATATGTACGACTTGTTTTTGTGAGCCAAGGGGGAAAAAGGCAAACGCATGAAAAACAATGCGAAGTGGTTTGAAATTTTCATGAAGCGTATTTGAGAGTTTAAGTCAAATCACTCGGATAAGAGCACTATTCCATAACTGTCTTATATATTTCTTATTGTATTTTTCTACGTTTAGAATATGATATGTATCAATATAAGTTAACGGAGAATAATCATCAAACATATTCTAGTTCGCTAAAAATTTAAAAGACAAATATATTTTTGTAATAAAATAACATATTAATATTTTAGTGCTATTACTGTTAAACACAATCTCAATCTACTCTTCACATAAAAAAATCCACACTATAGCCATATATATTGAGTGACAAGACCTTATGAATACCGTTGATTTATTTATTCATAAAAACAAATATCTTTAGAATGTTCTGTTGCCTGCAATTCCTGTTCCGGTTCAACATGCTTGAAATGTGATTCGTCATATTATTTATCCGGTGGCTCATGTTCTCCATGTCCAGAAGACTGCACCAGTTGTAACGGCTATGATGATTGTACTTCGTGCAAACCAGGTAAATGGGGTTCAGACAACCAATGCTCATTTACCTGTACAGATAGTTGTCATAACAAAGAATGCCAGTATGACAGTGGCTATTGTATTCAGTGTAAATCTGGACTGTATGGCCTACAGTGTCAACATTATTGTAGTGATTGTGATGATAATCTTTGTGATTTACGTAGATGCACGAAAGGATGTAAACAAGGATATTACGAGTACAAAACTGAGGCTGAAACAATTTGTCAAATATGTCCGCCAGATTGTAGAAATTGTAGTGACGCAAGCACATGTCAGGTTTGCAATGACGGTTTTCTTTTGTATCAGTTTCTCTCAGATGGACATGTTTTTGTTTATTGTGTAAGTTGTTTATTAGAATCAAGCTGTTCAAATTATTGTATCATTCAAAATTGCAATAAGTGCGAAGTCCATGATGGCACTTTGATGTGCACTGACTGCCCTGAAGGATCTAGATTTAACGGCAAAACATGCATACTTAATACAACAAGATGTTCTCAAGAATGTTCGTCCTATTGCGATGATGATGGAATATGCTTAGGAAGTTGCCATGCTGGATGGACTGGTGAAAAATGTTCCGAAAAGTGTTCCGATCAATGTTTGACATGTGATAAAAGTAATAGTGACATTTGTCAACAATGCAAAGGTGACTTTTACACAACCAGTTGTAGCGTCGCTTGTAGTCCATCATGTAAAACAGAAAACGATAAAGAAACATGTAGACTAAATGATGGTTATTGTTTGAATGGATGTGAACCCAATTTCTGGGGTCCTATTTGTTACCAGTCTTGCCCAAACGGTTGTATTGATAACGGGTTATCTAATATTTGCCAAAGAAGCCATGGGACATGTAAACATGGATGTAAGGACGGATACAGCGGAGACAAATGCGATTTAACATTTACTAGCAAACCGACGAGTGTGTCTGTAGGTAAATATAGTATAAACAAACCAAAATACAATTTATTTCAAAAAGTTCATTCATGTCGAGTGGAATCCTACCGTAAAGAATTATGTATAATTCAATAGACTTCAATACTCTGTACAGATGAAGTGTGTAAAAACAAAATGATTTTTAATCGTCTATCGATGTTTGAAAATGTCTGAACAGATATGAATTTTGATTTTAAAGAAATAAAATAAGCCTACATTTTGAAGAAGATATTAACGATCATTGGATAATATGTTTATTTTATTCTATTACATTACATTTTATTTTATTACATTATTTAACTTTTTTATTACCATACTCATTAATGTTGTTTTGTTTTCTATTAAATATACAAATGATTAGCACAAGAGATGATAAAAATGCTTTAAACCCAACATTTATATCACAGCAGCAACAACAACGCAAAACCAAGTATCTACACAATGTGATTGTAAAGAAAATGTTGACTGCAAAAGCAATTTCGTTGAAGGTTTCTTTTCGGGATTAGGAACTTCTGTGGTCGTTGCAGTTATTATAGTGACATTATTCCAAATAAGGAGAAGGTAAATTAACGAAACATGGCATATTAAAAATACGAAAAACATATTTGTGCCAATCCACAGATAACTAATTAGAAATACTTCCGACTTAATAGGCTGTACGACAAAAAAGACAAAAGAAACTTTTTAAGAGATCACAAAATTATTGCTATATTTCTTAAGAAGACCTTGAAACTTAGTTACTGGCAAATTCTGTATTATGAAAACACATAATAATAAGTTGTTCTTACAAAATTGTCTATTCGATATTGAAAAACGTTTGTCACAGGGCACCGAAGATAAACTGCCTTAATTAAAAAGCTTTATATAAACGGTCGTTAAATACTAATTCCTCCTTGGTGTATTGGTCAAGATGGTAGGAAAGTTTTTATTGCCGAGTCAACCTGGGTTCAATTCCCGACTCGGACATGTTGTTTCTTCTTGATATATATTTTTGAGAATTTTAGAAACAAAAGTCATGTTCTTATATCATAATATAATCAAACATAAAAAGTTCCATAAATAATGGTCCTTTCAGATTCCTTACAACCGTTTTTGGTAAATACATGCATTGTTGTAAAAATGGCACATACTTTGTCATCATTTTGATGGGGCCGAAATCGGCTCAAATTCCACATACCCATTTAAGCAGTGTAAATACCTACCATTATTGTATTTACTTTTCATGTAATCGTTTTCTGAAATTACATAACACTGTCACAAGTCTCGCATTTGCATATTTTATATTCGTAATTTTAGCATATTGATAAGTTTCTTTCAGTTAGTATTTTACCTTACAGTGTACTCAGTACTGATATTTCTTTATTTAAATTAAAAACAATAAATATATTTGCATATGGTTGAATCTTATCTAATTTAGTACAAATATCGCATGCTTTATAAATGATATAATATTTCAGCACACTTTAAGCTTGTCTTTTATTGCTTGATTGCGTTCTATGTTTCCAAAGAATCTTTTCACAAATGTTATTAAAGAAATTTCAATCCCAAAAGGCAATTAATTTAATATTCTTTTTACAACAGGTATATTGCAAAGAAGTTAAAATCGCAGCAAGGTTCAAAGAAAACCTTTGAAATGCCTACATATTATAATGAGGATGGTCAAACAAATGAAATGCAAGAAGCGGCTAATGAAACCAATAACTATGAGAGACTCGACAATACCAGGAACACGTATAATGTTTACAATGGTATGTGATTTAATAATGAAAATTTTCCAACCCGTAAATGCTTGTAAGAAATATTGCAGTTGTTTAGAACCTAAAATGTATCAATGTGTTGAGCCATTACAATTTTATTAACCAAAGTCAGACTTGCTTTCTCATAAAAAAAACTTATTACGCCTAAAATAAATAAAATTGCTGATTGTAGAAGTTTATATGATATCTCTGCTATTTGAAATAATTGTTCCGCGATGCGTATACTGTATACAGTACAGTAAGGGCGATAACAGTCATCGGAAAGAAGATCTTTAATTACAAAGACTTAATATTGTCGTCTGATATGATATAAACAGTTTTCAAAGAATATTAGGTTTTGATATTTTTTGAAATGGAAGCATAGTGTAATAATGTAAATAATACTGATGATTATACTAATAACAATATGATAATGGTAAACTATTTATTATAATGATAATTATAATTACCTGTGTCAGTGGTTTGCGTAATTTCTCTAATTAAAATTCAATGCACAAGTTACAGCGACTAAATCAAATTTAGATGTGAAATTGTTATCACTAATATTTAACTCGATACTGATGTTACTCTATGTTGTTGTTTTTTCAGATTTAGAAACGACAACAGTACAATAAAGTGCCAGGTTGTGCAACATGTGAATAAAATGGTCATTCAGATATGGCAGTAGCTCTTGCAATGCTATGTTACCGCAACTATTCATTCCTTATCACGCAGTTTATCATCTCACATAGTACAATACCTTTTCAAAATTTCATTAAAATAGTATTTTATATACTTATTTCGAATTTCATAATTGTTTTATATCGAATCAGGTTTATTTTTAAACAATTACTATGTGCTTACCTTGTACATGTTATTGTAAATAGATGCCTTCCTTGTAATGAAACTCACTTGTTTACGAATTCGATATATTATGTGTTTTGTTGTGTAATATTTCAAAATCTTAAGTCGTAATCACTCGACTTTTTCGGCAGGATATCAGCAAAGTAGGCATGTGGTTAACGTCACTGACTTCGATTTGAAAAAATTGGCCCCCATCGCTGTGGGTTTGAAACCTCATTTTGGGTGTTGTATGCTTGCAAGTGAGGTGGCTATCCAGCTGGCTTACGGTAGGTCGTTGCTTTCATCAAGGTATCCATTTGTGTTTGACATAACGCCCGAAGGAGCACCAGCGTCTTCCTCCGCTATCAAAAACTGGAAAGTCATGTTACCTATGTATATAATGTATTTCGCGACTCAGCATTTTAAGTTCTTGATTTAAGAATGTTCCTTTTTATCTGTTTGAAATCGCATGTCAATACGTGATAATTATTGCAAAAAAGTAGTTTTCATTTTCGTTTCCGAGTCAAATAAAGAACTTAAATTCAATACCAATACTTCATTAAATGTAAGAGCCATGAACTTTTTTCAGGAAATGTATATGCTTATGACAACGTTTAAACCTGAAATAACTTTAGAAAAAAAAAACGTTTTTCAAAATATTTTAAGGCAAACTATATTATCTTGGTTCTAACATATAAAATAACATATATGATGAATAATCTTTACTGGAAATGACAGAAATATCCGAAGACGCTTTGAAAAACATATGTTTACAGTCAATCCGAACGTTCTTAATGTGTTTTACTAAACCGCCCGCTTAGCTAAGTAGGTAAGAGCGTTGGTCTACGGATCGCGGGGCGTTGGTCTACGGATAGCGGGGTCGTGAGTTCGATCCTCGGGCGGGGCGTATGTTCTCCGTGACTATTTGATAAACGACATTGTGTCTGAAATCATTAGTCCTCCACCTCTGATTCCTGTGGGGAAGTTGGCAGTTACTTGCGGAGAACAGGTTTGTACTGGTACAGAATCCAGGAACACTGGTTAGGTTAACTGCCCGCCGTTACATGACTGAAATACTGTTGAAAAACGGCGTTAAACCCAAAATAAACAAAACAAACAAACAAACAAACTAAACTAAAACCGAATTTATAGTCGCAGAAAATGATCATAAAATGTTGACAGTTGAAAAAGAACCATCAGTTTTTGTAAATAGGCATATCTGCATGAAAGGACACTTATAACATGCAGAAAAGTGTCATATTTACAGAGCAGAAGGGAAAAGATATATAAAAAGTTGCAGTATTTAATTGTATACTTTGCACCCGAGCGCAGAACCTGCTGTAAAACTGTATTGTCTTAATATTTTTCCGAATGTCAAAGCAATGTTGCTAAAGAATAGTCTTTGTGCCAAAACAGTAGCATATTCATTTCGTGAAATGCAACGAAAAAAGATCACTTACCGGTCAACATACTGCCATTTTTGTTAAACATTTTGCTCATATTTTTTAAACAGCATATCTCTGTACGTCCTCCCTCTGGATTTTTTTCATGATTCTTTTACGTAATGTAACTTGGCATACTTTAGACCGATAAAAATATCACATTAAAACAGTGTTAAATGATGCAAATATAGCACGAATCTGTTTAATGGAACAGCTTCTAAATATTATTATATCTCTGTAAGTTTTCTTTTCGGTCATGGGTTTTTATGATCTGAAACTGTTTATTCTGTATATGTACATCTCAGGAGTGATTTTCTGCTTTTTTTAAAGTTTAGTTGCATCCGAGTCTCGTTTATTTACCTTTTAAGTTTACGTACATGGTTTTTCTGGCATATTTCATTGAGTACTTAATTTCGTTTTTCTTGATGCTGGCAGTGTGTACATGCATTTATGGTTCTTTATGCTTGCTTTTTACTCACCTGAGGACTACTCTAAATGCTAAGGGAGAGCTATTATGATCACTCACCGTCCATCTGTCCGTTCAATCTTTTCTTCAAAGACATCTCCTCTGAAACCATTTGGAGGAAGCTGTTGATACTTGGCGTGGATTTTTCTTCGATGGTCTTCTAGCGAAGTTATTCAAAGAATTTAATTCCATGCAGAACTTTGGTTGGCATTGCAACGAAAAAGAAAAAAATAAGAAATCTATTAGCAGATTTCAAAATAATTTCACAGCAATGTTCCTTTGCTGATCCTCTACCAAAATTGTTCAAATTATTCCGATTCGGCAAAACACATGACCGCTAGAGAACGTGGTCGTTTTTACCTACATGTATATAGATGGAACTTTGAGAATTTTCATGACATGTCAGAATCTGCCAGCCCGAATACATTATAATTTCACAAATATGTTTCTTGTTTGACCCTCTACTATGATTAGTTATTTTTTGAGATTCGTCAAAAATGTCGCCGCCAGGAGGCGTGACAAATTGTCCATATATGCCTCTTACTATACACTACATTTCATAACGTTGTTAGGATAGAGATTTGCTTTTTGTCGTTCTTTATATAATATATTGTTTACTTGGGGTCTTTTATAAAATAAACGTTATAGTATTTATTCATTTAGTTGTAAGTTCTGTCATGTATATATTTATGTTATTATATCCGTGTTAATGTACATACTATATAGAAATAAACATATCTATTTAACGATCACGTGTTCTGTTTCTCTTTGTAACGTTCTTTCCTACTATGGGTCAGAAGACTAAATTTAGGACTTTTTGCGAGGCGGGTCAATTGTGCAGATAGAAAGTGAGGTAGTAATTTGCGGCAAAAAAGTTCGTGAAACTGCTTGTATACTGAACAGTTAGAGTGACTGACTGATTAAAAACAACCTCATACATTTCGCTAAAAGACACATCGTGTACATTACGACAAACAACTCCTTTTAAGCTTTTTAAGTTTGATTACATGTTTTAAATCAAACTCGAAGCTGGACTCCCATTAAGCTGATGTTAAATATTCAGCACCCAAAAAGGAACATTAAGTTATAGACTTGTTCTAAATGCAACAAATGTAGGAAAAATAGCTTATGTAAATGAAAACTTATAAACATCAGGTAGTTAAAATTGTACTTATTAAATTGTACTTATTGTTAACTATGAACATAATTCTTCACTGACTTACATGTTTCTTACAATTATCCGCCATGTCAATATCCAACCGTTATGCATCAAAATTTTCAAACGTTTTTTTCATGAGGCTATGTCCTTCTTGAACAAGAGCTTGTTTAGTGTCCAGCCTTTAACTGATGGTCTCTACGCTGTCTTCTTTGACTGTGCGAAGACGGGACCGGTGGGGGCTTCATGAAAATTAGCTCTTCCGTGTCCTACGTTTTCCTTGTGCGTACCCTTTGTGTTGTTTGTTTTGTCTTTTTTCTGGTTTTAGTCTGATTTTTATGTGTGTGTTTTCGTGTGTTTTTGTTGATGTTGTTGTTGTTTTGTGCAATTTTTCCTGCAAAATTATCTCGGGTATATACATTTCCGTTTTAGGCTCTATAGGTTTTGACTTATATTTTATATCATTGCATAAACCTATTTGTGTTACTGTTACATGCGTAGACGATTTACCTGACGAGGAGTAATTACACTGTCTTGAAATATAGGAACATGGAAGGGGCTAAAGAACGTAGTTTGTTTCTGATAGATAGAGTTAACCTGTTTCCTCATTACTCGCGGATGTCATTTAAGAATTGATAAGATGGCGTTATATGTATAAATGTAACATGACGTTTACATAGAAATCTTGATTTTTTTAAACAGATCAAACCATGTATTGTAAGTGAAATAAGATAAATTAAAGATATTAGAAATAAAATAAGACAGTTATAATTTCCATTTTTCTAAGAACATCATAATATCTAGGACGTTTCCCAGGCAACTATATTAACAATGCATGTATGTTAAAAATGCAAAGTATGACGGTAAGCCGCTGACTGTTCCAATAAGTTCCAGGGAGGGTGCTTTTTGGAACCTTGCAATTTCTATTTATTCTGTGTCCTTGTTGCTTTGAGTTGCCCAGTGACATCAAAATCGTCACAAAAGAGTATTTCAAATGATTTAAACAATGTAGTTAACGCCCTTTACTTCAAGGTTACATAATCCTTTAATCGATGACTCTTGCACTTTCAGTTACAAATATGAATATCATTTTATAAGGTTTTTTGAACATGATTGATCAAACATAATAGTTACATAAAAAGTAGATTCCCGTAAAATATTTTTACTTACAGTGTAGTTACATTTTCTGGTCCTTTGGGGTCGATGAGAACATGTAATTTTGCTTTAATAGAATTCCGCTTCAGCCGGTGCTAGTGAAGCTTGGGCGAATATGGTACTGCACATTTCATTACCTATCTCCATTATTTATATAAACGTCTGATATTTTAGGTAACATAGTTGTCTGCTTAGATATTCCCCTCGCATTCGTGAAAATTCCGGAAATTTCCGAACCGACCCGAGTCTCAATTTTAAAAGTGATAGTGATTGTATAAGAGGTACAAAGGGTAAGCGAAATCATAAAAATATTTTTTTATTTTTACACAGTTGAGTCGAGCAAAATATTTTCTTTGAAACATCACCGAAGCCAAAGCAAACATTTTTTTAAATTTTTCGGATTTTGCGCTATTAAACAACGAAAATGACCCTAAAATTTGCTCAAAATTAGACTTTTACTATTGACTGCAATGAAAAACAAGTGTGGTAGATAAAAAGGTTCAAAGGGTAAGTGAATTAATAAACTTACAATTTCTACAGTTATATTATCATTTAGGAGAAAGATTTAAACAACTTTTGCCGCCGAAGCAAATTCGATATCTTAAACCATTTAAAAGATATAACAAATACATTGAATTTATCCTCCTTTATATAATGTGTCAAGAAAACGATAATACCGATTATTGGAAAAATTGTAAGTTCGATATAAACAAACTGTTCACGAGAATGTTCTTCTCATTGATATGTCAATGGAATATGCTTAGGAAGTCGCAATAATGGATGTAGTTATGTAAAATGTTCTGGAAAATGTGCAAATACATGCGTAATATGCAAATATACGCATGTCATGCCACAATAGTAATGTCGCTTGTTATCCGGCATGTAAAACATCAAAAGATAAACAAACGTATAGATTAAATTATACGACAGAAGCCACAGGACTTGTATAAATGGATGCA
Source organism: Mercenaria mercenaria (assembly GCF_021730395.1). Lineage (NCBI taxonomy): Eukaryota > Metazoa > Mollusca > Bivalvia > Venerida > Veneridae > Mercenaria > Mercenaria mercenaria. The sequence goes on along the minus strand of NC_069378.1, from coordinate 21,707,896 downwards.
TAAACGGATATACTGGAGAGAATTATGACGAAATGTTGCAAGCGAAATAACAGGAAAGACAGAACGTACATGTAAAGTACGTATTAATTACATATATATCGAATAATGTCACAATATTTGCGTCTGTGCCATTCCATTAATTAGATCTTTTTTTTGTGTTAAAAGTGCATAAACACAGAATGATACAGCAGATAAGAAAGAGTTTGAAAATAAACTGCTTATTTTAAAGCAAGAAAACTAATATTTCTTAAGCGATAAACTCAACAATTTGTACCTTTATTATAACAAAGTACCTATTTAATATTTTATATGCAATGATCATTATTGAGCACAATGCAAAGCAAAATGGTAACATGCAAGAAAATGTATGTCACACTTCCAAGAATAACAACGCAATCCGATGTCGGAGCAATATCTAGAACATAATAAATACATTTTTATCGACTTCTTTTCGGGTGTTGGAACGTCTTTCAATTTTGCATACAAACTTAGGCGAAGATGAAATATGACTCTTAGGACAACGAATTTTTCAAAAGTTCAAAACATGAAATTTTCGATATCACGCTATATTTCGTGGTCAGCGATTGGTTTGTGGTATGAAAAGTCCAGTGACTCGGGACCAAGATCATGTCTGATAACAAAACGTCCAAGACGTTACTAAACAGTGTTCCCTTATGTGTTCGTTTCATTATCGTTGTCTCTATGTGATAATTTGTCTGTGTATGCTTGTATATATGTATATAAGACCTCTCTTTCCTCACGCTGTATACATAATACATAATATATGAATGAATATGTATATGATAGTATATAACAGTTCCTAATGTTAATTTGGTACTGATATTTAGAACATGTTCTTACAACTGATGCTTTACATTTGTAACTATTTGTAAATATATATTTAAGTTTGCATGTATGCTCAGGGACCTATGGTCCAATGCATAAATTGATAAACTCTATGTTTATCATGCACACATTACATTTAGGTGGTTGTAGTTTAACGGAGCTGCGTTCATGGAACGTGACTTTTCTTGTTCTATGTTTATCCATCTTTTGTAGTGAAATATGTTGAAGATATTATGTAGATGCGACATTTTAGGTGCAGAATCAATTCTAAAGCTTTTCATATCAATTGCAATAATGTAACTCGAAAACGCTGATTTGTCTAAATACTTTTCGCTTGAAAAAATGCTTAGTAACTCATCCCATTCGATACGAATTTGAAAAACGCATGAGTAGCCATATTTTCAAATTTAGAATCAATACTAGTACTTCAAAGTGCCCGTTATTACAACATGGGAGTCACAGCCTATCTTTGTAATTGCAGCAGTACCTGCAGAGTCATTTATTTAAAGTTATCATTGTTGCTTGCAATGTATCAAAATAGACAATGTTCGTCTATTATGTGCTCAAGTTTATTTCAGTAAAGTTGAAATATGACATCAATTCCGTGAGAACAATTTATATCGCGACTTTGACAGGATAATTTTTTGTCCTTACATTCTTTTGATATTCCTGTCGGTTGTAATACAATTGGTGCCCATATACGGTTATGCATTCGTAATAGCACCAAACCTGCAGAAGTTGTTTTCAGCTGGAGAAAATATAAAACCAAATTCTTTAAATAACAATTAAAATAAGAGAATCATTTATTTTAAACTTTCAGTTAAAAGCTTAATAAGCATTTATCTTTCTTTTCTGACATGCATGCGCTATTTTAGGACATAGTTAGTTTGACATCCTAAGACCAGGTAATGATATCCCATGAAATATGTCATAAAATAAAATATAAGCTTAAAAGAATTGAGAATGTAATGAATGCAAACTAAATATCCATTTTCAGACAAGCCATCTCCAAATGTATCTATGTCATGGCAAGAGAATAAATATAACCAGCAAAGCGAACCTTCTTATTGACAACACTGTCCAACCCAATTTCAGTTTATTGAAATGACACGGAATTGATATAAAAAGATGAACATTCCCACTAGTACATTGTGGCTTATTAGTTTCATTTACAGAATGTCACCAAAAATGTATACATTGTGATCAAAGGAAAAATCAAAGGAATTACTAGGCGTAAATTTAAATCTGTAAAATGTGATAGGAATAATTAAGTAAATACGTATAAAATTGATGGCAGCTTTCATTTCAGAATGCCGAAATAAATGGTTACGACAGGGCATTAATAACGAAATGTTAATTTGTATCTTAAATCGATCAGTTTTACATGACACTTGTAGTTAAATCTGTCAGTTATTCAATTACCAATATATCCACTAACTAATTTGAAAATTTGAAAACTGACTAGACAAGGATATTGCTCAGTACTGGAAATATTCTACAAAATGAAACACTACTTTGGATGCCTGTATTTTTATTACCATTCGCTGTTTATCGGTCTGTGTATGACGCTTTTCCACATTCATTTAGCATCATTTGCTCTACACGGTGATGGGTAGCTGCAACAAAGTGATCTTAAATACGGATTTTGTAATTATTAGAATATTTTAGGGTCCCAATGCCAGCTCTGCCTGAAATACCTTCTCCACAATGAACTTACAGTTAACTAGTATGCTTTATTTTAATATTAACATAAATGATAAGCATTAATTCAGAAACTATTCAGTAAATGCAGGTATAACGTCTCTCAACTAGTCGGAAAAAAGAAACATAAACTGTTTCTAAATAACGAATCAATACAAGTAAAAGTATTAAGCGAGTGGGTGTCAGGTAATGTTCTAAAAATAGAACTATTTACCCTAGTAATTCAGGCGTACAATCGAAACGCTTGTATGCTATTCATATACCAAAAGGAAGTCTTAAATAATAAAGGCTAACGTTATGTGAATGCTTCTTAGTTCAATAATCGTGGCGTTTACAAAAGGCTTTCAAGGCTTTCTGATTCCTTCTGAGTTTATCATGGTTTTAAATACAATAATCTGGATGTAGCACAGGTATAAATATGATGTTGTTATTAGATAAACAAACTTTATTTTACAGTTACTTTAAATCGTTAATGTAATTTAGGTCAAACCATCTTGCTCACTGAAAGAGGTAGATTTAAAATTTAAACTGCACGAATGTTTATGTCTGTTGGTAATGTTATATAATAATGAAATGGTTTACTTAGTAGTTACATGTATATAGTAAAGAAGATGTTGACAAAGTCCATTAAGTTATATGTTGTAGAGAATTGCACCCGCCTTAAGTAAAGTTACTGTGATATTATTTTTGACACTGTTCACAGATGCTGTACTGACTGGTGAGTTAAAATTTACTACAAATGTCAATTTATTGCTTGTTTTGAGTTTATAAACCAGCGATGAGATTCAAAGGACAAAAGACAAACACTTGTAAAACATGTTGGACATGCTCAAGAGTTTAAATAAAATAATGATTCATACAACTGTCTAATATAATTTTAGCAATTTTTTATAAATTTAGATTATGCTGTAGATAAATATTGATTAAAGGAAAATATTCAATGTGTAATTTGATAAAGTGCGAAAAACAAATAATAAAATAGCATGTTTTATCTTCAGTGATATAAATGATAAACTCATAAGTTACGACAGAAATTCAAACCATACCCATATACATGTATACGTTGAATTGTTACACTTTATGAATGTCATTAAGTTCTTCATTTTAAAAACACTCAAATCTATCTTTAGAATGTTCAGCTGGTTGCAATTCCTGTTCCGGTTCAACATGCTTGAAATGTGAATCGTCATATTTTTATCCAATGGCTTTTGTTCTCCATGCCCATTAGACTGCACTATTTGTAACGGATATCATGACTGTACTTCGTGCAAAGCAGGTAAATGGGGTTCAGACAACCAGTGCCAGTTTCTGTAACAACAATTGCCATAACGAAGAATGCCAATATGACACTGACTATTGTATTCTGTGTAAGCCTGGACTATACGGCCCACAATGCCGACAAGATTGTAGTGACTGTGAGGGTGGTTTTTGTGATTTACGTAAATGCAGGCACGGATGTAAACCTGGGTATTATGAGTACAAGACACAGTCACAGGCACTCTGTCAAAAATGTCCGTCAGATTGTAGATATTGTAATGATGTAAGCACGTGTCGCGTTTGCAATGACGGTTTTCATTTGTTTCAATATCATTCAAATGGAAAAGATTTTGTCCACTGTCTTAGTTGTTCGTTAGGATTAAACTGTTCAAGTTACTGTGTTATTCAAAACTGCAGTATGTGCAGAGTTCAAAATGACGCTTTGGTATGCACAGACTGTCCTGACGGATATACATTTAATGGTAGTATATGCATACCGAATACAACAGGCTGTTCTCAAGAATGTTCTTCTTATTGTGATGACGATGGAATATGTTTAGGAAGTTGTAATGCTGGATGGACGGGTGAAAGATGTTCTGACCAGTGTTCAGATAAATGTATGACATGTGACAAAAGTAATAGGGACATTTGTCAACAGTGTAAAGGTGATTTTTACACTGTAAATTGTAATACGACTTGCAATCCGTCATGTATCACAGAAGTAGGCAAACAAACGTGTAGACTAAATGATGGATATTGTTTGAACGGATGTGAACACAATTTCTGGGGTCCTGTTTGTGATCAGTCTTGTTCTAGCGGTTGTATTGATAGCAGTTTATCACCAATATGCGAAAGAAGCAGCGGGGCATGTAGACATGGATGTAACGACGGATACAATGGAGACAAATGTGATAAAATTGCTGCTACAAGCAAAGCAACTGTGAAACCTGAAAATACAAACAAATCAACTTTGAAATCTGAAGGTAATTATTATATTATAAACAAACGAAAATACAATTTATTTGAAAACAATAATTCATGTCGGTTGAAATCCTACTCTTAAAAGTGATGTATAATTCAACAGACGCTATACTGATAACACAGTATAATATTCTTATACCTTACAGAATGTATATCAAATCTGGAGAATGTTTGATACAGATATCAACACAACATTTCTTAACTATATATTTAATGATTCCTTCCAGAAAATTTATTAATACTGGAAGCTGTTCTGCATAGGTATCAATAAACTTAGCCTACAGTTCTTCCTATCGCATAGTGCGGCAACTTTCCTTTGATTTTACAGTATGCTAAACATGGTAACACACATTGTTACTACAAAATCTGTGCTGATATTTTACAAAACTGTTACGATATATATCAACACGGAGTCTCATTAGAAAGAAACTGTTGTGATATATATCAGCACAGTAAAACTGTTCCGATATATAGCGCAACACTTTTTCTCTTACCGTAGACAGGTCCTGTCGTGGGAATATATTTTTTTCCTTTCAAAGAAAAGATGATTTTAGCTCAGATTTACAGTTCACAGAGAAAGAAGTATCACAAACACCTACATTTATAAAGTAAAAGAATAAATAAACTAGAATGTTTAAAAGACTCGCTAGTTATTGCCAAATTCAGAAATACACGAAATATATGAAATTCTAAGTTTTCTCAAATGTTTCTTTTCCTTTGTTTTATTCTTTACAAACAAAACAATCAGTTTTACAATATGTTTGGCCAATGAAATGCAAAGATTTAAAACCAGTGCAGAAATCTGTTGGATACTTTTATCTGGGGAACATATTTTCTCGTGTTTCAGTCAGCGAAGCGCAGAAAGGGAATCAAAAGTGTAAAAATAATAATAAACAAATTTAAATGAAAATAATATATAAATTTTAATGATAAAACTATGCAATAAAACAGTTATAATATGTAATGCTCGTGTTACGAGGATATATCAGAGCTAGGGGTACATATAGGTATTTATCTCTGCACATATCTGTCTCGGCCTACCGGCCTCGACGTTATGTGCAGATACAAATACCCTCAATGTACCTCTAACTCTGATATATCCTGGTAACACACTCTCACACATACTATAACTATTACGTAACTACTTTGAAGAAGATATTAAGGCTCACTGTGTTGTATGTCTCAATATCATACAATTATTTTTCTTTTATTTTCTTTTGAAAATACAAATTATCGTAAGAAATGAGAAAAATGTTTTAAAAGCAACATTTATATCACAGCAGTACCAACAAAGCAAACACAAATATCTTCACAGTATGACTGTAAAGAAAATGGTGACTGCAAAAGGAGTTTCATTGGAGGCTTTTTCTCGGGAATTGGAGTGTCTATAGCTATTGTAGCTGCTACAGTTGCATTATACAAACTAAGGCGACGGTAAAGTATAGATATTTTGAAATCGAAATACAGAACAAGACATATTTAAAAATTCTAATACCATGCTTTTACCTATCCACAGCCAACTTGTAAGAAATACGCCACATTTGAAGCCATTATAAATTTTTGTTTTTATTTGTTCAACCTGTGAAACACGTTCATATAATTGTAAACGTTATTAGAAATATAAGAATAAAATATTGCTTTTGATGGAACTCTGAGATTCATGATTTCAGTTATTTCGTTTAGTCAGGACCGTTTCTCTGGAAATTCTTTTTCAGTTTATGCATTTTTGAGTAATCTTACAAAAGTATGTTTACAAATTGTTTTGAATAAACGTTTGTGACATTAATATATTCATATGATATTTCATTTGTCCCATTTTTTTAAGTATGTCGCACGTTACGCAAATGTTTTCTTTCAAATTAGCACATAATTCGAACAAATATGTTCCATAAACAATGGTCCTGGTAGATTCTTATGATTATTGTGATAAATACGTGCACTGTAGTAAAACAAATGGCACATACTATGTCACCATTTTAGTGGGGGCCAAAATCAGCCATATCCTAAGTACCTCTTTTCAGTGATCGATATTGTATATACTTTTCATGCAAATTGTTTATGAAAATGTCATAAAATTTAATTTAATTGTTCCATTTGCATATTTTACATTCGTACTTACTGCATATTAGTACGTTTCTTTCAATAAGTTTCTTACTTGACAGTTTTCTCATTACTGATATTTGATGATATTTGCTTTCTTTGAATTCAAACATGGAACATATTTATATAAGATTAGATTTTATCTATCTTAATATAAACATGTTATACTTCATAAAAATTCTTCTTTCAGCAGATTTCAAATCAAAAGGTGATAGTTTATCCTATTTACTACAGGTATATTACAAAGAAGTTAAAGTCACGTCAGGATTCAAACAAGACTTTTGAGATGCCCACATATTATAATGAGGATGTTGGTCAAACAAATGGAACACAAGAAGCGGCTAACGAAACCAATAACTATGAGAGACTCGGCAATACCAGGAACACGGATAATGTTTACAATGGTATAAAAGCTTTATGAAAATCTTCTACCAATAAATGGTTGTAAGAAATATTGCAATTGTCGTGAACGTAAAATATATCAGTGTTCTGAGTCTTTACAATTTTATCATTTAAAACAAACCATGCAAAAAGGTGCCATTTTGCTTGACAAACTAATATTACGCCATAAATATAGTACTGGCTTTTGACAGATACACAGAAAAATGTTTGTATCAGGACACATTTCCACTACTTAAAGTTACTGTTTCAAGATGAATTCACTGCATATAGTAATGCCGATAACAAAACACATTTAACTGGAAGACTGAATATTGTCTGATAAGACTAAAACGTTTTCAAAGAACATTTGGTACAATGGAGCATATCATAATAATCGTAATGAAAAAAAAGAGGATAAAAATGATTATAATGATAAAACGTTGATAATAACAAAAACAACAACAATAATAATAATAATAATTACTATAAATTGTGTCGGTTGTTTGAAGACTTTCACTCATATAAAGTCATTGAAAATCATCCCGTGACTAAAACAAATTGAAATAATGGAAAAGTTTTCAACAATATTGAAGTTAATACTGACGTTTATTTTCAGACTTAGAAACGAGAACAGTGCAGTAAATAGCCTGGTTCTGCAACGTGTGAATCAGAAACTGTACGACAACATTACGTGAATGTGAGGAAGCTAACCAGTAGGTTGCGTAAGATCGAGGATATACAAAAGTGCCCGCTCGTGTCTAAACTAATACCCGTGGGGGGGGGGGGGCACATTGACCTTCCTCCACCATCAAAAGCTTGAAAGTCGCCATATGACCTATAATTGTGTTGGTGTGGCCTTAAACCCAGCTAAAATATTGGCAAAATACCAAGTTTCGGAAAAGAAAAGTTGTTCAACGTGTACTCTTCCACTTTTCCATTTTTTCTATATTATTTCATTTATGTTATCATTATGCGTAATAAAATATTCAATATTTTAAACATTTTTATGCACCGTTATATATTATACCATATATTGTTAGGATGAGTTTACATTAAATAAGACAGAAACCCAGCTTCCACATGTATATAATGAATTTCAAAGCTCTACATATTTTTGAACTTGAGTTTAGTCTGTTTCATATCACCTATTTGAAATCATATGTCAATACGTGACATTTACTGTGAAGAAAATTGCTCTAGGTCTTTCTTTTGTAAAAAGTAAATGATAAGTTTCTCTGTAAGATATATTTAAGGAATGCAATCATTCTCCTGACAATGAAAGTACTGTGAACTTTGGAAAAGATTTCAACATTTGCCAATATAGTAAGCAATTTCATGAAATTTCTCACTTCGGATTACCTGTAGCTGCCTTTATTAGGGTAATACGAAATTTCCATATAAATAGCATGTCATATTTTACTTCGAAATTACATGAAAGAACCACTTATTCACATATGTTTGAAGTATCAAACAACAGAAATATTACCACAGGACATTGAGTCTAAGGAAATACTGGTAGAATATACCGAACAACAATTCTAACTCCACACCTTTTTTGTTGTTTTTATTTTTGCCAAATTTTGACAGATTTGAATGAAATTTGTATACAATGTTTAATGATTATTTTTTTAACAATAAAACAAAACAACGATGATAGACTTAAGTAAACTCATAACTGATAACGTTGATAAAATTTAGGCCAATTTTGAAAATGGATCATCTGGGGCAAAAAACTAGGTCACTAGGTCAAATCAAAGAAAAACTTTGTGTATGCGATAGAGGCTGTATTTTTAATTGATCTTCATGAAATTTGGTCAGAATGATTGCCTTGATAAAGTTTAGGCCAAGTTCGAAAATGGGTTATCTCGGGGTTAAAAACTAGGTCACTAGGTCAAATCAAAGAAAAACATTGTGTATGCAATAGAGACTGTATTTTTCAATTGATTTTCATGAAGTTTAGTCAGAATGATTGTCTTGATGAAATCTAGGTCGACTTTGAATATGGGTAATCTGGGGTCAAAAATAGGTCACTAGGTCAAATCAAAGAAAATCCTTGTGTATGCGATAGAAGCTGTATTTTTTCATTGATCTTCATGAAATTTGGTCGGAATGATTGCCTTGATAAAATCTAGGTCAAATTTCGAATATGGGCTATCTGGGATCTAAAACTAGGTCACTAGGTCAAATCAAGGAAAAACCTTGTGTATGCGATAGAAGCTGTATTTTTCAATTGATCTTCATAAAATTATGTCAGAATGATTACCTTGATGAAATCTAGGTCGACTTTGAATATGGGTTATCTGTAGTCAAAACCTAGGTCACTAGGTAAAATCAAATAAAAGCCTTGTGGATGCGATAGAGACTGTATTTTTCAATTTGTCTTCATAAAATTTGTTCAGAATGATTGCCTTGATAAGATCTAGGTCGAGTTCGAATATGGGTCATCTGGGGTCTAAAAGTAGGTCACTAGGTCAAATCAAAGAAAACCTTGTGTATGCGATAGAGACTGTATTTTTCAACCGACCTTCATGAAATTTGGTCAGAATGATTGCATTGATTGAGTAAAGGTCAAGTTTGAATATGGGTCATCTGGGATCAAAAACTAGGTCACTAAGTCATGTCTAAGAAAATACTTGTTTAAACTCAAGAGACCACATTTTTGGTCTAATCTTAATGAAAATTGGCCAGAATATTTGTTTCCATGAAATCACTAGGTCAAACATGTTTACACCGTTATGGTGTGTTTCTCAGGTGAGCGACCTAGAGCCATCTTGGCCCTCTTTTTTCATGATTCTGCCAACCTGGTATAAGTAAGTCACATAAAGAAATCACATTAAAACCGTGTTAAATAATATATGTCTAGCATGAATCTGTTTCATGAAAAGCATCTAATTAATATTTGGTAAGTTTTCTTTTCAGTCATTTGTTAGTTTGGTGTAAAGAGATTTAGAGCTTATTACACATGTTAAACAAACTGTTTTCATCTAATTATTTGTTATCCGCTATACGTTATTTCATATAGAAGACTTTTTGGGTTGTTTTGTTTATTATGTTAATGGAACCTACAGCTTAGTCCGAACATAATAAGCATTTCTGTTCTTCTTTGTTTTCGTTTCTCATTTCATATTTTACAGTGTTTTAGGTAGTACACATATGATTCCGCAGGCTTAAAACTATTAGTTCCTCTACACAATTATTTTCCGAATTTCATTTTTATCAGACCTTCCAAATTATTCCTGATCACAACAGAAGATGTATCTTTAAAGGAAAATTTAACTATTCTACACTACTGTTTCATACAAACGACTCGTCTTTAGATTTAAAATAATTTGTTTCTAAAATATCTTTCCAATGTGTATATTCATCATATAATTATGTATTATAAATACAAATATCAAGGTGATCTTTTTGTGATACTTGATGCCTGACTGACTACCGCTAGAGAAGCTCGTATTCATATTAGTTTTTCTCAAATATAAAGTTATTTGGCCGTCGGTAATGAATATGGCAAACGGCTTATGTAGATGACGCTGCTGTTATTTAAAACGTTGGTGTTGTGTTGTCACATTTGTAGCTTAAACAGTATACTTTCAGTGGCGCTAAGCCTCGTGTACCTAAATTCAAGCAATGTTAAGTAATCCTTTGTCTGTCTTTTTGAGTTGCAGTAATGTGAGTTTGTTAAAAATACGCCGTAATTTGTGTGTGACATGAATTACAGCTTGAACTATTAGATATTTAAAATAATAATCACTAAAGTAACACCAAAAGGCTTGCCATACTTTATAGTATTCCTTTCAATTCAGCGCTAGGGGCGTGAATGGTACTGCATGTTTCATGCGGCCGTAAAAAGCCCCCTCGTTCTTAGTCTCAATGAGTTCTTTCAGAGTTCATTCAGTGTTCATTTTCGTTCTGCTGAAGGCGTGTTAGGGGTATGAGGCTTTTGTACATACAATTACTTCTCATGAGCAGAAACACGCCGTGTTTGCTATTATTTTGCATGGATGTGAGATATGCTTCCAAATGATCTTATGAGTTTATATACAAAGGATATTCTTGCTGATGTTTATACACACACAGAAATAGTCACTATAAATTTATAAGACATTTTACTCTGCTTAAGTGTTATATAGATAATGTTAAATGCTGTGAACTAAAAATATTTCTTAAAGTCGTTAGGGCAGGTAAAATGTTCTCTAATACTTTTTTGCAACAATTTATTGATAAGCACTGTGAAAGCTCCCAATGCTGTTGATTAAACTAGACTTACGGGATTGCATATAAAATACATTTATGAAAAAGTGTGAAGTGGGCCCCTCGAGTAATTACTGCTTTGTACATCGCATCGAAATCCTTATGTGAAAAATTTTGGTAATTATGTTTTACTGACTGATTAACTTGAAAGTTATTAAAGACCCACCAAAACCTAATAGCCTACTTTTTACTCACACATAATCGTTGTGAAAATTATTCCAGTTCTACTGATATAATACAGCTATACTAAAAAAATGGCAGGTGGACAATTGATGCCCTCACGGAATTAATGTATTTAATCTATCAAATTTTTTTTCAGGGAAGTTTTTAGAAAAAAAAAATAAGTAACTATCTTATACAGTAGAAACAAAGTGTGGTTTAAGCTCAACTTATTACATCACAGACTGTGCATAATGCTCATTCATTTGAATTATAAAATTAAGCTCTTGAATTATAAAATAAAGCTCTTAACTTGTGTACGATGTCATACTTAATGTCATATCTTTATGTAACATAACTAAAATGAATTGCTCATAAAGATCTAAACGTGTTGTACGGCTACGTTCATAAGTAAGTACGACACCTTCACTTATAATAGACTTGCGGACTGTTGTTTACTAAATCTACCGTTTGGAAATGGAATCATTTTTACATAATGACTTTGTATTAGAAGTATAATATCTCATGTTACAATATGGGGTAAAATATATTATATTTTATCGAAGATTCATATATATAAACTGTTTGTAATATGTTCTTATAGCAACAAATGCGAATTGTGATAGAATATAGTTTTCTGCAGAATATCTGTATTTACGATTGTACTTGATTCATTAACTTTAAACGTTTGAACTGAATTAAATTGTAACTTGTTTAACATTGCTCTGTAAAATGCGGAGGCGTATATTTGCAAAGCTGAACAAAACATATTTCATGAATTGATAAGATTAACATTTTGTCAAACAAACATTTTTTTCATTCAAACTATATTGGACTAAGTTGAAAGCTGTAAAATCTTTTTCTGGCTATGTGGAAGTATTTAATGCTAAAAAGTGCAGCCGCGTGTTCATGTATGAAATTGCTTTTCCGACCTAATTAGACAAGTTACCATTAAACAGTTAACACTCCAATTCTACTAGCGTACAGCATCTTAAAAATCGTTCTGCCGTCGTCGTAAGTTGACATCTATGAATGCTTGGCAACACTGGCCGATTATTTGAACCCTCAAGAATGGATTTGGCGTGTCCATGTGGTAATCCGTTCCGCTTATGACTTTGGGCCGTTCAGTGTTACGGACGCTATAATCAGTTTTTAATGCATAACTGTTAATTATCCATACTTTAATTCCTGATGACTTGTTGTGAAGTGGCACCAACTTGTTTTTGTTTGTTAGATATTGACATATGTACATTACAGTAACACATTCTGAAATTTACAAAGTTAATGTCCTTTTGTAGAACGGGGATAAACAAGCTTACAATGTATATCTGTGAAAATATATGAAAACTGTTTCTTTTCTTTAAACAATCGTAAAATAATTTCAAATGAACATTATTATCGATATAATACTGATTTACATGTATAAGTCAATTATTATTTACATGACGTAAAATGAAGACTTATACGTACATTTGTATGTCTAGCTACATTTGTAGGCGTTCTAAAACTTAGTTACTTTCAAAATTCGGTCCGATAAATTTGTTGTTCACCTTTATCGAAACATACTTCCCCCTACATTTCCTATCATGAAGTTAATCATTACTTCTGTCAGTTATCAGAATCCGAGTCACACGAAGCAGCTGAGACGTTGCGATGGGATTGTTCTACCGTTGACGTCAGTAGGATGTGTGGTTACGAATGACGGACAATTTGTAAATAGATTATCAGACTTTCAGGCTGGCTGTGATCTGCATTTTCATAATACAAACTATAAAAAGAGATCACTTGGAAACATTGAACGAACCAAGCAAATTAATAGCAGAGTCGGTTTCTTTTACTACTTAGCCGGTGCTCGAGAGGTGCTGCACACTTTTAATAACATACTGAATCTAATATCATTTCTTTTGGTTGATTTTCACGCTTCCAAACGCTTATCGTAATGTTTTTTATGATATTTCATTTAATTTAAATTAAAAAAAAATCTTAGGAATGAAAACAATCACATGTTTATTTGCAGAAAGAAAATCAAATGCAAATTTTAGTTCTGTTAAAGTAGCAAGTATTTAACCACATCAGAGAAAATCCAAAGAATATACATTTGTAGTATAGAAAGATTCGTTTTGCTGAGTATATGTATCTGATGTAAAATGCACACATCTTAAGTTTTCTTACCATGTACATCCACATATTAAATTACATATTTTAGAATGTATTTGTTTTGTTTTACTGATCTACTAAGTATTCGGTTTAAGTTGCTTTAGCTATGAATCGACATACTAAGAAACATTGTAATGGTTCAGTAATATGCCATTTTTCATTTCTATCAATTGCATGCATACGCACGACTTTGTTCCATGTGTTTGAATTAACGTGTTTTTAAGGTCGCAATCAGCACAAGTTCCATGTGACTCTATGAACAAATTGCCTTGGATTCAAAGGTGATACATCCATACCAAATACCAACATCTATTCTGGAGAATGCTCTACTTATTGGTATGACAGTGAATATGTTTAGGTAGCTCTGTTGGATGGACTAGTAACTTCTTTCTGAGAAATGTGCTAATAACATAACATAATGTGCTTTATAGAATATAATAGAGACCAATTATTGAAATTGGAAAACATACCCGGAAGGTTTTCACGACCGGACAAAGAAACATTGAAAATTCTAAAGGATTATGATATTTTGATATACAGATCTGCCAGAGGTTGTCATAATCAACTTACACGTAATTGGGATATCAATCAATGGATCAATCTGGGCAATATTAGAACATTACATGAGGCACTTACAACTGTAACATCAACATACAGATCAAAGCATAAACAAAAATTCAACAAAGAAGTGCTGGAATCTAGAAGGACAATGAATATATCCCACATAAAATATGAATCTCAAACAATAGTTAAAGGCCAGAAAAATATAAAAATGTGTTGCATAAACAAAAGATCATTGAAAACCAAGACGACATCCTTCTGTGACGTTATACTCTCGAATGATCTAGATCTTATTGTTGTGACAGAGACATGATTAGACACCTTCATCGATAAAGCATGTCTAGGTGAATTGTTACCTGATGGGTAAAAAATCAAGCATGTGCCACGCCCTTGTAGTAAGCGGGGAGGTGGGGTGGCCCTGATTTATAGATCGGTGAAAGATGTAAAAATAGTCTCTTCAACTAGTGATAATACATTTTCAACATTAGAAACAATCAGAACTCAGAACATATTGAGTGTAATGTAAGTATCAACAACAACAAATTGCTCATGGACGTTATGATTTTCTGGATACCGATTGGCCAGATTTCTTACCAAAATATGCCGCAGTTGACAAGAATATCATTATAACTGGCGATCTGAATTTTCATTTAGACATTCTTTCTGATCGTGACACCATCAGATTTAACAGTGTGTTACAATATTGTGGCATGTATCAACATGTGAAAGGGCCCAACCACGTCCCCGGTCATACCCTAGACGTGGTCATCACCAGAGACATGGATAAAACAGTATCGGCAATAGTAGTGACTTATCCTGGATTATCAGATAGCTCTGGAAAAATAGCCAAGGACCACTTCGCAGTAATGTTTAATGCACTTGCCGCGAAAACCCTTCCGGTAAAGAAAACTATGACATACAGGACACTCCGTTCGATGTCTCATCATACAATAGTGAACTTTCAGCTTTAATTGACAATCATGCGCCTTTGTGTTCAAATACCATCACATTAAGACCATCTTGTCCCTGGTTCACGAAGGAGCTCCACGATGCCAAACAGTTAAAGCGTAAACTAGAACGTAAATGGCAGACTTCAAGACTCACCGTTGACCACTTAATGTATAGAAATCAATGCGCAATCGTTAACAAAATGTTAAAAAAAAGGCAAGAATTTATTATTACTCAGAGAAAGTAGAATCAAGTGAACGAGACCAAAAAGTTTGTTCAAAATAACGAAACATTTATTGAACGGTCCGAGCGAAGTTGCACTTCCATCAAGCAAGAGCCCAGAAGTACTAGCACAGGAGTTCAGCGATTTCTCCATCGATAAAATAGAAACAATCAGATCTAGAATCAGAGTGAATCAGTAACTCCAGAAGACGGACGCATAGAACTATGTGATACTGCGCGTTTGGCTAGTTTCAGTCCAGCAACAGAGTAACAGGTGAAAAAGCTAATAAGTCATGTGAATTAGACCCTCTTCCTGCATGGCTCTTGAAATCGTGTATAAACGAACTTCTCCCAATATTGATGAAAATTGTTAACATCTCTCTACAAAGTGCAATCGTGCCAAAATCATTTAAAACATCACGAATAAGACCATTGTTAAAAATGCCAAGTCTTGACCAGGACACACTCAAGAATCACAGATATGTTTCCAATCTGCCATACCTCTCAAAAATCCTCGAAAAAGTGGTAAACAGAAGAATTGGGGAACATTTGTCAAACAACCAATTACATGAAATAAACCAGTCAGCGTACAGAAAATTTCATTCAACTGAAACTGCATTGATAAAAGTTCAGAACGACATTCTCGAATCCCTAGACAAAGGTGACGTCACAGTACTTGTGATGTTGGATCTGTCGGCTGCATTCGACACCATTGAACATAACACCCTTCTTCATAGACTCGAATTTAACTTTGGATTCGCTGATAAACCTCTTCAATGGGTGGCATCATATCTAACAGACCGCTACCAAACAGCATGTATCGATGACAAACTCTCTGAACCGGTCCTTATGAAATTCAGTGTTCCTCACGGATCTGTTCTAGGTCCAAATTTCTACACGATGTACACTAAACCAGTCGGGTCCATCTGTAGAAACCACGATCTAAACCACCATTTTTATGCAGATGACTCCCAACTCTATCTATCGTTTAAACCAGTTGGCCAAGCATCAAAGGCAGCCACAATCACGCGAGTTGAACAATGCCTAAAAGAGATCATCTCATGGATAAATTCAAACATGTTAAAATTGAATGCAGACAAAACTGAAGTAATTCTTTTTTCGAGTCAAAAACACTCCAACCATATTGAAAATCTAGAACTGAAAGTTGGCGACTCGAGCATAAGACCATCAAAAACTGTTTGAAACCTTGGTGCTACGCCTGATTCGAATATGCACATGGACCATAATGTTAATTCGGTTACTCGAACATGCTATGGCCAAATAGGACAAATTGGTCACATTCGACCATATTTGACAACTGATGCTACCAAAATCCTTATAAACTCGCTTGTGACCTCACGATTAAATTACTGCAATGCTCTGTTGTATGGCGTGCCAAAATCAACAACGAGCAAACTGCAACATGTTCAAAACACAACTGCCCGTCTTATTACGAAAACAACCCGTTTTGAACATATAACACCAATCCTTAAAGATCTTCACTGGCTTTAAATACAAGATAGAATCAAATACAAAATTCTCATTCAAACATTCAAGGCCTTGCATGGACAGTCGCCGGTGTATATGAGAGACTTACTGGAGGTTTACGTGCCAACTAGAAATCTGAGATTAGCAAGTGCAGCAACAACCTTGTGCCACAAAAAAGTCGACTGGTTTCCTACGGTGATAGAAGTTTCAGAGTTGCCGCCGCAAAACTATGAAATTCTCTCCCTGCCAATCTCAGAAAAAAATCATCACTAAATTCATTCAAAAGAGCTCTGAAAAGACACCTTTTCAAAATTTTCTACAACACATAGATACCAACTGTGACCGTTTCTACCCATAATAAATATGCTGTGCTTATTTTTGTGATACAGAACTACGGCAAGTCATACAGATCGCTTTACTGTACAATTCATCATATAATTAGCTCAATTGGCAATTCATCCTTTATTTCATCATGTCACATTTTAAGGGTTATTTTCATTCTATGTGTGTATTCTGCAAGACTTGAGTTTCACTTGAAGTTGTTTTTATGATTGTATATGTCATGTTTTTGTGAGTTTCCTACATGTCTGTGATATGTCACATGTTTAATTGTAAAGCGCCATTGAACGTATATATGAAAAGGGCGCTCAACAAATCTAGTATAATAATAATAATAATAATAATAATAATAATAATAATAACAATAATAAATGTTTAGGCATGCAAATGAGGTAGTAGCAAAGTATATTAGTACACAGACAGTTGAAACCTCGTGTATAATACCTCATGTTAAAAGTGCAAGATCACGAAACTTGTGATGTTGTTGGTCGATTTAATATGATAAAGAATTCTGTGATCCGTTTAGTAACCGGACTTGCTCTGAGGGTTGTGTTGATATTAGTATACATGAGTTAGTCTTCAAGTAAATTACTAGTCTATAAAGTTGTAATGCAGATTCCACGAATGGATAGCATCTGTACTTAAATACTTGCTTTAATAATTTCAATAGATGGGAGTAATGAGGTCGATTCTAAACAAAGAATTTGTTGTATATGCGGACGGCATGAATTGCTTTTATACTGCATCAAACTCAATGTGATTTAGTTGTGGTAATCGCAAATTAGCGAACTACTGGTTATTGAAATGATATCGAACGATGAAGTTCGCGGTATTGTGGAAAGTAAATTATCGGGTAGATGTAGGGTTGCATTTATTAGTTATGTTATATAATATACGTTTCAAGTCAGCAATAATCTACTATTATACCTGAAAGAAGTCATACGAATGGTTTAATTCAACGGGTTTAGATAAGATATTTAATAAAATGTTTTGTTTGTTTTGGGTTTAACGCCGTTTTTCAACAGTATTTCAGTCATGTAACGGTGTTCCTGGATTCTGTACAAGTACAAACCTGTTCTCCGCAAGTAACTGCCAACTTTCCCACATGGATCAGAGGTGGAGGACTAAGGATTTCAGACACAATGCCGTTTATCAAATAGTCACGGAGAACATACGCCCAGCCCGAGGATCGAACTCACGACCCCGCGATCCGTAGACCGTCGCTCTACCTACGGGCGGGTCTAATAAAATGCATCGGTGTTTACATTGAGCAGGTCAATTTTGACATCTTGCAATTACTGGACATCTGAAATATTACTATAAAATTAGAATAAACGTATATGTAATAGCTGATTTTCGGATGCTTTAATATTTTTCCTGCAAGCTTGCTTTCTCGTTAAATATGAAGGTCTTTAGATGGCCATAATGTTTCAGTAATGGACGTTAGCCATTACTATAGAAGAAGAAGACAAAAATGCTAAAGGTGAAAACGGAACAGAAGAATATTTTTTATTCTTCTGCAAAATTATTTAAAGTAACAGGATGCAAAATAATAGATCTACTATGTTCATTGTCATGGAAATATCAGACCGATCTTATGTATTTAAAGTTTTATAAAAAGTGGTTTAAGCATATCAATTAAAAATAAATAGACGTTTAATGAAAAGAGTTAAATGGTTCCTCAAAACAGCAAACATCTGTATGATCTTCATAACATTTACTTTTGTTTTTCCTTTCAATTCGATCACTGTTAAGAAAATTGCGGAAAAATAACAAACTTATAAGACTGAAAACACGATGATTACTTTTGGTTGGAGGCAATTTATGAAAAGTTAGATTTTTTACAACAAATGAAACATTAAAATGTAAGTGGTATCATACAATTTTATAAAGTAAGACGGTTAGAAAGTGACCTGGTACCTGATCTAATGAGTCTCACAACCAGTGACGTTTCCATGGGAACAATAGGAAAATATAAAAGTCGTGTAAAAAGAACTAATGTTTATCGTATGAGTATTCAAAATGGCTTTTAAATTACAGGATCATCACGAAGCCCTGATTGATTCTCGCACATTGTTTTGCATTTTTAATTGTACTGGTGGTCTGTTCATTAATGTGATGGATCAACAATTCAAGAAACAAAGAATACCAATTAAAAATCCTTTCTACTTATTATATCTATATCGAAATATTCTACAAATGAAACAATGTTTCGGATGCCTTTGTTTATCACCATTTGCTGATTATCGGTCTGTTTACTACACATTTCCGCATTCTTCTATTTTCTTTGCATTGTAGTGTGAGTGAGGGATAGAAACAGTATGATCTGTGGTTAGGGGTCTTTGAGTGCTAGAAGATTTCTAGGTTTCGATTTTTTGCTCTGACTGACCTATTTGTATACATTCAAGATGTTGCTTTCAATATATTTTTTAATTAAGATAAATGACTTACAAATCTTCTCTATATGGTAAATCAGAAACAATTCAAAAAGTGCTCATGTTAAGCCCGCAACTTGTTGAAGAAAGAAATCAAACTCATAACCTGTTTAAATTTAAAGAGTTTTATTATTAAGCGATAAATGTATAGCATAATACTTTAACCAGTAGGCGTCGGGTATTTTTCTTAAAATAGAAATATTTATCCCACTCATTCAAGCGTTCCCATTACCGCAACCATTTATTACATTTATATGTTATAGGTATTCTAAAGGGAAGTTTAAAATGTGTTCTCAAGTGTACTGAAAGCTTGTTAGTATTATAATATTGCTGTAGTTTAAAATATAGAAGCTTTATCATGGTTTTAGATACAATACCCTGGAATTAGCGCAGGTAAGAATATAATATTGATGTTATATGAAAAATATTTTTATTTATAATGTATTTTAAATCGTAAATATCATTTAGGTAAATTTATCTTGCTCACTGAACATTTCATTGAAGTTGAGAGTACTTTTTATTCTCATTTCAAAAATTGAAATTGAAACTGCATGAATACGTATGGGTACTGGTATCTTTTATATATAAATGACATTATGCACAGCTTTCACTTAGTAGTTACATAGTTACATGAATACAGTTTGGCAGATGTTGACAAAGCCCAATATTTTGCATATTTTAGAGTAAAACATTGGAGAATGACACGAGGGTTACGTACAATAGTATTACTTTTGACACTTTTCACGGATGCTGTACTAACTGGTGAGTCGACATTTGCTAAAACTTATTTCAAGTGTATAAACCACAGAGAGTGAAACGCATGAAAAATGATGCAAAATGGTTGGAAATTGTCATGAAGTGCATTCAATCTCTCGGATAAGAATACTACTTATGAATATTATCTATACAAAGGTTATATATATTTTTTGTAAATGTTTCTACAATATGCTATAGATTAAAATTAATTACTTGATAACATTAATCTAACAGAGTCTTATACTAAAATGCTTAAACCAATAATGAAATAGCATTTGACATCTTTATTGATAGTTTTGTTAAACAAATTCGTACTGTACTGTTTATTAGCAGTGACAGAAGTTCAGACAATATAAATACATATTGATTGGTTATAATTATGAATACCATTAATGTATACATTTCAGAATGTTCAGTAGGCTGCACTTCCTGTTCCGGTTCAACATGCTTGAAATGTGAATCTTCATATTTTTTACCCGTCAATGTCTGTATTCCTTGTCCTGAAGACTGCACCAGTTGTAACGAATTTTCTAATTGTACTTCATGCAAACCAGGTAAATGGGGTTCAGTCAACCAATGCCAGTTCACCTGCGTAGATAAATGTTATAATAGGGAATGCGAGTATGACACTGGCTATTGCATTCAGTGTAAATCTGGGCTGTACGGCCCACGATGTCAATTTAATTGTAGTGTTTGTAAGGGTGATCTTTGTGATTTTCGTGGATGCACGCATGGATGTAAACAAGGATATTATGAATCTGATTTAAAGTGTGAGACATGTCCGACTGATTGTAGATACTGTAATGATGCAAGAACATGTCAGATTTGTAATGACGGTTTTCATTTGTATCAATTTCATTCAAATTTAAAAATTTTTGTTCACTGTATTAGTTGCTCATTAGGATCAAACTGTTCAAGTTACTGTGCTATTCAAAACTGCAATAACTGCAAGATCCTTGATGGCGATTTGAAGTGCACAGATTGTTCTGAAGGATATAGATTTAATGGCAAAATATGCATACCAAATACAACAAGCTGTTCTCAAGGATGTTCTTCTCATTGTGATGACAATGGAATATGCGTAGGAAGTTGTAATGCTGGATGGACGGGTGAAAGATGTTCTGGAAAGTGTTCTGATAAATGTTTGACATGCGATAAAAGTAATGGACACATTTGTCATCAGTGTAAAGGTGACTTTTTCACTGTTAGCTGTAATGTGGCTTGCAATCCGTCATGTATAACAGAAGAAGGCAAACAAACGTGTAGACTAAATGATGGATATTGTTTGAATGGATGTGAACGTAATTTCTGGGGTCCTGATTGTGACCAACCTTGTTCAAACGGTTGCAATAATAGCATTCTAATGTGCGAGAGAAGTAACGGGACATGTAAACATGGATGTAAGGACGGATATAGCGGAGACAAATGCGATACTACTGTTACAAGCCGAACAACTGTGAAATCTGAAGGTATTAAAAATATTGCCTTAACAATTTTGTGACACCAGTTGACATCAGTCTCTTAAAGTTTTGGTGGTGCTAAAACCACAAAAGTATCCTTCATAATCATAATATAAAAATACAACCACATATCTTGACTTTTAAAAAAACTATGCAATTAATATCAAACATGTGTTCACGTATTTCATAATTACGTTATTTACTTGTTTTCATGTTTTTAAAGTATGTCAGGCATCGTTTGAGTCATATATTGTTCCTCTTTTAAGAATTGTAAATATATCGCGTTCGTAACCGGATTTCTAAGTTTACCTGTTTTTGGTTGAAGAAATCATCTTTAAAGATTTTAATAATTAATAATTAAAGCCACTATAAAGGTCCAGAATAAGATTCACATTCTCCCCAATTACACGCCAAATGTTTTTAAACACATATGTCGATAGTTTAAATACCGTATAAGTACTTATTTCTGCGGGCTTAAAATTCTGCGATTTTTTCAAAAATGAGGTGGTATTAATTTCTGCGTACTTTATTTCTGCGGTGTCTTCCTTCTCACGTTGATTGGATTCATTTCTGCGGTTCTGTATTCACCGATTGTTTCATTAATTTCAAATAGACAGGTACTTATTTTGTTGTTATTTTGACAGTTATGCTGGCTTTCGGATTGAAAATAAAAGTTGACGAATACTAATGTGACATCGTCATCATCACATAATGTTGAGTGTTAAATAAAAACACACGAAAAAAATAAATACAGTCATGCCAAGCAGACAAGAAAATGCTTTTGCAAACATTCTCATCTCTGCATTGTAACGGTATGATATTTTTGTTAATCACGCCTTTTTCAAGTCCCATACAAATAATGGCAAATATGACCGTCACCAGACGGATCGGTTAACAATAGACACAAAGGATACAATGGATTGTGTTTATCACATAATTTAAGAAAACTGAAACTGACAGTTGACTGCTCAATAGTGAACGAAAATCACAACAAATTTGATGGTTTTATTATGATTATTCAACAGCAAAACAATAACAAAACAGTTCTATTATATTACCGTTACTACTATATTTTTTAAACTTGCTTCGTCGGCCTTCGGCTACATGTGGTGTGGGACAAAGCCGATAACGCTATCGGACATTGTCTTATACTTAACCGGATTATAATGGCGGCTTGTATCATCGTAACGGCATGTCAGGACAACATTTTCTGCGGATTTTAAATCTGCGGTCTTGTTGTCTTCCGCAGAAAACGCAGAAATAAAGTTCCCGCAGAAAAAAAGTACTTATACGGTAATCAGTGCACGAAAGTTTAATTTGAAGCATCTTAAATATGGATATACTAATGTCAAATAATTCAGTCTGATGTTTATTTCAAAACTTACCTTCCTCACAAAGGATTTTCTATTAACAAAATGATGTTCTTTTATTTTCATCAATATAACAGCTAATCCTGCAATCACATGAGGTTTGTCTATAGTTAAATCTCCAATAAAATATGTGAACAATCTGTGTCGTAGGTCATTAAAATTTAAAACAAAACACTGTTACATTTACTTGTCCACAAAAAAGACAAAAGTTAAGATTTCGTTGCTTCTTTGAAACGTATTATAATTTAGTGTAAATTATCGACCATGTTCATTTGTCTAAATTGACATCTATATTTAATAAAACAAGAACCTGATTGTCTAAGAAATACTTTCACACACCACAGTTGTGGCTTAAAGCATCGATACATTATAACAGGCACTTCGCAGCCCAGTTCAACCAGTTCCGTCACAGACACTACGGGAGAGCCTAATGATGGGGAGCATAAATCACAGAAAGACAATAAAGATATAATCATTATAGGTTCTGCAGCAGGCGGAGGTGTCCTTGTGTTGATACTGATTATCGGTATTATCGTTTGTCTCGTGAAAAGAAGGTAAACATTATTTTCCATTTGTTTTACCTGCCAATACATTTTCTGTTCAAATTACAGGCTTACTTAAGTTTATACAACATCTGCTCATTCTATGCTTTCTGAATGCGTTTCATTCTAGTCTATCAACTTGATGTACTACTAGTTTCTTCTACTTTCATTATATAGTTCCTTTGCATTTATACAAACTAATGTATCATCATTAACTACGTGTATTCTGAATCTATATCAACCAAGTCGGTCTGTCAGACGGATGACTCTAAATATATAACTTACACTTTTCATTACTCTTGAAACACGAGGTTCTGTCTAAAACATATTCTCATAAATCTTACGACAGTCTACCTACTGAAACATGAAACCAATCATTGTACTATGCACGGTGGTGTGTAACCTAGCGAGGCACAACTTTGTTTACTTCCTGTTCTGAAAAAAATGCTAATTTTATAGTTTTACAAGTATTTTACACAGTATTTTACACAGACTTTTATCTTTTTTATAATCAAAGAAACGGTTTAATTGTGTACAGACATTTAGTTGAATACATATGTCCATATAAACTGATATCTACCTGGTAACCAGCACCCCACCCACTTCGGTTCACGATGGGGAGACGCTATTAGACAATATCAGATCATTATCCATTAAGAAGAGGTTTACCCAGTCAATAAATAGTTTCAACTTATATGGCGTTTACGCTGCATATTGTGCAAACTCAATATATATTATTCATAGTGTTTTCAACAATAACCAGGACCAGACATTGGAAGGTATCATACCACTAAATTTATCAAGTGTTCTCTGGAACAATCAGTGAAGCTAAAATGGATGTTTTTGGACTTCTGTTGATATTATTCTTAGCTGCTAATAGAATTGCAAATTGTATAAGCCATTGTGATTTGATAAGTGTGTTTTACTGTGATGAAGAGACCAGGAATGTGATTACAGCTTACAGTCTATGATAATTTTGTTACAAGCTATCAACATGTTCAGAAGAAACAGAAAAATACATAATAAAAAAAAAATATGCTTATAATTCAAAAAGTAGCAATACCGTTCTTGTTTATTTGTTGTTATGTGGTGATATACATCCGTGCCCTGGTCCCATGGCTAGTGACCCAGAAGAATCTACAAATAATTTCCGTTGTTTTGAAAAGCGGGGACTTCATTTTATTCATCTAAACATCAGGAGCCTCCTCCCAAAAAAATGACGAATTAGTATTTTAGCCAGAAACTGTCGAGCAGCCTGCATATGTGTAACAGAATCATGGCTTGATGAAACTATTTTTGACTCAGAAATACATATTAATAATTAAATTCTCAAAAGAAAAGATAGAAACAGACAAGGAGGTGGTATATATGTGTACATCAGAAGTGATTTGGCATTTAATTCACTGGATGATATTTTTCATGATGAACTTGAAACTCTTTGGATTGAGATACTTTTGCCTAAAACTAAACCTTTTATATACGGTTGTCTCTACAGACCCCCACAAACAGTCTAACTTTTATGATATTTTAGAAAATGTGTGCTCATCAAATTCTTGTTTTATTGAGAAAGAATGTATACTTTTAGGTGATTTTAACACGGATGTTACAAAGGATTCAAAATGTGTTTTATTAAAATCTCTAAAGTCTTTTATTAACATGTTCAGTTTTACACAGGTTATAAAAGATTTTACCAGAATAGGCAATCAGTCTTCATCTATTATTGATTTAATTCTGGTTACAGATAAAGAGAAAATCTCTCAATCTGGTGTTCTTCATATTGGTATAAGTGACCATTCACTTATATACTGTACAAGAAAAATCACTAAAGATTTTACAAACAAACACAATACTGTCAAAGTGAGATCCTTCCTCCACTATGAAAAGAGGCCATAAGACTTAAAAGTGTACAACCAATAAGAAAAAAAATATGATTTGATATTGTATTCTGTATTAGCCAAATAATCTTACCCATTAATCTATAACTAAGCTTGCGAATCTCTGCTTCTAAATATACATTTCAGACGAAAGCCCTCTGGTGATGAGTCTCTGCAGAATGGGATGGTCATGTCTGATGAAAAAGGTCTGTATAATCATTGATATTGTCTAGTCTAATGTTGCAGTTTGCATTCCTGTATGAATTAAATGTATTGTATTCTACTGTGCTTTGTTAGAGAACAAAGAAGCACACCATGTGAATCCTGGACAAATACAAGAAAAAGAAGACTACATATATGCGCAGCCTGACAAATCTCGTATTAGACAGAAACATAGCAAAATGGAAATAAGTAAACCGCAGAAAATGTACGACAACATTGCAATTGATCTAGAAGAAAATGAAGCAACCGTTACGGAAACTGAAACCGATGTGGACAAAATACAATTAGAAGAATTGGAAGAAGGTCCTACAAAGTTTATAGAGACAGGTGAGACTCAAAGTTGGTCATTTTTAATGTTCAGTCTTTGTATCATTCTGATACTTGATAGAATATATAATTAAAAATTCATGGTATTTTATTTCCTTACATCTATATGGGTAATACAGAGTAACCTCATTGCATCAGTCGTTATATTTTATCCGCTTTTTCTGAACCAAGCTTTTTCATTTCTTCTACAGTACTATTAGTATTATACATCGTTCCAGAGGACTCCAGTGCTCATAACAGGACATTTTTAGTTTTCAAAGTATCTTGATTGATTTCAAATTTATGTAAATTTTAGCCATTTTGGACATCATTTTCTTTTAATTAGAATTTTGGATTTATTTATGGATGGATTATGATAAACCTTTCATTTTAGTTAATATAAAAGCAACATTTTTGTGAAAAATTTAAATCTTTCAAACGCAAGAATTTTACACAGGAAAAAATACATATTTTTCCACAACAATGATATTGTTGATTCAAAAGTACCTTCAATACCCCTAAAAGCTGTCTGGATTTGTAAGATCAGATAGTTACTGCAGTCTACATTAATACCTGTTCTAAATCAATTCCAGAAGTAAAGCCACCCAGCACAGATTTATACTACAATACCGCAAGTTTGATTCGTAGTCGCATAAAGGTTTCAGATCTTCTAGAATACATCAAGAAGAAAAATGATTATGAAAAGGAATTTGAGGTAACGTTACAACTGGTTTTAATTATCAATTACTAGTACTAAATACGGTCCAGACTTAGGAGAACATATTAAATTGTTATTGCATGATGATGAGACGACTGTCCAAGGTAATGGACCTGGTCAAAATGATATTCACTGAGGCCTGTCTCAATGAATATCACCTTGGCCAGGTCCATAGACTTGAATATTCACCGACATTATCATACAGTAAGTGTTACATTTTATCACTACACTTCCAGTCAAAGCAGAGTTGTTAATATGTGTAAGAGTGTCCATAAGAAGAAATGCTACACATTTTAACGATATGTAACGAGTCTGCTGATTGGACTAAGGGTTAAAAACCCAGATATGACTGGATGGTACCTGCCAGATATATCGAGTGAGTTTGTTTTGAAGGAAAACTGCTCGTTCAGGTTTGTTTACAATAATATCACTTTCTATGGACCTTTAAGTGGTCAATTATTGACCAATGGGATAAGCGGAATTTACGTGTTATAAAATTATTTGTTTTATTTTTAGAAATTACCTAAAGGTCTAACAAGAACGTGCGATGTAGCTCTCAAACGAAACAACCGCGCAAAAAATAGGTATAACGGAATATATGCATGTAAGTTTTCCCAAATATCTTTATCACGTTACACTGCTTTTGTCGATCGAATTGTTTGTGCAAATAGAACTATTTATACTAGCATAACTTACAACTGAAAGAAGCTGATACGAATGAGAAATTATCTGATTTCTTACTGCCTTTAATCTTAATTTCTATCATTTTAATTTTTTTTTGTTCATGAACTTCCACTTTATTCAAATTGTAACTCATTTTAATCTTTAAAAGAAACACATTACTCAATCAAGCGCAAAATATTAATTTTCTCACCAAATGTAATCAAGTAATTATATGCATTGTAGATGATGCGACACGAGTTGTCCTACAAAGTAAAAACTATATCAATGCTAATTATATAGACGTAAGTATAACAAATTACCAGCTTGGTGGGTTTTTTTTAAATCATAATTAAGTTGAAAGCTCGTTTCTTCTTCTTGGAGTTCTTTTAAATATCATTCCATTACTAATAACTGATTTGTAAGATTCTATTGCCAACTTTTACATGCATTTTAGTAAAACATTTTTTTGTTCTTTAGGGTCACAAGGCGTCTCCAGCTTATATTGCTTCCCTAGGTATGTTTTTTACACTTCAGAATTCTGTAGGATAATGTTTTATGATTCATATATTTTACAATCAGTCCTGTCAGATAATGGTATATGTTTTATACAACATAATATTAACTTTAGCGCAATCGTACGCTCTTAGTTAAACTTACTATTTAGGCGTAGTTTACATGTACGCTATAACTTGATGATAAACTTATTTTAAAAAAAATATATATATATTTATCCATTATGACTTAAACGTGATTTTCGTCGCTAAAGCAAACAGCGACTATACATTTGAAGCAGACGATGATCGTGTTACAAAATGATTTATAACTTTCTCATGTTGTGTATTTAAAAAGATATAATATCTTCCCCACTGATCATTTCACGCAAGGTGTTAACATTTACTTTCAATGAGAAAATAAGCTGCTGCAACATAATACATTATGTAGCTGAGGGACCAGGAAGTTTCGTTTCGTCCTCCATTATTTATGTCCTCGGTTATAAATAATTACAGTTTAAGATAAACTTTAAATGCATTTATACAGTCTATTGAAATTTTGCTGAAGTTATTCTCGTGTTTAGAGTATTGAAGGCCATCATTTGCTTAGTTTAACAATAATACAACACAATCATCTAAAGGGTATTGGATTTCAATTATAAATATTTAATATTTAACACTGTGTGAAACACTCTGTCTACCTTAAGCTGTAAAGTCGGGGGCGTTAATATAATGTAGGTCTTATCAATGTCTTTAATGTAATCTTATGTATATTGCATAGGACCAACTAAGAGCACAATGAACGATTTTCAAGACTTTTGGGAAATGATTTGGCAAGAAAGAACAGATAAAATAATCATTTTGACGAACTTGGAAGAGTCTAAGGTTTGTGCACTGACCTTGAATATTTTTTCGATATGTTTGTCATTTAAAATCAGAGTGCCGGTAGTATTTCCTAACATTTACCACATAGAATGTTACAACGTCATAGATTAAGGTAGTTGACTGTAATGACAATCGGTAATTTCCGTTCGTTTACGTATTCTCCGTATGTGATTTCGGCATTCTCCGGTTATCTCCGGTTGTAATGTAAAATTAGTTTTTATTATGGCCGAAGTATGCCGAAATCGAATACCGAGAATACGTTACCGCACAGATATTGCCGATTTTCATCACGGGTCAATTGTCTTACTTAGCCGTTTTAACATAATTAATTTTCCGACAATTAAAGGTCTTTTATTTCATTTTAAATTGGGTATATATGATATTAACAATTGCTAATAAAAAGGCAAAGAAAATTTCATGATGCATGAAAGTATACACAATCAAGTAATTAAGATTTTTTTTCGACCGGTCTCAATAATAAACGATGGTATAAATACTACATCCGGTGTATATTTCGTTCATTAAAAATTAACATTTTATTTAACTTCTTTAAGGAAGATCGGCGATTCCCGTACGCTCTATGTGCGATTTCGGTATTCTCAGGTTGTTATTAGAAACAATGCATTAACGGCCGATGAATACAGAAATAGCATATGCAATAAAATTGCCATTACGGGTCCTATACCTACCTTTAGCAACCACTGTTAAATATTAGAACATCAAACTGGTTATACATTTGGCCAAACTTATTGTAGAAAAAACGTAATTTTCAGTAAATATTACCTTAAATTACAATGAACATTTTTGATATCACATCCTCATATTTCTATCCTATAGAAAATGAAATGTGAACAATATTGGCCAGAACAAGGAGCTAAGAAGTATGGTAAATACAAAGTTACATGCGCAGCTGAGAGAACGTTTTCTGAATTCACAGTAAGAGAGTTTACCATAAATGCAAAGGTAATATGTGTTGTATTAAACTGTTGTTTTTTTTATAAAAGTTTTCAATTAATAAAATTATTAAAAGTGTGTGTTACCCTTAAGAGTCATTATTTACAGACAATATCACGTAGCTTTTACACATGAGTGGATACAATGCTTGGATTATATGGGTCTTTTTAGCTTTGATGATGAAGGAAGGCCGACGGTTTTGTGTTGTCCGTGCATTTATTCGAGCTTGGGCGGGCATCTCTGTAGAATCGCTGACCTCTCTAAGTCAGTTATATGACATTCTTACTTGAAATAATACTAAACACCAAGCTATTCTTGTCTTTGTTTCAAACCTTCAACGACGGTAGATAGTAGATGAAGTTATTTTATGCAACTGTGTTTTTCCGATTATGTTCAGATACTGTGATAATAATGGGTTCTCATGAATTTCTTTTTATTCGTATTTACATTAAGTCGAATAGTTTATAAACGAAAACATCCATGCGTTTGATGATTATGTCATTGTCCTAATAATTACTTTCTAAATCAGTCTGAGACGAGACAAGTGACACAATATCACTACACAGCATGGCCTGACAAATCCGTTCCTGATGGTGTCGCAACTCTATTAGAGTTCAGAGACAAAGTTGAACAATCACAAACAACAACTGCTGGTCCAATGGTTGTCCATTGCAGGTGTGTATATTTATGTCTTAAATATTTTAAAGATTTCTAAAACGGACACACTACTAACATCTTAAAACACTGTAAGTGTGCCTTTGTGTGTATGTGCTTATATTTGGTAACATTAATATTGATAAACTTAACCTATGTATAATTAAGAGATCAATAAAATAAAAGCCCGTTTATACTTTTCGCTACACCATTCAGTATTAAACTAGGATTACCATTATCATATCCTACTATTGTCCATCGCTCAATTATCAAAGCACAATGGCAGGATAGCAAAATGGTGATAGTAAGCTGTTAGGATAGCGATTGTGGATACGATGAAATACTGAAATCCTAATATCGCTGGCTTACCACCCTACTTGTCTGTTAGCCTGTCATGTTACTATTCTATCATCCTACCACCTGGCTTCGTTATCTTCTTTTAATGCGTGTCAAATAACTATATCCGGTCGCTCTCACTGAGTGTTTTTTGCTATATTATTCAATTTGTAGGGATACTGTTTTGTTCATATTTTATCATCACCCATCTACCAATTGTTAAAGCAGCATGGAAGGATGAGAAGATGGTACGATAGTAGTATAATAGGATAAAACGATGGCTATAGTAAGATGGTAGGATGACAGGTTATTAGGAAGATGCGACTGAGATTGGTGGTAGGTTACTAGGATGGTAGGTTAGGGACAGTCAGATGGTGGGATAGAGATGGTAAGATAGCAGGATGGCAAATTTCATTCTTACGTCCTTCGTCCTTCCATCTCTGTTCTACGTTCTTTCTTTTGTTTTTCTACTTTTCTACCATCGCAGTTCTACTACACTTCCATCTCAATCCTACTATCATACCATCCTAACACCCTACCGTAGTGCTTTGATAATTGGACGACGGACGCTAGTAGGATAAACAGTATTCATATGCAGTTAGTTGTGTTTGGAAAACAGACTTGCCCTTGATTAAAGCTAACTCACTGTTTCTTCAACACAGTGCTGGTATTGGTCGAACTGGAACCTATATCGCCCTTGATATACTCATAAAAGAAGGCAAGGATGATAATTATGTCGACTTTTTTGGCTGCTTGATGGCGCTTCGTGGACAAAGAGCTCACATGGTGCAAAACTTGGTGTGTTTAATTTCTGTTTTTCTGTATTATGCTGTGACTATAAGCAAATAACATCATGTTTTAAAGGCTGTATATTTATATAACAAAATAAGTAAATTCCTCTACTATATTGGTAAATATTTAAACAAATCTTTTCGCTATTTTTACAAAGATACTCGTATTTATCAAGTGGTATCAAGTTGTATTTAAGAAACAAAATTTATTTTTTCACCGCTGTGTTTTGTATGTTATGACCTGTAAATGCTGAAGGTAAATTATTCCTAAATGTTTGCAAAAAAAATTACCAAGCGCTGTTTTACAGGACCAATATATATTTCTTCACACCTGTGTCCTGTATGCTCTGGCCTGTGACGCTGAACCGCTCTCGCTCACTTCAATACCGAATATCATGACAGATGAAAAAATATTACGACAATATCAGGTATGTTACATAATAACAAACAAAACGTACTGTTTAACAAAATAATATATGCTACATAATAGCTTATAGTTTAACGATATCAGCTATACTATGTTGCATACTTTTTTACCAATACCAGGTATGTGATATAATAACGTATTGTTGAACAATATCTGATATGTTACATATTGTTAAATAATATCAAGTTTGTCACATAATAGGGTTAGTATAATTGCAGCTTCATCTGGGATACTGTATGCAGGTCGAGTGGATTTACAAGCGGCGCTTGCAGCCTGGCAAAATCAACGCGAGCCAGATCTAGATATTGTTTTAATTATCTGTTTATTATATTTCTCCACCTTTTTTGTTTATTGCTTTGTTCTTTACCGATGGACATCGAACGAAATATTCATGGTTTATCGATGTTAAAATAGAGGTGAGTGGGGTTTTCTTGTGTGCGCAAGTCATGTACATGTATATTAATTAATGAAAATAGCCCGGCAATATGCCTAATACAGAATTTACAGTACAATACGGAATTTGCTTTCTGTCTGGTCGTATTTACCTGTATAGTTCAAGCCATATTTTTACAGATCTTTTTCAGGTATGTAATAAAATAACATACTGTTTCACAAAATCAGAAATGTTACATAATACAAATTGGTATGCAATAACATATAGGTTGCGTAATAACACACTGTTGAACAACATCGGTTATGTTACATAATAATTAAATGTTTAACAATTTCAGGTATGTTACATTATAACATTTTTCAGATTTACACCATTTTAAATTAATCATTATTTCCTTGAAGGAGTTCATTGTTTTGAAGTTGTCAATGTTTGAAGATGAATTTATATTTTTTTTTACATGGACCAAGTTTTGTTATATTTTCTGGTCCTTCGGTATCATTTTACTGTATCAAAATTCCGCTTAAGCTAGTGCTATGGAACGTGATTCATTACTTATCATCAACAGAGTCGGTCAAACCAAGCCCGCTATTATTTTGCTTGGTTGCGTTCTATGCGTCCAAAGGATCTTCGTACGGATTTTAGTTACTATCGCAATAGCAGTCTTTTAGTGCCTTGTGGCAGCTGTAAAAAATCCGTACTTGGATTCAGTGTTGTTATACTTTTTGGTCTTTCTTACCACATAGTTCAGTCAGTTTAATTTAAGAATACACTTGCGTATCACAAAGTCATAAATGGACTTGTAACATTTCAGACTTTTACGGACATTCAAATACTAGTGGACAAAGATCGTAGGTCAGTTGCAAACAATAAAAGCAGAAAGGGAAACAGAAGTGGAGCCGACATTCCTTGTAAGAAATTTTCACTGAAATGATAATTTTTACAAGTTTTATTTTTCAAAATTCCATAAGGCCAAATGGTCCATGAGGACATGTCCATGGCAGGACAGTGTTGAACAAATGCATACAATGATATAGTTTATCGGAGAAGGTATACAATAAATTGCATATCATTTACAAACATATCAAACATTTAAGAATACATGCTAATACAAAATAATGATTTCATTAAAGTAATATAAATAAGTGCTTAACAGAACGTATCACATTTTGAATACTAAACATGTTACAGAATTTAGTCATTTTACATATATTATTGTTCCGTAAATAGTGGATACATGTAGTAGCATTTGACTAATAAATATGTTATGTTATTGCTTTATAATAAGTGGGTAAATGTAGTAACATTCGATCAATAGATATGTTATATCCTGTATGCTGAAACAAACACACATAAATATATATATGCACCTTCAATCATATTCACATCATATGTACACAATATGAATGTTGATCTCACAAGAATCAATTAAACAGTAAATTATAGCTTTATGGTACTATAACGTTAAACAAAATACACTGCAAAAAAGAATTAAACTAGGATTCTTATGGCAGTTTGCCTTAAGAAAATACAAATTAAAATTACTATAAATGAGAGGTTAGAATATTAGTTAAGTGTATAGTATTGTCCAGGCGTATGTAGCACATTATGTTCAATTAGTAAATTAATTTAATCATTTATTTATCTATACAGACTGCAGAATGAAATACATACATCTGTAACAAAAGAGAATATCTAATACTAAGAACCATTAACCCTTACCATGCTAAATTTCTATAATGGACTGGTCCATCTTCCAGTTTGGGCAGTACCATTTATCATTTGAAGGGGTGTTTACTAAAAATTTACTGACAGAATAGCGAACAGTGCAGACCATGATCAGACTGCACGGATGTGCAGGCTGATCTTGGTCTGCACTGGTCGCAAAGGCAGAATCACTTGCCGCCAGCAAGCTAAGGGTTAACATTATTTTCATTGACAGGAGCTGCGTATAACTTTTCTTTCCTTAAAGCTCTGTTCACAAAATTCCCTAACTTTCGTATTATGCAAACATTTTCAGAATTTAACAGTTCAATAAATGTTGGCATATTTGGTCTTTTCCAGTAAAACATAGAAATAAAAAGTTTCCTTAGATTATTTTATACTTTACATTCCAATACAAAATGATATTCATCTTCTAAAACATCACAAGAAAAGCATTTTCTTTCATTTAGAGGTGTATTATTTGGCTTAGTCCATCTACCAGCTTCATTATGCAATCTGTGAGAAGAAACTCATAACATCCCTTTGAATAATAAATGGTATTGCCAAAAATAAATGATGGACCAGTCCATTTTAGAAATTTAGCAGTGTAAGGGTTAAACATGATCTGATAAATCACTAATACTGTTCTCATGAAGAATAATTATGTTCAAATCTTTCAAATGTTTTTATTGATACTTGTTGAACGTCTATCGCATTTTACACAGCTTAAATTGCTCAAGATTGTATATTAGATAAAGTATATACAGGGTATCACCGTATCCATGCATGAATTTATTTTCAATAGTGTGCATTGAAAATAAATTCTTTTAAAGGTTATCGTCAACTCAATTTCAAAGAAATTTAAATGCGGAAGTAAAAATAACAATGTTTTACCTAACAAGATATCATCAGTTATTTTATCCTGATCTCTTTAGATACTTTCAAAACCTTTCAAAACGGAATGAAGATATACATAAAAACTTTCATATTTTTCAGGCGATGACCATAGAGTGCGATTGACGTTGACCTTAGCAGGGCATGATTATATAAATGCAGTCTATGTTAATGTAGGTTTGTTTAGATAGATTTTAGTCAAGTCAACTACATTTTAAGTCAGAGGGTGACTTTCCAGTTTTGATAGAGGAGGAAGATATGCAAGTGATCCGGATATTTTTACACGGAAATGCGCTAGAGAGAACTATCTTCCTTCTGCAAGCCAACTAAACATGTAAAAGAATTTTTTCTCAGCCAGAGTAGGTTTCAACCCTCAGCGGTGGTGAGTGGCAAATGACCTGTCAGCAATCTTAACCACTTGTTCTCAGATCTGTCCTATATAAATTAAAGCTCAGAGAATTTGCACAAGCTGTTGCAAGAGGGTTGCATATGTAACATGAGCTGGTTTGCTTTTGGAAAAAAAAACTTTATCCACATTGCTTGAATAACAATTATATCTGACTTCTACTCACTTGTCATTTTCTGATACAAGTAATGAAAATACATTATAGTGGTATTACAGGCCGGAGACCAGTCTAGATAGGTAGTTTGTCATTGGCAACTTATTATATGTGTGTTGAGATTACAACATATGAATATTGATTGAAATGCATAATATTAACAACACATCTACAAGAACCCTTTGATTAATTATCAGTAGATGTTGAAACAAATAAGAAAACAGAACCGGTTTAGATAACACTTCAGTTGGTGGTGGATTGTTTTGTTGTTGCTTTTTTTTTCTTGAAAAACAACCTTTTCCACATTAGTAATAAATATATCTGACTTATAGTCAATTATAATTTCCTGATACAAGTCAAGAAAATACATGTTTATAGTGTTAGTAAGGCATATGTCGACTATACAAACAGTACTGTCGTTGTCAATATTTAATTTAAATTTCAGGGATACGAAAAGTCCAACAAATTTATTCTGGCACAAACGCCTTTACAGAATACAGTGGAAGATTTCGTAGCCATGTTGTATCAAGAAAAATGCCCATGTATTGTATGCCTTGATGAGGAAAATATAAAGGATAAAGTAAGCTCAATTGATGAATTTTGTCCTCTATGTCTAATTATTTATATAATTTCATTTTCCCCGCTATAATTTATCTGTTATATGCGTCCAAACGTACAATGTTTAAGAAATAATATATTCAGAACAGTGATTTTGTACTTTAATGATATCGCTCGAGTTCAGATGAGGAGGAACAGTGCAATGTTTAAGAAATAATGTATCCAGAACAATGATTTTGTACTTTAATAATATCACACTTTAGAGTTCAGATGAGGAGGAACAATGAACAATACACATCTGAAAATCAACAATGCATTTATTCAAGACACATAAAACAGTTTGAAATATATAATCTCGATTCTTATATCAAGTATCTTTATTCTCATCGTAATACATAAAACAAATTAACATCTATATATATTTACAATTACAAATGTAATACGCCGTTCCATGTTGGAACTATAAGGGATTATTGCACAATCATATCAATTATTTTACAAAAACTATAAAACAATATAACCGAACTAGTTAAACTACTGCTATTCCATAGGTATCTTATTAAAAATAAACTAGATATTTAAAAGGTACATAACATAATAATAATATTTGAAAATATATTTTTACTATTTTACACACTTTAAATTTTTTTTTTTTAAAAATGGCTGTAGGTGACCGGAAACCTGTAGATAAGATCAGCCTTGCATTGATTAGTAAAACTTTTTCAGTGGACAAAAATATTTGAACACAGATAAAAAAAAAACACACAAAACGCTACCTTATTCACAGCATAAATATCACTATTTACATGTTTAAAATTGGCGTCTTTTGAGAATTAAAAAGCAGGTTTTGGCGCTAGTCCTGATTATATTTGGGTCAGAAAACTAGAATATACATTTATCCGTTTCAGACATAGAACGAAAATTGTTTCTACAAGCGATTGTCTTTTGAAACAGCGACTGCCTAATATCATTATATACTGGACAATTCAATATCACGTGAATATCATCCTCAACGGCACTGCAAAAGGACGTGTCCTTCTTTTAAGTTCAATGCCTTCATAACGATCGGTTTCAATTCTAATTGGTGCTACACCGCATCGAAATTTACTAAAAGCTGCACAATGTCTAGGAGGCATTATCAATTTGCAGTACCGCTTAGGAATAAACTCATGTTTAAATAATTTATAAAACCGAAGCTTATTACAACCTCTGCCAGAATTACCTACCACAGCATTGTTTCTAGCTGACCACTTTTTAATATAATCATTAAATAATACCGTTTCACCATCATTGATAAACGAATTTGGTAGTAAATGGTCTATATTTGCATATATAATGCATTTATTCAAGACAAATATAACAATTTGAAATACATTATCTCGATTCTTATATCAAGCATCTTTATTCTCATCGTAATACATACAACAAATAAACATCTATATATATTTACAATTACAAATGTAATACGTCGTTCCATGTTGGATTATTGCACAATCATATCTACATCAATTCTTTTACAAAAACTGTATAACGATATAACTGAACTAGTTAAACTACTGCTAATCCATAGGTATCTTATTAAAAATAAAATAGATATTAAAAAAAGAACATAACATTATAATAATATTTGTTTCTCCAATTCCAATAGGCTTTAAAAGCAAACAGCGTGGAGCCTGACAAGACTGCGCGTTTATTCAAGACAAAGATAACAGTTTGACATATATTATCTCGATTCTTATATCAAGCATCTTTATTCTCATCGATATACATACCACAAATAAACATCTATATATATTTACATTTGCGAATGTACTACCCGGGTCCATGTTGGAACTATAAGGGATTATTGCACAACAATGCTTTTACAAAAACTATAAAACAATATAACCGACCTAGCTAAACTACTGCTAATCCATAGGCATCTTATTAAAAATAAACTAGATATTAAAAAATGTACATAACATAATAATAGTATTTTAAATATTTTTTTTATTTATTATTACAACCTCTGCCACTTGTTAATATAATCATTAAATAATACCGTTTCACCATCATTAATAAAAGAATTTGGTAGTAAATGATCTATGTGTGCATATACTTGCAAAGTGTTGTCTTTGAGAAATTCTTTAATGATACAAAACGCATTTTACATGCTTTACTATATGCCCACAATGCTATTCGCTTGTTGAATCGTACTCTACCAAAAGATCCGAGACGTGACCAGTATAAGAATATACTTTTCCATTGCCGTACCATTGGAGGCTTCCATCCCTATTCCCCCGAACCCCGTCATTAGGAGTATATCTTCAGGCGCCTAGGAAGAACCGTTGCGCTCTGTTATGTACAGCATCAATACACGAAAAGGACTTAAAACCCCATAACGAAGTATGTAATTGATGACTGGCCACACAACGGAATCGTATAACTTAATAAAAACATCATACGGTACACCCCCAATATTTTTGCATTTGACAATTAAGGATAACATGGTGTAATAGCCAGATTCCATATCTTGTAACTGGATGGTAATATTTAAATGAAATTTGATCACTTTAAAGACATTCAAAATTATAAACGTTTCACCGAAAGATTTTTTTGAAATTTATCAAGCTGCATTATATGATTCTGATACAAATATCAAACAGAAATCTAAAATTCCCCGTAGGGAAAAGGAGAAAATTATGTTTTTTCTAGTTTTCAGGGGAGATAACTCATGAAAAACCAAAATTATCAGTTGAGGTAATCTAAAAGAATTTTTTTGAGAACTTCTGTCACTATGTAACTTGTCAATATGCACCTTATTTCTATCGTTTGACATTTTCAAAGCTTACATTATCAAGTTGTATGTATGCTTTTGGTGAAATTGAGGCCTATTACGGGTAGTCATCCTTAATAGACCCAACGCACGACTAGCACTCTGAGCAACTAATTTCACCGTTACATTTGAATCAAGGTTTTCATGCAGTACCACTCCTAAATAAGTGTATCTATCCTATCTGCTATAGTCAACTGATTATTACCACACATAAACTATGTAAATCCTTGTCGACATTCACAGGTCATTAGCCTGTTTTGAGTGGTTTTCTTTCCCAGCGCGCCGCTATGACGTTAGGTGTTTTGACGTAATAATTGTGACGTAAATACAGTCATTTTGTAACATAATAATGTCACACTTTATGTATTCTTTGTTTAATGGGGTTTGGGGCGCGGGGTGGGGGGGGGGGTGAATCGAGTCGTTTTAGAAAATATGATATTTTCATTTTAAGAAATCAAAATTATTTATCTTGAATTTCAATATGGGTAAAAGCCAGGTAAAAAAATCAACAAAGATGCTCTCCGAGTATTTGCAATAGTAAAGTGTTTGGTCAATAATGTATTACTATGTAGACTTTTCAAGATAGGTAATTGTTCTGTTTTCCAAACTAAATACAAACTAACAAATATACAAATAAAGTTTCGAAGTCAACAGAAAACAGTAGATAAGTTGGTCAAAGTCCAGGTTATATAAAAAAAACAATCCTGTCAAAAAGATTCTTATTAATCAGAAATAGTTGTGTTGTAATAATTAAATGTTCAGTTAAGTTTCTGACACATTTCTAATCAAATTGTATAGTCTTTTAAGATGATGTATTGTTAATGTTACAATTTAGTATTCTTTGTTTAATGGGAAAACAAATCGGGTCGTTTTAGAAAATATGATATTTTAAAACCCAGGTAGAAAAACAATCAACAAAGATATTCTTCGAGTATTTGCAATGGTAAAATGTTTGGTCAGTAATGTAAATTACTATGTAGACTTTTCAAAATAGGTGTGTTCTGTTTTCGAAACTGAATACAAACTAACAAAAATACATGTATTGAAGTTTCGAAGTCAACTGAAAACAGTTAATAAGTTGGTCAAAGTACAGGTTATGTAAAAAGATCCTGAAAAGACTTTTATTCATCAGAAAAAAGTTGTTTTATCTAATAGATCTAATTGAATACTAAGTATTTAGTTTGGTTTCTGACACATTTCTCATCAAATTTCTTTAGGTGTCTTTTAAGATGGTGTAGGTTGATTATTATATAAATAACTTTCACGGGAGACATATTGATCTTTCCGTCGTTCTAACACCCTTGCCTGAATTTCAATGTTTGGTAACAAGTCCAGTTGTGCATATCATCGGCACATCTTATCTGGAATATCTGTTGTGGAGTATCGCCCCTTTATCAATAAAATTTATTCAGACTACTTTTCCTTTACTTTTTGTGAAATTTAAATGTTTTCCTAACTAGATATTGTTTGTTAACATACCAACTAACACATATACATAATTATATTGATGTTTCGAAGTCAATTTAAAACACTAATTAAGTTTGTCAAAATCCAGGTTGTACAAGAAATCTTAGTACCTGGCAAAAAGCTCTTATTCATCAGAAAGACTTGTGTTATAATAATTACATTCATCAGATTGTAGTGTCGTTTGAGAAGATTCAAGTTTATCACTTTATGAATAAGTTCCGCGGGAGATATTCAAAAATATGTATTACTTTGTCGTCTGTCCACCCGCTAGCCTATTCGTTTGCATTCAGATTGACCGGACTTCATCTTCGATGGTTGGTATCAAGTCTAACTGTGCAAATCATCGGCGTGTCCATCTTTGAATATCAGTCGTG
Source organism: Mercenaria mercenaria (assembly GCF_021730395.1). Classification (NCBI taxonomy): domain Eukaryota; kingdom Metazoa; phylum Mollusca; class Bivalvia; order Venerida; family Veneridae; genus Mercenaria; species Mercenaria mercenaria. The sequence goes on along the minus strand of NC_069378.1, from coordinate 21,666,858 downwards.
GAGCTCTTTTATTAATGTGTTTTTCGGTCCACTTTTTCTTTATTATTGGTGGGATTTCGTCAATATGATTTGCTTAAAATATCTAGTGTGAAGAAATGACCTCTTAGATATATATTTTTGAATAAAATTTGTCTGGATTACATACATTATTGGTGGTCTTTCTTCAAGTGCCTGGTTTGTACTTAACCTAGTGTTACGTATATTACGGGATTTGGGGTTGAATAATTTTTCATCCTTTGACTTCCTTACATAAAGTCTATACAGCTATATTCACAATTTTCAATGTTACTTTCCCTGTATATTTTTTACACTTACTTCCACATTCTATTTCCTGACATAATCCTGTTTTAATGCATGGGAAGACGACATGTGTTTTTAAAACACACATCTAGTGTTTAGATAACTTGTAAATGTAAGGCAAAAATAAATTAAATTAAAATAAAATAAAAAATCAAATTAAAATAATGGCACAGTTGATTATTTTCTCTCCTTTTTTTTCAGACGGTCGGGTACTATCTTCCACATGCCAATAAAGCGTCCAAAGTTGGGCATTTTCAAGTGACATGCAAGACATGTAACTCAACGGAAGATATAGTTGTTCGAGAGTTGACGATTTTACGCAGTGGATCGGTATATTGAACAACCTTACACTTTCCTACAAAAATTACAAGTTAAACATGTTTGTTACTCATAATAATATGATTAATGAAATAATACTAAAAGATTATAACCTATGGTCATGTGAAAACAACCTGGATTTTAAATTCTCAATTAAGGTGTTTTAATATATGTACAGTTTTCTAGAAACACATTACTTCATGGTTAGGTTTTGCATTCTCGTCTTATTAAATATGCATATTTTCCTAGCAATCATCAGAAGAATTGAAAATCAAACATTACCAGTTCAGAGGTTGGAATAACTCCGAAAGTGCCCCTTCAAGAGTTGAACCTTTCTTAAAGATGGTTAAGGACGTTAAAAATGAGAGAAAGGCTCAGAAATCGGAACAGCCAATCGTAGTTCATTGCTTGTAAGTATTACATGCCATTAATGTTTAAGCTGTATTTCTTGTTATTTACATGAATGGTTGTGCATTACACTAAAATTGAATATGCATGTTAAGTTTAGAGTCATACACGACATATATTCACGTATATTTATTTCTTAGAACTGGAGCCGAAAGAAGTGGTCTTTTCTGTGTTGTTTCTTTGCTTTCGGAGAAGCTTCACTTTGAAAAAGAACTCAGTGTACTTAATACAATATGTCAAGTTCGCATTAGGAGGCGGTCAGCTTTTCATGACATAGTAAGTAAATAATTTTGTATCATGTTAGTTTCTAATTTGAACATTTGGGCTAAAAAAGTGAACGTTCTGATCCACTCGAATCAAATTAGGAAATTGCGCATGTACATAGAAGGGGCTTTAGTCGCATATTAAACACTTGCTCGCATGCCAGTCAGTTGTCAGATTTATTGCCCGCGGTGTGAAATGTTTTATAACTTCATTTAAAGAAATATATTCACAGCTTTCCTTTTTCAATGTTTGACTTATTCTGCTAGTATACATGCGTTGAATATAGACTAGTTATGTAGCACAAACTATCATGGAACGTCGATTTATATATGAAGTTATGTAATTATATATATATTATGTTTATTATGTTAGACAAAAGTATCTTCATGTAATTTAATGAATATGGCAATGACATATTTGGGTATTAAATAAGATTAAGTGTGCCCCTAAAACTGATGTCTCATTATAGCCTTATGACATTGATACTAACACGTGTAATCCCAGAATAGAATTATTATTAAGAAAGGATATAATGTGATATTATTAGTTGTTTTATGTCTATGTTATACGTAAGAACGCATTGCCTATGTAAGGCATTTGTCTTGCCAAAAGTCAGTATCTGCTGTTTGATTCACCAGTCCTGAAATGATGGAGTTTCTTGTCTTTTTTTTTTCAAGAGCTAAATATCGAAATCACTCTAGAGCTATCCAGAGATTGTATTTTATTTCGAAAATGGTTTTGTTCTAATTGCAGTCCACCTGAAAACTTCGACAAATTCTAGATTTTACTTCAAAAATATTGTTATATGATTTCAACAACACATTGACCAAATATAACAACATTTTAAACCCGTTTGATTCAAGATTGTTAACAGTTACAAAAAAAAAGATGAACGAAGGATCAATCCATACTTACTTTATAAAAAACCATGTCAAAAAGTTCAAAATACTTTATGTTAAGGTATTTAAAATGAAGTATAACATGCATGTTCGTTAAGTAATAAAAAAAATTGTCAGAAATACGGAATGTGTGAATCAAACTTTAACATTTAAGCATACAATCATTTGTGTGCAGTTTATACGACTTAGCTGCAAAAAAAAAATGTTTATATTCATTTCAGGAACATTACCGGTTCTGCTACAAATGTGTGAAGGAAATGTCCGAGATTTCCGACTCAAGCACATACTACAATATGAACAATATGTAAATGGTAAAGGAAATAAAACTGACTGCATTTCTTATCTATGATTCCGTTTGTAGGAGTTATAGTTTTATCCTTTGGAATTATTAAGTTATAGCATTGTCCAAATGTAAAACAATCAATAATCACGTACTGCTAATGTTAGAATCTTAGCTTTTTCATTATAATGTGTTACAAAAAGTGTTTTCGATGATATATGTTGGTGACCGCTTATATATCATGCGAGACACATACGTGATTAAGGCATCTAAAGCTATATACGTTCTCACTGAATCCAGTCTGTGTTATTCTATTATTCGGGATTTCAAAAATGAACGGAAATGCAAAAGTGATTATATTTATGTCGCTTGTCCTTAACATGGCAATGTAGATGTGAAAATACATATACACCGTTATCAACCTTTTAACGATTGCATCAATACCTCCTCCCAAAAAAATGTATATTTGTTAAAGAGTCTTTGAGGCATGGCAGAGTAAATGGCCATTGGACGTGGAAAAAGTATTTACAAAGCGCAAATCAGGCAGGGCAGTATTGATCATATTTAGTGATAGCTCTAGTTTATGTGTGTCACACGTAATATATACATTGTCGTCAGCTATATTTCTATTTTCATATTTTAGCGGTTTACTTGTTTCTATCAAAAGGAAATAAATGATATATCTAATTGAAAAATATATGTATGTCATTTACAACCTTTCTTATCATCCAACAGGTTGAAATGCATATAATGTGTGGATAATGTTTTACAAATAATAGCTACAATAAAATGCTGCTTGAAATTAAGTTTATACTGACTTTTTTTCTAGTTAATCCTGGGAAAATGACAATTCGATAAGTTCTTTCTGTCATTTTGTGTACTTTCTATGTTATTCCTTCATTGTTTTGTAGAGTTGCTTATTAATTATGTACGTTTCCGTTAATTTTAGTTAAACAGTTCATGTTTTGCTGTTTAATGATTGTTAGTTCGCACGTGGAGGAGTCTTACTGAGAGTGATTTCTTAGGGTTAGCTTTACAAAGCTTGCAACAAGTCAAATGGTTTATCGCGGCCAGAAATTTGTACAAACCGGACAGAAGTTGCGAAATTGTCATTTGTGCAGGAAAGAAGCGTTTACCATAATGTCCAGTACTGGACAGGTATAGTGACCATGCACGGACACAGCCAATTTTCTCAGAGGGGGTCCGATCCCCTGCCCCCCCCCCCCCCCCCCCCCCCCCCCCCCACACACACACCCTGGAAATTTTGAAATTTAGCACTTCATTTTTTGCATTCTGGAACAGTTTTATGGACTAACCTGTTAAATTTGGGAAAATGATAAAATCAAGCTTTCTTTTAGATAAATAATATGAATTATGTCGGGGTCGTATGTAGCAGCAGCCGCATATACTTTACTTGCAGTCCTAATGTTGCCTTTTTCGAAAAACATTTTCTTTCCTTCTTGTCTTCTTTCCTTTTTTAAAGATTTTCCAGAGGGGGTCCGGACCGCCGGTCCCCCCCCCCCCCATGGATCCGCGCATGGTGACATATCATGCTTTCTGTTTATGGTTTATGCAGGTAAAGTTTGCTTTTGGTTAAATTGTCTGAACAGTGTACAAACTCATTACTGTTTTTTCAGGCAAGGGTGGAAAAAAGTGGTAGACAATGAAAGCAGTATCATTTTTATTAAAAAAAAATAAACAATGAGACAAACATTTCCAGCATCTTTGGACGGTTCAAAAATCCCATGTTAAACATACGATAAAGCCCGAAACGCGTGAAAATGTTCCGAATGTAAATCGGGTGAAGTAAGCGCTCTATATATAACAGTTAGATTATGCGTCTAGATTGATTAAACTGGGCGAGTCTACTTACTTATTACTTGAGGATGAAAAAACGTGTTTTTAAATGTTGCTCTTAAACAAGGGTGGCGGTTAAACTACTAAAAGTACAACAACAGTTAATTCACAACAAATCGTACGGTATGTTTTATAATCAGTAGAAGCTAGTCGTATTTACGCTTATGAGACCTGTTTCACCCACAAGTAAAGAATTGACAGGTCCATCATGAAATATTTTCCCCAGCGTGCAAATACTTGTCCTATTCAATATGATTCCTGATGATCTTGCTTCGATCATATGTCGGGAATTTTTGTAAACGTTTTACTGTATAAGGTAGACAATGACTTTTCCTCAAAAATCGCACCGTTGCTTATTATTATATTTAAAAGCATTACTTACTGAAACTAGAAATTAATTTGTCATGCTTCTGTAGTATTAGTTTCATACAAATATAGCATTATGGTCGTGATGTTTGATTTTTTGCTTTACAAATATACATCAAAATTTGAACAGTTTGATCTGTTTCATACTGTCTATAAAATTGTTTTGCTTTCTATGCATCCATTATGCGTATTGTTCTGTACCTGCCTTTGTAATAAACAATAATTATAGTTACACGTTCTTTTTAGTTATTTTATGAATCAGTTTTTTTTTAAAGAGATATGCGTTATTTTAAGGAGACATTGTTTATGAACTAATCGATTAATCTTTACTTTGAAAGATTTACATCTAAATCTATTTGGCATGCCTTCCTTTTATGTCTGTATTATAATTATGTTCATCTCTAGCAAATATTTATGTGTAACTATTTGCGTTCCTGGGGTGTCTGCAGTAAATCACTGCACTTTAGAAACGTGTATAATTATAAACATAAACCTAGGGCTCTATGGAGGTGTTCAGTGGGAGAGGCAATCTAGTGGTAAAGATGTTGCCAGCTCAATACGAAGGTCGTTGGTTCAAACCGTACAAAAGTCAATCTCGTAAGATACCAGAGCCCTTTTCAAGAAAGAGGAATTTAGATTACCGGTAATTCTAAAACTTGAAATCTGAATAAAATTTAAATAACTTGGTATTATTAAATATGGTATAAACTAGCAATAATAAATACAATAAGACATTTAGTACACATCCCATTTCCTTTTGTTTATAAAGAATGCATTAGGATGATGGTATGCTTTAGCTTGAGGTAATTAATTGTCTTCAAAAACATATAAAATAATGTTTTGTTTCATATGTTTTATAGGGCTTTATATAAGATGTTGCAATACAAGAAAAACACAAAATAACCCCTTGTTTAGCATCTCTTTTGAATATAAATATATTTGCCTAATAATTATATTCATAGGGAGATCTAACTATCCGTACCCCATGTACAGTATCTAATTTAGTACTGTCAATTTGAAATCGATGTGAGAATGAAAATAGTACGGAACAGGAATGCAGACTATTATATGAATTACAGTATGCACGTATATGTTAACTTGTTTTATGAAATACCCTTATTGAACCTCAAAATGTAACGAATGTTTAAACAATGGTTTGATATCATTAAATACTACAATTAGTTTTGTTTACTTAACATATTCTACCCTAAAGCGTTATCTCCACTTCTACTCTGCTGATAGTTATCTTTTAGCCACCTAGGAGGCTGATAATCCAATTTACCCTGAATACCTAGAGATGTTTTGAGAGATAACATTGATTTTGTAGTTTTTTACTTGGGATATTGTTGTTAATTAATGACATATGACATCAAATATGTTTTAATAGGTATGGAATTTGCACACTTTGTACGTAAATTGAAGTAGCTATGCAACAAAGTTAATTTCATGCAGCTGTGTAATAAAGTCATTTCAACAGACTGTTGAATTAAAGACACAAAAGAAAAGACCATATTCTCTCATCAGCTTTTGTTTTGGCTAACAGCATTTATAAAATGCTACATTTTATCATGCACAGATTTAAACAACAAAGAAGAACAATTCTTAAAAATAATTTTAAATAAATATCACTAGTATTGCCGTTTTCTAACACCGAGTTATACGAGTCTAGGCAATCAAAACGCATCAGAATAAAGTTATTTCTCATAAAAAAAATAATGTATGTATTTGATATGAAGATGCAATAAAATGAAAATAAGTGAATATTTTAACTATTGTAGACAGAAACCATTGTGCTGAAAATGAGATTATTTTGGACTTATTTTCAGAAAACATGTACTTTATGAAATTTTGAATTTTGAAACAATTTTGTAGTGTTTCAAAGTATCACACACAAGCTGTCGGAATAATTGACTAATTATTAACACTTTATTCTATAGATCTCGAAGATTAACAACAAAATAAATAAATACCCACAAGATGATTTTACTTTTTCATACACACATGAGCATTGCCATTTCTCAGTGAATCTTCACTGGTATCTATCTATTTTTTATTCATTTATTTACATATTTTTTATGTTTTGATCATATAAAAATTATCCGTAATTTTCAGGCTTCGAGAAATCACAAATTATAACTCGAACGACGCTCGTTTTTACAGCTTTCTTCAACGAAAGCATTTATTTTTTCACAACATCCGGTTTTATTCATGTTTTAAAAGTGTTACGTAACAACAAAATTGATTGGTCCAATTTGTTAGAAAGAACTAAAACATTTTATTTAAGACCAATGAAATGTGACGACTGAAAGCGTCACGCGGAATTCAGAGCTACTACTGTAAAGACGCATATACGCGGCGCGCGGTTTCCAGATGTAGATAACAACACCGCCTAGAAGCGGCACGCGGTATACAAATAAAAATCGACCGACGCATTAATGCGTCGCGCGTGCAGAATGAGTTAAGTGATATGATATTCATACTAAAGGAAAAAGTCATCCTGTCAATGAGAATTTATTTTTAAAAATCCCCATTTAGGGCTTCATCTATGTCATTTGTCTGTGTCTTATATATCAAATGTGTATAAAATGTAACTGAATAAATATCGTGTGAACAATTATTACTCATTGAAGTCATAAATTAAACTTTTTTGGTAAATTGCTTTCAAAAATATATGATTAAAATGAATAAAATATAGGTCCCTTTTGGGAGGCCACATTTTTAGCTGATTGAGGTTAGCGAAACGCGTGTCTCCTACTTTTTTTGGATTCAGCATACTTCAAAATAGTAATATGCAAAGTTTCGTGCTTTCTTCACAAAAGGAAACATATTTTCCCTATAACCTATACGCTACCTAACATGTTTGATTCAAAAATTTAAATGTTATCATCTGTAGCTGCTTATTGAGAGAAAATGCTATTCATATCAGTAAAACGTCCACAATTGTTCTTTAATGTACACAGATTGCCCGGAAGGATACAGACTTAACCGTTATACATGCATACGAAATACCAATAATTGTTCCAAAGAATGTTCTACTTATTGTGATGACGATGGAATATATTTCGGTGCCTGCAGTGATGGAAGGACTGGGAAAAATCTTTCTGAGAAATGTGCTAATAAATGTCTGGCATGCGAATAAGGTAACGATGGTAGTTGTTTCAGTCGCAAAGCTGATTATTACACAGCCAGTTGCAACCTCGTTTGTAATACGTCATGTTAAAAGTGCCAGATCACGAAACTTGTGATATTGTTTGGTTAGTTATGATAAAGAATTCTGTGATCCGATTTATAACCGGACTTGTTCTGATGGTTGTTTTTATATAGTTATGTTATGTGCCAGAAGCAATAGGATATGTGAACATGGATGCAAAGAAAGATATACTGGATAGAAATCCGGGGTAATTCTGTGATCAACACAACCGTAAATCTAGAACGTGCATGTAGAATGCAAATAAATTATTTTAAAGACATAATTAATGTTGAAACATTTATGAACATGCATTTCAATTACTTAGAATTGTATTTCTTAAATCTGTGTTCCTTAAAAAGTAAGATAGTCTTTAATTAAATTACCAGTCATTAAAAGTAGTAAAGCAGATTCCACGAACGGAAAGGATCTGTGCTTAAATATTTGTTTTAATTGGTTCAATAAAGTTGTTGTATATGTGGACGGCATGAAATATTTGATAATGCATTCTACTCAATGGGGTTTTGTCATTGTAATGTAAATTAGCAAACTACTGTTTATTAAAATTATATCAAACAATGAAGTTGTTTATTCAGTTCGCGGTATTGTAGATGTAGGGTTACATTTATTAATTATGTTATATAATATACGTTTCAAGTCAGCAATAATCTACTAAATCTAAAAGAAGTTATACGAATTGTTTAATACACTGGGTTTGGATAAGCAATGTTATAAAATGTGTCAGTGTTTAAGTTGGAGCACAGTGTTTAAGTTGGAGTATAACTCATTGGTATATCCTACCTTAAATGATAAGAAAAGTCGTCGGTTGAATATTCAACTTACTTCTTGTGGACAGTCGTCAGTTAAATATTCAACCGACTTCTAGTTGTCAGTTAAATATTCAACTCACTTATAGAAATCAGTCGTCTGTTGATGATTCAAGACTCTACTGAAAGTTTCACACATAACTGCATGTAGTAACCCCGATTTTCTTCCCCTGCTTCCATATTATATTAAGTTAGGGGCCCTTAGCAGTGCGTATTTAAAATGTTATGGCCCTTTAAAATGTTCCATACATTACTACATCTAGTAACCTCGAATAGTTGCGGAGGGGGCAGAAGTTTTGACAAACAGGTAGGTTAGTGCTTTCACTCGTTTGTAATGGACAGTCGACAGTTGAATGTTAAATCGACTTCGGGTCGTCAGTTGAAAATTCAACTTACTTCTAGTCGTCAATTGAATATTCAACTGTCTTCTGGAAATCAATCGTCAGCTGATGATTCAAGTTTCTATTGAAAGTTTCATACATATCTATGTGTAGTTACACCGATTATCTGCTCCTGCCAAGGAGGGACAGATGTTTTAACAAACAGGTAGGCAAGTGTCTTCACTCGTTTCTAATGGACAGTCGTCAGTTTCATATTCAACCGATTTCTGGTCGTCAGTTGAATATTCAACTGACTTCTAATCTTCAGTTGAACATTGAACTGACTTCTGGAAATCAGTCGTCAGTTGATGATTAATGTTTCTGCCAACATTACAATAACTTAAGGGTCATTAGCCTTGCGTATATAAAGAAAGTTATGTCCCCATGGAAAGCAGGAATATTTGAAGGACCATAACCTAGAAAACATGAGACCCTTGCTGTATAAAAGAAAAACTGGGGCAAATGTTTTAAAAAACTGGTAGGTAAGAGCCTTCACTCGTTACTAATGGACAGTCCTTCTGATCGTAAGTTGAATATTTAACTGACTTCTGGTCGTCAGCTGAATATTCAACTGACTTGTAGTCGAAAAATCAGTCGGAAATTCAACTTACTTCTAGTCGTCAGTTGAACATTCAACTGACTTCTGGAAATCAGTCGTCAGTTGATGATTCAAGTTTCTACTGAAAGTTTCATACTTAGCTACATGTATTAGCCCCGATTATCTGCCCCTGCCACAATTCCATATAATTTAGGGCCACTTGTATTGATAGTAACAGAGATATTTGACTTTATCAAAAAATTTAACCATAAAAATTCTAAATTAAAAAGGGGCATTACTCTGTCAAAATTCAATCAGAGCTATTGGGATTGGTTCTCTTAGTGTAGACTTTAATACTTATTAACTATTTTAAGTTTCAAGTCAATACATTTAAACCCGGAACCCTCATATCTCCAGTTGTGCACTCTACCACTGAGCTATCACGATTCCACTAAGAGTCCACCGACGTTTACACCTATAATAGGTTGTTAGAATTCTTGAAATAGCAGCAGGCACTATAAAAAGCGTCCAAAACAACTACATCGATAGCTATAATCGTACACAAACTTTCAAAACGGCAGAACGGTTTTCAGCACCTATAGTAAAGTAAAGAGTAAAGACGCTATATTTAACGTCGCATAGAGGGTTAACAATTAACATTAGCTGAATCGGCTATTGTGCGACAAAACAGAGTATCCACTAACAACCATACTCACCTGCTTCATTTTTACTCCCCAGTATTAACCTACGATGCTGAGTGCCAAGCAATGGAGCTACTGGTAACATTTTTAACGCCTTTGGTATGGCGCAGCCAGGGATCGAACCAACGACCCGCCGAACCCGAGGCGGACACTCTAATCCTAGACCAACGGGCCGGGCTGTGTACGCTATATGATTATCAGAGCGAACATCACTTTTTCATTTCACAAAATTCAAAACGACACTGTTCTCTGTAACCGAAAGTATCACCAACATGTCATTTCTCATTACATATTCCAATGGCATGTGGATATCTATTGGATTTAAGAGAGATGAAAGGGAAATGGAATTGAACAAAATGTCAACTAAGTCGAACAAGGACTTGACCCGCATTGAAACAATTGTTGGTTTTATACTTTAACTGTGTCAACTATTTTGTCTTAGTTATCATGTGCATTTTTTAACGATTTCTAATTTGTATTTCTACTTTTTAGAAAAACAGGTATGTATGACACTGAAATAAGCGCGGTTTTGACGACAACACGTTTCAGTTTTAGAAGTAACTTTGTAAGCTACATGTAGACATCCCATAGACGCGGACGGACAAAATATCGACACATGAAAATAAAAACATCCGTGAATAATATGTCTATAAGAAACTACCTAACGCATTGATAAGCAAAAAATAAAAATTAGAAATCCCTTTCTACTAATTTTATCTATATCGAAATATTCTACAAATGAAACTCTGTTTCGGATGCCTTTGTTTATCACCATTTGCTGTTTATCGGTCTGTGTACGACACATTTCCGCATTCGATTACTTGCTTTGCATGGTAGTGTGAGTGAGGGATAGCAACAATATTATCTGAGGTTACGGGTGTTTAAGTGCTAGAAAATTTCAAGGTTTCGATTTCCCACTCTGACTGAACTATTTATATACAATAAAGATGTTATTTACATTATATTATTTAATTAAAATAAATGACTCACAAGTCTTCTCTACCTTGTAAATCAGAAACTGTTCAAAAAGTGCAAATGTTAAGTCCCAAACTAGTTGAAAAAGGAAAAAAGGCGCATAACCTGTTTAAATTCAAGGCAGCTAAATTAGAATTATAGTAATATTAAACATGTAGCATAATAACTTAACAAGTGGGTGTCAGCTACTTTACTAGAAATAGAAATTTCCCCACTCATTCAAGCGTACCCATTACAGATACCATCTATTACATTTATATGTTAAACGTATTCTTAAAGGAAGTTTTGAATTTGTTCTCAAGGTTAGTGAAAACATGTTTGTCTAATAATATGGCTGTAGTTTAAAAATCAGGAGCTTTATCCTGGTTCTAGATAAAATAATCTGGATTTAGCACAGGTAGGAACATAATATGGTTGTTAAATGAATAATGCCTTTATTTTTAATGTACTTTTAATCGTTGATGTCATTTAAGTAAATATATCTTGCTCACTAAAAATGTCACTTAAGTTAAGGTGCTTTTTAATTCCCACTTCTAAAATTAAAATTGAAATTGCACGAATGCGTATGGGTACTAGTATATTTATATAAAAACGAGATTATTCAGTTTCACTGACAATAGTGTAGCAGATGGTGACAAAGCATAATACTTTTTTATATTTTAAAGTAAAACATTGAAGTATGGTATCCGGCTTAAGTACAACAGTACTACTTTTGACACTTTTCACAGATGCTGTGCTAACTGGTGAGTTAACATTTGCTACAAATATAAAATCAGCATTTATTTTGAAATTATAAACCGTAGAGAACGAAAGAAAATGCCTGTTTTGTGTCCGACTTAATTTGTGACACAGAGGAAAAAAGGCAAACGCAAGAAAAACAATGCAAAATGGTTGGAAATTTTCATGAAGTATATTTAAAGGAGTTCATCACAATATTTTGTGCGCAGCTCAATCGCGCAGCAAGCGATATCCACTGTAAAGTTCAGAATTTGCCGCCGAAAGTGCATAATTGTCGGATATGCAGCGCACTCGCGCAAAGTATATCGTATGTACTGACAATATAGGTCGTGCATCCATATTTTACCTTTAAAAGTGATGGTGTTTTATTGGAGGAGTAGTTGTAGGAAGTGCTCAAATCGAATACATTGCGGACAGCCAATTTGAAAGTAAACTGTTTCGTCCAGTAATGATGCAGCCGACTCTAAGTCAAATAAAATTCCAGAAAATCTTAACGTAGATATATCTCCTTCAAGTTCAAATGTGACTTCCTAAAAATGTTGTTACACTTTTTGTGCCCCATCCCGCATTTCACGTAGTAAGACCAGAGTTATGGCCCCTGATAGTCAAAGTGTACATAAAGGGTCTAATCATTTGTGTCGCATGTACCTCAAAATTATATGCGACAAGAGTCATGAAACCATACAAGAATGAAATTCAGCATACGAAGTTGTGCACCAGTGCTTTTATTTGAGGTTTCACTCAATAAAAACAGATTTATGTCCCTTGACGTGGTCAAATATATACGTAAATTGGATGTGAAAGTTTGTGTAGCACGTATCTCAAAAAATATTTGACCTAGAGGCTTGCAACCTTAAAGGAGCATTATTCCGCATGTGAGTAAGAATACTGGTTAAGGAACTGATAATAACATTGTGCAATTTGTTTTGTAAAAAAAAAATGTTCATAATTTTAGGTGGGTGGGGTAATGAAAAAATACTTTTGTGGGTGGAGTGAATATTTTTTAATTTTTCTTGAAAACAAGCACGGGTTGATATTATTTTTTTGGTTTAGATTTTTTTGTCTTAGTTCTGGCTTACATAATATAAAATTTGGAAAAATTCTGTCCGCTAGATTTTTTATATCATTAAGAAATACTTCGTGTTTTTCTCCGTTTCAGATGCTTTCGACATCTGTCAAGAGTAATTTTTGCTGAGTTAATATATCTATATGTTGACATTTTATGCATAGTTATAGTGTTGTTATTAATTCGGATGCATAAACAGTAACATCAGATTGAAACTTCGAATAAATAATTGTTTGCAGTAGTTTTATTATGACATGTATATACTGTTTCTTCGGACAAAAATACCGATTTGGTGTTCTTAATAAACTTTGAATATTGAAAAAAGAAGCACGGGTACCTATTATTTTTATTTTTTATTTTAACTTGTCATACATCAATCTATAAATATGCAAAGTTACAAAAAATTCTGTCCGCTAGAAATAATTGTGAAAAACACCTTTAAGAATTCAAGTCAAATCACTCTGATAAGAGCACTATTCCAGAGCTGTCTTATATATTTCTTAATGTACTTTTCTACCATTAGGATATGATATAGATAAGTATGAATTTACGGAGAATATTCAACTAACTGATTCTAGTTTGCGGAAGAGCTATATAAAGTAATGAAATAGTATGAAAACTTAGTGTAATTACTGATAAACACAATCTTACTCTATTCTTTATAAGTCACGACAGACGTTCAGAACATAGACAAATTTCTACAGTGTGCGTGATAATACGTTATAAAATTATGTATATGTATTTAAACCAGTGTTCAAATTTATCTTTAGAATGTTCTGATGGCTGTAATTCATGTTCCGGTTCAACATGCATGAAATGTAAATCGTCATATTATTTATCCGATGGCTCCTGTTCTCCATGTCAAGGAAACTGCACAAGTTGTAACGGATATTATGACTGTACTTCGTGCAAACCAGGTAAATGGGGTTCAGACAAGCAGTGCCAGTTCCCCTGTAATAATAATTGTCATAATAAAGAATGCCAGTATGACACTGGCTATTGTGTTCAGTGTAAACCTGGACTGTACGGCCTACAGTGCCAACATAATTGTACTGTCTGTGATGGTGATCTTTGTGATTTACGTAGATGTACGCACGGATGTAAACAAGGATATTACGAGTACAATACGGAGACTGAATCAATATGTCAAACATGTCCGAGAGATTGTAGATATTGTAATGACAAAATCACATGTCTGGTTTGCAATGATGATTTTCATTTGTATCAGTTTAATTCCAATGGAAACGTTTTTGTTCACTGCACTAGTTGTTCACTAGGATCAAACTGTTCAAGTTATTGTGTTATTCAAAACTGCAGTCAGTGCCAAATCCAAAATGACGATTTAGTGTGCACAGATTGCCCTGAAGGCTACACATATAATGGAAAAACATGTATACAGGATACAATAAGTTGTTCTCAAGAATGTTCCTCTTATTGTGATGACGATGGAATATGCTTAGGAGACTGCAACGCTGGATGGACGGGTGAAAAATGTTCTGTCAAATGCTCAGATCAATGTTTGACATGCAACAAAAGTAGAAGGGATATTTGTCAACAGTGCAAATAGCTTATATGTTGCTTTTTATCGTAATTTCTTATAAAAAAAATATTATATAAAATTATCTTTCTTGTTAATGTAGCTTTAAAACATCTTATTTCTAACGTTAGTAATATTTTCGTATGAACTGCAGTTAATTTAACAAATTTCACAGCTTAAAATACTTACTGCAGTGCCTGTCGTCTGACATTTTTATTGAAAAATCGTTCTGCATGCTGCTATTATTCTCATGGATATTGTTGAAATGAAAATAAAAAGCCGAAGCTGTGTTCCTTAAATTGACCAGTGTCAACGCTTTTGAATTTTACAATTAGACATATAGGTCACGGGCTTCGTTTCCATGTTAACATCAATTTAATTCAAGACACCACAATTTTATACTGAAATTTGAACAATTTTAGAGCTTAGTTTTAGTATTTAAGCAACAAATTATCAACGGAAACTGGGAAATAGGTATAACAAATCAAACTGCCCAATTTTTATTTGTAAATGACCGTAATAAGTTACCTTTCAGGCAACTATATTCCCAATCACATCAGTTACCATCACCCAGTTCTTACATTCCGCATAACATTCAATATAATTACATAAAAGAAGCAAAATATTGATCATTTTTCAGAGCAAAAGACTAATAAAAAGTATTTCAGCAAATAATGGCTGTTTAAAAATAGTTCAAATAAAGATAAAGCACAGAATAACGTACTTTCAAAATAAAAACTATTAATTTTGCGCGGTAACTGACACGTAACGTCATGACGTCAATGACGTCATTTTAAGGCAACAATGTTTTGAAGCGTTTCTGCGGCAATTCATTCATTATTTCTGCATTATTAAACCATTAAACTTAAGATCGGAGGCAGGTTCAAGATTTATTTCCAGAAGAATGGATATACAAACACATTTAGTTTGTCGTAAACGTCGTCGTAAATCGCCACGTTAGCTTCCGGTTGGACATGCGCACTTACAAATGTGACAAGCCATGACAAAATGGTCCCAAATGACATTTTTATGGAAACTGAGTTTTTCACATATTCTGAACTGTACATGTGTCCTTAACATAAATTCAAAATTTTAGACCTGCATGTTTTAAAATAACAAAATTATAGCATTTTTTGTACAATCACTCCCCATCGCAAACTTGCACTTCTTGTTTAATAATAATGACAAATACTAAAATCATTTATTTTTATCATATATTTTAATTTCATATTTTGCCATCAATATCAAAAGTATTTAACATGATTAGCACAGTTGATAATGCCTTCTTGCTATAAATATGCTATTTTATATTAAAAAAATTGTCACAATTCATGTTTCCATAGCAACAAAATACAAGAATTGCTTTAAATGTCAATTTAACAGACATTTTAGCCTACATTTGATACAAAAATGTAAATTTATAAAATATATATTAGTTCTCTAGAAGAACTAGAATTTGTGATTTTTCTGATTTATATTCATCTCAAAAATATCTAAAAGCAATTCCATAAATATCTAATTTTTGTAATGTGTCATTCAACTTCAAATGTACTTAAGATGCATTGCTCAATGACAGTGTAAATTGAAAATTAAAAGTATCAGTGATGATTATATAACATTAAATTGTTTACATAATTATAATTAAAAGTCATATTACTCTGGTATGAAAGCAAGCTGATAAACTTAATACTCAAATTATGTTTCCATGGCAACAACATTTTTTATAAAATAAAGAATTCATTTTAACATCTATTTCCTTCATTTTCATATAAATTTTCAAGTAAAAGTATCATTTCAAAATATTCTTCCTAGAGGTGGCTTTTTTCAACTTATATAGTTGCATAAAATATATCTTCACTAAAATATTTAATATTTAGGTAATTACTGTAGAAAATCATCAATAAATATATTTAACTTTGCTTAATAATGTATAAATCAACTGTGTATGTAGAGCTACATTCATAATGTTATGCAGTACTAAACAGTAGATTGTTGAAAAATCTTCCAGTGTCTTAGAGGAATTTAACATTTATACTGTGTTCAGCCTTACTTACATACAGTGTGTCTATATTTAACCAATGCATAGTACTGTTGACTTCATAAACTTGTTAATTCAATGTTTACATAACTATATGTAGCATTTGTTCATATTCATATATGAGCCACGCCATGAGAAAACCAACATAGTGGGTTTGTGACCAGAATGGATCCAGACCAGCCTGCACATCCATGCAGTCTTATCAGGATCCATGCTGTTCGCTAACAGTTTCTCTAATTCCAATAGGCTTTATAAGTGAACAGCATGGATCCTGACCAGACTGCACAGATGTGCAGGCTGGTCTGGATCCATGCTGGTTGCAAACCCACTATGTTGGTTTTCTCATGGCACGGCTCATATATGGAATTTGGGTCTAGTACACCTTCAAAAAATCAAAAAACACTTTCAAAAATAATTAAAATTTCAGATAATACCAAATGATCTAAGCTCTTTCTCTGTATTACTTTAAATGTTAAACACTTTTTTCCATTCATTCTTTGTTTTAAATGACTGAGTTCTCAATTTTAATGGCTTTGGCACTGCTAGTTTTGAGCATACATTGCTGTTGCTGCAAAGGGGCGCTATTTCATTATACAGGTACCACTGTCGGCTGGCATCCAGCTCAGGAATGGTAATACAGTTGGAGATGCCAATCCCCTGCCTAAAATATTAATCTCCGTCTCTGTGTTGAAGTTATAATCCTTCAAGAATACTATACTAGGTCATGCAGAAGACATTCTGTAATGATAAATGTATCAAATATTTAAGACAAAGAACACTAATACCACACATAATTACATTAAATTACATTTTAGAATTTTATTATAGTAATGACAACCTCTTTTCATAAAAAAATTCAACCATCGCACATATTTTACATCAAGTAAGGGCCATGATTTTGATCTCGATTTAACACATAGTTCTTTAACCTGGTTAAGAAAAAACAGTTACTGTATTACAATTATGTTATTTCTGTTGAACTGGCTTGCAGTGAGCTAGACACTCTTTAACAACATAAAAAGAAACAGAAAATGTGGCATCTTAATATAAGTGGCCTATTTACAGACATGAACTCTGCAGCAAGTTTTATCAATACTTGATTATTACACAAAAAAACTGCTTAAAGAGGTGACAAGCCAAAAATACCTAAACATGTTCAGGACTGAATTCTGCAAGCCCAGTCCCCATCAGGTTGTACTCCAAGCCAATCAAGCAGACCCATCATAACAAGCCACATTCCAGAACTGAAATAAGGGTATATTTAAACAATGAATTCTTAGACAATAACTTTTAAGTAGCAATAGTGTAGTCCTTAGAATATAACATAGCTGCAGCATCACTTTATTACAACAATTAAATGCCAGCTACACAGTTGGATTTTTTAATACAGTATGTTATGTAAGTTTACAATATTAAAATTGTAAATCAATGTTTATCAGTGGAGATATGATGTTTCATTTACATAAAAGTATGCACATTATATATATAAACTGGAAACCAGTGACTTTCCAAACTGAAGTGTATGATCACACTGTGAAATTAAATATTTCAACATCAAGTTCTGTGTGCTTAATAAATATTTCTTTATTTATTGGTAATTCTTACCTTATTAGAACACTTCTTATTTTGTCCAATATAGTTGTCCATATGTAATGAAACCTTCTTTTATCCATAGTCATAATGCTTGAAGTGATGGTGGACCATAGATACCACACTGCTCCTCTTCCAACAGCAGTACTGTACTTTTCATACACTAGGTAGAAAAAAAACAAGAACAGTTTATGAGAAATGTATTAAAGTCCTCATCAAAATAGAGTGAATCAACACTGACCAAAACAGTCCATCATTTCTTATAGATAATGCTTGACAACAACTTGCATTTATCAAAATTTAATTGAATTCCAATTTAAAGTGCTTATTATACTGCATCTTTGTTATAAAGCAATGCAATATTTTCAATCCCATTTCAGAGATGTACAAAAAGTTCAGTGAAAAAAAAAACAAGCAAAGAAATTAATAGTAAAATCAAGTCTTAAGAAAAGACAAATTCCTTTGGATAATTTCACTTAACCAAATTTCTGTTATTAAGGTTTCACTGTAAATTCAAATGTAAAATGCGCACTGTAGCCTTGTAGCTTTTATTTATAGAGTCATGGTTGTTTTGAAGACTGTGGAATTTAATTTAGTGATACTGCAGTATATGGAATTTCATAGTTAAAATTGATACTGAAAAAAAATGCATTTGAGGATACTGACACTGATATGAATGTAAACACTAACTTTAAATATTATACCTGCATGAGAACTCACAGCAACTCCACTTGATGGGCATTGTCAAAACTGCAGTAAACATTTATATCTCATACTGGAGGTTGTCCTGAAAAATATAAACAAATTTTTTTTTTCATTTATTTAGTAGCCTACCAGTATGCTGTCTGCAAGTACTGACAGTAGTGAGAGTGAAAAAAGTAGTTTTTAAATATTGTAAATTGCATGTAGAATATTTTAGAAATTTTCAGGAGGTCTATTTTAGTTGATATTACAACAAAAAGTGACAATTTAAAACACCACTTTTCCTGTGTTATTGTACATTCTACTTGTTTTTGTAGATTCTACTTTTCTTTTCCAATTGTCATAGATTCTACTGTATGTGCATAATGACCATGTAATTATTCACCAGTTCACATCTGTGACTGACAGTTAAAATGATGTACAATATTCCTGTTCATTTACAATTTCTAGACTGAAAATTTCATACAGAATATACTTAATATAGTAGATGCCTGACTGTCTTGGCTACAAGTATATTCTGCCATCATGAAATTTTACAAATGTACAGAAAAAAATATTAAAAGTACTTGACAGCTGCGCAGACAGTCAAATCGAAATTTCAACATGGTCATTTTTCGCTGCCAAGTTGTATCTTCGATACATCAACAAAAGAAGCGGTCTCTTCATTCTTTTCTTTACTTAAGTTACGGATAAATTTATTATGAAAATAAACACTTACCGTAACAACCAATAAATCCGCCTTGCACTTTAAATATCCGCGTACATTCAGAGCAATAACTGCATGTTTTCTCTGACCCAGTTTCACACATGTAGTTAATGGCGTGTAGATTTCGAAGGGAAACAATTCGCTAATTCACTCATTATTTGTGATAATTCACAAAGTACCAGTCTAGTGCGATAACTAAATGATGAAACGTTTAAACTTAACAATCTTCGTCCGATATCATTTATTTTAACACTAATAGCTGTTGTTTTAAAAAACAAATTAATGAAAACAATTATCTAATTAAGTGACGTCAACTTCTACGTCATTTTACCGATATCGAGGCTTATGTCATTTGGGATAAAAATGTCATGGCGGGACACAAATATCAAGGTAACCTACCTCCTTAAGTGCGTAAACAACACAATACTTTTTGCATATATCTTACAGAATGTATATCGAATCTGGATAATGTCTGATACAGATATCAACACAACATGTCTTAACTATACCTTTAATCATTTCTTACAGAACATTTATTTATCCTGGAAGCTGTTCTATATAGGTATCAATAAAATTAGCCTACATTTCTTCGTAGCTACTTTGAAGAATATACAAAGGATCATTGTGTTATCTGTCTTTATAACATCAATGTTTTTCTTTTATTTTCTTTTGAAAATACAAATAATCTTAAGAAATGAGAAAATTGTTTTGAAACCAACATTTATATCACAGCAGCAACAACAACGCAAACACAAATACCTACACAGTATGAGTGTAAAGAAAATGGTGACTACAAAAACATTTTCATTGGAGGCTTTTTCTTGGGAATGGGAGTGTCTATAGCTGTTGTAGCTGCTACAGTTGCATCATACAAACTAGGGCGATGGTAAAGTATAGACATTTTGAATTCGAATTACAAAACAAGACATATTTAAAAATTCTACTACCATATTTTACCTATCCACAGCCAACTTGTAAGAAATACGCAAAATTTAAAGCCATTTGTCTTTACTTGTTCAACATGTGAAACACGTTCATGTAATTTTAAACGTTATTGAAAATAAAACAAAGAAATATTGCTTTTCATGGAACTTTTAGTTTCGGGATTTCAATTATTACCCTAAGGACCGTTTCTCTGGCAATTCTGTAATCAGTTTATGCATTTTTGAGTAATCGTATACAACTATGTTTACAATGTTTTTTAAATAAACATCTATAACATTAATCATGTGATATTTTGTTTGACTCAATTGTTAAAGTTTGTTTGTTCTTGTTGGGTTTAACGTCGCACCGACACAATTATAGGTCATATGGCGACTTTCCAGCTTTGGTGGTGGAGGAAGACCCCAGGTGCCCCTCCGTGCATTATTTCATCACGGGCGGGCACCTTCGTAGAACCACCGATCTTCCATAAGCCAGCTGGATGGCTTCCTCATATGAATAATTCAATGTCTCTAGAGAGTCTCGAACCAACATCGGTGAGAGGCAAGCGGTTTATTTAGGTATACCGAAAGTTACCGGAATGCTTTCTTTCACAAAAGAATACAATTCGAACAAAAACGTTCCTTGTAGATTCTTAAGATTATGTTTGATAAATACTTGCACTTTAGTAAAAAATGACACATACTTTGTCATCATTTTGGTGGGTGCCAAATCAAAAGTACCCCTTTTCAGTAACATAAAAAAAACTGATCTGTATTGTATGTACTTTTCAAGCAAGGAAAAGTTCATAACATTATATTGTTGCGTTTGCATATTTTACACTCGTACTTTTAGCATATCAGTACGTTTTCTCTCAATAAGTTTCTTACCTTACAGTGTTCCTATTACTGATGTTTGATATTTTCTTTATTTGAATTCAAAACTGGAACATATCTATATGCGGTTAAATTTGATCTAACATAACATAAACATAGTAGATTTCAAGCAAATCTTCTTCCAGCCCGCGTTAAGATTCCAAATCCAAAAGGTAATCAATTTGTCCTTTTAACAACAGGTATGTTACAAAGAAGTTAAAATCACGTCAAGATTCAAACGAGACTTTTGAGATGCCCACATATTATAATACGGATGTTGTTCATACAATTGAAACACGAGAAGTTGCTAACGAAACAAATAACTATGAGAGTATCGGCAATACCAGGAACACGGGTAATGTTTATAATGGTATGGGAGCTTTTGAATGAATTTGATAATGAAACTTTTCTAACCAAAAATGGTTGCAAGAAATATTGCAATTGTTGTACCCTAAAATATATAAATGTTCTGAGTCTTTGTAATTTTACCAAACAATGATTTATTATCTAAAACTAATATTACTTCTAAAATATATTTAAGCAAATACGCAGAAAAAATGTTTGTAGAAGGTAACATCATATCTTCGCTATCTATATAACTGATTCACGATGTTTACACTGTATATAGTAAAGTAAGATCGATAACAATTCTGAGTAGAAGACCTTTAATTACAAAAAGTAATATTTTCGTCTGATATTACTGAAACATTTTCAAAGAATAGTCGGTTAAGGCATTTTTCGAAAAGGTTGTATAGTGTAATAACCATAACGAAAATTATAAACATTTGAAACTAATAATATTGAAAATGATTTTGATGATTATGCTAATAATAATAATGGTCAAATATTATCATAATGATATGATTAGTGTCAGAGGTTTGAATAATTTCTCTTATTAAAAGTTAATATACAATTTCCAGCAAATAAAATGAATGATAATGGAAATGTTATCACTGATATCTAATTTGAAACTGATGTTACTCTTTGCATTTTTCAGATTTAGAAACGACAACAGTACAATAAAGTACCAGGTTGTGCAACATGTGAATAAAAAGCTCATTCAGATGTTACAATAGCACCTGCAATGCTATTTTACCGCGACTATTCATTCCTTATCACGCAATTCATCGCCTAACATAGCACAATACCTTTTCAAAATTTCATTAAAATCCGATTAACTTCTTTTTGTCACTAAATAAAAAATACAAAAAAGTAGATGTGCTACATTCACTATTCGAGCTAACTGCATATAGAATCAGAGGTTTATTAAAAAATCAAAATGTGCTCATCTTGTACATATTATTGTAATCAGACTCTTTTCTTGTAATGAAATTCACTTGTTTGTTAATTAAAGATAAATCATGTGCTTTATTGCTGAAAAAAACTTTTGTATGGTTGTGTAAAATTTCAAAATCGTAAGTTGTCAGCATTCGATGTTGTCGACAGGATGTAGCCATGTGGTTAAGAGTGCAGAACCTGCTATATTTATCTTTAATAGTTACCCGACTGTAAAGGCAATGTTGCTAAAAATAGACTTTGTGTCACAACTTCTTGATTTGCAAGGAAAAACAGACCACTTACCGGTCAACATACCGCCGTTTCGCTCACTCAATCCTAACAGCAAACTGGTCCTCTCCCATTCCTCCCCGCCTTGGATATTTTTTGGTTGTTTTTTTTTTTTTTTTTTTCATTATTCTGTTAAGAAATGTAACTATGTAACTTGGCATACTTAAAACGACAGAAATATCACATGAAAACCGTCTTAAATGATACAAGTATAACATGAATTTGTTTAATGGAAAATAGCTTCTAAATATTTATATATCTCCATAAGTTTGCTTTTCGGTCATGGATTTGTGTTATCTGAAACTGTTTGTTCTGTGTACATATAAGGAGTGATTATAGTTTCTGTATTTTTTTACAGTTAAGTTAAGTTATCGCTTATTTACCTTATAAGTTTACGTATATGGTTTCTCTGGCCTATTTCGTTGAGCACATAACTGCGTATCTCTTGATACTCTGACTTTTACAAGGCGCTGAGTACATGTATTTATGGCTCTTTATGCTTACTTTTTACTTACCTGAGCTCATGGTAAACTTTTATGATCATTTACCGTCCGTCTTACGTCGTCCGCCCGTCCGTCTGTCCGTCCAATCTTTTTTTTCAAACGGCATCTCCTCTTAAACCATTAGGTGGAAGCTGATTATACTTTTCCAGGATTTTTGTCCTCTAGCGAAGTTATTTAAAGTATTATATTCCATGCAGAACTCTGGTTGGCATTGGAACGAAAACATAAAAGAAAAATCTTCCTCTAAAACAATACTTTCTAGATTTCAAACCGATTTGACAGAAATGTTCATTGGCTGACTCTCTACCAAGATTTCTCAAATGATTATTTTTCGGCGAAAGATATGACCGCATGTGAACGTGGTCATTTTTCCCTGCATGTGTATTGATAGAACTTTGTAAATCTCTTTGACAAGTCAGAATCTGCCAGCCCGATTGCATAATAATTTCACAGATATGTTTCTTGTTTGACCTCTACCGATTCGTCAAAAATTTGACCATCAGAAGGCGTGACAATTGTTCCTTATGTGCTTCTAACTATTAACTTCAATTTTTCACAACGTTCTTAGGATAGAGATTTGCTTTTGTGTCTTCCTTTCTATAATATATGGTTTACGTGGGTTTTTTAATAGCATAGCCGTTAAAGTGTTTATTCATTTATTCATTAAGTTGTAGGTACAGTCATGTATGTACCGTATAGAGGGTTAATTCTGCGGGTCTTTATTTCTTCTAAATCTGCGGGTCGAGGCTGTCACGCAGAAATAAATTCCGCACATTTAAAATATCAGCAGAATTTTTTGACGCAGAAATAAACTTTGATACTTCGCTTAATATAGGGTAAGTTCACATGGAAGCTTTAGGGTAGAGTAGAGACCGACTCTATACTCGATAACCCATTTGAACGGTATAAGTTAGTACATCAATCATACCTTCCCCGTTGAAGAGCTGAACTCTGCAAACACCACGGCGTGGTAGGGTTTACTGGTTCCTTGCTTTTCATCACAGTGCTCAATGTGCAGGGGGAAAAAATACATATTTCCTGGGCCCAACTTTTGATTGGTCGGTTACTTTACTGGTGGGAGTAGGTATATTTTACACAACAGCCTACTTCCCCAGTATGACCCGTTATCTTTATCTCACGAGGTTTTCGTCTGCTGTCAAGTTATTCACACCGTATAGATTGTGGTTGATTGCTTTTGTTATTGTATTAATCTATTGTCCACGAATGAATGGTTACCGTTTCGGGCGTGTACTAGGTTTATGAAAAGTTAAACAAACTTATTAATGTGTGTTGTAACTGAATGGTCTGTGAACGGACTATACATGTATACTAGATTTTGCATTTGTATATATTTGTAAATAAATCGTAAATTTTTCTACCAGCAGTGTTACATTTTATGAAAATGTCTTTCAAAATGAATTACCGGTACTAGACCTACAGTATTTATTTTTAACTCTGATTTTTGATCATGCACGGTAATGAAAAGAAATCAGATTTAAACATAAATCAGCTGCGCCAACTTCACTGTCCTAGATTCCAACCTAGATAATGCCACCAAGACATAACTGACGAGAACAATATGCATTTGAGTCGTTAATTATGACGTAGTAAATGCGGTATTTGTTTCCCATGCACAGAATTTACTTCCGGTTTATGCAAACCGCAAAAATTAATTCCTGCTTTTCTCGAAGGTCGCAGAAATAAAAAACGCAGAAATAAACTAGGCCTATTTTAGGACAAAACCGCAGACTTTTTGCCCGCAGAATTAACCCGCTTTAAGGTATATATGTTATTATACCCTTGTTAATGTACATACTATGTAGAAATAAACATATTTATCTAAAGGTCACGTGTTCTGTTTCTCTTTGTAACGTTCTTACCTACTTTGGGTCAGAAGACTAAATTTAGGAATGAACATAATATAAGTTCATGACGTTTTGCGAGGCGGGTCAGTTGTAGAGATAGAAAATGAGGTAGTGTGTGTGTGTGTGTGTGTGTGTGTGTTCGGGTTTAACGTCTTTTTCAACAATTTTTCAGTCATATAAACGACCTAGTCTACTTGTAGCAGTGAGCACAATGCCCAACTTTATAGTGCTGCCTCACTGGAATATCACGCCGTAGAAAATTGGCATGATATCCCACCCAGTCACATTATACTGACACCGGGCTGACCAGTCCTAGCACTATCCTCTTTATGCTGAGCGCCAAGCGAGAAAGCTACTAGTACCATCTTTTACGTCTTTGGTATGACGCGGCCCGGGATCGAACCTACGACCTCCCGCACTCGAAGCGGACGCTCTACCACTAGGCTACCGAGGCGGTTGTGAATTAGGTAGTAATTTGCGACAAAAATGTTCGTGAAACTGCTGGTATACTGAACAGTTAGAGTGATTGACTGATTGCAGTTTTTATTTAAAACAACATCATGCATTTAGCTAAAAGACAACTCCTTTTGAGCTTTTTACGTTTGATTACATGTTTTAATTCAAACTGGAAGCTGGACTCTCATTAAGCTGATGTTAAATATTCAGCACCGAAAAAGGAACATTAAGTTATAGACTTGTTTTAAATGCAACAAGGCAGGAATAATGTAAACTTATAAACCTCAGTTGAAATTGTACTCATTGTTAACTATGAACAAATTTCTTCACTGATTTACATGTTTCTTACAATTATCCGCCATGTCAAAATCCAACCGTTATGCATTAAAATTTTAAAAGTATTTTTTTGAAGAGGCTATTTTCTCTTTACACAAGAGCTTGTTTAGTGTCCAGCCTTTAACAGTTGGCCGTTGGTGCGAGAACGGGACAGGTGGGAGTTTCATGACAATTAGCTCTTAAATACCCATTAAGAAACTGACAGATTTAATACTTTTTTCTGGTTTTAGTGTTTCATTTGTGTTTTTGTTGATGATGTTGTTGGGGTTTTTTGCCATTTTTTTCCTGCAAGAACATACATGTATGTTTAAGGCTCTATAGGTTTTGACTTATATTATATACTCAACAAAAGTTCTAACTCCAAACCTACAATTTTGGATATATCTCACTAACCTTTGGACATATTTCAACAAAATTTGGACACTATATAAATCAAATATTTAATAACAGTTTTCATTTTTTTATTAAGCAAATTGGCAAGTTATTTGCCTTTGGCAATGAATCAGTTGTGTAAAATGGCAAATTCATTGAAGCGTTAACAATTTGAAAAGTACAACCCCCAAAATGAAAAGTCGCACAATCCGAGTTCTTAGTATCTCGTGCGCCCTCCGACAGCATTAATAAAGGCTGGACACCTGGAACGCATGGATCGAATGAACGGTCGGATACGCCCTTGTGGAATAGCATTCCATGTTCTTACACCAGCATTTTGTAGTTCACGGAGATTGCGAGGACCATGTCTCAGACTCCTGACTCTTCGCCCAAGTTAATCCCACAAGTATTCAATGGGGTTCAAGTCAGGAGACTAGCACACGAATGTTGTTTTCTTTTCATCTAGTTTCCGAATATTATTTCATATAAAACGTGTTGTTAGAGCGTGTGCCTCTCGGTTTGATGTCACTCTGAACTTTTCCGACGGCGCACTCTCTCTCATGTAACGTCACCCGGCACATACATGTGGAAACAGCAAACATTTATGTTTTTCACTGTGGACTGATCACCCAGAATACATATACACATATTTTAGACCGTGAAGAGCGACCGGTATATATTTAAACATGAAAAGCACGTAATGCACGTGCATGGTGGAAATCAATTAAGGAGAGGATATTTGTTTAAAATAATACCGGTTATCTGTAGGACGATACGTAGGTACTTACAATACGGCAAATAGGTATATTACCGGCTATAGCAAGAAAAATATTCATATTTCAAAAGTGTGGAGTTAGAACTTTTGCTGAGTGTATATCATTGCATTAGCATATTTGTGTTACTGTTACATGCGTAAACGATTTACCTGGCGAGGAGCAAGTACACTGTTTTGAAATATAGGAGCATGACAGGGGCTAAAGAAAGTAGCGTGTTTCTGATAGATAGCGTAAACCAGTTTCCTCGTTACTTGCGGGTGTCTTTTAAGAATTTCAAAAAATTGCGTCATAGGTACAAATATAACATGACGTTGACATAGAAATCTTGGATGTTTGAAACAGATCAAATCATGTATTGTAACTGAAATAAGATAAATTAGAGATATCAGCAATAACATAAGACATTTATAATTTCCATTGGTCTAAGAACATCATAATATCTAGGACGTTTCCTAGACAACTACATGTATATTAAGAATGCATGTATGTTGAAAATGCAAAGTATGACGGTATGCCACTGACTGTTCCAATAAGTTCCAGGGAGGGTGCGTTTTGGAAACTCGCTATTCCTATTGATTTTGTGTCCTTGTTGCCTTGGGTTGCCCAGGAACATGAAAATCGTCTCAAAAGAGTATTTCAAATGAATTAAACATTTTAATTAACGCCCTTTATTTGAAGGTTACATAATTTTTTAATCGATTACTTTTGCACTTTCATTTACAAAAATGAATATCATTTTCAGTAGTATTGGTTATAAGGATTATTGAACATGACTGATCAAACATAATACATAAAAGTAGATTGCCATAAACTATTCATCTTTTTTACTTACAGTGTAGTTATATTTTCTGATCCTTGAGGATCGATGAGAACATTCAATTTTACTGAAATTAATAGAATTCCGCTTCAGCCGGTGCTAGTGAAGCGCGGGCCTTAAGGGTGTTGCACATTTCATTACCTATCATAAACGGACTCCGTCAAACTGAGTCTTCAATTATTTTGGTTGGTTGCGATCTGCACCTATTTTATCAATTAACAGCGTAAAGTTTTTAAGTGCCGTGTGGCTGCTGTAAAAATTCTCCGCGTACATGAATTCAGTTTTGATATATTTCCTGGTCCTTTGTGATCATGGAGGACATTCAATTTCACTATAATAGAATTCCGCTTAAGACAGTGATACGTGTGTGTGAGGAATGCTACACATTTCATTACCTCTCACGAACAGGCTCAATTTAACCGCGTCTTCTGTAATTCCGCTTGGTTGCCTTCTAGGCTTCCGAAGGATGTTCTCACAGATTTTATTTACTATCATAACAGCAGTTTTAAAGTCCCTAGCTCAGACAAAACAATTTCATTTACATTCAGCTAGACTACCCATTTACGTAATTACATTTGTTTAGACAAATATACCTCAAATCGTCTGTCTCTAAAACGTAAACTTTCAAAAATGATTAAAGAGTATCTCGGAAAAGTATTCGGAAACAGGAAAACAAAGCGACGTAGACTACTTTTATTTATTCTAATTGTTGGAGCTGAATACTACATTTGCTTCTACATGATTGCAATTAATATGCCTAGTTTGTCCATTACAGCCTATGCACTATTATATATCCATGCAAATATTTTGGCAGGCCTGTATGTTTTCTACCAAAGTCTTAGTGCAGCGTTATTATGAAGCTAACATTTAAGATTCTATTCAAGGTTTTTAAAAGGTGATCAATTAATAAATTTGTCAAAACGGTTAGTTTTCACAATGGCTCGGTTATTGATCCTACGTACGTGTTTGTGTCCGGTGCCACTGTTTTGTTTTGTAGGGTTTTTAGTAACGCCAGCACAAATTGAGATCATGCGGCAACTTTCAAGCTTTTGATGGATGGTAGAGAACGATCCAAGATAGATTTCAGGCATCATTGGTGCTAAACCATATTCTTAAATGTTTGATCTATTTCCAGAATGAAATTTGTTTTGATTATTTGTGCTTTGTTTATTGCATACCAACATAACTAAGTGGTTACTTTCTTATAACGGCCAGTATATATAAAGGTCTAATCTCCTGTTAGGAGATAGGACATTGTGCGATCATTTAACTTTTAGAACATGTTCAGCGTTCCTTTAGCACATTTGACCCTATTGGCCTTTTGTTTCTCCGTTAACATGTGAAACATTCATTGGACACAAACCTTTCTTTAATCCAAATGCTTGATGAGAATCTCATGAGTTCTCTCCGTTGATATAAGTAACGTAAAAACACTATCTCGGACACCATGTACCTGGCGTTTTCATTAATCAGACGTCTTATAGCAGCAATGTTCTTTGACGTCACAGCTTTTTGGGGCTGTCAGAATGAGGTCTGTCTTTAAGGACTACCTGACCATTTTTGAATTTAGGTATCCATCTGTAAACAGATTTCTCTGATACTACGACTTTCCATATGAGCCATGCAGTTCACTGAGTATCTACCTAACAAGTATTTCTAAAGACCAACGTACTTTAATATACGCTCTTATTTCAGATTTGTGTTCGCTTTTCATAGCTACATGTATTTCGCATAGTTTTTGTGACTAAACAACATACAAAACTGAAAATCTATAAAACGGTAAGATAGTTTCCAATAAAACTTTGAAGGATCCAAAAGGTGACATTCATATATCATCCATGTAAGGTTTCTAGCGCGGTTGTCATTATTTTATGAACGGCCCTAGTATCAAATGAGTGGGTGTCAGTTTATTTCTTAAAACATAACTATTTACCCTAGTAATTCAGGCGTACAATCTAAACGCTTGTATGCTATTTATGTAAACCACAACTATCCCATAATGTGTATAATGGTATTTGGGGCTTTAAAACGAATTTGATAATAAAATCTTTCCAACTAACAAGTGGTTGTAAAAGTACTGCAGTTGTTGTAACCTAAGTGTGTCAATGTTCTGGGCATTTACAATTTTATGATTTAAAGCCAGCCTTGCAAAAACGGTGTCATTTCTCGTGAGAAAACTAATCGCCAAATAGATTAAAGGTTTTTAACAGATTTACAAAATAATTGTTTGTAGAACGACATATCTTCACTATTTAGAATTATTGTTTCAAGATGAATACACTATATATAGTTATCAGAAGTAAACCCTTAAAGCCCAATGACTAAATAGCGTCGTCTGTTATGACTAAACGTTTTCAAAAAATATTTAGTTTTGACATTTTTCATCAAGGAAGCATAAGGTTACAATAATAATGGTGGTAATAATAATGATAAAGACAAATATATTGACAAAGTACCAAGTACTGAATAGAAAATTCTTAAACGTATATCCTTTCAATGTTTTATTTTTATTTTCCAATATCATTTTATTGATAATAATATTATATTTAAAACTATCATACAAAATAAATGTATTTATTTATTTTTTTTATATTATTATACAATGTTATATATTATGACAAATATTGTGTATAAGTTTATACAAAATTCGACATCTTTATGACTGTTCAATATTCATTTGTTTGTAATCCAAGGTCAATTTTGTAAAACCTAAATGATAATTTCCACTGCAACATGATTTTAAAGAATGCGAAAAGCTCCTGAAAACGTAACATAGGCGTAGGAGCCTGAGGGTAGGTGGGCAGGCCTCCCCAAAGCTAGGATGGGGGAGGGGGGGGGAAGGGGTGCGAACTATAGTTTGGCTCCTGCAATATTTTTACATTTTTCATGGTCTATTCAAGGGAAATAATATTTCAACAACTTTATATTACAATTAGACAAATGCAGCGTTATTTGTTTGTATTTCCAGGACTTCAACCGAAAACTGTAAAAAAAGGCACCCTTGATTTAGAACAATACATATTTTGACCGATTAAGTTACACCATTGTGTGGTTCATTAGAAATGCATCAATGACTGGGGCTTGAGGGGCCTATGGCCCATTTGGTCCCTGGACAAGGTTTTGTCATGAATGCATCGGGGATCCCATGCAGACCCGATCCCCGTCGCAAAGCCTTTTTAGCAGAGATATCATGACGTCATGCTGTTATGACGTCATGACGCAATTCACGTTATGTTGAGCGAATACAATTTGATGATGCATGGAATAAATTAATAATTTTCTTGTATTAAATGTAAGATCGAAATATATTTCACCGAGGAATACAAGGCCCCAACGCGCAAAAGAACTCAAGTTACTGCTTATCTTAGTCTCGTATTTCAAATGCTTGATTTTGCCCTTTACGAGGGCTGTTCAAAAATAACACAGACCTTTTCTCCAGCTTTTATATAATTCGATAAAGCACTGCAAGAAATACACTACGATACTGCGATCACTGCAAGTTGCAGAAGTTATGCCTCTTCGAAAAGAATTACTTAAACGAATCAGGTGCACACTGGTCATATTTCAACGACGTTTATAGCGTCGTCACTTTACCGAGATGCTTACATTTAAATATGCATTAAATTGTTTTTGTAAATTGTTCATTTTAATTTTGATTTTAAATACCTTAGTCATAATAAGTTGTTTGGTTAGAATGCTGAAAACAGTATGAACTCTTATGCCAAGCATCTTGGGCAGGATGCACACCATGAGTAGTTTGTCTTTGTCCTAGGCGCCATAGATTGACGTTGACGTCTCATCACGGATGTTTTGTTTACTTCCCCGACCTTCGCTGTCTTTTAGCAATTATTGGCCATCTGCGAATTGTTTGTACAACTTGAAAGCCAAAACTTTATAAATTTCAATTGGTGTTTGCCGAACATAACTTTGTACTGTCTTGATCATCTACGCGAGCAGATGACATCACATGCGTTATAAACAACAATATCCACTTAGTTCAGACGTTGCTGACTTTCGCGTCCCACGTCAGGATGACGCCATACTTTAAGTGCATGTCGCCAGGACGTGTTGTATTTTGGCGACTTTTCAGGTAAACAAGTGGACTATCAGTGCAAATATTTGTGATAAAATAAATACTTGCATAAAAGTGGTCGACCGCTCGTGAAACTCATATTCAGATGGATGTTTTTCTTGGATATAAATATATCCGCTCGTCGGAAACGAATATCGCGAATCCATTAAAGAATTTAAAAATAAGTTATCTGACCAAGATTTCAAATTAAAAGATTTAATTGAGTTTAAAGAAATGGAAAACGCTGGCGTTGCTTTCTAACGCTTGCAGCTCTAGATCGCAGCTGTCTAGTATTCTTTGACTGACGCTCATGTACCTAAATAACTTGGCTGTGTGTGGTTTTGTCACAAAATAGCATTTCAGCAAAAGAATTAAAAGGCTGATAACGATTTGTATAAATAGACCTTAAATTTCAGAAATGCCTAACATTTTTTATGAATATGGGTGTTGGTGAGTTTTGCTATTATACATTGTAAGTTTTGTATGACAGAATTACAGCTCGAACTTTTAGATTAGATAAATCAATATTAAAAAGTGAAACACAAAAGGCTTGCCACATATAACAGTTTAATTGTGTTTGTCTATTTGTTTAGGGTTCAACGCCGTTTTCAACAGTATGTCAGTTATATAACGGCGGGCAGTCCTAACCAATGGTCCTCGATTCTGTACCCGTATAAACCTGTTTTCCGCAAGTAACTGCCAACTTCCCCACTTGAATCTGAGGTAGAGGACGAACTATATTAGACACAGTGTCTTTTATAGAAGTGCTTTGGATGTGAGAGATTCCGTGCCGCCGTAAAAATCTCACCCTACTTAGACTCAGTGTTGTTATTTTTTCTGGGTCTTTTGAATCATGGATGCCAAGCAACAGTTTTTTCTGATAAAACCGTTGTTAGGGGCGTGAAGTTATTGTTCATAATTATAATTACCTGTCATAACAGACTCAATCAAACCGAGTATGCTATTTTTTATGGTAGCAGCGTTCTATGCTTGCAAAAGAACAGCTCATAAATGTTATTTACAATTAATTTTATAGGATGCAATCAAATAGCAGCAATTTGTTTGTTTGTTTTGGGTTTAACGCCGTTTGTCAACAGTATTTTAGTCATGTAACAACGGGCAGTTAATCTAACCAGTGTTCCTGGATTCTGTACCAGTACAAACTTGTTCTCTGCAAGTAACTGCCAACTTCCCCACATGAATTATCAGAGGTGGAGGACGAATTATTTCAGACACAATGTCTTTCATCAAATCGTCACGGAGAATAGTTTGATAATGCATTTTATTTTACTTAAGTGTAGTAATGATAATTCATAATACAGTAATCTAAAACTTTTCATTCAGTCGTTCGGATAGGTCAAGCGTTCTGTAACCGTTATTTTAATTCATCAATAAATATAGTTAAAGTTCCAGTTACTGGTCATACGATCGTAGTTACAGGGTTGCACAAAAAATACATTTATGAACTTTCGTGAAGCGGACCACTCGAGTATCCAGACAATTAAATATGAATTGCTTTATATATTTCACCGAAATCGTTATGTATAAAATGCTATGTACAGACCGATTATAGCGATTTTTTGCTTATCAAATGTACTAAACTGTGTCTGAACCCTATGACTTATGTTAAAATACAGTAACATTAGCATTGTTGTTACAGAAATAAGGTTATAAACATTTTAACCTATTTCGTAAAAGTATAAATAGTTTGCTGCTATACTACATTCAAGGTACAAGCACAGTAGAAACAATAAACAATATATCCTAGTCCCAAGAGTAGTGTTTTACTATATACAAGAAATACCAACGTAAAATATTCTATAGAGGTAAATTATAAACTCGATGATGATATTTTCTTAATACAATACCAGTGGCAGTTTAAACGGAGACTTTCAGTTAACAATAAAGACTATAACTATATTAGACTGCAGACGGAGTCACTGTTTTAGTTGCATATCCTTTAGTAACACGGGGTGATCGAATAATCATGCATCAGAGTTAAAGATACACTTTCATAGAAAAAGGTAATCATCTCCCTACTCCCCCTCCCCACACACGACGAAACCCAGGGTCTGTTTGTAATACGTCCTCCTATTATCGTGCTGAGTTCGCTTAATTAAAATTGATTAATCATTTAGGAAATGTCTTATAAACTCTTCGTTAAAAACGGCATGATAAAATTGGTATCGTTATTTATCCAAGAAGAAAGTGCAGAGAGTTCAGTTTCCCTTATCAAGAAATGTGAGTGTTTTAAAGGTTCTCCTTTTTCAGTTCAATTAAAAGATTCGTGGCATTTGAAACAAGGAACGTAAAGTATAATTTAATTATTATGTTGTTGAATTTAGACCTAAGGTAAGACTTGAGTTCTGTTAAAGCTGGTGCTAGAGGGCGTTTGGGGTGTTAAACATTTCATTGCCTCTCATAAACAAGACTAAGTCAAACCGAGGCGGCTATTATTGTTGCTTGATCGCATTCTATGCTTCCAAATGATCTTTTTATAGATGTTTTTGACTATCACAACAGCAGTCTTTCAGTGCTGTGAGGCGTTTGTAAAAAGTCTGCCCTTATTTAGATTTAGAGTTGTTATATTTACTGGTCCTTTTAGATATTTGATTCCAATTGATGTATATGGATAACAGAGTTTCGCGCATATGTTGGTGCTAGGTGGAGGGGGTTGGGGTGGGCGTAATCGGTCACACATTTCATTAAATGTCGTGAATTAACTCAGACAAACCGAGTTTGCCGTTATTGTTACTTTGTAGCGTTCGTTTCTTCAACAGGATATTCTTAAAGAAAGAAAAATGAATTCTGACCTGATGTAGGACTATGTTTTAATGTAGCATTCCGCAGAATATCTGTTTTAAAATTAATCATGAACTTACTTAATTCCTATTGACTTGATCGTTAAGTAGCACCAACCTATTTTTAAGTGCAATAATTTTCTACGATAATGATATATACATAAAAATAAGGCTGTGAATATTAAATTCCAAGTAAATTCATTTAGTTTAAAGGATATAAACAAATTTCTGAGGTATCAAAGTATTCGAAAGCTGTATTTCATTTTTATTATGAAATTATTTCAAATGAACATTTCTGTTATTTTGAACTTTCAGAGAAGCTAATTTATTTACAAGCATATATGGTGAGCAAAATAAGAGCTCCCTAACCCCTAATTTTGCGATAGAACCGTGTTCCAATATAATACGTGTGATAAAATGATGGCTTACTGTATTGTTAGCCACACTGAACTCGTTTGAATTAAAAGAAATGTTGTAAATGAGATAAATACGATCAGATAAACTTGTTTCACACGTATGTTGATAGGTGCTTCACTTCAAGTTTGCTACAAGGAACTTGATCAATATCTCAGTTATAAGAATTGAGCGAAACGGAGCAGTTGAACTGTCTTATCGTCGACATGTGTTCTGCCGTTGACGTCTTTTATGTCGTTGACGTCTGTTCTACCTTTGACTCCAGATCGAATGACAGTTTATAAACAGATTAACAGACCATAGGTCAGATATACCTCGTGTAACTAGCTAATGGGATAACAATACAATTTTAGGTCTATTGGAACTACTGATGCAATACAATGTGTTTGTGTAATAGAAAAAAAGCTTAAGATCTATAAAATCCTTCTGAAACATTGAATGCAAAAAATATATATAATGTCGGAATCAGTATAATTAAATCTTTAGCCGGTGCTGTAAGGTGCTGTGTGAGGTGCTGCACATTTTCACGTCCGTTTTCAGGAAAGGATCAACTGTCAATCTCAGGTCTGTAGCCAGTATTTAACAACATCAAATGAATATCCAAAGAATAAAGTTTAGACAATTTCATTTTGCTGAGTATTTGTATCTGATGAAAAATTGCAAATATCTTATGTTTTCTGCGCATTTATATCAGCACACTATATTTAATATTTTAGAATGTTCTACTGGATGTAGTAGTATCTGTTCAGGTTTAACTTGCTTCAGCTGTGAATAGACATACTATATGCAAACATTGTAATCGTTCAAGTATATTTCATGTTTCATCTCTATCAATTTCATACATATAAAAGATTTTGTTCACTGTGATGAATATTCGCATGTATCCATCTGTTTTAAATACTGTGTTACTCATGGCCGCAATCAGTATAAAATCCATGTGACTCTTTTGTTTGCAGAGATAAAGATTCAATGGTGATAGATGCATACCAAATACCAACAATTGTTCTGAGGAATTACTTCTACTTATTTTGATAACGATGGACTATGTTTTGGTGTCCTCAGAGTTGGACGGACTGGTAAAATCTGTTCTGAGAAATGTGCTCATAGATGTCAGACATGCAAAAAAGGATAACGGTGGAAATTGTTAAGTTGCAGAGCTGCTTATTACACAGCCAATTGTTGCAACCATGTATTATATGCCATAAAGATTAAGACCAACAATAAAATGTCAAATATATGTTTATTTGTATACATTAGTGGAAATCCTGAAATATTGCGGTTAACTACATGCTTATGATAGACTAAACGTGCGTGAAACATTTCATTATCAGACGCTTTAACATTGTTTCTGAAAGTAATAAATGCAACCTTGTTGTCTTGTTAAATGTGAGGGTCACTAAATGACCATAATGTATTAGTAATGGACGTTAGGTATTGCTACAGAGGAAGAAAACAAGAAGAAAGAAACAATGAAGAAAAGTAGTTGATTCTTGTACCATACCTAAGAAAAAAAAACAGGATGCAGAATAATGGATCTGCATGGAAACATTAGACAAATTATATGCAAAGTTTTATACATGTAATTTTAGAATATCAATTAGAAGTGAAAAGACGTGTAATGAAAATTATTAAATGTTTGATACATCAGACTAACTAATGACAAATATTTATATGATCTTGATAAAACTTAATTTTGTGTGTATATTTAATCAAATCAATTGTTAGAAAATGTGCGAAAAAATAACAAGATCAGATTATTTGAGGCATATGGCAATTTACGAAAAGTTGAAATGTTTACAACAAAACAAATCAAACAGATAAATGTAAGTGAAATTAGAAACCATATAAAGTAAAATAGAAAAAGTGGAACCTCCACAAGTCGCTCAACACGACAAAAACGAAAATGTTGCAGGCTCGGTATGATTGAGCCTGTTCTTGGGCGGTAGTGGAGATACATGCTACCGTCCATGCCCCCTAGCCCCGGGTTGAGCAGAACTCAACGTTTACACATACTACAAGTACAAAAATCAATTTAGAATCCGCGGTTATAAGACGGTTTTAAAGTTCATCGGTCCAAGATCATAATGTATCTCGCAACCAATGACGTTTACATGGCAACCATAGAAATACGCACAATTGTGTCAAACTTAAAGTTGCGAAAAAGTGTGAGACTTTCATTTAAAGGAATATCAAGTCCTGAATAATTCTTACTTGTTGTTTTAAATGTTTAATCTAACTGATAGTCGGTCTGTTGATGGACCAACTAGCTATAATGCATTCAGAAAGCAATAAATGCAAATAAAAATTCCTTTTCAGGAATAGACAGTTGAAGAAAGCCCCGAGAAAAAAATCTGTAGGCATTTTTCAGTACAATATGGTATCATATATCAAAATGTTCGTTGGGGTATATGGAATTCAGCCAGGGTAGATAATAGGCTCAAATATCCCTATTCAAGTTTTCGTGAGGCCCCAAAAGGGGTGCATGTGATAAGAAATAATAATGAAAGTAAAATGTTGTTTAAATTACAGGTTAAGGTAAATCTGACTTAAATATATAATAGAGTGGAAAGATTCAATTATATAATATAATTTGAGGTATAAATGTAATTTTCAAGACTAAGAGGCCCTAAATTGGGGGTTCTCTTTCAGACGGCATTTACATGATGATGTGACGTATCCAATATGTTAAAATTTGCAGTACATTGGTATTAACATGTAATTAAGAAATTAATGTTTATCCTCTATAGTATCCAGTGCATATAAAAAAAGTAAGACATATTACATTTTCTTTGAAATTTCATATATAATTCAAGAGGCCCCAAAAGGAGTTACACTCAAAATGAACAATTTTAACCGGACATGCTGCCTATCATTTTTGCCATCAACGTAACATTCAGTTAAGTGTGTGGATATACTCACGCAGTCTTAAAACATCAACTGTACTAAAACTTATTGTGTAATTGTGTAAAGTAATTTTATTGTTTTTATTATTGCAGCATCACTTTCTATTGAGGTCTGAGAACACTAAAACCGAGACTTTCGCAAAACACTTTGATACATATCAGTGTTTCTTTTTCTAGCCAATTTAGGGCCGAAATTGGGCCCCAGTCCCAATGGCAAATAGTATGTTTTTTCCCAATTTCAAAGCAAAAATTCCCAAAGTTAAATTGATTTTCTTTTTTTTCAACTTTTTTGAACAAAACTAAAACCTTAAACATTTGAAACACAAGACAGTTTGCTAAATTAATGAATAATGATGAATTATGGCCATTTTCTTTCTTAAATGTGACATTTTACTAGAAGATATGACTTTTAACAATTCCCAGTTTAGGCATTTTCTGACGCATTTTTTCCTAATTGTAAAGGCCCCAGCCCCATTCCCAAACTAGTTGGGAAAAAACACTGCATATAGAATAATAACTGAGAATTTCAAGAAATTGTAGAGCCAATATATGTTACTTCGCTGCATTTCATTTCCTTATTTTCATTTAACTGTTACTACAATGAGAGTGCGTAAAATATCGGTTTATTGGTACTAACTTTTGAGACACATATAGTCAAATTGCCCAAATATGGAATACTGAACCGATATAATCACTCAAAAAAGTAAACATGCAATATCACTTTCTGTCAAATATTTCATTTTCTTTTTGCAAAACATTGTGTGTAAATATTTGATGTACATTGATATACACATATAAATTGCCAAACTTTTCAAAATTCCAGTGCATTTGAAGAATAGCGAGAGCTATTCTGTTCACTCTGGTGTTGGTGTCGCCTTTGTTGACATCTTCACCTTGGATAAGTTTTGCATGTAAGTTTATATCTTAGCAACCAATATATGTGTTGGATTAAAACTTTACGTAAGACTTTTGTGTCATCTTACCTTTTGAAATAAAAATAATCTTGACTGAGTTTAATACAAAATGTGATTCGTTTTCAACCTAGAATATTTGGTAAAAGTTTAGCATGTACCTAAAAAACAAGGTGTATTTCAGAAACTACATGCATTTGATTAAAATTTCACATAGTGCTTCCGGTTATCAAACCTTGCGAAGTAACCAATTTATGGTTTTGTAAGTCTTGCCCAGTCATGGCCCTTGTTAAACTTAGAAGGTGTTGAATAGTTGAGCGCAAGGCTTTTGGGCAGCTATTGTTATTAAAATCGTTATCGAACTTTATCCATGGCCAGAACAGGCATTTTTCAAAAATATTTTGTTGAAGCAGTGGTATGCCATAAGACCAATTGACATTCAGTTGTTATGAAATGGTGGTCACCAGATGTAATAATACTATTACAATATAGAAAACCTCATGTGACATTACACGTAAATGTTTGTAATCGCGTCTACATCACACAAAAGTGTTTTGAAAGGTAAAAACTTCAAACTTATCAAACTTAAACTCTTGGTCAATTTATTAATCATTTAATAGTATCAAGATTTTACGGATATTTGGTATGTCATTCCTTACTGATGATCGAATTTCTGTATATCGAAATGTAATTGATATGAGTTTCTAAGGTGGTAGTGAAATTAATTACAACACAGGCGCCATATGCTCATGTAACACAAGTCATGCTTAGACTGTCCTAAAGAATGGATGTTGCATTTTTTTCCTTTTTAAGAGTATTTTCAAAGCACAAGGCTAGACAAAAAAAAATCGCAAGGACAAATATTCATTAAGAAAAACTAATTTCGAAGAAAGAACCTCCCCCCTCAAACAAAAACCCCATATCAGTGATTGTATGGATGTGTACATGATTAACTTTACACTTAATATACATGAACAAAGTAAAATATATAGACAACGAGAAAGATACGGACACACAAAGAAACAAAGTGGAGCACAGATTTGGAACTGTCAGTTGCAAAAACACAACTTGCAAATTAAACCAGTAAAAAGTGAAGTAAACCTTTCTCCTAATCCTCCCAACTTTTCAGAGTTGCATAACAGTGTAAATAAAAGACGTAATGGCAAAGTATGTACAATATGAAATGTTTCTGTAAATTTAGATACAAAGTAAGCCTAACAACTATTAAGACATATACTCAGTTATTTTAACCTGAGCAAAATAGGCTTCTAGAGCATGATAAGACTAGAACTGAAAAAATGACCATTAACAATTTTTAATGTTGAGCTGATTCTTATTTTAACTACATGGAGGGCTTTCAGGTTGGAATCTAGCCCTGACCATCACAAAGGTGCCAGGAAAATCGTTTCATGCAGTCATTTGTACATACAAATGCTTACTCTCAGGAATCCTTACAAGTATAACTATCGTTAATAACGAACAACAAAATATACATACTTAAATCTATTATCAAAATTGTAAACAAACAGATTTCACAGGTCCTGGACATTCCTGTTCCTATAGCATGAATAGAGGTAAGTATATGAGGACAAAAAAGAGCCGATATATACAATCTGCAAGGCACAAAATTGCACAAAATACTAATGATTACATCATTTTTGAAAATATTAGAATTTTCTAGCCCCTTTGTGGCTACTTCATAAACACCACCTACCAAAAACGTAGCTGGTTGGGAAAATAGGTGCTACCTGTTCGCATGAACATCAGTGATCCTTTTCAGGTAATGAAATACTTACAATAATAAAATGTAACTATCAGCTGCAGTGTCATTGTGACATTTACTGAAGTGGACACATACCAGTACTGGTGTCATGTGGTACATGAAATGCTGACCTCCAGATTGAGCAGCGGAAACCTAAATACTTGACAACTGCTCCGCTGATACCAAATTGGTTAAAATGTCTTTGAATTGTCTCTCTGGCTAGCTGAATCAAGTGATCTGATTGTTGTTTGGGGTATATTCCAATGTTACAAGAGATCAGATGAATAAAGAAACATGTATAGATTCCGTTAACTAATAACTACTTATTAATTTTTTTTTCTTTTTTTCTTTTTTTTTTTTTTTTTTGGTGGGGTGGTAAAATAACTACCTAAGAACAAATATTAAATTACTGTGAAGAAAGTATTCTGGTAAATTTTATGGTTTGTAACATATGAAAGAAGAGGGCAATTTACCAAACTTTTTCAACAAACTTTAAAATTTGCTTATCACTTATTCTACAATAACATGACCCAATAGTGGTGCCTTTTTTTTATTATTATTTTGTGTATTAGAATGCCTGTTACACACCTGAACCTTAAATACTCAACCTTACTATCGTAGAGATTTCACAAATAGAGTAAAAACAATATACTTCTAAATTATGCGTTACCTATTAAAAATTGCAAAATATTTTTTTAAAAACCCTGTAATGGGCCTCAAATTCTAAAATAATTAGTGTGATGAACATATTTATTCATATTGCAATACATTTAATCTAAAACAGATACACATTTCATATAATAATGATAAAAATGAAAATGTTCTTTAATTTCCCTTAAAATTGAGAAAAAAAACTAATTGTCCCCTTTTGGGGCCTCACAAAAAAGTAAAAATGGACTTTTGAGCCTGGTATCAACCCTTGTTGAATAGAAGAAAGAATAACGAACGTTTTAAGGTATGATACCATATTGTACTAAAAAATGCCTACGGATTTGTTAACCAGGCCTCTTTTCCCAGTTAGCCAACTGTCTAGAAAGCCATCTACTAATTTTACCTGCATCGAAATATTTAAAAAAGGAAAAAAACATTATTCGCTGTTTATATGTCTGTGTACGCTACATTTTGCATTCTTTCAGCGTTATTTACCTTGTTGAAGGTGCGAGTGAGATATAACAACAAAATAATCTGAGGTTACGGATGTTTAAATGGTAGAAGATTTTAGGGTTCGATTTTTAACTCTGCATCACTGGCACCAGATCAGAAAGAAAATGCCTCCGTACGTGTTACACCCTACCCCTAGGTATTCTATAAGAACCATGGTCGTGAACGGGAAAATATACTAACCCATTTCAATCGCGTATTTCATATCTAAAACACGCAGTTCAGTAAATGTGTACTATTGATATTAAACAAGTGGTAATTTATCTTCCGTTGTGTACCGGTCACATTTCTTCAATAATTCTTATCTTAGAAAAAGAACGTGTAGTTTACAGTTTTTTCACAGGTACACAAAAAACTTGCTTGAACTTCCCTGGTGAAGTTCCGTTCTAGATTATAGACACACTCTGATTGGCTGATGTGAAAATGTATGTCAGTCGTCATTTTACTACACGTGTACGCTAAAATGTTCATATGCAGCATAAATGTGCAAAATGAATTAAATAAACAGAATAGATGTATAACTATGTATGATTTCAAATTCAAAACCATATACAAGATGAATTTCATTCATCATTTCGAGTCTTATCGTAAAACTGTGAATATATTGCATTCTGTTTTTGTTTGTTTACATTTCGCTTAACATGTGCACACTGTCGTGACCTCTAGACCGGATGTTCATTAGGGAAGTTCACGCAAGTTTTTTCTGTAACGTTGACTAAAGCATAAAATATACGGAGCATCTCTGCAATATGGAATATTGAGACAAGGTGACTGGTGCACGATTGAAGATAAATTATCGCTTGTTTAATATCAGTAGTACACATTTACTGACCTGCGTGTTTTAGGTAT
The DNA here is from genome assembly GCF_021730395.1 of Mercenaria mercenaria. Lineage (NCBI taxonomy): Eukaryota > Metazoa > Mollusca > Bivalvia > Venerida > Veneridae > Mercenaria > Mercenaria mercenaria. Next base: position 21,623,821 of record NC_069378.1, on the reverse strand, counting down.
GAAATACGCGATTGAAATGGGTTAGTATATTTTCCCGTTCACGACCATGGTTCTTATAGAATACCTAGGGGTAGGGTGTAACACGTACGGAGGCATTTTCTTTCTGATCTGGTGCCAGTGCTCTGCATTGACTAATTCGTTATTATTAAGGTGTCGCGTTTCACTATATTCTACAATTATGATGAATCAATCGAAAGTCTTCTCTAAAGATTAAAGCGCCAGTAAATATTCAAGAAGTGTAGGTGTTTCGTCTTTCAACTAGTCGGAAAAAGAAAACAAACTCATAACTGCTCTTAAACTCAATACGGCTAAAATAGAATTATAGTATTGTTAAACGAGATATGTATAGCATAATAACTTAACCAGTTTTCTAAAAATAGAACTATTTACCCTACTAACTCAAGCGTACCCATTACTGCAACCATTTATACATTTGCATGTTATATGTTTTCTAAAAGGAAGTTTTAAATGTGTTCTCAAGTTTGGTGAAAGTTGTTAGTGCAATAATATATATGTAGTTTTAAATTAAGAAGCTTTACCATGGTTTTACATACAATAATCTGGATCCAGTACAGGTAGGAACATAATCTTGTTGTTATGTGAAAAATGTCTTTATTTTAATCATGTACTTTAAATCGTTAATGTCATTATGGTAAATATGTCTTGTTCGCTGAACGTGTTACTTAATGACGCTCGCTACAGTTTCGTCATTTTTTTCCCAATAATAAAATTTTGATGAAATGTTCTGTATTAAAAGATCATGTTATGATATATTGAAAAATGAAATAAAAATACTAGGTCACCAGCTTTGTTTCAGTTTTATTTGCCCCTAGATATGATGCTTTTTTTAACATTTTTCAAAAATTTCTATACTCCTAAAATTATATTTCAGTAAGGTACAACAACCTGCATATATTTGATATCTAAGCATTTTCATAACGGAAAACAATATATCTATTTGAAGCATGCTCAGAGAAATGAAAAGAAAATGATTTTGTAAAGAAAGGAATACTTGTTGAGCAGACCCAAGGGCTATTTTTGCATATTTTTGTCAATTTTAAGTTGTGACTCAATGCAGAGTTGGAGCGCCGGTATAAATTACTGACTCGGGTATATGCCGGATTGAAGCAATTTGAACTAAAAGTACTTTAAATGTACATATTTTGTGACCACGGTGATACTAACCCTAACCTCTAGTCAGTATATCATACATATTATACACTAAATGCATGCAAACATGCAATAATTTGCGCATTTTTGACGTACGCAACATTAGATAATCACTTCCGGGTATGCGCAGAAGACTGCTCTAACTCTGCAATGAGCTACATCGATTAGAAACAACCAAATTGGCACGGTGTTGGGGTAAATATCGACCCGTCCGGAAAAACTATCGCGAGCGTCTTTAAGTAAGGTCTTTTTTCTCAATTCCTACTTCTAAAATAAAATTGAAACTGCACAAATTCGTATGGGTACTGGTATTTCTTATAAACAGATTTCACTTAGTAGTAACATGAACGTAGTGTAGCAGATTTTGACAAAGCGTTTTTATATTTTAGAGTAAAACATTGGAGAATGGTACCCGCCTTAAGTACAATAGTATTACTTATGACAATTTTCACAGATGTTGTGCTAACTGGTGAGTTGATGTTTGCAATTAATTTATTATTTGTTTTGAAATCATAAACCTTAGAGAATGAAAGCAATTACCTACATTGTGTCCGTTGCTTGATGTACGACTTGCGCTTTCATAGCCTTGGGTATTGTATAATCACCACTTGATATGGTGCCTGCTTTTTAATTTTGTATTTTGGCAGTTCAGGTGATATGTAGGCTCCATAACCTCAGATCCCCTTTCTAAATTCCAGTTTGTTTAGTTCTGCCCATTGTTTTCTCGTTTAGGGCAAACCCATTATTTTAACTCGGAACCATACGCCGCTTTTCATGGAATTACATGCTAGTGTATTATTGAATGTTCCATGTATACCGCCTTATGAATACATCTGCGGATGTTTCTAAATTGATTTTTGTACTTGTAGCATGTGTATATGTTGAGTTCTGCTCAACCCGGGGCTAGAGGGTGCGGACGGTAGCATACATTTCCACTACCGTCTATAAACAAGCTCAATCAAACCGAGTCTGCAACATTTCCGTTTTTGTCGTGTTGAGCGACCTTTGGAGTTTCCACTTTTTCTATTGCGTTTGTGAGACAAAGAAAAAAGGCAAATGTATGAATAAACAATGCAAAATGGTTGGAAAAATTCATGAAGTGCATTTGAGAGTTTATTAAATCTCTTGGATAAGAGCACTATTCCAGAGCGGTCTTATATGATATGTATCAATACAAGTTAACGGACAAAAACCAACTAACAGATACTAGTTTGCTAAAGTTTTAAAAGACAAATACATTTTTTTGTGATAAAATAACATATAATATCTTTGGTGCTATTACTGTTGAACACAATCTCAATCTACACTTTATACGTCACCTCAGAAATTCACACTATAGCCATATATATTGAGTGTCTATACTTTGTTAATATCATTAAGTTATTTATTTTAAAAAATATCTTTAGATTGTTCTGCTGGTTGCAACTCCTGTTCCGATTCAACATGCTTGCAATGTGATTCGTCATATTATTTATCCGGTGGCTTCTGTTCTCCATGTCCAGGAGACTGCACCAGTTGTAACGGATATGATGACTGTACTTCGTGCAAACCAGGTAAATGGGGTCCAAAAACCCATTGCGGGTTCACCTGTGTAGACAGTTGTAATAGTACGGAATGCCAGTATGACACTGGCTATTGTGTTCAGTGTAAACCTGGACTGTACGGCTTACTGTGTCAATATAATTGTAGTTTCTGTGAGGGTGATCTTTGTGATTTACATAGATGCACGCATGGATGTAAACAAGGATTTTACGAGTACAATACTGGGTCTGAAGTAATATGTCAAACATGTCCGACAGATTGTAGATATTGTAATGACACAAACACATGTCGTGTTTGCAATGACGGTTTTCATTTGTATCAGTTTCATTTACTGACAATTGAAAAAGTTTTCGTACATTGTGTCAGTTGTTCACTAGGATCAAACTGTTCAAATTATTGTATTATTCAAAATTGCAAAAAGTGCGAAGTCCACGATGGAATTTTGGTGTGCACAGGTTGTCCTGAAGGATCCAGGTTTAATGGCAAAACGTGCATACTAAATACAGCTAGCTGTTCTCAAGAATGTTCCTCTTATTGTGATGACGATGGAATATGCTTTGGAAGTTGCAATACTGGTTGGACAGGTGAAAAATGTTCTGAAAAGTGCTCAGATAAATGTTTGACATGCGCTAAAAGTAATAGTGGCATTTGTCATCAATGTAAAGATGACTTCTACGCTATTAATTGTACTGTCGCTTGCAATACGTCATGTATAACAGAAAAAGGTAAACAAACGTGTAGACTAGTTGATGGATATTGTTTGAATGGATGTAAACACAATTTCTGGGGTCCTGTTTGTGACCAGTCTTGTCCTAACGGTTGTATTGATAACGGTTTATCTAATACATGCGAGAGACGCAACGGGACATGTAAACATGGATGTAAGGACGGATACAATGGAGACAAATGCGATATAATTGCTGCTACAAGCAAAATAACTTCGAAGCCTGCAGAAACAAGCCAAACATTTTTGAAGTCTGAAGGTAATCATATTATAAACAAACAAAGATAAAATTTATTTCAAAAGGTTCATTTGTGTCGATTGAAATCCCACTCTTAAGAGTGATGTATAATTTAACAGACGTTATTTAAGTGCGTAAACAATAGAATACGTTTTGCACATAGCTTACAGAATGTCTATCGCTTCTGGAAAATGTCTGATACATATATGAACACAACATTTCTTCACCATATCTTTAATCATTTCTTACGGAACATTTATTTATCCTGGAAGTTGTTCCTTATATGTATCAATAAAATTAATTATTAACTATTTATACACTCGGTCGGTAATACGTCGTACAAATAATTTGAAAATTGTGAAATTATTACGCCCGATGTATAACCGCCCATCGTGCATAAATAGTGTTAAAACACTCTTTTGCTATAAATTATTTCTTAATTTATATCACAGAAACAACGACAACGCAAAGACAAATATCTACACAGAATGACTGTAAAGAAAATGGTGACTACAATGACCATAAAAGCATTTTCATTGGAGGCTTTTTTTCGGGAATAGGAGTGTCTATAGCTGTTGCAGTCACTACAGTTGCGTTATATAAGCTAAGACAACGGTTAAGTATAGACATTTTTAATTCAAATTCAAAACAAGATATATTCAAAAATTCTAATAAAATGTACCATCCACAGCCAATTTTAAAGACATACTGAAATTTGAAGCCTATGCAAATAGTTGCCTTTATTTACTCAACGTGTGTAACACGTTCATGTAATGTTAAAAAATAATGAAATACAGCTTTTCGTGCAATTTATTTCCCTTGGTCAGAACCGTTTATCTGGCAATTCTGTTATTATTTTATGCACTTTTAAGTACTCTTACACAAGTGTTTTTATAATATTACTTTAGATAAACATACTTTGCCATCAATATAATAAACATAGTATACTTCCCAAAAACAATCTTTCAGCACGCGTTAAGATTTCAAATCCAAAAGGTAATCAATATATCCTTTTAACAATAGGTATATTACAAAGAAGTTAAAGTCACGTCAAGATTCAAACAAGACTTTTGAGATCCCCACATATTATAATGAGGATGTTGGTCAAACAATTGAAATACAAGAAGCGACTAACGAAACAAATAACTATGAGAGTCTCGGCAATACCAGGAACACGGACAATGTTTACAATGGTATGAGATCTTTTGAATTAATTTAGCAGTGAATATTTTCCAGCCAGTATATGTTTGTAAGGAATATTGCATTTGTTATGTACCTAGAATGTATCAATATTCTGAGCTTTTACAAATTAAAGCCAGCCATGCAAAAGGGTGCCGTTTTCCTTAACAAACAAATAATACACAAAACACATAAAAGTCTTTTTAACAGATACACAAAAAATGTTTGTAGAAGGATATATATTCCCTACTAAAGATAGCTGTTTTAAGTTGAATGCATTGTATATAGTAATGTCCACAAAAGTCATTGGGGAGCAAGAAAGAAATTAGAAAGACTGAATATTGTCTCATAAGACTATAAAGTTTTCAAAGAACATTTGGTTTTGACAGTTTTCAAGTGTATCGTTGTAATCATAATTAAGAAAAATGATTATAAAATATCGATATTTATAAATATAATTATAATAATGATAATAATAATGATAACAATAGATTGTGCAAATTGTTTGCAGACTTTCATTAATTAAAAGTAAATGTAAATCTTCCAGTGACTAAAACAGATTGAAACAATGGAAAAGTTTTCACCAATATTGAAGTTGGTACTGATGTTTACTGTATGTATTTTTCAGATTTAGAAACGACAACAGTACAATAATGTGCCTGGTTCTGTAACAAGTGAATCATTAACTCTACGACAACAGCAAGTGAATGCGAGGAAGCTAAATAGTAGGTTGCGTTAAATCGAGGGTATACAAAAGTGCACGCTCGTGTCTAAAATAATACCCGGAGGGTCACCTTGACCCTCCTCCACCATCAAAAGCCTAAAAGTCGCCATATGACCTATAGTGGTGTTGATGTGGTCTTAAACCCAACAAAGTTATTGACAAAATACCAAGTATCGAAAAAGAAGAGTTGTTTAACGTATATTCTTCAACTTTTCGAGTTTTTCAATATTATTTCATTTATACTATTATTGTGCTTAATAATTTACATTCATAATTTGTATATAATATTTTAAACATTTTTATGCAATGTTATATATAAGATAATTCTGAGATATATACATCATTTAACAAAAATATTGAAGTACCTTCTGTAATCAATTTTGATCATTTAAGAACTTCTATTTATTTATTTATATATTTATTTATTTATTCATATTATAACATTTCATACAGATTTTCTATGCCTTTCGCATTCGACATAGATTTTTCTGTATTAGAATAATTGCTTGGGCAATGCGTAAAACTCAACAGGTCTACAGATTCCCTATACTTTTCGCTTTCCCACATAGGGTGTCGGTGTAGGGCCATCTGTTTAGAGAAAATTGTAAAATAACTGTGAAATTATTATTTTTTATTTGTTTTTTTATATTTTTGCTGTATGTATGTATGTGTTCTTATTTGTGCTTATATATATATATATATATTTGTTCATTGTATGTAAATTGTATCGATATTTCTCATCTTATGGTGGAATAATAGATATATCTATCTATCTATTTGCAATCTTAAGTCAATACGTGACATTTATTGTGAAAAAAATAATTTTCATTTTGATTTAGGTCTATTTTCTGTAAATTTTGGTAATTTTGTCTGTAAATGCAATAATCCTACTGACAGCCTGAATAATGTGAACTGGGGTTTAGAAAGGATTTCAATACCAAAGTAGTACTCAATTTCATGAAAATTTTCATTTCGGATTACTTGTGGCTGCCTTTATTAGGGTAATTCGAAACTTCCATATAAATGACATGTCACACTACTATGAAATTAGATGAAAGAACCACTTATTTACATATGTTAAAAGTGCCAAACTACAGAAATATTACCGCAAGATATTAACTCTAAGGAAGCTGAAAGCAAGGGTATACTAGTAAAGTAAAATCCAAAGTCAGTCTATCAAAGAAGCGTTATGTTTGATACCTCTTTGATAGAAACATCAAAATCAAATTAATTACGTCTGACTGACGTTTGTTAGATTTTTTCATGATTCTGCTAACTTGGTATAAGTAAGTCAGATAAAAATATCACATGTTAAATGATATACGTCTAGCACGAATTTGCTTCATGAAAACATCTATTAAATATTTTTGTAACATTTCTTCTCAGTCATGGGTTAGTTTGATTTTAAAAGATTTAGAGCTTATGTCAAATAGATTGCCAATAATCTGCAGATGTTATTCTGTCACCAGAGTCATTCATTGCTTTGTGTTGATTGATTCATAAATTAGTAGCAAATTAATAAAAACTTTCAAAATATTCTGACATAAACTGGTTTATTAAAGCATTTTGTTCCAAAAAGATCAGTTATCAATTAATATTTATGAAGATAATGTAATTACAGAAAAATAGCTTTAGTACAATTCTTTTCAATAGTATTTCGTTTAATCACATCTTTTCCCTGTGCCTGTTATTTTAAAAATTTAAAAGTTTACATGCTATCTCTACCTAAAATTTAATGTTGATACACATAATGACATCAGAAAATGTTTTAAATCTAATAAAATGAAATTAGATCCACTATAATTGTTTAACATACAATGTAATGATCTTACATTGAACCCAGAAGTAATCGGCGTTTTTGCCAAAAACTTTTCACTGCAAATTTAAATTGGCGGCAAGTTTAAGCATGTGAAAAGTGTCACATTTGTATGCAAGGGTTTTGCTTCATCTTTATCAATTTGTAATGTTTTCTTTTTTTTTAATTTGAAAAGTGTACAGTACAACACTTGACACGTAACTCGTCAACAGTATTACGTGAAAATCGTGCTTCTCAGTTTGACCATATAATTTGTGTTACTGAATTTACGAAAATCAACTTTTAAAAATAAGTTTCATGAAACTTCCCTTACAAAAATAAGATAAACTTGAATCTTTATATTTCACTGGTTTTATTTTAACCGAAAAATAGTTAAAGTCAGATCTACTCTGTCTGTATTGTATAACGTTTCTCATTTTAATTGCTGTTATTTGATAAAGTTAAACCAACCTTCTTCAAATATCATCACTTAACACAAATCACGTTATGTGCAAACTGCTTTTCCCTGATACCTTTTACTAATTTCACACGAGAGATAGCTAATTCTATTGCATTACCTTCCGAACGTTCCCAAATTATCTGTCCCTTTATATGATTATAGCTTAGGCAACAGATGCGATTACATTGCTATAATTAGATCATTGCCCGGATAAATGTAACAGTTACAATAGGTTGCGTCCAATTTAATCTAACTATTACTTAATGAGGTCAAGTTACATAGACGAAAAATATTTTAGACCCCACAACTTTGTACCAGACATATCGAATGCTACATGAAAACAAATATATCTTTGTAAAACAAATTTGTTTTAAAGATGTCACGTTGTTCTTTGAAAAAGTCTTTGTTTGGGATGATAGATACACAAGAGTGTTTTGTCAGTATGGATGCATTTTTTTCCCACTTAAGATAAAAACAAAAGTGTTAGGGTTCATCCTATCGTTATGTCCTTTTTCATTTAGTATTTTCTCCTTAAGCCCCTATCTACAGGAAAACAGCCTGTTTGCTTAACTGTCCACGCGATATAAATTGTCGACTTGTACACTTTATTATTTCCTATCAGATATTTAGTGTGTACGTTCAAAAGCAGCCACGTTAAAGTAATATATTTGTATTACATGCAAAAGACAATAACTAGCACAACCATGCTGCTAGCATTTTTCAATTTATTTATGAGAGTATTTCAAATTTTGAAGTATTTGTTGTATTCTTTGAAACAAACACATACACAGCCGAGATCTTTCTTTTCTTAATCAATAATTACAACCTTGTAAATTTCTGAGGATATTAACATTTTGTATTAGAAAATCGCTTGTTTGTTGGCAAATTTCACTACAGAAAATGTCACGAGGTCCCTAGGGCTCCATTCTTTTTCAATGATGAAAATGATGTTTGATTTGCAGGAGATCAAACTTTGTTAAAATATTTAGTCCTCTAGGTTTTTATCAGAACTGTCTCCTTTTTCCCCTAAATGATTAGCTGGGATCATTGTTTATTTAGCCTATATAAATTATATATTGTTTATTTCCAACATATATAAGTGCATTGTCCGTTATAATGATTGCAAAAGGTCTGCGACACAACTGTACCCACTTGTGCGAAAGTTTATAATCTGGAATATGATTAACTTTTAGCTTTTCTTTAAAAATAAATGATGTATGAAAAACAGTCAGTTTATTTATTTTACTTAATATATATGTCATTTTCATTAGATCATATGTCTGACCAGTTGTTTAGTTTGCCATACGTCTGAAAAGGGAACATTTAGTTCAGTAGTCCTTTTATTAAATATACACTATGTTGATATCTTTCTATATGATTCATCTTTTATTTCTTGAATTATCACGGCCACTGTTAACGGAAATTAATATAATGTAGTATCTTAGGTAATTCCGACTGGGCTTTTAGAATCACTGCAAATGTTCAGTGTTTAAAATGTAAGTCAACACGTGTGTTAGTTAGTCCATAAATGGCGAACATTAATAACATTTAAAACATTTCGGGCTTGACATATAAACATTTATAAACTCGCATATTTGATATAACATTAATTTTATATACTGTAACTGTTATTATCGCCAATACGACATATGTGGCTAGATTCTGCTCCACCAGTTAAAGGCCTAGATTTTGGCAGTGGGCCAAGGGATTTCTGTCTTCACCAGCACAGTTGGGGGCTAATGACCATCACAGTATGGTTCCAATAAACAAGGGTCAATGTTTATTGGAGAGTCAGTCTACCTTACAAGTATATCAATTAGTGAGAAGGGGGAAACAAAGTAATTTATTTTAAATTGATATATAATTGATAACTTTTAAAGTTATATTAGTTTGGGTTTTTTTGTTGTTTTTTTTTGGCATTTCTATGTAAAGAAAAATATTTGTTGATCAAACACAATAATAAGATAATCAGAAACTTATTTTCACAATAATGAAATAATGATAAACTTACTTAAAGAAATATGTAAGTTTTTTTATTTTTTCAAAGTCTGTCTGGAGAATTGTGATATTTCAAAAAGATGTGACTTTCACTCATCTAAAACTTGCAGAATACTGTAAATAACATTTGTCTAAAACTGAAAACAGTATGTGCATTTCAAAGTTACAAAGCAAAGCATGAAAAAAGTCACTTTTGGCAACATACTAAAAATGAAAATTCATTATAGATGGAACACAATAATTTTAAGTTCAAATAATGTTGATTACATGAATACAAGAAACCCAGTTTCCAATTAGAAAACTATTGTTTGTCAGCACAAAGAACTCATGAAGTTTTCACTATACTTGTGTTTTATTATCATTATTATTTTCAACATTATTACTGTATCTTTAATCATCCTTTATGTAATATAATAATAATAATAATAAAGTAATAGTTATTATCTGGAACAACTGATACGTATTAGACCTTCCTGTTATTATCATCTATATAATATCAAAATAATAATTAATATTATTATCATTCCACATTCACTGAAGAAAAATTAATTTCTTTCAACTCCACTGCACACATCTTCATGGTCTAGTTGGGGTCCCTGCTGTGCTAATTGCCGTCTAATCAGTTACGGTTACATAATCTCTGATAAGCAGCAGATAAGATGGGAGTTGTATATTGGATTTGGGGGGGGGGGGGACACTTATATAGTAGTGAATCTAGGCCTTTAAAGGCAAAGAAAATCTCCTATATATATGACCCCCCTATAAGCCAGACACTTTAATCCCCAATAAACAAGATCCTGTCTGGTCCAGTTTGATAAGGATCCATAAAACCCCATGTAGACTTGACATGTAGTCCATGTCAGAGGATCATAAATTTTACTGATATGTAAAGATAATTGGTTATTTCTAGTGCTATACATTTCACTGATTGAAATGCAGCTTTTTTCAGATTATACACAAATTTATTTTAATTGATAATATACTAATTATAATTGCTCATTCTTCTTGAGTAATATTCTGACCAATTAAATGATAATTCTTACATCAAGACGATTCTCACCATTTTAGAAAACTCTCACCTTTATTTAATGAAAAATGAAATAATTATTTAAAACTCAATAAGAGAAATGATAAGCATTTTTTCAATTATTAATTAATTATGATCTTTGTATCTAAGTAACAAAATAAAAACAGAAAAATTGAATATTGCTGGATTTTATTAGAAATTAAAGAAGCGCTCAGTTGCATTTTCAATAAATGAAAAAAAATATGGATCTTCATGATAAAATCCAGCAATAAACAGATATCATTGTTCAAAATACAGATGATTTATTTATACATGAATTATTCATTATTTTTAAAAAAGGTGCCTGAATGTATTTTCTTTCTTTATTTATTTATTTATTCTTTTTATAAAAATCAAGCAATAATCAGATATAATTGTTTATAAAGCTTGATTAATTGAAAAATAAATATGTTGTTGTATTTTATCGCTTTGTTTGTTTAGTCCCAATTTAATCAGGCTTTCTAAACTCGTTATAAAAGTGAGAACTGGTTTGCTATGAAGGTGAAAAATATCACATGCACGGTAGCTATGCAGTAGCTTAATATGATAAACAGAAGCAAGTCTATCAATCGTCCAGTCTTGTATATTAGCTCTTACTGCCAATACGCAGACCATAGGTCACATACCTTGCATACCAGAATCAGTGTCTTTAAGAGATATTTTTCTTTGCCTTAAGCGTAAAATGTCACAGTGGCGCGTGAACTGAATTTACGGTGTTCAACTGATTCGAAAATAAATAATAGTATAATTTTCAAGCTTTCTTAATGACATAAACTGGTCAATAATCTGCATTGGAAGACAGTTGTGCCTCACATGTTGATTCAAACAGTAGTTACCTATCTGCCAGGGGCATGAAAAGGATTAAAGTCATAAAATTGTTAACGGATCCAAATGAGGCAATAAATCATTTTTAAAAAGCTTGCGAATGCCCGAATGAATTTAATTTCGTATATGCCGGATTTTTTTTTTTTGAAATTATGCATATAATTATTATGTAACAATGGTTATGATATTCATTATACAATCTGACTTCACGGGATTGAAGTTACACTTCAAATGAATTTGCGTCCGTTCGTAACATTTACCTTATACTTTCCTTAAATGTAAAATCGCATTTTTCGATAGAAGAATTAAAACATATCATACTCCTGAAAACCCCGTCGCCGCCGCTGGACCCCCTCCCCCATCTCACCTACAGCACACATATCCCCTCCCCTTTATCCTCTCTTTAACGTTAACTTCCTCACCCCATCCCCCCTACCCCGCCATTTATTACCGTTTTTTTTTCAATTTTGTTCAAATAATTTTACATTCAGCCTGTTTAAAAATTTTAAATCGCCTCTCCGTGAAATTATTATTTCACAACTGCGTTTATATTTTCTAAATTTCTTACAGCTAACTGCAAAAGACAAAACAAAGTTAAAGAAATAAGTAATTAAAAAAGAAAACTGAAATAGAAAGCAGTGAAAACAGCAAAAAGTAAATATCCATTTAAAGAACATAGCCTTCTTTCGCATTGCACAAAATTGGCCGAACAGGCGTCATTACAATATATTACACTGATTGGCATGTGGCCAATATCCGGTCCCAAAAAGTTCAAAGTGCAATACCGCCTTTGCGGTGTTTGTGATCTACTTATAATCAGAATTGAGGGTCCTCCAATTAGCACAGACTTGATGTTATCTTCCATACCGGTATCGTTTATGCTATATGACGTTTGTATTTTTAAATGCGATTTTAGTTGGTAACATTTTTACGTAAATGTGAAAATGATAACTAGCTCTATGTTGATGTTTTTTTTCTTTTTTTGTAAGCGTTCGACTTTGAAACTTTGAATATGATCAAATTATTTTTGCAAATAATTTCAATTAACGGTATTATTTAAAATAAGGATTTATTGCGGGAGACAGTGGGGACATCTCTACCTCAAGCTATACCTATTAAATTAATTCCATGTAGAAATATTGTTCAAGGAATCGGAATTCATTAATATCGGGATGTCAGTTAAAAAAGACACACTCATATATAATATGAATGATGAAGTGGACAAAATCCCTCTCTTAAATCTAACTGTATTAGACATCTATCTAACTGTATTAAACACTATTTAGCAATTTATATCTATATTTGTTTTTTTTTTTCAATTTCAATATTAAGAACGTATTTTAAGGCGACATGGAGAATATAGCGGAAGGAGTTGGTCCGGAAAAATGTTCAAGTCGTACGTCACATTATCAGCATGATTAGGTATGTCAGAGAATGCAGATGGGTGCAGAAAGCGTGCCACATGGGACACTAGACCGTGTGGCCGAAACTTTATCACTTTATTGACGATCAAAAATCTTGACATCGCCTTAATATTGCGTAAATCAGCAATTTTTCTAAACTCTTTAACATTTTCATCAAATATCTATATATACATGAGCCACATCATAAGGAAATCAACATAGTGGCTTTGCGACCAGCATGGATCCCGACTAGATCGCGTAGTCTTGTCAGGATCCATGTTGTTCGCCAACGGTTTCTCTAACTGCAATAGGCTTTGAAAGCGAACAGCATGGATTCTGACCAGACTGCACGGATGCGCAGGCTGGTCTGGATCCATGCTAGTCGCAAAGCCACTATGTTGACATTCTCATGTCGCGGCTCACATAGTTATAATGCGACACCACTTTTCTTCTTTAGTGTACTACGCTTCAAACTTGTTATATTAAAAATTCTAACACGACCAGCAAATAACCTACATACATGTAGAGCAAAATCTATCGCGGGTTATTCTGCAATAACCGACGCGCGTGCAATGACGTTATCCTATCAAGGTGCGTACCACGGTCGTTTAAAAGTAGTTACCTTTTTTTCTAACACTGTTGATACTAGTATGTCGTGTTAGAATCGAAATAATAAGTTCTTAAGTGTGATTTATTGTAGAATAGTCCGAGTTTTTCGTTCTTATGCGAAACAATATAACACTCAGGCCTATGGCCTTTGTGATACATTATTACGCATAAGAACTCAAATCACGGGTTATTCTGCGATAAACCACGACTGGGAACTTATTATTTCTTAAATATTAATTAACTAAAAACAGACTTTCACAAAAATGTACTGCATGGAAAGAGTATACACAGTCTTCATTTTCACGGTGATTGTCAGGGGCGTTTCCACTTTCCAGGGACATGACCCGTGGAGGTAGTATATAGTTGGGATGCGGGTTTGTTATCCTCTAAGTGCCTGTCAATTAGTAAAGTAAAGTATAGTGTTACGTTTTATGTTGCTAAATATGGAGTTACGTTATGGACCCGAAATAAACAGATACTAGGATCGGGATGTTCTGACATTTTCCGTTTACCTCATAATTTTACACACGGCATGTTGCTTCCAACACAAATTTTTACGTCGTTATTTTTAAACACTGACACCATGACTTGCGTTGACGAAATACACACATTTTAACTGTGGCCATGGTAATGGAGATATATTGAATCTACATTGAAACTGTTCATCTTGTAAGCGTTACAAATAGCGAATGTAGATAACAAAAATGTAGATTTCGAAGCAACTTTCTTTTCCGATAAATTAACTTAAGAAATAGAGATGTGGGTTATTTGGAAAATGACTGGTCTTATTTTGTCGACATGAATGTCTGAGAGAAAAGAGGAGGAATAAAATAAACAACGGAAACATAAAAATACATCTTGCTCTGACATATCATTCGTGGAAAATTTACAGGAATACGGTTGTATCTTCATTTTGAACTGTTTGTGTAAAAATAGAATATTATATCAAATTTACCTGTTGTTCTTCACTTTCAAATGATATGGATAATTATGTCATATGTTGTACAGTCATATCTAAATGCACTTATACCTTACAGAATATGCAGCCACACTGTTTCATGCAAACAGAGCACACATAATCCTTTGAGTATTTTATTGAAAAACATGTATAGTAAAAAACTAAAACACTTTATACCCATAGTATCAAAGCAAAATTCTTTGAAGAAAGCACCTAAAGTAAATAGAGGCGGTCAGCTGTTTAGAAGTCAAAGGTATAATAAAAGTGTGCGGAAAAAATTGTCGCGTGAAAATTTTATGTATTTGCAAATATCCTAATTAATGGTTATAATCGATAGGTGTGATAATCCAATCAAACTCAATCAAAACTAATCGAAGCATGTGTTTCTTAAATTGATCTTATCTGTTACCTGTCTTACGACGCATAGTTAAGACTGTTGTGTTATTATCGGTTGAGTGAGCACGGAGAGGACATGATTTATATTTAGCTCTCCGATGAAAATGAAAACAAATGTATTTAATGGAGTTTTACCTTGTATATTTTGGACTATTTGGAAAAAGTTTTATTTTGCTAATGTCAGACAAGGGTAAAAGTTTAGATAAGTCGGTTGAGCAGCCAAAAAAGACAAAAAATAAGCGTGAAGCTACTTCGCCATTGTTGGACGATAGTCAAAGCACATGGTCAGCGAGCACGGATTTTTCAGTGAAAAGTGCAAAAAATGAACAGTCAACGAAACAGACGAAACAGACAAAAAAAAGCAAACATGGTAGTAATAGTTGTAAGGATAGCAGTGATTCAGATTCTGGAACAAAAACTGTGAGTAATTCAAATTTAACTGATTGGAATTTCATGTATACAAATATGGCTGCACCGCAATTTCCGTTCAGTATGTCGCCATATATGACCAGCATGCCTAGCCCGCCGCCGTCGTCGTCGGGATTTGGTATATCACCACTACAGCCTCCTCCGTGGGCTACAGAGCTATTAGAAGACATGAAAGTTGTAAAACAGAAATTACACTCGGTTGAGAAAATAGAAAAACTGTGAATTCTATAAACATGAAAATATCAGACATAGAGGATAATTTGGACGTACGAGTTAAAGAGGTAGATGAGTTCTGTAATTTCGTTTCTAAAGAAAATGAGGAAGCAAAGGGTGAACTAAAATGCACAAAAGAGGAACTTAAGTCTTTGAAAAAAACTGTCAGCACTTGGAAAGCAGTCAAAAATTCTACAGGATCAAAAACAAGAAACTGAAAACCAGATAACTTCTCTTGAAATACAGTCGTTGCAAAATAATCTGTTGTTCTATGGTATACCAGAGTCCGGGAGTTCAGAAGACTGTCAAAAATTGGTGAAATTGTTGTGTAAGGACTTGTTAAAACTTGAAGATGCAGAAATATTCGTGTTTGAAAGGGTTCATAGACTTGGCAAGCGTAATGGCACAAGGATACGTCCAATACTTGCCAAATTTCGGTTCATGAAACAGCGGGACCGGGTTCGAGCCACATCATTTGACCTAGCTGATGACCTCAAGAGATCTGAGCGGGGTGTAGGAGTGCAACTGCCACGATCTGTACGAGAGGCGAGGAGACCACTTTATTCAGTCATGGAAAAAGCCAAAAAGGATGGAAAATCTGTGAAATTTATCGGTAAAAAACTCTTAATAGACAATGTAGAATACAAACCAGGCACGGTTGATATGGAACATTAGGGGGTCAGGAAGAGTCACCCCTGAACGTATTGTCGTGGAATGTTCACGGATTAAAACGAAACATTGGAGATCCTGACTTTTTACAGACTGAGTATATATCGGAATTCGATCTAATTTTCTTTAATGAAACGTGGATATCACGAAATGAACTCTTGACATTTGACATTGAAAATTATACATGTGTCCAAATTCCAGGTAATAAATCAGTGAACACCGTCAAAGGTAGAACTAGCGGTGGAATCTCATTTTACTACAAAAACAATTTAAAACATTATGTAAAAAGTGTACAGACAAACCAGTTTGGTATCATTTGGGTAAAATTAGATCAGCAATTATTCTCTTTTGATGAAGACGTTTATATTTGTCACATGTATATACCTCCGTACAATTCAAATGTATTACAAACTCAGGATTTTGATTTTTTTGATAACCTAGAGCTTGACATTATTAAATACAATGATTTGGGTAAGGTGTATGTTACTGGTGACTTAAATAGCTGCACGTATAATTTTTTAGATTACTTCACTTTTGATAAATATATTGATCAAAATCTATCATTTGAAAGCAGAGTTAAAATTCCAGATCGTGTAAACAAAGATCACGTGGTCGACAATAATGGGCGTCGCCTATTGGATACATGTATAACTACTGGGTTAGTTATAGCCAATGGACGCGTTTGGCGACATAGGCAAAGCACTTTAGATTACTTGATTGGTAACTACGAAGATTTAGAAGTACTCAGTATTTTCGAGATTTTAGAGTTTAATGAGTTTTCAGACCATGCCCCTATATCGTTTAGTTTGCCAAGAAAAACAAATAATTCTCATTCTGACATATCCTACGCTAATACACCGGTAAATAAGGAAAGAAGGCTGGTTTGGGCTAAATCTAAATATAAATGATAAAGCTTTTGATTATAAAAACTCATGAATAATAATGAGCAACTACAACAGTTCACTACCGATATAGTCACCGAACCAATTGATCACGTGGTAAACGGATTTTCGAAACTATTGTATTCAGTGGCAACTGAGATTTTCGGTAAAACCAGTTATAGTAAAAATAGCCAAAGCGGCGGACAGAAAAGGCAGAATAAAAAATGGTTCGACGAAGACTGTTATTTAGCTAAACGCCAATTTAAACGCGCGCGTAATAATTTTAGTAGAAATAAGGACGAAATTTCGCGAGAAAAATTTATTTCATCTCGTACAAATTATAACAGAACGAAGAAAAAGGCGAAAAGAAAATACAAAAGGGAAGGAGGGAAACGTATAAATGATATGGCGGCATCAAACCCACGCATGTTTTTGAAAAATATTTAAAAGTCCTTTAAAAAAAGAACAACAGGAAGTAAACCTGGTTCACTCTTAATAAATGATCTATTGCAGCATTTTAAAACTTTATCTGGGGAATCACGAAATGATGAGGGCACGCATGCATATGAGGATATGCCAAATATTACAAATATAGATCTAGATAAGGATTTTTTCTGAGCAAGAAATTAGAGCGGCAGTCTTTTCACAGAAAAACAATAAAAGTCCCGGTATTGATGACATCTCAGCAGAAATGATTAAAAATTCTTTTGAAATTATATCCCCATTACTATTGAATTTATACAATCGTATATTTTCAACTGGAGATTATCCTCGTACATGGGGTGAAGGTATCATATCGCCAATCTTCAAAAAGGGAGATCCAAACGATGCAAGTAACTACAGAGGAGTCACATTAATTAATGTTCTTGCTAAAATATATTCGCAACTTTTATTGAACAGATTAACGAAATGGTCAACGGAATATGAGAAAATATCTAATAACCAGTTTGGTTTCCAAAAGGGTAAATCTATTGTCGACTGTATTTTTTATTCTTCATTCTTTTATATCAAAAGTGCTCGCCTCTGGCCAAAAGTTATACTGCATTTTTATTGATTACCAGCAATTATGTCTCCCACCACACAGTGGTGTGGGAGACATATTGATTTACTCCAGTCTGTGTGTTTGTCTGTCACAAAGCTTGTCCGCACTCTAAGTCGAACATTTCTCATCCAAAATGTGTTTGACCATAAGACCTCGGCCAAGTTCGATAACTAGCCAAATCGGTCCAGGCGTCTTGGAGTTATGGCCCTTGAATTACCAAAAATCGGTCTTTTTACACTTGTCCGCACTTTAATTCGAATATTTCTCATCCAATCTTCACCAAACTTAAACAAAATGTGTTTGATCATGAGACCTCGGCCAAGTACGATAACTAGCTAAATCGGTCCAGGCATTTTGGAGTTACGGCCCTTGAATTATCGAAAAATTGGCCTTTTTACACATGTCCGCACTCTTAATCAAACATTTCTCATCCGATCTTCACCAAACTTGAACAAAATATGTTTGACCATGAGACCTCGGCCAAGTTCGATAACTAGCCAAATCTGTCTAGGCATTTTGGAGTTACGGCCCTTGAATTATCGAAAAATTGGCCTTTTTACTCTTGTCCGCACTCTAAGTTGAACATTTCTCATCCGAACTTCACCAAATTTGAACAAAATGTGCTTGACCATGAGACCTCGGCCAGGTTCGATAACTAGCCAAATCGGTCCAGGCATTTTAGAGTTACGGCCCTTGAATTACCGAAACAATCCGTCTTGTACTCTTGTCCGCTCTCTAAGTCGAACATTTCTCATCCGATCTTCACCAAACTTGAACAAAATGTGTTTGGCCATAAGACCTTACCCAAGTTCGATGACTAGCCAAATCCGCCCAGGCACTTTTGATTTATGGCCCTTGAATTACTGATTGGATCCACTCATCCA
Source organism: Mercenaria mercenaria (assembly GCF_021730395.1). Taxonomy (NCBI): domain Eukaryota; kingdom Metazoa; phylum Mollusca; class Bivalvia; order Venerida; family Veneridae; genus Mercenaria; species Mercenaria mercenaria. The sequence goes on along the minus strand of NC_069378.1, from coordinate 21,604,616 downwards.
GACCATCTAATTGGATCCACTCGTCTAAAACATCTAGAGAAACTAACATTTTTCATAGGGGCAGTTGTGGGAGACATGCGCTTTTCTCAAAAGCATCTCTAGTGTTTTGATAGAGTTGATAGAGCATTTCTTTGGCAGAAACTCATAAATGAAAATATTAGTAGCAAACTAGTTCAAGCAATTAAGTCAATGTATGCCATGGTAAAATCATGTGTCCGGTATAATTCAGAATATTCCGAATTCTTCGCGTCCGAAATAGGCTTAAAACAGGGAGATCCGAGTTTTCCTCTACTCTTCATGCTATTCGTGAACGATATCTCAGATAATATTAATTCTGATCTAGATGATATATTCACTTATAATGAAATAAAGTTTTTCCTTTTGTTATATGCTGATGACCAAGCACTTTTTGCGAAGTCACCAGAAACGCTACAACTCGTGCTTACAGATGTTGAAATGTTTTGTAATGTTTGGGGTCTTAAAATAAATACAAAAAAACCAAAGCAATGATATTCGAGAAAGGGCGACATACAACATTTGATTTTTACATATATAATTCAAAAATAGAGATAGTGAATTCATTTAAATACTTGGGAATTACCCTATTTAAAAATGGTTACTGGTCTAGAACCCAAAAAGGTATTGCTCAGCATGCATCATTTGCATTGTACAATTTATTGAAAGTATTCAGAAATATAGAATTACCTGTGTCACAGAAATTTAAGCTATTTGACACCCTAGTTGCATCAGTTTTAAATTTTGGAGCTGAAATATGGGGTTTTCATACTGCAAAAGAGGTAGAATTAATACACACAAAATTTATAAGAAGTATACTTGGCGTTAAGAAGTCAACAAACTTGTCGGCACTGTATGGTGAAACAGGGCGGTTTCCATTTGAAGTACTAAGAAAGATGATAATGCTGCTATATTGGATGAAAATACTAAGCCAAAATAACACTTCACTAGTAAAACAGGCATATTTCTTACTTAGGCAAGATGCGGATTTAAACAGAAATTATAATAACAATAATTGGGCGTATTAACTTAAACATTTCTTAGATTCTCATGGATTCTCTCAAGTGTGGATTGATCAAGATTTTATAGATATCCCATATGAAATTATCAAGCAAAGAGTTTTTGATACTTATAAACAAAACTGGTATTCTGATATAAATAACTCCGGCAGAATGCGGTCGTATGCATTGTTTAAACATGACTTTGAATTAGAGAAATATTTAAGTTGTTCCTGAACGTAAATATAGAAACGCACTGTGTAAATTTCGAACTTCATCACATAAACTCCGTATTGAAACAGGAAGGTATGAAAACGTATTAAGAGAAGATAGAATATGCACTTTTTGCAATATGAGTAAAGTTGAAAGTGAATATCATTTCCTACTTGTCTGTCCATTTTATATTAAAATAAGAAGAAAATGTTTAAAACCATATTTTTGTCATTGGCCAAACACTAATAAATTCGAAAGTGTTATCTCTTCAACTTGTAGTAAAATCTTAAATGATTTAGCAAAATTCATTTACCTAGCAATGGAAAGGAGAAATTCATAATATATTTGATTCACAGTATATATACCCTGTACACAGGTTTAATTGTTTGATATTAAAGTGAAAATATTATATTATATAAGTTTTGTGACAACATTGTGACAAATTATCGTTTATTGACTTATTAGTTTATTGTCTCTTCTGAAAATAATTATGTACTCTCTGTGCTCCATATTATATTATGTTTGTATTTGCTATAGGCATTGTATTTACATGCTTTATGCAATAAATCGAAAGTTGAAATTGAATTGAATTATTTGACTAAAATTGCATTTATTTTCTTTATGTGTTTAACGTTTATATGACTCATAAAAGAATAATGAAATAAAGTGCATTTAATAAATATATATCATGTCATTTCCAATTACGATCAGCGTGTTTTATGCGTTGACTAATTTTTTGTCTTTCTTTAATTTAAAAACAGAAAATTATTTTTTATTTCCAATTGATAAATGAAATACGAAAAAAACAACTTAAATAATACCCAGTGATAAATATATTAGAAATCCTTTCCGATGTTCAGTCCTTTTCGATTAGAGTGTTTTATACGCTAGTGTATATATATGTAATTCATTTAAAAATGAAGAAAGAAACTTTTGTTAATTTATTCTCTGCTTCAACTATTTAGTGAAATATGAGGTAATAATCAAATAAATTACAAAACAAACTTAGCAGACCGTTTAAGACCATTTCATGCACCGAAACACATATTGTCATTTATTCATAAAAAACTGTAAGATCGACATTTCTTTCTTTCATAATTTGTTTTCTTTTAATATTAATATTAAGACCTTTTCAGTATCTCGTTATACAGGATGTAAAAAATTTACATTTTCATCATTTCTAAGTAGAATGAATTGCAGCTTATTGTTTTTGGTGATCGATCCACTTATTGGGAAGGCCTACCGTACTTTTGATTGGCTGAACGATTCTCGATTAACGTTTCCCGTTTAGATACCATTTGACTTATTGGGAACGCCCACCAAGCTTTTGATTGGCTGATCGAATCTCGATTAACGCTTACCGTTTAGATATCATTTGATTGGACTATCACTGAGATAACAGGGAACCGAGAAACGATTGAGAACCGTTTCAACAGCGTTTACAAACGAGATTGCACGGAAGTTTATCGCGAGCGCCGCTGTATCATGCATCATACTTCGAAATAAAACATAGACCTGAGAAAATTGGCATTCATATTAAATAGATTATCACCTTTTAACTATTCTTGCAAAAGTGTATAAATACAGGGGAAGATTGTTATATGTGTAATTATCTAATCTCTTGTACGATGCCTGTGTAAGGTAGTTCTGTACTTTTGATTATCCGGAAGTAATAGCGTAACGTCAATTATCTGGATAACGTAGAATAAAGCCTGGACTCGGTAGACGAAATAAATTAAAACGGCAACATTACTATCTTTCTAATGATAAAAGATAATATCAAAACGTTTGACCATTTAAATAGTTCCAAATAATGTCTTCAAATCGGTGTGTAATGTTCTGGTCTCTTTAATTATGGGCCAGTATCTCATTAAAAACAAACGGACCTTCACCTCTTATTTCATCATATGACATACCATATGTTTATTTACGACTATGAGGAGTTTCATTAATTTGTACATGGTAGGAAAATTTCTATAAGCGAAAAAAAATGTGATTTTCACATAGACGCTCATTATGAAAACTCGCGTTTATGGTCCAAATCTTTCAAATCAATCTTGCCAAAAAAATCAAGCACAAGACCCTGTCATTTTGCCAAAATTTCTAAATATATTCTGAAATTTAGAAAAATCAGGCTTTGATCGAATTCTATATTGTAGAAAAAAAAATATCCATACGTTCAGAACTAACTTTGATGTATATTATGTCATACACGGCTCGCAGTATACAGACAGTGGTAGAATTGCACACATAAGGTAATGACTTGTATATAATTATAAACCCTTTTAAACCTTGCCAAGATGACATCATGTTCTGTTTAGACATAACATTTATCCAATATCTAAAAATAATTCTTTGTTATTTTGTCCATTATATAGATTATTGTACCGACACGGCCTTTTTAAACATGCTCATTTTACTGTGACATTCCATTTAGATATTTTCAATAAAAAGTGATTTCATAATGACCCTGACAAGGCTAAGTTAAGTTTTAAATTTCATCTTTAGTTTGTTTTGTACTTAAATAAATTTAAAGCAGTAAAATGAATTACTTTTTCTAAACCTTAACTTAAATTGAGACAAGACATGTAAAATACTGCTACTAAATGGCAAATGCAAAGAATTATCAGCAAATCACCTTTAGTGAGAAGCAAACAAATCAGCATTGTTACAATTTCAAAACCTTTAAGATTGATAAATGTCAGCCAGGAAACCGCAGTATTTAATTTTACAGTTACTTGATAAAAATAGCTTCTTAAAGTCTTACCTTTGTGTCTAAAGATCTGTTCTTATGCGAAATCAAACCTTGAAATATTTATTTTAAAATGAGGAAGTAGAATAATGACCAAAAAAGTTGTAGCTCGTACATTTTTAAGTCTGGGTCCTTGAATAAAGCTACCAGTAGCTTTTATACTAACAAAGCGCACGCTAAAATTATGTGTGCACATACCACCTGAATGGGTGCACATAAGTCAAACTGTGAGTGAAATATGAAAGTGTTCAAAATGTACCAATTAAACCAATGTTTACATGGAACAGTCACAAGTCTGCATGAATCAGAAGAATCAGAGTTAAAGTACTATAATTGAAAACGGTCTAATACCTGAATAAAATGACTATCACCTGCGAATCTCTGATACTATACCTGAATATAGGAAATTCAGCTTTAAATTGCTCAGACAGATGGAGATATATCTGTAATTTATCAGATTGTCATGTGTTGCTACCCATGATGCGAAAGCGCAAAAACGGCTTCAGCAAGACAGGAATGTTGCTTTGTAATAACAGAATTAAACAAATATGAGATCAGTTTGAGTTTGAAATGATACATTAGTAAGTGAAGAAATGTTTTTCTTATAAAAAAAAATTGATGACAAAAATCTTTAAATTTCTAAAAATGTACTTAATATATAATACAGAAATCCTCCACACAAAATTTTACTCATTTGTATATTATTAGGATGTTGTATCAGAAACGCACTTTTACAGCCGGGTTATCTTAAAGCCTGAGAGTAATCTGTCCTTGGTATACTTTGCAGATAACCTGGTTGAATTGTACTTTGATTTTTTATTTAGTGAAGTATATGCGCTATTTAAGGACATTACTAATCTGACCATAGTAGATCATGTAATAATATCGCTTATCAAATTGTAGCAGATTATTTCTGCAGTTTAGTTATTTTTTATTACCAAAACAAGATACAACTAACCATGGCCCTGGTGAAAAGAAATAATATTGTGTGTACAATTAATTTATTAATTTATTAATGACTTGTGGTACATACCAACATTCAAAAACTTTCAGTGGTTTCCTTCTCTTTTTATCAAGGAAAAAATGGTGTCATAGAAACATCAGAATAATGACATACATACTAACATACATTGGATGCGTTGTTCAAGAAATTTTCAGGACATTAAGTGTTACTAAGAAAAGGAAAAAAAGATTCAGAAATTAAATAATAAAATGTTTCTTACATCAGAATCACAAACGGCAATACTGATATGGTCTACATAAAAACTTTCATAAAAACGTCTTATGTACTATTTTCTACTGCGGAAAAGCTGGTTGCTGGAAAATATAATTACGATGAAATGATAGAATTATCCTATGCACGTGGTGTGAATGTAAACTCAAACTAATAATTTTAAGTGAAATAAGATTTTTGTCAATGTAGTCGGTTTCTGCCGTTCACACCACACTAATAATTATTGCCATTTTATTATGTTTTGTCACATCTTCCGAATTTCTGTTACACCAGTTTCGCAGGGGATATCTATTCTATGTATTGACTTGTTTAAAAACCAGAAATTTATACCTTGCTTATTCAAGCAGAGCTATTACAGACACATTAATGCATTTAAAAAGGAAGTTTGAAATACGATAGACTTGTTTATCTAGTAATTGAATCACTTTACTATTTAAGAACAGATTATTTAGGTGACTTAAAAGATATAATTTGGACCTAGCTCAGGTAGGAACATAACATTACTGTTGTACGTTAAAAACATTAATATTTCTAATATTTTATGCGTTATTAAAACATTCAGGCATATCCATTATGCAATTTAAATTTCGTAAAACTGTAAGGACGCTTTGTAACCAATTAAACCTTCCTGACGTATTACTTAAAAATTAACTATATATGTATTCGTATTCGTTATTCTGATATTTACATATGAACGAGATACTAAACTTAAACTATACGAAGTCATTTTGAAAGGATTTTACTTTGTATTCGTTATCTAGTTTCATCTGATAAATGTAGCAGATGCAGACAAAGTCCATTATCTGATACCTTTAAAGTTAAATGCTAGAAAATAGACTTGAAGCAAGACAACCAGTGTAACTTTTTATACATTTCACAGATGTTGTATTGTATGCTTTACAATGAGCTGATTTGATAATGGTAGGAAAATTTGAAATATATTTGTGTATTTAGATTTTTACAAGTTACAAAACTGCCGAATTCCCTATGTTTTATTAGATTTATTTACAGTTATGTTTGTAAATGCCACATTATCGTTGGGAAATAGTTTCTTTTTGATTTTGAAATTAGAAACTAAAGTATAGATATTATCTCACAGTTTATAATGCTCTGCACACATGAATACTTTTCAAAAGAATATTTTAAACATGATCATAAACTAAACTGAAACTTGTTTAAAGAGTAAGTTTTAAAATAAAAACTCAGTCGCATAATTTATGCTTTATCTAAAGTTACATAATATTGAGCTAGCTGAGGCAGGAACACATTAAGATTATTATGCATTAAAAGAACGTTAATATTTCTTATATTTCATATATTATTTAAAGGTAAAGCCATCATTCTGACTTAGGATTAATAAACCTGAAAGTGTTTTAATCAACAACAACAACAACACATTTATTAGCAAAAATCGGCAATAACATGCCTTTGGCTAATGAACAGGAAAAAAACAACAACACATTTTATATCTTAATCCCAATGTGCACATACATGAAGATATTTAACAATATTAGATAGTACTATCAAATATAATTGTGGTAACCATATATAAATTATACAATTCAACACAAAGCTTATTCACTTTCCCAGTTTTCTTTCTTTTATTTTTTTTTTGATTTATAAATCTGGATTCCTTACATTATATGCTTCTTTCAGGTATTTGCAATTTCCTAATACTGTTTTCTTTTTATTTGATGACATCAGTCTATTGAAAAGGTTAATATTTGGCCACGATGTATTTGGTAAGAATTTAGTGCGAATATGGCTAACTTTGGACAGGTCAATAAAAAGTGATATTCAGATTCGACAACGTTGAAGTTACAATTTCTACATATCCTATCAGTTCTATTTATTCCCACATATCTTCCAGTTTCAATTGCAAGGGCATGCGACGATAACCTAAAACATGTAAGGAGTTTTCTCAGATATTTGTTCTCAACAATGTCAAGATAGTTTTCATATTTAAATTCATTCTTAAATCTAACATAATAGTCAAGTTTAGACATACTATGGACACTACCACTCCAATTTTGTACAAACTGGTCTCTCAAACGACATTTTAACACATCAAAAGAAATATTTTCATCAAAATTATTCCAAAGATACCCGTACCCAAGACTCTCTAAAAGCGACTTAACTTGTTTAGCCCAAAATGAACATCCAGCATTATATGTCTCCTTATATTGCATTTGATAAATGTTATACATCAATGATTCCCTATTTTTATTAATTCTCACCCAGTAATTCAAAACTCTCTCTTTGCATAAAACAGATATAGGTAATCTTCCAAGTTCGCCCAGAACAGCCATATTTGGAGTAGATGGTTTAACTCCTAGAATCTTTTTACAAAACTTTATCTGAATTCTGTCTAAAACATCTGTCTTGTAAACACCGAATACTTCTGCACAATAGAGTAAAATAGGTTCAACCATTCTATCAAATAGTAAAAACTTGGTTTTAACATCGAACTTGATTCTTGTGAAAATAGAGTATCAACTATTTATAGCTTTTAATGCCTGGTCAGACAAAGATTTCATTGCACCTAGCATTAACCCATTGTATTTGAAATTTACCCCGAGATAACAGAATGAATCCACAATTTCAATGTTTTCATTATTAATATACCAACTATAATCAATGTTTGTTCCCCCTTTTCTAAAGACACAAATTTTTGTCTTCTTAATGTTTATCTTTAAACCCCATTTAAGGGAATATGTATATAAAGCTGTCTAACTGTGTCTGTAGACTTTGTGCGCTAGTGGTAAACAACACCATGTCGTCCGCAAATAATAACATATATATGCTCAAGAAGTTAAGATCTGTTTCAGTCAATGAATTAAAATCAAGATTTTCTGTTATATCATTTACGAACAGTATAAAAAGTATGGGCGAGAGTGGTTCCCCTTGTTTCAATCCAAGCGACACATCAAAAAAGTCAGACAAATTTGCATGTACTTTAACACAGGCTGACACTTTTTGATATAAAGACTTTAACATCGTTACCATTTTACTACTAACACCAGTTTCAATCAATTTGTACCACAAAGCATCCCTAGCTATTGTATCAAAGGCCTTTTCGTAATTGATAAAAGCGCAATAAAGTGATTTGCTAATCTATTTAATCCACCTTATGGTGTTACTTAAAAATGAACTACATATGTATCACCATTTTGGAAAACAAGTAATTAGCAGTTGCCGAACAATTTTACAATCAAACCGAGTATGTTGTTGTGCTGCTTGGTTGCGTTCTATGCTCCCAAAGATCTTTTCCAAGATTTTATTACATATAAACGGGATTCTAAACTGAAACTATAAGGATACCGATTTTTACTTGTACACTTCTATAAATACAAAGGATTTCACCTTGTGTAAATTACTGAATTTGATCTGATGAATGTTGCAGATGTATACAAAATGCATGATTTGAATCTCTTTGGACTTTCAGATTGTAGGTAAAACACTGAAAAAATGGAACTTGACGCAAGACAACTGGTATTACTCTTTGCACTTTTCACAGATGTTGTAATGACTGGTGAGTTATCATTTGCTACAAAAGACAATATTCTGGTTAACGTTTTTAAGGTAGTGGATCAGTAATGACAGTTAGCAATTTTCGTATGATAACGTACAATCGTTATGCAATTCGGCATTCATCGGACATAAATGTAATCGAACGCATACGTGACTTTATGTAAAATCCGGAGAAGGCCGAAAGCGCATACGACAAATACGTAATTTGTCGCTTATCAGAAAGGGTCCACTACCTTGATTTACTAACCATAGACAAAATAGCTGTATCCCTGCCCTTTTTGTAAAGTAGTTTCATATTTTTAAACTAATAAACTGTAAATAAATCACTGCAGAATATCACCAAATGCGAGAAAAAAAGCGCAATATAAGATTTTAAACTGTTTAGTTTTTTTCTACAAATGTCAGATGTTTTTAATTTAAAAATCAAAGACGCATAATCTTCTAAAAATCGGACGAGTATTTAAGTCTCGGTTACTTCTCTTATAAATTCAACTCAAACAGCACTCTGCATAGCAGAAACACTGAATTCTGAAAACCGACTGATGTTGATATTACATATTGACAGATGGAAATTATTCCATATTGAACCATATTTCAGAAAACCGGACCGATCACAATAAATACCAAACTAGAATTACACAGTTTCTTCTAAAAAAAAAAAACTCACTAACACTGATTTATCACAACAAGCACACTTACAGAGAATCTTTTAAAAAAAATATTAGAGTATTCAACGTTTAAAGCTGTACATATATTAGTACTTTTAAAATCGTACATTATCAGTAAACATATCTTAGAGATATAAAAATATTGATACAACTATCCGCAAAAGCATCCTCAAGATTCTTGTAATAAACATTTATAAACGTTGAAATTTGAATTCTACAGATGTGTGGTTTTGTCAATGAATAATTATTTCAAATAGTTTTTAAGTCTTTTACAGAGACGAAAAAGTAACTTTATATGTATCATTTTGAGCAATCCCAAGTTATTAAGACACCTTTTTTTAAAAAGATTATGATCTAAATTAAAATCCAGCGGAGCCATGTGGAGAAATGTATACTTCTAAGAAAAATTATGGAATGTCTTGAGTTGACAAACCAATGGCATGACGACTGTATGAAATCAAAATGTTTTGTAGGCAGTTTCTTTGGGGTTACGGTTGTTACAGTTTTTATGAATCTGAGAGTGTTACTAGCTTTTGAAGATGTAGTTTCAATATGTTTTTTCCAACTAAAGTCATCACTAATGGTGACCTCAAAGTATTTAGCATTTTCTGTTACAGAAGTTCCTTATAGTACAGCATTGTCATGTCATCGATTAAAAGTAAAAATCATATAATCGGTTAAAAAAAAAATCTTTAAATTAAATTTATTCACTACATTGCAATCTTGTGTATAGCTTTATCTAATGATATTCCTAGAATATTTTGATTCCATACAATCATCATGCCATTGGTTTGTCAACTCAAGACATGTTGCATGTTCATTTCATAATTTCTGCTTAGAAGTATACATTTCTTTTTTCCAGATGCAATGACATACTAGTATAAATCTTTCGCTTACCAGTTAACTGTGACACACAATTCCTAAGCAGGACTGAAAACACTTAATGTGTATGTCAGTAATAATAAACAACTTGTTATGTAAATGGTGCAAGTGCTGTTTGACTGTTTGCGAAAATAATTAAATTTAATGCATGGATAATGAGAGAGAGAGAGAGTTTACAAGGGTTGTGCTTACCGTAATAAACGTATTTGTATTGCTAATATTGCTTATCTTATTCTGAATGCACAAAATCAAACCATATTCATATATATTAGGGTGTTTATACTTAATGGATAGCATTCTTAAAATAATATCAAATCTTTTTTAGATTGTTCTGTTGGCTGCAGTTCCTGTTTCGGTTCAAAATGCTTAAACTGCAAATCGTCATACTTTTTATCTAGTGGCTCCTGTTATCTATGTCATGAAGACTGCACAGGTTGTAATGAATATGATGACTGTACTTCGTGCAAACCAGGTAAATGGAGTTCATACAACCAGTGCCAGTTTACCTGTAACAATAATTGTAAGAATGACGAATGCCAGTATGACACTGGCTATTGCGTTCAGTGTAAACCTGGATTGTACGGTCTACAGTGCCAACATAATTGTAGTGTCTGTGATAACAATCTTTGTGATTTACGTACATGCACGCACGGATGTAAACAAGGATATTACGAGTACAAAACTGAATCTGAATCAATATGCCAAACATGCCCGACAAATTGCAAGTATTGTAATGATGCAAACACATGTTATGCTTGCAATGACGGTTATCATTTGTATCAATTTCAGTTAAATGGAAGAGAGTTTGTTGCCTGTGTTAGTTGTTCTCTAGAATCAAACTGTTCAAATTATTGTATTATTCAAAATTGCAATCAGTGTAAAATCCAAAATAACGCATTAGTGTGCACAAATTGCCCTGAAGGATACAGATTTAACGGTAGAACATGCATTCTAAATACAACTAGCTGTTTTCAAGAATGTTCCTCTTATTGTGATGACAATGGAGTATGCTTAGGAAGTTGCATTGCTGGATGGACAGGTGAAAGATGTTCTGGCATGTGTTCAGTCAAATGTTTGACATGTGATAAAAGTAACAGGGACATTTGTCAACAATGTATAGGTGACTTTTACACTGGTAGGTGTAATGTGGCTTGTAATCCGTCATGCATCACAGAAAAAGGTACACAAACGTGTAGACTAAATGATGGATATTGTTTGAATGGATGTGAACCCAATTTCTGGGGTTCTGTTTGTGATCAGTCTTGCTCGAGCGGTTGTATTAATGACAATTTATCAGATACATGCGAGAGAAGCAACGGGACATGCAGACATGGATGTAAGGACGGATACAACGGATACAAATGCGATAAAATTAGCACTACAGGCAAAACAATTTTGAAGCCTGAAGATTCAAGCCAAACATTTCCGATGCCTGAAGGTAATTGTATTATAAACAAGCAAAACTACAATTTATTTAAAAAAACGTCGTTTTTGTCTGTTAAAATCCTACTCTTAAGTTATGTATATTTCAACAGACGTCAATTGATACGCTATACTCATAATACTGATTTAAGTGCGTTAACAAAACAATAGTTTTTGCATATATCTTACAGAATTATATCGAATTTGGAGAATGCCTGATGCAGATATCAACACAACATTTCTTAACCATATCCTTAATCATTCCATCCAGAACATTTATTTATATTGGAAGCTGTTCTGTAAAGGTATTAATAAAGTTAGCCTACATTTCTTTGTATTTATCAAGGATCATTGTGTTGTATGTTTTATTACCATACTATTGTTTCCTTAATTTTAAATGATCGTAAGAAATGAGAAAAAAATGTTTTGAAACCAACATTTATATAACAGCAGCAACGACCGCGGAAACACACATACCTACACAGTATGACTGTAAAGAAAGTTGTGACTACAAAAGCATTTTCATTGGAGGATTTTTCTCGGGAATAGGCGTGTCTATAGTTGTTGCAGTTATTACAGTTGCTTTATACAAACTAAGACGACGGTTAAGTATAGACATTTTGAATTCGAATTAAAACAAGATATATTCAAATATTCTAATACCATGTACCCATCCACAGCCAATTTATAAGTAAAATGCCAAAGTTAAAGCCAGTGCAAATAGTTGCATTCAATTATTTCAACATGTGCAACACATTCATGTAATTTTAAATGTTATCAAAAATAAAGCAATGAAATATTGCTTTTCATAGAACTTTCATTTTCAGGATTTCAATTATTTCCCTTAGCCAGGACCGTTCTCTGGCAATTCTGTTATTAGTTTATGCATTTTTGAGTAATCTTACACACGTATTTTTATAGTGTTACTTTAGATAAACATATTTTGCCATCAATATATTAACACAGTATACTTCATAAAAAATCTTCTTTCAGCACGCATTAAGATTTCAAATCCATATGTTAATCAATATATTCTTTTAATAATAGGTATATTACAAAGAAGTTAAAGTCACGTCAAGATTCAGACAAGACTTTTGAGATTCCCACATATTATAATGAGGATGTTGGTCAAACAATTGAAAGACAAGAAGCGACTAACGAAACAGATAACTATGAGAGTCTCGGCAATACCAGAAACACGGACAATGTTTACAATGGTATAAGATCTTTTGAATTATATTTAATAGTAAATATTTTCCAACCAGTATATGTTTGTAAGAAATATTGCAGTTGTTGTGTTCATAGAATGTATCAGTATTCTGAGCCTTTACAATTTCATCATTTAAAGCCAGTCATGCAAAAAGGTGCCGTTTCTCTTGACAAACAAATATTATGCCACAAACATATAAAAAGGCTTTTTAACAGATACACAAAAAATTATTTGTAGAAGGATATATCTTCACTACTAAAAATTACTGTTTTAAGATGAATACATTGTATACAGTAAAGTCGACAAAAAGTCATTTGAGAGAAAGAAAGAAATTATAAATACTGAATATTGCCTGATAAGACTAAAATGTTTTTAAAGAACATTTGGTTTTGACAATTTTTGAAGCGTATCGTAATAGTTATGATTAATAGAAATGATTTTGATGATGAAATATCAATATTTTTAATAATAATAATAATAATAATAATGATGATGATGATGATGATGATAATAATAATAAGAATTGATTGTGCAAATTGTTTGCAGACTTATCAATTAATAGTCAATGTACAACTTCCAGTGACTATAACATATTGAAATAATGGAAATGTTTTCACCAATATTGAAGTTGATACTGACGTTTACTGTTATGTATTTTTTTTTCAGATTTAGAAACGAGAACAGTGCATTAATATGCCTGGTTCTGCAACATGTGACACTCATAAACTCTACGACAACAGCAAGTGACTACGAGGAAGCTAGATAGTATGTTGCGTTAGATCGATGTTATATAAAAGTGCCCGCTCGTGCCTAAGATAATACCCGGAGGGGCACATTGACTGAATATGTGACCTGTATTTGTGTTGATGTGGCCTTAAACCCGACAAACATATTGATAAGAAGAGTTGTTGGACGTATATTATTCAACCTTTCTTTTTTAATATCATTTATCTATAATATTATTTTGCTTAATCTTATATATTGTATTTAATATTTTAAACAGTTTATGCATGTTATATATTGTGCCATATAGTGTAAGGATAGGTTGATATTAAAGTAGGAAGAAACCCAACATCTACAAGTATATAATAGATTTCAAAACTCTACATAGCTTTTACCTTGAGTTAAGTCTGTTTTATATCACCTATTTGTAATCTTATGTCAATACGTGACATTTATTGTGAAAAAACATTGTTTGTTTGTTTTTTTCTCTAGGTCTATTTTTTTTAAAAAGATAACTAAATGGTATTTTTTTTCTTTAACCTGTTTTAAGGAATGCAATATAATCTTCGTGACAACGTAAATACTATGATAATATAAGTCAGATCATTATCACATAAAAACCGTGTGGAGTGATATTCGTCTAGCACGGATCTGTTTCATGAAAATATCTGCTAAATATTTCTGTAAGCTTTTCTTAGGTCATTAGTTAGTTTGCTGTAAAAAGATTTAGAGCTTATGTTAAACAAAATTGCTTTCTTCCAATTGTTTTTACCTGTTATACGTTATTTCATATAGGATATTTTTTGTTTTGTTTATTATGTTAATAAAACCTTCAGTGGAATCCGAAAATGATATTCATTTCTGTTTTTCTTTGTTGTTCTTTTCATTTCATATCATTGACCTTGTTTAGATAACACGCATAATATTTATCTGCATGCTAAAAACTATAAAGTCCTCATTCGAGAAGAAGTTTTAAAAGATAGATTATTACAATGAAAGTTCATAAGAAGTCGTACTACATGTCAATATAATTACACAGTCTTATAATGTGTATATTCATCATACAATTATGCATGAGAAATACAAATATCAAGGTAATCTTTTTTTGTGATTCATGACGCCTGGCTGACTACCGCCAGAAAGGCTCATATTCATATTAGTTTGTTTTTCCGGATAAAAAGTTATTTGATCTTCGATAATGAATATCGAGTATCCATAAAATTCACGATGTTAAAGAATAAATAAATTGACATGAATTTCAAGTTATGAAAGTTTAGTTGATTTTTATGTTACAAACTGCTTACGTAGATGACGCTGCTGTAATTAAAAGCGTTAGTGTTATGTTGTCACATGTGTAGCTTTAACAGCTTATTTTCAGTGGCGCTCATGTACATAAATAACTTGATGATGTGTGGATTTGTCCCATAAAAGCGCTTCAAGAAATGACTTTAAGGCACGCCTACTTCTGACGAGAATTAGAGATGATAACGATTTTAATTGACAATACACTATTTTTACTCCTTTAAATATGCCTGTTTGGCCTCCACAAACGGACGCGTATCGGCTATCACAAGAACCGGCTATTTCAATTTATTCGCACTGACGATATAAGACCTAGTACTTTAACAAATGAATTAAATACCATCTGAATACAGATACATTGTTTTAATTACTTCAGAAATAGATCTAATAAGGGCATATTTAAATTTAGTGAACTATATTTGCTATTTCAGGACATTGCTAATCTGACCAGAATAGATAGATAATATAATAAAATATATTTCAGGAAATACGTATCTAACGTTCATTTTGAAATACTGTAATGGCAACTGTTACTGCAGTTTGCAAAAGACGATAATGTAACACTTTCGCCTATGAATAATTCATAATGATATTTGTCAAAAACACAACTTGAGAGTTATTTCAGACTAGGGCCTCTGTGGCCAAGCGTTTAAGGAATCTGACTTCGAATCACTTGCGCTATCCGCTCTGGGTTCAAAATCTCGCTTTGGGTGTAGAATTCTTTCATGTGAGAAAGCAATCCTGCTGGCTAACGGTTGGATCTACCCAGGTTTCAGCCCGTGCCTGAAATATTGCATAGAAAAACTGAAACTGTTTCTGAAACTGAAACTGTTTCATTTGATTAAACGCCTATTTTTACGCAAAACATATTCAATGGCGTTTTACAAATACATAAAAATACGACAAAAATTAAGATATTTAATGACATATAACATAAATGAGCATAAATACCATTGTGAATAAACTATTTAGTAAGCATTAAAAAAAACATCAGACATCAGATAAGATTAATAAAATATTAGAATATTAAGATACAGTAAGACAGCTGTTTGTTATTAAATAAGAATAAGTCGGTTATTGCGACATGTCCAGAAGTTATTACAAACAGCTGTATTTTGTATTTGTTATAATATAGTTCATTTTCGAATGTATTTACACAATAAAATCATCCAGTTCACGTTACTTCAGTTTCTTAAAAATTACAGTCACAGTCTCTAAAAGAGTGCAAAGTAATCTCCAAAATAATGAGTTTTCAACTTCTTTTTGAAAACATCTATTGGGTCCGAGTTCCTTATTTCGAGAGGCAATTCATTCCAGAGTTTAGGTCCAACAGTACCAAAACTTCTGTCGCTGAACGTCTTGCGCTTGTTGAAAGGAACAACGAAACACCCAGTAACGGAGTTTGAAGAACGCAAGTTTCTTGTCTGTGTTTGTTTTATGAGAAGTTCAGAAAGATATTCTGGAGAGTTTCCAGCTGAACAATTATACATGTAGGTGTGCATTTTGAATGTGATTCTGGCTTTGATTGGTAGCCAGTGAAGGTCATACAGCGCTTGCTTGGAACTGTCATATTTTCTTCGATTTAGGACAAGTTTTGCACACATGTTTTGAATTCGTTGCATTTTGTTTACTTCGCTTTGAGCAATACCATACAGAATGACATTACAATAATCTAAATGGGATATCACCAATGACAGGACAAGGGTTTCGGTAGCCTCTTTGGTAAAATATTTCCGGATACATTTTATTCTGAAGTAGTTGAGCATTGCTGTTCTACACTTTCGTTTTACATGCTCTTTTAGATTCAAGTTTTCATCCAGGAATGCACCTAGATATCGAATAAAGCTCACTGATTTCACTTCATCACCTACAATGCATACTTTGTCAGTTGAACACTAAGAGAGCTGTTGCCTACTACCAAACATGATGAACTCGGTTTTTTGACGTGTTCATTTTAAGCTTATTTTCATTCATCCAGTTGTTGATTGTTTTAGCACATTGTTCAAGTTCTCGTATTGCCTGGGATTCTACTGTTGGAGTACTAGAGTACATAGAGAGGCACCTGGGGTCTTCCGCCACCATCAAGAGTTGGAAAAGTTGCCAAATGACCTAAATTGTGTCGGCGTGACTCTAAACCCAGCAAAAATATTTTAGAAGTGTAGTTTCTATTATCAAATTACAGTTTACAACTTCCTGTTACATGTCAGCGAAGATGACTCTATCTTGATTAAAAAGCAGACAAATCTAATATGATTGTTATAATGAACAAAGCTGACTATATTCTGGAAGTTGAACGTCAATTAAACGATGAAAAATATTACACTAAACTAGACCATAACCCGGCAGAAGACATTAAGCTGAATATTCAGAATTGTATAAATAAAATCAGTGAATCAAACAGTGTCATAAGTGAGGAATTTGACACATTTCCAGAAAACATTCGAACGCCACAGTTTTATGTTTTACCAAAAATACATAAAGACTACAATGAAAATTTGCCCATCGGTTACCCAGGTAGACCAATAGTTTCCGCATGCAACAGTTACACAGATAATGTTTCAAAATATGTTGATTTTATACTGCAACCACATATGAAATCCCTACCGTCTTATGTTAAAGACACTTCTGATTTTTTGCGAAAATTGAAATCTGTGCCAAAATTGTCGAAAAAATCATTGCTTGTAACTTTGGATGTCACATCACTGTATACAAATATACCACATGCTGATGGAATAGACGCGTGTCGACACTACCTAGATAAAGAAAATAATAGTAAACTATCGACGGATGAAATATGTAGCCTCATTAAATTAACTCTCGAAAACAATCATTTTCAATTTAATGGTGAAAATTATGTCCAAACTTTAGGAACGGCCATGGGTAGTTCCATGGCACCTGCGTATGCCTCTTTATTTATGGGTAAATTAGAAACTGATTTTCTTGAAAGTTACCATCTGAAACCTACTGCATGGCTCCGTTTCTTAGATGAAATTTTCATGATATGAGATCATTCTCTCGCAGACTTAAAGGATTTCATAAAAAAGCTGAATGCATATCATCCAACAATAAAGTTTACTTACAACGTATCTGAAAACAAGGTGTCATTCCTAGACGTAACAGTGCTGAAAAATGAAAGCAATACCATATCTACGGACATTCACATCAAGTCTACAGATGTTCATCAATACCTGGAATACAGTTCATGTCATCCAAATAAATGTAAAGAAGGCATACCATTCAGTCAGGCGAAGTGATATCGACGCATCATATCAGACAACGGTAAATTTCAAGAATCTCTTGACAACTTAGAACAGTATTTCAAGAACCGGAATTATCCCGACAACGTTATAAAGACCGCAATTGAAAAAGTATCGAGTTCTACACAAGATGAGGCTCTAATCAACAAAAATACAGACATAAACAGTAGCCAATTAATCCCATTTGTGATCCCATATAACCCGTCCCTTCCGCATCTTGGACTTACAATAAACAAATACTGGGATCTTTTGAAACTGTCCAACAATAACAGTGTACAACAATTATACAACTATAAACCTGTTCTAGCTTACAAACGACCCAAAAACCTACAGGATTATCTTACTCATTCGTCGCTAAACAAAAAATCTTTGGATTGTAAAACAAGTAGATGTAACAGACGCAGATGTACACATTGTGACAGTATTATTGAAAGTGATACATTTACGAGTACAAATACAGGGAAAACTTTTAAAATATTTTTCGGTGGAAACTGCACGTCTAGTGACGTTATTTATTTAATCACAAGTAAAAGGTGTAAAGTACAATATATCGGTCAAACGCATCAACTTGTGTCGAAACGGATGAACAGTCATAAATTTGATATCAGAAGTATATGTGACCCAAGTTTTTCATCAAATGTTGCTCTTCATTTCAATTCTACTGAACATTCTATGGAAGACTTTACTTTTATGCCGATTGACTTAGTGCGTGATAACATGGATAGACTCCTCAAGGAGACGTATTGGATTCATAAATTAGATACGTTATATCCGAACGGTATGAATGCAAAGTCATTGTATAAATTCTCACAGTAACTTTTATGAAAACTGAAATGTCTCGTATTATGAGTATGATGTTGAAGTTAAGTTTTGCACTTTTATGTACTACCTGTTTTATATAGTTACGTAACCTTTCTGTATAATCTTAACACCACCAAAATTGTTCAGTTTTAATTTTCAACATGTTTGTATTCTCAATTTATTGTAAATATAAATATTTTTATGACAACGTTTTACGAAAATAACAAAATGCATCTTAATTATTACCTCCCTTTATTATATATAAAATTTTGATAAAGACAGTACCGTCTGCAAGTTTTGTTTGGAACGTAATTTGACTAATTCTGGCATATATATTGTATTTGCTAAATAAATTAGCGCATAATATTATAAATGTTCAATTATCTTGTTAATAATTTAATGTCTTTCCTTCATATATATATAACAAAGTGTGCCTTTATCGTGGCTTTATGAATTTTAAAATGAATCTCTGTTAGATTCTACCTTTAAAACTTTTGTATTTGAATCTTCAACAATTAACTGTTATTTCCACTTTTTTGAATATTATTTACTGGCCGAGTCTCTGTGGAAATTCATGTATGATTTGATCCAGTTAATTAATGATGAGTTTATGTGTATTATCTAAATTATAACGTCTACAACTATCACATTGAAAAACAGAATAATAATGTATATTATTTAACATTCATAGACGTATTATTTCATGATGCACTTTTATCAGCCATTTATGGCGTCTAAACGTCGACGTCCATTTGGCGCGTCAACGTCATTTCCGTATTTCACGTATCATTGTGTATGTTATTGTCAACTGAAGAAGCTTATTAAAGCGAAACATGTTTTGACAAAACTGTGTTGGTTTATGAATTTTCAACATTATATCCTCTAGTACAGACACAGAGCGATCTGACCAGAGGGACATAGTGAGATAAAGCCCCCAGAATGGATAGAGAGAAATCATTTTTAGATACAGACTTGTCCGGCTAACTTAGCCTAGCTCTTTGCGAATAGACAGTCTGGTTCTTTAACGTGTCCGGTGTATAGCACCGATACACGCGAAGCCATCTTTCCTGGGAAGAACCAGTACAGGCTTCTAAGTCTATATTTCTGTCCGTCAGTCACATTACGTTTAAGTTTGCTGAAAGTGTTTTGTTTACTCATTGCTGCTTCTGCAAATGTTGTGAATGAGCAAGGTGACTGTCCACGATCTGGATAAAGACTGGTCTATTTTTCAGCTTTGGTAGCAGATTTTTCGTAATGATATAAAATGTTTGAATTAACAGATGAATAGTTTCTAGCAAAGTGCAAATAGATCATAACATTTATGAATGCGCATTTCAATGACTTTGATCTGTGTGTAAAGTAATAAATTCTTCAATTATATATACCGAAGATTAATACAAAAAAAGCGGATACCACGAGCCGACGGAACATGTGCTTAAATATTTCCATTAATAAATTTAATATGAGAGTAATGAGTCGGATTCTAAATTAGTATATGTGGACGGCATGAAAGGTTTTCATAATTAATCTCACTTAGAGGCGATTTATGAATTGTTTTATATGAAATATGTATCAACCCGGCAATAACCAATTATATGTGAAAGAAATCATACGAATAGTTTATTTCAATGGATATGGATAAGCAATGTAATGAAACGTTCAGTGTTTAATTTGGAGCAGGTCTATTTTGACAACTTGCAGAGAGATAGGGCATAAAATTGGCCCAATCTGGTGACACACTTTGCATTTGTTACAAGAATAACATCAAGTAACAAGATGTAACATTAAGTAACATGTATAAAGACGTTTAAGTAGTGTTCAGTAGCATGCAAATAGTCGCCTACAAAAAGCCGCCTCCTTTCAAACACACGTAACATAAGTAACATCCATGTAACATTCCCAATCATCCTTGTTACATCTATATAACACTACTAAAGACGTATCTCGGCCAAATTTAAGAAATGAGGTGTAACATGTGTAACATTTTGACTACAAAAACACGCCTCTTCTCAGACACACGTAACATAAGTAACATCCATGTAACAGCCTTGTAACATCCTTGTTACCTCTATATAACATTACTAAAGACGTTTTTCCGCCAAATTTAAGAAATGAGCTGTAACATGTGTAACATTTTTACTACAAATTGACGCCTTTTCTCAGACACACGTAACATAAGTAACATCCATGTAACACCCTTGTGACATCTTTGTTACATCTATATAACACTACTAAAGACGTTTTTCGGCCTAATTCAAGAAATGAGGTGTAACATGTGTAACATTTTGACTACAAAACGACGCCTCTTCTTAGACACAAGTAACATAAGTAACATCCATGTAACAGCCTTGTAACATCCTTGTTACATCTATATAACACTATTAAAGACGTTTTACGGCCGAATTTAAAAAAACTGAGGTGTAACATTTTGACTAGAAAAACACGCCACTTCTCAGACACACGTAACATAAGTAACATCCATGTAACATCCTTGTAACATCCTTGTTACATCTATATAACACTACTAAAGACGTTTTTAGGGCAAATTTAAGAAATCAGGTGCAACAAAACGACGCCTCTTCTTAGACACACGTAACATAAGTAACATCCGCGTAACAGCCTTGTAACATCCTTGTTACATCTATATAACACTACTAAAGACGTTTTACGGCCAAATTTAAAAAACTGAGGTGTAACATTTTGACTGCAAAACCACGCCACTTCTTAGACACACGTAACATAAGTAACATCCATGTAACAGCCTTGTAACATCCTTGATACGTCTATATAACATTACTAAAGCCGTTTTCCGCCAAAATTTAAGAACTGAGGTGTAACATGTGTAACATTTTGACTACAAACGCACGCCACTTCTCAGACACACGTTACATAAGTAACATCCATGTAACAGCCTTGTAACATCCTTGTTACCCCTATATAACATTACTAAAGACGTTTTTCGCCCAAATTTAAGAAATGGGGTGTAACATGTGTAACATTTTGATTGCAAAACCACGCCCCTTCTTAGACACACGTAACATAAGTAACATCCATGTAACAGCCTAGTAACATCCTTCTTATCTCTATATAACATTACTAAAGACGTTTTTCGGCCAAATTTAAGTAATGAGGTGTAACATGCGTAACATTTTGACTAGAAAAACACGCCACTTCTTAGACACATGTAACATAAGTAACATCCATGTAACATCCTTGTAACATCTTTGTTACATATGTATAACACTACTAAAGACGTTTTTCGGCCAAATTTAAGAAATGAGGTGTAACATGTGTAACATTTTGACTACAAAAGGACGCCACTTCTCAGACACACGTAACATAAGTAACATCCATGTAACAGCCTTGTAACATCCTTGTTACATCTATATAACACTACTAAAGACGTTTTTCGGGCAAATTTAAGAAATCAGGTATAACACGCGTAACATTTTGACTAGAAAAACACGCCGCTTCTTAGACACACGTAACATAAGTAACATCCGCGTAACAGCCTTGTAACATCTTTGTTACCTCTATATAACACTACTAAAGACGTTTTTCGGCCGAATTTAAAATATGAGGTGTAACATGTGTAACATCTTGACTGCAAAACAACGCCACTTCTTAGACACACGTAACATAAGTAACATCCATGTAACAGCCTTGTAACATCCTTGTTACCTCTATATAACAATACTAAAGACGTTTTTCGCCCAAATTTAAGGACTGAGGTGTAACATGTGTAACATGTGTAACATTTTGACTACAAACACACGCCACTTCTCAGACACACGTAACATAAGTAACATCCATGTAACAGCCTTGTAACATCATTGTTACATCTATATAACACTACTAAAGACGTTTTTCGGCCAAATTTAAGAAATCAGGTGTAACATGCGTAACATTTTGACTACAAACACACGCCACTTCTTAGACACACGTAACATAAGTAACATCCGCGTAACAGCCTTGTAACATCTTTGTTACCTCTATATAACACTACTAAAGACGTTTTTCGGCCGAATTTAAAATATGAGGTGTAACATGTGTAACATCTTGACTGCAAAACAACGCCACTTCTTAGACACACGTAACATAAGTAACATCCATGTAACAGCCTTGTAACATCCTTGTTACCTCTATATAACAATACTAAAGACGTTTTTCGCCCAAATTTAAGGACTGAGGTGTAACATGTGTAACATGTGTAACATGTGTAACATTTTGACTACAAACACACGCCACTTCTTATACACACGTAACATAAGTAACATCCATGTAACAGCCTTGTAACATCCTTGTTACCTCTATATAACATTACTCAAGACGTTTTATCGCCCAAATTTAAGAAATGAGGTGTAACATGTGTAACATTTTGTACTAGAAAAACATGCTTGTAACAAATGCAACGTATGTCACGAAATTGCGCCAATTTTGTGCTCTAGGTGGACATTTAAACTGTTTCTGAAAAGATTAAATGGAACATTTAACATGCTGGTTCAGTATAAGAGTTCTAAATTGGCATTAATATATCAGAAATTGACGTTAGCCATTACTATAGAAGAAGAAGAAGACAATGAAGAAGAATTATTAACTAAGATATTTAAGTCGTGTAATGAAAATAACTTTAATGTTTCCTTTACACACTTACGTTCATCGTAAAGTTGCAAAAATGCATTACACTTATCTCAAGATCCTGAATTGTTTTACATTATCAATTGTTTTTGTGGTCGGTCCATTGATGTGATAGATCAGCTAGCAATTGCACTGAGAGAGCAATAAATGCAAATTCCTTTTGGGAAAGCCATTTATTTCTCATCTATATAGAGGATATTCAAGTTTGCATGAACATGGTTATTATTTTTATCGGATGGTATGAAAATGAAATATTTCACGAGTGGCATAGCCACAAGTGAAATATGTGTTCTTTTTTCATACCACAAGATGAAAATAAAAACAATAATCTTGCACAAAAAAAAACAGAAATTTCTGTTTATTATATACACAAATAATTCAAAACGTCGTTTGTTTACATTTAGGACGAGCGACAACAACAACAACAATACATTTACCGTACAGCCGAAATTTAATCTTATTTTGGAAATAAACGAAAAATGTTTCCTTTACAGCATCAGCGAAGATATTAAATATGAAAGTGTTGTTGTACGAGTTGCGTACAACTCGCAGTTCCCGATAATTTTGACATATTGTTGCGGTTTTATTTTCTGGTGTTTCAAACGATCTCACGAATAATGGCCCCTTGCGGAACGTTGAATGCCGGGTAGCCGGTTAAATACCGGTTAGAATATACCATAGGCGGGTTGCGAACACTGTAACGTCAATAGTTTGACTAAAAACAGTTTGCTTTACTATCCATATATATTTTTGTCACTTCAAATGATACCAAGTCACTGCCCAAGAATACTAAAATAGTTCCGGAAAACCAGTGAAAATATAGAAAATATGTTTCACTGCAGTGAAAAATAAATACAATAAAAATATAAATTATATTTCATCAATATTGTTCAGTATTTCATTAGAAAGTATATAATAAATTGAATTCTAATATGACTAGGAATGCTTAAATCATCACAACAATATCATATTGACGTCACGTCGACGTGATATTTAGCGCCATGTACGCATCGAGAAATAGCGCTTTCAAACTTGATCAAATATTTTACTTTAAAACATGTTTATTACGAAATGCCACATAGCATAACTGTCTTAATTAATTTACACACACACGGAGTTGGTTATTATTAGTTGTGCAGAATAATTCGCCATCAATGGAACTATTCCGCAAAACGTATTAACATTTCCAGTCCAATTTAAAATAAAAGACGTAATAGAATCGAAATAATTTCCAGCAAACCCGTGTTTAACACTATTTATCACAGACACTTGGGGTCAGGTGAGCGGCTCTGGCACGCAACAATTTCTTGCTTGTCAATATTTTTGAAAATTACCATACCATAAGTACTGAAAACAATTATCAAAACGATTAAAATAGTATTTGACGGCGTTTTAAAAATGCCACCAAATACCATAAAAGCAGTAAATATAACAAGATGACAAACCATTCGCCATTGTTTACATGTAAAACCGAAATTCTTACCTGGTTTATGATCCCAATATGAAACACACATATATAATTCTGGTGTTGATTGATTCAGAAGGGTGTAATCGTTCTATTGCAATGCATGCCGAAATCCCGTTTTGCCCACAACCTTCATATTCCTTCGAAAATTTACGCCCGTATCGGTACTGTCAACGAAAAAGCATCAACTTTCGACTCTACAAACCGTTCCACAGTCTAGGCCGTCCTGCTTAGAATTTTAACCGCAAAATATGAATGAACTGCGGCAAAATAACCAATATTGCGATACAACTGTAGCATGCGGATGCTATTTCATTCAGCTCGATTTAAATGATCAAGTCTACATAAATTTATAAATGCAATAAAGCGCATACTATTTTCTCACGTGTAAACAGAAGGAAATATAAAATAGAGTAAGTTATAAGTTATTTCAAAATTCTGAAATTTTTATCATGCTTAGTCGTGATCAAGGGGTACTTTTTTCTACAGCACTGAATGGTCATAACGTTATCCTCACTGGTCAAGGTGGCAGCGGTAAGACGCATGTTCTAAAATTGTTAGCTAAAGAACTTTCATCACGTGAAAAGAATGTCTCGGTTACTTGTAGCACCGGTATTGCGGCAACGCAATATGAAAATGGGCAAACTTTACACAGGTGGTGCGGTATAGGAGAGGTTGGTATTCCCAAGTCTGAACTGAGCCAGTTAATTGTTAACGACGAAAGATATAAGGAAACAAGCTCCCTCCAGTACCTGACGACTTGTATGGTGAAACAGGGAAGTACTGTTTTGAGTCAAAATATTTTTTTGATGCTGTTCCTCATATAATTTGTCTAAGACAATTTTTCGCCAGAAAGATTCAGATTTAATATGCTGCGTAAATGAAATTGAAAAGGGGATTCCTTCAAATAAAACGCTTGCATACTTGAAGAATTTTGAAAGGGATATAACTGTCACTGAAAAAACTATTCATCTTTTCTCAACAAATTTCAAAACAAAATTATTCAATCACGATAAACTAAAATCAATGCCAGGGCCAGTCAAACTATATTATTCAAAAGATGAAGGTGACTCTTACTACCTAAATAGATTCCAAGCCCCTGCTATTCTAGGCCTTAAAATAGATTGCCCGGTTATGCTTGTTGTCGACCTCAGTGAAAGTCTTGTGAATGGTAGTACTGGCAAAGTCAAGGAACTTACTGATGATCACGTCACCGTGCATTTTAACAAACCTGATAAAATTGTAAAGTTAAATCGTCATTTGTTTACAAAAAATGATCCAGTGTCACGGCGTACACTTTCAAAAAGATTGCAGTTCCCTCTCGTTTTATCATTTGGTATTACCATCCATAAATAACAAGGTATGACTTTAGAATCAGTTGTTGTAGATTGCGAAAATGCATCTATACCAGGTCAGATAGGGGTTGCACTGGGGCGTGCAATGTCTCCAGAAAACTTGCAGGTTAAAAACTTCAAAGTTTGCTTGGTAACCGAACATTCTCCTCAGTAAATACATTTTATAAAACAGAAACGAAAAAAAATGTATGCTGACTTAAGTTGTTACAGGGGTGTATACATTCCAATAGAAATTCAGAAACATCTTTTCACTTCTTTTGATATAGAACTTCAAGACTCTCTGTTAAATGAGGAAAATCATGATGATGATTATGATGATGATGATGATGATGATAATAATTTTGATGATGTTTTGATGATGACGACAATGATATTGATAGCGACAAAGAGACATATTTCACCAAGCGCTATGACAAAGAACGTAAAGATGATGAAGAAATCCTGTTAAATCAAAGACACGAACCTTTGCTAGATTATTTCTCTCATATGGAATTATTGAATAATATTTTTGATGAGTATAGAGGATGTCCAATAGAAGAATCAATGGCCGAACTGTATCAAGAAATTCTGAAAAATTCCAGACCTTTATTTATATGACTAGGTAGTCATTTTTGAAGATAAATAAAATAGCTGATGATAACTTTCCTGATGCCGAACTTTCTCAGCAGAAAAATGTTACCAAATTTTGCTCAGATGTCAATATATTTTTGAAAAGTAATGAATATTTTGGTTTATGTAAAACATTCTATTGCAAAAATGGTGACCGTTTCGAAAAAGTTGGTCCATTTTTTTGTACTTCAGTTATGTTTCGCCTCCAAGCTATCATCATTGAAAATTGAAAAAAAATCTCAACGTATAACTGCTACCAATGTACAAGAAAGATTGATTCCATGTGATAAATGCGAAGAAGGGAAAGGGAATGTGCGGTACATAGGGGTTACTGCATTAGTAAATTAAAGTACGGCTATCAAAAAAAAGTCCAACGATCTCTCTATGACCCGAAGAAAGAATTACTTCTGCAGACTGCTAGGAAAAAAGTTGCTCCCCTTTCACAACTCACAATTCCATACTCCGAGTTGGTAGGTTCAACGAAATTTTCCGAAACACTAAAATCAACAGCTAGAAAACAGAACATTAGGCAAGGATTAACTAACATAACTGATGCAGCATTTGTCTTTTTTCATTCCCTAAATCAGAAAGTTCGGAAACTGGAAACTTTTCAAAATTTACATAAGTATGGCCAAGAAGTTATTTCGAATATTAAGTCTACACTTTTGAATGATACTGAAAATTTTCAGGTTTGGTTAGATTTATTTAAAGAAATAGGTAATGATCTTCAAAATGAGACTGATGACGAAGATGCTGTTGCTGTTACTGTATCTTACATATCGGAATTGTCCGATGAAGTTGTTACAAAATTTGTTAAAGTCTAAGCATCGCATTTTAGAAAAGATTATTTATTGCACATAAAGCGAGAAAAGGGCAAAGCGCACAGGCAAAAGGTAATGGAGAAAAAAGAGGCCAAAATGTAAAAAGAGTGCCCCTGATTGAAATATATAGTGATAATTCCACTGGAAAATCAGTTACACACCTGAAATTGAAAGCGGGTGTTTTAGATGATGATCAGTACTTTCATGACAAATTTTATTCTAAAAAGGACCTAATTAAGCTGTGTGAGGCGTACGAAATACCGACACTTTCGAAACATAATAAGCAATACATGAATGACCAGTTAGTTAATGTTATTAAACAATGTGATGTGATGTTAACACCACAGGTATTTATTTCGATTGATTCAAATGAAGATGCCTCTGAAAACGTGCCAAATATTTCTATCGGCGATGAAACAATCTTAGAAGTTAGTGACCCGGAAGAAAGTGCTAATAAGAAGGCTAAAGGGAAAGGTAAAGGGAAGAGAAAAGGTAAAAGTTCGACAATATCACAATCCAAGGGCAAGAAAAGTATGGGGCGAAAAGATGATGTTGAAGCGGAGAGTGAGGAGAGTAACTGTTGTTTAATTTCCTTTGAAACATTTGATGACTCACCCAATTGCATTTGTTGCGACATGTGTAATAAATGGGTACATGGTCATTGCGTCGGCATACAAACAGAGGAACAGTGGGAAAAGTACACAGATGAAACGGTTCAGTTTTATTGTCCATTTTGTGAATAATGCCATTGCATTTATCTACTTTTAAACTTAATATAGAACAGTAGGTGCTTTGAAATTTTTATGTATCATTTTCTTTCCATTTTAGCTTGATTTTCGTACGTCTCACACAGTTAAAGTTTTGTCTTTTGTAAACACATTATTCATATTTCATTTTAAGGATAATCATCTACAGGTCAGCAGAGTAGATACATTAGTCAGTTTTTTTGTTGCGCGTGTGGACTGGCCGTACTGCACAATTCTCTGGCGTTTACATATTTACTTTGCTGATTTACTATAATTTTTCAATGTGTATCATGGGTTGTTCTCTTTATATACGCCTCTATATTGTATTTCTGTAGTTGTAACATGTATAAATGTTGAGTTTTGCAAAATATGGGGCTAGACGGATGGAAAGCTTGCATATTTACCACCGCCAACCTAATCTTGTCAATGAATCTTCTGATCAGATTGGTGTGGTTAGAATAAATTGTACTTGTGTATCTTACGGTGATGACCTTTGCCAGTGCCTTCGAAAGAAATGTACGTTATATAAAAGGTATTTTGGATGTGTAGAATAATTTCATCCAAATAAAGATTTGATTTGATTAATAAATTACGTTCAGAAATGAGCTTTTTCAAATAAAGATTTACTCTAAACTGATTTCTTTTGACACGGATGCTCGAATATGTGTGCGCCACCCTTTGCGACAGACAGGCAGGCAGGCAGCAAGGCATGATTCTGCTGGTTGGTTGGATCACTATTAATGACCGGACGGAAGTAGCGTTTTGCTATTGCAGGTGAGTTGTTTTATCTAATACTGTTTCGTAGTATTTGAGTAACGTAAAAACGTATTAGCGAGTAATGACCCTTTCACGCTTCCGTATAGCCAACAATTTTTAAACGAAAGACCTTTTGCAAATGATTGAACTGAAATTTCTAGGTCAGCAGCCCTCAAATACTGAAATATATGCATCTGATTCATATATCGACAATTTCTGACAACATCAAAAAGGGCCTTTCCAATATTTTTCATACAAAAGCTGACATGTCAAGCTCAATCTCATATATTTTTTAAATCGTAAGAAAGCGCTAAGATGTTATTCCAAATAAGTAAAACAAACTTGACGTTTGTCCATGTAACACTGGGGGCCTCATTCATGTCACTGTATGCATATTTTTGACTCTTGGTAAAATAGTATTTCAGATATGGACAACAAAAACTCGGACGGACGGACGGATTGACTGTCTACAATGGCACATCTTATCACCCGCTCCATTTACAAAACTAGCGCGGGGGCACAAAAATGTCAACGCGCATACTTTTATACATCAAGACCCCTGCGCGTGCACTCTGAATGTAGAGCAATACAAAATTAATGTAATTTTCGTTTTCAAGTTTGGCCGGTGTACTGCCATTTTCATTACTTCCCAAAAACAAGAGGGCAATGATGGCCCTATATCGCTCACAGGAGTTGAGTTGTTTCTTTGTACAAATTTCTTAGCTAAAGCTTTAGAAATAAAAAATAGGTGATTGGGTCATGGTATAGATTATTCAAGATTTCTTCTGACATATCTTAAAAAAGATATACAGGTGGCCCAAATCTGTTTACTACAGCTTTAAACACAACAACGTATATCAGTAGGTCAGGGTTAAGAATGCAGAAGATGAGTCTTGACATATGTATCAAACATTATACATGTTATCCAAATTTCTTTGCTTTACCTTCAAAAACAAGAACGTAGGTCAGTAGCTCATGATTAAGACTATTCAAGATGAGTATTTAAATCTGTATCAAAAATTACACATATTGGTGCTAAAATACTATGAAAGTAGGCTAGTAGGTAACATTCATGGTCAGTGAAAGTCAGTATTAAGATCTATGTGTAAAACTGTATATGTCATCCGAATTTCAAGGCTGTATCTTTAAAATGAAGGAAGTGTGTCATTAGGTCAAGGTCACAGTCAAGTGACCCTTATTACTTGGGGCCATCAAATAATCATAATTAAACAATCCAGGCAATATGATCAAATAATTTTAGAAGTGATGTTTTCTTTATAACTCATATACAAGTGACGGAGTCTCTTTTCACTCCTTAGGTATAATTTGAACAATCTTCATAGAAGACCAGTAGATGATATCACATGCCAAATATTGAAGTTATGTGTTTTGCGGTTTTGGGCAAGTTTTTTCCTTCCGGTTGCCATGGTAACCAGAGTTCAGTAAGGACTTAAATTATTTGAAAAAGTTACACAAATACTGTATGGACTATAAAACTAAAATGCCTCATGTTGAAGTAGCTCCTACACTAAAATTTAATAAAAAAAATACAGGAAATTAGGAAGAAAAAAGTAGGGCATTTTCAGGAATTTTGTTTGATTATTTTTCTGTGAATTATATTGAAAACAAAGTTGGAATTTTAGGGACGCTGGACAGCCTGCTTTGTGTGACTAATCCAAAGTGTTTAAGTTCTCAAATATTTAAATCAGATAATGGCATTTTAGAATTTGCAGTCTTCTTCTTTGGTTTAATTGCCTTCTAAACATTAAAACAAAGTGGTTCACAGCTCGATGCTCCGCATTTGAATTTTTTGACACTTTTTGTATTGTTTCCATTTATTATTCCTCGTTGCTGG
This sequence comes from Mercenaria mercenaria, assembly GCF_021730395.1. Taxonomy (NCBI): domain Eukaryota; kingdom Metazoa; phylum Mollusca; class Bivalvia; order Venerida; family Veneridae; genus Mercenaria; species Mercenaria mercenaria. Next base: position 21,573,363 of record NC_069378.1, on the reverse strand, counting down.
CAGAATATAGTTTCTATTACATCGCTGTTGACACGTGCAGGGACAATTGAGTGTCTGTCGTGTTGAAGGGTATCTTTACAAAGTTTATCAAATCCTACTATACAGGAATTCAAGTCTTCTCTCTTCTGAGCTGACATTAATCTTTTTTCTTTTTCAGCGGCTGATAATTTGTCTGTTTCTTTAATGTGTTTTTTCCCACTGATTGAACCATGCCAGTGCTTCCAACAATTTGTCAAGTCTTGCATCCTCTATGTCAGCTAGTGGCCCTAAGAAGGCAGATTGTGTCGTCAAGGATGTATCTATCTGCACCTAGATACTTTTGGAAGCTTTCCATAAAATTTAACATCTCGCCGTTCATAACATCCTCAGCGAGCTTATTTCCTGTGTGAGAAATAAATGGTCGTTAGTCAGTTTCCTGTGGATCGGAAAAGCATTTGTTTCGCGATTCCATCGAAAGGCATTAACCCAGTGTTCCCAGTAAATGTACTGGTTGAAACACAACTGACGAACGTAACTTTTTCCTTCGCAGCTTTTGAGGATATTGTTTTGGACTCTTTTGATTACATGGGAACAGTCCATAATAAAAATGATGTCAGGGTCATCAGGCGACCAGATGTTTTTTGTAGAAAATTTTTGAGCTGATAGAGACGAGTCTGCGAAGAACATGTTCATAAAATCCCTATTTGTTTGTGCGCCGTCCATAGATACAAATGAAACTTTAAAATCATACATGTTCAAAAATTTAACAGCTTGCCAGAATAAAAAGTGAAGGTTACAGGATTTGTTTGTGTAACTGGAAAGCAGGCGAATGGGAACCTAAATCCGTTTAAACATAGGTATAAAAATTGTAATACGTGTGTTGCCAGTGATCGTTCGTTTTTCCCTGTACAAAGAATATTCAAATGGTCTGCCTCCATATCCATTTCTACAAATCCTACAAGTGTCACCTCGCCGTTTGATTGGGTCATACAGAGGTCCTCTTGGATTCTCATTTCGTCTATACAGACACCGCCAATGAGTTTATTATCTGGAGGCTTATATTTCTTTGCTTCTTGCTGCATCCATAGGAAGACATCTTTATTGAACCCTCCTGTTGATTGACTACACTTTTATATAAACGTAAGGTTTCTCCTGATGGTAAAAGAAGAACATTGCTGTTACGAAGCTGCTCATAATTCTTTCTGCTCCTACACCACAGCGATAGGCAAAGGCTGGTTGTTTTTTGTCCCAGCGCCTTTGTGTTGAATTGCGTGCCAAATTCTGTTTTTGATTTACCAGAAAATCTAACATTTCACCATACGCTTCAGGGATAATCTTTTCAAGAATTTCCCTCATATCTTGGTGGTTGTTTGCAGAAAGGCTGACATTGTCATCGGCGTCGGCTATGCTCTCGCTGCACGGATCAAATGCCACACTTTGTTCAGCTGCTTGGATTCTAGGTCTTTTGGAAGGACCCTCAGTCCCAGCAGCATTTGTTTGAATGCCATTTTGGCACTTCCCACTTCCTGCACGTGAGCGAATAAGCTGTCAGAGGTATCAACCTTGCGCATGATACTGAGCGGTATGTTTCTATTTTCTCTTCCCCTATGTATTCTAAGATTACCTTCTACTGCTTAAGCCGGTGCTAGGGGGCGTGGGCAGTGTTGCTTTTTTCATTACTGCCCATGAACAGACTCAATCAAACCGAGTCTGCAATTTTCACTATTTGCCTTGTTCTCGGTGCTTCCGAGGGATCTACTTTCCAGATTTTATTTGCACGTTTTCTTTCTGTTTACCCTGGCATGTTTCTAATTTGGACACAAGGGTACATATGTTGTGAATGGATGACCTGGTATTCTTGAAAGTGTCCTCGCTCAAAAGATGCTCTAAATTGATTTTTGAATCCCCTACGTACAGTTCCCACTTACCACTTGTGAAAAAACATTTTTTTTATTAAATGGTTCCCATTCACCATGCCGCAAAACAGACCATATTCTACCTTAAAAAGTTTACAGCACCATTTTTGCGAACAAAAAACGGCCAGGGCCAATTTCTGTATCGGTTATTTTTCATACTATCTTTTTTACTTCACAATGTTGTTCTTCAAAGATTATAAAGTAGATTGTTTAATCAAGTACAAGGATATTTTTACTTTTTACTACATTGCCTATTGTAATTCTACGTATTAAACACGCTTTATTTAAAAAAAAAAAAACTTTTCAAGTACAATGTATGAAGTGTATTTCATTACACGCTTTTCAGTGGACTAACGATATATCAGAATGAAATATTTATCTGATGTTTTCAGAATGAAAGATCTTTCACTGGAAACTATTTAAAACTGGGTATTTTAGCCGAAACATGAAATAAGATGAAAATATGTTTGCTTAACTTTGTATGTAAGATCGAAATATAGTTCACTCATGAACACCATTTACATTTTCACGAAAGACGGTGTTCACTCCATGAAATGTTTTTGATCTTTCATATCCTTTATTTAGTTCTTATTCATATATAAATAAAGTACCCATCTTGAAAAGTGAATTTTCCAAATATCACAGCTACCTCTGAGGGTTTTTTTCGCTTTGCACTACTCAATCATGTGCAAACCCCTTAACAAAGTCATTGAAATGTATAATAATCACCAGATGGTAGGCTAAATTTAACATCATGGGAGTCCCCTCTCGTAATTATTAAAATATTTGCAACAATCGATCCATACTTCGTTCTATTGTAGACAGGTTTGTATGCATTTTGCCTAAGAAAATTGTCTTTTAAAAAGTTTCAAATTATCCGCAAAGTAATATTTTTCTATGATATCTGGATTTATGACCGAATAAACCAGGTTACATATTAAGTGCACAGCACAATCGGCACTGGAAATTATAGCATAAACAATACATTGTGAATATAAAATGTCATACTACAACTTGTAATTCAATTACAGTCTGAATCTTATGAATTTCTGGTCACTCATGGTCTGGGCACCCACAAACTATTTAATCGAGTTTGCATGTTCAATACGACAACAACAACTTTGGTATTTATTTTCCGTATTTCACTGTTACACATGTTTTAAAATATACATATCAATAAAATACTTACCAAAATGTACAAAATTGTGCTTTCCACATCATTTTTCACTTTATTTTGGCTTCAATTCAGTAAAACTGATTTTTTTATGTATATGACACGCAGCTTGAATTTTCTCCGCTTTTTTGCGATATCATAGACTGGTTTACATTTTGCGCTACGAAACTGGGTATTCCCCTAATTGAGTCGAAAGTTGATGCTTTTTCGTTGACAGTACCGATACGGGCGTAAATTTTCGAAGAAATATGAAGGTTGTGGGCAAAACGGGATTTCGGCATGCATTGCAATAGAACGATTACACCCTTCTGAATCAATCAACACCAGAATTATATATGTGTGTTTCATATTGGGATCATAAACCAGGTAAGAATTTCGGTTTTACATGTAAACAATGGCGAATGGTTTGTCATCTTGTAGTATTTAGTGCTTTTATGGTATTTGGTGGCATTTTTAAAACGCCGTCAAATACTATTTTAATCGTTTTGATAATTGTTTACAGTACTTATGGTATGGTAATTTGCAAAAAAAAATTGACAAGCAACAGATTGTTGCGTGTCAGAGCCGCTCACCTGACCCCAAGTGTATGTGCTATTTATACATGATGGGCGGTTATACGTCATACGAAATAATTCACTCGGGCTACGCCCTCGTGAATTATTACGCTCATCATTTAACCGCCCATCATGTATGAATAGTGTTAAAAATTATATTAAAAACATATTTACAGAAACAGGAAGAATAGATATTTGGAATAACCAAGAAACATTTTTGTGCGAAACGATCAGATTAACAATTAGGAGAACATTAATAGATCAATATGTACAACAATGGAATGCATAATTACAAAAATCATCTAAAGATCAAAACTATTCAATCTCTAAAGTGTCGGTTCATCTCGAAAATTATCTTTTGAAATTAAACAAGTCATTTTCTACTTATTTACTAAGATACAGAGCAGGAATTCATTTTTGCCAGTTGAAGATTGGAAGCAATTGACATTTCAAAACGGAAGTGTTTTCTCTGTGATAAGAACGGCACCGGTGACGAAATGCATTACCTTCTTATATGTCCTATTTTCAAGGAACAACGGTCAAAATACATTCAAACGTATTTTATAGGTACCAAGCATTGTCAAATTCCGACAACTTCTCAACGAAACTTCACCGAACAAATTCTGAAAACTATGTCTCTTTATCAAGATTATTTTAGAATTTTTAAAACCTCCTTATTAAGTTATTACGAGATCATATAAATCATATTAAAATAATTGTTATGCCAACATATATTATAGAAGAGGTCCATAACAAAATAAAAAAAGAAAAACAAAACAAAACAAAACTTACAAGGTTATAATATCCAAATTGAATCACTGTTGTCTGCCGCTCGCATTAATCTTACAATAAAACACGTCAATAACCAATCATAGCACTTAACAGAATCTAATTTGAATAATAATGAATGAAAAAGCACAAGTAGACCGTATCAAAACTTTTTGAATGAAACTAACTCCACCCTTAGCCGTCAAAACAATTTATATGCACGACTTGCATGATTTTTAAATGCCAGTCGTCATTGAACTCCGATAATCATCTTACATTTATTTCTACTACATAAAATGGAAGTATTTATTTTTCCAATACAGTGAATATTTCCTCCACTTTTCAGTCTGCAAAAACTTTGTAGTTAAAAAAACTGTTTAATTCTTTTTTTTTTAATTCATATAAACGATAACATAAAGGTTTCACCCCATTTCCCACTTTTTCGTTCTTTTTCCATGCTAATATTTTTTGTTTCCTTCATCTTTTTGCCTTTTGTAATTACAAACAAAGTGAACTTGAAAATATATTTTATACACACCTATACAATGTCACAAAATATTTGAAACATTGTTTTCACTGTATTATACAATTATTGCCTTTTGATGAGGTCGATATCGCTTTTATTAGATCGATAAATCCACATATCGACCGAACTTAAAAAGCAACATTTGTTTTATTATTAAATCCAGCCTACTCATAAGTATAAACATTAAATACAAATATTTGCAGCCTTTGGACATTTTTTCGCGGTAAATTGTGTACGACGTCGCATTGTTTTGACGTCAAACCGTAATGACGTCACAGCTGGCGGTCAATACGTGTTTTGGCTCCGCGTTCGAGTCAATACGACTTTTTATCATTGATCATGTGACTACATCTAGACCAATGGAAAGGACTATAAATATAGATTTAATAATAAACTCATATGTCATGTATATGATTTGAGCTAATAAAGTTGTGTTGTGTTCTGTTCTGCTATGAATTATTTCTTAAATATTCTACAAACACTATATTTATCACCATTCGCTGTTTATCCTTTATCGGTCTGTGTACGACATATTTCCACATTATTTTAACGTTATTTGTAGTTCAAGGAGGTGTGAGTGAGAGATAGCAACAAAATGATCTGAGGTTGCTAATGTTCAAGTGCTTGAAGATTTTTATGGTTCGATTTCCAGCTCTGCATTACCTATCTTCTTTAGAATCAATGTATCGTTTCACTCTATTCAATATAATTAAGACAAATCAATTGAAAAAAAAGTCTTCTTTAAACATTAAATTAGAAAAATATTTAAAAAGTGTAGGTGTTTCGTCCCTCAACTAGTCGGAAAAAAGAAAACAAACTCATAACTGCTCTTAAACGCAAGGCAGCTAAAGTAGAATTATAGTATTATAAAACGATATATGTAAAGCATAATGACTTAACCAGTTGGTGTCAGCTATTTTTCTACAATAAGAAATATTTACCCTACTTATTCAAGCGTACCCATTACCACAACCACCTATATACATTTGTATTCTAAAAGGAAGTTTTAAATGATTTCTCAAGTTTAGTGAAAGCTTGTTAATCCAATAATATGGCTGAAGTTTAAAATTCAGAAACTTTTTCATGTTTTTAGATAAAGTAATCTGGATCTAGCGCAGGTAGGAACGAAATACTGTTGTTATATGAAGAATGCCTTTATGTATCATGTACTTTAAACCGTTAATGTCATTGAAGTAAATATATCTTGCTCACTGAACGTGTACTGAAGTTAGGGCTCTTTATAATAGTAACTTTTAAAATTAAAATAGAAACTGCATTAATATTTACGTCTTAAGGTAATTATCTTGTAACACATATTTTACATAGAATGTACATGTATATAGTACAGCAGATATTGACGAAGTCCATTATTTTATATATTTTAGAGTAAAACATTGTTGGATAATGGCCCTCGGCTTAAGTTCAGTAGTACTACTTTTGACATTTTTCACAGATGCTGTACTGACTGGTAAGTTAACATTTTCTAATCTCTCAGTGTTTTTATTTTTTTGAGTTTATAAACCATAGATAATGAAAGCAAAAGCCTGCACTGTGTCCGTTTCAATATTTGTTTGACAAATGAAAATCGGCAAAAAGCATGAAAAACAATGCAAAATGGTTGGTATTTGTCATTAAGTGCATTTGAGTGTTAAAATCATTATCATTTAGATTAGAACTGTCTTATATGTTTTTTCTACATTTAGAATATGCTATAGACAAATATCAATTAACGGAGAATATTTATTTAACAGTGTCTAACGCTATGCTAAAATGCTAAAACCAAATAATAAAAAAACATGTTATATCTTTACTGATAGTATTGATAAACACATTCATACTTACTCATTACAACTCACGACAGAAATTCAAACCATATCTATATAATTTTGAATGGTTATACTTTATGAATATCATTAAATTATATTTATGAATAATATTTCTTTCTTTAGATTGTTCTGTTGGATGCAAATCCTGTTCCAATTCAACATGCTTAAAATGTGATTCGTCATATTATTTATCCAATGGCTTTTGTTTTCGATGTCCAGATCTATGCACTAATTGTAACGGACATTATAATTGTACGTCGTGCCAAACAAGTAAATGGGGTTTACACGACCAGTGCATGTTCCCCTGTGCCAATAATTGTCATAATAAAGAATGTCAATATGACACAGGCTATTGCATTCAATGTAAATCTGGGCTGTATGGTCTACAATGTAACCATGACTGTAGTGATTGTGAAGGTGATGTTTGTGATTTGCGTAGATGTATTCACGGATGTAAACAAGGATATTACGAATACAAACCTGAGTCTGAAGCAATTTGTCTAGAATGTCCGACAGATTGCAAATACTGTAATGACGTGAACACGTGTCGTGTTTGTAATGACGGTTTTCATTTGTATCAGTTTCACTCAAATGGAAAATATGTTGTTCATTGTGTTAGTTGTTCATTAGGATCAAAATGTTCAAATTTTTGCGTTTTTCAAAATTGCAATCAGTGCGAACTCCATAATGGCGCTTTGGTGTGCAAAGATTGTCCTGAAGGATACAGATTTAATGGCACAACATGCATACTAAATACAACAGGCTGTTCTCAAGAATGTTCTTCTCATTGTGATGACGATGGAATATGCTTAGGAACTTGCAGTGCTGGATGGACAGGTGAAAGATGTTCTGACAAGTGTTCTGATGAATGTTTCACATGCGAAAAAAGTAACAGAGTCACATGCCAACAATGCAAAGGTGACTTTTACACAACCAATTGTAACGTCGCTTGTAGTCTATCATGTAAAACAGAAAACGGTAAACAAACGTGTATACTAAATGATGGCTACTGTTTAAATGGATGTGAACACAATTTCTGGGGCTATTTGTGTGATCAGTCTTGTCCTAACGGCTGTATTGATAACAATTTATCTCCGATATGCGAAAGAAGCAACGGAACATGTAAACATGGATGTGAGGACGGATACAAAGGAGACAAATGCGATATAACTGCTACAAGCAAAACAACTGCAAAATCTGAAGGTAATAAAATTGTGTACACCTGTTGAAATTCGTTTCTAAAAGGTATATTGATGCAAAACCCACAACAGTATCCTCTATAATTTTGATATTAAAGTACTGGCACCGATCAAGACTTTCAATAACTAAAGCAGCTGATAGCAAATACGTGTACACGTATGTATCATTTATTCATGTTTAAATCTTACTTTTAAAGCAGTCATCGTTTGTGAAATAAATTGTCACTCTTTTAAGAATTATAAATACAGTGTGTTCTTATACTGGCTTTTTAAGTTTACCCTTTTCTGTTGAAAAAGTCTTAAAATATTTTAGTATTTAATTTCCTTTCATTTTCATTCATACCGTATAACAGACACTTCGCAGTTCAGTTCAACAGGTTCTGTCAAAGAAACTACCCAAGAGCCTAATGATGGGGAGCATAAATCACAGAAAGACAATAAAGATATAATCATTATAGGGTCTGCGGCAGGCGGAGGTGTCCTTGTGTTGATACTGATTATCGTTATTATTGTTTGTCTCGTGAAAAGAAGGTAAATGTATTACCTACCAATACATTTTCTGTTAAACTTACAGGATTTACTAAACAAGTTTATTCAACATCTGCTCTTTATATACTCAGTGCTTTCTGAATGCGTTTCAGTTTCATTCAAGTACGTCCACTTATTGGACTACTTGTTTGTCCTACTTTCGTTTTCTGGGTATTTCTTTTCCATTTATACAAACTGATACAACGTCTTGTATCATCATTGACTCCGTGTATTCTGAATCCATATCACCCAAGTCGGTCCCTCTGGCGGATGACTTTTTTTGTAGGTAGATGAATAATATCACGTTAGTGTAATATTCTGGGCATTTTACAATTGATATGTAAGATAGCACACGCCTGCATACATTTCATGGTGTTCATACAGGTTTAAACATAATCAACAACAAATGGCATCTTTTTGTATTTTAATGATTGTGTTATAAATATATAACTTACACTTTTCTTTACTCTTGAAACTCGAAATTATTCTTAAAACAAAATCTCATTAATCTTACGATAGTTCAACTATTGAAACACGAAACCAACTATTGTACTATGTGCTAGTCAAAAGAAATATTTTTACCAAACTTAAATTTCACAATATCAAATTCTTTATTGAAGATAAACCATGTTGAACTACAATCTGAATTACGTAAACCAGTGTCAATATAATTATTGATGGATAAAGTCCCTGATTTCGAATAATTTGTCTCTCATCGGTTCGAAACATCGCATGGAGCGTAGAAATTATGAATGTAGTTCTATATCTGTGTATGTCCACTTCTGGAGTCTTTCTCCTTCATGACACTTTGAAAGACGTCTTATGATTTTGAATTGTACAACCCTTATTCTTATATAATACTTGATATTTTTATGCACAATTAACTTTGTATTAGCACTATGATTTTACCAATTCAAAGCTAATAAACCTCCTCTAAATATTCTTTTTCAGAAAAAAGCCATCTAGTGACGAGTCTGTGCAGAATGGGATGATCATGTCAGATGATAAAGGTCTGTATTATCATTGAAATTGTCGTTAAACCATATTAATCTAAGGTTGTATCTTGCTTATTCCTGCATAAATTAAATGTATTGTAATTTACTGTTCTTTGTTAGTGAACAACGAAGCACAACCTGTGAATCCTGAACAAGTACAAGTAAAAGAGGACTACATATATGCTCAGCCTGATAAATCTCGTATTAGACAGAAACAGAGTAAAATGGAAATAAGTAAACCGCAGAAAATGTACGACAATATTGCGATTGATCTAGAAGAAAGTGGAGCAACTGTTACAGTGAATGAAACCGATGTGGATAAAATACAATTAGAGGAATTGGAAGAAGGTCCTACAAAGTTTATAGAGACAGGTGAGGCTCAAAGTTGTCCACTTTTAATGTTCAATCCTTATATCATTCTGATACTAGATAGAATATATAATTAAATATGCATACTATTTTATTTCCTTACATTGATTAAGGTAATACAGAATAACCTCATTGTATCACTCCTTACAACTGCAGTACTATTAGTATTATACATCGTTCCAAAGGACACCAGGGCTCATAACAGGACATTTTTAGTTTTCAAAATATTTTGATTGATTTCAAATTTATGTAAAATTCAGCCATTTTGGGCACCATTTTAATTTGAATTTTAGATTTAACTAAGGATTGATTGTGATAAAACTTTCATTTTAGTTTATATAAAAGCAACATATTTTGTAAAAAAAAAAACAAAAATTCCTTCAAACGCCAGAATTTTACACAGAAAAAATACATGATTGTCCACACATTGAGTCAAAAGTACCTTCAAAACAACATCCCCTACCCCCTTAAAAGTGGAAGAATAATGTTTAACATTTATCCGGCTCTCATAAATTTGAAGAAAAGAATTTTGTTACGGATTTATTCGATCAGACAGTAGTCTACACTAATACCTGTTTAAAATAAATTTCAGAAGTAAAGCCACCCAGCACAGACTTATACTACAATACTGAAAGTTTGATTCGTAGTCGCATACAGGTGTCAGATCTTCTAGAATACATCAAGAAGAAAAATGATTATGAAAAGGAATTTGAGGTAATGTTACAAGTTTAAATCGTCAATTACCAAGAACGGTCCGGACTTAGGAGAATATATACGACATGGTATATTGGACAATTATTGTATGATGGTGTGGCGAATATCCAAGTTAATGGACGTGACCAAGATGATATTCACCGAGGCCTGTTTCGGTGAATATCACATTGGCAAAGTCAAAAGACACCGACACTATCATCCAGTAAGTTTATATTTTATAACTACACTTACAATCAGAGCAGAGTGGTCATTATGTGTAAGAGTGTCCTTAAGACAAAATGCTCCAGTTTTGAAATATAACAAGTTTGCTGACTGGATTAAGTGTTTAAAGAAACCAGATATGACTGGCTGGTATTTGACAGATATTTCGCGTGAGTTAATTTTGAAAAAAAGCTCCTCGTTTACAATAATATACTTTAATGGACCTTTAACTGGCCAAATATTGACCAATGAGATAAGATAAGCAGAATTTACGTGTTATAAAATTATTTGTTTTATTTTCAGAAATTACCCAAAGGTCTTACAAGAACGTGCGACGTTGCTCTCAAACGAAACAATCGCGCAAAAAATAGATATAACGGAATATATGCATGTAAGTTTTCCTAAATATCTTTTTACGTTACACTGCTTTGTTGATCGAATTGTTTGTGCAAATAGAAATGTTTGTCCTAGCATAACTTACAATTGAAAGAATCTGATACCAATATAAAATGATCTGATATCTAACTACCTTTAATCTTAATTTCTATCATTTAACATTTTATTTTCTTCGTGAACTTCTAATTTATTCAAATTTCAGCTCATTTTAATCTTTAAAAAGGACATATTACTCAATCAAGAGTAAATATGAATTTTCTTACTAAACATAATCAAGTAATTATATGTATTGTAGATGATGCGACACGGGTTGTTCTACATAGTAAAAACTATATAAATGCTAATTATATAGACGTAAGTATAACACATTACCAACATGATGCTTTTTTAAATTATGATTAAACTAAAAGCTCGTATCCTCTTCTTTGTGTTTTTACGTATCACTCCATTATTAAAACAAGTCTGTCTCACCTAATTTTAAACCTTTACTTATAATGTATGTAGAATTAACAAAAATGACATCGTTAATATTTAGTAAATTGATTTGTTAGATTCTATGGCTAACTTTGACATGCATTTTAGTGGATCATTTTCTTGTTCTTTAGGGTCACAAGGCGTCTCCAGCTTATATTGCTTCCCTAGGTATGTTTTGTACATTTCAAAATTCTTCAAGACAATGTTTCACATATTTCACAGTTGTGTAAGATAATGTTTTATGAATAAGATTAATATATTTCACAAATTGTATAAGATAATGTTTTATATTTATCCATTATCATTTAAACGTGATTTTCATCGCTCAAGCAAAAAAGCGACTATACATTTGAAGCAGACGACGATCTTGTGACAAAATGATTTATAGTTTCCTCATGATGTTTATTTAAAATATGATATGATATCTTCCCCACAGATCATTTCCCGCAAGGTGTTAACATTTTCTTTCAATGAGAAAATAAGCTGCTGCAACATAATACATTATGTAGCTGAGGGACCAGGAAGTTTCATTTCGTCCTCCATTATTTATGTCCTTGGTTATAAATAATTACAGTTTAAGATAAACTTTAAATGCATTTATACAGTCTATTGAAATTTTGCTGAAGTTATTCTCGTGTTTAGAGTATTGAAGGCCATCATTTGCTTAGTTTAACAATAATACAACACATCTAAAGGGTATTGGATTTCAATTATAAATATTTAATATTTAACATTGTGTGAAACACTCTGTCTACCTAAAGATGTAAATTCGGGGGCGTTAATATAATGTAGGTCTTATAAATGTCTTTAATGTAATCTTATGTATATTGTACATGTATTTATTCAAAGGGCCAACTAAGAGCACAATGAGCGATTTTCAAGATTTTTGGGAAATGATTTGGCAAGAAAGAACAGATAAAATACTCATGTTGACGAACTTGGAAGAGTCTAAGGTTTGTGCACTGACCTTGAATATTTTTTCGATATGTTTGACATTTAAAATCAGAGTGCCGTTAGTATTTCCTAACATTTACCACATAGAACTTTACAACGTCATAGATTAAGGTAGTTGACTGTAATGACAATCGGCAATTTCCGTTCGTTTACGTATTCTTCGTATGCGATTTCGACATTCTCCGGTTATCTCCGGTTGTAATGTAAAATACGTTTCTATTATGGCTGAAGTATGCCGAAATCGAATATCGAGAATACGTTAGCGCACAGATATTGCTGATTTTCATCACGAGTCAATTGTCTTTGTTAGCCGTTTTAACATAATCAATTTTCCGACAATTAGAGGTCTTTTATTTCATTTTAAATTGGGTATATCCTTTCCGCAGCCTTAACGTACTAAAACGTATTAGCGTCTGATGGCCCTTTCACGCTTCCGTAGAAACAACATTTATTATACGAAACTTATTTTGAAAATATTTCTGAAATGTCTAGGTCTGCAGCTCTCAAATACGGTTATATCTTACATCTGAGGCATATACTGACACTCTCAGACAACATCAAAAATGACATTTTGAGCGATTTGATGAAGTTCCAAAATTATCAATGTACCCTTGGTCCGTTACGGACCCCTGTGGGATTTCTGTTTATCCAGAGCTCAAATATTTTTTCATAGATTAAAAGCTGACATGCTGTACTAAAGCCCAGGTAATTTCAATTCGTAATAAAGTGCTGAAAATTGGCTCCCCAATAGAAAAAAAAAAAAAAAGTCCACGCGCATACATTTAGACGGGGTGACCCCTGCGCGTGACCCCTGACTAACTACGAATCAAAATGCGGCTTTCGTTTTCAAGTTTAGCATTTCTACTTTCATTTTATTTACTTCCGGAAATAGCTGAGGGTCGAGTGACGTCATTTTCTGTGTTGTCAAAAACATACGTATGCCTGGCGAGATTGCATAAATATGTGCTGGCCGTCCTAAGGATATGTGATATTAACAATTGCTAATAAAAAAGCAAAGAAATTTATTTCATGCTGCATGACAGTAGCATACACAATCAGGTAATTAAGATTTTATTTCGGCCGGTCTCCATAATAAACGATGGTATAAATACTACATCCGGTGTATATTTCGTTCATTAAAAATTAACATTTTATTTAACTTCTTTAAGGAAGATCGGCGATTCCCGTACGCTCTATGTGCGATTTCGGTATTCTCAGGTTGTTATAAGAAACCATGCATTAACGGCCGATGAATACAGAAATAGCATATGCAACGAAATTGCCATAACGGGTCCTTTACCTTTAGCAACCACTGTTAAATATTAGAACATCGAACTGGTTATACATTTGGTCAAACTTATTGTAGAAAAAAACGTAATTTTCAGTAAATATTACTTTAAATTACAATGAAGATTTTTGATATCACATCCTCATATTTCTATCCTATAGAAAATGAAATGTGAACAATATTGGCCAGAACAAGGAGAAGCTAAGAAGTATGGTAAATACAAAGTTACATGCGCAGCTGAGAGAAAGTTTTCTGAATTCACAGTAAGAGAGTTTACCATAAATGCAAAGGTAATATGTGTTGTATTAAAATGCTTTTTTTTTATAAAAGTGTTCAATTAAATAAAAAAATTGAAAGTGTTTGTTACCCTTAAGAGTCATTCTTATTTATAGACAATATCACGTAGCTTTTACACATGAATGGATACAATGTTTCGATTATATGGGTCTTTTTAGCTTTGATGGTGAAGGAAGGCCGACAGTTTTGTGTTGTCTGTGCATTTATTCGAGCTTGGGCGGGCATCTCCATAGAATCGCTGACCTTTCTAAGTCAGTTATATGACATTCTCACATGAAATAATACTAAACACCAACCGAAGCTATTCTTGTCTTTGTTTCAAACTTTCAACGACGGTAGATAGTAGATGAAGTTATTTTTATGCAACTATGTTTTTCCGATTAATGTTCAGATACTGTGATAATAATGGGTTCTCATGAATTTCTTTATATTCGTATTTACATTAAGGTGAATTGTTTATAAACGAAAACATCCATGTGTTTGATGATTATGTCAGTGTCCTAATAATAATTTTCTAAATCAGTCTGAGACGAGACAAGTGACACAATATCACTACACAGCATGGCCTGATAAATCCGTTCCTGATGGTGTTGCAACTCTATTAGAGTTCAGAGACAAAGTTGAACAATCACAAACAACAAATGCTGGTCCAATGGTTGTCCATTGTAGGTGTGTATATTTATGTCTTAAATATTTTAAAGATTTCTAAAACGGACACACTACTAACATCTTAAACACTGCAAGTATGCCTTTGAGTGTATGTGCTTATGTTTGGTAACATTAATATTGATAGACTTAAACTATGTAAAATTAAGAGATCAATAAAATAAAAACTCGTTTATACTTTTCGCTACACCATTTAGTATTAAACCAGGATTACCATTATCATATCCTACTATTGTCCATCGCTCAATTCTCAAAACACATTTATAGGATAGTTGGATGGCAGGATAGCAGAAAGGTGATTTTAAGCTGTTAGGATAGCGGTAGTGTATACGATGAAATACTGAAATCCTACGATCGCTAGCTTACCACCCTACTTGTCTCTTAGCCTGTCATGTTACTATTCTATCATCCTACCACCTGGCTTCGTTATCTTCTTTTAATGCGTTTTAAATAACCATATCCGGTCGCTCTCACTGAGTGTTTTTCGCTATATTATTCATTTTGTAGGGATACTGTTTTGTTCATATTTTATCATCACCCATCTACCAATTGTCAAAGCCGCATGGAAGGATGAGAAGAATGTATGATAGTAGTATAATAGGATAAAACGATGGCTATAGTAAGATGGTAGGATGACAGGATATTAGGAAGATACGACTGAGATTGGTGGTAGGATACTAGGATGGTAGGTTAGGGACAGTCAGATGGTGGGATAGAGATCGTAAGATAGCAGGATGGCAAATTCCATTCTAACGTCGTTCCATCTCTATTCTACGTTCTTACTTTTGTTTTTCCCCTTTCTCTACCATCGCAGTTCTACTACACTTCCATCTCAATCCTACTATCATACCATTCTAACAAATTACCGTAGTGTTTTGATAATTGGACGATAGACGCTGGTAGGATAAACAGTATTCATATACAGTTAGTTGTGTTTGGAAATCAGATATGCCTTTGATTAAAGCTAACTCACTGTTTCTTAAACACAGTGCTGGTATTGGTCGAACTGGAACCTATATCGCCCTTGATATACTCATAAAAGAAGGCAAGGATGATAATTATGTCGACATTTTTGGCTGCGTGATGGTGCTTCGTGGACAAAGAGCTCACATGGTGCAAAACTTGGTGCGTTTAATTTCTGTTTTTCTGTATTATGCTTTGACTATATGCAAACAAGAAAACAACAGCATTTTTAAAAGGCTGTATATCTGTGTAACAAAATAAGTAAATTCCTCTACTATATTGGTAAATATTTAAACAAATCTATACAAAGATAGCCCGCCCGCTTAGCTCAGTAGGTAACAGCGTTGGTCTACGGATCGCGGGGTCGTGAGTTCGATCCTCGGGCGGGGAATATGTTCTCCGTGACTACTTGATAAACGACATTGTGTCTGAAATCATTAGTCCTCCACCTCTGATTCAGGTGGGGAAGTTGGCAGTTACTTGCGGAGAACAGGTTTGTACTGGTACAGAATACAGGAACACTGGCTAGGTTAACTGCCCGCCGTTACATGACTGAAATAGTGTTGAAAAACGGCGTTAAACCAAAAACAAACAAACTATGTTTACAAAGACACTCGTATTCATTAAGTGGTATCAAGTGGTATTTAAGAAACAATATTTATTTTTATCACCGCTGTGTTTTGTATCTTATAACCTGTAAATACTGAAGGTAATGTTTTCCTAAATGTTTGCAAAAGAACTTACCAAGCGCTGTTTTACAGGATCAATATATTTTTCTTCATCCCTGTGTCCTGTATGCTCTGAACTGTGACGCTGAACCGCTCTCGCTCACTTCAATACCAAATATCATGGCAGATGAAAAAATAGCACGACAGTATCAGGTATGTTACATAATAACAAACATAACGTACTGTTTAACAAAATCAGATATGCTACATAATAGCTTATAGTTTAGCTATGTTGCATACTTTTTAACAATACCAGGTATGTGATATAATAACGTATTGTTGAACAACATCTGATATGTTACATATTGTTAAATAATATCAAGTTTGTTGCATAATAGAGTTAGTATAATTGCAGCTTCATCTGGGATACTGTATGCGGCTCGAGTGGATTTGTAGCCTGGCAAAATCAACGAGAGCCAAATACAACTTCTCAGATCTAGATATTGTTTTAATTGTCTATTTATTATATACCTCCACCTTTTTTGTTCATTGTTTTGTTCTTGACCAATGAATATCGAACGAAATCTTCATGGTTTATCGATGTTAGAAGTGAGCGGGGTTTTCTTGTGTGCGCAAGCCATGTTTATTAATTAATGTAAATAGCCCGAAAATATGCCTAATACAGAATTTACAGTACAGTACGGAATTTGCTTTCCGTCTGTTCGTATTTACCTGTATAGTTCAAGCCATACTTTCACAGATCTTTTTCAGGTATATAATAAAATAACATACTGTTTAACAAAATCAGATATGTTACATGATACAAATTGGTATGCAATAACAGATATGTTGCGTAATAACACACTGTTGAACAATATCGGTTATGTTACATAATAATAAAAGTTTAACAATTTCAGGTAATATTATGTTACATTAAAACATATTTCAGTTTTATACCATTTTAAATTAATCATTATTTCCTTGAAGGAGTTCATTGTTTTGAAGTTGTGAATGTTGTCTATGTATTCAGTTGAAGATGAATTTATATTTATTTTTACATGGACCCAGTTTTGTTAAATCTTCTGGTCCTTCGGTATCATGGAGTCCATCCAATTTAACTGTAATAAAATTGCGCTTAAGCCAATGCTATGGAACCTGATTCATTACCTCTCATGAACAGACTCGGTCAAACCAAGCCCGCTGTTACTTGGCTCGGTTGCGTTCTATGCTTCCAAAGGATCTTCGAACGGATTTTGGAAACTTTCGCAATAGCAGTCTTTTAGTGCCGTGTGGCAGCTGTAAAAATCCGTACTTGGATTCAGTGTTGATATACTTTTTGGTCCTTTATTACCACATAGTTCAGTCAGTTTAGTTTAAGAATACACTTGCGTATCACAAAGTCATAAATGGACTTGTAACATTTCAGACTTTTGCGGACATTCAAGTACTAGTGGACAAAGATCGTAGGTCAGTTGCAAACAATAAAAGCAGAAAGGGAAATAGAAGTGGAGCCGACATTCCCAGTAAGGAATTTTCACTGACATGATAACTTTGATAAGTTTTATTTTTCAAATTCCATAAGGACAAATGGCCCATGAGGACAAACAAAACATAATACATGGCAGGACCGTGTTTAACAAATGCATACAATGATATAGTTTATCGTAGAAGGTATACAATAAATTGCACATCATTTACAAACATATCACACATTTATGAATACATGCTAATACAAAATAATGATTTCATTAAAGTAATATAAATCAGTGCTTAACAGAACGTATCACATTTTGAATATTAAACATGTTACAGAATCTAGTCATTTTACATATATTATTGTTTCGTAAATAGTGGAAACATGTAGTAGCATTTGACTAATAAATATGTTATTTTATTGCTTTATAATAAGTGGGTAAATGTAGTAGCATTCGATCAATAGATATGTTATATCCTGTATGCTGAAACAAACACACATATATATATATGCACCTTCAGTCATATTCACATCATATGTACACAATATGAATGTTGATCTCACAAGATCAACATATCAATTAAACAGTAAATTATAGTTTTATGGTACTATAACGTTGAACAAAATACACTGCAAAAAAGAATTAAACTAGTAGGATTCTTATGGCAGTTTGCCTTAAGAAAATACAAATTAAAATTACTATAAATGAGAGGTTAGAATATTAGTTAAAAGTGTATAGTATTGTCCAGGCGTATGTAGCACATTATGTTCAATTAGTAAATTAATTTAATCATTTATTTATCTATACAGATTGCAGAATGAAATACATACATCTGTAACAAAAGAGAATATCTAATACTAAGAACCATTAACCCTTACCATGCTAAATTTCTATAATGGACTGGTCCATCTTCCAATTTGAGCAGTACCATTTATCATTTGAAGGGGTGTTTACTAAAAATTTACTGACTGAATAGCGAACAGTGCAGACCATGATCAGACTGCACGGATGTGCAGGCTGATCTTGGTCTGCACTGGTCGCAAAGGCAGAATCACTTGCCGCCAGCAAGCTAAGGGTTAACATTATTTTCATTGACAGGAGCTGCGTATAACTTTTCTTTCCTTAAAGCTCTGTTCACAAAATTCCCTAACTTTCGTATTATGCAAACATTTTCAGAATTTAACAGTTCAATAAATGTTGGCATATTTGGTCTTTTCCATTAAAACATAGGAATAAAAAGTTTCCTTAGATTATTATATACTTTACATTCCAATACAAAATGATATTCATCTTCTAAAACATCACAAGAAAAGCATTTTCTTTCATTTAGAGGTGTATTATTTGGCTTAGTCCATCTACCAGCTTCAGTATGCAATCTGTGAGAAGAAACTCATAACATCCCTTTGAATAATAAATGGTATGGCCAAAAATGAATGACGGACCAGTCCATTTTAGAAATTTAGCAGTGTAAGGGTTAAACATGATCTGATGAACCACTAATACTGTTCTCATGAAGAATAATTATGTTCAAATCTTTCAAATGTTTTTTATTGATACTTGTTGAACGTCTGTCGCATTTTATACAACTTAAATTGCTCAAGATTGTATATTAGATAAAGTATATACAGGGTATCACCGTATCCATGCATGAATTAATTTTCAATAGTGTGCATTCAAAATTAATTCTTTCAAAGGGGAAAGTGCAAACATTTCAAAAGAAGGTTATCGTCAACTCAATTTCAAAGAAATTTAAATGCGGAAGTAAAAATAACAATGTATTACCTAACAAGACATCATCAGTTATCTTATCCTGATCTCTTTAGATACTTTCAAAACCTTTCAAAACGGAACGAAGATATACATAAAAACTTTCATAGTTTTCAGGCGATGACCATAGAGTGCGACTGACATTGACCTTAGCAGGGCATGATTATATAAATGCAGTCTATGTTAATGTAGGTTTGTTTAGATAGATTTTAGGTCAAGTCAACTACATTTTAAGTCAGATGGTGACTTTCCAGTTTTGACAGAGGAGGAAGATATGCAAGTGACCCGGATATTTCTACACGGAAATGCGCTAGAGAGAACCGTCTTCCTTCTGCAAGCGAACTAAACATGTAAAAGAATTTCTCAGCCAGCGGTGGTGAGAGGCAAATGACCTGTCAGCAATCTTAACCACTTGTACTCAGATCTAAAGGTCTGTGAATTTGCACAAGCTGTTGCAAGAGGGTTGCATATGTAACTGTATAATGAGCTGGTTTGCTTTTGGAAAAACAAACTTTATCCACATTGCTTGAATAACAATTATATCTGACTTCTATTCACCTGTCATTTTCTGATACAAGTAATGAAAATACATTATAGTGGTATTACAGCCGGTGGCCAGTCTAGATAGGTAGTTTGTCATTGGCAACTTATTATATGTGTGTTGAGATTACATCATATGAAATGCATAATATTAACAATACATCTACAAGAACTCTTTGATTAATTATCAGTAGATGTTGAAACAAATATGAAAATAGAACCGGTTTAGATAACTCTTCAGTTGTTGGATTTTATTTGTTGTTGCTTTTTTTTCTTGAAAAACAACCTTTTCCACATTAGTAATAAATATATCTGACTTATACTCAATTGTAATTTTCTGATACAAGTCAAGAAAATACATGTTTATAGTGTTAGTAAGGCATATGTCGACTACACAAACAGTACTGTCGTTGTCAATATTTAATTTAAATTTCAGGGATACGAAAAGTCCAACAAATTTATTCTGGCACAAACGCCTTTACCGAATACAGTGGAAGATTTCGTATCCATGTTGTATCAAGAAAAATGCCCATGTATTGTATGCCTTGATGAGGAAAATATAAAGGATAAAGTAAGCTCAATTGATGAATTTTGTCCTCTAGGTCTAATTATCTATATAATTTCATTTTCCCCGCTATAATTTATTTGTTATATGCGTCCAAACATCGGTGTTTAAGAAATAATATATTCAGAACAGTGATTTTGTACTTTAATAATATCGCTCGAGTTCAGATTAGGAGGAACAGTGCAATGTTTAAGAAATAATGTATCCAGAACAGTGATTTTGTACTTTAATAATATCGCTCTTGTGAGTTCAGATGAGGAGGAACAATCAACAATACGCATCTGAAAATCAACAATGCATTTATTCAAGACAAAGATAACAGTTTGAAATATATATTATCTTGATTCTTATATCAAGCATCTTTATTCTCATCGTAATACATAAAACAAATAAACATCTATATATATTTACAATTACAAATGTAATACGCCGTTCCATGTTAGAACTATAACGGATTATTGCACAATCATATCTGCATCAATTATTTTACAAAAACTATAAAACAATATAACCGAACTAGTTAAACTACTGCTAATCCATAGGTATCTTATTAAAAATAAACTAGATATTTAAAAGGTACATAACATAATAATAATATTTGAAAAAAGTATTTTACTATTTTACACACTTTAATTTTTTTTTAAATGGCTGTAGGTGACCAGAAACCTGTCGATAAGATCAGCCTTGCATTGATTAGTAAAACTTTTTCAGTGGACAAAAATATTTGAACACAGATAAAAAAAACATAACACAAAACGCTACCTTATTCACAGCATAAATATCACTATTTACATGTTTAAAATTGGCGTCTTTTGAGAATTAAAAAGCAGGTTTTGGCGCTAGTCCTGATTATATTTGGGTCAGAAAACTAGAATATACATTTATCCGTTTCAGACATAGAACGAAAATTGTTTCTACAAGCGATTGCCTTTTGAAACAGCGACTGCCTAATATCATGATATACTGGACAATTCAATATCACGTGAATATCATCCTCAACGGCACTGCAAAAGGACGTGTCCTTCTTTTAAGTTCAATGCCTTCATAACGACGGGTTTCAATTCTAATTGGTGCTACACCGCATCGAAATTTACTAAAAGCTGCACAATGTCTAGAAGGCATTATCAATATGCAGTACCGCTCAGGAATAAACTCATGTTTAAACAATTTATAAAACCGAAGCTTATTACAACCTCTGCCAGAATTACCTACCACAGCATTGTTTCTAGCTGACCACTTTTTAATATAATCATTAAATAATACCGTTTCACCATCATTGATAAACGAAATTTGGTAGTAAATGGTCTATATTTGCATATATAATGCATTTATTCAAGACAGATATAACAATTTGAAATACATTATCTCGATTCTTATATCAAGCATCTTTATTCTCATCGTAATACATACAACAAATAAACATCTATATATATTTACAATTACAAATGTAATACGCCGTTCCATGTTGGAACTATAAGGGATTATTGCACAATCAAATCTACATCAATTCTTTTACAAAAACTATATAACGATATAACTGAACTAGTTAAACAACTGCTAATCCATTGGTATCTTATTAAAAATAAACTAGATATTAAAAAAGTACATAACATTATAATAATATTTTTTCTCCAATTCCAATAGGCTTTAAAAGCAAACAGCGTGGAGCCTGACAAGACTGCGCGTTTATTCAAGACAAAGATAACAGTTTGACATATATTATCTCGATTCTTATATCAAGCATCTTTATTCTCATCGATATACATACCACAATAAACATCTATATATATTTACATTTGCGAATGTACTACCCGGGTCCATGTTGGAACTATAAGGGATTATTGCACAATCATATCTACAACAATGCTTTTACAAAATCTATAAAACAATAAAACCGACCTAGCTAAACTACTGCTAATCCATAGGCATCTTATTAAAAGTAAACTAGATATTAAAAAATGTACATAACATAATAATGGTATTTTAAATATTTTTTTTGTTTACTATTACAACCTCTGCCACTTGTTAATATAATCATTAAATAATACCGTTTCACCATCATTAATAAAAGAATTTGGTAGTAAATGATCTATATGTGCATATACTTGCAAAGTGTTGTCTTTGAGAAATTCTTTAATGATAAAAAAAAGCATTTTACATGCTTTACTATATGCCTACAATGCTATTCGCTTGTTGAATCGTACTCTATCAAAAGCAGTATAAAAATATACTTTTCCATTGCCGTACCATTGGAGGCTTCCATCCCTATTCCCCCGAACCCCGTCATTAGGAGTATATCTTCAGGCGCCTAGGAAGAACCGTTGCGCTCTGTTATGTACAGCATCAATACACGAAAAGGACTTAAAACCCCATAACGAAGTATGTAATTGATGACTGGCCACACAACGGAATCGTATAACTTAATAAAAACATCATACGGTACACCCCAATATTTTTGCATTTGGCAATTAAGGATAACATGGTGTAATAGCCAGATTCCATATCTTGTAACTGGATGGTAATATTTAAATGAAATTTGATCACTTTAAAGACATTCAAAATTATAAACGTTTCACCGAGAGATTTTTTTGAAATTTATCAAGCTGCATTATATGATTCTGATACAAATATCAAACAGAAATCTAAAATTCCCCGTAGGGAAAAGGAGAAAATTATGTTTTTCTAGTTTTCAGGGGAGAAAACTCATGAAAAACCAAAATCATCAGGGGAGGTAATCTAAAAGAATTTTTTTGAGAACTTCTGTCACTATGTAACTTGTCAATGTGCACCTTATTTCTATCGTTTGACATTTTCAAAGCTTACATTATCAAGTTGTATGTATGCTTTTGGTGAAATTGAGGCCTATTACGGGTAGTCATCCTTAATAGACCCAACGCACGACTAGCACTCTGAGCAACTAATTTCACCGTTACATTTGAATCAAGGTTTTCATGCAGTACCACTCCTAAATAAGTGTATCTATCCTATCTGCTATAGTCAACTGATTATTACCACACATAAACTATGTACATCCTTGTCGACATTCACAGGTCATTAGCCTGTTTTGAGTGGTTTTCTTTTCCAGCGCGCCGCTATGACGTTTGGTGTTTTGACGTAATAATTGTGACGTAATACAGTCATTTTGTAACATAATAATGTCACACTTAATATATTCTTTGTTTAATGGGGGGGGGGGGGGGGGGGGGTGAGGGATCGAGTCGTTTTAGAAAATATGATATTTTCATTTTAAGTAATCAAAATTAATTTATCTTGAATTTCAATATGGGTAAAAGTCAGGTAAAAAATCAACAAAGATGCTCTTCGAGTACTTGCAATGGTAAAGTGTTTGGTCAATAATGTATTACTATGTAGACTTTACAAGATAATTGTTCTGTTTTCCAAACTAAATACAAACTAACAAATACACAAATAAAGTTTCGAAGTCAACGGAAAACAGTAAATAAGTTGGTCAAAGTCCAGGTTATATAAAAAAA
Organism: Mercenaria mercenaria; assembly: GCF_021730395.1. Lineage (NCBI taxonomy): Eukaryota > Metazoa > Mollusca > Bivalvia > Venerida > Veneridae > Mercenaria > Mercenaria mercenaria. The sequence continues at coordinate 21,549,067 of NC_069378.1, read as the reverse complement.
CAATCCTGTCAAAAAGATTCTTATTAATCAGAAATAGTTGTGTTGTAATAATTAAATATTCAGTTTAGTTTCTGACACATTTCTTATCAAATTGTATAGTCTTTTAAGATAATGTATTGTTAATTATTATATAAATAACTTTCAAGGGAGACATATTGCTATTCCTTTCGTTCTCTGTCTGGCCCACAGTCCGTCCCCATTAAATTTACGAAAACCCCTGGTCGGATTTCAATAATTGGTATCAAGTCTAGTTGTGCATATCACCGGCACATCTTATTTGAAATATATGTTATGGAGTATAGCCCCTTTATCAATAAAATGTATTCAGACTACTTCTTCTTTACTTTTGGTGGGTTTTGAATGTTTTCCTGACTAGATGTTGTTTTCTAACATACAAACTAACAAATATACATATAGTGATGTTTCGAAGTCGACTTAAAACACTAAATAAGTTTGTCAAAATCCAGGTTGTACAAGAAATCCTAGTACCACCTTGCAAAAAAGCTCTTATTCATTAGAAAAAGATGTGTTGTAATAATTGAAGACGAAGTCCAGTCAAACTAAATGAAAACGAACAGGTAGGCGTGCGGACAGACGGCAGAAGTAACTTATCTCCCGCGAAACTTATTTATAAAGAAATTAACATGCATCATCTCAAACGGCACAACAATCTGATGAAACACTGTGATATAAGTAAATTCACAATTTCCCTGTATAATTTAACAATTACTTCCTCATTCTTTTTCCCTGAAATAAAACTGCATTGTCAAGATTTAATGCATTGGGAGACGATATGTGTTTTTAAAACACCCACCTAACGTTGAGATTTTTTGAGATTAACTTTAAATGTAAAGGAAAAAAAATGAATCAAAATATGGGCTCTTCACATATTGATTATTTTCTCTTTTCTTTATGTGTGCTTCAGACGGTCGGGCACTATCTTCCGCATGCCGGTAATGTGTCCAGAGTGGGGCATTTTCAAGTGACATGCAAGACATGTGACTCAAAGGAAGATATAGTTATTCGAGAGTTGAGGATTTCACGTAATGGATCGGTATATTGAACCACTTTACACTTTTCTACAAAATTTACAAGTTAAACATGTCTGAAACTCAATGTTCATATTAATATGATAACTGAAATAATATTAAAAATTATAACATATGGTCATGTGAAAACCTGAAAATTAAATTTTCAGTTTTAATATAAGTATAATTTTTTAGAAACAAATTACTTCTGGTCTAGGTTTTGCATTCTCGTCCATTGGCACCAGAACAAAAAGAAAATGCCTCTGTACATGTTATACCCTAGCCCTAGGTATTTTATAAGAACCATGGTCATAAACGGGAAAATATACTTACCCATTTCAATTTCGCATTTCATACCTAAAACGCGCAGTTCGGTGAATGTGTACTATTGGTATTGAACAAGAGATCATTTATCTTTCATTGTGTACCGGTCACATTTTTTCAATATTTCTTACTTGCGAGAAACAACGCATAGTTTATAGTTTTTCAACGTTACACAAAAAACTTTGTTGAACTTCCCTAGTGAAGTTCCGGTCTAGATTACAAAACCATTCTAGCTGGCTGATGTGTAAATGTATGTCAGTCGTTGTTTAACTACACATGCACGGTATATGTGTATATGCAGCATAAATGTGCAATATGAATTAAGTAAACAGTTCAGATGTATACAAATGTATGACTTTAAATTCAAAATCATATATAAAGATGAATTTCATTCATTATTTCAAGTTTTCGTTCTGTACGACTTTTATGTCGTGTTATTGGTACTGTTTAGTTTCTCAACATGAACACTTCGGCCTGGGTGGTTCCATACTCCCGCTTTCATAGCCTTTGGTATTGTTTAATCACCCCTTGGATATGGTGCCTGCTTTTTAATTTTGTCTTTTGACAGTTCCTGTGATACGCAGGCTCCATAACCTCAGACCCCTTTCCTAAATTCCAGTTTGTTTATTTCTGCCCATTGTTCTCTCGTTTGGGGCATACCCTTCACTTTATCTGGGGACAAACGCCGCTCTTCATGGAATTACACGCCTGAACACGTGTGTCATTGAAGGTTCCATGTTCACCGCCGTTTGAATACATCTGCGGATGTCTCTAAATTGTTTTTTGTACTTTTAGCATGTGTAAATGTTGAGTTCTGCTCAACCTGGGGCTAGAGGGCGTGGACGGTAGCATGCATTTCCACTACCGTCCATGAACAGGCTCAATCAAACCGAGCCTGCAGCATTTTCATTTTTGTCGTGTTGAGCGACCTGTGAAGTTTTCACTTTCTCTATTTTATTGTAAAACAGTGAATATTTTGCGTTCTGTTTTTGTTTGTTTATATTTCGCCTAACATGTGCTCACTGCTTTGACCTCTAGATCGGATGTTCATTAGGGAAGTTCACGCAAGTTTTTTCTGTAACGTGTACGAAAGCATAAAATATGTGGAGTATCTATGCAATATGAAATATTGAGACAAAGTGACTGGTACACGATGAAATATAAATTACCGCTTAGAATACCTAGGGTATGTTACATGTAGAACATTTGCGCCTTTAGGTGAGAATGTACGATTGAAATGGTTAGTGCACTTTCCGTTCATGACCATGATTCATTTAGATACCTAGGGGTAGGTTAAACATGTAAAGAAGCATTTCTTTCTGTTCTGGTGCCAGTGTTCTCGTCATATCAAATTTGCATTTTTTCCTAGCAATCATCTCAAGAATTTAAAATCAAACATTACCAGTTGAGAGGTTGGACCAAGTCCGGAAGTGTCCCTTCAAGAGTTGAACCTTTCATAAAGATGGTTAAGGACGTTGAAAATGAGAGAAAGGTTCAGAAATCGGAACATCCATTCGTAGTTCATTGCTTGTAAGTACATGTTATTAATGGCTGGTAAAGTTTAGAGTCATATATGACATATCTTCATGTATATTTCTAGAACCGGTGCGGAGAGAAGTGGTCTTTTCGGTGCTGTTTCTGTGCTATCGGAGAAGCTTCAATCTGAAAAAGAACTAAGCGTTCTTAATACAATATGTCAAGTTCGCACTAGAAGGCGGTCAGCTTTTCATGACATAGTAAGTAAATAATTTTGTATTATATTAGTTTCTAATTTGAACATTTAGACTAAAAATGTGAACGTTTTGATCCATTCGAATCAAATTAGGAAATGGCGCATGTACATAGAAGAGGCTTTAGTCGCATTTATTAAGTATATTATTATATTAAGTATAGTATTATACACTTGTTGCCATGCCGGTCAAAAGTCAGATTTATTGCCCGAGGTGCGAACTGTTTCATAACTTCACCTCCAAAAATATATTCGCTGCTTTGTTGTTTGTTTAAATGTTTGACAGATTAGGCTAGTATATAAGCATTGAATATAGACCAGTTATGTAGCACAAACTATTTAGCGTTGATTTATATATGAGGTCCTGTAATCATAAAATGATTAGATAAAGATTCTTTCTTCATGTATTTTAATGAATATGACAATGACATATTTGAGTATTAAATAAGATTAATTGTGACATTAAAACTGATGTATCATTATAGTTTTATGCATGTAATCCCAGAATAGAATAATTATCAAGTATTGATAGAAGGTGATATTATTGTTTGTTTTATGTCTATGTTTCACGTTAGAACGCAATGCCTATGTAAGATATTTTTCTTGCCAAAAGCTAGTACATTGTATCTGCTGTTTGATTCACCAGTTCTGAGATGGTGGAGTTTTTTCTGTTCTTTCAAGAGCTAAAAACCAAAATCATTCTAGAGTTATCCAGAGATTGTAATTTCATTTCAAAAGTGTTTTGTTCTTGGCGTATTCCACCTGAAAACTTCGGAGAATTCAAAGTTGTACCTCATCATCATATGATTATATGATTTAAACAACACATGGACCAAAATGTAACAAATTTTTAAAATCTACTGGTGTTGAAAATTGCTGACAGTTACGAATTTAAGATGACAGAAGGACCAGTTTATACTTACTATATGAACAAACATGTCAAAACGATCAAAATACTTTATTTTAAGGTATTTAGAATGAAGTGTTACATGCATGTTCGTTAAGTAATTAAGAAGAAAGTGTCAGAAATACGGAATGTGTGAATCAAACATTAATATTTATTAGTCGTGCAATTTTTATGACTTAGCTCAAAAAATTGTTTATATTCATTTTAGGAACATTACCGGTTCTGCTACAAATGTGTGAAGGAAATGTCCGAGACTTCAGACTCGAGTACATACTATAATATGAACAATATGTAAATGGTAAAGGAAAAGTCTTAAGAAAAAAATCAAAATGACTGCATTTCTTAACAGTCATTCCGTTTGTAGAGCTTACGTTTTACCCTTATTAAAATAGAGACATTGTCCAAATGTAAAACAATCAATATTCACGTATTGCTAAAGTTAGGATGTATGCTTTTTCATTATTATGTGTTTTCCATAATCTACGATTGTCATCACTTACATATACTGTGGGATGTACAAAAGCGATTTAGACACCTAACGCTATTAAAGGATTTACTTCTTTAAACAGATTTACATTCCCATTGAATCCAGTCTGTGTTATTCTATTATCCGGGATTTCAAAAAGTAACAGAAATTCAAAAATGATGACGTATATGCATATATCCTTACCATGGCAATGTTCAGTGCTCCCGTGAAAAGCAATATGATATTATAATTTAAGTATAGTTTTTATATTAGTTTTTTACACGTAGTTGAGACATTATTCATATTTCAATATCCGTGTTTTAACCGGCTTACCTATTTCTCTAAATGAGCAGTAAATGACATTTACTTGGTTTGAAATATCCATGTTCGTCGTTATCAAACATTTTACAAATGGCACCAGTACCTCCACCCCAAAAATTTACACTTGTTATAGAGTTTTTAAATCGAAAATCGTGGAGGGGCATTAATTCTATTTAATGATAGCTCTAGTTTATATGTCCACACGTAATATACAAATTGTTGTTAATTATATGAGCCGCACCAAGAGAAACCCAACAAAGTGCGTTTGCGACCGGCCTGGATCCAGACAAGCCTGCGCATCAGCGCAGTCTGGTCAGGATCCATGCTCTTCGCTTTCAAAGCCTATTGCAATTAGAGAAAACTGACCAGACTGCGCGGATGCGCATTCTGGTCTGGATCCATAATGGTCGCTATAATGTACTATGTTGATTTTCTCATGTTGCGGCTCATATTTCAATTTTCGATTTATGCGGCTTACCTGTTTCTATCGTAGGGAAGGAAAACATGTATATTTGATAAAAAAAATGCATGTATCTCATTATCAACTTTCCTAATCGGTTAAAGCTTTAAAGAAAATGCATACAATGTGTGAATAATATGTTACAAACAATAACTACAAGTCTAGCCGACAAAGGCTCCTAGACAATATTCAGTAAGATTAAACTGAAAATTTCCTACTTTAATCATACAAAAATTAGAATGCGACAGTTTTGCTTTTGTCATTTATTGTATTTTCAAGGGTATTTCTTTGTGGTTTTATATTGCTTCATTTTAGTTATTCACGTTACCTTTCTTTCGTTAGTTTACCTTTAACTGGTTATTAGTTCAAAGGTGGAAGAGTCTTACTGAAAGAAATTTCTAGAGGTTAGCGGCATTTTACAAGACTAGCAATAAATAAACAAAGATAATACTGCAGGAACTATTGTAAGCATATTTCAGTATATCGCATTTTTACTTATTATCATTTTTAATAGCATTGCTTAATGAAATTAGAAATTTAATTGTATTAGTTTCATACAACTGGTTCTGATATTTGATTTTCTGCATCTGGTGACATATATTCATAAAATTTTAGGCCATACTGTTTACAAAATGATTTTGCTTTCTTATCAGCTAGTGTGCTTATTGTAATGTACCTGCCTTTCTAATAAAAAATGATAACAGTTACACGCTCTTTTTAGTTATTCTATGACAATTCATGTACAATGTAAATAAATGTAGTCCTAGAAACTAAGTCATAACCAGATACTTTAAAGGTAGTACATGTTTAGCAGGTTTGCACTCATGTCCACATTGACAAAGCCTAGATCAGGAACAGCTACATACTAACCCAAAACACGACATGCAGAAACATTGATTAGAGCAAGTGATCCGCTTTTATTTTACAGAATGACCTTTTGCAATAGTTACTGACCAGCAACGCATTCAATAAACGTTTTATTACATGACATCAGCTTAAGTTTTGACTTATTAGCAAACAAATGTTGAATATAGAACTGTCATAGAGCACAAACTATGGACCGCAGATTTATACAAGGAGCCATGTAATAAAGAGCATTATCTTCCTTACATTAAAAACATAGTGAATACAGTGACAGTAAAGACACCTTCGGTAATGTTTGTGTCTGCAAATAAATTGGACTACTTAGACGTATCATAGAAAAACTACGTGATGGTGGCGTAATAGAGAGGTTGATTATTTTAACATCGGTCAGATTCCCACCACTAGCGTGTGTTCAAGCGGTGCTCGTAGCTTGGTTTTAATGCCTTGAATTCTTTCATGCAAAGGTCGATGGTTCTGTACACTGCAATGTTTGAGCACACTAGTATCTAACATAATAAACGTAGACATAATTTTGGTCTCTTTCTTGAAGCAATTTGTACAATTCTACGCTTGAAACACCTTGGTTATAACTATGGAACTTAACGAACAATTTTCTTTGCAAAACGTAAAGTGGAATTATTCATTTAGGAAACATTATACAAAATGGGTGAATATTTAAGTATGTTGTATAATTCATTTTTATTTCAAGGTTTTATACATACATGTCCTACTTAAATACGACAAAGGTTTTGAGTATGGAAGATTTTATTACAAGTCAAGCAATAACAACATCAATTAAATCAAAGTACTGAAAATATAGAAAAGCTGGCTACCACAAAACACTGGATGAAATTGTGCAGGAAAGATGGTTGCAAAATCTTAGATATTATGGGCTTTCCATATCAAACTAAGGCGAGCATAGGGTATTGTTGTGATGAATCATCTTGATTAACTTGAGAAGGTAGTGTAAGGATAGTACAGACTACAGATGGTGAAAAAATACATTGTATTTGCTACATTGGGGATAACATAATTAGTGAGACAGGCTGCACATAATTCTCACTTGAGAATCTGAAAAACGCAAAGATTAATATCTAACAAATCAGGTTCCGAGGACGCAAACCAATCAAACCACAACCTCGTAACCATGTATGTATTGGCTTGTACACATAAACTTATCTTCAAAATATAAATGAAGTAAAAATTATAGACAAACGGGGGCAAAACGAACAATGAAAGGAACACAGTCGGGCACCGTCTTGTAAATATCAGTGGCAAACACACCATAAGTTAATTTAAACAGGTTTATTCTACGTTTGTAACCTCATCACTGGCCCATACCATGGTTTCAAAGTTAACACTAAAAAGCCAAGTTGATTCATTGACTGTAATATAGCATGAACTTGCATATATATAAGTAAAATCTCATATCAATATACCGTGTTTAGGAGACTACTTTAACTATATTTTAGGAGGGCATAGGCTCAAGCCCCACCAGGACCAAACTCTTTTTTTCTTATATTTCTTTTATCTAGTCAGATAAACTTTTTCCAGACTTATTATCATTGATTTGTTGTACAAAAGCGGAAACATTTCATTTGATTAACCATTTCTTGCTGTTTAAAATTAATTTAACCTCTGATACAGAAGGGTGAAAGTCATCTTTGAAAATACATGGTACCATGTTGTTAAAGATCCTGATTTTGCATTTATTCTTTAGTTTACAAATTTTGGAAGAAATGTGGGTAGGTTTTATTTCTGTCCTATGTTTCTTTTTGAAAGCAGAGAGCAAGGCCATAATTTTTCATTGTTGGAACCTAATTTCTGTCCGATTAAATCCTTTTACCTGAAACTCCCCAGAAACAAATCTTATCGACAGTTTTATTTTGTGTTTTATAACTGTCACTCAATACTTTGAGGTTTCTTTTAGCAAAATATTTGGTAAAATGAATTCTCTGCGAACATTTTGTGCAGTGTTTATCACTTTGAAATTTGTCTGTTTGAGCTTGAGGAAATAACATAAAATATATAAAATTTAAAAAACGACACGGTAAAAGTCGTTTAAAAATGCAACACAGTGCGAAATAATGTTTACTTCAGGACTGTATCAAGTTAATGCAATTGTTAAACAAAAATCGCTCACATCTACGCACCCCACTCCATTAAGCAAATAAGACACAAAGCACTTTTTTACAATATTACTTTAGGCATTCGTCAGAATGTTTCTAAAACGAATTTGTTTAGTATAAAAATAGCCAAAAGAGTATATATATATATATATAACATGTAAGGTGTTTCGGTAAAGCAACACGTAGAATGTGGCCATTTGTTTCTTCTCACCTTAAGTACTGTGGCAATTCCACGCAGCGACTACGTCCCGTAAAACCTATAGCAAATGATCTTGAAAAATTGATTTTTAAAAATTATGCTTCTCATTATACATATTTTGTACTCATTATTTATTGCATTATATGCAAAATCATACCTAGTAAAAGTAATACCTTTATTTAACAGTTAATTAATAATGGGCAGTATAATTCATATCGGCATTTCATATGAATGAAACTGAGCTCGGAACCAGCGTATTTATAGACCAAGGTCATAATCTATAACGAAGTGGTTGCTGGAATTCCGTTTAAATTTTAAAAACATAAACATTATTTAAGTGTTCCGATAAAATTTTAATTCGATGTGTTGTATATTTTTGTTAAATACGTCTTGCATTTCGCATGATTTATCAGCTTTTTCTCTGCATACTACATCATGTGTGTATTATGTCATTGAGTTTTTATTGCCAAAGATGAAATGATTTACCATTATTATGAAATATTTTCCAATGCTATCTTAAAGGATAACAGAGAGATGCATGACATAATCATTTACAGAAGCACGTTGAAATTATAGTATTCTATGCATTTTGGACAGCCATACAAATTTATATGGCGTACATGTTATTACAGTTCTGCGGAAATGTTAGGGGGCGATTGTTTACTGTTGCTTCAAGGTACAGTATATAATGTTAAGAGAATCTGAACCGTATTGTTCACTCTGGGGATAATCGCCCCAAAAATGTAATCTAATTTAGGTTCATAATTAGATATAAAAATGTTATCAAAACTCTAACTGCAAGATTTTAAGTGCATTAGTTTGTGCGAGAACTTAACGCACTACCTCTACTTAATATAGACTATCCCACAATCTAAAAATAAATTGTTTCCATACATAATGAATGGGCCTATACAAAAGTGAATGAACAGGCAGAGTGGCGTCACATCAGTCTAATGAAGAAACGCATACTAAGTTTGAATATGTAATCAGCGACGCCTTTATAAACGTCTGTTTTTACTTTCAAATATTTTTTCTTTAAAAGAGAAACATGATAATAAAATGTATGAGTAGAAGTTTTTATTACAACAGATGAGTTTAAAAATCCTCAAGCAAATCCGTGGTAAAACTGATATACATGACGAAACTGTTTCAGTTGCTCATGAAATTATTTATGTTGTCAGTGACTTTCGATTTGTGGTAATAGTAGTCTGGCGAACGAGTCCGCCAGCCTAAAAATTATCTAACAATATCATTAACAATATAAGCCGTCTTTCATGTGGCGGCGGCTGCTTTGGCGCTAGTGCTGGTGGTGGCGGTGGCGGCTACGGCGACGGCGGCTGTGGCTGTGGCGGTGGCGGTGGCGGCGGCGGTGGTGGCGGTATTGTTGTTGTTTTTATATTTGTATTTCTAGTCTTTGTGTCAGTATTTATTATTCTGAATGCTTTGGGCTTCAATGATGGCTATGTCGATTTTAGGAAGATGTTGTTTGATGGATTTCCACTGTTGAAGGTCAAGTTGTATTCCGATGATACTAGCAGTGTGATTAATAAAACGCCTCAAATCCACCAGGATTTCACCATCTCTGTTGCATACAGGAATATATATGTTTTGCTGTTTTTCGAACTGTTTCATATAGAGTCAGGCGGTCTGGTTTTCATTCACTTAAATTTCATTATCTACGTATGCAGTTGAATTCTTAGTCGCAAACGTTAAAGCGAAAGGCAAATTGCATATAACAATAAGTATAATCGTGCATATGATGATTGCTCTTTGTCGTTTGATGATGCAATTTGACTGACGAAAATTTTCCATGCTGTAAGTTTTGACTTCTGAAGTCAGACTGATTTGACTGAGTAAAACGAATTCTAATATACATTCGAAGAGTCTCGTTCTAAAGCAAGGCTTATGAAAAAAGAGAGTGATTTCATTGGCTGGTTAAATATAGACATTCCAGTTTTGAAACAGCTTTGAACCAGACTATCGCTCAAATGACTGATAAGTTCTATCAAGTAAGCCAGCCTGTCTTTGAGGATTAAATCGTTTGAACCAATCAGACAATCAGAATGCGTCATATCACTAACCAATCAGAGCAATGCTATTAGGTATACTGACTAATTAGAACATTGCTTTGACTCTATTCACTATACTTCACCCTGAGAATACATTCACTGTCATTTTGGATATCAAAGTGTAAGGATAAGGTATGCTTACTTTGACGCATTTTACACGTGAGTGACCCCGTATTCTTTTAGTGTTAACAATTAAATAGTACTTGTCAAAACCTATCGTAGGATACCAAACCTCGCTATAGTCGTTTCAAAAATATGGGAGAAAGTTTGTATTTTTCGCATGAGTGATTTCACTTCCGCTTTTACACCGTGAGCTGATAGACGTTGTCAAACCATTTTGTATGATACCAAGCACGGTTATACTCAGTTGAGTAATAAAGGAGAAAATCGATATTTTACGCAAAAGTGATTTAATTTCCGATTGGGTGCCTGCTATTCTTGGTTGTCATCATGCGATTTTGATTGAAACCAAGAAAATCGGTTTATGAAGAAAAAAGATATGGCATTTTTAATATTCAATTTTGAATTTAGCTACAAATAATGACGTCACAAATATATACTGCCATTTTCAAACTTACATAACTCTAAAACGGTAAGAGACAGACCATATCATCCTAATATACATGGAATGAGAATCAAATAAACTTTCTAATGGTACTCTTTGTTTACGCATACGCTCTTGAAAGGGGGGTATTTTTACACATCAATAGAGCATTGTCAATGTATCCGGTGTTATATAAATATACGCTAGGCTGTGTGGCGACTTGTAAAGGGATTATTTTTGGTAGTTAAATAGGCTATTGTTAAAAAATCTGGCCTTAAATCAACACACGCCGGATATTGTGGTAACTTTTAAGGGATTAATTTGGACATGTTTAATTTTAATTGTCCGTCCATCCGGCCTTAAATCAACACACGCTAGACATTGTAACCATGATCACGTTTGATGCAGTCGTGATATATACTAGATATAGCTTATGAAGTCATTGTAAAAATAGATCTGAGCATGCGCATTAAGGGATGATACACTTATGATTGGAGTCACTTTGTCACTGGACGCATGGAGGAAACATCGTCAACAAAAAATTAATCTTTTATTTTCAGTTTACGTTGCTTCTTTCGAATCTAACTTAAGTAATGCTTAATGTTTTTCCATAACAATATGATAAATATTTCGCTTTAAATTATTATTAATTTGTTCTTTGTTTACTATAAATGTATTTATTTATTTAAATTCATGGATAAATCTATATGATTAGTATTGTTAATTATATATAATTAATATATAGTTCTATTTGATTTCCCTGTAATATCTTGTTTTTCTTTGTTTTTCTGCTATCTCCCCGTCTAGGGGAGAGCACCTGACCCTCAATGTGCGCGACCACGCCCTAAATTGAGTATACAAGTCAGCCCTGTATACCTCTGGGAGACATTTTCTATAAAAAGAACGTTTTAAAAATAAACATCTGATGTTATTCTCAGACTAAACATTTCAAAATGTGTGTACTGACCTTATTTCTTATATACAAATGAATTATTATTATCTATAAAATCAAATATGGTCTCCGGGCACCTGCTATGACGTCATTCACACGCTTCCACAGTCCTGGACCCAAACGGGTGCCTATACTACTTGTAGAGCTTACATTTTACCCTTCGGAAATATTAAAGTAGTAACAAAAGTAAAATAATCAATATTCACGTACTTCTAAAGTTAGAATTAATTTATGCTTTTTCATTATTATGTGTTTTCATAATCTATGATTGTCATCACTTACATATACTGCGGGATGTACACAAGCGTTTTAGACACCTAACTCTATTTAGATTTTGCTTCTTTAAACGGGTTACGTTCTTATTGAATCCAGTCTGTGTTATTTTGTTTATTATCCGGAATTTAAAAAGGTAACAGAAATGCAGAAATGATGATATCTGTGCCGTTTATCCTTACCATGGCAATATTCAGTGTCTCCGTGAGAAGCAATATGATATTATAATATAAGTATAGTTTTTATGTAGTTTGTACACGTAGTTGAGACATTATTTATATTTCAATATCCTTGTTTTAACCGGATAAACTATTTCTCTCAATGAAATATACATGTTCGTTGTTATCAATTTTTTTACAAATGGCACCAGTATCTCCACCTCAAAAATGTACACTTGTTATAGAGTCTTTGAGACATGGTCATTGGACTTGGACAAAATGCATTTTTAAATCGGAAATCGTGGAGGAGGAGCACTAATTATCATTGTTATATTATTATTATACCAGATTTATATATACACATATAGCAAACGCAGCCACTCAGGGCGCGAAATTCATCCTCTACTAGTACAGACACAGAGCGATCTGACAAGAGGGACAGAGTGAAATAAAGCTCCAAGAACAGATAGAGTGAAATCCTTTCTTAGATACAGGCCCGTCCCGCTAACACAGTCTAGCTCTTTGCGAATAAACATTCTGGTTCTTTATCGTGTCCGGTGTATAGCACCGATACACGCAAAGCCGTTCTTCCTGGGAAGAACCAGTACAAGCCTCTTAAACAGGTAAGAGACACTCAAGAGTATCTCAGAGATTTCCAGTGTCTGGACCGGGATTCGAACCCCGGACCCCTGAATTGAGAGTCAGGCGTGTTACCACTAGGCCATTGGCCCACCCATTAATTTTATTTAATGATAGCTCTAGTTTATAATTTGTCCACGCGTAATATACACATTGTTGTTAGTTATATTTCAATTTTCATTTTTTGCGGCTTATCTGTTTCTATCAAACGGAAGTAAAACATGTATATTTGATAAAAATGCATGTATGTCATTATTAATCTTCCTAATCGGCTAAGCTTTAAACGAGTTAAAATGCCAATGTGTGAATAATGTGTTACAAACAATAAGTACAAGTCTAGCCGACAACGCTGCTTGACAATACATGTTTGTATTCAGTAACTAAAGGTTAAACTGAAAATATCCTACTTTAATCATGGAAAAAATACAGTGCGACAGTTTTGCTTTTGTCAGTTATTGTATTTTCAATGGTATTTCTTCGTTATTTTAGATTGCTTCATTTTAATTATTTACGTTGCCAAGTTTTTTCTACGTTTTACCTTTTATTGGTTATAAGTTCGAAGGCGGAAGAGTCTTACTGAAAAATATTTCTAGGGGTTAGCGACCTTTTACAAGACTAGCAATAAATAAACAAAGATAATAATGCAGGAACTATTGTAAACATATTTCAGTATAGGGTAAACAATGTCTTCTTTCACAAATCGCACTTTTACTTATTATAATTTTTAATAGCATTGCTTACTGAAATTACTAAATTAGAAATTTAATTATCATGCTTCTGCAGTATTTTTATACAGCTGGTTCTGATTTTGATTTTCTGCATCTGATGACATATATTTATACACTTTTCAACCATACTGTTTATAAAATGATTTTGCTTTTTTATCAGCCAGTGTGCTTATTGTACTGTACCTGCCTTTCTAATAAGGAATGATAATAGTTACACGCTTTGTTTTTAGTTATTCTATGACAAATTCATGTACAAATAAATAAATGTAATCCTAGCAACTAAGTCAGGGGATTGCCCCCTGCACAATTGTCACTTTTTCTCATAACCAGATACTTTAAAAGGTAGTACATGATTAGCAGGTTTGCATTCATATCCACATTGACCAAGCCAAGATCAACAACAGCTACACACTTACCCAAAAACACAACATGCAGAAACATTCATTAGAGCAAGTGATCGACTTTTTGTTTTACAGAATGACATTGTGCAGTAGTTACTGACCAGCAACGCATTCAATAAACGTTTTATTGCATGACATCAGCTTAAGTGTTGACTTATTAGTAAACAAGTGTTGAATATAGACCTGTCATAGAGCACAAACTATGATCCGCTGATTTATACAAGATTCCTGTAATAAAATCCATTATATGTATGTGTATACGTTGGCGTGGCACTGAGGGTAGTATTTCTAAGTTTTACCATTCTGTTGTTAGATATAGCTGTTATGCTTGAGATGGTACGGCAAGTATGTCTGATATGATGGTCGCTCGGTATCAAGTGGTAGAGGACACTGGAACCAGAATTCTTTTCTGTGTCTGCCAGGTGGTGGCTAATAGGCTTTAATTCTTGCAAGTATTTAACTAAATAATTATGAATTAATTAAGGCGTATGTTTTAGTTCTAGACGTATTAACTAAATAATTCTGATTTGATAATTCTATATGCATTAATTCTTGAAAGGTTAAATAAATAATTTGATTTGATACTAACATGTGGCGCTTGTCTGAATAAGACGGCAGGATGTTTGATGGACATAGGCCCCCCGATCCGGAGGTTGGTTTGGAGTTAGTTATGTTACTTTTGAGTTAGTTATGATACTTAAAGTTTCGGTTTTTCTCTGGTTGTTTTTAGTGTGTTTTATGCAAGGAACAGATATGGGTTGCTGTATTTATAATAATGGCGCTTCCTAGTTGATGTCGAAATGATTATTTGTAGATAGCGGATGATAACTGGAAATTTTGAATTAATAGGGCATCAGTGTATCATAAGATTTTATTGTGTCCAGCAAGTAAACTGAATATTTTTGTAATAATGGATGAGGGACCACATTAGATTGCAGACATGGGGCTCCTGGTAAAATGGATAATCGCTTTCGGTTTGATTTGTTGTGATGGTACAGAAATATTTCTCTTGTACACGTAGCATGTATCTATAGTTTTTAAATGACTAAATAGTTTGAATTGATATTACCATATAAGCCACGCCTCGACGATGGAATGTTTGGTTTCTACAGACATAATTACTTTTGTGGCGGTTTGTGATGTATTGGGCAACTGGCACATCTCTGTTTGGTTGTTCCTTAGACAAAGGGCGGGGTTGTGGGCACTTGCTTCAAAAGGAAAGGAAGGGGTTTTTGAGCACGCACGCTGTGAATGATGTGGCATAAAATTATATGGCGGTGTTTGCCATTTCGTGTAGTCCTTATTTTATAGGCTTTGGATCTTGCCAGTGGTATGTGTTTGAAGGCGTTGCAGGTTGTTTAAGTCGCAAATTTAGGTTTTCTGTAATTCATGCTTTGGCATCTTCTGTTACAGATCAGTTCATATTTTGGCACCTTTTAGTGCTGACAACTGCATATATGTGTTTCCAGTGTTTAATACTTCGTTTCCTGGTTATATAGGGCTTTCATTAAAGATATTGTCCTTTTTTCTTAAGTGTGTCGCACAGGGCGGTGCCCGGGTGGGTTTCCTTCATTTCGTATGGATTGTCTAAAGGTAGGTATTTTAATTTTTTACGGAATGGAGGAGAATTTTGTGTGGTTATTTTAAGGTAATTATATCGCATTGTCACGAATTGGAGAGGAATTTTGTTGTTGTCTGTGGGGTGGTATCTGCAAACTTTGCACCTGAAACAGAGAAACTGTCAGCCGACAGATGGATGGACTATTAGTTGTTTATTATATGGAAATAAGGATGCACGAATTTAAATTCAATACACAATACGGCTGCCGCCAACCTACATCCTTCCGGGGGCCTGTGATGTCTGAAATAGATCTGATATGGGCCTAGGGAGCTGGATATGGTGAAAGGGCTCCGAACACTGCACGGGTCCCAGGTCGCCCGTGCCTATTTAATTGCCATTGATAATGAATATGATTTTATGTTGCACGGTGAGTCGGTGCGTGAGAACAACAAACCATGAAAAACACTAATTTACACGAGGTAATATTTTACCGTACGTGATGAATAACATAATGACTAACTAATTACCAAGCCATTGGTGGGCTTCAGATTTGAAGAAGCCCCACCTGTGTTGTTTGTGTTAATAATAGGGCGCACAAAATATTTTAGGGGAGTTTTCCTAAAGATTGTTGCAATTGTTTCTCGGTCGTATCAAAAATATCAAGCATTGATAATATTACGTCATATGCAAACATGCATCAAACTTATTTGGTTACACGAACGAGTAGTACCTATTCACTACGTGTGTTGGCTTGGAACATGGATTGGGTAAAGGATATAACAAAATAACGTCATAGTGATAAAGTGTATCATTCTTATGATCACATGGATATAATTATGGATAGATTACTTGATGATTCAGAAGATGCTTCCTGGATGGCAAACAGCTGCCGATTTGATCTCAAACAAATGCAAATGACCACTGATACCTATAAGAATTTTTAGGAACAGACAGCAGATTGGATGATCACCACAATTATTACAAACACTTCTGTCTTATCATCTACGATGTTCAGGGTGACTGCAATGTTAAACTTGTAGCCTCTTTCAAAAAAATTCTAGCTAAATTCTTGCAGAAAATATTAACTTCGATGAGGAAATTTTGGCTGAATGATTTTTTTGGTTGATGGGCCAGATAGGCAATGAGCGTTGCGCGCGCGTAAAGGCCTTAACTTGCCATAAAGTCTTCGCAAGGGAATTTATCTGGTGATACATCAGGGATTTCCTTCATACCGCTGATTTGCATGTTATCAGGTTATGTTGATACATGATGTAGAGTGATTTTTTTTTTTCACTTTCGAATAATTAAAAATTATCTAAACTCATTTTGAACGTTTGGACACGGTGAATTGTGTTTGCGTTTAAACTGGAATACCCCCGGTATTTGAATGGCACTTTTCTGTGTGCCAGTTCTTTCTTTTTTATTATTACAACTTGATGTTGCGACAAAGAACACTTTTTGTAAGTGCCACGCCAACCAATACACATGCATACCTGTCTTAGAGCACAAACTATAGACCGCTGATTTATACAAGGAGTGATGTAATAAAGTCCATTATCTTCCTTACATTAAAAAAAGTGAACACATTGACAGTAAAGACACCTTCGGTAAGGTTTGTGTCTGCAAATAAATTGGACTACTTAGACGTATCAAAGAAAATCTAAGTGATGGTGGCATGATAGAGTGGTTGATGTCATTAACATCGGTCAAATTCCCGCCGCTAGCGTGTGTCCGAGTGGTGCTCGTATCTTGGTTTTAATGCCTTGAATTCTAACATGCAAAGGTCGATTTCTCTGCACATTGCAATGTTTGAGTATATCTAACATTATACACGTAGAGTAATATTGGTCTCTTGCTTGAAACAATTTGTACAACTCTACGCTGGATATACCCTGGTTATAACTATGGAACTTTACGAACAATTTCCTTTGCAAAGTGGAATTATTCATAAAGGAATCATTATACAAAATAGGTGAATATTTAAGTAGGTAGCATAATTCATTTTTATTTCAAGGTTTTATACATACGTGTCTTAATATAATACGACAAAAGATTTTGAGTATGGAAGATTTTATTACAAGTCAGGCAATAACAGCATCAAATAAAAATCATCTAACAACATCATTAACAGCATAGGCGGTCTTTCCTTATTGCAATGTCGCTTTTTATATACAACAGGAAGAGTAAATTCACTGCTTATCCTTTGTTTACTTTCTCACAACTTCGATTCTATTAACTTTCGGAATTGTTGGTTTAAGGGAAATCTTTGGCTTTTTATCCGTATTATGAATCGAAGCTTTTTACATTTTGGTGACTTGAGTAGTTTCTTCGGAATATGAGGAAGAATACATTTTGCTTCTTCTTTTTTTTTACTTGCGTTAATCATTCCCCTAACCTGCAATCAATCAAACGAAAATGGTTGATCTCAAACTGATGTTATTCAATATCAATTGTTTCAAGAAGGTATTTTATTTTTCAACCATTTCATTAGCTGAATGTGTTTTAATTATGGTAATGAACTTTCCTCCATTTTCCTCTGCTTTTTTATTTCCGAATTTGAGGATGAATCTGCTTTAATGTCATTGTTTTCTTCTTTGTCAGGTTTCTTGTCATCAGCTTCTAGTCTATCAATAACTGAGAATGTTTGATCCACACTTTCAACAATATCATTTGTTTCAGAGGTGTCTATATCATTATCATCAGTATTTTCTGAGACTATTTCATCGTCAGTTATTCCTTCATAAGCAGGGTTCTCGAAACCACCTTGACCACCGTCGTTGGAGGCAGTATCTGTGTCGACATAATCTAGAGAGTGCGTGTCCACGGGATCTAGTTCACTGAGGATTAATTTTGATGAGCGATTTTGTAGTGTTAGAGATATTTCGGACTTAAACTGGTTGTTTTCGATAGGTTTGATTTCTGTCGGTGGCGTGATTTCTGGCGCGTCTGAAAAGTTAAAATCTGATGGACTCTATGATAGAGTTGATGGAATATTATTTCTATATATGTCTCTTTAAAGATTAATTTAAAGTTTAAGTAGTTGTATTAACATTGATATATACATGCAGTAAGGTAAGTTTGAATAGGCATTATGTCCCCACACGTCGCCCAACGCGACAAAAATGAAAATGGACGGTTGTGGAAATACATGCTACCTTCATGCTCCCTAGCCCCGGTTGAGTAGAACTCAATATATGCATATGTCAAAAGTACCATAAAAGTTGAGAGACATCAGCAGATGAGTTCATTAGGTGGTTAACATGGATTTATTTATTTATTTTGCTGGGGTTTACGTCGCACCGACAAAATTTTAGGTCATATGGCGACTTTCCAGCTTTCATGGTGGAGGAAGACACCAGGTCCACTCCGTGCATTATTTCATCACGAGCGGGTACCTTGGTAGAACCACAGACCTTCCGTTAGCCAGCTGGATGGCTTTCTCGAATAAAGAATTCAACGCCCCGAGTGAGGCTCGAACCCATATCGATGAGGGGCAAGTGATTTGAAGTCAGCTACCTTAACCGCTCCGCCACGGAGGCCCCACGGTTTACATGGAACCTTCAATGATACACACAGTGCATTTCCATTAACCTGGCGTATCTAATGGGCTAAAAGTTAAGCAAGCGAAACTGATGCGTCCCAAAGCGTTTTTGTAATTACCTATTTCATCTAGTATGTGTTGATCCATCTTAACATCACCTTTGGTTTCTTCGGCTTCGGCGTCTTCATCATCACCTATTCGTATACAAAAGGTAATACATTGAATCTGATCTGACGTGAACAAACTGGCCATTATATTATTCAACACTGATGTTTATAAGCGTTTTCAACAGTGTGTTAATTGTATACATTTGTTGCACGTTTTTATTACCATTTTAATCAGATGTACGGACATTTACATTTCTAAAGTATACGGAGCATACCGACGTAGTATGTTGCCGTTATCTAAATATCTATATTTTATCGAATATTTAGCCAACTCTCATAACATAAAGGGATGTTCACGCACACTATGAGTATTTAAATCTTGACAGCTTTATTTTCTCTTTTTAATACTTGTTAATGTGCATTGGTAACGTTACATTTTTTGCTAATACCGCTGTCAGTATACCTAATTTTTAACATACCAAGTGCCAGGAATCTTGGACCCAGCACAGCCATCAGAGTTGCTCCAATAGGAGCACATATAATAATTGCCAGTACAGATATTGTTAGTACATCTGTACCGTACTTCACATCATCGGGGTCAGGTTTGTCTGAAAGCATGACTTCAGCAATTGCCAGTCCACCAGTAGCTGCCTACAAACAGAGTTTAAGAGTTTCTAGTATCAATTAAACTTTTACACCGTTAGGCTTTTGCTCAGGCAATACAAACATTAACTTAAACAATTTGGACAATTTCTGAAAATTCAAAGTTACATCAAAATTAAAAATCAAATGTATCTGAACTAAGAATACTAGAAAATTCATATACCAAAATATCTTTATACAATTATGTGTTATTACTAGGAAAGTCCAAAATAGATTACTTAATCAAATTATGGTTTTGTCTGTCTTTGTGGGACGATGGACGTAAGATACCTTCAAATTTCTAAAAGACTTTAGGGTTATATTACAACAACCGTGGTCAGAAATACTTAAAACAAACAAGTTATACCTGTACAGTAGCCTTTGAGAGCCATGTCAATGTAACAAACACTCGTTCTTTGATGTTAAAACCGGTTCCCAAGGTGACGGTAAATGACAGCACACTCCTGACAGCAAGGCCAATGGCAAGTGTTGCAATACCAAGACCTACAAATGTGAAAAAAAAACTTTTTTAACAACAACTTCTATTAAAGGACTATCGTCTGTGACAGAAATAGAATGGTTCATTGGAACAAATGTGTGAAGGACTAATGATATAGTGTTTATCCACTTGTATTGTCTAATAATTTTGTTAAAAGGTGTATGCTGGCGCTTATAATGAGAACTGCTTTCAGTTTACCACAGCTATATGATTCACCTGTAGTTTTGTATTATGATCTGGGCATAAATTCTATATATGACTTTACTGAAAGCAAATATGTCATATCATAAACAACTCAGATTCTGAATTTATAAAAGCAGAGACACCTTGCTGACTCGTTTCAAATACTGTTTAGATATTATCAAGAAATCTTGATATATTCTTGTCAAATTACGTTATATCAGGAAATTTGAATTTGTCCCTTGTCAAATAAGCATTAGTTAATGTAATATCAGGAAATATGGATTTACTAACCAGCGGTACTAGACTGAATTTTGCTAACATCAACAGCACTACCAATAAGGCCAAAGAGAAAATGTTGTACAATCAACCAGGCCAGGGCCATTACGCTTGCAACTTCGTCCTGTAAAACAACATTCATGTGTAACTACGAATATATTGGTATATCAGTGCTTAACTGTTAGATAATAAAAAAAATACATTTGAAACAATATCATTTCATCGATTTTCTAAATACCTCGATATTTGCGAATGGAAATTAAACAATGAAATTATCAGTAATATTTTATAATTTTCTCAGTAATATTTAATTTCTCAGTAAGATTAAATAAAGTTATCAGTAATTTCTAAGTAATATTTGATAAATTTCAAACTTCTCAGTAATATTTGACAAATTTCAAATTTCTCAGTAATATTTGATAAATGTTTCAGTAATATTTGACACATCAATAACAATGAAATTGTCATTAACGTATATCAGTGATATTAAATGTACTTGTTCTATCAAACAAATGTTATCTAAATTGAGATTTGACGTTAGATATATCGGTAATATTGAATAAATATATCAGTAATATTTGAAACATCGGTAAAATCGGTTGATATTTTAGCTATATGAGAAATATTCGTTGATTCGTTGATTGATGCAATCATTATTCATTCATTCATTCATTCATTCATTGTTATTGGCAAATCGGTAAAATACATTACCTTTGGCCATAAGAGAAATATTAAGTATGTCATAAATGTTTCGTATTTCGTTTATGTCTGACACTGTTGCATCAATGCAGTACATCAAAATGTTTTTAATTTACAAGCAGAGAAATATTTCCTAATATCATTTCAGAGTTATAGCATTTAACGTTATGAATAAACTGGGCAGTTTAGCCCATATGTCTTTAAACTTTGTTGAAATAAGCATTATAGGAAAAAAGGATCGAGTAATGGCATACTGGTTCTCCTGGCTGCCTTCTCTGACGCCACTTGTACGCTGCTACCGTTGCTGTGGTGAGACAACCTATAGGTCCAGCTCCTGAAAGCTTGATTACTGAACTCCCGAACAGAGCTACCAGTCCGGCACCAAGAAGTAACATTGATCGAAAGAAAACTTTGTTGGCCTGCAGGAAAATATAATTCTTGAGAATATATTAAGAACAGAGTTTATCTCAACCATATACCAAACTATTTAAGAATGGGTTGGTTTTCTTTGTTGTTAGAACTAACGGGCATGACCATCTTGTGAATTTATCATTGTATGTTTATATATGACACCCATGACTTAGTGTTTCAAAACATGAGAAAAATGGTTGTTAAACAACACGGAACCCGAACATGAGATCGTATGTTTTAGGTTGTAAAACAATCCTTGTATTTTTTGTTGATTCCGCTACACTATCAAACGCCTTCAAGAAACGTTTATAACAGAATTATTACGTCTGGTGGATTTGTGTTACTTGATACCTTACCTCGAAGCAAGCATACATGAATCAGACGTAGTTGACGAATAGCTCAAACGTATTAGTAATTAAAAAGGGCTTGTAGCAAAGTCTGACATGAAATCGCCGTAGCAAGAACACAGTTATGACAAATACCGCGCTTATTTTTCCTTCATCATCATGCGGTGAAAATTCTGACGCAAGCAGTTTTATAGTGACACTAAATGATTTAGATCGCTATGAAGACTTTACGAGATGCCTACGCGCAATAGACAAAACACAGTTAATGCGTGAGTACATGTTTTAGACGTTGAACGTAAGATCTTAGCATCCACATGAGAGATAAATTAGGTACGAATTGAAGCAAAGAATAAATATACTTACGCAGTCCTTGGCGGGAATGTACCAGAGGAAGATGCCAGCAACAAACCCATAAATTATGCCGACAAACACACCGATAGGACCTTTGAATATTGTTACCACCAAATCACCTGAAGGTAAAAATGAATATAATTGTTGTTTTATTGTGATATCACTGGGTACTTGATGATTTAATATCAATATTGGACGGATAGCTCAGTGGTTTGCACACTGGCCTTCCAATCCTGAGGTCTGGGGTTCGATCCCCGGCAGCTACTCGGGAATTTTCAGAAACGCTTTTCAGTGTTTCCTACCCAACTAGAGGTGTACTGGTCAGGAACCCAGGCAATCCTTGCGTGTATCAGTGCTATACATTGGGCACGTTAAAAGAACCAGGCTGTCTATTCGCAACGAGCTAGGCTATTACACCTGTAGCTCGGAGCTCTGATCTGGTCTCTTGGGTGTGGGTGCTTTGTCTCACTCTGTCCCTCTGGTCAGATCGCTCTGTGTCTGTACTAGTAGAGGATGAATTATGCGCCCTGTGTGGCTGCATCTAAACTATGTAAAGCACCTTTGAACGTGAAATTGATCATGAAAAGGGCGCTATATAAATCTGGTATAATAATAATAACACATAGATAACATTGAACTTAAAAACAAGCAGGGGCCTTCATGGCCGGGTGACACCGGTGACTCCGTTGCCCATTATGAATTTATGAATTTATAAGTGTGTAGAACTTTCCTATATACATGGAGGTATTCCAGCAGGCGTATGGAAGTTCGAGGGTTTCCTGTCCGTGCCGGAAATGATTGATTGAAGGGCACATGGGTCTCCCTCCAGAATCAAAAGTTTGAAAGGCGCCGTGTGACCTAAATTTGTGTTGATGCTACTTTACGCACCCCCCCCCACCCCCCCTCCCCCGAACACATACGCACACATTCCCACATCCCCCCTCCCCCCAAAAAAAAAAAACGATTATAAATCTTTTTCAAAATGTTTCAGTCTTTTTCAGTAAGTACATTGCACGTTATAATTGGTCGTATTGTACGCCTACTAGGGTCACGTTTTTGCTTAGGTTCATTCGTAATATTTACACTAGGTTTCAAATATCCAAAATAAATAGAGTAGAATATTTTTTAACAAAGACCTCATTAATCTAAAACTGAATACGAAATAACGTAATAATTTTCATAGTATTATCGTTAAAAACCCTCAAAGGTAAAATCCTTTCAAACACATGAGTATTGCAATTTATTCTGAGATAGGTCAAGAAGTCACAATCTATTAATGATGGTCTGGTTACAAATGTGTTCAGGTGCTCGCCCCCATCCCCCCCCCCCCACCCCCCTGTAATTTATTTAACCTTTAGTTATTTAATATATTAGAGATATCTAATAACATTATTTTCAGTTTCTAAGTTATCTAATTTCTTTCATTAGACTTTATACAACAGGAAAATCAATCCTATTTTCTGGATGACAAGAGGAAAGAGACTCAGATTATATTTCTAATTACGTACTGTCTGAGAAGATAATGCCAAAGAAAACCGAGAATCCTGTCACGCAAAGGACGTTGTCAAGGCCACCAGCAGCGAGAAGCATTGTGGGAATTCCCTTACCAACGCCATATCGACGATCTTGCAGGCTGACAAGGGAGGGAACTGTTACAGCCGGTGATAAGGCTCCCATAATGCACCTGAAATAACCAAGGTAACAATAATTGAAGACATTAAGAGGACATAAAGTGAAGTTATATGTAATATTAAACACCTTTTAATGTAGTGAGGCTTTAATACAGCAAATTTTGATTTATTGTGACAGCTTATACGTTTCATATAACAATATTTATTAGAATTGTATAATTCAGTACAAATTTGAAATTATATTATAATTATGTATATGTCGTATTATTCATAGTATGAATTAAGGCACCGCCTAGAATGGGGATTTATCATATCCTGCTTACAGAGAAACTATTCACTATTCAAAAGAAAACATTATGTACACTACGGTAGCGCTTTCATACTGTCACACTACGGAATGAGTGACGTCATGCTCTATGCATAGAATGAAAAGAAAGTGAAACTTCACGAGAACCTGTTCACTTCATATAATCAAGTTTACATTTAGTGTCGTCATAGCTGTTACAGCGAATATCACGGTGACTTCATTCGCCGCGTTCTCGTACTGGCTTTAGGAATAAGGTCAGTAATTCGGTCGAAAATGTGCTTCCGTTGTGTAGTCGAAAGAAGTCCATAATAAATAGATCCTAATTTTCCCATTTTTTGCGCAAATTCGTGTAGAACGAGTGCTTTAATCACCATTTTTCACTACTAGAATACATTCTGCATGAAATGAGACGGTTTTCATGTTCATACATCCCACATGGCAAGTTTTGCAGATCGAAACCGGAAGTAGGTGAGAGAGCAAATCTGCGCAATTTTTAGGGTAGCAGACCACAACTGACTGGCATTTCACTAGGAACTATAACCTCCTATTTTCTTTTCATTTTTTCGTTAATTTGTGATAGAGCTTCCATGAAAAATAGGTGTAGGAAAAAGTGATGTTCTCTAAAGATACGTAAAGACGACCTGAAGTTGTCGTTTTTTATATGAAACAAAGAAGGATTTGAATTACTGACCTTTAACCTTTAGGAAAACATCGAAAAAATTGCCTTGGTATATGCAGACAACAAAGACGAATAACTTTATACGGACGTTACCGTCTCGGGGATTTTCATCCCCTATTATTTGTATAGGTCTATGACTTAATGGATATATGCAAATAAACTTGTAAAAATTGTTCAAGTTGTTACATTTGCAATGGAACTTTCATAAATTTATCCAACCTACCCTAGCATTAAGCTCCAAGCCCACGGAAAACCTAACAGGAAGTGTGAGACAACAGCAGTTGTCACTATTTCTGCAGCACACGGGATGAACGCGAGGCGAAGCACAGCCCACGACAGCTTCTTCAGCTTAATTACATCCAATCCTAGGCCTGCACGTGTCAAAATTACTGTCAATGCAACTTTCCTGAAATAAAGAAGAAAACGATAAAGTTGTTGTACAATATTAAATATCATTTAATTACCTTAATGATTTCAATAGCTTTGCTCCGATTTCATCTTAGAGCATTGCCTGTTTAGTGGGATTTCTTTTGTAAATGTCAGTTTTGTATAAAAAGGATTGCAGTATTAGAGACAGCTTCATATCGTTTTTAAATTTTTAAGCTTTAATAGGGAAACAACTTGCAATGTTTACTTAAATTAAAAGCTGTTTATTTTTCAGCGATTGTTTATGCAGGTTTTTTTATTTTAAATGAACTGCGCTAAATTACTGCTCCTTTCCTTTCCCTTGAACTGAAACAAACACTTGCACCTTTGAAAGGATCTATGAAGATAGTGGTTATAGTTAGGGATTCGAACATGCGACCTACGCACATTAGCCGAAAGCAGCACACCTGCTCAGCAATTGGTTAAACTAAATCCATGCACTGAAAGAAACAGGTTCACTAGACTTACCTTAAAACTGCAGACCACTTCCCATCAATATTGTCACCAACACTTCTAATTACAGGTAAATTCTTTAACAAAAGACCCATTATTAGCATTCCTGAAAATCAAAATACACATATATTGCGTTATATACGATAGTGCGAAGCTTTTTTAACATTTTTTTCTTAAACAATTTGAGTTAAACATTGAATTTAAATGTATAATCAGCCCAATTTTGCCAACTGAAAATTCAGAGTTGGGTCGAGTCTAGCCTCATATGTTTAAAAAATAAATTTTAGGTGACTTTTTGTTTTCAAACGGATATTTTGATCGTTGTAGAAAACTATTCTTATGAGATTTATAGTAGAACCGTTGGAATTCACATTTGATTGTTTTTTATTATGTCTTATTTTTAATTTATTTCTGTTTTATTCCTTTTTTCCCCTTTTCTTTTTTATTTATTTTTAAGCGGGTTTGTCAGATTTCGCCCAGTAAAGCTTGTGTACACTATTCTTAACCCTTAAAATGCTAAATTTCTAAAATGGACTGGTCCATCATTCAATTTAGGCAGTACCATTTATTATTCGAAGGGGTGTTCATTGAAACTTTACTGACTAAATAGACTGATCTTGGTCTGCACCTGGTCGCAAAGGCAGAATCATTTGCCGCCAACAGGCTAAAGGTTAAGTTACAATATGGCACTTTAAACTAAGAAAACTAAATGTCAAATTATTGCATATATTTTAACATTTAAATGCACCGCAATCACAAGAATGTCTTTTATGTCGAATTATGTGCATTAAAATGTATCTAAATTAGCAGAACAGATGTTAAAGATTATTTATGTACAGTCAAAGCCGTGGATCATTTTTTATTTACTATACTTACTTGATCTGACTGAATTTCGTAGTATTTGCTCGCACTTACAAGAAACAACATCCACTAAACATGATGTTTAATTGATGTACTGACAATTTAACATTTTATTTTATGCTTATTGGTGAAATACTGGAAAATAGCAGTGAGATATAAATCGATATCACTCACAGTGCCGAACTTCTTTTTTTCCAGATAAATTATCTCCCTTGAAATATATATTCTTTAATTACCTCCCTTTGCTGCCTTTAAAATTACTGGATGATACAAATACTCAAACCATACACGAGTCATGAACTGCTAGACAATCCTATATAGAACAGGCTAGCTACATAATTAAATTTGCAAAAGAAATAATGTTACCTTTGTCAGCTTGGTTGCTAGGCCTTGCCATAATTTCATGTAGCTACAGATATATGTGTGTTTCCTCTACTTTTTTCCATTGGTTCACTATCGTGTGGTAGATTTTACTGGCGACAGCACATTTAGTTGGTTGTTGTCTTAGTTAATTATCACAAGACATCAACTCAACCTTACGTAATATGCCAGCATTTACTTTCCCACTCCAAGCCCAGCCAGTTGTGTTCCAACTTCCATTCAGTTTGTTATGCTATGCAGCTCCTAGATCAATATTTCCTAGCTATTTCTATTGAATCCATGATGATATTTAATTCTGCAGCTTGCTTTTCCATGGACATACGCATATTCCACAGTTGCTTAGATTTTTCGTGTTGTTTTTTTTTTTTTAATCTGACCTTCAGCGTGTGTTTTTGGTAAACAAAACAAGCTTCCGGTTATTCAACGAACTGACGGATTGACCCGAAAAAGTTTAATTATGTTTCTACTTTACTACCGGCATTTGTCAATGTCTCTGTTAGCCGCGGACTGTGTATTTTTACACAAAATATTTAAATGCAGTTTTTGTTTGTCGCCTTCTGTTTTTAAAAACAAAATGGCGTCGTGTTGATTTAATGAACCTAATCACCAATATTCGATATTAATGTGCCTAAGTGTCCAAGTTAATTTAGCGGATGTATCATATGTAACACGGTAGCTTAAATAAATCCGAATTTCGTCATAAAATATTGGATTTATATGAACATTTATGCACGTAATAAACAGAAAATTCGTTGATCTTCACAAGCTAGCATAAAATAAAAAGAAAATTTGTTTGTTTGCAGTGAGATATCGAAATATATCATCACCGATAAGGGAGACAATTCTGATATTTTCACTCAGGCTCCGCCTTCGTGAAAATATTCAATTGTCTCCCTTATCGGTGATGATATATTTCGATATCTCACTGCAAACAAACAAGTATCCTCTATATATTGTCTTATAAGCGATTTGTTATTAAAAGATATTTTTATCATCACATATGTTATACATCAACTACTAGCGTGTCATATCCGAATGTGTTTGTTTTAAGGCACAGTTCTTTCCTAAAGTATGAATGAAGTACGTAAAGTGGGAAAAAAAGAATACGAAAACTTGAGAGAGAAAAATACTTCTGTATATTTCCTCAATTAGTAATATCAAATAGAAATTTTAATTTATTGTACACTAAGACTGTGTCTATTAAATATGTGCATTCAAATAACTAAACAGTACGTAGAAAAGTCAAAATACGGCAACGTTAAATCTCAAAGCTTAATGATTTTTTTTGAAAGCATTTTGCAAATGCAATGCGTAAAAGAGTTTTGAAATAAGAAAAGTATCAGTATTATGAAATTATTCTAGGTTTGAAAAGTCCATTTCTAAGGTTACATTAGTCAGGTTTTGCTCATTATGTAAATCATATGTACATATGCTTTAAGGTGATCCGTATAATATACTTGTTTCAGCACTACAAAACTTAATTTACAATGCTGCTATAGTCCCTGGTCGAAAAGGTACGTAAAATTTTAATGAAAAATATCTTGAGTGATATTCTGAAAGTTTGCGATTAAATGTTATTTTATTACTTTTTTATTTTACCAGCTATTGGAATAATGACATTATGGTATATATAAACTGTAGTATAAATGAAGCGTTACTTTATATTTTTTGGTACATACACAAAGACTAGATGGAGCGTCTTTTTTAAACTGCTCATCCGACATTTTTAGGAAGTTATTTTTTTTTTTTTTTTTTTTTTTTTTTTTTTTTGTTGATAAGCTCCCTAAAGGAGAACTTTTAAAAACCCAATCCTGTTACTATAAAGCCGAATTTAAAAAAGAAAAACGATTAAACTGTATTTCTGCAGGCCAGTTTAGTCAACTTTTTACAAGATTTCAAAGTATTCGCTTTGTTCTGTATAGGTACAACTGCGTAGAAATAATTATAACTTTAGTTGATTTGCATCGCCACATAGCGCTCTATACGATTGTCCTTTATCGCAGCTGTCAAATGAATATAAATATCTACATGTGTATGTATAATATATGGAGCAACATTTTAGAGAATGACGGAAAACTTTAGGTGAAAATGCATACTAAAATTACCATATATTCTATAAGATTTGGACCCTTGAAGATTTTATAGATCATAGCTGTTTTAATTATGAGGTTAAACATTTCTAATTTATCTTTTCCTTTATATATGGCTAATCTGTTCACTGTTTGAATTGACATATTTTACAAAATGTTCCACCAAAAAGCCCATGTGACCGTAAAAACAAACAAAACAAAACAGAACTTCCTAAAATTGCCGAATGAGCAGGTTAAAAAAGATGCTCCATCAAGTCTTTATGTACCAAAAAAATATCAAGCAACGCTTCATTTATACTACTGTTTATATATACCATAACGTCATTATTTCAATAATTGGTAAAATAAAGATGTAATAAAATAACAATACTTTGCAAACTTTCAAAAAAAAGTTTGAGATATTTTTTGAAAATTCAAATACACTTTGTAGCCGTCACAAATACCACGTGACCATAAGAATCACATTACTGTGGAAATGAAATTCAAATGTAATTATTTTCTTTCCTTTTTTATTTTATCACCGACATTAGCCTAACTATACATACGATAAGGAAAAGATGTATTAAGATATTGATACAAATGTTTGTAATAGTAGAGGGTCTCTGCACTGTAAGGGGAGACTACTGTGATCGCAGAGGGTCTCTGCACTGTAAGGGGAGACTACTGTGATCGCAGAGGGTCTCTGCACTGTAAGGGGAGACTACTGTGTTGGAGACTGATCGATTGACACGGTATAGAGAATAGTTGCTTTGCCCGAGGGAAGACATTGAAAAGCAATGTACATGTAAATGTATAGCACGACGCGACGGAATACACAAAAAAACACAAAAATGGGAGCAGACCATTTAACCTAAACAACAGCCTGTTCGATAAAGAAACACAGACATTTATTTGAATTTTATATTAAAATATGGGACAAAAAGAAGACAAGTGTCCTCATAATGAACAGATAGAATAGTAATTAATTGATATATTATAGAACTTCAAACTTTTTATCATATGTACTCTAGTTAGATAGCGGAATAATTGTAAAGAATGACATTCAGTGTCTATTCTTGATCGAAACAATGTACATGTATATTGTTCCTTCATGTTTTAAGTTCCTTAGCTTTTATGTATACATAAGATGCCGTTGGACACGTATTGACACTCGGCAATTTCCGTGTGATTACGTATTCTCGTCAGGTCATTAGGAATTCTTTTAACCAATGAAAATGCTAGAATCTTATGGGAGGTAAAACAATCATTTATACCCTAAAAGTTTGAAACACCGTTGGACTTAAGTTACACAACGAAATTTTTTCAGAGAGTGTACTGTATTGCGACTAAGAATACCATTTCTTACCTGTCAAAAAAAACTAAGATATAGTAATTCAAAATTATAAAATATATAAACAGTAATTTAAAATTATAAAAGTTGAAAAATTCTCACCAAGCAGGGGAGGTAAGTTGATGAACGAGATAAGGTAGCCTCCAAAAGCACAACAAATAAACAAAACAAGAAGGGAGAAATAATTCCCCCCTGGCAACGCCTCGGTATTTGTCCAAGCATAAAGGATTATCCATACTTGTAAACATACGACTGCAAACTGGAAATACGAAGCCAGGTTTCCATGCGGTGGTAGCATAAACCCATGTAGTATTTTCTGGAAAATATTTGCATTTTCTGGTAGGGGATTATGTCTGGTAAGGCAGGGGATACAATAGGCTGTACAACTGTCTTGAAGTTCAGAACAGTTTTCATCTTGTTCAGCGTCTGCCTTTTGCGGTTTGACCTCGTGCTGGGCATTTCCGTTGATAACATGGTCACTATTTGGTTTTACGTCGCGTAGACGTAGCTCTAATTTATCGCCCATTCTGCAGTGTTCTTGTTTTGGTCAAATACTTCTATGTCGTTTTATTGCCTAATAAAAACATTAAGGATACGGTATATCTTATTATTATCATAAATTGTTACACTTACATTGTCGGTTATAAATACTCAAAAACATAAATGACGTGATGAATAATTTACTAGCGCACATCTTTCCAATCTTTAATCTTCTTGAAAGTATTGCTAAAGCTTCTTGTTTCTCTTGTTTGGAAGAAAATGTAACATAAAATTATTGCTTTTAACAATTTAAAGATATCCATTGGGCATATTTAATCTTAAACAGTTTATCTTCAGATATTTAGTTCAAATGTATAAAATCCCCATCACTTTACTAAATATATAAATTATGTTTGCATATAGGGCTACATTCATAATTAAATGTCATGCAGTAACAGTTGTTCGTTAAAAAACAGCCAGTTTTTTTAGTGGTAGTACACATTTATACTGCATTTATCTATACATGTATACAGTGTGTTTTATTTTAAACCTAATGCATAGTACTGTTAATACACATGAACTTGTCGAGTTTATGTTTACATAAAGTATATGAAGTCAGTGTTCTTTTTTTTTTTCAAATGAAATTTGGATCTGATATACAGATCAGCTCACACTGAAAACCCACTTCCCGTTTTTCCTCGAAGGAAAAATCTTGCTTAATGAGGAATTCCTTCGAGTACTGCCTAATTCTGACTCGGAGTTCCGACTGTTGTAGTTTTATTACTTTAGCGGAAATTCGTCGAGTCACTCTGAGAAATTACTTGACGGAACTCCGAGTCGAAATTATACAGGTAACACTATAATATGTACCGATATTTTATGGCCACTCCGCGCGACTCCGAGTCTGCAATAAACAATTAAACGGTCATTTCGAGTGCCGCGAGATGATTTCACGAAACTCCGAGGCAGTATCCCCTTACCTGGATGGAATTTTTATATAATTAGCTTGTTCTTTTTACTGTTTAAAATTTGTGAATTTTGATGTTGAAACGGTTTCTAACCATGCGAATTAGATAAAGAAATAAATTTATGTAAAATGGACTAAATTATTAATCGTATACAATTAAACAAAGAAATGATTTGTTAGATTTTGATATTTAAATGATTTCTGACTTAATTTGCAAATTAAATTTAGAAATAAAGTCATGTAAAATGCACTAAAATAAGAATAATTTATAACTAGATAAACTTTGAAATAACACTCGCTAAAAAAGGAAATTGATAAGTACAGGGTGTCCGAAAAGAAAGGTAACACTTTCATACTTTCAGAATTTTGAATTAATGTTGGAGAATTTGCAACAAAATACGCATACATATAAAACAAATATGTAAGATTTTTCCGGTAAAACAGTGGAGTTAATATGTCAAACAATATCATTTTTACAATTTTTTAGTACAAAGTACCTTTTGTGTCAAATGCGTCATTTCAATAATTAATGACGTTCTCAAGATGACGGCCCTTCATCAGCTTTCCCTGTTTAACTCGCACTATGAAATTGTTAATAACATTTCCATACATTTCTTCACTGATCTTCTTCACTTCCCGTTTGATGTTTTTCAACAGCATATCCGTGTCCACTGGCTTTGGTCTGTAAACAGCCGACTTCAGGTAGCCCCAGAGAAAGTAATCGCACGGGTTCAAATCAGGACTGTGTGCGGGCCAAGATTGTCCACAATCCTTCACTTCAGGGTATCGTCGGGAAATCACCTTATCGCCGAAGGTTTCATGAAGATAATCTAATACAATATTAGATGTATGTGCCGTCGCACCATCCTGCATGAACCAGACATTTTGCATATTTTCCGTTCGCTTTCGAAGCGCTGGAACAAACTTGTTTTTCAAAAGCGACAGGTACCGTTGTGAATTCACATTGCCTTAAACACATATGGTCCGATCACTCCGTGTGACGACATAGCACACCAAACCGTTAATTTCTCACTATGCAATGGTCTCTTTGTAAAACAATGAGGCTGTTCATTTGCCCAGAATCCCATCTGTTGTTTGCATACATGGCCAGACAGCAGAAAATGCGACTCGTCTGTAAACCAAACATCATGAAATGCGTCAGCGTAATTGTCGGCAACGTCAACTGCCAAGCGACAAAAATCAAGTCTTTGAACCTGATCTGTGATACTTAAACTCTGCATAATCTGAATTTTATAGGGAAAAAGTTTAAGGTCCTTCCTTATTATGTCATGAACACAAGTTTTAGGAATTCCGATTTCTGAGGAAGAACGTCTCACCGACTTTTCTGGGCTATTCAAGAGCATTTCCCGAAGCGAACCAACGTTTTTATCACTCCTACTGGACCTCGGCCGACCTGCTTTTGGAGCATCCGCTACTGACCCACATCGCTCAAATTTATGTACGATCTTGTAAACATGTTTCCTGCTTACATTTGTATTTACTTGTATTCTTAAAATGATATTTAAACCTTCGCTGAACGTCCGTTACACATTTTGTTTCATAATAATGCTTGACGATAAAAATGCGTTGATCTGACGTCAATCGCGCCATCTTGAAAATAATGTATATTTTGGATGACGTCATGGCGTCGAAACGTCATTAATTTTGGCGCGTCATTTTAACAAGCAGTAAAAACTTCCATTTAAGACCTTTAAATTGATATAAATTTGATAAAAATAGCCGTGGATTAAGCAAAGTTATGAAAATGTTAAAGTGTTACCTTTCTTTTTTATTAAATATAAATTTATGTAAAATGGACTTAATTTAAGAATTATATAAAACTAAACAAACTCTCAAAAAACTGCCGTTAAAGAATAATGATTTGTTAAATATTATATTGAAACATACAGGGCAAATTAAATTTAGAAATAAAATGAACTAAATTAAAAACTATATAAAACTACATAAACTTTCAGATAATTGCCGTTAATGAATAGTGATCTTTATAATGAATATCATAATGAAAATGGTCTCTTTTTTATTATTTGGAAGGAATTATAAGAAGGAGAAAGAAATTACTGCCGTATCCACTAAAAAATATATAAATTATAAGTGAACAAACAAATCTGGTTTATTTTAAAGTAAAATAAAAAAGATACTATTATTATTCACAAATACTGTGCTTTTTTGCTCATCACTATGTAAAATGTTATTATCTTGCTACGAGTAATCTGAAATATGTCCTCGAAGTTACTCGAAGACCCATTTAAATTTGTATCAGTAATTATTTATTCGTCTCGGAGTCACTCGAAGGAATTCCGTCAAGTGACTCGGAAACAAAAAAAAACAATACAGGTGTGTATTCCGTTAATTGGATTTCATCTCGAGTCACTCCGAGTATTTCCTTCGAGAGTCTTCGCATAAATCTTCGGAGTCAGATAGCGAAATTCCTTGACGGAAAATGGCTGACTCGAAGAAACTTCGAGTCGGAGCCTTGGTACTCGTTTGACCATCCTTCGAGGATCGAGTAGAATGGGTTTTCCGCGTGAGCTGATCTGTACCTTTAATATTTTTAATCATTGACAAGACGTGTATCTATTCGGATAACGTAAAACTATAGTATAATGCCTGGACTCGGTATACGGAAATGAAAAACGTTTTATAATGTAATGGCAACCACTAAGTAAATTATTACTATGTGTCGAAAGAAAAAAAAAGATATTAAAACGTTTGACACGTTAAATAATTGGAAATAATGTCTTAAAATCAGCGTGTTATGTGCGAATCTCTTTAATCATGGAAAGATATTTCAAAATCAAGAATACCTATACATTTTATTTCCCCGTATTATAGATCATATGTTTATTTATGACTTCAACTCTACACCGTAGAATAATTTCTATGTGCGCAAATGATATAAAAATGTGATGTTTTTCCATAGATGCACATTATGACTTTTTTTTCAAATCACTGTAACGAAAAAATCAAACACAAGATCCTATCTTTTTTATTTGCTGAATATAATAAGTATGTTCTGAAGTTTTTTTAAAATCAGTGTTTAAGCTAGAATCACACTGCCTCGGATGGGCTTGCGGATGAGTTCCGGATAGCATTCGTAACGCATCCGTAGAATTCCTAACTCATTCGTAAGTCATCCGGTGTATCCGTTCAGAAATCGGGGGCATCCTGGGACAAGGGTTCAAAGTTTTGAACATGCTAAAAATTTTGCCACGGATAATATATCCGTAAGGAATCCGTAATAAATCCGTAACAGTTCTGAAAAGATTGTAACAGATCTTAAAAGATCGTAACAGTCCAAATGACAAACGCTGTTGTCAAAAAGTACGAGCAGTTACGATTAATTAAGGTTCTGTTACGATTGCATTGGAGATTTATAACGTAACAAATCGCAAAATCAATTATTTTTCTTACACATCCGGAGCAATCCGGGGATGGGAATTCGGGACTCATCCGCAAGCCCATCCGGGGCAGTGTGATTGTAGTTTTAATCAAATTCTACAAAGTTGAATAAAACTATTGATTCGAACATGAAGAACTACCTTAATATAAATATCATTCCAATATCGATAAAAAGGAAAATCGCAGTGACCTTTTTAATCACGAAAAAAGCCAGCTACTATGATTTTAGCTCTAGGAAGAACCTTTTGTCAAGCAATTATTCTTTGTCTTCAATTTATCCTTATTTTTCGAAACAAAGTGTATATATTCAATATACATTGTGATTATTTTCTGTGATTTTATTATTTTATCTTATTACTCGACTTTGATTTGCAATGTACTTTTGTAGTGTCTTTAATTCAAAATCTGTCGAGATTGTACATTAATGAGACGATGATAAAATACAAAGCTATTTTAAAATATACCTTTTAATTTATAATATAATAAAAAGAAAGTACAAATGCTTATTAAATTAGCAATCAATTTATTTCTATCAAATTAAAAAAATGATGGTCACTGTTTATGGAAGATATGTTAATTATTATTTAAGCAAAAGATAGGATAAATTTGTAAATTATTATTGAAGCAAAATGTAGGAAAGGTATTTAGCCTATTTTATAGCAAAAGATAGGGAAGATATGTAAATTATTATTAAAGCAAAAGATATTAAAAGTTGACAGTTTCGTGCTTTTGCAATATTTGATTTTTAGTTTCTTACATAAACATACTACAGTTGTATTGTAAAGTCCAACGTTTGCAGTATGCTATTAAAGCATCCAAAATAAAACTCTCAAAAATAAAGAATTGCACAATTAGTTTAATGTTGATTCTGTTTGCTGCCCATTTATAGACGTATCCAGAACGTCTTCATCAAAAATGTTAAAGCACTGTTAACTGATGTTACATTGATTTATGGTTCTTTTAAGCATCTGTTTGAATCTATGTAATTATATGTATCATGTTATGAAAAAGCATGAATAATCGTAAAATACTCTTGCCTTACAGATGATGAATTGTATTAAAACGTAAAGAGAATATTTCTTAGACAATTTAGTATCAATATAGATATCCGAATAATTGTAAAATTACATTTATTTCCAAATACGTTCGACAAACATTACATACTATGGATTAATATTACCTAAATGAAACTAACCTTCAGAAAATGTATTCTATTACGGCAAGCGTCCAACAACTTTACGCGCCCGAAGTAGCCGTTTGTTACCTAGGTAGCTTGCCAATATATTATTAAGATATGTCGCACTACTGTCATGAATAACGTTCAAAACCGTCAAATTACGTCGCTTCACTGACCGCAACGGTAATTATTTCCCCGTGTAGTACAGCAACAGTAAGGCTTATATTGTTGTCTTTACGTTTATTTCTGTGAGTAAACAATAAGAACTTAATCATTCATGTAAATATAACCGCTTTCTTATAATTATGTTTTTAACGCCATAATCTGCTCACTTTCTTCTTCAGTCTGGACAAAATTCAATTTGATTAATTTCTTTAAAAACCCTTATATATCAAATCCCTGCTATTGCAGTGAAGAACTTGATAAATCGTTCATTTTTTTTCTAACACTGCTTTCAAATATACTACGTTTTAAAAGACCAATGCATCGCTGAAGCAAAGTTTTTTGCTCGCCCATATGGGTTTACCCGGTGGCGGGGGTAAACAATTCAAACACAAATATAGAAGCAAAGTTTTAGCGACAAGGACATAAGTTGCACACCGTTAAAATTGGTTCAAGGATACAGCTTAATTTTCTCTTTCTATACGTGGAGTTAGATTACATTTTTGCTTATCATATATTGGTTAAAAACTGATTAATAATTTCTTCATTATAGTTCAAATTGTTTGTTAATGAAAGTGTACACGAATTAAAGTAATCTAGCATGTTTTCTGTTGCTTTTGTTTTGCGTCTCTTTTTTGCTCTCTCCCTCACTACTGTAGGTTAATAGAGAATAACAAAACAAGAAATAATACCATACGTAGTAGTGATTATCAATATACGTATCTCTGTTTATTGAAAGAATTATGCATTCTGAAAGAAATCCGATCGGAGTTTTCTGTCACCATGCATAGCCCTTTCTTCGAAGAAGGCTTACAGGAGTGTCACTAGAGAACATCAACACATACAAATATATGAATTAAAACTGATAAAATGCGCAAATCTAAATTTGTTTGATTTGAACCCATATCTTTAAAAATGTATATTACATATATATATATAAAATGTTCAGTTTTAATACCCCTGTTTGCCAAATGAAATGGACGCACAGCCTTGACTGCTTTATTCTGCATGTGATAATCTTCCCGTTCTGGTAATGCCGGACTGAATAAATTTTTCAAACTGGTATTATCAGAATTTAAAAATTGTAAAAAGCAGAACAATCTAGCCGACTACTGACGCTGTCTTCCTGGGTTGTACATGGACTGGCAAATATTTAACTATTTTATACCAAATCTTTCGATTAAGGTTCCCTAAAGACTAGGTCCTCCTGTAGAAGCAAATGAAGTTTTAATAGGCAGATGATCTTTATTGCAGAATAGCCATGTTAAAAATTTAAGTATCTATGTCAGCAGTCCTCGAAATTTATGATTAGAATACACAAGCTTCTTACTGGCCCGACGTAGAATCTATTTCTAGAATTTGCTAGCCCTAAAGGGAAATTCTCGCCACGGAATCCCAAGCTTGTGAATTTAGATGGCTGTTCCCTCCCAATTTTTACGGGCCAATGGGTTTAAAATCAGCATCCCTTCAACTGCCTATGTAGCTATGTACATATCAAGGTTTAAAATGTAACTATTTTATAAGTGCATTTAGATCCACAAGGCTATGAGTGTGTTAACATCTTAGTCGGTACTAGGAACAACCTGCCTTGCAAGCAGGGTTTGTAAGTTTAAGCCAAAGTAAGTTCATTAGACAGTGTAGTGTCGTCTCATATATCAGAACTGCCATTGGGGAGACAACATTTATGGCTGAGCAAAGAATATTATAATCATCCTTCATCTTTATAAACAGAAACATTAAATACCGTCGGGTATATACTTTTACCCCTAGCAAATTGTTGCTAGGTAGAGTAAGGGAGAGTGTCAAAGGGAGACAACATTTATGGATGGGCAAAGAATATTATAAATACAGTACCCTTCATATTTATAAACAGAAACATTAAATACTATACTATACTTTTACCTTTAGCAAATTGCTGCTGGGTAGACTGAGGGAAAGTGACAAAGTGCCTTGCCTAAAGAAACGCTAAACTGCGGATCCAGCAGGCATAGAACCTCAGCCGTTTTGATGTGAAGCCTCAGCACTTCCAACCAGCGGCATACATTTTCAAGGCGTATTTGCAGGATCATATGAACTTGCAGCTCTATTAAATAACACTGTTGCAGACATCAACTACGCTTAATTACGAAATCCTCTTCCCGTTCAAATCAATACGCGACAACTTGAAATTAAGCATTAGATTTCAACTTGTGCTGTAAATTTACCGCGAAAATCGAAAACTTGACAATTGTCGCGCAAATTTCAATTTCTCTACTCAGAATTCAGCACGTAAAGAAGAAAGTTAAAAGAGCTAATTTCAACTTCTCGCGCTAAGATATTCCCCAAAAAAGTCAATGAGGCGACAATTCTGCAAACGTCAACCTGTTGACTAAACTGGTACGGTGAAAAGTAGAAATATTTTAGTCTTATTTTCTACTTTTCGTGTTAAATCTTGTTTGCGCAAAAAAAGCTCTGAACGTCAATGTATAGATATCGCATAAGAATCAAACTATTGCACAGTGATAAAGCTATAAATTACAATGCTAAATCTTTACTTTTATATGGCAGAATATTCCTCTCGTCATCATGTTTCTGCTTGATCTAAATAAGTTAATGACCCATCCAGACATTGTCCACTACTTGAGTCTACCTATTTCAGTGAAGTATTGCTTCATCGATTAGCTTAGCTGTTTATATCAGACATGAGTGATAACATTTGATATGCACAATGCGCATATCGTATTCAATCAAATAATATTTCATATTTTCATATGTATTCTTTACAACTGCTGGAGTTTTTACATCATGTAAGTGCTGAATATTCATTGATGCAGATTAAAAAAAAATCTTACTAAGTACAGTTCATTTATAAGAATATTAAATTTTAACAAAATACAATTTGTTGTTAAAGATATAGAAAACAACACGTTTTTAATAATAAAGGCATTTGTTGATTTTTGGTAGTAAAATTTATGACATTCTTAAATTAGAGTAAATTAGTAATGTATTTTACATTTAACAATTATGTCATTCTAAGTAGGTTTACATAGGTTACGTGTTTATTATATTATTCTATGTGATGATCATGTTGGGGATTTTTATCAAAATGGTCGGAAGGTTTTTTACTTTCCATGTCCAAGAGGCTAGCATGCTCATTTCTTTGTGTGGAAGAATGTACATACTAGATGTCAGATGCTGTCATTGAATAGCGGCTTTGGATTGGTCGAAAACAATGTGTAGGGAAACCAGTAAGTGTCAATAGGACATAAGACGGATAAAAGGTCACGTTTACAATCATAAAAGTTGTGTCAAAATTAAGCAATACGTTTTCTGTGAAATTTGGTATATTTTACAAGTGTCTTTACTTTTTAATTGTTCCTTTACAATTGTAGATGTCAGTGAAACATAAATATAAATTCTCTCCTGAAACATTTAATATTGAATCGGAAAAAATCACAAACACATTAAGTTTTAATACAGATCTACAAGAAAAGCAGCCATGCAAATGGACCTATGTCGTATTTTTCCGGCCGTCTGGACGGGTCGCTATTTTAGTCAAATTTAATAGCATATTTGTTTCAACAAAAACAACAACGAAAAAGACTGAAATGTTGAGTTAAAATTGACTTTGTATTACCTTGCTTTTTGTGCAATAAACAATTAGCAATCTGAGAACCAACTAACATATCCCAATAAGCCAAAAGAGACTTTCGATGGTATATGTACTATAATATGTGATTCCGCATAAATTACTCTTACAAGACATTGAACGTTCGGTTGCCGAAGAAGAAATTTTTGTTCAAAAATTAAATTCCTGTCACAAATTGATGAAAATTAATCTTTAGTGTTTGTATTATTTTGACACAGGAGTTATTTACTTTGATTTGTGACTGTTTATATGTGCCATTTCCCTTTTCTTTGCAGCGAATGTGGATATTGTTTAAAATTATGTCTATACCCACAGATTTTTCAGTCTTGGTTATGTTAAATTTTAGCATAATAAATGGACCGCTGACCTAATTTTACAAAAGAAACAAAACATTGTGTCTCCTACATCATGACAAGAATCAGTGTACATGTATTCCGCTTCCATAACGATCCATCAAAGTTATCCATCATTTATATCTTCACAAATTGCCATGGGTTTTGTTATTCTTTTTGTTAATAACAATTGTCATTAACAAAATTCACTTTGAAATAGTAATTCTTCTTCTGTCTGTACCAAATAACAAAGCACAGAGGTTGATTAAACAGATATGAGATTTAGAATATTAAATTAACCCATACCCTGCTAAATTTCTAAAATGGACTTGTCCATCTTTCAATTTGGACAGTACCATTAACTGTTAAAAGGGGTGCGTACCAAAAAGATACTGACTGAATGGTGAACAGTGCAGATAATGATCAGACTGCACGGATGTACAGGCTGATCACGATCTACACTGGTCGCAAAGGCAGAATTAATCGCGTCCAGCATGATAAGGGTTAATCAATTAAGACGCACTTTCAACAAAGTAGAAAAAATACATATGTCATTAAAAGAACAAGCTCGAAAGTTAAAGAAATAAATAAACAAAATCTATATACAGGTATCTTTTATTGAAATGGAATGGTGCTAAATTTTTGTGACAATGTATTTTACTAAATTAATCAAAAATACAAACAAGATTTTATTCATGTAATAATGCCGTAATGTTATGATGACGTGACTGAATAATGGCGTTGGATTAGTTAAAGTCATAGATTCACTAATGAGTACGTGACCGCCCTCCCAAAATCCAAGAAATATACTCGCCTAAGTGGCGAAAATAATGATATAAAATAATTATAATCATCGTTTTGTGAATGATATTCGAACGAAAGACAAATGTGCTTTTAAATGATCAGTATAGAATGAACACCTGAAATATAAACATGTAAAACAAATGTTGGTATTAATATATTACTAAAATGGAACAGACAAATGTTGACAAAATTTAAATATATTTTGTTTTTGCAATATTATTGGCCGTAGAATAACAGCATACACAATTTAAGATGTGTCTCTTATAAATGTGTAATGCATATACAAGTATACTGCCTTAATATTTTCATAAACCTGCTGGGGGTTATCTGCGGTGTCTGGAGAAACAGTGTGGAAAACTCAAAGATATGCAGTCATTCAAATCTGCTGGGGGTTAGCTGCGGTGTCTGGTGAAACAGGTGTATGACTTAAAGATAGGCACTTGTTCAAATCTGCTGGGGTTAGCTGCGGTGTCCGGCGAAACAGGTGGAAGACTCAAAGATAGGCAGTTGTTCATGCCTGTGTTGGGGGTGAGCTACGGTGTCTGGCGAAACAGGTGGAGAACTCAAAGATAGGCAGTTGTACAAACCTGCTGGGATTAAGCTGCGGTGTCTGGCGAAACAGGTGGAAGACTCAAAGATATGCAGTCATTCAAATCTGCTGGGGGTTAGCTGCGGTGTCTGGTGAAACAGGTGGATGACTTAAAGATAGGCACTTGTTCAAATCTACTGGGGGTTAGCTGCGGTGTCTGGCGGAACAGGTGGATGACTCAAAGAAAGGCAGTTGTCAAAATCTGCTGGGACTAAGCTGCGGTGCCTGGCGAAACAGGTGGAAGACTCAAAGGTAGGCAGTTGTTAAAACCTGCTGGGACTAAGCTGCGGTGTCTGGAGAAACAGGTTGAAGACTCAAAGATAGGCAGTTGTTCAAACCTGTTGGGGGTTAGTTGCGGTGTCTGGCGAAACAGGTGGATTACTCAAAGATAGGCACTTGTTCAAACCTGCTGGGGGTTAGCTGCGGTGTCTGGCGAAACAGGTAGAAGACTCAAAGATAGGCAGTTGTTCAAGCCTGCTGGGGTTAGCTGCAGTGTCTGGCGAAACTGGTGGAAGACTCAAAGATAGACAGTTGTTCAAACCTGCTGGGGGGTTAGCTACGGTGTCTGACGAAATAGGTGGATGACTCAAAGATAGGCAATTGTTCAAACCTGCTGGGGGTTAGCTGCGGTGTCTGGCGAAACAGATGGATGACTCAAAGATAGGCAGTTGTTCAAACCTGCTGGCGTGAGCTGCGGTGTCTAGCAAAACAGGTGGAGCACTCATTGATCGGCAGTACTTAAAGCTACCAGGGGCTGAATTGCCTTGTTTTTGACATGTTCTACCGGGCTTCACTGGCATTTCTCTTGTTCATTTACCTCTTCAAATACACTTAGTACATGCGTATATATTATTTCAGGTTTGCTTTTTATGTATTTTACACAAGTATTTTTTTGTTTACATAATGTGCCGTTTGTTTCCACTAGGGATGTGCCTAACGGGGATAACTTTTATTTATATTGTCTCCTACCTTGAGAACACTGTTGAGATTAAAAATGAGGTTTGGTGTGTACCATTAAACTGTTCAAAATTCCAAGTGGTAGTTCCAAGGCGGTGCCCAACAGTCTTCCTTAATTTGTCTGTTTGTCATTAGGGAAAATGTCAATCATTCATTTACACCGATGTTGGGGAGGCTGCATTGTTGCTCTTCATATTTGATCTGTGTCCTTTTACTGTTCATTTAGAATATATATGTATAATTTTTAATATGACAGTTTTGGAAATATTTGTTTTTACGCTACAAACGCCTATGAGTATTCCGATTACCAGCTCTTGTTTTGAATCACATTAAAAGAACAACTGTACAAGTTGAAATAAGACAGACCAATATACTTATAGTGTGTTTACCTTGGTTGCTGGCCTCAAGTTGTGGCAACACTGTGAAGCACTAAATCATGCGCTAAGCTTATTTGGAATGTTCAGTATTTTTGTAGTCTTCACGTGTATCCAGCCAACCGAGGCTTTGGGTGGGAGCCGATCTCATTAACAAGTACATCATTTATATCACGTTATGTATGAAGTCCTGTTAATTGAAATATCATCAAATTGCTTCCGAAACCTATGCGAGTGGAATATTAAATGTCTGAAAAGGTGCAGGTTAGCATACTTCACAATTCGTCAAATGTTTTCGAATACTCAAAAAATATTGTGTAAGATAATCACAAATTACCGTTCACATTTTTCAGTCTCAAGCATAAATACTGAAAAAAGTTATGTTTAACTCCGGCTCCAACCCCATCATTCGGGCGAGCGGGCGTAAGTTGTCATAAAGGTTTTACTATACTTGACGTCGTAAAGCTGTGTACGCACTTGTGAATTATAATTTGTGCACGTATGACATTGCTTGTGACTTCTTTGTAAGACATCAAGTGGGGCTTTTTTTCTGTGTTGTTATTTTTTGAAAGAGTAAATAGAAATAATCATAACATTGAAAATAGCTTACTATTTTCCTATATATAACCTAAAATACATATTACTGACACAAGGTTTTAGAATTCGTGAAAGTTGACTGGTAATGTC
This sequence comes from Mercenaria mercenaria, assembly GCF_021730395.1. Lineage (NCBI taxonomy): Eukaryota > Metazoa > Mollusca > Bivalvia > Venerida > Veneridae > Mercenaria > Mercenaria mercenaria. The sequence goes on along the minus strand of NC_069378.1, from coordinate 21,504,524 downwards.
AGGAAAAGTTTACCTTTCAGTGTATGAGTAACTTCAATAAATTACTTCCATTATGTGTAAGTACATCCTTTCCAACATTATGCAAGTTATTTTTATCTTCAATCTCCGTTTACATGTTCTTATAGTGGGACCGGAGACCTCCGTATTTATTTAAATCCGATTTCACACTTGTATCTTGAAGTACATACATTCTGCAGTGGGGTTATAGCGTGACATAATAAGGAAAGCAATGAGGTCTCGTATAAGACCATATGCGTAGGATTAGGTGGGGGTGAACTCTCTCCCTAATTTTGAGAGGAGGTTTAACCCCCACCGTTTGGTCCTAAACCTTGGAAAATATGCTTTTTAAGACTCTTGTAACAATACCGCCTCTACCTAAAACCGACATGGAATTTGCAATAATCGAACTGTAGCTTTTGTCACATTTATAAACTGTTAATTCGCCTAAAAGCATTTTTTTACTGAAGGTCCGTAAAATCATCTTTAAATAACAAAAGGAAATGCTATGGAAATCTAATATATGGTGAAAATAACACATTGCATAAATTGTCTTCAGTGTTTTGGAAGTGTATCACATAAAAATAAGTCTCTTTGTTGTTAAAAGAAACATTGACCTGAAACAGATATATCTAATTTGAAGTTCATCCGAAATATTAGCGCGCACACACATAGGATTATTTTGATATTTTGCGAAAAAGTGATTTTTTAGCAAAATAATATTGAGGGTCGGGGTATATTCTTTGACAGATTTATCTTCTTTACCTGGAAATGCATTGTATTGTCGACGAAAATTTTGGTAGTTTTCTTCAGCGCAGTAGTCTATTGCTATGGGTAAAACGTTTCTCTTTTTCCACTTGCACCTCAACCCCACCCCACCCGCAACGTCGAACACTCCTAGAAGCCAATTTGACGTTGTGCATAACTATGTTTATACAAAACTACTTATCATTTCATTACATATGTGTACATGTTAACACTGATGCCACAAAAACGTATATGGTAATTTACACATCAAACTGGAAACTTTGTTATTTGCTGATCCGGATGTCATATAGGGTAATATGCTGTCAGATTAGAAAGGATCAGATCTTGTTATTGAAACGCGTCTTTGGATTGTTTCTCAATCTATTATCTTGTATGGTTGTGTTCTGTGTTTCCAAAGGAACAGCGTATAAATTCTATTTCCAATTTTTTTCAAGGGTGCAATTAAATAGTCGCCATAGTTTGATAATGCATTTTATTTTACTAAAGTGTAGTATCAATAATACTTAATACAGTGATCTAAACTTTTATACAGTTGTTAGGATAGGTCAAGCGTTCCGTTACTTTTTGTAATTCATTAATAAATACAAATACGAAAGATGCTGCAAGATGCAACGAAAGGAAGCTCCGCGCCAAACAAAGCAGTGTCGAAAAGGAGGTGATATAACGATGCTGGTGTCTTGGTTGTATACCCTAAGCAAACAGACAGTCTGATGGGGTTTCATGAATGTTGGAGAAAAAACACTACGGTTGTAGTGTGAGCAGGATTTTTATGGTTGTATTTAGTGACCTACTTATTGACTGATTATAACCTTTATGCGAATTTGACCTGATAAGTTATTCGAAGTTTCGGTATATTGAATGAAATGTATTGTGTACACAAAATTGTTCTAAAATTCAGTCTTGTGACGTAGTTGTTCATCCGAAATGACTGAGAATCAAACTTAATATGTTATCAAGACCATTATTTACTAATCGTTGAGCTAACTGCAAATTGGTTATTTGCGCTGTGCGATTTATAAAACGCGCAGATTGGTTATTTGCGCGTAATATTTGCGAAGCTACTGCAAATATTATTACGCTAACGGTAATTAATACAACACAACGAACAAAATATTTGGATATGCTAACATTTAAAATAATACTGGTAAGCCATCAGTATGTGCTTGAGAAATGCACATTCACATGTTTTAGGTTTATGGAAAAACACACTCATCAAAACTATTACTTCCTGGCGCATTCATCAAACTAAAAAGGAAAGGAATTGTCCGACAAAAATTGTTGTTTTTTCTGCTCTTTGATTTCTTTCTTGCTTCATTTTTATCTTATGAAACTTATATTTCTCGTTTGTGTTTTTAAATCTAAGGTCATTATTAGACCTTTCTAACGTAAACGTAAATCGGAAACGGATTACTGAATCCGTAAATGTTATTTGCAAATAATGGTCTAAGGGAGATACTATTGCATTACTATTGGATGAAATTGTCTCCCCTAGACCACAAATTAGCCTAAAATTTTACGAATTCAGTATTCCGTTTCGTAATTACGTTTACGTTAGAAAGGTCTATTATGGGCAAGGTCGGACATTAAAAATAAAAAATTGAAATTTTGCAAATCAACAGGATAAAAATCGTCATTTACGACATACATTGCACTCACAAAAAGCCATAACAAATACTCCGCGCCTGTGGGCGCGGTGAATTAGTTCCTAATAACTGGTGATAAGATCGAACTTATAGGGTTTCACATAAAATACAGTTATGAGTTTTCATGATGCGGGCCCCTCGAGTAAAAACTGCCCAGAAAATTAAATATTAATTACTTTGTATATCTCACCGAAATCATTATTGAAAAAATGCTGGTCTACAGACCGATTATAGCTATTGTTTACTTGCTTATCAAACGTACTAAACGTTTTAATAATTTAATCTTGAACCCTATCACTTATGTTAAAATAAAGTTACACTAGCATTGTCGTTAATAAACATTATAACATATTTCGTAAAAGAAGAGTATTGTAAACATTTTTGCTACACTGCACCTGAAAACAGTACTATTATAGTCACAAGTTATGTTTCTATTTACAAAAAATACCTACGCAATTATATGAAGACGGACGGCGTATATTTGGATGTATCGAGTAAAATGTTTGTGGAGCGGAACATTTACCATGTGTTTGACGTCATCAGGCGCGCGTTTATAATACCAAATAATTACTTTTGTGTTCCAACTTTATTAACTTAAAGACAATTTAGTATATCAATAATAACAAAATCCTTTAGTTGATTTAGTGACAAAACCAATTCCGCTGGTATAACAGCGAGAGTTTGTAGGATGTCCCTGTCAATTAACTCTGCTGTTCTATAAAAAAAACAGCGTGTGTTTACAGCACTTACACACTGAGAAAAAGCAGACGACAGAGGTTATTAACTTGTCTTGTTATATTTTTTATCATTTTCATGAAAGTTACTCTTGCTTTATTATAACTGTTCGATTGTGATGATTCAAACCTGCATATTATATTTTAATGACATGACATCAGCCGTACCGGCAACGCAAATAGTGGCATTTTGTCCCCTGACACAAAACAGCATCCCTATCGCCATCTTGTTGTTTGTGGGTTGAAAATGGTATAAGCAGTCGCAGGGAATTTTCACCAAGGTTCATCAAAATTTGCCCCCTATAACGGGGTGTAATGCACTCCGATGGCATTTGGACAGAATTCTAGATATCAAAAGAATAATATATGATATAATATATATATAAGCAAGTGCATTATGCACCAGTCGCATGGCTTCGCCTTTACAACGCTCAATTTGGTGTGTCAGCATCTAATCTGTTCAATTTCGTGTACAGCCACATCCTGATTTTAACTCGTCAGTAGTTTCTGTTTCATTACTCCATACTACTTTTGGCGGCGAATTAACATTCAATTTGTTTTCCTATAGAGCTGAACTTATAAACTCGTTTACTAGTTTATCTAGATACGATGCTAGTGGCAGTTTAATTGGAGACCTTCAGTTAACAATAACATTGTTAGACAGAATACTGAATTACTGTTTTATTGCATACCCTTGAGTAACACAGAGTTTTCAAATTATTTTGCATCAGAGCACAAGATATATTTTCAAAGTAAAATTAATCACCTCCCCACTCCCCCTCCCACACGATTAAAAACAGGGTTTATTATCTATCTCATTTCACTGTATTCGAACAATATTTCAGGTAAAGTCTTATAAACTCTTCTTCAGAAATGTCATGATATTATTGATATCATTATTTATCCGAAAAGAAAGTGCAGAAAGTTCAGTTTCCCTTATCAAATGATGTGAAAGTTTTACTGATTCTCCTTTCCAGATCAAAACATCATGGTATTTGAAACAAGGAAAGTAAAATATAAAAGTTTTGAATTTAGACTTAAGGGAGACTTAAGTTCGGTTTAAGCCGGTGCTAGAAGGTGTGAGAGTGTTGCACATTTCTTCACCTCTCATGTCACACGGCCTTCGAGTGCGGGAGGTCGTGGGTTCGATCCCTGGCCGCGTCATACCAAAGACGTAAAAACGGTACAAGTAACTTCCTCGCTTGGCGCTCAGCATGAAGAGGGTAGTACTAGGACTGGTCAGTCCGGTGTCAGTATAATGTGACTGGATGGGGTTTCATGTCACGTGTCTACGGAGTGATATTCCTGTGAAGCAGCACTATAAAGTTGGGCATTGTGCTCACTGCTACAAGTAGACACCGTCTTTTATATGACTGAATAAATGTTGAAAAAGACGATAAACCCGAACACACAGACACAAGTCACACGGGGATCCCTTGATTGCGTTCTGTGCTTCAAAAGAACGTTCTTATATATTTTGTTAACTATCATCACAGCGGTCTTTGTGTTGTGTGAAGTTTGTAAGAAGTCTCCCCGTACTTGAATTAATTGTTGTTATATTTTCTGATCCTTTAGGATCATGGAGTCCATTTAATGTATATGGATAACAGAGTTCCGTTTAAGCCGGTGCTAGGGGGAAGGGGTCGTGGGGGATTTTACATTTCATTACCGGTAGTGAAAAGACCGAGTCTGTTGTTATTTATGCTTTATAGCGTTCTATGCTTCCAAAGGATCTTCTTATATTTTTAATTGAATGACCTGCTTTAGGAAGTAATCGTATGTTTTTTGAGCATTTCGGAGAATATGTTTTTTTTTAAATTAATCATGTACTTAAAACTGTTTGGATGAGTCTGTACTATGAGATAATGAAATGATCAACAACCTTTCACGACCCCTAGCAAAGTTTAACAGGAAACTTATTAAAGTACAATTGAATGAACTCCATGACTCCAAAGGACCAGAAAATACAGCAACACTGAGTACACGTATTCATAAACTAAGATGACAAGTGATGCTGTAATTATTTGACGCCTTGGCATGTTTGATTAAAAACGTTAAATGTTTTAAGCCGTCGAAAACCTTGTTATCATCTATAGCTTCTTATTGAGAGAAAATGCTATTCATGGCCGCATTCAGTAAAATGTCTACAGTCTACAATGGTTCTTTAATGCACACAGATTGCCCGGAAGGATACATACTTAAACATTATACATGCATAATAAATACCAACAATTGTTCCAAAGACTGTTCTATTATTGTGATGACGATGGAATGTGTTTTGGAAGGTCTGGAAAAATTCTTTCTGAGAAATGTACTAATTAATGTTGAGGCATGCGAATAAGGTGACGATGGTCGTTGTTTTAGTCGCAAAGCTGATTATTACACAGCCAGTTGCAACCTCGTTTGTAATACGTCATATTAAAATTGAAAAATCACAAAACTTCTAAAATAGATGACGGATATTGTTAGGTTCACTTGCTTACGATAAGAGATTATGTAATCCGTTTTGTAACCGGACGATATGTGAAAGAAGCAATACGATATGTAAATATGAATGCAAAGAAGGATATACTGAAAAGAGATCCGAGATACTTTTTACCATCAACACAACTGGAAATCCAGAACGTACATGTAGAATGCAATTGAATTATTTTAAAGACATAATTAATATTGAAACATTTATGAGAGTGTATTTCAATTACTTAGATATGTGTTTCTTAAAAAAGTAAGATAGTATTCAATTATATTGCCAGCCATTAAAAGCAGTAAAGCAGATTCCACGAACGGAAAGGATCTGTGCTTAAATATTTGCTTTAATTAATTCAATAGATGAGAGTAATGAGGTCGATTCTAAACAAACAATTTGTTGTATATGTGGACGGCATGAAATGCATTTATAATGCATCCTTCTCAATGGGGTTTTGTTGTTGTAATGGCAAATCAACAAGATACTTTTATTGAAATTAGCGGTATTATTGTGGACAGTAAACTAACAGGCAGATGTAGGGTTACATTGTATATTTATTAGTTATGCTATATAATATACGTTTCAAGTCAGCAATAATCTACTATATCTGAAAGAAGTTTTACGAAGAGTTTGGATAAGCAATGTAATAAAATGCGTCAGTGTTTAAGTCTATTTTGACCTCTTGGAATTACTTAAGAGTATAATCCATTGGTATATCCTGCCTTAAATGTTGAGAAAAGTAAAATGTCAAATATGAATTTTTAAAATTGCTGAAAATGTTTAAATACTATAATAATAGAATAAACGTATAATATATAACAGCTGATTTTCAGATGCTTTAACTTTGTTTCTATAACCTTGTTTGCTCGTAAGATATGAGGGTCATTAAATGGCCATAGTATTTCAGTAATGGACGTTATCTATATAGAAAAAGAAAAAAAGTTGAAGACGGAACTGAAGAAAAGTTGTCGATTCTATTGGTAGCATATCAATTAAAAATGAAAAAGCGTGTAATGAAAATGAATAAATGTTTTCTCCGAACAGTAAACATTTATTTGATCTTCATAACATATACTTTTGGGTGTATTCAAATCATAAATCACACTTGACTGAACTACTGATACCGAAAGCTGTTGTCATTACAAGCTGGCTAGTAAAACTCCGTGACCTTAGAAAACAACCTCTGACGTTAGACTATTCTTTTCTAATTGAGGCGACTCTCTGACTGAATGCGTTCCGTGGATTACATATTACTAAACCCGAGGATGTTATTTCCTCCATTCTTGAGGAACATAACATACATTCAGTCGACCAGGTAGACATATATCAGCAAATTTAAATGTAAACAACTAAATATTATCGTTACCTTGAAATGCATAATTAATATATGAAAACAAACCCCATTGCGACCCTCTAATTATGCGCAACAAATTCACGCATCGAATCGTAATTGATTAACCGGGTCAATGTCTTATTGCCGTATTTACTCTACTGAAAGTGGTAACAGATTTAATTTGTTGTTGGATTTAATAATTTATGTTAAATAACTAGCGTAAATACTTACTTGAAATTTTTTGGCAGTATAAAACAGACATTGCAACCAAAATTTTACAGGATGATCATTTTATATTTATATAGATATGCCCTAGAAGGAACTTTTGCTATGCTTTAACTTGTTGTAAGAGGCAATTTATGAAAAGTTAGAATTTTACAACAAATCAAACATTAAAATGTAAGTGATATTATACATTCCAATAAAGTGAGCTGATTCAAAAGTGCAGCTGTTCATGATCTGATGAATCTCGCAACCATCGTAAAGTTGCAAAAAGGCAAGATACTATGTATTTAAAATGGATTTCCAGTTATAGGATAATCACAGAGTCCTGATTGATTCTCGCACGTTGTGTTGCATTTTCAGTTGTACTGATGGTTGGTCCATTGATGTGGTTGACCGGCTATGTAATGCATTGAGAAAGGCAAACATGCAAATTAGATATCCCTTTCTACTAATTTTATCTATTTCAAAATATTCTACAAAAGAATTTTTGTTTTGAATGCCTGTGTTTAATCACCATTTGCTGTTTATCGGTCTATGTATGACACATTTCCTCATTCTTTTATTTGATTTGCATTGTGATTTGAGTGATGGATAGGAACAAAATGATCTTAGGGTACGGATGCTTAAGTGCTAGAAGATTGCACAAAAAGTGTAAATATTAAGTTCCCAACTAGTTGAAAAAGGATTACAAACTCATATCCTGTTTAAATTAATTAATTCAATATTAAACGATATATGTATAGCATAATAACTTAACCGTTATGTGTCAGCTATTTTTCTAAAAACAGAACACTTACCCCGCTCATTCAAGCGTACCACTTACCATATACACATGTGTATGTTTTACGTATTCTAAAAGGAAGTTTTAAATGTATTCTCAAGTTAGTTTAGTGAAGGTGTGTTGAATAATATGGTTGTAATTTAAAACTCTGAAGCTTAATCATGGTATTAGATACAATAGTCTGGACCTAGCGCAGGTAGGAACGTATTATTGCTGTAATATGAAAACGCCTTTATTTATCATGTACTTTAAATCGTTTATGTGATTTAGGTAAATGTATCATGCTCACTGAACATGAAACTGAAGTTATGGCGCTTTTTAATTCCCACTTCTAAAATTAGAATTGAAATTCCATGAATGCGTATTGGTACTGGTATGTTTATATAAAGAATGAGTTTATACACAGATTTCACTTAATAGTTACATGTACAGTAAAACACCGCTCGCTCGAGGTCGCAAGGGGATGAGCAAAATGCTCGAGTTATCCATGGTTTCGAGCGATCCAAACATTGACCAACATACAAGGAAAACTAAAGTGTCATCGGGACCGTTTGCAGAGTAAACGGTGATGCGTAATAATAACAAACTTGTGACATTTGCAAAAACAAACGTATTACAAACGTTATCTATCGATAGACGTTTCAATATGTAATTTGTAAATGGCACATGTGAAGAAACAACTAAGACTTTTTTATTTTTATTCATCAACAAGTGCATATCATAATTATCGTCTCAATTTTATGAAAAGCTATATTATTTCCTTCATTTGCATGCAAAACACTGCTGATTAAAATACTAAAATCTCATAACTATCTTCTCGATCCCGCAGAAAAGATGCTTTAAGTAATCAGTAATTGATCGATATTTAATCAATAAAACTTTTCTTTAAGCTTTTATTTATAATTAATCTCATCATAAGATCAAATATACCAACAAACAAACATTTAAGATAGTCTGGGAATAGACTACGCAATTCTCACGGTGTGTGAAAATGTTTAATTAACCGACACATTCTGACCGCCGAAGGTGCGAAAAATTTTGACATCTCTGCTCGAGTTATCAATGCTCGACCCAGCCATGGTAATATCACATAGAAAATAGAAGGAAATCGGCCGGGACCACATGAATTGCTCGAGTGAGCCCGGGTGCTCGAGTCATCGATGCTCGAGCGAGCGGTGTTTCACTGTATATAACATAGTTGATGCTGACATAACCCATTATATTATATATTTTAGAATAAAACAAAGGAGAATGGCACTCGTCTTAAGTACAGTAGTATTACTTTTGACGCTTTTCACAGATGCTGTGCTAACTGGTGAGTTAACATTTGCTACAAATATCAACTTTAGCAAATGAAAGCAAATGCCTGTATTGTGTCCGTTACAATATGAACGACTTGCTTTGGTGAGACAAAGGAAAAAGGGCAAACGCATGAAAAACAATGCAACTGGTTGGAAATTGTCATGAAGTGTATTTGAGACTTTTAGTCAAATCACTCGGATAAGAGCGCCATTCCAGAGCTGTCTTATATAATTCTTATTGTATTTTTATACGTTTAGAATATTATATAGGTCAATATGAATTAACGGAGTATATTCATCTACAGATTCTCGTTTGCTCTAGATCTATAAAAATATTGAAATAATATAAGATATCTTAAGTATAATCTTACTCTATTATTTTTACGTCAGACGTTCAAAACATAGACATATATTTTGAGTGGTTAAACGTTATGAATATTATAAAGTTATATATTTAAAAATTATTCAAATATGTCTTTAGAATGTTCTGCTGGCTGCACTTCCTGTTCCGGCTCAACATGCTTAAAATGTGAATCGCCATATTATTTATCCGATGGCTCCTGTTTTCTATGTCCAGAAGACTGCTCTAGTTGTAACGGGTATTATAACTGTACTTCGTGCAAACCAGGTAAATGGGGTTCAGAAAACCAATGCCGGTATACCTGTGTAGATAATTGTTATAATAAGGAATGCCAGTATGACACTGGCATTTGCGTTCAGTGTAAATCTGGGTTTTACGGCCTACAGTGTCAACGTGACTGTAGTGACTGTGAGGATGATCTTTGTGATTTACGTAGATGCACGCGCGGATGTAAACAAGGATATTACGAGTACAACACTGAATATGTATCAATATGTCAAACATGTCCGACAGATTGTAGAAATTGTAGTGACGCAAGCATATGTCGTGTTTGCAATGACGGTTTTCATTTGTATCAATTTCATTCAAATGAAAAGGATTTTGTTCATTGTTTAAGCTGTTCTTTAGGATCAAGCTGTTCAAAGTATTGCGTCATTCAAAACTGTAATCAATGCGAAGTCCATGATGATATTTTGGTGTGCACAGATTGCCGTGAAGGATATAGATTTAATGGCAAGACATGCATAGTTAATGCAATAGGCTGTTCTCAAAAATATTCCTCTTATTGTGATGACGATGGAATATGTTTAAGAAATTGTAGTGCTGGATGGACGGGTGAAAAATGTTCTGACCAGTGTTCTGATAAATGCATGACATGCGATAAAAGTAATAGGGACATTTGTCAACAGTGTAAAGGTGACTTTTACACTATTAATTGTACTGCCGCATGTACTCCGTCATGTATCACAGTAGAAGGTAAACAAACGTGTAGACTAAATGATGGATATTGTTTGAATGGATGTGAACACAATTTTTGGGGTTCTTTTTGTGACCAGCCCTGTCCTAACGGTTGTATTGAAAACGGTTTAACTTCGATATGTGAAAGAAGCAACGGAACATGTAAACATGGATGTAAGGACGGAACACGATGGAGACAAATGCGATACTACTGTTACAAGCAAAACAACGATAGTGTCTAAAGGTAAATATATTATGTACAAAAGAAAATACAATTTATTTATGTCGATTGAAATCCTACTCTTAAGAGTGGTGCATAATTCAACAGACGTTAATACGCTATACTGATTTAAGTGAGTAAACAACAGAATGTGTTTTGCACATATCTTATAGAATGTATATTGATTGATACTGGAAAATGTCAGATATATATATCAACACAACATTTCTTAATTATACCTTTAACCATTCCTGACAGAATATTTATTGATACTGGAAACTTTTCTATATAGGTATCAGTAAAATTGGCCTACATTTCTTTCTCTGTTTGAAGAAGATATCACTGATTATCGTGTTATATGTTTTATTACCATACTTATTTTTCATTTATTTTCTTTTGAAAACACAAGTGATCGTAAGAGATAAGAAAATGTTTTGAAATCAACATTATTATTCACAGCAGCAGCGGCAACGCAAACACAAATATCTAAACAGTATGAGTGTAAAGAATATGGTGACTACAAAAGCATTTTCATTGGAGGCTTTTTCTCAGTGTCTATAGCTGTTGCAGTTACTACAGTTGCATTATACAAACTAAGGCGACGGTGGAGTATAGACATTTGGAATTCGAATTCAAAACAAGACATATTCAAAAATTCTAATACCATATACCCTTCCACGGAAAGAAATACGGAAATTTAGAATCCATGGAAATAGCTGCCTTTATTTATTCAATGTGTGTAACACGTTCGTGTAATCTTAAGGAGGTAGGTTACCTTCATATTTGTATGTGCGCATGTCCAACCGGAAGCTAACGTGACGATTTACGACGACGTTTACGACAAACTAAATGTGTTTGTATATTCATTCTTCTGAAAACAAATCATGAACCTGTCTTCGATCTGATGCTGTATGGCTTAATAGTGCAGAAATAATGAATAAATTGCCGAAGAAACGCTTCAAAACAATGTTGCCTTAAAATGACGTCATTGACGTCATGACGTAACGTGTCAGTTACCGCGCAAAATTAATAGCTTTTATCTTGAAAGTACGTAATTCTGTGCATTTTCTTTATTTTAACTATTTTCAAATAACCATTATTTGCTGAAATATTTTTTATGAGTCTGTTGCTCTGAATAATAATCAATATTTTGCTTCTTTTATGTAGTTATATTGAAATGTTATGCGGAATGTAAGAAAATGGTCAATGGTAACCAATGTTATTGGAATACAGTTGGGTGAAAGGTTACTTGTTACGGCCATTTTCAAATAAAAAATCTAGCAGTTTGATTTGTAATACCTACTTTTCAGGTTCCGTTGATAATTTGTTACTTATATACTTAAATTAAGACCTAAAATTGTTCAAATTTCAGTAGAAGATTGTGGTTTCTTGAATTAAATTGATGTTACCATGGAAACGAAGCCCGTGATCTATATATCTAAATGTAAAATTCAAAAGCGTTGACACTGGTCTATTTAAGAAACCCAGCTTCGGCTTTTTATTTTCATTTCAACAATATCCATCAGAATAATAGCAGCATGCTGAACGATTTTTCCATGAAAAATGCCAGACGAGGTGTACTGCTGTGAGTATTCTTAGCTGTGAAATTTGTTTGAATAAATGCAAATAACACGAAAATATAACTTACATTAGAAATAATATGTTTTAAAGCTACATTAACTAGAAAGATAATCTTATTCAATATTTTTTAATAAGAAATTACGACAAAAAGCAAGATATAAGCTATTTTAAACATCTCTGTTGCCATGGTTACTTTAAACTTTGAGAAAAATAGGGTACCATGTAAAGTGCTTGGTATTTTGCTGATAATATTACCCAAATATTCCATGTTGGTCATTAACAGAATGGCACTGAAGCCGTCGAAAACCCGTATTTTTATACATAGTTGTTTAAAAATGAGAGAAAATGCGTTACCATGGAAACACGAGCCCCGCGACATATACATTTTAAGTCTATATTAGAAAGCTAACGTGCATACTAGTAAAATTATCAATTATGCAGACTTCCACGGATATCAGTGAAACTAAATTACACTGAAAAGTGTTAAATATCCGTATTTTCCTTCTTCTTTCAATATGAAATACCTTTGGAGGGTCATGTTCTTCAAACCTGGATAAAAACTGAACTTGAAGAGACAGAGACAAGCGAAATTGAGATTGTAGCAGTTAAAACTTCATATTAGACGAAATACAAAAAAATGCTGCGGTTCAACTAATTTGAATTTACCCTTGTAACAAGGTAACCTACCTCCTTAAATGTTACTGAAAACAAAATAATGAAATATTGCTTTTCGTGGAACATTTAGTTTCAGGATTTCAATTATAAAATAGAAAATGTGGAAACTTCACAGGCCGCTCAACACGACAAACCCTCAGTCATGACCGTTGCTCTGGCAATTCTGGTTTTAGCTTGTGCATTTTTGAATAATCTTACACAAGTATTTTTATGATGTTACTTTAGATAAACATACTTTGCCATCATTATATATACATAGTATACTTCAAAAAAATCCCCTTTCAGCACGCGTTAAGATTTTAAATCCAAATAGTAATAAGTTTATCCTAATATTAACAATAGGTATATTACAAAGAAGTTAAAGTCACGTCAAGATTCAAACAAGAGTTTTGAGAGGCCCACATATTATAATGAGGATGTTGGTCAAACAGTTGAAATACCAGAAGCGACTAACAGAACTAATTATGAGAGTCTCGGCAATACCAGGAAAACGGACAATGTTTGCAATGGTATGAGAGCTTTTGAATTAATTTAATAGTGAATATTTTCCAGCCAGTAAATGTTTGTAAGGAATATAGCAGTTGTTATGTACCTAGAATGTATCAATATTCTGAGCCTTGCAAAAAGGTGCCGTTTCTCTTGACAAACAAATATTACGCCAAAATTTATAAAAGGCTTTTTAACAGATACACAAAAAATTTTTTGTAGAAGGATATATATGCACTACTAAAAATGACTGTTTTAAGATGAAAACATTGTATATGTAATGTCGACAAAAGTCATTGGGGAGAAAGAAAGAAATTACAAAGACTGAATATTGTCTGATAAGACTAAAAACATTTCAAAGAACACTTCACTTTGACAGTTTTCAAGCGTATCGTAATAACCATAATTAAGAAAAATGATAATGATGATAAAATATCAATATTTATAATGATAATAATAATAATAATAATAGCAATAGATTGTTTTCAGACTTTCATTAATTAAAAGTCAATGTACAACTCTCAGTGATCAATACAGATTGAAACAATGGAAATGTTTTCACCAATATTGAAGTTGATACTGACGTTTATTGTATGTATTTTTCAGATTTAGAAACGACAACAGTACAATAATATGCCTGATTTTGCAACATGTGATTCATAAACTCTACGACAACAGCAAGTGAATTCGAGGAAGCTAAAGTAGGTTGCGTTAGATCGATTTTTTTTTGTTGGGTTTTTTTTTGTTGGTGTCGCACCGACACAATTAAAGGCCATATGGCGACTTTCCAGCTTTGATGGTGGAGGAAGACCCCGCGTTAGATCGATGGTATACAAAAGTGCCCGCTTGTGTCTAAACTATTAGGGGCACCTTGACCTTCCTCCACCATCAAAAGCTTGAAAGCCGCCATATTACCTATAGTTGTGTTGATGTGGCCTTAAACGCACAAAGATATTGACAACATACCAAGTATCGAAAAAGAAGAGTTGTTCAATGTATATTCTTCAACATTTCAATTTTGTCAATATTATTTCATTTACATAATTATTGTGGTCAATATTATACATTGTTTTAAATATTTTTAATGTTTTTATGCAATGTCATATATTGTGTCATATATTGTAAGGAGGAGTTAATATTAAAGTGGAAAGAAACCCAGCATCCACATGTATATAATGGATTTCAAAACGCTACATAGTGTTGACCTTGAATTTAGTCTGTTTCATATCACCTATATGAATTTTTATGCAAATACGTGACATTTATTGTGAAAAAAATCTTTTCATTTTGATCTATGTCTATTTTTTTTAAATTAAATGATAATTTTGTCTGTATCATGCATTTAAAGAATGCAATAATCTTCGTGACAACGTAAATACTGTAATGATATAAATCAGATAAAATATCACATAAAAATGTTTTTCGTCTAGCATGAATCTGTTTCATGACATATCTACTAAATATTTATGTTAGCTTTCTTTTAGGTCATCGTTTAGCTTGATGTATTTAGAGCTTATAATAAATGTTAAAT
Organism: Mercenaria mercenaria; assembly: GCF_021730395.1. Classification (NCBI taxonomy): domain Eukaryota; kingdom Metazoa; phylum Mollusca; class Bivalvia; order Venerida; family Veneridae; genus Mercenaria; species Mercenaria mercenaria. The sequence goes on along the minus strand of NC_069378.1, from coordinate 21,489,464 downwards.
AAAAATTACTTTCTTCCAATTGGTCTTACCTGCTGTACGTTGGTGGGCCGGTGGTCTAGTGGTAACACGCTTGACTGTCAATCCAGAGGTGTGGGGTTCAAATCCCTGTCCAGGCACTGGGAATTTCTGAGATGCTCTTGAGAGTCTCCCACCTATCCAAGAGGCCTGTACTGGTTCTTCCCAGGAAAGACGGCTACGCGTGTATCGGTTCTATACATCCGGCACGTTAAAGAACCAGACTGTCTATTCGCAAAGAGCTAGGCTAATTTAGCAGAACAGGCCTGTATCTAAAAGGATTTCACTCTATCTGTTCTGTGGGCGTTATCTCACTATGTCCCTCTGGTCAGATCGCTCTGTGTTTGTATTAGTGGAGGATGAATTTCGCGTCCTGTGGGGCTGCGTTTGCTATATTGTAAAGCGCCTTTAAACGTGTTTATCATGAAAAGGGCGCTACATAAATCTGGTATAATAATAATGATACGTTATTTCATATAGGATTGTTTTGTTTATTATGTTAATATAACCTTCAGTAGAATCCGAAAATGATAAGCATTTCTGTTCTTCTTTGTTTTCGTTTTTCATTTCATATTGTTGACTTTGTTTTAGATAACACGTATAATATTTAACTATAATTTTCCAGATTCGAGAACTTTTTTTAAGAGACAGATCATTATACTAAAACTTTCATGTTCATGGTTCATAACACCTTGTACAACAAGGCAATATAATTACACATTTACTTTCCAAACTTCATTTTTATCAGACCTTCAAAGTTATTCCTGAAAACGTCTCTTACCTTTATAATGTGTATATTTATCATATAATTATGCATGATAAATACAAATATCAAGCTGATCATTTTTATGATACATGATGCCTCACTGACTACCGCTAGAGAAGCTCATATTCATATTAGTTGGGTTTTTTCGGGTATAAAGTTATCTGGTCTTTGATAATGAATATCTAGTATCTGTAAAATTCATGATGTTAAAGGATAAGTAAATTGACATGGATTTCAAGTTATGAAAGTTTAGTTGATTTTTATGTTACAAACTGCTTATTTAGATGACGCTGCTGTAATTAAAAACGTTGGTGTTGTGTTGTCACATGTATAGCTTTAACAGTTTACATTTAGTGGCGCTCATGTAAATAAATAACTTGATGATGTGTGGGTTTGTCGGATAATAGCTCTTCAACACAATATTTTAAGGCACGCCTACTTCTGACGAGAAATACATATGATAACTATTTTAATTTACGATACATTGCGAACTAAGCGGATGAGTTTATTATTTTTACTTCTTTTAATATTCGTGTCTGATATAACGCGTTTGGCTTCCACAAACGGACGCGTATAGGCCATTACTAAAACCAGCTATTTCATTTTATTCGCAGTGAAGATATAAGACCTACTTCTTTAATAAATGAATTAAATACCATCTGCTTTTTAAACGGCTTTTATTACAATTTCATAGGAGATGCATCAAATTGTTCCTACTGAGTAAATGGTTCTAATACATTTCTAAAACAAACGTACCTTACTTTCATTTTAAAATACTGTAATGGCAACTGCAGTTTGCAAAAGACGATGATCTAACACTTTCGCCTATGAATAATTCATATTAATTTCTGTCAAACACAACTTGAAATTTATTTCAGACTTGGGCCTCTGTGGCTAAGTGTTTAAGGTATCTGTCTTTGAATCATTTGCCCTCTTCGCTGGGGGGTCCGAGGCCCCGTTTTGGGTATAGAATTATTTCATGTTAGAAAGCGATCTTGCTCGCGTACGCTTGGTTCTAACCAGGTTTCAGTTTGTGCCTAAAATATTGCTCGAAGAGGCACCTGGGGTCTCCTACACCATCAAGAGTTGAAAAAGTCGTAATATGACCTAAATTTGTGTCGGTGTGACTCTTAAACCAGCGTAAGTGTTTTAGATGTGTAGTTTTTATCATCCAATTGCAGTTTTGAAGAAATGCTTTGCAACTTCCTGTTTCAAGTCAGTAATTTTGAATGGAAATTTATAATATAAAACGAGCTTTAACCATAACCCTAGTGATAAGAAATAAGCTTGCGTGTACAATTAGTATTATTAATGACTCGTGATACATACAAATATTCAAAAACTGTGTTTTCTCTTTGTATAGAGGGAAAATGGTGCCACAGAAACACCAAGGTAAAGATGTACATCCAAACTTTCATCGATGCGTTGTTTAAGTAGTTTTTAGGACATTGAGTTTTACTAAGAAAAGAAAACAATTCAGAAATTAAATAATAAAATGTTCACAAACGACAATACTGATATGATCTAAACAGAATTTCGTGTTTTACAATTTTTTATAAAAATTGCTATGTTCGCTTATTCCATTGCGTAAAATAATAGATGAAATAATAGAACTACTCAATGCATAACAAATCAAACTGTAAATTTTAAGTAAAATACGACAAACTTAAAATATAAGGAATAAAATACGACTGTTATAAAATTCATCGGTCTAAAATCATAATGACATTTAGGATATTTCTAAGGCAACCATAGGAAAATACAAGCCCTCGTATATATTTCAAATGATTTAAACATCTCATTGTCAATGTCTCTCACATGTGACTTACAAACAAGACGATCAATTTCAAAGGCCCAGGTTATCAGTTCACTGAACGTCATGTACCAGAAAATAACACATTGAGAAAACAATAAATTCACATAAAACATAGTGCTTAGACTTTCATCCTAATATAGCATTTTGAACACACTTTTGGGTAAAAGCTAGTATTTGACTGCATAAATTTATCGCGTGCATTTCCCATCAATTTATTTTTCTGTGCGAAACAATAGAGATGACGATGTTCTGCATTTTTCGTGTGTTATTTGTTTCGAACGGTGATACGAGTAGGGGGTTGTGGCAACAAAATTATCTTAAAGGTATACTTGACCGATATTTCATATTCGAATATATGAACAGTTATTGATATAATTTGTATTAACTTGACATTAACTAGTTCATGTGTAACAGTACTATGCATGAGGGTTTGAAATAGTACGCACTTGATACATGTTTAGCTAGAGTTATTGGCCTTTATACAGCTGGTTCCGCTTCTGTTTATAAGCTAGTCACAAACTGAGTTGATATTTGTTGTGTCTGTAAAATTGATATTCATTTATCTATAGCTTTTCTGGAAATGCTGTTAAAATGAACATAGTGTGACCAGAATTACTGCCCTTGATTTTGTTAAGCATTTTTTGCCGATAACTGTCATATAAACGTATATAAACTTTAGTTTATAATTTATACAAATGCTTATAAAACAAGTTATTGACTTCCTGCAAATTCAGTTAAAATCTTCTCAACAGTGTTATTGCCCTTTAATAAGTTACTACATGTTTTGTCCTTCAGGTGTCTTATATTTGTAAAGGTTGATAGCGTTGACAGTGAATGTTTGCATTTGGTCATAGCTGCGTCCCTGTAAATGGTATTAAGACAAATTTAGCATTATCAAAGTTGCACTTGATTTAGTTAGAATAATCATTTTGCTGATATCTTTGATGTAGTGTATAACTTTAAGATACTATATAATAAAAATATTATATTTCTATTAACTTGAGGAAGCTTTTCTGGCAATAGTCAGACTCTGCCTAGAATAATTGTTCTTTGATTAACTTTTGTCACATCATTATATGTTAAGCATCATATAGCATTTTCGCATCTGTATTATACTAATTTTTTTGCAAATGCAATGTTTATAGATACATATCATGACAGTTTACACTTTCATATCTGTATATACTTCATAATGATACTTGTGTTGATGCAATGTTTCTAGATATGTTATATGTCATGACAGTTCACACTTTCATATCTGTATATACATGTACTTCATAATGATGCAATGATTCTAGATACAGGTTATATATCATGACAGATTAAACTCTCATATCTGTATATAGCATATAATTCATAATGATACTTGTGTTGATGCAGTGTTTCTAGATATGTTATATGACATGACAGATATGTTATGTCATGACAGTTTACACTTTCATATCTGTATATACTTCATGACGATACTTGTGTTGATGCAATGATTCTAGATACATGTTATATATCATGACAGATTGCACTTTCATATCTGTATATACTTCATAACGCTACTTGTGTTAATGCAATGTTAAACTTTCCAGATTCATGCTATATATCATGAAAAAAAAAAAAAAAAAAAAAAAAACTTTTGTCACATCTCCCAATTTTCTGTCATACCCGTTTCATAGTGGATAACTATTCTATGTATCTACTTTTTTGAAGATTAGAATTATATATCCTGCTTACTCGAGCAGAGCCATAGCAGCAATTATGTTATGCGCACATGTATGCATTTAAGGAGGAAGTTTTAGATACAGTAAACTTGTTTATCTAACAAATGAAACATTTGGCTATTTAAAAACAGTTTTCATATTACTAAGGCGTGACTATTATCTGGATCTAGCTAAGGTAGGAACATAGTAACATTGTATGTGAAAACGCTGTTAAATATTTTATGTGTAATAAAAACATTAAGATTTATCCATTATGCTATTTAACTTTCGTAATACTTAAAGGACACTTTGTAATCAATAAAACCAAAGCGCTAAAATTACTGATAATGGCTGCAAAAGATGCTAATCAATTTGTAAAATACTTTAAAGAACTTGACGTATTAGGAATTCTTACTTTAAATCAGAATAACAAATGTTTTTTTTCTTGCAAAACATTCTGTTTCTGAAATCTCTTCATAATAAATGCATTCCCCTGCACATACACACTGATTTGTCTTTGATAGATAGTTTTGGTTTTTATTCGATTATTCTGAATGATAACTGCAACAAAAGTTACATCAGATAGTTTTTACTATAAATAAGAAGAAATAAAATACCTTTTCCTCCAAATCAAGCAGCCTTTTAAATTTCATTCAAATGCTAATGAACACTGCGTGTCGATGATTATATATGTAGCTTTGGTTTTCATGAGACTATTTTGAAACAAAACACAACAAACGTGTGCCGCAATTTTACTTCAGGATGTCAGTCCTGCAGCCAGTACATGTCAGTCAGATATACAATAAAAAAAGTGGAGATACAAAAATCTTCATACGAGACACACCAAAATCCGTTATATATAAAAGCAGGTTTTGCGGATGTGCTGGACAGATTGCCTTACAACTTTTGTTTGATCGCGAAAAAAAAATTCGAAAAGTGGGTAACTGAAAAAAAACCCATCTTTTTAATGTTGATACAGATTTTTCTAGAAATCAATAAGCTGAAGAGAAAGAGCAAACAAATCATTTTTAAAACAGTTTGGTTGTACAAATATTTCTCTTGATGAAAATGTAACAGTAGTAGGAATTTTTAGTCCTCAGTTCAGGAACTGTTAAAATTAAATTAAAAAGCACGTAAAAAGATCCAATATCTAACACCACTGTCAAGACATTTAAATATTTATGACATTTTTTCTTCATTTTGAGAACATTTGGTACGAAAGGTTTAACCATTTATCGGAAATGTTGATACGAATATTCTTTTGTAATAACTTCGTGTAAAATAATTTTGACCAATTTAAAACTGTTGCAATAAAATATCATGAGTTTATGTTACATTTAGCAACAAGTGTTTGACATAGTTATGTAAATACAGGTATTTATCATACATAAATCAATTATTTTGCAATGATTATAGAAAATAACAGGGGCTTGTTTATCAGCGACACTATAATCGCCAATTTTTCATCTTAGATTAAAGTTTAAAATGTAGTTAAACCTCTTAAAAGTTGATCAAATCAATTTCCGGAGCACTTGCTTCAGAAAAGCATAAGTCAGTTTGTCACGAACCCAAAACATGTAAGGCGGAAGCATGATCCGTCCATGATCTGGCTTAGTCAAACCGAGCGATATATTTAACATATTCATTTGTGTTATGTTGAGCGACCTGTGAATTTCACATTTTTATAGGTTATTAGATTTGTGTCGAGAAATATGCATGTGTTCTGCAGCGGAAATATTGCGCGACTTTAGGAGCGCAATATTATTCCGCGAAAGAACGTGTGCATATTTCTCGATGCAAATCTAATAATCTTTTTATTACATATCCTTTTACATTTAAGATTATTATATAAATGGTCTAAATTTGTTATTAAGCCTGACTGAAATTGAAAATATCGTCGTTAAAGAACTTTTAAACGTGAAGGCATACATGAAACTGGCGTCACAAATGACGTCACGTACCCGATATGAAATTTGAACGTCAATATGGAAAAATATTGACATTTCAGGTTCCATTGAAACTAAACGGAGTTTTTAAATGAGTATGTAATAATTTTGGTCATTAGATACGTGACTGCAGGAACAGAACTCTTTTGTGATACGGTGAATTGGAACAACCGGTCTTTTTTTATACGTGACCATTAATTCGCGTGTTATCATACAGTTGGTTGTTAAAATTAAAACGTAGAATTCAGTTAATGTTGTTTATAGTCGTCGAATTTACATTAAAATGGTTTTAAGGCATATCTGGTAGCACTGCAGAGCTGAAAGTTGTTGAAATAATTGTATTTGTAGAGAGCCTGGAACTATTTTCAGAGTTGTTGTTAGGATGATTTTAAGAACTTGTAGATATGGAAAACTAAGCATTCGTTTTTACACTGTTGGCAGCAGCCACCAAAAAGAAACTGTTATCACAATTTTTAGAAAAGATATTTTGAGTATTTCATAAACTTGTATTTCTGCTCTGACAATTACATATGAACGGGATACCACACTGTAAATATAAAATGCTGTAAAATTCTATAAAAATGACATCCTTTCTTAAAAATGATATTACCTAGGGTTTCATCTGATAAATGTGGCAGACGCAGATTGATACTTTTAAACTTTTTAATAAGTACTGAAATACTAGAAAAATGGAACTTGAAACAAGACGACCAGTGTTACTTTTTATACTTTTTACAGATGTTTTCAAAAGGATCTTTTTACAGATTTAATTAACTATCACAGCAGCAATCTTTAAGTGCCATTTGGCGGCCGTAAAAAGTCTCACCGTACTTGGATTCAGTGTTGTTATATTTTCTGTTCCTTTGGGATCATGGAGTCCATTCAACATATGTTTAATAAGAGTTTCGCTTAAGCCGGTGATAGGGGGCATGAGAGGTGTTGCACATTTCATTACCTCTCATGAACAGACTCAATCAAACCGAGTCAGCTATTATTTTTCTTGGTTGCATTCTTTGCTTTAAAAGGATTTTACAGATTTCATTACATAATCAGTATTTGCTACTGATAGAAAAACTAGAAATATTTAGATTCTATTGTCGATTTCCCAATGTTTTATTTAGACTTATTACTAGTAATGTATGTAGACATCGCATATATTATCGTTGACAAATATTTCTTTTTAGGTTTTAAAATTTGACTACATACCCTATCCACTTAAAGGTGGTCAGTCACATTTAAACAACATTTAATGACATTTTTTACTTTTTGTATATTCTGGTAGAGAATTATTTAAGGAACAAAAAGACCGATTACATAGAGTTAGATTCCTATTTGAAATGTATATTTTATTATTTTTATAAAATTTTGTAATTACTCCCCTTTAATATGAAAGTATATAAAAAGCTGGGTATTTCTTTTTATTTCGATACAATGTCTAGTTTTACATTTGCATTTGATAGACATATCAACTATTGAACAATCTGAACCAAAATGCAAGTTTAAAAGCTGTGTGTAGCTTCTGAATTCATTTATTTCCAATCTATCTTGGTTGCGCAACTAATATAGGCAAAGGGAGGTAATAATGATTTTTCAAACTTGCGTTTCTAAATACATAATTTTTAATGCAAATATTTTACAAATATATTACAATATGTCTAATATTTATACATTTCCTTAGGGAAAGTATGTTTATCAAATTTATACTTATGATAAAATAACTCTATCTTGGTTGGGCAACCAGGATAGGAAAATGAAATTTTAAAAATACCTCCAGTGAAAATCTAATTTGTATTAAGTGTTAAGTGAACATAAATGAGTGTAAATGATCAGATGCTAAAGTTTCGAACAAATCCGTTACATGGCCAAAATCTGATTATCCACCTTTAAGTATAGATATTACCACAAATATGATGTGCACACATGAATGCTTTTCAAAAGGATGTTTTAAACATAATCATAAACTGAACTGAAACTTGTTTAAAGTCTAAGTTTTCAAATAAAAGTTCAGTCGCTAAGGCTTAATTTAAAATTACATAATATTGAACTAGCTCGGGTAGGAACACATTATAACTATTATCTTTTAGAACAACGTTAATATTTATCATTTTCTATATAAAATTAAAACATTTAGGTAAAACCAACATGCTGACTTTAGATTTATAAAACTGTAAGGAAGTGCTTTAATATATTTAACCTATCTGATGATGTTACTTAAAAATAAATTATCACTATTTTAGAAAAGAAGCATTTAACTGTTGATGAAAAATTTGCAATCAAACCGAGTCTGCTGTTGTGTTGCTTGGTTGCGTTCTATGCTTTTATGGTATCTTTTCAAAGATTTTATTACTTATAAAAGGAATTCTAAATTGAAACTATACGAATGCCGGTGTAAACTGTACACTTCAGGCCCGGATCCACACCTATTTGACTAGGGGGGAGGTGGGGGGCACCAGTCTAGAACGAAGACGTCACCGCTGATGCACAAAGCGGCGTCAGTGGGTAGGTATGGGAGTAGAGCCTCTGCCTTTGTAGGGGTCAGGGTCTCCCCTACCCCCTGGAAATTTTTAAATACAGGTATGAAATGGTGGCCTCTGGTGCATTTACTGTTGGTGGTAGTCCCCTAATTTTAGCGGGGTCAGGGGGCTCTCCCCCTGGAAATTTTTGAAACACAGGCATGAAATGGTGGCCTCTAGAGCAGTTTTAGGTCTAAATTTTGAGGTAATGGAGGAGTTACTCCCCTCATGATGGTGGGGAGTGGGGATCAGGGGGCTCTCCCCCTGGTTTTTTTTTAAAGGTGTGAAATGGTGGCCTCTGGTGCGTTTCTTGGTCTAAATTTTGAGAAAATATTATTCATTTGCCAAAATAGTAGGGTGCATCTTTGATGAGTATAGGTCACTTCTCAGCCAACTGGTGGGGGGGGGGGCACGGGCCCCCTCGGCCCGGCCCTGGATCCGGGCCTGCACTTCTATAACTACTAAAGATTTCACATAGTGCTAATCAGCAAAATTTGATTTTATCAATGTTGCAGATGAGTACAAAATGTATTATTTGAAACTATTTTGACTTTCAGGTTGTTAGTAAAACACTGGAAAATGGCACTAGACGTAAGACAACTAGTATTACTTCTGACACTTTTCATGGATGTTGTAATGACTGGTGAGTTATCATTTGCTAGAAATGTCAATATTTTGGACAACGTGTTTAAAGTACTCGACCCGTGTTGACACTAGTCAATTTCAGTACGATTCTTTATCATTATGCGATTCGGAAGTCTTCGAACCTAAATGTAGCCGAATGCGCAAATAACTTTCCGTGAAAACCGAAGAATCTCGAGATCGGATATAGAAAATATGTAATTAGTATCAGAACGGGTCCGCTACCTTGATTTAAAAACCATGGACAAAGAAGAAAACGAAATGGCTGTATTATTACATTTTGCTTTATAAAAAGATTTTATGTCTTTTAACGTTTAGACTGTAAGTAAACAGTGCGGAATGTCACAAAACAAAATTAGTATTTTTCATTGTATTAAGCGCCATGTTTCATTTGTCTGAGAAACAATAGAGAATGGAAAAATAGAAATGTCAATAGTATGGCATCACCCTAGTTCCTTTACAACTTGTTCTATAATAACTTGTATGATGACATCCATCAATGTGACACGACAAAAGACATATACGAAATAATGCGAACTGATTAGAATTTCGTTAGTAAAATATAGAAGGATTTGTACAAGAGAGATAAAAGAAAACATTAATGAACAGACTGAAAATCATGAAAACATTCAAACTTGGGGCAGCATATACGTTTGGAAGTTAATGTATTTGTATAAATAGAATCTTATATAATAGATAAACGTCAATTAATCGAGAATATTTAATTTGTTGGGTTTAACGTCGCACCGACACAATTATAGGTCATATGGCGACTTTCCAGCTTTGATGGTGGAGGAAGAACCCAGGTGCCCCGCCTTGCATTATTTCATCACGAGCAGGCACCTAGGTAGAACCACCGACCTTCCGTAAGCCAGCTGGATGGCTTCCTCACATGCAGAATTCAACGCCCCGATTGAGGCTTGAACTCACATCGATGAGGGGCAAGTGATTTGAAGTCAGCGACCTTAACCACTCGGTCACGGAGGCCCCCAAGAATATTTACTACCACCATTTACACGGGAGGGGATCCAACATATGTATTCCCAAATGGGCACCGCTTAAATTCATATGTTGTGCTTCCGGTAGTACATATGTGGTCAAAATTTCGCAGAAAAACAGGTGAGATTTTTATTTGTGATTGAATTTTGCGGAAATGACATTGTTTTGCCAAAAAATCGCGATGCAGTGCAACCGAGTATACATTAACCAGCACGTAAGTGCATTTACCTTACCTGTATTTGTTGAAATGACAGAGAAAAACTTATCCTCCGTGAAGCGGTATGACTGAAAATTAGCAACATTTTTATCAACAGATGGTAATATGTTGTAATTGCCCTGCGCTTGCTTAAATTTTGCCCTCGAAACCTTCCATATGCAAAACCCCATCCAGAAAAAGAAAATTATGGTGATCACTTTGCTAGAAAAATATTTTTGGGCGAAAACCCGAATGGGATACATATGTTGTGCATGGGCTACATATGTGGTGCATTAGACTCCACAGGTTTTGAGCTTAAATGGTACCTGGATAAAGAAACGAACTGGAATACGTGCCAAGTATATGTCACATTATCCAAAAATTATATACATGTATATAAAAGGGATAACATATTAGAAACGAGCACAGCTTTAAGCTTACATATGATGCTGTAGAACATTTCCACTAAGAAGTCAACGCATCTCTCCTAAATCCGAAGGGGTTTATGTGTGTTGACTTGTGAATGTCGGAAATATGCATGTATAGTTTGGAGTATAGCATATTAGCTGCCGATATGGTCTGCGTAATTATATGTTATTGAACCTAGTGTTCTTTTTGTGTTTGTTTTACTCGTTCATGAGCGCCTCTCTATATATATATCTTCGGCGGTATTTTGCATCGTTAACTGTGGAAATTGTCTGTCTTTGAATCATGTACGTGAACTGAGTTATAGAGCCAAATATCTGTGTCTCAGGCAAAGGACTCGAAAATAAAATGTAATAAATACTTTTGGGTCTGGGATTTCAATTCAGGAGGTAATTTTGGTTTGCCCGATACAGAACTATTGGCCCGGTCGCTCCAGTACATAAGATATTGTGGACCTGGCACTTACTTGTGTTGAACTACGCAGTAACTTCGCAAGCTAGACCTATAAAGTTTGTGGCAATATAGGAGGGAGGATATATTGCAAGGCACTCGGTCAAAAATTGTGTGATTATAACTGAGCATGGTCATTAAATTATGAAATATGTCCTGGGCCATTAATTTGACTAAGTTACCTGCCAGACGCAGCTATGTTCTGTTTATATGACCGAGGACCTTGCAGTATATCCTCCCTCCTATATTTCCACAAACTATGATAGGCCTAGAATGTGGAGTTGTGGCATACATGTAACAACGTAGTTTTACACAAGTAAGTGCCAGGTCCACAAATCACTGGCTGGGCCAGTAGTTCTGTATCGGGCAAACCAAAATACCTCCTGAAACACCCTGACCGTGAAGTATTTATTACATTTTATTTTTGAGTCCAACTTGTCCGAGACAGATATTTTGCTCTATAACTCAGTTCACGGACAGACAATTTCCACAGTTAACGATGCAAAATACCGCCGAAGATATATATTGAGGCGCACATGAACAGGTAAAGCAAACATGAAAAGAACACTAGGTTCAAGAACATATAATTACGCAGACCGTATCGGCAATTAATATACTACACACAAAACTATACATGCATATTTCCGACAGTCACAGGTCAACACACATAAGCAACACATTAACGCCTTCGGAATTAGGAGAGATGCGTTCATTCCTAAGTGGAAATGTTCTACAACATCTAATATAAGCTTAAAGCTGTGCTCGTTTATAAGTTATCACTTTCATACAAATGTAAATAATTTTTGGACTGATATGACATATACTTTGCACGTATTCCTGTTCGTTTCTTTATCCTGGTACCATTTAAGCTCAAGATCTGTGGAGTTCTAGAAAATCTAATGCATCACATATGTAGCCCATGCACAACATATGTATCCCATTCGGTTTTTCGCCCAAAAATATTTTTCTAGCAAAGTGATCGCCAAATATTTTTTCTTCTGGATGGGGTTTAGCATACGGAAGGTTGCGAGGGCAAATTAAGCAGGCACAGGTCAATTAAACAACATATTTCCACCTGTTGATAAAAATATTGCTATTTTTCAGTTATACCGCTTCACGGAGGATACGTTTTTCTCTGTCATTTCTACAAATACAGGTAAGGTAAATGCACTTACATGCTAGGTAATGTATACTCGGTTGCACTGCATCGCGATTTTTTTGGCAAAACAATGTCATTTTCACAATATTCAATCACAAATAAAAATCTCACGTATTTTTCTGCGAAATGTTTACCACATATGTACTACCGGAAGCACAATATATGATTTTAAGCGGTGCCCATTTGGGAATACATATGTTGGATCCCCTCCCGTGATTTAGTTTGCTGACAAAAGAGTTATTCTACACGTTCCCTAAAACTCGAAAACATCTATAAGAAAATGTTTAAAAATGTACAGTAAAATCGCTGAAAATTGGATCTTAGACCCGGAATCCTCTTAAAATCGGACGATTGTTAAAGTCCCAGTTACTTCTATAATGATGATAATGATAATAATAACTCTTTTTTATTCAGAAGGTGACAAATAAAGAGTACATACAATTCTTGCAACTTATTTCTGCTATATGATCAGATCGCGAGTTCACTCCCTGGCCGAGTCATAATAAACACGTTAAAAAATGGTACTAGACGCTTCCTCATTTGACGCATAGCATTTAGATGATGTTTCTAGTGGTCAGTCTGGTGTCAGTATAATGTGACTTGGTGCATATTATGTCACGTGTCTACGGTTTGAATTCCAGTTAGTCAGCACTATAAAGTGGGGCATTGTGCTCAGTGCTTTTCCATTTAAATCATTGTTGATGTCTTTTTGTTTTTTGACTAAAATTTACAGCAACAACGACAACACAAGAACCAACATCTACACAAAGTGTATGTGAAGAAAATGACAGCTACAGAAACAGTTTCATCGATGGCTTCTTTTCAGGGTTTGGAATGGCTATAGCCGTTGCAGCTATTACAGTGATCTTATTTTATTTAAGACGAAGGTAAGTTTAAAAACATGCCATATTTAGAAAATGAAAACATTGTTTGTGCCTAGCCACACATAAATAGTAAGAATACATCCAATTTTACGTCCACGGCAGCGTTTGTCTGTATTTAATATGTATGTTCAACATGTTCGGTTTAACTAAATATAAATTGTGAAAAAAAACAACATTTAAACCTGTTTGGTGTGTTTTTCATGCATACATACATTTCTATTCTGTCTAACATTATGCAAATCAATCATATATGTTCGTACTTTTAGCATAACAGTAGCTTTCGTTCAATTAGCTTGTAACCATAGATTGTTCTCTGATAGTTCCTTCATTTGAATTCAAGAACGGAACAAAGGGGTAAGTTCACTAATGGTCAAAATTTGCCCAATCTCAGAAACAGATAAATTACACATATGTGATAGAGCAATATATATTCCGTTCAAATACCTGACTCATTTCCAGCTCAAAGACATCATAATGGTTGCTATGGCAACAATGCTAACTACCTTAAAATCCGTTTTCACTGCAAAATTGGCATTTAATAATGTGTTACCAAACAACAAACAATATCTGTTATAAACATTAACAACACAACAATGATGAATTGCAAGTTGCTTTGATTTCCATCCTATCTTAGGCTATGTTGCTATGGTAACCATGCATATTTAAGACAAAACATTGTTTCAGTCCTCAATATGACAATAGTAGATGCTCTATACAAAATTAAGCAGACTATAACTTGTCAAGAAATAATTATCAGAATAATTTGTAAAATAGCAGACAGTCAAATAATTTGATGTTGTCATGGTAACAACAATGTCAATTTCATTGAATATTTCACTTAGAGCTAAATTACACGTATTTCTCGATCCTGTGACCTTCAGTACGTGAAGCGGGCGCTCTACCACTGAGCCACATGGACTACCAACAGTTACACGTGTAAAACTAATATATATTTCTAATTGGCTTTACCTATAGCAGTCGTCTGTCATCTCCGACGGAAAAACAATTTGTGTGCATTTTTATATGGTGTTCGTTATTGGGGTATACATTTTATGACATATTGTAAGATATTTTATACTTATTTACATTTTAAATGAAATAAGGGCGATTCCAAAATTAACTGGATGGGGGTGGCGGACGGCAATCGAATTTTTTATTGACGGGTGGTGGGGTCCATCAGAAAATCATAATTATGGGTGGTGGGGTCCATCAGAAAATCATAATTATGGGTGGTGGTCCTCAGAAAAATCGTCTTTAAGGGTGGTGGGTTGATTGTAAAAATATTAAAAATATGGGTGGGTGGGTGTTTGATTACCTCTCTTAATTACTTACGGATATTTTCCTTTCTTATTAACTTGAAGTCGCTACTTTACTGACCGCGATACGCGGAACGCAATTTTGACATCACTGATCTAAAAATATTATCTTTTTTTTTATTTCTGTTCATTAAATATTTCATTTTTCTGTCTAGTTCCCGTTGAATTTACAGTCAGCGTCCTTAATCGCCGAAAGTTTGCCCATCAACATTTCCTGACGTAATAGAATCGTGTCACCGATTATTGACGATATCTCGCACTTGTGTAGAATTCAATAAAATCCGTGAAGACCGACTGATAATTCCATTTTTCCCGCCTTTCATTCACACTCGTGCATTCTGACAAGCACGTGACGTTTGTTATGCCATCAGTTACGGATGTTTCTCATACGCCGTGAAAAGAAATAGAATGAAGCTAAACGAAATCTAGGCAGGACGAAACGAAAACATGCGTGAATTGAGTAAAACAATTTTGCATGAAGATCAGTCGATTTTTTTTTCATGCTTGTACAAATATTTTAAACGGGCGTACAGATTCCACACAAAATCGTATGTTAATAAATCAATGGTACCGATTTCATTACCCGATGCCGACGTAAATAACATATCGTCATCATCCATATTAAGGACATATTTGCCTCGGGTATTTCAATATATTTGTGAAGCACTAGCCGATCTGGAAACCTTTTTTACAAGAAAATGTGGAAGTCGCTGAGAAAACCAACATCATAATATTACAGTAATTCTCGTTTATAATTATGGGAAGTCACTATTGTCGCACACAATCATATTTACTGCAGTATTACGCAAATGTTTTCTTTACTGTTATATGTGGCCTTATATGTAATTGAACTATTTAAACCGTTTCACGCGCGTTTTATCTATCTTTCTGTCGAATTGTTCAGTTAATTCACTGCAAAGTTAAACTGTAAAAATAGTGAACATCAATTTCTTTAAAATACTTTCATGATTTATGTTGAGCATGATTAAAGACAAAAGCCACGTGTTCATTTGATTTGCAAGGCGATTTGTTTGTTTTTTGGGTTTAACACCGTTTTTCAACAGTATTTCAGTCATGTAACGGCGGGCAGTTAACCTAACCAGTGTTCCTGGATTCTGTACCAGTACAAACCTGTTCTCCGCAAGTAACTGCCAACTTCCCCACATGAATCAGAGGTGGAGGACGAATGATTTCAGACACAATGTCTTTTATCAAATCGTCACGGAGAACATACGCCTCGCCCGGGGATCAAACTCACGACCCCGCGATCCGTAGACCAACGCTCTCCTTACTGAGCTAAGCGGGCGGGCGATTTGTAAGGTGAACTTATCTTCTAATAGTTTCCAATCATATTTTGCCCACAGATTAATGCAAATGATAGACAGACTTATCATAAATAAGTGCATTAGTGCAGTTTAAAGTATTAATGACAAAACCAGCATCGTAAAAAGAAAACTTTTTTAAAACTTATTTTACGTGGAAGTAAAATAAATTTGACTTGCGTAATATGTCATATCTTTTCCTAAACATTACCATTCTTAATTATTTCCATTATACGTTAAACAGTATGTGGACAAAAAGATCACGAGTTGTTACTTTAGCGTTTAGCCATTTAAAGGCACTGACCTCCAGATTTTCGCTTAAAGTTTGTTCATATTTTGAATATTAGAACACGAGAGAGAGAGAGAGAGAGAATACATGCTCGAGTTGGGAATCAAACCCGGGCCGCCGCGGCAATAAAAATTCCTGCGGTCCTGACCAATACACCACTGAATATGCACGTAATGGTCGATAAATAAATATAAAGGCAGTTTACCTACACTATACCGATATTTTGAATGGAAAAAATCGCAAAAACAACTAATTCTTAGGTGTTTCTATAACATGATCTGTCAGTATCTAAGTTTTAAAACCTTAAGAAATATAGCAATACTTTTCTGATATCTATTTTTTTCCCCTTTTTTTTGTTGTCGTACGATCGGGAGGTCAGTGCCTTAAAACAAGTTTACTAAAACATGTACTGTGTGAAATCATTATTCTAAAAACGGTTGACAAAATTTCCATAAATCATGTCCAGTTAAATGACAAGTCTTGTCGGCGTCGGGGCATGATACGTGTATGTTTTAATGACTCGACGTGATTCTTCCGAAACCATATTTCTGTAGAAACTGCTAGATCGATATTATACATTTTCGTACATTGTTCGGAAGATTTTCCTTATGTTTGGTTGAACACACCTACATATGTGAACGTTAAGATTGAATTGTGAATAATAAAAGAATGAATATGCGTAAATATCGGACCTTCTTGATAGAACCGGAAGCAGACGTTTCTTCTTTGTATTTTGGCGGGAAAACTGCACGTGCCTTTAATGTTGCTCCTTCGGTAACGACCGCGTGCTTATAGAAAATTACGTATTGGCGTTATATTTTCGCGTCACCAGAAACGTTACTGTGTTAAAACTTGCGTGTAATTGTAAACAAAATGCTCTATAACCAAACGAAAATGCATGCTTTTAAGCTTGAATTTATATCGTGTCTGTAGTTCTACGTCCGTGACAGGCTCTTATAGTATTTTTCATTCGTGTTCTTAATATTATATTTATGTGTTCAACTTTTAAAAATAAAGGATGTTTACGTTTAAACACTAACAGGCATTATTGACGATTGTTTCATCGGTAAACGAACATGTTTTACGGGTGAGCTTATAATAAATTAGGTGGGTGGGGTATAGATATTTTTCCACCTGGAAACGTATTTTATCAAATGTCAGCATCAGCGCATTTGTGTACCAAACTTATACATACACCATTTTGTTGGTATTTAACTAACCTTTCACTGATACAAATATTTGTTTGGTACACGGATGCGCTGATACTGAATTATTCACCTGAACAGTGAAAAATAGCGAAAATTCAGACTTTTTGGCGAACTAGGGTTGGATTGAAGCGATGTAAATATTCACATACTGTGGATAGAACTGATCTATTGATGTTTTTTAGAAGCTCTAAGGTTAGTCTATTTGAAAGAAGACGTAAATGATATCTTTTTAAGTATTTAATGTATTTGAAAATACAGGGCAAAATAGTAGGGTTAGTGAACTTACCCCTTTATATGTGGATGAATTTAAATTATTACAATAATCCAATACTTTATAAACTATCATCTTATGTAAGCACATGCAAATCATGTCTTAACCAAAATGCAATTCATTCATTTATCCTCTAATTACAGGTATATTTCAAAGAAGTTAAAATCACAGCAAGATTCAAATAAGACAATTGAGATGCCCACATATTATAACGACGATGTTGGTCATACAACTGAAACACAAGAAGCGGCTAATGAAACTAATAACTATTAGAGACTCGGCAATACCAAGAACACGGATAATGTTTACAATGGTATGAGAGCTTTTGAATGAATTTGGTAGTGATAGTTGTAAGAAGCATTACAGTTGTTATGTACAAACAAATAATGAATTTATGTTATGAGCCTTTACACTTTCACCATTTAAAGCCAGCCATGCAAAATAGCTACCATTTCTCTTGACAAACAAATATTAAGCCAATAACATATAAAAGGCTTTTTAATAGATACACAGAAATTTTTTAACTTGCTGTTTCAAGATGAATATACTGTATATAGATATGACAATAACGGTCATCGGGGAGAAAACGTTTAATTAGAAAGACTGAATATTGTCTGACAAGACTAAAAGGTTTTCAAAGAACATTTGGTTTTGACAGTTTTTAACAAAAAAGCATATCGAATAATTAAACAAAAACTGATTATAATTAGTATTATACCAGATTTATCATAATAAAATATCAAAAACAATCATAATGATGATGATGATAATGAAATTAATAATAACAACAATAGATTGCGCCAATTGTTTGTGGACTTTTATTGTACAACTTCCAGTGACTAAAACACATTGAAATAATGGAAATGTTTTCATCAATATTGGAGTTGAGACTGATGTTTACTCTTTGTATTTTCAGATTTAGAAACGGGAACAGTGCAATAATATGCCTGGTTTCTTCAACCTGTGAATCTCAATGACAACCGCATTTGCATGTGAGGAGGGAGGGCGGCTGGATCTTTCTCCACAGTCAAAAGCTTGAAAGTCGCCATATTACCTATAATTTAGACATTGTACTAGAGATCAATCAATGACACAAATATTATTTACCTGTATACCTGCATGGCATAAGTTAATAGGAATAATGAAGTTAATGTATGGTTATAAACTTAGTGATAAGTCATTTCATTGTAATGTCAATTGTTCATGGTAAATACTGTAGTTTGTTCTTGTTTTTATATATGATGTGGGATGTGGTACATGTAACATTATATCTAAATTTTGATATTTTTCACTGTGAAAATACCGTATATATTTCACTCTAATATTTCGATCATTCACTTTCCAGACTGAAAACGGACCGACGCGCGATCCTCTGGACAATACGAATTAGCTTTTAAAATATTTTGAAAATTTTAATTCACCTTAAACTTCGACGCTGAATTCCTGCGTGTCTCATTCTAGTATAGCACACACAAAACCAAACATGACCTGCATAGTGCGATCCGTAGACTGCGGAAGCGGATCTGGGATATACAAGCATTACTTTTTAATCGTAAAACAAAATTCAATATTAATGGGGATCTGCCATTTTTACACATTTAAAAAAAACAACAGATAATAAATGTTGAACAAATACAAATGTGTCTACCGCACCGACATTTGATAGATAAATATATACTGATTAAACAAGTCAGGTTTGAAGTTGTGTTACTAGGATTGAGATGTTAAATAGTCACTATATGAATAAACATTTATCAGCTTATACGCAAAAGCAGTTCCCCTTATTATCCTTTGATAAATTATATATTGTCTAAACTGTTGCAGTTAAATATTTCAATCGTGTTTAACTTAATACAGCCTTGTTATCCTGCAAATGTAATTTGTTCACAAAACGGTCATTATAAGACACGAATGAACACGATTAAATTGTCAAGTAAAATGCATTTGTGAATGTTTTCACTTATGGTAGGTTGTACATATGAACGAAAAGCGTAATGATACAGAATACATCATCCCTGTTTTATAGCGTTTTCATTTAAAAAAAATATAAATATGCTTATCTGTATTTCAAACACAATGTCTGCAATACTTTCTACGGTGGACTGCTTTATGGTGCTCGGGTCTCATTTCGTTTGTATATTCAATGCGTCCGCGTTGGTTGATCCATCTTATAGATTCTGTAAGGATGTATATATGATCTCACATTAACAAAAATAGAGATTCACTTAATTATAGAACATCTAAAAATCAAATGCACGTCAATGATTGATCTATGACCAGCTAAAATTTAAAACGCCCGTTTCATTTGACAAATATGACGAAACAACAAAACATATACTGTGAAATCATTAATATTCGTGGGGGACATATTTTCGTGGATTTCGTGGTTGAGTCAATCCACGAAATTTAATCTTAACGAACAAGTAAAATTACCATTCATTTCATGTTCAAAAGTTGAAATCCACGAATTCATATCCCCACGAAATTGCCGTTTTGACCAAAACCACGAAATTTCATGCCCACGAAATTAAATGATTTTACAGTACATAATAAGACTGTGAACGTAAAATCCAAGACTTAGTAAATTCATTTAGTTGAAAGGGTATAAACAAACTTCCAAGCTATCAAAATATTCAAAAGCTGTATTTCGGTATTATTGTAAAATTAATTCAAATTAGCTTATCTATTATTTTGAACTTCCTTCAGAGAAACTATTATATTTACAAGCATATATATTGAGCAAAATAAGAGCTCTATAATGCCTAATTTTGCAATAAAAGTGTGTTTTAATATAAAACGTGTCATTAAATGATGACTTACTGTATTGCTAGCCGGATAATGGCGGATATCCTGAAAAATAACGCTCGAACATCCTTAAGCTATGGAACGTGATTCATTACCTCTCATGAACAGACTCGGTCAAACCAAACCTGCTGTTATTTTGCTTGGTTGCGTTCAATGCGTCCAAAGGATCTTCGTACGGATTTTAGTTACTATCACAATAGCAGTATTTTAGTGCCGTGTGGCATCTGTAAAAGCCCGTACTTGGATTCAGTGTTGTTATAGTTTTTGGTCCTATCTTACCACAGAGTTCAGTCAGTTTAATTTAAGAATACACTTGCGTATCACAAAGTCATGAATGGACTTGTAACATTTCAGACTTTTACGGACATTCAAATACTAGTGGATAAAGATCGTAGGTCAGTTGCAAACAATAAAAGCAGAAAGGAAAATAGAAGTGGAGCCGACATTCCTTGTAAGAAATTTTCACTGAAATGAATGTACAAAACAATATACAGTACAATTTCTATTAAGCGACCGCTCAAGGAAAGGGCAAAAACTTTCCAAAAAGTGGTCTCTCAACACAAATGGTCTCTAAGTATAACATAATTTCTTCTTAAATTACACAAAAGGGAACTGAAAAACCGGTCTCTTAATGCAAGTGCTCTCTTGATAGTAGTGGTCTCTGGAACAAGTTTAATTTATTTCTTACTCACGCAAACAATAGCACAGAGACTTATCACCCTCAGATTAGATTAATGCACATAAGACAGTTTATGTAAACAATTCATTGGTTCATCGTTGAACAAACTATGTATAATCCAATTTATTGCTTACAGCTTGTTATTAATAGGAAACAGTTATGAACACTATTTCCAATATGTTGATTATGTTTAACCTTTAACCTGCTGGCGGCAAGTGTTTCTGCCTTTGCGACCAGAGCAGACCAAGATCAGCCCGCACATCTGCACTGTTCGCTATTCAGTCAGTAAATTTTCAGTGAACACCCCTTTGAATAATAAATGGTATTGCCCAAAATGAATGATGGGCCAATCCATTTTAGAAATCTAGCATGGTAAGGGTTAAACATGATCTGATGAACCACTGATACTGTTCTCATGAAGAATAATTATGTTCAAATCTTTCAAATGTTTGTTATTGATACTTGTTGAACGTATATCGCATTTTATACAGATTAAATTGCTCAAGATTGTATGTTAGATAAAGTATATACAGGGCATTCACCGTATCCATTTAAATCGTTTGGATTGAAAAGTTTTTGAAAGGGAAATTGTAAACATTTCCAAGGTTATCGTCAAAAGAAAATTTATTTCTCAATTTCTAATAAAGTAATTTAAATGTGAAAGTCAAGTTATCAATATATTACCTAATAAGAGCAATATGTAAATGGCACATCCAGACGTACCGTGTTTTAAGAAATAGTATAACCTGAACAGTGATTTTGTACTTTAAGATGAGGAGGAACAATACGCTTCTGAAAGACAAAATACCTTTATTCAAGAAAAAAATAACTGTTTGAGATGTATTATCTCGATTCTTATATTAAGTATCCAATCTACAAATAAGCAATTTCTATATACAGTGCTATTAAAATATATCAAATATTGATGCATGGTAAGCGCATATAATTTTGGTATCATTTGAAAGTATATTGTCTGCTGAAATTGGTAAATATAAATTACATGACAAAAATATGTTATAGAATTGTTGTTTTTTTTTCTTCATAGTTTTCTAATAATTCAACAAAAATCCAGTTATTGCAGTGTAGGATTTATCATTTCGCAGTCAAAACACATGACCGTAGTGATTCGTGCATATTATTTATGATCATCTTATTTACTAATTCTTGTTCAGCAGACACAACTCTTTCAAATGATACAAAAAGAAACATCGGGCCACCAGGCATCGAAATGAAATGTTACTTGTTTGTGGATCTGATACCTTAATATATAAAGCATTACTATCTCTATCCTTGTCGACTTCCAGGAATCATTTGCCTGTTTTGAGTGGTTTTCTTTTCATTGACAAGAGCACCGCTATGACGTTTTTAGTGAGTTTTCAATGAAACTCCAAAGGCCTGATTTGTACTAAACCAAGTTATACATATGTTACGGGATTTAGGGTTGAATAATTGTTCACCCTTTGACTTCTCTACATAAAGTCTGTAGAGCTAAATTCACAATTTTCAATATCCCTTTTACTGTATAAGTGAACGTGTACTTCCACATTTTTCCTGAAATAATCCTACCTTGTCAAGATTTAATACATGGGGAGGGGAGATGACATGTGTGTAACACCCATCTAGTGTTTAGATAACTTGTAAATGTAGGAAAAACATAAATTAAAATAATGGCTCTTCACATATTGATTATTTTCTTTTTTCTTTATCTGTGTCTTCAGACGGTCGGGCACTATCTTCCACATGTCGGTAAAGTGTCCAAAGTTGGGCATTTTCAAGTGACATGCAAGACATGTGACTCCATGGAAGAAATGGTTGTTCGAGAGTTGACGATTACATGGAATGGATCGGTATATTGAACCACTATACACTTTTCTACAAAATTTATAAGTTTAACATGTTTGAAGCTCAATATTCATCATAAAATGATATTATAGAATAATATAAAAAATTATATCCTATGGTCATGTGAAAACTTGGATATCAAATTCTCAATTAAAATGTTTTAAAAAGTATATGCTTTTAGAAGTCCAGGTTTTGCATTCTCATCATATCAAATTTGCATATTTTCCTAGCAATCATCTGAAGAATTGCAAGTTAAACATTACCAGTTCAGAGGTTGGATTAACTCCGAAAGTGCCCCTTCAAGAGTTGAACCTTTCATAAAGATGGTTAAGGACGTTGAAAATGAGAGAAAGGTTCAGAAATCGGAACAGCCAATCGTAGTTCATTGCTTGTAAGTACATGTTATTAATGTTTTAAAGTGTATTTCTGGTTACAATGCTTTGAAGATGTACATAAATGAGTCTACATGTAGTAAAAACTGGCCATGGCTGGTTAAGTTTAGAGTCATATATGACATATCTTCATGTATATTTCTAGAACCGGGGCGGAGAGAAGTGGTCTTTTCTGTGCTGTTTCTGTGCTATCGGAGAAGCTTCAATCTGAGCTTCAATCTGAAAAAGAACTAAGCGTTCTTAATACAATATGTCAAGTTCGCACTAGGAGGCGGTCGGCTTTTCATGACATAGTAAGTAATTCATTTTGTACTATTTTTGTTTCTAATTTGAACATTTGGACTAAAGAAGTGAACGTTTTGATCCACTCGAATCAAAGTAGGAAGAGACTTTATTTGCATTTACTTAGTATGGTATTATACACTTGTTGGCATGCCTGTCAATAGTCAGTATTATTGCCTTAGGTGTAAGCCATTCGAAAACTGTTTTATAACTTCACCTTAAAAAAAAGTATTCGCAGCTTTCATTTTTTAATGTTTGACTTTTTAGCCTAGTAAATATGTGTTGAATTTAGACCAGTTATGTAGCACAAACTATGGAGCGTCGATTTATATATAAAGTCCTGTGATTATATATATTATGTTAGACAAAAGTATCTTCATGTATTTTAATGACTATGACAATGACATATTTAAGTATTAAAGTATGCCCCTAAACCTGATGTATCATTATAGTTTTATGACCTTAATACTAACACATGTAATCTCAGAATAGAATTATTATTAAGTATATTAAGTATTGATAGAATGTGATATTATTGTTTGTTTTATGTCTATGATTCACGTTAGAACGCATTGTCTATGTAAGGTATTTGTCTTGCCAAAAGCTAGTATCTGCTGTTTTATTTACCAGTTCTGGAATGATGGAAGTTTTTTTTTTCGTTTTTTTTTCAAGAGCTAAAAATCAAAATCATTCTAGAGTTATCCAGAGATTGTATTTTCATTTCAAAAGTGTTTTGGTCTTAGTGTATTCCGCCTGAACACTTCGAAGAATTCAAAGTTTTACCTCAAAATATTATTATACGATTTCAACAACACATGGACCAAATATAACAATTTTTAAAATCTACTGGTGTTCAAAATTGCTGACAGTTACGAATTTAAGATGAAAGAAGTATCAATTTATACTTACTATATGAACAACCATGTCAAAAAGATCAAAATACTTTATTTTAAGGTATTTAGAATGAAGTATAACATGCATGTTCGTTAAGTAATTAAGAAGAAAGTGCCAGAAATACGGAATGTGTGAATCAAACATTAACATTTAAGCGTGCAATTAATACGACTTAGCTGAAAAAAATGTTTATATTCATTTCAGGAACATTACCGGTTTTGCTACAAATGTGTGAAAGAAATGTCCGAGATTTCTGACTCAAGCACATACTACAATATGAGCAATATGTAAATGGTAAAGGAAAAGTCTTGAGAAAAAGTCAAAATGACTGCATTTCTTAACAGTCATTCCCTTCGTAAAGCTTACAGTTTACCCTTCGGAAATATTAAGTAGTAACATTATCCAAATGTCTAAAACAATCAATATTCACGTACTGCTTCAGTAAGGATTTATGCTTTTTCAGTATGTGTTTTCCATTATCTATGATTGTCATCACTTACATTTTCTGCGGGATATACACATGCGATTTAGACACCTAACGCTATTAGAGAATTATTATGATAAAAGTATACTTTTATATATGTTTTGTTACATGTACTTGAGACATTATTTATTTTTCAGTATCTGTGTTTTAACCGGCTGACCTATTTCTCTCAATAAGGAGTAAATGGTATTTACTTGGTTTGAAATATACATGTCCGTCGTTATCAAACTTTTTTACTCCTCCTCCCCAAAAATGTACACTTGTTATAGAGTCTTTGAGACATGGCCACTGGACGTGGAAAAAATGTATTTTTAAATCGGAAATCGTAGAGGGGGAGCATTAATTCTGTTTAATGACAGCTCTAGTTTATATGTCCACACGTAAAATACACACTGTATGTTAGTTATATCTCAATTTTCGTTTTTTGCGACTAACCTGTTTCTATCAAAGGGGGAGTAAAAATGGTATATTTGATTAAAAAATGTACACCATTACCAACCTTTCTAATCGATCAAAGCTTTAAACAAGTTAAAATGCATACAATGTGTGAATTATGTGTTACAAATAATAACTACAAGTCTAGCCGACAAAGCTGATTCAAAATATTCAGTAAAGTTAAACTGAAAATTTCCTACTTTAATTATGGGAAAATTACAATGCGACAGTTTTGCTTTTGGCATTCAGTGTATTTTCTAGGGTATTTCTTCGTTGTTTTGTTTTGCTGCATATAAATTATTTACGTTAACTTTCTTTTTGTTAAAGTTTTTTTTTCATGTTTTACCTTTAAATGGTTATTAGTTCAAAGGTGGAAGAGTCTTACTGAAAGAAATTTCTAGGGTGTTAGCGACCTTTTACAAGACTAGCAATAAATAAACTAGGATAGTATTGCAGAAACTATTGTAAACATTTTACAGTATAGGGTATCCATTGTCTTTTTTTTCACAAATCGCATCGTTACTTATCATCATATTTAATGGCATTACTTAATAAAATTAGAAATTAAACTGTCATGCTTCTACAGTATTAGTTTCCTACTGATGGTTCTGATATTTGATTTTCTGCATCTGGTGACATATATTCATAAAAATTTAAACCATGTACAAAATGATTTTGCTTTCTTATCAGCCAGTGTGCTTATTGTAATGTACCTGCCTTTCTACTAAAGAATGATAATAGTTACACGCTCTTTTTAGTTATTCTATGACAAATTCATGTAAAAGTAAATAAATGTAAACCTAGAAACTAAGTCAGGGGATTGCCCCCTGCACAACTGTCACTTTTTCTCATAACCAGAAACTTTGAAAGGTAGTACATGTTTAGCAGGTTTGCATTCCACATTGACAAAGCCTAGATAAAGAACAGCTACATACTTATCCAAAACACAACATGCAGAAAAGCAAGTGATTGACTTTTGATTTACAGAATGACCTTGTGCAATAGTTTGAGTACTGACCAGCAACGCATTCAATAAGCATTTTATTACATGACATCGGCTTAAGTTTTGACTTATTAGTAAACAAATGTTGAATAAAGACCTGTCATAGAGCACATATTATGGGCCGCTGATTTATACAAGGAGTCATGTAATAAAGTGCATTATCTTCCTTACATTGGACAAAAATTGAGTACATTGATAGTTCAGTAATGTTGGTGTCTGTTGACCAGGCGGCGGAGTAATAAGTTGAACTACTTAAGATGTAAACATTATCAAAGAAAAACTAGTTGATGGTGGCATAATCGAGTGGTTGATGCCATTACCCTCGGTCACTTTCTCGTCACCAGCGTGCGTCCAAGCGGTGCACGTAGCTCGGTTTTATTGCCTTGAATTCCTTCATGCAATCGTCGATGGTTCTGCACATTGCAATGTTTGAGTATTTCTAACATAATACACGTAGAGATAATTTTGGTCTGTTGCTTGAAACAATTTGCACAATTCTACGTTTGATACACTCTGGTTATAACCATGGAACTTCGCGAACAATTTCCTTTGCAAAACTAGAAGTGGAATTATTCATTAAGGAAGCATTATACAAAATGGGCTAATATTTAAGTAGGTAACATAATTCATTTTTATTTCAAGGTTTTATACAAACACGTCTTACTATAATACTACAAAAGCTTATGAGTATGGACGATTTTATTACAAGTCAGGCAATAACAGCATCAAATAAAAATCATCTAACAACATCATTAACTGCATAGGCTGTCTTTCCTTGTTGCAATGTCGCAAGGAAGAGTAAATGCATTGCTTATTCTTTGTTCACTTTCTTCCAACTCGGATTCCATTAACTTTTGGTATTGTCGGTTTAAGAAAATCATTGGCTTCTTATCCGCATTATAAATCGAAGCTTTTTAAATTTTGGTGGCAAAACAAATCTTTTCAGACTTGAGTAATTACTTCGGAATATGAGGAAGAATAAATTTCGCTTCGCTTTTTATTTTTGCCTTGTGTTAATCTTACCCCTTACCTGCAGTCAATCAAATGAAAATGGTTGATCTCAAACTGATGTAATTCAATATCAATTGTTTCAAGAAGGTATTTTATTTTTCAATCATGTCATTAACTGAAGGTGTTTTAATTATGGTAATGAACTTTCCTCCATTTTCCTCTGCTTTTTTTATTTCCGAATTTGAGGATGAGTCAATTTTAATGTCATTGTTTTCTTCTTTGTCAGGTTTGCTGTCACCAGCTTCTAGTTTATCAATAACTGAGAATGTCTGATCAACACTTTCAACAATATCATTTGTTTCAGAGGTGTCTATATCATTATCTTCAGTATTTTCTGAGAATATTTCATCGTCAGTTGTTCCTTCATAAGCGGGATTCTCGAAACCACCTTGATCACCGTCGTTGGAAGCATTATCTGTGTCCGCATGATCTAGAGAGTGCGTGTCCACCTGATCTAGATCATTGAGGCTTAATTTTGATGAGCGATTTTGTAGTGTAAGAGACAATTCGGACTTAAACTGACTGTTTTCGATTGGTTTGATTTCTGTTGGAGTGATTTCTGGCACGCCTGAAAAGTTAAAATCAGATGGACTCTGTACTAGTGTTGATGGAATATTATTTCTATATATGTCTCTTTAAAGATAAATTTAAATTATACCTAGTAGTATTAACATTTTTAAATAGTTACGTAAGTTTAATTAAGGCATTGTGTCCCGAACAGATGAAATGACAATCTGTTATAATAAATCATTTAAAAACGAACTATGAACGAAATATGCAAAATCCTAAATTTCAAACATCACATTACATGTAAACGTGCCGGAAGATAGATAATGGAAGGGAGAAGCAATAACGATCCTTCTATGTATAAGAATACAAATTCAGCACTGAAACTCAAAATCATTATTTGCTGAAACATTCATATTCCAACACCTATATCTGATTACATCTAAAATAGAATAAAATGGAAACCACTCGTCGCCCAACGCGACAAAAATGAAAATGGACGATTGTGGAAATGCATGCTACCCTTCATACCCTCTAGCCCTGGTTGAGCAGAACTCAATATATGCACATGTCACAAGAACCATAAAAGTTAGGAGACATCCACAGATGTATTCATAAGGCGGTATACATGGAATATTTAATGATACACACAGTGCAATTCCATTAACGTGGCGTATATAATGGGCTAAGCAAGCGAAACTGGTGTGTCAAAAAGAGTTTTTGTAATTACCTATTTCAGTTACTATGTGTTGATCCGTCTTAACATCATCTTTGGTTACTTCGGCTTCGGCGTCTTCATCATCACCTATTCGTATACAAAAGGTAATACATTGAATCTGATCTGACGTGTACGAACTGGCCATTATATTGTTCAATACTGAAGTTTGTGGGTGCTAGATTTATCGAAATTTTCGACAATGTATTAATTATGAATTTCTTGCAAATTTTCAATGCCATTTTTATAACCAGTTGCACGGACATTTGAATTTCTAAAGCATACGAAGCATACCGACGAAGTATGTTGCCGTTATCTCAATATCTAAAATTTATCGAATATTTAGCCAACTCTCATAACATGAAGGGATTTTCACGCACACGGTAAAGTATTTAAATCTTGACAGTTTTATTTTCTCTTTTAAATACTTGTTAATGTGCATGGGTAACGTTGCATTTTTACTAATACCGCTGTCAATATATCTAATTTTAAACATACCAAGTGCCAGGAATTTTGGACCCAGCACAGCCATCAGAGTTGCTCCAATAGGAGCACATATAATAATTGCCAGTACAGATATTGTTAGTACATCTGTACCGTACTTCACATCATCGGGATCAGGTTTGTCTGAAAGCATGACTTCAGCAATAGCCAGTCCACCAGTAGCTGCCTACAAACAGAGTTTAACAGTTTCTAGTAACAATTACACTTTTACACCGTTAGGCTTTTGCTCCAGGCAATACAAACATTAACTTATACATTTTGGTCCACTTCTGAAAATTCAAAGTTACACCAATATTCAAAATCAAATGCAACTGAACTAAGAATACTAGAAAATTCATATACCAAAATATATCTTTAGACAATGATATGTTGTTACTAGGAAAGTCCAAAATAGAGTACTTTATCAAATTATGGTTTTGTCTGTCTTTGTGGGACGATGGACGTAAGATACTTTCAAATTTCTAAAAGGCTTAAAAAGAAAAGCGTTCTATTCATAAGGTTAATGAAATTAGTAGACGAAATATTACAACAACCGTGGTTAGGAATACTTTAATCAAACAAATTATACCTGTACGGTAGCTTTTGAGAGCCATGTCAATGTAACAAACACTCGTTCTTTGATGTTAAAACCGGTTCCAATGGTAACGGTAAATGATAGCACACTCCTGACAGCAAGGCCAATGGCAAGTGTTGCAATACCAAGACCTACAAATGTGAAAAAAAGCAGTTTTAACAACATATCTTCTATTAAAAGACTATCGTATGTGACTAGAATGGTTCATCGGAACAATAATTGTGGAAAGGCCTAATGATATAGTGTTTATCTATTTGTATTGTCTAATATTTGTATTAAAAAGTGCATGATGGCGCTTATAACGTGAACTGGTTTCAGTTTTCCAAAGCTATTTGATACTCCTGTTGGTTTGTATTATGATCTGGGCATAAATTCTAAATATGACTTTACTGAAAGCAAATATGTCATATCATAAACAAATCGAATTCTGAAATTATAAAAGCAGAGACACCTTGCTGACTCGTGTCAAATACTGTTTAGATATTATCAAGAAATCTTGATATATTCTTGTCAAGTTATGTTATATCAGGAAAAATAAATAGTGGTAAATGTAATATCAGGAAATGTGGATTTACTAACCAGCGGTACTAGACTGAATTTTGCTAACATCAACAGCGCTACCAATAAGGCCAAAGAGAAAATGTTGTACAATTAACCAGGCCAAGGCCATAACGCTTGCAACTTCGTCCTGTAAAACAATATGCTTATGTTCAAATACGAATATATTGATATATCAGTGCTTAACTGTTATATAATAAAAATAACTTTTGAAACAATACTATTTTATCGATTTTCTAAATACTTTGATATTTGCGAATGGAAATTAAACGTTAAAATTATCAGTAATATATGATAAATTTCACAGTAATATTCAATTTCTTAGTAATATTTGATAAATTTCAAATTTCTCAGTAGTATATGATAAATTTCTCAGTAATATTTGATAAAATTTCTCAGTAATATTTGATACATTAATCAGTAATATTTGATACATCAATAACGATAAATTTGTTATAAACTCATATCAGTGATATTAAATGTACTTGTTCTATCAAACAAGTTTTATCAAAATTAACATTTAACGTCAGATATATCAGTAATATTTAATAAATATATCCGTAATATTTAATAAATATATCGTTATATTTGATACATCAGTAAAATCGGTTGATATATTAGTTATATGAGAAATATTAAGTATGTCATAAATGTTTCGTATTTCATTTATGTCTGATACTGTTGCATCAATGTAGTACATCAAAATGTTTTTAAATCACAAGCAGATAAATATTTGCTAATATCATTTCAGAGTTATAGCTATTAACGTTTTGAATAAACTTGGCAGTTTAACCTATATGTCTTTAAACATTGTTGAAATAAGCATTATAGGAAAAAGGATGGAGTAATGGCATACTGGTTCTCCTGGCTGCCTTCTCTGACGCCACTTGTACGCTGCTACCGTTGATGTGGTGAGACAACCTATAGGTCCAGCTCCCGAAAGCTTGATTACTGAACTACCAAACAGAGCTACCAATCCGGCACCAAGAAGTAACATTGATCGAAAGAAAACTTTGTTGACCTGCAGGAAAATATAATACTTGGGAATATATTAAGAACAGAGTTTATCTCAACCATATATCAAAATACTTAAGAATGAACTCGTTTTCTTTGTTGTCAGAACTCACGGTCACGACCATCTTGCGAATTTATCATTGTATATATAATTATGACACCCATGACTTTGTGTTTAAAAATATGAGAATAACGGTTGTTAAACAACACGGAACCCGAACATAAGATCTTATGTTTTATACTGTAAAACAACCTTGTAATTTTTGTTGATTTTGCTACACTATCAAACGCCTTCAAGAAACGTTCTTGTTTAATGGCTTTAACGCCATTTATAACAGTATTATTATGTCTGGTGGGCTAGTGTTACTTGATGCCTTACCTCGAAGCAAGCATACATGAATCAGACGTACAGGACGAATGGTTCAAACGTATTAGTAATTAAAAAGG
Source organism: Mercenaria mercenaria (assembly GCF_021730395.1). NCBI lineage: Eukaryota > Metazoa > Mollusca > Bivalvia > Venerida > Veneridae > Mercenaria > Mercenaria mercenaria. Next base: position 21,457,409 of record NC_069378.1, on the reverse strand, counting down.
GCTTGTATCAAAGTCTGACATGAAGTCGCCGTAGCAAGAACACAGTTATGACAAATACCGAGCTTATTTTTCCTTCATCATCATGCGGTGATAATTCTGACGCACAGCGATTTTATGGTGACACTAAATGATTTAGATCGCTATGACTAGTTTAAGAGATGCCTACGCATATCACTCTAGAAATGGGATCTGTTCTTTGACAGTAAACAAAACACAGTTAAAGGGTGAGCACATGTTTTAGACGTTGAACGTAAGACCTTAGCATCCATATGAGATAATAAAATCTGTAAAAAGATCCTTTGGAAGCAAAGAATGCAACCAAGAAGAATAATAGCAGACTCGGTTTGATTGAGTCTGTTCATGAGAGGTAATGAAATGTGCAACACCGCTCACGCCCCCTAGCACCGGCTTAAGCGGTACTTTATTACAAATTTGGTACGAACTGAAACGAAGAATAAATATACTTACGCAGTCCTTCGCGGGAATGTACCAGAGGAAGATGCCAGCAACAAACCCATAAATTATGCCGACAAACACACCGATAGGACCTTTGAATATTGTTACCACCAAATCACCTGAAGGTAAAAACGAATATAATTGTTGTTAGCTCGACTATTCGAAGAATAAGTAGAGCTATCCTACTCACCACGGCGTCGGCATCGGTGTCGGTGTCACACCTTGGTTAAATGTTTCGTACCAGTCCACATTTTGACAAAACCTTCTGAGATAAAACTTTGAAACTTTCAACGCCTGTGTAACATCACCATGTCCAGTTTTAGGCAAGAGTACATAACTCCATCAAGATTTTGGCTGAATTACGGCCCCTTTTAACTTACAAATCTTGCTTAAGTTTTTCGTACCAGTTCAGATTTTGTGTAAACTGTTTGACATATGAATTTGAAATTTTTATCACCTATTTATTATAACAGTCTCTATCTAAAGGCAAGAGTACATAACTCTGTCAACTATTTTGGCTGAATTATGGCTCTTTTTCACATGTCCACGTTTTGTCTACACTATTTGACATGTGGCTTTGAAACCTTGAACACTTATTTATCATCATGATTTCCATCTGTAGGCAGGAGTACATAACTTTGTCAACTATTTTGGCTGAATTATGGCCCTTTTTGGACTTGGAAAATAGGTTCAGTTTTCGCACAAGCCCACAATTCTTATTTATTAATCTTTTTCAAAATGTTTCATTCTTTTTTCTGTAAGTGTGTTGCACGTTATTATTGGCCGTATTGTACGCCTACTAGTTTCACGTTTTTGCTTATGCTCATTCGTAACATTTACACTAGGTTTCAAATATCCAACATAGATATAGTAAAATATTTTTAACAATGATCTCATTACTCTACAACTGAATACGAAATAACGTAATAATCCTCACAGTATTATCGTTAAAAACCATCAAAGGAAAATCCTTTCAAACACATGTGTATTGCAATTTATTCTTAGATAGGGTCAAGAAGTCACAACCTATTACTGATGGTCTGGTTACAATTGTTTTGAGATGTCCCCTGTAAATTATTTAACCACTAGTTATTTAATACATTAGATATCTGATAACCTTATTTCTAGTTTCTCAGTTATCTGATTTCTTTCATTATACGTTATTCAACAGGAATGTCAATCCTATTTTCTGGTTGACAAGAGGAAAGAGACTAAGATTATATTTCTAATTACTTACTGTCTGAGAAGATAATGCCAAAGAAAACCGAGAATCCTGTCACGCAGAGGACGTTGTCAAGGCCACCAGCAGCGAGAAGCATTGTGGGAATTCCCTTAGCAACGCCATATCGACGATCTTGCAGGCTGACAAGGGAGGGAACTGTTACAGCCGGTGATAATGCTCCCATAATGCACCTGAAATAACCAGGATAACAATAATTGACATAAAGTGAAGTTATATGTAACATTTAACATCTTTTAAGGTAGTTAGGCTTACAGCAAATTTTGATTTATGTAATATTGTGACAACTTATGTTTCATATAATTATATTTATTAGAATTGTATAATTCAGTGCAAATATGAAATTATATTATATGTACATGTCCGTCATATTATTCATATTATTTGTATGGGTCTATGACCTAATGGATATATGCAAATAAACTTGTTGATTAAACTTGTGAAAGTTGTTACATTTGCAATGGAACTTTAATTTATCCAACCTACCCTAGCATTAAGCTCCAAGCCCATGGAAAACCTAGCAGGAAGCGGGAGACTACCGCAGATGTAACTATTTCTGCAGCACACGGGATGAAAGCGAGGCGAAGCACCGCCCACGACAGTTTCTTAAGCTTAACTATATCCAGTCCTAGGCCTGCACGCGTCAAAATTACAGTCAATGCAACTTTCCTGAAACAAAAACAACAATTATGTCATCACATATAAAATATCATTTAATTGCCTGAATGATTTCAATGGATTCGCTCGAGTTGCGTCTTAGAACATAGACTGTTCAGTGGTATTTCTTTTGTAGAGGTCAGTTTTGTATAAAAAGGATTGCAGTATTAGCGGCAGCTCATATTGGTTTTAAATTTTTAAGCTTAGATATACTAGGGAAGCAACTTGGTATGTTTATTTGAATTAAAAGCTGTTTATTTTTCAGCGATTGTTTATGCAGGTATTTTTTTTTATTTTATATAAACTGCGCTAATTTACTGCTCTACAGCTCTCTTAAACTGAAACAAGAACTCGCGCCTTTGAAAGGATGTATGAAGATAGTGGTTATAGTCGGGGATTCGAACATGCGACCTACGCACATAAGCCGAAAGCAAAACACCTGTTCAGCAGTTGGTTAAACTAAATCCATGCACTAAAAGAAACAGATTCACTAGACTTACCTTAAAACTGCAGACCACTTCCCATCAATATTGTCACCAACACTTCTAATAACAGGTAAATTCCTTAACAAAAGACCCATTATTAGCATTCCTGCAAATCAAAATACACATGTATTGCGTTAGATATTTGTATTAAAGGTCGATAGTACGAAGCATATCTGACTTTTTTAAACAATTCTAGTTAAACACTGAATTTAAATGTATAATCAGTCCAATTTTACTTACTGACAAGTGGAGTCGAGCCTCATATGTTTGAAAAAAATATATACTTATGTGGCTTTTTTTTTTTTGGAACGGATATTTTGATCGTTGTAGAAAACTAGTTTTATGTGATCTATATTAGAACCGTTGGAATTCACATTTAATTGGTTTTTATTCTGTCTTATTTTTAATTTATTTTTGTTTTATTCCTTTTTTTTCCTTTTCTTTTTTATTTGTTTTTTTAAGCGGGTTTGTCAGATTTCGCCCAGTAAAGCTTGTGTACACTATTCTTAAGTAACAATAAGGCACTTTAAACTAAGAAAAATAAATGTCACATCATTGCATATATTTTTACATTTAAATGCAACGCAATCACTAGAATGTCTCTTACGTCGAATTATGTGCATTAAAATGTATCTAAATTAGCAGAACAGATGTTAAAAATTATTTATGTACAGTCAAAGCCATGGATCATTTTTTATTTACTATACTTGCTTGACCTCACTGAATTTCGTAGTATATGCTCGCACTTACAAGAAACAACATCCACTAAACATGATGTTTAATTGATGTACTGACAATTTAACATTATATTGTCTTATAAGCGATTTGTTATTAAAAGATGTTTTTTATTATCACATATGAGCCGCACCATGAGAAAACCAACACAGTGCGTTTGCGACCAGCATGGATCCACGCATCCGCGCAGTCTGGTCAGGATCCATGCTGTTCGCTTTCAAAGCCTATTGCAATTAGAGAAACCGTTAGCGTACAGCATGGATCCTGACCAGACTGCGCGGATGCGGTAGCCTCTGTGCGTTCTGATTGGCCAGTCATGTAAACAAACACAAGAAGTGATTATTTTTTCAAAATGGAATATTTTTACTGCATTTACAGTATTTCATTATACATTTTGACAAAATTTTCTACATTTTATGTGTATTGAAAAAAGGTTCATCAAATGGATTTCTCCCACCATGACAATGATGTAAACAGGGGGTCATCTCATTCACACGAAAATTACTTAAATAAAGTATCACTATTCATATGTTTTTCGTCCGATATGTTGGTGGAACTAAGATAGTTCTTGAAAAAAAATGTGATTGGATATACATGTTTCGATTTATGGAAGGCCGTACACGCCTTAACGTTATAATGGTAGTCTATGGGAAAACAATTGGTGTTCTCTAACCTATATAAGAGCTAAAACGTGACTCTTGTCGAAAGCCATCACAGGAAATGTTAATGGTCACAAATCTGTTGCAGATGATGTAGAAAGACGTTTTCGTACAAAAATAAGCGTGAAATTTGAATATTTTTTAAATTTTGGCCTCTTTGTTTGACAGGTGTGCCCATTTTCATCTGAGTTTTTGGACCAAAAAGGCTCATTTTTATCTCTGTTTTTGGTAATTAAATATGGCTGACAGCAAGACCTGTTTTATTGTCCGGGCATAATTTTTTGCGGAAATAAACAATTTATGTGGTCGATCGTTGTTTTTAAGTGATGGAATATGTGGCTTATGGATATTTGTGTATGTCTGCATACCATTTTGGAAATTTGGAACTGTAAAAATGGAAGTAAATACGGATTTTGCTGTGCGTACTCAAAATAGATTTGAAATTCTCAGTTAGCGGGAAAATTCTTCAGAGACAAAAGTGAACTACAGAACTGATATGGAGGTTTCTAGGCAAGATTTTGTTAATAGTTCGATTGATAAGAAGTTGACTTGTATGTTTGATGAACTCAGATCTATCAAGAATGAGCAAATTTCGTGTAACCATGGTATTGCAGTTTTTGAGAAAACGCTCACGGGTATGGACAATAAATTATGTCAGGTCATTCAGATAACAAATGTCCAAACCGATTTCATAAAAACTCTAGCGTATCGGTCTATAGATGTTGAGGCCAGGTCTCGACGCAATAACCTTGTATTCAGAGGATTCGTGGAAAATCGAGGTGAGAACTGTTTCCAATTAATCAGGGACTTCATGGATAATCACCTAGATATTGACCCCACACATATTTACCTTGCACGTGCGCATCGATTGGGTAGACCAGATACCAGAAAGCATATACAGAAAAGACCTATAATCGTAAATTTCAGGGACTATTGTGACACCGAGCTGATCATGAGTAAAGTCAGAATGTTAAAAGGTACCAATTTTTCAGTTGATTTCGATTTACCGAAAGAGATTCAAGAGGCCCGAGCACGGTTATGGCCTGAATATAAAAGGCTAAAACATGATGCACCAAAGTCCAAAACACAGATTGTATATCCTGCAAAACTCATCCAGGATGGACGCCTCGTGAGAGATGAACTTCCTGACTGGAATAAATATACTAGTGTGAGCAGGCTGGCACAGATCAGCAAAGTGGATGAAAGCATTAACCAGTCTACCGTTGAACATTTACATAGGAGCACAGAAGTATCTAACCTACATGCCTCAGGCGCCACTGATTCTACAAATATGCAAATGCAGACTCAAACACACGGTGATGTTAGTGTAAACCAAAGTGTATGTAACAGTGTAAACAACTTACCCCTAGAATCGCCCTGTAGCCCTCTTCCTACACAATTACCGCTCATAAATCCACTCATCCCAATAAGCCCTATGATGACAAGTATAAATCCAAATCCAAATCATATGGCACAACAACAATTGGCCGCATTATCTGGTATATCTCAGAATATAAGTCCGTTACTGTCCGGTGCGTTGCATCCATTCCCTGTTGTTTTAAATCCTAGCAGTGTACTGCCAAACGCAATCCAACAGACGATCCCACAACTCTATCCAACACAGCCACAAACACTGCCCCAACCGGTCACTGATATTAATACAAACCCCTCATTCTCCGTCAATATGGAAGAATCCTCTTCAAAGCATGACACAACCGATACACTATCGTGTTTACATCAGAAAAATATACCAGTTCCCATGCCAACAAACAATACAGAGCATGTAGCCCATCCACCAGTTGACGTTACTCAACATGTCCCCATTTTTGACAGTGATGAAACATGTGTAAAATCCATTGACCCAGAAATGGTGTGTATTGATAACCCCAGCACGAATTTGAAAACTAAGCCAAGTGTTTCGCCAACAAGAGGGCGTGCACGGGATGCACGTGCTTCTTCAAGGTCGGAGAAGCGTTCGCATTCCGCTATTCCATACAGGAGGAAAAGCAGTGTCAGCAAATCTCGGGTTTTCACCGAGGTTAAAAATAAACATTCTCTGCGTGTAGAGAAATCACTAGACCAGAAAGAGTCAACAGATGGGTTTTCCCCTACTGACCAAAATGAAGGTCATTAGGTCAACGAGCAGAAGGTCGCGCTTCGTTGTGCATTACTGAACATACAAGGTCTCGTTACCAAGCGTACGAGTAAACTTTCATCGCCGGAGCTTAGAAATATTTTTCAGACACATGATATTGTATTATTAACAGAAACGTGGACAAATGAATTTTCAAACTTAAGTGTTAATAATTTTGAGCACTTTGTACTTAACAGAACTGAAAATAAGCTGTCGAGCAAACGTTCGTCAGGTGGTGTAATTATATACGTAAGAAATGATTTTGTAACAAAAGATACGCTGGTTTTTCAGAGTCAGGACGATATAATTTGTATTAAAATCAGTGGTGATCGTGTATCTTTGCAAAATGATTTATTTGTTTGTTTATGTTATGTAATCCCTGATAATAGTACAAGGCAAGCTTTTACTGATTCACATACGTTCGATAGGGTATTAGAACAAATTGTCGGATTGAGCTCTAAATATGAAAATGGGTTCAATTTTATTTGCTGCGGTGACATGAACTCTCATACTTCCGACAGTCCAGATTTTGTAGCAGACGATAATATGTCACACATGAACGCCTTACCAGAAGAGTATTGTATTGATTCAGATATTAAGCGAAATTCACAGGATAAAGGGAGAATAAATAATAACGGTTTACTTTTGTTGGATTTGTGCAAACAGTCTGGTTTACGTATATTAAATGGTCGCATTGGTAATGACAAAGATATTGGTCGTTATACATATGTAGGGCACAAAGGATCAAGTGTTGTTGATTATGTTATGTGTTCACAGAACCTGTTTCAGTTTATAGAATATTTCAATGTATGCGACCCAAATATATTGAGTGATCATTGCATGATTGATTTTACATTGTCGTTTAATGATCTATTTATTTGTAACTTTGATAGAGATGATGCGTATGAAAATATTAATTCTAAATATGTATGGAAAGCCGAGAAGTCTGATGTATTTAAGGAAAGTTTACTTTCTGATGTCACTATCGGTAAATTGAATAGTTTTAATGACAATGTCTCTAATGTTACATGTATGAATGATATTGACAGCTGTGTTGAGGAACTTTCGAATATACTTGACGGAGTAGCCTCCCCTTTATTTAAACGCAACTTAAGTGCCAATTCTTGCAAAAATGACTATGTAGATAATAAATGGTATACATCAGGGTGTGAAGAAAAAAGGCTTTCATTTTATAATGCTTTAAATATGTATAGGTCTAATAAAAGTGAAGTAAATAGATTAAATATGGTATGTAAAAGATCGCAGTACAAAGCATGTATACGCAAAGCTAGACTTAATTATGACAGAAGTGAAACACAGAAGTTGTTAGATTCTAGAAAGAAAAATGCTAAATTATATTGGAATATGTTAAAGGGTGCTGCTGGAGTAAAAGATGCAAATATATCCCTTGATACTTTTGAAAAATATTTCAGGTCTGTTAATAATCCCGAAGACAGATTTTTTACCCCGGATGACGATATATTGTATTTTATTGAGCGATATGAAAATATGAGTTTAATATTATGTTTGAGGAACTTAATGTTCCGTTCACTAATTCAGATATTATTACGGCTATAAAACAGTTGAAAAATAATAAAAGTGGCGGTCCGGATTTATACTTAAATGAATTCTTCAAAAATGGCAAAGATGTGATAGTTCAGTATGTTCTTCCATTATTTAATAAAATATACGATATAGGATACTTTCCTACTGTTTGGTCTGAGGGATATGTCATCCCGCTTCATAAAAAAGGCAGTATCAATGATGCCAATAATTACAGAGGAATCACTCTACTTAGTACGTTGGGTAAGCTATTTACAAGAATGCTAAATAACCGTCTTTGTGATTGGGCAGAAAGTTATGATGTATACATAGAAGCTCAAGCTGGTTTTAGAGCAAAAATGAGTACAGTAGACAATGTATTTGTACTACATGGTTTGATTAATCATATTATTAATAACGGAACCAAATTGTTCTGCGCTTTTATAGATTTTAGTAAAGCTTTTGACTATGTTTGTCGTGACAACTTATGGTTTAAAATGATTAAATTGGGTCTTAGGGGTAATATCCTTAATATTATACGATCAATGTATGAAGGCATAAAATCGAAAGTCAAATATATGAATAAATTAAGTAACAGTTTTGAATGTCAACTAGGTGTAAGACAGGGTGAATGTTTATCTCCCTGCTTTTTTCTGTGTTCTTAAATGATATAGAAGACATGTATGTAACCAGTGGTTTAAATGGAATAGATGTTGACATGTTTAAAATGTTTCTAATTCTATATGCAGATGATATTGTCTTGTTTGCAAACAGCCAGTATGAGTTACAAATTAGTTTAGATATGCTGCATGAATACTGTAATAAATGGAAATTATTAGTTAACCCGCTTAAAACTAAGGTTATGATTTTTAGAAAAGGTGGGCGTTTACCCGCAAACATTACTTTTCATTATGGTAATAATACTATCGAAATAGTGGGTAGATTTGTATATCTTGGTGTTGTATTTACAACAGCTGGGTCATTTACTGAAGCACAGAATACCTTAGCGGGTCAAGCGCTTAAGGCTATATTTCAAATGAATAAATATTTGTATAAATTTACGTATATCTCTGTTAAACATAAACTAGATTTATTTGACAAACTTATTGTACCTATTTTCAATTATGGTAGCGAAGTTTGGGGTTTTCACCATGGTAAAACATTAGATAGAGTGTATATGCAATTCTGTAAACGTCTCTTAGGCGTAAAAAAAGGTACACAGAATGATTTTATATATGGAGAGTTAGGAAGAATGCCTTTACAAAATATAAGATATATGAACATTATCAAATACTGGACAAAATTGTTACAAGCTGATGATAAGAAATATGTTAAAAAGGTGTATTTAATGTTGTATCAAGATATCCTAGATTACCCACAAGAAAAAACTGGTGTTCATTACTTAGAGATTTACTTTATTCATTAGGTTTAAATGATGCATGGATATTTCAAACTGTTGGCGATGTACACTTATTTTTAGAAATGGTAAAACAGAGGATTAAAGATCAATTTGTACAGAACTGGCAAGCAAGGCTAAATGAGTCGAGCAGAGCTCTGTTTTACCGACATGTAGCTGTATTCAGGTTTCAGCCTTACTTAAACATATTGAATATCTCAAAATTTCGTATCAATTTGTCACGTTTACGTGTGTCATCGCATCGCCTTTGTATTGAAACTGGTAGATGGAATCAGCCTGTTAGTACTCCCATTTATGAACGTAAATGTACCTTTTGTGAATGTTTGGAAGATGAGTACCATTTTGTTATTCAGTGTAATATGTACGCCGATTTAAGGAAACAATTTTTACCCTCAAGATTTTGGAAAAGACCAAGTATGTTTAAATTCATCGATCTTATTAATTCAGAAAACACTGTTATAGTAAAAAATCTTGCAAGCTTTGTAGAAAAAGCTTTTGAATTAAGATCTCGTTTACTTTATATAAGACAGTAGTCTGTCACATTATGTTATATAACATCAGCATCAATACAGCAGCTCGAATGATAATCCAAATATTAACGTGATTTATTAACTTTATTGTCTCAGTATTTTGTATAACTATTATGCAGGTAAATTTCATGCACTTAGTATTTAGGTTTTGTAGCATTTCCTATGCATATGAATAACCAAGTTGTCTAATCTTGTCAGTTTTCGCATCCTGACAAGGCGGACTTGTCAACTTTCGCATTCGGACAAGATGGACAACATAATGGTAAATAGTGTGTTGATGTTATACATGATCTAGTTTGATTGTGATGTATGTTTTTTGAGATTTTCTTGATATTTTGTAAATATAATTCAGTTTGCAAAGCATTTTGTAAACAGATGCATGTCTCACTGTTGTTATCTTGTCAACTTTCGTTTTCGGACAAGGTTTACAACGTAGTGGGAAGTTTTGAGTGTTGATCTGAAGTAAGTTTTCATGTCTAGCTCTTCTGTATTAGTATTCAGATATTTAATCATATGTTTCAATTGTAGCAATAAGTTTATCAATATAATCATTTTTAGTATAGTTAGTATACTGACACTATGTACTTGAAGTAGTAGATACTATTATGTTATTAGTGCTCGCATTCAGGTACACAAATACAGAGTACATTACAACCGATTATATTTATTTTCAATTTCAGTGTCTCTTTCTGACCAGTCCGTGGCGATTTATTAAATTTCATTCTAAACCTCTATACTACTAATTGTCTAACGTTTTACTTGACGTTATATTTGATATGACCAATGTCTATATTGCTACAATCAATTGTATTACTAGTTATAAACTTTAAGTCACGTTTGATATGATGACTGTATATACTGTTAACTTTCGTTTGCTGTCACCATATACTTATAAATGCTGTATTTTGCCACATGGGTCTATGACCTTCTGGTTTGTATGAAATAAAATCTTGAATCTTGAAATCTTGTAATGTCAGAGAATGACCAAAATTAAAATACTTTATTTCTATTTCTTACGGAATGAATCGTATTTCAGCTTCCAAACAAAATCCTATGCAGATAACTTAAATGTTAGCGAAAAATTGCAATAAAATGACGTCAGGGTCTGAATCTGAGCCTGTAAATAGACAGGGGATGACCTTAGTAAACTGTCTATATCTTTCTTAAAACTAAATATTTCTTGATGAAACTTTGTAAAACAACTGGTATTGGATCGTGCTTAACAATAAAACTGTAAAATTGGAAAAAAAATGAAACGAAACATTCATCTATAATATAAATTACGTGACCCTAAACTGTACATCATAGGCATGTAATATACTTGTGTCAGCGCTACAAATGCTATTTAAATTATTAAAAAATAGTCCCTGGTCATTTTAATGAAGAAATATCTCCAGTGAGATTTTGAAAGTTTGCAATTTATTGTTATTTTATTACATTTTGATTATACCAATTATTGAAATCATGACATTAAAAGTATATATAAACAGTAGTATAAATGAAGCGTTACTTTATATTTTTTGGTACATGAAGGCTAGTAGATGGAGCATCTTTTTTAGCCTGCTCATACGACATTTTTAGGAAGTTTTTTTTACGGTAAAATGGTCTTTTTGATGGATCATTTTGTAAAATATGTCAGTTCAAACAGTAAATAGATTAGCCATATATAGAAAAAAGATAAATACGAAATGTTTAACCTCATAATTAGAACAGCTATCTGTCAAATCTTCAACGACCCAATATATGTTAATTTTAGTATGCATTTTCACCTAAAGTCTTCCGTCATTCTCTATATGCTGCTCCATATATTATACATATACATGTAGATACATTTTTGTAATTCTATTCATTTGACAGCTGCGATTAAGAACAATCTGTGGCGATGCAAATCAACTAACGTTATAATTATTTCTACACGACGTTTTAGTGCAGTTTATATCAACACAGAAGACACAACTTACGTAAAGCTGATAATTTGAAATTGTGTAAAATATTACCAGCCTGACCTTAAGAAATACATCTTAATCGTTTTTATTTAATTCGGCTGTTTAATTATAGGAATGTTTTTTAAGTTGAAATAGTCCATCCTCATTTAAGGAGCTTATCAACTGACCAAACTTCCATCAGCGATTATCGCCCCTACCGCTATATTAATAACTACCGTCACAAATACCACGTGACCATAAAAATCACATTGAAATGAAATTCAAGTTGTAACCTTATTATTTTCGATTTTTTTTTCTTGTTTTTATTTATTACCCACATTAGCCTTAACTATACATATATAAGAAAAGATGTATTAAAATCTTGATACAAATGTTTTTGATGGGTAGAAGGTCTCTGCACTGTAAGGGGAGATCACTGCGCTGGAGACTGATCGACTGACACGGTATAGAGAATAGTTGCTTTGCCCGAGGGAAGACATTAAAAAGCAATGAAAATGTATAGCACGACGCGACGGATTGCAAAACAAACCACAAAAAATGGGACCAGGTCGTTTAACCTTAACAACTGCCTGTCTGATAGCGAAACACAGACATTTATTTGATTTTTATACTAAAGAAGAAGAGTGTCTCATAATGAACAGATAGAATAGTAATGAAATGATATATTGTGGAACTTCGAACCATTTTGCCATATGTACTCTAGCTATACAGCGGGATAATTGTGAAGAGGGACATTCAGTGTCTGTTCTTTATCTAAGCAATGTACATGTACATGTATAATGTTGCTTCATGTATAATGTTTCTTTTTTTTTTTTATAAATACATAAGCAATATTCGTGTGATTAAGTATTCTCTTTAGGCGATTCGGAATTCTCCGGACGTAAACACAGTTCAACGTGCAAATGACGTTTTCTGTAAAAAAAACAACGTAGAATGCCGAAATGGCATATAGAGAAGACGTAATTTACCTGTTGTCATTAATAGGGATCGTAACTGTGTAGTTATTCGAAGATAGAATCAGATCACTCTATTATCAATTACTAGGTTTGTTAAGTGTCCTTCAACGGAAATATATGCGGTCAGTAAGATAAATAGGTGTTGGGAGGCAAGGCTTAGCAGAGTCTCCATATCTATAACACTGATTCCACATATTTACGTTGTGGGTCGATAATAAACCCTATAGTTAATTTGTTTTTGTTTTATTTACCACTTACTTATAGCCTAGAACGACAAAAAATTCTGACTTTCCACAGAAGTATAGGGGGTCATTATGTGACCACCTTTTAATCAGTGAAAATGCTAGAATCTTATGCCGGGTATCATTTACTCCCTAAAAGTTTGAAGCACCATTGGACTTGCGTTATACAACGAAACTGTTTCAGAGAGTGTACTGTATTGCGACTAAGAATACCATTTCTTACCTGTCAGAACATAAATAAGATATATAAATAGTAATTCAAAATTATAATGTTGAAAAATTCTCACCAAGCAGGGGAGGTAAGTTGATGAACGAGATAAGGTAGCCTCCAATAGCACAACAAATAAACAAAACAAGAAGGGAGAAATAATTGCCCCCTGGCAACGCCTCGGTATTTGTCCAAGCGTAAAGGATTATCCATACTTGTAAACATACGACTGCAAACTGGAAATACGAAGCTATGTTTCCATGCGGTGGTAGCATAAACCCATGCCGTATTTTCTGGAAAATATTTGCATTTTCTGGTAGGGGGTTATGTCTGGTAAGGCAGGGGATACAACAGGCTGTACAACTGTCCTGAAGTTGAGAACATCTACCGTCAGTGTTTTCATCTTGTTCAGCGTCTGCCTGTTGCGGTTTGACCTCGTGCTGGGCATTTCCGTTGTTAACATGGTCACTATTTGGTTTTACGTCACGTAGACGTAGCTCTAGTTTATCACCCATTCTGCAATGTTCTTGTTGTGGTCAAATACTTCTATGTTGTTTTATTGCCTAATAAAAACATCAAGGATATATTTTATTATTATCATAAATTGTTACACTGACACTGTCGTTTATAAATACACAAAAACGTAACTGGCGTGATAAATAATTTACTAGCGCACATCTTTTCAAGTTGAGTGTTAACATCTTTAATCTTCGAACGACTTAAAAGTATTACTTAAGCTTCTTGCTTCTCTTCTTTGGAAGAAAATGTAACATAAAATTATTGCTTTTAACAATTCAAGATTTTTAATCATTGACAAGACGTGTGTTTATGACGGACGTTTTGCTTTTTCAGTATTGTATACAGCAAACATGTCTGAATATAATTGCTGGTCGGCACAGAATTGCGATTCAAGTTATAACAAGCATGCAGCACTAACTTAGTTCAGTTAAAATAGTTTCTCTAGCTTAAAAAACTACAGCAAATATTTAGTGCAAGTCTAAATAAAAACTTTTTAAAATATTTTACAAACCCTAAAATTAATTAAAACACTAGTAGCTTCAAAATATTTATGTACATATATAAATACTATAATTTGTCGAATATCTTATGTAATTATTTGTTCTGTTCTGATTATCAAAAAAGTGTTTCTTTAATACTACTTCAAGAAATGCTCGGCGATATATGACCATTTTGTGTCGATTCGCCGTAAAACCCAACTCACTCACTCAAGAAATGAGACAAGAAAAATAACACATTTCAACAAATTTTGACAGTTTGATAGAAAACTAATTTGGACATGACAATTCTATGTCAGCTTGTTACTGTAAGCACTTTGATGACACAATTGAAGCATATTTAATGAGAATATAAACAGTCTAGCTGTCAATCATATGTGAATTAAATCTCTTTCAGACTGTTTGTTGACATGCCGACGTATTTTGACTTAGGTCATGAAATGCATGCGCTAGTTTTTCTGTTAACCCTGTAAAAGGGGTGCAGAATATCTTTATTTTACAATAATTGTATATGAGGAGTTGTGCATTTAGTTTTTACAAAAATGGTATCAAAACAGTAGAAAATCATCCCATTAATTCTACATAGAAATACCAGTGTACAGTGGGATTTTTTTCAATATGCCAACTAAACATTATATCGTCTGATAACAACTTTATAGCATGTGTTTATTTGGCAAATTCGGACATGTGCGTTGTATTTATTCATGTGTGTTTACATAATATGTTGATAATGCGAACATTGAACTCGCAAAAGGCCTTTATCATTAATGTATGTTCATTATTTTAGAAAGAAATGCATTTAATGTCAAAACAGGTCATCACTACAAAATAAGCATACGTCATCGATTACGTAATTTTCAAACGTATGTCCTTTTAAATCATTAATAAAAACATCGTGAAAAAATGCGTATCAAACTAATGTTTTTCCTATTAATGTGTTTTAATTTAGGTTTCCACCGATTTCTTATTGGTTGAGAATTGATGACAGGTAATGATAAACTATATACGTGTTTTGTAGGTGAATATAACCGACGCAAGTTTTGCCAACATCAGCCAGCTGGTAATAAATGACATTGTCATTGTACTAAATACAACTTCATATCTAGTTGCTGAAATTAATGTCTATAGCATAACAATGAGTGCAATTTATTTGTTTATTTTGAATATATAAATACATTAACTACACTAATATCATGACATACCATACATCAAATCTTGCAAGTGTTAAACTAATATACCGAGTTTAAACGAGAACGTTTTAAGGTAATTCTGCACGTTAGATTAACCGGGAGTAATAGCGTTACGTCATCTGTTGGGATAACGTAAAACTATAGTATAATGCCTGGACTCGGTATACGAAAATGAAAAACGTTTTATAAATTAATGACAACCACTAAGTAAATTATTACTTTGTTGTCGAAAGAAAAAAAAAGAAATTAAAATGTTTGACACGTTAAATGATTGGAAATAATGTGTTAAAATCAGTGTGTAATGTGCGGATCTCTTTAATCATGGGAACATATTTCAAAAACAAGAGTACCTATACGCGTACAATTTATTTCACCATATTATAGATCATATGTGTATTTATGACTCTGAGAAGTTTCATGGAAATCTACATCGTAGAATAATTTCTATATGCGCAAATGTAATTAAAATGTGATTTTTTTTCGATAGAATTTTTTCAAATCAGTCTAAAGAAAAAAATCAAACACACGATCCTATCTTTTTATTTGCTGAATTTTCTAAGTACGCTCTGAAGTTTTGTTTAAAAAAAACAGCGTTTTATCAAATTCTACATTGTAGAAAAAACTTTTGATTCAAACATGCAGAAGTACCTTAATATAAATATCATTCTAACATCAATAAAAAGGAAAAATACAGTGACATTTTTAATCACGAAAAAAATGCCAAATACTAGGATTTTAGCTCTAGAAAGAATCTTTTGTCAAGCAATTATTGTTTACCTTCAATTTATCCTTATTTTTCGAAACATTGCGTATAAAGTCAATATACATAGTGATTATTTTTATGTGATTTTATTATTTTATCTTATAACTCGACTTTGATTCGCAATTATACTTATGTAGTGTTTTAATTCAAAATCTGTCGAGATTGTACATTAATGTGACGAAAATATAATACAAAACTACTTTAAAATATGCACTGTTATTTTACAATATAATTAAAAGAAATTATGAATATAAATGCTTGTTAAATTAGCAGTAAATTTATTTCTATCCAGTTAACGAAATGATGGTCTAGTCACTGTTGATGGAAGATATGTTAATTGTTACTTAAGCAAAAGATAAGGTAAATTTGTAAATTATTGTTGAAGCAAAAGGTAGGAAAGGCATGTAACATATTTTTAGCAAAAGATATGGAAGATGTACATTATTACTACAGAAAAAGATATTAAAACTTGGCAGTTTCTTATTTTTGGGAACGTGCTTTTTTATCTAACGTTCAATATTTGATTTTTAGTTTCTTACATAAAAAATACTACAATTGTATTGTAAAGTCCAAAGTTTGCAGTATCTTATTAAAGCATCCAAAATAAAACTCTCAAAATTAAAGAATTGCACAATTAGTTTAATGTTGAAACTGTTTGCTGCCCATTTATAAACGTATCCAGAACATCTTCATCAAAAATGTTTAAAGGACTGTTAACTGATGTTACATTGACTTATGGTTCTTTTAAGCATCTGTTTGAATCTATGTAATTATATGTATCATGAAAAAGCATGAATAATTGTAAAATACTCTTGCCTTACAGATGATGAATTGTAAAGTGAAAACGTAAAGAAAGAGACTATTTCTTAGACAATTTAGTATCAATATAGATATCAGAATAATTGTAAATTTACATTTACTTCCAAATACGTTCGACAAACATTACATACTATGGATTAATATTACCTTAATGAAACTAACCTTCAAAAAATGTAATCCATTAGGACAGCGTCCAAAAACTTTACTCGCCCGAAGTAGCCGTTTGTTACCGAGGTAGCTTGCCAATATAATATTAAGATATGTCGCGCTACTGTCATGAATAACGTTCAAAAACGTCAAATTACGTCGCTTCACTGACCGCAACGGTAATTATTTCCCCATGTAGTACAGCAACAGTAAGGCCTATATTGTTGTCTTTACGTTTATTTTTGTGAGTAAACAATAAGAACTGAATCATTCATGTGAAGATGACTGCTTTATTATTGTTATTTTTTAACGTCGTGATCTGCTCACTTCCTTCTTCAGTTTGGACAAAATTAAATCTGATTAATTTCTTTAAAACCCTTATATATCAAATCACCGCTATCGCAGTGAAGAACTTCATAAATCGTTCATTTTTGTTTATGTTTTTCTAACACCGCTTTTAAAAAGACCAATGCATCGTTGATGAAAAGTTTTAGCGAAAAGAGCGTAAATTGTATACAAGGACACAGCTTAATTTTCTCTTTCTAAATATTGTTCGCAATAGGTGGAGTTAGATCACATTTTTGCTTGGAAGGAAGAAAGGGAAGTGGCCATACAGTGGTTAAAAATGATTAATAATTTCTGCATTTCGGCTCAACTTGATATTTGTTAACTCCGTTTACAGTTAGATGATATTATCCTAAATTTCTAAATTTTGCTAGCCTGAAAGGGAAATTCTCGTCCCGGACTCTCGCGCTAGGGTGAATTTAGATGGCTGTTCTATCCCAATTTATACGGGTCACTGGGCTCCTGCTTTAAATACATATGTAGTTATGTTTATATCAAAGTTTAATAAGTGCATTTAGATCCACAAGGCTATGAGTGTGTCAACATGTTAGTCGGTACTAGGACCACCTGACTTGCAAGCAGGGTTTGTAAGTTTAAGCTAAAGTAACTTCATAAGACAGTGTAGTGTCGTCTCATATATCAGATCTGCCATTGGAGAGACAGCATTTATAGCTGGGCAAAGAATATTTTAAACATCCTTCATCTTTATAAACAGAAACATTAGATACCGTGGAGTATATACTTTTACCCCTAGCAAATTGCTGCTGGGTAGACTGTTTGTTTGTTTGTTTGTTTGTTTGTTTTGGGTTTAACGCCGTTTTTCAACAGTATTTCAGTCATGTAACGGCGGGCAGTTAACTTAACAAGTGTTCCTGGATTCTATACCAGTACAAACCTGTTCTCCGCAAGTAACTGCCAACTTCCCCACATAAATCAGAGGTGGAGGACTAATGATTTCAGACACAATGTCGTTTATCAAATAGTCACGGAGAACATACGCCCCGCCCGAGGATCGAACTCACGACCTCGCGATCCGTAGACCAACGCTCTTACCTACTGAGCTAAGCGGGCGGGCTTCGCTGGGTAGACTGAGGGAGAGTGACAAGGTGTCTTGCCTAAAGAAACAATGATCTGCGGATCCAGCAGGCATAGAACCTCAGCCGTTTTGACGTGAAGCCTCAGCACTTCCAACCTGCGGCATACATTTTCAAAGCGTATTTGCAGGATCATATGAACTTGCAGCTGTATTAAATAAAATTGCTGCAGACATCAACTACGCGTAATTACGAAATTCTCTTCCCGTTCAAATCAATAAGCGATAACTTGAAAGCATTAGATTTCAACTTGTGCTGTAAATTTACCGCGAACATCGAAAACTTGACAAATGTCGCGCAAATTTCCATTTCTCTACTCAGAATTCAGCACGAAAAGAAGAAAGTTAAAAGAGCTAATTTCAACTTCTCGCGCTAAGATATTCCCCCCGAAAAGTCAATGAGGCGACAAATCTGCAAAAGTCAACCTGTCGGCGAAAAGTAGAAATATTTTAGTCTTGTCTTCTACTTTTCGTGTCAATATCTTGTTTGCGCGAAAAAGCTCCGGATATCACATTAGAATCAAACTATTGCACTGTGATAAAGCTTTTAATTACAATGCTAAATCTTTACTTTTATATGACAGAATATTCCTCTTTTCTTGATGTTTCTGTTTGGTCTATATAAGTTAATGACCCATCCAGACATTGTCCACTACTTAAATCTACCTATTTCAGTGAAGTATTTCTTCATCGATTAGCTGTTTATATCAGACATGAGTGATAACATTTGATATGCACAATGCGCATATCGTATTCAATCAAATAATATTTCATATATTCATATTTATTTTTTCTGAACTTCTCATAAAACAAACACAGACAAGAAACTTGCGTTCTTCAAACTCCGTTACTGGGTGTTTCGTTGTTCCTTTCAACAAGCGCAAAACGTTCAGCGACAGAAGTTTTGGTACTGTTGGACCTAAACTCTGGAATGAATTGCCTCTCGAAATAAGGAACTCTGACACAATAGATATATTCAAAAAGAAGTTGAAAACTCATTATTTTGGAAATTACTTTGCACTCTTTTAGAGACTGTGACTGTAATTTTTTTGAAAATTTAAGTAACGTGAACTGGATGATTTTATTGTGTAAATACATTCGAATATGAACTATATTATAACAAATACAAGATACAGTTGTTTGTAATAACTTCTGGACATGTCGCAATAACCCACTTATTCTTACTTAATAACAAAAAGCTGTCTTACTGTATCTTAATATTCTAATACCTGATGTCTGATCTTTTTTTAATGCTTACTAAATAGTTTATTCACAATGGTATTTATGCTCATTTATGTTATATGTCATTAAATATCTTAATTTTTGTCGTATTTTTATGTATTTGTAAAACGCCATTGAGTATGTTTTGCGTAAAAATAGGCGTTTCATCAAATAAAACAGTTTCAGTTTCAGTTTTGCAGTTGTTATTCTTAACAACTGCTGGAGTTTTTACATCACGATAGTGCTGAATGTTCATTGATTATTTTTTTTTAAATCTTACTAAGCACAGTTCATTTATAAGAATATTAAATTTTAGTAAAATGCAATTTGTTGTTAAAGATATAGAAAACAGCACGTTTTTAATAATAAAGGCATTTGTTGATTTTTGGTAGTAAAATTAATGGCATTCTTAAATTAGAGTAAATTAGTTATGTATTTCACATTTAACAATTATGTCATTCTAAGTAGGTTAACTACGGAAGCTTAGAAGGGCCTTCAGTTGTGAGAAAATGTTTTCACAAGAACAGAAAACTAGACGAGATGCCTAAAACTTTATGGTTTTCTCGCATTAAAATGCTCGCACTGTAGTATATTTTTCCATCAACACGATTTAAATTTAGTTGCAAAGAAAAAATCTTTTGTCATTTCGTATATTGTTATATCGACAATTAGCTCTGAATAAACATGTTGGAATAATTTTTATGAGATGGCTAGATATGTTTTGGTGATGACGTCTTAAATATTTCACGATGCCGAAAAAAAACTTTTTTGCATTTCGCGTATTTTTGTCGACATTATTTTTGGAAGTGGCATCTCAAATACTTCTTTGAAAGTAACTGCTAAGACGTTATACGGTACATGACCACGTGCATAAGACTGTTTTCTCAGAATGTATCTTTTAGCTGCCTCTGAACAAAGTGTACTACATCAATTAGTTTTGGAGAATAGATAGGGTTCTTACAATCATCCATTTGTCTGCATCTACGTCGGCTTCCTTATTTGTATAAGTTTTATCTATCTTACTCGATCCGGCCCTTCCGCAAACACACCTTGGTTAAAGTTTTAATGTACTTTCTTTTTTATCTCTGTAATTACTTGATGGAATACTTCAACCATAAAATAGTTATTTCTCATCATCACCCACATCATATGGCACAAAGGTCATATCTCTCGCACCAACAGTTCATGAATTACCCCCCTTTTTACTCAGAATTTCAGTTTAAAGTTTTTTGTGCACTTTCTATCTAAATTGTAATAAAAACGATCTGATTCAAACTTAAAACAATTGTTCCACATCATCACCCATTTCATACTCACCCACATCATATGACATAAGGTCAATAACTCTGGCACAAATTTTTCGTGAAACATGCCCGCTTTTTACTAAGGATTTTAGGTTGATTTTGATGCATTTCCATCGTATCTTTGTTATTATAGAAAGAGTTTGATTAAAAACACTAACAACAATTGTTCCACATCATTATCCACATCATTTAACACAACGGCCATAACACTTGCGCCAATGATTTATGAATGATCTACCTTTATACTTAAAATTTCAGGTTAAAGTTTTGATGCACTGTCATTCTATCTCTGTTAGTACCAAACGTATTTGATTCAAACTTAAAATAGTTGATTCACATCATCATCAACATCATATGACATAAGGGCCATAACCATTACACCAATATTTAGTAAATTATGCCCCTTTTTTGTTTAGAACTTTAGTTTAATTTTAAAGCTTTTTCATCATAACTCTTTTGTCACTAAATGGATTTGATTCAAACTTAAAATGGTTGTTCCACATCATCACCTACATCATATGTCATAAGGTCAATAGCATTTACACCGGTATATTATGAGTTATGCACCCTTTTTACTTAGAATTTCAGGTTAAAGTGGTGATGCACTTTTGCTCTATCTCAGTGATTCAAACTTAAAGTAGTTATTCCACATTATTAGTCACATGATATGAAACATGAGGCATTACTCTTGCAGAAATATTCCAAGAATTATGTCCCTTCTATACTTATCTAATGTTTTGATACACTATCTCTATATCTATTATTACTAAATACATTTGACACAAGCTTAAGCTTCATCCGGATTAGAGTCATTAAACACTCCAGTGACAGCTCCAGCTTCCACAAATGTGCTCAATGTCACTATCCAGCATCGAAATTATCAAGAGCGCTGTCTGCTATGACGGCTCTTGTTTTATAATATGTTAATTATAATAATCAGGTCAAAGATTTTTCAGGATTGGTTTAATGAAAATCAGGAATTCGGGCTTTACAGTGTAGATTTCCATGCTTCCGATTTTTGACTGAATTCTTTGCCTATAATTTAGTAACAGTGACCTTGACCCAAGGTACCAAATTCCACTCAAATATACGTTCCTCTTTTTTAAGGCTACACAGCTAGTAGATTTGGTCTGCTTATCTCATTTTTGTGAGAAAATAAGTTTTCTATATTTAGTAACGGTGACATTGTCATTGAGCCCAGTGATCAGAACGCGTACCTCAGTCAAGAAAGTTTGATATGTACAAAGCTTGGTTGCAACATCATTTGCAAAGAAATGTCATATATAGTAAACATTATACAAGTACTAAGGGCACTATTCTGGTGCAGTGCCGCATTTACCAGTGGCAGTCAAAATTATTACCACGTTTTATTGAAATACCCCTTACAATGTCTTAGATATGGTTCCAGGTGGATAGAAAGACAATAAAACTCTACATAAGTAATATATGTATATAAGTACAAGGGGCATTAACTCGTTTCATCTGACTGAAACTTGCATGATCGCATTTCCTTACCTCAGTTTACGTTGCTACCAAGTTTCATAAAAATAGTCTAAACCATATTTTAGGTATCGCTTTGGACGGACGGAAATTGGAATAAAAACACAAAATTTGTACTATATATAGATGTACTAAGGGCGATAAACATTGTCTTTCACA
Source organism: Mercenaria mercenaria (assembly GCF_021730395.1). Taxonomy (NCBI): domain Eukaryota; kingdom Metazoa; phylum Mollusca; class Bivalvia; order Venerida; family Veneridae; genus Mercenaria; species Mercenaria mercenaria. The sequence goes on along the minus strand of NC_069378.1, from coordinate 21,434,645 downwards.
GACAATCTGACTGAAACTTGCAAGGTGGCATTTCCTTCTAGCAATTAACATTTCTACCATATTTCATTTTAAATACTCCAAACAGTGACATGTCTCTAATAAGGCTCCAACCGGACTGAAACACGGACGACGGACGGACGGACAACGCAGTTTATCCATACCCCTGTGGGAAGGATAAAAGGTAAATGTAACGTTAAGGTATAGAGACACTCAATATGGAACGTGTGACTTATTTTGAAAGATGAATAGGAAACCATGTCGATAAGAAATGTACGAAATGTTAAAAGTGTTTTTCATTGCAATAAGCTGATGTCGAGATGTTAGAAATAAATTACTTCAATGCGAGTATTTTTGGCGAGAAAGGCAAATATCTTATCAATATCGCGCAAAGATTTTTCCGCGATGTAATTAAGTACAACTTCTCGACAAAAATAATACGAAAAATAAAATCTTTCTGTCTTTGTACGAAGATTCAAATCAAGTTGTTTGAAAAGTTCGAACCAATGCGGAAATTTCAACGCGAAAAAACCTTAAAGGTTTAGGGATCTCGCCTTAATTTTCGGCACTTGTGAAAACATTTTCTCACAACTGAAGGCCCTTCTAAGCTTCCGTAGGTTAACATAGGTTACATGTTTATTATATTATTCTATGTGATGAGCATGTTGTTATTTTTTTTGTATAAAAATTGTCGGAAGGTTTTTCACTTTCCATGTCCAAGAGACAATCATGTCCCAGGCGGCTGATACTCATTACTTTGTGTAGGAAGAATGTTCATACCATTATTGAATAGCGGCTTTGGATTGGTTGAAAAAAAGTATGTATAGAGAAACCAGTAAGAGTCAATAGGACATAGGCCAGATAAAACAGGTCACGTTTACAATCATAAAAGTAGTGTCAAAATTAAGCAAAACAATGTTTTCTGTGAAATTTGGTATATTTTACATGTGTCTTTACTTTATAATTGTTCCTTTAGAATTGTAGTTGTCCGTGAAACATGAATATGAATTCTCTCATGAAACATTTAATGTTGAATCTGAAAAATCACAACCATGTTAAGTTTTGATACAGATCTGCAAGAAAAGCAGACATACAAATGGCCCAAACTGGGATACCAGTCTCAAAACAACAGCTTTTGAGTGGTTGTTTCCATGCTTAACTTTGAAATTGACCAATGGTAAAACTGTATTCTGAGACTTACTTTTATAATCTTGGACCCATATCGTATTTTTCCGGCCTACCTGGAGGGGTCGGTATTTCAGTCGAATTTAATAGCATATTTGATTCTACAAAAACAACAACGAAAAAGACCGAAACGTTGAGTTAAAATTTACTTTGCATTACCTTGCTTTTTGTGCAATAAGCAATTGGCAAGCTGAGAAGCAAGTAACATATCGCAATAAGCCAAAAGAGAATCTCCTAAATTAAAGCTGGTTGCTATCGATGGAATAGGTAATATAATATGTTTTTCGACATAAATTATTCCTACAAGACATTGAACGTTATATCTAAATCAGGCTAGATTTGTAAAGACGGTTACCGAAGAAGAAATTGTTATTCAAACCCAAGATTCATGTCACAAATTGAGGAAATCTTTATTGTTTGTATTATTTTGACACAGGAGTTATTTACTTTGATTTATGACTGTTTATATGCGCCATTTCCCTTGTCTTTGAAGCGAATGTGGATATTGTTTAAAATTATGTCAATAACCGCAGTTTTTTCAGTCTTGATTATGTTGAATTTTAGCATAATAAATGGGCCGCTGACTTGTTTTTACAAAAGCAATGTGTCTCCTACATCATGACAAGAATTAGTGTATTTCGCTTCCATAACGATCCATCAAATTATCCATCATTTATTTCTTAACAAATTGCCTTGGTTTTTGTTATTCTATTTGTTAATAAGAATTGTCATTAACAAAATTCACTTTGAAAAAGTAATTCTTCTTCTATCTGTACCAAATAACAAAGAACTGAGGTTAGTTCAACAGATATGAGATTTACAATAGTAAATTAACCCTTATCCTGCTAAATTTCTAAAATGTACTTGTCCATCTTTCAAAGGGGTGCGCACCAAAAAGATACTGACTGAATGACTGATCATCATCTACACTGGTCGCAAAGGCAGAATTAATCATGTCCAGCATGCATACTGATTTAATCTACCGACAAAATTTCATAAAAGGACCTTTCATATAAAATTGTATAATGATACAAATGACAAAATCCAGACATGCTTGAAGGTGTGAATTGTCCAAGCAGTTCTGTTTAAATGTACATTAGAAAGTGATCCATATATTTATGCAGTTATTCGAAGAAGACATTTACGTCCTTGGTAATTTACATACAATACTTTAAAAGTCGTTTTTAGAGTTACTTATCGTCATCCCAAGTGTATTTTATAAACACTTATCATTCTTAACTTTTTAATGCTGTTATAGTCCAACATTTAAAAACTGAAACTTTCACACACACGAATAAAATATCGAATCCTGACAGGTATTCTAAGAATTTTTTCATAAAATTTTGTTAATTTCACCAAGAACGTTATTACGTCCTTGATTCTACTTTTGTATGGCTTAAAAGTTCAAGGTTAAATTATGCCAATCGGTAATCTAAATAGCCACATTGTTTTTTCCTTTCAGACTGTGTGTTTTACGCCTCTTTCTCCAACATTCATGAAACATCATCAGACTGTCTGTTTGCCTAGGGTCTACAGCATCGTTATATCACCTCGTAATCTATCAGTACTACATACACTGCTTTGGTTGGCACGGAGTTTCCTTTTGCTGCATCTTGCAGCAACTTTTGTACTTGTTGACAGTTGTTAAAGCCCGCTGGGATTGAGCTGCGGTGTCTGACGGAGCAGGTGGAAGACCCAATGATAGGCAGTTATTAAAACCCACAGGGACTGAACTGCCCTTGTCTTTTGACCAGTACGTTGAGGTCCTAAAGGGTGTTTCTCTTGTTCATCTCCTTTTTAGTGCACTAAGTACATGCGTAAATATTTTTTCCGCTTTACCTTTTTATGTATTTTACACGAGTGACTTTGTGGTTTACATATTGTGCCGTTTGTTTCCATTGCGTTCTAGGGATGTACCCGAGAGTGATAACTTATATTTACATTGTCCCATACCTTGAGAACACTGTTGAGATTAAAAATGGGGTTTGGTGTGTACCATTAAACCGTTCAAAACTCCAAGTGGTAGTTCCAAGGCGGTGCCAAACAATGTGCCTTAATTTGTCTGTTTTTACATAGTAGTCTAATTGTTTCATTTTGTCACTTTTTGGGGGGAATTGTCAATTATTCACATTCTCTGGTGTTGGGGAGGCTGCATTGTCGGAACGTTGCTCTCCATCTTTGACCTTTGTCCTAATCACTGTTCCGTTATATGGCTTTGATCTTTGTCGAAACGTTCATTTTGAATATGTATGTATAATTTTTAAAATGACAGTTTTGGAAGTATGTGTTTTTACGTTACAAACGCCTATGAGTATTCCGATTACCAGCTCTTGTCTAAATCACATTAAAAGAACAACTGTATAAGTTGAAATAAGACAGCCCAATATACTTCTTGTGTGTTTACCTTGGTTGCTGGCCTCAAGTTGTGGCAACACTGTGAAGCACTAAATCATGCGCTAATCTCATTTGGAATGTTCAGTATTTGTGTAGTCTTCACGTATTTCCAGCCAACAGTGGCTTTGGGTGGGAGCCGATCTCATTAGACATTTGCGAATTAAGTCTACGTGGACTGTGGACACCTAAGCCGATAGATTTTTCAAGGGGACCGTCTCAACATAATAATTTTAATTTATGCGCGGTAAGAAAAAGAGTTTATAACGGCAATAGGGTTTGGGTTATTATATCATCACTATACGGTAGGTGATATAAATTCGGATGTACCTGTTTTTAGCTCGACTTTTCGAAGAAAAAGTAGAGGTATTTCACTCGCTCCGGCGTCGCAGTTGGTTAAAGTTTTTGATAAAGTCAAATATCTCTGTTACTATCAAAGCTATTAACTTGAAACTTATAATAGTTATTTACTATCAAAGTCTACACCAGGAGAAATAATCCCCGTAACTCTGATTGAATTTTGATAGAATTATGCCCCTTTTTGTCTTAGAATTTCTGGTTAAAGTTTTTGATAAAGTAAAATATCTCTGTTACTATCAAAGCTATTGACTTGAAACTTAAAATAGTTATTTACTATCGACGTCTACACCAGGAAAAACAATCTTCATTACTCTGATGTGAATTTTGACAGAATTATGCCCCTTTTTAATTTAGAATTTTTGGTTAAAGTTTTTGATAAAGTCAAATATCTCTGTTACTATCAAAGCTATTGACTTGAAACTTAAAATACTTATTTACCATCAAAGGCTTCACCAGGAGAAACAATCCCCATAACTCTGATATGAATTTGGATATAATTATGCCCCTTTTTAACCTAGAATTTTTGGTTTAAGTCTTTGATAAAGTCAAAACTTAAAATGCTTTTTACTATCACAGTTTACACGCGGAGAAACAATCCCCGTTACTCTGATTTGAATTTTGACAGAGTTATGTCCCGATTTAACTCGGAAATTTGTTACTGGCAAAGCTCTAATTCAGAGTCAAGCACTGAGAAAAGTCGAGCGCGCTGTCTTACGGACAGCTCTTGTTCCGTGTTTCTGTCCATCAGAGAGAAGTTATGCTACACATATCGCCAAAACTATTAAAGCGGGCCATGCGCTCTGCACGTCGTCATAATGTGGTGAACATTTGTGCCAAGTTTCTTTAAAATCCTTCAAGCAGTTCAAGAGTTACACATCGCACTAGAAACAAAGTTATATGACCTTTGACCCCACCCCTAAGTGTGACATTGACCTTATCTCGATGTGGTGGACATTTGTGCACTGTTTCTTTAAAATCCCTCAAACAGATCAAGAGTTACAGAGCGGACATGAAACAAAGTCATATGACCTTGACACCAAAGTGTGACCTTGACTTTAAAGCGAGCCACCTGGCACGTCGTCTTGATGTGGAGAACATTTGTCAAGTTTGTTTAAAATCCTTTAAGGGGTTCACGAGTTACAGAGCGGAGTCGACACGAAATTGCTAACGGACAGACGGACACACAGACAGACAGGCGGCCAGATGAACACCTGTTGTATCCCAAAATACGTCCCCTTGGGCATATAATAACAACAAAGGAATGGAGACGCAAGCTATTACGTTTTCCACAGTTTTCACAATGATTTACCTACTGGCCTACATTTTGATCCCAGCTGACCCTGTTTAGATTTTTTCATGTCGGACGACGACGACGATGGAATACGGATAAATTGCGATCAGACTAGCTCATCTTTTCAACTTTGACGCAGATGCCAAGCTTATAATATTAAAGAACATTTCAGGAAAGTGTTATGACGCTAGATCAAATACTTTTTGTGATATGTATAACAAAACAATTCTCTGGTGAACAGACGGACGGAAAGACAAATCCAAATCTTATCCTGTTCGGTGACATAATAAGTCAGACCTTACCATCATTATAGGAATGTTTTCCTATCAAACATAAATTAAAATTATCATGTTGAGACGGTCCCCTTGAAAAATCGATCGTCTTAGGTGTTCACAGTCCACGTAGACTTAATTCGCAAATGTCTAATGAGATCGGCTCGTAAATTGAATGTTGAAACATTCGGTAAACCGGTGTAAAACATACACATTTCACTTCCTTTCACATCTTCGATAGTTATGTCCGGTCGCCTTGCTTGAACACCTATATTACACATTTTCACACTGAAATCTGTCTGCGTACCAAATGATCGTGTAGACTTTGGTTTCTGTATATCGGTTTCAACCTCGGTTTGAATCGCACAATTCACTTGACAAGATACAGTTTGAGTTTCTTTATTCAAATGAACAGAAAATGTGTCCTCGTTAACGTTTCCATGATAGTCATGTAATTTAACAGAAACATACTCCAAAACATGAGCGGAAAACAGTGGTGAGTTCAAGAAGTCCTCGTCCTCTTGCGCAGTATCCTCAAATGCTGGGTTTTGATCAGCGTTCTGTGTGTCTTTATTACAGATCTGAAATATATCGAATACAACTACTTTAAATTGTTGTTTACTTATTCTATCCTAGCATAAAACTTTGTGAAACTTCCTTTAAAATCCAACATACTTACTACCATGACCAGTTTCATCTTTAAATGTTATAAATTATTTTGCAAGTGAACATATCTTATAAACAGAAAGGATCTATCAATTACGAAACATAAACTCTACAGACAGAAATAAATCACCATGTTAGAGAAAATTGTGAGATAGGCTTTAGCTTACATTTTATTTTCTAAAATGGTGATTTATTTTCGTTTTTTATTAATGAAAAAAAAAATAAACAATGTCTCACCGAAGTAACTTCAAATTGTTTTACTCTGCCATCCTGTAGAATGAAAACGGATGGTACATTGTTTTCTACCAGCTTTCTATCGTATATTCCATCTTTGAAGTGAGCAGAACATAAACGATCATTACGTTCATTGAATACAAACCTTGCACTCACAGTCCTAATACGTTTTAACCACGCATTCTGAAGTATTTTGTTAGCTGGAAACCGATGTAAGGTAACAGTTTTATTATCAACAGTTTTCCCTCTGTAATTGCTACACACACAACAATAATGTCTATTAGAACTCCGTGATTTTACAGTTTTTTTATCAGATTTAGCACTATTTCCGTCTGTCATGTTTGCTCCCCAATATTTTGGATGTATGCTGATCTTATCTTTTGGCACTGAAGAGTTCGCAAGGGGAGTAATAAATCAGGGGAGATAACAACCCTTATTGAACAGGACTATAAACAAGTACACCATTTATATCACGTTATGTATGAAGTACTATTAACCACTGGTGGCTGACGATGTCAAACCGCGAGCCGTTTCGTTACGAAGACAGGTAATGGTTTCGTTGTGAGTATTTGTTTACATACACGCCTCACACACCCCTGTGTTACTGGAATTCATAACTGTGCATATAAAGGTAAGAGTATTAGTGTGAAACGTAAGCTGTAAATCTTTACCAATTGTTAGCAAAGCAAACATATGACTAATTTGCAGTTGTTTGATCGTGTGTTGAATAAAATCAGACAGTTTCTTTTTGAATGTGTGGTTTTATACAGCAAATTCATGATAAACACAAGCATCCGTTATTAAATGTAATTATTATGCTTAAACTTTCAGCTTTTGAAAACGAGTTCAACATATTTTTCGACTGTACATGTTTTTCATTTGATTTTATGCCTCTATTCCTACAAAAAATGCCTTTAATACTCGGTCGTGTTTACAAGAAATGAGTATGGGGTTTCTCTCGAAGTCACTGCATTAGGTATGGGTTTTCAACTGAAGGTGTATGTGTTTTCTATTGAAGACATCAACAGAATATGTCTAGGTTTCATACAGCCTGTATATTTGAATGTATAATCCCTGGGGTGCTGCAGTCCAGTGCGTAATTCTTTCTCTCTTCCTTTAATACATCCTTGTTTGGACAAACAAAATTTATCATGTTAATATCAGACTTTGTCATTGATTTATTGTTACTGTCTCCATGCTCAATTGCTCCTGAAAACACCTTGTATCCTCCTATGAATCGCAGAAACTTAGATTTAAACAGCGCCTGTCAGACTGTCCAAAACTGTCTCACTTAGGAGTGTATCTCATTAGCCGCACATCTTCTAGGCTTGAAAACTTTATGACATCTAGAAACAACTGGGTCGCAATGTGCTTTACACTAAAATCTCCAGAGTCAATCAAATGAAAGAAATTCATCCATTCATGTAAACGACCACAATCAGCTAAATGAGTGGTAACAGACGGCAATAACGTTTTAAGTTGCTGAACTACCATTTGTACAGTTTGTGTGTCCGCCATTACGTCATCAGGGATGTCATTTGCATTTTCCATTAGTTCATACTCCTCAATGTCGGGCTCTGAATCCGAATATAACACTGTGGTGTCCAACAGTTCCGATAAATCAGCAACTGAATCGGTTGCCTCAGTTGAAGATAAGTTTTCGACATGTTCTTGGTCGACTTCTAATTGTGAATATAATTGACGATGAATGATTTTGATGGTGTGTTGATTTTGTGTAGTTTTCGAACTGGGCTGTCGCTGGCTAAAGATTTGGTAGGTATTATCATTTTCCCAGATTGGGGATCAAAACTGATTTCTTTACCGGTAACATTAGACCCCAATACATTGTATGTCCTTTGGCGATTACTCCTCCCGTCAATCGACTTCCACATGTAGGACACCTTTTCTGCCGGGTGATCCTCAACACAATGATACACTGTGTCTTTTATGTTCTCAAATGTAGAGTCACAATAGCTGCACATAAGATTCTGAAAAAAAAAGAAAATCGACTTTGTAACGAAACACATACTATTTTGTTGTACTTCGTATGAAAACCTAGACACACTCTGTGCGAAACACAGACACAAAAAATGATGTATATTGCCGATTTTAATAATGTTTTCGTAATAACAGAGACATCTTATTGTAGCAGGAACAAATATTCACTGATATCTCGACAAGTGACTCTTTCTTTGATTATTTTATCTTACTTTTATACCGTTTTGCAAATAAACAAGGATTTTTATGTAACACATAGTAATTGAACACTAATAAACACAAAAATATTTAAGAAAAAACAAAATGTCGCATATACGCATACACAAACATAACATACACATTAACTCACCATTTCTCTGTAACGATCCAAAGATCCACACCGAAAAAAAGCAAAATATATTAAAATTTGTGAACCGCGTATGCATGCCACGCTAGATATAAACAAATACTCACAACGAAACCATTACCTGTCTTCGTAACGAAACGGCCCGCGGTTTGACATCGTCAGCCACCAGTGTTAACTGAAGTATCGTCAAATTGCTTCCGAAACATATGCGAGTGGAATATTAAATGTCTGAAAAGGTGCAGGTTAGCATACTTCACAATTCGTCAAATGTTTTCAAATACTCAAAAAATAATGTGTAAGATAATCACAAATTACCGTTCACATTTCAGTCTCAAGCATAAATACTGAAAAAAGTTATGTTTAACTCCGGCTCCAACCCCATCATTCGGGCGAGCGGGCGTAAGTTGTCATAAAGGTTTTACTATACTTGACGTCGTAAAGCGTAAAAAGGCATTGTGTACGCACTTGTGAAGTATAATTTGTGCACGTATGGTATTGCTTGGGATGTCTTTGTAACATATCAAGTGAATTTTTTCTCTGTTATTATTTTTTGAAAGAATGAATAGAAATAATTATAACATTGACAATAGCTTACTACTTTCCTATATATAACCTAAATACATATTACTGACATTAGGTTTTAGAATTCATGAAAGTTGACTGGTAATGTCAGGAAAAGTTTACCTTTCAGTGTATGAGTAACTTCAATAAATTACTTCCATTATGTGTAAGTACATCCTTTCCAACATTATACAAGTTATTTTTATCTTCATTCTCCGTTTACATGTACTTATAGTGGGACCGGAGACCTGCGTATTTATTTAAATCCGTTTTCACACCTGTATCTTGAAGTACATGCATTCTGCAGTGGAGTAATAGCGCGACACTATAAGGAAAGCAATGAGGTCTCGTATAAGACCATATGCGTAGGATTAGGTAGGGGTGAACTCTCTCCCTAATTTTGAGAGGAGGTTTAACCCCCACCGTTTGGTCCCAAACCTTGGAAAATATGCCCTTTTAAGACTCGCGTAACAATACCGCCACTACCTAAAACCGACATTGAATTTGCAATAATCGAACTGTAGCTTTTATCACATATATAAACTGTTAATACGCCTTAAAACATTTTTTTCACTGAAGGTCCATAAAATCATCTTTATAAAACAAAAGGAAATGGCATGGAAATCAAAAATATGGTGAAAATAACACATTGCATAAATTTTCTTCAGTTTTTCGGAAGTGTATCACATTAAAATAAGTCTCTTTGTTGTTAAAAGAAACATTGACCTGAAACAGATATATCTAATTTGAAGTTCATCCGAAATATTAGCGCGCACACACATAGGATTATTTTAATATTTTGCAAAAAGTGATATTTTAGCAAAATAATAAATACCTTAATAAATAAAATTTTGAGGGTCGGGGTATATTCTCTGACAGATTTATCTTCTTTACCTAGAAATGCATTGCATTGTCGACGAAACTTTTGGTAGTTTTCTTCAGTGCAGTAGTCTATTGCTACGGGAGAAAACGTTTCTCTTTTTCCACTTGCATCTCAATCCCATCCCACCCTGCCGCGACGTCGAACACTCCTAGAAGTCAGTTATGACGTTGTGCATAATTATGTTTATACAAAACTACTAATCATTTCACTACATATGTGTACACGTTAACACCGATGCCACAACAACGTATATGGTAAACTGGAAACTTTGTTATTTGCTGATCCGGATGTCATATAGGGCAATCAGTTTATGGGAAGGGTCAGATGTTGTTACTGAAACGCGGCTTTGGATTGGTTGAAACAATGGTAGGGAAACCCGTAAGAGTCAATGAGACATAAGCTGACTGGATAAAAAAGCAATGTTTACAATCATACAATTTGTGTCAAAATCAAGCAATACAATGTTTTCTGTGAAATGTGGAATGTTTTCAAGTGTCTGTGTGAATGCATGGCTTTTCCATAGTCATTTTAGCATTTGGCCTCTAAATGACAAGCAACAGATGGGGTAGGTACATTTGAAGAGAAATTGTAAACAAAATGGATCGGTTAAACCTACATAAATTACATTTTTGTGGTGTCTAAAATGTTATCTTATCAAATGAATCACATTTCAATTTTGGGGTATGTGACAGAGTTATTTCTTGAAAGATCAATAGCAGCGCCTGACCTAACTTACTTATTCCTCAACCCCAATATTATGATTGCATTCAACGATATTACACCGGTTCCCTGTGTTGCTCAATGATTTTATTACTGGGTAATAAGTAAAACTGCAGCCTGTGTTTCTGATAAGGTGATTGCAGTCGTGATGAACCTGTTTGACTGGTATTTCCATTTTATTGATATTTTTGTGTTTTAAAGTCAGATTAGCCGCTGTCCGGAATTTTTTGTAGACCAATGTGTTCCTCAGGCATTAGTTACTGCGGAGGTGTGTGGCAACTCATCGAACTTCCTCATTCCATATGAAAGGTTTCCTCGCTTTATAGCAAATACATGCATGCAAAGGATGTGTTTTTTTTTATATTTTATCAAATATATCAATAAAATACATGTATATAGCAGTAATATTTTGTCCTTTCGGCCAAGTTATTTGATCAACAGTGTTGTATGGGGCTCTTAAATTCAAAAATCGTAAAAGACATATCTTTATGAAAATTAGTTATTTAAAAACTGAGTTACTGCTAAATTGAAACATGCAGTAAATACAGATTCATTGGGATTGTTAATAAAAACAACGCCACTAGTCAGCACTGAGTAAAAACCCAGACATATGTGAATGAAAGTCATTCGCTCCCTCCCAGCCATGGTTATGATCCCCTTCGATTCTCGAATCCGACAAGCAGACCATCCATATCTCGTCTCCAGAATCAAGATGGGTCAAAACCGTTGTACTCCTTTCGAGCCACAAATTTATCGGATCTGTGTAAAGGTAACCAATTTCATTGGTTGCGTTGTTTTTGACGAATGCTGTATGGTACGCATTGTTGGGCATCACTGACAGAGTTGCTGTAAACATGTAAGTTCCTGTTATTGGCGCAGTAAATATTCCGTGAATATTGTTGTAGGCGGAGCCGGAGTTTAGCTTCTCAGAATCAAATATGACAGGTTGACCTTTTGAGCAGTGAATGAGGTCTTTAGACAAGGCTGCCATAAATGCTGGATTGCCAGTGGGTCGGCCATCGCAACCTAAATATAGCAACCAAATACATGTTTAAATAACCGTACAAACAATTTAGATATGTCTTTATGTTATATGAATATAACCAATACCCTAAAATGTGCATAAATAGTATAGTGGATGATTTCTGACAACTGGCTATGCCATCTCAGTACTTGTTAATTAAAAACGTACAGCGCACTTTTGGTGTGAAAATGAAACTTTAAAAAATGGAATTGGTCAGTGTCTTCTTGTTTATTAATTCACGTCAGTAAAATCCTGAAATACAAACAATACAAAACCATAACCGTGACGACATAGAACACATGCACTCTCGGGTAAATAGAATAAATCCATAATACATTATTATTATCCAATTTGAAAACAAATATCAACAGAAAATATATCACTGTGTACAATTATCTTGATAAAAATGGCTTCCTGTATAAATTGAGTGAGGTCAAGATAATGTGTTAGTATGTTGATGCTTTATTGCCTTGGATAAATATTACAACACCTGGATAACTTTGAGTTTTTATTGACCTTTACAAATGAATACGTTGTTTTAGTGATTGGATGTACCTTCTATATTGTATTGTTCTGGTAATTAGCTAATTAGCAAGTTAGTGTGTATCTATTATTTCATGCTGTTACAATGTATTAATAAATGAGCCGTACCATGAGAAAACCAACATAGTGGCTTTGCGACCAGCATGGATCCAGACCAGTCTGGTCAGGATCCATGCTGTTCGCTTTCAAAGCCTATTGCAATTAGAGAAAATGTTAGCGAACAGCATTGATCCTGACCAGACTGCGCGGATGCGCAGGCTGGTCTGGATCCATGCTGGTCGCAAAGCCACTATGTAGGTTTTCCCATGGTGCGGCTCAAATGGCGTTGAACAATATTATTGTCATTTCTGATTATTTTATCGTAATAACATATTTGCTAATGTATCTTTTTAAAAAAAATAATTTTCACTTCAATAAGGTTGTCCAAGAGAGGTCCCAATTGATTACCCATTACTTTCAAAATCTGCCGCCGTAGGAAATTTATTTAATCGTTCTCTTACCGCATTCCTTTTGGAACGACTCAACGGATCCCATTCTATTTTCCAATGCTTGTACTTGATTGCCTAATTGCATCCGAAGTTGTTTTTCTTCCGCCAGCATTATCTGAAGGGCATCAACTGTATTTTGTGGAGCCGCATTTTCGTCAAGGATGAGTGACTGCGCCGAATGTAGAAAGAAGAAACATACCAGAAGAACATTCATTATTTAATTTGTGTCAAAGTAAGTAATTAACAAAAAATAATTTTAATCCAACACTTTGTTGTATCTTTCTAATGTTCGCAGTGTATTTTATGAATTTGCTGTCGTGGGTAATCAGTAAAGTGTACATACATATAAATAGCGGTATTGTTAGGCAGTGGCAGTAACACAATAACGCAACTATAAATCTTGTGGTTGTAACATGGTTAACCTTTGTATGGAGATATTAATACTGCGTTTTATTTTTTCATTATTTGTTTCTTGTTTTAATGTTTATGTACGTGTGCTTTAAAGTCCCAATGTTTTTGGCTTTAAGTGACTTTTATACGACCAAGTACTTATATCAAAACTTTAAGTGTCCATTTTGACCAAAAACAACCGATGACAAGTCTTTAACATTAAATTTTGAACATTTACCAGCTTTATGTCGCTGAAAGTTATGTATTTCTTTTATATTTTCGATATTTATTTTTATATTAATCACTTAACGTGTGTTGTAAACAATGAGATGAATTGACACTGTATCCTTGCCATGGTTTCTTGTTTACACATTACTCTTACTCAGAATGATCATTGCGAGTACAGCTGTATGCATGTACGTGTTTAACGCATTTGGAATATGTGTTTTTGGAGGAGTATGGATCTTATTTCGGAACTATGTAGTGGTTTTAAATAGCGGATGAAAAATTCGTTACAGTAATAGAAATTTAGCAGGGTAAGGGTTAAAAACAAGGATAAATATCTAATAGGAATACTCGAGTTCAAGGAACGCAGACTGTTCAGAACGAAACCCTGCAGCAGTGTTTGAATGGATGTGTACAGCAGTGTATGAATGGATGTGTAAAGAGTTTGCATTTACACACAAAAATACACAGACAAAATAAAACAATAAGACAGCATGAACAAAACAAACAAGGAACACAATGGTACATCGTTGAAACTACAGAAGGACCTCATAAGGCAAATGTTAAGGCTTTTACAAGAAGACATTGAAGGTTCGTGTCCGTCTGTGTCTGCGGAATAATGCTTGTATGATCATCTTTCAAAGTAAAATGTAGTTTGAAAAGCACAAGCAACACTTTAATGCGAGAATATGGCATGTCAAGCGTTGCTAAATTATATATGTATGTTATTATTATTGTTTGTTATTAATTGTTATTCAATGTCGTGTCATTCATATTCTAAAATTTGCTATTGTTATTGTATATGTCGTTATTCTTATTGTATGTTCGATATTCTTACGGTAAAAGTAATGATTGTTATTCTATATTTCGATATTGCCATTGTATCTTTGATACTGTTATTCAATGTCGTGTCATTCATATTCTAAGTCTTACTATTGTTATTGTATATGTCGTTATTCTTATTGTATGTTCGACATTCTTATGGTAAAAGTCATTATTGTTGTTCAAGATCTGATGATTCTATTTACAAAACGTGTCATTCATATTCTATATTATGTGATTGTATTTGTAAATCGTCGCTGTGCTATTTATATCCCTCAGAATGATGTAATTATTTCCCATGTTTTGCAACAAGGCTTTTCATTGAATAACAATATCAAAGATAAATAACAATAACGAAATATAGAATAACAATAATGACTTTTACCATAATAATATCGAACATACAATAAGAATAACGACATGTACAATAACAATAGCAAAATTTAGAAATGAATGGCACGACATTGAATAACAATAACAGGCAAACAATAATGATAAAATAGATTATATAATTTAGAAACGTTTGACATGTCATACGAGAAGCAGTTGATATCTAATATACAACGCCAAGGAGATGTACAGATAAATTTAAAAGGCTGATAACTGAAACTGGCATGGTCTTTTGTCGCATGTTTTACATGAAGTATGGCCACGGGTAATTATGAAATAAAACACACTGACATGGAGGACATAATGATTGTTAGCTTAAACATTTGGGACTTTAATTTGAAATTCAAATCGTATACGTTTGTATTATGTCTTGTATATTTATATATATTTCTAAGAAATGGATCTAAACATAACCTGTTTAGAGTAGTGAATATCTATTAAAATAGCTAATTTAAAAAAGGACATATTCTGGAGAAAGAAAACGTGTATTTTATACGACGTAATACTTGAACATGCACATTTGGCGTCCATTTGCGTCTTTACCGTATAAATAAAAAGAAACTTTCATCACAATAGGGCATAAACTAAATAAAATTTCGTTGAAGAGTAGTTTCGAGCCCTTTCTTCCAATAGATATAGTTTTGCTTTGTATGTGTTTATTATTATTATTATTATTATTATCATCATTATCATTATTTTTATCAAAACATTACTAATCGCCCTATTTTCGACTTGTTGCACTATGATGAGTCCGCAATTTATTGAACGGTCAAAGCTGTTAATTTATGTTTTCAAACGTCTTTCTAAGAAAGCTGAAACTCTGATTTAAATGGGATATTTCCAAAATTCAAGACCTGTTGTTTGTTAAATATGTTAATTGCATAAAGCGTTAAAAAAGACAACACGATTTTTTATTAGCATTGCACACGTCTTAAATGCACTCTAATAAAACCAAAACTGATTGAAATATGCATGTTATTATCTTTTCACCTACTCAAGTTAGCACTGGTTTTACCCAGAGCTTCAAATAATCACGAAATTTTGGTTGCCATATAAACCAATTTATCTGATAACTGGTTGCCGAAAGAATGCTTCTCATCGGCACTCATATTAGATCTAAATAATTCCGCAAAATACACGAAATAACACTATTTGTTAAACACATTTATACTTTCCTGTACCACGAGGGTGACACCCTCTCACGCACCAGCCATATTTCTGGTCTCAGTGTCCAACTCAGTCCTACCCCCTGTTCGGTCGCAACAATTCCAACTTCTGAGATCTTGAACAGTCAGTCCAACTTCTGAGATCTGGAACAGTCAGTCCAAAAGAGGTCCCAATTGATTTCCCGTTGAATCAATAAAACATTAATTTCAAAATCTGCCGCCGTATGAAAGTTATTTATTCGTTCTCTTACCGCATTCCTTTTGGAACGACTCGACTGATCCCATTCTTTTTTCCAATGCTTGCACCTGATTGCCTAATTGCATCCGAAGTTGTTTTTCTTCCGCCAGCATTATCTGTTCGGTCGCAACAATTCCAACTTCTGAGATCTTGAACAGTCAGTCCAACTTCTGAGATCTGGAACAGTCAGTCCAACTTCTGAGATCTGAAACAGTCAGTCCCCTGTCGTGCAGACATTGTCTTCCAACCAGAGAGGGGAAAATCCGGTCGTCCAGATCTTTGCCGATAGCGATGACTTATAATGGACACCAACCACTGCAGAATCTTACAAACTGCATAAGTTTTCAAGTTTTATTATGTAACATATAAACTACAACGGTAAGTTATAAACGATACGCGAGGTCCCGAGTTTCTGACTGTAAAACACTGAATAAAAGATTCTGTATTCGTGGAATACCACTTACTCGACATATAAGTAATTATTTTAACAAATGATATAATCATTCATGTTTACATTGAAAACAGATTAGAAAATTGAAAAATCATTCTTTTATTTGTCACGTAAACGCTGTATCCTTCGTGTTATATAATGGGGTACAGCTCTAAACGTTAATTGACAAAAAAGGACATTTGCTCTAAAATGGAGTGGTCATTTCATGAAAACACATGATCAGACATTAACTATTTTCGTATTTACATTATTGTTGATACGTCCTACTTGGTTTGCCTCCATACCCTCCTCTGGCACCCCTAAAAAATAATTTCACACATCAAGACATGAGTTATGACCCTTGACTTACTGAAAATATGCATAAAAGGGCCTAAATATTTGTGTCGCATGTATGTTAAGTAAAATGTGTTCATAATTGACGTATGATTGTTAAACATTACAGAATATTATTCAGTATGTGAAGTTGTACACCTGGGCTTTTGTTAGAAATTTAACTCAGCTAGACCAGGGTTATGGCTTGACTTAGTCACAAATATGCACAAAACGGCATAAAAGTTTGCGTCGCACGTATCTTAAAACATGTCTGACCTAGGGATAGTTTGATTAAGTCAAAAATATGCATAAAGGGCATACAATCGCATGTATCTCAAAAAGTGTTTGACCTAGAGTCATTAAACATTAGGGATTGTTATATAGCATGTGAAGTTGCGCACCTGGTGTTCTGCTTGGGATTTTACTCAGTCAGACCAGAGTTATAGTCCTTGCCTTAAATCAAAGTATAAATAAAGTGTTTAAAAGTTTGTGTTGCTTATATCTTAAAAATATTTCAGCTGGAGTCATGAAACTGTGTAAATTTATTCTTAGGTTAAACGTCACACCGACACAATTATAGGTCATATGGTGACTTTCGAGCGTTTTGTGGTGGTGAAAGAACCGAGGTGCCCCTCCATGCATTATGTCATCACGGTCTGGCACCTAGGTAGATCCACCCACCTTCCTTAAGCCAGCTAGATGGCTTCCTCACAATGTAGAATTGAACGCTCCGAGCGAGGTTCGAACCCACATCGATGAGGGGCATGTGATTCAAAGTTAGCGACTTAAACCACTCGGCCATGGATGCCCCACGAAATCATGTACAGTGACAGAAAGTGGGGACACCAGTGTCCTAGTAACACATCATTTTGAAGGACTCTCTCTTTTGCTGCTTATCGACATTAATGATTGCCGGTTCACGGTATTTTTTCAAAGACGTGTATTCTTCGAAATTATTTGAAAACTCATTGTTTTTAATTTTCTGTCAACGTATTTCCTATATACAAGTTTTTGTAGCAAAAAGATTTTGAACGTCACCATAATTATTACAATATAGTATGAAATGATATACTTTAAGTAAATAACTTCCGATTTTATAATTTTCAAACGAGTTGTTAGGTTGTTTCTCCTATAATTCAAATCTTGCATAAAATTGAACTTTTATCTTAGAAATTTTGAAGAATGAATATGCAGTGGTGTTCAATGATAAATCTTGAATAAAGGAATAAACGATAGGTTGCAGCGCGGTTAACCAATAATCAATGAATAAATGCTCAACATACTATGTAGCCTGTCAAAACACAGCACAAAACCAGAAAAGTGGGGAGGGAAACCATGGTAATAATAAAATAGAGCCACAAATTTCGTTAATCTTTGACCAGCTAGTGCTTACAGAGATTTATTTTGAGCAAGATTTGCAAATGTAGAACAAAAAAAAAGCCATATTGATTTCTTTCACTCATCAGTTTGCGAGATGGTCACGGGCGATAATTGGAATTCCGATATTCTGCTGATGTGATATAACGCGGCAAGTAAAGGTCGTATTAACAGAGACACATTAATAGAGAACGACATTTGTGCCGAATGCCTTAGAATAATAGTTTCAGGTGAAAAAGCTGTTAATAATGGTGGAAATGATATAAACAAGGTATGCTTTCCTGTCATTATTGTAAAATATATGTAGAATGCTGCTTGAAAGGACGGCAGTATCATAAGCAATGTATGTTTTCTCTGTCATTCTTTTAAAACTGCTACAAATGGTGGAACTATTATTAACGAGGTATGTTTTTTTCTTACTGCTTTTTTAGTATTTTATATTATTGTTTATATTGATCTACGAGTCGTAAATGGTCGTTGTAAATCGTTTTTTTGCTGTGAATATCAAATAACCTGATTATTGACAATTAGTTAGAATCTAATATTCCGTCGTCGTAGTAATATCTAATTAAAGCTACTCGTTCAAAGCGGAATGTTATCATGTACACAAAATTTGATAAAAGTGTTTTATGACATTTAAATGAAAGAAAGTTCGTGAAACCCCTTTAAATGTTGCTTTAAAGGAATCTCAGAGGCTTCACTCCTTCCAAAAACATTATTCTTGTATTTAACATACTTTTACAAAACTTTATTATATTAGTACCTAACTCTTCCTTATCATAGGCGGGCACAATAACCGATTACTGAACCAGCACGGATATGTAATGTCATTTTGCCAAAATATGAAAATCGGTAGGATCGATTCCCTATAAGTTCAGCCGTGCTAACAGCCATTTAAAGTACGTCATTGTCATTATATAAGTGTATGTAGCAAATAAGCTTACATCAAAGGCTACAGTTCCAAGATTTTTAAGAGACCATCAATTTAACCAAAAGGTAGGAACGTGACCTTTTGATAAAAAAGTTAACACAATTACGTATTTTAAAGAGGTTCTAGATCGAAACCTTAAACATAAACAATTTGATATAAGTTGTATAACTAACTGAACATTTGACTTCAGCAAATATAATTATAAACTTGATAAAATAATTTCTCACATTGATAGAAGTGGTCTTAATATATTTGAATTATGTATCGACTTTATAACTAGAGCAATAACATCAATGATAAAACAGATAAACTAGAAGTAGCAATTGTTATACTGCTTCATAAAATGTGGAGATCGATTGGGCACAAATGATTACAAGCCAATTTCTATTCTTCGAACTACTTCAAAGATATTTGAAAGACATGTTGCAAACAGGCTGAATGATTTACTTAGTAACACAAATATCATATATGAGCACCAATCACGTTTCCGGAGGCATCGTTCTTGCTAAACGGTGCTGATTTGTCTAACTGGTTCTTGGTTTACGAGTCCGGAATATGGGACTGTAAGACGTGCTTTATATTTTGATCAAAGCATATTTATTCATAAGTAGAAACTGTATCATTTCTGAAAAATAAGAACTGTTTTCCAGACCTATTTTTCAGGCAGAAAGCAACTGGTAAAGGTACATAACACTAAATCTGAAATCCTGTCAGTTATGTCCGGCGTTCATTAAATAGAGATTTTATTATTATTGTTATTATTATTATTATTACTAACATTAAATACAAATACAAATACAAATACATGGCATTTATATAGCGCAAAAATTATAAAATCTTCTATTGCGCTTTACAGTTACATAACACACATTTAACATATATATACATACAAAATATGAACAGGATTCTAGAACTTAGATTTAAAGATTTGGACATATATAAATACTATTTTACACCACTTCTGAATATTTTGTATTTTAACAAGACTACACTCATTGTTCATAAAACTGCCTAAATAAATGTGTTTTCAGTTTTGATCTAAAGCTGGCTTCAGACTGAATGTTTTTCAGATAGCTAGGCAGATCGTTCCACCATTTGGGACCAACGACTGCCATAGATCTGTTTGCTAGTTTTGTTCGCCGTCTAGGGATGTTAAAGTTAGTGTCACTTTGTGAGCGAAGTCTGTATCGTTGTCGAGTAGGTACAAACATTTCCCTCAGATATACTGGAGCAGTACCATTGATGACACGGAAGACTATTACTAAAACTTTGAACATGACTCTAGCCTTAACTGGAAGCCAGTGTAATTCTTTCAGAAGTTCGGTACTTGGTTTTTCATAGGAAACATTCTTGACTACTCTAGCGGCATGATTTTGGACTCGCTGTAGTTTATTGATTTGGTAGGCTGGAATTTCTGTAAATAAACTGTTGCAGAAGTCAATGTGAGAATGAACCAATCCATGCACTAATGATTCTGTTGACTTCTGTGTGAGATGTTTCCGTATAGCCCTAAGGTTTCATAACTGTACATGAGCTATCTGACACTTTTTCTGAATGTGATGGTCAACGTTGAGTGTTTTGGTCATAGTTACACCTAGGTCTCTGACGTGATCGACGCATTTTACGTCACACCCACCAACGTTTACACTTGTGATGTCCAATTTCGCTAACTGTTGTCTTGTTCCATACATAATAATTTTAGTTTTAGACTGATTCATTTTCAGTTTGAAGGTTGTCATCCATTTTATGATTTCATTTAGACAACTGTCGAGTTGTTGAAGAACAGTTGTCTCATTTTGAGAATTTCCCGCTTGAATTTTTAACGCAATCTTGTGGTCGTCCGCGTATACATAGAGATCAGCTGGATATTTCTGCACCACTCGGTTAAGAGCCGATATATACAGGGTAAAGATCACAGGTCCGGCACAAGAACCCTGCGGGACACCAAACCTTAGTGGCTTCGTGTCAGATGCTGACTGTTCGACTAAAGCTTTCATTGTTCTGTTCGTGAGATAAGATTCTATCCATTTCAAGGGAGTGCTATGTATACCAAAGTCATCTTGAAGGATTTGAATCAGTATCGGGATATCGATGGTATCGAACGCTGCACTCAAGTCGATCATGACTACGATTGTTATTTGATTTTCATCTATGGTTTCCAAAAGATCATTATACATTTGACCATTGCTGTTTCAACCCCATGATATGTTCTATAGGCACTTTGGTAAGCTGGGAGGAGATTGTTAGCTTCAATATGCTTGTTGATTTGATTTAGTGCAGCTTTTTCAAGAATTTTGGAGAGGAATGTTAAATTTGACACTGGGCGATAGTTTTGCAGTTCAAGTGGGAGACCTATCTTCTTCAACAAAGGTTTTATCACAGCACTTTTCCATTCATCAGGGAACACACCAGATAGCAGTGATCGATTTACATTTTCTGTCACAACGGGAACAAGTTGTGAAAAATGCTCCTTTAATTTCTTAGTTGGTATCACATCAAGTTCACAGGTTGTAGATTTTGATGCATATAAAGTTTCAAAATATCGTTTTCGGAAAGTGGTTTGAACGCAGTAAATGTATTCATAGTCACAGGTGGATTTGAGTAGGAAGAATTACCATTGGGTGTTTCAGTTGATATGTTGTCAAGATCATTTTTCAACTTGATTATTTTATCAGCAAAGTATCGTAGAAAGTCATTTGCCAAAGATACTGCACTTGTGTGTAATGGAAGCGGATTGTCTTTCGACCTTCCCAGTAAATCGGATGTAACGGCATACAGCTTTTTGATGTTTCCTTCTGCTTCTCCAATCTTGTTCTGATAATACTCATCCTTGGCCCTAGAAAGCTCAGCGCTATATACATTTCTTACACCACAATACACTTTCTTTGAAAGGTCAGATTTGTCATTCATAAAGATTTTTTCTATTGATCGTTTGTATTGTTTCAGCTGTTTTAGGTATCCAGAGTACCAAGGAACTGTCGGTCTACAGAGAATAGTTCTTTCCTTTAGAGGGGCATGTTTCTGAACAATGTCGGACGTGATTCTAGTGAACTCAAACACAAGATCATTGACATTGGAAGTGTTCACTACAATTTCATTTAATTGACCTAATTCTGATTGTAATATGTCACTTGATACAGATTTCCAATTGCGAGATTTGATTTCTTTCCTGATCAAGGGAGGGCGACACTGTTCAATGTTACAACTTACAAAGCAGTGGTCAGAGATGTAATAGTCTGGCAAAGGTTCTGAGACATTCACACGTTTGTCTTCTAGCTTTGTGATCATCGGGTCAAGAATATGACCACCAGAATGAGTAGGAGCATTGACATGTTGAACCAGTCCAAAAGATCTCAAACACTGCTGAAATTGTTTTGTGTAGCAGTCTGACTTATTATCCATGTGGATGTTAAAGTCACCTAACAGCACCAGAGACTCGGATCTTGACGTTATTCGTTCGAGAAACTCAGTGAATTCTGTCATAAACATAGCCTGAGTTACTGGGTGTCTCTCCGAATATGGCGGTCTATATAAACCAAAGATGTAGAGGATGAATGATTGACTACGTACTTTCCATTCAGCACATTCAAAGGACTGAAAGGTTTCTGCTGGGCATCTTGACACTTTGAGATTGTTTCTGTATAACAGGGCAAGTCCTCCACCTTTACGGTCGGGTCTCGGGACATCATCAAAGCAGTAACCATCTTGAGACAATTCCCCCCTGACAACGTCATCACCATCCGGCTGTAGCCAAGTTTCTGTGATCACATAATATCATTATTATTATTATTATTATTATTATTAAACGACCGCTCGTCCACCAACGACAATTCTAAGACCTAACGCATGTCACATATGCATGCAACGCCCGGAAAATTCATGCATCTAGTAATTACGACCAAGTGACATATGTATACAAACACAGAGACGATACAAATGCTGTATATACATTTTCATGAACAAAATTGCATTAGACCGCAAATGTAGGGATAGCGCATGTTTTTTCGTGTTATAACATCCGCAGAATCCCGAGGTATTGATTGGTGCCCGAGCCCAGTAGAGCAAGGGTACCAACGTATCCCGAGGGATTCTGAAGAATTTATAACACGAAATGAACATGCGCTAACGCTATTCTAGCATAAAACGCGTACAAAACTAATAAATGAATACATTATCCCCCAACGTCATTAAATTTCCATGAAATGCGCGGGAATGTCCGAGTTGTTTTTAGCTCACCTGAGCGTCAGGGTGAGCGGCGTCCGTCGTCCGTCCGTCCGTCCACACTTTCCTTTAAACAACATCTCCTCCTAAACCACCAAGCCAATTTTGATGAAACTTCACTGGGATGATCCTTGGATGGTCTTCTTTAAAGATTGTTCAAAGAATTGAATTTCATACAGAACTCTGGTTGCCATTGCAACCGAAAGGAAAAACTTTAAAAATCTTCTTGTCCAAAACCACAAGGCCTAGGGCTTTGATATTTGGTATGTAGCATCATCTAGTGGGCCTCTACCAAGATTTTTCAAATTATCCCCCTAGGGTCAAATATGGCCCCACACCGGGGGTCACATTGTTTATATAGACTTATATAGGGAAAAACTATTTAAATCTTCTTGTCCAAAACCACAAGGCCTAAGGCTTTGATATTTAGTATGTAGCATCATCTAGTGGGCCTCTACCAAGATTGTTGAAAATATCCCCTTGGGATATAATATGGCCCCGCCCTGGGGGTCACATTGTTTCTATAGACTTATATAGGGAAAAGCTTCTTGTCAGAAACAAAAGGGCCTAGGGCTTTGATATATGGTATATAGCATCATATAGTGGGCCTCTACCAAGATTGTTCAAATGATCCCCTTAGGATGAAATATGGCCCCGCCCAGGGGATCACATGTTTTATATAGACTTGTATAGGGAAAAAAACTTTAAAAATCTTCTTGTCTGAAACCACAAGACCTAGGCTTTTGATATTTGGTATGTAGCATTGTCTTGTGGTCCTCTACCAAGATTATTCAAATTATTCCCCTTGGGTGAAAAGATACCCTGCCACGGTTGTCCCTAGTTTTACATAGACATTATATAGGAAAAAAATTAAAAATCTTTTTGACTGAAACTGCAAGGCCTATGCTTTTGATATTTGGTATATTGCATTGCCTTGTGGTCTACTACCAAAATTGTTCAAATTATGCCCCTAGGGTGAAAGAGGCCCTGCTATGGGGGTCCCAAGTTTTACATAGACTTACAATGTATATAGGAAAAAACTTTAAAAATCTTCTTGTCTGAAAGTTCAAGGCCTATGCCTTTGATATTTTGTATGTATCATTGCCTAGTTGATCTCTAACAAGATTGTTCGAATTATGCCCCTGGGGTGAAAAGAGGCCCTGCCCGAAGGGTCACTTGATATAATATAGGAAAAAATACTTCAAAAATTATCAGATCATATTTTCTAGACTGTTTAATTATATTTACCTGATGACCCCAAGTGATAAGGGGTCACCTGACTGTGACCTTGACCTACTTTCTTATTTTTTAAGATACAGCCTTGAAATTTGGATGACATGTACAGTTTTGCACACCAATCTTTAAACTGACTTTCAGTGACCATGAATATAACCTACTGACCTACTTTCTTGTTTTTAAAGCTTTAGCAAAGAAATTTGTTCAAGCAAGCAATTTCAACTCAGTTGAGCGATATAGGGTCATCATGGCCCTCTTGTTTCACGTTGACGTCACTTTCTTTTAAAATATCCGTTTTATGGCCGTTATACGTTTACGCTTTGCCACGGAATGCGCATATACAAAAAGGTGTTTTAACAGCACGTAAGCGCGAGAATCTCTCTGTTAACACACGTTTTCTCCTGTTAAAACACCCCCGAAAAGTGACAAGAACAGCGGTTTTATGCTAGCATATAGAACAAATAACTATTATCCCTCTTTTATACAGTGTTATTTCTGCAGAAAAAAACAACATATGGAGGAAAATGTTTGTTTGTTTGTTAGAGAGCTCTATCTACTTAGAAACTAGGTAACATTCAATATCTGCTTGTGTGAGAAGAAGTGAATCCATAGAGTTGTCCTTCACTGATGTTATGTTGTAACATATGCAAATAGAGTATTCTAGCAAAAGCACGATGTAGAGATGATATAATAATGACTTCAACTTGACAGTCCCTTGGGTGAACTTCATTTCCATATTCCACAATAATCAGTTTGTCTGGAGTAAAATCAGATGATTTCTAAGAAATACGCTGACGTAGGTAATATGATGTTATGTGTTTTGTGTTTTGAAACCAAGGTTATTAAGTAAAAGCAAAATATTCATGTTTGCTACAACATGATACCCCGCGTCATGCAAATCATATTTTTACGATGAATATTCCTGTGAAAAGGATAAAATGGCAGTGTTTTTTTTTTTTTGAACAAGTTTGAATGTGCTTTAAAAGAATATTTACTTTATACTGCTTTAAAAGAATATTTACTTTATACTCCATAGTTGAACGATGAAATACAGTGATCCTAAAATCGTCAAACGTTTGCAGTCTGGAATAGTAGAATTCAATAAATCGCAAAAGTTTTCACAATATTTGCATGTGTACACACAATTACTGCAAATTCGTCTGAATTAGAGAGCTATATAATATTACGCAATATGATACTAGAGTTGCAAACGAATTCAACGCACATTTAAATTATTTATATACAAATTGTATGCCAATTTATCGTTTCAAGCTTTGGAATTTTGGATAAAAATGAAAAATGATCATTCCAACTGTCTCCCCTTAATTAACTCATACAAAATATTATTGTAATGTGGCTATGTAAACTTTCATGATTTGCCGCTAGTGGATTGATACTTGTATTAAGCTTATGGAAAAGATATGAAAACTCTAGCTCAGAGTTGATACAGTGTGTATATAGAAATAATTCATTGTTGTTGACTCGTAGTGTATATATTATAGGAATTTGACATTTAAAACGTACTTCGAAGCAACATTACTGATGCCATCGGCATTTATAGATGGAAAACTAAGTTCGGTGGACAATGCCGTGGTTATTTTGCAATGTGGAGAGAACACGAGCTGGACTTTCGGAGGCATTATATACTGAGATTACTGAGTGATGCATAGAAAATACGTAAGACACAAACGGAGACAGTAATCACTTGGAAGATCCAACCTTTTCATGATACCTTAAAAGATACGGCAAGTTAAAACCATATGGATTTTGCATTTATGGATGAATGATGGATATCGTCTGTGGATAATGCGGCTTCGTGTAGTCTTTAACAATAAGAAACTACAAATTATATCAAAATTATTATTTTTACTTTTTAAAATTGACAAGTTATGCGCCTAGAATTTTGCGAACAAATTTCAGAACCAAACATTCCATTGGCATTGTTAGATTTTTACAGATGTTTTAGCTCGCAGAGCTGTGTATGTTATTATTATTATTATTATTATTATTATACCAGATTTATATAGCGCCCTTTTCATGATCAATTTCACGTTCAAAGGCGCTTTACATAGTTCAAATGCAGCCACACAAGGCACATAATTCATCCTCTACTAGTACAGACACAGAGCGATCTGACCAGAGGGACAGAGTGAGACAAAGCCCCCACGACAGAGAGATCAGAAATCAGATACAGGCTTGTCCGGCTAACTTAGCCTAGCTCGTTGCGAATAGACAGCCTGGTTCTTTAACGTGTCCAGTATATAGCACTGATACACGCAAGGATTTGAAATTGACAAGTTATGCGCCTAGAACTGTGCGAACAAATTTCAGAACCAAACATTCCATTGGCATTGTTAGATTTTTACAGATGTTTTATCGTCTAATATACCACGGTTCATTTGTCTGTGTGAAATCTAGGTCGTATATCAAAATCGTCGACAATTTGACTATTAACACTCTAGATGTTTTGCTCAGTCTTAATGAAACTTGGTCAGAATGTTACCCTAACTAAAATCTCGTTTGAGTTTGTTAGTGGGTCATCTGAGGTCAAAAACTAGGTCACTAGATCAATTAATATGATAACCTTAAACACTCTAGCGTTCATATTTTCTGTCTCAGCTTCATAAACGTTTGTCTCTATTAACTCTAGGTAAAATCTTATAAAATCCTTGTCCTGATGTTCATTTAACAAATAATCAAGGCCTTCGAGTGGTTTATCGTCTAATTTACCACGGTTCAGAGTTCAGATGCGTAGAAATTGAATCACGAGGGCATTAGCCCAAGTGGTTTATATACCGAAGCATTTGAACGATGAAACGTGGTAAGTTAGACGAGAAATCACAAGAAGACCTTGATTGTTTTCATTCTGACATGCTCATTGAAATGTTATGATAAATATTATGCTGGACTTCATTTACCCGAGGAGTAATGAACCGGACGTCATGTGACAATTTGACGTCATAATTGACGTCATAATGGTCTCTTACCGGTACGCCGTTATTTATCGCAGAATATACAGAGGTTGATCTCCTTCTTTGTTTAACTGGAAATCAAATCGAGCCATGTTAGAAAAAACTTTTTCAGAATGTTTATTTCTATGGAATTTATGTCAAGTTTATAACTGGGTTATCAAAAGTTAAAAACAAGGTTACTAGGTCATATTGTAGGAAAGTCTTATTTGCAATTTAGAGGCCACATATTTTACCAGATCTTTATATAATAAAAATTGTCAGAATGCCTGTCTGTGTGAAATCTAGGTCGTGAAACTGGGTTGTTTGAGGTCAAAATCTAGGTTACTAGGTCAAATCATAGATAAAATACCTCGTTAGCATATAAGGTCACAATAAGGTAAATAGTTTTCCCTATATATTCTATATAAAACTGACCTTTTTTTAAAGAGCTACCAAACATAGCTAGGCCCATTTCAGAGAACAAATCCTTACCTCATTTTAAAGAGTTATGATAAAACTGATATAAAATGAAGAGAAAAGTAGGGGTCATGTATCTTCTAAGAGAGATTTCTCTGGTCACATTTGCTTACTGTAAACTGACATCAAAATCACACTGCTGTGACCTGGAAGTACTACTCATACTAAAACTGAGCTTCACTTCACCAAATACAACCTGCTCTCCCATTTTTCCTACCAAAATGTCAAAAATACATCCACAATGAAATTTAAACAGAAACTAGCTTCAATTTAGACCTCTGTTGCCATGCCAAGTGAAAAATTAGTGTTCAAATACCTGGCAGCCATTACGTGATGGCTCCCACGCTGGTTCCTTTAGTTTAGTTAGGCCTATACGACACCACATTTCCTATCTGTTCTTCGTGCAGCTTAGTCAGAATGTGTAGCTCTGTCAACTCTGTCATATCTGAAACAAGGTCATCTGTAGACATAATATTATTCGATATGTTATTTCCTTTATATTGAACTACTGAAACACATTTAAGAAGACAGGTATTATAATTTAGCGACTGTAACGTCAAAATGATCGTGATTGTAACAGGAATAAAAAAAAATACAGCTGAACCAAATATGAACAGTATCCAGAATAACGTTAATGAAGTGTTCATATATTTTGCATAAGAAAAAATGTTTCTTTTATGCATTTTTATCAATCTTTCACATAAGAAGAAACTAGAAGCTTTATCTTTCACATAAGAAGAAACTAGAAGCTTTAATCACAGAAAACAGATCAATATCATTTTGTATTTTCTTTACGAGTTCTGTATAAACCTTAATCACCTCTGCTGTATCAACTGGAATTTGTTATCCAGCTTTTAAGAAGGTAGCGAGCTCAACAAATTAACTTTTGATTTCCACAAAATTCCAGACATAAAAGTTGATATGAAGTACGTAATGTCTGGTGTTCTAAACAGCAGCTCTTGATAACGTTTTTGCAACCGAATGGTATGTTTGTTGCAGTTTTGTGGCATTCTGTCTACATCTGCTTGAATTACGCTCATGGAACAAAACATCAAGTGTATCGATCATTGTACATCTCTTCAGTCTTTAAATGAGCCGTGCCATGGGAAAACCAACATAGTGGGTGTGCGACCAGCATGGATCCAGACCAGCCTGCGCATCCGCGCAGTCTGGTCAGGATCCATGTTGTTCGCTAACAGTTTCTCCAATTCCAATAGGCTTTAAAAGCGAACAGCATGGAGCCTGACCAGACTGCGCGGATGCGCAGGCTGGTCTGGATCCATGCTGGTCGCACACCCACTATGTTGGTTTTACCATGGCACGGCTCAAATAAATTAATCCACCGATGGATACACTGTCGCTCATGATTCCCCACCATGCTTCAATGCGTTCATTACATGTACTTTTTCCATACATGAAACTCTTAAAACATGCCATTGAATCGCTTCCATAGTATCTAAAAAGCTGATTGTAAAAATTGACTACAAAATATTTGGTTTCAAAGTCTGATTGCAGAATTCTAGGTGCACAATTTGTTCGTTTTGAAGTGTCACGATAATATTTTGCAGTGTTATGTTGTTTTATTATTGGTAACCTTTAACCTGCTGGCGGCAAGTGATTCTGTCTTTGCGACCAGTACAGACCAAGATGAGCCTGCACATCATCTTGTCTGCAGTCAGTGAGTTTGCAGTGAACACCCCTTCAAGTAATAAATGGTACTGCCCAAACTGAATGATAGACCAGTCCATTTTATAAATTTAGCAGGGTAACCACAATAACTTGGACTTTAAATCTCTAAAAATTAAAATCACCATAACTTCCTTTGTAGTAAATCTACACTGCTGAAGCTAATACCTCGGTCACAAATCCAATCCGACCGCCGCCCGATGATCGGCCGACGTATTTTCTCGCTCATCGGACCAACGGCCGGCCGATGATCGCACGGACATCGGGGCATTTTGGAGCATCGGGCGGCGGCCGGACAAATTTTAAGTCTCACTTAAAATTTTACTCGACGTCGGGTCCGGGAAGGAATCGAGTTGAGATCGGATGAAGATCGAACGATCATTGCACGGAGATCGCCCGGTGATCGCCCGACATTGGAGTCATTGTACATGCGCCGGGAAAAATCAAGGTATGGCTAAGCGACATTTAAATCGGCCGGCGACCGTCCGACCGCCGGACGGCCTCCGCCCGATGACTGACAGACGCCGAACAGTGCCCGTCAGGTGTCCGCCGTGAGACCAAAGGACTCCGATAAGCGCTTTGCGGATTACGTGGGTAGGTAGGTTCCGCCATGCATCTTCAGTTTTGAATGCGAGGCCCGACTCTTGCACATAGCTCTTGAAACATGTCTGGCTCCATACGTAAATAAGCCTTGAAATCGCCATGGTGCTCCAGACGCAGCTCCTGCATCAGCGTCTCGTACTGCCCATAGAGTGGTCGTCGCTGAATCCAAGGCTTAACCCACCATCGCCTTTGACGTCGCTGTCGGGCCTAATTTCCTCTTCTGCTACCAAAGCTGCTACCGCAATGTTGAGGCGCTGTCTAGCTATTGCTAGCCTCTCCCTCAGCCTCGCTATTCTCTGCTGCCGGTTCATGAATCGATCACTGGTAATTTTCTGTCTGCGAATGAAAGATTGTGGGATTTATAAATTATTTATATACCATTTTCCAGACGGTGCGCAACAGTTACCTCGCGGAGTCCGGCCGATGCCCGCCAGATTGCCGTCCGGATAACGTACGATTCATTTAAATTTTCCGGCATCCTTGCGGCGCTCGGACGATACTCGGGCGATAGCCGGCCGATAATCGGCCGTCCGCCGTCCGATTAATAACCCGATGCTCCACCAATAAAGTTTTTCCCGAACTGTCCGATTGCCGGCCGATCATCGGCAGATGCCCGACCGGCGCCCTTTTGTGCAAACTACAGTGCCACTCATCGGACGGCGACCGGCTCCGACGTGTACAGTCCGTCCGATGCCTAGATATCGGACGCATCGGCCGGCGGCCGGGTGATTTGTGACCGAGGCATAAGTAAAGCTTTTTGTTGTATTAGATATCATATAAAGCTAAGTTTTATTAAAATCCGTACAAGATTAAAGAATATCGCGCAAAAGGTAATTTTAGCATTTCAAAGTATAAGTTTAGACTTAAAATGTTGCTGAATAAGGGTCCAGCGCAAGCATGAATGTAAAATCCATATGGTTTAAACTTGTCTTACTCATCAATGTATCAAGTATAGTTCGGACCTTTCAGTGATTACTGTCTACGTTTGAGCAGATATGCCTTACCTATTTCTATTCCATCTGGGCTTACATCTCTCAGTAATCGCAGTACATAATTCATCTGAACCCCTAGTCCGTGTTCTCCACATCACACGCTGACCGAGGCATTGTCCACTGAACTGGATTTCTTTATATATCGCAACTTAACTTCATCTCCTTCAATATACGTTCCTACAATGAATCCATGACGTAACAATAGTTGTCTATATACCAAAAATCCTCTTTGAAGTTTTTTTTTTCAAATGTTATCTGAAGTTTTTCATCTTTAGTTTGAAGCCACTAGCGTTGCAACAAAAGGTACTTCAAACAATTAGGCTTACCTCCGATTCATTCAGCTCTGAAAAAAAATACAATCAGTTATAATTGTGATAGAACAGAGCGTAGCTATAAAGATATTTCGCTTATATACCGTCATGGTCACAGTTTACGTAAAAAAATGAAAAATTACTACATACATCTTTGTAGCCTGATAAACATGCTAGTATGTTGATGCTGTATTAAGCTAGTTCCTTCTGAAGTAATAACTCTGTCCGTGATTGAGTAGCTTTAACCATCGAATTAAAAATATTCTAAGTTAACGCAACATTTGATAATTTTCCGCTGTCTTGAAAATAATTAAATTTTGATGAAAACAGTTATTATGCTGTTTAAGACCTTTTAATTCTAATAATACTGTCAAATGGTTTTCGGCCTCACTTCATTTCTAAACTCGCTACATTTAAGAAAAAAGTCAGATATTTTATAAAAAAGATTTTGTAAAAAGTCACTTTACATAAATGCACTAGATCTACTTATATTTCATGCATTTTTTTACCTTTAAAAATGAGATGAACGTACAAATTCATGTGATGGCTTCAGTTTATTTTAGAGATGTTGATATGTCGTAAATTACATGATTTTTAAAAAGTTTGCTAAATTTCAAAATTTAACGCTCAGTAATTTTGAATTTTAAATGTTGTATTTGAAGATTTGCTAAGTATACTTGTATTTAAGTGAAAGGATAATTCAGTTTTTAGACTACGTAACTACTTCATTAATTCTTATTTCTAGACACAACATTAATGGCTGTCGCCAAACGTGAGCACGCAACATCCGGTGCTAATGAGGATGACTGCCATGTGACAATTACTGAAGATCTTACAAGCTCGGCAGGAGATTCTGTGATAAACAAACATTCAGGTGATGATACAGGTCATGAGAAATTACTTAGAAAAACAGCGTCTGTCGATGGAAAGGCAATACCTCATTGCAGAGCATCAAGGCCGCCTCACTACCTGTACTTTGCTTTAATTGTAAGTGCATTGCTTTTACATTGTCATCATTCCATAATTATGGTCGGGTAATGATAACACGGCAGTGTACTGTGAAATGTGCATTTATAAGATATTTTCCTTGTTC
The DNA here is from genome assembly GCF_021730395.1 of Mercenaria mercenaria. Taxonomy (NCBI): domain Eukaryota; kingdom Metazoa; phylum Mollusca; class Bivalvia; order Venerida; family Veneridae; genus Mercenaria; species Mercenaria mercenaria. The sequence goes on along the minus strand of NC_069378.1, from coordinate 21,401,814 downwards.
CATCCTGACATGATCTCACAACCACTGTGTCATAACAGTCTAGGAAAAGCTATTTACAGTTGCGATAACGCGACTGTATTTCCTATTTACAGTTACGATAATAGAATACACGACAGTCTTTCCTGTTTACAGTTACGACAACAGAAAACACGACAGAATTTCTGATTTACAGCTGCAATAGAAGGAATCACCACAGTCTTTCCTATTTACAGTTGTGATAATAGAAACTAGATGTGTGTCCATAGAACACAGGTGCCCCCGCTTCTGTCACTGTGCATGGTTTCATGACAATAGGTGTTAAGATGTATGCAGCACAAACTTTTAAGTACTTTATATGCATTTTCCACTAAGTGAAGGACCATAACTCTGACCTAGCTGAGTGAAATCCCAAAGAGAACACCCGGTGCACAACTGTACATGCTATATAACAACCCTCTAATGTTTAATAACTCTAGGTCAAGTACATTTTGAGATACATGAGATACAAACTTTTATTTTTCTACAAAGTCAAGGGCCATAACACTGGTCTTGCAAAGTGAAATTAAAAAAAAACCTCAGGTGCACAAATTCACATGCTAGGTAATTTTCCTTAATGGTTTTATGACTCTTGGTGAAATATTTTTAGGATATATGCAACACAAGCCTTTAAGCTCTTTATGTGTATTTTTTACTAAGTCAAGGGCTATAACTCTGGTCTGATTGCGTGAAGTCCAAAACATAACACAAGGACTAGTGCTCAACTCCACATGCTATATAATTATCCCCAACTGTTTAATGGCTTTTAGTCAAATACTTTTTGAGGTGCATGCGACACAAAGTTGTATGCCCTTTATGCATATTTTTGACAATCAAGGGCCATAACTCTGATCTGACTCACAGAAATCCTAGGTGCACAACTTCACATGCTGAATAATATTCCTATGATGTTTCATGACCCTTGGTCAAATATTTTTTTTTTTTTTTTGAGATTTGTGCGACACAAACTTTTATGCGTTTCTTGCATATTTTTTGACAAGGGCCATAACTCTGATCTGGCTGTGTGAGATCCAAAATATTACAAAAATGACGGTATTTCCTATTTACAGTTGTGATAATAGAAAGCACGCCAGTCTTTTCTATTTCCTGTTACGATAATAGTAAACCCGGCAGTCTTTTCTATTTCTAGTTACGATAATAGAAAACACGAAAGTCTTTCTATTTACAATTACGATAATAGAAAACATGACAGTGTTTTCTACTTTATATTGTCATTCAGGGGTATTTTCGGTCCATATACATTTGCAAAATCACTTTTACAGCGTAGGAAGACGGGGTTTCTCTAACACATACGCATTTCATGTAAATAATTTTTGCGGATGTGATGACTATGTTTGCAGGCAATACGAGCAGTTTCCTAATACAGCGTGATTATTATTGTAGAATGATTTGAGCCGCGCCATGAGAAAACCAACATAGTGCGTTTGCGACCAGCATGGATCCAGACCAGCCTGCGCATCCGCGCAGTCTGGTCAGGAGCCATGCTGTTCACTAACGGTTTCTCTAATTGCAATAGGCTTTGAAAGCGAACAGCATGGATCCTGACCAGACTGCGCAGATGCGCAGGCTGGTCTGGATCCATGCTGGTCGCAAACGCACTATGTTGGTTTTCTCATGGCGCGGCTCATTTGCTAGCTGCTGGCAATTATATTTCCTCTTTCAGATCAACAGACTGTTTGCCCAGGAAATGAATATGAGAGTGAAATCAGTTTGTTTTATGACAGCGAAACGACGAGAGCTCAAGACATAATCTGTGAAAAAAAGGCTTTAAAGTTTAAACACAAAGTTCAAGGATAGATATATCTCAAGTCTACATTTTCTCGTTAGTGTACATTTAACCAAGAATGGCAGAGTTTTATTTACGTGGACAGTCTGAATACCTCCTGTGTAAAAGCTCAAATTGATAAAATATTTTTGATTTTAGAAAAAAATGAAATTTACTCATCTGTATATTGCAGGTCACGCTCTGCTGTAACTTTCCTTTTGGTGGAGTAGCGGTTATCTTCTCCTTACTCTCCAAAAGAAGCGGGAAGAAAGGTAATATCAAAGACGCTGAATTTTGGGGGACCATCTCAAAATGGTTTAGTATTGTTGGCATTGCAATCGCCCTCGTGGTTGTTGCATTTCTGATCGTGTATTATGTGCATATTGACAAAAATATTGTTGACACACCGGAGGAACTTCACCTGAATGAAGGATGACATCACTGTGGCTCGAATAATCAAAGCGTTTAGGTTTAAGTTGTTTCAGTTGTATATAAATATATCATTGTCAAGCTGATTCGTGCAATAACTCTTCAATTGTTTGGATTTAAGGCCGTATATCTGTGACCTTTAGTTTAAAGAGTCTTTAAAAATAATTTGTTTGTTGTATATAAGCTTTTATGGCACTCCATTATTGGGATATAGCAAACACAGCATAACAAAATTACAGTTAGAAGTAGAAATCAAGATACTTTCAAGCAAGGCATGAATTTTGACAGAGATACTGGTTTTGAGTATGTACAGATTAAAAGAATATGACAGACAAGTAAGTCTAAAGCCAGTGAAAGTTCAAAGTATGTGCAATCAGGAGGCTAAACCATCAAACAGGGATACACTATGAATATGTTTACATGTATGCAGAGATGTTGAATCAATATACATATGTCTATATATCATTGTAGATAGGCCACAATTGAAGTCTTGAGTTCTTTGTTAGGACTTTGATTCACAATAGTGTTTATGTATAATTGCTACATTTTTTTTAAATTTAGAAATGTTCTCAAATTGGCATGTTTTATTTTTGAATTGTAAATACTATGAAGCAAAGCTTGGTGAAATAATTCGAGAAAGGAAACGTGAAAAAAAAACGATACAGTTATTTGGAATAAATATCAGTATTAGGAAATGGCAGCCGTATACAGGGGTAATGTTAAAGACCATTCAATGTACGCTTTTAATTCAATATGTACATTTTTTTTTCATTTGAGAAAAGTTTTCATCATTATTAAGTTGACCTGCAAAAAAAATTTGATTTAGTTTTTTAAACGTTTTGATTACATGTTTACTTCCAGTACTGACCATTACGGGAAATTTCACGTCGTAATCAGTATTTTTACATTGAGTTATAACAAAAGCAGTTGCTTAGCTGCTTCTACACATGTAGTTAATGGACCCATAATGACGATCGGCAACTTCCGTGCGATTATGTATCCTTCGTATGCGATTTCGGCATCCTTCGGCCAGAACAGAAAATCTCCAACACAGTGTTACTTCCCTTTACTCGGTATAGAGTAGACACTGCCACCACGTATAAATTGGACAGGATTTCAGCCGAATTATATTTTTCGTTTTTTTTTTTCCTTTTTAATTTTTGTTGTAGATCTACAAAGTTTATATTTCAAAAGCTAAATATTGTAGACCAATGTTTTCTTTGTAATACGAGTAAAAAAATAATAATAATAATGTAGCAATACTAAATTTACCCCTTTTTTTGGCTTTGAAGGCGAATGTGAATTATTCATACAGTCAATTTTCGAATGTTTATGACCTTTATTATTCATATTTTAAAGGCAAACGTCGTGCGATGCCATTATGTAAGAACAGCGTAATGGCGGACAGGTTTTTGAACACTAATTTTTCACTTGGCATGGCCACAGAGGTCTAAATTAAAGCTGTTTTCTATTTAAATTTCATTGTGGTGTATTTTTAGTGGCATTTTGATAGAAAAAATGGGAGGGGAGATTGTATTTAGTGAAGTGAAACTCAATTTTAGTATGAGTAGTACTTCCAGGTCACAGCAGTATGATTTTGATGTGATTTTACAGTATGCAAATGTGACAAGAAAAATCTCTCTTAGAAGATACATGACCCCTACTTTTCGCTTCATTATATCAGTTATATCACAACTCTTTAAAATGAGGTAAGGATTTGTTCTCTGAAATGGGTCTAGCTATGTTTGGTAGCTCTTTAAAAAAATGTCAGTTTTATATAGAATATATAGGGAATATTATTTGTTGTAGTGTGACGCTTGCCATTTTAAGATCACATGGTTTTACCATCGTCACGTGACTTGATTTGCTTATACTGTACGAAGACAGCCGACTACTTCCGAAATTTCATACGGAAATTACGTAAACAAACGAAGCTGCCGATTATTCTTCAGGGTTACCGTAATAAATGATTGTGTGATTTTCATATTTTAACTTTCATATGTCGAGCAACTTCTTTGAAAAACGTCACAGAATTCTGGTGGTAATTAAATTTCATTTCATATGTCGGCAATTTTCAGACCAATATTGATATAGAAGCAGTTTGCCGAAACGAATATTTTATAAGATTTATTTATATGGAAAGTTCTAATAAAATTTGTTTGAGGCATTGAAAACTTGCGTGTCTGCAAACGTCGTCTTTTCGTTTTGTCGTCATTTCGTTGTGTCTTCTTTTTGCTATGTCGTTGTTTCGTGAACGAAAACACGGAAAGACGTGAATTTGGGGCAGCCATTAAGCAACAAAATGAAAAAACAATAGATGCAAAGCAATGATAACGACGACCTAAATCGCCATCCTTTCATGATTTTCCGGGCGCAAGAGCGACACAATGGAAAGACGAGAAATAACTTATCGTCGTGAAATTACGAAATGACAACAATTAGCAACTATACTCGACACTATTTCCGCTTGTACGCTTTTTAGGTATGTTCGGATTCCCCGGGGATGTCGTATACAAGAGATAGAATGTTGAACACCAGTAAATCAGGCTGTTTTTATTTCATATGTAAATACACTTATTTGAAAACGTTACTTCGACATGTTCTAGAACATCATTTTATTCAGACACTTGCATGGCATTGATGAACTATATCCCTGTCATGGAAAAAAGACAAAAGCATGCAAGTTTCTGTGCGAGATAGTTACCTGCGCTTCATTACAAGGCTTTGGGGTATTGAGGATAGGTAGATAATTTTCGCACTTAGACTAGCATGCTACTGAAATTTTCATCTCGTTGATTTAGTTCGTAGCAGACTGACATACTGACAATTTAACCCTTACCCTTCTAAATTTCTATAATGAACTTGTTCATATTTGAATTTGGACGGTACCATTAACTGTTAAAAGGGGTGAGTACTAAACAACTACTGACTGAAAGGCGAACAGTGGAGATCATGATCAGACATGATCTACACTGATAGCAAAGGCAGAATCAATCGTGCCCAGCATGATAAGTGTTAAACTTGAATTTTTATTTTTAACTGTTAGGTTAAATGCATTTGACGGAAAATTCATAAGCTCTTCTGATTTATAGTAAAGTTACCTCTGATGTTTGTTTCGATATAGTAGTTATTGCTAATAATTGAAAAATGGCCAAAGCTATCATGGCCTGACTCAATCAGCGCATTAGTTAACAAAGGTAAGGGGAGAAAATCAAAGCCTTGAAATGTCTGATGGTTGCGGGTTTTTGGTAGATTTATTTTCTGTTTAAATGCCAGTCTTTGAATATAGGAATAAGGTCAGTAATTCGGTCGAAAATGTGCTTCCGTGGTGTAGTCGAAAGAAGTCCATAATAAATAGATCCTAATTTTCCCATTTTTTGCGCAAATTCGTGTAGAACGAGTGCTTTAATCACCATTTTTCACTACTAGAATACATTCTGCATGAAATGAGACGGTTTTCATGTTCATACACCCCATATAGCAAGTTTTGCAGATCGAAACCGGAAGTAGGTGTTTATTGCGAGGACGAGAGCAGATATGCGCCATTTTTAGGGTAGCAGACCACAACTGACTGGCATTTCACTAGGAACTACATAACCCCCTATTTTCTTTTCATTTTTTCGTTAATTTGTGATAGAACTTTCATGAAAAATAGGTGTAGGAAAAAGTGATGTTCTCTAAAGATACGTAGAGACGACCTTAAGTTGTCGTTTTTTATATGAAACAAAGAAGGATTTGAATTACTGACCTTTAACCTATAAGAGCTGAAGTAAGAGTTTCTCGAAACACATCGCAATTAGTCTTAATAGTCATAGATCGGTTGTATATGATATAAAAGGGTGTTTCCAATGCAAAATAATAGTGAAATTTGAAAAAAGTTGTATTTTGACCATATTTTGAGTAGATGCGCCTATTCAGCAGCGATTTCTGGGATTAAAAAGCCAATATTTTGTCTCCAGAATGTCAGAAAATGCACAAAATGCATCCTTCTGGGTCTTATTCATGACGGAATGAATGATATTTCAGAATCCAAATGAAAAATAATGCAAACGAGTGAAACTTTTACCAAAATATACAATAAAAGGACCATAGGGCCAAAATTTAGCCCAGTAAATTGGTAGGGGGTGGCTCCTATTAAATGTCTATATTTCTCTAAAATCTCGAAATTCCACAATGAAACTTGGCAATATGTTTGGTATTACATCTTTCTTGAAAATAGAGATGAAAATTGTGTGATTTTTGATAAGAGACATTTCTTATACATGAATGAGAAACAAGTACAAATTTAATGTGCTTCATATCTAAGATGAACCCTGCTTGATCCAGTTTGTGATGTAACCATGGGCTGGAATACATTATCATTGACATTGATAGATCTTATATAATCTAAATGGTCAGTGGAAGTGGATACACTTTGAATAAGAACTGCTTGTTCATTGATAATTCATCCGCATTGTTCATGAATGGGACTATTTTGTGTAGCACATGAACATCCTTTGGATGTGACTTGGAATCAAATAAAGATGCTATGATTGTCAGAAATACACTTTAACTTTGGTAGCGGGATAAACCCGCAACCAAATAAAACTGAAATTTTGTTATTAGAGTCTGAATGTTTTGAATAGAATTAACATTTTCCTTCTGAGATACAGTACAAAAATACCAGATTTATGTTCTTTAAATTGGAAAGCAGGGAAACTTTCTTAGCATTCTTCTTTACCATAAAGCATTTTATCTCGTACATTTCTCCTCTAACAGACAGACTGCAGGAAATTTACAAAATTAATTGCAGAAACATGTAAATATCAACTGGATAAAAAGATGCCATCTACGTAGTTTGCATATGTGACCATAGATATGATATTCCTAACAAAATTATTCGAGTTGATCCAGTTGTAGACACTTTCAATATATGTACCAGATTAAAATTCACAGATACAAACATGCATTTTCAACTTCTACAAAACTGTCTTATCTTAAACTGTTGTGATATCTATTTCTAGAATTTATAGACTGTTACTAGATACATAAAACATAAAACTTCAAAATGACACAGATTGAATTTACCATTGACGTCAATGAAATGTCAGAATTATTGAAATTTATTTTTCTTCTGAGACAAAAAATGTATTTTATAAATTGTTGTAACTTAAATATATAGACAGTTAAATGTGTTTTCTGTATAAAGAAGAGGTTACATAAATGCTGGTGAAATATAGAAATAACAGTAGTGTGGTTTGCAATATATCGAAAACACATGGAAATCTATGGGGTCGTTTCAAAGACCAGGCAATCAGTTTTATGTATAGTTATGTAAATAAACATATATACTTTGTTCTTTTTCTTCATTATATCCATACATAGATGCATTAAGCATTTATGTCGAAGAATTGTTTTACTCCGGTACCATGTATCCATGGTCTGATTATGTTTGCCGTGCACCGCCGTCTTACGAAAACAGTCGGACGACCTATATAGTGGCATATAATTGTACTTTATACATTGTAAATCGTAACTGGTTCAGTACATGTAGCGTCAAGTGTTCGTGACAGATACAGATAAGAGGACTATTTTTGTGCTTCCATTAACTCGAGGGTAAGTAAGAAAGATTTTCTTTACACTTAAAATTGTTATCTTCCATAACACCATTTCAAAAACCCAAGGTCAAAGTAGATATCCAACAGTTTGCGGTATAAATTTTGTTATTTTGTCCCCGATATTTTTTTATATAGAGATCGATTATGTATTACAACCTCGTTGCTAACCAACATCCACGAGGCTAAGACTCTTAGTGATTAATTATCTAAATGCATTTCTAAATAATTTGCTAAAGGTACCCTGATTTTGCCCTCATCTGGTTCTTGTAGTTAATCCTTTTCTTTTAAGATTTGCTAGGAATTGTGTAAACTGATAAATGATTTCATCTACCAGACAGATATTTTGTCGAGATACGGCCCTTTGGAAACTTTCATGAATGATCATTTATCAGATTTAATGACATACTCCTATAGGCTTTCTGAAGAGTTGCCGCCCTTTGGATCAACTAATTTTGCGCTCGTTGCGCTTTGTGTCATAAGGGTAATTAATGAATTCGCCTCTATCGTGAAGAATTAATTTATTGTGGCATAGTAGTGATCCTTTAAGGACTTTATTTTGATTCTTTGCTTTTGCCAAATCCATTCGACAACATCCTGTAAAACACCGATATGATGTTACATCTGTCTTAAATTCCAAACGTTTCAAAGTCTAACTTTAAATGTGCACCTACTTATGTTCAATTAACAAAACTCTTATCGATTGACATAAAAAAGAATTTTGTTAGCAATTTTGTTAGGTTTTTTTAGACTGAAAATAACTTACAGTATATCGCAGCGAATGTGTTACATACTTATTCAAGTCGTTAAGGTTGTTATGGGAGCTACTCCCATATATACTCAAATTATTTAAAGGAGTAATCATAAGTTACAGGTCTCGAATGGACAAAAGTATTAAAATCTGTCCCCTTTATCTAATTAACATTATTTACATTATTTTTATAACATGTGACATGATGTCCAACAAATACTTGTTTAATACGATGGCTAGAGGGGTTTTTTTTCAACAAAATTCTGCCTAAGTTGAGTCTTGCATTTTTGTGTTGTTCCCATTGACCGTAATGCTAAATGACGTTGTACCACTTTATTTGACGACGCCTTGTATGGGTTATTATTATGAGATACCAACTCAAAATTAACGATGTAAGTGTATTAAATAATCACTAAATAATTATTGGGAAGGGCCAATAAATCGATATACTGTTTTTCTATTATTGATTTATTCAATCGTATCGGATTTAAGAGCATTGGAAGACTATTGCCATAATTATTTCACGTCTTAAAAGCCAGCTCATTCAAAAAAATATTCTCGGAAGATAAAGATTTCGACACTGACTGATATGAATAATGGAACGAGAGAGAGAGAGAGTCCATTCTCATAGCTATCATGCTCTTCCTCTTGAGCGTATTGAAGAGGAAGAGCGTATTTCCATTACATATTTTTTCATATAAAAAAGAAAAATACAGCGTGTCTGCTTTCACTAATGATAATACTGAAGGACCCGATTTGTGTGATACTGTTTTCTATCTGTTCTTCTCCGTAATACGAATAAAATCTCTCGGATGGCTACGGACCTATTCATAACTTCAGATTTACATAGACTTACTGGCGCTACGACCATCTAAACTGAACATAGTTTTTGCAATGCACTTCATTTTGCAGAAGAAACTAAGTTACACTCAAAGTCATCAAAAAGATTATACCAAGTCTATTTAGTGTGCGCGACTTTTCTGCGGATCTCGCCAAATCGGGAAACATATTAAACATCCATTACTTCAACAAATTAAGCCAGAGGAATTTTACCATGTTTAACATTTTATGTATTCCTATAACAGAAAATTGTTATACCCACGCAGACATTTTGACCAATCAGCAGATCAAACAGACGTTTTTTTCATATTGCCGAACTTTAGTACTTATAGGTCTGTAACCAGCTGCGGACAAATCCCCTAACAACTGGGTTTTGTTCTGTATGCCCGTTATTCACTTAACGAGACAATATACTTAGTCCATGATATATCGTTGAAGATATAAATCATTTAACTAAATACCTCAGATTCCTCAGCCATTTCAAATAAAACAAATGTATATTTTTACTAACATACATCATTTGTTGGTTTAAGTAAATTTGCTTTCCTCTTGTTCAGTCTCTTGAAGATCGCTGTTCTATGCAAGCCAGATGGACTGTTTAGGAATAAGGTCAGTAATTCGGTCGAAAATGTGCTTCCGTGGTGTATCGAAAGAAGTCCATAATAAATAGATCCTAATTTTCCCATTTTTTGCGCAAATTCGTGTAGAACAAGTGCTTTAATCACATTTTTTTCACAGCTAGAATACATTCTGCATGAAATGAAACAGTTTTCATGTTTGTACATCCCACATGGCAAATTTTGCAGATCGAAACCGGACGTAGGTGTTTATTGTACGCACAAGAGTAAATATGTGCCAATTTTTAGTAGCAGACCACAACTGACTGGCATTTCACTAGGAACTATTCAACCCCCTATTCTCTTTTCATTTTTTCATTAATTTATTATAGAACTTTCATGAAAAATAGGAGTAGGAAAAGGTGATGTTCTATAAAGATACGTAAAGACGACCTGAAGTTGTCGTTTTTTATATGAAACAAAGAAGGATTTTAATTACTGATCTTCAACCTTTGAAATAATTGTTAATGTAATAAGGTGTTTCAGTCCTTTGTTTGACAAAAGATGATGGTTATTCGTTTATCTACATTTGTTTGGAGTACAAAACTGACAAAAACTCAGAATGAAAAGAAAAGTAAGGGTCATGTATCTTTTAAGACAGATTTTTGTCACATTTGCTTACTGCAAAATCAGACCAAAATCACACTGCTGTAACTTGGAATTATTACTCACACTAAAAGCGACTTTTATTTCACCAAGTACAACATTTTCTCTCATTTTTTTTCTACAAAAATATGTCAAAAAATGCAACAACAAAGAAATTTAAACAGAAACTAGACCTCTGTGGAAAGCGCAAGTGAAAAATTAGTGTTTTATAACCTGTCCGCCATTATGCGATTAGACCAGATGATTCTGGCGCTGGTTCCTTTAGTACACCCAAGGACTTTAAAATGGACATTCGTTATTCTTATCCAGCGACGACAATCGAAGCTCTATATATCCGAATAAAACTTACCCGAATAGCCACGCTTCACTTAGCACAGACAAATTACTTGTTTATACCATTATTTATTATACAGACTTTATAAATATAAACATCACGAATATCTTCTTAGATCAAACATTTTTAATTTTGAATGTCTTTAAAGTGACCAAATTTCATTTAAATATTACCTTCCAGATACAAAATATGAAATATGGCTATTACACCATGTTATCCTTAAAGTCCAGGATTTAGAATGGCAGCCGAATGTCTTTAGGTTGAACACCACTAGATATAGCTTTTCTTTATTTCATATAAAATCCACTCACTTAATAAAGGCATTTCAACAATTTCTAGAAAATCAGATTTTCATAGATTAATATTACCCAAAAGAACTACATCGCTGTTGTAGATAAAGAAAAAGGGTGTTACTCTTTAAATAAGAAAGATACGCTTCCTTGAATACAACCCTCTGGATTTACTCCTTTTCGCTTCTTTCAATGTCGCTTTTCGCGACATAAATTTCTAATGCCGCCAGTTTTATCTAGCGTCAGATAGGAGCATGTAATTTTGACAGAATTCTACCAATACATAAAGTAAAAGAAAGCACGATACTGTTCAGAATGGGCACGAGGAAAGAAAAAAAAGATTAGGAGTATTGATATTTAGACTACCTGCGAATGCTTAAATTTTATTTGGTAGTGATCAGCCTAAATGGCGACCTGCCGGTAGAAAATAATATAAGATTCTATCACCGGTTGTAGGTGCAGATGGGAATTTCCGGCCTCGAGGGTAACTGTTTAGGCGGTTACGAGGCCCCAGGCTCCAGCCGAGTAACCGCGTAAACAGTTACCCGAGAGCCGGATTCTAGGAGGAAATTATCAAGTGTGGCTTTTTATAACTTAATTAAAGCTATATACCTTGAGCTTTTGTACTTTTATCATCGTGCATCCAAGTTGATGTTAATCTCTGGTATGCTCAGACTTAATTTACCCCCTTTGTTTTGGTTCAGCAGACCTAAATATTATTCCCTTTTCTACCAAAATGTCAAAAATATAGCCACAATGAAATTTAAACAAAACATAGCCTTAAGTTAGACCTCTGTGGCCTTCCTATGTTCGGTAACCTGACCGCCATTTTGTGACTAAACCCGATGGCTCCCGCGCTGGACCCTTTAGTACTGATATACCTTTATGTTCATTTCTTACAAAATGCCAATGTATCCACCAGGACCATTTTTAATGTCTATTACATACAATTGTCTGTGCTAAACGATTTTGAAAAAAAAAATGAAAGAAAATTAGGGGCCATATAACTCCCTAGAATATTCAGCCCAGTCATTGTAAGAACCTACGACCTGGCTACTGACAACAGCGCTCTTGCTACTGAGCCCAGTGGGATTATGTAAAACTTGGTTTCTCAAACAGGTTTCTAATACAGGCTATTGCATCCGTGGTTACCTGGGATTTCATCTACAAAAAGTAAACTAAGACATGTTTCAACAGTTTTAGTTTCAGTTAAAAACAGACTCATTGATTCAAAGGTGAGCAGTACCAAGATGTATTCCTCCGCCATGGTTGATATCATAAGTCTGGACCTGAATATTGTGTCCATTTACCGAGAAGTTACACTTATGGTTCGTCCTCGCGAAAAAGCAGACTGTGTACATTGCAATATCAAACTCTGGACTTGTACCATACATTAAGGAACCCAAAGACTTTGTTTTCGATAACCATCTGAAGTGGGCACCAAGTATGTTAGGCTGAAAGAAACAAACATATCTAGACTGATAGTGTTAATAACACTTTAGCAAAGAAAAACTAAGTTATTTAAGAAACAATTACCATTTTTGTTTTAGTTTGTTTGTTTGTTTTGTTTGTTTTGGGTTTAACGCCATTTTCAACAGTATTTCAGTCATGTAACGGCGGGCAGTTAACCTAACCAGTATTCCTGGATTCTGTACCAGTACAAACCTGTTCTCCGCAAGTAACTGCCAACTTCCCCACATGAATCAGAGGTGGAGGACTAATGATTTCAGACACAATGTCGTTTATCAAATAGTCACGGAGAACATACGCCCCGCCCGAGGATCGAACTCGCGACCCCGAGATCCGTAGTCCAACGCTCTTACCTACTGAGCTAAGCAGGCGGGCTTTTGTTTTAGTAGCAACGATTCAAAAATGGATTTTTCCAATTAATCCAGTTAAACGGAACCGCATGTTTTTGCGCTTTGCAATGTATAAGCTTATATTTGAAATATGTCCTTTAGAATTTTGCTATTTATTTAGTTTAGAATGGTATGTGAAATGTGAGATTAAAATAAATCAGAATATTTTATTACATTTCAATATGTTTCTTTTTCAATATTTGTAACAACAACGACTCATTTTCATTAAAACTTTTGCAATAGTAAATCTTTTTTTTTTCTTAATTTCCTATTCTTCAAAATTAAATAATATGGAGCATCACGGGCATAGGTTCGATTTCAATGTTAAGAGGGAACAATCGCAGCCGAGCAGGCAAACCTACATTATTTCCCAGAAAAGTATTTTGACAACAAAACGGTATTGACAATAGACAATCATGTAATATTCTTTGATATCAGTAAATGCTCTCTAAGAAGGCTTTTCGATTTTTTTTACTGTGCGCCAACTCCTTCGCCTATGAGTATTCTGAGTATTGACTGCAAACCTGCTTTGAGAATATATATCCCATGTAGTCAAGATTTCCTTTCTTTTCTTGTAAGTGAAACTGTATCCAGTTATGAAAACCAACAACTTCTGTAGAGTCAGTCTCACCAACAAACACGTGCTCAAAACCAGAACTATCAGTAACGTGACCATGTCGAGGATAACCATCAAACCAGATACGCCGTAGCTGGGTCTCCAATGAACTCCAGGTTGATCCAACATAACCTAAATATATTTGTAAACGCATGATCAAATCTGGAAATAAAGGCCATTTAATCATTTCGTGTCTAGACCAGATACGACAAGTGGGAACTCTAGTGAACTTCATGATTATCCAAAACAATATCACATGGAACGGTTATACCAGTAAAACAGTGCGGCACTATTAGTGATAGGCAACAATCCAGATACTTCGATGTCACCTCTTTAAGAAACCACAAGTTGAGACCACTCTTCCTAAATGCCTACAGAAAACCAATTCTATATAAACCTTAAAATATTACAAACCATGTTGGTGAAGAAACTGCAAAGTTTTCTGCATCACTGATGTCTTAGAAATAGCATCCAAAAATGACGTCACTTCGTGATCTTCTTCGTAATTTGAATGCTCCGCCCCACCTACCACGTGATTATAGTTGTCAAGGAGACGAATCAGGGCGGCATAGGTTGGACGACTAAAGTAGTAATAGTCGTTTACATAGCTAAATAAACTGAAAAGTATATGAAAGGTACATTTTAGCTAATCGTTCTCACGGTTAGGAAGCTTAAAATACAGACTTGGCACTTCTACTCAATAGTTAAAGGGTCAAGATCAATATGACATACATTCTCATCCGAATTTAAAAGTTACTTTGAAAATATTTACCATGTAAGCGAGCTGTATAAATTTCTACAAACCCAGAACCCCTATGTTTATTTTGTACAGCTCTGTGTCTATGTACATTACCACCAAAGCAATATGTTTCGGTCTATATTCAGTTATGACAAGCTACTCAAAGATCTTGCATTTATTTTCATCAGCAAACTGAGTTCACCTTTTTGAAGATTTAATTTTGTTTCCATACCTGCTGGACGCCCTGTCAGACGTAGAGCCAGAGTATGTGTGACCTTGAAGGTTGACCCTGACGCTCGTTGCTGCGTTAGTATCACCGTTCCAGATCGTTGCCATAAAGTCCGACAGTTGGCCATCTGACACGGAAGCACCAGCATACCACAGCACTTCTGCAAACAAACAAAAATAAAAATATGTTTTTCAACATTTTGTCAATTGTAAAGAAGTTTATGGATAACGTTTTCTGAGACCCACATGCATACATTGCCAAACACCTAGATTTATGAAAACATGTACAAATCAAATTTTACGAAATCTTGCCATCTACAATCATATCTATAATGTTGCCTCAACAGAAACAAATATGCCGAGCTAGTTCTAGGACATATAGCAAAACAAATATAAGTTGGTCAGGTTTAGACCAAATCCAGGTATCAGTAACAGATATTGGGGCATTCCAAAGTTGTAAAGTGTTGTTGTTTTTTTAAAGCGATTTTGTTGCGTTTTCTTCTCATGAACCTTTATCACAGAAAGTGTGCGTGTGACAAGCAAAATATCTATATATTGAACTGAAAAGAACACTTACCAACAGCAAAGAATGTAAAACAAAATGTATACATGACCGCCGTCACAACTTTACGAACCAATTTTACAACTGCAAGTCACGAATCTAACATTTGTATTTGTTATCTTTCCATAGTGCAAATGTACTGTGAAGATATACGTATGTAGAATTATTTTACCTTGTTAAATACCTATGAATTTTCTGTCTGAAAAACGGCATGCCATGTATTTCACTAACGAATACAAAACCCTGTATTCAACTCCCATCGGATACCGTCAGAAATTACGTAATGATGGTGTCTCCACGTTCCATGTGTCAAACAATTCACGAGTTTATAGTTTTATTTATCTAACACTAAATAGATATATGTGCAGGCCCGGATGCAGAAATATTTTAATGGGGGTGGGGGCACCAGTTTAGAACAAATGCGTGACCGGCGAGGTGCATAACTCCGAGAGGGGGTAGGTACGGCCTCTGTCCGTGTTGTAGGGAAGATTGGGGTCTTCCCCTGAAAGTTTTTGATATATAGGCATGAAATGGTGGCGTCTGGTGTATTTTTGGTCTGTTTTAGGGGGTCAGGGGGCTCTTCCCCTGAAAATTTTTGAAATACAGGTATGAAATGGTGACCTCTCGTGCGTTTTTGATCCTAAAGTTTGAGATAATACTATTTTTCTTTGCCAAAATAGTTGGGTGCAACCTTGATGATTATAGGTCACTTATCAGCCAACTGGGGGACACGCCCCCACCACCACCCCGGCCCGGCCCGGCCCTGGATTCGGGCCTGTACTGTATGTGTATAATAAAAATGCCATTAAAACATTGGCTTGATCTGCAATGATGCATTCGGCTGTAGTGGATTTTGTCAGGGCGGATCATACTCGGCGCAAGGGCTTCGTTGGATCCAGGCCTGGCAAAATACAGCCGAGCCAATTACAACATTTCACAACTATACTAGCCCTATTATACAATTTATTGATTCGCTGTAACTCCCCTATTTCATACTGTGCTAAGGTCAAGACCAGTTTTGTTTACCATGAATTTCACTTAAAGGGCTAAAATAAAAAGCATTTTTAAGTGTACATAAAATCATCATAGCAAGTCAAATTAACAAATTCCAAAACCTAGCCTGTCAATAAACTAACCTTTAACACGGCTGTGCTGTAATGTATTTTTACAACTGTTTAATATATCTATCTGTGTTTTATCCCCTTCCATCTTAAAATAGATGTAAGAGAGTACAGACTTTTTTTAAAAGTAAGACAAGCCGACCATTCTGGCAAAGTTTCATAAAAATATTTCATGATTATAGGAGGAATAGCGATAACAACGTCAAACAACGTATAAATTAAACACAAAGATTGACAAAATAACCAAAATACAGATATACAGTATTATTAAATCAAGATAAGATTCTAACTCAAAGTTCTGTGGACCACTTCAAAACAAGTGCATGGGTGGAACCGGGCATCGCAGCAGGAGTCCCAAATACATGCACGCCAGCATACACACACATACGCACTTCCGTAAAATCCGGCGCCTTAAATCTCGCAAACCTCTATATCAGTAGTAATTTTCATTGCCAAAGAGGCGCCATGGACTGTCAAACCTATCAACTTGATTGAGTTTTTTTAATTACTTTTTAGTTTTTTAATTTGTTTATTTATTTATTTATCTATTTATCTATTTGTCAAATTTTCATGCATCATCTCTGTAAAATATACGTCAAGTTGAACAATTTTAGGTACCTTCCAGACATTTTTTGAAGAGGCATGACCCTGAACCTCCCTCGAAACACCACGGCCCACCTCAAAGAAAATAATGGATCTGCCTCTGAACTGAGACTAAAACTCACCAAAATTTCAATGGCACCCTATACCCATTAAAAATTAGTGAAACAAATTACTTAAAACGAAGTTTGATACATTCTTCAACCCAAACAGGAAAAGTTTGGGTCAGTGTTCTAGGAAGAGGAAATTATTGATTGTAATATTAGAAGGCAGAGCCAGCCCAAAAGTGTGTTCTTGGCCAGCAGTCTGAAAATCCCTAGGTTGGCGTTGTGTTTTTACTTTGATTTTATGCAGGTCAAATATAAGGAAAATTTAGTTTTAAAAGGAGACAAATAATATGTTCTCCAAAAATCTTTACCTTTCGTCTAGGGGCTTTACCAGGTAGAGTTGGTCTGCCCAAATAACAAAACAACAGCATAAGGTACATAGAAGTTATTAATTCATTAATATTAATTTTACATATCCACGTATCCAAGTGTTAAACACCCTATAAAGACTCACTTATTGTTGTTTACGTAGCTTTTCTCAACGAAATTAGGTTTTGTTTTGGGAAATTTAAGCGCAATATTTTTTGTCAGACTGTGTATTCTTAAAAAGTGGCATTTTTGAAAATGCATTGTATGTTTCAGAAAAAAAATTGTTTCTGTAGTGACTGAATTGAAAACTCATACATATCCACGGGTGGTAAACGCGCAATTCAATTCCCGCTGGGAATACGCTTAAAATGGGTTACGCGACGTCCGGTGCTGGTGTTGCGCGTAAGAAATAATTTATTGCAAAAGAGTGTTTTAACACTATTAATGCACGGTGGGCGGTTAAACGTCGGGCGTAATAATTCACGAGGGCGCAGAAATTATTTGTGCGACGTGTTACCGCCCGAGTGTATAAATAGTGTTAAAACACGGTCTTGCTATAAATTATTTCGATTCTAATATGCCCTTAATCTAAAACAATAGGTAAGATATAGAAGCGCTCCTTCTTGATCGCAACAAAAACTTTGACGTCACCGCACGTTAACGTGACGTCATCTATCGTAGGAGTGTTTTAACAGAGACAAGCATATTAGAATTCTATATATTTCCTCTTGCTACCTGATTCGTGTTCAAATGATTTCAAATGACTTAGATTGCAAGAATTTTAGTCAAAAAGAGATCAGGAAAATCACTCAGTGTGATAATAGCATACAGTTTACTCCTAGACTGGACCTAGTAAACTTGACTGGTCTTTTTGTTCATATGCGAAATATGGTATTTTCTGGAATAGAGGAAGAGGGTAATGAGAAACCTGAAGAGTCTCAGGAAATTTTACGTATTTTTTAGTTGAGAAAACGAAACTAGCGCAGACTCTAGTAAATACATTAAAAGTCTTGAACGAGTTCATCGTATTGGAGACAAGTCTACTAACCAACCTGGAACAAAATATCCAAAGTACCGTATTCAAATACTTCAAGAATAGAGAGATGGTTCGACGTGCAAGTCCTATATTGAAAAAAAAAACCTGAGTCATCACGGGCGGGCACCGGGGTAGAACCACCGATCTTTCGAAAGCTAGCTGGATACCTTCCTCACATGAAGAATTCAACGCCCCGAGTGAGGCTCGAACACATATCGGTGAGGGGCAAGTGATTCGAAGTCAGCGACCTTAACCACTCGGCCACGGAGGCCCCTCCTTGATGTTCAAGTCCTCGATACTAAACTAATAAATGCGGTCGTCGGTAGCATTTGACTACCACAGACGTATAATTCCTATAGCTAATGCCTTTTCTAACTACGCTACAGTAAGTGCTTCCATATTAAGCTTTATGAAAGCTAAAATGAATACTATCGGCATATGGCCCAACAAGCATATGTTAGTATGTAAATAGACAGTAGATGCAAAAAAGTCTGTTTTAGATAATATTAAATACCCCATATTACCAAATTTAAAGATACTTTGAACAATATCTTTTTGCACTTGGCCTTAAACATTTAAATACATGCTACAACAAGAGCTGTCACAGGAGACAGCGCGCTAGACTATTCCGGTGCTGGACAGTGAAACTGGGCACATCTGAGGAAACTGGAGCTGTCACTGGAGTGTTTATTGACTCCAATGGTGGATGAAGATATTGCACAATAGCTTGAGTCTGTGTCAAAAATGTTAAGTAATAAGAGAGGTAAAGATAAAGTGTATCAAAACACTATATAAGTATAATTCTAAGCAAAAAAGGGGCATAATTCATAAAATATTGGTGCTAGAGTTATGCAACTTGTGTCATATGATGTGGATGATGATGTGGTACAACAACTTCAAGTTTGAATCAAATGCATTTCGCAATAACTGAGATATAGTGAAAATGGTTCAAAATTAACCTTAAATTCTAAGTGAAAGGGGCATAATTCATGAAAATTTGGTGCAAGAGTTATACATCTTGTGTCAAATGATGTGGGTAATAAGGTGGAACAACTATTTTAAGTGATTAAAGTTTGAATCAAATCTATTTAGTAATTACTGAGATATAGTGAAAGTGTATCAAAACTTTAACCTGAAATTCTAAGTAAGAAGGGGGAATAATTCATGAAATATTGATGCAAGAGTTATGGCTCTTGTGTCATATGATGTAAGTGATGATGTTGAACAACTATTTTAAGTTTGAATCAAATCCGTTTAGTAATAACTGAGATATAGTGGAAGTGCACCAAAACTTTAACCTGAAATTCTAAGTAAAAGGGGGGATAATTCATTAAATATTGGTACCAAAGTTATAAGACTCGTGTCGTATGATGTGGGAGATGATGTGGAACAACAACTTTCAGTTTAAATCAAATCCGTTTAGGAATAACTGAGATAGAGTGAAAGTGCATTAAAACTTTAACCTGAAATTCTCAGTGAAAAGTGTGTGTGTGTGGGTGGGGGGTGGGGGGCGATAAATTATGAAACATTGGTGTGAGAGTTATGGCCCTTGTGCCATATGACGTGGGTGATGATGAGGAATAACTATTCTATTTTAAGTTTAAAGCAAATCCATCAAGTAATTACAGAGATAAGGAGAAAAAAGACAAAGTGTAAAATAACTTTTACCAATGTGGGGACGCGGAAAGACGCCGACGCCAGGGTGAATAGACTAGCTCTCCATATACTTCGTACAGTCGAGCTAAAAAGGACAATAAGAATGGTGGTATCCTTGGTGGTATCTTATAATTGGAATGTGCCATATTTGGAGTGTCTGCTTTTCTTCTCGGGTTTCACTTGATTGAGAACTCATTGGATATTTAGCAAGTAGATTTAGAAGAAAATTGAAGGATTTCATTGCATTTCCTATTTGTCTAAGTGTCTCTTATTTCTGCGATATATTGCACAATTTGCAGTTTGCACTGTTTATCAATGATCATCATGTGCTTTAAATCAATACCTTTTGCAGGTTTCCAGATTTTATCAAATTGCAATCCTGAGTTTGGCTGATCTATAGTAATAATGAGATTTGATATGGAGTTAACAGGGGTAGGTAAAAAACTGATAGACTTTTGTTTGTTTGTTTGCTGTGGGTTTTACGCCGTTTTTAACATTTTTTTTCAGTTATGTAACGGCGGGCAGTCAACCTAACCAGTGTCCCTGGCTTCTGAATCAGTATAAACTTGTTCTCAACAAGCAACTGTCAACTTCCCTGAATCAGAGGTTGGGGACGAATGATTTCAGATACAATGTTTTCTTCAAATCGTCAGGGTGAACATACGCCTCATCCGGGGATTGAACTAACGACCCCGTGATCCGTAGATCTGTGCTCTTTCTATTGAGCTAAGCGGGCGGGCTGTTGTAGGTAGAGCTGTCAATAGACTACTGAGCTGGAGACAGTTTACATTCAATTTGTGGAGTATTTCTGTAGCAAGGCATGGGTCATTTTCACTGTCCTTCACTTTTTGCAATAAACGTCTTTTTTTCTCTTAACACTAGACGTCAAACACTCAAATTTCAAGAATTTCGATTAATTTTTATATGTGTCTGATGTGTTTCTTTTATATCAATCGTAAAGAGTTTATCATTTAGGGTGGATTTGGAGAGAGCTTTTGTAGGTAGTTTACCATACCTAACAGGCTTTTGGGCTCAGCCCGATATTTTAGGAGAGACTCAGACTTTTATGACCTCAATCTTTGATGGATCTGCTGTAACGTCTTTAGATGTTATACGTTGACCAAAGAATGGCACCTCTTGGACCCCAGTGCAACACATATCAAGACTGAACCGTATATACCTTTCTGTCTGGCCACATCAAGCACTGACTTGAGCTGGTAATCACTCCCTATTCTGGTTTTACCGTATACATGTATCAGTATGCCGTCAGCTGTTGCTGAAACAAAAAAAAGAGTCCCTCTAGTATTTCATTAATATTTCTTTAAAATACGTCTTGGATTCTGTGTTGTTATCTTTTCTGGTTCTTTGGAATCATTGAGTCCATTCAATACATATTTAATTGGGATGTTACTTTGTTTGGTTGCTTTCTTTGCTTCCAAAGGATCTTTTTATAGATTGTGTTGGCTTTGTCCAGAAAGGTAGTCCGAGGTTTCTGAAGCTGTCATACTTTTTCGGACATAGTATAGCATTAGCTATGTAGGGTGCGAATCGGGAGCTTGTCACCCGCAAGCCCTGAAACAATTGTTTGAACTGAAAAACTTAATATCTATGCAATCTTCATAGATTATAAGCTAAACATCCAGCAAAAGTAGGTTCGCGAAATCTGCTGCTAATATGCCGAAGGACTTGAAAATATAGTCCCTAGATAAGAGGGACTGTTTGTAGTCCTCACAAGAACTGTTTGCGGTAAGAGTTGCAGTGTGTATCTTGGATCTTCTTCATAGTCAACACTCCAGTGACACGCTGGTGTCCCGCGTTGATGTTAGCATTGTTAATCCGGTCAGTGCGGTTTCAGAATTCTTCAACGGGTACCTGCTCAAACATTTAAACTTTGTTTAAGGTATAGTGAGTGATACTGTGACCCAGTTATGTTGTTACAAGGAAGTACCCATATATTATTACTGACAGAAAATCAGCTAAGTTATATAATTATTCTGTTGACGCCGTTTGACAAATAGCAAATTTAGCGTTTTCCGTCATTTTAATTCTCCAATCAAGGGAAGTAACAAGTGCAAAGAAATAAATGTACACCTGAAAGCGGTTGTTTCCCTTACGCACAAAAACTGTTCAACCCACTCAACACGTGTGTACATCCAATAGTTTGCGTCACACTCGCGGACACTGGTAGAGTTGACCAGATCCCGGCAAAAGCAGTTTTACTAATGCCAGGACCAATCAGTTACTTATTTATGTTTACGTATATTACTACAGGTTTTTCTCAGTTGAACTCGTGGACTGTTAACAAAGCTGTATAATTATATTACATACTGATTTGTCCGGCAGTATGTTTTCGCAATGATACTGCACATTTAAATATATTCTTTCAAAATACGGACCTACGCGGTCGAGTGGCAAGGGCACTTACCCATCCCCGATGCGCGGAAATCCAGCTGGCATAAGAAAGGTCGATGGTTCTATCCATCTATCCATGTACCCGCCCATGCCTATAACAATGTCCGGAAGGGTACCAGGGACCTATCTTTGCCGTAAAAAGCTGGAAAAGTCGTGATATGCTGGCGTGGCTCTCAACCGGACAAAAACAAAACAAATCAAACTAAATCTTTCAGAATACGCTCGAATTGCTCTGGGGCCTGCGAGAAGATCTAACATGTAAACCATCTATATACAAGTCGTCTGTTACTTAACGAGAAAGTACAATCAAGAAAGACACTCAAAGTAAAGTAACGTGTCATTAACCACAATGCCATAAATTATGACAACAATTTGGCAATGTTTTCTTTGCATTATCTAAAAAGCAATCTACTCATATCGCATATCGACCTTCGTCTTAAAGTTCACTGACTCGGTTAGAAATAACTTGGTCATGCCCTCGTTTTGGAACAGAGGTCACTCCGCTGTGTCGTGACCATATCGTTCTTGACTTCTTTTTTTCTGGAATGACCTTTGGAATATGATTTAAATGTGTGGTAACTGTCTAATGACATTTCGTGACTTTGACTTCTATGCATGGCTACTTTGGGCTTGAAAAGTACATTTACATGTCGGTAAATATACATGAAGATGCGACTGAATTGTATACAAATTGCGCAACAAACGAATAATTGATTGAATACTTGCGGACAATAATTAATTATTGGCATATTAAGAAATGGAATGATAAAGAAGGTTCTAAGAGTGTTGTTTTATGTTGTTCCGCTGTCTATTAGAAGTTGTTAGCAGAAACCGAACGTTCTAAAATGCTCAACTCATGAGTAGTTTACGTGTTCTGGGAGCCGTAATTGCTTTTCAAGTGAATAACACAAACTTGTGTTTTAAATGTTTCTATCATGTTCCTAATTTTTCCATTCTCTCGATCGTTTACGTGCGCGCCTGACACCAACTCTCAAGAATGAAATATGTAATTAATCATAACACAGAGGTTGCTGAACTTGTTATTTGCTGACCTAGATTTTCTTTTGATAAAAAGTTTTAGACCTAGATCTGTTTTCCTCTGACAACAAAGGTCTTTACTCACATTCGTTTATCAAAGTAAATATTTTTTACGGAAAGTCATATTATACTCCTCAATAGATTGAAAGGGTTAGACGGGGTCATCTGAGGTTATCCGAGGTCACGTTTGACCGAATTGTCTAGACAATAGTGGAGGTTAATGTAATTTACAGAAGCTGTAGAGTTGGAAGTTGGGATGAGGTGGAGGGACTTAATGCATTGAATAACAACACGATAGTAAACTGTTGCCCAGTAAAGTATTAAAATCTATGTAACGATGGGGATGGTGCTGGTTGTGGTACTTCGGTCTGTACACACACAACACTGTCAGCAGTGGGTTACCTTAAACCCAACTGACGCAAAAGAAAAAATCCCATTGGCAAAAAAACGCCCAGTAACATATAGGGCTTATACGGCTGCTAATGTAAAATATAATCCAGTACGACAAAGTTCACCAGAATGAGTTCATGTCCTATATATTCGTCATTATTATTATTATTTCCCGTCAGCATGATCTGTCTCCGTTTGCGTCATTCTATATTGATTGGTGGTAATTTAGACAAAAATGTTGCTCGTTCGGGCATTGACCTAGTCACATGCAGAGTACTTCATGGAAAGAAACCATTTTATAACATACATGATTTTAGTGAATATTCGAAATATTAGAGTGAAGTATATCTGATATTTTCACAGTAAAAATATCAGTTACATTGTTTTTTCATTAGTAACAAACGATAAAATGAGTAAATTTTGTCAAAACATGAAATAAAAAGAAATTGTTTGTTTTAAATGTAAGATCAAAATATATTTCACTCATTAACACCATATCTTACATTTTCAATCTTGGCTATGTCACTCGTGAAAATATTGCATCTGGTGTTCATCCGTGAACGAAATTTCAGTCTTACACTGAAACAAACAATTTCCCACTACATACATGTTGTAATTATGTGAAAGAAGCCTGTGTTCTTAATTTCAATTATTAAAAGACGTCACCAAGGTTTATTACTGATGGTCATGTGAATAGTACTTATTACTGGAAGAAGTCTGTAACAGGTCTGCAACGAGTGTGCCATACACAATGAGTGAATTGTTGCACTACATCTATCTACATCTTTCACCCAACCGTCGATTTCCGACTATCACTGGGCGGCAAACCCACATAGACCTTTGTAATATATAAGAAGTCATGTATTTCAGTCACAGAGCATTGAAAGAACTGTATGCTGATGTCTCGGGTTTGAGCGACGGTCTTTTTCTCTTTCTTTTGTTCTCTTATTGAGGCATTTAGAAAGCTAAAACGGTAATATGAGACCTTAGATGCTATATATTTCAATCAATTGTACATCAAAGACGTTACTAAAGAAGGCTGTTTGATCATGCTGTCATATAAAAAAGTGCGGGCCTATTTATTATCAATAATCAACATTCGTCACAAAAATAGTTATGAGGTGGACATTCAACCTTAGTTGAAGCTATATATTGCCCAAGTACAAATATACGTTTGCTAATTATCACTTCAGATCCGCCATTACCGTTTAATTAGTTTATGTCCATTAATAACGTCTCAAGATAAATGGCATCATTTTGATAGTATGGTATTTTCTTCGACACATTATTGTTCCAAAATAACCAGTTTAATATATGGTATTCTTTTCAACTAATTCAATCAACCACATTCCATTAGTATATGACGTATGTGGAAGGCAACATAGAGTTAATTTTTTTAAACTTAACCCTTATCATGCTGGACACGACTGACTCTGCCTTTGCGACCAGTGTAGATCATGATCAGGCTGCACATCCATGCAGTCTGTCAGTATGTTTTGGTAAGCACCCCTTTAAACAGCTAATGGTATTGTCCAAATTGAAAGATGGACAAGTTCATTATAGAAGTTTAGCAGGGTAAAGGTTAAAAAAGGATGCATACTAAAAATCCGTGAAATTGCCTTATCCCTGCTGTAATAAGACATTTGAAAAAAAATATTCTCTAGAAAGTCCCCAGGACAACACTTTTAAAGAGCAGATACCTTTCTGCAAATGTTCAGTTTGAACAGTTTCTTTTTTAAATTTCAACAGCCAGTTCAGAGTAACCACTTGTGTTCACCAGACAAAGTTCTGTTTTTCCTATAATGTTGACCTCAGAAGTTGAACTAAAAGGTGCTTAGTTGTTAGCGAACTTGACCTGTATTCATCAACGTTTTGAAGTCTAAAACTCGGACTTAGACTTTTAAAATACTATTTTTTTCTATTTTGCTCTGGCATTTTCAAGTACGCATAGAATGCAAAGAAACTGTGTATGAATCCTTTATCTGACTGAAGACTCCGCAAAATTCCAGCAGTATGGTTATTGGCAAAGTTATGGCACATTGAAGATTAAGGTTAAGAAATAAAACGTTTAGGAATATGGGTCTAGGACTATGGTGTAAACGATCTGGGTTTGACTTCCGGTCGCGACTGATATCCAGACTAGTATTCAGTAAAGGTCATATTATATAAATTGTTCCCAATAATGCCCGTACATGGGGTATATTCTAATCCCTGACCTGGACTGGACCGGTTGAAAATTGTTGGAGAGGCGATAGTTTTCGATGTATCAAATGTGACGGCGGTTTTTAAAGGACTAACATCAGGCATTAGAAGAGTGTCACATTTGGACGTAGTTTATTTTCTTATTCAGTAATGAAAACTATCTGTCATTCAAACCACTTTTGTGATAAGTCTCAAGAAATGAAAACGTCAGGTTACCACCACTAAATTTATAGTTCTTGACTCACATTAAACAAGATGCATTTACTCTGTCTGAAGTTATTTACCCTGGCTTAAACTGACGTTTAAGCAGGCCATATTATTTAATGAAGCTCATGCATCAACCGTAAAAGTATTATTATTATTTATGTGAATAATGTGATTATAAAAAAGTTTTGATACTTCTCAACAGTATTTCATTTAATTTCTTCTTTTGCTCAATGATTAGTATCAGGGAATTAAATGCTGATAGGCCTATAATAAATAAATCTCCCAAGGCATTACAATGGTCAGGTATATAGCCGTTAACATTATCTGTTTGACCTAAGGCGACTTTTAAATGCATCAGTTATCTTGTAATGTATGGTGTATAAGTGTTTTTAACAGTCGTTACACTTTAATATACTGAAAATATGGATATTGGTAAACGTTACTTTTTGCAAAACCTTGCCTTGCCTTTCAACAATCGGATTCGTCGGGCCATGCCAGGGCGGGTCAGGACAGAACAAACCAGTCCAGACCAAAGTCTTCCTGTTTTTATCAGTCAGAATATTCACACAGCACATAGCCGAACCATTCTTAAAAGTAATAGCAACATTATGGAGGCTTATCATTATTCTTTTTTCAGCTCCCTACTCCAAGGGTCATTTGTTTACGAAAAATCATACTGCACGTACTTGAGTGATCATATTGGTTGAATTTACATAACATTAGTTGGGATATGTGCGATGTGCGATAGTGGGGGCAACGTTACTTGCGTCATCTAAAACCTGCCCATCATCATGTTCTTGGTTTCTTTGCTTTAATAAATGTAACCACGGTGTGATGAAAGAAGACTTTGGAAGATTTGTTCTGGACAGCATTAAATGTTTGTAGATTGACCTTGTTCCACTCGAACTAACACATAAGGCGCTGATGGGCACCTTTGGTGAAACCACGGACACTGATGGCTAACTCATGCGGGAAATCTGAACATTGTTATTGTGGTAAAGCCTATGATAGTAGGGACAGTAAGAGGGAAAAGTCTCAAACACTTGGTCACGTGGAAGTTTTTTTCTCTCAGAGTTCCGGAACTAAGGTCAACTCGCCCACAGTTTGGGTGAAATTTTCTCACATGTTCATTCCTACACAGTTTTGCATAGAATATTATATATGAGATTGAAAAAAGATAAAGTGGGTGAAAATAAAAGTCAGATATTGGTAAAAATTCAAGAAGAATGTAAATTTTCTGCATTATTTAAAAAGCTTTGCAACGGTTTACTACCATCTGCAAAATATTTTTAGTTATTTTAAAGAATATCTTGGAAAAATCTTATGTCAATAGGTTTGTACTACCAGTAGTCATTTTCAGAGTACTCAGTTTTTATAGATTTTGAGGGAAATTATTTTTCGCCTTAAAGCTGTGGGTTAGTCCCTCTGTACCCGTTGCCTCATTTTTGATAGTATTAAACAGCGGGGGAATATGTGACTTAAATAATTTTCATGTAATTAACATATAACCCCCAGTTCTATTATGATTTCGTACTCAATTTAACCGAGGGCTTTCCAGTTTGGATATAAAGAATTTTTTAAAAGAATGATATCAGTTTGAAGGTGGTTCGGTTCCAGCGGAAAGCTAGTGATTAAGACGGGATTGTTTTTCTTAAGATATCAATGATGGAAATTAAATATTGTTTCATTTTACATCTGAAGCAAAGGGAAAACAGTTTATCTTATGTAGCCCCCTAAGAATTTTTTTGACCGGTGTGGTCGGCACTCTAAATGAAACTGAGTTGTTCCCCTTAGTGTTATTGCCGCCGTTTGTGTGTGTTTGTGACTGACACACAGTCACAGGTACGTATGTGCAAGAAGTGGAAACTATGTGTCTTACGGCAAGGCTGAATTGCGACAGGCTGTGACCTGAAGTTAGTCTGTTTGATACTTTTTACAACTGTTCACTGACTCCTGTTATCTTGATCCCAGGTTTATGCTGAAAATGTTTCAATGACCTGGAATATTTTTCATTTCTTGTTGCAAGTGTTAAGAGCTTTTTGAATATATTACAGAAAAGATTTTTGCTCCATGTAAGTGTTTCTGCTAGACTCTACGTATCTTTCTCTTGATGCCACACCAAATGCAAACAAAATGGAGACCACTATTTCAAACGAAGGGAGAAGTTTGAGCAACTTGTAAGTTACGTCCCTTTTGTCTATCTATATATACTGCATCACGCCTCTTTTTGAGTGTTAACAGCGGTTAATTTTTTCAAGATATTGACTTTTTAATGTCTGAAGACCCCTTGAATTATAGGCCACAAAATGTGTCGTAATGCAACATTTCTTTTTTTATCTAAGTCTTCAAAATTTCACGGGGGAGGCCCCTGGTCCCCCACCAGCAGGAGGGGAAAACTGCCTCCCCCACACTCCCACATTGGTCACTTAGTACCGTATTGTGCATATCATTTTTGAAGCTCTGGCTATGCCTATGTCCTCCCTAAAGATTTTGGAACTTTGGAGACAAATCACTTGTTATTGTGAGGGGATTATGATTTCATTTCTACAAAAATAATCATAATATGTAGATCTACTTCTATTGAAAAAAATAAACTTGTCTAGAAAATTTAGTTTTTAAAACAACTTCAATGGCTTTTTATAGCGATGTTGCCTATGATTCATCACAAGCATTTTGCAACTGATTTCTTCATTTGAACCAGAAATGACAAAGTTATTCATAATAAACCTCCCTTTTCAGTTACTTCTTGTTGCCTTCCAGCTTTAAAATGCACAACCAGATGTTCAAAGATGCTGAAGACCATAATAAAATAGGTTAAATGAACTCCTTGTAGAAAGGGACAAGGGATAAAAGTCTTAAGGTAAGAGATGGATTAAATATTTCACTTGAAACTGAACAAAGAGTGTTGTCTCCCTTGATTTTCCCCTTTGATACTTCTACTCTTTGGTCAAGGAAAGTGATATATTTACTTGTTTAATAATACTTGTTTGCTTGTTGAACTACACAGTAAATTACGTTTCTTTTTGGGGGGTATTATTTTACAGGTGTGTAAGTATCTTACAATCCCACACATCAATATAAACTTCATCTCATGAATTTTCTGCTATTAAGGGGCCCCCGAAAGGTGTACTTTTGCATCACGATGGGAAATAAAGTCAGCACCTGATTTTTTCATCAGTAAAGTAAAAACCGATGCAGAACATAATTTTTTTTAATGACTTATTCCCATGAACCACTTGATGGATCTTCACTATACTTGGTTGGTAGCATCCTTGAATAGAAGAATGTATAATTTCATATATTCTTGGGTTATTTCCAGCACAGGCTGAACCGAAAGATAGTGTCTGTAGTGCTGGCTAAGGATACATGACACCTTATTTTACTTTATTTTCATTTCCTATTAAATTAATACCTTAAAATTTATAAAACTCACTACCTTAGGACTGCTACTTTAAATATTAATATCAATACCTTAAAATGTATACAGATCGCTGTCTGTAAACTGCCACCTTTAAAATTCTTGAATATTATAGTGAATACTGAATTGATAGAACTGTTAATTCTGAATTAATTTTGTATTATAATATTATCGGATTGTGGTGGTGCTTGATGCATTAGTGTGGTAGTGCTCAACTATTATACTTATTTCATTTGAACATTCGGATGCGGTGACTTTGTGTTTACATTTAAATTTGGAATATTTGAATGGCACTTTTCTACGTGCCAGTTCATTCATTTAATTATTACGGCTTGATGTTACAAGATTCATGAATACAGGGTGAGGGTCCTGTCTATAAGGGCTACGCCAACCTAAACAAATACTTACTAGGACTCTTCAGAGGCCTTTAGAACTTGAAATAGAAAAAAACTTTAAATAACTTCTTCTCATGAACCATTGAATGGATCTTCACTAAACTTGATCTGTAACATCACTGTGTTGTAATTGAATTCTGTTGAAATTGATCTATTGAGCCACCAGAACTAAAATTAGAAAAACTTTTAAACAACTTCTTCTCATTAACCAGGTGATGAATCTTTAACAAATTTAGTTTGTAGCATCATTGTGCAGTCCTCTCATATTTTATCAAATAGTTCTTCTTGGCCTCTTTTAGGGGCCTGCCGCCGTGGCTCAAAATAGACAACCCTGTAAACAATTACTCCTGAATCACTTGATGGATCTTCACCAAACTCTGACTATAGCAACATTGTATGGTTCTCCAAAATGTTTTTAATGGTTGCAAGAGCTAAAAATACAAAAACCTTCAAAGAAATTCTTCTCATGAACCACTTGATGCATCTTTACTAAACCTGGCTTTTAGCATCCTTATATGGTTCTCCCTGAAAGTTCTAATGGTTCTACTTGGCCCCTTTTAGGGGTTGATGGAGCTAAAGGTATTATAACTTTTAGTTTGTTTTAATATAACTTCTTTGCCCCTTTTAGGGGCTGACAGAGCTGAAAATATCATAGCTTTTAAACAGCTTCTAATCCTGAACCATTAGATGGAATTTTACCAAACTCGGTTTGTTGTATCCTAGTATGGATCCTTGTATGGACATCTCTTACTTTTATTTTTACATAGGATTCAGCTTGACCCCTTTTTAGGGTCACAAAAGCTAAAAAAGAAGCATCAACCAGCTTTTTCTCATGATCTGCTTCGGATGATTTTCATCAAACTTTACCTGTTGAAACATTGCATAGACCACTCTCAGTCTTCTCAAAATGGTTCCTTTTGACCCTTTAAGAGCAGCCAGAACTGAAAAACACAAAACAACTTCTTCTAATGTCACATATATGGTGGTAATTTCAGAATTCCAAAACTTGAGGTCTGCTATTTTTCAGCTGGAGCTGGTTTCAGAACTAGGTATATATAAATAATGTACATGTACGTCATTTGAAGATAAATGCATTATTTACATATTGTTAGCTCAGTAGGGAGAGCGCAGATCTACGGATTGTGGGGTCATGAGTTTGATCCCAGGGCGAGGCTTATATTCTCCATAACCGTTTAATAAAAGACAGTGTCTGACATCATTTGTCCTCCACCTGATTCATGTGGAGAAGTTAGCAGTTACTTGTGGAGGACAGGTTTGTACTGGCACAGAATCCAGGAACACAGGTTAGGTTAACTGCCCGCCGTATACTGTTAAATACTGTTAAAAAATGGAGTTAAACCCAAAACAAACAAACAAACCAACATATTGTGGGAAAACCCTAGCCTAGGCTAGATTAATTAAAATGGGGAGAAGTTTTTTTAAACCAAAAAAATGAGGCAGACTAGAGGTTACATAATTTTTTACTCATTAAATAAAAGTGAATGGGAATTTTACTTGTTCTTTGGGATTAAATTTTGTGGGTTGACTCAGCAACAAAAATTCACAATAATTAGTCCCTGATTTATGATTTCACAGCAAGTAAAAATATCTTTTTTTTTTTTTTTTAGAATTGCAGCAACATCTGAAAAGTAATCCTGCAGATTGTTTTTTTTTTCCTTTCAACTCTGGATAAAATTTGTCCTTAAAGTTCATAAGGTCATGTGACTTGAGTTTTGTGGGTTGGGTAATGACCTCAGAGTTTAGAGGTAAGGGATGAATACATAATTTGACCTGGAAGTTTCAGAGGTCAGAGACATGTTTACGGCAACATCAGGTGACCCAGCTCCCTATAAGATTACAGTCACCTGACTAATGTTTACAGCTGCAACCTGCAATGAACCCTTTCTAGGGTTCAAATAGGGGGCAGCCTTAATGGTAGTTTGTTTAAACTAGATTAAAAAGGCATTCTTAAATTTTAACTATTTGGGAGCATATGAGCTCCCATTATTGTGTGTTTTAGGCAACCTGGCGGGGCAGAGTTAATCTCTGACTTATGCAAATAATGGTAATCTGAAAAAACAGGCAAAATAGAATCAACTGAAATTCAATGCTACATTGGTTATAATGTAAGGTAGATGGTCACTGAACGGCATGTTCTAATCTCTGGCCTGGCCTGGCCCGGCCTGGCCTGGCCTGGCCTGGCCCGATGAGCTCTATTTTCGACTGGGCCGGGCCAGGCCAGGCCAGGCCAGGCCAGATTTTATTATACATAGTGAAATGAATGGCATAAAATCTAAATATACAATTATAATAGCAGGCAGTATTAACCTGCATTGTTTACTTGCTGCATGTCAACCAGTCCTCTGGAGAATCATTAATTAGCCGTCATTCATCTTATTTGAAATACAGATTTGGACTGAAGAAAATGGTGTAACTAAATGATAACTACTCATTTTTTCTGTAATCAAATTATTTAAAGTCAACTTTAACACTTGGTTTAAAACTAATGGCTAATTTCATTGATAAGTTTACCTGCTGCAATATAACTGAATATTTACATGCACTGAGAACACATCACTTTGGGAATTGTAATTACAGGTTGTGTCCCTACTATCCTTAGCTGACCTTTTAACTGTTCAGTTGAACTTTTAATGTGTTTGGTCTAGTTAAGCTGATGTTCAGTTTATGGAAGAGTAATGAAAATAATATTCATTAATTGTGGGACCTCTAACTCATTGTCAGGGTGTTGGCATTTTAGATTATTGATATCGTTTTCTTGCACAAAAAAATAATGGTGCATTGTGTTTATGTTATTTCTAAGTGATATATTTCATGCTAAAAGATGCTCTTGAGCCTATTTCACAAGACTTTGTATGATATTTTTTCCACATACTTAGATCAATATAAAATCAATCTTACAAAAATATTCAGTATGTGTATAACCTAAACTACAAAATTTATATATCGCTTCCCCGCACCATTCTATCCCAGGTTCTAGAACGGAGGTAGCATTATTTTAGAAATTGAAAGTTGTTGTCCGTTAGTATTGACAGGTGCCACTCTTTATTTTATATCATATTTGTAACCTGAAAATATCTAAATTGACCAAAATAACATGCGAAGTTTACCAGTGGCACAGTGGCGTAGTGATAAGTTCTCCGACTTTCACACATGTTACCGTGGGTTCGATTTCAATTTAGATTGTTTTCATTAAATCAGTATAATGTCATTTTATTGATACTGGTTTTATTCTTACAACATTTTATGGTAATAACTTGTATGTAGAAGAATGTCAAATACTTGTGTATTTCTTTCAATACATGAACAATAAATCACGATAAGTGATAATTTTTCTGCATTCTAAGTTTACAGAGGAAATATTTAAAAAAAAAATGATAATGAAAATGGTGAAACAGGTGTTTCGAACTTACAATCCCGAGATTGGTAGCTGAACGTTTTGTCAGCACAACTTTATCTGCATGTACGACCTGGTAGTAAAGAAATGTTTATATTTTATTTGGTTTTCAATATTTATATTTTTATTTATGTTTGGGCACAATTTTTTTTTTACAGAAGCATACAAAATATATTCTTGAGTGCTAGTTCAATAATTTCGGACAATACTAAATAATCCTCAATAGACAAAATAATAAAATTAGGTTATTCAATTTGGGGAAAACCAAACCACCAGTCAAGGGTCAATTGAGGTGGAGATCCCCTGATAATAGTCATAACAATTAATCAGGCATCACCTTTAAATTAGACATAATAGTTATGTTAGCTACAGGCTTATTCCCAGGCGTATAATTTTACAGAGTGGGAGTTCAAAATGTATTTATATAATGTCTGAAATATCCAAACTTATACCAAAAGTCAGATTTTAAAGATGCTATAGAAATCACTTTCACGAAATTGAAATCTATGGCCTGGCCTGGCCTGGCCTGGCTCAGTCGGAAATTGTGCTCATCGGGCCAGGCCAGGCCAGGCCAGGCCGGGCCAGGCCAGGCCAGGCCAGAGATTAGAACATGCCTCACTGAACAAGAAAATACTACATATCCTGAACAATTATGCAGTAGACTGTCGCAAAACCCTGCCCTGCCATGTCGATTAAAACGCTCAATAGATATTACTCTAGACCTAGTCTAACACAAATAGTACATTTTTCATGAATTATGCCCCCTTTTAGCTCAAATCATCAAGGAGTGCTCATGGCAAGCTTTACAGATCCTTGAATGTCTGTCATCTGTCCGTCCTGCATAATTTTAATAAAAGAACATCTCTTAAACCTCAGAGTCAATTTTAATCAACTTTATCGGTGGTCCTCCTTATATTTCCTTTAGTAGTAGCTGGTGAGTATGTGAAATTCTAACCTTCTTTCGTTTTCATTGATTGCAAATAACAAAGAAATATCACTCCCCAGCACCACCCCACCCACGAGTACCAGCAGTTTCTGAGACTTTATTACCTTATAATCTTTTGTTTCTTGATACTCTTTTGTAATATGACTTTCTCCTCCTTTAGTTCCTCCAGACCCACACTTTAAACACCCATACACATCAGAACAAAATAACTTTCTTTTTCATGTGTTTATTGATCCTGTCCCCTAAATCTAACATTTTATCAAGATGTAATTTTATCACTGAGTTTAGTAAACAATAAAAAGTATAAAAAGCATTATATAGTACCAGTATGATACCTCATTAACAAAGGGTCTCATCTTATTAATATAAACAATGGAAAAAATAATATGAAATACAAACAGTAATTGTATTTTCCCTCTTTGACCAGGGCCTCGTCTTATTACCATAAACCATGGAAAAAAATGAAAAAGTGTAAAGTAATTGTATTTACCCCTTTTGACCAGGGCCTCGCCTTTGTTATCATAAACCATGGAAAAAAACAACAGAAAAAAACCCATAAAGTAATTGTATTTACCCCTATTGACCAGGGCCTCACATTTTTGTCATAAATCATGGAAAAATAGAAAAATCATAAAGTAGTTGTATTTACCCCTTTTGACCAGGGCCTCACCTTTTTTGTCACAAACCAATTGGAAAAAAGCCAAAAAAATGCATAAAGTAATTAATTGTATTTAGTAAATACTATTTACCCCTTTTGACCAGGGCCTCACTTTTTTAATCATAAACCATGA
This sequence comes from Mercenaria mercenaria, assembly GCF_021730395.1. NCBI lineage: Eukaryota > Metazoa > Mollusca > Bivalvia > Venerida > Veneridae > Mercenaria > Mercenaria mercenaria. Next base: position 21,366,505 of record NC_069378.1, on the reverse strand, counting down.
AAAAATGGAAAAAAGCAACAAAAAAAAGTAAAGTAATTGTATTTTCCTCTTTTGATCAGGGCCTCACTCTTTGGGAAGAATGCATAAAATAACTGTATTTTCCCTCTTTGACCAGGGCCTTGCCTTATTACCATGAAAACATGTATGACATTCCTCTCTATTGTAACCTCATGCTCATAACATTTCCCATTTGTCTGGGTCCATTACTAGTATTACAAGTTTGACCTCCCGGTGACCCTTAGCTATAATTACCTATACTGTAGGTCAAAAGGTTATGATCTACAGGTATATAATGCATTGATGTGGGTTTAAATAAGTCTACTAGATTTACATGATGTAGAAGGTTTCCTGGCATGTTAATTGCTGTTTATTCTCTCCATTAATCAAACTGATCCTTCAAGGTTAAAAGTATGAATAATTCATTACCAATTTACCAATCTTTTGACTAGTTATTTATATTGATAATGATTAACAAGACACGATCTATTGGAAACATTTTTTTTCCAAATGGTTAACTCCTACGTTTATTTGATTTGAGTAACATTATCTCATACATTCTGGTTTCTCAAATAATTATAGAATTTCCATATACAGTAAAACCTGCTTTAGTCGTCGCTTCTATTAAGCAGCCAACTGTCTGAAGCAGCCAGTGTCTCATTTCCCAAAATGGTCTTCATTCTATAAATTTCCTGCATTAAGCAGCCACTTTTTCCCCAATCTCTTGCTTGGCTGCTTGAGACAGGTTTTACTGTAATATGTGAATTCAGTAAAGATTTAACAGTGTTCACTAAAATATAACAGTGTTCACTAAAATATAACAATGTTCACCAGATGGAATAAAAAAGAAAAAAAATGTTTTAGAAAGGTTAGATTTTAATTTTATATGCTCTTTTGTTTTTCTTTGCTTTACCAGGCATCCATCAATTGTCTGTTCTACCATCTGTCTATCCAGTCATTCACTGGACCATTGGTTTATTTTACCATCTGTCTATCAACTCATTCACTCATCCATTGGTTCATTCTACCATCTGTCGATCCATCTTTCACTCATCCATTGGTTCATTCTACCATCTGTTTATCCATCTTTCACTCATCCGTTGGTTTATTCTACCATCTGTCTATCCTCTCATTCACTTATCCCTTGGTTTATTCTACCATCTGTCTATCCACTCATTCACTCATCCATTGGTTCATTCTACCATCTGTCTATCCACTCATTCACTCATCAGTTGGTTCATTCTACCATCTGTCAATCTATCTTTCACTCATCCATTGGTTCATTCTACCATCTGTCGATCCATCATTGACTCATCCATTGCTTTATTCTACCATCTGTCTATCCACTCATTCACTTATCCCTTGGTTTATTCTACCATCTGTCTATCCACTCATTCACTTATCCCTTGGTTTATTCTACCATCTGTCTATCCACTCATTCACTTATCCATTGGTTTATTCTACCATCTGTCTATCCACTCATTCACTTATCCCTTGGTTTATTCTACCATCTGTCTATCCACTCATTCACTTATCCATTGGTTCATTCTACCATCTGTCTATCCACTCATTCACTTATCCATTGGTTTATTCTACCATCTGTCTATCCACTCATTCACTTATCCCTTGGTTTATTCTACCATCTGTCTATCCACTCATTCACTTATCCATTGGTTCATTCTACCATCTGTCTATCCACTCATTCACTTATCCATTGGTTTATTCTACCATCTGTCTATCCACTCATTTACTCATCCATTGGTTCATTCTACCATCTGTCTATCCTCTCATTCACTTATCCATTGGTTTATTCTACCATCTGTCTATCCACTCATTCACTTATCCATTGGTTCATTCTACCATCTGTCTATCCTCTCATTCACTTATCCATTGGTTCATTCTACCATCTGTCTATCCACTCATTCACTTATCCATTGGTTTATTCTACCATCTGTCTATCCACTCATTCACTTATCCCTTGGTTTATTCTACCATCTGTCTATCCACTCATTTACTCATCCATTGGTTCATTCTACCATCTGTCTATCCACTCATTCACTCATCCATTGGTTCATTCTACCATCTGTCTATCCACTCATTCACTCATCCATTGGTTCATTCTACCATCTGTCTATCCACTCATTTTCTCATCCATTGGTTCATTCTACCATCTGTCTATCCATCTTTCACTCATCCATTGGTTTATTCTACCATCTGTCCATCAACTCATTCACTGCCTCGGTAGCCTAGTGGTAGACCGTCCGCTTCGAGTGCAGGAGGTCGTGGGTTCGATCCCCGGCCGCGTCATACCAAAGATGTAAAAAATAGTACTAGCAGCTTCCTCGCTTGGTGCTCAGCATTAAGGGGATAGTGCTAGGACTGGTCAGCCCGGTGTCAGTATAATGTGACTGGGTGGGGTATCATGCCACGTGTCTACGGTGTGATATTCCAGTGAGGCAGCACTATAAAGTTGGGCATTTTGCTCACTGCTACAAGTAGACACCATTGTTTATATGACTGAAAAATTGTTGAAAAAGACATTAAACCCAAACACACACACACACATTCACTCATCCATTGCTTTATTCTATCATCTGTCTATCCACTCATTCATTCATGCATTGGATTATTCTACCATCTGTCTATCTGCTCATTCACTCATCCATTGGTTTATTCTACCATCTGTCTACCATCTGTCTATCCACTCATTCATTCATGCATTGGTTTATTCTACCATCTGTCTATCCACTCATTCACTCATCCATTGGTTTATTCTACCATCTGTCTATTCACTCATTCACTCATCCATTGGTTTATTATCCCCCGCTGATGAAATCGGGAGGGGTATTGAAATGGCGTTGTCCGTCCGTCACGTCCGTGCGTCCATGTGTGCATGCGTGCGTGCGTCTGTCCGCAGCCATTTCTCAGTAACTAGCAGGTAGAATTTCATGAAACTTGAAATAAACATGAACCAACATACTGCGATGATGCCCGTCAAGTTTTTTTTTTGGATTGGTCAATTTCCCTTAGAGTTATTGCCCTTGATTAAATGAAAAATGCCCAAAAATGTCCGTCCGCAGCCATTTCTCAGTAACTAGCAGGTAGAATTTCATGAAACTTGAAATAAATATGAACCAACATACTGCAATGATGCCCATCAAGTTTTTTTTGGATTGGTCAATTTCCCTTAGAGTTATTGCCCTTGATTTAATGAAAAATCCTCATCTGCAGCCATTTCTCAGTAACAAGCTGGTGGAATTTCATGAAACTTAAAATAAATATGAACCAAAATACTTCGATGATGTCTGTCATTTTTTTTTTCAATTGGTCAATTTTCCTTAGAGTTATTGCCTTTTAATTGTTTGAAAATCTACAGATTTGTACATAACAAACCAACCAATTGGTAGAATTTCATAAAACTTCTTTCATTCTTTTCCATGAACATTTATTGTAAACATGTGAAGTTGTGTACCCACACCTGTCACCACCTTGCCTTCATCACACCCCCCCCCCCCCCCCCCCCCCCCCCCCCCCACAAAAAAAAAAAAAATAAAAAATTATTTCCTTTTATTATTATTTTCAAACCTTCCATGAATATTTATCAACATGCAAAGTTGTACTGTTCCCCCACCTCACTCCTCCACCAAGTCATCCCCCCCCCCCATCCCCCATTTTTTTTCATTTTTTTTTTCATTTTTAATTTTCCATCAATATTTCAATATTTATAATCAACATCAATGATCAATGACAATAATCGATGTTTTGTACCCTCACCCAGTCACCCCTGCTGCCCCCGCTTCCCCAACCAAAAAATAACATTCATTTTCTGTTAAATTGATTTTGACAAATGAAATTATTTGCTTCTTAGTAACATCCTTAACTTTTTGCCAGATATATTTTTTTGCCATTCCTGACCACAAACCCTTTCGGCGGGGGATACCAATTCATCGAATTTGCTTGTTCTACCATCTGTCTATCCAGTCATTCACTCATCCATTGGTTTATTCTACCATCTGTCTATTCACTCATTCACTCATCCATTGGTTTATTCTACCACCTGTCTATCCACTCATGCACTCATCCATTGACCATCTATCCATCCATCCATCCATACAGCTGCCTGTCTGACACAAATTACAAACTATTAGATTCAAAATACAAATAATTATAATACAAAAATGTACCATGTAATTTTAAAAAGTGCATTATGTTCTACAAGCTTAAAATTTGACAATTTATCTAAAAGAAAGCGAACAATAATACCATGTAATTTTACCATAATTTTTTCAAGAACTGATCTGTTTTTAGTTCATGTAAATATTTGGACAGACTTGTTTATGAGGTATTGAACCTTTGTTTATAAGAGAACAAGGTGCCCTAATATACTGACCACACACCCTGACAGGTCTTTCACCAGTCAAGTTTCTTTTGGAGAAAGTCAGATTTGAATGTGGATTTTAGCTTATTCAGAACCTTACATGCCTTTTCTTAAAAGCATGTGTTTTCTTTTGTTGTATATATGCAGCCTTCTTTCAGTATCTGCATTAATATCATGAGTTGATATAGCAAATTTGACTATCAGTTCTAACACGATCTGATTCATTTTCCTATTAAACAAAGAAGGCAGAAAACAGTGAGTTATTATACAACAAATCACTGTTCTAACGTCACAATTATTACGTCATGGCGTCAAACAGCATAGCGGCGCGCAGGAAAAGAAACAGATTGAAAACAGGCAAACATTTAATGAATGTTGTAAAGGATGTACTTACAAATCCTTGGTAACGTGTTAGAATCGAAATAATATATCTCATTTAGTGATTTGCTCTTGAATAAATCATTGTTTGTCGTTCAGATGCGTATTATTATATCACTCGGGCTGCGCCCTCGTGATATAATTCCTTCGCATCTGAACTCCAAACTATGATTTATTCAACGACAAATCACTGGATGAGATATATTATTTCTTAACTATAGCTTTTATATGTAAGCTAATATATGGTATATTCAAGGACACTGTCATTAGAGAAGTCTTGTTTAAGTAAGGTTTAGGTGTGTCATAAAAGTGTTAACAAAATTTAAATGTTCACATTAAAATTTTATAAAACACTTAAAAATTTTATTTTTGAAGTTTAAAATCATAAATACTTATTGTTTATGAATATTGCATTTTGTCACACCCTGACTGGTATTATATCTGTGTATATCAGGAGTTAATTTGAGCTGTGCCATGAGAAAACCAACATAGTGCATTTGCAACCAGCATGGATCCAGACCAGCCTGCGCATCCGCGCAGTCTGGTCAGGATCCATGCCATTCGCTAACGGTTTCTCTAATTGCAATAGACTTGAAAGTGAACAGCATGGATCCTGATCAGACTGCGCAGAAGCGCAGGCTGGTTTTGATCCATGCTGGTCGCAAATGCTCTATGTTGGTTTCTCATGGTGCGGCTCATATTTCTATCAAGCGTTTTCAGGTTGACATCCAAAAGTTTGTAGTTTATTCCCTCCTGTCCACCAAGAGGCATACTGTTTCCTGTGAAAAACTAGGACTCTACACAGAATGTTGGACAAAATCCTCCCCCCTTCTACCCCCACCCTCCTCCTCTCTCCTTCCTCGGACAAAATCCCCCTGCTCAGTTTGACCATGGCGTAAAGTACAAACTAGCAGACTTATTAATGAGCAGTTTTTCATTAAACATTGTCAAAAGATATTATATGAATTGAAGATATTTATGGAACTTACTGAAAATAGATTATGTTCAAACATAAATAGGTCACAATTTTTGTAGGTGTCAAAAATCATTGTATCTTTAACATGAAAAGTATTGGTTCTATATCTTTATCCTTGATAATTTTGCCATGCATCATGCAAGAAATAAAATTGGGTATAAGTAGTAATTATGTCTCCCCCAGGAGACATATTGTTTTTGCCCTGATCGTCCGTCCGTCCTTCCGTCCGTCCGTCCGTACGTCACACTTCATTTCCGAGAAATAACTGGAGAACCATTTGACCTAGAACCTTCAAACTTCATAGGATTGTAGGGTTGCTGGAGTAGACGACCCCTATTGATTTTGGGGTCACTCCGTCAAAGGTCAAGGTCACAGGGGCCTGAACATTGAAAACCATTTCCGATCAATAACTAGAGAACCACTTGACCCAGAATGTTGAAACTTCATAGGATGATTGATCATGAAGAGTAGATGACCCCTATTGATTTTGGGGTCACTCCTTCAAAGGTCAAGGTCATAGGGGCCTGAACATTGAAAACCATTTCCAATCAATAACTAGAGAACCACCTGACCCAGAATGTTGAAACTTGATAGGATGATTGGTCATAAAGAGTAGATGACCCCTATTGTTTTTGGGGTCACTCCGTCAAAGGTCAAGGTCACAGGGGCCTGAACATTGAAAACCATTTCTGATCAATAACTAGAGAACCACTTGACCCAGAATGTTGAAACTTTATAGGATGTTGTACATGCAAAGTAGTTGACCCCTATCAATTTTGGGGTCACTCCATTAAAGGTCAAGGTCACAGGGGCCTGAACATTGAAAACCATTTCCGGTCAGTAACTTGAGAACCACTTGACCCAGAATGATGAAACTTAGTAGGATGATTGGTCATGCAGAGTAGATGACCCCTATTGATTTTGGGGTCACTCTGTGAAAGGTCAAGGTCACAGGTGCCCGAACATTGAAAACCATTTCCGGTCAGTAACTTGAGAACCACTTGACCCAGAATGATGAAACTTAGTAGGATGATTGGTCATGCAGAGTAGATGAACCCTAACGATTTTAGGGTCACTCTGTTAAAGGTCAAGGCCACAGGGGCCTGAACATGGAAAACCATTTCCAATTAATAACTTGAGAACCTCTCGACCCAGAATGTTGAAACTTCATAGGATGATTGGTCATAAAGAGTAAATGACCCCTATTGTTTTTGGGGTCACTCCGTTAAAGGTCAAGGTCACAGGGGCCTAAACATTGATAACCAGTTCCGATCAATAACTTGAGAACCACTTGACCCAGAATGTTGAAACTTCATAGGATGATTGAACATGCAGAGTAGATGACCCCTATTGATTTTGGGGTCAGTCTAATAAAGGTCAAGGTCACAGTGGCCTGTTCATGTAAAATCATTTTTTGGAAATAACTTGAGAACCACTTGACCTACAATGTTGAAACTTAATAGGATGATTGGACATGCAGAGTAGATGACCCCTATTTATTTTGAGGTCACTTGATCAAAGGTCAAGGTCACAGGAGCCTGAACAGTGACTTGAGAACCACTAGGCCAAGAGTGTTGAAATTTAGCGGGATGACTGGACATGCCAAGTAGATGATCCCTATTGCAGCCAACCATCAGTGTCTCTTTGACTTTCGCTCCTGACCCCTATTGACTTCGTGCCTATAGGACTTTGCATTGGGGGAGACATGCGATTTTTTACAAAAGCATTTTCTAGTTTTTGTAGGGATTGTGGTAATTTTCGAGCATATACTGTAATGATAAAATAATCAGCAAGATATTGAATACTGTACATGATAATTACATGCCAGTTTCCATTGGCAACAACACATTCTGTCACATTTATATATAAACACCCTTGTTTTTGTCCATAATTAAGTCTGTAAATTGATACAAATTGCCAATCTAATGGGATGACAATTTAGGCCAGTTCGATATTATTGATATGTTAAAAGTACAGTAAACAAAATTGCTAAGAACAGTGAGTACAGTGAATGTGCCAATAATTTATAAACGCTAAAAATTTGTAATTCTTGTAATAACGTCATCATAAGTGTAGGAAAAACTCCTATCTCACCCCTTCCCATTTAGAATTAAATGCAGGTGAACAAAAATGAAATAATTACCATTTTTAAGATGATAATTATTGATTGTAAATGGAATGAATATAATCGGAAAAAATGGCAAGAGGGATTCTCATGGCCGCGAATGGAGAGGAGGGGATTTTGTCTGTATCCCTTTCACAATGATTGAAATTGTTATGAAATTTTAAGAAGTTGTGAATATAATCATGTTTTAAGAAGTGCTGGATAGTTATTTTGTTAAGTGACAAAAATTACGACTGTGGCTGATTTATACCAGCACCACTAAGTCTAAAATCAGAGGTGTCAGAATTTGAAACATAATGTGACTTAGACAGTCGTGTTAATCCTGTCTTTGAAGTTTAGTTCTGTAATCAGTGGACATTTTTTTAACTTTGTGGGACTAGGTGTAGGACCCATTGGGAGGGAAGGATCATACCAAAATAAAAAAAAAAAATCAGAACTTAGCTCTGTTGCTTTTGTTGCAGACGTTTAAGATTTCCCATGCTTTGTGTAAGAAAATAGTGTTGTACAGGATTTTATATTCTTCGTTGAATTTTGGTATACAAGAAAAAGATTTTATCACTCATAGGAATATATATATATACCCAGCTCTGGGGTAACTGTTTACATGGCACTTTTGGAGAGCTTTGCTTCCACCTAAACAGCTACCTTCAAGCTGGGTACTTGCACCTACAACCAGTGAAAAAAATCTTTTATTCTCCACATTAGGTGAAAAGAAATAATTTCACCGAGTTAAAACGAAACAACCCATCTGGTTAACTAAATCAGTTGACCAGCAGACTTCCAGGCAGGTGATTGTAGGGTTTGAATCCTATGACACGCATATATCCTCTGAGATGATTGGCTGAAGACAATTAAACATCTGAGGTCATCTGTCTTCTGAAAATGTGGAGGACAGGATTGTACTGGTAAGGAAGAAGGTGCTACTGGTGGAGAACAGGTTAATACTGACTGGTGGAGAACAGGTTAATACTGACTGGGGGAGGACAGGTTAATACTGACTGGAGGAGGACAGGTTAATACTGACTGGAGGAGGACTGGTTAATACTGACTGGAGGAGATCAGGTTAATACTGACTTGTGGAGAACAGGTTAATACTGACTGGAGGAGGCCAGGTTAATACTGACTGCAGAAGGACAGGTTAATACTGACTGATGGAGGACAGGTTAATACTGACTGGTGGAGAACAGGATAATAATGACTGGAGTAGAACAGATTAATACTGACTGGGGTAGGACAGGTTAATACTGACTGGGGGAGAAGGTAATACGGAAGGAACATACTACTGAGACAGGTTAATACTGACTGGTGGAGACAGGTAAATACTGACTGGTGGAGAACAGGTTAATACCGACTGAAGGAGAACAGATTAATACTGGCTGGGGGAGGACAGGTTAATACTGACTGGTGGAGAACAGGTTAATACTGACTGGAGGAGAACGATTAAACGACGTGGAAGCAATACTGACTGTGGAGAACAGTTAACTACGAGGAACAGATTAATACGACTGGGAGCAGGTAATACTGACTGGGGGAGAACAGGTTAATACTGACTGGTGGAGAACAGGTAAATACGACTGAGAGGGACAGGTTAAATACTGACTAGGGGAGGACAGGTTAATACTGACTGGTGGAGAACAGGTTAATACTGACTGGAGGAGGACAGGTTTATACTGACTGGAGGAGAACAGCTTAATACTGACTGGTGGAGAACAGGTTAATACTGGTAAGGAACATGCTACTTGTAGAGAACAGGTTAATACTGACTGGAGGAGGACAGGTGAACACTGGTATGTAAGCTGCTATTGGTGGAGAACAGAACTAAATACTGACTGGTGGAGAACAGGTCAATACTGACTGGTGGAGAACAGGTCAATACTGACTGGTGGAGAACAGGTTAATACTGACTGGAGGAGACATGTTAATACTGTAAGGACAGGACTTGTAAAGAACAGTTAATACTGACTGGTGGAGAACAGGTTTAAAATACTGACTGAGGAACAGGTAATACTGACTAGTGGGAGGAACAGGTTAATACTGTGAAGGAACATGTAGAGAACAGGTTGATATGAATGGTGGAGAACAAGATAATACTGACTGGTGGAGAACAGGTTAATACTGACTGGTGGAGAACAGGTAAATACTGACTGGAGGAGGAAAGGTTAATACTGACTACGGGAGGACAGGTTAATACTAGTAAGGAACATGCTACTTGTAGAGAACAGGTAAATACTGACTGGTGGAGAACAGGTAAATACTGACTGGAGGAGGACAGGTTAATACTGACTAGGGGAGGACAGGTTAATACTGGTAAGGAACATGTAGAGAACAGGTTAATATTGAATGGTGGAGAACAAGTTAATACTGACTGGTGGAGTACATGTTAATACTGACTGGAGGAGAACAGGTTAATACTGACTGGAGGAGGACAGGTGAACACTGGTATAGCTGACTGGTGGAGAACAGAACTAAATACTGACTGGTGGAGAACAGGTTAATACTGACTGGTGGAGAACAGGTTAATACTGACTGGAGGAGTACATGTTAATACTGACTGGAGGAGAACAGGTTAATACTGGTAAGGAACATGGAACATGCTACTTCTAGAGAACAGGTTAATATTGAATGGTGGGGAACAAGTTAATACTGACTGGTGGTGTACATGTTAATACTGACTGGAGGAGGACAGGTGAACACTGGTAAGTAAGCTGCTATTGGTGGAGAACAGAACTTAATACTGACTGGTGGAGAACAGGTTAATACTGACTGGTGGAGAACAGGTTAATACTGACTGATAGAGAACAGGTTAGTACTGGTAAGGAACCTGCTACTGATGGAGTACAGGTTAATTCAGGTAATAAAGCCGATGCTGGTGGAAAATGGGTTAATACTGACCAGTGGAGACCAGGTTAGTACTGACAAAGAACCCAGAAATACTGGTTAAGTTTACGAAATTCTGAAATAATATTTTGAATACCAACAGAAACTTTTTCATTGAAATGAATGGTGTTCCTGGAAATACTTTTATTAGAACCTTTATGACATTTTGTAGAGTTCAGCTGTAGGTCTAGTACTAAATTAGTTAACCATTGATAATTTGATGATATAGTAACATTTACATTTGGCTGTTGACCAAAGTGCTGGCTCTCATGGATTTAATCATGAAAAATCTGATCTGTATAAAGGCTTGAGCAGTGTCAGGCATTGTTTAGTAGAGACACCAATCTCTTGGATGCCTTATCATTTACCTCATTTAACTCCATTCTATAAACAGCTTGTCATTCTACAGAAAAACCCTTGTCAGATTTCAGTAAGGGCTGGTATGAAGTCTTTATACCCCTACAAAATCTTGTTTTGGGGCTATATTTATGGTGGTGTATTTCACAAATTTAAAAAAAAAAAAAAAAAAAAGAAAAAAAAAACATGCTATGGCTTATTTTTGTTGTTATCTGTATGCAGTGAGACATAACTTTGTTTTTTTTATATGACTGGATTCATCCTTTAATTTAAATGAAGCATATTGGGAGGCATGTGCATTTACTTGAAGCAATTCCTAGTTTTATATGTGAAACACTGTATTAATTTTGTTTCATCAGTTCTAGACGGAAGCATGATTGAACAAAACCTCAACACGGACAACTATATCAAGGGTATGGAGAGCTATCCTATTTGACCAGGCGACAGCATCGGCATTAACACCTTGGTTAAAGTTTTGATGAGATTTCTCTTCTCTTTTTTTTCTGCCATTTCTGGATGGGTTTGCTTTAAACTTACAACAGTTGTTTCTCATCATCACCTACATCATATTACATAGGGGCTATTACTCTCACACCAAATTTACACCAGTCATGCCCCAATTTTACATAGAAGTTAAGGTTAAAGTTTTGGTGCACTTCACTTTATCTCTGTTATAACAAAATGGATCTGACTGAAACTTAAAATAGTTTGTCCACATTAAAACACACGTCATAAATTATTACTTAAGGTTTATAATTCAGGCACCAATTTTTTTCAGAATTATGCCCTCTTTTTACTGAAAATTTTAGGTTAATTTTGATGCATTTTCACTATTTATCTGTTTTCAGATGGGATTTGATTCAAACTTAAAATGATTGTTCAACATCGTCATCCACATCGTATGACACAAGGATAATAATTCTGGTACCAATATTTTATGAATTACCCCCCTTTATACTAAGGATTTGATGCACTTTCACTCTTTAGTCTCTGTTATAACAAACTGGATTTGATTCAAACTTAAAATAATTTTTCCACATCGTCATCACCAACTTAGGACTAAAGGGTTGTAACATTTGCACCAACATTTCATGAATGATTCCCCCTTTTGACTTGGATATTTATTTTAATTTTGATGCACTTTCACACAATATCTGTTATAATTTTATGAATTTGATTCAAACTTAAATATCTTTCTTTCACATCATTGTCCTCATTTTATGACAAAAGGCCTATAACTCCAGTGTAAGTATTTCATGAATTATGTCTCCATTTTTACCTAGGATTCCAGTTTCATTTTAATATTTTTTCACTTTATCTTTGTTGTTACTAAATGGAATTGAATTAGAATTAAAAGGGTTGTTCCCGATCATTACCAACTTCATATGACACAAGTTCCATAATTCTAGCACCAATATGTTATGAATAATGCCCCTTAAAAATTAAAATTTGATTTTTGAATTTTTTCACTTAGAATTTCAGGTTAGCCTTGAAATATTACAAAACAGATTTGATTCAGATTTGAAGTTAAAAGTTGTTCAACATTATTTGTCACATGATATGACAAACATGGTCTTGCAGAAAGTTTCTGTGAGTTTTGTACCATTTATGCGAAGTTAATGTTTTGATATACTTTACCTCTATCTCTGTTATTTCTAAATACATACAACACAGACTTAAACTATTGTCCAATATCTTCATCCAATCCAGTGACAGCTCCAGCTTCCTCAGATGTGCCCAATTTCACTATCTAGCATTGTAATAGTCGAGCGCGCTGTCTCCTGTGACAGCTCTTGTTCATAAAGGCTGTTACTGGAAAGTAGACTGTAATGTCACAGCATGACTTGTAAAAAATCATCCTGTAAACAAACCCATAAAAATGAAGGGAATTTTAATGTAAAGGTTCTTTGTTGTATAAAACTTGAATCAATAGACAGATTTTCTGCCATTTTGAAGCAGGTTGCAACATCTGTGATATGAAAAAATTGCATGGATTCTGACCTGTTCAGTGTAAAACAGTCGTTCATACTAACAGCTCACAGGGACAAAAATTGATCTAATTGTCTTTATGTTTCTGCTTGTTTGGTCAGGGGATAATAAGACCAATTGTGGCTGTCCAAAACAGATAACTTGAGAGGTCATACAGACAAAAAGGCCTTGTTTTTTTACTTCTGCGTCAGATATCAGACATTCTTTCTGCCAGTTTTTTGCTGATTTCTCTGTAAACATGAAATTGTCTAAGATTTTCGAAACTACTGCATGTGTCGCATGTTCTTTGAATTTGTATGGTACAAAAATATGTAGATTCTTTTTCAGTACAGCAAAGACCCTTTTACTTGGGATGGGCTTGTCAACAACAGTAAAAAATATGCTATAACCCTTACTCTGCTAGTCTTTCTATAATGAACTTGTCCATCTTTCAGTTTGGACAGTACCATTAGATTCAATTAAGTGACATTGCAACAAGTAGATTCGATCAAGTGACCTTGCAACAAGTAGATTCAGTCAAGTGATGTTGCAACAAGTAGATTCAGTCAAGTGATGTTGCAACAAGTAGATTCAGTCAAGTCATGTTGCAACAAGTAGATTCAATCAAGTGATGTTGCAACAAGTAGATTCAATCAAGTGACGCTGCAACAAGTAGATTCAGTCAAGTGATGTTGCAACAAGTAGGTCCAATCAAGTGACTGCAATAAGTAGATTCAATCAAGTGTCAATCATGAAATGTTGCAACAAGTAGATTCGACCAAGTGATGTTGCAACAAGTAGATTCAACCAAGTGATGTTGCAACAAGTATATTATTTTTCCTCTTATTGCTCAGCCTTGAGCAAAGACAGCAGAACAATAACCTATACAAATCTATATTTACATTTTAGAACCTTCACTGATACTTATTTTTTGCTTAGTTTGAAGAAAACAACACTTTTCTCTATCATGTTTGCATAGCCATTTTGCAGAGTTTTCAGTTTTGGTTTGGAAAGATTACTTACTTACCTTGTGAAATTGCCATTTCACTGAAACATTGATGTTACCAGTACAGATTGTTGTCAGAAATCTTTTGCCGCAGGACATACAGCGGCCATGTTTAACCACTGCCAGTAGTCATCAAGGTGGCTATATGTCTTGCCACAGAGTACCTGTGATTTTTGTCATTCATTAAGTTTGACACCTTATTTATAGCCATAAGTAACCTCTCTTTATGTTACTGCAACCAACATTTCATTAAGAATCACTAAGCAACATTATGTGTTTCTAAAGCTATGCATTACTTCACACCATTGGGGATGTTTCATCCTCTGTCCCATGGAAGCATTTTTTTTCTTTAAATATGAAGCAACTCTTTGTATGCTGTGTACCGGTAAACAAAAGACAACCTGAAACCAGTATACCCCCCCCCACCCCCCCGACAACAAAGTTGTAAGGGGGGGGTATACTGGTTTCAGGTTGTCTGTCCGTCCGTCTGTAGACACAATCTTGTGCGCACCATCTCTCCTCATCCCCTTGACACAATTTAATGAAACTTCACACAAGTGATCAGTAACAACAGTAGTTGTGCATGGGGCATGTTAGTTTCTTTCAGGAAAAAAAAATTGCAGAGTTATTGGACTTTGTTTTTTGCTACTATACTATATACATAGACACAATCTTGTGCACACCATCTCTCCTCATCCACTTGACACAATTTAATGAAACTTTACACAAGTGATCAGTAACAACAGTAGTTGTGCATGGGGCATGTTAGGTTCTTTCAGAAGGAAAATTTGCTGAGTTACAGGACCTTGTTTTTTGTTACTAAACTATATACATAGGCACAATCTTGTGTGCACCATCTCTCCTCATCCCCTTGACACAATTTAATGAAACTTCACACAAGTGATCAGTAACAGCAGTAGTTGTGCATGGGGCATGTTAGGTTCTTTCAACAACAAAAATTGCAGAGTTACGGGACTTTGTTTCCTGTTAACATACTATGTACATACAGTCTGCATATGCAGTCTTGTGCGCGCCTAATCTTCCAAACCCTTGCACACAATTTAATGAAACTTCACACAAGTGATCAGTACCAACCCTAGTTGTGCATGGTGCATGTTACGTTCTTTTAGATAAATATTCTGCATAGTTATGGGACTTTGTTTTTGTTACTATACTGTATTCATAACGTCTATATACATACAGTCCACATAATTATGCAATCTTGTGTGCATCAAATTGCAATGTACTGTGTCAGTGCATGCGGGGGGGGGGGTACATTCATCACCTTTAGTGATAGCTCTAGTTAACCATGGCAACACATAAATCAATTTGAATGACTAGTTGCAAATGACAAGTTCATAAAGTTGACTTCGTAACAATGTGGTACTGTAAAATAAGAAGTACTTGCTAGGGATAAATTTTCACAAATTTCTTTGTTTTAACCATTTCACGAAAATTCATGAAAAACTACTTTAATTATTTTCTATGTTTTGACGTTTTCACGAAAATTCATGAAAATTATTTTAAATACTTTCATGGGAAGTATTTACTGCTTATGTGAAAATAACACTTATCTTACTAACCCGTTTTTAAATTTTGCAAAAAATTGATTTTCACAAAAATGTCAGATTTTACAGTATTTGAAAGCGAAATTGACATTTTAATAAAAGTGAAACAGCTGCAACACACAACACAAGTTAGGCTATGAAATCTTTTTATGGGAACAATTGCCTTGCAGGCTTATTAATCAATTTTATGCATTTTATTTTTCATAAAGAATTGTGGGGTACCTAACCAAGTGATCACAGTGCTTGTTTGCTGCAATTAAACATTGTAATAATAACCTAAAGACCTGCTCCAGTCCTACCTTTTAACCTTAGCTTGTCACTGAAAAAGCATGAAAATCCTGACTAAGAACAGTGATACCTGTCAAAATAGAGTCTATTTTATATAAAATTCTATAAAAAATACCTGTGGTTTTGCATGCTAAAGTGTGGCGCGTGGCCCTTAACTGTTACCTATTGTAATCATGGGTTGCATACACACAATAGAATTTGAATAGCCGCGGAGCAGGGCTTTAATGCAGTGTGTAAGATACTTAGATTCCATGGGAAACTAATTTTCGTTGATTTGTGATTTTTTTTATCCACAAAATTAAATCCCAACAAAAAAACAAACAAAAATCCCATTCATTTTTAGCTCGACTGTACAAAGTATGGAGAGCTATCCTACTCGACCTGGCATCGGCGATGGCGTCCTTCCACGTCCGCACTTTGGTTAAAGTTTTGATACACTTTCTCTTTATCTTTGTTATTACTTGATGGATTTACTTCAAACTTAAAATAGTCGTTCCTCATCATCACCCATGTCATATGGCACAAGGGTCATAACTCTGGCACCAATATTTCATGAATTATCCCCCCTTTTTACTTAGAATTTCAGGTTAAAGTTTTGGTGCAATTTCACTTTATCTCAATTATTACTAAATTGATTTGATTCAAACTTAAAATAGTTGTTCAACATCATCACCAACATCATATGGCACAAGGGTTATAACTCTGGCACCAATATTTCATAAATTATCCCCCCTCTTTACTTAGAATTTCAGGTTAAAGTTTTGGGGCACTTCCGCTTTATCTCAGTTATTACTAAATGGATTTATTTCAAACTTAAAATAGTTGCTCAACATCATCACCCACATCATGTGGCACAAGGGTCACAACTCTGGCACCAATATTTAATGAATTATCCCCTCTTTTTACTTAGAATTTCAGGTTAAAGTTTTGGTGCACTTTCACTTTATCTCAGTTATTACTAAGTGGATATGATTCAAACTTAAAATAGTTGTTCAACATCATCACTCACATCATATGACACAAGGGCCATAACTCTTGCACGTTTATTACATGAATTATCCCTCCTTTTTACTTATAATTTCAGGTTACAGTTTTGGTGCACTTTCACTCTAACTCAGTTATTACTGAATGGATTTGATTCAAACTTAAAACAGTTATTTCACCTTATTACCTACATCATATGATGCAAGGTCCATAACTCTGGCACCAATGTTTCATGAATTATGCCCCTTTTACTTAGAATTAAAGGTCAATTTTGATGCATTTTCACTATATCTCAGATTATTACAAAATGAATTTGACATGACACAAGGTGCATCACTGTTGCACCAATATTTCATGAATTATGCCCCCTTTTTGCTAAGAATTATACTTAATATTTATTGTGTTGATACACCTGATCTTTATCTCTCATCTTACTTAATACTTTTGACACAGACTCAAGCTATAATCCAATATTTCATCCACGTTGGAGTCATTAAACACTCCAGTGACAGCTCCAGCTTTGTCAAATCTGTCCAGTTTCACTATCCAGCATCGAAATAGTCAAGCGCTCTGTCTCCTGTGACAGCTCTTGTATCTTCAGAAGTTTTTAATCCACAAACTTTTATTGGTTTTGGCAAAAAGCATGAAATTTGCAGCCCACAAAATTAAATGATATAGCAGTATACATTATAAGGAGGCACAGTAATGTAGGGACAGAGCATTTAAGTATTAGATGCCTAACAGTAATCTTTACAAAATGGCATTTTGCTTGGTATATTCTTAAAGGTGACCGTGTTTCGCACTGTTTTGCAATTTTTAAACAACTTTTACCGTGCTGTTTTTTATAAATTTTGTATAACTTATGGTATCTCCTCAAGCTCAAGTAGAGACAAATTTCAAAGTGATGGCCACTATCCAAAACGTTTGCAGAGAACTCATTTTACCATTAATTTTAATAAAAGAAACATCAAACTATTGGTAAACAATTATAGCACAATAAAGTCAATATCATTTTTTCTAGGGTGCCTCAAGTACGGATTATGATACGGAATCTAATCTTCAACATTGAAAATAAGGTCGATATCTTGTAATATAATAATTTACAAAGCTGTATAGGGGAGGGGAGTGCTACTTGAATGACTAGAATATACATTATATGCTTGTAATATCACACACCCAAGGTATTAAAATAATTTTTATTATAAACACAACCATGATTTGTTTTCTATTAAACAAAGAAGACCGAAAATTGTTAATTTATTGAGCAACAAATTCCTTTTTTGTATGTCACAGTTATTACTTCATAGCGTCATAGCATTGGAAAAGAAACCCACATAAAACAGGCAAATATTTGGTAGATGTCGTCGGAAAAGAAACCCACATAAAACAGGCAAATATTTGGTCGATGTCGTCGGAAAAGAAACCCCGGACATAAAACAGGCAAATATTTGGGTGATGTCGTCGGAAAAGAAACCCACATAAAACAGGCAAATATTTGGTCGATGTCGTCGGAAAAGAGACCCACATAAAACAGGCAAATATTTGGTCGATGTTGTCGGAAAAGAGACCCACATAAAACAGGCAAATATTTGGTCGATGTCGTCGGAAAAGAGACCCACATAAAACAGGCAAATATTTGGTCGATGTCGTCGTAAAAGAAACCCACATAAAACAGGCAAATATTTGGTCGATGTCGTCGGAAAAGAAACCCACAAAAAAATGGGAAATATTTGGTGGATGTCGTTGGAAAAGAAACCCACAAAAAAATGGGAAATATTTGGTGGATGTTGTCAGGGATGTACATAATAATCCTAAATAACCTGTTAGAATTGAAATAATATATCTCAAACAGTGATTTGCTCCTAAATAAAATCATTGTCATTTAGATAGATGGTATTATTGAATCACTAGGTCTGCGCCCTCGAGGTATAAGTTCCATCCCATTTAAACTCCAGACAGTGATTTTATTCAACAACAAATGTATTATTTGTAAAATATTGATGATTCTTGCCTTTAGGATTTATTAGCTTTTAGTTTCATAGAAAAAAATTAAGCTTTACACCCTCAGGACTCCAAATGTATCCCGCTGGTGAAAAATGTCTGACGTGGTGATAGTTTTAAGTGTTCACTTCAGGCAGAAGAACCAATTAGATGCAAAGATGCATCTCTGATAGACATAATTATGACTTTAATTGAGTTTGTATGTATTTTCCTGTTTTTATTTTGATAAAAGTGGTATATATCAATCATTCTTCCATTTCCTGTTAATTACTGCTTATAATTTACAGAGTTGAGGAAACTAGATAAGGGAGAGTTCAATTATGCAGATAAGACTGGTAAATGGTCAAGAGAATTGATGTGGAGGCTGTGGAATGATGGAGGTAATCATAGAACTGTGTGGCAGTATGATCAAAGGTACAGATATTGCAATCAAATTCTTCATTTGAGGAGATTTTTTGCCAAGTTTCACCTGTGCAGAGGTATTTTGTTTAGCTGGAATTGGAATATTTTTGGAAAAAATGTCCATTTTCTGAAAAAATTTGTTGCAACACTCAAACTGTACAATATTATTAATTTTTGCTATGGAAAGATACCTAGCTTTTCTAGGGTCAGAGGCTTAAAGGTCAAGGTCACAGGGACCAAAGTTAACTTTCTTGGTCAAAAAGTACAATAGTTACAGCTAAAAATAGAAGAAAATAAACATTTAAATGAATTCTTTGATGGAGCTTTATCAAACCTGTCAGTAGCATCTTGCATGTACCTCTTTCAAGTTTTTCAAATGGTTCCTTTTGGCTTCTTTTAGGTGCTGCCAGAGGTATTAAAAAATGGGGAAAAAAAGCTTTCATGAACTGCTTGATAGCTCTTCACCAAACTTGATCTGCAGCACCCTTAGGCTGCATGGCCCTCTTGTATGTTTTAGGATTCGTATGTCAGAAAATACAAAGGCTACAGTCTTCAGTTTTTACATACAGTGCATTCGCGATGCTACGAATCGCAATTTAACGAAATACCAGTATACTACAAAAAGGTGTTGTGGTCCCGGCTGATTTCCTTCTTATTTCTATGTAACAAAGTCGCGGTTTTACAAAAATGCAATTTTACGAAAAATGCGCTCCTGCGAATGTATTGTTATGCCCTTAAAGCCTGTTTTCAACATGTTTTAGTTTCGATTTTACGAATGTATCGTCTATGTTTTCACACCTTCCATAACGGCGTGAAAATGCTTTAGAGTGGAAAGTGTCACTATCATTTAGCTTAAACAGTGATTAAAGTGTGGAAACTTAGTAATTATATTCAAAGCACATACGCTGTACACTGTGACACAAGTTAGTGGTTATTTTTTTCTCCTATAACTATCCGATCGGATGGCATACAAGACACACTTGCTTTTATACGTCTCAAACAATCGCTGCATAAAGAAAATAAAACAATATTTAAGCCCTGATCGTCTGTATATTGTCATTTTATTATACCAAACAATTCAGTAAAGGGTAGCTGAGGGTATCGGAATATGCAATTGCGATTTTTTTTCTCGTGCAACAATGTACCCTGTATATGTTTTATGTACAGTGAATAAAAAATGAAGAAGAAAAAACAACCCATTCTACATTTTACATACCATCTGAGTTCAAATTCGAATAAGATTTGTAGTAAAACCAGATGTACATATAAAATTGGTATACATGTACTCCGATACGAACATCACGTTTAATAATCACGAGTTACGACATGTAGATATTAAGGTACTGTATAGTGATATTTCCAAGCTACGCTCAAACGAAAATGCGATATTACGAAAAAAACTGCCGGTCCCTTGGCTTTTCGTAGGATCGCGATTGTACTGTACTTATTTGAGGAAAATCCAAATTTGTTTATGAAAGGTCAAGGTCATTAAGACACTGTTTTAATGAAGGGATTAGAATATTTCCAGACAAAAAAAATTGAGTTATGCCCCTCAAGGTGGTTCACTTAATCCTAAAATATTGTGAGCACTTTAGAAAGTTCTCTCTTGAGGAGCTTGAAGCTGTCATGTTATCTTCAAGTATGATTTTATTGCAAATAAACACTCTCAAGAGTGTCTGTTTCAGTTGTGGTGAGAAATTGTTGCATGAAAGCATATGTTTCTAAAGAATATTCCAGCTCCTGTAAGTCCTTGAAGAAGGATGGTTCGAACATACAGCCTGTAGGGGTAGGGGGTAAGTTTTAATGCTTGAAATATATTATGATATATAGGTTAGAAGGTACTAAATGTCTCTGTTGATTCGATGTGAAAATAACAATGTATGACATCTTTTTATCAGCATTTACAGACTTTCACTTTTTGCTAGTCTACTCTTGTCTTGAAGGTCTGTCTAGAGGTAGTAAAAAGATACCAAAAACATATGAGGTTGACCATAAAGCAATGAAACCCCAGTCACAGGACAAAGACACATGATAAAAAGGCTAATGTCGCTTAGGGAGACATCAGGAGGGACCGGCTTTCATTTTCATTTTACCCAGCAAACACAAACTCGGAAGCATGTAACTTAGCTTAAAATCATCCAGGACATTCTTCTTTACAGTCAAGAATCATAAAGCTTATATCTTGCATGGAAATTGCTTTTACTAGGCTGGGAAAATGGCACTATATACTGATATGGACTATATTGAGTGGACAACAAAGGCATATCTGTGAATTACTACCATCTTACCTATAAATGGCCAAACATGTGCTCTATGAGTCAGAGGTGAATGACAAATTTGTACAAAAGTATTATGTCAAGTCACCATAAAGAACACTCACCTTGCTCCAAATGATCAAACTTACAACCTCTAGATTACACCAAATGTTATATCTTCATTTTGACATCTCTGACCACATCGCATAATTCTAATGACTTCAGATTGTTCTAATGATGTCATAACGTTATTGGTTATGTTTTTCCTCTGAATAAGGCTTCAAATTGACACATGTTAGAAAAGAAATAGTAAAACAGTGTTTAAATGTTGGAGCTGTTCTCCATGATATATTTTTACCTCTAGGATGGAAATCTTTTACTGTTTCTTCTTTGGAAAGGAGTGTACTAAGATTTCAAGAATGAAAGCAGCAGTTTAAGGGCTAAAAACAATTTGACCAAAAGATTGACATTAAATTTGTAATTTCATTGTTCTGTGAGAAAGAGAAAATATGAGTCAGATTCTATGTTTGTTCACAGGAGGCATTCACCCTGTACTGAATAAATATCTAGATAATTTGAAAAACCACCCTGTTTTGTTAGATAGGACATTGACATCATCTTTAGAGAATAATGATCGTCTGATCATTGTCAGTAAACTGGTATTGCTAAATAAAATGAAATGTGTCATGGCAAAATTTACTCCATCCATGTTCATCAATGTTTTAATTAGTCTTTAGCCTGCTGGTGGCAAGTGTTTCTGTTTCTGCCTTTGTGTCCAGTGCAGACCAAGATCAGCCTGCACATCTGTGCAGTCTGATCATGGTCTGCACTGTTCGCTATTCAGTCTGTAAATTTTCAGTAAACACCCCTTCGAATAATAAATGGTATTGCCCAAATTGAATGATGGACCAGTCCATTACAGAAATTTAGCAGGCTAAAGGTTAAGTATGAGATTTAGAGTTGGTCTTAAATTCTCAAAAAATTCAAATCTCTGTAACTGCCTTTGAAATAAATCTTCATAGCTGAAACTTTGCACAAGGTTTTATAGCAGTATATGTTATATTTATACTAAGTGCCATTAAAATCCATACAAGAATTACTTTAGGGCAAAAGGTTATTCTAGCATTTTAAATGTCTAGTTTAAAGACATAGAATGTTGATGAATATGTGCCTAATTTTGATATTTCATTCTGTTGTTACAACTAATAGCAGATCTTAAAATGTACCTATTTTGATGTATAGTTTCAATATTTGGTCCCCAGGTATTGAAAAAAAAATTGAGGTGGTACTTGTTTTCGGGATTTCATGATTACGTTTCTCCCTATAGAAGGAGAGATTGTCTATCTGGTAGTTACATGGCCTGATCACTGGTCAGATTTTGATGGAACTTCGCAGCAATTATTTATACAAAGTTCTGGTTTGAAGAATTTTTATGGAGTTATTGCCCTTTCAAGCTTCTTCTAAACCACAGTTTGGATTGTGATGAAACTTTACATAAAGTGTAGCTTTGCATGTTGTCACCATGTACCTTAGTTTGATGATTGATATGGAGTTATTGCTCTTTGATAAAGAAATAATTTATTCCAAACAGTGATTTGTCATTGAATAAAATCATTGTTTTGAGTTCAAATGTGAAGGAATTAAATTAAATATATCACAAGGGCACATCTTTATGACAAAAAAAACTGATATTATTCAAAAGCAACTCACTATAAATTTTGAGATTGACTATGTCACCATTCTTGTATTTCCTTCTGATTGGAGTTGAGCATTAAAAGACCGAAAATACTCCATGTGCTGCCATTGAAGCTGTTTATATCATGTGTTTACTTTTCACTTATAAAGGTACTTTAATAAATAATTATATAAAAGTCATAATTTTAACTACTGCTGTACAAAGTTTTACCTGTCATCTGCCAAAAAATCTTACCACAGTCCTAAAAAATCAGGCGGCAAATATAAATAAGTTGAAATACTCTACAAAGGCGATGATATTTGAATATTCCATTGGGAAACTGAAATACCAATATATTGATGTTTCTAGTAATCTTATGACAAACAGCATTGTTTGAGCCATATCTGTCATCTTGTTTGCTGGTAATTGTAGATGATTGGTTATTTTGATTGTATGGCCCTTTGGTCAATAGAATCTTCTTACCCCACTGACATGACTGCATGGGTTTTCCTGCTTTTCAAAGAAGGAAAAAGATGGGAACTGTTTTTGTATTGACCAGTATTAATGAATTGCACTGAAAATACTTTGAAATGAAAAAAATTGGCCTTGGAAAAAATGTATTCAGCTCTTTTTGCAAGACTCGTTTAGATAAATTTTTGATGTAAATTCATAATTTTTATATCTCTTTGCATCTCTATTTTTACACGCGATATGTCAAACTCGTAGAATCCGAAATTATGCTAGTTGTCAGTAATTTGTCTGTTTACTGTTTCTTCAGACAAACAAAATGATATTTACATAGTCTACTGGGAATTGTAAGAACTAGCTACTCGTGTTCCTTTAATCATTGGATATAGAATATTCCTGTGTCCCAGAAGCTTGTTTTGATCACACTGGCAACTGTTTTGAATAGACATCATTTGGTCATTTTGAATTACTCATGATACTCCATGTTTTTGTGCACATTTTTCAGTGCTGTATATAGAAAATAAAAACTTGTTTGTGAGAGATAATGAAATGTGCAGCACCTCAAGTGCTGGCCAAAGTCGAATTCTGTTAAAACGTATATACTGAATGGACTTCATGGTCCAAAAGTACCAGAAAATACAACAGCAGTGAATCCGAGTATGGGCAGAAGTTTTTACGGCCACCAAACTGCTCTTGTAATAGTTAATACAGAACCACTCCCCACTTTCTTCCAGACTTTTCTAAGCAAATTTTCCATGACAATTCATTTCATGGACTCCTTGACACAAATAAATAATAAACTGGAGAAAAAATCCATTGTTTTAATAACTGTGGTTACTCTGCTGCATGTCATACTCATAAATTCCCAAGTTATGACATTCTGAGGAAATGAGCCGTGCCATGAGAAAACCAACAGTGGGTTTGCGACCAGCATGGATCCAGACCAGCCTGCGCATCCGCGCAGTCTGGTCAGGCTCCATGCTGTTCGCTTTAAAGCCTATTGGAATTAGAGAAACTGTTAGCGAACAGCATGGATCCTGACCAGACTGCGCGGATGCGCAGGCTGGTCTGGATCCATGCTGGTCGCATACCCACTATGTTGGTTTTCCCATGGCATGGCTCAAATACTGTTTTAATATTCCCGGTGGGAAAGTACAAATTTATTGATGTTATTCATAATCTTATTGTCTAGCTGTTTCTGTCTTATGTTTTGCAAACCTGTTTGATCTCTTATTATATATAATTTGTTGTTTAGATCTGATATCATTTTTATCTCGACTATTTTATCACCAGCTATAATAGCTTCTGTGTCACAAAAAAAAAAGTTTTTTATATGTAAGCAGGTTTTGTCTAAAACTACCTGGTCAGTTGCTTTCAAAGTTCTTATACTCTTCAGCCATTATGAGATGACCTGACAGGACATGTACTGTAACTCTAACTTCTAATTTGTATACATACCGTATGTTTCTTTTTAACTTGGAAATTTTGGTTAAAGTTTGGCTTGTTAGCATGTATCCCAAAAACTCCCAGACCAGATGCATTTAAGTTGGCATCATGAGATTACCTCACATGACAAGTTACACAACTCTAGCTTTTATTTCAGAGAAATTATGTCCCTTTTTAACATTGAAATTTTGTTAAAATTTTCAATGTGAGCATGTGTCTCGGAAACTACCAGACCAAATGTTTTCAAATTCTACATGCATTCTCGACATCATGTGGTAACCTCATATGGTATATTGAGATGACCTCTCTCTTGACTTCTGTCTACAGAATTAAGTCCCTTTTTTCAACTTGCAATTACACAGTCTCCTACACAATGAAAGAAGATCTCTGCCATTACAAACATTTTTATCAAGATTTCTATAAATCGTTTTTTTTTTCACCATTTGATATTAGACTTAAGTTACTTAAACTGTCTTTAGAATTTTCAGAGATTTAATGCTAGTGAGGGTGATAAAATAAAGAAAATGAAATTTAAAGCAAGAAAATAATATTTGAAATTCTTTTCAGTGGCCATGTGATTTTCATGGTCACATGGTATTGTTAATGTAGCACTAAGGGAGATAATTGCTGCTTGGAGTTTGTGATTACAGTGTGACCTCCCTTGAAAAACCACCATTTTGAAGACAACAGGTTGCACTTTTGTTATATAGAGGCTGTGCTCTTTGGCGGTTAATATACTAGATTTTTTTCTAACCGGAAGAAAATTTGAGCTGTTTAAATTTAGAGTAGAGTTTACTCTTTGTTATAGATGGAGTTTATGAAGTGAATTCTTCGTGAAAAAGAAACCGATAGGGAGTGACCGTCTAAGGTTTCTTTTTGTCAAAGAATTCTCTTCATGGGCTCTATCTGACATAGTGTGAAATCTACGTTTGACCAATCAGAATAGCAGAGTCAGTAGTGTCGTAATCTCCGCCTACCTTAGACTAACAAAAATGTGTCGGCTTCCATTGAAATACAATAAAGGGGCGGTCATTGGTACGCATGTGCATTCAGTTGACGCTCTTCACTGTGTAGAGCTGTTCTTCAAAAATTATTGCTACAGTCACATTGGTCTTAAGGAATAAGAAACCACATTTTTTTTAAAAATAACTGTTCTGATTGGTCAAAAAAGTAGGTTGCACTCTATGGAGGAGTTTGGAAATTCAGGGTCTCGAATTTGAACCCTGTATTTACCCCATGTCAGTGCATTTATAAATAGGTGAGGAAATCAGTCAGTTGGCAAGGAAGTCTGTGGATATGGAATTCCAGAACCCTGGATAGGCCATCTACAGCCTAAAAATCAGTGTGTGGCATCGTAATTGGTGGAGCTGAACCAGTTATGATGGCAACTGTCTGGCTAACCTTCTAGATAATCTTTTTAAGAATTTATGTAGATCTATTTGTCTTAAATTGTTTTGTTTTTTTACTTACATTGTCTCAGCAGAATTCTGCCCCAGTCTGGTAAGTATGTTACAGGGGGCATAATTATACAAACTTTGAATAGCTTCAGGAGTTATCTCCTGTGAATAAAATATTGGGTCTAAAATAAGTAGGGAGGAGTTTATACATATAGGGGCTTGCAAGCACTGAGGCACATAGAGGTCATGGGGTCTGGAGCACATGCTTCCACTGAACTGTTTGGATGTAAAAGGTCTAATATAAAATAGCTTATGTATATTGCAACAAAATGTAATCAAAGTTGGTGTTGTAGTATGATTTTCGTATTCACCTTGAAACTGGCTTCTGATGGATTTGAAAAGATTACATGTCCAGAAATATTATCAGCATTGACCAATCAATCTTCACTTATCTTGGCAGGGGTTAGAAACCAAGTACACCTGCTACCGTTTGTGAAAACAGAGGCTTAATTAAGATAGCATGGAAGGATTAGGTTGTCTGTTGGCAGCATTTTATACATGTAAAAATTTGTATTTATGTTGATGCTGGCTATAGAATTTCTTATGATAACCTGCCAGTACTACTTTTGTGTATTGCTTGGTTCATATCTCCAGGGAAAATCATAGAAATCCACTTTTTTTTCTGGAAAAAGTGTGGACATGATCATGTTCCACATAATTTCCCCGCTTTCTCAACAGACTGTCCGCATTTTACAAAGGTCTATGGAGATCTGAGCTAAGGTTTGACAGCCTTGATATCCTTAGGACACCGGGCACATTTTTATGCAATCTCGCCAAGCATATACATTGTATATGTTTTTGACAAACAGAAAATGATGTCACTCGGCCTTCAGCTATTTCCGGAAGTAAAGAAAATGAAAGTAGACATGCTAAACTTGAAAATGAAAGTCACCTTTGCATTGGTCGATAGTCAGGGGTCACGCGCAGGGGTCACCTCGTCAAAATGTATGCGCGTGGACTTCTTCTTTTTTTTTGCTAATGGGGAGTCAATTTTCAGCATTTTCTGATGATTTGAAATTACCTGGGCTTTAGCACGACATGTTGGCTTTTCATCTACGAAAACATATTTGAACTCGGAATAAACGCAAATCCCATAGGGGTCCGTAACGGAGCGCAAGGGTACACAGAGATTTTTGGAACTTCGTCAAATCACTCAAAAAGGTCCTTTTTGATGTCAGAGCTCCAGATAACATTTTGCATCAATTAGGTAAGTACCCAACCTTTTTTCAAAAATTGGGTATCCTGATTTTCATCTGGGTAAAATCAATTTTTGATACCCAGAGATTTTGCTGAAATTGGGTATTTTCCTAAAAGCAACAACATAAAACCTTTAAGTTCTTATCGGTCTCAGTGTAAATATCTATGACCATCCGTTGAATACCATGAACAAAGCACTAACTTTGCAGCTTAGTCTGATTTGGTCATTTTCCTCTTGTATTAAAACCCATGGAAATTTCACTTTCCATTCATTAAATGTCTTTTTGCTAGCATGATTGCCTGAATGTGCCTAAGGTTTCTGCACATGGTCGAATTTCGCTTACAATATCATTGATGATTTTATGCACAATAACGCTGCTTTCGGTTACACACTGTAAGAATATCGTCAAGTATGTATTTTACAATTACCTCTCCTTCGGTAGAACTACTAGCGGCGGTAAAGTAGCTAAAGAATGACATTTTTCTGTGTATATTTTGACACCGTTGATTTTTTCCTACCTCACGACACCATTTTCACAAAACCTCAGCAGACATTTTATTCTACTTTAATTTTGAATAAGCGCCTAGTGACACGGCGAGAAGTAACATTATCATTCGGCTTATAGATGGATATTCGGCCCCTTACGCATGGTCGTGAAAGTTTTACGTATCGGGAGTTTTTCTATGTTTTCTTGTAAGCTAAATTTCAATTTTAATTGGGTATTTACTTATTTTTACTGTGTATTTACGCAAATACGCTGGTTATCTGGAGCTCTGGATGTTGTCTGAAAGTGTCAGTATATGCCTTGGATGTAAGATATTTCAGTATTTGAGAGCAGCAGACCTAGACATTTCAGAAATATTTTCAAAATGAATTTCATTTAATAAATGTTGATTCTACGGAAGCGTGAAAGGGCCATCAGACACTAATACGTTTTATTACGTTACACGTGCAGAAAGGATGTGGAAAAAAGAATTGACACTTAAATAGCACTATTTATTTAGAAAACAAGTTTGGTTGTGTTTGTGAATATTTGCATGGATTTCAAAAAATGGACAACTGTAACTCTGCTATTTATCTCCTCATTAGTAATGCCAGTGTCTTTGTTATTGGCTGCACCCTGAGATATATTCTGTAATCATCTGTGATTGCAGAGAGAAGTGTCACTCAGACCTCACAATCCATACTTGTACCAAAGCCTTTAAGACCTCAGACTGCATACCAAAATCGGGCCTTTATGGCCTTAGTGTGTACCTGTACCAAGCCTTTATGACCTCAGTGCATACCTGTACCAAACCTTTATGATCTCAGTGCATATCTGTACCAAGTCTTTATGACCTCAGTGCATACCTGTACCAAACCTTTATGACCTCAGTGCATACCTGTACCAAGCCTTTATGACCTCAGTGCATACCTGTACCAAGCCTTTATGACCTCAGTGCATACCTGTACCAAGCCTTTATGACCTCAGTGCATACCTGTACCAAGCCTTTATGACCTCATACCAAGCCTTAATGACCTCAGTGCATACCTGTACCAAGCCTTTATGACCTCAGTGCATACCTGTACCAAGCCATTATGATCTCAGTGCATACCTGTACCAAGCCTTTTTGACCTTGGTGCATCATGTGACTTATGTTTGTAAACAGAAGCACATGTTACTGGAACAAGGATAGGCATCACTTAGATTACAAAACTGGTTCTTCTAAAAACATTTCAGATTAAACAATGTCATGTTTTTTTTTTTCAACTTGTTATATATTTCATTTAAGATTTCTTTCAGTTGTGTTCAAAAGTTGAAACTGCATTTATAAAAAAAAAAAATCAGATAATGTTTGTTATTAATTGAATTTGAGATTTAATATTGATACATATTTGCAACAAAATGTGTATAAATATGTGAATATATAATTTTGTACAATATTACATAATAATTGATTTTAGTACAATGGAGACAGTTCATCAAGGTGCTCCGACATCATTTATCATTTATAAACTGCGTAATTACACATGAAGAAAAGTTTTGAATTCCTCACCATTACAATGGTATATGAACAGAACTAATACCCGAAACTCTCTTGGAACCATCTAATGAAAGGACAAACCCAAATGAAAGGGGGTTGATGTACCTGTGCTATGTTCTTTGGGATAATATGTACAAAAAAACCCTCTCCACCTGCTCAGTTAGGCCAAGATTGACAAAATTCCTACTTACTTAAAATTACCAGTAGATTTTTTGAATTATATCAATTTGTGTAAAAGATGTTTTTATCATACTGAAAAATGTAATTTTTAAAATTTCTTTTTTCAGTATAATTATATAGAGTTCTGTTGTTTAACAAAATCAAAGGGTATATTTTGTCCTCCCTTGTCAAATTTGTAGTGTGAAGGGGGTGGGGGATGTATTTTTTCGTATACATTCGCATTCTTTAAATTGCTGTAAAGTTTATTTAACTGGTAAATTTAATCCACCAAAATCTCAAAATAAATACCTGCATCTACCACACAATGTAATGTGTCTGGTTATCCTAGCTCTGTGTTGACAATTTTTGCAAAGTCAATGCCTGAGGCCGGACATGATGTAATGGAGAGGTCAGTAATCGGTCAGTCCAGGCCATTTGACCCAACACAAGTAATATATACACTGTATAACAAACTGACCATTTGTGTAAATGAAGGGGGCTCTCCATGGGATAATAAATAAAGGTAATATAGGGTAAATATATCAGGGATGGGATACTGGATGTGAAATAGAAAGATTATGAAAAAATTAAGCTAGGAATTTAAGTGCAAAAGCGTATAAATTTCAAGTTTGTATTACTTTGTAGGACTATAATATACAGTTTCCCTGAGCTTCCAGAAAAAGATATTTTGATATATACTCTAAGATATAAATATTTTGTAAAGGTTGGAAATGTACGGTGCCAGTAAAGTGACATGTGAAACTTTTTTTTATTTTGTAAAAACGAAATGTTATTTTGTACAATCGTACAAACGAAATCTTGTTTCGTACAAACAAAATCTTGTTTCATACAAACGAAATCTTACGAAATGTTATTTCATAAAAACAAAATGTTATTTTGTTAAAACGAAATTACGAAAGAAGATTTCCGTTTTTACGAAACAAGATTTCGTTTTTACGAAATAATAATTGGTTTTTACAAAATCTTAAAACGAAACAAAAAAAGTTCCACATGTCACTTTACGGGCACTGTAGAAATGCACATAAGGGTTTGGGACAAACACTTTTGCAGACACTTAGTTGTAGATCCATTAGCAGGAACATTGTATCAACAAATGAATAGAACAATTAGATTTAGCTAACCAAAAGCTTTCTTCTAGCGCATAGGGAAGGAACAATAAATCAGAAATTCAAAAAAATAATCCAGTTTTAATAAGCAAAAAATAATGTGATAAAATATTATCACTGTTACTGGTAGTATTGATACATAACTCAGTATGATTGCAATGTTACAATTTATATCATAAATTATGCATGTACTGATAAAAATGAGACCCCATAAAAAAATTGACATAAAATGACCCCAGTAATCAATCAGAAACTTGTCAGATTTCACAACCCCTCCCCCCTGCAGGGACCTCATCTAGGTTATTACTCCTTGGAGGCATTACTTTGATCAAGCAGCATTATTAGTGTGTGTTGATATTAGTACAGCTATAGATAGTATCCAATACACTATAACCACAGTATTTGATGATCTTTTACTTTTCTGATCAAGTGTTGGACTAGATTTGCCAGTGATTTTTGGTGGGACTTATTATACAGTTATTGGATGATATCCTATTTAGAGTATTGTAGTGAACTACTTATTGATCAGATGGATTTTGTAATGTAAGAATTGGCAGCTTTTGACCTGGGTATACTCTTCCTGAAAATTTGGAATATATCATTTAAATGTAAGTTTGTTATTGTATAGGTATTTAAGTAAATATTAATAAGTGAAACATTATGAAAAAAAGAAAAAGTGGATGTTTTTATGAAAACTATTAAGTAATATAGGGCACATGTTGCAGTCATGTTATAATCTCATGTTATTGCATAAAAACATGTTTCATTTTAAACCTTTAGTTCCGTGCTTTAACTGTAGGTCAGAATTATGCCAGAGAAAATAAAATCAAGGATTTAAAAAACAACAACAGGGCAGTAGGGCAGTTTTTATTTTGCAAAAGTGTTAGGTTATGTCATTTCTCAGGTTTCATATATTCTGTTAGGATTTGAAAGATCTATCAAATAGAGTTAGATCCCAGTAAGAATTGTATGATTTATTATTTTTTTTTACAAAAGTTTGTAATTATCCCTCCTTATTAAAAATGCTGAGATTTGTTTAAAAATTTCAATGTAATTTCTAGTTATACATTTTGCATTTGATAGTATTGGCAGATAATTTGAAAGTCTGAATCTAAAGGAATTATTTAAAACTGTGTGTAGCTACAGAATTCAGTCATTTTCAAAAAGGGAGGTAATGAAGACTCGTCAGACTTGCATTTCTAATGAATTTCAGCTAAATGTATAACATTGTTAACGTGTATCAGTAGCAACTATAATACTTTAGGTCTTTTATTTGTTTAATTTCTTAGGCAAAGTATATACTTGTGCTAAAATAACTCTGTCTTACTTTGGAGCCAGGATAGGAGAATCAAATTTTAAAAACATACCAATGAAATTCTAACTTGTATAAAGCGTAAAGTGAACAGAAAAATTAAATCAGTTGTTCAATTGTCAAACAAACCGAAGCCAATACTTGACCAAAATCTCGTTAATACTTAAAAACTTGACAAATTTGATAAGTATCACTGTATTGATATTAGTGTATATATGTTGCTGTGTTTTAATTGCCTACCAGTATATATATTAAACTATTCCCACCCCTCCCCCTCTAGGCAAAGTCCCCAAGAGTTAATTTGACCAAGGTAGACAAAAAACGCCTTTGATTTTGTTAAGTAAAAACTTAGAAAAAATTTGTTTTCATTAATTGAAAAAGTTATCCATCGTACTGAAAAGCAAAAGCTCAAAAGAGGAATTATGTCTGCCTTTGTCCATATTATTAGCTGTCTGGTTGGTAAGACAATTTTATTTTGCAATCTGGTTTGACTGATATTATCTTAGTATATACCATGAAAACAGGAATATTTGGTAAACAAACAACATCTTTACCATCAATCTATAAATCCACTACTGTCCCATATGACTGGATACTTAAAATATTTTCTAAAAGTTGTCCCCCTTTAAAAACGAAGGGTTGTCTAGAAATGAAAATAAACTGTTGCTGAAAACTATGTTCTACTTTAGTTATGTGAAATTTCAACTCTGGGACATTATCGCAAATGCATCAAAATGAAGATATGTAACAGTTCTTTGAAAATGCTGTGTTTTTAAAGGCATTGAACTGTCCTGTATGCAGTCCTTTTCTGGAAATGTATATATCTGTAAATTGACAATATTATTGTTTTATAGAGTAACACATATGTTTTATATGCTGTTCATTTTTCATGTAAAACACCCTTTTGTGTTGTTTGAATTTTTTTCTCAAAATCTGGTGCTACCCATTAAACTTTACATAAGTCAGACATTTTTATACGCCCAAAGGGACGTATTATGTTATGACGCTGGTGTCCGTCTGTCCGTTAGCAATTTCGTGTCCGCTCTGTAACTCTTGAACCCCTTGAAGGATTTCAAGGAAACTTGACACAAATGTTCACCACACAGAGATGACTTGCAGAGCGCATGTTTTGGATGTCTCACTTGAAGGTCAAGGTCACACTTTGGAGTCAAAGGTCATATCAGTTTGTTTCGTGTCCGCTCTGTAACTCTTGAACCCCTTGAAGGATTTCAAAGAAACTTGACACAAATGTTCACCACACCAAGACGACGTGCAGAGCGCATGTTCCGGATGACTCGCTTCAAGGTTAAGGTCACACTTAGGGGTCAAAAGTCATATCACTTTGTTTTGTGTCCGCTCTGTAACTCTTGAACTGCTGGAAGGATTTCAAAGAAACTTGGCAGAAATGTTCACCACACTGAGACGAAGGTCAAGGTCACACTTAAGGGTCAAAGGTCATATATGACGTTGCTTTGTGTATATTGCTCTGCATTGCAGTGCTCTTGTTTTTATTTGGCAGATCTCTTTTTTTTCACTTACAATAATTTTTGCTTCCCTTTTATGTTACTATAAATAGCTTATTTTGAAACTTTTTTATTATTGGCCGTAGGGAAAAACCGAGACCACTTTTCTGTGGTACACCATGGATGGTACCTCCAATTTTTAGGTGTATTCTTACATACCTGTACCTGATAAGGATTTTTTGTGGACTTTAAATACTTTTTTGTGGACTTTGGGCTACAACAGTCAAGTTCTTTAAATTTTGTTCCCATCCTATGATGTAACCCTTCGGGCTTATATTGCTCTGCTTGGCGGAGCTCTTGTTTTGGATGTTACTATAACTGTAACATGACCAAGTAATTGAAGTTTGGACTGGTTGGAGCATTGCAGTGTACAGTATGATTGATAAAATATTTTAAGTCTGTTGATTTCACTAATGCGTTAGTACATGTAGTTCTGATTTACACACAGACTTGTTGGGATATTTGTCCACTATTGATCACATTTTGCTATATAATTACCATTGACCACACATTAATATTAGATGAAATCTGCTCTGTAAATATCATTCCGTTAACAAATTATGCTGAACAAATAAGAGTTTATGAGATTTTAACACCAATGGACAATGTGTTAATATAACCAGAATAGCTTTTTGTAATAGCAAAAAAAAAATGGGGCAGAAAAAATAGTAGAATTCAGCTTTGTTTGCTCAGCTGAGCAAAAATTTATTTTCTGTCTCTTTAGTATGTCCTACGTAGGAGATACTTAGTCCTATGTAAGACAAATCTAAATCTCTGATGGCACCAGGACGCTGCTACAGAAAACATTCCATGTAGTTAGCTCAGTAGGGAGAGTGCAGACCTGTGGATAAGGGGAGTCAGAAGGGGGAGGGGATTTTTATCCCACAGTATGTTTGTTCTCTGTGATGATTAAAATCATTTGTTTTCCATCTCTGATTCATATGCAGAAGTTGACAGTTACTTGTGGGGAATAGGTTAGAACTAGTACAGAATTTAGGAAATTAGGGTTATATTAACCCTTTGCCTGCTGGCGGCAGTAATTCTGCCTTTGCGACCAGTGCAGACCAAGATCAGCCTGCACATCCGTGCAGTCTGATCATGGTCTGCACTGTTCGATATTCAGTCAGTAAATTTTCATTAAACACCCCTTCGAATAATAAATGGTATTGCCCAAATTGAATGATGGACCAGTCCAATATAGAAATTTAGCAGGCTAAGGGTTAACTGAAAACTATCCCCACCTGTACTACCATACCAGCACAGAAGTGGTTGTACTGCAGCTCAACATTAGAGATAGATCTTAGGTCCATAGATCTGCTGATACCATTATCAGTGTGGCCAAACCAAGGTGACTTTCTGTTGCCATTGCTTGAGGTAACATTTTTGCAATATAATTTCCTTACTATGTGACTGATTTTAGTAAGAGTACAATCATCCAAAACAAGTTACTGAATGCTTTTCTTGACACAAAGCTTTTTTAAGACATTCTTAATACTTTCTACAAACACTTCTGCTCATAACAATTTACTCACGGTCTATGAAAAAAACTGTTCCGGCAAAAAATCAGGCAGTGTTTAACAGACAGACTTTATGCTTAAGTGATCAATAATTTTTCCAGTCATGGACACATTATAAATTATGTTTTATTTAAATCTGTCTAGAACTATGAAAATCGTCAAAAATGTAAAAAATGTGAACAATACTGAAAAGTCATGTGGTTGGCCGCCCTGATAATACATTCTCATCCATCAGATGTTCGTCAAAATCCCGAGACGAACCTCTGATTTATTTCTGTTGTTTATTTGGTGAGCATGCGCACTCGTAATTACTACCGGGAGAAGTTTCAGCCAATCAATGTTCGCCACTATTTGGCACGCCGAATTGAAATTTCAAACAATATGTAAGAAATGTAGTTGCTAACGATGGATAAAGGCGATATTCCACGATTGCGATTAATAAAGATTTATTTCTGTTATTCGATGTTAAGAAATTTACCTGAAGAAATAATAATATTCCTCGTAAGTCGGCATCGATATGAAAGGACGCGGTCACGCTTTTCACGGACGATTTTGATTGGTTCGCTACATTTTGTCGCGAAACGACGCTGATTGGCTGAAACGTTTTACCTGTAATGTAACCAAACCACAAATATCGGCGAAATGTGCCAGAGGTTCATCCGGGGAACCACGGTAGACCTCTGGTATGCGAGAATGTGATAATATCACACTAAAATAAATTTTAGCTTTGTTAGGTTACATACGCCTCAGTATTTTTTATCTTTGTCGATATTTTTTGGAACTTTATTGAAATATTAACAAATTAAGGATCAGATGCAACAAATATTAACCTCTATCATTATAATGATTAGATCTACTTACAATGATCAGTAAAAAAAAAATTATGCATGGCACACTTATTTCTTTATACTATACATTTTACAATTCTAAACATGATGGTAGTGCCAGTAGGACATGATTTCATCTTGAATCGATTCAGTTTTCAAAATTTCAAAAGCCTTGTATCGCAATAACCCCGCCCAACTTCATTTCAGCAGCCCAAGTTTCAGTACCCATAATTACTTGGTACACCTTGTGTTATTACAGCCTTTACCTTATTTGGTAGTTTGACCTAGGTCAAGTTACAATTCAGTTTCAACTGACCAGATTTTTCTCCTACTTTTTTATGTAAATTTCCCATGGTGACTCAATGGGCTGAATTAACCATGATTGCAATCTGTTCCCGATTATATAGGAATGTCTGGGTTCATTGGCAGTTCAGGTTAGGAATCTAAATAAAAATATAAAAGTATCAGGGTGATACAGGCTTGCCCAAAAGGTGTCGTATTTCCTTCACTGTATAAATAGACAGGTTTTCTTTTGGCAAAAAGTTGTGATTTCTTTTGAAATTTTTTTAATTGCTTTGACTAAAACTGTTAGAAAGGAAAATTTTAACGAGGTTTCATCTCAGGTCTCATTTTCAACATTTATGTATGTACACAATTTCATGGTTTACCATTTGAAGTCAAAATTTTAAAAACTGGGTAAGTGTATAGATACAGGAGAGGCACTTAGATAAAACGCTTGAAAAATATATTTCTTATGTTTGAAACTGTACGCTTAATTTGAAACATATTTCGTATCTTACTAGTAGCTTAAGGACTTGTTAGTCCAGTGTCAGTAGAATGTGATTGGGTGGGGTATCATGTCACTTGTCAGCGGCATGATCTTCCAGTGAGGCAGCACTAGGGATTTTGCTCACTGCTACATTTGTAGACACCATTGTTGATATGACTGTAAAAGCTAAACCTGAACAAACACTCACACACACAACTAACACATTCACATATTCACATGCACCCACACACGGTGAATGTCACTGAAATAGTATAGATAACTGTGAATTGTCAGTTCTTGATAATTTGGTTATGCCTCTTGTTTGCCAAATCGTAGAATAAAAATAAAGTGAAGTACTTACTAAAGTTTCTAGCAGAGGATGCAGTACTGGGGCTCACGCAGTCATTTAACCCTTACCCAGCTGCTAAATTTCTAAAATAGACCGGTCCATCATTCAATTTAGGCAGTACCACTTATCATTCGAAGGGATGTTCACTGAAAATTTACTGACGGATGTGCAGGCTGATCATGGTCTGCACTGGTCACAAAGGCAGAACCAATTGCCCCCAGCAGGCTAATTCTTAGTAATTCATAGATAATAAAGCAAGTGTTGGTCTAATTAATACAATATACATTGCTTTCATCAGTCAGTCAGTCATTCAGTCCAGTCTACAGTCAAGTCCATTCCAGGACTGAGTCCAGTCCAATCCAGTCCAGTCCAGTCGAGTCCAGTCCAGTCCAGTCCAGTAAATCAATCAATCAATCAATCAGTCAGTCAGTCAATCAGTCAATAAAAAGAAAGACTAATGTTTTTTTTTTCTTCTGTTTTTAAGCCAGCATAAATATTGAATATAACACACTGTATAGACTCAAGAAAGTCCTTAATTGCAGACTTTATTGACTGAGGTATTGCATTACCTAAGAAATTTCTTAGAAAATGTCATCATTGTAACAACATTGGCTAACAAATGTGTTAGGAATGTTCTATATTTGTTACATGATTGTTATCTCTCTTGTCATGATCTATGTCTCGCCATTCAAGATGGCAAACCATATTAAAAGTTGTCTTTTCAGGCAAAGCAAATTGAAAATGTCCTCAAAATTTGTCAAAAAGCCAACATTTAAAAGATGCTGAAGTTGCAATTTTTTAGCTTGTTTTTTTTTTTTTACATTTTCTTTTTTCCACTTATTGTGCTTTGACATTTTATCATGTGATGCTGACTGGATTAAAGATTTGTCATTTTCCAAAGGGATGCTTCATTATGTCTCCAACCATAAGTGGGGGAGACATATTGTTTTTGCCTTCGCCGTGTGTTCGTCTGCATTTAGCTTGTCCAGCTTTCACAGGTCAAACTGCTGCTGGATTTCGACGAAACTTCACAGGAGTGATCAGTACCAAGCCTAGTTATGCATATTGCCGGCACTTTCTGCTTTGCTGCACAAAATGGCCGCCAGAGCTAAAAATAGAAAAATCTTGTCCGGCTTTCACAGGTCAAACTACTGGCTGGATTTCGATGAAACTTCACAGGAGTGATCAGTACAAAGCCTAGTTGTACATGTCGCCGACATGTTCCACTCTGCTGTTATGAACAGAAAATAATTATGTTAACTTCTTGTTAAATCCTATTTCAGAGAATTGTTTTCTCTGATATTTGTCAAATACTAATGAACATTGTTAAAAGTTTTATTAAATCTATTGTTTTTATTACCTCCCTTTATGTCTCTAACTGCTAAAATTCATGTGCAGTATCAAAAGTAGCGCTTTCCTAAACATGTAATGATGCATAACATCTATTTGGGCAGCTGTTTCTTTTGTTTTTAAAATAATATTTAAAGTCTTAAACTTTGATAATGTTTTGGCGGCTCTTTGTTTTATCAACTCACACAAGTAAGCAATTTAGAGCCAGATTGGCTTATTTGTTTATTTGATGCAAGTGAAATTTTATTATGACATTATAACATTTCAAGGTCAAGGCCATTTGTAGAAAGCAATTTAGGTTTGGCATTTTGCATTGCAAGCAGCTTGATTCAAAAAGGTAAAATGATATTAGTGTCATGTTGGGTGGGGTCGGGATGGGTATGGAAAAGTTCAGGAGGAACTTTCTTCTTGGAGCCAATAAAGGTGGAAAGTCTTAGGTTTCAAGTTTTTGGACTGCTTGTATCTGTGTGTGTGGCAGCTATCTCACTGACTTATGAAATCAGTTCTACTTCTACTATTTACTGCTGATCTTCTTATACAGTATGTTAGTTGTATGAACCTTATTGGTATGACAGTTCTGTTTAAATAAACAACTGTTATTCAGAGTATAAAATTTTGTTGTGGAGTTCATGGTAATTAATACAGACTGTAATCATATTACACTGTTAATCAGCCTGGTGTCAGACCAGAAGGGTAATAGATTCAGTAAAAACAGAAAATTATGGTAATTTGTGTGAAGATGACCACTCTGTGAATATTTAGTTTCACTTGGATTGGGATAAGGTATTTCAGCTCTTGTGTTATATTTTAAGATCTATGCGAGTTGCCTGCTTTTTAGGCAAAGTGCATTCTTTATTTCTGGTTTGGCCAATTCAGCACATAAGGTTTCAGGCGTCAAAATTTAAAATCAATTATTTAATATTAATTAAGCCATTCCTTGCTGTGATTCTGTGAAGAATATAATTATTAGAATTGCATGAAAGGTGTGTGCCAGAAACAAAACTGTCTTTTACAATGAAGTTTGTTGGTAATGGAAAACTTGAGATATTTTTTGTCAATGCTTCATATACCATTTGCATCAGAAATGGCTCAAATGTCTTTTTTACTAAGGTTTCCGGGGTTTCATGGTAAATTGTCATGTTCGGAATATGAGAGGTTTTTGTCTGGAAATAATGTCGTCAATCACACATACATACTGAGAAATGATACAGAATTAGCATTTTAATTATCAGTGCTACAGAGAACTTTACTGTACAACATTGGCATTGTTCTCGAAACTTTGCTTGTTTTACTTGTTCGTTGTGCAAATCTAGAATTACACAGACTTAAAATAGGTTATTAACAAAAAATGCAGGCTGTTTAAATTTCTGCTGCTAAATTTTTGGCAAAATTCTCCTATATTTTATATAATAAACTCCAGTTGTTCTCCACAGAGCCTGCATTATATCCATACAATCATTGTTGTAATGGTAACTCAAAACCACTAAAATTCTTGGACAAATCACTATGGGTTTCTCTGGTTCACTGTCATAATGTAGGAATCTCTAGGAGGTATTTGTTCAACTGTTATTCTCAGACCATTTGATATTAATGCTAATTCATTTGATGTCCACTAATTTATTAGATTATCACACATGAACACACTTGTAAATAAATGAAGATGTGAGAAATTAAGAGAAATTTACAATTTATATTAAGGGAGGCTTGATAATTAATTTTTCGGCCAGACAGAAATTGTTTCATATGTGGAGGATTCATTGAAATGGATTTTGAAGTTGGTCAGTGAGCATAATTATGTCTAGAAATATTGGTAGATTATTTAATTTTGTACAAAACAATATAGAATATTTTGAAATAGTTTCACCCTTAACCTGCTAAATTTCTATAATGAACTTGTCCATCTTCCAATTTGGACAGTACCATTAACTGTTAAAAGGGGTGCATACCAAAAAGTTACTGACTGAATGGCGAACAGTGCAGATCATGATCAGGCTGCACGGATGTGCAGGCTGATTATTATCTGCAGTGGTCGCAAAGGCAGAATCAGTCATGTTCAGCATGATAAGGGTTGGGGATTTAGATGTCAGTTTGCAAAAATTAAGTCACAATTAGCAACAAATATGTTTCCCAGGTACTTTAAATATACAGGGAATCAGGTACAGTTTTTTTTTTTGCTAATCTGAAAAGAATAAGGCAAAAAGCCCTATTTAAAAGACTGCAAACAACCAGTATGTAGTAATACCTTTATCTTCCAGGTTGTTGTAATACATACTTCAATGAAGTATGGTTTGAACTTTGGCTGAACTTGGGTTATGCAAGTGACCTGGGTCATATCATGGGAAGTTATGCGAAACCCTCATCAACTAGCCAAAAATCAATGGTCAGTTTAGTCTCCATTAGTTCAGTTAGGCTAAATGTTGGAATATTTGTGGTAGATAAAAATATGGATTTTAAAGGAGTATAGCTTCTGCTTTCATTTTTATTGGAGTTTAAATATTTTCCTTAATTGAACTTTCATTGAGGTGATCAAACTTATTATAGATAGTTCAGTATAATTATGGAATGTTTATTTGTATACTGATACAGGTGTTGATGGATTTTCACTTGTATATTCAGTCTCCACTAGTGTTATTATAATATTGATTTCTTTTGTTGGATTTAAAAAAGTGTGTGGGAGGATACAGATAATTTGCTTGCTTTGTTTCCAAGGATACTTGTTAAGATGTATGCTACTAGGCTTTAAAGGTATGAAACAAAGTAAGAATTATCATTAGCGATATTAACAGAAACTTTATTTCTACAAAAAGTTCAATGCCTCTGAATGACATGATTTCTATGTCTTGAAGTCTCACAGACCAAGAAATTACAAAGTTATTGCAATTTACAATGTTTAAATTACCTCCCCTGTTCTGTCACTTGCATTTACCTTTCAGCTCCAAGTTCAAAATTATGCTGACAGATAGTATTAAAATGCGCAGAAGACAATAAAAGAATATAGGCTAATTGAACTTATGAATTACTATGTCAAAAATGGGTAGACATCAGTTGTAAGAGAAAGATTCAACATTTTGTCACAAAACTGAACAAGACCCTTAATTTCCCACTTTCATATCAATTTAAGTCAACTTGATGCTAGGGGGCATGAGAGGTGTTGCACATTTCATTACCACTCATGAACAGACTCATTAAAAGCGAGTCTGCTATTATTCTGCTTGGTTGCATTCTATGCTTCCAAAGGATCTTTTTACAGATTTTTATTGGCAGTTACTTGCGGAGAACAGGTTTGTACTGGTACAGAATCCAGGAACACTGGTTAAGTAAACTGCCCGCAGTTACATGACTGAAATACTGTTGAAAAACGGCGTTAAACCCCAAAAAAAACAAATCAAATACTGCTATGGTATTCTATACAAGTATTGATAATTTATAAGATCAATACTGTAAAACTCGGTTATAAGAAACTTGTTTTGGTTACAAAAAGTGTTTGTTATATCGGAGGTATAATACATCCATATTATAGCCAACAGTAGGACTGTCGTACATGATGATTTAATGGGTGTCTCCAGGCAGTACCAATGTTCTCCTTGATGATTTGATGTCAGTCGCTGAGCTGTATGAATGTCCTCAATGATGATATGATGTGTGTCTCTGGGCTATACGAATGTTCTTCGTGGTGATCTTGATGGGTGTGTCTGTGAAGTATGAATGCTCTCCATGATGATTTG
The DNA here is from genome assembly GCF_021730395.1 of Mercenaria mercenaria. Taxonomy (NCBI): domain Eukaryota; kingdom Metazoa; phylum Mollusca; class Bivalvia; order Venerida; family Veneridae; genus Mercenaria; species Mercenaria mercenaria. The sequence continues at coordinate 21,324,019 of NC_069378.1, read as the reverse complement.
ATGGGTGTCTGTGGGCAGTACGAATGTTCTTCATGGTGATCTTGATGGGTGTCCTTGTGAAGTATGGATGCTTTCCATGATGATTTGATGGGTGTCTCTGGGCAGTATGAATGTTCTCCATGATGATTTGATGGGTGTCTGTGGGCAGTACGAATGTTCTCTATGATGATTTGATGTGTGTCTCTGGGCTATACGAATGTTCTTCGTGCGGATCTTGATGGGTGTGTCTGTGAAGTATGAATGCTCTCCATGATGATTTGATGGGTGTCTCTGGGCAATACGAATGTTCTCCATGATGATTTGATGGGTGTCTCTGGGCAGTACGAATGTTCTCCATGATGATTTGATGCGTGTCTCTGGGCAGTACGAATGTTCTCTATGATGATTTGATGGGTGTCTCCAGGCAGTATGAATGTTCTCCATGATGATTTGATGGGTGTCTCTGGGCAGTACGAATGTTCTCTATGATGATTTGATGTGTGTCTCTGGGCAATACAAATGTTCTCCATGATGATTTGATGTATGTCTCTGGGCAGTACGAACGTTCTCGATGATGATTTGATGGATGTCTCTGGGCAGTATGAATGTTCTCCATGATGATTTGATGGGTGTCTCCAGGCAGTATCAGTGTTCTCCATGATGATGGGTGTCTCTGGGCAGTGCGAATGTTCTCTATGATGATTTGATGTGTGTCTCTGGGCAATACAAATGTTCTCCATGATGATTTGATGTATGTCTCTGGGCAGTCAAATGTTCTCCTTGATGATTTGATGGGTGTCTCTGGCCAGTACAAATGTTCTCCATGATGATTTGATGTGTGTTTCTAGGCAGTACAAATGTTCTCCTTGATGATTTGATGGGTGTCTCTGGCCAGTACAAATGTTCTCCATGATGATTTGATGTGTGTCTCTAGGCAGTACAAATGTTCTCCATGATGATTTGATGGGTGTCTCTGGGCAATACGAATGTTCTCCATGATGATTTGATGGGTGTCTCTGGGCAATATGAATGTTCTCCATGATGATTTGATGGGTGTCTCTGGGCAGTATGAATGTTCTCCATGATGATTTGATGTGTGTCTCTCTGCAGTACGAATGTTCTCCATGATGATTTAATGTGTGTCTCTGGGCAGTACGAATGTTCTCCATGATGATTTGATGTGTGTCTCTGGGCAATACGAATGTTCTCCATGATGATTTGATGGGTGTCTCTGGGCAATACGAATGTTCTCCATGATGATTTGATGGGTGTCTCTGGGCAATATGAATGTTCTCCATGATGATTTGATGGGTGTCTCTGGGCAATATGAATGTTCTCCATGATGATTTGATGGGTGTCTCTGGGCAGTACGAATGTTCTCCATGATGATTTAATGTGTGTCTCTGGGCAATATGAATGTTCTCCATGATGATTTGATGGGTGTCTCTGGGCAGTACGAATGTTCTCCATGATGATTTAATGTGTGTCTCTGGGCAATATGAATGTTCTCCATGATGATTTAATGTGTGTCTCTGGGCAATATGAATGTTCTCCATGATGATTTGATGGGTGTCTCTGGGCAATATGAATGTTCTCCATGATGATTTGATGTGTGTCTCTCTGCAGTATGAATGTTCTCCATGATGATTTGATGGGTGTCCCTGGGAAGTATGAATGTTCTCCATGATGATTTGATCGGTGTCTTTTGGGTCATGTGGAGTCAAAAACTAGGTCATTAGGCTAGATCAAAGGAAAATCTTGCTAACACTCTAGAGACCACAATTTCAGTTTGAAACTCATGAGAATTGGTCAAAATGCTTGTTCTGAAGACCTTTAGGTCAAGTTTGAATCTAGGTCATGTGGGTAAAAAATTAGGTCACCTGGTCAAATCAAAGAAAAAGCTTGTAAACAGTCTTAGAGGCCACAGTTGTGACTCAATTTTTATGAAACTTGGTCAGAATGTTTGCCTTGATGATCTCTAGGTCAGGTTCGAAATTGAGTCATGTGTGATCAAAAACTAGGTCAGTAGGCCAGATCAAAGGAAAATCTTGTTAATATTGTAGAGTCCACAGCTTAAGTTTGAAACTTGGTCAGAATGTTTATCTTGATGACCTCTAGGTCAAGTTAGAATCTGGGTCATGTGGGGTCAAAAACTAGGTCACCCAATCATATTTAGGGAAAAGCTTATTAACACTCCAGAGGCCACATTAATGACCCTCTTTTGTTGAAAATTAGTTAGAAAGTTTACCTTGGTGATCTTTAGGCCAGTTTCAAATCTGGGTCATGTGGGATCAAAACCTAGGTTAGTAGGCCAGATCAAAGGAAAATCTTGTTAACGCTCTCAAGACCACAATTTAAGTTTGAAACTCATGAAAATTGGTCAGAATGTTTGTCTTGATGAAGTGTAGATCAATTTGAATATTGGTAATCTGGAGTAAAAAATTAGGCCACTAGGTCAAATCAAAGAAAAACTGTGTGTGTGCTATAGTGGCTGCATTTTTGACTGGATATTCGTGAGATTTGATCAGAATGATTTTCATGATGAAATCTAGGTCAGATTCAAATCTGGGTCACCTGGGGTCAAAAACTAGGTCACCAACCTTGTGTATGCAATAGGGGCTGCATTTTTCATTTGATGTGCATGGAACTTGGTCAGAGTGTTTGTCTGCATGAAATCTAAGACATGTTTTTTTTTATCTGGGTCACGTAGGGTCAAAAACTAGGTCACCAGGTCAAATCGAAGAATAAGCTTGTTTACACTCTAGGGGCCACATTTTTTATTCTGTCTTCATAAAGCTTGGTCAGAATGTTTGTTATCATGAAGTCTTGGATGACTTCAAATCTTGATCACATGGGCTCAAAAACTAGGTCACTAGGTCAAATCAAAGGAAAAGCTTGTTTGCACCTTAGAGGCCACTTTTTTTTGCTCCAATCTTCCTGAAATTTTGTCAGAATGTATAATTAACTTTGTTTTCATGAAATCTGGGACAAATTTGAATTTGGGTCATGTAGGGTCAAAAACTAGGTCAAATCAAAGAAAGTGGAAAATGCTTGTTTACACTCAAGAGGCAAATTTTTGGTCTTTGGTCCAATCTTAGAGAAAATTGGTCAGAATATTTGTCTCCATGAAATCTCTAGGTCAAACATGTTTACACTGTTATGGTGTATTACTCAGGTGAGCACCCTAGGGCCATCTTGGCCCTCTTGTTTCATGTAAGGCTGTTCATGTTGCTGGTGCCTGACACTGTATTGAAAGGTTCCTCAGGTCTCTGCCTCCATTAAACTGAAAAGTTGTTATTTTATCTAAATTGTGTCCGTGTCAACAAAAGAAAACAAAATAATGTGTGTAGTTTAGATTGTTGGTATATAAATCTTAAAAATAAGTAATATTTTTTTTATTAATTTCAGGTGGAATTATTGCATGCTAGCTAATCTTTAATTGAAGAGACTGCCAGACAATTTAAAAGAAAGGTAAGACATTTAATTTTCCGAGTTGGCGTAATAGTCTGTTATTATGAAGGCAAATGTATTTAAATTGTGTTTTTTTTAACTGAACACCATGTATGATATTGGCAAATAGATACAGCAAATAAATCATATGTGCGAAAGATTTCCGTTTTGTGGTTTTAATTCATTGAAATATATTAAGTATATCCTGAAATTTTGAAAAAAATCATATATTAAACTGAAGTTTGAAAAAAAAATTTTAACATAAAACAAAACTCTGTGTAATAGAAAGCTTTATGGTCCCTAGCACATCTGTACTTACATTTTGCACACGTATATGTATACATATTTTACATTTTCTTCACGCATGCAATCGATATGCATGATAGATGTTTTTCTTATTCTGCAGTTCATAGGATAAAAATTAACCCATTTAAGGAAACAAAATATCACTGGGTATAGACTGCTTTGAATAGATTATATTTGTTATTCTGAAGTGTAATTAACGACATTTTTGCAACCTATACTGTGAAGGAGTGAAATTTGATTGCCTTGGGTTGTTTAAATTTAAAGGAGATGCGACATACCTTGTTTATTCGTAAGTCATTTTAATTTTCATTTCACAAGTGGATAACCACAAAACTACGGTCATCACCCAAGGTGTTGTTTTCCGTTTAAATTTGGGTCATTTAGCCTCGGGGCGAGTTAGCCGATAATACCTTCGAATAAAAACTTTTTATACGCTAGCTATACTCAATCGGTTGGATGAACATTGGTAATAAGGACTGTAAAATGGACCAATTTGTAACACGTTATTTTACAGTATTGATTTATGTTAACGTCCCTTTTTCTTAAATTAGATATTTGTTGAAAAGACATTGCCAGTAAAAGCCAAATATGAAATAAATCAATCAAGACGTGTTTATTACAGCAACATGAAGGGTTGTAATATTTATCACTGTCATAATGATAGCAAGTTTACAATAAAATGTATATCTTGTCCTCTAAACGTATTACCTTCGACCAAAACATTGACCCCAGTATATTAAATTTAAACTAAAGGTCATGACTTATTATACATGAAAGGAATTATTGACATAGTCTAAATGATGATAATATTTTGTGTACTGCAAAAAAAATGTATTGTTAATGTTTGGTTCACATAAATTGCAACCATTCATTTTGCTTCCAAAGTCCAGCCTATAGTAACTTTATTCAGTCTGTTTGTATGTTCATCCATTAGTTTGGTCAGATTGTTCATTTATCGGAATGTTTTAAATATTTCAAGGGATTTTGATACAATAAAACAAGTATTAATTAGCATAATGAGAAGGTGTGCCATATGCCATACACACGAGGGCACTGCCACAGGCAAGGGGTTCTTCACTTTGCGGGCATTCTTTATTTACTTTATCATATCCCCAGATTCAGAATATAGGAGTGTTGTATTGAGTTACCCATGTCAGTCCATCCATCATGTCTGCTCCACATCTTAAGTGCTCAGTAGATTTTCATTTAACACTGTTAATACATAATTCTGAATGATTCTTTGGTTTTAAGAGGATTTAAAAAAAAATGTGGTCTTAATTTATTAAAAAAAAATTATTTAGGACATAAATTTTGTTTGAAAGGGTCATTGTCTGGCATCGTGCATCGTCCGTCGTGCGTCAGTATTTGCCTTGTAATCACTCTAGAGGCCACATCTGTGATCCAGTCTTTATGAAATTTGGTCAGAGTGTTTGTCTTGATAATCTCTAGGTCAAGTTCTAAACTAGGTTATGCGGGGTCAAAAACTAGGTCAGTAGGTCAGATCAAAAGAAAATCTTCTTAACACTCTAGAGTCCACAGATAAAGTTTGAAACTCATGAGAATTGATCAGAATGTTTGTCTTGATGACCTCTAGGTCAAGTGCGAATCTTGGTCATGTGGGGTCAAAAACAAGGTCACCAGGTCAAACCAAAGGAAAAAGTTGTTAACACTCAAGAGGCCACAGTTGTGACCCAATCTTTATGAAACTAGGTCATAATGTTTGTCTTGATGATCTCTAGGTCAAGTTTGAAACTGGGTCATGTGGGGTCAAAAACTAGGTCAGTAGGCCAGATCAACTCTGGTGACTGATATAGGGCCATCATGGCCCTCTTGTTGTCAGATTTCTTGTTATAAAACATATTGAAACAGTGAAGGCTCACAAGCTTTTCCTTTTAATGTGGCTACAAAATGTTTTATAAACATAAAATACATATTATGTGTGTTTCTGGTTAAAAAGTAATTTTATTTTTATTTTTATTTATTTGCCAAAGAATTGAATAGTGATTAACTCGGCATATAATATTGTTATAATTATCTCGCTTTATAACTGAAACTGTAACAGTTCCTAATTGTAAAACTGAAATTTGTGATTTTCTCATTATTTTATTATGTATAACATCTATTTCGTTATATAACTGCCGTGTCTGTTTTTAACATAGAATAAAAAGCCTTATAGAACTTTAATAAAGCATCGAAAATTAATGTAAAAAGTTACAAACTTTTGGAAAAAAGAATCTTTAAAAAAAAATTATGGATATTGTTAAAACTTTTGCATGAAATACCCTGTCATGAAAAGAAATTGATTCAGAAATCAAGGTGTGCATTAAATGTAGGTTTATAAAATAATTTCATTTTAGTGAAAAAAAAAATCATAAAAAAAAATACTGTCACTCAATTTGTGAATGAACCAGTAAGGAAAAGTAAGGAAAACAATATATTGACTTTGATGTGAATAAAAGTGTCATTTCTAAAGAATGATGACTGTGATATACATGATATTTTTAATCCCCCACCACAAGTGGTGGAGGGTTATAGGAATGGTCTCTGTCTGTCCTTCTTTCCTTCCGTCCGTCTGTCTGTAACACTTTTGTGTCTGCTCCATATCTCCTAAACCCCTTGAAGGATTTTCATGAAACTTGGGTCAAATGATCACCTCATCAAGACGATGTGCAGAACCTATAAGTCAGCTTTGTCGGCTCAAGGTCAAGGTCACAACTCAAGGTCAAAGGTTTGAGCCTTCCATTTTGTGTCCGCTCTATATCTCCTAAACCCCTTGAAGGAATTTTATAAAACTTGGGTCAAATGATCACCTCATCAAAACGATGTGCAGAACCCATGAGTCAGCCATGCCGGCTCAAGGTCAAGGTCATAACTTAGGGTGAAAGGTTTGAGCTTTCCATTTTGTGTCTGCTCTATATCTCCTAAACCCCTTGAAGGATTTTCATCAAACTTGGGACAAATGATCACCTCATCAAGGCGATGTGCAGAACTTATGAATCAGCCATGCTGGCTCAAGGTCAAGGTCACAACTTAAGGTCAAAGGTTTTGGCCTTCCATTTCGTGTCCGCTCTATATCTCCTTAACCCCTTGAAGGAATTCAATAAAACTTTGGTCAAATGATCACCTCATCAAAACGATGTGCAGAACTTATGAGTCAGCCATGCGGGCTCAAGGTCAAGGTCACAACTTAGGGTCAAAGGTTTGAGCCTTCCATTTTGTGTCCACTCTGTATCCCCTAAACCCCTTGAAGGATTTTCATCAAACTTGGGCCAAATGATCACCTCATCAAGAACTCATGAGTCAGCCATGTCAGCTCAAGGTCAAGGTCACAACTCAAGGTCAAAGGTTTGAGCTCTGTATTTCCTTAACCCCTTGAAGGATTTTTATGAAACTTGGGTCAAATGATGACCTCATTAAGACGTGCAGAATTCATGAGTCAGCCATGTCAGTTCAAGGTCAAGGTCACAGCTAAAGGTCTTTACCTTTTCACTATCCATAGCAGTGGCGGGGGATTTAGCTGTTTTTCAGACTGCCTTGTTATGATTTGAAACGTCAATATGATAATGGACCATGTTAAACTGCAATATAGACCAGAGAACCAGCTATGGTTTATTCCGGCTTATATTGGTGAAAAATGTCAACTAAACATGACTGTGGTTTTAAAACTCTTTATAAAACTCGTACGTTTGTCGAAATAATTATGTTTTTTTTGTTATATTTAATTATTATTTCTGTTTATTTTTCATGATTTATGAACAGTCTTGGAAACCTCAAATTTTATTTCCAATAGCTGTATTTTAGCCATACTTCAAAGTATCTTTAATTTAACTTTTGAATAATTATGTCATGGATTTTATAATTGAAATTATTGATGATATTACTTCCTCAAAACTTACAGTTTTCGGGTTAACCAAAATGTCATTTAGATATATCATACCTTAAAATCATTAAATATCATGGGTAAAAATTTCATGGTTTCAGCAAAATCGACTTTTCCATCATGGATTTTAAATTTTTAAGATAGAATCAAGAAAAATTTGCTCATTTGTTGGAATTTAATCTTGTGGATTGATACAATCACAAAATACCCACAAATGTAAATGATTTCACAGAAGTTTTTTTTGTGCCCCCCCCCCTCCCCATGAGTGGTGGGGGCATATAGATTTGCTCTTGTCTGTGCGTGCGTCCGTCCGAAGTTCGTGACACACCTAGCTCAAAAAGTATTTGTTATAAATTCATGAAACCTTGCATGAGTCTTTATCATGAACTTGCGCACCTCCTATTTTTCATCTGGGTCCGCCCTCCTATTTCCAGAGTTATGGCCCCTGAAATAGTAAAAAAATGCACATTTTCACCTAATTATGTGCCTCACTCAAAAAGTATTTAATGTAAATTCATGAAACCTTGCTTCAGTCTTTATCATAATGTGACCTTGCACACTTGGCATTATTCTTAAGAATTTTACCGTTTATTACAGAGTTATGGCCCTTGAAATAGCCAAAATACCATATAGCGGGTTATTTCTGCGGTAAAAATATTCTGCGTTTTGGTCCCAAAAATTATGAAAGAAATTGAAGCGTGTTTAATTTCTGCGTTTTCACATAAAAGGAAGTGAAATTTCTGCGTTTTTGATACCAAGGAGGAGGTAGTTCCCCGCATGATCGGACGTCGTGAGAATGATAGCGTATGAAAACAATAAACTAAATTACCGGTAACTGCTGTTAAGTAGTTTTTCATTTAATGAATACATTGTAGAATATAATAACATGTGAATTGGACAAATATAAGTCCAACAACTGCAAACTGCGGTATATCGGCATAACGTTTACGTAAGTATAAAGGTTACTAAGGTATAGTTCGGAAGATGTTAATAAGAACAACTCAAGTGAAATTCACTCAGTTTATTACATTCACAAAAATAATCAAACAAAAAAAAAAAGAAGAAACGTTTTCTGGGGGATTAACAGTTAGGACTTTGATTGACCATCACACCTAATTATACCATTATCGGTAACTGTTAGGTGACGGTAATTTCAAATAATTAGACCATGCCATTGTGAACTTCGGATTACCTCGGGTAACATATCGTGAAACAATGTTGATGAAAAAATGCAGATTTTTTTGCGTTTTAAATTTTTGCTGGATGAATATTCTGCTGGAAATATTTTTGCGATTCTACTGAGAGACCGCAGAAACGCAGAAATATTGCCCCCGTAGAAATAACCCGCTATACGGTAGTGGATTTTTGTTTGTGATGCTCATAGCTCAAAAAGTATATGGTACAGAATAATGAATCCATTTCATAATTATTTTTTTTGAGGCTATACCCAATTAAGACTGCAAACATATGAATGATTTCCCCTTATTTGTGACAAATGTACCAGTGGGGGGTACACCCTGTGTCCTACAGACACATTCTAGTTTTTGTCAAATTCAAACAATGTTAATCTTTATGGAAGTCATGACCTTTTGTTTTGGTCAGTGCATTTTTAGCACTAAATACCCCTTTTTGTAGGGAGACAGAATTTCTTATAATGTTCATAATCTCTAAATAGTTATGCATTTTAGAGTAATATTGTTAAAACAGAATGTAGCGTGTTTCTTAATACTGTATAATACTAACAACTGTGTCCGTCATAAACGTATTTATCGTCTTAATATATTGGACAATAGTTTGCTGGACAATATATTGGGTTTAGCGATTAATATTCGAAAACATTGGCTGGCAGAACAATTGACCAACTGTTACGGTGCTGTCAGGGTATTTGTTCGACACAACAATAGCGTAGGTCAGTACACTTATTTTATTGCTTTAGTCATGTACTATTGGCTTTCTTAGGGTGGACAATGCTTACACACGTCATATTAAAGAATTTCGCTAAAGAGATTATTTGAAAAGTTTTGGTAAAAAATTGAGATGAATATTGCTTGTGTGTTTTTATTATACAACAATAAAGAAATATGTTGTGTTTAAATTGTTGAGAAGTGATGGAGTAAATTTAATTTATTTTGTCTCGGTCATTTCACACTAGATATATATTATCATTGGTGTTACATTTCAATGGAAAAGTAAAAAAAGAAAATTTACTTGGCTGAAGCAACGAAGTGATTTAAATTTGTCTTAAATTGCCTACATAATCGTATTACATTTTTTTTTTTTGCTGGAGTAATTATTAAAAAAGTGAATTTTAATTAAGTGATAAGGAAAACTTTATATCTCTACTTAACTGGCTGTAAAACTCGTGAAATCGAAGAAATAATGGTTCAGTTAATTATGAAATGTACACTCTTAAACATAGAACAGTCATTAGAAAATTAATAGATTTCCTTTGAAAAACAATGGACGTAACTGTATATCAGTGTATTTTAGTACTAAGTGATTATTATTTTGACTGGAGCGGACTTTATATTGAAAGTGCATTTTGCAATTAACTTCAATCAGATTAGTAAAGTTTAATTTTTAAGATTAAAGCAAAAGTTACTAAAGAATCTGTCGTTTTATAGAGGATTACTATTTATCGTACTGCTGGAGAAATGAGCAATAAGGCAGACAGACAGAGATTTTTATTTGTTATCTCCCATAGTATAAGTCAACGGACTATGTAGTATGTTATAATACTAGGTAGGTACTTGATGGGGGTTAATGTATTATCAGATAATAATAGCCCACTAGCCACTATACTTTATATATATTTCATAAGTAGAAGTAGGTGCGTGTATTGTGGGAGAATTGAGGTGCAGGGATATACATTATAATTATACTGGGAATAGACTGCAAAAAATATTGGAAAACTGTGAAAGTACCACAGTAACTGCAGAAAATTATAAAGTAACAGTTTCTGTTTCACATTTGTAATAATGAAATATTAGTGTTTGAGAAAATTTGATATACAAATATTGTGGATGTAATATATAATTACATGTATGTATATCCTTCATTAACAGTGTGAATGAGTTTTAATATTGGATGCTATTTTGACAATTTCTAGCAATTTATTCAGTTTGAACATGCATTTAAATTTTTGGTGATTAAGTAATACATCAAAGTGTGCTTAAAATAATTAGTAAATTAAGTATTATGTCATGGGGAATTTTTACACCTAAAACAGAAAGAGTACTTTGGATGCTCCTACACAAACTTTGAAATTGAAATAAAATATTGTGAACAAAATCTTTATTAAAGAATTTCATGGAAAATTTGAACTTTATTAAGAGGCTGTTGCTTTATGAAGATGAGGGATATAAGCTACTGAAATAACTAAGTTCTGTGCTGTTGTAGCTAACTGCTGGCTTTAGACTTTTTCTGTAAGGTAAGAAAATATTCCTTGATCATTTGTTACACTTTCATTGTCGGATTTTTTGGGTCACATTTCATTTCATTTTTAAGCTTTTCTCAAGTTATTTATTTATTGTGAGGTAGTTAGCTGTGTTTTCAACAGTGTCTGAGTTATACCAAGGTGACCAAAATCCCTAGATCCATTAATATTCTCTGACTACAACAAGTAAATGAAAACCAAGGCGATGGTTCATATCCTGGAGAAGAAGTGTTTTCTTTGTGGTCAGTTGTACTCTATCTCTGATCCTTGTTGGGAAATTGTCGAATAGGTTTACTGCAAAATCATTTAATTTCGCAGGTAGAAAATTTCATGTTTTTGCTGGTTTTGTTTGGTCGGGAAGTGAAGTCTATGGATTTCCACTTAACAAATATCAAAGAAATTTGGAATTTCGTTGGACATTGACATTTATTTTTGTGGATTGGCATTAAACCAAGAAATCCAAGAAAATTTGTCCTCCGCTAATATAAATAAATGATTTCACAACAAAAACTGAAATACAGTTAAAAAGTGGTACTGTGAAATCATTAATATTCGTGGGGGACTAATTTTCGTGGATTTTGTGGTTGAGTCAATCCACAAAATTTAATCCCAACAAACAAGTAAAATTCCCATTCATTTTATGTTCCAAAGTTAAAATAAACGAATTCATATGATTCCCCACGAAATCGCCGTTTTGACCAAAACCACGAAATTTCATGCCCACAAAATTTAACGATTTTACAGTATTTTAAACCTGATAAACAATACATTCTCTTTTTAAGGGGGAAAAATGTCTTTAATCATAAATGGTTTAACCAGCATGCTGTAATGAAAAAGAAATTATATATGTAATTACATATGGTATATATTTCTCATTTATTTAATTCAGTCTGTCTGTTTGTCACACTTTCTTGTGTACTCAACTTCTACTTTTTTCTACAGTTTCCATTCAGCTGAAATGAAACTTGTACAGTATCAGCATATTGAAGAGGATAGGACTTGCATGTCTGATCATTGTAATATATTCCCGCAAGAAATTTTAAGGTTTGATTTACCGGTGTCAGAATACTTTCAGATTTGTTTTTTTGCATATTTTAGAAAGTATTTGACTTAGAGTCATCATATATAATGGTAGGATTGTTATTCAGCATGTGAAGTTGTGCATCTGAGGGTTTTGTTCGGGATTTAGGAGTTATGGCTGTGGAAAGTCAAAGACCTGAAAGTTGTGTGTCAGCCAGTATTTGACCTAGAGTCATAAAATGTTTTCAAAGACATTGCTGTCAAGCATTTTCAGGCAATTTTGACATCATTTTTGCTGCTTAGAGGTTTGTGTCTTTTGCATTTAGATAACTAAGGCTTCTTGGAGGAAGAACAGGCGAAAAATCAGAAGTTATTGTGGGTTACGTGGTGAGGTCTTTGAAGCTTTCCCCGATCAATATTTGAGCCGTGCCATGGGAAAACCAACATAGTGGGTTTGCGACCAACATGGATCCAGACCAGCCTGCGCATCCGCGCAGTCTGGTCAGGATCCATGCTGTTCGCTTTTAAAGCCTATTAGAATTGGAGAAACTGTTAGCGAACAGCATGGATCCTGACCAGACTGCGCGGATGCGCAGGTTGGTCTGGATCCATGCTGGTGGCATACCCACTATGTTGGTTTTGTCATGGCTCGGCTCATTTATTGCTGATTTGCCTCTGTTTATTAAAATAATGACATTTAACTGCTTATAGTAAATTTACTGTATAAGCAGTTCTTATCGAAATGTCTTACTTGATTTTGTTTGTCCGTTGGTTTGTTGACCCTTTGTATAGATAGTGTGGTCGTTACTGCTGACCCTTATCATATTTGCTTAGATTGACATAGGCCAGTTTTTGTCCTTATTTTATCTGTATGTCCACTTGTCATACATAAGGTGACCTTTTCCTGTTATTGTAACATTTAGTTTATGACCACTTCTATATTGTCCTTCAATGTTATCTTGTCATAGTTGTCCAAACATACTACCCTTCATATTTTTTGTATCCTTGTATTTTTTTTATGGTGCTATTGCCATAAATCAAATATAAGAAAAACTGTTGCAAAATATATTTGAGCCATGCCATGAGAAAACCAACATAGTGCATTTGTGACCAGCATGGATCCAGACCAGCCTGTACATCCATGCAGTCTGGTCAGGATCCATGCTGTTTGCTAACGGTTTCTCGAATTGCAATAGGGTTTGAAATCGAACAGCATGATGCGCAGGCTGGCTTGGATCCATGCTGGTCCCAAACACACTACGTTGGTTTTCTCATGGCACGGCTCATTTAAAGTCAGGTAAAAGAAGCTGTCTCCTGATTTTTTTGTAAATGTGTGAGAAACATTCTTTACCTTTTAAAGAGGGTTTCTAGTTAATTTTCATAATTCAGTTATTTTTAGATCTAATGGATGACGATACTTATACAGATCATTATGAATTTTAATACATGACACCCTTTAAGGAGGTAGGTTACCTTCATATTTGTATGTGCGCATGTCCAACCGGAAGCTAACGTGACGATTTACGACGACGTTTACGACAAATTAAATGTGTTTGTATATTCATTCTCCTGAAAACAAATCATGAACCTGCCTCCAGTCTGATACTTTATGGTTTAATAATGCAGAAATAATGAATCAACTGCCGCAGAAACGCTTCAAAACAATGTTGCTATAAAATGACGTCACTGACGTCATGACGTTACGTGTCAGTTACCGCGCAAAATTAATAGCTTTTATCTTGAAAGTACGAATTCTGTGCATTTTCTTTATTTTAACTATCTTCAAATAACAAATATTTGCTGAAATATTTGTTATGAATCTTTTGCTCTGAATAATCATCAACATTTTGCTTCTTTTATGTAGTTATATTGAAACGTTATGCGGATTGTAAGAAAATGGATGATGGTAACCAATGTTATCTGGAATATAGTTGGATGAAAGGTTACT